>NC_133585.1:621732-3021732 GCF_964106895.1 Numenius arquata | reverse complement strand
GTTGAATTATGACTGATGGTCCAGCAGAAGCTTTAAGGGAGAGGACAAAAAAGCAACAGGAGCTGCTCTGAGGCAGGTCGGAGGGACGACATGTTGCTGAGGCAGCCTGGAAGCAGCAGCCAGCACAGAGATGGCAGTGGGGCAGCTCAGAGGTGTGGAGAGGACAAAAAAGCCTGTGCCCAGAAGGAGAGGCATCTTTAAACTGCGGGATTTTAAGCTACCCTGTGAGGGACAGTAAGAAAATGAATGGAGAAAGACGGCTGGGGAGTAACGAACAGAGCTGCCGCAAAAGCACCAGGCAGCCTGAAGATGGCGCCGAGGCAGCACGAGACCCCTCACAGCCCAGAGACGGCGTGGCGGGAGCGGTCTGGAGGCCTCTCACGGCCCGGCGATGCCACCGAGGCAGCATGAAGGAAACACCGAGGCTTAGAGAAAACAATGAAGGCTGAAGAGAGGCCAGAGGTGGCTCTGAGGCGGTTTGTTGGCCTCGGTCAGCCCCGGAGCGGCACTGAGATTTGCACCTCAGGCACCTGCAGTTGGAGGCTCCCGCCCAGCAGATGGGCGGGCGGAGCTCTCTGAGCCCCTCCTCTCTAGAGCCTGCGGAGGGACCTGCTCTGGTTTTGTCTGTGCTAAACACACAACAAATGGTACGTTGGGGAGTTAACACGGGGAGAAGGGATGTAGTCAGATGTGGTACCCTGTGAGCTGTTCCGAGCAGCCAGAGGGGACCCGGAGCTGTCTTTACACTGTTTGAGGGTGGGGTCTTGCCTCACACACACTATTCATTTACTGCTTGTTGGCTTTGCCAGCTTGTTCTGTGTTTCCCCCGGGTACCCTTCAGCTCTTCTTTGCAGTAACAAGCTTTGATGCAGGGCTGCGTATGAGGAGCTACAGCAAGGTACTGGTACCTCCTGGAGCTCATAGTGTGTGCCTCTGGGGGCCTATGTGGTGCATGGCCATGACCCTACCTACGTTACCTGCCTGGTGATGGCCAGGCTCTGAGGAGGCTGGAGAGAAGAATCAGCTGTGGTCTGGGAGCAACATTTTTTGTGTTAGAGCCCAATTGTGTCTGAAATGATAAGCCCCCTTGAGAGGCAGCCTAAAAGTTCAATATCAGGAATTGGCAATTCTAGCTTAACATTTCTATATTGTCAGGATCTTTCCAGTATAAAGGTATCTGAGCAGATACCAGCTGAACACCTCCAGATTCCCGTGAGGCCATTGGCTCTTCAGCTGTGGAAAAGAATAGTGAAAATGGAGATCTTTTTGACTTTTAGTGATCTCTGGTGCTGTGTTGTGAAGTCGTAAGTTGCATCTGCTCTTCTGTGTTGGGATGTGGCACAGAGGAGTGGATGAGATCAGAGGGCATTGTGCCTCCTGCGTACATAAACAAGGTGGGAAGCTTTGTAAAAACAGCCACGGCTGTATCTCCTGACCCGCTTCCACCGTGTTTATCTATTAAGACTGAAGTGCTATAGGGTAGGCATAAAATTGGCTGTGGAGTTGGCTGGTGTTTCTGATGTTACAGGGCTGTTACACATACAGCAAATGGGCCTGAGGAGGGAATGCTCCAGGCAGTTTGTGTTAAACAAATAAGTTTTAATTTTAACTGTGTGTCTGCTGGACAGTGCACAGGCCCCGATTTGCACCTCAGTACCTACAAGCTGTTAGTCGATGTTCAGAATCCAGTGATGAGAGAGGGTTTTCTCAGTGTCTGTTGGGGCCCGGCTTGAAGCAAGGGGCAAGATGCTTTGCCTGCTCTTTGCACCCCATATACTCTCTAGCACATCTTGGCCACCTGGCTGATTCGTTGCCTCACAAAGCAGTTGAAACATGAGGGAACTCGAGCAATTGTTTAAAATGAAACGTTCAAAACTACATAAATCAAGCTGCTAAATATACAATGTAAAACCAAACATCAATTTGACACACACTTCAGCCGTGCTGTAGGTGGCATCTGTAGTCACTACCGTGTTCTCATTTCTTCGTCACCCTGGTCATCACCCTATGGAAAGATTCATATTTCATTTTACTACTGTACCAACCAAAATGTTAAGCCTATCGGAATGTGATCGTTAAAGCTGGCTGGAAGAGCAATTGATTTTTTTGGTTGAAATACAAAAGTGACTTGTAGTCCGGTTTTGGGACAGGATCTGTAGAGCTTCTCTGGAATTCTGATAGCATAGCTAGGATCTGAGTTTTTGAGCCAGAAATGGCTTTGGGTTTGCTTTTTGTTGGTTTTTGTGTTGTTTTTTTTTTCCTCCAAATAAGCTCAGGAGCAAAGATCAACATTTGACTTGAAAATGTGGGGAAAAAAAAAGAAAAATTGATTCTTGAGAATTTCTCTCTTTGAGCTTGTGGGGACTGTTCTTTCCCTTTCCCCACTTTTTCATTTAATTATAGACAAAGTCCTGTATTCAGTGAAGTCAAAATATAACCAGGACCTTGTGTTTTGATGACTTAAGGGCACACAGCTACAATTACCTTGACACGTGGGTGAATAACTTTTCTAATGGGATCACACCAAGTGCATGTTCGGTGGTTTCTTTTCCTTGATGAAGAGAAGTTGTGCAAAATGTCATGAGCTTAGGAGATGTGAACAAAACAGGGAGACAATACAGGGGGTTCTGAAAGAAGGAAGACATAACCATGAGTGTAAAATGACAGGAGACAGTGGGGAGTGGTAAAATGAGAGGACAGGAAGCTTAAGAGGTTAATGACATGCAGCGATGGATGGATGGAGTTTGCATGGATCCACATCTCGGATCTGATCCAGTTGCAGCCCAGTTCTAAAGGGAAAGGCTATAAATCAGTTCAAGGATTCTGGTGAATCGTGCTTTGTGCTCATGGGTTGTGATGTAACCAGTAGTTCTTGATAGAATTACAGCCACCCTGCTCACACTCACCTGCTATTTGCTCTGTATTAAATTAACAATAGTAAATAAACTGTGTATTAGATTTCAAGCTGACCCATTCATGCCAAATGAATTCGTCTTGCCCGCAGGCTGCCCTAATTTAAAACATATGTATCCATTTAAATCCTGTTGCTTCCATACATTAAGCTACTGTTTAGATTTTTGCCTCATCAATATTCTTCACCATTTTGAACAGATGTGTAGTTTGCCCTGGGTTTGGATCAAAAGTGTTCTCTAATAGATTTTTATTTTTGTGTGTGTGTGTTTAAGGTGGTGGAGGAGTAGAAGTTAGGTGGACTGTGGTGGCATTGTACTGCACTTGTACCTATCACCTGAAATCAACAGAAGACACTTTGTCTGTTCTTGTACAGGAAAAATTTTCATTAGAATCAAAGGAAGATTGCTTTAATTGCAGGAAAGATGGGGTCCTTGTTCAGTGAAAATAGAACTGAAGTCAGGAGAACTATTGTATGATAGTATATTTCCCATAGAGCAGTGTAAGTCTCTTAGAACACAGAAGTTATCAGTTTTTCCCAGACTTCTAAGGGTTGAAAGAATTCTGTATGTAAAATACAGTTTCTCCTAAGAAGACATTTTTAAAAAATTGGAGCCTAATGTCAGACTCCAAGGAACATATTTAAGCCTCTCAATAAGTCGCCTGGGCTTTTCACAAGTGCTGAGCTCTGCCAACCCCCACTGCTCTTAGGATACAGCTTCTAAGGCTGGACGTCGTTTGACTGCATGTTCTTGCAAAGAAATACTAAGAATATGCAGTAGGTCAAAGTGGCTCCTTATCTTTGTGCGGAGATAAGGGCTGCCGTTCCTCCTAGGAAACAGTGTCTTAGAAGCGGAAGGCTGCACTTCTTATCATTCAAGTATGTGCCATAAAGGGGTAAAAATAGGGACGTTAAGGATAAGAAAGCTGAAACCAAGGCACCTGCTACCCACAGAAGGAAACTTGGGAATGAAATAGGACTGTGAGTTTCTTCTGTTTTGAATACTGCAAATCTTCACGTACGGGAGTAAATAATTTGCCTGTAAAAGCCTCTGAGATTACTGATATGAGAAAAGGGTCGCAGGACTTAGATTTCTGACTTTACCATGCAGACTAAATTCTGTTTACTGAGTTTTACAGAAGTTGAAAATGTCAGAGTTGGCTGAGAGAATTAGATTTCAATACCTATTAAACATTTAAAGGGCATCTTAAATCCCCACTGAAAATCCTTTAGTTTGTGACCTGAACAGAATCGATTAAACAGAAAAGTTAAAATAAGGTATTCAAATCTTATCCCTGTTGCCCAATAATGCGTAGTTCATTCAATCTCACACTATTTTAATCCAGTATTCACTTTGCCATGATATGTAATGCAGGCTATTTACAATGATTGCCATTCTTTAAATGCCAGTTTTCCTTTAAAACAAGCAGCAACAATAATAACCAGCCCCATACCCTGCTCCAGACCTTGTTTGCAAGGATTTTGATGTGCATCACTAATGTACAGATTTACACAGAGCAGAAAAAGGGGGTATTCTTATTCCTAGCGATTCTGCCTTGTATACTACCTGCAGCCGCATTCTGCCACTTTCATCCCTTCGTAGTTATATATCAAAGTGGGCACACCAGCATCATCCTTATAAAGAATGGAGATTGAATCCAATTTGGTTGGAACACAACAGGCCTTGGAAGCTTTCTTTGGGTTTTGGAGATGCACCAGAGTTTGGACAATAGCATGTTTTGTTGGGGTAACGTTATCTGTCAGAGGGAAGAAGCAACCTCCTTTACACTCAAAAGCTTCATAATCTTTCGGTGCAATGATCCAGGAATCCCAGCCAATCTCTTCAAAGTTCACATGGAGGGAAGTTCTCCGGCAGTGGTTGGCTCCGATGCTTCTCTTGCTTCTGGAGGAATGGTGGTGGGGCCCAGCGATGGCCTTTTCCTCTCCCAGTTCCTCCTCTTCAGACGAAGTGTTGTTCTTCCCTAATTTCTTGAGCACACTTTCTTGTTCATGAACAATCATCTCCCGGAGCTCCACTTTGGTCTCTTTTGTCCCATTGCTGCGGTCATTGGAGAACACTATTAACAGGGGCAGATTTTTAGTGTCAGGGGTAACACTGATATCCAGCTTCCCACAAGTGAAACCACCTAGAGCCTTACTCTCTATAACAACCTCTAGCTTATTTTTAGTTTTCAGTTTGTCTGCCCTGACCCATCTTTTCACAGCGCTTGACACTTCAAACATCTCCCAGCCACACTTGTGGATATTGTGGGAGACAAGGAAAGATTTGGTACTTTCTGAGTTTTCCCAGTGGTCACCACCTAGAACATCATAAATGACCATGTTGCCTTCCAGCCTAGAGAGAGACCCGACTTCCCTGTGACAGGAGATATAAATTCTCAGTTCAGCTCTGGTGATCTCCTCATATCGTGGAATAGAGATGTTGAAGAGCAAGATGTGTTTCTGAAATGGATTTTCTTCTGGTGAAGTTAAAGAAACAACATCTGCAATAGGAAATTAAAACACGTGGTTACAGTGCTTCTGACTGTCCAAGTAAGTTGCTTTAAAAAGACTCAGGATTTTGGGGGGGTAAAATAAAAGCATGATGATCAGAATTAAAAAAATAAGTAAAAAATACCATCTTCTGGCCAAGTTTCAAGGGCAGGGAGTGAAAATTGGAAATGGAGGTCCCTGATGTTGGTAGTATTTTCACCAAGATTGCGTGGTCAGGTGAGTATTTGGAGGGGAGCATGAACAGTCTGCCTAGAACAAGCTGTGGATGATGCTGGTCAGTATTAAGTACATAAATAAGGCATCTGGGAAGTGTTCAGATTTAGCAATTTCTAAAGAGATTTTTACACAAAGAATACTTAAAAAACCCTATGAATTTCCTACTCTTATCATCATGCAATGGGATGCACTGCCCTCCTAATACAGAGAAGTATCCTACATAATTAAGTGTCTCTAAGAACTAGCTGTGCTGAGGCTTTTGTTGTCTTCAGGTAACTTTGAAAGTAGCTTGAAATACTGGGAGTTTGGGGAAATAGAAACGTTTTTGAAAATCCTGAACTGAAGCTTCAGATTCTGTCTAAATTGGGAAAGTCTTGGTGGGAAAGAGCCTTTCATGCCCCAGCCCCAGTCTGTTCCAGTTTGGACTCACTGAGCTTGTGTGGGTTTTGTTTGGTTTCTTTTTTTTTCTGCAAAGGTATGTACAGTACCAGAAACTCTGCCTTGAGAGGGGCAGATGTTTGTCTGGAAAATCAGATTGGTGATGTTTAAAAGTCATCACTGACTGATGTCTGTTTGATAGTCAACGTAAGATAATTACTCATTCATGATTGGGTTTTAGGGCAATTTTAGTTGGCTAATGTTGATACTTCTTCAGAGTGTTTCCCCACTAAAGCAGTTGGAGAGTCAGATATGGAAACTATTATCTAGCTCATACTGTTAAGGTTTCTTTCCATTTCAGGACTAGGAGCACTAATTTGGGAGTCTGGAGTTCTCCATAGTGCTGTTACCTGTGTCTGTCTGTCTTTTGTATAAACAGAAGCTTCAGTTCTCACTGTCTCATTTTTATCATAAGGATTGCATTTACTTTGAACTTTTTTACTTTTTCTTTTGATGGAGCTTTTAAAACTCTATTAAATGTTACACAGGCAGAGATCTTTTATTTTTTTAGTTGAGAAAAGCTTGACTACCCCATTCATATAAATCCTTCCATCTAAACCAGAATTCTGGGGGAGCACTGCTGTTACTTGCTTGGATCCAGAGACATTTCTCGGTTGGCTGCTGTGGTTTTCAAGTATGAGAAGAGCCCACCTGAAAGATGAGCTCTCTAGCATGGATGTCTCAATTACAGATGATCAAATTAAAACTCTGTCCCAAACCTCTAGCTTTGAGAAACATGATTCATGTAAACCTTGTTATTCAGTGCATCATCTCAGTTGATGGGTTTGAGAAGATAGTATTGTACAGTAAAAATGCCAAAGAAGAAAACTAAAGGTAATTGCATTTTTTCAAAGATTGAAAGAAACTACAGAGCAAGACTACAATCCAAAATTTTAATCTGTTTCTTTTCTAAAGAATCTGTGGAAGTTAGACACTCAGTTCCCTCTGAATTTCAAAAGAATCTGAGTACCTACTGTCCATGTACATCTTTAAAAATTCTAGTCCACCTATTTAGGACTTCTCCTACCTTCAATACTGAAGCTCCTTACAATATTGGATGCGGGGATGGAGGACTTGTCTGCAGTATATCTGTTGTATAAGTCAATCATGAACTGTGGTGGTTCTTCTTTGGTCTTCACTTGTGAGGGGACTCTTGATAAGTTCAAACTCCTTAGTAAATCCGTCTTCATATTCTCCAGGAAAGATTTAAAGTCGAAATGAGTCTCATCTTCCACTTCCCCAGGATCATGAAAGTGTGCATCAGGCTTTCTAATAGCCGAGAACTTCTCCCAGTCTTCCAAAGGCTTGCCTCTTGTCAAGCAGGCAATGATGTTGAAAACAGAGAGTGCAGCTAATACTCCAAAATAATGCATTTCTTCTATATTTAATTTCTGGTGGAGTGACAAGAGGACAAGGGTATTTTAACTGCTTAAAAATCTTGTTTCATTACAGACAGAGGAAAGGAGATGGAAGGCAAACAACTGGAATGCCCTTTGCAGATCACTTTCTTGTGTTCTTTTTGCAGCCTGCTTCAAACCCCAGCCTCTTGTCAGTTGTCAAGCAGATTGGTTGTACACTTGCCCTTATCAGAGTCATTGATGCCATGCTTCAGCTTCTGTTATCTAACAAAGCTCTTAGTTAATGAAGATTCTATAAACATCTGACAAACACATGTGGCTGGTGGGAAGGACACTGTATATTGTAAAGAATCCACATTTCACTTTAGGGTCATCATTGCTTAATTACACTCTTTTATCATTTCCTTGCCAACACAGAGAGAAGCTTTCTTAGGGACGTAGAAGATGTTTACACTGTTTTCATTAAGACTAGAAAATAGAGATCTAGAACAAAATTACTCTATTAGCTATTAGTAAATAACAACTCACAAATCTTTATTACAGTCAGTTCACTTGCCATCAGAAAATCCCCCATCATTTGATGGAGACCTGTGATTCTGCAAGACTTGATCTCATGACAGTACAAACAACCTTAAAACTTCTTTCCGTTTATCAGCCAAGAGCTATTGTTTGTACACAGTGAAATATCTGTTTTGTGTCAAGTTTGCTTCGTGTTGTTTGCAGGCTTGTCCATTTTCAGTTTGATTCCTTTGGTGTATGGGAATTTAGCTTTGTTTTTATAGTGTCTTATGTAATATATTTCTTAGATTCTTGACAGAACAGTCCAAGAGCAACCAGTCATTATTTCAGTGACCTCAAAATGAAGACAGAACCAAGCCTTCTAAGGCCACATGGAAAATAAAAGGTCTCCGTGAAGATACAGAAGATTATCTATGAAGATACTGTTATCCATGAGAAGAATAAGCCAAGGCAAAAATACAAGGCTGATGATAGAATTTCTCATGATACAGAAGGAAAACCCTAGTTTATTTATAGACAAAAATACCACTTGCTATTTATCTTAATGAATGCATTATGATTTAATCTAATGATGCATGTCTTTTATCGGTACCATTAATGTTTCATATTTCTTAAGCCAACTCAATCCATTCTGTGGCAATCCATGCCACAAAGTCTGAATAGCATTATCAGCTTTTACATTAAAAAAAAATCTCATTGCAGACACAAGGACAAAATTTTGTCCTTTCTGGCCATTCTTCTGTTTTCTAGCAGTGCATACACAGTGTTTACAGTGAGCCCAGACTTTTCACTCACTCACTCGTGTGTCTGTTCGAGTGACATCTGGGATCCAGGATTCTGGTTAATTATGTTCCTAGGGTGTAAAGTCAGAAAGGGCCTTGGTCTCCTGCAGAGCAAGACTTTTACTCAAGGACTTTGTGTTTCCTACCTGCATGCGTGTCTGGCTAAAACAGAACTTTTTAAGGGTCTCCAGAATTTGTCTGAAGATGTCAAAGAATCGAAGATTTCTTTGATTTTTGTAGCACTTACTCTAAAAGATTGTCACTTTCACTTAAAAAAACATGATGCTTCATTTATTGTTTTATTGTGCCTGGCTTCACCTTCTAGGCTTGTGACTCTTGTGACTTCCTGCCTGGCTTAAGGAGCCCCATAGCGCTGGCATTTTCTCTCTGTCAAAGTACTTGTACAGTATAATCAAGTTACTTCTCAGTTTACTTTCTGATAAAATATACAGATTGTGCTTTTTAGTCACATTAGAAGACATTTTCTCTAACTGTTTTTGTTTCTTTTTAGTGTTTTTTTCAGAATTTGAATGTCTTTTTGAAAAGGTGAACACTGGGGCTCTGCATAGTGTTCTAGTGGGAGTCCACCAGTGCCATGTGCAGAAATAAAATCTCCTTTCCTTATGTGGTTCACTACTCCCCTGTGTATCTTTTGAAAGCTTTCATTAGCTCTCTTTACATAGCATCACCTTGAATGCTCATACTGTGCCATAAGTTCCTGTTATTCACCAAAATTGTTTTAAGAATTATGGCTTTAAGAGTTATGGGTGCAATCCTTTACTCGGTGGGAACAGCCTCCATTCCTCGTGCCTAGGTACTAAGTTCTGCATCTGCCTACCTTAAAATGAATTTTGATTACATAAAGCACAGCTAAATTAAGACATCTGTATAAATACCTCTCTCCTAAACACTGTCTTCTGCAAATGCTGTGGGGGTTGTTATATACAAACTTCCAGTTCATATATGAAGATGTCAAATAGTGTCAGGCCAAGCATCAGCTTTGCAGAAACTTTACAATGAACAGTTTCATTCAGTGGCAATTCCTTTTGAAAGCTGCTCTTTGAGGTTTGGCAGTGAGACAGTCATTAATTCATGTGATACACAAATATATTAATATTGTTCAGTGATTTCTGTTAATTATGCAGCCTTGTGTGAGTGAATTGAAATAGTCCGCAAAAACCTAAGTACATTCTAGCTGTTGCTGTTACCTCTGTCAATGAAACTGTGGCCTCAAAGTATGACATTGGATTTGTTTTAGAAAAAAAATATCCTTAACACTTTGTTGGCTAGTATCAGCTGTTTTCCTGTTTTATCTGGTTTTAATTATCCTATATTAATATATCATCAAGTTTTTTTTAGGATTAGTTAGTAGAATTATTTTGACCTGCTATTTTAAGTGTTTGCCAATAGTAACTTTATCTAGAAATTTTAATGTTGAGTGGAATGGTTTACTGGTTGTTCATGGAAATCAGAAGATCTGCTGGAACCAAGAGTAAGGTTATCAGTGTCTTCCAGCAGCAGCTGACTGCAATTGTGCCATTTCAAATGCAAAGTTTCATTTTCTGGAGGAAGATTAGACATCCACGTGCCAAAGACCCAGAAAGTAGTAGCCACTGCTAAACACATAGTGGTTTAAGACCTTGTTTGCATTAGAGAATTGGACTGGTACAGCTAAACTCCAAATGAAATAAACTTTACTAACAGGAGAATTGTATTGCTTGTGTAGTAAGGGCATGCCTTGAGAGCTATGCCATTTACAGGTATAATTTTGTTTTGTCCACGTTACATAACATAGTTATGCCAACAAACCTTTCAATGCAGACTAAACCTTTCAGGGGTTTATAGGTATCCTAATGAGTATAGGAGTAGCATTTTCCTGAATGTCGTATAGACCTTATAACAGCTCATAGGATGGCATCTCTTTCCTAGTTACTGTTTTTGGAAGGAAAGTTGGTACCCAAGGACTAATTCAAGATAGAGAAAATGTTCCTTAAGGAAAACAAAATGCGATAGATGAGATCATAAGCACACTAGGCTAATATGTCATTCTGCTCACAGCTGGTGCTAAATGGGAGCAAGACTAGACCTACAACTTAAGATACTTTGAAAATTTTTATGCTTATCACTGTTCTGTAGGAATAAATGATGAATTTCTGAGAACTTTTTACTTTTTCTTTATGCATTTAGCATTACTTTGTCAACTGTAATTGAGTTTCTCAGAATTTGTAAAATTATAAAAGCATAAGACCCTGCAGTTTTAAGGGAGATATTTAACGGCAACAGTATACAGAGGTTTGTCCCAGTATTTCCAGCGTGAATCACTGTAATGCTGGCAGTCACTACAAAGTGCCTTAATTTACATCTTATTGAGAGATGCTCAGGAGGAACTAGCGAGAACTGCTATGAGAAAAACATTGCAGACACTCCTATAGGCACTGAATCTGGCTTTTATATAGGTTAGCGGGAAGTACCACATTTACACACCTCTGTTGTCTGAGAATCTGCACCACATGAGTATGGAATATTGGTGGCAGAAGTCACCTAGCACCTTAGCAGGATTGGAGCCTTCCAGTTAGTCATTCATCAGGAGGCAGTGTGTGTAGTATCCTTCCCCTAAACAATACGACTTGTAAAGGATAAGATAGTGCAGAAGGTTAGACTCTCTCTTGAGGAGGAAGCACTTCTTATCTTGCACTCTGTGCTACCTCACAGACTTCAGAAGTTTGTTCTGCTCCTGGTCTGCCTGTGCTTTTGTACAAGTAGGTAGCGGAAAACGGAATATGTGGCAAGTGTGTCCTGGCACAAAGGGACACTGAGAAAGAGGATTGACAGGCAGAACGATGGACCATTAGCTCTTAAAGGAGTGCTGCAGTGACAAGGGCTACCATGAATGTATCAACAGAGGATTGTACAGGAGTTAGAGGGACGCAGAGGCTTTATTTCTATGAAGACTTGTAACAGAACCACTGCCAAATATTGTGTCCCTTTTTGATGTTCATTGTTGGAAAAGAGCTGTGAGAAATTTTTTTGAGGCTTAGAATAAGAAATCAAAGTACCTATTTAAATCTTAGCCAAAATATATTTTGACCCTGCTTTATATACTAAAAATACACAATGAAAAGTATTCTGGATAATAGATGAAAGGGGTCTAATAAAATAGGTTACAGTAAGATCCAGTGAATTGAAGCTAAAGCTCAAAAAATTCAGACTAGGATTAAGCCACTGCGTTTGAACAAAGAGCACTAACTTTTGGAACAACTACTTGTAGTCCAGTAGAGATATTCTATCACATGAAGTCTTTAAAGCCAAATTTATGCATGTTTTTCAAAGATACTCCCAAGCTCAAACCAGAAACTACTGGGCAAGGTTCTTTGATCTGTGCTGTGCAGGAGGGCGGACTAGATGATCACAGTATTCCCTCTCGACTTTAATCTATTGAGGTGCATTATGACAAGCTTAACATGTATTTACATGTTTCCATCTTATTAACAGAATGTAACAGAGTGCATTCAGAGAAAGACAATTCAACTATTTTTAGATACTACTGTACCTTTAATTTATTAGCTTTTGTTAAAAGCATGTAACAATCTAGAGGATATAAAGTATAATTTACAAAAATATAAATCTTGGTTATTTTATTTTTAGTATTTCAACATATTACTATATAGTATGTGTTACTCAGAGAATATGTTTAACAACCTGAAATTATCCAGCAAACCAAAAGTGTGGGATATTACATATGTCTTTTGTAGTACAAATTATATATTAGGGAAGGGTATATTAACATACTGTTTATATGAAAGCTTATGCAGTGCACTATACTTGCATCCTGAAGAAAATATACATTTTAAGCCCTTTATTACAGCATTTTTTTCAGTATAAATATGCAGATTAAAAGTATGAGTGTTTTAGGCAAAAAAAGTTTTGATTTGTGTACAAAAGTGATATTCTAAAATAAGGCTGCCTTTGCAAGTTCACTTCCCATCTTCTTGGTTAACTGAAGAGATAAAATAGCCAGAAAAATATAGTCAGAAAAATAAGGTATAAAAACATATTTTAGTCCTTTGATTATGGAAAACTTTAAACTTAAATTTCTCACTAAACACCAGGTGTCTTGGCTAGGTGGGTTAGGAAGGTATTTGTAAAAGTATTGAATTCCTGGAAGAAGAATATGAAAGACAAATGATGACAGGGAGCCATATCCTTCCAGGTGGGAATGTGTACAGTTTTAGTCTCTCCGCGTGTTTTCTGTCGAGGAATTGTAGGCTTGCATTCATTCATCCACACAAGTGGATTCATCTCCCATTCACAGCTTTCCCAGTGTAGGCGGGCAGGATGCGTATGTCTCCTTCAAGATGTGTTTGTATGAATTTATCGGCAGGCGCAAGTTTCAACCGACATATTGGGATAGACCTTTAAAACAACGTTTTTGTTCTCATCTAAGAACAGGACGCTGAGTGAGCTCATTTTATCAGGAACGCAGCAGGGTTCTGGGATGCCGGGAATGATTCCCACTGCTTTTACGATGCTCTGGATTGTAGCATGATTTGATGGCCGAACAACCTGGAACAGAGAGGGAAATAGTTATTGCTTCGTTTATGAGCAGTCACTTTCCCAGATGGATTTGGAAAATGACAATAGTTGTGTTTTTTTTGTTTCTGAAAAAAAGTGAGTGTATGTGATTGAGTGAGAAGGCTTTGCAGCATAGTCACTCCCTCACACGTCCGGCTTTCCTGTGCAGGGTGTATCCAACAGATATTTTGTCTTCCTTATGCTGCCTTCACAAATACCAGAGGAGGGCACTGGTGGCACAGCCAGCAGTCAGGAGCCCAAAGAAAGAATGGGCTGCACCTACTCGCTGCTGGAGGCAGGCACTCAGGAGAAGAGGACTCAATTGGGGCACACTTCTCAGCCATAAGATCTTATCTTTTGTTTTCTTAACCTCTTGTCGGACTTGGAAAATTGGCTACTATAATTATTTCTGAAATAACTTTTCCTATGTTCCAGCAGGATTTCTCCTCGTATATGCTAACCTGGAATTAGTTACTTTTTCCTGGAGCAATTACTCTCTTTTAAAAGAGCAGAGCGCTCCAGAAGTATTGTCCACTGGGGGGAGTTAGTTTGGAATAGTCAAACAAACTGACAGAGCCTTTCTCTTCATAACCCCATGACAAACAAGTACTTCATACTTGTAGTCTTTGCCTGCTTCCCTCTGCCTTCCTCACCTGCTTTTCTGTCCCCCCTGAGCTAACTTCGAAGTGGGAGAAGAACATAAAAGGCTGGTAGGGCAGGAGAAGTGTGAAGTGAGGCTTCACAGCAGCTTTACTGGTCAGGCTACTGAGCCACAATCTTATTTCTACTATTAATTTTTGGATGCAGTAAAGCATGAAGCTTCAGTGACTCCTCGTCGGTTGTCGTGCTTGAATACTGTCCCAGCAAATGACTCCAGTAACAGTAGTGAAATTGTTTCAGTTGTGTCAGGCTTTTTGCTACAGTTTCACAAGTTTCCTGCACAGAACTGGTATATGTGGCACGTGAAATCTTTCATCGCTCTTGGTATGTAGCTGTCTATCAGGTGGAAAATGACATCCATGGAACAACAAATGGGGACTTTGCACACCTCCACATGGAAGCAGATACTTCAAGTGAGAAGAATTAATGTCTCCTCTATCTTCTCTGTTTTTTAAATAGTAATTGAATATATACAAAACATGATTTTTCATTTCCATACAAAAAGTTATGTAGACCATGGGTATAACAAAGGAGCTAGTTCTTAGGATAATTCAATTTTGATACGTTTACTTTAAGTGTAACATATCAGCAAATCAGATCCAAACCTTAATTGCTGTTAAAGCTTTCAGATGTTCCTTAACTTAAGCGACCTCATTTGAGCCATTACAAGGAGAAACTGTGAAATCCATCCTTGATCCTATGGGGCTTCAAGACAGCATTCTATAGCAAAGTCCCAACAAGTGACCAATCCTGGAAAGTGCCTTTCTGTAATTAGCACATGTTGGCATAATTAGCAACAGCTTGCTCTCTCGTGCCACCCTTCATCTTTAGATTTCAAAACTGTCCGCAAACAAGCAGCAGTGAATTAGTGTCACAGCTACTGTGTGAAGTAGAAATAAGCTTCTACTCGCATTGGCCATGTCAGCAAATCTGGACAGCAAGAGAGTGGCAGAAGTAGTTAGGCAACTGCAGAGTTTAGAAATTCAAAGAACTTCAGCTTCTATAACCTTTATGAAAAACCTCCTGAAGTGTTCCTGGCACCTTTATTATTTCATATTGTTGTTTGAAACAGTCTCAGATCCTAATGTACTACTGAAGCAGAATTTGTTGACCTCATGCAGTGGAAAGCCATCATTGCCCTCTGTGCCAGTTACTGACTCACAGGATTCCTTAGTATGAACCTGCAGAAGATCCTACCAGGATCTTCTCCTTCTGTGCAGTCTCTAATATCTGCAAGGAACATATAGATGTGAGCAAAGTTTAGCGTGAGCAGCTGTATGCCAAAGCAAAAACACTAATTAGGTTTCTAATGCCTGCAAGTGTATACAATATGCACAAAAATTCTCATAGAGAAAAAAAGGGTATTATGGACCATTACTCTGTACAGAATCTGGCTCCCTGAGCCCTACACCCACGGCAGAGCCAGAGAGCACACCCATCCCACATCCAGCCAGGCTCCAAATTTTCCAGCCCTTCTGGAAACCTGGCACAAGTGTTTGGTGATCATGAGCAAGGCTTCACATTAACCTTTGTACCGATGTGCTGAAGTGGAAAGCTTGGAATAAGGAGTTGAATGCCCAGTAGTGATGGCACTGAGGAAGCGGTAATGTTTTAAATGCTGGCTACTAAGTTATATACAGCAAGCCAGGTTCTGCTCTTGCTTAATCTCTAGGACAATCCTATTTTAGGAACATTTTGGGCCTCAGAAAATAGAAGGATGGTGATGTAGCTGAAAAGCAATTAACAGCACGTTCAAAATACTTTAGACCTGCCCCTTCTGCCTGGCGTACACCCCTTTTCAAGTCTGTTTTATCATGAGTTTGCCCCTCAAAGCAATAATAAGCAATACTTCTTAGCTTCAGGAAAGTTTTGTTTTCAGGTTTGAATTCAGCTCTCATGAACTGATTTGCTTACAAGGATGAAATCAAGAGAATTCTAATTACTGTAGGTGAGGGAAAGAGTATGTTCCCACCTACTTCTACCACACGTAGGATTAGCATTTATTTGGCAAACGCAGCAGTGCAGCCAGCCATTATTAACCATAGAAGCCAGTCTTCCTCCTCACGGTTCAGGGAATAAGAATTTCAGCAGTAAGGTAGGTGAACTTGCTATGGCAATATTTGTACCAGAGCTGATTTGTAACTAGATTAAGAATTGAAGTTATTAAAGTAGATGTGCAGAGTAATGTATCAATACTTTAAAAAAACCCAATCATACAATGTGATGATACTTGGCAATACATGCCAGGTATTTAAGTATAATTCTATCTCCACAGTTCTGAAAGAGTACCTCGGAGTTAAGTTATCTGTTGTCCATCACAGCTGATGTAGACCAAGACTGTGTAGACTTCATGAATAGCCTTAATCTGGGTTTTGATTTAGGAGTGCCAAAATCACATGCATGCTTTCCTGATTTAGGGTATATAGGCAAGAAAAAAAGCTATTTCTCCCTCCATAATATTTAGCAATTCTCTGACCTGAAGCTTCTTTCATGCTCACCTCCTAGTTATCTCTGTTCATTTGGAAACAGTCATTTAAAAAAGTTACAGCTGTGAATTTGCCTCTGTTTTTTTCCCCTCTTAAAAATAAAAAGAGAGCAAAAAGTAGACATCTTCCAAATCAAACCCAACCAAAAATCCTTAAATCTATGTATCTATGATTTAGTTTTAACTTTCTCTCGGGTTTTCTTTTTTATTTTTGGGGTTTTTGGCACCAAGATGGTAGTGCAGCCACATTAATTTCTCTAGAAAACAAGTATCAAAATGAGAACTGAAATAAGTGGTTTTGATTTACAAGGGAATCTTTATTATATAGGAAGTAATATTTCTAGGTAAGACATGAAGTAAGTTGGCAATATTCCAGCTAGAAAAGGATCCCCTCTCTTTTGGTTCTGTCAGCTGTTGTGTCATGCTGTTTTGCTCACAAGAAGCCAGATATGTTACATGTATCTTTTCTCTTGTTTTTCCTTTTCCCTGTTTCGGTTTGTGTGAATGGTGTAATTACACTGTGGGCCTATGGCAGAGACCCATATCCGAGGCTGTGTTTTGTTTTGGATAAGTTAAACGGTGATGGTGTTGCATGATTTCTTTGTACTACAACAAAAAAGTGAAGCTGTTATGTGAGCCTGTGCAAGCTTTAATTTTTACCAGACCATGTATCGATTTAAATATACATGGTTTAGCATCGTCCAGAAACACAAGAACATGTGGTCAGGTTTGTACACCGTACCCTGATGTCTGGATTTCCACTGTTTCTGGACTTAAAATAGCCTGAATATTTGCTCTTCCTGAAATCATACTGCTTATTTCAATGCAAACATACATCAGTCTCCCTGTATGTAAAGCAGAGCAGATTCCTGTCTCAAAGCTTTGAAAGTCTCTGCTGTAAAACTCTGCTGAGTGACCACATGCAAAAATGGCAGTAGAATAAATAATCAGGCCATTTGTAGGTAGAACTGCAAAATAATGACAGTGTCTAAACATGCAGGTTATGCAGTGCTTCAAATCCTCCCCTCCCCATTACTTGACAGTCCTATAAAATGCCAGTAATCCTTGTGCTAAATAGGATTGCCAAAACTTCTACTTTTCACCACAGAGCAAGTTAGTGGGAGTGGGCCAAATCGAAATTCTGTTGGAGTGGGAGTTCACGTTTGCCTCTCCATTAGCAAATTTCACACTGCTTCTCTAGGAGGAATTCAGTACGCTGCCTTTAGAGTGTTACAGACACCAATTTGGCATTTCCAGTCACAGAAAGAAAATCAACTTTTTTGTTTCAGGAGGATTATCTTAATTTTAAGAATTTGGTAAATTAAAGAAGCACCAGAGAATTTTGAGACACAAATATCAGCTTAACCAGCACTCTTATTTTCAAAGTGACAAGCAGTTTTTTAAAGTTAAAAATAGTTCAGTGTCACTACTCTGCATGTTTCTCCTAAGGTGGACTTCAGAAATACTCTGATACAGTACCTTGGTTTATTATTAGCATATAATACTTTATACTTCTGCTATGACAACAGAGTAGTTTGATGATTTAGTGTGTGTAACCATATTTTAATAAGCTACGTAAGTCTTTGTGGTGTGGTTTCAAGATGTAAGATGAGATATTGTAAGATAAACAGGAGACCTTTTTCTTATTCTTCAGTTACATTTAAAGGTAACTTGGAATCTTTTTGCAGTCTGAGGGAAACGATCACAGTTGATAGAAACAATATTGCTAAAATTAATTAGGCTGAATAAGGCAACAGAACACAGTGAAAAAGGTAAAAATCTAAAGGAAAATCTAACCAACAAAGTAGTTGGATAGGCTGAACAGTAGATTTACTGCTTGCGAGCTAACAACGAAAAGGCATACCACCTTGGGCATTGGGAATTCACATGCCCCTGCACAGTAGTAGGCATCAAATGATTTGGGAGATATGATCCATTCATTCCAGCCAATATCAGCAAAGTCAACTTTCATGTATCTTCTTGAACAAATCCTTGGCTCATTCCATTGTTTTCGCCTTGCTTTCTTCATTGTTTTCTCATCAAAATTTAGCACCTGAGACTTTGTAAGTGTTTCTGTATTTTCTTGCCCTTTTCTCCTTCGGTCTTTCCGTGAGGCTTTTGGTTTCAAGGACTTGTAGGCATTCTCCCATATGTCATGTTTGTTGTATTTATTGTTGTTATAATCTACTTCTGGCAACTCATTGTTCTGAATAGAGCTAGAGATGTACGTATCCCTCCGCACTCGGGTATCTGTAGAAGCATTAGGGGATAGATTTGGGTCGCCATCATTGGAAGGGAATGGGTCATAACGCTGCAGGGTGACTGCCACGCTGTTAGGTTCAGAGATTGCAAGATCATTGGCATAAACTAATATATAAGGTAAATGACTGGCGATCTGTTCAGGGAAGCCCTGATGTTTCTCCCCAGAATCAAGCTCAGCACAGAGAATGAGCTCTCCAGCCCGTTTGGATTCTTTTATGATGTGTGAAATGTCCTTTGCGTGCCAAGCCCCTCGCCTTTGAAGAGACACAGTGATGTTCCCTTTCACTAGCCCATAGGCAGAATTCTGGTGAATGCTTTGGAAAATGAGGTTGAGCCGCAGGATCGGAGGCAGGTGAAGGAGGCGGCAGGAGGAGTTCTTGGACCGCTTACAAAACACTTCCCGGTGCCGAGGGCGTTTATCAGCATAGAAGTGAAAAGTGGCAGCAAGGATCATCTCTGAATCCTGCATGGATGTCAGATTGAAGCAGTACAAGGGCTTCTGGGCCAAGAACTCTGCAAGAGAGGAAGAAAAATATGGATAAATATCTGAGACCAAAAATGGTAGCCAAACCCTTATTCCTACATAACTGGATTAACAAATATTGCTTTTCGCTTACCCGCTTCAAATCAGTTAGTATGGTGAGCTTGTCACTTCAGCTTTAAACTATGGTGAATAAGAGGAGGAAAAAATCCTAACAGTATTTAATACAATATTACAATATTGTATTAAATATTACAAATATATATACAAATATTACAATAACATTGGGAGTGTCCAACACACTGGGCAGCTTTTTTACACATGAGGGATAAACCTCTTCCCAGAGATTTTCAGTTTCAGACTGTCTTTCATTCCAGGCAGGCAAGAAAAGCAATCCTTGCTTCTATTGCATTTACAACAAAGGGAAGCTCAGAGAAGCTATCAAATTTGCCCACAGCCAAGCTCCGAGTGGTACCTTACTCAGTACACTAGCTGAAAACCTGGTTTACAGTTAGTATTTAAGATGGTCTAATCTAAAGCCGACTGCAAAGATGCCTGAAAGATCTCTGGGTGCTAACCCTGTGGGCAACAGCATATGAAGTTCATCGTCCATAAATAGCCCACAAGAGACATTTCACAAAGGGGGTGGAAGTCAGGCAGTGTGACAAATATTTTGGGGGCCATTATTCTTAGGAGCAATCCTCCTTTCCAGTATACATCATGTAGGAACTTTGTTTAAAGCACTAGTTGCTTTCTAAGACTTGTATTTTGATCTGCTTGGAGTTAGTAGCAACTACTGTTGAATATGAGCCGACTCTTAAAATTTGAACTCCATTTGATATGGCTTCTTTTTAGCTTGTTGAACAATTTGTGCTCAGGTTACATCTCTACCCTCCTCTCAAGGAATATGAGCAATTTTACACTTACAACTATTTATACCATGTGTATTTAAACAATAGAAACCCCTCTTGGTGTACTTAAATGGAATCCCAGAATCAAACCACCATGCCTTCATAGTCTAGCAGGGGTTTTTTATTTTGTTTTTATACAGGAAAGTGGTGGCAGAACCAAGAACTGATTCCTGTTCTCCCAAGCTCGGACTGGTAGTAAGAATGCATCAGGGGACTACGGTGGGTAAGTCTGCATCTTTAGTTAACCCAAGTGCCAAACTTTCTGGCAGCCCTTCTTGACATACCTGGAAATTCTCTGGTAGCAGGGAGAAAAACAAAAACAAAAACCCAAAAAAACCAAACCCAAACCCACCAGCCAGCCTTCCCAGAAACCCTTGGGTTTCTTTTTCAATGTGCTGTGGATGATGAGCCACAGAAATTTTGACACCACCAGAAAGGCAGCACGGTTAACTGCCACCTGGCAGAATGGTCTTCCTTTTAAGCACAGTTTCATTTTAAAGATGGAAATCAGTAGTGCTGTATCTCACTAAATTGGTGCTTGCTGGCTTCCAGTTCATGTTGGATAGAGCTGTCATTTGGACTAAACCACAGCAGATTAGGATGTTCATTAATTCCAGGCCCCCATAGAAAGTACAAATGTTCAAGTTTCCATCTACACCATCTGGTTTTTTTCCTGATGCGGTGAAGTGGAGCAGCCTGTACTGATGCCCACACGATGGTTTCAGAGGTGGCAGAGAAGCAAATAGAAACCATATTCTGTGATGAGAGGCTATTTATTTCTGTCAGTTCAGGACAGGATTCCTCTCAGTAAACTTTTTTAATCAACACTAGTCTTACACACATACTCATACTATGAAAAAACATGAAAGTTTATATTCTATTCAAGTCTTTGAAGCATAGCAATTTCACAAGGCTGCCAGCCTATTTTTCAGACCAAGGAAGAGAATAATCATAGTACGTCCTTTAGAACACTGTGTTAATGTTCATTCACTATTTTGCATATTTTTTAAAAAGAAGTTTATCTACTGCCTCTCCCCCCCGAGCTATGTATAGTTGAAATTTTTAATATTTTTTTTAGTACTAGAATGCTCCTAGCACCATCTGTTCTATAGATAAGACCATGAAGCATACGCATCCCTGGGATAAAGGTGTCTCAAACACCAGAGTCCCAGGGTTTCAGGTGGGAAGGTAACTTGTAATGACAGCTCAGAGAAAGGGAATTTTAACTCATCTAAATTAATTCTGCATTCTAGAGTGAAACAAACCCTTTGAAAGTAAAGATTATTTGTAGAACAGAGTAAGAATCTGTGAGTCTGCGGCTACTGAAAAGCCAGAAGCAGGCTTTTTAGGAACTGAAAAGACTTGATGGAGCATGGTCATATTTATCCTATTGCATCAGATTGCTCAGGCTTTTACCAACCTGTCAAGCAAGAATTGTTACATTTCCCAGGTCTGCTCGGAGTTGAACTGTACTGTAAAGCTGTATACAGTAAAGCTGTTACTATTTTACTGATTGTATCTACCTCCGATCACTGTAGACAGCTTCAAGTTAGGAATAGAGGTAAGATGTGTGGAGGGTATACACAAGAGGTTGGTAGGGGGGAAAAAAAAAAAGGCAACTGGCCAAGGAAAGAAAATACTAGCCTTAGTAGGTAGTCCACGTAGGAGAATGTTGTATTGCAGTAAGTGAAGATTAGAAAAACAGATCTATGTGGTCTTTCTGATAACACATTTGTGAGACAGAAATCTGCACAGAACCTCATTTTAAGCTATGAAATGATGTTAAAGCAAGGATCTAGAGGCCAGAATTACAGTTCCCTGGGTAACCTTCATTTGAGTTTTCTTGCACATATGCATTATGATATAGTCTTAAGTAAATGGCTGCTAATTTCTACTGTTCACCAAGACCTTTGCTTCATTTAGCACAAAGGATGAATGGCGTTCAGGGAATCAGCCTGAGCTGCAAGAGTCAATTTATGGGGCAGTTTCATGGCTTCGGTAGCAGATTGCTGCCATGACAACTAATTCCCCCCAATCTTAGAAACCTAGGTGAAGCTAGGCAATAACTTAATATTTCACATTTGGTCATGAACCACTTAGGACTTCACTGTGTAACTAATTTCAGTCCATTGGTGCTGTTTTCTAAAGCTACAGAGTTCCCTGAAAACTGGAAAGAACCTAAAGAAAAAAAAAAAGAACTTGAGAAATTAGTTTATAGACTCTCCCTCAGCTCCTGTCAGAGAAATAATGAATCCTTGTGAGCACACGTAGAGGTGAGCTGAGAGGGGGTGACCAGATGTTTGTGAAACACGCTTCCTGAAGTGCTAAGTACCACTGGAGAAACATGAAGTTGTATTTGGAACATGTGCAAATAGCACATACATATGTATAGCAAATGCCTCACATTCAACATGGAGAAATATTATATATCCAATAACGCAGTCAATGCCATCTGTACCCTGTGAGGGATACAGAGGATGGCAATACAGTTGGGTAGCTGAGGCGACATCAATAATGCAGATGATAAAGGAGCAAACTAAGTCTGGACCCACATTTTGCACCTCTGGAGCCCTACTCTTGACAACTGTAACTTATACTGATGCTTGAGTATCCCCTAACAAACAACTTCAAGCTGCAGCGTAGGAACAGGTTACAGATTTTTCTGAAAAGTATATGATAAAAAAATAAAAAAAAAGTCGTAAGTCCATTGCTTGAGATAATGAAAAGGAAATTATTGTAGGCATAGTCGGGTTTGCTTATCTCAATAGGATCAGAATTATCATCTGTATTTTGTCTAGAACGGATGTTCCACATGTCTTGTTAGAAGAACACGCCAATTTCTTCTTCCAGAGGAAAAGTAGAATTTCTTGGAGGAGGTGAAGAACACACTGCCAGATATGGTTCTTCTCCCCTCCCTCATCTTGTGTCCTTCTATGGGTCATTTCAGACTGTTCATCACTAGGCTGATGATTTACAAAGAAATACAGTTTATTGTCATAACAAAGGAACGTTGCAGAGGAGCTTCTGCTTTTGTGCCATGTTACTGGGGAGAGATGGGATCCAGTATAGAAGGTACGTGGGTGGGACACAGAAGGTAGGAGTTTTGGACATAGTCGTGCTTTATTTCCATCGCATGGACAGACAAGTTACATCCAAGCATCTCTGCCTTGGTTTCATGATCTGACAGATGAGTAACATAATACTGATTTCTAATTGTTCAGTACCTGTGGGTAGAAAACGCTGCTATTTCCGTGTTCTACACCAGAATTTAAACCACTTAGATGCAAGTAACTTGTTCAGCAGATTAATTGAAAAATGAAGCAAAAAGAATACAGTGCAATTCTTGCATTCTTCCCAAATCGCTCTTGTGGTCCAGGCCCTGCTTGGGGAGCAGCCAGCGAGAGCTGCTCAGCTCACAGAAAAACAGGAGTGATAGCAGGAGGTCATGAATAACCATCCACAGTGGAAGTTCCTTCCTAACCCCCGTTAGTTAGCAGCTGCCTCACGATCCAGAGCACAGTGATTTATTTCTCTCCCAAACGGCTGTGATCGCTTTACGTCCTAACTCCTAGATTCCTAGCCATTTCCATTAGCCACTGACCCTTCTGCGGGGTCTCCTCCTCCTCGAGTGATTACTTTTGAATATTGCATTTGACATAGGCTAGAAATGAAGTTGGGGTACACTAGAGGATACGGATTATTTTGTGATATTATAGTAACCGTTCCCTAAAACACTGTGTGGTGCATTTTGTCCTATACGTGAGATTTTTAAATGTAGGGGAAATGTATTAATTCAAAAGCTCCAATCAATCAGATGCGTCTATAAAAAAAAAAAAAAAAAAAAAGTATTTCTGGCAATGTAAAAAAAAGTATTCTAGAAACTGATGTAATTCTTACTTTAAGAGCTAAGGTCTTAGTCACAGTCTGTAAGAGTTAACCAAAGGAAGAAGGCATTTTCCAGGAAAGATATTTTGGGTTTCCTTGGCAAATGATAACACATTTAGAGTATTAACGACGCAAACCTCCTCTTTCTTATTTTGAAGCAAGACTGGGGTAATGACAGCGTCGTTTTGACGCAGTGTTTGTGCTCTCCCACCCTCGAGCCAGGAGAAGCTGGGGACATGTGTCTCCTCAGGTTCAGGCGGTGCAAGGACTTGGCGGTGCCGCGCAGTGTTCGGCGGTCCCGCAGGCGGCACTCTTCCCACCGGCGCCCGGCGAGCTGCGAGGAGAGCCGGCCGAGGGGACCTCGCCTGGAGCACTCGCTACTAGTTTTATGCTCCAAGCATCTCTGGAAAGATCTTTCGCCCCCGGTGCGATGTTCCCCGGGAACAGCGCTTCTTTTGTCGGCTGTTTGCATCCCAGTCTTTCCGGAGGGAGATACCTTCTTGCAGATGCTCTCCGGGAGGGGGGAAGCCGTCCCCAGAGCCCAGGGGAGATACCTTTTCCCTGTAGTTAGCAAGGACCCCCCCCGCCCCGTGACAGCCCCCGGCAGCCACTGACAGCCTCGGCGCAACCCCCTCTCTTTAACGGGAAAGAGGAGCGAGGGGGGGCTCCGGCGCTGCCCGCCGCCCCCGGCCCTGTTCTTACCTGGCCTGGCTTTGAAGCTGCGGACCGTGTTGCCGTCGCCGGGCCGGCTCCCCTCCCGGTTGTACTTCTCGTAGAGCTTAAGCATGTGGACAGCTACCATGTCCTGAGCGATGCTGCCCAGCGCGGGGGGCGGCGGAGAGCCCCCGCGGGGGTCGCGGCCGGGGGAGGGCGAGTCCCCGGCGGCCGGCGGCTGGACGGGGCAGGCGGGCTGGCTGCCGGCGCCCTCCCCCGCGGGCGAGCGGCAGCCCCCATGGCCCAGGGCCCACAGCAGGAGGCAGCAGGTCAGGCGGCCGGCCATCGGGGGGGATGCTGCGGGGCGGCCGGGCGCGGGGCGGCGGCGGCGGCTCGGTCGCTGCTTGCGTCTGGGTCTCCCGGTCGGCCCTGCCGCACCGGGGCGAGGGGGCGGCGGGGCCGGGGGAGGGAGGAGGGAGGGTGGGGGCGGCCCCCCAGCCCCCCCCGCCGCCGCCGCTGCTGCTGATGCCGCCTCCGCCGGGCCAATCCCCGGGCCCGGGGGTGAGGAGCTGCGGCCCCGGGGGCGGCGGAGCGGGGCTGGAGCGGGGCTGCGGCGGGGAGCGGGGGCAGCACCAGAGGTCCGGGTGCGGGGGGAACTCGCGGGAGGGGACGCTGCATTCCTCCAACGTGAGGCTTCCCCGCTCTTTAAAGCGTAGCGGGGAAAGGAGCTAAATTAATTAGCGCACAGCCGCTGATTGGAGACATATGTCACCGCCGCCGCTGGGGCAGGACGGCACCTTGGCTGCCTGCGCCAGCGAGGAGGGGCTTGAAAATCATTTCTAAAAGATAGAAGCAAATAGATAACAAGCGGGCAGGCAGGCGGTGGGAAGGGACGGGAGGGTGGGTGGATGGCAGGGACAGCGTGAGAAGGAAAGGGTGTAGAAAGAAGTGGAAGGGTCTTTTCTGTTTCGATCGGCAGAGCTGACGGTGTTGTCTTGGAGAGGCAACGCTGTAAATAGTGTTTGTTTCAAGGATCCCGGAGAAAAGAGAAGTCGCCGCTGGGTCCACACTCTGGAAGACCCAGTGTGAACTAGCCAAGAGTGCAGCAAGGGTCACTGATAATTCCAAGCAGATACTTAAATAGTAGGGGTTAAAGGGGCTGTGCACGGGTAAACTTTTGTCATTGGGCTATTTCTATGTGTGATCTGAAGGAGGAGAATACTGGCATGAATTTCTGAAGGATTTACATGGCTTAGGTCGGAGGGGGTTGATTTAAAAGTGAATGGTGCATGTTGTGTTTATTCATCATGTGACACAGGTAGTTCTGAATCATAGTTTATAGTCACCCAGCGGGTATAAATGCTGCTATAATGAATAGCAGTTTTAAAGACAACCTATAAGGAGAGTGGTATATTTTAAGGGACTTTGTTCATTCTGCCTCCTTTTTTAAAGCTTGTCCTCCAGTAGCCAAGACAGTTACTTTTCTTGGAGAGTATACAATGCAATAATTGAAAAATTGTTGGAAAAAGCTACTGTTGCTGTGTATAACACAACTCTTTTGTGATTTTTTTAACCTTGAAGTATCAATTCTGAGCAGATACTATTGAAAGCCTCTGAACCACAAGTTTGTAGTTTTTGGATCAGGGCAAAGAAAGGTTTGATTCATTTTTAAAATTAGCACCAGGCCACATTGCTCTGTGCCCCTTGAATGTATGAAACGAACAATTTGCAAAGACAAATTTGCCCAAATGTATGTTGCTAAAGTATCAAACCTTCTATTAATTAATCTTTGCTTATAAATAAGCCAAACCATCCTTTGATGCTTGGTTTTTTTGTTTTTTTTTTTTTATTTTCTCCATGGTAGCATGCTCATGACCTCCACTGGGGGTGTGAGCGAACCTTTTGTTGTTTGTGGTTTTTGTCTGTACTGTTTCTATACAATCAAGGTCCTGTGAAAAGGAGGAAGAGGCAGCAGGAGGTAGGAACAAGCTGGGCTATTTTGGACCAATGTCCCATTAAAATGTTCTCTCTCTCTTTAACTCACTCCAAACTCCTATTCAGGCATACACTTTGTATCAGTCTTTAACCTGCACTAAAACCTGTAGGACACTGATACTTTGACATTGTTGGGAAAGAATTAAAGAATCAACCAGGGATGGCTAGTATTTCTTGCCTTATTTTATTGCAGAGCAGCAGGAATTCAAAGTCTTTAAAGCTCTGGTACTTTGACTCTTTTATGCAGCTGAGATGATGAAATAAAAATGTGTTTGGTAAAGGAATTCAAATTAGCACTGGGTCACATAATTCCCCTGTTCTGAATATGGCCAATCAATGGCATCTCTAAGGCATCTAGAGGCAAGAGCTATGCAATTTCTGCTCATGCAGAATAATATTCCTAGCGTGGAAATTTCTGCTAATTAAAGCTCTTGCCAAGTAGAGTCTTTTTTTTTTTTTTTCTTCTTTTTTTCCTTCTTCTTAAATAGCTCAAGTCAAAGCTTTGCAAGCCAGGACTTGGAGAAAGTCTCCCTATAGTTAGAGCAATGCATTCGAGATTTTAAAGTGCACATCTAAGCTTCCTGCTAAAATAATTGTGATATAAATAGTGTTACACACCCTTAATAACAGCATATATATATCAAAAAACGCCAAATAATATTTTCTTATGAAATTAGAGATAGCTATACAAAGGAACTATTGTGACCTGTGCTTGTGTTTTGTTGTAGAGCATAATGTAGGAAATAAATAGGAAATATATAAGAGGGGATATAGGGCACCAGGAGGGGTATCTATTCTTTTTATTCTATGGTAAAATAACTTATTAACTCCCTTTAGGCTTAGATCTATCTATATTAAAAGAATTTTGGCTGACTTTATTTTAATAGTAAAGTCAGTAGCAGGGATAATGAAGGTCAAAACTCCAGGGAAGTTAATGAAACATAAATTATTACTGAATTTGGGCTTCAGTCCAAATTTCTGGTTACTACGTATTGTAGGACAGCTCATTCATTTTTCACTCACAAAAATATCTTGCTACGTATAATACCAGAGAATTAGCTAGGGCCATATAAGACCATTCGTTAAGTATATAACTTAATAATTAGAAATTAACTGAATGAAATGCAGTGGGCTGCAGGTTCTCATAGAAACTGATAACAGAACTCTAAAAACCCTTTTCACGTTCCATCCAAAATCATGTGGTATGACAAGAATGATATATAGTCAGCAAAAAAAAAAGACTTTTGTGGTTTGGTCAGTTTTTCTGAACAACAGTGAAATTATCTTAATACTCAAAAAAGAACAAAGAGACATAATCGTGTTTAGTTGTTACAGCAAGCAGAATGGTCAGAGGTCTCCAGAGCCCTGGAAGGCTCTCACCATGAAGAGAAGAGTTTGGGCATATCAGGCAGGGATTGTTGGGAGGGAAAGCTTTGCCTCTTGCCATTCACTGTCCCACTCCATCCCATCAGCTCAAGAACAAGCTCTCACCTTGGATTTCCATTCTGGATCCACACTCTTTCATATTCCAGTCTGTGGCAAGAATAGCCCTTCCCCCTGTTGGGCTCCCCGTCCTTCGTCTTTAGTGACAGAAGATTATTTTATCTATCTTGCTAAGAAGCAAGAATTGTATCTATCCACATCCTCCCACACCAGCAATGGGGTGTAATTACAGAAAGTGAGGAACTAGGAATGAATATCGCTTTTCCAGTTTTATCTCACTGAGACTTCAGAATTTATTTTTCCAGATTTGAAGACTTTCAGAACGTGTTTATGACAGGTCTGTCTATTTGGAGCCAGAGGCTTGAGTTTCTACCTTGCGGTCCACCATTTATACTTGGAATGAGGATGGCGTAGACAATAATTAGTCAAGCATCTCCCGTTCTGGTGGTACCCAGCAGCTGCCAGCCTCTGCTGGAGGTTTTTCTCCATGCATAGGTTGCTAAGGGCAAAGATGTCAGCTGGTATTAGCAGAAGTAGTAATTCTGTGATGTTACGAGGCACTGGTCTGAAATGAAGACCATGTTTTATTTTACTTTTTTTTTTACAGCAGGAACTTTCAACTTTTCAGTGACCTGTGCACCACCCCATAGAGTCATTTAGGAAGAAAAAAAAAAAAAGATATTTTTTTCCCGTTAAGAAAGGGAAGCAAGATTTTCCAGTAGAAATTCCAGTGGTAACTCATATTTGTTGAAAACCTGGTTTGTCCAGGTTGATAACGCTGCCTTGGAACTCACCTGAACTGCAGTAGCTCCTGTCATTGTTTGAGAGGTGTCTCCTTGCAGTGAGAGGATGTGTCTGGCCATTGCGCTTCCTGGGATACATGCCCTTCTCTTCTGTGGGAGAGGGAAGCTGTAGACCGCGCAAGAGAACGAGAGCACAAGGCCACCAAACCACTCAGATCGTGGCTGAAGCAAAAGCAGACAGCTTTAGAAAGGCGGGGTGTGTGTGGTGTGTGTAAATCCAATTTCCTGTTCAAAAGCAATCTTAAGGAAATATTTCAATCAGCCCTAGGCACCAGTCTTTAAGTTCCAGCCAGCAACCTATGGGGCTTTGAATTCCCTGTCCTTTTACTCAGCTTGTTTCCCAGGCAGCAAAGGCTCTTACTGGGGTCAGCGTTCAGTACAAGTCCAGAGCTCAGCCTCGTGCACTTCGCAGGCCAGATGGATACCTGCTGAGCAGCAGTTGCCAGGGTGCTTTTCGAGAGGACGAGTAGGAACGGGAGATGGGTTAGAAAGGCTTGATGAGGCTGCAGGGTACCATCATACACCCTGCACCAGTGCTGAGATGGCCAGCTGTAATACGCATCTTCAGGCTCCTGTTTACAACTGGAATTTGAAGGCTGCAGAGAGAGGGTGGGGGAGAGGCAGCAGCAGCTGGGAACCATCCATGACCACAGCTGGTTTTGCAGAGATCTTCTCACAAATTGGGTTGGGATGTCTCCAGGATTTTCTTGGTCTGAGTAATGCTGCAGACGAGGGGAGGATGTATCGTGCTGATAGGACAGAGAGGTTTCTGCACATGGTGGACTAGAGCAGACAAATCTTGGGGAAGTATTTCAGAAGCAGCTGCTGACCAGTAGGTGGCAAGCGTGCCCCTAAGTCAAGGCTAACCCATTGCTCTCTTGCGTATGGGACACTGTCATGTCCTTAGGGTGACAGTTGGGATCACATATGATCCCATAGCATTTTCGCACTGAGCAGCTCTGTCACGTAGCCTCAATGTTTCCAGCTTGCATATTCACAGACTTCTAAGGAGGCTATGGCTGACCTCCTGCACTGTGCTTGTGGGAGAACCTGGCCCAGTGAGGTAAGCTTGGTCCTCACAGCTCTCCCCTGAGCTAGAGCAGCTGTATTAAGGATCCATGCTTTCTTAATTGCGAGTGATGGAGAACTCGCAACAAGAATTGTATTTCCATTAGTATTTAAGGTTTACATGTTATTTTATAAGCATTTTTTTGCCTAAGTCTCTTTGTCATCTTTTTGGAGCATGTGTTCTTTGTTCCACCACCAGAGACATGACAGTGTGTGTTCTTACTATTGCAATTGTGTGGATCCATGCTGACATCCTTCCCCCAGCCCTCCACATACTGAAAAATGCATACTTTTAAATGCATTCTTTCCCCGAGCAGGTGTTCTGGATGTGAAGATGTCTTCAGGATAGATGAAAGCAAAGAGAATGAGAGGTTTTAACAGGTTTCCAAGCATCCAAGCACACTTTTAAAAAAAATAAAATAAATAAATTAAACCTCTATGGGAAACATGTAGTTCCAGGCAAAAGAGTAAATGCATGTACAAGTTATTTTGACCATGATTCCCTACCCACCTTGGATTTTTTTTTTTTTTTTTTTTTTGTAGTAGATCAGAATGCTTTTAGGAGTACAGGATCCTTTTGTGGCTTTGTTCTGGGTCAGTGATAATCATCTAGTGGCCATGATGGTCCAAGTCAAGGCAAGATTTGAGGGCAGAGGTAAATATAATTTTTTTAGATAACTAGCATAAGGAGACTGGAAGTTTTTCTGAATTTTTCATCCATCCTTGTTGGTCTGATGAGAGCTGTTGCCTCTACCTGCCTTCCTCTGAATCCATGAAGCCTCTTTTCATGTTTCTTATTCTGTGTAAGCACTTACCTCCCTCTTCAGGCATTTCAACAATTCAACAGAAGCTCTTTCTCCAGATATATCCCCTTTTCCATATTTCCATATGTCTCTCATTTTCTCAGATTCAGCATTTTTGAAGGGAGATACCAACATCTCTCACCTCTTTCTGAGGAAAATCCTATTCTGTCCTCCAGCCTTCAGCAGAAATGTCCATGAGTGAGTGAGTGCAAAACACTAGTTTTCCTGAGGATTTCACCATTCAGCTATACAATTGGAAAGAGTCATTCAGGTTGTCATCCCGTATTATGTTCAATATACTTAAAAAACCCAACAACCAACACAGAAGGTGACCAGAGCTCAAAGTGGAGTTTTTATTCTGATTTCCATAGACAGTATTCCTGGTAATAAATGTAAACTCACACATTGTGTATAAGCTGACTCCACAGATCGCTGCTGTGTAGTTTGGGTCCATGTGGGTATTTTGCTTGTTGTAAAAGAATACTAAGGGGATGTTTTCTGTTTTTCTGTTGTACTAAGTTGTGGGCCAAAATGTAACGTCACTACATGAACTTTGGAGTTGCACCCAAGATGAATTTGGCCCTGTTAGTTGTTAAATTCTTGCTATGATTGGTCTCAGCTTGCTCAGAAAGGGATCATGCCAGACTAGCGACCACAGAAATCATCAGTTGAAACTCCACCAAAATTCTCATTCCCTGTAAATTGAAATATTAAGCTTTGAAATAAGATGCTTTGTTCTTCAATCTCACACTAACTTTTCATTAACATTATATAACTCTCAAGCTATTAGGAAGCTGCCAATTAAACCAGAATGGATTGAAGTATTCGAGTGGAGAAAAATAGGAACATAATTCTAAATGAGGTATTGTACTAGTTTTTGGCATCTTGTGGCATTTTATCTCTGATATTTTCAGTTGGAAATTTCATTGCCCTCCACCCCCATTTACCCCAGATGTACATAGATGTAAGTAAACTAAGGCCTATTCTTAGCATATTTAGTTTATGAATTCAAAACCACCCATCATCTGTATGAATGACACAATATGAACAATTTCCCAGCTCCTTCTCCCAAACTCTATGCAGAGGGATTTTTTTCCACAGAAATAACAGAAATTCCATAAGGCTCACTTGGAATTGCTTTATAGCAAAAGAATGAATAAAGCTTGTAGATAAATATTGGAGCAGAAGAATCATGACGCTAACACTAGATTGTTTTTCAGTACTTAGAGGTATAATTGCATGTGACTTCAATAAATTTCTGCTTTGAAAACTTGTTTCTAATACAACTTTTTAGATTATCAACACATCAGTGGAACAAAAGAAACAAACATAATTAATTGATGAGTTAGTCACTGTTGAATTAAAAGGACCACTGATTTAATGGCATGGCAATCTCTTTATGCACCCATAATGGCTTTGTATGTTCATGTTTTTTTACATGCTGGTGATTTCCACATCAAATAGCTATTTCCACTTTATGCACCAGCACTGGTAGGTTTCTGGAAGCTAATGTGAATTCCCAGGGCCGGCTGTACTGCGTTCCTGCTGGGGATGGGTAGGACAGGAAAATTCAGAATTATGGGTAACCAGCTTGTGATTATAATACAGTAAGCTGTCAGACTGACTCTCAGATAGGCATAAACTCTACATTCCTAACGTGTATAGGCATAAACCCAGTAAATGTTTATTTTTTATTCCTAATGTCAGAAAATAAGGAATGCAGGGAGCAAGTTATTTTACTTGCAATGATGACTTTTTAGAAGGGAAAACTAGGTTGGAACTACATGTATCCATTAATAATGTCCAGCAGTGGTAGAAACTTCCATACCCAGAGAAATAATATATTTTCTTCTTTCATGCTTCTTCTCTTGAGGAAAGATTGTAAAAAGAAACAGAAGACATCTGAACTCCGTGGCTAAGCATACCATTGGATGTCATTCTGATGCCAAGATGATGTAGCACAACCTGCATAGGTTAGAACAGATATTCCAGACCTTTGTTTCCAGCATCTTAGTACCTCCCAGAGCCCAATGAGACAACAAGGTGGTGGAATAAAGTAGCCCAAGTGAGATGAGCAAAGCTTCCATGGCAGACTTGGGGCTCCACCAAGGTCTAACCGCCGTGGTTCTGCTCAGTGAGACAGCTGTGAAGCAATGAGCAATGTGTTCTGAAATTGGAACGGGCTGCAGCCGGCAGTAAAAGTCTGTAGTCAAACAAAGCTCTAAGCCTCTACTTTGTGTTTTTGGTGGGTCAGGCTCCTTCCACGGGAGCTGAAAGCAGCCGTGGTGCCGCCGTGTCCCAGAGCTGGGAGTCGGAGAGCTAGTAAAGTGGCTCAGCAGGGTTGTGCTGGAGCAGAGGCAGCTTCCAGCGGCCCCGTCTTTAGTGAGGAGTGTCAAGTTTTTATGAGCATCGTTACATTTTTATAGTTTAATGAGTTTGACTATTAAAGCATAACAAAGGACGGTAAAAACTTGCCACGGCTCATTTCCGCACTCGGTAGCAAGTCCTTGCTATGTGTAGCCTGGGTCTCTGGGCAATACTAAATAACAAAGGCCAGCTTAATACAGTGCTTTTCACATCTTCCTTATCTGCTTTAATCATCTCGGGCCCTTTCTATTTAAAAATTGTCTTGATTTGATGTGCTTTTTATTCAGCTTCAAAGGTCTCAGCTCTCCAGGTCTGGAATTCACACCTGTGGGTTGACTTCTCCAGGAAAAAGGATGGTAGTTTGTATAAAGGCTGCAGATGGGAAGAGAGATCAGTAGAAGGCATGTTTTGAAATACACTGTCACAGAAACTAAGGAGCCCTGGATTAAAGAATAGGGTGAGGAGTTTCGGTAAAGAAAAGAATACAGTAAAGAAAGCAACTATGAGTAGTTGCCAAAGCTAAAAGTTGGACAGAATGGAGAATGGTGTGTTAAACAGTGGTGCTGGCATCTTCACTTACAGGAACATGGAGGTGGATCCAGGCTTCAGTCCAAGGGAGGTTTAGTGCAGCAGCAATTCAGAATTCACTCTAGCTACAGCCCATGAAGTTGATAAATCACTAAAGAGTGTTAAACTGAGATAGACACTACTACTGCCCAGGATGGGAGTGTTGCAGAGAACATGGCAGGGCACTGAGGTGTTCAGGCAGGGGACTCCAGGACTGGAGCTCGACAGAGGACCAAGTGCATGAAGGACAATGAAAAATATGGTGCAGAATATGAAGAGCAGTTCCTTAGGGTGGGCGAGGGGCAGCACTGATTTTTGGTGTCTGTGGATGTCAGAGAGCTCTGCGGGGATGTTTCTTTGTGTCTCTTTCTGCATTTATAAAGAGAAGTTAGACAGTATGATAATTCAGTTAAAATCTTGCAGGGGGAATTTTAGATGTCTTTTATTTCTAACAGGCAACTTCAGGAAATAGACAAACAAAATACATGAAGCTTATGTTTTATTTTGGTTTGTTATTTCAATAGGGTCTTTGCAAAATAGAGTTTTAAGTTTTCTATTAAACTGAAACCTATAAAGCAACTTAAATGTAGTGGAGCACTGATGTATTGTTTTTCAAAAGGTATGTAGGTGCCTTAAGGTGCAGAAGTGCATGTACCTAATGGCATTTCCAGAAGGAACCTGGTATCTATATTAGGAATTTTGGAAAATCTTACTAGGTGCTAATCGGCAATCAACGTATTTTCATGCCTAAATATGATTATAATTGGGTTCCTTGTGAGCTTTAGGATCAAAGTGCTTTGGAAATGTAAACTATTTTATTATTATTTACTGTCTTCACTTAATTTGCTCATATGTTTTATGAGCTCTTGAAAGTCATTGCAGAGTTATGGCAACATGATCCAGACCTGGAACAAACCCACCAATGGTGATACATTCAGAAGAGATGTATTTACCACCAGGCATTCCAGTGCTTGCCAGTGGTGCCCAGTCCCCAAAGGTGGTTTGTTGCTACATTCCTCTTCCTGCTCACAGTCTGCATCTAATACCACTTGCGCTCATGACTCGGAGAACACAAGTTCCTCATGGGGTACTTGTCATTGCCAAAGAAACCACTCATTCTTTTCTTCTTATTCCCAGAAAAGAAATGAGGATTCTAGCAAACTATTCCAAAGGGAACTGGTAAATTCAGGGATTCTGCTTCATGACCCACATGTAACAGGATCTTTTACAGCAGAAGGGAGTTATAATAAACGTCACTGAAAATGCATTGCAGATCACTGTTAAATAATCCCTGCTTTATTGAAGTGAAAAGTGATTCAATGGGACAATGATGAATGTGGAAGAAAACCCTCCTAGTGACAGGACAAGTCTTTTTAAGGACAGGTCTTTTTAAGGTTGTAGAATGGTAGCTGACCTTCTGTGGGAAGACAAGTAAGCACTGGTGACAAGAATTCCAGCTGGCAGACTTTGAAAGCTTCCAGCTTGGGAAGGAAGGAGAGGGACCAATTATACAGGGGGTTTCTCAAAGGAAGGTGTCCCTGCTTGATGGGGAGGAGGAGAAAGTAGCCTATTCTTTTGTTAACAGCAAATAAGAGATTGATTCTGAGATTTCACACCAGAGCAACGATACTACTTTGTCATCCTGAGTAGGAGTTATGATCTACTTAAGTGTGTGTGATGGGCAAGTGGCAAAACTGAATAGAGACCACAAGAAGGTAAAGAAAACTCTTACAGAAACATTATCGTGTAATTCTAACTTGACTCTGTGTCTTTGTATGGGAAGTCTACACGTGGCAGTGGGTGAGATGTGAATAGGAAAAATGTGAAATTGCCCTTTCTGATGTCACCAAAAGTTGAGTTGTCAGAGCAAGCATGTTCCAGGAGCAGGAGCTGAGCTAAAGAGAGGTAGGAGGAAGGGAGGCAGAGGGTGCCATGGGACTGAATGATGCAAGGGGTGATGCAATGTGAGATTAGTCCAATGCAGGGAGAGAAGCTGCTTGGAGTGAATGTGGTAATTACATCTAACTGTCAATGAGGGGGTGAGAAAGTATGTATACTGTGACGTCACAAGTGAAGCTCTCGGCCTCAAACACTTCCCCAAAAGGTTTCGAAGTCCCATTGGAAATAGCTGAATTGTCACAGTGAGAAGAGATTTGAAGTTCCATTGAGATCTAGTTCCTGAAATATTCTTTCTAACTTTTCCACCATATTTTCTCTTCAACTTTTCCACCAGAATCTGTGAAGATTTGGTGGTTTCTGTTAGATTTGGGTAAAGTTTTTGGTGGAACTGAATTATCTAATGCTTCTGCTTATTTTAAACATGAAAACCTTTCATCTTTTCCTTTCATTCCTACAACCAATGTAGAATTATCCATGCAACATCAACTACTTTTATCACAGTCAAATTGGTAGGGTTTATTTCATATGCCTAACAACAAATGGCTAATGTGAGGATTAATTCCTCTTATTGTTATACTGTTCCTGCCAAGGAATTATTTTAGTAAGATTCATTTCTGCAGAATCTGGATGTGGCTGGTGGTGACCCTGTCATGGACATCCCCCCCTTCCCCCCCGAACGATGAGGCATCATCTGGCTTTTAGACACCCAGCATTATGTGAGATGGGTTCCAGCACACAGATAACTAAGTTTAGTGACTGAAACCGGATCCTATGAATATCCCTATGGATGAGGAACTACAGCTGCCTAAACTCAGTGTGTTGGTGAGCGTTCCTCTTCTATTTTCACTGGCTAAATGGCAGCACTGAAAGAGAAATCGAAGCTAAATGTGATGAAACTCATATGCTGACAATGGAGGTACCATCGATGTATCAGGTACTGTGACATGTAATACAATATGGTCCCGTGGTGGGATAATTTCCCATCTTTCCTGTATCAAAACCTGTTAAACTCTTTCAGTACAGAAAACACCCTTGCACACATGTACAAACAGACTTTCATACCTGTATCATACATTTTGCATAGTGGTGTTTGTTAAAAAAAAAAAAAAAAGTCTCTCTATGTGTTTCTTTTCATATTCACTTTAAAATGAAATGGAAAAAGCTGCCTTTGCAAGGAATTTTTATTGGCGAAGCATATCATTTACTTTGGCTCCATAAATCAAAGTGCAGTCGTGCTGCAAAATATGGGTAGCCCATTTAGAAATATTCCATCAGGAGGTATAGAGGTACAGTATATTATACCTGCTGGTTCAAATAAATAGCATTCTCAATTCCTGTTCATCTGTATATAATATCTTTTATTGCAATGTGGTGCTTTCCATCAAGTTAGTTAATTTTGTTCCTGCAATTCAAGATGTAATCGATCACTACAGTACTTGCCCTTGGGACAAAGTATCTTTTTATCCAGTGTGTTGTTTCAACTTTTCACCATTCTTTTAAAAAATATTCTATATGAAATATCGTGGCGTGTGCAATAAGTTTTATAGTTCTTTTTTTTATTGTTTTTTCTATCACTGCATACGTATGTAGTCTGTAATGTGTACTATATACATCTTTCTGTTCTCTACCTGCACTTTGTTTTGCAAAAAGATGTATTTCAGCATCATTTGCGTGAAACTTGTGGGTGATGTCTATGACCAGCAGGAGTGATGGAGCTCTGCTGTGGGATGTATGAGGAGCTGACCAAGAGCTTATGGGTCAGAATTAAATGGGGGGGCAGGGACAGGTGATGGTACAGTGGGCGTCAGCTACTGGCCACCCGACCACGAAGACTGAGAGGATGAGGCCCTCTCTAGACAAATAGGAGCAGCCTCATGTTGATAAGCCCTGGTCCTCATGGGGGACCTCAACCACCCTCATATCTGCTGAAGGATCTAGTGGGAGGTGTCCCTGCCCATGGCAGGGGGTAGGATCTAGATGATCTTCAAGGTCCTTTCCAACTCTAACCGTTCTATGATTTCAGCTAGCTTTACATCACAAGGCTTCAGTTCAGCAAATTAATTTTGTGCTTAATCTCTTGATGTTTTTATAAAGCTACTCAAATAGAGAGCAATGCAGAGCTGGGTTTTCAATTTCAAGGTATTATAGTTAATTTTATTTATAAATTATTCCTTCAAAATAAGTGCAGTGTTTTTCTATTGGACTTTTAAAATCTTGTAAATGTTTTAGACATTAAAAGAATTTTTGTTTTGAAAGTAATTCAGAATGAAAAATTCATGAGAAGGCTGTGTCAGGCTTTATAACCGAGATGAGTCCAGAGCCCCAAGCAAGCTAAGAACTAGCTCAGGAGGGACAGAGGTGTAAATCTTACATATATATGTATGTTAAGCTGCTAAAATAAGTATTGACTGACTTACTGAAGCTCTAGGTGATACAAAGGCGATAAGCTGGGAAGATCTCAATGAGAGCAAGTTATGTGGTTAGATACGTTCTGTGGATTGAAAATTCTAGTTCTATCCATCAATTTTAGATTGGCTAGAAATTTTTAAAAAATAGATTTTCTATGAAATTCCATTGAAATTTTAAACAGGCATGAAAAAAATAGAACAAGAATGGGTTTTGTTACTTTTGAATTCAATTTTGACCAACTGGTTGAAGTATAATAATTGAATGGGGTTATAGGGATATATGTTAAATTTTTCCTGCACAATGCATTTTAAGTTGGAGATGATCCACGTTTTTATTGCTCTACCAAACTGAAGAGAAGGACTTTCTCTTTAAAAATAAAATTATATAGAAATATTTTAGTACTAGGATCATAAATTACTTCAGCAATATGAGTTAACTAACCATTCTAACGCACAGATGCATCACTATTACAGCCAACAGATAATGGTGGAAATTCCAGAAACAGTTTTAGGTGTTAGAACTGAGACTTAATTAAGGCTTAGTCTGTGGGGTTTTTTTGTGTTTGCCTTTTGTTAGGATTTCTAGCAATTGAGCTACTGGAAAGAATATTCATAAATCAAGAAGTTAGTTGAAAATAGTTACTTTATATGCATCCAGCTTCTAATTTTGAATTTGGGGTGGTCAGTCCCATCTGTGATGCCTGAAATCTGTGTTTTTAAGCAACTGGAATGTAAGTAGTGCAGCATGAATTGCAATGACAGATCTCTGGCAGAAATTGAAATCTGTTGCTGAAAACAAAATTATATTACATTCTGAACAATTCTATTTCCAGTAAACTTTCAAGGGTAAAGAAAAATGGCTATGGAGTAGTAGGAAAACTTGTACGGTTTAATAGTAGTATATGAGGAGGAAAAGTTTCTAAAAAATGTTCCAGAGTAAACAGAAGTAATTTCCCTCTTGAAAACCCCTCGTAGAATAGCCCAAATGTTTCTTTAAATGTCTTTGGGGCAGCTTAGCCTGTAACACTTTCTCCACCGAACCACATACGCAGCACTGGCAGTTGTTCGCCAGCGTTACCGTACTGGTTGGCTATAGTTGTCTTGTGAGCTATAATGCATTGTGTATGTCCCCGTTCCTCCAGTGAGACTGAGGAGTGGGAAACTTCTGGAAAAAACTTGTTATCAGGTGTATAAGTGTGTTCTCAGAGCTCCAAGCTCTAGGTCTGACATACTTCGGCACTGATGTTGAAAAATTCCTGGTTATTCAAATACTACTGAAGTCTCAGACTAGCCCATAAAGTGTATTCATTAAAGAAATGTTATGGCACTTATCCAATACCTTTGAGACTCTTTAGGAGTATTTTAATTTATTTTTGACAAATATCGGGTTGGGCTTTGTGCTTACAGTCCTTGGCAGCACTTGGAGGTCATCACCCAGCTGCGTGTATATGATAAGTTATGGACTGTATTTATATGTTCTTGCTTTGGCATTTGAGTTTGCTTCTGTAGATAAGATTCATGGGCTACTTTGCTCCTACCTGTCATGATTTCCTGTCTTTTCACTATGTCTGTGAGGTGAAGCTCTAGTGGTGTCTTCAGGATGTTTTCCTGACTATTCTGGCTGTGGTTACAGAACTGAGGATTCCTTTCCTCTTTTGTCTTCCTCCCATCAGGTACGACACCGTGAGCATCCATAAGCATTGCTTGCTGACTGACGGCACCAGCGCCACATACATATAATTTTCATCATTCAATGAAAAACTGTTGCTTAAAGAGCTTAGGGCTTGGAAAATAATACTTCATTTTGTAACAAAATATTTCAGGAATATACCTTGCTGTTCTGTGTCCTATACCACTTCATAAACATTCATTACTGTTTGAATATACCACCATATAGTTGGGCCATTGCTTTTCACATACTCTCTGGAGTCATTTTTACTACTTCTGAGCTTCTAAATCAGAGAAGTTCTGTCTGTCCTTCAGGTGTTACAGGAATTTTGAACTCCTTTAGTAAGAATAGTAGAAAACTACTTTTATTCTTATGTTCTTGACAATTGCCTGTTGTTATGATTGTCAAACACTGCACATTGTAAGCACGTTTTTCACATTAACAATGAAGGCAGAAGTGTCATGAATTGAAAATTATTTATATATTTTGGGGGAAAGAAGGTAATAGATAATGTGGGCCTGTAACTGAAGGATGCCAAAGGCAGAAGGAGCTTCCATGAACAGTTGTGGTGCTGACACTGTGGCTGTTTTGGGAAGAGAGGAGATGGAGAGCTGGGGAAAGCTGGAAATGGCTGGAAAATGAGTTTGAGATCAGAATAAAGAACTAGGCAAGTGACTGAGTGTAGGGTATAGAGAGATTGCAAAGGGACGTCTGGAGGGATGAGACATGCTGGATCGTGGGTCCAAGGGACCTTCACTTTGTAATCATCTGCCACATTCTCTAAAAAGCATCCAGTTTTTGCAATAAATGAGGCAGGAGACACCTTTGCCATGCAGCCTTCCTAGAGCAGGTCTGCCTTGAGCGCTGAATTAATTAGAAATCTACAGATGTGGTTTTAGATTATCATAGCAGATACACATAGAGTCGAAATTCAGGATGAGCAAGCAAACTGAATTATAGTATTTTCACATATCTGCTGTTTGACTTTGCAACTTGAATCATACTTTTGAAATAGTGTTTTCTGTATATACTAAAAGGATTGGGTACAGAGAAAACATATCCATTCCCATTGACAAATACACATATTGGGGTATACACAGACTATACAAACGGACACTCTAATGGAGGTATAGGCCCATAGGCACAAACATACTCACAAAATCAGGAGGGCATAGGACCACACGTGCCCATACAGAAGTAAAATCACATACAAGAAGCAGGAGGCACATAAGCATTGCATGAGTACACACATAGATACCTACACACCACAGTTCCCTTCACAGCTCTATAAAGTGACAGAAAGGCCTGGAGCTGGGCAAAGATCATTAAAAGACACCCACACAGCCATGACTGTCTCAGGCTGAAAAAAAAAAAGGAATACTGAAAAATACTGTCTGGGAGAACAAAACAGGAGAGTCAACCCATCAAACGTCTGGAACTAAAATAATGCCAGAGAGTATACCCCAGCCAAAAGCACTGCCAGCAACGAAGTCAGTCACACAGCGAGAGCAGTCATCCACACATACATATGCTGCAAGAAAAATATCCACCACCTGCCAACTGGCTACTAGCAACCATGACCCGTGTGTGTGTGTGGCCACTGTGTTGGCACCGGTGTTGGAAGAGGAAGAGGAGTGGAAAGAAAGGAAACAGCAATAGGAAATCAGAAACAACAGAGGTGAAATGGAATCAGGGCTCCCAGTCAAAACATTTGTTTAATAGAAACAGAAGTCTGGAATGTGTACAATTTATGTTTTACACAGTGAAAGGTCCTGCTCATGTGTGAAACTTCAGCCTTCTTGAGTAGCGGGAGGTCCTGTATGTGTGAAACACATTGCTCCACTTAGTACACATCAGATGTCTTGAAAATGCCACACAATGAACCAGGTGGCTAATTGGCTTCCATCCTTTCAGTTCCTACGACAAGAAGAAATTTGGTCAAGTGGTGAGAATGGGATGCTCGGTCAGGTCTCCTGCCTGGTCTTCTAGGCTCTCTCTCTGAAGTGCTGTGTGATCTTGGGTGACTCATTCACACTCTTTGTGTCTAAGTCTGCTGTGCGTAAAATAAGGCTAATAATGCTTCTGTACCTCTTAGGGGTGCAGAAAGATCGAAAGAATGGATATAAAACTCCTTAAGATTTGTGGAAGATATCGAGTAGAGGAAAGCTGAATTGCAAATGGCATTCCTGAAATCTGTCTCCGAGTCAGACACAGTGTTGCAGGATAGATTTGAGTGACACCAGCATTTCATGGCAATCAAATTGCATTTTCATGCTGATTCTACATCTGTATCTCCTGTATTTTGTTAGGATAGTTTTCAGTATGATACAGTAATTTTTTTCCCAGTGTCATACTGTTACTCTATGGCATCTCTATACCTAAACTTTACTTTGAAAAAACTTCAAGTAATTAAAAAAAGCAAATTTGACCTTCTTAATTTCAGTATTTTCAAATAGCTAATAACTATTTTTGCTGTATTCTTCTTATCTATTGCGTTCTGAACACTTTTCTTTACAAGCCTAAATCCTGAAGAAAAATCATCCAATAAGTTAACTGCTTTTGTTTTCCTCCCCAGGAGATAAGCTATAAATGGGGGAGCTCATCTGATCCTCTATTCTTATTTTAGATAGTAGGAGTTTTTGTGATAACTTGATTTAGTGCTGTGTTGCCTTCCCTCTCAGCTCCTAAGAAACTGTTACAAGTCACCATCATGGGAATCCTTTTGGCCGTGCCAGGCCTTGGCTTCTCTTCTGTCATGAGACCTTGCTTTGAGTTGATAAAGTGACTTATCCATCCATCCACCCACCCACCCGGACGAGTGTGGGTTTGGCCAGAAATTCAATCCAAGATCTAAGAACCTAGATAAATTTCTGTTGAAATAGTAAGCACAGTAAGTTTTCTTTCCAAGACATTCATGTATTTTTAACAAAAAAAAAAACATTTCATCAATAAGTTCCAGACCAGCAATATACCAGTTTCTTACCATGGGAATTCACCTCATGGCCTAAATGTAGAACTACTCAGAATTTCTCCGTAAGATGTTTTCTCATCAATGAGTGTCATCCAGAAAACTAAATATAGGCAGGTTGTTGTTGATTTTGACAGTATGCATTTAAGAAAATAAAGATGAGGCACTTTAGTGGGGTGGAATGTTGTTTGGAATGACTGGATTTGGTACTGAAATGTATTTTGTCTTGAATTGTTTGTCTTCATACGGTATTTCATTGTGGTGTATCACAGCCCGTTTGGAAACTGCATGGGAATGATTCTCCTGAGGAGGTGCTTCACTGGGTGAGCGAAGGCGGTTGTGCATCTGCTTTGCCCATGTTCTGAGCCCACCAGACAGGAGAAGGCCGATTCAGAAGCCACGTGCTGAAAAGCAAGATATATTAGCTCAGGCTCGGTGCCATGTTCGTATGGTTACGTGGCTTTTGGATGGAGCTGGCTGCCATCTGGCTCGTGTGAAGTATGGTAGAGTAAAATCCCAACTGTCTGCACCTCTTCATCTGGACATCCCCAACATCTGGTTAGAGAAACAAGCTGTAATTCACTGCTTAGTAAACTTCCTTCATCTTTTCTCAGTTTCACTTCTGACTTGTGTATTCGCAGGTTACATCTGCTTTTTCACAGTATCTTCATGGCTACAGTGTTCATCTCATGCCGGTCATTAATGTACGTAAACCGCTGTGCAAATAAATTAAAACTGTACAGCTGCTTGGGATTCTTTCACTAAATTCTCAGAATAAAAACTGGCTTTATGTCCGGTTGAGAATATTCATGAAAAAATGCTGGTTTGATTAGAAAAGAATTTAAGGAAAGAGTCATAAACCAAAAACTGTAACACCCTCCAAAAAAGTTGTTCAGCAGAAAGCTCTCTTTTCTGGAAAAGCTTGGATGTCTGATTTAGTTTTATATTTATATATATAAAAATATGCATATTTTTCAACTTGGATTTTCAGCAAAGTAAATAAAATGCCCAAAGGGAAAAAAAAAATCTCTAAATTGTTGCTGGGCAAACCCTGATCACTGAAATAACTATTTTAGACAGAAAATGCTTGGAGAAGTTGCAGATTACTATGAACTTACAATTTTTATCTCTTACTCAGTTTATAAAATTTGAGTCCATTTCGGGAGAATGTGTTCAGCTGGACTGAAGTTAAACATTGTAAATTGCTTTAAGTCCAAGAGCATCTGCATGACTTTTAAGGCATTTGAGCCTGGAAGAAAGGATACTGGTTAAGGTGTGATCTTGGTCTGCTTTATCCATGATTTGCTTTTGTTCTTAGGTTAGAAACTTCTCAGTACATCCATCAGTTTTTCACGCAAGCTGAGTAGGATGATCTGGGATCTGTATCATTGTGTTTAACACAAAGATTTTTACTCTCTTGCACTGAGCCCAGGATCATGGTTTGTCCCTCCAAAGTCAAAACATTTTCTCCTGGATAAGGGAACCTGCCATAAAGAACTTTTTGCAGGAGGAGATGTCAGACTCCCTTTGGACATAGCCTTCTATTTCTGAAGTTAAAGAACTTTGTATTTGTTCAATGAAAGGCAAATGGTGCTAGAAATGCAGTGTATAGCGATGAGGCTGTATCACTGGTGACTGGTAGAGCCTGTATTATATTCCATACAAAACTGTGCTGTCCAGGAGCTAAAGATCAAGTCCTGCAGTGTATTTCTCAAAGGCTCCAGGTCTCTGAAGCTGCCGTGCCAGGTGGTAAAGGCAGTTCCAATCACTCATCAAAGCTGCTTCCTGCAGAAAAAGCCAGAAATACTTGTATGTGAGTGGAACTGGCAGACGGCGGGCGAGTTGCCACTTTTACTTTGGAAGTAAACGTCTTGGGCTCAGTTCTGCTTCTGACTTTCAGACATGGCTGCTTCCCAGCTGGAGACATCCCCCATCAATCAGCTTGGCCTGAGTGTACAAAATGAGATTTAAAAGGCTAGTTCAGTGCCTCCCATCTTCTTCCCAGAGTGGGCGTACGGAGTTTGTTGGGAAGAGAGGAGGGGGAAACAGAAACACAGTACCTGGAAATACAGCACGGGCAAGTCACCAGGGCCCTTACACACGCTATGGTACAAATAATAGCTGTCTGAGTACCAGCGTAATTGGTTCAGTAGTATTTGTGGAGGAATTTTAACTAAGCTATCAACAATTCATCCTGAGCCTCCTTCCCACTCCTTGTAAGGATTGTGCAAAAGACAGAACACTCCTCTGCTACCACATGGTGACAGAAGACTGAACGACTTTGTTCTCTTCACAAAAGTCAGATCAGTTCCAGATTATTGTAACCATGATAGTGGTGAATTTGAAAGGCAGCAAGGGCTGAGCATGTTGCTTGGAGCTTCCCGGAGGTTTAGAAAGGAATCGTCTTGATTAATAAATTCTAGGGTTTCCAGAATTATGGCTTCTCCTGTTCATAGCACAGACTCAGGTAACTACTTGGTGATGGTTATGGTGGAGAGACAGTTTAGGATGAAATAAAGAGCCATTCCCTGGTGTTGGAAGATGTTTCATATGCTCTGAACTGAATACTAACTCTAAGAGTGTTTGTGCTGAAAAAACATTGAGATAAGTGTGTTATTTCTTAGTATTTTTCCTTTTTTTCTGAGGGAGGTATTGTTGGTCCCTGCAAAAGCTAGACTTCAGTGGAGCATGTTTATTCCACGCTGTTGTTAAAAAGCAGACAACTTCACAGTGCTGCAGACAGTGTCTCTAAGGCATGAGCAATTGCAGCTTGGATGAAAAAGTCTGATGAGACAACACATGAAAAAGCCAAGCCCAGGGAGAAAGCTTACCCTGCGGTTCATATTTCATTCCATTTTACCAAAAAAATCTAAGCTCTCAGAAGCAGGTGAATATAAGCTTACCCTGCGGTTCATATTTCATTCCATTTTACCAAAAAAATCTAAGCTCTCAGAAGCAGGTGAATATTCAAAGTGTACAATTCCATTTTCCTGCAAGCGAACGGGAGATACAGAACAATTAAGTGAAACATCGTGATTGCCACCATCTGGGAAGTTCAGCGTTTGTTTGAATAGTCTGAGGCACTGGATCTATGCAAGCTGGTGGACGAACTAAAGCTGAAGTGATTAGTTCTATTCCTTGAACGAATTGGAAAAATGAAAGGGATCTGATCTAATTCTGAGCAGATGCCTCTTCCTCACACCTAGGGAAAATACATGGTGCAAACAAACCCTGAGTGAATGCAGTTTCGGGGGGAAGGCTGGTCAGTCCCCGCCGTGTTCGTGGTATGTTGGATCCAGCCCTGATAAGGACGTTAGACAAGACTGTATTGTTTCAAGTTCTGCCACATACTCGACGTGTCACCTCAGGGAAGTCATTTAATCTCTTCATCCTTCTGTTCTCCAGGCATCAAATCTTTTCTTTGTTCACTGAGATTACAGACTCTGGAGAGTAGCGATAGTTTCCGTTGAGCAGCAAATACACCATGAGTTTCTGGGCGCCAGAGTAATAAAATTGTAATCTGTCCTTCTGAACAGCTCGTAGATGGAGGATATTGTTTCATTTAGTGCTCTAACTTACGTGATCACTTTCTCTCTGTAGGGAGCTTTATTCTTCCATTGGCTATAGGGAGCCTGAGAATGTGAGATGACTAATTCAGTCTGAAGTTTGCCTTTGTTCGCACCTCCTGTAGTTCTTATGAATTCTGAAAATTCAGTTGTGCTCATTGTATTCTACTCAGTGTTGCCAAGAGTTGCCTCTCCACCTATGCTCATTTTTGCTCATATGCTCATTTCACTTGATCAGTGACCACCCGCCTCTGTTTGAATTTTCAAGGTGAATGATTGAATTGAATCTTGCTGTATAGTCTTTCCAACACTGGACCACCCACTTACCCTGGATCCCTTAAAACAAACAGACAAAACATCTAAGTTCTTTGTTCACCCTCAACTTTGCCAGTATTATTTTACAAGCATAATCTTGTTAAATACCTGATAATTAGTGGTAATAGCCTTTTTAACTTCTGCAGCTGTCAAAACCACACATCTCTAGCAAAAGCATGAAGAATATTAGGTATCCAGGCAGTAGGCTACATTATCCCTCCAGTTTGTCTCAGCTAAGAAAAATATCTCCATGATGTAACTCACATAACTTTGGTTCTTGTTACTGATCAAATTCATGGGGTTTTTTTTTGTTAGTTTTTTTTTTTTTTTAATGATCTCAGTCCTCGAAGCATCTAACAAAGGCATCAAGGCCGACAGCTTCATAAAGGAAAAGGAAACTTCTCCGCATTGTGCCTTTTCTTTTAAAGAAGATCCAAGGAGGGCAGAGGGAACTATACAGCGGTCCCCACTAGAAACATGACATGTAGCCTTTATTTTACTGTCCTGTTTGTCACATGCCAATACTCCGAATGTGGGATGTTATAAAGATCTTGGAAACAGGCTGCAGACCCTACAGCCATTGTACCAGCTGAAATCTCCGCCCCCACAGCTGGAACCCAGACCTTAATAGAACAAAAGCCCTTTCCACATATTCACCATGTGTCTGTAACACAGTTATGTTCTCGTTAACGAGTTTGGAAGTGGAATTGTCCACGCTTTGCACATTGGTAGGAGGGTTCAGGGGGTTGGCAGGGCTGCTTGTCGCAGTTCTGCAGCTGATGTATGGTAGAACTTTAGCTGTGTCATTTATCCTCCAGGTGTTGGACTCAGCATAAGAAGAAAGCATGAATAAAGAGCATCTCTAACGTGTTTTAGGGTGTCTGTCACACATAATTCTGTGATGCTGGATAACACAGGAATAATTAAAGAAACCTATCTTGACAGCAAAGCAGTAATGACCTACCTATCCTGAGACAAGCTTGTACAAGCCCAGGAAAACCCAGGTTGCATGAAGATAGAGCTGGTTTTGTCCATGTTGACAGATATTTTAGCCATTTTGTGTAGACAAGGAATGTGCTTAGAGCAAAGCTAGTTGGGAACTGGGCTATTAGTACTAGCGAAACCAGAAAAAAAACAAAGTGGGTCAGCATGTGATTTTAAACACGATTCCCTATCAAGTGTTTTCTAATTAGCCTGGCTGCCTACTATGCATGGATGTGTTTCATTCCCGTGATTACAGTTTATGACCAATGGATTTTTTTGTGAACAATTTAAAAGAGAATATAGAGAGACCACGTAATGGCAAACCAAGTTAGCACCAAAAAGACTGGGCCAACAGTGTGTTTTCTTATTCAGTGTTCTAAGGTATATACAAGAAAGAGATTTTCTGTGACCAAGAAACATAGAACATGTCTCGGTAGATAAAATCATGCAAGAATTATATTTGCTTTAAGAAGAGTGGAGGTGACAGATGGTAGAAAGTTCCATTCAGAAGTGAGGAGAAACTTCTTTCCGGTGAGGGTGGCAGAGCCCTGGAACAGGCTGTCCAGGGAGGTTGTGGAGTCCCCTTCTCTGGAGATTTTCAAGACCCGCCTGGATGCAGTCCTGAGTGATGTGCTATAGGAAATCCCGCTTTAGCAGGGGAGTTGGACTAGAGGATCTCTAGAGGTCCCTCCCAACTCTGACAATTCTGTGATTCCGTGTAGCCCCTTGCTATTGGATCATGATTAGATGTTACTGGCAGAGGAATACCGAGTTGGGCACTTGGTGACAGTACATTTAGCTGTGTGGCTTTTAACTTGCCTTTGACTTAACTTAAAAAACTCATGCGTTGAGATAAAGACAGGTTAATAGAACGGCAATGGAAAAGGAAAATAACAATAATAATAATAATAATAATGATGGTAAAAGAATATACAAACTAAAGTGGTGCAACACGAGTTGCTCTCACTACCCAGTGATTAGTTGCCCAGCCTGTCCTGAGCAGTGATTGTGGATCCCTGCCCCTTGGCCAACTCCCATTTCTATACTGAGCATGACGTCTATGGTATGGAATATTCCTTTGGCCAGCTTGTCCTGTCTGTGCTCCCTCTCAGCTTCTATGAGAAGCTGAAGAAGTCCTTGACTAATATAAACATCACTTAGCATCAACTAAACCAATATGTGTTATCAGCATTATTTTCACACTAAATCGAAACCACAGCAGCTACTGGAAAGAAAATCAACGTTATCCCAGATGAAACCAAGACACCGTTTTTCCTGGACATTTCTTGTACAGCTGCTGGGTCCAGTTCAATGGACTTTATGGCCTGTGAAAGGGGTTGCATCACAAGGCTTCCCTTAGAGAAGTAAATGTGTGTGTTTTCCAGTAGTCCGGGTTATGGATGAAACTTGGTGGACTAGACTCCAGGTAATTTTTCCACCGTTTCTAGTGAACACACTGCAGTTACAGCTGAGGTTTCTGATAGGGTTGATTGTACCCATAGTTTACATTTGATACTTCCTAGGCAAATTCTAATTGCTCAAAACTGGAATGCCTACATTGCTTGGCATTCACACAAAGTAGTCATAGGAACACCATAAGAACTTTTGATTGTTCCTGTGTCAAAGCATTTACTCTGATTCATCAGTCCAGAATTGAATCCATCCAAGTTAAGGCTATTTCATGGGAAGACTCCATTCTGAATCTAAGGGTAACCTGAGAAACAAATAACTTTGTTATGTCCTAATTTCCATGTCTGCATGAGACTGGTTGCCATTTTCAGACTCCTGCAAAGAGTAACATCCCTACACAGAGCAGACATGGATTAGATGCTTTTTGGTGTTACACTGTGACATAAACTGTAATGTTTTTAGGCAAATATTACCAAAATTTGTGAATGTATTTTTACCTAAGTATCTCAAAGCTTCTCAGAAATACTAAGCTTATCCTACTCTAGGTTGTAATATCGGGTATGTAATGAGACAGTTGGCACAAATAAGTGAAGTATATAACTGAAGTAAATAAATAAAGTAAATAAAGTGTTATTAAATGCGTAAATTAGGGAAGAGATTATATAAATTATCTCTCAACTGTGACGAAATATAGCTTATGAAAGACATAGTAGGAAATGCCCTCTTTTACCATATTGGTAAGTTTATGTCTAGTTGCTCAGAGTCTTTAAAGGATTTAAGCTTATTGTACAGAAAATCACTACAGCTGTCCCTGCTCCCCTTTCCCTCCAGCACAGCAGAATGGCCAGCAACTGGGAGTTCCTACAGCCACAAAATCTGTGAAGGCCACCCACAAAAGTGTGAAAGGCTGACTCTCCCGAGTTGTAGAACTTGGATTGAGTCTCAGAGCTCGGTATTGTCAGCTCTGTCGGTAACAACCCAAACTTATATTGCTTCAGAGTTTGACAACATTTTTCAGCTGAATACCAAGCGGATCTGAAAAAACCTCACCTCAGATTCATCTCTCTACTCATTTGTGAAGCTGCTCTCCAGCTTTAAAAAATATTAAATGTTCTTTTTCATTTTCCTAAAATGAACTTTCCATTTTTCAGAATACAATTCCTTTAAACTTTGGAATACCCCTCAATTTTATTTTTAAATGGAGAACACAATTACTGTTTGTCAAATCCAACTGCAACATTTTGTTTTTGATCAAAGTTGTTTGGTGCTGAAAATGTTGGTTTGTTGGACTGAAAATGTTGGTTTGTGATTGACCTAAGACTAATTTGTTCTTGATATTTTAGAAATACCACCACCAACAAAATATTAATGCAACCTTAGTTCTAATCTCCCGTCCTCTTCTGTACACAGCAGCCCATACTTTTTCTCTTGTATTTCAAGTGTAAAATTCTCTGATGTTCATCAGATTTTGTAATAGCCCTCAATTAGAAAAACGTGCTTTCCAGGAGCGTAAACACGGCATGTAACATGGACCAGGAGAGCTGCTTTGAAATGTCAGATTTCAAGGCCTATGATTAAGAATTTGATTTTGAATCATTAATCTTTTGGGAAGTTTCCTTTTTGCTCAGATCCTGGAAGTTCTCATTGTAGTGTTGGGCTAGAGGCTGTGTGTGCAGCAGCAACTTGTCGGCACAGTAGGAGGATTAAGCTTTTGAAAAATTCTTTTCCTCTAATGAAAACCCTCTTAGGAAGGGTCGTCCATTGCTGCCAATGTAAACATTCGCCTTGTATCCGTGCCAGCAATATAAAAATTTTTTCTACAAAAACCAAGATGCTGGTGTGTGGTGAAAACATGAAGACCACGCAAGCAAGCTCCAGTTACACACAAAACTGGAAAAACTTTGAAGAACTTGTTATCAAAGAGTAATATACGGTCACCTCTGCTTACATTGAAGCAGTGTTTAGAGAACTTGTCTTAAATCAGTACCACATATGACAATAACTGTTAAATTCGTCACAAGAAATAGCCTTAGACCTCCTGAGTTCACAGTACCAACAGACCGGATAAGCAAACTAGGAGGATGAGAGGCATAAAAAAAAGGAATTTATCCACTGTCATAAGGGAAACAATTGCAAAGCTGAAAATCATAATCCAGGGCTGTGTGTGAACCTCACGGAATTCAATACAGTTTTGCCATCTGATGGTAAAGTGGTAAAAATTCTCTCTTCTGCCTCCTTCTTCAGTGCCATGTTCACGAGTCATGTGTTTTTCTGACAAATTCCAAACACTGGTTAATTCCCGTGAGTGACAATGAATAAATCTTCCTGTTACTGGGCATTTTGAGTTACTTCCAATTACTGGGCATGTTTAGTTTGGAGAAGAGGAGGCTGAGGGGGGACCTCATTGCCCTCTACAACTACCTGAAACAAGGGTGTAGAGAGGTGGGTGTTGGCCTCCTCTCCCAAGTGAATAATGACAGGAGCAGAGGAAATGGTCTGAAGTTGCGGCAGGGGATGTTTAGATTAGATATTAGGAAGAATGACTTTACTGAGAGAGTGGTCAGGCACTGGAACAGCCTGCCCAGGGAGGTGGTGGAGTCGCCATCCCTGGAGGTATTTAAGAAACGTGTAGACATGGCACTTCAGGGCATGCTCTAGTGCCCGAGATTGTTGGGTTGTGCCTGTTTGTGGGTGGGGTGGGGTGTGGTTGTGGGCGTTTGGTTTGGTTTTGGTGTTGGTGTTCTGGGATTTTTTGGGTGTGGGGTGTTTTGGTGTTTTGTTTTTTTTTTGTTGGTTGGACTCTATGATCTCAAAAGTCCCATCCAACCAAAAATATTCTGTGATTCTGTGATTCTATGATTAGGAGAGTGGAGGCTTAGGGTATCAATAATATGCTACAAACCCTCTCATTGCTCTTCCAGCCAGCTTCTCCCTGGCTGGTGTTCGTTGTTATAACTACCGGGAAAATGGTGATATGGTCTGTTGAAAAGAAACATTTTTTCCCAGATATTCTTATGAAAAGTAAATTTATTTTTCCATCGAACTGTACGGCTGCAAATATTTTGATTGAAAAAGATGATATTTTATCAAATGTGTCAATAATCTGAATATAGAAGCATCAGCTTCCTAATGATTTAATATCACCAATACGGACTTCCTACATGGTTAATGCTAATAGGCCTTGCTAACGCAACCAGGTGCCCCTTTGTACCCATTTGGGTCTTTCTGAGTGCATCTCTCAACTGTTATTCAGGAGTTTATACCTTTCCCAGTTGAATCTTTTAGGTTGTTTTTCTCCCTTTTTGCACATAGATGACTTCACCCTGAATAGCAGCCAGCACATTGTGTGCAGTTGGATCTGGGTAGTTCAATACCTGTCATTCTCTCCTCAGGAACTGTATCAGTGAAGAAACTGGCAAAGCAGCCGGCGTAAAACAGCTCGTTTCATAATAGGAACAATTCATTAGAGGGAAGGATTTTTAAAACACCAAGCAGTTGGCACCCAAATTGCTGGACTTGCCTTTGTGCTTACACTTGTGCTTATGTGGCTGCACCGGGAGCTGAATCAGGGAATGCGATGAAAACTTCCTTTTGCAGAAGGAGGGGGTTGGATTTTCAGTTGGATGAGTTCCCTGACCCAAATTACCGTGCAACCGCACAGGCATCCCTCTCAGTGACAGCCCACACTGAGATCAACTTAATTTGCTCATTTCACCTCAGCTTAAGTGGTTGGTGAACATTGGAAATAGCATTTTTCAAGATCTGTATTTCTGGAAGACATTATTTCTTGTTCTTTATTAAGTTTTTGTCTCCATTCACATGTGCCAGGGGACACTTTCTTGCCTTTGCTCAGCCTTCTGCTCTGGAGATTAAGCCTAGGTACTGGTATTGTATTTTATGCACTGGGCAGGTGAAAACATGTTTTAAACAGTTTCTCAAGTGTAAGTTATTGAGATGAATTCAGAACCTGAATAAGTAAACTATGAACAGCTGGTGGCTGTGTTACTGCATCCTCATGAGCTGAAGCATCGCTGCCAGTCTGGTACATAAGGGAAGAAAACTGCTTTTTTATCAGAGGTGAGATGCAGAGATCTATCAGGAACACCTTCACTTAGGCTGAAGTTTCTATGTTCGAGTCATTAATAAGACTAAACTCCAGCAAGGATGTAGATTCAGACAAAACACTGCACTCAGAATGTCCAGCTGTTGATACCTCAGTTTGCGTTTAAACACTCAAACAGCAGGACGTGCAGTTTCTATTCCGGGTTGAACAGGGGTGCGTTCCCACTGAGGCGGTGTTAGAGAAAACTCCAGGTACTTCCTAACTAAAGAGTGTGTTAGAATCAAAATCTTGTTTTGGGCAAAAGGGAATATACCGTATATATGGAATTAACAATGTATTGTTAGACGGTTAATGTCTTAACAGTCTAATAGACCAAATGATCAGCCATGTTATGGTAACATTATGCCTACATTACAGGAGGGGAAACTGAGGCAGAAGGAGTTGACAAGAATTATCCATGGTCAACCTGCAGGCAATTATCTGACTGAAATTAGAAAGGAGCCTTGGCCCCACTCCATTGCTCAGGCCATAGGGCCACACTGACCAACACCCCCCTAAACCAAAACACCCAAAATAATAATTTCAGGACATTTCCTCCTTTGCCATAAAGAAAGAAAGAATTATTTTGACTTCTGGGAGCCTGTTAATGACCCTTCTGGACTTCATTATTGTGCAAAATTCAACTCACCCCCACTAACCTTTTCTCTGGTACAATACAACATGAATTTTCAGTGACCACACACTGTCAGGACCGGAATTTCACTTGTGAAACTCTTGACTATTGTCACTCAGTAAATACTCGGCTGTCACAGCTTCTGTGATCTCTTTTCCTTCAGCCACTGGTGACTGCTTGGAGAGATATCACCCAGATAGATCACAAACCCGAACCGGTGTCACTGGAGCTGTTAAAGGATACATGTTTGGTCACTCTCATTTGAGATTTTTCCAAATAAACAGGATGATGAAGACATTCTCAGTGAAAAAGAGAAAAATACTGGTAATGCCTGAAAAGTGGGATTTGACAAATCACTGTCTGGATGGTGTCTCCTGCTGCTTCCAAATGAATTTGGGACCTCATTTTGTTAGATGCTGGAGCTGGAAAAGGGGATCTGTCTTCACGGCATAATAAAGCACTATGAAGATGCACCCAAACTCTGTCTGAATAACATGAGACTCTCTCCAAGATGGTTTAATTAGTCCAGTACTTCGTTGCACATGGGATCTGGGCTGGCTTGTATAAGTTCTGCCCTGAGGATGTGCCGTAGGAGAAATGGGTCTCCAAACCACATAATATCCTCAACTGTCAAGCAGAATTTCCTCTGCTAAATATTTCCTGTTTCTCTCCCTACACACACTTATCTCCCATAATTCAGATTCTTCCCTGTGCATACTCTACATTTTAGAGAGTGGAACATGGCAAGAATTTGACTCCAGGCTACAGAGGTGAATGCAGAATGCAAGATTTAAATTTAAATCAAATTTTTTTCAGAATTTCATTGTCTGGAATCAATGTAGAGAAAGTCAAAACTTCTCAAAAGATCCATAAAGTCATAGCTTCAGAATTTCTGAGGCCTGAAGGGACCATCTAATTCGAGTTGCATTCTGACAAAAGCCAATGAATTTAGTTTAGTTGGTTTATACTGAATCAATGGGATTCAACCTCAGGCTACTATAAAAATCCAGACTTTAAGAGAAATCCACGTAGTTCAGACTTGGTCGAAGGACCAGAACTTTCCCAGTTTGAGCATGTGTTCAGGCCATAAGAAGATCTGATCTGATCTTGTTTCTACTGGAGCGTAAGAACACAGTCAGCTTCTCTGCATGTTTTCCATTATCATTTCCAATTTACTTCCTTAATAGAAAATAAAAGCATGACCCCCTTCTGTCCTCAGCTCCAGCTTGTCCCATCTGTAACAACTGTAGAATCAAAAGATGTAAGCATTTGTGAAAACTAAAAGCCACTGGGAAAATATGTCTTTTCTATTGCCCATCACATTTTGTTTAAAAATCCGAATTTTTGGATGAAAACATTTCTGACTGTAACCATGCTATGACAGGCCATCAATATTTATTTAGAAGTGGCATCAAAAAGACAAGGAGAATCAAATGTCACAGTGCATTTGTCACAGATAGCTTGAAAACAAAGTGAAATTTATTATTTTTCTCTTTCTCTGAAATGAATGCCTGTGAGGGCAAATAATAAAAGACTTTTCAGAGCAAAGGAATTCAACTGCCACTCCTCAAAGAAACAAACTCTAACAAATTATTATTAGCTGGAGATTCAGATTTTCTCTTGTGAAATGGATTTTGTTGAGTTTTTTTTTCCTTTTATTTCTTTTATACGCACTTGGATAAATTACTGGTCTGAATAGAGCTGTAGACACAAATTGATTAAAAATCACTTGATACATGGTGATGTCTGATGGTCAGAGACATGAGAGTTCTCAGAATATTTCTTGTGCTTACTATTAATAGTGTGTGAACACAAAGGCACTTGAAAGAACCTGAACCTTTCCTGGACAGGTTCTGTGGAGATGTGATCAGTTATAGGTCTTATCTAGAGGAGCAGCTCACAACTGAAGCACTGAATTACTAGGGATGGAGCTCAAGGAATTAAGGGTAAAGACCAAGGACATATTTGGACAATTTCCAGCCGTTCTGTGGCCCATATTGTCATTTAGCAGTTTTCGGGCTGCTTCATACCAGAAAATAGATTTGAAAAGTGATTTGAAATTGTTACATTTGCTGTTCTAGATACAAAGGAGCACATTACAGAATCACAGAATAATATGGGGTTGGAAGGGACCTCTGGAGATCATCCAGTCCAACCCCCTGCCAGAGCAGGGTCACCCACAGCAGGGTGCACAGGAACGTGTCCAGGCAGGTTTGAATGTCTCCAGAGACGGAGACTCCACCACCTCTCTGGGCAGCCTCTTCCAGGGCTCTGCCACCCTCAAAGTGAAGAAGTTCCTCCTCGTGTTTAGATGGAACTTCCTATGTTCCAGTTTGTGCCCATTTCCTCTTGTCCTGTCCCTGGGCACCACTGAAAAAAAGACTGGCCCCATCCTCCTGACACCCACCCTTGAAGTATTTATAGACATTGATGAGATCCCCCTCAGTCTTCTCTTCTCCAGCCTAAAAAGACCCAAGTCCCTCAGCCTGCCTATATATTTACTTGATAGTATTAGGCATGTCACCCTCTATGCTTTGGTTTCCTCCATCCTATGTATCAAGGCCATGCTTCTGTAAGGATAATGATGGATACAATTATCTAAGTCACAGGTGCTTTGTGAGGTTTGCTATATTAGCATGTCTGCTAGATTAGTCATGCTCCATGAAACATGCTGTGTGGGTCTTAGGTCTAATTATAAAATGTATTAGTACAAATTGGTCTTTGTCCAGTCATGTTTTTAAAAGCAATAAATTTAATTTCGACTTGCTCAGGTGGGCAAATAACTGTTACTTTGATTGTTTCCTCCATCTTTAGGGAAAAAAACTGATCCTGCAATTGAGTTTCCTACTTGATATCATATTTTAGGAAGAAATATTGTCTCCATTCTATGATTCTATGATTCTTTTACTTTTATTTCTTTTGGTGAGGGGCTAAAATAGACAAAATAATTACCTAGGAAAGAGCAGATCCAGATGCTGTGCTCATGAGCAGGAGGATATTTATGATAGTAATAGAATTCTTAAGGTAGCAAAGGAAGCCAAACCAGAGCACATGGAGCTAAGGCAGGCATTTTTTAAATGTGGAGGTTGTTCATAAATACAAATATTTAATTGGGGTTCTGGAAGATTTTCTGTCTTCTGGGGTAAAGGATGTAAGTGAATATGAGACGCCATTCTGAAAGGTAGAGTCTGGTTCATCCAGAAATGAGAGCCATCAGGTAGCAGTCAGTGGTGTGAATCTATGGTCTGTGTCGTGCAGGGGGTGAGAGGAGTTAAACAAGTGATCCTTGGAGCTTCTAAGAACCCAATGTACATTTGTAGTGTGATTGGTGCTGTACAGATGTACAGAACAGGTAGTCTCTTCTGAAAAGTGTAGAGTTTAATCAAGATATTCAAAAGTAAACAAGTAGGGAGTGAATCTTCGAGTGTTTATTTTACATCATTATCAAATACTAACTACTTTTGTTTGGGTGTTACAGTAACGGGATTTATAGGAGAAAACTGAAACTTTGTGGGCTAGAAAGGAACTTAGGAAACTTCCCAACTTAATTATATTTGCGTAAGAAATATGTTTTATCTCTATAAAATTATCAGAACCACTGTGGAGAGAATGAAGATGTCTCTTATGGAACATGCTTCCAAACTGTTCTCCTCAAAGCGTACCCAAGCTCACTGACTCTGAGGCACGTATTTGTGGAAGGACTCGCCTGCATGTTTCCAGCATTTTATTTGCTGTGTAGATTTCCCAGGATTGCAGTATAAACACAGGAGTTTCAGGTAGAATGACAAAGAATTGCCAAATTCTGAAATCAGCACTATCTGACAAAACCACTGTTTCCTCTTCGTCAGCTGTTACAGTTAAGAGATCAAAACAAGGAAACCCACACTTCTCTTGATGTGAAACTGGGGACAGAATGATAATAGGAGAGGGTTTATTATCCATAACATAAACAAATGAGGTCGGCTCCCAAACCTGCAGCCAACAGTCAACAATCTGATGGAAAACTGAGACTTTGATGGACAGATTTTTACTTAGGAAGTGCAAACCATCATAAATGCCCTGCAAAACAGATTTCTAAAGGCAGCATAGGTGCTGCCAATAATTACTTATTACAGTCAAAGAGATAAAAGAAAATTGCCTCAAAATACTCAACAAAACACTCAACTGAGGTGGCTGTTAAAAGCCTGGGCATTTCAGTCAGTACACTGTCAGCTGGGCCGTAGGAAGAAGGCGTTCTTGATATTATGGATAATATAGGCTATATCTTAGTATATGGAAGATAACTTATGTATATATGCGCAGCTTAACACGTGCAGCTTAATAAACTAGCTAGAAAACAGCATTGCTCACAGGTATTCTATGCCCTCAGCCACACTGGGGTACAGTAAAGCTAGACACGATCTGCATGTGGTAAGTACTCGGGTTGGAATATAAACTCTTTCCCTGCATCTGGCCAACAAGCACCACATCTGTATCTAATAACTCTAATCACCTTGCGTGTAACTTAAATAAATCTAAATTACCATGTAAATGAATTACTGTTAAAATATGACCTGGCCATAAATCTTCCATAGAAGAGGAAGTTTCCCATGGTGAATTCTGTTAATTCTTACTAATTCCATCTAATTACTTTGTGAGATAATAATGAACATATTCTCTTTTGTTTTCACCTGGTGGTTATCAAATCTTTCGCTGCTTCCTAAGAGCACAGTTGTTCTGGGTAAGGAGAATATTGTAACCTGCTGTCCTTAGACTCCGTACTTGGGTAAAGTGATAATGGTTTTGTGGCTTTTGTTAAAATGGTGCCTGTCAAAATGAGAGCAAGGAAAAAACAACTGCAAATTATATGGCTTAGAGCAAGAAAGCATGAGGGGAAATTTAGTAAGCAGTGCTGCGCAGGAGGTCAAGCCAGTTTGAAATCCATCTGAAGCATCTCTGCACCGCACTGGGTTTTGCAGCCAGATGCTGAAAACCAAACCAACTATATATTATAGAGGATCTTTAGAGATACGCAGAACACCATCAGTCCTGCTGGATCCAATGCAAGCTCATTGTCACCTATGAAAATGACGTTCATTAACAACTTTAAAAATAATGGAGGTAACAGGAGTTGGAGTGTACCATTCCAGAACTGAAACCACACATGTGCAGTCACGGGGATATTGGCAGCGAGCAGCAGGAATAAGCCTCAATAGAAAACCATATAGTTAAGCTCATATTTATGGTGTGGGAAGCACTTGAATCGTGCTCTGCCAAAACCTGTTTCCCCGTTCATCTTTTCTAATACTGTTCTCTCCGGCTATTTCATGTAAACAAAACAGCAAAGGGCCATTCTTTGGGCCCTGTATCAAAAGGCAGGGCACAGCTCATGCCCACACCCCTTTACTCTCTTCCATCCAAAGAAAGCATCAAAGTGTCAGCTGGAAACAGTCCCTGACTTGAAGAATTTCCATGCCATGCCCAGGCGTTGCCCGAGAGAGTGTCAATTGACATGGGCCAGAATGATGCCAGGGAGCAGGCTAATAATTCTGCAGTAAGAATGGTTGTATGCTAGCGTATGCTCGAGCCTATGCACTAGCCATAATTAATTTACTAGCACAGAGATAGGTTCATTATGTACATGTGTTAATCAGGTAAATATATTCTGACAATATGGTGAGTGTGCCCGAAACATCCGTCTTCCTTTTTACTCCTCTCTAAAGCTTTATGTAGTCCAGCTGGCTACAAGTGTGAAGCAAAAGGCTTAGATAAGTTCAAGAAGGTGATGGAATAAAATCGTAAATATTTGGAAGGTGTATTAGAACCACAGCAGAAGGCACTATGAAAGTGTACTGCATTACTGGTGTTCAGGTATTAACTTAGATTTGCAAGGAATGGCAAAAGGATTGTCTACTAACGCAATAGTTCAAGGCTATCCGTATATTCTCATGGCTGGGTAAGCTCCCAGTTCAACAGGAGCCTGATTTCTGCTCTTAGTTCACAAGATAACCATGGGCACAATCACTTCACCTCTCGGCTGGTAGAGTTGATGGTATTTGCAAACCATTTTAAATTTTCCCAATGAGAAGGCTGTAAAGTGCTGACCAGTGTTAGCGGCTGGGAACGTCTGCAGAGATCTTCCTTTGCTTCTGTAATCACTGATTTGAGTTGCAAAGGAAAGAACTGGCTTCTGGATAAAGATACGGACGGTGCCGAGAAAGAAAAGAATCACTGCGGCTGCAGGCATTTGTAAACCATTAAGGGCCACAATTTCAATGGGTTGCAGAGGGCTTTTCACCACGTAACTCCCTTGGATTGCAACGGGAACCGACTGCTTTTGAAGGCTGAGCTGTGTTGGCATAGCACAATGGTGAGGTTTTCATCTCACAGTCATTTGCATGGCAGTGATTTGTTCCTTCCATCATGTCTTCTAAATTATGCAAAAACTGAATAACAGACCGCAATAAAAAAAATATAGAATTATAGCCAGGGACATAATACATACTTTTCAGTAAGCCGGCACTGAAAAAAGGCATGTGCGTTAACTTTACAGGGAAAATCACTTCCCAACAGCCTGGCTCTCAAGGATGGGAACCTAATGAAATGTCATGTCATAGATGATGACTCTGTAAAACCTCCCGCTGCCTCATATTTGAGAAGAAAATATTACCACATTGACAATCAACCCTAATTATTAGACTGCAGAGAAAGCAGAAGTTAATGGTATTTTCAGACCCATTCTTAGGCACAAAATCAGTCAATTCCTGATGCAAGGGGAGAGGAGGAAGAGTCTACCTGAGTAAGGTACTGGGGAATGCAGCAGGTGCACACAGCTCAATACTTTGTCAAAAAAAAATTGCCTTTCTGTAAAAGTAGGCTTTAAAGAGCTAAAATTAGGATGCTGACGGTCAGTTTGACCGTATGTAGAGATCCCACAGGTCTGTGTCACTGTCCTTAACACACCACTTTGGCTTTGTTGGTCAAGTCTGGCTCTGGGCGTAGGTGGGGCCAGGCTGCTGCTGGGATTGATATTCCTGGGTGTGTGATAGAGTCAGTGCACAATTGTAATCAAATTACTGCCCTTCAGTTTTAATTTGAGCATATTTCTCTCTGATGATAGTTCTTTTGTCTGCCATGTGTTTAGACAGTACCACCACGGGGACAGAAACTCTTCTTAATATTTGTACAGTGCTCTGACTAATAGAGCTCTCTGATCACAGAACTTGGAGGTACCGAGGCCATAGAAATATAGATAGACCCAGCTCTTTAACTGCTATAAAAATAGTATGAATAATGGAGAACCTGAGGTACTTTTTTTTTACCTTTAAGAAATTCTAATTTTTATGGGAAGGAAAGTACAAGCTGGAAATAACTGGTTCCTTAGCAAAAGTTATCATGGCATTACTTACTGCTAACCACTTATTTTGGATTGTCCTGGTGGGTCTGGGGCATCCTTTCCCCAGGTCTGACTCACGATCACAACAGGGACTAGTCATTCCCTGCGTTATTATAGCATAAAAGTCAGGGATGACTCCTAAAAATGACAAAGCAGGAAGCTGGGAACAAATTCAAAGATGAACTATAAAACTAACGTGAATTAAGAAACATTCAGTCTGTCTTTTCCACATTTTCAAATTTGGACCCTACTTATTTTTTACAAAATGTTTTTTTTTTCTGGGAGAATGGACAAATATATTACTTCTATTCCGTAAGCAATCACAGAATGCTTATGCCGCTTACTGCCTGGATGTTCCGTGTCATCTTGTGCATGGGAATGGCCTTTACAGAGTTCATTACATTAATTATTTTCTCATCACTGTAATTGATTCCTTACAAATTTGTGATTTCTGCATGAAAGCCAGTTTATTATTTTATTTGTAATTATGCTTCCAAATAATTTATGTTGTGGCTCAGGATAACAGCTGGCAGTCAATTTCCCGCTGCTCAGTCCCATTTTTATTATTTCAGTCCTTTGATCCGAATTAATTTATATTGTATTTTAAAATTTGCATCAGTTACTTTTCTCTTAGGCAAAAGAAGGCTGCTAATATTATAAAGTATTGTCTTGTTTTTTAAATATCTCAAATTTTTTACCATCATCTTTGCTGTGCTTAAAGCTTTGGTGAAAGGGATATTCCAAACTCTTCAGCATCCTCTTAAATTTGGGAACTCATTTTTGCTGGCATGTTCTGTCCCATGCTATGGAGCTCCTCTACCACTCATTTGGGATGTGTGATGTATCCAGTCTGAAAGGAGGTTGTAGCCAGGGAGGGGCCGTCTCTTCTCCCAAGGAACAGGTGATAGGACAAGGGGAAACGGCCTCAAGTTGCGCCAGGGGAGGTTTAGGGTGGATATTAGGAAAAATTTTTACACTGAAAGGTTTATTAAGCATCAGAAGAGGGTGCCCAGGGAAGTGGTGGAGTCACTGTCTCTGGAGGTATTTAAGAGCTGGGCAGACGTGGTGCTTAGAGAGACGGTTTAGTGATGGTTTTTGTCAGTGTTAGGTTGATGGTTGGACTCGATGCCCTTCCGACCTGGGCAATTCTATGATTCTATGATTCTATTCTATGATTCCTTCATTCCCAGTCACATACAGTCCCGTACCACTGGAATTCGGGGCCAAATGGGCCAATGACCTCCCTCATTGTGTCCAACTGCTGTTTACAAAGGAAAAGTGGCAGTAATGGCAAGGGACAGTGATGTGTGGCTCTCCTGGTCTGGTGGCACACTCTCCAGCCAGGGGACCGCAGTGTAAATCAGCGCTGGAAGAATGCTGAGGTTTTGAAGTGAACGTTAGGAAGGGCTGTTCCAAGATAAAATTTTACTAGAATATTGACATCTGGAAGTTTCCAGTCCACCATTTAAACAAGAACAAAACAAGGCAAAATTAAAAGCCGGCCAGTTTAGCTTGGAGGGAAGCATTCAAAGCAGAAATTAAAGTAACCACAAGAGAGAGAAATGCCAGTATTCAAAAACAGAAAAAGGGAGAGAGAAATGAGATACTGCACTAGCAAAAGAAAGTGTCTAAATTTTGTATAGCAGAGAGTACTATTATTTTTTCAAGTCTCTTTTCCAGAGCAAGATGGTCAGATCTAATGGCTTGCTTTACCAAATTGGGATTATTTGGATTCTAGTACTAAAATTATAGTTAGGAACTTTGTACCAGTGTGTAGGATATATACTGGACAGCTTGAGGGGAAAGAAGAACATGGATTTGAGCAGATAGTACATACTATTTGCAGGAAGGTGCTACTTTAGATGCTATGGCTGCTCTTGCTTTGAACTTGCAAAGGCCCCTAAATGTAATAAATTTAAGAAATGTAATAGATGTGCTGTGGTGTTGGTCTCTCTCACTTTGCACATGTTTTAGGATGTGCCCTGTCTGTCATTTCTGCCCAACCATTAAGGGCAACATTATGATTCCATTAAAGTCAATGAGTTCTGTGAATTCAGTGTATCATGACTCTACTCTGGGCAGCAAAGCAGCTCCAGAATTTCCTGGAATAGTTACCTTTCCACTAGGAAGAAGGGGGCAATTTCACTCATCTCTCTGAGCTGTTTTTTATGAGTTCTCACACAGACACCTCTTTTCAGGGTATCTTCTCAGAGTATATAGCCAGCTGTGAAAGAGAAGATCTTTTAAAAATGAAACCATAGGAAAATATCATGCCACAGGAGAAAATTTGTTATCACATGGAACGTGTTGCCTCATGTTGTCTAGTCTCAGTCTTGCCAGTTCCCATTGGGACAGTCTAAAGCGACCCCAAAATCTGTCTCTGTTGATGAAGGACCAGTGCTTTTATAGGCAGCCATAGCCACAACGCTGAAGTATTCCACAATTGCAGTCTTAACTAGAATAAGTAACTCCAGTGTAGAGTGAGGTCCCAGTCTCAGGACCAGCAAGACATAATAATTCAAAGGGACTCCCATAAAAACACAGAGCAGAGCTGACTGTCTGGGTACAAAATATATTCACTGAGGGGGGGAACAGTTATCGAATCCCAGTTAAGAGATTCTTGATTTTTAACCTAAGGGCTTCTCTTGCCAGGTTTCTGGTGTGGATGTTACTGCCCTCAGGCCTCTGCTCTTTACAGTGGCCAATTCTATAGATTATGTTACTCGTAGCCACACTTGGCTTGTCATTGTAGCTGTGATATTTTATGTTTCTTGGAATAACAATAAAAATAGAATTGCCAAATTGAAATGACAGAACACAAAGAAACACAAATTAATTTTGTATTTTCCTCATTTGTTTTGGAAAAAAAAAACGTTTTGCAAGGTTGGCCCAAAACTAGAAGGGTTTTCACTGCTTCACACTTTACAACGTTAAGAAGTGCATTAGAAAAGCTGTGCTTTTTACATCTCAGTAGCTCTTCCAAGTTGCAAACACAATGCAGGCAAGACACTTCTGGTTTTAGTTCAAGGTACTCATAAAAGTTTGACTTTGAAGGAACTAATGTTCTTTTCTTTTTTCATGGCACTTTTAGAACAGATAGCTGATTATTATTAATTAATACCACTTTTTATCACTGAATTCAATAAAGGGAAGCCAAACCCACCCTCAACCCTCCTCAACACTCAGTACAGCTGAAAGGAAAGGAGAAAACACAATTCTTTTTACCATAAGGTGGCAAAGGGACCATAATTCAACAATAAGAATTGAGAATTCGAGCCTGAGCAGGCCGTCGATAGCCAGTCTGGATTTCTGCTCGGCTTGGTGTAACTTGGGTGTAGAACTCAATGTCCTTGTGGCTTCGTGTTTGCGGCCGTTCAAGTACTTACATGACTCCGGTTGCCTGTATCTGATTTATGTGTTTTCAATAAAATATGTGATGATTTAGATCTTTCTTAATTTTACAGATGTTGTTGGGAAGAAAAACCAGAGAGGAATAACTTTTTTAAAGTAACCGGGATTTTGGCTGCCTTCCTGGGTGGTTCTGATTAGCAATGTCTGTTCCGGGACTGATTTCCTAAGGTTCATAAGAGTGCTTCAAGATAACTTTCCCATGGAACTGAAGGATTGATGCTTCTGAAAATGCTGGCCTATGTGACTTTCCAAGGCCACCTGGAGTTTGCAGGAGCAGGAAACAAATGTGCTCTGCAGGTCCCCAGGTCAGACTTGCCCCCTTTGTCATTTTGTACAGCAGGATAGTAATTCCCACCCATATGAAGTCTCAGAATCCAACAGTTTGTCTTTTCACCTGGATCAGAAGGTCCTAAAGAACAGCAAAGCATTAATTTTCAAGCTCATGTCCACAGCAGCAACAGAGAACTTTGCCTTCAAGTTTGTGGATAAATTTATCATAATGGACAATTTCAAATTCCGGCAAAAAAGTGTTGTCAAACCCATGGTGTTAGTATCAAAAGTGGAAAAGATACTTCTATTTCTGGCTCCTGCAATAGGAGCATTAACTCACAGGTTTCACGGTGGCTTGGAAAAAAACCTGTCTAATTAGAGGCCCTAATGGTGTGGCTGCTTCTCTTGGTCTCAGGAAAAATATCTTGCATATGGTACCTTCTCAGTCCCTGAGTAAAAGGTCTGTGTTTAAAATATACTTCAGTGGGAAGGTCTAGTTCCACCAGCCTCAGGGTATCAAAGAAATTAATACCTACCTTTTGAAAAATATTTCAGCACTTCTTGCTCGAGAAATATTCAGCGATATCTTTACACCTGCAGTCCTGGGAAAAAGAGGCCCTGGTCTAACTGTGATCAAATGTGTGGAGTAGCTCTCTCTACCCAACGACCGGCTGCTTAAATAATAGAAATATTGCCACTGGTTTCAGAGTCCATTTCACTGAACCGATTGGGTCTTGCTTAGCTGTATTTCATGGAATTAAGTGATTAAATGTATGCATACATGGGCGCTATCTGATTCATATCATTTACTTTTTAAGGGCCTATAAAAATCCATTTTCTTTTCCCTGCCTCTGTGACAGGAAGTGCCAGAAGAATAGCAAGCTCTGAAATGCCATCTGGGAAATTTTAGCAATAAACAGTTGTGCATATTTTCCCCCAAACTGGAAAGAAGTTAATATTTCTGTTTATATTTCATTTAGAATCTGTAGTCTTTTGTTATTGTTTTGTTTTAATAAACATTTGGAGGGAGGGTCCTTCCACATTTTTTTATTTCTTCCTCCCAAAACACCTCCCGGGAGGCAAAGGGCTGGGGAGAAAATAAAGAAAAGAAAGACAAAAAAGAAGTGAGATTTTCTGTTGAGCTGACAAAATATTTTAAAACCAACAGCATGGTCCTTCTACCTTTACTTTGGCTGCAATGAATGGCTCTTCACAGCATTATGCCGAGGGATAGGAGCTCGACAGGAAGATCACGTTCTCCCAGAAGCACTGAGCCTGAAATGATGATGCCCCGTCCATGGGATATTGTTTAGGGAGCTTTCATCTGTTAAGGTGCATTATGTGAAATTTGTTGTGATGCACTGAAATGGAAGGGGGGGCCGGTAAGTCTAGACAGTGACAGCACAGGTCTTTTACAAAATAACAACCTCATTTCCTTTTTTCCAGTGTGTGTAAAGGGCTGCGTGTGCTGATGTAGCTAATCCTTGCATCGGGTTTTCAATGGCCACCGTGTGCACCCTGGTACCGCACAGGAAGAATCAACAAAGTTCTGTGAATGCAGTTTTTTTGGTGTTATTTGTTTATAAGGGGAAGAGCTTTAGATGCATCCGGACAAGCCGGGGATGGGTTTGCAAAATTCCTGGAGGGAGCGAAAAAAACACAGAGAGGGGCAGGATAAGAGGAGAAAACATACATGCCCTCAGCGGGAGTTTACTGATGGACACAGAACAGCAGGGAACTGATAGTTGCACGTGTGTTTCATTGCTCTTCTTCTACAGATCAGCCATATGCCAAGTCCAGGCTCCTTAGACTGTATAAATTAAAAGAGACTTTCTTATTTTTGAGCTGGAACAGTCAGGTTTCATCTTTTGCTCTTGCAACCACAGTGTCTGTGCTTCCGTGGCCAATTGTGTATCTTTCATCACTTTCTTCTATTGGTTTGGGTCCAGTAGAGATGAACCCAGACCAAAACCAAAGAGGCAGGACCTCTGCAGCGAGCTTGGAACCCAGGCTCCTGGCCCAGCTGCAGGCTCAGCCCTGATGCTGGAACTGCGATGAGGCTTAGATCCCTGGCCAATCCCAAAGCCAGGGCTGGATGGTTTTACCTCAGCTACCCTTTTAAAACAAGAAACTCTTCTGAACTAGCTGATCCCAGCAGCTGTACTCTCTGACCAACACAGAGTCTCTCATGCTTTCATCCCCAGCAGCCCCGGAGGACAGAACAGCACCATGAGCTCAATTTCAATTACTGGGGAAACTGAGGATAAACGAAACTTATGCATATCTGTGCATGCAGGAAAGCAAGGAAATTCCTAACACTTGTTCACCCATTGTTGTTTCTAGCAGAATTAATGCTTCATGACTTGTAAATGCATATGTAATGGCCATAGAATCATAGAATCATAGAGTGGCTTAAGTTGGAAGGGACCTTAAAGATCACAGAATCACAGAATATTTTTGGTTGGATGGGACCTTTGAGATCATCGAGTCCAACCAACAAAAAAAAAAGAAACAAACAAACAAAAAAAAAACAAACCAAAAAAACCACAAAGATCGTTGAGTTCCAACCCCCTGCCCTGGGCAGGGGCACCTCCCACCAGACCAGGTTGCTCAAAGCCCCATCCAGCCTGGCCTTGAACCCCTCCAGGGATGGGGCAGCCACAGCTTCTCTGGGCAACCTGGGCCAGTGTCTCACCACCCTCACAGCAAAGAATTTCTTCCCAATATCTAATGTAAATCTCTGCTCTTTCCTTTTAGAACCATTCCCCCTCGTCCTGTTGCTCCCCTCCCTGATCAACAGTCCCTCCCCATCTCTCCTGTAGCCCCCTTCAGGGACTGGAAGGGGCTCTAAGGTCTCCCGAGAGCCTTCTCTTCTCCGGGCTGAACAACCCCAACTCCCTCAGCCTGTCCTCACAGCAGAGCGGCTCCAGCCTCTGAGCATCTTCGTGGCCTCCTCTGGCCCTGTTCCAACAGGTCCATGTCCTTCCTGTGCTTCTGGGGGGCTCAGGGAGGCTGCAGAGATCAACAACCATAGCCCATTTTTGCCCGTTTGCACTGAACATATATTTAAACCAAGTTACTGATAGCAATCCAATTCAAAGTTAGAATTATCTGAAAGCTGATACCATCAGCTGATTGTTTGTTTTTGTCCATTTTTTCTTTCTTTCCTTTTTCCAGTGTGATTCAGTGCAACTCAGCAAACCAAACAAATTGCAGTTTCTTGTGATTGCCATAAATCTCACAGTAAGTTTTTGGCTTTTTGGTCCTGTGGAAATCTCACTTCTTCTAACTTCTGGGTACAAAGAGAAGCTGGGAAATAGCTCAGAAAGCAGAAACTTGTCCAAAATCTTCCCCAAACTGACCCTTTGTGTGGGACTGGCAGCACAACTGGGAGCACCCAGCTTGTGTGCCAGGCACCACCTGCAACAGGAACTCAGTCCCTTCTTGTGACATTCATCAAGCAGAGCAGCTCACGGTCCTGCAGCTTATCTTGAGGCTGAAATGAGAAAGAAGAAAACAATAACGGGGCAGAAAAAGACACATGAGAAAACCTGGCAGAAGGCAGTCTGGTCCTTACATTTTATCAATTTTTATTATAAGAGATTTAGGATCAAAATGTCTCTTGAAGACACGTGGCATTGACTGCTGTTAGAGAGAACCCATTGGACTGATTTGACCCCAGGCTGCTCCAGTGTGTCAGTACCAGTGCTCAACGGAAAAAACAGAGAAGGGAATTTGAAGATGGGAGAAAGGCATCGTTTGAGATAGATAGTCCCGGGGAAGGGCACTGGTCCGGATGTCAGGAGATAAGGCTTCTATTCCCAGCTCTGCCATTCACCTTCCTGACCTCACACAAACTTCTTCGGTACAAGGATTCTCATTACGTGTCTGTGCAATTCTTAGTATTACTGGGCTCCCGTATCACTTGGCAATACCAAAAACTAATACAGTTTTATTTCAACCTGACACTGGCTCTTCTCAGGCCGATTCCCAGCTCTTTTTGTTGCAGTAACTTTCAACTAAGAAATTAGAGGATAAAACTTAAACCAAAAAGTGAGGATGTAGCTCCAAGAACAACAACAAGATTTCATTAAAATGTTTATCGTGTAATCAAAATTCAAGTAAAAAAACAATCTTCTTGCTATCCCGTATCACCAGAGCTTATTATAATAATAATAATTCAGTCATTTAAAAAAATGCCAAAAACCTTCTGGGCTCACATATTTCATCTCTCTGCCAGAAAGGAAACTACAGAATTGTGTTTAGAAAAAACAACCCCAAACACTACAATGATATCAAAACTTTCTCTCTTTTTTTCTTCATCCAGAGCCATAGAAAATTTGTGGAAAATTTACAGGGTCATTTTCTGCTATGGTCAACAATTTTTTATGTGGTCCCATATTATGGGGTGTTTGAAATATTTTTTGTGACTAAGTAGCCTGTTATTTTCCATTTGCTGTGCTGTTTACTGGTACCAAACTGGTTGAGGGAGTATTGTAATGTAAAGCAACATGGGCCAGAACTGCAGCATCCCATTATAGACCCAGAAGGAAATAGCAGACCAGGATGAGGACCTGTCTTACTTAATATTTCTTCCATTTTCTAGAATCTTTTTTCTCCCTTTTCTGGCACTTATTTCCCAGTTCCTTGCTCAGGATTAAATGCCAGCCCTGCGTAAGGCACTGAGTTATGACATGGATGCAGGGGTCAATGATTTCACCATAACACTCCTGTGCAGAACAGCAAAAGTCTGGCACATGGAAACATATTTTCATTTTCATTAATATGAAAATACCAGTAAATATTCAAGATATTTCCAGAATATACTGAGAATCTGCAATGAAAGTAGGCATAATATTTGGAATATTATTACTGCTAAAGAAAAATCAGGCAAAAACATGACAGCTTGTAATTTGGCACCATCTAAATAATCACAGAATGTTTCAGCTTCATCATAACAATTACTTTAAGCAAAAAACAATCTTTTTGAGCAGGTGTGACATCTAGTTAGCTGCCAGTGAAACACTGGACGAGGGCCATAAATGCCAATTTTAAAAATGCACAATTGCAAGATAAATGCCTTAGATGTGCAAGTACAGAATTGAAAACCAAGAGGATCTTATATACAGCAATATCACGTCTGACATTGATTTCCAGCGAGCAAGTCATCTAATGGACAAATTATTCATCACTTCAGTAGGCAAACAGTCATCAAATCAAACCATTTTGCCCCTGTTTCCCTACAATAAAAGACAGAAAATAGCTACTGACAAGGATTTGCTTGTAAAACTGTCGGAGACTGACCAGCAGCCCAGAGCTCTGATTTAAATAGGATCTTTACCTACTCGAAATGACACAGTGACTGTTCCAATTCACGTTAGCAGAGAAATTGAGATCAAGATTTTTTATGCTAGCAAAGTCTAGAGACATGTGGATTCTATTTGCCCAGCAATTGTGAATAATAAATAAACTAAGTCACAATTTGTTGGTAGAGCATTTATGGACAAAAAAAAAAGAAGAGTGAGATTTGCCAAAACTATTATTCTCAGAGTTTAAATCCACAGATAATTTAGTTGCTATTTCCTAGCTTTTCTGTGATGCTTCAGGCCAGCAATTCCTAAACTGTGGTTTATGGACCAGTGGTGGTCTGTAAAACAATGATAAATGGGTCTGTAGCTGGTTTCTGTAACTACATCACCTTTGTTGTGTTTCCAGTGAAAACTTGGATGGGGAGGGTGGGGCAGAGAGAAATGCTGAGGGTTGACAGTGACAAAAAATTTGGAGTCCACTGTATTGGAACATATAATGTAACCTTTTACAAGACTGCGATATATTTGTTTCAAGGGCTTCATGCATTGCAAAGAGCATTCAGGACTCAAGTGTGTTGAGGGCTGAGCTGGTTTCCAGTCTCCGCAGGTCCCGCCACTGCATTGTCCTCGTTAGCGTCAGGCTGGAAAGTCTCAGCTGCAAAAACCACACATTCTGAAGAAATTGGGTCCAGTGTTCCTGGCACTGACCGGTGCCCACCACTGGAGAAAGAACTGGATGACAGTTAATGTGGAAGGCTAATTGTTCAAAACTTAACAAGGTGGGAGAGGGGGAAAGAGAAAGAATCCTATTTTGGCGAGTAATCTGGGGCAGATACATCCCACAGACAGACAGTTTGTGCCCCAAAGCTTGGTCTGATTAGCACAGTCGTTATCTCTGCCTCGCATGTGGCTAAAGATGTGCTTGGTTCTAACACGATCCAAGCCCTTCATTAGTACCCAGCCTCAGTTCATCCCTCTCTGTGACCTTCTGGGGCGGTGAGTTTTAAACAGGTCGGCTTCATGCTGTTCAGAAATCTTTCCATTTCTTGCTTCTAAAATTTCCTGCCCTTTAGTGGCAGCGACTGTCTTCGTGTTTGGGATTAAAAGGGAGGATCCGTCTGTGGGAAGCGATTGGTTTCAGAATGCAAACCACTCCTATTTAGAGGAGTGCAACTGCCGATTCTCAGCGCTGCTGAAGATACAGAACGTCTTCATTGCATTATTTGATAATAAAGCACTATTTGATAATAAAGCAAGATGCCCTTTGACTCTAACAAAGCTCTGTCCATTGAGCTGTGGAACTCTCTTGCTACTTGTTTGCTAGGTACTGCACATCATTAGAGTTTATAAAACTGCTGCTTTGTTCAAAGAGCCAAGGCAGTGTGTTTCAAAGGTGACGTGCTCTCTTCTTAGAGACTGTATTTTTCCTTAATGCTTCTATTAACCTAAAGGAAAATAGAGTAGCACTGAAAAAAATACATAGTTTTTCTTGCATTTGTCCAAAAACCAGATGATAAAAACATTCTTTAACGACATTCTTCTACAACTTAATCTATCTGTTCATGAATAGGAAGGGGAGGAGTGGAAATAGTATGCATTTTCAGTGGTAGGGATCAGCTGTCTAATGCATTCACCACATTTTTAACTAGAGAGAGGAGAGGTGGGAAGTCAGGCACGATTGTAGAAACTATTTAGCCTGTAAACCAAGGCAAACTGGAATTTTATTGTCTGAGAATGTATATAATACCACATTTCTGGTGATATTTGTTAGCAGCAGTGACTGACCTCGAAATTTTAGAACTAAAAAACCCTCAGAGCCTTCTTGAGCTGAAAGGCCCAGATTTTTTTAAACATTCTTTATCAGCTTCTGTATATGGCACTGAAGGGACAGAGTCCCTGCAGCTTGTGTACCATTTCACATATGAAGAGTAATGTTGGGTAGCACAACTTTCCATGGGTTCACTTGTCTTGTTCCCTCTAGAAACCAGCATAAGAAAAAATGGGATGTGTCCTGCCACTGGGATTTTGTGTAGGTTGGCACATGGGAAGGAAGGAAGGAAGGTGGGAAGCCCTTGCTCATGGACTTCTCTTGAAAGTTCCCGCAGGAGTAGAATTTATCCCTGTGACCGTCTTCTCTAAGTTACTCCATCGTTGCCTGTTGCCATTTATCACACAGTTCTTAGACATTTGGAATCTGAAGAACCTATAAACATAAAATTAGACTGCATAATAGTGATGTTATTTTGAACTCTGTACTTTACTGCTAGAGCCTTTCTAAGAATGGCAGAGAAAATCAGTAGCTTATGTTGTCAGTTTTCAAAACTCTTTATAATTGGAAGCTGCTTTTGATGATCCAGTGCAGCAAAAGAATGACATTATACAACAGCTTAAGGCAGGAAATGAAGAACAAAGTTCTGTCTCATAAAAATAGGAAAAGAGATAGATACACTGAATTGATGATTATTCACTGTTGCAGTGTCCATATGTGTCCATCCTAGACCAGGCCTCCCTTGTGCCAAGAGCAGTAAAATCACATAAAAGGACAGTGTCTCTTTCTTAAAATTTATAGTTTAAACTTTGACATGGAATCATTTCTGAATAAGATGTAAATTTAAAGTTCAGCAGCTACTGCAGAAAAATTTCCATGTGGAATTCCTTTTTCTGAGTGCAGATAGATCATTCATATAAATTTGATTCTTACTATGTTATCAGATGGGCAGGAAAAAGTCCCAGCTATTTCCCTTTTCTCTAGCCTGCTGCTCACATTAGTAGATCACAGAAGTTTTCTCTTTCTCCACTTGTTCAGTGATTCTTCCAGACATCTCTTTTTACATAATTTTTTCAGTGGCCTAATGGCACGTCAGCTCTTGCAAGTGCTCTGGCTTCACTTACAACACGTCCTAGATATTTCCATTTTCTTTGTAGCATAACTTTAGAAAGAAAAGGTTGCTGAACTCAGAGTGATCTAAGAATTTGATTTAAATTCATTCTATTTAATCCCTGGTACTTTCCTAGGGCATTTATTTTCAAAGGCATTTAGACATCTGTCAGTACTTTTGGTAGTTTCCAGCTGTTACATCCCCGTAAGAAGATAGAAATTACATAGTTTTGTAATTGAATTATAGATTTGGGATAACCAAATTTTGTTTAAATTATGGATGAAGTTGCTGCCTTGTCTGCTTTGACTTTAATCCTTTAGAGGTATTTCATGGCTTGAGTGTTACTGCCAGTGCATGTTAACTGACTCCTCTCTTTTTCTCTCTCCTCTTCATTCCCTCCTCCCCTCGCTGAAGAACCCAGGAAGCCTTTGTCTCCAAAAATTATTTGAAATGGCTGTGTGTGCCCATAGAAAGCTCAACATATTTTCAAAATAGTGTTTCTCAATAATTCCCCCCAAATCTCTGATTTTCTTCACAGTCATAAGAACTAGTGTGTGTTCCTACCGTTATTTGGTTTAAGGAAAGCTGAAGAAAAGCAGCTGATGGCAATTACCAGAAATGTATTGTACATTGTACAGAAATGGAGGGGATCGCAGGGAATCAATGAGACAATATTGGTCAATAATTTAACAATGGTCTCATCCTCAAGTGACCCAACTGCAAACTGATACCTGGTCATTCAAGGCTAATGATTCGAAGACAGACTCTCAGCTACATTATTTCTTTGTGAACCATCGGTTGTGGAAACAGATATATTTTAATCCCATTAACTGATGAAGTTGTCTAGGCTTGCAGCAAACTCACATGCTTTCTGATCATGTCAGGTATATAAAAATGTTTGAAAATTTAATAATAGAATCATAGAACTGTCTAAGTTTGCAGGGACCTTTCAGATCATCGAGTCCAACCATCAACCTAACACTGACAAAACCACCACTGAGCCATGTCCCTCAGCACCACGTCTGCCCAGCTTTGAAATACTCCCAGGGATGGTGATTCCACCACTTCCCTGGGCAGCCTGTTGAACATTGTATCAGCAACTTGACTCTCTAAGAACTGCATCAGCTGCTTTTGGCCACGGGTTGCAATTTCCTCTGATGTACAACACCTCTAGCAGTAGAGTGATAGTACTAAGTAGAATGAGAGGGAAAAAGTCATGGTTTGGATCCCAGGTGCACTTGGAGATCTCCTTTTCCATTATAAAGCAGCTCAATTCCATTTAGCTTCTGAAATTAGGTATAGTCTCATTTTCCATGCAGATTTGGGTAGGCGGGACTTTGATAACATTGCATGTCCTATTATAGGATCAGCACATGAGTATCTTCTCACTGGGACAGTCTTTTGCGAGCATTTTTCAATGGTGAAATGTGGATTTTGATGGCAGCAGCCATCACTTGTGCTGGGTCTGTTCTTATCTTTGAACACCTTCAGAGCAAAAGTCCCCAGGAGCACACGCACCCATCTTTATTCCAAAGAGCGTGCTGTGAAGACACCTTAGAAGACTGTAAGAAACCTGTACTTTGGGCTGGGCACACCCTGTGCATCTTTGAGCAAACACACCAGATGTACGAGGGAGCAGTTTTTACGTATCATTTCCAGCCAACGTATTATATTAGTGGTCTGCAGCTTGTGCTGAATCTCTCTTTCTTAGAATATTCTAATAATATTTGGGGGGCTGGTGCTGTTCAGTTATGCCTTTAAACGGGCAAGCCTGGGCAATCTGAAAAAATTCTGATAACATATGGGATGAGGCACTATGTCTTCAGGAAAACATTTTGCAAAGCATTAAACCAGTAAGAAGACTGGCAGCGCCTTTCTAAGATCCCGTACACTTATCTGTTTATCCACCTTTGAGTGGAGGAGCGGGAAAGGAATGAAGAAATAAAGATCATTCTCTGATTATACACTGACCAGATCCTTAACTACTGTAAGTCATGTCGCTGTGAGGATTTGAGTCATTTGGGAATCTGAAACTGTATATTGCAGATTAGATGGTGAAGTGGAATTAAGTAGAGTTTGAGTGTATGAGGAATACAATACTGAACTTCAGACGAATTTAGGGTTACAGGTCATGTTGGTTCAAATTTCGGTCTGAAATGTGTTTCAGCTGGCAAAATTAAAGTAAAATGTAAAGTAGGGCATTGAATTTGTGACTTTCAAGTTTTCCTTCAGTTTTCCCTAATTTGTGGTATTGTAATATGCACAAAACCAACCGAGCAGCCTCAGGATGAGGAGGTCACTCTGTGCTTCTGCCTGTGCCTGCCTGAAGATCTCTTGGGTTTTCATCTGGGTTCTGATAACAGTGCTTTTGGAAGTTCATACCGTTTGTGGGTGAGATGGGAGCCATTCTTTATACTTTGCTTGATAACTCTTCAAATGACAAATTCTAGTTCATTCAGTATATTTCTGAAGGTTTTAGCTTTTAAAAATAAGCTCAGGAGAACTTGCCTACTGCATGAGAAAGCAAAATGCAGAGCTTGAAAATTGCTTTTCCCGTTCTGATGTTAATCAAAATTAACTCATTAGGGTTACACGGTGGTGTCAAATTTACTTGCAGGGGTTAGAGTTGGGAGTGTAATGGAAGGAATTGCTGCTTCTTCTCTTCCTAATCATCGCAGCAGTGAGGTGCAGGGGCAGCAGTTTTGTTTTTACAAGTGTAAAAAAAGCAGAGCTGGCCTGAGGTAAACATTACCTTTTTCGATCATCCCAGCTTCCAGGCATCGGGAGTTTGAAAGTGAAAGATTGCACCCAGGCTGACGCGTTTATGGCCTGATATGTCATCTCTCTTCCATTAATGTATATATATTTTTTTCAGCCTCATTAGTGCTCTTGACCTCCACAGGTATGTTGCACTACTGAATCATGTAGTATGTAGCACTATGTATGTACTATGTATGTCCTTAGGCGTGGACATAGATAAGTCCTGAAAAGACTTATAATTTAATTGAGGGGGCTCTGATTTTTATGCTATAAAAGAATATGAATCCCCTGTTTGCATTCTCCACATTATTCATAATTATACAGACTTCTAGCATATCGCCCCTCAGTCATAACTTTTCAACCCTGAGGACTCCTGATCTATTTATTCTCTTTTCCTGTGGAAGGTGTATGATACCTCTCACCATCCTCATCATCCTCTCTGTGCCTGTTACTGGTGTACTCTCTCTCCTCGGATCCCTTTCTAGGTCACCCACCATTGGCATGTCTCAAAGCCCTAAACCTAGATCCTAAAATCCTCAGAAAGAGCCTAGGAAAGGTTGTGAAGGACTTAACAACATTTTTTTACTTAACTAGGCAGTGGGTTAGTATCAGAGAGCCAGATCCTCAGTAGTATTAAAATGGGAATTCTTCTTAAACTATCTTACCCTGACCTTTGGGGGAATGTAGCATCACTCTCCCCAGGGGATCCGGGCTGTTGTACTAAAAAAGACTCCACAGCTAATATTATGTCAAGTTTTAAAGATATGTGGCGTAGAAAATGAATTTAGCTATGTGCATATTTGCTGAAATTTTTGCGTTGCTAACCACTTGCTTCTGCTTCATATTCATGGCTTTTCTTTCTTATCCAGAAAAAAATCTCTCTCGTTTAAACACATATGTTGTTTCAAATATATTGAGCCGCTTGGCTTTCAGCACTTTCAGAAGATATTATTTTCCTCCTTGTCTTTTATTGCCTGAATTCAGCCCTTGTTAATATTAAAACAAATATCTTGGCACCAAACGCCGTCTCCCTGATCCCTGGTTTTTGTTAGCCACTGTTTGAAAACCTTGTTAGCTCAGTGTCGGGCACTCATTAAACTTTCAACTTACAGAGGCTGCCTCCCAGCTCTGACAGATTGTGCGTGAGCACGTGTTTGTACGCGCGCGTTTGAGTGTGGGACTTACTGACCTTTACCCAAGGCCAATAAAACTGTACAAGAAACGCATACCCCCCCGTCCCCCCCAAATCCAGGGTGTAATTCCTCCCTTCCATCTGTGGCATACAGAACCCAGCAGTGATCCCATACAGGGCTCCATTCTGCTCCCAAACAATGGGCTGCTGTTCAGTCCATATTATCATGTATTACCTTCGCCGTGGAAACTCCTCATTACTAAGTTAATAAAATATTTTTCTTCCTTCCCCCCAAATTTTTCGCAACAAAAAGATGCATGTCTTTGCATTCAGAATGATCGATATCTCTGCTTCCGTAGGCAGGTAGTAGCATGTTCTTTGTTTTATTTTGTTTTGATTTTTTGTAGGTTTTTAAATTTTTTTTATTTTTCTCTAGCAAGGCTGCAGGCAGCACGGGAGATGAGGGGGATTCGGTTTTTCTAAAGGTTGGGCTTGGATATGCCAGCGATTGCCTGGCTTGCATATGTGGAAAAATACTGTCAAACAGCACAGCAGCTCTTTATTTTTTAATTGCTACGTGACGTTTTAATGTTTTACTTTAATTACGCATCCCTTCTCCCAACACTTGCCTGCTGTTCTGAAAAAAAAAAAAAAAAAAAGAAAAAGGAAAAGGAAAAAAGAGAAGTCCTTCGAGAGCAATAAACCAAATAGAGACACTTCTCTACAAGCATCAGAACAAAAGGGAAAGCTTAAAATGCTTTCCTCTATCTCTCTCCTCCATGATCCTGTAACCCAACAGATTGCTTTTCAGCAAAAGGAAAGCATCAGGAATTTGAAATATGTCCACAAAGGACCCCTATTCCAGAGTAAATCAGCGGTGATGTCAGTGCTGCCGTGCTGATTTACACCAGCTGGGAACGTTACCCCTCGCTTTGGTGGGTTGTACTGGTGTACACCTGCCGAGGAGACAGGCTGTGAGGCATCGACAATATTAGTTCAGGCTAGAGCGCTGTTCTGATCCGGCTCTGTCTGTTAGGAATTAGGAATGAGTCCCATGAAATTAAGGGAGCTTGTAACAATATCAGGGAGGGTTAAATCAGGCCCCTTCAATGTCTGCTAACTTGCTTGGCCTCTGAATTAGTTCCCCTTGCTGTTCATCTCTCAATAGCTACTTGTACTGCAAAATATCAATATTTGCATTGGGCAATGTTGCCTTTAAGCCCAATGGCTGATTATTTTTTGTGGTTTGTGCTTGAACTGAGATTCAAGGAAACGAGGGCTTCTCCCTCCCTCTTACTTACTCACCTCCTCCTCATGGTGAGGAAGTTCCGATGGTTTCAACTGCAAAAAAAAAAAAAACCAACCAGCTTTTGATGGATAAGTTTCAGAAGAATTTGGCGATAGTTTATGAAATACACAGGACTTGGTCTGTCCTTTCCAGGGTAACTCTGTTTCCAAAATAATCCTAGTTCTGGCCTTCCAGAGAACATTTCAAACCAGTGGCAGGAAGGCGGCAGATGAACCATCTCTGCCCAGACCATGAGAGTCTGAGAGAGGCCTCAGCAGAGAGAGCTCCCAGGCTGACCATCAGGAAGGATCTCCTTTGAGGACTGTCCCCCCCACATATGGCAGGTCAGGCCCAAACCCATGGGGGAAACTGGGGGCTCTGAATGGTTGTAGGCCCTAAGGAGCAATCCATGATCCTTTTTAAGGTCTAGCTCAGAGCAGGGAACTGAATACAATTACAATCCTGCTGGTTCAAGTCAGATAATATTTTGACCCCTGTAACCAATTTCTGACCCCCGTGAGGTGTGAGAATCTCTTGCTCTGGGTGGATTGAACTGGTTCCCATGGTGGACACGGCTCCCATGGTGCCTGGCATCACTATCTTTTAAACCCAGCCGCGTGTTTTGCCAGCGTTACTCCAGGCGTGTGTGCTGGCTTCCCTGCTGGTTGGAACCCAATGCTTTAATTTTAAGGTCACCTAAATTAATTTCTGTGTCAAAGGATGACACAGATCAATGACAAGACCATACTTTCAATGTTATTTTATAATCTTGACTGAGCAGCCATTCCAGGAAAGCATTGTCAAGTCAGGATGAGGCCAGATCTAACATGGATGAAATTCTCTTCCCGTGTGCTGCCGTGGATGAATATTTCACCACCATAGTTTTTAAGAGAGATAGGCATCCAGATGGGTCAAATCTTTACTAAATCCTCTAGTAAAAAAAATGAATGTGCTCTCCATTTAAAGTAAGGATGCCCTGCTTTTTTTTTTTGAGGGGCATTATTTTTGTTATTTAAAGCTTTTTTGTTTAATTAATATAAAACAAAGCTTATGTGGGCTGATCTTGCACAGCTCTCTAGTTGCATCTTATTTCTGTGGAATTGAATAGCTTCATTATTTCTTTTCATGTTTGTCAAGGTGTCTTTCTTTAGCTCCCACAGTTGTATGAAATTTCATCTCTAGTTATTTTAAATAACATCCTGCTTTTCTGGGTGCAAAACAATGTATAACACAGCTTGATACCATTGAACCCTGATAGCTCAAAGCTCAAAACCAAACTAATGAAGAATGATTTTTGCATTTAAGCTCATTTTTTAAGACTCCCAGAATTCAGTTTTAGGGTTACAAGTTCCTGACTCATGATTTTTAGCAAGCTTGATTTGCCAGCAATAAAGCTGGCTCTGAAACCGAATTTTAATTCTGGGAAATAATTTTGAGTCTTCAGAAAATATCGTTCCAAAGTAACAGGAAACTTTCAGAGATTAGGAATAAAGGTGTTTATACAGAATATTTTAATTTGATTAAATCAGTGAGTTCTGAGGAAAAAATGCTTTGTTGGGGTACTTCTGGTCAGCTCTACTTTTGCAATACTACTCTTGACTTGAAATCCATCACTTTCTCTTTGGACCATCCGTCACTTTTGGAAAAATCTCTCCTTGTGCTGCCTTCATTAATCTTCCCACTTTTGCAAGATGCTGCTTTTCCTTCCCGTGGATCTTACTGTCTGTAGAGCGGATCAAAGGGGATGTTTGCCTCATCAGCTGAGACCCACATCACTGAAATTCAAGGGGAGCATTGCCATTGATGTCAGTGATACCTGGTTGTAAATGAGTAAGTTCATCACTATCTACTTTCTCCAATTTTTTACGCCAGCAGAACTTATTCCACTGCTTGTCACCAGCAGGAAGAAATTAGCTTTTATAGACCTTGTGCAAGCTGGACTGTTTTCCTAACAGGAGAGAGGGGGAAATGAGGTAAGAGGAAAAAAAAAGAGATGGGGCAGGGATTTCCTCTTTCCTGTTTTAGCTGTGACATAGAACAAAGCAGAATCCATCCTCACTGCCCCTCACGTGCAAATATTTGTTGTCACAGAACAGTGGATGGAGGGGGTGGCACCTGTGATCTGACCTGACCTGGTGGTAGCACCCTGAGTCATGTGAATGGGGCACAGGTATCGAATACACTGGTACAGCGAAAAGTTTGTTAACATAACAAACAACCTAAACAGGTTTCCTCAGAGAAACTAAGGTGGAGGCTTTCAGAAGAGGTCTTTGGGGCGTCTGTTCATATGCACACAAATTGGGATTCCTGTGTCTTCTTTTTAGCGGTGGTGAGGAAGTTGCAGATTCTTTCTAACCCAAATGGAAAATGCTCCCAGAACTCTCAATGTGGATTTTATTGCCTTTTGTCCACATTGTAGCAAATAATTGTTGTAATAATACAAGTACAGACAAATACCATACACATCCCAGTCAAGGAAGTTCACATCTTGGAGACTCTATTAGAGGTCTGTGTAGTTCTATGCTAGGATGAAGGTGAGGTAGATAATTCAGTCAGTTTTGCTATCTCCGGTTCCTACCTTTTGTTCCCAGAAGATCTGTAACGGTGCTGGAAGGGTCTATCTTAGTTGAGCCCAAGGCAAATTCTGTGTCCTTGGGTTTCAGAAGGAGAAACGGTCTCTGTGTTTCTCTGTTTTTCTTGTGACATACCTACAACTAATTTAAGATAGTAAATTGCTGTTGATACAAAAATTGCAGCATAAATTTACAAAAAAAAAAGTCTGATTTTCTCTCTCTCTTTCTCTTTGATGACTCCCAACATTGGTTTACCATCCTCTGTCTTTTCTGTTGGAAACTAAAGATGTAAAATCTAAGTGTGGGCTTTGCCCTGATTGAAGCAGTTCAGTACTTTTGTCTCATGGGATTTAGCTTGAAGTTCTTGGTTGCATCTCTTTTCCCCACTCATGCTGGTTCAATATCCTGTCTATTTTAAATAAACAAATAAATAAAAAGTAAGTTTGTTCTTGCTGCCTACAAGCCAGATGTTTTTGAGACTGAAGAGGAGATTTGTAGTGGAGTCTGAGCTGAGGAGTTTCTGTCGACCCCCATGGCTGTTAGTGAAGAAAAAAAAAGATCAGAATATCAGAGTTCAGAAGGACCAGGCATTTTTAGCCCTGTAACTTCCATCAGCATCTCCCTGAATGCTTCCTCAGCTTCTTCCTTTGCTTCATCTGGTGCCATATTTGCTGGCCTGGCAGGGCCACCTTCTGCAGGAGCCCATGGTCCTTTGTGGTGTATGCTGTTGGGGTTGGCAGTTGGTGAAAGGAGCATGTAAGATGTTGCTTCCTTGGACAACATGGCTTTTTTCCCTCTTCTGCTTTTCCCAGAAAGCAGGGATAGAGGATCCCAATCTCTTTCCTTCTTCTGAAAGATGAGAATCTCCAGGTGTGCACAGGTAAAATCGCCACTGAGCTCAGCCAGTTCCAGGCATTGGTCTTGCCTTCCAATAGGAGATGCAGGAATAGAATCTATCCCCCTGTCTCTCTTGCTTTCCTCTTCCTCTTGCCTTTTTCATCTCTCAAGCCCTTCTCAAGTATTTTCAAATCCACCTGCATCGTAAGCCTTTACCTTCCAAGAAATGTCCCGACTGTAACTTCTCTTGCTAGCAGAGTCAGTTGAAAAAGGCAAGTTTATTTTGTGTGAGAACCTTAACATGAGAAAAATGCATCTGTTTCATTTTCAAATAGCTGACATTTGTATTCTTAAAAAAAATATCTAAGCAAGAATGTGTTAGAGTGAAATAATTGCTCTTTTCCCCCTCTTTCAATGGGAGAAATGTAAGCAAGAAAATCTGAAAACATTAAATGAAAAGTGTTGACCACAACTCGAGTTCCATGGAGAAAATATATATTCAATTGAAGTAATTTTCCATCAGTAAAAACTTTGAAGCCAAATGTGTCAGCTGGGCTTTGCAGCACATTCCCCTTTCCAGCAGTCATCCAACTGAGGGCAACATGATTGCAGGCCAGCCCAGTGCCTCAGCCTGCGTAATCATCTCTCAAACAATATTTAATCAGTAGAAGCAGCTTTTGTGAGATCATTTGATGAAACACGGTGTCCTCTCTGACCTTCTCAGAACATACCATGTTGGTAATTTTACTGTTGTTTTATTTTTTTGAATAAGGAAATCATTGTAGTTCAAAGTATGTTATCATCTTGACCTTTTCATCTGCCACTCATACACTCCCTCGAGTGGTCTACATTATGAATTGCATTTACAGGCTGTTCAGCTCCTCTGAATATAATTTAACTGGTATTTCAAAGTATCTCGATACAGCCTAATTCAGCAGTTTTGCTTTGGAATACCGAATGTTGAAGTTGTCTTTAGCTGAGAAGTTGCTCTCACCTTGTTTCACGGTCCCTGGAATTGCTGTGTTGATGACATGTCACTCATGGGTCGGGTTTTGTGGCACCTCCTGACCAGCATTGCATAACAATGTGATATAATGTACTTATAATCATATGTTAATTACCAAATTATCAGCATGACAACTGTGAAGATACCCTCTCTGCTCCTATAAAGCTGCAGTGGGAAGTTAAGTCAACACGGTTTGGGAATGTTCTTGGCTGACTTTCCTACAGGGGAAGACACAGAGGAACATTCCAGCCATTATTGCTTTTCTTTTTCAAAGTGCTAAAAGTACTAAATCATTGTGGAGTGCTGTTCACTGATGGAAATGTCATAAGTAATGCTCTTCTGGACATCTATGACAAGTATCACATTTTGTCTCTCCTTTTCATGTTCTTTCTAATGCCATTTTAAGGGGCCAGTATTGGGAGAACCTCCTTCTTCTGTCCCAGATATTCATGCCATTAGTGAATAATGTTTCAAGTGGTGATTTTTGTGGGTATGATTGTGTATTCTTCTGAATCAGCTGGATGCCTGATTTTCTAGCTTCCACCAGGCTGTGTGGTGAAGTGTGAAAGTGTCGTCTGAATCTGACCCTCAAGATCATGTTATTGGCCACTGGTCTCTCAATGAGGGGCACAAGCTGCTTGGTTTTCTCTAAATAACTGCTGCCAGATGATCACTGTTATCATTATCATCTGTTCTGCAGTGGCACTTAGAGCTCTCCATCATGGACCAGTGCGCAGTACTCTACAGAACAACAAGATTTCAGCTCCAAGAGCTTCAAACCTCTGAGTATGCCCATCTGTAGTCAAAGGTGTGACAGCAACTTGCATGAACACAGGTGGGGTGTCTTTCGCTAGATAGTTTGTTATCTGTGTAGCTCTTACTGCAGTAGCTGAAGCATAGGGAGAGGAAGTGATGTCTCCAAGATTATTTAAAGCCCTAGAGTCTAGGGAAAAACTCCAAAGTGCTGAATTTCTGTCTAATGCTCTGCCTACTAGGCTGCAAACATACTGTCTGCTAATTCTAGGGTCAGATGCTTCAGGATAAACACCTAATCCCAACTGCATTTGATTTTTACTACAGGGGTATTTTTCCCTTGATTTTTCCAGGGGTATTTCCCCTATGTGGCATCCAAAGAGTAGAAAATCCCAGTAGGTAGACACGGTTAGCACTGGGGGAGTTGTTGATCTGCAACCCACAGGCTTCCAGCGTAATGATTTCCTGATAGTTGGCCCATGTCTGGGAGTGGGAAGATGTACTAATATTCACCAGAACCACAAAGAGTGATGGGTATTGTGGACCTTCTATCAGTCAATAATATCCTCACCATATCCTCACCGCTTCATGTGTCAGAAGAAGACAAAGGCTTGGTCTTTCCTGGGGTTTCTCACATGGTGGGGGGAATGCCTGCAGTTTTACATGGATTTAGTTATTCAGCAGTGGAAGCCGTGATCATGAGCTGGCTTCATCTGGTTTCAATCACCCGCTTCTCTCAATCTCTCTCTCTCTCTGCTGAATGTTCCTGTGTTCATGGAATATTTTTCCAACTGCCAAATGTGTTCCTTTGGCATTACCTTTCCAGCCCGCAGCAGAAGGATTGCAGGAAAAAAAAGAAGTGGCTTCATCAAAGCAGCTGTTTGAATCAATAAGGCGTTATCAACATTATGGGTAGCTTTTTCGGCCGCCCTGGCAGCAAACTTGTTCTACTTTTCTCGCAGGGAAGTGCATCTTAACCTTTCCCAGTGAAATTTAAAACGATCTGATTAGTATCTTTAGAGTCCTTAGCTAGCTAATATGATTCTATCTTGCTGGTGTGGAGTTAAAGGGTGTTTGAACGAAGAATGGAGTAGTGTTCTTCTGAGATAACACATTATAACTTTGCTTTGGGGAAGATTTTTTAAGCAAGTAACAGTTGTGATGGAAAATAATCTCTCCTTTATCCTTCTTATACTTCTGTCACCAAGAATTTAAGCAAATCTGTTCTTCATCCCATCCAGATAAAGTCCCAAGCAGATTTCTGAATCACTGCATATGTCAATAATCAAACAATATAGAGGCCAGGGGGCTGGTTTAACTTTAGCAGTTTTGTGCCGGGATTATTAAAGTGCATGGTGGTGTGTTTCACGAACGGGAATATCAAAGCTCCCTCTTTTATGTGGAGGAAGCAATGGCACATGTGAGAACACTCTAACCAAAAAAACTGCATTTTAAATAGAAACATTTCCAATATAAAGGCAGTTTAATCCGTATGTGTCTGCTGCGGGGTCCCTTACTGACTCCAGGAAATAAATGTGCTAAGTGGGTCACTTTTAACTTAGAAACAGAAGAGCAAGATGATGTCAGTATCTTCTGGCAGATCCAAAATGAAACCCAGAGTTATCTCAAGGAAATTGAGAACCTGGGCATCCAGGTTTGTGTACATCTATTCCTTTAGGTGAGGGGTACTTTTATTCCTTTGAAGAAATGGCATTCAAGAGCGGTTCCATGTGGACTGATCACTAGAGAGGGCCAAAGACTTGCATTGCATTAACGGGGTTCCACCAGAAAAATGCAAAGGGACTTTGAATTGGGTCATTTTCCACTGGAGGCCAGACGGATCTCTGTATTGAGGAGGCTGAGACAGCCCCAGGGAACAACAGCAAAATACCTTCAGTGTCCATCTCAGTGATTTCGATAAAAGCTTTCTCGGTCTGGGTGGATTCTTTAGATCAGCTTTACAAGTATCTTTCATTACTTAAGACAGCCATGACACAGAATATGGTCTCTTTAAGGTGTAAAAACCTCGGACTAAGAGTCAGAGGGAAGTGCTGTTAATTTTTGGTGGTTGCTGTACTTGGCCTAAAGGAGCTACACTTACAACTGAGCAAAATTTCAGCAAATTCAAGTAGTGCAATCTAGATCAACAAAGGCATTGGACTTCAAAGACGCTGCACCCTGTAGGATAAAGAACGCCCAGATAAGAGCACCCTTAGTTTGTAATCGCATGGGTATCTACCTGTTCAAACCTCAGTATTGCAAAGGATATAGCTAGAATAATTTTCAGTTGAGAGGAAAAATATAAGGGCTCCAGGCCTTTAAACAGGGAGGTCTCTAAAGCAAAAAAATACAGTAGAAGACAGTGGGAATAAAATGAATAGCTGGAAAGCTAAGATGGGAGTTAAAAGCAGTATCAGCTGGAAGTGTTGGCACGCAGCTGCGCCCTAATAACGGCTGAGGAAGGCCCCTTCCTGACATCAAACAGCTGTTCTGCCTCACGGAGAACAGGCCCATGTGGGGATCGGTGTCAGGTGGAATAAAACAGAACAGAAAGCGCTTTCCTTAAAACACAGGTGGCAATAACATCATTCCGAGCTCGCTGAGCACGAGCCAAAAGCCTACTTTGTTCTATGGAACAGATATTTCAGCTTATCGAGGCTTTGCTGAAAATGTATGGACGCTTGCACCAACTGGAGTGTGTCATTGCTAGAGAGTTAGCTGGATGATTCGCGTCCCTGTCCTGTCTCCAGCAGTGAGAAACAGCTATTTTCCAAAGCCATACCTAAAAATTGATTCTTCTTTCTGTCCTTACTTCCTTGCTTCCACACTCCCTGTTGCGCCAGCAAATTTTCTGGGAAAATCTTACGGTTCTTGGTGTGTCAGGAAGCTGAACATGTAGAAGGTTCTTTCTGCTTGAGGCCTTCAGATAGAAAATGTCATCAGTGTAAAAGAGAAGGTTTTGGGGTGGTTTATAGCCAAAATTAAGAATTTAATAGTGGATCTCATTACAGAGAAGAAATGAGAAATGCCATGTATTTATATGATACATAAGATTTTGGTTGTCTCCTGCACAGGAGCTAAATTATGTCTGCAGGACATCGCAGTCAGCTGGACCAGGGCTCAACAGCCTCCCCAGTCCACCTACCTAGATATGGAGGGCCTCTGGTTGTGTGGATTTGCCAGCATTCCCACGGGAGCAAAGACTGTTCGATATTTTGTGAACGACAGTTTTAAGAGTCCTTTAGGAAGGACATGGTGACACCTTATCTGCTCACGTTGGCTGAACAGTCGGAACAGCTCTGGAATGGGGTTACCAGGCCTCCTCCTCGCTGCAGGTGAGGCAGCGCAGGCCCGAGTTCTCTCTGCCAGAAAACATTTGTTCTCACAGAGGATTTAAGACAAATTTGGGCTTGACTATAGCTTCAGTCCTGCTGTAGCAACCTTAGCAATGTTCTGAGTGTTCCCCTGTAAGCAAAGAGTGTGGAGTGAGAAAGTCCCATCTTTCCTCTGTGCCTTGTCTTGTTTTGGAGGGTTCCCTTTATGTCGGGAAGGATAATGTGTCTTTATGATCCTTTCTCCTTTTTTTCTCTCTAGAAAGATTTGATACAGAACGTTCCTTATGTGATGTAGGGAAGGCTGGACTTCTTGAGGGGAAGCATGGTTCTTCCTGCTCCAAATACTCTGTCGGTCTCACCTCTATGCTACTGAGCCCAATAAAGTCAGCCACTTTCCTCCTGTATATGGGCAGGTTTTTTCATCCCAACAGCATCCGTTGCTCCTTGTCTGGAGCATTTTAAAGCTGCCTGTGATTCCTGGGACTAAGAAAAAAAGCTTCTGTTTGGGTGGGAATGTAGCTCACATACTGCCCACTAACTAAATACGAGAAGATTTTTGGTCATTTGAGTATAACTTTGATAGCAGTTAAGTATTTGGCCCGATATCTTCTCGGAGTATAAATCTGTCACTGTTAAAAGGTATCATTCCTCCTTTTCACTTGAGTTCATGAATATCAGCCTGAGATCGTATTCACTGGGGGCTTTTTAGGTAACAAGGGAATAGAAACCTTGTAAAATGCATCTAAGATTGCAGGGTTAATTTTTAACCTGCTGTAGAATAAAGCAGTATAAAATCAATTTGGCCAAAGCCTGCTTAAGTGGGTAATTAAGGTCACAATCAACCAAAATGGTTTCTGAAACCATTGCAGCTATAGATCATTACACTTCTCGCCCAGCACAATGCAAAGAGACAGGCCCCGGCTAATGCTTTCATCTGGCTATCAATCACCATTACAGTGGAAACTGCCAGGGTGAGAGAGGGCAAAGCTTTGAATTCAGAGCTGATGGAAGTTCTATGACCTGGGGGCTTTCTTAAGCTAAAGGCTAATTAACCATAAAAAAGTCAAAGGTCTGCAAGTCTAACACATTAACTGATGTGCCTGCCTCTTTACGTTCCATTGTATCAGTAAACATTAATTCCGTTAAGTGTGAACACGTCTAAGGCAGTCACTGCCTTCTCCCACCCCTCCTTCTGCCTCCTTGATTTTATATTTTGGGATTTTCCTCATCCATGTGAAGCGAGATGGAGCTTGGGAACCCTGCTCCCGCTGGAGAAGGTTCTGAGTGACTCAGGCTACATCTGGAGGAGGAATTCCTGACATTCTTCTTTCCTAATCAGCTTGGCCAAGCTAATCACATTAGCTTCAGAGAGTGTATTTGGTCATCGTAGTCCAGAATAAACAAGCTCATAGTCTAAACAAGTGTGTTTGAGATTTCATAGACTGTGTGAGGCAGCTGTAAAACCATGTGAAACTATATAATAAATCTGTGTACAGCAGAATAAAATTGAGAGATAAAGGTGAACATTGAAATTTAAAGGTAGCAGTAGGACGACATGGGACAATGAAAATAGCAATGGTTCGACAGATCTACATTCTGGAGAGTTTGAGTGTTTTCTAAATCATGTTTTGTTTCTTTAACAAAATCTTTTAGCCAGAAGGGGATAAAATTGTTATTGCACAGTACCTGCCTTTGGGGCTCTCATTTCAAAGGCCATTGAACTCTGGGAGAATTTATCAATGGATTCCCAGGAAACGTTGGATCAGGTGAAATATGAAATACCAAAGCTCAGGAGACGTGTATTTGCCGTTGTTATAATTAAGTTGTTCCCCTTCCTTCTAGCCCATCTATCTCCTCCTGTGTTGTCATGCTCCAACCCTTCACTCGCATGACAAGAGTTTGTGGAGCCACTCTATAAACCAGAAGTAAAGGAGGGTTAAAAGTTTTCATTTGAATCCGACACATTTCAGTGATGCAATTGGCAACGCTGGAGGGAGAGAAAAAGGTGCAGAGGAGAGCAGGAACTTCTGAAGTCAGCTTTGGCACCAGAGAACGTGTTTATCTAAGAACATCCTGAATCTCTCATTGATTTCTCATTAGTGTTTAGCAAGTTCCAGTTCCTGAGGTTGCAGTTCCATTTTACAAACCCTTTCAGAGCTGGGTGTAAGGGGTTCCTCTTCCTGTCCCTGCCCACATCCGTCAGCTACTTCTTCTTGCCACCTACCAAACATCCCAGTCCTTTAGTCGTACCAGCGAAATCGTTTGTGTAACTGGGATCTAAAGAGGTCTAAGAAATGACCTATTTAAAAAAAAAAAACACAATATGGAAAACCTCTGATCTTTCACCCCCAAATTGGGATGAAATAACCTCATATCACTCCAGGTCTGTTGGCTCTGCTAGATTTTTCCCTGGTGACAATGAGAGGGGAAAATACTGTATGAATGTTACTTAATAAAGGATCTTCACAATATGCAAGTAGAAGGTCCTTTACTGTCATCTGCCTTGGTCACTTACCTAAGGCAATTCAGAATATTTTAGAGTATTTCACCCTGTAAAACCAGATTTGTGACTCTTACAGTGAATTTAAGAGAATTCTAAACACCTGCCTTTAGATGAGGGCGAATATATTATAGCTCAAGCACACCATTTTGCCCACAATGCTGACTTCTTTTTTTTAATTGCAGAACATAGTGAGCATATGCATTAATTATCCATAAAGATCAGCGGTATTCAATCAGAGTACTACAGCAGATTGCAGACTACATTAGTAATGTGATTGTAGTGATGAAGACATAATGCTATGACAGGTGTAGTTTGCAGGGAGAAGTAATATCATTTATTAGTTGCAGAGAGTTGAAAAAAAATGGAGTTATTTTGGCATTCCATTTTCATTATCAGGTCTCTGTGTGATGTTATCACAGAACAGTCCCACAAAGTAAACGTAAAGGGTATTAGCCCTTGGCTTGAAAGGTCCTTCCTGTGCTAGGAAAAAATGTTGAGGTGTTGAGGCCAGAGCATTATGGGCTTTGGGCTGCTACAGGTAACGTTTTTGGAGAAGCCCTAAAATTATATCCTGACCATTTAGCATCAATTAAAGATGCTGTAATACTATTTTCAGGAATGTTAGTGCTGGGGTTTTGCTTCAGTTCCACTGTGGCTTACCACATCATGGCTTTGGTCAAAAGAATTATTCCTTTTTGCTTCTCTAAAAATGTACCTCCAAGAGTCAACCTCTTATCTCTTTTTGATGGGATTGTTGATCTATTTGATATGAGGAATGTTCTGGTACAGCAGACATGGCTTTCCCCAAGGCTTTTGACTTAGTACTGATAGGCTTTGACTGCATTCCAGGGTAGATGTTCTTGGAATGTCCCATCACCTGGTGGGATGATCCAGTCGTGATCCTCTGATCATCAAATCGGAGCATCTAGAGGACTTTATGGAAGTTCCCTCCTGGCTCAGGTGCCTTTCCTGCCACAAGATGCAGATGGAGACCAGGGCTGAAGGGTCCTTTTGCACAGATTGGCATTGTTTAGAATTAAAAGGATGTATTATAAGATGCATCACCAACAAATCTCATTTGTTTGTTAAGAGATGCTAGGAAGGATCCCCGCAGACTGTTTTTTGCTCCAATATCATTTAATATTTTCTTCAACAAACTAAACAATAAAATAGAGTTTTGAATGATAGTTTTGTGATAAAGATTAATGAAATAGTAAAAAATGAAGAAGGCAAGTTTCTATCATGCAGTAATGAGAATTGTCTGGGCATGTGCTCTTCCGATAAACTGAATTTTAAGACTGCTGACTAAGAAGGCAAGGCATTCCCACATGCTGGGAGCCTCTCTCTTGCAAATTCAGAGGAGGGGGATGTTGTTATAAATAACCATCCCAGCAAGAGCTCTTAGTGCAGCGCCGAAAATAAGAGGGACAATGGGATCTTGTAAGAGGGTTGAAAGGCCATAAAATGGAAATATCAAACAGTTATAGAGAAGTCGTTTTGCTTGGAATTGATGAGATCAGTTTTGGTGTCCCTATTTCCAAGAAGAATATGTAAGAAAGAAATTATTGGGAGGCAAGCTTAGATGTGAGGTTTGAGAGCTGCAATGCTCAGATATGGAAGGAAACATGCCAGCTCCTATGCCTGTTTTCCAGAGATGCCCTAAGTAATATGAAATGTCAGATTAGATGATCCAATGGCTTCTTAAGGACTCAGGTTCTGTGAAACCCATGAAACAACTGCTACTTCCCCTTCGCTTCCCCATTTATCTATGCAAGGTTGGACTCGTCGCATTCTAACTCCAGTGCGATGGTGCTGCGACCCAGCTGGCTCTAGAAGAGTCTACACTGGTGCCAGCCTGGAGTAACGCAGTGGCAGCCTATACAGCTTGTACAGAATTTTTGGGATACCTCAGGATAAAAGGCGCTATATAAATGTAGGTCACTTTTATTAAATGCCTTGCAAATCGTTTATAATGCCTTTAAATATCAGAGCAGCCATACCACATCAATAAGCCCTGCACATGTGTTTACTTTATTTTAGAGTTTGCCACAGTTCACTATAAATGGCTTAGATACGTTCGGTAATTCAGTTATAATGAAATGTGCAAGCCTTCAATAAACGTATGTGTTACAACTGGCCTCTGATGTAAATGCTTTGCCAATTATATGTACATTAGTGATGACTGTAGCAGGCTTATAAATACTCTTTGTAATTCCTTGGCCTCTAGTCTCCCCTCCCTTACATAAGTTTTATAGTGGTGTGTAATTCTAGATTCACAGATTTTGAGGCCAGGAGGAACCATTAGATCATCCAGCCCGACTATTGGTGTAAAAGGCCAGAGAATCTCATGTGGTTACTTGAGCAATGAGTCCAACAACCTTTTTGTTTGACGAAAGCACATCTCCCAGTCTGAATGTCTGCAAGTCTTCAGGTGAAGACCTTGAGACATGTAAAATCAATTAGTGGCCTCAGAATTTTGCTCCAGTTGTTAACCATCCTCACAGTGTGGCTTGTCTGCTTCCCCTGCTTCTCTGAACATAGAAGAAGACCCAATGAGGAGATCATCACCTTAATTTTGAGCCTCAGCCCGGATCTTTTCAGAATCTAACCTACATGAAGCTTTTGGAAGAAAAAAAAGCTTGAATTAATTCTTGCTAACCTTTTTTCAAGAGGCCTCCAGATGTTCTTTCTGTTTTCTTTCCCATAGTGGATAAATTCTTTGCAGAGAAACTGTGAGAGCCATATGCCATTTCAAATCCATTTTCAGCTTTTGAGCACTTTACTGAAAGAACTTCTCTCAGAATTTTAAGGCTTATACATCCAGAAAAGATGCCAGATTTTCAAGGGCCAGGCACCTCTGTAGGTATATACATCAAACCAATACAGTGTTGAGTTTTTCCAAGAATCTGAGTGTGTGTAAAATTGGTAAATAGGACCTGAAGACCTTGAAAAATGTTCTCGCTTTGTGTGAATGTCTCTTTTGTAAAATACAACTCTATTCTGATTCACATGATGCTTGACAATTCTTTTTACAGACTCATTGGAAAGGAATACATGAGTTTTTTTAAAATCTCCCCTTTCCACCCACCACCATAGAGATTTCTCCCAGTCATCGTGTGCATTTCTCTGGACACTTTCCCTGATTCCTGGCCCAAGTCTCTTTACTCTCCCGTGGTGTATTCAGCACTGTCAGGAAGCCCACGAGTTTCTAACAGGATAGTTTTATTAGCTGCCAAAAGTACAGATATTTCATTGTATGGGGGTAGAGGAAGAAGATGGAGAGTCTGGATCTAAATGGGGTTTCATGTTTTGGGAAATCTTGTTTTACTCGGATTCTGCAGCCTGTAAGGATAAGTGGAAGTTCATCATCTGTGTTAGAGGCAGCAGAGGAACCAGTGGCAGCAGGAGGAGGTTCAGCTGGTAGGAGGTTCCTTGGAGTTTTGGACCAGAACAAGGCACAGTATCAGGGAATTTCAATCTGATAATTTAAGCAGAAACTGGTCATGACAGAGAACCCATAATAGTTAATTATTACGTTTATGGAAGCACAAAGGCAGGACAAGTGTGTATTCTCCTGACAGACAGTGATGTGCAGATCAGACCTGAATCTGCAGAAAAACATTGGAGCCTCTTTAGGATAAAAATGCAAAGTGGAGACAGTGTGCATTTTTAATTGCTCTATTAGCACAAAATAAAAATGCACATAAACTTTAGTGCTTTTAATATTACACTTAGGAATGTTTACTTGCTGAAGGTGAAGTGCTTTGAGAAGGAAAGCACACTTCCTCACAGGGGCTGCTTCCCATAATTGGGGTATGACTGTTTAAATTGTAGCTCAGCAGAAATATTTTGATTCTGTGGGGCACCAGCAGCTCAGCAACAGTGCTGCCTTTCACATGCACTTCTTAAGCGTAACAGATCATTGAGACCCTGGGTTGGCCAGGCTCACATAAACCAGGTTTACAAAGAGTTATAAAAGCTTGGCTTTCCTCCTCCCTTCTCCCCTATATTCCAATTTTTCCCCTTATAATTTTACCACAAAGCAATGCAGTCAAGCTTTTCTTGGATCATATGAATCTAGATCAATAAATATCAGTTGCAGCATAGGAATCTGTGCACAGGCATGTACTAGAAGGATGAAATGGTGGTGTTAGTTTAAAGGAACCTCAAAGTTTGTTTTGTTCTCTATTTGCAGGGTACAATGCCTATGTTATATAGGTACCAAGCTGAAGTTGGAGTGGAAGAAGAAGGTTTCTTCTGAAAAAGCAGCAATGCTGGAACATGCAGCGGAGACTCAGATTGTTTTTCAGCTCTAGAGGCATGTATGGTAAGCAAAACGATGTTATCTCTGGCTGGATAAGGGTACTACACGTTATGGAATGATCTGCATTTCAGCATAGAAATAGTTATTGTCTATAGATAGATGCAAACAATTCTATGGAGTGAGATGTTTAGTTCAACAACAGTGTCAAAATCATTAAGTCAATTTTTCTTCTGCCAGTGCTTAGACCATGAATCAGCCTCTACCAGGGACCGTGTCCTCTCCTCCCCTCATGTCCCCCTTGCAAGAGATAAATTACTTTATTAGCTCTAAGGTGAGTTTCAGACTGAAACTCAACCGTTTGCAGAACAACACTATGCAGGTAAAGCATTATTTAACAGTGATCCTGTGGGACCCAGAGCTGGTTTCACCTGCCTGCCTGATCTCAAACACAGGAACTATATTCACTGAGTTTTCGATCAAGTCCCTGCTCCGTGCAGTGTATGAAGCAACTGGGCTTGAGTCATGATTCTGCCACGAAATTGGGCATCACTGTATTCCAGAACAGTATTCTTAATCAGACTTCCTCTGAAATGGATGTGGATCTTTGCATGGAAATTCCAATGGAAGTACAGCACACTTAGCTGTCCTCTCGACAGTCAAAAGCATCACAGCTTTCCAATTACCCTTAACTCCTATGAAGATATAGTCTTTCTGCTCATAACTCATGCAAGAAGTTGAACTGGAATTGTGTAGAAATAAGCAGAATCAGCAATGGTGACTCTGAAACTTGCTTAAACAGAGAAAATCAAGCATATGACAGCATGAGCTGTGGTATAGGCTTTGGTATAGCTTTATAGGCTTTTACTTATAGGCTGTGGTATAGGTTTTCTACATAAAAAAGTGTTAATTCTGTCATGTTTTGGTTTGAAGGAAACAAGGTCCAAGATTTATCAGACAGGAATCATGACAAGGAGATTTTCCTTAGTCATCTCCGGCAGGCCTGTTGCGTGATTCTAAGCAGTCGCTTCTCTTCTCTTAATTTAGAAACTGAGAAACACTGATTCCCAGGGTGTTTTTTTTTTTTAAAGTTGGAAGGGATCCTTATATTTATCTCACCCAACTTCCTGCATAAAGTGACCATAGAATTCCAGTGAGGACTTATCACTCCCTTACAAAGTACTGTGCAGTCCCTGGCCAGGCGCAGCTGTAATCGTGATGGAGTGAGTGGGCAGTGCTGATACAGCTTCTTTTCATTCACGTGGCAAGGAGCAACATACCATTGTGTGCTTATAGAGAAAGGGGTGAGGAGGTTTTTTAGCTTCCCTGATATATATTTCTCCCACAAAATATGACATACAAAAATAATTGTACAATTTTTCATACAAAAAAGGAGTATCTCATTTGTTAGGAATAACTTTTTCATGAAAAAGCTCTTCTTTTCATAAATTAACAAGCTTTAGTCATTAAAAATACCATCAAAAAGTAAATATTTTCTCACTTTTTATTAGAATCTTTGGGATGTGAATAATGTGAGTGACAAAGAATACTTTTGCTTAAACTTAAGATAACCTCTGATTCGGCTACACCAGACTGTTAGAAATGGCCTATCTCCATCAGGTCGACCAGGTTTTTCTTTCAATGACCCGTTGGCACATGCATTTAAATCAGAAAACGGAACCCAAACAGAAGTTTGGGTATTTTTTGCTCAGAATTATCAATGACTATTCTTTCAGCGGCGTGCACGTCACAGGTAAATATATGATTAGCAAATTCAGAAACAGGGATAGAGCCACATTTTCCTGTTTAAATTCACTGAGTAGCACTTTCTGAGTCAATTTTGCTACGTGCGCTGCCATGGATTAAAAACCAACACATTTTAAGAATGGTGAATCTGAAAACTAGATGGGGGGAAGCTGAGACCCAGGAGCAGGGAACAGACTTAATTTGAACTACATGACAGTGCATCGGCTTCCATCGGAAGAGGGCAATCATCAAGCTGTTGGGACACTGTGGCTTTCTGTTCTCGTCTCTTAATACATCTATATTTCTATGCAGATGCAGTGCTATATTACAGTCGCACTGTAGAAGCCGCGTGGTAAGAATGTCGCTAATGAGAAGAAGTATTTTAGAAAAAGAAAATTATAAAAAAATTCCATTCTCTGCAGAGCTTACTGTCTATAACGCCAGCCTGTGGGAACCTCCAATGCTGCACTGACATCACTGGGAAAATTAAAACGTAGTAGCTCTAATTGCAGTCCGTCTTACCTAACCCCGTATGTAAATTAAACAGAGGGGCCACGTATTTTGCTGAGCAGAGACAGCAAACTGAATTAGGACCCCAGAGACGGTTACACGGATGGCATGTTCAGGATTGTACCAAGCCCTTTCCTGCCCCATCACGATCAAGTAACGTTCTTGTGGCAACCACAATAATTCCCTGCAGGGGGCAGGGATATTAAGAAAGTATGTTTAGAGTCTCTTAATGTAATTTAGCAGCAGGAAACTGAGAAGGAGCGCCAGAACCGTGTGAATAGCCGGCTCTTTGTGCGGCACTTGCAAATGCTTCACCTAGGCCACAACAGGGTGATTGCTGTCGTTTGAATTTATTGCTAAGAACTGTTTTGTCTACAAGTACGTTCCACACCTGATTTAAGGCTTTTCATTTACGTGTGACTTATGTAATAGTAAACTTGCAGTTTAAGTGTGGTTAATGAAAATTAGCATTTTATTCACTAGAAACTCTTGTTGGGCTTTCCAATTATTTGCATATTTAAGCTCTGTAACAATTCCAAGCCAAAAATGTTTCTCTCCTAAGGCCGAGTAAGTCTTGTAGGTGACAGTATTGTCAACACCTCTTAGCGCTGAACGTAGTACATAGAAGTTTTTTGCGCCTGAATAGTGTAGAAGTGTCCTTGTTATAGTTCTGTGGTAAACCAGCCATAAAAATATTTCATTGGAATAAAGTAAGTTTTTAGTAAGCAGAAAACTCTAATAACTACTTCAGCATAGTGAAGAGATGGTGTCTGTATTGAAGAGCTTGTGTTAAGGGAATGATCTAGGCTGGGGATATCCAAAGGCACTGAGAGCAAAAGTGACTTGTCTCAGGTCATTCGGTGGCTGGTTCACTCCTTAGTGATACTAACTCTCGTGTTGTTTCCACTCTCTGTCATATCAGTTACATGAATATACTAACAATATGCAGTTGCAGAAGATTAATGAAGTTGTTTAGGTAGCAAGGACCAAATGACTGCATAGTTAAAAAAAAACCCAAATCAAAACAACAACAAAACCCTCAATCCTCGCTTCTGTCCTTAAAAAACAGTTAAAAATATCAAGAGAAATTTATCCCTCTGTTGCCCTCAAAGAAAAGACATCAGGGATGAATTTGCCCCCATTTTATTCAATTTGTCCTCAATTTGCTAAGCTCATTAATTTTCTCTTGTTTTACTCCCTGTTAACTGAGAAACAGCAGCCCCTTTGCAATGGGCATTAGAAGCAGGAAATCTCAGGGTGTGTTTCTAATTGCCGGACTTTCTTTCCTTCTTTCTGCTGCTCCTGTTCTTAAGGAAGCACGAGGGGGTGGTGGGAGCATGAGGTGCCACTGGGGAAACAGAAAAGAATATCAAGGTCAGGGTGAAAACCACACAAGAAGCAGGAAGAGACTTTTGCAGTTGGGTTCATGACCCTTGGATTTTTCTTCTGATTGTCCAGGAGAGTGAGGAGAGGGGGGGAGAGAAGGAGAGGTAGGAAGTTAACATCAGAGCAGATGTGTGCATAACCCCTGCTAGAAAACATCAGAGAGTTAGGAAAGTTGCGTTGAGCTGCTAAAAATTGTAGGGTTCTTACTGCTGAACATCTGGGAAAGTCAGACGTGTGTCTGGTCTTTGTTCTCAGGCAGCTGAGGTATTTCCAACAGGTAAAGGTCAAAGCCTGGGTTTCAAAAGGAGAACTGAACCATAGAAAAGACTTCAAACATGTTTGGTTATTCAAAAAAACACTGAAAATATTTTAAAAGCAAAGCAATGCCATTCATAATCGGTAAAATTGAAGTTCTTACCAAAGATAGTAATTTAAGATGTTCCTAAAAACATCTAGCCTTAGTGAGAGTCTTCAAATTCTCATTAGGAGAGTTGCATTCTTCATCAGTTCTCTCTGTGTTCTGCCTTGGATGCAGTAATAATGCATGTGTTCTGCTCCACAAATACGCAGATGGAAAACTGTGACCAGGTCAGACTCCCAGTTAATTTTGTCCGGGCTTGCTGAGGTCTCAAACATTTCAGTTTCGGCACATTCCTGAAGGAGATAGAATCTTCTTTCCAGTGCCTTGGGGAATAGTTTTAGTGCATCACCACAAACCGAGAGTAAAAACCTGTTACAAAATTCAAGCACAGTCTTTGCCCTATTTTATTACATATGGAACTCCATAGCATTGTTTAATACTCTGGTCTTGAGAGAAGGCTGTAAACCTCAGTGTCTCTGAGACAGCGATGAATCACTGCAACCAAAAGATGCTTGGGAGAATGAATACTCTAAAACCTCTGATGGTTTCCTATGAGGTTGGATGGAATGACCAGTATTTTTGAGTGGTGCAGCAGTTAATAAACGTTTCACACGCACAAAAGAGTTTCGAGGTCTGTTTCCAAGATTTTGTACCTTGTGTTATCCAAGATGATGGCTCTTCTGTGTGTCGGGGAGCTCACAATAGCCACCTATTGATAGAGAGAAGAAACTGAGTTCTTGGGGATTCCAGGTTATGTCTGGATGGGACCCTGTCACCATCTCTGGGGAATCAGGCAATTAGACCAGGCTTTATTTGCCTTTCTCCTATGTGACACTAAGGCATATTAGTGAAATATAGTGAATATAGTGAATAAACTCTCTCAGGCTGAGAGAGCTGGGGTTGTTCAGCCTGGAGAAGAGAAGGCTCCGGGGAGACCGTGGAGACCCTTCCAGTACCTAAAGGGGGCTCCAGGAGAGATGGGGAGGGACTCTTGATCAGGGAGGGGAGCCATAGGACGAGGGGGAATGGTTTTAAAAGGAAAGAGGGGAGTTTTAGATGAGATCTTAGGAGGAAATTCCTTGCTGTGAGGGTGGTGAGACCCTGGAACAGGTTGCCCAGAGAAGCTGTGGCTGCCCCATCCCTGGAGGTGTTCAAGGCCAGGCTGGATGGGGCTTTGAGCAACCTGGTCTGGTGGGAGGTGTCCCTACCCTTGGCAGGGGAGTTGGAACTTCAAACCATTCTATGATTCTATGAAAATCAGTTCAGTTGCATGTATACCAATAATAAGGCATTATTGTCTCTACTGGATGATTAGAAGACATGAGAATATCACCAAATGTGCCTGCAATGAAAGGTTACCAGGATGAAGTGAAGTTTGGTGTGATTGGATGCTGAAAACAGGAACACAATGTTTATTGAATGGAAATAAAATAAAATGGGAAAAATATTTTTATTTTTGGTAGGCATTCATGAGGGTAATGATTCTGTTTGAGATATTGGATGGTGCTTACTGGGGAGGTCTATTGTAAACCAGGCAGATGATGTCCAGGTGTTTTTTGTTGACATCAGGGAGAGCGGCAGCCCTAGCTCATGGATTTCTGTGAGCTCCCCATTCAGTCATCAAGCAGTAAGTGCTGCATCTGGACTTGCAGAACAAATTATGAAGCACTCCCCAAAATAAGAGTTAACTTGAACTTGGGCTTTACCAGCTCTGAAGACCAAAATGTGATCTGCAAGCAGAAGGGAACAAACGAGCAATTGCAGTGAATTGTCATATTAGATACTCAGAGAAGGGCCAAGATTAAAGCAATTTCAGGAGGAACTGTCTGACTCTGCAAACCCTTGCTTGGTATCTACAGATATTGATGATCCATTATTGGTTCCGTTGCACGTTTATTCTTTGCCCATTTTCCAGCTCCCAGCAATGTTCCTTGCTTATGCAGGTGGCTTAGTGCTTCCGCTTGCTGTACACCTTGGAATACTTTAAATTTTGTTCCAGTGCACAGTACAAATAAATTTGTGAAATATCAGAGTTTATCTCAAAATGGGATTTTTGTTGCCTCATTAAAAGCCCATTTTCATGCTTTGCGTTCGAAACTGCTGCTCCCTGATTCAAAGTAGGATGGAGGGGTGGTTGGTGGACGTAGATGAACAAAGAGAGGACAGGGAATGGTGACTAACAGAATAACTAGAAATGGCAATTGCTTGAATGACCCCTATGTTAGAGAGCAGTGACGATGTGCCTTAAGCTCTCTAGAGCAGTTGCCAGTAGCACCCGGTAGAAAATGAAGCTAAACGAAGTGTTAACTTCAGGGTAGTGACAAGCGCTGGGACTCCAGACCTGGCAGAGGGCACTGGTTGGCTCTCCAGCTGCTGCTGTCAGTGAGGAGGCCAAGGCCCAAAGGCTCCTCTCCCTCTTGGGGTGGTCTCGCTGGTCTGAGCGAGCTGTGGGTGGCAGAGACCCTCTCCCTGCCACTGCTTGTCTTGTACCTATTCTGCAGACAGAAGGCCTTCTGTCTGCAGTCTTGTTAGACTGGCATCTTCTATCAGCAGTAAATTCACTAAAAGAAACATGTAGGAAGGGAGAGTTTATTTTGCCGATGCTCTTTATTTTAATCATACAAAGAAAATGACAATTTTTATATAGAAGCCATTAGGGATGCAAGAGGCGTCGGTTCCTAGCTCTGGGGTTCTTTCTTTAAACCAGACTGTGGCAATGCAAATACAGCCCATCATGATATTTATATCTTTAATTCTTGCATTCACCACATTACTAACACGCTGATGGGCCCCTTGTTCTTCATTTGTCTATTTCCTTAAACTTTCTGCCCCCTTTTTTATTATTATTATTTTTTCTGTCATGTGTGCAGTTCTTGAAGGTCAATCAGACGTCACGGATAGAGCCATTCTGTTCAGGGGCTTGCAAGCAGCTTGTTTATGAATGAAGAAGTCTTTGTGAACTTCCAGGGACCTGCTGAGCCTTTTTATAAAACTACCAGTGGGACAAGGAGCTTGGGAAAGTAAAGGCCTCTTACGGAAACAGAAGACGGAGGCGCGCTGCCAAAAACCTGGGCTGACATTCTGGTTTGTCAGAATCATGCCCAAGTAGCAAGTTTCTAGAAATCAGATCAGGTTCTCTACGTACCCAGGGTTCGAACCTCCCGCATGGGAGCACAAGGGCAGTATCTACGCTCAGAGGTTGCCACAGCGAGTGGTTGAGTCAAGATTTGACCCTAAAGGTGTCATAAAATGAACAGATTCGGGAAGACAGGACAGAAAACAGAAGGGTAAACACAGCTTAAAGGAAAACCATTAAGGGACTCCGTCTGCAATGCAGGCAAAGCAGCTGCATATTGATCTGATGCCAATTGTCACTACTTTTTTACCGGCTTTTTCCTATCTTAAAATCAGTGCTTCATGCAGCTGAAAGGACATCCATTTGTTAGAGGGATGCACAAACACTTCCAACAAAATGAAAAATGCAGAAATCACAAAGTAAACACAGGTAAAAACAAAGTATTTTAGCTCCAGTGCAGTGTCTACCTCAGACAGATAATATTGAGGTGAATATTTTCTCCATCCTGATATCCTGAATATCCTGTGGAGTTATTAAACACTCTTTGAGCTTTTATATATATGTTTAGTAGGTACAATGGAATTCTACACAGATTTTGATAGTTTTGGTGAGATGATAGAATCCTAAAATCATAGAATGGTTGGGTTGGAAGGGACCTTAAAGATCAAATTCCAACACCCCTGCCCTGGGCAGGGACACCTCTCATCAGACCAGATTGCTCAGGTGGTCTGTGATCTTTTCAGCTGCTATCAACTCTACAGAACTTGATAATTTTGAAAACATCCAAGAAGCGGAAAGTTTCATTTGAGAAATGACCAGAGAGTTTTGGGTGGGTGAAGATTAGCGTCAGGCAGGTGAAGACTGAGGGAGGGATCAGAAGTTAAGGAGTTGTAAAACTGGTCCCACTGTGCATTCTTAATTTTTTACTGTGTTATTTCTGTTGGAAAACTAGCAGCATCCCAGTTGCCTTTGTTGGGATGATACCAGGAGGGAACAGAGAAATCTAAAGGAAGTGCCTCCGTCCATTCACATTTCTACATCTTTATTTTGTTTAATTGGGCGTTGCGTTGTTAAAGAGTTTCCTAAGGGAGCGAGATAATAATAGATATGATGCCACCTGATCTGTAATAACTCTTGGAAGTGTACTACGACTTTTGTAAAACCAAAGTATGTAACAGAACTGATTCTTACATATTTTAGACATCCCTAGAACAATTTGAAACGACCTGTTTGAATCTCTTGGATTCTGTGGGCCTCGTGTGCAGCTCCCCTACCGGTTTAGTGGTGGACTTGACAGTGGTAGGTTTACGATTGGACTCACAGATCTTAAAGGTCTTTTCCAACCTAAATGGTTCTATAATTCTATAATTCTATGTCCCGTGGCTCCTGGGCACAATTAAGCCCTGTAGATAAAAGAGGAACATTTCCCTTAATCTCAGATTTGATGTTTTAGCTGACAGACTGAAACAGCAATTTTTGGGAAAACCCTGATCAGCCCCTGAAACCCTCATTTGAAATATACTAACTGTAGAATTTAACTGAATTTGTAGAATTTAATTTATCTTGTAAGCAAACATTCATTTTTGCCCCCAATGACTTAGATTTTGGAAAACTAAGTTGTTTGTAGCGGAGAAGACAAAAGGCTCTTCTCTGACAGGAGAGAAACTCATTTCAATTTCAAATTTCTTTTTCAGTAGAATCTTCTGAAAAAAAAAAAGTTCTAATAATATATTTAACATGCAAAACCCAATGTCTCCCACCTAATTTCAGTGTTGGAAACAGCTAACTTTTTTCAGCACAATGTGCAAAATAAAATAATAACAATTCTCTGGCAGATATTTAGTGTATGAAATTTCAGTTCTAACAGCTAATTTTGGCAAAGTCTTGTAAGTATCCTAAAAATTGTAAGGCATTGATATGCCTAATGTCCCTAAGGTGAAAAATCACTTTAAAATATGGTCTTTGTTTTGTTATTTCAGAATACTTTAGAAATGCCAATTAAATCTCCCATGTTCCAGCTGCACTGGGTGTGGTTGTGGTTTTCCCTCTATGTATCTATCCTGTATTTTATCCAAAACTATGGGGTTAATTCAGAGGTAAGCTATTTCCTTGGCTGGGATTGCAGGCCTTGCAAAAGTTGGAGATAAGAAAACCACTGATCAAAGTGAGAGCAAAGTTTAGAGTGGCTGAAGAGTTCCTGAGCTGGACTTTAGGAAGATCAACAGCTGTTTCCTTGAGAGGAGATGGCTGGACAACTGAGTAACAGACCCAGGAGGGAAGTTATCTTCTGTACAGGTGTTAGGATGGAGGAAAGAAGGCTGACTATTATATTTTTATTTTCTTGATTGGAATCCCCCAAACTGACAAACCTCAAATATTCTTGGAGAGAAGATTAGAAGATTGCACAGAGAAGCTGTGGTTGCCCCTTCCCTGGAGGAGTTCAAGACCAGGCTGGATGGGGCTTTGAGCAACCTGGTCTGGTGGGAGGTGTCCCTGCCCAGGGCAGGGAGTTGGAACTCGATGATCTTTAAGGTCCCTTCCAACTCTAATCACTTTCTGATTCTATGATTGATTCTATGATTGATTCTATGATTCTGTGATTAGCCCTGCAGAGGCCATTGACCTGTTGCCAAGGAAGAAAGTCAGTTGGAAAGAAGCTCAGAGGATCAAATCATGGTGTGAATCGCTGCGTGGGTTCTGACTGACAGAGGCAGACTGAAGCCAAATCACAGTCACTCCTGCAAACGTACCTTGGAGGGTCAGGGGACAAATTCCTGACCTATACAGCTACTGTGCTAAGTGGAAACATTCATCCTCTTTGCATAAATGAGGTCTCCCTGACACCCATTTACCAGCTCCCGGTGGCTTTAAAGTGAGGCCCGAACTGTGGAGTGACAATTTTGTGTTCTGTGCCCCATCTGCTACCAGAGTTTCCCCCCTCTGCAAAGGTCCTGCCTGATGACTCTGCTGTTAAGAATTCCTGCTGCACTGAAACTCGCCTTATAAGGATTCAATAAAGACGGCGGATTTTTATTTACGCCAAAATCTGTTTTGCTGTTTGGAAGCTATTTGAAAATGTTACGGTCACTAATTGATTCAATATTTTTTGACAAAACATCGGCACGGTTGAGGTCTTGCTGTTTTTCATAGACCAAGTCAGCACCGCCGTTTGTTTTCATTCTTTACGAAGGCTTTGCAGCACATGTGATACAAACCCCTCCTTCCTCCGCTTATCTCCTATGAGCTTAAAGAGCAGACGGCAGAGTTTTCTTAGGCATGTGCATAGATTCAGAAGGGCGGGCTCTGATGATCACGCAAACCTCTCCTTCCTTCCACTTCTGCCAGCTCCCACTCAGATCCTGGCTTTAAAACCTCTTAACTGGTGAGCTGCCCTGTCCACGGCAATTGTCTCCGTGTCTTCTAAGGGGCAGAAGGATGTTCAGCCCATCTTGCCTCAGCCAGGGCAGAAAATTCTATCATCAGCTCTACTGCAGCTAAAAGCCTTCAGCACCGTAACTGGGAGACCTGGGCTTTCCCTGGCTACAGACACCAGTTTCCTGCCAAGTTTTAGAGCTACCCAACTGGAGTTGCTGGTGGCAGCAGCAGTAATAAGGTAGAGAGTTCCTGTTACAGTAAGGTGAGCACGGAAGGGAGGCAGTGATGTTCCCCTATGGGGAGGGACTCTTAATCAGGGAGTGGAGCCATAGGATGAGGACTAATGGGTTCAAACTGAAAAAGGGGAAATTCACACTAGATATTGGGAAGAAATTCTTTCCTGTGAGGGTGGTGAGACGCTGGAACAGGTTGCCCAGAGAAGCTGAGGCTGCCCCTTCCCTGGAGGGGTTCAAGGCCAGGCTGGATGGGGCTTTGAGCAACCTGGTCTGGTGGGAGGTGTCCCTGCCCATGTCTCTGCTGCTCCTAGAAATCTGTCTATCTATCTTTAATTATTTGTTCAGAACTCTTCCTCCTTTACCCTTTCCCAACCTCTCAGGTGTTCTTTGCACTTCCTGGTAAGGAACCTGAAAAAAGCTTTCCAGAAAACATGTCCTGCTTTTCCTCCTCATCGCTTGTCCACAGTGATTCATGCTTTATTTACAACTGTTGGCTATTTAAATATATTTTTTGGCAATAATTATTCTTATAAGGCAGGAGTCTCTTCTATACATGGAGGGACTGAGACTATATCTATAAAGTCATGCTAGTTTTGGGCAAGACTGACCCAGTTGTCCACATGAGCTGTATTTTAGTTCTTATTCGAGCTCTGGAGTGAACCCACTGACAGTAAATGAACTTTAGGCATTGAAGACAGACTGACACACGATTAATTTTTGTTCACGTGCTTAATTTTTGTTCTGATAGACAATTCACACACACCAAACCAGACAAGGAGCTTCTGGAAACTAAAGCCCAGCTCCCAAAGGCCGACGAGGTGTAGCTGTAAAGATCTCAGACTTGTAAACTTCAAGAAGCAATGAACAAAGAAAGGCCTGGCAAAAGTTTGGGGAAGAAGTTAGTGAAAATATATTGGACACTTCTTTGAAAGCAGGGATCAAAAGGCAGCACAGTAAAAATTACGTAGCAGCTGATTGATCTGAAGAACTCATTGGCACAGATGTCACGGAGACTAAAAGTTTACTAGGTTTTCAGAAACAGTTAGATGAATGTGAACATCCAGGGCAAATTACGAGGAATATAAAATTCTTGGGCTTTGTAGAATAAGCCAACTGTAATAGAGAGTTCTCTTCAATTTACAATTGCCTTTTGCTTTTAAAGCAAAGCGGGTTACTTTCTGCTCTGATCATACCTTTCCTGCATTCTTTCTTGCTGGCATACGGTACTTCAGGCAAGACCTGAAATTCTGTGCAATTTCCTTGGAGCCCCAGACAAGGCTTTAAGACAACTGTGACCTCTTCAATAGTGAAACTATATAATTTTACCTGGAGAGTCCCGTATCAAGACCAGAGCTTATATTTTATATAACATACTTTTTCCCAGCATTGTGAAATCTTTCAGTATATTTTTTTACACTAAAACAATGTTTTGGAGAGTTCTTTGGTATAGATACTTGATATTCTTACCTAGTGGTATTTGAAAGTACAGCAACTTTTGCTCCTAAAAAAAAAAATACATTACTGGAAAATTTCCAGAATGTCCATCTTATTCCAGTAGGAGAATTTATGGAATGGATCATGCCATCCTGTGGTTTTGTGCCCTCTACTTTTGCAAAATTTGCATAAATTTAAAACAAATCTTTCTTTGGAAGTCTAATAAAATGTAAAAACTGTCATCAAGATTATTCTTGAGGGAATTAGTGGCCTGTGGGGAAGCAGAATGAAACCCAGGACTTAGTTTTTGCCTGTGTAGGTCTTGATGTCTTCAGACACGGTATGCTTTTTCTGCTTCTTGGTTGCAACAATAACATAGATAGAATCATAGAATCATAGAATTAATAGATTTTCAAATGCAGACACTCGGAATGGTTTTTACCTTGACTCTTCAATGAAAGCACACCAACCCTGATATATTTGAACGGAACATAAAGAACTCTTACTCTTTCATTCCTAATTTCCGTCTCTGGATGAGTCAGAGCCCCCATTATCCCAGGTGTCTACATTATCCCAGGTGTCCTATGACTTTCCGATACCACCATACCACCGGGGCTCGGGTGATCTAGGAGCGTGCTCCTATCTTGGCTACAGTATTGAGAGCGAATTAAAACATTCTGTCATACAGATACACAATTATACACTGTATTAAACTTTGCAGGTGACAATACCAATTATGTCTTACTGGAGATCTGAAACGGAGCCAAGGATATGAGGCATTTTCTGAGGAATTCGCAAAAGCAAAGGTCTTATTTCTGTAGCAGTAATATTCTTTAGGGGCAGTGGGATTTTAACCTGTGAGATAAGGCATGGTGGGTAAAACAAACCATCCCAAAGTGTTGGAAGTGAGCATTTGCTGTATCTGAAGTGAATATGAAGGTCTCTTTGTAGCTCCTATTTGGCATTTCGTAGGCAATTGCAACTGTTACTGAGTTGCCATTAAGTTAATGGAGCTTTGCTTAGTTCAAGAAGAGCGCAGAATTTGGCCTATAAAAAACTCTGGGCTTGGTCCTATTCTTTGGATGCCCACGAAAATAAAATTATTTTAATCTATAACATGTTGGGACTACAGAGCCTTGGAGCTCTTTTGTTACATTTTGCTTAGGTTTTTGTTCTTAAATTTTCTTTTTTTGTTTTGCCTTTAAATTCTAAATCAAGAATTGCTCCAGGCTTTTATATAGACTATGATTAAAACTTACAGGATTCAGTTGGCGATCGAGAGAAGCAGGTGAAGGAAGCATCAAGAAATCATTCTTCATTTTCCAACACCCAAAATCAGAGCCCCAAGTTGGATGAAAAGTTCCCTTCTTATTGCCTACAAGTAGTTTCTGTAATTGGCAAAATTGCCTGTTATTGTTTGAGTGTGTTTGGTTCTCCTGCGGTAGGTTTTATATGTTTGAGAATTGACTGGAAAGAAAAGCAATGGCTTTCCCAAGTCACTGTTTCATTCACATGGCCTGAGCTGGAGGTATGAGATTAACAGGGGCTGACATGAATGGAGCTCCTTCTCTCTCAGGCCTATTGGAAAACAAAACACATACCGGCATACATTTGAGCAACTGTGAGTTGACTTTGGAGAGCGCTGGTATTTTTACACGATAACAGTCCATTGGATTCCCTCATAAGTCTTTCAGTTCTTCATTACATAAGGACTTTTCCTGAACTGCGGGGCAGAGAGCAGCATGTATGTAATCCCTGTTTCACACTAATGCATCACATGTGCTTTGGATTTCAAACATCAATATTTGTAGGAACATACAGTAGGGCTCTTTCTATGAGCGGGGATTGGATTCTCACACTTACCACCCTTCACGGACTCTCCATAATTCACTGAGCACGGGCTTTGCTTTTCTTTATTTAAATTTTTGTACTTTAAAATTGGCCCTTTATATTTAAGTACCGTAGAACCCTCTAGTAACAATCCAGAGAACTACGACATGATATTTACAAGAAGAGGCTTTCTTATAGGTGAACATTGCTTTACAGTCTTTATTTCTCTCCTAAGATAATTGTTTTAATTGATCTTACTGGCCAGGTTTTCATCAGGTGTGAATTTCATCAGCAACATTGATTTACAGCAGCCAAAGGATTAGTCTAATCCGATTCCTCTCATACCTGGAGACTGAGAAATGTGTAACAATATTTTTAGGAATTCCCCTTTATTAACTGGTTAATTTAAGTAATCGTTTTTGTGGACTGATCCGGTAATGTTATAGAGGGAAGTAATAAACAACCACTGGTCTCATTGATTATAGGAGGTCGAGGCACAGAAAGAATTCCCAGGCTTGCAGGCTCAAAAGCAGGGTGTTGTAATCCCTAAATGTAAGTCCCTTTGGTGGAATGCGGAATTTAGGGTTGAGTTCCAAGGCTCCTGGTCTCTGAATGGGCCGAGGTGGGTGTCTGAGAGTGGGAATCAAAGCAGGAAGTCACGTAGAGTGACCGGTTGGAAGCACCAGTTAAGCACGGAGCCCTCTCTGGAACAGGGGTTCGTATTCTAGACAGCACACGGGTTCTTCCATCCATCCATCCATCCATCCATCCATCCATCCATCCATCCAGGATCCCGAGCCATGAATCGTCTCCTGACTATAGGTACCTACGAGGCTTTTTCCAGAGTGCTGAGCGGGGCTCATTGTTTTCTTTTAAAACACAACTGCAAGCAAAGCAGGATGTGCCTTTTATGTACGAAGACAGTAGCCAGTAATTCCGCACAGACGGGGAGAGCTGCGTTCTGTGCCCCCCCACAACCCTGCTGAAGTCTGAGGGGGCTCAGGATATCAGTTCATAATAAACTCCGTACCAGCATGACGGGGAGTCACTTTTGACCCCTGCAGCAGCTTTCCCATTGCATTCAGACTTCACCAAACATCTAACTGTGATCAATTAAGCTATAAAAGGACTATATTCTTCTTTTAGTAACACCATGGCAAAACTAATCATATTAGTACAATTGCACAGCAGATGTTGGCCTTGTACGTCTCAATTATTTCACCTGCTTGGGTTGCCGGCTTCAAAGATCTCAAAGGAATAGTGTCCTGTTCCTAAATACGCTGTTTGCATTTATCTGTGATTAATCTGTAAAGAAATAATGAAAACCTAGAAAGTAGCGTTCTCGGAGAGAATTGCACTCGTTTTCTTTTGCATGCTCACAATGAAATGCTTGTGAGTGCTCGGAACAGCAGCCGGCCCCTGTTGGCTGCCCTTCGCCTGCTGAGTGAGACAGAGGGAAAAATGTTAATGGTCAGAGCTTGTCAGCGGTACGTTGCCGTTCACGTTTAGTCACACTTCACCATTGTTTTGTGTAGTTGTTAGGATACAGATATTTCTAGGGTCAAAAAGGGAGTGGATTCATCCCTCGGGAAATTTAATAAAGTTTCAGCTCGTGCAAGCCCTGCGAGACCCGCAAAAATCAGTTGGCTGACTTCTAAAAAAAGTGAATCGATGGGCAACGTGAGAAATACTTGTAATCTGCATGTAATATTTTTTACCACTTTTATAAATCTATATTTCTACTGCAGTATAAGTAAGAATAAGTTCTATTTTGCTATTGTTTTCATCAAGAGGTCTCAAATCGCTTTAGAAATACTGATAAATGTGAAGGAAAAGATGCAAATGGACCTGAAAGCAGATGAAGCTCAGTCGTAGGGTTCAATAGATCTGAGTTTAATTCCATTCCTTCAGTGCCAATGGATAATTCGCATGGTCTGTCTGTGCCTGGGTGTAAAATGATTTGAATACTGCTTTCTCTGTGCATTTTAGGTATTTTTACTGCAGGATCTTGGAAGTAGAGACAATCTATTGCTATTTCTTCAGAAGGTGACTTGGTGGGACTGGGGACATTATCTGATTTTTTATTTGTTATCTGGAGGTTATAGTGATCACTCAGAACTGAGCGAATGCCATTCTGTAAATCTAACTCACAATCTTACACTCTTTAGGTGAGGACAAAATTTGCTTTCCTCTATAAAACCAGTTTTTCCTGGCATCTCTGCTAAAGCACTTTCCTTACCCAGTGGAGTTTCCAGTCTGGCATGAGTGGGCTGTAGGCAGTTGATAATTTGACCGAATTTTATGTTATTTGAACAAGCTCTTTCAAAGTTGCAGAACTTGATGAAGGGGAGAGAAAAGTATTTTATGAAATTTCTTCAGTGGTTTTTCCTCCCCCCTTTGCCCTGACCTACCAATCAAAAAGAGTGAGCTAGAGTTGTTAGAGTGCTATGTTAGATCTGGTGGGCTGTACTACGTGAACCCTAATGGGCTCTTGAACCAAATAGAGTCCTCAGACTGTTGAAAAGCATGTTTGGAAAGCGATTGAGTTAGGAATTTTGGAATAGCATGCCAGAATCAAGCATATTCCCGGGGGCGCAGCCTATTCTGGTGCTTCCTTGCAAGTTCATTAGGCAGCTGGTTCAGCCAAAGAGGTTACGAGCAGCACAGTGAGGGCTGAGGCAGGGAGATTACAGTGACTGGGACGGGGAGGGTGACCTCTCTAAGGCACACTGAGCTTCAACAAGCAACAGGGATCTTTACTTGAGCACAATTTGCCATTTCTCACTAGGAAAATACATACGGTCTTGTCAAATCCCCGAATCAAACCCCAAAAAGTCAGGAAAAATCAGTGACGTTCACCTGCAATTGCAGTGTGCTTTTAAAGGCACCTCATGTTATTACCACGGCTGCTTTGAGGTAAAAATGGCTTTTGGGAGGCTAAATTACTCCTAATGTTAGGCAGATACACCACGGAGAAAGCCATCTCCTGGTTGTCTCTCACCATGACTGGGAGGGGTGAGCGTGGTGTAAGAGCCTAGATCCAGTGAGGGTTCCGTGTCCTTTTATAAAGGAAGAAAAAGAGAAGACAGCTGGATTTTAGACCCAAGCTTTTATACGCAGAAAGGCAGAATAAATGCAAACACTAAAAAGATGCTTTTGCCCCACAGCAGCTGGTACTAAGGGAAGGCTAAAATGTAGCTTTTCCTATATCACAATAACTACTGCCTTAAATCATAATTTTCCCTGTATATCTGAATCAAAAGTATTTCAATATGTGGGAAATAACTTTAATGTCAGCAGCAGCTGTTTATTATTGAAGGGTTCTTTGACTAACTTCAGGAATACATTAAATTGTAGGGGGTGAGATACTCTAATTACTTATCCAGTTTTGAAATTTACCCATCAAACGAAGAGTCAGTGAACTGGTACTTCACTCAGCTGCGTTAATCTTAACTGGAAGCCTAAGAAAGCCCATTTAATAAAGAGTGTGTGAGAACGGAAGCGGGGTGTCTCCACCTCCAGACTACCGTGTACAAAGCCTTGGTGCAGTGAGCTGCTGGGCACTTCAGGCCCATCACCCTGCCTTCTGTTCTGCCCCTCCTGCCCATAAACTGTTCCATAAACCACATGAAAAGGGCTTAAATTTTCCTGTCAACCTGAGGGTGAGTGTCCCAGCGCGGAATGATAAGATTCCTCTCCATCCTTTCTGGGGGAGATGTGGATCCAGTAATTTAGGGCAGAATGACCTAGACAGAAACAGTGCCTTTGATTTGTAGAAAGAAACATAAAAAGGACATTTTTCTTGAGAAAACCTTTGCAGTTGGAAGGGTTGTTTTAAACTTTCTGTTATAAATCTCCACTTGCTGCCAGAATATAGTCCCAGGAATGGCAAGTGGGATAAGGGATGCTCATTACTTCTGTTTATAAACCTAATGAAACCTTCACTGAAATATCTGCAAATAAAAATTCCGTTGTTTAAAAATAGATAAGATATTTCAAATTCTATTTTTGTGGTGCATTGCCATGCAAATGAAACATTCCAAAATAGCCTATAAAAAAAAACAAAACAACTTACCAAGGACTTGTGAGACCCAAGTTCACATCCTTGATGTGTTTGTCCTAGAGGAGAAACTTCAGTGTCATTTTTCTTTCTGCGTGTGACCGCCCCGTCACAGGCTGTTCCCTGGGCTAAAGGGCTGCTCTCGCAGTTTGATCAGGAATTCCATTCTGGACCTGAACTTCCTGCTTGAAGTTTCCCCTCAACCACTGCACCGCGTGAGAGTGGATGGGGAACTCCCAGAAAAACATTTCTAGCTGAAAAAAAATAATATAAATGTATGGACCAGCTCAAAGCGTGAGTAGTGTTTGCACTGATTCCTTCAAGGATATTGTGTCTCTTTTTCCAGCCCTTTACAGTTTGAAAAGAATGATTGAAAGTCTTGAACACCTGCCTTAGATCAAAAGGCTTAAGAAGCTCAAAATATTAATCTTATCTAAGTTAAAACAAAACACCCACGAGAGAGAGATTTCTGGTTTAGTCCGTTAATAAAAAAAATATTTTAACAGTTTATATAACAGAATATAATTTACTAATGCGATAACTTGCCAGAAGGGTGGTGGATTCTCTGTCACTGGCAGGTATTTGGAAAGACACCCATCGTGACTTTAAAAGGTACAGTACAGATTAACCGTGTGCTATAACATTGCTGCATAAATCACTGTATGGATATGTATAGATGATAGTAGTGGTCCCATATGGTTTTAAAGTTTGCTGGTCTATGAACCAAAATATGCCTTGGATAATGCAAGGTTACGTATCCTGCAGGACTCTGTCTCCGTGTTTATCCCATATCCCAGAACTTCCCTTAGAATTGCTGTTTATGAGATGAATTATTTGAGGTTATTCCTACCTGGCATGCTTGTTCTGCCAGCCCTACACCCGGGGGTGCCACACCGGACACCTGCTGCAGCACGGGGTGGAGGGGATTCCAGACACGCTGCTGGTTTGTATGGCCCTGGCCACACCAATCATGTGTCTTGAACCACTTCCAGAACAGAAAGCTTAAAGATGGACTTTTCTTTCCACTATTAATACAACAGGTAACTTGATAAATATGGAGCCCCAGGCAGGCTTAGGATTTAATGGCCCTAAAGGATGGGAGCGGGGGTTTGCTGTGTATTTCCTTAAGGGTTTTGCCTCTCTTTTTTTTCTTGTTGTTTTATGTGCTCATTGGAGACTCTGATGTCTGAGTGAGGTAGGTTGACGGAGCATCTAGAAACTCTGTTTTATGATTTCTGGTGCCTACTCCCCCTGTTAATTGCCAGTCTGCCTTCTTCTGCCTTTCTGGTACCGTGTAATTCTGCCAAGCCACATTAACTCAGCCTTACATCTCCCGGCCTGCGCCTCCCCTGGGGCACAGGGCCACGTGTTCAGCTCCCAACGCTGACAGATGAAGGTAAACACTTCAGGAGAAGCAAGTCTAATGCTCCTTATTTGCACACCTAGGAAAAAAATCAAAGTCGGCCATTCATCTCTCCTGTTGGGTAAACAGCGGGGCTAACTGGGCTGCACTGCACGTGGCTCCCCAGGGAACTGTTTTCATAAGACTTCATGTGAGGATTTTTGTTGCTGATTTTGAAAACATTTTGAGGTTGGTTTGCGAATGTGATGTCCTCATTTACAGCCTTTCCTGAACCATAAATCAAGGGATATGTAATTAAATGAAACAGATAGTCAAAACCTTGACTAAGCTGTTTATTGAGCCTGGAAGGGAAAGGGATTCTGTGGTTTCACAAAGATCTAATATAAAGATCCACTTATAAAATGCAGTTGTCAGGGTTCAGGTGTGGTGGCATTAATGCACGATAGCAGCGAGCGCTGTGTGCTGCCTACTAAAGAAACCCATTTGCCAAGTCAAACAACTGGACTGTAGGACACTTTGCAATGAGAAATGAGAGCAGTTCAACTCGAACAACTTGCTTAGGCCTGTGAATTACTTATTTGGGGTTTTTTCCATGACCTAAAACCAAAATCTGTTTTGCTCCCCGCCCCCCAGCATTTTTTCTAACATTAGTTTTAAAAGGGGAGATTTATTTTCTTTCTAGAATCAAATGATGTGTTATATCTTCTAAGATGCTTTAAAATTTAATTTTACGAAATAGAATTACCTTTCAAGCAAGGTGCTGTTTCTAGTTGAAAAAAGTTTCAAATGGGAGGAGAAATGTCAATCTTCTTGCTGGGAAAATTTTCCAAAGAGGTGTTTGTGAAGTGTTTCGGCTGCGCTTTGAGATTTTGACAAAAAGTTTCTGTGAAAAAAAGTAATCATCATACCCAAGGAGCAAAAAGTAGATGAGATTCTTGGTTTTCATTTCTTATTTCTGAGTTAGTTTATAGGAACTGGATTAATTTCCCTTCTTTCCCTCCATCTACTGCTCCCTCCCGTAACATAATTTGGGCGATCCCAAACACCATGGTAGTGATGCTCATTATATATATAGCATTTGTTATATTTATTATACAACTCTTCGTGTAAGCAAATAGGGTTTCCTCTGCTTCTTCTTAGTTCACCTCAGCGAACTTTTTAACTTTAACCAATCCACCTTTGTCAACTCCGGATTGTGTTCTTCACCTACTTTGCAGACATACGGTGAGCAAAATTCCTGAAAATCATGGCAGTACATCCCAGGATGGGTATTTTCCCCTTTCTTTGGTCGTCTTATATTCTTAGACCACAGGCACCTCATTGTTGTTTGCTGGAATTGCATGTAAGCAGTAAGTCACTGCTGTTTTCTTCACTACTGCCTTCTATTTGCCCCTTCTTCCCTGGCAAATGAAACAAATCCTTAAAGGACCACACATAGAAGCTGATTGCCCCTGCTGGGGACATTTCCCCATGTCCTGGCCATCTGACAGTATTGTCAGCTGTGAATATTTGAAAAATCAAAGTAACCCTGGTGTCAGGGGGTGGGCACTCTTTTGCATCTCAGGGAACCCACACTTTTATAGCTGCTGGTGCCACCGAGCTCCTCTTTTCTAGAGCTGCTCAAGCCTCTCCATGGTACCACCCCTCAAGGTCAGGAGCTGATCTCTCAAGATTAGCTTCTCCAGAAATCACTGCAGGGATGTGGTTGGTGCTGGGGGTAGGAAGATGGGATGTGTGAACACAATGACTCCTCTTCTGAAGGGAGGGCAGCAATGAGGGCAAACTCTTGCTCAGTGTCTCCAGGAGGGTCAGGATTCAGCAGCTGCTACTATCGATGAACTCAAGGTATGTTTGGAGGGGTTATATTTTATCATTGGCTCCCTTTGCTAACAGGGATATGTGGCTGGAGGGGGACGGAAGTTGTCAGGGCTGAGATTGTGTGGGAGGGTGTGGGAGAGCTGGGGGCTGAGCATGGAAGCGGCAGCAGCGAGTCGCAAGGACAAACTGTTAATGGAATTTAAGTTATTTCAATCTGATTTTTAAAATTGCAATGGATTATAAAACACATATTTAAAAAGAGAGAGTTCTTAAACCATCTTCCTAATGATCAATAGGATCTTTTAAACTTTATCTGATTCCTAATGAAAATTGCAAGCTCTGTCTCTTCAGAACTCCAGCCCGAGAAACGTGTGAGAATCATGAAGTTAAAATCCCCCTCACAAGGTGTGCCTAGTTGGTAGCAACCAGAATTTTGCATGAGTTGAGACTTGGCGCAGAGGTTTTTTCTCAGTCCTGATTAAAGATGAGATATTGTCAGCAACTTTTTTCCAAAAATGAATGCAGCAAAAAGCTCCTTCCAAGATGGAGATGCTGCAGTGACTCTATCCTGCTTATCTGTGGGTCTGTGATTAATTGGGATCTACCAGGCTACATGCTGCCTGACAGAATATACTGTTTGTCTGTGCATACAAAGAGAGTTATACACCAGATAATAACTGGTGTTTAAAATACAGATAATATTATTTGGTCTGATGAAAGGGTTTTGTTGTAAGTTTATTAGAGATTCAGGCTTAGATAATGAGATACTTATATTACTAGAACCCATGGGTCTTCATGGGAATTAGATATGCAAATTATTTCTTAGAAATGAGGGAACTTAATTTTCAGTTCCCCAAGGGTGCAATTTTATCCAAGAATGAAACCGCATATACACAACCTTTTTCACACACAAGTGACAAAGGCTGGTATAAAATCTGAGTGTGACACAAAAGGCTGGCTTGAGCCTCTTTCTTCCCATTCCAGAAAATCATACTGAAATGTATTTTGAGTTCATCTTTCTAAAGAGAACAGTTTGCTTGCAAATCAGTGGGACTTCTTGCTCAAAGACATCAAGCCAGGCTTTGCTGGAAGGAAAAAATAATTTCAAGCTGCGCATCGAGTACTTCGTCAGGTACCAGATACCAGACCGTGCACTTCACAAAACTCTGTGGATGTGTCTGCCCGGGAGTGACTTGTTTCTCTTCATGCATTTGCAATGTGTGTGTGGCACTGCAGAGTGTCAGAGGCTTTAACGCTCTTCCTGGGATCACAGAATCACAGAATGATATGGGGTTGGAAGGGACCTCTGGAGATCATCTAGTCCAACCCCCTGCCAGAGCAGGGTCACCCACAGCAGGTTGCACAGGAACGTGTCCAGGCGGGTTTTGAATGTGTCCAGAGACGGAGACTCCACCACCTCTCTGGGCAACCTCTTCCAGGGCTCTGCCACCCTCAAAGGAAAGAAGTTCCTCTTCATGTTTAGATGGAACTTCCTATGTTCAAGTTCATGCCCATTTCCTCTTGTCCTGTCCCTGGGCACCACTGAAAAAAGACTGGCCCCATCCTCCTGACACCCACCCTTTAAGTATTTACAGGCGTTGATCAGATCCCCCCTCAGTCTTCTCTTCTCCAGACTAAAAAGACCCAAGTGCCTCAGCCTTTCCTCATGAGAGAGATGTTCTAGACCCCTCATCATCTTCATAGCTCGATGCTGACAGACAGGTAGGCGAAGGGGCAGCATCCACTGGCTGTGCCTCAGTTGGTGCTGAAAATCCAGCTAAGACTAAAAGAAGAACCATTACACAAAGCTCCGCAAGGTTATGTTCTGACTTGCCACTTCTTTTTAAGTGTTGCCTTAAATCTAGAAGCCCAACTGATGTTTATCTCTTGTGGGAGGCTGGAGTATTAACAGTAAAGCTCTCGTGTGAAATGAATCACCCTGAATAACCAGGAACTTCATTGGAAATGTCCGTATCTCAGATACTGCACAAACAGTGCTGCGGGCAGGCCCCATTCCAGCCATCCTTCTGCGCTCTCCAGAGGTTAGGAGTGAATGCTTACAATTAAGCATATGTTGACATGTTTTGCGGAACAGAGATTGATTTAAGTAATACATATTCATGTATACGTGTATACATATTCATGTATTACTTAAAACCATGTAATACATGGTTTTAAACAGAAAGAGGGGAGCTTTAGATTAGACATTAGGAAGAAATTCTTTGCTGTGAGGGTGGTGAGACGCTGGAACAGGTTTCCCAGAGAAGCTGTGGCTGCCCCATCCCTGGAGGGGTTCAAGGCCAGGCTGGATGGGGCTTTGAGCAACCTGGTCTGGTGGGAGGTGTCCCTGTCCATGGCAGTGGAGGTGGAACTCAATGATCTTTAAGGTCCCTTCCAACCCGAAGCATTCTATGATTCTGTGTAAATATTCTGTGAAACTTGAGTCTCTGTTCCAGGCTGCACATGATCAAAATAGCAATAATTTTAAAATATATACTGAAAAACTGGCTTCAAGGAATATTGTGAAGCACGAGAGAAGGGCACCTAAAGGTAGAAATTCTCACTGAGCTGGAGAGGAATTATTATACCATGTAAATGTGTAAATATCTTAGAAATGAAGTGAGAGTTGGGATTACTGGTCTCTAAATATCAGTAGAACATCAGCAGAACATCAGCTGGCAAATGAGAGCGTGCACTTGGATTGGAAAGGAAGAGATATTTTTCTCTACAGGAGTTCTTTGAAAAAGGCCAGGAAGATGTCACTGTGTGAGACTTCTTCAGGTGTTTTACAGCAGAACCTAAATGAAATATCCAGTGCGTCATCTTCATCTCCTGAGTTCCCTGATGTTTGTCAAACTGGAACCTGTCTGGCTACTGATTTGTTATCTTTGAACAGCATCTTAGTAATGTAGGTAACTGCTGGGAAACTGTGTGCAGCCTGCCCAGCTTTTCTGTTTGCTTTTAGCTCACAGGAGAGGAGGAGTCAGGCTGCCCAAAGCCATCACTGCATCCTTGTTCTACACCAGCTGCGTACGTGGAGTGTCTCTGGAACTGGTTCTTGGACTCCACTGGAGTCACTCCAGTTTTACACCAGCCTGAGCTGGAAATCGGGCTGGACAGCCCAGCAATTAGTCATTCCAGATTGGCTCTGTCCTGTTTGTTTCATAATTCTACCCAAAGCAACTAAGCCAAAAAGCTATTAGAAAAATATGCAATCAACCAAATTCATTTTCTATTAATTCTGTGTATGTGGGGGTTTCTGTGGTTCATCTTTTTTGTAGGTGGCAAGAAGAAGGAAGCACATGGATTTCTGGTACCATGTTCCCATCAAGGGAGGGAAATGCCATAGATGGAGGGAGCAGGTCAGGAAGGGTGGGGAGAGAAGTAAACCACGTTCTGAATGTCCACTGCCCAAACGCCATGAAGTAAAGTGGTGCAAATAATATTTGTTTGTTTGAAATGTCTTAATTTGGCTGAAAGTATGTAACCCTTAAGGTCGTTTTGAAAAGTAACGCTTTCAAAAGTGAAAAATAAGGAAAATATTTTTTTTCAAGTCAAATCCAAAATGTTTCAAATGTCTTGATTTTTTTTTCACTTATACCTATTTCAGGCTAAACATATTGCTGAATTTAATCTAAATTGTCAAATTTGGTCTTGTTAGCAGAAGCCCCTTCACTTATCTCTTTGTAGGAGTTAATAGGATCCCCGACCTAAAATTTTCATGTTATTTTGGTTCATCACAGAGCAGAGTGTAACATCTTTGGACGCTCCTGACCCCTAAGAAAACCCCACGATAAACACTAGGTTCCTGGTTTAGCTCTATTTCCTCTGCAGAGCCTAAGCATTTTCACTGATACTGATTATCATTAGCTGTCAGTAAATAATTTACTTATTGAACCCTTTAAGATTAATGTCAGGGCCCTTAAGTGGGTCCGTGTTGTACCAATACACAGCAAGAAGCCCTGGCTCAATACGTTGTCATCTTTCTTTCCCTGCCCATAAAAAAGAGAAGTTGCTGGGTGTTGTTGATTCAGCTGGAGCTCTTGGGTGGCCCGTGTGCAGTCGGTCACAGGTAGATGTATTGCAGCAGTGCAGACAAAATCCTGGATTATTGTGCTCTGACTGGTTCCAGGAAGAAAGGTATATCCTTCCAACCAGCTTGCGATATATATTAAAAGTATTCTTGGCCATTGGTACTGTTTTGGCACCCAGAAATGGGAGAGGAGACCAAGAGGATGCTGAAGTGGCAAGACTTCAAAAAAAGAGGAATGTCTCTCCAGCTGTTCCACGAGTCTTCTTCTATTTTGCTTCTATCCTGGCTTGATCCCACTGCTTTTTGTCCAAAAGTTGATTTCTATCAATTGGTGATATCACAGTTTAATAGCTTCAGATGTGCTACATATGAATGGACCACAATAGGGCTATTGTTGTTCTTTTCTTGCAACAAAGTCCACTGGCCTCTGATTTTATATATTCAATATATGTAGATGGTTCAATGTATGTAGATGGTGGCTAAAGGCCAGTCCCCACCTGTCTGGTGAGTAAGGCACATTATACACTTCGCATCTCTGGTACCTGATCTCCTCTAATTTACCAGAGAAGCCCCCATCACTACTGCACTTCAGGTTTTCATCACAGTCCTATGTAAAAAGCCTTGCTGAACTGAGGTCCTCAAAGTCTTTGGAAAGGCATCTGAGCCGGAACAATCTGAGGCTGGGTCAAGAACCAGATGCAGCACTATAAATTGCAGACTTTCCACCTGGCATAATCTCTGAAAGCAATTTCCAGGGAATACCCAAACACTCACGGGCGGCGGGTATGGACCCAAACACCTTGTCCTTCAGCTTATCAATGAAAGCATCGATTTCCATGGTGTTATTTTTCTTTCACCGTATCTGAAATGAACAGATACCACCTCTATAGACACTCAGGTTGTGCCGTCCCAAACGTACAGAATGACACATTTCTGTGGATCTCTGTGTCCATACAGTACTCTGCGTACCTACATATTCATCAGGCTGAGTGCCATCCTTCAGAGCTCAGCTCCTGGCATTTTCCTATAAGGAAAGGAAAAGGACTCCTCATGTCTCCAGCATCCTATTTTCGTAAGACCGGGACACAGGTGGGCTGTGGAATCTCACTGCAAACTCACTGTCCCGATACTGAAGATAAGTTTTAAAACATTCTTTGAAAGGAACAACAAGATATTTTGTTTGCCAGTTTCCACAAGAGACTTTTCCACTTCGTTTATTTCTCCAGCTGAAGTAAGGAATCCAAATAAAATTAGTATCGGAGAAACAGAAGATAAAGGATCCCACGTAGAACTTTGACACCGGAAGCGTTTCCTCTCTTTTATATATTGAAGTTTACTCATCTTGTTGCTTTTGTGGATCAAACACAGTGCCCCAAGGAGGAGCTCCTTGCAAGCCCTTTCTGTGTCCCCGTCTTTCTGCTTTCTCACATTGCGAGGGATGGTGGTAGATCTCAGTCCCAAGGGCAAAACAAAGCTCATTTGGCCAAACATGTGGCCTTTAAGTCAAAGGTGATGAGCTGGAGAAGTTTGCTGTGATAGTAGCTGTGATCTCTGAGCTGCCTCTGTGCAGTTGTTGGTTACAAAACCTCCCCTCCTATAGAGCTATAAAATGTTTGTGCCTGCAACATATTTAGATTTCTTTGGAGCTTTCCACAAAGCACAAGTCCTTGCCTGCAGAAAGACATCCTGTGGTCAGGAAAACACCTGCAGAACCGGGTCTCATTGTGAAGCTGTTCCATCCTTTCGGGATGGTGATGAGCACCTCTAGGATGATATCTGACAGCTGGGATCTAGGTTATCAGGCACTTGGATGTTACAGGATTCAGGGTAGAGCATGAAGACAGAAAAACACTTTTTCTTACTCGTTATCTCACTGTATGTATTTGTACTGGTGAAAGAGTAAGGAGTTAATTTTCAACAGAATCAGTGCTTAATTAAAGGCTGTGGATACTAATAGTCCAGGTAGTCTAGAAAAATAGAGTGATGCAGCTGTCAAAGGGAATAATTTATGTAGTTATTCTCAAAATGCTCCTTTGTACCTACCAAGAGAGGAATCCCAACCTTCTCTCCCCTCCTTAGCCAGTAAAACAGCTCCCTCTACTGCAGCTGTGTCAGAAGTCTCCTCTGTAACAACCTGTGCTTCAGGTTCTTTGCCAACAGCATATTTATGAGTTACTTTCAAAGAGCAAAATAGGTGTTTTCGAGGCCAGGTGAGATGGTGAATGGGTAAGGGGGGGACGTTTTGTCTTTCCACTTGCACCATATCCCAGCTTTTGACAGGGGTGGCACAAGTTACTGTGGTCATTCTCTTATACAAGAAAATCTCAGTATCTCAGTGCTTTGATCAAAACAGTTAACAAAAAGCAGACAAATGTTTTCACCTACATACTGAAGAGATTTCTAAATTTTAATTTTAAACGTGGGTAAAATATGTGAGAGAAAGAATCATGAAAGCTGAGACCTGTTCAAAACAGAGAGGAGAGGATTATGAGGGGAGTCTGGCCTTGCATTCCAGAGAACAGAAATTCAATTTCTGACCATAGGCTGATTGCTTCATGTCTCGGGGATGGGTTCAGTATTCCCTTGGCAAACAGGGACAGTATGAGAATGAGTCCTAATGACTGTAGAGTGCTCAGAAGCATTAGTGAATGTGATTTTGAGAAAAAGCAGGCCCACAACAACCCATTCTGGTGCCTTAGCGTTAAAACGTTGATGACAAGTATTGGCTTAGTCCATTAAAAACCCCAAACCCTAACCCTACTGTTGCTTTAATATGATTGGATTTTCAAGAGCGTTCACTGAAAAAATATGCATACAGAAATTTACACTTTACCTCGTCAGCTAATTTTCTGCAATATAAAAATAGACATTCATTTTCAAGCTGTCTTTAACCCATAATGAGAATCTCCTTGGTGAAATTTATAGAAGGACTTAAAAACAAAAGAGAGAGGAAATGTGTCTCCTGTCTGATCATTCCCTCCCTTCAGTCACAATGCTTTGTTAGAAAAACTAACTGAAAAGGTTATCATTTAATTCAATTGCAAAGTGAAATAAAAAGCTGAAAAAAAAATACACTGCATTATGATAATTCTGAGAAAAAATATTTGGAACTGTCATCATTTCAATCAAAACATTTCAGCATTCAGAAATGAAAACAGTTCGTGTTTTTCTCTGCCTGATCTTATCTGAAATACTGTGTTAAAATTACACAGAAAATAGGATCTGGAACACAAAGATACTTATAACCATATGGTGGCAGATAAGTGCTCTGCAATGTTTTGAGGCGGTTCAATAACATGAAATAGTCTGTAGTTTTTGCTGAACAAAGTCAAAAACCTGATTTTAGTTTTCCTGACTCAAAGCTGATCACTTTTTAAAAACTTTCCAAAATATTGTTGTGGAGTAGACCTTGTCTGGGTCTCTAGCAAAGAGAGAAGCCAGGTCACTCTCTTCTTGAGACCCTGCCCCAACACAACCAGTTCTAACACTGGGCTTAGGATGGGCTTGTACTTCTGGAGCCTGGCAGCTGCCCCAGGGGAACCATGGATGTGTCGGAGAGTGTTGGGAGAGCACAGCCTTTGGAAAGAAGGGATGGAAAGCCTTAGATGAAATTCTGTGACTTCAGGTGTTTGTGGGGTGGGAGAGGTTCATGACAGAGACTGATAGAAGAGAAATAAACACAAACCATGTGGCTGCTTTGCTATGTCCCTTTCCATCGGCAGAGGTTCTACGGGAACTGAGAACTAAGCATGATGCCAGCTCGTGTCAGGCATGTGTCTGGAAGCTGGGACATCTTGTGTTCCTCACCTTTCAGTCTCTGTAGGTGAAAAGTATTGCATACCTCTGGGCTTCATTTACAAATAGTTCCAAATCAGTTTGGGGGGAAATGGCCCCTCAAGTGCAGAGCGTGGAAGGAGAAAGAGTGTAAGGAGGAGACCTGTACTGGTTCCTCTTCCAGCCTGGCAACTGGCTGAGTGAGGGTTAGATCCCTTCCCAAACACAGCTTCTGAGGGAGGCGGAGATTGGATGCAGCAGCAGCAGCTCCCCATCACTCCGGCAGGATCACAGGGCAGAAGGGACCCAGAGAGAGGGGAGAAGCCCAGAGATTTCACCAAGGATTCTTGGACAGAGCAAGACATCTATAATGTTACCTGAGTGTGTGAGGAAAAAGACAGCAAAGATGGTTGCAACTCCAGCACCTAATGAAGCTTTGGGAAGAACAGATGTGAGCTGTCAATGCAGAGCTGGAGTGGGAAGAAAAGAAAAGGGCTGTTGCTGAAGAAGTTTAGGAGAGCAGACAGACAGTGGGGAGGAGGGGAAAGTCTTTAAGTGGGAGGAAGGAAAAGGAGACAAGAAATAAAGACTACATGGGAAGGAGTAGGGAGTCTGGGACGTTGAGAGAGCGATGAAAAAGGGGATTCCTTGCAGAAAGAGCTGTGTGAATGTGCAGTGGAGTCCAGTGTGGGGCAACTGTGAGTAAGTCTGAGTTAAGTCTACAGTGAGGATTTACTGTGTGCATTTATGGTCCATTCACAGCAACGTGACAATGATCTCAACTGGGCTCCTAATGGAGTACAGATAATATTTAAAGGAGAAAAATTAATGTTAGAGAGAGAGGAGGAATGAAGTTATGCTTTTGCAGTCCTTCCAGCAAATAAATGTGTCATAAGCCTTGCGCTTCTTGTGCTACTGGTTTTGACATGGAGGGTGGCTAATGAAGCCTTATTTTCTGCTTGAATGCAAGGACCAGACTTGGACTTGCAGAAGGTCATTCAGTGATGCTGGTGATTCATGGTAGCAGGACAGTGGTCTCCTGAGAGCAGTCATGAAATCTGAATTTGCTAACTGGAAATAATGATATTGTGGTGGGAGGCTCTCATCTGTTGCCAGAGGCTCTTAGCGGAAGCTTGTTCCAAACCATGTTTGCCACAGATGTCTCCTTTCCTTTCTCTCACCAAGATCCTTTCCTGGCACTTCAAGATGAGAAGGATCATGCAATTTGCCACTTCTCTTGTCCAAACAACAAAAATTTTGGAAATTCTGACTTTACCCAGCAGAGGCTTTAGGGGAAACAAATTAGCTCTGTTCACCTCAGCAGTGATTAAATGTCAATAAAAGTTTTATTTATGTGAAATAGAACTTACTGACAGCTAGACCCATATTTGAACCTCTCCAACCTCTGCTGGAGTCCCTGAGAGTTGGACTCGAGCTCCTCGTTCCTGCAGAGGCTGGGAGGTTGCGGGGACATTGTTTGTGGCAGACTGTGGGGACAGAACACAGTTAGGGACTTGGAGGCCAGTGGAGGAGGAATGTGAGACTGAATGACAGGCAACTTCTCTGCAACTTTTACAAGATGTTCTGGTGTTTTACTAGATTTACTTAAGCAGAATCAAATTCATGGTGCAAAACCTTCAAATGCTTTGAAATGGAAACTTCTCACAATGTCCCATTTAACTTGTTTTGATCGTGGTTGAAACCTAGCAAGAGGTTGCTGCCTCTGGAGTTCAAAGTGATTCAGAACAGAACCTGAGAAATATTCCAAATATTAAAAACAACCTCCTTTTGTTTCTCTGGTGCTTGTTAATACTTGCCATGGAAAAGCCTGCAAGCCTTTGGATGTCAGCAGCTAGCAGCTTTGTGACAGTCCACTTATAAAAAATCACATATTACTCTTATCTCCTTCAGCAGCGACATGGACTTAGAGAGATTTGTTTCTGTTATAGTTTGGTTTTTTGGTTTGGGGTTGTTTTGTGGTTTTTTTTTCCACAGGAAGTGAGAGGGGCAGTTGGACAATACTTATATTTTAAGGTCAAAACAAGGAAGTTGCCTTTTTAAAGTAATGAGTTGGTAGCCAGAAGAGCTATTTTGTATCATAGGTCTACCAGATCCTTCTTCTCAGTGACCTATAGTAAAGTACCTGGTGTTCTGACTCATAGATGCAGGATGCTCATTTCTCTCACAGAGTCACAGAATATGGGATTGAAAGGGACCTCTGGAGATCATCTAGTCCAACCCCCTGCCAAAGCAGGTCCCACCTCTCTAGGCAGCCTGTTCCAGGGCTCTGCCACCCTCACAGGAAAGAAGTTCCTCCTCGTGTATAGATGGAACTTCCTACGTTCTTTGTGCCCGTTTCCTCTTGTCCTGTCCCTGGGCACCACTGAAAAAAGACTGGCCCGATCCTCCTGACACCCACCCTTTGAGTATTTCTAGGCGTTGATCAGATCCCCCCTCAGTCTTCTCTTCTCCAGACTAAAAAGACCCAAGTCCCTCAGCCTTAGTACCTATGCCTGAGAAACAAATAAGTTGGACAACTCTGGCTGTTATTGAATCTAACTGTATATTTGTGAATGAAGACCATCAGCAGAAATGCTCCCATCTTTCTAGGACTGATTGAAAGTCAATATTCTTCAGTCTATATTTGACTTTGATATTTTTTACTCAGTTCTTTCACAAAAATATTGGTTTTGAAGAATCCCACCGACGTCCAGGAGCAGCGTTGCCTCTGTCGATGCAGAATGTGTTACACTTGTTTTAATTCCATCTGCCCATATGACACTGATCTGCCGGTCGCTGAGAAACTGAGGCTGAAGCTTTAGTCTTCGTTACTCATATGTCAGTAGGTAACAGGGAGTAGCTGTACTTGTGTTCTCCCAAGTACAGAAATAACAGGAAATTTTGTTCTTCTAATCCACAAGAGAACTGGGTTTTTCTGATCTTATTTTCTCATCTTACTGGAATGAAAAAGTGAAATCTAGAAAACTGTTAGTGGAAATAGAAAAAAAGAAAAGATTTAGTTTCTTGAAATGCTGTTTCAGTAGTTTAAAAACATTGCTTCACTTTGATCTTTTAAAATGCCTGCACTTTGTACATAGAAATTAAATTTCAAAACAAGATTTCACATTGAGAAGAAAAATAAAATTAGAAAAAAGTTATTCACACTTGCACATTCTTTGAGGTTTGCCCCCTCCAAGCGCTGTTGTTTTCCAGCAAAGTTGCTTCATGAAGAAAGTATAACAACCTTTAGAACATCATACCTGTTTTGTCCTCGGGACTGGAAGAGGATGCCAAGGTTAATCACAGCATGTTCTACTCCTCCTTTGTCCATCAGTGTCTTCTCTTCAGCCATGGCCCTGGAAAATCAGCCCGAAGCCTACGTAAAGCCCCCAGCAGAAGGGTGGGTGCTGCAGAGGGTGTGGTAGCCTGCGGGGCTCCGAAAATAATCAGCTCATGTCCTGAAGCGTGAAATTTGATTATCCTCCTTTTCTCAGAGCACATCACCCCGGTTATGTCTGGCCGCTCAAAGCCCCTGTGTCAGGGGTAGCTCCGTGCCCCCTGCAGCAGCGAGCGCTGCCGTCTGACCACACGTCACGTACAATAATCTCTCTTCACATCTATGTCACAGGCCATTGAACTTCACTGACAGCCCCACTTCACATCGCATGGAACGGGGCAAAAGGATGGCAGTTTAATTTTCTTCTCCTCTGTAACTTTATTTTTTTAATTTTTTAATTTTTTTTTAGCTTAATGCTCCCCTTTTCTAGAATAAATAGGCAGAACCATATTTTTTCAGTTTTCATCCTGAGTATGGACTGGATTTAGCAAACAGCGGCTTACAGGGAAAAGTGAGAAGGTGAGTGAGGCATGGGAAAACGGCTATCGGATTCCTCTAGCTGAGTATCTATCAGCTCGCTGAGGTCTGTGGGGCTGTTTATCTTCTACTAACAGAGGACTTCCCCGGGACTTCGTAGAAAGCAACGTGAGATGATGATAACCATGCTGCTTTGGCAAAACTCCAAGAGAACTTCATGTAGGAGTAAGTCAGCATCTGAGCGACATTAGCAAAGACACGTCCAGTTCCCAGTCAGAGAAGAACATGTGTTAGCCACGGCTTTTAGAGAAAGAAATCCCAGATGCCAGCGGAGCAGATCAGTGCTCGCAAAACAAAGGAAGGGGAATTGGAAAAGGAAGCCTTGCCAGGAGTGTGTTATATTTGTAGGTCGAGGGAGGTCATTCTCCCCCTCTACTCGGCACTGGTGAGGCCACAACTGGAATACTGTGTCCAGTTCTGGGCTCCCCAGTTCAAGAGAGACAGGGAACTACTGGAGATCTCAAGTCCAGCGTAGGGTAACAAACATGATTGAGGGACTGGAGCATCTCCCTTATGAGGAAAGGCTGAGAGAGCTGGGACTCTTTAGCCTGGAGAAGAGAAGGCTGAGGGGAGACCTTACCGATGCTTACAAGTATCTAAAGGGTGTGTTGAAGGAGGATGGAGCCGGACTCTTTTCAGTGGTTCCCAGTGACACGATGAGGGGCAACGGGCACAAGCTGGAACATAGGAAGTTCCATTCAAATATGAGGAAGAACCTCTTTAGGGTGAGGGTGGCAGAGCCCTGGAACAGGCTGCCCAGGGAGGGTGTGGAGTCCCCTTCTCTGGAGATCTTCAAGACTCACCTGGATGCAGTCCTGAGTGATGTGCTTTGGCAGGGGAGTTGGACTAGAGGATCTCTAGAGGTCCCTCCCAACTCTGACAATTCCGTGATTCCATGATATTCTACCACCTGAATATCCGGCTGCCTTCGATTAAGTCAACCATTGGACAAGAATGGAAGGTGCTTTTGAACAGTGAAACAACAACCACAAAGATTTCCAGGCAGACGTTAATGAACTTTGTACTGAAAGCACTGAATGGAAGTGCTGGGAGATTTGGAGAAATGAAAAGCAGGGACACTGGAAAAACAATTCCCCCTACCTTATAGGCTGGTAAATCAGTCGTCATTTTTCAATATGGTTGTCACCTTTTGAAGGCGTTTGTGCAGCTCCACTCCCCTGCAGCACAGCTATCTCACAATTTTTAGTGCTTGTGTTCTTTTACATGAAGTTGCTACAATGCTATGGAATACTGTACAAATTCCCATTGTACAGAGAACAGACACACTTTGAGCTGCATCCCAGGCACGATGCAGGTAATTCTCAGTGTCTAACTTAGATGCCAGGTCATAAAATGGAATTTCAGTCCTGAATGGGATCTAAAAATGTGTTTTCTGTTCTTCTGTCAGATACTCAGCAGAACCTGTTACACAAAGGGAGGAGTAAATTCAAAACTGCCTTCTAAAGAGAGTTAAACAGCCCAGTGTGAGCTGGAGCGAGGCACCACTGGCACACTGGGCAGCCAGTATCCATCTGTCTCCTTGCTGTCGTATTCCACCACACAGGGTGGAGAATGCCAAAGAGGTGATTCCTACAGTTGTTCCGGATTGTGCAGCCATACCGTAACTACAGGCACTTCAATGAGAGAAAAGCTGTATCGTGCTGCTTGAAAAGCTTGTTCAAATTCTGGTTCATGCTTTCCATGTTATTTTCCTTAATTTTCCTGGTAACTTCCTTTTTTTTACGTTACTCATTTTGTAAAGGTTCATTTAAAAATAACTGGGAAACTCTCAAATATACCTACTTGCATGTATTTTTTATTTTTCATTTGTAAAGATACAAAAGGCTTTGTGAAGGAGGAAAGATAGATATTTGTAAAGATAGAAAGAGACTAATGGAAGCCTTTCAACTGAGCGTCTGTGATTGGTGGATGGAGCTGGTCAGTACTTCATGACAGGCAAACTAACATCTAGTCAGTACCACCTTTCTTTGTGGCTGCTTTACGGAATAAAAGATTCAGAGCAAGGTTAGGTTTGGGCTTCTCAGGGGATACATGTTTATAATCTTTAGCAGCATTGAAAAGACTTGTATTTGCTCTTACTGGACTGAGAGTTACACTTAAGTGGACTGTGTTGCCCTCAGAAAAGACAGACATTGTGTGTCCCTTTGGCGCTATGTGAGAATAAATACCAAAAAATTATTTTCCAGTAGTAGCCAGAAGACTGGCAGAACATGTTCTTTGGTCCTCTCTGATAACCTGAGCGCTCTACAGCTGCTCTAGCCTTTGGCTGCAGCAGAGGTGATTGTTAAATTTCAAATAGTTTGTATGTATTAGAAAATAGGTCAGTCACAAATATTCCAGAATCCCTCCTAATTTACACCCTGCTCCTCTGATTCCATAGCCCACTGCCAGTTCCTTCTTAATGATCTTTCTCTTCCTCTTCTTATCTGGTTTTAAATTTTCATACTCCACTGGCATGATATGAAAAATCAGACCTTTGATATTTGGCATTTTAAAAAAAATTAAAAATCAAGGTTATCTTGCCGTTGTTCAGGTTTAACAAGTTAAAAGAGGGGGAAAGCCCTGCTTATTGTTTCTATCTTCCATCCAGAGCTACGATGCTATTAACATTTTTGTGTTCCTGTTTAAAATGCCTTGATGTTTTTTCTTTATATGCTTCTGAGATAAGTAATAATTCTCTCTCCAGAGGAATCACACGAAATCTCTCCTTCATTGTTTCACTGTGGGGTCTGCAATCCTCATGGAAGTTACAGGTTGTGCTTATTAGGAGGAATGGTCTGTCTCCATAGAAGTCCAGTGACTCTGCTTTGGCTTTCAACACGTTTCTCTTGACATAATATCCCCAAGATGGGTTATGTGTCGTCTTATGCTCACAAGCCAAAACTATTTCTAGTCCATCCACTTGGATGCCTTGCTCATGGTCTGCTTTTTTCCTATGCGCAGATTTCCCAAAACACTTTTCAATACAAAGGAAGAGAAGGGAATGTTTTTAAATGGATCAACCCTCCTTTTCTATGGAGATCAGTGAAATCCTGTGTTTTTAAACCATTTTACATATTGACCTCAGTGTAATGCTCAAGTTCATATACACAGGGGCAAGTTATAGATACTAAGGGGATGCAAAGCTCTTTTTTTAAATTTATCTAGACAGCCACAGCAGGTGGGTCCTATTACTGCCCCCCTGAATGTATGTAAAAGGGGTTGTGTGTCCTTCTGAAGCAAATACAAAAAGGGTCATAGAATCACAGAATGGTTTAAGTTGAAAGGGACCTTAAAGATCATTGAGTTCCAACCCCCTGCCATGGGCAGGGACACCTCCCACTAGATCAGGTTGCTCAAAGCCCCATCCAGAAAGGTCCTGAAAGAAGAGTCAGTTCCAGTTGGAAGTTTTAGTTTGCTCTTATGAAATTAAAACTGAAGTGAAGAACTGGATTATATTCAGGGTGTGTGCTGTAATGGAACAGCACTGGCAGACTGTTCTCTAACCCTTTGCCCTCTTGTCACCCATCACTATGAGACTGTATTGCATAAAACAGTATTACTTGGGCAAAAAAAGTAGCCCACAGTCCTGTTTCAGCGACAGAAGATTCTGGCCATGGTGGTGTGCTGGGGAGAGTAAAAGCAGGCTTCAGCAGTAGCACGTGCTTTTCTTCTGACAAAGAACATACTTGAAGATGATGTTGTTCCTCATGATTAGTAAACAAGAAATGTGGTGTTAAGAAACTGCTTACCAGAACCTAAGCAGCACGCTGGAAAATTTCAAGGAAATCACTGGCCACACCAGCTTGACTTTTTCTAGGCTTTCTGGGGTTAGGTTACAAGCATGGAAACTTTCATGCGTTGAGCATGCAATGGGAGAACTTTCTTATTGTTCCTGGAACACAGCAGAAAAGCATGCTGAGAACTGGAAGAACAACTTAGCAATAAAAAAGGTGAATGCAACAAATAGTTCCCGGGGTATGAGCTTTCAGGCAGTGCAAATTAATTCCTCATCCCATCTGGTCTGTAAGTAATGGGTGAACCTCTAAATAACCAGAGGTTGGTTAAGAATTCCAAAAACTGGAATCTCCCTGCAGTCACAATCATATGACTGTGCTTTATCTCCAAAACACCACTCACAAAACCCGAGCAGCAGAGCCCTCAATAGCATATTGTATTAGATTCATTCCTCAAACCAGAAAGGCAACAATTGCCACCAGAAAAACAATTAGCACCATATACTACAGTCTCCAGGTTGTCTTTGAGCATTTCCTCAAGGTTGGCCTCCGTTCCAGCATAGAAGGCTGGGTTGGAGCAGGTATCGCGTTAAGGCTCAACCCTGGAATGATATCAGGATGCATCACTGGCAGAAACCATCTACTGTGTGGAAGGCGGAAGGGCTAAGCAAAGAGATCCTGGCATAAACAAGTGAAAAAAATCAGTATTACTGACCAGAATTGTGTTTATGAGTTAGCAGGGTGGAAAAGCCTGACATTTCTCTGGGCATGTCTAACTAACTGGCATGTTTGCCGCAGATAACCCAAGCTGCCACTGACTTGGCCAGAAAAAACACAACACTAATATTTTCCTTTGTATAAACTGTTCCTGAGCTTTTTTCCCAAAGTATTGGAACATGCTTTTCATCAATATAGGTTGGCACGACTTGTTTTTCCATCTGTTTGGGGGAGGGGGGCAGGATGGAGTTGATATTTTAATTTCTAAAAATAAACATCCTGGTTACACAGCCAAAAAATTGGAAGCCTTCACTCAACAATAGTATTTAGAGTTTCCATTTGCTTTGGCTTGCTCCTTTAGATTCCGGTGCTGTGGAAGAATATTTTCTATATGACCAGTACAGGATTATGCAAACGAAAGCTTATTGTGCCAGTCCAACCAGTCAGCAGAGGGTGGCAGCCCCTGATGAGAACAAGATCCCAGAGTTTAAAGAACAAAGTAGGGTAGAAGAGGCTGTTCTTCTCAGAGCATCAAAAATCACAAGGTGGTGGGATGGTTGCCCCGTCCCTGGAGGTGTTTGCCCCATCCCTGGAGGTGTTCAAAGCCAGGCTGGATGGGGCTTTGAGCAACCTGGTCTGGTGGGAGGTGTCCCTGCCCGGGGCAGGGGCGTTGGAACTGGATGATCTTTAAGGTCCCTTCCAACCCGAACCATTCTACGATTCTATGAATCCAAAGACCAGAAGATCCCCAGGGCAGCCGCTGTAGGTCATCTCCGATGTCTGCTCGTGGCTCGTTCTTGCTTTTTTCATCTAAAAGCTGCTGCTTTGGCAAGTGCATGGAAGGGGATGCTTGGTGGCACAGTGACAATTGCAGTTGTGGGCGCTATCATCTGCCACCTACTGAACAGTAAAGAATAAGGTCTGCCCCGAACGATACCCCTGGCTGGTCGAAGGCTGACATGTGCAGCAAATTCTAAAGGGAAGAGACACTCGCTCTGGGGTCCCACCCATCCACCCCCCCTCCTCCTCCTCATCTTCTCACCCTACTTAGAAGCGTTCTTTTTTTTTTTTCCTTTTTTTCTTTCTTCTTCTTCTATTTTATTGATTTTTTTTTTCACAGCAAAGGTTACAGTGTATAAAAAATGACTGCAAAACATTTATCTCTTTGGTCTCTGTTTCCAGCAATGTCATGGACCTCATTGGTGTGGTGTAATTAGAGCTCCATTCTGAAAGCACAAAGCACAGGATTTATTTGTTTATGTTGATGCTTTGCAGCTACGAGCTCTGTATGTTGCTGAAAATCACTGGTTGCTTCACTTTGGAAGTGCGTCTTTCTTTGCTCAGTAATCGCCTTCTCTCTATTTTGTCACATAGTTTTCAACTTTCATTTTATTACAGTTCTTCAAGACACGTTATCAGCCAGAAATAAAGGAAAATATTTATTTCCTTTAATCTGGCGAAATCATTGTCCTGCTGCTGGGTCAAAACATTCAGAGAGACACACTATTTTTAAGTAGCGATCCATTAAATCGCCGTCACATTTTCAAGGTAGCTGCTGTATGACAGTGCCACATCTGCACGCGGTTTAATTAACGCTCGTCACGCAGTGGGGTAAATCAGGTGGAACTCCCCTGAGCTTGCTGTGGTTATCATTATGGAGGGCCTAAACTGATATTTCTACAACTGAACATGATATTTGAATTCTGAGTTCCACTACGGCACGTAAATCTGGATTAAATTAATCATTTATTAACATCTAATATCCCGAACAGACAAAGAATTTGATTGCTTTACAGATGTGGAACTCAGAATTGCAGCTGAGTTCAGCGGGACACAGACACAAAGCAGGTCGAACCCAGGCTGCCTCCCTGCTCCGTTATCCCTTTGCTAGAGGATGCTTTTCTGGGCAGAATATAGCGACTCACGTATCTTCTTACATACTTGAGCCCATGCTGAGGATTAGTGTGGTGCTAAATTCTCTCTCTCATCATAGAGTAGCCTTTCTACAGGGATATACCCAAACACTTTGAAGAGGAAGTGAATTTAATACAGGCAATTGTCCATGTCTATCTATAAAGGCAAAAGTGAGTGTGACTGGAATCAAGTTTACATCTATTCTTAATCATTGCTTTCCATTCATTTTATTAAATGCATCAGGTGTAATTTTATCAGTTGAGTCCCATGAATTTGTAGATGATGTGCATTATTTCCTGGCTGCTTTGTAGGATTTGGAAGCAGGTGTTAGTGACCCACTTCTGTGTCATACAAATCTGAATGAGAAGGAAGAGAATTTCCCCTTCTCCCAAAAAAAAATTCAGACAGGAATTAACTATCCTGAATTTGGCTACTTTGAATAAAAGTGAGAAAGTGCAGAGTATGTTTTAGACACATGCACACATATACATCTCTGTACGAGTGTGCACATTTTCTTTTTTAGCGGTATTACCTCATGACAACTGGAAACTTGGCACCTTTCCTTATCCCAGGCCTGGCGTTGTGCCCGCTCTGTGTATAGGAGGAGGGAAAAGCTTTTCAATTTCTCCAACCCAATTCATTATGCAGCGGTGCCCAAGTTGCCACGTGTGTGCTGTGCTGTTAGGAAGTCTCAGCGCAGATGGAAATGGACCTTGTCACCAAATAGAAGCGTTCATCACTGACGATGCCGAGCTTCCCCCTTTGGAGAATGATTAGAGCTGTCTTGAAGTTCATTTACAAACTGATCAAAGCTGTGGCATGGGGCTGAGTGGCTAATGCCTATTTATTTCCTCATGCCATGTGAAACAAATTGGAGGAAGACCAAAGGGCAAAGATTTTTTAATACCGTAGGTGAGAAAGGCCTCCTACTCTGAGATTTGTAAACCCTCTTTTCACTAGAATAAAAGGCGACTTTCTTACAATTATGTTTTGGATTCACTTGGTGTATGGATTCAGAACAGCAAAAAAACCCCACCAAACCCAAACCTGGGGTTAAATAATATACGATCAGGCACTATGTGATACTGCCACTGACTGTATGAAATGTGAGAAATCCTTAGAAGTTGATTGTTTCTCCTGATATGCAGAACAGTTCTTTGTTTCTCTTTCTGCTTGGGACAGTGCTAAGGACTTGCTACATCCCTTGAGTTCACTAAGGTGCTAATGGAATATCAGCAGGGTTGAAAGGCAAGGTTGAAATCTCTGGTTTGAACTTACAAGGTTTGAGATTTATAATAATTCACCTCTGAAGACTATCTGTCCGGGAGAACAGGGACTGGAGAAATTGAAACCTTCACAAACGAGGGTTGCAGTGTCACTCAGAGCACTAACCGCAATCTCTCTGTTAGCGATGTCGGGTTATGCTGAGTGAAGCCACCTCCTCAGATGTGAGTTAAATGTTAGTGGTTTTTCCTAACTCTCTTTTGGTTTTGGTTGTTCTTCAAATCAAAGAAAGTGGGAGATAATTTTACTATAAGCTCAGTAAGCATTTGGAACCAGGGTTTTGGTGTTGGATATATCTCCAGTGCAAACATCCATAAAATCAGATCTCTCATGATGTTTCATATCTCATTTTAGAAGGCAGGGACTGGGCAGCACCCATTGCAATGGAGTCCCAATCCTGATGGGAGACAATTGTTGTGATAGCAGCCAGAATAATACACACAGCAGAGATTCCAGAAACCTTTTCATTCTAAGAAGATACCGGCACCTTTCCCTATTTGATAGTGCCACAACACAGCAATACACCACCTGCCTGCATTTCACCCAGATGGATGCAGTCTCCAGTTATTCCAGTTCTGTTCTGCTTGAAACAGTGTCTGCTCAAATGGTTTCTGTGGCTCCTCCTGGCAGCCTGGAAAAGCTTGGTTCAAAGGGTCCCTTTTTTTGTTAATAGTGATTCTTTTTCATGGCTTTCTCTATGGCCCCTGGTTCCAGCTGGAGCCTGAGATGGAAGTACTGTGTTAATGCTCCACAGCACAGGCTGGGGGTTTCCAGCCCAGCCAGATGCTGGGAGTCCTGGAAATCTTGCAAAAGAGCCTGATATATCTGCCAGCTCCGTTGTCGCTTGGTTGTCTACAGCTGTGGAGGACTGGCTTTGATGGTCTCCATGCCCCCTACCAGCCCTGTGTTCACCCGTTCGGATTAAGATGGTTTGGTTGTGATCTAGAGAGACAGACAGACAACTTTTTTAGATACTTTCCCAGTTTTTACCCTGCCCTCTCCCCGTAAGATCAGTACTGGCAGGTCGCAGCAGATCTTGAGAAGGGTATGGCACAAAGCTCCAAAGGCCAGGGCTGGAAGCAGATTGTCGCTTGAAGGGGAAAGAGTGGTTCTTGAATTCTTCTCTTTTATACCAAAATCATATTAAACTTTACCAACCTTTTTTTTTTTCTGGGTAGCTTTTTCTTTTGCCAGATCCTTTATCCTGGTCGATGTATGGAGGAGGCAGAACTCTTCATCTTTTCCATGCCTGGCCTTTAACACTTGTAAGGAGGGGGCTAACTCTCTGCGTTGAGAGTTCAGGGAACTTTAAGTGCTTTATTTACCCCCATTCTTCTGGACGATTGCATAGGTCTGTACACTGGTTTGTGATATTAGCTCAGTACACAAAATGCTACTCTTATTTCTTCATTTCAAGATTTTTTGCCTCATTTATCCAGGAACATGTCCCACGTCAGGCTGCTGCTGTCTGTAAGGTGAAAAGGGTGCAACTGCTGATTTGTGAGATAACACCAGGGATGAGTGACTATGGGCTGACAACCATAGACAGCAGTAGTGCTAAATTCTGTTAGACATGTTAGATGGACAACTTACAGGAGAGAGGAAAAAAAGAAAGCAAACATCCTACTGTAACCCAAATCTAGGTGGGAACGGGAAAAAATTGTGCCAACCCTCCTCCTCTCTCCCCACTTTCCTCCCACTCTTTTAGTACCAAATATAACCCAAACTATAAGAGTGCCTTAGCTATTGGAAGAAGATGTTTCATGTCTGGTTTCCATCTGGGTCTGGAGGCAGAAATGCCAGAAGACCACAAGACAAGCCTTTTGCATGCTACTTCTGATCCCGGACAGGAATCTGGCCTGCCCCCCAGAAGGGCTTCGATGTGTTAGAGGATTAGCAGGCGTCCCTCAGAGCTCTGGGAAGTGACACAGCGTCTTTAAACTCGACTTTCTTGGTTACTGGCCACGCGCAAACTTTCCCAAGCAAATCCATGCAGCACACGAGGGCTTCCCAAACACAGAACTGGGCCAGCTCGTGGCAACTTCCATGAGCAAATTGTGAAAGGTATTACCCAAAATGCTCCATAAAGGTGTGTAGATCTTGGCTGTTCTCAGCTGCCTTCCGATGTACGGCTCTCCCTGTATGTTGTTGTTAAAGCCACAGACAAATATATTCATATAGGAAAGAGGGTGCTTGCCTGAAAATAAAAAGGGCATTTCTGCAAATCAGTGCAAGTTTCATGGAGTAGGAAGATAAGAAGTAAGAATGTGTGATGATGTCGGTTACGTTTGTTAGTGTAAGAGCATTCTTTGGGCTCCTGTATACAGCAGCAAAATCCCTCGCTCTGTCTATCTTCTCTTACCCTGACAAAGTGCCCTCATTAAGGGATTAAAGATGTTATTGCAATACTATTCATAATGTATACACTTTGCAGCCCCTCACATCTGTTTTCTGCACTATTTATCTAATCATCAAGACCCTTATTCGTATTTGCCTTGGAGATAACAGGGCAGGATACCAAAGGATTCCTGGGCTGAGAGGAAATGACAGAGGGTTGGTGTAATGGGCTAATTAAAGACTTCAAGGTCAGCCTAGAGAAATCCAGAATTCTGTGGTGTGAGGAGGCTCACAGGATACACAGGACTCACAGGATACACAGCACAACCCCATTTTTAATGGCAGAGGCGCGATCAAAGCCACCTGATCGTTACATCCCAGGGAACATGCCTCTGCCAGATCACCCAGCTTCTGAGAAGCGGCTGATGTTCTCAGCCAGGCATTAAGAGGGATGACAGGCTTTATTTTGCACGTGAGGAATTACGAGGGAGCCAGGCAGCTTGTGAGAGCAGAGATCTTCTTCTCAGCCAGGCACTAACGTGTGAGTGAGTCAGACTTTGCTCTCTTCTTGCTGCCCTGCCAGTTGTTTGACCGTCTTGGGTGAAAGAGTTCTGATGGTGGACTAAAAACAAGGTGCGGTCTGTGTTCTTTTCAGTGTGTGCTTTCAGATACCGCTTCCCATATCACTTCTACAGCCAATATGTAAAGAACATTCCCGTATGTGATTTGTGACAGAACTGAGCTCAGTGGCCTAGATCCTTGGGTGGTACTTAGGTTTCATTTCAAAAATTCCCAGAGAAAGAGAATTATAGAAAATTTCACTGCAGAACAGTAAACATACCTTATAAGACAACACTTGTAAATTATTTCATATATCTGTTCACCCAGACAAGTATATATTCTGCATAAGATGGCTGAGATTAATACAAATTATTAAATCAAAACTCATTAATTTAAAGGTTGGAATTGTAGAAGAACATCTCCCCCCTTGAATACTTTTCAATGTTCCTTACTTTGTTGAGGTCAGTAGATAACAATGAAAGTCTTCCACTGGAAATGCTGCGAGTAGTTGTATATGGCATCTAAATATCACTTGTGAAGCGAGAGTTAAGTGAAACACAAGGAAAGATGTACGAGGTGGGAGTTAAACAGTAAGGCTCTGCGTAATAAACAGTAGTTACAGAGCAGTTGTTACACACTGCTTTCCTGGCCAGTGTGACAGGCAATTTGATCATCAAAAAGAAAAGCTTCTGAGCTGCTAGGCTTAATGAATTAAAGTCATACTCAGAAGGGATGGCTGTAGCGAACTCAGACTCTTTGTGAACTGACAGTGGGATACTTAAACCAAGTGTGAGGACGTTTCAGCTGTCTAAACATTGCCCAGTGTTTTGTAGAGGTCTTTATGGAAGAGAGTTTTAAAGAGACATTTGAAGAATTTTAAGGTCACATGCTCCGCTGCTTCATCTGGCTAATGTCACTCGCAAATCAATTCTAAACAAATGACTGGTTAAGTGTCTATTTAAAGAATTGAGAAGACTTGCCAAAATCCAAGAGACGCAAAGTTTAGAACAGGCTGGAGCTTCAGCTTGTAGTCGCAGTCTATCCAGCCTGCAGGCTACGGTGACTTCTGTATTCCTGGGCATCTCTCAGCTGTAGAGATAGTGCTGAGACTTGTTCTGGCAGCCAAGTATTTTCTTCTATTACAGACCAAAAGACTATCTTACAGAAGGGCATGCAGTGGGTCCCCTTGAAAGTCATGTCCCGTAGCGGGGCAAGTCCTCCTATGAGACTGGGGACCCATATTGCATGACCAGAGTTCTCCAATCTCTGCCATGGTGCTGGTGGTGCTCGCTTGGAGGACACCCGGCCTCTGCTCGGTCCACGGACATGGTTGCAGTTTCCCGACAGACATATGGAGCTTGTCTGCTTGGAAAGTTCCCATCTCTGCTTCAGAGCACTCAGAACATAAATCCATTCAGGGTTTTTGCAAGCTTCTGTCACTGTATCAACAGCTCGGTTTGGTGATGAATTTAGGGAGAACTGGTAACATGATCATAGACTCCTCTGGCTTGGAAATACAGTTGAAACAACTGGAGCTGGCTACACCCTGAAGCTTCAATGAAAAAATCCCTTTTGAGTCTGCTCTAAAGTTCTGCCACCTTTCAGTTTCTCCCCACGCTGGATCTCCTTTATTCATAGTGGTCTGAATCAAACAGCCCTATTTGAACTCTGCTGAACTAACGCTGGTTCGATAGCGCAGATGAGAGCAGCTCTTCAGACACATTCCTGTTTTCTGATCTGGGCACTAAGAAGTCTTTGCCACTGTTTTGCCCTCAAAAAGTGAACTGGCACAGTGGCATGCTGAAAAATACCTTCAGGCCAGGATATAGAATGAGCTTATTTTAGCCAGAACTGGCGATTGTCCCAAACTAGAACCTCTGAATTTCAAGGGGGGTGGACAAATGAGACCCAGGGCTGGAACCCAGAGACAGGCTTGCAAACAGTCCCACTGCAGTAGGTATCGCAGCTATTTATCTACTTCTAAATGTCCTGTCACCCATGCACAGGGCCTCTGGAGGTGCTTTACTTATGATATCACTGTGGAAGAACACGTTACACTAATTCTAGTTTGATTTGGATTGTCACTAAAGTGAAGTGCGCTGGGATTTGTACAGTTTTCAATGTGCCAAATGGTGGGGGCTACTGGTCCATAGGACCTGAATTGATCCTAGGTGATCGTGAGAAAGTCAGTTTACGAATTTCCTCTTTTTCTCTTCCCCCACCACTGAAGTTGGATCTCCTTTGTCAAACACTTTACAGTCTGTAGATGAGAAATAAAAGGTACTGGTTCGCAGTGGCGAGAATATGGAGTATTATAGTTAGATTATTACCAAAGGAGTTGACTTTTGTGTAAGTCGTCTGTATCTGGACTGAAAATTAGGGCCTGATCAGAGATAGAATTAGTAGGAATCACTAAAAGGGCAGGAGGCAGCTTCCTTAGGTTCTGTTACCACCGAGTGATCCGTGGAGGGACAGTGGGTGGTGTGGAGCGCCGTGGTGAGCAGCACACCCCGCCGCCTGTCACACTCACATGTTAATCAGGCTACAGTAATTTGTGAGAACATTAATAAATACAAATCACTCTCTGGGGGACTGCAATACATTATTTTACCTCTCAACAATAACAGACCTTATTATCTTGCAGGGAGAAGCTACTGTCAGGGCAATCAAGGATGGCCACTTTTAATGAAGACAAATGATCTCCTTCAAAGGAGCGGCGAGCCTTGATTCGGTTTAATGGCTCACTAGTACGAAGCATGGATTTAATCAGAGCTCCGGCTTCTGACACGCACGGGCCTTGAAGTCAGGTAATTGGAGGCAGGTGCTAAGTACAATTTAAATGAAATGTCTAGTTAATAAGGACAGTTTGAAACAAGCAATTTATCCCCCTCCCCCAAGCCCTGGCCCTCTCGGGGATGTGAAGGCAGCCAGCTGTGCTCAGCATCCAAATGACTTAATTTCTCAGCGTTGCCTTTCTCACTCCCAACGCTGCACCGCTACATTGAGCTTGCCAGATGTCCCAGTTGGAGTCATCCTCTTTCACATAAGATGGGCAACCGAGGGACTGTCAGAGCTCAGTATGCTTTGTTTTGGGCTGGAAGAGGCAGCTGAGAGTGCAGGAGATTCTGGCTTTTAAGCGTCTCAAAGTCCAGGGAGGGAGGGAGAAGGAACAGAGAATGTTTCCCTAAAGTGTGTATGATTGTTCACCCCTAAACTGTGGATCTGAATGAGGGGAATTGACTCTCCAGGTGGGTGTTTTTAGATGATCAGAACTCCTATGTTGAAATTGGAGTATGTACGACCCACAATACTTCTCATAATCCCAATTGAGGAGCTTTCTGAAGAACATCATCTACCCTTTCCTACCCTCTAACCTGTGATGTTTCCTTCCAAGAAGATCATCAGTTCATTTGTATATTTATATCTTTTTCCTTTTTGGTGATGATGAGACAAGATCCTCTGAACTTGTGGGTGCTAGGAAGAAATTTGCTACAGCCCATGACCTACCCTGGTTTGGGATTGAGAAGAACCAACTTTCTGTTCAGTGAGAGAGGCTCTTGCTTATACTCATTGCTGTGGCAGCCAGTGTCAGCTGATGGTTCGTTACCCCATGGAGGGGTAGCACCTGTGGGGAGGTGTGGACAGGTCAGGTGACTCAAATTTACCATAGGTGTTCCACCCCATCTGCCATGCTCAGTATAAAAGCTGAGGGAGCAAAGAGGTTAGGTTGGCTCTTCTTTGAGAGTTCTTCTTCAGGGTGGAGGATCCTGTGAGTTTGTCTACCTTTGATTCCCCATCAGAGTGTTCTGGAATCCAGTTCTCGTTCATCTCTGAGTCCAGTCTGGAACTTTCCTACTGCCTGCAGGTGACACCTCCCTGGGAACTTGATACAGTTCTGTATATACTGTATCTTTCTTTAATTTTTGTTTTTTTATTATTTTGTTGAAGTAGTTTAGTTTTTTCCTAAACTCATAAATCCCTTTATCTCTCTTCTTCCTCTCCTTGGATTGAGAGGTCAGGGAGAGCATCTGTCATCTTGTCATTGGCCAACTCAGCCCAAACCGTGACAAGTTCTGTTTGGAACCATGTAGGAATTGTCAGCATCCCTAAGTTGTGCGCTTTAAAGGAAAGTCTGACAACATATGTGGGTTTTTTACTTTAAAACCCAGCTCATGGAGCCATGTGTTCATGAAATAAAAAATGGTTGTGGCTGGGGAGAAAATCTGAACATGTTTATCCAAAACAACTGCAACACCAACCCAACACCTCACGGAAAAAGAAATAACTAATTTTTTAAATGAATCTTACAGTTTTGAAGAAAGGCCTCTCTTATTTACAGGCATTTGATGCCAGAAACACTGAACCTTGTATGGAATATAAGGAGTTATATGAAGTTCAGTGAATTATCACTAATACTTTTGGCTTATTCTAGATTTTCAGACATGAGTCAACAGGAAACCAAACTGGGTTTTAAACCCCGATTATCAGTCACTTAAAAGCAGGGCCTAACAGGCAAAAGCATAATAAGAGCAGTACTCTAGGTACTACAAGATCTCCCCTGACCCTTCAAGGTCTTTCTGCCATCCCTTGAAACTAACAGTTAACAGGTAGTGCATTCATAACAAACCCAAGATTTTAATTCTGACAGAGAAATTAATTAGCCACTGGGTGTGGAAGTATTTTCCATTAGCAGTTTTTTAAACACAGGCTGGAATGCAGCTGTGCCTGTAGGGACTCAATGACTGGGAAGAACCACAAACCTTCACTACAGGGAGATTTCTGTGATCAGCTTGTGCTTTCTCCAGGCTGACAGGAGCTGTTTTCCTTTGCAGTAGGGCTGGGCGACAGGCAGGGCTTTCTCAACAGCAGCACCAAAGTTACTGAACCCGAGCCACGGTAGGTGCAGCTATTTCTGGGAGCATGACATGGCAGTGATGTTGGAAATTGATTTCTTTCCATTAATATTTTATTACAGCAGGACTGTTCAAGATCAGTTGCCCTCTAAGGAATCTTTTTAGAGAAGAATTAAAATAAACCCTGATTCAAATTGCTTATTGAACTGCTTGGAAACAAGAATTCTTCCTGGGGGCCTCTGCAGTTTTGTCTAGATTTTGGGAAACCAAAGAGGTTTTGGCTTTTCAGATACATTTTGAAATTCATTGTTGATTTTTTTTTTTATTATTCTTTTCCCTTAATCTGTTTGGTTTTTTTTTTTTATTGGGAAAAAAATGACAAGCTATAATTAACAGATGAGAAATAGAACAATCTGAATGCAAATGCATTAAGAAAAGAGTTAGAAGTAAAATAACAGGCCTTTTAGATTAGAAGTTACCGTTCAGCTGATCAGAGTCCTCCTATCCTGCTTTATGGCTTGAATTCCTTCCAGTAGCCCCAAAGCTGGAAAATTTCCCACTAGTTACAAAACAATTAGCAGGCAAAATGTGCAGATGGCCTTTCAAGTGTAGAGCAGTGGTGTGCTTATGGGTGTGATTGAACTCAGGTAGCTGCGGAAGAGTTGCCAGCTGTTAGAATTACTGACCCTAAGCTGGGTACCGGGAGCAGTGGATGTTTGGTAGCCCGGGCTGCACCACAAAGTGAACAAGGCTGGCTGGTGTGTGAGCAAACGTGCCGTGTCAGTTGTGATCACGTCCGTCTGTAGTGGAGGGGAGAAGTGGCGTTCTGGAAGTGGCAGAGGTTTGTGCTTCCAATCCCAGAGTCACCTCCTATTCCTGTGTGTAAGGAGGGTTTGTCAGGGGCATGCAAGACGATGAATGCTGATGGGAGGGAGGAAAAAAAAAAAGGGTAATTGGATTCTGTACCAGAAGGAGAGAGATTACAATGTCCACCTTGCCTTTTAAATGTTGGTTATTTCTGTGTACCTGTCAAAGCAAGATGTTTATGGCAGAAAGAGAAACTATTACGCTGTCAGAAAATGAAGCATTGGAAATGCTATGATACTGTATTTAGTCATTGGCCCAGGTGAGGGAAAAGAGGAGTTCCCAGGAGGAGAGGAGTTTGTGGTAACTGTATAGATCACTTTTGTTGATCTAGGGATAAACAGTGGAGAGAAAGCCCAGGCTGGGGTTGTAGTTCCCCTCTCCTCCTCGGGAAGCAGAACTGGGACCAGTGAATGGTTTGTGTGTTCTCTCTGCAGTCATGAAGTATTTTTAAAAGATATACACAAATCTTAGAGACGACTCCTGCCTTAACAGTGAGGGTATTCCAGTTCTAGATTGGAGGCTATTTTGGTAGGCCAGGAGGAGAACTTAGCACTGGCCAGGGGACAAGACTGGGGTTACCTGGTGTGTCACAGAAATAGCGCATCAGACACTTCTGAGCTGAATCACCCCGGGACTGTTGTCACCTTGTCAGGGCACCAGAGTAAGGTCAAATTGTGTTCGTTCTTCTGCGTGCCCTTGGCTGCTGCGTACGCTGTAAGGAGCAATACGCACTCCATTCCCCGCTACACGGGACAAACAGGCTTTGCTGTTCTTACGGACAAGGATCTCTTCATCACAACGTGGTTTGTGAGAGCTGGCACAATAGACACCAATGGCCGTGCTTCCCTAGGAGCAAGGGTGCGGAAAGAAGGCGCTAGGCCAGAGGTTCATTTATACTCATCAGGATTCACTTTCCCAGCTGTGGGAGCTGCTCACCGTGAGGCCAAGCCATTTTTTCTCAGCACGTACTTCAGTGCCTGTAAAAAGCCCAGAATAATGCTACCAGCCTCTCAGGAGTGAAATGATTTGAAGCCCTCCCTGAAAGGTGCTGTACAAGCCCAAGCTGCCACAGACAAGCCAGCCCCAACAATACCTCCTGGAATGTGAGCCTTTCACGTTTGTTCTGGGGCCACGGGGAACAATGACCTTTTCAGGACAATAGATGTCTGCGATTCACGGTGCATTTCCTTCCCTTCTCTCATTAAAATCCATTCATTTCCAGTTCAGCCTCTTCATTTTCAAACATACATCTTGGATATTTGTCAACTTCTATTCATTTTACTTAGCCTGCGCATCTAATCTCTTTGAGACGAAACATTTCCTCCGATGGCAGAGCCTTAAGAGCGCTGTTCTGCCGGTGGGGATGTATTGAGGGGAGCCGCTTGGCAAGCTGGCTCGTTCCTGGGGAACACACATCTTTGAGGAGTGAGACCTCAGGCATTTGTGCTGTGCAGGACTCCACAACACTCAGCACTCGGTAAAACTCGGTAGAGAACCACTGCCTTGAAAAGCAAGGTGCTTTCTGGCGAGTGTTTTTCAAGGTGGGTATGGAAAGCTGGCTGCGGTGCCCAGTTTAGCCCGTGACTCCCAGTGCAGTTTCAGACAGGCCACTTCGTCTCAGAGCCTGTAGCCTGTAAAGCAGCAACACAAACTTCCTTCTTGTGCATGTTATTGTGCCTCCTGCTTGCTCTGCTGGGTGTTTCAGTAGAGGAGAGCAGAAGAACCGTGATGGGAGCGGTCCCTAGTACTGAGTAAAGGGAGGTTGACTCCTTTCTGGTTAAACTGTCCATCAGCAGTGAAATTGTAGCAGCTTGGGCTCAGTAGTGATTCAGCAGCGTTTCATCCACTGACACAAGGAAAAGTTCTGTCCTCAGCTCCTTACATTTGCTGGTTTACCTTGTGCTCTTTAAAAGGGAAAGACACTGTACCGGGTTGGCACTCAAGCAGGAGGCGTCTGCTGCCCTCGCTCCAGAGATCCCTGAGAGCTTGGTGACATCTGGTGGGAACTGGAAGGATCACAAGCTTTTTGTGATCTTTGCTCCCAAGTAATTTATAGAAAAAAATTTTCAAAATACTCCCGCAAAAAAACAAGCCACAACAATTTCTATTGATTTTATGCTCAGAATCACAAGAGTACAAAATCAAACCACGATGCTATGGTGATGCGTAGTGAACACTGTCTAGTTTAGAGATCAAAGGGCTCTGAATGCTGATGGGACGTAACTGAGCTGAAATACAAGGAATTTGGCAATAGATTTTTGCAAGGGTGTAAATGCCACCTTTTTATCAACCTGGTCAGAATATCAGTATAAAAAGCAAACGATACAGGTCGCATTTGCTCATCATGCAGTGCCAGGCCCTTGTGATACAACCCGTCTCCGCCATGTTTAAAGCTTTGCCCAAAGCACATAAATGCTTTAGGCTGGAAGGTACCGTTGTGGGTATGTTCAGGAACCCACCTGTGAGCAGTTGGATGTGTGTGTCCAGGGCTCGGATTAGGTGTGGGTCTGACGATGGGCACAAAACTTCAGTTAAGGGAAAGGTGGTGAAGTTAGTCCTACATTCAGGCTAATTCTGGTAAGGAAAGTGGAAATGGGTTGCTTGAGGTTCAAATGAATGATTCCATTTGATCCACATGCAGATGTACATGAATGAATTTTTCCATTTTTTTCTAGATCTTTTTTAATCCTATAAACATAAGTGATATTGCCTTTGCTCCCACTTTTGCAAGTGCACTGTTTGGATCTAGATGTGTCCAGCATTTATGCGGCTTCACAAGAAGGAGCAACCAGTAACCAACCACATTTTCTCCCAGTGTCTTCTAGCTGTTAGAACAGTATGTCCCCTGAAAGACAGAGGATTCCCTGCATTTGCCAAGGGCTTTGTGAGGCCTTTGATAATGGGGGAAGAGTCTGAAATGTTACCAATCAATCTTTTCTCCTTCATCCCTTTTTAGGATTTGTAATGGGAAAGAATGGATATAGAAGGAGGAAATCGGTAAAATGATGGTCAAACTTTTCAGAAGTGATTGTGAAGGCTACACCACAGCTCCAGCTACTGCTGAGGCTCCAGAACATGGATACGCAGCACTTCCTGAAATTCAACCCCCCGTGAGGAACACTGAACTGAGGCCTTGAAGTCACTGGTAAGTTTAAACAATCACAGCCTGTTGCTGCAGCCTATTTATCTTTTCACCCTTTAGCAAGAAAGAGTTAGGTTAGAGGACAAAGCAAGGTGGATTTTCAGGGTGAAATCCATCAAGTCCAAAGCATGTATCCTCTTAGCTCCTTAGGAGAAAGATTTTCACTGTAAGGATTCAGGTTGCCTGTCTTGAGCTCCTCAGACCTCTGCCTCCCTTCCCACGGCAGCTTGTCTTTGCTGGGATGTTGTGACATGTAGTATCACTCCTATTGTTTATGACAGCACTAGGTGACCTGGTTCACTCCAATGGGTCCATCACATGTATCCTCACAAGGGTGACAGGCCACTGTCACCATCCCTCCTGCTAGTCCTCTGCTAGCCCAGGCCTCACGTTCATGCAAACACAAAACTACGCGCAGATGGGACCATACTGAAAGCTCATCTAGTTCGTGGGTATTTTCATGGGCACAGTGAGCACGGGGCAAGAGCCTAGAGCTACTTGGATATACCTTAAACACAGCAGACTATATGGAGTCTTTGGAACCTCTAGCTGTTGAAGAACTAATTGAGAAATAAAAGCAGATCGGTCACATCCCAGTCAGTGTTCAAAGAACAGCCCGAAAGGAAGAGAAATGCTGGAGTTTTGGAGGGAAACCTCAAAGGGAATTGAACATGTGTAAACCCTGCAGCTGGAAGCTGTGGAGGGGACAGGGTGTCCTCCCTTTGGTGGGCAGGGAGAGGAGCAGCCAGAATACATCTTACAAATACATTAGTGATGGATTATTTTTGTGTAAATGGTGGGGAAAGAGGGATGAGGGTGTGATTCAACTTTACCAGCCTTGCACTGGTGGGGAGTGGACAAGTGAATGGGACCAAATGTGCTTTGATTAAGGACCAGCCTTGTCTATCAGCAGCGGCATGGTACAGGGCCTAGGAGAGGTAAGTGGTGACCTGGACTGTGGCAAGAAATGCTATTGTCTGTTCTGAGTGTGTAGATTGCTTTCTGAGGACTTCTCAGGAGCTGATCTGTGTAATGATTTTGAGGCAACTGCGACTGAAGCTACAGAGAGCAGCAGCTTTCGTATTTTCTCTCCCACACTCAAAGCTGTAATCACTTCAGCCATTGGCCAGTGCAGTCCTGGCCACCCAGAGGTAGCCAAGCTGTACTTTGGATCAAGGACTTTACCAACAACTGGGAGCCAAGGTGCACAATCAGAAGTTGGATATAGAAACCTGTTGCCCTCTGAACTGAACAACTAAGAGGGAGAACTGGTGACAAAGGGGATGGAAGAAAAGTTTTATTTAATGAATATTTTTAACATATTTACTTGGTGGTGCTCCCAGCTTGTTCTGTGTTCTTCTCAGAACTCCAAGGAGATAATTGAGCTGCACCAGCTCAGACCAGTGTTATTTAAGTCCCCAGGATGACTCCTTTCATAATTGAGCCTGACCTTTTGAGCCACTAAGTCTGGCAGAAGAACATAACCCAGCAGCCACCCACACGCTTAGCTGGGAATCTAAGTGAACGTTGGTTAGAAGGGGGAGTAGGTGGAGAAGTCTCCATGAGATTGAAGATCTCAGCAGGAGCTGGCAGGGAGTGCTCTGGAAGAAGCTGCTGTTGCCTGGAGCAATGTTGCTCTGAAGGAATTGAGCATTTGTGCTGAGCCAAGAGATGTGGTCATCCCACTGCATGCCAGGCTTTGTTCACCTTCTGACTATGGGAGCAGTTTGAGGTCTTTTGATCTAAAATTACTGTCAAGAAAAAGGAATGATGCTCAGTCCGTGCTAAGTGGCTCAAGTTAGGTGATACTAATGGAGTTTCTAGCTGTGAAATAACCACTTTGTTCCTCCTCACCGTTCAAATGACACATTAGCCTTCTTTCCAGGGGACAAACGTGTGCAATGGAAATAGCTCACAGTCATGGAAAATGTTTCCCTTAATGAAGCAGCACAAATTTCCTAATAATAGAGACAGATGCTTGCTACACATACCCTAACTCACACACGGTGGTGAAGGGGAATGTGGGGTAACTGAAAAGTGCAAGCATGAAGAATATTTTATGCTTTATATCATCTTTTCCTTGAGTACTTCCACGACACTTTGCAAGCGTTACCCATGGCTCATGCATCTCCTCTAAGATTGGCAAAACAGTAGAGAAGGACAGTGAGGCATGATGCTGTTAAGGAACTTGTCTTACAATGAGTTATAGATATGATGAAGAGAGGAACCCAGGAGTTCTTGAGAAATACATGTAGTGCTATTCCAAGTTAAATAAACTAACTTTTTATTTCTTTTGTCTACTGAAAGTCGAAATTCCCCGGGAGTCATTCAATTATTTCAGCTTAGGATTCAAAAAAAAAATAGTCAGAAAGCACTGTCTGTGTTTCTGATCAATACACAACTACAAGTTTTTCCTGGTTTCAGTGGTTAAAATAGGTGTGAGATAGAGGCAGGATAGTTTAGTGAGACCCCATGGTTCAGTTCCTGCCTCTGGAACCATGGCAGCCTCCTGACCACGATGGTTCCTTTGATGACATGGTGCTGAACTTGCAGTAAAATATGGAGCCGGCTGAGTGAGATTTGGGATTTCCTTGCAAAGACTCAACAGTTTGGGATCTGTTGTTTCACCCAACATTTCCAAAAGCTTGTGAGCCAGGTTTCTGTCTGCTGTAGATGTGCTTACGTGTGTGTTACTGGTTGTGGCAAGAGAGCAGGCCAGGCGTGCTCTCTCCTGGTGCTTGAGCCCGAGTTCCTGCTTTATCAGCATTTTTACATATAAAATAACAAGAATCTCCTTGCACTCACGGTGGGGATTTGCTTTGTGAATACTAATGTTGCTGTAGCTGGTGCTTTGCCTGGGCTAAATCTGCTTCAGCCATGAAGAAAGTGGCCAGGGAAATAGTGAGGAGCTTTGTCACAGCAGCATGATGGGAAAGGAAAGCCTACAATCACTGGTGCCCCTTTCCAAGAGGGCTGAACAGGAAGGAAAGGAGGAATTGTCATCTCTCAAGAGAACAAATGCAGGGAGGGGAGGGAGCATGGGCAACTTCAGTTAATTGCTGGGTTGTGTAATGAGCTGGGGTGCCAAACAGCTACTCTATAGACCCCATTGTGTCTGTGGCCTGGTTGGGGGTGTACTGCTCTTGGGCATTTTAGCTGGGTTTTGTTTTTGAATGGTTTAATGAGCAAAATTCAGAGCAGGATCTCCAAAAGTTCACTGTTCCTCAGACGTGCATGTGTATCTGGTGCTGTGCAGAAGGGACAATGAATTCTAAACAGCCACCTGCTTCTATGGGAGGGAGTATGTACAGAACTCGGTTACTCTAAGAAAAACAACAAAGAGTTAAGACTACCTAAAAAGTGGAGCTGGTCACTGGCAGATCTTGCAGAACGCCCTTCAAGAGATACTCCAGACAGCACAGCAGAGGCCTGAGGGCTAGGCTGAGCCTGGACTTGGCCTTACTCAGGTCAAGCCTTATGTGGATCACGTTCCTTGATGTGCAATGATCGGGATCCTTACACTGAGATTTGTGATTATCCTGGTTTCAGCTGGCATAGACTTAATTTTTTCCTAGTAGCTGCTGTGCTTTGGATTTAGTATGAGAAGAATGTTGATAACACGTATTGTTTTAGTTGTTGCTAAGTGATGTTTATATTAGTCAAGGACTTTTCTCAGCTTCTCGTAGAAGCTGAGAGGGAGCATAGATGGAACAAGCTGGGCAAAGGAATATTCCGTACCATAGATATCATGCTTAGTATGGAAATGGGGGCTGGCCAAGGGGCAGGGATCCACAATCACTGCTCAGGACAGGCTGGGCAACCAATCACTGGCTTGTGAGAGCAACTTGTGTTGTAACACTTTAGTTTGTATATTCTTTTACCATTATTATTATTGTTATTTTCCTCTTCCATTACTGTTCTATTAAACTGTCTTTATCTCGACTCACGAGGTTTTTTTCCTTTCCCCGTCCTTTTCTCCCTCTTCTCCCTACCCTACTGGGGGCTGGGGGGAGTGAGCGAGTGGTCCTAGTTGTGGGCTGGGGTTAAACCACGACACTGACACTATCTTCTGTCCTCATTCTGCAGATGAATTTGCAACATATTTGACAAAAGAAACCAGTTTACAGGGATTTTGGTTCACTAAAGATACCCCAACCCAGTTAGATTCAGCTGCTCACAGTGTTTATAGATTCATAGAATTGCCCTGTTTGGAATGGACCTTTCAGACCATTGAGTCCAACCATCAACCCAACGCTGATAAAAACCATCACTAAACTATATCTCTAAGCACTACCTCTGCCCGGCTTTTAAATACCGCCAGGGATGGTGACTCAACCCTTTCCCTGGGTTTCATAAAACCAGTTCTTGTAAAACTCCAGAAGGATTCCCCATTACTTATAATGTTTGGTAAATGAGGAAAGAGTGCTTCATTCCAAAAGCAGCCCTGCTTTACGGTCAAGAGCAAGTTTATTCATAAGTTTGGCTCTTGTCAGGTTTGGACAGATCCTGTCGAATTTCTGGATACCCTTTCCTGAGGCCAACTGAGAACTCCATGACCATGATTTCAGGACCAGCAGCAGTACTGGTATATAGTGGTCAGCAGCTCCTGCCTGCCCAGAGAGGGACTGGAGCAAGAGCAGAGCATCCTGCCCAGCCCCTCTTGGTTACACTTGGGAGTCAACCTCAGTGAAAGTTCAGGGACTGATTCTGTGCCAATGGCAATCGCTAATTGTCATTAATGCTGTCGCAGTTGCGATTTGCCCATAGATGGCGGTATTTGCAGTTCTTTTGCAGTACGAGCAGTATTTGCATTTTCTGTATTTCTTCCATCACAGAAGATTCTGTTGTTTCAGTAAGGCCATAAACTCCAACCGAAAAGACAGAGAAAATTTAGTGACTCATCTCTCAGGCTTTCTAAGAAAATCAAAAGGAAGCCTAATTATATTAGTACAAGTTGTAAAAATACGAGTCGGTACTTTTTAAAGATAATTATTCAAACCTGAGTACGTTCTTTTAGCCAGTAGCACCCATTTTGGCATGTATGGGTATTTTAAGGATGGGGATGTCGTTATGGGGATCATAAGCATAGTATCTGTTTAAAAGCATATAATTATTATATTGCTAAAGGATAAGAACATACTAATACATACTAATATACTAATACCTGCATTAGGGGAGTGTACAAAAGGTACCATCACCACAAAATCTGCCTTTAGAAGAAGTATAAGCCCCAATTAATAGAAGTTAATTTTCCCTAGAGCTCTTACTGGTTAGTAGTTAAGTATTACACCTGCTTTTTCATAAAATGAAATTGGAATGAAACACAATTCACTGTTTTCAGAAATCTTTTTAATATCCCTGTAAAACAGGAAAAACTTCTGTCAAACAGCAAACACTTCTGTCGAACATCTGCAAAGATGATGCTCAAATGTGGAGGAACAAATAATGAATGCTTGTTCAAATCCAGAATGCTTCTTCTAAACGACAGAAAAAACCACCTTTGCATAAAGTACAGGAATATTTTCACTGAGAAGCTTTTAAAAGTTGTTGTGGTACAAAAAGTGAGCTGTGCATTCCTGTGCAGTGTGTTTATTGCATAGTAGTGCATGTGCAGTAATTAAAATCAAAGTGAAAGGCCAAATACCAAATGAAGGTAACAAAGTTATGAACACAAATTTGGCTGATGACTCTTGACAAAACTGTGCAAATAGTCCTTTATATGCAACATAAAGATAGTAAATGCAGAAAGTATGGAGAGTAATGCTTCTGGGAAGGCTCAAATTCAATGAATTTAAGACAAAACATAGAATTCTGTTGAAGTTTATACCAATATAAGTCCAGGGTTACTGCGCTAATTTAGCGTTACTCTGGATCTCTATGGATCAATATGTTTGAAATTAGCATCTGGCTCACACCATAAATTTAATTTCTATCTTTTCCTGACTTCCAGCAGACTGTCTGAGGGCAGAAAGAAATAATGGCCTTAATTATAATTGCATTACAGTGGCTTTTTCTAAAAGTCATACTTTTAATTTGTATTTAATCCCTCATTCTTTCTGAACCATAAACCTCTCATTCGTAATGAAAATAAACAGCTATTTTATTGTCTTGTTTCTACTGTAGTTTTATATTCAAATGCCTCTTAATATTTTCTCCTTTTCTGAAATCAAAGATGCTTTAAATATATGTACAATTCAGTTAAATAAATGCTGTTATAACTGCCTAAGTTTAAAAGTTACTCTTCCAATCTAATAACTTCACTTCCATATATATCACCTTCTAGATAAAGGATTTAGACGTAGTACTATAGAAACAAGTACAATCTTACAAAGTTGAACAGCAGATTTTTGCTCAAATCCACTCAAACTCACACTAAGAGAAACACTTTTTACAAGAGAAATAAACTGTACAGAGAGTTATTTATTCTAATTTAAAGGTCTGATTCAGCCCTTTCTGGAACCAGTGAGGCTTCCCATAGATTGGTTCAGAAGATAGATAAGAATTTCAAGATAAGATAGATAAGAATTACATTCTTATGTAGATAAGAATTACAAGATAGTTAATCACTGGAAAGGATCAGGGGAAGATGAAATGGATATACGTGCCACAAGCACACACAGTCATTTCATCTTGCTTAATTTTGCATTCCTTTTTACATGGATGCAGAATGAAAGAATACTGATGCTATCTACAGCTGTTCGTATTGCTGGGAAACATTCATATTCCATCCAATTATTAGAATATTCTTCCTGCTTTGAAGAGAACCAGCCAGGGTTGAAAGGCATCCTATTTTTCTGTGAGTTTCTTGATTTAAGATGTCTAATGATGGTGGTGTAAATTCCTGGGCTGGAGTGATGACTGGAAATGGTTCTACATTCTTCAAGCAACCAAAGGTAAACAAATTGAGTCCTTCCACACAAAAACATAACTACTGTAGAGAATACTGGTTTGTGGTCCAGAAGCCAATGGTGCACAACAATATTCAGGGACAACTCATCTTCCACCAACACCAGCAGAATCCTAGATCTTTGTATGTGCCCTCTGGAAAGTAAAGCTAATTCCAAAGGCTGCTCTCTCCTTGTCACAGTCCCAAAATCTTTTCCTAACAATTGATGTGTTATTACACAGAAGATACGAGTTGTCCTCGGCAATTTGACAGCGGCGTTGCAGCACTGGCTGGCTCTTTCTCCAAACTGGGAGCCAAGATTTAAACCACTTCCCCAGGACGTGTTAAGCAAGGTTTGGAAATGCCTTAGAAATCAGAATAATCTAACAAAGCATGTAACGTAACACTGGTCTGTGCTGGATTGGCATCTCTCTAAAGCAATTGCTGGGTGGTCCCTGGAGTCCAAGGGAAACAGCAACAGGGAAGAGTCAGTAGGAATCCGTTGCTTGAAGGTTCTGAAGGACTTCCAGCACAACTTCATAACAGAATAAATACTCATCCTGTGTGCAGAGACACCACTGTGAGACACCTGGTTACATTCAACATAAATTCTAGACAAAGAAGGATGGACTGGCTGAAGTGCTGTTTATAACATCAGCATCTTTGTAGCATGGATACAAAAACTTAGATATCTAAAAGCATCCTTGTTCTTTTTGTTCCATCACTTGTAAAAATTCAGGAACACTTTCTAATTCAATGCAGTACCTGTGAGCGTGTGCTCAATCTATCTAGGTCAGTGAAGCTTATCTATTTGCTTGATTTTAATCACATGCTCAATCATTATACTGAAGAAAAATATATCAAAGCATGTGATAAAATATTTGCCAATAGGAAGAATTTATCTTCGTCTTGTCTTGCTTTTCTTCCCACCACCTGTTTGCTCTAAATTTATGGTATCTCACCAGTTTTGTTGTTGATCCCTGCTTTGCTTTTTTGCTTAAAAACAAGGGGGTGGGAGAACGGATGGACGATGAATGACGTGACACACGACTGGTAGCTGTACTGTATTGATGTTTTGCTTTTATTTCAATGAGTTAGTAAGGGCCAGCACTTTCATATTTAAATCTAGACACCACTTGCCTGGAAGGTTGTTACTTTCCTCAAATGAGAGGGCTAAAATTATGCTTTAAGCCCCAGGTTTATTAAAGCATGTGTGTATGTACCACTAACGGAGGCTTTTAAAAATCATAATCTAGTTGAGAACTTACCTTAGTTTGGATCATGCCAAAACGCTGATCTCTCAGGTCTCCCACTATCTGCTTGATGTTGAACTATCAGAAGAGAACAGTTTTTGTTTTGTTGACATACAAATTATAAAGAAAGATTTAAGCACGTTCAGACAGGGAAGTTCTTTTACAAAGGATATATTTGTAGTTATTATCTTTGTTTAAAACAGCAAAACCTGGGTTTATTCCATTTTGTTAGGGTGAATTCTACCAGGAATTACTCTGGTCTAAGATAACCCCACATTGTTACCAGTTTGTAATAGTTAATGATGATTTATTTGATACTTACACATAAATCGTTTTCTATATAGCTGAGGAGAACATCAACACACAGCAAAACTCCACATCTTCCAGTGCCGGCACTGCAGTGAGCCACAATAGGTCCTGTGCTGTGAGCTTTTCTCATGTAATGAATGAATTTTAACAGCTGCTCAGCCAGTGTGGGAGTATCTTGGTCTGGCCAAGAGGTAAGCTGCAAATGGCTTATAATGCGCTTCTCTTCTGTCTGGAACAGAAAGACCAGAGATATTAAAAACCATCAGTCCTAGGACTGATTTTCAAGAAATTCCACTGATAAATTTTCCTTCAGCCTCAGTCATTTGTTTGTCCTACAATTGCCTAAGAATGTCCAAGAACCCTACAGTTCTTCAGATTTTCATACTTGACCCTATTAAGGTTTCTTTTAGGTTTTCAGAAATGTACTCAGGAGACACAGGCCTGGGAAATTCACTTTACGTAATTTTGATGAGATGCTGAAGTTATTCTGTTGCCCCAAAAGGATGTAGTTACCTATTTGCTGGGTAGAAAAGAAAACCAAACCCACTTGTTAAATTAGCACATAGAAGAGTAGTAATGTGATAGCCACGACACTTAACGTCGTCAATGCTGTTCTGGCTATCAGATATATAAGAACAATTTGTGACAGGACATAACGTGAATTGTGTTTTCTTCATATAAGGAAGTTCTTTTCTTGATGGAAAAAGGCACCAAGTTAGTCTGGCACAAGTACGAATCGTTTAATTATTCCATTAATTAATATGTCCTGCAAAAATGTTTGCAAAGCTTTACTTAATATTGAGGCAAGACTGATGGACTTGTAGTTGCCCTGATTTCCATGTTCTTATACCTGGATTCTGTATGTGTTAGTTTTCTAGAAATTTGCTGCTAGATTTGTAGTTTCATGTGCGTTCATGTCTTTTCATGAATGAAAGAAGTACCATTTGTCCTAAATTCTAGGATTAAAACTACCTTCTTCCCCATTAGAGAACACAAATCTGTTCTGGTAGCCCTTCCTGATTTGATGAGAACAGTGAGCAATTCTGCAAAACACTGAACACACCAGGTCTGGCACTATTAAAGGACTAATTTTTGGACATTTTTGTCCGAATGTATGTAATATTGGATTCATTGCTTTTGCAATGAGCGAAGAAGAAGCATCTCATTAACCCTAATTCCATGTCTGTAATTCAGATTTTTACATTCCTAAAAAATACTGAGCAAATGTCACAGAAGAAGCAAACAATAATACAGGTGTTTGCTCATGTAAAATAGCTCTTCGATTTCATCATATATGAAAGTATTAGGTTTACTCAACTCACCTGCTTGTTGAATATTTCTATAGTTCTAATTATGAAGTGTTGCAGAATCTGGTAATTGTCCAGCCTGAGATGGAAATTAGCCAGGTCTATAGAGTCACAGGGAGGTTCAGGCCAGTATCGATGACATTTGACTTGCCCCAGCTCCACTTCTTTTGTCATCATGGCAACCACGTCCGATTCACTCTCCCAGACCATTTGCCAGAAATCAGCCGTGGTGGATGGCAGAGGCCCTTGGGTTATGATATAGAAATGTTCCTCTTCTCCAACGTCCATCCTGATGTAACTGGCATTAATGTAGCTGTTTTTTTCTCCCAGGGGAACTCTTGTCTTGTCATCTGTACACAAACAGAAAGGTCTGAACCAGCTGTAGGTCTGAAACAGAGTTCTGCCATCTCTAGCACTCAGGAGATGGGGAACCTCAGCCTCTAGCAGCACATTCTGGATTTTAGAATCCATTTGGCCAGTAGCACTAATATTAATCACTGCTAATCGGAATTCCCACAGATAGATTGTATGGTTCACTGCAGCTTTATTTCTCTTAAGATACTTGTGTAACACTCTGACAAGCCTTCTAATTACCGTAGAATTATTAGGCAGTGATTTAAAATAGTGTATCCAGCAGTGCTTTTAATGTATGGCATGGGAACGTTGTCACTGGATGTTGGTGTTATAAAACAGGAAACGTCTGAGAACATCTACTGTAGTTCATAGAGAGAGGTAACTGTGCTACACATTTTGCATGTGTTGTCCTGCTGCTGCAGTTCAGAAAGACATCAAGGGTCCAGAAAGTGTCCTCCCTCTGTCATGATAACTCTTGGAGAATCCTTGGGCAGTACATTATTTTTTGGAAATCTTTGTAACATTAGTCATTCAGCTCTTGGACTCAAATCTCTCTTCTGAAATGAATTCTCATCAGTGATGAAACTTGTTTCTGACTCAGAAAGTATCATCTTGTGGGAGATGATACTTCAGAAAATTACATGTTGTGCGATGCAGACATCCTTATGTGAACTCTATCTCTTTTGGAAAAATCACAGAATGGTTTGGGTTGGAAAGGACCTTAAAGATCATCCAGTTCCAACCCCCTGCCCTGGGCAGGGACACCTCCCACCAGACCAGGTTGCTCAAAGCCCCGTCCAACCTGGCCTTGAACACTCAACACATTTCATTCTTAGTGGAGCTCTCTGTGATGAAGGACGTGATGGGATTGACACCTCCTGCATCTCACTGTTATATCCCTTTTTTTTTTTGTTTTCCAATATCTTTGTTCACTGAATGTATGATCTCAATAGTGTGCATACTTACACGGAAGAATATCTCGGTATCTGTTTTTATCCTGATTTTCCGGTGCTTTGCCAGTTCTGCAGTCGTCTATTGGTTTCACATGTTCTAAAGCCTAGATCAAAGAGAAACAGTCAATCCACGTTGTTCACATCCTTTATAGACAACCTTTACAGAGTCAGCGTGAGCAAACTGTACTGCTATATGTCACCCAAGGCTGGCAAATAGACTTCTTACAGCTGGGAGTCAGTACATCGTTCTCTAACCTTCTAGCCAAGGAATTAAAATTGCTTTGTATTTTCTTCAGCCTGCAGAGAATTCCTGGGGTTTTCAAGTGAGATTTCCAACCCATATCCTCAGCTCTTGTCATTACAAATCCCCATTGTATATTGCTGTAAAATAGATGTTTGGAATTTTGGCCAGATGTCAGCATTCATAATTAATAACACGCGGACTGAAGCACCACCTATTGCACTGTTAACAGGTAGCGAATGTCAGTGAGTACTTTTCAGTGACAGAGAAGTTGATGGATACGGGGAACGGCATCAGTGATGTTAAGTGCAAATTATATGTCATTAAGTACTTCACAGCAGATTTAGGGGAACAGAATGCACTGTAGCTGGAAGCAGGAATGTATAAATTAATTTCATTTACAGTTTTGAGTCACTTTCACTTTCCTTGATTTTTTTAGCTCTTTGGTATGTATTGCACAATGCTCAGCCATCACATTATGCCACTATACGGTGTATGTGGACAGAAATACACGTGACAGTTCTTTAACATCTTCATCAGTTCCTACAGCTTTTACTCAGGTAATCAGTGCTTTCCCTATTAGATCTTTCCATTTCCTGTGCAGACGTGAGACTCAGCTCGTGAGCTACATCAGTAAGGGAATGGAATGAATGGAAATTAATACATGCCCTTGAGCCTTCAGGGAGAGTCAGCAAATCCTGTACACTTGAGCCTGTGGGATTTTGTACCCAGAAAGTCAGAGATAGAAAGGCAAGTGAAAGAAACTGATAACATTGTAATTACTATGGAAAAGCGGCAGCACTGGTGATGAGTACATCCTTTAAAGGAAATTCCAGTACTGTGTTGAAGACTTATAAAAGAATCTGTTCCTTGGGAATTTGCTGATGAGTACTCTATTTATATCCTGAAAGAAGAGATTTTATATGCTTTCCTAATTTTACACTTTTGCATGAGTTATATTCCATCAGATGTAATTATGTGTTTTCATTATCCATGGAGGTATGTTACTTTTTCTTTTTAATTTCACAAAGTTCCTGACCTTAATAGCATCTTGTGGCAGAGTTCCATGGATCACTGCAGCATTATATGAAACATTTTCCTTTCATTAACTAACTGTTTCAACACTAGTGAAGCCCTAGCAGCGTGGATTTCTTGCTCTAATGTGGCCTCTAGGGTAGTTCTTAGGCAGATGTTCAGCAGAGCCGAGGGGGTAATAGGAAGAAGTCAGTCTAGGGAAAAGTTACTCATACTTTATTTTTGTGTATTATTTATTTTTCATTCCCTGTGGGCAGTATCTTTGGACAGGGAACAGCGTGAGCCTGACCTGTGTGGAAAGAGAGAGATCCAAATACTGTGGTGTCACCCAAAGAGCAGAGTAGGAGCCGTGTTCTGGCTGGAATAATTCTCTGAGAAAGCTGAGTCAGTAAAGATATACGAGGTGATCTCCCAGACAGCGTGCAGAAGGCTGCTAAAAGTCACTTTCTTAGCTCTGCTAAACACTCAGATCTTAAAAAGGAATCACACTTTACCATAAACTCCTTTAACGCCTCTTGATTCTCCATCCGCAACTGAAGGCCTCGAATAAGCCCTGTGATGCCGGTCCTGGCACCTACTCCAGTCAGTGATGGTTTAAAGTTAATTAACTGGGTCAGTTCATCTCCAGAAGCAAAGGTTCTGCCTACATATCAACAACAACAACAAAAAAGTAGTTTTTAATTATTATTGTTCATAGTGCAAAGTGTTAAATACTAGGGGGCTGGGGTACTGAAGTACATTTTGATGCTTATACTGTGGAAGTGAAATGTGAAAAAATATTTTTGGCTTATTTATGTTCAGAGCAGAAAGAAGAATAAGGCAGCACCATGGATACAACCAACGCCACATTTCATGTAATTTGGAAGCAGATCCAACGATTGCAACTTATCGCCTCATACAGTTTCTAAATCTAGTCTGTTCTGAATAAACTGTTCTTGAAGAACTGTAAAATTTAATTCTAGTTTATATTGGTGTAGGAGACTCTGGCCATGTCTTCACAGGGGATCATCTTCATGTTTCCAACAGTTTCCTGAAAATTAATATTGCCACGTGCTACTGCAAGGAATAATCACTGTAAATCCTTACTCCCTGAAGTAAGAAAATATCTACTGCTCTTTTCATCCTACCTCACACCCCCCTTCAAGAACAAGATGTGAAATGACTTTGATGCACCAAAATCAGGGTTCGGTTTTACTAATGAGCTCATCCTGAAGTATGTGTTCTGATCCAAAACTTGCAGATTGAGAAGATGGATAAACATTTCTATCTCCAGAAATATCACTGCTCTACTGCAGCAACTGAAAAGCTGGCTACAGCTTGCAGCTGCCTTGCCTGAAGCTTCTAAGAGGCTTTCTGTTCTCTAACCCTTGGTGTTTCCATCAACTTGTTGAGAGCACCAGTGAAGACAGGTCCCCCACTCCAGACAGAGCATGCTATTGCCCATACACCTCTCTTTCCTTCCAGGTCAAGTGGAATAAAATCCCCCAAACTTTGATCAGGTCCTACAGGATAGATTGGTTATAGTTTTCACAGCTTGGTGCTCTTCTGGTAAGAGCCATCAGCAATTCACTGTTTCCACGAGGCAAAGAGCAGCAGGGAGAGCCCTGTATTTCAGAGAATCTATGGGATACTGCAGCATCCTCAGTATGATTCCTTTCACAGATTAGTCTCCTTTGGGGCATAGGAACAACCAGGCAAATTCTTTCTGTAAAGTGTCTTCTGATATCAGAGGGGCTCTAGCCCCTGAGCTGTGAAAGTGCTTCAGTTTGTGTTTAGGCACATCAGTTCTAGAGGTTTTAATGAAGCTATTATATGAAGTGAAATTTGGGGATTCTGGGAGTAAAGTCTTGGGATGGAATTTGAACCTTCTTTTTACGTTTTTGTATAAGCATTTTATTTACTTTTTTGAGGAGTTGTATGGGGACAGTAAAAGAGAGGAGAATGATTTAAAAAACCTATTGCATCCAGTGATAACAAGCACGTTTTGCAGTATGTTGATGGAATTTGTTCCATTAATTCTCAAAGCCTTCTTTCCTTCTTTGTTATTGCCTTTCATATATGAAAAAGGCCTCTACTACATCCACTCTGTTCACTGTACCTCTTGTAAGATAATCCATCTGCTTTTATTTTGTTCATTTTGGGACAAACTAAGAATTTCAATTTTTTAATTATGCACTGGGAAGCTCCCACAAAATTGCTTCTAACCCAAATTACAGTGTTCTTTTTTTGTTGTTCAGCCACTGAGCCAATGTGTCACTTCTTTGCTCTATCCAATAGTGCATGATTAGAGCAAATGCCATGATGTTGCTCTAATTAATTCAACAACTTTCTTTTCCTCTTATTTCTCAGTTTGTACTGAGAAATTTTGTACTACTAATGGAGAATAATCAAGAAATTGTTAAATTCAGAGATTTTCATTTAGGAGAGGACATGATATATAACATTATTATGTTAAAAAAAATCCCAACAGAAAACAAAACGAGACACAAAACCCCCTCAAAAATACAAATAAAAATAAATAAAAAAAAATAAAAATAAAGAGTTGCTTATCCTTTTGGAACTGGAGTTCCAAAGCAGAGGTACTCAGAGCCATGGCGAGTGGGTGATGGCCAGCAGAGCTGCCCTCCCTGGGTTAACTACATTCAGACTCGCGTTCCTTCCTTCTAGTAGTTCTCCAAAAGAGTTGTAGACCTCCTGATGTAGGCCACCCTCTTGGGGATGCTGCAAAGGTTTGATGGCCCTCATATGTAACAACGGTAAAAATCGTGTCATGAGTGCCCTGGTCTTTGAGACACAAGGAGCAAGTTCTTTGCTTGTGTACAAGGGATTAGTGGTGTTCTCACTGTACATCTACGGAGGAGCTGGCCTATAATGTTAAAGAAACAAGAGGTTTTGCATGGTTACTTCGAGGTAGAACAGGAATCCCATGGGGCATATCATCGTCGTTGTTCCAGCTGCCTGACTCAGATTGCTGACTCTCCCTCCGGCAGCCTTCGCATCCTGCACATTGCTGTGACCTGTAAAATAAGATTAGGTGAATGGTCTTATGGAAGCGGCAGCAGCTTTGATAATCTCAACCGCACACAAGTTTTGGTTTTCATCCATTTTTGATCACTTCTAACTTTCTGAAGCAAGAATTCGCGTGAACACTGAGCAACATACGTTCAAGGAGTAATAATAGCATTTTGCCTGGAGTAGCGTTCGCAAACATAGCTAGTGAAAAACACTATAATCTGTATGTGGTATTTTATTTTTTTCAGAGATGAGAACATACTTTGTGTAAAAAGCTGCCCAAAAAATATTGGAAGTAAGATTTGTCTCAGTTATAGACGATTTTTCATGTATGACAGTTGTCAGTTGTTAGGCAATTGTAGCGAAATTGGCTTTGCTTGTTACTGTTTCCTAAAGTATTTAGAAAATTTTAGACTACTCGTTTTAGATAGAAGACATGTCTGCAATCCAGAATACAAGTATAATGTGTGCAGAATGGCTCAAATATTCCTCTACTGGCCAACTCCGATACCCTCAGACCTAACATTTAACTATGTTAGTAGGCGTAAGCAGACCACGGTCTTACATCATCCTGTCGTAGGTATGATCATAATACATAATGTTAGAAATAGTAAAAGGTACAGTTAAGAGAGAAAATAACAAAATGAATAGCAGCTTTGCAACTGTCAGTAACCATTGCAGGTTGTGCACATTCATGTTACACAAAACTTTTGCAAGTAGAAAATAGAAATGCCAGAAAATGCTGGTAGTAAAAAATCTACAGGTTACAGGACAGAGGCCAGAAAACCATCCTATTTGAAAAAAAAACCCAGAAAAGATACTTGTTATCCCTATACATGATAACTTCGTATTAGCCATAGACACATTATGTATCAGGTTGCCCAGAGAAGCTGTGGCTGCCCCATCCCGGGAGGTGTTCAAGGCCAGGCTGGATGGGGCTTTGAGCAACCTGGTCTGGTGGGAGGTGTCCCTGCCCATGGCAGGGGATTGGAACTAGATGATCTTTCAGATCCAACTCAAACCATTCTATGATTATATCTTGCACACAGAGCAAGGTAATTTAATAATAGTCACACCTGATTACCTGGTCTATGACAAGATAATTTTGTATTAGCAATGAGGTAACAGGAAGTGGCACTGAGCCTATGTTCACATGGATGTTCTCACTTGCAGATGCTTGAAAAGCTTCTTTCAAACTATCTCTGCCAACAGGTAAGTTAGGGAAGATTTTCATCCCTAACTGATTGGCCAAATACTGTTCTTACAGAACTTTAAGTTTTAATTGTAAATGTTTAGTTCTTTTTTTCCATTTATGTGGGTTATAAGAAAATAATCATATGTTCTACAATATTGTAATAGAAAAAAGTTCCCATATCTTATTAACACTTCATCATTCTTTGATTTCCCATTGTACTGTAGATTTAAAATTTGAAGTAAAATTCTTCTCTTCTTGTCCTATGTACTTTCTTTGGAGTGACATCCTCAAATTCTCTTAATTCCCACATGTCTGGAGTTCAACATCTGTATCCTTACAGCTGCAGTAGCACAGGGTCCCGCCCAGGCTGGACCAAGCAAAACCTGCTTGGACTGCTTAGTAAAATCCCTCGGGACCCTGCCCACACCAATGTGATGGTGCTACCAACGGTCTCTCTCCCTCCTGGCTGGAAAGGCTGAAGCTGAGGCACCTCTGCATGAGCTGTCACATCTAGAAGTTTCCATTTCATTTATCTTAGTTGTATGGAAGCTTTTTAGCAGCTCTCACTGCAGATGGAGCTGCGTTCCAATAGAACATGAGCGTATTTGCATACCGTATTAGGACAGCTCTGGAAATATAAGAATAAATTATCCATACTATTGATTTTCATAGTTTTACTGCATTTGAAAGACTTACCTGTCTGAAATATTACTGATGATATCCTTATAGTCTTGTTCAGCCAACTGACCTTGCAGAGGGGAATTGTGTGTACTTTCTGGATCCTGCAGGTTTAAAATGAGAAAAAGCCGTGAAGAATCAGTACACAGAAACATCAAGAATATAGTTACTTTCATCAAAATTCTTTCTTGTATCTGGCAAAAATGTGTCCTTGACTCAAGAAGGAAAGGGAAAATAGAATAGTTTCCACTTTCAGAAGAAAGTAAATAACTTTAATTGAGCATTGCAGTATCTTTTAGGAGTAAAAAGCCACATCAGCTCTATTTGTGAGCTTCATAATAATTCAGTCTTCGGACATCTCTACATCTTCGCCTGCGTGACCAAGCTTTGAAAAGGTTCATGTTAGTTACATCCTCTCTGATCTCATAAAGAAAATGCAATCCCAAGAATCATGAGTCACACTCTTCACCTCCCAGCTCTTGGCAGCAGAAAGCACCAGTGTCTGAGATGGAATTGTTGGTAATAATTTCCTTTTTTTTATCTCAGGCACAGCGATGGCAGCTGTTTGAAGCAGGGGGCAGCTGCTCTGCTGAGGAAGCACTCGACTAACAGAGAAGGCAGGTGTTTGATCACCCTCCATACGCAGCAGAAGCAGTGGTATCGGTGGCTGGGTTTCCATCCCAGAGAATGATAACTAGGTCCTGCATTGAAATACCGATGCAGAACATCTGCCATTAGTAGGTGGAAGCGGCTCCTTCTCAGTTGTAACACTTGATAGATAATTATTTAAATTTTAGTCCACAGTGGTGTTTCTTCTTCCTTCCCTGCTTAACGTTCCAGATGCACTCAGAAACAACCCTGGCATGTTAAAAAGTATAAACTATTGAAGGCCCCACAGAATCTTAATGGTGGCTGCCCCTTATACCCTATTTTCTTACTTTTGCAGTTGTATTTCCCCATTAGAACAGGAGGATTCATGGCTGCCTATTTAATCATGAATTCATTTACCCAGTTTCTGCACCTACTGACTGCACTGATTGGAGAATGCTATATGGATTTTTGTTTCCTATTTGCCAAAGAGAGGTATTTTACTGCTGCTTTTTTGCATCGCTTTTTTTTTTTTCCAGTAGCTTGTCATTTTCAAAGTCTACGTCTTTGGAGTAGGTGGCAGCTGTGCCCTATAAAGTAAAGCACAGTTTCTATTCATAGGAGACAGCTAAAGGCAGCCTGGAAATAATGAAGAAGCAAGAGCTAAGGGAACCAATTAATTAAAAAATTTTAGCATGTGCTTAAAGTTAGGCATGTGCAGGACTAGATAGACTTAACCACATGCATAAAACTATTTGTGCCTTAATACCTTGCTAACTCAGGGCTCCCATAAGGAACCTGTAACCTTAGTACTATCTCCTGCTGCTCATTGATACCATTTCCTTTATCTGATCATAGATTTGTTGTTTTGTTATTGTTTTGATATTACCTTGTTTTGATATTACGTCACCAATCTCTAACAGTTTAGTTCCAACACTGTACTTAAAACTTCTGCAAACAAATTCCTCTTCAAGGTCATCTCAGCTTATTCATGTCAAGGATTTCTTCCACTTTTCTTTTTCTAGTTTGATCATATTGGTTGAAGCAGGGTTTGGGGTTTTTTATTTGTTCTGAAGGATAAGAAGACCTTATTTCTTACATTTTCTGAGGAGATGTTTTACAGTTGTAAACTTAGAAATAATAGATGCTGTAAATTTGCTGTGGAATACCTTGCAGGACTTACTGAGATTTAATAACCATGTTGAAAAAGTTTGGTTGCCTTGAAGTTATGAATATTAATGGATACAGTTGAAGAGAAATCTTCTAAAGTATATTGTTTTAAAATACTGAAAGAATGGAAAAATTCATAAATCATTCATTCCAATATCATAAAGCAGCAGAACTAGACTTGCATAAGCAGCCTTCCTTCCCCCCACCCTTTTAGCATATATATTACACTAATCGTACGCTCTTATCTCAGCGGAATCCCCTGACTCATCCCAACGTGAGCCGTTCCAGTCATTGCAGCACACTTCCCTCATATTAATCTTTTTTCGTTAAGGAGGGGTGGTTCTCTCCTGCATTGCAGCAAACCCATTTGGTAAATAAACATAGGAGTACATTGCCTGATACCTTCCAGAAGCACGATTCAGGTTTTACCTTGGTGCACATCTGGTTGGATTCTTCTTCTTCCTTGAAAGTGAAAATGGGCTGAGCTCCCAGGCTTCCCGCAGCACTGTCTGAATACCAGAAACCAAAATCAAAGTGAAATGCCTACAAAGGATGAAAATATAGATCCATTTCTTCTGTGCCACCCACACCAGGGGACTTTGATCTTGGAAGAGGCACTGAGACGCAGTGCCGGAAACGGGCATGGAATATCCCTCTCATGGATGCTCTGAGAGGGTTAGTACTGCACAAATGCCGTATATCTCCACTGGAGAAGGCAGGTTTCCAGAAGATCCACTGGAGCAGACCCCTGTATCAATAGCAGCTATAAAAAAACTGAAACAGAATTCAAATCTGCCTTCCCTAACCCAGCCCATTGCTTTGCAGTGTTAAGGGACAAATAGCACAGATAAACTTTGATGCTAGTGCTTCTATAATACCGTTGGGTTTTGCTCATCCAGGAACACAGTTTAAACTTTCCAGCAACTGTGTGACTCCCCAACGGTATGAGAGATGCAAATAAATGTCCCCACATCCAGTTCCTTGAATTTGCAGAGCTGGAGAAAAGGCTATTCTCACTGAAGGGGATGGGAGTATTTCCATAACCCTCCAAAGAGCAAGAGCTTCAATCAGCCTTTTTATAACTGGCTGTCCTTCCATTTATTTTTTCCATCATTAACCCCCAAAATTAAACTGGAATAGGGATGGGGCAGTGAACACCCTCCTTCCAGGCTGGTGCTGAGCGTAGCTTTCTCATCCTTATGGAAAAGCTTTGCTCTTGAAACACCCAGGGCAGCTTCCAGTAAGTGAAGAAGCGTCCAGTGCTTATGGCACAGGCTAGAAGTTAGAGAGGATTAGGTTCAGTCTAAGAGATACTGAAGAAATTGAGATCCTTAAACAGCGGAACCTTGTCTAACAGCAGAATTGCCTGAAATACCTGCGCAGATAAGTTTGCATCATTTCAATGTTCAAAAAATAGAAAGTTAAGGAATATAAACCCATAATCTATTAGTAATAATATACCCTTGCTTCCACTCTCAGCTTTAATTAGTATTTAAATTTTGAGTATTCAGTAGAGCAGAGCCTGCAGCACACATTTTTTCAATTAGGGCAGTCAGCTCTCTAATTACTGCCCCACACAGGTGGGTATGCTCTCAAATTCCTAGCAATCACTAAGTGGGGGCTTCTGGGTCTGACCATGAGCCAGCACAGAAGGGAGAGGAGCTGTCTGCCAGGCATAATGGGAGCTGTGGCACTTCCAAGAGATAAGGTAGGAGTGCTGGGATGTGAAATTTGTGGGAAATGTATTTTAGCAGCTGAGTCAATAATTGGTTGTGTTTCCATCAGTGAGTTGTTGGCTGTGATTCCCTCGGAGAGGTAAAATCAGATCAGGAACCTTCATGACTTGAAAACATAAGCTGAGTTGAAGCATTTTTGAGGGTCTTGTGGCTTTGCTTCCTATTCCTAGACTTAAAAAATCACACTTGGGCATTTCTTCCCTGTGGTCCTATGTCTTGAGTAGCTTAGCCAGAACTAAGAATATGTTCTTAGAGTACGTTCTACAGCTATGAATCAGGACTAACTGTAAAGTTGGTAATATTGAATCAGTTTGTGAATAGGAAAGTTGAATTCGCAACACGTAATCCCACTGTTATTGCGTACTGAGGGGATGTAGCTGCTTACCCAGCTCTGTGGTTGTGTTTGCGGGGGAAGGGATGCTGTTGCTCTGGTTGCCTGAATGAGCCCAATGCAAAGCCAGGCTTCGGCAGACGGTGAGTTGAACAGTGCCTCGGGCCTTGCGCAGCAAATCTATAACCGTTTGGCGTGGTAGACCAGACACAAAAGTCTCATTCACCTGAAAAATACGATCGTATGGGCTTCCAGATTCCTGTACCAGAAACCTTTTTTTCTTTTTAGTTGCATGTCCCAGCACTGAGCAATCTTTGTATAACTGACCAGCAGCTCAAGGGAGGTGATTCTGCCTCTCTAATCTAATCCACCTGGAGCACTGTGTCCAGCTCTGGGACCTCAGCACAGAAAGGACATGGACCTGTTGGAAGGGGTCCAGAGGAGGCCATGAAAATGCTCTGAGGGCTGGAGCCCCTCTGCTGTGAGGACAGGGTGAGAGAGTTGGGAGTCTTCAGCCTGCAGAAGAGAAGGCTCTGGGGAGACCTTAGAACCCCTTCCAGTCCCTAAAGGAGCTGCAGGAGAGATGGGGAGGGACTCTTGATCAGGGAGGGGATTGATAAGACAAGGAGTAGTGGTTTTAAACTGAAAGAGGGGAGACTTAGATGAGATATTGGGAAGAAATTCTTTGCTGTGAGGGTGGTGAGACACTGGAACAGGTTGCCCAGAGAAGCTGTGGCTGCCCCATCCCTGGAGGGGTTCAAGGCCAGGCTGGATGGGGCTTTGAGCAGCCTGGTCTGGTGGGAGGTGTCCCTGCCCATGGCAGGGGGGTTGGAACTCGATGATCTTTAAGGTCCCTTCCAACCTGAACCATTCTATGAACTTCAGAGATTCCAGTGCTCTCTGCTTGTCTTGATCATACCTAACTGGCACCAGTGATAGTTCTTCCCAGTATCCTCCTGGTTAGCTGTTATATGCATGCTTGCTCAGTTAATTCATTTCCCTCATTTTTTCATGTGTAATCCTCACTGGGCACAGTTACACTGCAGAGTAGGTGTGCTTTGCTGCTTGTCCTGCTGTTCCGGGTCTGCTTCTCTGCTGGGATGCCCAACAGCCACCTCCCGCTGTAGAGAGGCCCTGTCTCCCAGAAAGCTGAGCTCCATGCAAAGGAGGTGGGATTGGGGGGTACAGAACAGCCCTCTGAGCCCCAGGAGCTTAGGGACACCACTGTCTACATGTCACTGTACCAAGCAGCAGCAGATTTCCAATCTGCACAATCTTTATACCAAACAGAATGTAACTAGAGAAAACATAGGGCCCAAACCAAAGAAGAACAAGTGTTACCTTAAGCAGAATGTCCCCAACTTGGAGCCTCCCATCTAGATCCGCGATGCTGTCGGGGCTGATGGCTTTTATTAGGATAGCCCTGCCATTCCTTCCACCTACCAGTGCGAATCCTAGGCTTCCGTTTTCTGCTTTTTCCAGCTCAATCTTAAGAATGAAGTCCTACCATAGAAAAGGATGCAGTCAAAGTGGAGTTTATTCAGGGCTTGGGTTGGGTTTTTTTTGTATTTTTAAGACCAACGAAACACATTATGCTTCGCAGTTCTCGCTGGCTGATGTAGATTATAGGGTATATCCTTGTCTTGAATAGGTGTATAGAGCTTCCAGCGATTAACATAACAACTGCATGTATGCATCAGAATGAAAATAGTACATACTTATTTCCATAATCTTTTTAAATAATTGCTGGAGGGAAAAATAGCCTCTTAAGAGCAAGGAAACATGTACTTTTGTGATCCTTTTATAATATATCAAACACATCACTCTCACTGATAAACAAGTCACTCTTATCTCCAGCGTGACAGCAATGCAGTACCCGCTCCGTTCTTTTACTGTTCTATAATGAAAATCCTAACCTTGCAACCCCAACAGACCCAGCTCTTTGGCTTTAGCACTTCATTCTGTTTCAAAATCAGCTGCTTTTTTAGGGTCAAGTATTATGGCAGAAATAGCAGCAGCCTAGAAATGTTTACGACTTGCAGTGTGATTAGTTCCAATGTCGCAAATATCATCCTCAGAAATTATTTTAGCAGGTTGAACAGACAAACCATCATGGATTAAATGGTGCGGAAGAAGCAGTAATAGTGATGACTTAATCAAAAGTGAGAAAATTGTTCCAATTTTTCTGCCAGGTTGGAGGTCTAATTTTAACGAGAGACAGCCTTTCTGTGCAAACCACAATCCAGAGAAAACCAGTAAATCTCGTCCCGTGAAATATCAGTCCCAATGTGGGTAATTTCAATTCCAAGTAACATTATTTTCCACGTGTTTGCACAAATACAAGTGATGCTTACACTTGTAAGAATTCTTGAAGCATTGTATGTTGACCATGGAAATTGCTTCTTTTTTCAAAGAACACACCTGTGTATTTTAGGAATTAATCGTTTTAAACATGGCATTGCTCTTGCCAAATTCAAACCGTTATGGCTTATGTCAATGCTGCATAATGCTCCAAAGGTTTGGAGTAATTTTACCCTCTTTTTTTTCAAATGCCCCATCTAAGAATTTCAGAATGAAACATCTTAATCTCAAGTTTCAAAGATTGTTGTGAAAAATGTTTCACAATTACACTTATTTTCCCCAGAATCTGTGACATACTGTATTTTTTTCCTGTGCTGCTTTCTAAGCTAAGGATTAATCTTGTCACCTGTTAAGAGTACTATAAAGACCTAATGGAGGGTCTGCATTATATGGGTTGTGCTTATGTTACCAAGTTGGTAAAATAATGATATTATACATTGAAAAACAGCAATGGAAGAGCCTGACCCCAGGAATTGCTCAGCACGTTCTAGTCTATGAATGCTGAAGCAATTCAACACTTCACAGGTCACGCTCCAAATGCATTATATTCATATTTTCAAAGACACCGGAGAGGAAGCAAATACATTAAATACCACTAGTGAAAAAAATCCCAGTCCATATAGCTCACTTCATGTGATGGACCATCTCACGCTTAATAAAATTCTCTTACCTTACATTCTGGGGAATCGGGAGTGTTTTGCTGAGCATCACAGTTTGTTTCCTCCAAATGTTTCCCTGTGAAAAAGCAGCAACAACTCTTACCCAGTTGTACTGGGAAAATGTTCTATAGTAAAACACCCAAAATCATATTCAGAGACGGAATAAAACATTTCATATTTGAGATGTAAAACACAAAAAGATTTCCTGTGGACTTACGTGGGCTTAAACTTTGACCTGTGAACTGAGCCTTCTGTGTGTTATCCCTGTAGACTTTTTACCTCCCAACAAGCAGGGTCCAAAATAAACTTTAAAAGCTGGATGTTACAGGGTCGGAGACGCCAGATGGACAAGAGGTAATGAATGTATAAGTGTTCTTTGAAACTCTGAGGGAGGCGGTTTTGTTTATGAAGAATTAATCTTTCCCAGGTGCTGCCAGTGCCACCTACAGACTTATTTTCTTTCAAAGAGAGGGCACAGCATTTTACAAACCCTCATTGAAAAATGCAGAGTTTCTTACCGTGTTGATGCAGCAGGTGCTGTTCTGGGGAATTCAGGTTTTCATTTGAGAAAGAAACGTTGGCTTTCTCCGTCTCAGCAGGTGGCCCTAAAAGCATACATGTAGGTTTGTTCTGACAGGCCTCCTGCCACCTTCATACACACAAGGGAATGTAAACTCTGTGCTTGGATTATTAAACGAGGCATCAATAGCCAATATTGGTACCGTATGAGGCAGTTTGAGACACCCTCTGCTGCATGATTAAGTTTGCCAATTTGCCCAGTGACACAAAAAATTCTCTCATGAATTGCAGAGATGTTGCATCTCAGTCATTGCTATTTTTCAAGTCGTAACAACAATTGGAGATCAGACTGAGACATCCTAGATGTGTGGCAGTGACAAGGCGGAGGAAGAAGCAGAGTGTGTGAGTGTCTGCAGAGATGGGTATGGAAGAAAACAATATGTGCATTTCTTGAAGCTCCCACCTCCATGCAGCCACCTCTGGTTTGGGGTTTTGCTTTATCATATCCTGGTGATCTTAGTTGTCTTCCACAAAGTGCTCTTAATGTATGAATTATAGAAAATGATGAGTGTTCTGTTGTTGTTTTTTTTTTTTTTTTTTAAAAAAAAAAAAAGCCAGAAACCCTCCCTGTTGCATTTGCAATTTTAGTATGCATTTTTGTAACTAAGAGATTCTATAAAATGAAGGCTTGCTTCCTTAATGGCAAATTATTATAGATTCATTTATAAATCTATCAGAGATGATAGCAAGCAGAACACCGAATACCAAATGACTATAGGGAAGAATCTTGGTTTGTAAGAGGCAGGTACCATTGTGGAGTTCATCAGTCTGTGTCAGAGGTGGCTCAGACCTGCTAACCTCTTGAAGGTGTTCTGAGAAATCTTGGAGCCTGTAGAGGTCATGGAGCAAGGATGTGTGAGCAAGGTCCTACCAGTATCTGCATTTACCGTGCTTTAGTGATACCACAGGAACTGAGAGCACAGATAACTTTGTGAACTGTAGCAAACTCAAAGCAGTTTGTTCTTCTGTAAGTAAAATAAGCTGCTTCAGCTTATAAAAACAAACCCATGGCTCATTGTAGAGTAGGAAATTTGTAAGTAGCTTGGCTTGGAAAAATTTTTTCAGGTATCCATATGCCAGTATTCAGATGAGTATTGTGTCCTGTTTTGGGCCCCTTCCCACAAAAAAAGACATTGAGGGGCTGGAGCGGGTCCAGAGAAGGGCAACGGAGCTGGTGAGGGGTCTGGAGCACAAGCCTTGTGAGGAGCGGCTGAGGGAGCTGGGGGTGTTCAGCCTGGAGAAAAGGAGGCTGAGGGGAGACCTTCTCGCTCTCTACAGCTCCCTGAAAGGAGGGTGTAGCCGGGGGGGGTCGGTCTCTTCTCCCAAGGAACAGGCGATGGGACAAGAGGAAACGGCCTCAAGTTGCACCAGGGGAGGTTTGGATTGGATATTAGGAAAAACTTTTACGCTGAAAGGGTAATTAAGCCTTGGAATGGGCTGCCCAGGGCAGTGGTGGAGTCACCATCCCTGGAGGCATTTAAAAGTGAGCCGATGTGGTGCTTATAGATATGGTTTAGTGATGGGTTTTGTCAGTGTTAGGTTGATGGTAGGACTGGATGATCTGAAAGGTCCCTTCCATCCCAAGCAATTCTATGATTCTATATGAGCAACTCTCATCCATGGTTACTTTCTCAGGTCATCTTTGCATGATTAAAAAAACAAAATTGGGTATCCAGTCAAGTAAATGAAACTGTGGGTTAAACTTGACTTAACACTCCAGCCAAATGCAGACTGGAAAGTATTACTTGCATTGCTGAGACGCTTTCTACGGGGTGACGTAGATGTGACACTAAACCCTCCTCTGCTTCCTGAGACTCCTGCTGCTGCTGGAGCAATTCTGGTCAAGCCTTTGTAGAGCAGGTGGTTACTGATGTTTTGCATCAGTTACAGTAATAAATATCACCCCCTGATAGGAATGTTATGTTAATGAAGAGCTATTGGTGCTGCCTGTTTCTAGATGACCACCTAGTTAAAAAAGTTGGTCTAGATGATGTAGTGGCTCATATTAAACAGTGGCTCAAAAAGTGCTGGGAAACACCCTAAAGAATAGTTCCAATCAAGACAGATGTTGAAATATGTCCACATAAAACTCGCATTTAATAACAACAAATTTAAAAAATAGAAAATGTCTATGCAAAATGCAATAAGTAATGTTTTTTACAGAGAACTATACATTTTGTTTCTATCTTTAAAGAGCTACCAAATTTTCTTCAGACCCTTAGAATGGCCATAGCAGAAATACTGAACGCCAAGTTACAGACTGTTAATAACTTTTCAAATGCAATGAATCAATACCTTGTGCTTATTTCCAAAATCAGAAACAAGTTTTGAACTAAAAACCAAAAATATTAGCCTTACTTACTATTTTCCTGCTCTATAGGAACCACTGGATTGCCATTTCTGGGGGCAGAAAAAGTGAAATATGTGAGCCATCAGGAGCTGCAGGCTTTGTAAAGCACATATGAGAAATAGTTTTAGAAAGCCAGTTGTCTAAATTGTAGTTGTACTTCTATGATTTTTGTTAATGGTGTTTTCCTAAAAAAGCGTTTATATTAATATATAAAATATTTGACTATATTTAACAACAGCGAAACATTTTATTTAAACGGGTTGGAGAAAGAAAGAACACATTAAACCATCTGTCCCAATACAGAAGTGCTTTGTGGAATGTTTTCAATTCAGCTTCAGTTCCCCCTCTGTAAAGTGGGAATGATCTTTTGTAATTTCCTTTACCCTATTTCTGTTTGTCTTCTCCAATTGTAAATTCTTACGCTCAGGGTGTGCCAACTACTAACTGCAAAAAGTATAACGAGGCTGCAGTTTCTTCATCTGTTAAACCAGTGCAAGTTCATAAAATACTGATAAAAGTTTGAACTACGTTAAGACAGCTGGGACGGACGTACTATTGCTCACTCTGGTTATATTAAACTTAGTTATTCATCTACTTTGGGGTTACTATTCAGCTGTTTCTCTGAGATTTTTTTAAAAATTATTTCTGTATCAGTCCAGCACTGCTGCTGGTGCTATATCAGCCTGTAGAACACAATAAATCTAAAGCGCAGCCAAGAGCTGATGGAGGAAATTCTTAACTGCAGTTATTGATCAAGCTCGGGATGGCTTTTTGTTATATGCTGCAGATTAAATGCTGCATTTTTAATACTTTTTTAAAACGTCTGGCTTTTGGAAGTAACTCAGAGTTTCCCAACAGAGATACTTTCTTGGCTGTAGTTGTGAATCTGAGGTTGTAGTTGGCACTAGTGGTGGAAATATAAAGATTTTCCCTAGAGAACAGGATATCTGCAAATATAGGGAGAAATTCTTTGCTGTGAGGGTGGTCAGACACTGGAACAGGTTGTCCAGAGAAGCTGTGGCTGCCCCATCCCTGGAGGGGTTCGAGGCCAGGCTGGATGGGGCTTGGAGCAACCTGGTCTGGTGGGAGGTGTCCCTGCCCATGGCAGGGGGTTGGAACTCGGTGATCTTTAAGGTCCCTTCCAACCCAAACCATTCTATGATTTTATGATTATCTTGTGGTGGATAATATACCCAAATATATCCTGAGGTGGCCAGCCTCACAGCTAAAGGTTTCACATTTGTGTTTGGATGATGGAGTTTGAAGAGTTCTCATTTGTGTTGTACGAGTCTACTTGTGCTCCCTGTGGAAGTTGTAATTACAAGAAGCTGATATCGTATGGATGTTATATATCAGGCCGCAACGTTCAGACCTTTGAGATAAAGCATTTTTCTTGTGGTTTGTCTTGTTTCTACTATTTGACTTGTTGATGTAAAATTTAGAAACCTGCTTCAACATTAGGATTGGCATCGAGTAGGCTCAGATGATTTACCTTGTGGCTTTGATTTGGACATTCTGGGTGGCAGCTTCGCACACTCTCACTGCATCATCCAGGCTAATGCCCTCAGTCCACAGTCCACAGATGTAAACAATCTGATCTCGTGGCTGCAAACTGCCTTCCACGCTGGCAGGAGAGCCAGGCACTATCTCTAGCACATAAATACCTTGCAACTTGCTTCCAGCTCCTCCTGTCAGCTTCAAGCCTAGAATAACGCAGAGAAAGCATCTTTTGTGGCAGTGTGCTCTGAATGTCACTGTCGGTGACATCCAGCCTAATGGAATAGATGGGGGTCATTGAAAGACAGGCTGAACAAATCACTGACATTAAAAATACCAGTCTTTCCCCTGTGAGATGGGGTTTAAGAGCTGGACTGGGAGAGTGAAATGCAATTAGATGTTTAAAAATTATGGGAAAAACTTAAATGGTGTTGCCCATCTCTGTGCTTCAGCTATTCCATACTGCTTTATTTCACCTTATGTTGAATAGTCTTTTAAATAAGACACGTAGCTGGATAGCAGTGTCTCTCTCATTACCAGGGCGCTTAATTGCCTCGCAGCCTTTAGAGTGCCACAGGAAACGGGGGCATACGACAACTAAGGACATACCCGTACAGTGCAAAACAGAATTGTGCAATGATATTTAAGCAATCTCCAAACAAGCAACTTTCTGAACTGGAAACGGGATGCTGTGCCTGAGCAAATATATATATATTTGTGTGTGTGTATATATATATATATACACACTGTTTCCTGAGTCTACAGTTTTACCTGTGAGCGGTACTCGCCATGTTCTGCAGAAACACCAACACACGCCGTGGGGATTTCTTTTATCGCTTATATTGCACAATGTAAATAAAGCCTTGTGTCTGTGGTGAATCAAGGACTTGAGTGGAGAGTTTTTGCATAGCAAACTATTGCCCTCACCAGTGGCTCATCCTTCTGAAACTTTGCCTTTTTTTTTTGGTGTGTTTTTTTTTTTTTCTTTCCCTCCAAATAGATAAGTATCTTAGCAGGTAGTAGGCGTTATTATCTAACTACCAACAAATTCTGTGTGTCAGTGACTTGAAAATATGAAACTGGAAATCTGCCAGAAACTTCAGCTGAAAGGGTGATAATACAAAGATAATTTTTCCAACTATCTTTATTGGTCTAATAAGAGAGATTAGTTTTCCCTTGCCCAAAATAAAGCTCTCCATTCCTTGGCCATGAGTGATGGAGGAGAGCATAAAAGTGTCAAGGTCTCTCAGGATCATATTGATCCAAGACCACCGTTGCTTATGGTTATCTTAAAATTGCTGTAATCCCTGTCCAAAGTAGGTTGCATAGTATTTACTACACACCTAGCTGTCCGTTGGCACCTTTTGTGAGAGTAATTTCGGGAATCTCATCTGGCCTAATAGAGGGATGCAGATCGCTGTCAGCACGACCAATCACGAGGTGCAGATCAGGAGGAGAGCTTTGCAGTAAAGTCAGGGCTTCGTTGCACGGTAAAGAGGTGACATCAATTCCGTTCACCTAAATGACAAACCGGTAAAACGATGTCATAGATCTCATTGACCATCAGGTACTTCTCCCTCCCCTCTGAATTTTGTGTATGAACTTGGATTTGTTTTCACTTTCACGTAACTGCTTTGCTGTGGTATTTAATGTCAGTGAATGCAACAGTTAAGATTGCAGTAAGATATTTTTTTTTCAACTTTTATTCTTCTGAATGCAGAGCTTTCATAAAAATAGCTCTTTTTTTTTTCTTGAAACTCAAGGTCTTGTAGCAAAACTCAAGGAAGATGGTCGAATGCGATGAATTGAAGATGAACCAGGCTGAAAATAGGCTTTGTTCGTACATTACAAAGGACATAACTCCTGCATCCTTTGCATGTCACCTACCTTATTACATTAATTCAGTTTATGTTATTTAATTGGGAAGGCACTTAGTATCTCGGTTGTCTTGCTTTGCTGCTAGATGTTGTTTGCCTGGTCATACAATCTATTCAGTCTGAAATTTGTCTTACTGAAGTCGGCAGAATTACATTAGTATGTGATTCACTTGCATGCCTAAATATCTGATAAACTTAACCCTATGAAAGGAAGAACGAGGAAGCTAAATGACATTGATCTGAAAATATTTTCTCCTCTGTATAAACTCAAAGAATTACTGTACCATAATGATTCTATCTCCCCTTCTCAGTCTTCCATCAGACAGGGCAGGCTCATTCAAGATTTCATCAACGTACAGGCAGTTGTCCACTTTGTTAAGAACTACGGAGAATCCATAACCGTTGTTCTCTGACTTTGTCAAAGTCACAAAGATCTCCATTTCCTGTTAAAATAAGCACAAGATCTGTTTGATGGGGGCTTTTCTATTGCCTCATTAACATCTTCCATTATGTCTTATATGCAGATAGGAATCGGATCCTCAGATGGTATAAATAACAGCAAACATCAGGGTTTCTCTGATCTGTTACTGCCTTGCTCCAGAATGAATCTTACTTTTTTTTACCTAGTGGAGCTGCATGGTGATTGATTGATGGATTGATGGGGCCTAATAAGGGGCAGAGAATGCCCCCAGAGACTGGAATTTTGAAATCTGAAATGTGTAAAGAAAGGCCTGGAGTCCTCTGAGCTGACAAGCATTATAATAGTGGGGTGCAGACATTATCGATCTTATTGCTGTCCCACTGAAAGAAATGGCTGGAGCTAATTTTTGTCCTCGGTGCTCTCAAATTAGTAGGGATCCAGAGCTCATTCATGTCAGAAGGAATGCAAGATGTTCAGCATTTGGCAGGACTGAGCCATATATTTTTGAATAGTAATTAGCAAAAGGATTGTACTTTCTTATCAGGACATTACAGTACGATCACCGTAGCAAAGTGATTTTCCACATGGCTTTAAAACACGACAGAAAAACCCCAAGTAGCTGACTCCAATTAAGTTTAGAGGCTACTAGAGGGCTTTCCGGCCTTTGTACAATGGGAATAATAACACAGAATGCTGGAAAGCTGAAGAAATAGTAAGATGGCATGAGCGAGGAGATGGCCTTAAGGCAAATAGTAAAGAATTCTGAAAAGCTGGGCGTAGCGGAAGGTCTGCTTGACTTGAAGATTGTGGGCATGCAGGAAAGTAAAATTAAAAACCCAACAAAAACTCTTGCAAAATAGCACAGATAATGAATTAAAACTAATGTTCAAGAATGTTGTGTTCTGAAAGGTGTTTCTTTTTCCCTGTCATATTCTACCTGTTAATAATCCGGTGTCTATCACGTACCCTAGTGCAATCTTCCTTTTCTTCCTTCTCTTCCTCCAGTTCCTCCAGGTCTTCCCATTCATTGTCACTGTCACGTGTGTCCCCAGCAGGCAGGGATGATGAGAAGGGACCACAGAGATGTGGTTGTGGGGTCACCATGGTTGTGGAGAGCGTCTCGGAGCTTCCTCCCCGTGAAAGTGAGGTGACAGACGTTGAGCTGACAGTGAGATACTCTTCATCAATAGGGGGCAGAGAGAGTGTTTCAGGCATACATTTTGTGCTTGATAGGTCAGCATCGCTCTTATTAAGTATGAGGCTGGAAAATAAAAAGATTGTAGTGCTGGAGTTTTCCTCCATATGCTTTATTAGATGGCCACTGGAAAGTCTCCTGCTTATACATGACCTTATTTTAATTTTAAGTGAAGTACTAGTAATGGTATTAAGTTGCTGTCTGGGTCCTCCTGTGTTATTATAAAGATAAGTAAGTAATCAATGAGAATGAAGCTTCTCCTCTTGAGAGAGAGGAGCTAAAAAAAATGAACAGCCATTATGGCCCCACTCGACTTGTAGAATGGAATCTCTGACTGTCTGTATATTGTATAACTCCCCTGTATATTGTATAACCCCTCTGGTTCAGGGCTTCTGTAGGCTTCTGAAGACTGGAAAATAACTTCCCCCTCCCCCCCCCCCCCCCACTTGATCATGGTTTGTCTTCTGAGTTTAGTTTTCTTTTTTTTTTTTTTTCTCTGAAAAAATTTGAAAAGATCGTAAAAAAAGAAAGATATTTTTGGTGCCTATTTAAGTCAACTCTGTGAAAATTGAAATTGAAAGATGGTATAATAAGTAAGAAAGTCTTTGGTTCCTATTTAAATCAATGAGAGTCTTTCCACTGATTTCAAACTGCAGCCAGCTTCAGCTGAACAGCAGAAATGATTACAGCCGTGCAGCGCTCCTACAAATGTCTCGCAGTGCAGAACTTACGCAAAACTCTAATAAGATGAGAGTAAATAGAGACAGCGGATTAGGACAGAATAAGATGATAAACCAAAATCTTCAGTAATCAGCAGTGATTAGTAGCAGATAGCCCCGTACTTAAACCTAAGCAATTCACTTTCAAAATTCTAAAAGCTGGAAGAAAGGCTGCAGAGCACATTTCAGTGTTCCCTACCTTTTGGCCCATCCGAATTCATGTGGTGAGTAGCAGTTCTGCTTCACTTCTTCCTCTAGGGAGGGGAAGGCTTCAGAACTGGCAGCTTCTTGATGAAACTTCCAAAGATGCTTGTAGAAACTTTCCCTGGGAGCCATCAGTTTCTGTATGGGCTTCTCTTGAAACTCGGCTTCCTGGTCTTCATAAGCTGAGCTGTCGTCCTCGGGAGGCTCACTGAAATCTGCTGCCGCTGGAGAATCCAGGCAGTCTTCAAGGTCTGGAGAGGTGCTACCTCCATCACTGGTAGACTGATCCATACTGTTTCCTACCTCGGTACTGCTCGGCATTTCTGCCACAAACTCTTTGATTGGAGATGGTGCTGGAGTCTATTGGAATAACAGAAAGGTTAGTGTAACTCCTTTTCTATCCCCCAGCTTCTTTCTGTAAAATAATTTGAAGAAGCGATTATCAATAAGCATCTAAATGTGAAAGTATCAAATGGTGGCTGGAAGGGAGGGAAAAAATAGAGGGAGGTGCTCTCTCCCTAAACAACTGTTTTGTCTTTATGCTTATCTTAAACATTCTTCAGGAGTTCCACCAGGGCACTACTACACAAGTTCACTTCTCCTGGTGAACTTTTTACCAGAGGTGGCTACTTTTTATTTCGTTTCATATTATGCCTCAACTTTGTATCTATATTCTCTTCACTGCATAGAAGTGCCTCCAGATCTGACTCCTGTGCGACTGACCATAGAAATCAGCCACGGGCACATTGCAGGAGAGTACCAGGAGCCAGTTTGTTATCTGGAGATGGTCCCGACAATCATTTCTGGCTGCCCAGGGCAGCTCTTATAAATCCTGGTGGGATAGGAGCAATGAGTGGGCCGTTCTGCACGGAGCAAGAGTATTGCAAATGCACATTCATCGTAAGAGTACTTGGGTGTGTGTCCATGAGTTGTGTTCAAGAAGCAGGAGTAATAATCCTAGCACACCCAATGGCACTGGTTTAGTCTCTGCAGTCTCTACTGAGAGGTTTTTTCTTTCTTTTATTCTCCCCTGCAGATTCTTCTAACTATCAGTAAGAAACTGAATAACCAGTTGAAACTATTATTTCATTTATTTAAGTTTATTAAGAGGTTAGCCTGGATAGGAAGTTTTTTATTTTCCTCTCGCTTTTGGGAATAATGCAGCTACCTCCAGCCCACGAGTCAGAATGGCTGCAGGTGGGAATATCTGCAGTTTCTGACTGAGGATCTAGTAGAGCATTTCAGGAGTATCCCTAGAAGATCTGCTTGGGTATGTGCTGTTTCACTCCAATGACAGTGCTGCAGTTTAGAAGTTCTTGGGCTGGGATAGCCAAGTTTCACATCTGTCAGATTTCTATTATTTTGGTCACTAAGGAAGAATCAGTTGAACTCTAGACGTTGAGTGGAAGCCAGGAAAGGAAAGAAATGGAATAAAAGACTTTGGAGAAAATAGAAGGTTGCCTTGGTCAAGACTGGATAGAAAATGCAGTGGTGGATTTTTTCAGGTTTTCAGAAGGAAGTTTTCTGACAGCAGCTTTGCCTTACCAGGGCACTCAGCTCTATTTCTGGAAGAACACCTTTTGGTGGTCTGCAAAGTAGTATTGTGACTTCTGCAGGAGCTCCTCTCAACAAGTGCAGGACATCCTAAGCATGAGGAAGGAATATTAGATTTCTTATGGAACAGTCTATAGCACATGTCATTTTACCAAGTGGGACAGAGCCAGTTTTTATTGTGAATGCCAAATTCCTAGTATTTGTGCCTCAGCAGTGTCTGGGGGCCAAAATTCACTACTGTATGATTGTCATAGACATTCACATGAAAACTACGGTGCACTTCTATCTAAAGTAAAGACAGTTCTGTTTACAAACTTTTGTTTCCCCGCTGACACATAGGTTTAAATTAATTCTTTTTCTTTTCTTGAAGAAAACAGGTTTTTCTGACAAATTAATTCAAACTGCATGTGGCGGGGACACATCTTCAGTCAATTAGACACTGCCATACCGACATAACCAAAGGGAGACTTTCTCAAAGCTCCTCCTTGACATAACATCTATTCGGTGGCATTCAGCTTTCAGCACCCCATCTTTTGCCCCAGCTATTTAATGATATAAATGACCTGGCCGTGAGAAAATTGCATAATTTCCCCATTTTTGTTTGTTACCAATTTTACCTACTCAATGTGCGTTCATATGCAAAGCTCAGGGATTTTTTCATAAGGTAAAAAGATTATGATGAAAAAAAAATCCATATGTAGTCCTTTTTTACTGTTTAATTTCTTCATGTGAGTATAGAATTTCTCTTTCCAGGCAAAAAAAGTTACACTGGATTTTCCTCACCTGGTAGAGATTTGAATCTGGGGCATGGTATTATAGCATGACATTACAAAGCACAAATGACCACAGGGAAAAAAATGTTCCAATTATGCTTAACACCAACAAAGATCCCAACTAATTAACAACTGGTGTGCATCTAACAATAGACTTTGTGCATCAGTAGTAGAAAGTTATAAATTAAATAGCGGAATAAGTTCTCTGAAAGAATTCTGTTAGGAAGGAAGTTCTCCATAAGAATTCCAGAGAACAATCCTACATAGAAATCAGATTCATTATATGCAATTTCTGACTCCCTCTGGTGATAATTAAGTTTAAAAGCAGTTTCATCCCATTGTCTATATTATCATGTTACCCACCCGGGTCCCAGCGATTGTACTGCCTGGTACCTGATACAGGAGTCCTTGAATAGTTTTCCCGTTCACAGCTAAAATAATGTCTCCGACCTCAATTTCACCGTTTTCTTCAGCTGGCTGCCCTGGAAACAGTCTTTTGATCCTGACAATGGCTCCTCCAAAGTGTTCGCAAGCATCTCCTTCCATTTGCAAAACACTAAAGCCGAGGCCTCCAGAGTTCTTTGTCAATTTGACTTCAAATGTATTATCTGTTCAAAGCAGGGATTGAAAAAAGAGTGGGAGCTGTGGCGTGTGTATCCCTGTAGGAGCTGATGTGCGTTCTACCCTCAGCAGACCTTTTCCCTGGGAGCTGCAGAGGCAGATCTACTGATACTGATGGCAAAAGAAGGGTTTGGTGTTCCTTTAATTTATGTGAGCCCTTGAAATCGCACAGGCAGAATGGGGAGAACTGGATTCTATTCCACTGTGTGTTCACAGACTTTATGCCATCTGGTACAAGCCCATGAAGGAAACAGCCTGTTTTACCAACATAAAATGGTTCAAATGCTATCCTTTTCTGACATTCTGCTGTTAGTTTTGGGTAGATCTTACTATTCTGTAGCTGTCTGATGTTAGTTTGGGTCCTGCACTAACCAGCATAAGGTAGAATCTGATATCCAGCCAAGAACAAGAGACCAGCCCTTTCCCAAACCCTGTACTTGCAGCTGAACCCCGTTCTGCTGGGGACAATGTAGAGGAGTAACCACCCCATGGTTCAGACTTAGTGTTTGTGAGACAGCCCTACTGTAAAAGATGCAGCACTTATTTGATGGCTAAATTCAGTGAAAGTGATCTCTGAATCTTTCTATGATTGTTTTTTAAGAAATGAGGTGATGGCAGTCTCCAGTGCTGGCCCTGCGGCAGTGGCTCCCCCTGGCTTCCAGGACACACCTGGAGATGTACTGGTGGTGGTGCTCTCTGGGGAACATCAACCCTGCTGCCTCCTGCCCGAGAGTGCTACAGGGTACAGACAGGGGTGCCCCCTGCCCCCAGCCCATCTCAGGAAGGCTGAGAGGTAGAGGATTTATGACTACCAGAAATTCAGCTATATCTAGCCACTGTAACTCTGAGTACATCAGAAATATGGTGTTCAGAGTCAATTACTTTCATTCATTCCTTTCTTCCACACTGTAAGAAGTCACCCCGAGTCCCTTCTTTTTATCGCTTACCATCTGTCAAAAAGCAGCAGTCCTTAGTACCATCTGTGAAGGATGTTGCCACAGAAACCACTGCACATTGGTCCTCCTTTCTGTCCTTAGCAGCCAGGCATGGCTCTGCCAGTAGGTAGTTTCCCCTTTCTAGAACCAGCTTGGCAACCTAAAATGGTGATGAACAGGTTCCAGTTACACAGCGAATCCTAAGTCTTTTAACTTTTCTCTTTGGGAGAATGGGGTTGGATGGGGTGAGGTGAGGGGGGATGTTTCTTCTGGCCCAGCTTCTGGGGGGTATCTTATTGAGCTCTGCTGTTGTACAAACCTGGCCAGATTTCTTCAGGTGTTCCACAGCCTGTTTGTGGGTGATGCCACAGAGGCTGATGCCATCTACTTCCAGCAGGCGATCACCTGAGGCAAAAGAAAACCAAACAAAAGCATCAAGTTGCTTTGATGTTAAAGTTCAGTGGGTGTAAACCCTGAGGCTACCAACAGTGCAGATGTCAGAATCACAAGCCACAGTTGTATGACCTCCAATCCCAAACGTGTTTAATTGTTCCCATGGCAAACATTCCACACTAACACTAAGTTCTCCAGCCCAGAGTTTTATTGCCAGACACGTTACCTATCTTTATTTGTCCGTCCTTGTCTGCTGGTCCCCTGGGAATAATTGACTTCACGTATATCCCACCGTGGCGCACACTAGTGTTAATTCCACCCTGCAAAACACATGCCCACAGATTAGAGTGTAGTCTCCACATGTTCTTCCTGTGATAAAAATCAAAGCCCCTTACACCTGTGTTGCAACGCAACTGCTTCAGGAATTACTTTTTTTTTTTTTTTAATATAGGAAAAAAATGAAAGAGGATGTTACTCCAAAGGCCCATCTAGTTGTATTATACCCCCCTAGGCGGTAATCTTGTTTTTGCAGGAAAATGCAATGTGTTTCTATGTGGCTATATGAAAACATTTCCTAAATGTTCATAAATTTTTCCCTATACTAACATAAAGATGGGGTTGCATCTTTCAGTCAGTCTCTAGCCCAGCTTCCAAACTGTGCAATATCCACTCAGCAATCATTAACCTTTCAGACCTTTCATTAACCTTTCAATATGTAAAGTGTGGACCTGAACTCTTGCAGCCACTTGAGAGCCTACAGCTCAGGGGAATTCCAGATTAACCAAAGAATCGCATTCCATCCATCTACATCCCCTGCCCAAGTTCAGATGAAAAAGCAGCCCTCAATTTCTTCTGCAGGCAATGAAATGGCTGTTGCTTCCCGCTCCATTTCAGCAAGGACTGTCAAAGACATCTCAGCCTGGAGGGGTAAAGCCAGCTTTGATAGCCAGGACAGGGAATTGTTATTCAAATGGGGCAGATGGTTCCCACTGCTGCCTTCTCTGGTCCTCTAAATAGATTGAGAACTGTATTTCCTTATATTAGGAAATAAAATTGGCTAACAGTTTTTATTATCAGCCTATCTTCTCTCCTTGTTCCACATAATTACACTTCCCTATGTGTTTCATGGTCAATGTAATAGTTTGACAGACACACTGAAAGATTAAGAGTAACACTTGCAGTCACACTGATTCCAAAAGTCCCGTCTTCTTTAACAAGCTCCACGGTATAGATTTCCTTTGAGTTGGTTTCAGATGGAGATGGTAAGTGTGAAGAATCAGCTTCCTGTCTCAAAAATATAAACACTAATGAGACTACAGCATCTCAACAGAAAAGGAGGGAAAAGGAAGGAAAAAAAAAAAAAGTTACCAGAAGATATAAAGGGTTTGATTCTGCTGTCATTGTCCCCCTGGAGCGGTACCATTTATATCCCTGGCGTTATTTCAAGCTGATGCTAATGTTACTCAAAATATCATCTGTCTAAACGTGCATAAGCTGAGTATAGGTAGGGAAGCTGTTTAATAGTAGGAAATTAGATACAAAATGTTGCCATTCTGTGTCTAGTTGAAAATTTAAGAGACTGTAAGAAAATAATCAAAATTTTGTACCTCCGCTGGAAAAGGGAGGAGATAGTTTTATAACATTTCGTGGAAGGGTTTCCCTATTTTTTCATATATTCCAGACACGTCTATCATTTTGACATTTCCAATGTAATTTAACAAGCAACATCTTCCAAGCTTTTCTTTCTCCTTTCCTCGTTTTTTTAATTTCTCGGTTACTTTCTTCTCTTAATATAGCTGGCACGTTGTTAAGACCAATGCTGGGTGTGATGTTACTGAACAGCATCAAAATCTCAGTTACCTCCACATCCAGGCTATCAGCTGAGGGAACTGGAATCCTAGGGCCCAATTCTGGTGCTAAACTCCAGGAAAGAGCCTTCTCCAGTTCATCTATGTTTATGTCCTGTTCCTTGGGGAGAGCTGTATGACAGTCCTGAATCTTTTTTCTGCCACTCTCCGCACAAGAGATCTCAGATCCGCTGGTGCTGTTTCCTCTTGATAGATTCTTTTCTTCATTTAATCCTTCTTCATACATATCTGTAAAGCCATACCAAAATAAAATGTTGTTGCATGCAAAGAGTAAGTAAAATTGAAGGCAAATATTATTATACCTCAGCACAGGAGGACAAAGTAACTTCCTACATCGAGTGGTTGCGAAATCAGAGCTATAAAATGAGTCAGTCATTGTAAAATCCAGTGCTGCTAGTGTAAGCGTGGAGAAATGCATTTGCTTTGTCACTGCAGAGGACGATGACTCTGTATCAGAGAAACGCCCAAATTCCTTCGCTCTTCAGCAGTGCAGCCCATAAAAGACTTTTTTTTTTTTTTTTTTTTTGCGCTGACTGTAGAACAGAGACCACGTGAGATCTGCTAGAAGTTGACTATTTTCGTTGTGAGCCTATGGTTATTATTACTGGCACTGAGTAGCAAGAAAGTACTACTACGTCCCGCTGCCTAATAAATACCTGTGTCCTGAGTTAACTATTAGCGTCCCACAGCCAGCAAAGGCATTTGCCTTTATACCTTTGGGTTGAGAGATGATGAGCTCCACTTCGTCGGGAGAATTCTGTATGATTTTAACTGCGGTATTAAATGAAACACCCTCGAGACTAATATTATTCACAGAGATGAGTCGTCCTCCTTAAAAAAAAATAAGGATAAAAACAAGATAAAGCACATCTAAATAAGGAAATAAATCCAGAGTAGCTAACTTTAAAGTTAGATGATGAAAGTGTTTTAATTCTAATTAAAACGTAAGGACAATGACCTGGTTTGATATTTCCAGCTCTGTCTGCAGGTCCCCCAGGGATAATTGAAGCAATAAAGATACCGAGGTCTAATTTTCCTACATTTTCTCCTCCAATAATTACAAAACCTGCAAAAATGAGATAGCGTGAGAATGCAGAGGCACTGACAGCATTAGAAAAGATGAACCTTAGGAACACAAAAGGCTCTTACTCCAGTAGTGCAAGTTTTATATGTGGTCTGGAGAATGGGGAGCTCTGAATTACATGGCATCAAGGTCTTGATTAGGGAGAGATTTAAACTCATGTTATAATTAAAGTGTCCTGGTGACTTTGGTGGCTATTCAAATATAATTTCTCAATAAGAATACTTTCCTGGCTTAGGACTTTTAAAGATTCCAGCTACTTTCTTATGAAAGTCATAAACTACGTGGACCTTAGTATTTAACACCCGTGGGAGAAAAATGGTATAAAAACTCATTAGATAAATTCAAACATTGTTCTCAATCATGTAGTCCAGGGCCCCTGAGGTGGAGGGCCATGTAATCTTCTAATGAGAGATCTAAGAAAATTAAATCTATAGTCAAGTAGTTTGATTTCACTATCCTGTCTCAGGGTGTTTTGTCTATTGCAGAATATATTCTTCTCACTGGTAGAATAGTTGGGTTTGGGGTCAGGATATTCCACGCAGACCTGCACCATTTAGAAATTTGATGTTTAATTGTATTAACGGTCAGCTCTGAAACCTGATGGTCCTCTGAATTCATCCACAAGAAAAGGATACAGTGCGATAGCGTATTATAAAACAAAAATGTTATCCAATTAAGAATCCAGAAGTCGGGAAACCCTCATGTTAAGGTTGTGTACGTATTTTGCACCACCGCAGACAACACCTGAAAGGTTTGCAGAACATCATCTCTGCTGTGTGAGGTCTAAGGTAATCACTGTGCATGTATTTCAGATACAAAACTAGACCCTTGTTCCTTTCATTCTACTCTTAGCACTTGGTCCCCTTGACCACTGTGGCCTTATTTAATCCTCGGAAAAAATCGTGACCTTGATTTATGTGCTTAGTCCTTTTCAGTCCCAGAAATTCTAAGTCCTCCACAAGGATCAATATTCTTATTCTATAAGAAGAATAAATTAGGTGAAGAAGGTTTCAATCTTGCCCAGCTTGAGTCAGCCAGTATCAGTGTTAGCACCAGGATCTCATAGTCCCAGTAACAAACATAACATTCATGTTCCTCACTTACCAAATCCGTTCTTGGGGTCACGTTTTAGGCTGACACAAATGATTTCTCTCTCTAGACCACTTAGCGAAGCTTCCTTTTGGATGGCTGGTGATCCAGGTGCTGCAGAAACAAAACAGCTAGAATAAATGCAGATTAATGCAGGGAGACAGTAGATTCATGTAGTACGCAAAATTGAGGCTTCAAAAATTAAAATTATATTTTGTCCTTGTTTTCAATATTACCATTAGTTCTGAATCAATATAATTCAGGAAGGAATCTCAAACAAGCGTTTGGAAATTTGCCTTCTTTAGAAAAGTATATGTACAGTAGCTGTGTAAGCTCTTCCTATAATGTTCCTTTCTGGGAGACTGTGCATTTATCTGCAATGTTTTTATTAAGATTAGGATATCTAAAGAGAAAGGCACGTAGCGCCCATTGAACATAAAGGTGATGTGGACACAAAGTATCCTGTGGGTCCCTTTGGAAACTCTAACCTCAGTCCTGTAGGCTCTTTTGACTCTGTAGGTGCAACCCAATAGGTGCTGATTTTGTAACGTTAACTCTGCTTAACATTGTGCAATTGCCATGGTGTGTTTAAAGCACAGGTCTAACTTTAAAATGAACTAACCAGATAATCATAGGTTTGTATTCCACCCCCTGTGTGCATGCGATATGGCTTCTGTTAGAAAATTAGGTGTCCAGTTCTTATTCCAGTTAGTGTCATGCAAAGGCAAGAACGGAGGAAGGATCTGGAGCCTGTGTTGTCTCATGCGTTATTAATTGGGTTGATCTCTATTGCAAATCAAATTATAACCTTTGAGTGTATAGGGATATTGCCCTGTGCGAGAGCCCTGGGTGGACTGAACTGCATCTCTGAAGAGCAGTAGGCACCATTGATAGAATAATTTTATCATCAAGTCCCTTAGCACTGATCCTTTTGGAGAGTGAAAGGGAAGAACACGGCTTGTCTTGCTAAATTCTGGGTTAATTCCCAGGACCAGAATAGGATATTTCTTAATATCCTATATTAAAGGATATTCTTTAATCTGTCAGCAGAATATATTTTGGTCTCCTGCTATTGAAACAATAAATACGGAAGGGAGCTGTCTCTCTTTCTGATTATTATACTCACCGCTGATCGTGTTCTGAGTTGAGTGGATGGAGAGGTAGTCATAGCTCCTTTGCTTTCCGTTCAAATTGATGTGCGTTTCCGACTGGGATAGCCCTGATGTAGATCTGCCCGGCAGGAAATGAAGACCGCGTTACAGTAACGAATCAGCAATGGTATTTAGCTGGTGTTTAGCACTCTTCATTGTCATTAGGCTGTCAGAGCCAAGTTGGGAATGCACATGTTTATAGCCTTTCAACACTTATCATGATTTCTGGGCCACATTTCATTGTAGAGGAGAATCTTTTTATCCTTGTGCCACCATTTGCTTCCAAAATTACAGCTGCCGTTAGACCACTCGCATCGACTGATTTCCCCCCACGTTTTTCTCTGAGCTGAGTGCGGGCAGTAGGAAAACACAGTGGAGCCTCAGCGTGATTCATTTAGCCCTGCTGTCCATTTAGACAAAACCACATCTGGAGGTTTTCCTGGTAGTTCACATCCTTCTTGGCTCTCTTCTACCTCTTAGTATTCTGAAAGGCACTAGAATTCATGGAAGGCCTTGAGCCTGTGCAGCTATAGTAACTGCCTGCACTGGTGCATGTACCAACGCGAATGAAAAGGGAGAAGCTCTCCCACTGCTCTCCATGATTCGCACCTTTAGACACGGAGGAATCAATTAGGTAAGACCTGTCAAACCCAGCGTCCCCTGTGCATTCAGTTCACATTCTGCCATTTCCAGGGAAAATCCACAGACATGAAAGATTTTGCTTTTATTCTCCCTTATTTTTATCCTTCTCCATAACTCGTTAAGTGGTTCATTCCTGAGTCTGGTACAGATTCAAATGTCACTCTCTTTCAGGTTCTTATCTGATAGACTGTTCTATTCCTGCCTGTGTTTGCACTGCTGCTGGCACCAGGGAGCCCCTGGCCTTTTGGTGTGACCATGATAAAGATTCCAAAAAACCCCAAGTCTGCCTCATGGTTTGCCATACAGGTTTGCAATGTTACAGTCTGTGACTGAGAATTCTTACGTGTGTTTAAAGGAAAAAGCAAACCTACCTGCCAAGATTGCTTTTCTCTCTAGTCCTGTTGTTGGTTTCCACGCTGAGGTTGTCACAAGACTTGCTCATCATCCCGGCAGAAAGGTTTTCCAGGTTTGCTGCGTAGAGCACGTTCTCCGAGCGAGAGAGTCTCTGAATGAGGGCGAGGTGTTCCCGCTGAGCCGCGTACGGAGAACTCGATTTGTCTATTTCCACAAATTTACTTTCCTCTGAATAAGAAGGGAGCGAGGGGGAGGAAAGGAAGATAAATCCACTGATATTATCCCATCTTTATCAGCTCTGAGGTGATTTCTTTCTAACCTTTTGAACGTGCCAGAAAGAAAGATTGGCATCACAGAATCACAGAATGATATGGGGTTGGAAGGGACCTCTGGAGATCATCCAGTCCAACCCCCTGCCAGAGCAGGGTCACCCAGAGCAGGCTGCACAGGAATGTGTCCAGGGTTTCGAATGTGTCCAGAGACGGAGACTCCACCACCTCTCTGGGCAGCCTCTTCCAGGGCTCTGCCACCCTCACAGGAAAGAAGTTCCTCCTCACGTTTCGGTGGAACTTCTTATATTTAAGTTTGTGCCCATTTCCTCTTGTCCTGTCCCTGGGCACCACTGAAAAGACTGGCCCCATCCTCCTGACACCCACCCTTTAAGTATTTAAAGGCGTTGATCAGATCCCCCCTCAGTCTTCTCTTCTCCAGACTAAAAAGACCCAAGTGCCTCAGCCTTTCCTCATGAGAGAGATGTTCTAGTCCCCTCATCATCTTTGTAGCCCTGATACATATTTGTTCTGGTATCCTTAAGGATATCTAGGCTTTGGTGTGAGTGGAAAAGGTTTCCAGTCCATTTCTTTCACAGAAAGTATATGCTCTATTTAGATTTCATTTCTATGAATTATACTGCAAACTTTCCACAAAGACAGATGAAATGTACAACCCTTTATAATTTAAACATGAATATCTTTGTAAAGTATATTCTGTAAATATTCAGTCTATGAGAAATACCTGTCTGTCAGAGACTGCATTAGCCAGGTGGGTGGTTTCCCATCCTTCAGGCGCCCACCATTCTGATATAGGTGTATCTGAGAGGACAGGAGCTCTACTAACACACCTCTCTTAAGCCAAGGAGCTGCCTGTTTGCTCTGAGCCATTTGCTCACATGAAGCTAAGTAGGGGACCCTCTTGGTGGCAGTGCTTGTGATCCAATTTTCCACTTCCGAGTGAAATCCGCTACTTGCTTAATGATGCCTGGGCTCTGCTATGTACGGATCTGTCCTTTCAAAAGATTTTATTTCCCTGAAACAAGTTCTGGAGGAGGCATTGCTAATTTATGTAGGTTCTCAGCTGGTGGGCTGGAGGGGGGATTTGAAGGAGGGAGGGACAGCAGGCAATTGGAGACATGTCGGAAGGTAAAACAAGAACCCTGCTTGGTACAGGCTGGCACAAATACGGGTTTTGATTCTGCGTGTACGTGACAGTTGACCTCCCGTGTGTTTTCCTAACAAATATTAGCCCGAATGCAGCTTTCTAGAGCACTACTCTGTAGCGTTAGACCTGGGCTCCCTCTTTCCTTGGCGACTTTGATCAGGAGCATTTGTGAAGGCATCAGAAGGCTTAAATGTCCACAGGATTAGCACAGTCTGAGAGTTGCCATGGTGATTTCAAAGTAGGGGGTTGCTAGCAAGTTTTGAAGAGATGGTGACTTATACATCTGAACAGCACAGCAGAAGGAAGGGTTTCCCTTGTGCAGAAAGAGCCTTACAATCTCTTACATCCCCACTGTGGGGACAACAGCAGCATTTTCAACTACTGTCATTGCCTTCTTTGTGAAGGAGGCAGTTTTTTGCCTTTTTTTGGGGGGACAGCAAGAACCTGCAGTCACGCAGCTTGTGTAAGTCTGGCTGGTTTCAGTGATTTGGGGTGCTTGTAGTCAGGATTTAGGTTATCATTTTCTTAGCTCTCCATCTTTTTGTTCTCTTATACGTGGCATGTAGTAATTTTTATTAAGATGTATTACCACAAGCAAATGTGACACAGGAACCTTTAAGATTCACCGTTAGCACTCATTTGTATGCTACAAATCACAATCCCACTAAGTTGTGTTTGAAGCTACAGGAGCCCAAGCAACAAAAAGTGCCTTGAACCTAAATATCATCCTAGCGCCTTTTTCCGTGGTAACAAGTTTGTGCTGGTGGAATTTCACTTTTCATGAAATAATTTTAGTGGGGAAGAAGCAATATATCAATCAACTTGTTATATCCCATCATATAATTTGTTGCCGAGACTTGTACAGTTTTACTAGAGAAAGGAGTATCCCAGCAGAGAAGATGTGACACTCGATTCTCCTGCTGTGACTCACTGGGTCAAATACTTAGTGGTTGTAAATAATCATGATTCTGTTCAAGGCAATGGATGAGTCCTCAGCTACTGAAAACTCACGTTGCTCCACTGAAGAGTGGTGACAGTTGTTGGCTCAGGCTGTTATTTCTTAGGTGCCTCAGTTTCCCCATAATGATCCTCACCCGCCGTTGCAGAGCCTGCTGAGAACCGTGGCTGAGAAGTGCTGTGTATCTGCCCTGGGTTGAGCAGAACCTTGTCTGAGAAACTATGGGAAATGTGAAGTCTAAGGAGGTATTAGTCATATCTTCCACAGACTCGGCAGAATCTAAGAGAAGAGCAGCTACAGAGCTGGGTGGCTCTGACTGACGTGCCTTTGGCTTAGTGGTTTTGTCCTGGGTTGAATCATAGGGTTGAACCCCTCCCCTGTCTTATGCAAAGATAACGAGTTAACTAAATTCAGCTCCAGGATATCGGGGCCCTACTACAGTTATTCTTTGTGGGGAACATTTCTCAGGTTACATTTGGGGTAAGTTTGATACATTTCTTCAGAATTCTCAGCAGGTTTCCTGAAGGGAATTGTTATCATGCTGCTTTTTTGTTTTTTTTTAAATCTGAGTTTAGCAACATGGTTGTTATCATCAGAGAACCCTCTCCACCCCCTGCACGTGCCCACTCACTAAATTGCACACGCTAAATTAGATTTACACCCCTCTAACTTCCAGTGGAGACATTATTTTCTGGTCCGAACATGAGAAACTGAAGCCCAGTGAAACTGATGTGGCAGGTTCTGATTGAACGCGCCTTTTCTAAAACCTAACCTTGTCCCACGGCCTGAATAACGAAAGAGCGTTTATACCTCACCTGATGAAGTTTGCCGAAGTTGCCTGGAACTCATCTGTGCATTGAATTTGTGCTGTGCAGAGCAGAGGTCCAGGAGATATTTACATGTCTTTGCCGTGTCGGTAACGAAGGTGTGTTTCTTGCCACTGAAGCTGCTTTCAATCATGAATTTTTTTCTCTAAAGGGAGGAGGGGGGGGGGAAAAGCACAGCTTGCTTCATATATCAGTCATTACACCAAGGCACTGAAAGTTTACTTGTGTAATCTTGTTGGTTTGTCCAGCTGTATTTATGCCTGGCTGCTTGCCTCTTGGGTGCAATACATGTCCGTTGTAATTTCGGCAGTTGTTAGGGAGGTGTCTGTCATTGGGATCGTCACTGCCCTGTGTGGAAAGTTAAAAGCCCTTGGACATTGACTGCGCTGAGGGCAGATTGATAGATCTGGCGAAATTTGGCCCTACAGATGTTAAAATGATTAAACCAATTTAATGTGAAAATGAAAATATCTTCAAGGGGCAGAAGGGCCATTTTGGGAGAGCAAACAGGCAGGGAACTGTGTGATGCAGGTTGACACCTACACTGTATGATGATAGATTGGTGTATCTCTGATGGCAGAACACCATTTAGTAGGGGTCACAATCTTGTCAGCAATACTGGTTTGTTAATAGACATTAAGATACTAAGAGATGAGGATGGGAATAATGAGATCTGGACAGAGGGAGACATGATCCCATGAGCTGATGTAGGTAGGAAAACCAAAGAAAAGAGAGAGAGAGAGAAGCAAAGATGAGGGGAATGAATATGGAATATGCCATAAAGAGATTTGACATGGTCTCTGTAATGGCCAACACCAGATTGTTCAGTTTTATAGTAATTTGACTCCAGTGTTGGCAAAAAAACTCCAGAACTAAACCTCACTAAGACCTGGGTATCTTGGTATCCACATCCAGATCCAGCCTTGATTTTGGACTGTTTTCAAGAAGGACTTGCCTGTACGGAATGACTCTAATTCTGGCTTGAATACACTAAATTTATCAAAGTGACAGGCAGAAGGAGAGTAAAGTAATAGAGTGGAGAAGACATTCACTTGGTTCCAACTCACATGAGCTGAAATTCTCTCTGTTTCGCGCCACTGGAATCTTAAGCTGGCAATTCTTGTGTGATTTTTCACCTCGTACACAATGATGCCTTTGGCACAGATTCCCAGGATGATGTCCCCTCCTGCTCCTTTCTTCTCTTGGCCCACGCGATAGAACAACACTCCATATTCTGGAAGTTGCTGAGTCACCTTGAAGAGAAAAAGTGCATTTACCATGAGTTATAAAGTTTGCTAAATTGTACCTCAAAGTATCTCACCTAAATATAGTGGAGACTTTTGAGGGAATTTCACTGCCCCAGAATTCCCTCCAGTGCCAAACTTTATAGTTACAGGTCTTCTGTGTCACTTCTTTGGTGCACGGTGCTCGTTGGTGGGTGAAAAGTTAAATTGGATTATACTTCAAGAGACTGAGGAGTCCACTTGTGCCCCTGCCTTCTAACTGTGTAGAGGGGTCTCTGAGGAACTCACCAGGGGGTCTGGGTGGTGTTGCTTCTCTTTCTACCTCCTGCACTTGGCCACGAAATGTTAAAATGTGACTCAGACCCTTTACAGGACTATGGAATATGAGGAGGGGTTTCCATCTTCTTTTGTGATCTGCAGATCAATATGAGTTTATTCTAAAATATTTTGGTTTTATTTTCTGGGAAGTTAAGGCAGAATCCGCAAATGACTTTTTTAACCATGAATAGAGATTTCCCGTGACCAAAATAAAACACTTTTAAGAAGATCTGTTTTTCAAAAACTATCCAGAGCACAAATGTTCAGGTCCTGAAAACTGGGGCATCTATAATCACTAGCTGAATCTGGGTTTTAATTTTTAATCCCTTTCATATTTGGAATTTGGATGTTCTTGCCATGGGGGCTATCTTTCTCACTTTGTATGATGAGTTGGCTCCTTCTACGGACTTATTCATTGAAACAGATACGAACAAAGCTGCTTTTCTTCATTGGATTTGGCACGCATGGTGGGACTGTCATTAAGGCTAAGCTTCAGTCTATTTCTTCAATTCCACTGACAGTGTTAGATGAGGAACTAACATAATTAAACAGCAACAGAACTAAAATGATGCTATAAATAAAAGCATGTGGCACTGCAGCAAAATGGCTACTGATATTTATCCATTATCTAATCCCTCACATTTTTCATTTGATGGGCAGCAGAGAAGTTTGGTGGAGAAGGAGAAATTAGGGGGAAAAAAATTAAATCCCACATCATTGTGACATCCTAGAGCCCTAGAGAAATAGTCACGTGAGAAAATACTTCAGACAACTCCTTCCTCACTTCCAGGGCTCACAGATATTTTTAAACAAATAATCACTACATGTTTAGAAAGTGGCTGAACAGCTGCTGTAGTTTCAGAAGTCAAGAAAGCGCTTATTTTTATAATCAAGCCCATTTTTATAATCATCTCAAATAAATGCAGTAGGTGTTTTTATAATCATCTGGAACCAAGATGTTGGTAACATGCTGAAAATTTGCATCAACCTTTAAGATATTGAAAATGCCCTGAAATGTGCATTAACTATCAGTGAAAGGAAACCTATCATGTAAATGTGATGTAAGTTATTTAGTGACAGTATCTCCAGCAGAATAAAAATATGAGGGTTCTGTTGACTATTCAAATTTGTTCACATTATTTAAAATCCACTGTATCAGGCAAGAGGGAAATGATGGACAATGGTAAACAGAGAGAGGCTTTCTATCTCAAGACAAATAATGTTTGGGGTATGGCAAATTACCTTTAAAAATTCCAGTTCAGCCTCATCCTCGAAGAGGGAACGATTCATACGATGTAATTTTGCAAGCTCTCGCTGTACGTATGCCAGGGTCATTTTCTCTATTCGGCTTGCTGGAATGTAGTCTTCAACACGAAAATAGCTCTTTCCATGCATCTTTGGGAAAAAAAAAAAAATGAAAACAAAAAACAAAAGAGAGAGGAGCCTTTTGTTCTTTCTTGACTTTTCTTATTTGGTGCATTTCCATCTTTAGAGTGACCAGTGTGTTGAAGTCACCCTGTTGCCATGTCCTAAAAGAAGATGGGGAACAGCAGGTAGCGTCCCGACAGCCAAATGTGCCTCTTGCTTTAAGCACACCCTACTTCTCTGCTCAAAGGGGAAAATAGAGGTCCCTACAGGCACTTAGAGCTGACAGCTACACCTGCATCAGCACAACCGACAATGGGAGACCCAATGTAGGGATGGACCTGACCAGATGGATCAGACCACTCAGAGTTCAATTAATAGAGCTGCACTGATTTGTGTAGCAAGATATGGCTGAGAACATAAATGACTATTTTCTGTACACGTCAAAACTAGGGTTACTCATTCAGATACACCACGAGTGACCTTCCTGTTTTTGTAGCTTGTGGATCTGAGTCTACACGCAAAATTGTGGAGCGTTTATTTATTTTTCTCTCCCACATTTTCTAATCTCTTTAAACCCCCCTGCACATCCAAGCTCTGCCCATGTTGGAAATTTTCTACAGATTTTCTGGAGTTTCTGGGCTATGTTAGCAATTACGAAGGACCAAGAGTCTTTCATCATTCTGCCATATTTCCTGCCAAATTCGCCTGGCTCATGACTGCTCCTTAATCAGGCAAATTTTGTAATTTTTTAAATTAAATCTGAAATGGGATTACTGAAGGATTTAGCTGAAATTATGTGCTATTCATATTTCTTCTTTAAACAATATGTGACAAACAAAAGCTGTTGAAAGAGACTGGTGAGAAATACTGTATTATTTCTCCACACCTCAGAAGCGTAATTGCCAAGCTCTGCCTGTAAAGCCAAAGCGCCGAGTTTCAGGGCAGTCTCGTCATTGCAATACAATCGCTCCTCCAAAATATCTTTACGAAGCTGCAGGTAAAACTGATGCCTCGTCAAGCCGTGTCTGGAACACAAAAGGGTTTAGGGACACAGGAGGGGCCTTGAACAGTCACCCGAAATGCTACCGTTTTTCCTGCAGTTAGCAGAACCGTGCACTTACTGAATAACATTAAAGTGGTTGACAAAGAATTTTATCCTTAGAAAGAGTGTGAAGTTAATGATGGAGGTTTTCTTCTTGGGTTGGTCATTCCAGCCCTCTGGGGCCACTTTGTAGAGTTTGGTCTCCTCATCCAAAAAGAAGAATTCTTTACCTGAAATGAGAATTTGTGGTTCTGTGATAAGTCTGGAGATACTTCAGTAGCTCAAAGTTCTGCTGTCTTCATTCAGTGCGTCACTAGCGATAAAAAATAAAATAGATCATGGATGTCAGTAGAGATTTACTTCTCTGTGTCATGGGCTAACATATTTCTTCTTTGGCAAAGAATTTTGTGTGTAATTTGGGATCACGGTTGTTAGGTGCTGGATTGGTGTGGTATCTATGGAATCATTCAGGAATCGATGGGGCTTGCATTCTGCTCACCCTTCAGGTTCTGCATCCCATTGTAATCCTCATGCCCTACACTCAAGGTGGGCTTCTCCCTGGTGCCTCAGCCGTGCTTGCCATCAGAGATGGGCTGGGACGATAGGGGTCTTGTAGATGAAATAGCTGTCCCTGTGGTCCAACTTCTAAGCAGGAACAAAATCAGTCAGCCTTCCTAGTACAACACTTCCTGGAATTTCTGCTGGAGCTTTATGGGTCAGTATTATTCCAGTGCAAGGCTGGGACATGGGCTTTTCTGCATGGGACTATCATCCAGTAAGGGTATGGCTGTGCTGAGGCACAGTCCCAGGGTAGACATGCTTTCCATCAGTGCAGTACAGTTTAAAACAACGGACCTTACTTTTCCTTAAGCTTTGGGTCTGCTTTCATCTGAGGATCTAAAGGAATGTTACTGGAATTCATTAATAAAGTGAGTACAGAGGCATTGAGAGAGAGAACTGTAGTTGTAGCTAGCTGTGTCTCGTTACCTTTCAGGTAAGCCAAGCCAAAGTAGAAATGTTCCACCAAGTTTGCATACGCCACCACGGTGTTGAAGACATCTCTTGCCTTGGACTTGATGTCACATTGCACCTCAAGGCACTGCCCGTTGAGTAGAATCACATTGAGATCCCTTTGGGACAAATAGGATTTCCCTTTTTTAGTCTAAGAACGTGTAACAGAAAATGAAGAATGAGTGCCAAGTACAAGCCATGCATGTTCCACAGCATTTCACTACTGACACCCCATAGTCTCCTGTCTCTGCACAAACTGATGGATTCAGTCACAGCACTGTGCTATTCCCTGCCTCCTTTTTCATAAGTTAATATCCCAAACATTTCTAATTTTATAAAACCCAGGGAATCCCAACAAAACAGCTGGGCATACTCAGACTCTACAATCACCAGGGTTATTTTAGATTTGAAGGTAATTCCAAATTTTCTTTGCCCTTACTTTTCCTGCTGTGTGCTGTCAGCCTTTTACCTTATCTAAATTAAACATAGAGGATGTGCCTGAAAACTGGGGGAGTCCAATACATTGGCACTAGATATCATGGTGCATATTTGCTGTATACTCTTCGTCTCAAAAGTCCTGTGCTATAGTAAGCATTCGTAGCTGAGAAGGATAAATTAAGCTGTTTTCACACCAACAGAAATAACTACCTAGCACTGAGAATGAAATGCCCTCCTTTCAAATCTCAATACCCCTGCAGGAACCTTGCCTTGGTTTGGGAGGAGGACAAGGCAAGGATGCTGGGTTGGGACTCAGCGTGACTTACCAACAGCCCCAGCTAAAAGGCCACTGGATTAGTTCTACGTTCTTAACGTTCACACTTACCACAATGGATCCAGGCAGCTGTAAGGTCACTGGCGGTTCACTAGACAAAATAATAAATTCTGGACCTGAAAACTGTAAGGGGGCAATTTAGAAATTTTAATAAATGTCTCCTTAATTTAATGAAGATCCTAAACACCAGTACCAACGAAACCCATTTCTGTTGATCTGTGTGCTGTAGCTGATTGACTTCAGTGTCTAATAAGGTGCCAGTGCTGACTGAAGACTTCTCTCTGTTTGGGGTCTCTCCTGTGTCTCTCTCCTCTCTCCTCCCCAGTCTCTCCGGGGTCTAATTAGGGATAAGCTCATGCTGAAGCCTTTTCTTCTCTAAAGGCCCTTAACCAAGATCCATTTCCTTTGCAAGGCACCTATTTTCATGACAATTTCTTCTGAGAACTTTTCCCATTTGATTCCCAAGTTACTGTGAAGGCAGTCACAGACCTGTACACACACACACACTGATTTCATACCTCTAGCTTCCATAGGGAACCAGACTAAAATGCAGAGCTACTTTCTTTCCTGTAATGAGGGTTGACTGATATTTCTTAGTAGCAGACCTTGTATTGTTTTGCTTTAACTACAACAAACTTTAACAGCACGAGATGCTGCTTTTTCTGCTGAGCATCTACCTCAAAGAACTTTGTATCTTGAGTTTTTTTCAGGTTCATCTATGGTTTTAGATCCTTGAAGCAGACAGAAATAACTAAATGTCTGCAAGTGATAAGATGTGGATCCTTCCAACCATTATCCATGACCTTGAGCCATTTAGATCTTTTTTTTTTTTTGGAGAAAATTTAGGATTGTTTCATAATACTAGTATTGTCCTGCCAACAGACAATGCGGTTTTGTATCACATACAAAGAGGGACTAGCACTTTGTTGTAACAGTTGCTGGACTCCTTCTGAGGAACTCAATTATTATCTCAGCAAAAATCATATTAAAAAATTTAAAACTAAGTTTATATATAAAAAGATAATTTTCTGAAGTATCTAACTGAAACTCTTGATCAAAGTTCTGCCACTGGTCAGTCTTGAGCTTGTGAGCTGGGAGCAGCTGAAGGTTCTCACCAGCCTGAAACCTGTCCCTTCTGCTCCCGCAGCAGAAAGCTCCATGGGCAGCACCACTGTGGAGATTTCTGTGACTCAGTTATTTCTGCGTTTTTCTCATCCAACTGCCAAACAAACATTATCCTTCCCATTTAACAGATTCCTACAACAAACCAGGAACTAGAAATGGACCTTTAGGTGAACTACTGGTTTGGCATGCTCCCTGCTGGCCTTTGCTCTCTGGCCAGGCAGACACCATAAAAAAATATTTAAGTCCTTTGAGTAGTGTTGACCAGTAAGTGTTGGGGTTCAGTGTCTCTGTAAATGTTTTAGCTGTTCTGGAGCTCCTGTCAAAGTGGTTGATGGAAACAGTCCATATGGTGTGTGATGCCTGCAGAAATCACACATGTAGCTCAGAGAGGGTTTGACTATGAGCTTTAGCTTACTCTTTATGGACAAGAGCTTTCACTGCCTTCAGTTCTGAGTTATCAAAACTTCATCATGCCTGATCTGGAGTCTGTCAACTTAGAATCCTCATCTAATGAGATGACTCAGTAGGTAATATGCGCGTCACTGGCAAACAACAACTGGATGAGAAGTTCCTTTAGTGATATTTACATTTTGAAATCAGCTTATATGTTTTTCATTAGTCACCTTTTCCTTCCTGTGGAACAGACATTTCTGCGATGCAGCAGCTGCGGTGTAGTCCTTTGTAGACACAGAGAAGGTGGAACCTAAACTTAGCAGGTTCTGTCTGCTGTTCTTTTGAGTCCCACCAGGGATTTCTTCTACAGCGCTGACTGACCTTCAAAAGAAATGTCATAGTGAGCAATATATACAGCGTACGATCAAACCAACACTGCCTGGGGACAAAGAACTTAACGTACATTGACTGGCAGGACATTATGAAATCCAAGGCAACGTCAATTATAAGTTGTTAAATGTTTCTTTACAGAAGAAGAAGAAAAATTTAACAGGAATAACATTACTGGTGCCGTTTATAAATAAATCTAAGCTATGCTGTAATTCAATAACAGTTTTTGGTTGGTTGGTTGGGTTTTTTCATTTGGTGAGACAGCTCTAGCTGGTTTAAGACTGGTGAAGCCAACAGGCAAAAAGTGTAGCCTCATGCCTTTCTGGGAATTCTACGGGATGAAGTCAATTCCTCATTTCTTCTTTTCTGAAGCAAAAAAAGCTTCAGAAATCCATAACATTTGTTGTTACATTATTCAGAATTTTCCAGGAATTGGAACTGAATTATTTGAATGCAAATTCATTAGCATAAATTAATGTCTCAGGGACCTGAGCGCATTTTCAATTTAATTAAGAGAAAGATGTGTGAAAGATCAGAAAGCTGTCTTTTACTATACTTTTAACCTCTAAAGTAATGGTGTTTTCTACACGAGCCCCTGGGAAACTGTTTCCTATGGGAAATGGCTTGCTGGAAATTTGGAGAAGAGAGTTCATCTTTCAACAGAGGAGGGGAACATTCTCTTGGCAGCATGATTTTAGATCAAGGATATCAAGATGACACCCAGATTAGTAGTCAGAGGCATGGCGATTGCTCCAAAATACTCAGTAAATAAATCTTCTGTTACTGATATCGTTGCCGGGTGTGTGATGCATAGATCAATGTCTGTATACACAGATATATATGTGTGTGTGTGTGTAGTTAGACAGGTAGACAGAGACTTCTTTCTTTACAAAAGCTGCCACTATCCTGCTTGTAGCTCTTTCTTATTGCAGGTTTAGATGTGTACTGGGGAATCTCACATTGCTCAGATTATCGTGGCTGGTTTATCAGGAAGTTCAAACTGTTTACTTGGGATACGTCTAATTGGGAGTTGATCTAAATGGAGTGTTTCCTGTGGGCCCAAATTACTCATGTCATGGTTAAAAGAAGACACTCCTGTTTAACTGGGTCAAGAACTCCATTTAAATGGGATGTCTGTAGGGATTACATGGTGCTTAACTGTGGGATTCTGGCCTTTGTGGTGCCTAGAGGCTAACAGTATTTACACCTCTTCTTCATGTGGAAACAGCCATAATTACAGCTGTTCTATGCTAACACCCAGTCTGGAAAACTCTTGTTTGGCAACAGTGGTGTTTCCCTGGCTTTTGAAAAGGAGTTAATATCAGTTGTACAATTCTCAGCTGTCCTGGTCTGTGTCCAGAGGGCTGCTGTTACCTGCCATGGCTGAAATGAGGCTAATCCCCATGGCAGAGCAGGGTCTTTACTGCTGGTGTCCCTGGGTTACCTATAACTCTGCAGTGAAGTGCTGGATGTGGCTGACACAACAGAGACAAATCAAAGAACTGAGAGGTAAATGCAAATAATCCCCTGAAAATGGTGGATCGTGCACATGGTCTGTCATAACCGCTCCAGGACACATCAGGCCTCTGCTAAAGTGACAGCAAGGCAGGACTGGATCCAAAATCTGAACGTAGACAAATGCAGACTCTGCAGAAAGCCTTGCCAGCGACAGCAATGACTCTTTGTACTTTCTCAACAAGGTTTTCCCTTCCACGCTCTCTGTGGAGCTGGTTCCCAGCAGTTTCAGTCGCAGCGGGCTATTGCTACTTACCTGTCTGGTTCTGACAGAGACACGCTGGGGACAGATGCTCTGGGAGGCCAGTGACATCTGGCAGGACACGATGGGAAAGAGCAAGGGTGGGAAACTTCAATGTGCTTGTTTTGTATGGATTGATGAGGGCCCGAGCTCCATTTCACTACAGCGTTTGGACTTTCACTTGCAGCCAAATCGTGTCTAGGTCAATCTATTCTTAAAATAGGCATTTTCTGATAACGGCATCGCCACACTAGTTGTCTGCTTCACGTGGTAATAAACCAGCTTCTGTCTTTTAGGAATCGGAGTTTTGATTACCTGTTGATGAAGAGCTTGTAGCTGCTTTGTGTCCTTGACCCGCTAAGGGTGGGGTCCCATGACCTGTGTGTCTGTGGAACTCTCCCTGGAACGAATAAAGGACATTTCACAATTGGAGCAGCACTTGGCAGGCATCAGATCTTGGGACAATTACAACAAGGAGGAAATTTAGACTGGTCACTTCCTCTCCCGTGTCCTCGTTTGGGCATGATAAATGGCTATTTGATAAGGCTGAGTGAATACTACACCAGCAGCATTCCCAGTTCTTCAGTTATTGTTACTTCCTCTTCATAACCCTTCAAGTGAATGTAATTTGGAAAATATCCGTGTAGGTGCAATGGCTGTTATTTCCGTATGTATGGGGGTAATTTATGAAACAGCTTTTGCTCTTCAGAAATTACCCCTGGTATTATTTGTTCTTCTATTTCCAGGCATAGAAGCAGGGCAAAAAAAAGCAATGAAATTTCTCTGGCTTAATCAGAGTAGGATATAAAATCACTGAAATGAAAACTGTAAATATTCCACTGGTGATTTGCCACATTAAATCTATTGTGACTGTTTTTACATCATAAGAGCCTGGTATTGTATAATTTGTCAGTCACCTCTGCTGCTACAGAAAGGATAGGCATTGCTCTGTCCAAATACGTGCAGGGTGAAATTTAGAGGGAGAACCCAAAAGGATTATGCAGCTGGTAGTTTCACAAACATTTCTTCTAGCAGTAGAGATGTTTAAAATCCTTTAGGGAAGGATGGGAAGGTTGAATTTTTCTTCCCTGGGACCATTTCATTGATCTTGTTTGAAGAATTGCATCTCAAACTATTATACATGCAGAATGACAGAGGTGGTAAGATGAGCTATGGGGAAGTAATCTTTTAGGTCAGCTTTTTCTCCAGATGAAATATCCATGAACTACACCCTGAGACCTCACTCTGAATTCCACCATGAAAACGTGACATTGAATTCTAGTGTACTGACCACCAATAACATTTTTAAAAACTAGAAAATCTACAGTCACATTGCTAAAATATGCATAAACATGGGGTTTTTTTCAAGCTGCAGATGGTAGTGACAAATTGTGAGATTTAAGATAAGCCAAACACTCAGGGCTGGTTACCAAAGCTAGGATTCGGTCCTGCGTTCTGAAATGACGTGCTTTTTAATGAGAAAACCTTGCAAAATTCTCTGCTTACACTATAGGTTTCACATAATTGTATAAATATACTTTGACAAGCACGTAAAATTCCCCTTAGTTGTTTTGTCTCAGCTGTTATGGCAGTGGAACAAGTTGGCTGGTTTTAGTGGCCAGACTGCCGTGCTTTGATCACAAATCCAACATGTTCCTCATGTTTAAGTAACATGTGGCTCTCAAAGAAGATGATCCTGTAGATGATTAATTTATTATACGGTCAATGAGCTTCTTAAGTACAGTCTGGATAGAGATATTGATCTCCCTTGACAATCTCCGTGCTCTGCTAGATGGTAATATTTCTTTTCAGAGAAGAATGCATTTTTCTAAGACATTATCTCATGAAAGAATGCCTGCAGCAAACAAGCTCTCACATTCTGCATTTTTGCCTGTATTTTTAGAGTTTTGCCTTACAAAATTCCGAGTATGAACAGCTACCAATGTTTCAGTGGAGACTGACACAGATAGATTCACTGGAATGAGCCTTTGTCAAGTTTATAACCCAAATTTTTTAATAAAGGACATACAAAACAGGCTCCTGAGTTCATCTTCGCTATGTGCCACTGACATGTATGTGCCATATAGGGAGCAGCTGCAATCTCGGGGTTTTATTGATGCTGATATTGATCGCAATTCTGGAGCTCCAGAAAAGTACCTTTAAGGAGCAGAATATCAACAGCAGTTGTGTGAGTAACCTCACCTTCCCCATCCAAGGCCTTGGGGCTGAGAGGCTGTTACATGGTGCTTTTTTTTCCCAGGATGTATTAGTTTTCCCTCTGAATTATCTCCTGGCAGACTTGTGATAATGCAGTGGGCACCCAGGTTTTTCGCCACCTTTCTAGGGAAATCAGTCCCTGGAAATCATGCTTTATGCCTTTTCTTTTTGCCTAGTAAATTTTAAACCTTTCATATTTGGAAGAGTGTGGGGAAAATGTTCCTATGAATTTCATGACAATCAGGAGCTGGGTATCGTAAACCCAAATTAATGCTCCTCAGTGAGAAAAAGCAAGGACTACTCAGCAGTTTTCAGTTCTTTATGGCATTAATGAACTAACCAGTTGAGGTGCGTACCTCATTGCAATGTCACTGATGTAGTGGATGGTAGCGTTACTGCCTTAGGGAAGAAACTTCTGGGATAAAAAAACTACAGAGAGCTGTGGAATGGAGAATAGAAAGGGGCAGGAGTGTGAGAGTGGGGAGCTAGCATGCTCAGCCTGGTTTTTTAGGAGAAGCTGATGACATTTAGCAACAGGAACTTGTTGCTCTTGGGCAGTGTGAACGTCCTGTCTGTGTGTCCCTAACTCAGATCCCAATTTAAACCCAAAGATACACTTGCGCAGCAGTACTCCCCTTCCTGCTGAATCCCCTCCTTTGCTTCATAGAACTCTCCTAATTTGTGATTTCAGTGGCTTGGGAAGGCCCCTGACTGATTTCTACCACAGTGACTCCACTGAACGGATCCTCTCCCAGGAAGTTTCTTTCATGCTGTTCCTGCCATAAAAGGATTGAAAATGGAGCTAAAATTCCCACTGTAATATCCCTGGACAAAGTAAATCAGAAGAGCAGCATTGCAACCTGGCATTTAGCACGATGGAAACAACATGCTGAGTAGGAAATACTCAATCGCTTTAGGACAAAAATGAAGAGGAGAAAAAAAAAAGGGTTGTTTGGTTGTTTTTTTCCTCTAGATCTCAGAATTAATCCCTTTGGTTTTGAATGGACTTGAAGAAACATTAATCCCCGCCATTCAAGTCTTAGGTATTATTCATAATTTGACTGATTTCAGTGCTGCCATCTTGACATTGCCCATCATATACTTTTGTGGGGTAGTTCCAACATTTCTCATCCCTGTGTCAGAAACACGCTGGCCAGGCTTTGGGATCTGCTGAACAGCTTCACCTGGCAAAGGGGGCATAAAGCAGGAGAGAGGAGATGGCGCTGCAGGGTAACCAGGGAATATATAGCTTTGCAGTAGGACACAAGTAGAAAAAAATCCAGTATAAAAGGATCTTTTCTAGCAGAGATATACCTCCCTAGTCACGGAACCACAAGTGCATTGGAGTACCCATCACTGGCCATACAGGGGTGGTCTCACATCTCAGGGGAAAAAAGAGATAAGCACATAATTCATAAACGTAATCTTTCAGGAAAATCTTACCTCTCCTGTGACCTCGGTTAGACAGGATCAAAGACGTACTCTCAGAAATACTGTTAGAGTCACTGTAGTCCACAGAGAGTTGTCTGTAATCTTCTGTTGACCGGCTATAATTCATTAATCTGGACCCTTTCTCTGGAAACAGAAAGGAAATATGGTGAATCATGTACTTTAATTATAAATCATAGTATCTGCAGGATAACGTACATAACATTTGGCTTGACTAATTACTATATAGTCCATGTCTGTCTTCTAACCCTGACTACAATTCCTTAAGGACCAGGGAATGCTTGGTAACTTCATTCTATTACTTCCGTAATCTTGTTCTGATCCAAAATAGGTCTCATAGTTCTCCTCAACCATTCCAAATAGAATAAATCTAATATCTTAATTCTGTTCTACATGTTCAACTGAAAGGTTGCAAAGTACAGATCACAGAATGATATGGGGTTGGAAGGGACCTCTGGAGATCATCTAGTCCAACCCCCTGCCAGAGCAGGGTCACCCAGAGCAGGGTGCACAGGAATGAGTCCAGGTGGGTTTGGAATGTCTCCAGAGACGGAGACTCCACCACCTCTCTGGGCAGCCTCTTCCAGGGCTCTGCCACCCTCAAAGGAAAGAAGTTTCTCCTCATGTTTAGATAGAACTTCCTATGTTCCAGTTTGTGCCCGTTTCCTCTTGTCCTGTCCCTGGGCACCACTGAAAGAAGACTGGCCCCATCCTCCTGACACCCACCCTTTAAGTATTTATAGGCATTGATGAGACTCCCCCTCAGTCTTCTCCAGACTAAAAAGACCCAAGTCCCTCAGCCTTTTCTCATCAGAGAGATGTTCTAGTCCCCTCATCACCTTTGTAGCCCTTTGCTGTACCCTTTCCAGCAGTTCCCTGTCCTTCTGGAACTGCGGAGCTCAGATAACCTGCAACTTTCTCCTTCCTTATATTCTGAAGTGCACAACCTTCAGCTATAAATTATTCTTTCTGTGTGCGGGATGGACAGTGCCCAGACACAATCGGCTGCAGAAATTCCATTAAGGGGTCATCCGAAGTCATTAGGAAGTACAAATTTCCACAGAGATCACCCCAGATACACAATCACTAGAACCAGTAGAAGGCAAACGGCAGGAATTTGTGGCAATAGGGGGTTGAAGATGGGACCACCCATTTTGGCAGCAGCAGAGTTTCACCAGCTTATGCCACAGCTTAGTTTCTGAGTGAGTTTTTATAAGCTTACTTCTGAGTAAGACAATATGATTTGTGGGGTGGTTTGTCTGTATGTTTTCAAAAGAGTCTCCTTTTCCTATGACCAATAATGCCTAATAGAAATGTTCCACAGGTATTTAAGTGTGTGTTTAGTTCTATCTGATGTTGATGGAATGTATATGTGATTTGCTGAATTGGAATTGGATTTTGCCTAATGTTGAGCACATCCAAGAAAAGTCTGCATAGCTCTGGCCAACCTTCCTCTTGCCCCAAAATCAGAGATTTCTGTTGAAGTGAACAGTAGAATGTAGAAACTAGAAAAAAGAACTATCTGAAGCTGAAGCCCGCATTTAGTTGCAGTTAGAGAATTACTCTGAGGGATAATACAATCTTGATCATAGTCAAATGAAATGTGAAATTAGTATATGCTGGTTTATTTATATAGTGAGCAGGATTTGGCCTTGTGTCTTGAAATCACTCCAGCAATCCATGTGTGAATTTATCAAACTTTTGACTAGAAAATGGAACTAAAATCAAAAAGAAACCACAAATCTTTGCACGAATAATCAAATAGGAAGGATGAATATTTACTCCTTAATGGCACTAGGATAACTTCACAGAATCCCACTCCTTACCTTCGAAAATACACTGGAGTATACAAAGCACAAAAGCAGTTTTGAAAGTAGGTTTTTTTATGCAAAGTGCTTTAAGAGTCAAATCTGTGCAAGCTGATTTGTTATCATTGCTTCACAGCGCTCAGTCTACTATCCTTTGAGGAAATAAGGAACAGAAACCTTGCTGACTTGCCTCAGAGTCTTTCCATTAAGAAGTCATTTATATGTAAAGCAATAAATATCCCGTCCAACGCTACATGTAATCGCTACAGCATGAAATTAAACAATTCACCTAGCTTGGGAAAGACTCAGGAAAGGCTGGCTGTGTCCTTATTAGAGGGTTCAGATTGTAAGTCTTTCTTTACCTTGGTGAAAATTCATCTGGGAGGAGAGCGGCGAGGTGTCCGATATTTTCTCGTGCAGCCTTTTCCTTATTACATGGCTTCTGTTGAGCTGAGAGGCTGTGCTGTCCTCGGCGACTACTCGCTCTACCTGAAAGACAGAAGTACTGCAAGTTAATGTCATATGATGTGTGGACTTCAGACTCTCATGCTGAAGTGATCCTTGCCCTCTGCTGATTTGCCTGGTATAAGCAACTTCATCTTCTCAGACTCAAAGCAGGGTTGAGTTTTGATGGCTTCACGCTCTAGTGCGAGCTGTGTTTAAGAGGGGACACCCTCTGGTACAGCGGGAAATAGAGTAATAGAGAGTGCAAGGGAAAAGGTTGTATCAGAATGTTCGTGAATACTGGTTGAAAACAGCAAAAAAAAATTTTGCAGTGTGTCTTCTTCCATTTCCATTCAGCTTGTCAACAAAAAATGTTTGTTGATATTTCGAATGTTGAAAAACACTCAGGTGCTCACTTATTAAAGACTTCGTATCTTCAGGCTTGATTGCACAGCAAATGTTGAGTTCCACTCAAGGACGATGAATGACATTCTCAATATGATGTAAATGTGATTTCTTTGCATTTCACAAAGAAAGTCTGAAACCAGAGTAGCAATGGGGAAATCTTTTCTCTTGCGTAAAGTCCATTCCTTTGGCCAACATGAAGTCTCTGTAAAGGTTATGATTGCTTCAGTATTAACCAAAGAAATGAAGATACTGTAAGCACAAAAGCTGGATTTGTATCATTTCCCAAGAATGGCGTGAGAGATGGCTTCATTGCCTCATTTTCTTGTACACATGCCCACTCAGTTTCCTGCTTAGAACCAAATCTCACTTCCTTAATTCATAAAACCATCAATTTCAGGCAATTGCTCACCTGTATCCCACACTGCTGCTCACCTCTCTCACCAAAGAAAAGAAGATGATTAGAGAATGAGAGTAGTACCTACCTCACCGACACTTCCCACAGCAAACTGGACCATTTTCTTGATGTAGACATTTGCTGGTAAGGAAGTAGATTCCCTCTGATGTGCCTCACATGCTTCCAGAATTGATTCAGGAGAAAGTCTTTTATGTGGCAGATCTTCACATAGTGTCAGCAAGAGCATGTGTAATTGGTCACTCAGCTGGAGAGACTGAGGTAAAATGGAGATACAGTTAAATGACATCTTCCAGTGGTCTGAAATCCTATGTAAACTGGGACCAGGAATTCCTGTAAGCCTTTCACCCTGGGTGAGAAATGGGCACTGAATTCCTTTAGGCTTTGGGAAAATTCCAGACAGGCAGTGTAACGGCACTAAATGGAGCCTCTGATGGGATCCAGGATGGACTTGGAGGGAACTGGCATCTACAGGGAGGGCCATCAGCCTGTGCAGGGGCTTCTTGGTCACAGACAACAGCTCAGTCTACTCCACAACTTCGCTAATTAGACTGTGAATCTTAAGGATTCATGCAAGTAAGACATGTGGCAGCATTAGCTTCAAAAAGGTGAGGAGCTACAGCAGCCAAAACTGTTGCCATAGAGACCAGATACTTATATTTTATAGTCATTAACTTATAGTGCCTTTTCTTTTAGACCATGAATACCCATGAAATGGGTGTTAAATTTTCTAAAAGTTTGTGTTTTCTAATTAAAAACATGCAATCAAAGGCATGGGTATAGAAATGAAGCAAAATGGGTGCTACAAATTTTTGGAAGGATTCTGTGTAAGCAAGAAATGCAAAATTTTGACTAGCAGAGAAGCTGGTGGAATTTGCTCAGAAATCAGGAGAGTTGTTTAGTTTTATTCTAACATCCCATTCTTTGTAAAAGCACATAAGTGTGCACAGCACCACAATCACGCTGGCATGATGTTTTTCTTTTAGCCCTTCCTATCTTAGAATCATAGAATCATTTATGTTGCAAAAGACCTTTAAGATCCTCGAGTCCAACCATAAACCTAACACTGCCAAGTCCACCGCTAACCCATGTCCCTGAGTGCCACAGCTACACGCTTTTAAATACCTCCAGCAATGGGGACTCAACCACTTCCCTGGGCAGCCTGTTCCTTATTAGTCTTGGAATAAGTAATCTTCACTAGTAAAAGCAAGGTACAATTCATTTAATGGGAACAATTCCAGTTTTTGAAGAAAAAAAAGAAAAAAACAAGGAAAGGAAAGATGAGGCCTAACTAAATTCCTGATTTGGATGAACGGGTATTTTTGGTGAAGTCTGGACCTTGACACAAGCTTTCCAATCCTTTCTAGTGGTCCAAAACATAAAGCCCCTCTTACTGAGACTTCAGATTATGCCTCTCAATCTTCGAACCTACCAATATAAGACAGAATAAAAGAAGAAAAACATATTTCTGTTACTGGCCTGGTTTGGAGGAACCTGGTAGTCTGCTGACCAGTAGAGTGTCATTCCTAAGGAATACACCAACATCTGTCAAAACAGAGAAGGAAACCCTTTATGAAGTTAGCATTAAATACAGAAAAGCCTTGTAGTGTAGAGAAACCATCTTTTTGTGTCTTTTACTAGAGGAAACATATAGAAAAGTCCAATAGAAACTCTTGGCTTATGGGCTGGAGAGTACGCAGTGAGGGGCTGAACCAGGCTGCCCTCTATCTGGTGATGCCATGAGTAGGCAATGAAATTTGAACTCCTTAGTTTTTGAAGCTTTTCCAGTCACGTCCAGGAAGAGGATTACTGGAGTAATTATTCCAAAGCTTGGTGTTTCTGCGTAGCGACCCGCGATGGGAGAGTCTGAAACTGTGTGTTCTGCCTGAGGGAAGGGTGCACGAGTGAGGTCTGGGTGATATTTAAAACTTTAAGGTACCTGAGTGTTGTATCTTACTGTTGTGCCGGAGAGACTCATTTGGGAGGGAGAAGAAAAGTAAATTGTTAACAAAAGTGAACATATTTCTGATGTCCTGGGAGTGTTTCCACTCTCGGATGGCATAGGTACCACAGTCCTGCTGCTTCTGGGATTACAGTTACCATATCTGTCAAACATCGTGTTCATAGACATAGTCTTCCTTTCTGTGGCCTTTACAAATAATACATTTCTGCAGACCTTGAGGACTGGTGTTCAGAATCATTTTAGATGTTGACATACATGCTAATCTAATGTCAAGCTGCAAGATACATGTAAATCTTTCTAACTATAGCCTAATTCATTTAGTGTTATTAGAAATGGAGTTTGACAGTAGATACCCGGTGTGTTGCATTAAAACGAGGTACTGTCAAGGTATATTTTGTAATATACCTCACCTTTGTTATTCCGATGCGGTGGTTTTTACTCTGCCTATGGAGCAATTCTGGTGCACTGAAAGGGACAGCTTCCATCTGGGATGCATTGTTTTGGAAAGACAAGTTTCCTTCAGCTGACAGTAGCACTGACCATGGGCAAATCACGCAGATGGCAGGCTCTGAAAAACGATGAAGAAGATAATGGAATTCTTAGTGTTGAATTCCCTGTGCTCAGAAAGTCATATTGCTGACCAAACCCGTCACTGCAGTGTCCCGGAATTCAGTGACGGTTAAAGACTTGATTTCTCTCTCGCATCTTTTCACACATATAAACAATATATTGATTTAAATGGATTTCTGAAACCTAAGGGAAGGCACAATTACATCCCATATGCAGATTCTGGACAACTTGACATTTTTGGGAGATCTTTTGCACTTACATACACAAGTTAAGTGGATTTGACCAAAGACATCCAAGTGATTTCATTAAAAATATTCATTACAAAAGCATGATGAAAAGCATCTAAATAAATCTGTTTACTTTAGAAAGAGGAAAAGCTGCATTTACTATGTCAGTATTTAGATATAGGGTTCTTGGAAATACAGGTAATTTAAAAAAAAAAAAAACAATGTTGGCTGTTGAACCACTCTCTTCAGTCTAGACTGTGAGAACAGAAACCATTCAGATCTCCACAGGAGAGGAGCTCAGAAAAATGCCCTAAATGCTTTAGCATTTAATGCGTTTTAGCATTTAAAAATTATATACTGAAAAATGGCTACTTAGTTGACATGCATGACACCAGGAAAATGGATGGTAAAAATGGGTAAAATGTTAAGCTGTAAATTCATATACTCCTAGAGGGTTCGTATAGCCAGAGGATCCAGAGATTCAAGACTTAGAGACCACTGGTATTTGCAACGGTTGTAGTATTTACTTCTTTAGAATTTCTAAATTAAAGGTCTTATAATAATCAGCTAGCCTTCTTTCTTGCTCCTTCCCCATTTTCTGTAGTATTGTATGCAAATACAACTAGCACATGCCAGAAAAAATTAATCTGTTTTAGAAACAGATAGCCAGCTTGTACATTAGCCTCAATGAAGATCACCTGGCCGTCTGTAATGTTGGCTAGCCAACTAGTCAGTGTACTTGCCCAACCAGCCAGTGCCCAAACACACTGGAAATACTGCTCTAGCAAGTGGTGCTGACCATCACCAGGTCTAGCAAGATTTAGTACATCAAGCATGCATCAGAACTAGCCCTGAGAAGAGGCTGATTCCAGAAGGAATATAGCTGTGATTAAGAGGTATGGAGCCAGAAATATGCCTTAGTCAACTGGGAGGATGCTATGCAGAGGCAGTTCACCTTCAGTGCCCCCTAAGAAACTGGAGTACTGGGGATTCCACTTCAGAATGAGTCTAACTTGGCATCACTTCTGGACTTGAGCTCTCTGAAGACATGTTTGAGCAGCCTTGCATTTGACCTATAGACCAGCTTGGTTCTACATCCCTTCTTCCTCTTGTTTTACTCTTCATCTTCTGATCATAATACCCTAAATTTATGTGGTGCAGCAAAGGGAACATAGGCTGATTATCTCAACTCAATAGACATTCAACAAATCATTTTTTTCTTTCTTTCTTTTATTTTTTTTTTTTAAAACGAGATTAGGAGAGCATAGTGTCAGCTTAGTGTCTGGTACAGAGTTAATTAGCTGTGACGAGCCCCAGCTGAATCTATCCAGGTGGGTATCTCTGCGCTGCACTCCTTTGCACATTCCTGGTGCCTGTCTTGTCTGGGCTGTTCACTAAAAAAATAGAGAACTGATGGTGTAGTCAACCTGCTATAGTGTTCCAGTCCATTAAAAACTAGTTGGTAATAAAAGTTCACCCCTCCAGCTATAGCAGAAGCTACGCATCACTTGTTCGCAGTATTTGGTATTTTGATTCTATGTGCTCATGAGGTAAGAACCCCTCTCATCCATCCTCCCCTCAAAAGGAATATACGTTGTCATAAACAGTTCCCAAAATGTAAGAGGTTGCTCAGCTGTGCTCTTCCGTACAGCTGGCCTGTTGGCAAGCATTCATCACCAGGACTTGCCAGCCATTATGATAAGTCACATTATTATCATCAAGGATAAAAGTCTCTTTCTACCTGAATGAGAATCCATGTGGATTTGCCTCTGTCAGTACATGAAGGACATGATCTTAGCTGACACTGCACTTTCTGCGTGTGTGTTATTCAGACTTTAGGAAGGACTCTTCTGTCCTGTTCCACCATGTATAGTTGTACTTAGATGAATTCATATCTGATGTGTAATTTGGGAAAAAAACAACCCACACCCTCAAACGAGCTAAAATTACTTGAGAATGAATTTCCAACAGTAAGAACTGTAAGAAGATAAATACTTTTCACCTCACCTTTGTGAAGGTCCTCCAGAAGCTGCACTGTGGCCAGGTACAAGAGTGCCCATATTTCTTCTTCCTCCAAAGGGCTTCCTTTTGCCCAGAGGACCTCGGCCAGTGTCACACAGGAACTGCTCATGCCTGCTGCAACAGAAACCAGAGTTTGGACACAGTAAAGTAGACTGAATTGCTCAAAGCAAACCGTGCTGATTACAACTGTACCCTTCTCTCACAATAAGAAATATTTTGTGAACCCTCCTGCTTCTTAGCTCACCAAAGGTAGGTGTTGTTCATCCCTGTCTTAATTTGAGTAAGAGGAAATAAAGGGGACTGAACTAAGTGACTTCCTGTAATCTTTTTCAGCCCTTTCACTCGTCATCATTTGAAACCAATCACAAGATTCTGTGGGGCAAATAGTTTTAGCTCAGGAGATCCTTCATGAATATGTTCAGACTTTGTGAGTGGTTATCTGAATGGTAGGGCACTGATTTTGCTGCTTCATTGGGTGCTCTTTCTATAGAAACATGACAGAGGTAATCTAAGAGAAAAAGAGTCGCAAAGCAAAAGAGATGCACTGTAACATGAAAGGTTTATAAACACATTCCAACAGAGCAATTGAGTTTCACTCGTTGCTCAGCAGTGATCAGTAAAAGTTTGTAGACTCCTCCTGAGTTCATTGATGAGAGATATTCTTGGTCAGAGAACTGAGACTCAGAACTTGTGGTTCATCCATACAAACATATATATATAAACTTGCTTTGTTTCACTAAACCAAGTTAAAAGATGATTCACTCTGTGAGATGCTGAATAGCAATTTGGTGGCTCCCAGCAGACTGTCCCACCTGAGGGACAGGTACACAGGACCTGGCGCACTGCAGAAGAACGTTGGCCCACACACTCTCCCTGTTTCGTCTCAGCTGCAATGCAGCATCAGATCATCTAGAAAGAGGCATCCTGTGGTGAATCGTAATAGTCTTACCTATTGGAAAAGGGTTTTCCTCATCCCAGCCAACTAGGAACTGACTTGTGACTTGAAGTATCAAGGCTTCTTTTCCTCCGAATGTTCTATCATACTAAATATTGCCAAAGAAGGTTTTGTTAGAATCATAGAATGGTTAGAGTTGGAAGAGACCTTAAAGATCATCCAGTTCCAACTCCCCTGCCACAGGCAGGGACACCTCCCACCAGACCAGGTTGCTCAAAGCCCCATCCAGCCTGGCCTTGAACCCCTCCAGGCATGGGGCAGCCACAGCTTCTCTGGGCAACCTGTTCCAGTGTCTCACCACCCTCACAGCAAAGAATTCCTTCCCAATATCTAATCTAAATTTCCCCTCTTTCAGCTTAAAACCATTACCCCGGGTCCTATTGCTACACTCCCTCATAGAGAGTCCCTTGTTCTTTGTAAATAGGTCTGATTTTTCCATTTCATTGGTTTTACATTTCTGTGATTTACTAATCTAGGCAGAGCTGCTATAGGTCTACACATCTGTAAGGAAGACTGAATCCAAGCTTCAAATTTGTTTAAAAATTTTTGAACTTAATTTATGCTTCTGTTGTTACTATCCTGTACCAGTGAGCTCTATAGGTTCATTGTGTGCTGCATAAATAGGGGCATAACAAGAAAAGCTGGAAGTGATCCATCTATTGCTTTGAGGTTTTGACATTGTCTGTAGGTCACCAAGTGAGGACACTAGAGCCTGGGATGCTGTTGTCATGTATAGGATTATAAATGCCACCGTAAAATGACTTCACTTACAGGCTGAAAACAGATCTTCACCCCTTAACCGTTTCTTCACCCTCTGTACACAGCCCACTTACTGCTGCCGTTTGCCCTCTTCCTGCAGTAGAATTTACTGTGACTTACAGCTGATTTCTTTGCCAGCTTCCCATTTATTATGCAGCCTTTGAGGGGTCGCTGCAAGAGCATGACGATGTTCTGCAGGACCAACTTGTTGCTGATTAACGGACTACTCAGACTTTGATTCCTGGGGTCCTGTCCTAGCTCACTAGCTTCCAAACAAGGAATCACAACGCATGGAAGAATGATACCTTGCTGCAGTCGCTATGGGATTATGGACCAACCTAGTGACATTTTAAACAGAACCAGAGTCCTAATTTTAGTCTCTGTAGCTTCAAAGGGCAGTAAAGCTTCTTAAGAACCTAACCTTAATTAGAAGAGACAGACAAATCTTCTTAATCTAAGCCACCACCGTTTCTCTTAATAATAAATTACTGTGATAGCATTTCACTTAACCCTGTGGTACTGGGGCTCAGCAATCAATTCACGGCCCCAGAGCTGGAATCTGTGTGGCTTCTCCATATGGGTAATCCACCAGGCTCTACTTAGTGCTGGTTTATTTGAGCCCGTGCCGGGGGAAGGAGTGCTGCATCCTCTATTTTAGATAGAAGTGCTTCTACCATGTGATTTCAGTGCTGATATTTCTAACTAGCTTAAGTTGCTCAATAAGCAACTATCTGGAGTGCAAGCTTTAGAGCTTTATAGAGCCAAAGTGAATTTATCAGCAGTTACACCAGAGCTGCCTCACTTTTGTATTGAATGGGGTTTTTTTCCTAAAAATAATGTCTCAGATCAATACTAAGTATGAATTAAAAGAATTCTGCTAGGAATGATGTGCAAACTTCTCCCAAAAATTACTCGATTGCACGGCCATAAAAAACATAATCTCTTTAAAGTGTAATAAATTATTGTTTTAGTGCAATGTAGAGTTAAGCAATGTGTAATTTAACAAGCAAGTTGGCAATTGATTTTTAAACAAGTTCAGAACGCCCTGTGATTTTGGGCTGTATTTTTGACATTTGATTTTCAAGACCAGCATGATGTGATATTTGACAAAATATAACTCTGTGAGTGCCTGGGGAAAAATATACCTTTCATTTCCTTTTATGACCAGGCAACGATATGTATATGATATGAGAGTAAAAGTGATATAAAGATATTGTTATCATTATAGCACTGCACACATGCATGGTCCCTCAATCTAATAAACACCGTGATCCAGAACCAAACAAATCTGACCTTCAAACAAGCTACAGCTGATAAGGCAAAGCAGACAAGTTAGGAGGCAAGGAGGGAAAAGTTAACAATAACCTTGCAAAAAGGGACTTGGTTGTTCGCGGTGACACTGCACATCAGGAAATGATGCCAGATCTAGTTAAGCCTGCAGGGAAAAATTAGAGCAGCAGAATGTAATCACCCACTTTGGAGTTTGGCCAGAATATAGAGGTTAATGTTTTTGTGCCTGGAAAAAGCAGCAAAGGGCTTTCAGTGTCAATTCACGCTCTGAGGTCAAAGACAAATCTTCTGCTGACTTCTATGGAAGAAGGTAGTACCATCCAAATAGGCCAAGAAGCCTAAAAGATCCTCCCCATCATTTATCACATTTCTTTTAAACTTATTTTATTCTATTTCTGTATGTTTTGTTTTATCATCTGTGCAAGCTTTCGTTGAAAGAGTCATTGAAATCTAGGGTCAATGGAAGAAATTGAATTGATTATAAAAGATAATGAACTGTAGCTTTGCATCTGAATATAACACTTAATAACAAGCACACCTTAGTAATTTCATACGCCGGGTGACTTTACGTGCAATCGGGCTTTATTAGATTTGGCAATCATAGTTAGTAAAGTGCAAGGGAGCAACTTGGCTTTTGTCAACCTTCATCTTTACTTTTGCTGCTTTGGTGACTGTATAGAGACAACAAAAGACCTAAAAAATACTACTTTTGTAGGGAAACTGGATTTCCATTATCAGCTGGAATCAGATCCTATAGCATGAAGGTCTTAATCTATTACCTGGACGATGATGAAAACACAGATGAAGAAGGGAGATCATAGGACACAGCAATAAATAAGATGGTGAGGAAGGAGAAATCATGTTTCGGTTTTTAACATATGGGGTCAAGTTTGTTTCTGGTCTACTTTTAAAGGCACAAAACAAAACTAGATTTGCCCCATTTGGGCCTCCTGAAGAGCAACTAGCAATGACAACTTTGGCAAAAAAGTTTGTGTATAAACACAGCAACAGCAACAATAACAAAACCAAAGGATTAACCTTGGGTAGAAACCAAGCATTCTGTGAACTGGAAAGGCTTCTGTCAAACCAGAAATGCCTTTCAATTTTTACTGCCTGGAAGCTGTTCTTGCAGAGGTCTTGTCTTTCTTCTGACTGAACATCCAGTTCTGCTTCATTACTCTATCTGTACATTGCAAAATACCTGGCTGGAAACTTAACCACCTTTTAAACTGCTGAAGGGTGTAAACAGACGTAGATTTTGTAAACAGTTGTGTCTAAGAAAGGTGCATTGCCTATTTAGGGTTTGGACATAAATACCCATCACAGTCCCTCTACTAGAGGTGACTAATTGATTTCGACATGAGTGAGCCAGAGAGAGGCCACATAAGTAGGTCCTCTGGGAGATCAGAGAGGTTACTAACCTCAGCCACTGACCTCAGCCTCTAACCCCAGCTACTAACCTCATCCTCTAACCCCGGCCATTAACCTCAGCCTCTAACTTCAGCCTCTAACCCCGGCCTCTAACCTCACTAAGAGTATGAGCATAGGCTTGTACTGACATGCAAGCGAGAGGGGTCTTGAAGTGTAACCTCTTCCGGTTGCACCACTATATCCAGATAAAGTTGTCTACCCATACCAGTACATGCAAACTGGTGTAAACCCACTGCACCTGAAGACACGTGAAGTTGGCTAATACTGATTTTGCTTCCTTTAGCCACCATGCTGTGGGGAAGGATCTGAATCTCCATTGGTCACTTCCAAGGGCAACTTGAGACACCAGGAATTGTTTCTTCTAGCTCTGCATTGAAGGACACACCAATAAAACTCACAAGGCTATAAGAAGATGGTCTTTAGCCAACTTTCTCTAGGTTCAGTATTTTTCTTAGCCTTCTATCCCTTTTAGCTGTTGTACTCCAATTTCTTAGCTACGTCTAGCAGTCCCCTGATAGCTTTCTATGATGGCATGACTGGCTGGGTAGATGAGGGGAGAGCAGTGGATGTTGTCTACCTCGACTTTAGCATCAATTTTGACATTGTCTCTCATAACATCCTCATAGGTAAGCTTAAGAAGCGTGGGTTAAATGAGCGGACAGTGAGGTTGAATGAGAACAGGCTGAATGGCAGAGCTCAGAGGCTGTGATCACCGGTGCAGAGTCTAGTTGGAGGCCCATAACTAGTCTTCCCCAGGGGTCAGTACTGGGTCCAGTCCTGTTCATCATTCACCAATGATCTGGATGAGGGCACAGAGTGTACCCTTGGCAAGTTTGCTGGTGATACTAAAGTGGGAAGAGTGGCTGATACACCAGAAGGCCATTCAGCGAGACCTGGACAGGCTGGAGAGTTGGGTGGAGAGTAACCTGATGAAGTTCAATAAAGGCAAGTGTAGGGGCCTGCACCTGGGGAGAGATAACCCCACGCACTAGTACAGGTTAGGGATTGACCAGCTGGAAAGCAGCTCTGCGAAGAAGGACCTGGGAGTCCTGGTGGACAACAGGATGCCCATGAGCCAGCAATGTGCCCTTGTGGCCAAGAAGGCCGATGGCATCCTAGGATGCATCAGGAAGAGTGTGGCCAACAGGTCAAGGGAGGTCATCCGCCCCCTCTGCTCTGCCCTGGTGAGCCCCATCTGGAGCACTGGGTCCAGTTCTGGGCTCCCCATTTGAAGAAGGACAGGGAACTGCTAGAGATAGTCCAGCAGAAGGCTATGAAGATGATCAGGGGACTGGAGCACCTCTCTGATGAGAAAAGGCTGAGAGACCTGGGGCTGTTCAGCCTGGAGAAGAGAAGACAGAGAGGGAATCTCATCAATGTTTATAAATATCTAAAGGGCAGGTGGCAAGAGGACAGGACAGACTTTTGAGTGCTGCCCAGTGACAGGACAAGAGTTAATGGGCACAAACTGGAACATAGGAAGTTCCATCTGAACATGAGGAAAAACTTCTTACTTTGAGGGTGGCAGAGCCCTGGAAGAGGCTGCCCAGAGAGGTGGTGGAATCTCCTTCTCTGGAGATATTAACAAACCACCTGGACATGATCCTGTGCAACCTCCTCTAGATGGACCTGCTCTGGCAGGGGGTTGGACTAGATGATCTCCAGAGGTCCCTTCCAACCCCATATCATTCTGTGATTTTGTGTGAAAGATGTTTTAGAATGAAAAGCAGCTAGAAAAATGCAGTTTTAGTCAGCATCCTTTTACTTGACATGAGGTGCTGGATAATGGGTTAATTAACATATCGAGTAATGTAATTTCTGAACACACCCCAGTGAGGACTTCGACCTGGATCAGATCAGTCTGTCTGTCCTATCTCTTGATTTTCCTCTGTGGTTCCACCCCTCAAAGATTAATAACTTACAGTAACATGTTGCTTTGAAATGCCTTATGTTTAAGAGTATCCCAGTGAAGAATTTGTATCTTTACATCTGTATGACACAAGAGCTCAGAAACTTCATCAGAAGGGACTGAAAATTCATTGAAGACTCGAAGTAAATTAAAACACAAATAATATCTGACTAAGGGCAAGACAAATGCTTTTTTAATAGCAAGTAATCCAAATACCCTAAGAAAAGTTCTTGCAGCCTGTCTCAGGACTTGCTGTACAATAAATAAAACTTGGAATACAAAATTAGGGGGATTAAAAATAGGGCTAATATTAACATTTGGATTGAGCTATCGTTTTGAAATAATCAGTGATAATTCCAAAGTAAATGTACAGAATTTACGAAGAGTCTGTCCCGAGTTTAGCAGTGCCTTGATGTGACACGAGGAAGGCAGAACACTTGCTGGAGTCACAGGAGCAGAAGGAAAGGATGCAGTTGGCTCTGACTTCCCCGAGTTATAAATGTGGATGTAGAAATGTTTTTGAAATTGAAAATTATGCATGCAGATTAAATATTTGGTGTATACAATTATTTCTCAATTGAAATGGGAAGACGGGGCTTCTTTTTTACAGAGGCACAAGATTATTGCGTAACACATACATATTAAACTGATTCTGGGTCTCTATAGTTCGAGATCAGTGAAATAATTCTGCCCCACTCAAGAGTTTCTACACTTAAATATTATTAAATGTAAATTTAAGCAGTTTCCACATGAGGATCACAATCTTTTGTTGCTCAAGCCTGCATGTTGCTTCCTTCTCTAAAAACAAATAAAAATCCAAACCGTGTAGTTTTGCATAGTGTATGGAGAATTGCACCTCCAAGATAACTAGGACTAGTTTGGTAGGAGATACTGAAGAAGTGCTGAAAGCTGGGACTAAACAATCTGCCAGTGAGAATCACCAAACTAGTGGCTGTTACTGATAATCTTAGGGAAATACAGAAAAACTGTATCGAAAATAGAAGTAATATAATAATTTAATCATAACTGTATTAATATTTTAGAGAAGCAAAAAAGGAGAGAATCTGGGAAGATTAGATGCCCTCACTGTGTACTTTAGACTTTTTTAAATGTCTAAATTAAACTCTGAGCTTCTTGTGTGTTTAATGCATTTAAGGTCCAATAAAGTAACCCTTTAATATATTTAAAGTCAGTTCTTGACACATGGTATCATTCATGACAACATGTTTTTTACCTGGAAACATAAGCGTAATAACCAGGTAAAAAGCTGGATAATTACTAATTACTTTGCTTAAGTACAACCTACTATGTTTCAATGCTGCTTGTCCATAAAATACCAATAAATTTTAGCTACAGAAAAAGATGGAAGAGACTGAAAAGAGAACATGTTTTAAAAGATCTACTTTAAAATTAATTTAAATCATGACCTGATTTATTCACATACATTCCATACACAAATTTTATACTCTGGCTTATTGCACACTTATTATAATAATTTTGGAGAGAATACACTATATTCCTCATACCAGAGAGATGAACCTCATTAAGTATGAAATTCCACTCTCTGAAATATGGGGTGGAAATTTATGGGTTTATAATTTGAGTAAACACTTAAAATGATGTTAAAAAAATCTGCTCAAATAAAGTAGGCAGGCGGAGCCAAATCTGTAAACACCAGTGAGTCAATAAGGGAGTTGCCTTGTTGCTAAAGCATGACTTCTCCTTAGAAAGATTGTGCCACAGAAATTAGAGCTGTAATGATACAGCCTTCGTTATACGATATTTTTTCACCCTCTGCTGTAAATTATTTTATTTCCTTTCTAGAAACATGCACTTTAATCAATAGGAGAATTAACCAGACTATTGCAAAGTATTCACCACTCAAGGGGAATAAGTTTTCGTTGCTGAAGGGAGCCAAATGTCATTGCTGGGAAATCATAAACTTCTCCTGGGTTGGGCATGTCTTTAAAATGTCTAATCTTTGATAGAGAGAGTTGGAATCTGATTCCTGAACAGCGTGGACGTGCCTCCCTGTAGTGAATTTCCTGAGCTGAGTTGTAAAGGTGTTAAAAGATGTGGCTTTATTACAAGTTCTATGGGCATTGTTCCTCAAAGACACAAAATGTTATTGATGCCAAAAGAAAACGTGGAAGAATTCAGCACCCTACGGAATCATCCTTACAGGGCCAAATTGCGATTTCCTCCTTAAAAAAGGAAACCTACCTGTGAATTTCAGAGGAGAATATTACACTGTCAGTTTGCAAATAGATATTCCTTCAGCAGAAATGTATGAAAACACCTCACTGGATAACTGCATCCCAAAGAAAGTAGTACTGTTTGTTCTTGCTCAGCTTATGTGCCCTGTCACCTCCGCCCCGGCTGACGCCAGACCCCGAGGCCCTCACAGAATATCTATGACACACAGCCACTGCCATTCTTTCTTTTTTTTTTCACGCACCTTTCACTAAAAGCTCACTTTACAAGGGAGCGTGGCAGACTGGTGGCCTAGAACTGACTCCAACACATCTCAGACATCATGGACATTATAGTGCTTCAAAGATCGAAGCTCCAAAGACACGCTGTCTGCTCCTGCGGTGCCACAAAGAGTAGGACAGTAGAACTCAAGCACCACAGTATTATTTCTCTTTTCTGTTTATCGCCTTATGGCCTTTTTTAGGCTTTATGCAATTCTCTGCCACGAGGCAGCCTCGTCCCAGGCACAGGAGCTGGGAATGAAGAGCCAAACGAATTGCTGATGCTGGGGTTAAAAGGTAGCACCACAACACGTCAAAGAACTTGAGCAGGCTTTACTCGAGCTTCTTCAGGTGCAAGAGATGAAGTCCCAAATTGCTGTACTGTCCTTGACTGCCCTATTCTGCTATCGTGTAGTACGGCACTATACTGGCCTATACTGTCCAGGCTTCCCAAAGTCTCTCCATAGCTTCTCCAGCAGCTCAGCCTACTGTAGTGAATGCTGCTGTATTGTTCGTATGTTAAACAGCTTCTCGAAAGCTAGATTTTGAGTCCTGAAAGTGTCACAGTTGTGCCTTTGTTTGCAGCAGAGAGATACCCGAAGCTTCTGATGTAGATTCTGATGCTGACCGGCTCTGTCACCTGAGAAGCTCTCAGTGCCTTCTTTCACCACCATCACTGAGGATGGTGCTGTTTGCTATCATTAGTGAGCCACTTAAATGGAAATAGCAAATTACCATTATTTGTATTCCTCTGGAATTTCCATCTAAAAATTTCTAAATCAGTAATGTTTACAAAGGCTGTGCCAAAACTTCCATAAAATAAGGCCACTTTTATTTTGGAAACTGCAGGGACTTGCCTAAAAACCCATTAGAGAGCAGTAGAGAAGAAATAGGAAACCAGTTTCTTAATTGAGAGTCTTTAGTCCCAGGCTGTAATCACTAGAGACATGTCTTTCTGGTGTTTGGAGTTCAGTGCTGTTTCCTAAATAATAGTTCTCAGCATAAATCCATGAATAAATAACAATACTTAAACATGTTTTCCAGAATCATGTGAACTGTGTTATACTGTGAAGGCTTATCCTTGCCAGAAGAGTAGTAACAACTTAGTGCCTTCTATTCCTTTGCCTTCAATAGAAAATAAAAACAGGCTGAGGTACCCTGAATTTTTAGGGTTTAGGGTAATTCTGTCCTAGGTGAATGTTTCTAACTCCAGAAGAAGGCAGGGGGGACGAAGTGCTGATGGACCACAATCTGACCAACTCTGTATTATCATTTCTCATACAAGCAAGCAGCTTTCTAATGAAATGAGAAATCAAATGAGCTTTAGTGTAAAGAAAAAAATCCCAGGGTAAATATTAGATATTGCTGTACAAAGCCAAGAAGATGAATGCTTTAATACTTATTTAATTGATAATGAGATTAAGAGAAATACATAAGAACCTACCTGTATAAGTTGGACAGATGCTGCATCCAGAATAGTCTGAAATCTTCTAGATTTTTGCCCAATACTGATTGTTTAGATCATGATAGTTATAAATGTCACATTAAACATATTCAGGACTTGCTTGGACTTCTGGTCCTTGGTTTTTCTCTCTCTCTTTCTTTCCTTTTGTCTTCTTTCTTTCTTCCTTTCTTTTTCTTCCTTCTTTCTACTGCTTTGTTTATATCTCGTAACTAAGCACTCTGTGGTCTGGCAAGTGGCTACGCAAGTAAGCAGAAAGGTTCCTTCTCTTCCTTGCAAGCCAAGCCTGGCAGCTCCTGGTTAGAAGTTGAGGGCAACGTCATGTCTGCTGAGGCTGTTTACACTCCTTCCGCTTCTCTTTTTTTTTTTTCTTTTTTTTTTTTTTTTTGGTAGTTCACCCGCCAGGTAATAAGAGTCAGCTTTTAGGATGTGGCTCAATATAAATCTCTGGGTCCGTGGACATATAAGAACTCAATTGGATTACCTGACGCACACGGGAGCATTAGATGTAAAGCCCTGTGGGCTGATGTCACTTTCAGCCCCTGCCAAGCCAGAGGGAAGGAGCACACCAGAGCAGAGACTAAGGGTCTGAGGGCGTGAGGGTGCCTTTTACGGGCAGCAAAATCCATAAATGTGGATGAGATTTTGATGGGTCTGTCTGGCAGAAAAAAACAACTGCAAGAAGTGAATTTGTTTTTTTTTTGTTTGTTTAATATTGCTCGATCTGAAAAATTCTGGTTAATTATTGCAGGGCGCAGCTCAGAGCAGGACAAAGGGAGCCCACAGGATGCTGCAGGGTAACACTGAGCTGGGCATAAGACAGTGAAAAAAAAAATCAAAACCTTAGCAAAACAAAAGAAAGTTCTACTGGAATTATTCAATGAGCTCTTCACGTTCATTGTTCCTCCATTCTTCCCAGCTCTGTTTCTCTTGGCATGCTATTTTATTCCTTCTGTTTTCAAACCAGCTTTCTTCTGGTTCGAGCTAAACAGAAGTTCCTCTGCCTCCAAAAAGACCAAATTCATTCGTTTACTTCCAAGTGTTAAAAAAACACCAAACCAAACCAAACCCAGAAGAAATTATCAAAATGTATGTTAAGTATTGCAATGGCAAATATCCACTTTTATGATAATGTTAGTATTCCGATAGAGCAGACAGCATTTATTTTTAAAGAAGACCCTCAAAAATTGGATGACAACAGTATCATAGAAAAGGCCAGAAGCTACAAGAAGAAAACACTCTAATCGGGCAACCAACAATCTCTTTTGCTGTCCATGTCTATGGTAGACACGAGATTATTTTACCATCACAAGCTGAAATCACTGTTCCTCTAGATCATCTTTCTGTTTGATTTATCAGCTGACTCTCAACCACGTTCTTCTTTATGTCTTTTTCTTCCTTGGACTGTGAGACTGTCTCCTCTCCTGATTCTTGTCCTCCACAAATGCTCTTCTGGGGAGTAGCTGGAGGATCCTTCACTTTCTCCCTCCAGCTTTGTATCAGCATTCCACAAAGCTGCATTTATTTACTTTTTGTCCCTATAATTTTTCCCTGAGCAACATGATTTGCAAATGCAAGTTCAGCGACAATCTTTATGCCAATGCCTCACAGGTGTCTCCACTGTAGAGTTCTCTCTTCACATCCAAATGAAAACCTTGCATTGTCTCCCTTTCCCTAACTTCACGCAACTAGTCATTTAAGTTCTACACGTCCAAAAAAAGGCCCTCTTATTTCCATATTTCTCAATACTTTTCCCTTTCTTAGTCACTGTGAATGATGCCTCTGTTACTCCTAGCCCATGCCCTGGGTTTCACGTTCAGGTGGGTCTTCTTCTTAGGTCAACCCTTCCACTGTATCCGGATCTTGACATGTGCTGATGAATAAAATTTACAAGCCATGGTCTTCTTTATCTGTCCTTAAACAAAATTTATTCAGGCTTTCATCATCTCAGTTGCTGCAAATCTCTCTCTCCTGACACTGACACATGCAATATTGCCTTATCCAAAATGTCACTGAAAACATCCATTTTGCTGAATTCTCACACTGGGCACACCACCCATCCTTTTGTATCCCTTCTCTGGTCCCTTTTCTTTACAGCAGCAAAATAAATCTTCTTTTTTTTTTTAAATTTGGTCTTGGTCCAGAAGGCACAAATCTGATCTGAAGGGCAGTCTGCCAGGAATGCAGGCAGGAATAAAACTTGTGGTAGAAAAATCCCACATCTGAGATATCTCAAACAGAACGTTTTGGAATCGGCAAACCGACATTTACTCCTAAATCTTACCAACTGTGCAGCAAAGATTATTTGTTGACCCTTTTGCTGCGATCATTTGGGCTGATGCTGCTCTTCGGTTTTTTGGATGCACAGATCCAAATACCAACAGATATTGGCTGATGGTAACAAGGAGCTCTGAGCACTGATGCACCTTGGGAGGTGCTCAGCCGGATTGTCCGATACAGTCGTACGAGCAGGGGAAAAGCAACACCGACGTTGGTAGCTCTTCCTTCCCCAGGTAACGAGTGGGGAGGAGACAGGAAGGTATTTATAGTGGTGCATTTGTAGCTACCAGATTAGATTTAGGTAGGGTGTAGAGAGGTGGGCATCGGTCTCTTCTCCCAAGTCACAGGTGATGGGACAAGAGGAAATGGCCTCAAGTTGCGCCAGGGGAGGTTCAGATTGGATATTAGGAAAAATTTTACACTGAAAGGGTTATTAAGCCTTGGAATGGGCTGCCTAGGGAAGTGGTTGAGGGACCATCCCTGGAGGTATTCAAAAGATGGGTTGACATAGTGCTTAATGACATGGTTTAGTGATGTGGGGTTTTTTTAATCAGAGTTAGGTTGATGGTTGGGCTCGATGATCTTAAAGGTCCCTTCCAACCCAGACAATTCTATGATTCTATGTGTGTATAATGCCATTTGTGGAGTTAATGGGGTGTGTGGCTTGTTGCATCGTTTTGCTAGAAATTATGTGTTGTGGGAACATGGTCCCATTAAATCAGGTAGAAATGTTGATTTGATTAACTAATCAAAGTTCCTAAAATACTTTATGATTCGTTGCTTTATGAAAAGACTCAGTCGTTCTTCTCGTGGAAACACGGGCCCTGCAAACCTGTGGTAGTTCTGTTGGTGTAAGCAGTGGTTCCAGATTTGCAAAATCAAATTCTCACCCCTGGTTCCTTCTCTTTTCCAAACAGTCATTGAAAACAGCCATTTTAGAAAATTATTCCCATCCTATTGGTCTGAACCAAAGCAGTATTTCAGACTCGTAAACTCAAACCAGACAGTGAGAGCTTCAGTTGCGTTCTTTCTGTTCACCTATTGAATCTTTGCTGTGTGCAGATGCCATGCCTGTAATTGTGGCAAAGTTTATGTAACTAGATCACTATGAAAGAAGGTTAACGAGATGAAAGACTATTTATCCGAGTGAAGGAACTGCTGGATGGAGGCTTAGGATCCCCCTTATGTTCCGTGCAGCTTTCTGAGAACTGGCAAGAGCTAGAATCCAATTATTCTCTGACATTAATGCCTTTTCATCCCACAGAAGCTGAAGTGTGGGAAGCTCTTAAAGTTTACATAAAGGTGAGGATTATTATTTACTTTTCAGCTGGTGGTGGTACAAGCAGGCTGTCAAAACTACAGCCACAGGTCAGGCGTGGGGTTTCCGTTAAACAGAGAAGACAACAATGCATCTGTTAAGTTTTAACTGGTTTTAGTTCAGAGTCCCATGGAGTGGATCATAAACTGCTTGACCTGTCAGCAGTAAATGGAGATCACTTGAACTTTCAGAAAAATATGGGAATCTCCCTCTTTAGGTCCCCTCAAATCATATAACAGGCCCTAACCACTTCTTCTGATAGTGAACGTTGTGCATCAGCCCGATGCCCAGCATACATACAAATTAAAGTTTTATTTCCATAATGATTTCTAAGCAGATTGGAATTGGTCCAGTCATCTATATTTAGCTTAGCAAAGTAACAGAGGGATGTGAGTCTATGCTCTTGTTCTGGTCTTTGCTATCAGGGGTATTGCACAGCAGCATCTTCATGGGAATCGGGTCTGATTTGTGTAGCCCCCATCTCAGTTTTGAAGAAAAAGAGAATAGGCCACTGTGTAGGCAAGATGAAAAGAAAGGATCTATGTAAGGAAATTAACTTCAAATTAATAAATGAACAAACATATCTGAACAGCCCGTTTCCCTTTAAAAAATAATTCCCGGGTTAATTAAAAAACCCACTAACCTGAGAGTGGAGGTGTTTGGGGGTTTGTTTTTAAGTTTGGGGCGGAAGGCAGCGTAACTTTTACCTGCCACTGGTGACAGTAATTGGTTTTCCTTAAGAACAATAGTTGGCAAAGGCTGGATCAAACCCCTGGCAGTTTCTGGATCTTCAGAAAGCTCTGTGAATGGATGGGACCCAATTAAAATATCACTTTCAATACAATCTGTTTAACTTGCTTCTGCTTCTTGCACTGCTTTTGAGTTATGATGTGAGGCAATAAAACATGATTGGAACAAGTAGCTGCTGTTTGTGCCACCTGACTGCAGCTCTGCTGACCCCAGAAGTAACTCAATTCGGTATTCCCGTGATACATCTTCCGATGCATCTTGCTAGGATACAGGAAGAGAGGGTTTGAAGCGAGTAATTCATGAGATAAAGTAGAAACTGGCACTGTTTGATGCCAAATGCTCTCAGACTGTAAGGAAGCCACTCTCTAAATAAGAACTGTAAGTTCAGGCCATTAAGCTGAGGAAAGAAAGAGTGATGTGTGCAGGCACCAAACTAGCACAGAGAGGTACGGTTTCCCCACGGGGACTCAGTTGCTGTTGGAGTTCTCCTCCTTATTCTGCCTGGTGCAGTTTGCTTAGAGCTAAGTCATGGTGTTGTGCAGTACAGGCGTAAACACACCCTATCCATTATCTTCAAAATGCTTTGGTCAGTTCACAATAAAATACCAAGTCGAAAGAGATAAAGCTAAGTTGTGTATATTCCCCTTCCTGCCATTTAGCTCACAGTCCCCACATTTGGTTGTTTTTCAAAACTACATTCAGAAGTTATTAGGTTTTGTACTGGGATAACGATAAGGAATGCTAGATTCAGGTAGCGTTCAACAGGCAGTCAATCGGTGTCGACCAATTTCATCTGAAATGCAGTCAATGCCTAGCTCTTTTCAGAGATAACGAATGACACATTATCGAACATCGGAGAGGTGTTAGCGTTTAGGAGTTGAAATTAAAAAACTCTGACAAGAACTGGGCACTCCTAATAAGTCTTTTTTTTTTTTTTTTTCTTCACCAGAACGATGCATTGAGCGAGTTCAGGGCTGAAGAACATTGAATGCTGGTTGGAGAGAAGGTAACTGAAATTTTGCCTTGGGTATCCCCCGAGTTCAGCGCCAGAGACATCAGTGATGATGTTCAGTGTGAGGTCACTGTTTTGGTCAACTTTGAGTGGTCCCGTGTAGCAGAAACCATGAGCAGAGGATGGTACAGGGGCTTTTCTGGTCACCTTATATTGACAAGGGAGAAACAGCTGGTACAAAAGTCCCTATGGCCTTGTTTTAAATCCTGGAAATGCCTTTTGTTCTGGAATTCTTCTTAGAAAGCCAAATAACAAAGTCTTCATTGATAAGGGTGCAGGAAGAGAGACCAAGCAAGTCCATATGTAGTTTATAAAGACAAGAGTGGGGTACAGATATAAATTAGAAGTATGTTTGGCAGATTGCGGAATTAAACCCCGCAAAGGAATAGCTGCACAGATTTATAATCAATCTCTCCCCAGTAAAGAAATGCCAACAACTTGGTTGTGACTTAGGTAGAATATACCCACAATCCAGCCCAGTGAACCCACTGCCTGATGTTCTCCTCAGGTAATGCCAAACCCCAAGAACTTTCTCTAAATTTGCCCATGCAAAGTTTCAATCGAGTAGTAGTATAAATAAAGAACAGCCTACGCTGTGTTAATATCAGTGTATAGAAATATGAGGCGTGTGATACCGTAAATGCTGTCTTCTAATAGTTAAAATATGCTTCCCTCCACAATTTCGCGTTGGTTGAGTATGTCTAATGCTTGTACATCCTTTGTCGCCTATTTCCTCGGAATACCTATGAATCCAAACTGGCTGTACATGGGATTACAGCAGCTCAGAAAGATCTCTGCAGGATCAGCAAAGAAGGGGTTAATAGCGTTAATGACATTTCAGTGAACACAAGTTACTGCCTAGAAATGTCACTTTTACCGGGCTTCGGTATCCCTTGGCCATGAACATGGCCCTTTGGTCCCGTTCACGATCCCATAACCTGTCGCGTGGTGCCCCACGGTGGCTGCTTGCCTTCCCTTCCATCTGCTCAAGCCGGCGAGTGCTCCGTTCACTTGGGTTACTATTAAATAAAGAAGTGAAAATACCCCAGTTCATGATTGTTTTGCTAATAGTCAGGCTTCAACTGTGACATAACATTCGGCAACTAGTGACTGTTTCTAGTTCCATTCAAGGGGGGAACACAGGACCCCCCAGGTAGGTACTTGAAGCTGCTTTCATACTGCTTTTCAAGACATAATGAAATAAAAAAATCTAGCTGTTACAATGTTTCTTTTATTAGGTTCTTTTCAATCTATTTCATTATTAAAATAAGACATTTGAACATCAGCTGTATTTATCAACAATCAGAACGTGTGAATCTTCGTTCATTTTTATTTGTACACTATTTTAGGCTGTAACTTGTCAATTAATTTGGGTTGTCATTAGTTCCTAATGAATTTCCATTTCACTTTCTTATGTGAAATGCAGCTTCTGTGCCACAATCAATGGTAAAAAAAAAAGTTCAAGAAAAGATATTATTACCAACCTGCTTTGTTTATTTCACCCAACATTTGTGTTACTTCTGGAATTTTCTAAAATGTTTCAAAGTCTGGGTTTTCTTTCCATAGATATCTCACTTTGCAAACAATATTTATCAACATGTTTTCCCAAGAGGACAGGGCTGTTGATCCTGGCTGTGACTTACCGAGCCGCATGCGTGGAAAAACCAGGCCCCCCCCCGAGTACCCACGGTTCCTCGTGATCTCCTCTTGATGAAATAATTAGTGAGGTGAGGAAAGGGTTTGTTAATTTGGTTAATTTCCAGGAGGCGGCTGTCACTGCTGCAAGGTACCTTGGCGCCTACGTGATGGTGAAATAAATAAGCGAGAGAAGGATGGTGGCTGCATGTTTGCACAGGTGGCTCAGCCTCAGAAAGTCCCATGAAATTCCATTTTTGGCAACGCAATCTATTGGAGATCGTTTAGAAAAAAGAAAGGTCAGATGGTCCGTTCTCGCAAAGAAATATTGTTAAATACATAACTAAAAAGATTTTTTTTTTTTAAAAAAAATCAATACACGCAGCTCTTTCTTTGTCTAAATGCTGCTATCTTGCAGTTACAACACATGCCTGGAATATCTTGTTTCTATTTTCAGCTTGTCTAAAAATGACTGTAGGCACAATCAGATATTAATTTGAAAACCAGCTATTTTGGCTTAAGCTCACTACAGTCCCGCTCAGCTGGAGCCCATGGAGTTCCTGTGTCTATGACGCTAATTCATTTTAGTGCAAAGCTAAATCATTATCCTCGACTACGGATTTTGGGGGGGGAGGGGGGGGGCAAAATTGACAACTGCATATACATTTGGGCCTGTTCTTTTATGTTAGAGTTTCTGATTTTTGACATTTTGATTTTTGTACATCAAAATTGGGGTCTGATACTCCGATGCGTTGCCCTGACTCCAGAGACTTCAGCCTGAACTGTTTGCTTTGCAGTTTATAAACATCGATATGTTAAAACCTTTTTTACTACCAGGAGCGTGGTAATTGATAAGAACTTAATGAAAATGTTAAAAAAGGACAAAACTACATTTTTATTGTAATTTCAGGACGGCTGAATCCAGACGTTTTAATATGGTGTGCATAAACATATATACTCAAAGTATACCAATGTATGGGAGTGAGAAAGATTACGGTATTTTGACATAATTCAGATTTTACTGGCACTTTTTTAATCAACTTATTTATTAAACACTCAAAAACTGCTTATTTTGAAGCAGCCGTCCAAATCCAAGCCTAATGCTACATGGACACTGAACCTGAGGAGGTAAGAGAATGATTAACATTTTACATGTATGTGGGCAATTATTTTCATGCTCCAGATTGTTCATTAACTTAATTTTGGAGTTTCTGTTATTAAGTAAACCCGCTCCTCAGATTCTCCTTACACATAAAATTTCATGTTTATTTTGGGAAGGAAAATTCAAGTTCTGAGATTGGGGATTCCATTAATTTGCCAAACAGACCCTTATCAGCCTTCAGGTTTTCTCCCGGGCCACCACGCACCTTTAGTGGCAACCCGTGGCCCAAAATCCCGTCGGGTTCTGTCGTCTGAGAGCCCTCTTTGCCACGACCTCGCCCCCTGGCAGGCAGCCACGCTGTTGGTTTCTTATATAGGGACTTGCTTTTGAAAAATCTGATTATACACACAATCAAAGAAGCCTTTGTCCTTAGAGAGGTATTATTTCAACGTCTCTGTACATTTTGCACAGTGCACAGGAACTTTACAGCCTGTCTATCATATTATCTTTATTCTTTAAACCATTCTATTGGTAAAGTAGCAAATTTACGGTATGACATCCTTATCTCCCTTCATAAAATCTCTGTATATTTTGGAGCCCCTATTAGAATAGATAATGCTCCTTCATCGTGCTTTGCACCGCCACCGATCCGGTATTTTTTGCGTAATTTTTGCACCATTATTTCTGCTGCTCATCGGCTCCGCGTGCCCGACAAGGTTCCGAGGGCTCCGTCTTAAAAAGTCACTTAGAAATACGTCTCTGTTTAAAAGCAACAACTCCGGAAACTATAGAATCTTAATGAGGATTTGATTATGCGCATGGAAGCGAAGCTTTTAACACCCAAGGTAGCGGGCAAACCCGGAATATTCCGAGGCACCACCGCGACTGTGTCGAAATCCATGCTCAGTGCAGACGGAGAAACGCTTCCAACGGCAACAATCTCAGTAGCATCTCTGGCATCTGAAAAAACGTGGCGTCGGCCCCTCAAATGTTCAACAATGAACGAAATGTGAAATGTCCATTTTTACAGCGCCCTGTGCCCAATTGGCAGATTTTGTATATTTTTAAATATTGCTCATAAGGCTTTTTTTTTTTTTTTTGTGCGAAAATGCATATACAAAGTCTTGCTTCAACCCTATGGACATGGCTTCGAGGCGCTGCGGGGCCTCCTCTCGTCTCTAAGCAGGGACATTCCTGGGGAAAAAAAAAAAAAAACAAGGAAAAAAAAAAAAAAAGAGAAGAAAAAACCAAACCGACAATGATATTCCAAAGGAAGTACTGAAAACCCAAGGGGAGAGATGTCAGGTGCCAAGAACCAAAGGCAACGGCAACGAGTAACTCAAAATCCCACAAAGAGGCACTGAAGATTTTAGAGGAAAAAAGAAAAAACACCGCCCGAAGAGATAAAGGACACGAAAACCTTACAAGACCCCAGACACCCGATAATGAGGTGAAGTTCTGACCCGGGGAGCCCGGAGCTGCCAAGGCTCTGAAAGGTGGCCAGGAGCGGCAGAAAGCCGGTTGCCAGAGTGCCAGGGTTGGGTGCCAGAGCCTGACGTGACGCCAAAGACCTGAAAAATGCCGATTTTTCACTCAAAGCAGGAAGGGAGGCCTGGCTAAGGGAGAGGGGGTGCCCGTTCGGGAACGGAGCCGCTGCGGGTGCGGAGGAGCCCGAGCGGCGATCCCGGCCCGGGGGTGGCAGGCCCCGCGGTGGCGGAGGGGCGGGCCGGGGGGGGGGGGGGGTCGGCAGCGGAGGCCGGTGCGGGGCGGAGCGAGCGGAGGGGGCGGGCAGCGGCAGCCGCAGCCGCGGCGGGGGAGCGCGGTGCGTGTGCGCGGCCCGGCCCCGGCTCATTACTCAGCGGCCGAGGCAGGAGGAGGCGGCGGCAGGCGGTGAGCGCGGTGCCGAGGCGGGAGGGGGTGGCCGTGGCCCCGCGGGGGTGGCCGTGAGGGGAGCGGGGCCGAGGCGGAGCGGGGCGCGGTGCGGCCGCGCCGCGGAGGCCGGGCCCGGCCGCTTTGTTGATGTTTCGGCGGGGAGTGGAGGGAGGGAGGCGGGGGGCGGCCCGCGGCCTTGCCCCGGGGGAGTGTGGCGGCGGTGGAGGCGGGGGGAGCTCTGGGGTGAGGTGACCTTCCGTGTGCGCCGGGGGTGTCTCGGCGGATAATGGCGGGGGCCTCTTTGTTGGTGTGGCAGGAGGCTGGGCGCGGGGCTCCTCCTCCTCCTCCTCCTCCTCCCGGAGCGGGGGCACCCAGCCGGGCCCGGGCCCGCGGCTGCGGGGGGAGGAAGGGTCCGCGGCCGGGGGTGAGGGGGGGGAACGCAGAGCCGGCAGGGGGTGAGCCACCGCCGTGGTCAACTCCCGTGACCTTGCTCTTAAAAACGCCTCTTAAAGCAAAAAAAAAAAAAAAAATAAATAAAGCGCCTGTGGGATAATGCAGCTGCTTCAGGGGCTGGGGGGAGCCCGGCGGTGTCTTTGGTTCTTTCGCCCTTTTTATTCTTATATTTCTTTGCAAAAAGGAGCGAGCGGTCTCTTGGCAGATTTCCTTTTGCTCCTTAGTGTCTCTGTGTCACTAACAGCATCCAGTTTTACTTCCCGAAGACGGTTTCTTTATGCCTTTCCGCTGGAGCGGTTCCATCAGGGAAGTTTGACCCGAGCCCCCCTAATAACCTACAGATACAAAATCCCACTTGATTATTAATTCCTCCCCCTTCCTCCAGCTACAATTATGCCTTTTGAATTTCGGTGTCGTACAGAACGGGCTTCCTGAAGCCTTTCAGACAATCGAAACATCCTACGCGCTCGGGCCTATCTGATAATATAAACACAAAGGGTGTTGTGCTTGTTTGGGGAAGGAAAAATATTACTTGCCCCTGGGCATGTGCGTGTGGAATTGAGCAAGGTTCTCCTCGCAGCTGGGTTTTACCTACAGGTGTGGAGACTTAACCGGTGATTGGCACAGGAGACCTGGTCTGGTTTCTAGGAATGCCAACAAATGGCACTTCTAGGGAAGAACAGCACGTGGTGTGCATCATTACCTGTTTGCAGGTGTGTCGTTATATGAGATAATTGGGAAACGGTGTGGCCAACAGGTCAAGGGAGGTGATTCTCCCCCCACTTATCTGCTCTGGTGAGACCCCACCTGGAGCACTGTGTCCATCTCTGGAGTCCTCAGCACAGGAAGGACATGGGCTTGTTGGAACAGGTCCAGAGGAGGTCACGAAAATGATCAGAGGGCTGGAGCCCCTCTGCTATAAAGACAGGCTGAGAGTTGGGGATGTTCAGCCTGGAGAAGAGAAGGCTCCGGAGAGACCTTAGAGCCCCTTCCAGTCCCTAAAGGGGGGTGCTCCAGGAGAGATGGGGAGGGACTCTTCATCAGGGAGTGGAGCCATAGGACAAGGGATGATGGCTTTAAATTGAAAGAGGAGAAGTTTAGATGAGATATTGGGAAGAAATTCTTTGCTGTGAGGGTGGTGAGCCCAGGTTGCCCAAAGAAGCTGTGGCTGCCCCATCCTTGGAGGTGTTCAAGGCCAGGCTGGATGGGGCTTTAAGCAACCTGGTCTGGTGGGAGGTGTCCCTGGGCAGGGACAGACAGACCCCCCTGCCCAGTGCAGGGGGTTGGAACTAGATGTTCTTTAAGGTCCCTTCCAACCCAAACCATTCTATGATTCTGTGAACTGTAACATGAAGAGGACCTGGGTCAAACCTAGTTCAGGGCCACTGTCAGAGTGAGTTCACTGACCAACATAAGTGTTTCTTGTATATAATGAAGGGAAACTCTTAATTTGTCTAGTAGCAGTTAAGAAAAATAGGTTGTATTTCAGGTAGTCCCCTGCTTTGATCTCAGTCTGTGGGCACAGGCGTCTTGTCCTTTTCTCCCCACTCGGTTCAGAGATGTGTGGGATGCAGAGTGGAGTTCTGCAGGACGTGCCGTGCTAGTGTGGGGACCAGACAAATTGCAGGCTGCCTGACACATCCTGATGGTTTTCAGAGCCAAAGCATGATAGGAAAAGGGAAAAACTCCTCTGGAAAGGAATTTTAACGGTGTCTTCCAGTGCAGAAGTTCCCAAGGTTTTTGAACTGTTGGCTCATGTGAGTGTTCAGAGTAATCTTGTGGGCTACCATATGCTTCATGGAGACTTCTAGGTCAGAAACATTAGTAAGATGGTATAATATGGTTCCGAGTCCTATAATTTTGGCCTGTTCTGGGCAGAAGTAGAGTTGCCTTTTGTGTGTGTTTTTTGTGTTTTAACTTCTAACCCCCCTTCTTCAGGGACCAAAGCCTTTGGTGGCTTTATAGATGTGCAGGTGTAACCTCCTTTGGGAAGGCTTTAGATAAACTTGTTATATTGCTGAATTGTTATGCAAATATTAGGGAATAAACAAGTGTTTGGAGATTTTAACAACTGCATTTATTTTCAGCCTGCTACTTACCTGAAACTGATGTGTTTATTTCATGTTTTGTTTGTTTATTTTTTTTTTTAACCATAAGCTAATGGGGTAGTATTTGAGATCGTAATACTGCCTGGTTATTTGTTGACAGTGTATTTGTTTTGGGTTCCTTTTTTATCCTTCCTCAACTGCCTGAATTGTTTGAATGCTTATTGTTTAAAAGATGAATGGAAAGTACGTGCTTAGCTCCTGATTTCTGAGGATAGATCCCATATTCTGGACGTATACAAATGTCCTTCTTGATAGTTTGCTGAAAAGTATGGTGTGCTTTTGCTTAAACTTCATTTCCCACCCACCACCACCCCTTGGAAAAAAAAAAACCTCTTGTGTGTATATAGTTTTACTACACATTTTTAATATATAGATATAATGTTCATTGCTGTATCACTTCAGAAATTAGACTAATCTGGTTTTGATCCCAGGCTTTTTAATAAAGGCTGAATGTATTTTATTGCTGTAAATGTTTCCTTTAAAAAACCCCTTAGTCTTTAATTCAAAGCTTGCAGAAACAGGCTCCTGTTTATGTTACGGAAAGATCTCTTGCCTTTTGAAAGCTCTTCAGAAATTCAGTTGAGACTATTTATGTTGTTTGCTTGTTGTGAAATTCACCACTGCTTGGACATGGATTCTGAAAAACCATTTTTAGTTTGATTGAAGAATCTGAACATCTAGTTTTCAAATCTTTCAAGAACCTCCTTGTTTAAATCAAGATGGAAATTCACCATGAAATTTGATAAAGGCCCTTTCTGGCTGTTCTCGTAAGATGATGAACTATATTTAAAGAGGCATTCATTGCTCCGTTACAGGGTATATTTGTATGAAAATACAGCAATAGTAATTTTTATTTGCTTGCATTCTTTTTAACAGTGACTGTAGTGTCAGTGAAAGGTACTTGGTTGATAAAGTCCTTGGGTTTTCGGAGCAATTGTAAGAGTTTATATTTCTTTAACATCCCACCGTAGTTTCATGTTTAGTGGCCACCTTGCTTAAGCGGTTTCTCTTACCTGCTGCTCCTTCTTGCCAGCTGCTCTGTGGCAAAATACATCAAGGAGTGAACTGATCCAGCTGAAAAAGAAATAAATCTTCCTCTTGGACTATTTTTCGGCCTGATTAATTCCCTGATGTGTCTGAACTAACAGCGATGCTGTTGGAAGACAAGGAAGGTGCTTAGGCGGGGATGGCTATCAGTCAGGCACGTGCACAAAAGTATTCACAGATCAGGTAGTGGTTGCTGGAAGTGGACAAACCTCTTTTATTTTAAGAAGTGCTTGTTTAAAGATCTGTTTTCAGACTTGGTCTTCAGCTGCTGTTACTGAAAAGCATCCTGAACAAGACATTTATTTTCATTTCTTGCATGCACTGTAGAGCCCACAGTGAATTGGGGATGAACGTTTGGTGATGAACGTTGGTCTAGAAGTTACGAGTCAGTAACTTCCTGTGGATGGACAACCTCTTCCACACCAACTTGTGTTAGTCATTCCAAAGTGTACGTGTAGTGTCAATGAGGCCCCTTAAATTAAACAATCTGGAAATTTTTAGACTGTGAGGCAGAAGATGCATCCTCGCAGTGCTGATAACTTTGTGTTTTCCTCTTTGAATGCTGTGTTTGTGAAGAAGAAAATAATTACTATTTTAGGACTGTATTTTACACGTAGCAATGCAAATACTCATTTATTTTTTTGGTGCACTTCAAAGTGATGTAGCATTTATCTTTTGGGTTATTTTCTAGGTTATATTCTGCTTGGTTGGGGCAGCTTTTAATTCAGTCTTCAAAATTTCCTTTACTGTAGCTTTTCCCAGCTTATTTATATCTCAGTAATACATGAAGTCTTCAGGGGAAAAAAAAGCTTGAAATACCCTACTCTTTTCCTATCCCAACTCTTATTCAAAATACGGGACTGCAGATGTAGGTCACTAAGTAGTTTCCCAAGTTGTTGGTATTTACCAAATACTTAATGGAATTTTATTAGTACAAGTTTGTCCTGGGGCAAAACTGTAGCCTTCTTAGTGAATGGTGATATTTTTAAGAAATGTGCTGTCCTAGAATAATTTGCAGATGATGCTGAGAAATTCATGAGGAGTTGGGTGATGGGATGGAATATGTTGCCGATACGTTGACTTGAAATTCGTGGGAAGTAAATAGCAATTAGTTGTAGCTATGCATGATATGACCTTTAATTAAGAGAAAGTAATACTTGAATGGGAAGAAATAAGTCACAGAAAACAAAATCAAACCCAACCAGAATTGCTAGATACTTTTAAAAATGTAACTTAAGATTTCCTTGATGTAGACTTTGATGTGTTAGCTCAAGGAACACACCAAGAACATGGTAGCGAGTCTCCTCTTGGGAGCTGGAAGACTCTTCCACCCTGTGTGGTAATAAAGACGGCTCCAGCCACCATGAATAGTGGTTTGCTTCTGCTCTGGATGTTATGAAGCCTTTGGGTGAGAGCTCCTCCAAGAGACTGCATCAAACCCTGAGAAGGAGATCCATTCCTGGTGTTGAATCAGATCAGCGCGGAGAACTGCCCACCCAGCTGTTTGTATAGTACTGCTACCTTGACTGTTACTATTTTGTAAAATATTTTTTGTAAGGTTTTCTAAGGCCTGCATTTTTCTTTGATTTATGTGTGAAGAGATAATGGTCTCAGTGTGTACCAAGCTTATAATTAATAACAACACATTTCCTCTTAACTTTAGATGTTTTTTTCCTCTAAGTGATTAAAAACTAATCCTTGGTTCTTTTTCTGTCCAAACTGATTGCCTGTAAGCTTGGTACTAAAATAAACCTCATAGTTGTTGCCCATGTTGTCACTTCTGTTGTTAGGTAAATGCTGATTGATATGTGGACAGACGGAATACTTATTAATGGTGCTCAGTTGGATGTTGTAGGCTAATGCTAAAATGGTGACTGGCAGAAAATATACTTTCACTTAATGGTCGTTTGTGTTGCAAACAAAGCAAATACTGTATATGTACTCTTAGGTCTGTACACCTAAAATAAACAAAAAGGGCAAACATTAATTCTCCAGTGCCTCTGGAAAGCCTATTCACTGTAATTATTGATTTTAAGTATTTAAAAAAAAAAAAACAAACCAAAAAAACAAGTCTGGCAACCTCCTATTACTTAATTATATTGACATTATACCAAGCTGTTTCTTTTTTTTTTTTTTTTTTTTTTTTTTTACTATAGCTCTTTAAAGCATGCAGGAAATCCTTTTAACTCACTAGTTACTCTTTTAACTACAAACTACGGTTAAAACGTGTTCCCACCATTGTAGTCTGTGTCCATTCAAACACTTCCCTTGTACCTCAGTCTGCTGAACAAAACCTGAACCTGGACTGTCTCCCTGTGGTGTCCTGATGGGTTGTTGAATCAGAAGAATGAACATCAGATTTTGTATTTCTCAAAGTCATGGAAATGCCCAGCTCTGTAAGTGTGTGTGTCCCTGTGCACGTAGGCACATAAAATGGAAGTGATTCTTCTGCTGTTGATTGCTGGGAGCTGCCGACTGGGCAGCGACTCTTGCGGAAGAGGACCTGGGGCTTCTGCTGGCTGAGAAGCTGGCCAGGAGTCAGCAGTGAGCCTCTGTAGCCCTCGAGGCTGGTGACTTACTGGGCTGCATTAGAAGGAGCCTGGCCAGCAGGTAGAGGGAAGGAACTAGAGCTCCATCTGTGGTCCTGCCCAGTAGATCCCAGTATACTGGGTTCCTCAGTTGGGGGCTGGAGCACCTGAGGGTAGAGAACAGACGGGGTGTGCAACCTGAGGGAGAAAAGGCTGATGGAGAATGTAACTGCTGTATTTAACTGTTTTTAAGCAAGGGGTTGTAGAGATGATAGAGGCGCTTTTGCCTCAGAAGGGTACGGTGAAAAGATGAGTCAATGGTCGCAAGACCTAGAATCATAGGATGGCTTGGATTGGGACCTTAAAGATCATTAAGTTCCGACTCCCCTGCCATGTGCAGGGACAGAAGAATGGAAGTTTCAGTAGGACATGAAGGGAATGTCTTGACACACAGGGGTGGGCAAGTGCTGCACCAAGAGATTGAGGGGCCACAGAATCTCCATCCATGGAGACTTTTGACTGCTCGAGGTGTAGAGCAGCCTGATACAGATACAGATTTTAAGTTCTACTGTTTTAAGCAGGCAGATGATCTCCAGAGGTTGCTTTCAAGCCATATTCTACTGTTTATAGATTTTTTTTTAAATTCTATTTTCTGTGTAGCTTGAGGAAGTTGGCAAAACAAAGGCAGGGTGATGTAGATAAACAAGGCTGCTCAGAACTGTGTTTGGAGGGAAAAGTCATGAGATGTGATAAGCATCTTCATTCAAGTCTGCTGGTGGCGATACTGGCATTTTTCTGCCCTGCATTGAACTTTCCAGCTGACTAGGCCAGCAGTGCTTGCGGGCTGGTGTAAAGGACAAGAAAAAAAGGTTATGGTACCTGTCATGCCTGTGATCTCTGTGATGAACGTAAAAACGCATCTCCAAAGGAACAGCCTGGGGTCAGCAGCCTGGGAGGCAGCAGAAGCTTGGCCAGGTCTTGCCTTCTGCAGGTTTTGGTCTTTTGCTGGGTGGGCAACGGTTCCTTATGCTCAGCTGGAGAGTGGTTACTCCAGAAAGTGGCTTCAGGGAGCAAACCAGCTCCGATTTCCTATGGGTCACAACAGCAGTTCATGACTGCAGAGAGGTGGTAGGACTAATACCAGCTGGGAGAGTGAAAAAGAGCGGTGGCAGATCCATACATCTTTCTGGGCTGTTGTCCTTAGGACTTCCTTGAGAAGACAGCATCCTGTAGCTCATTTGTTTCTGTTAATTCTTTTGTGTTTGTCCATTTAGTAAAGTTAACCAGAAACCTTTGGGGAAGGGAGGTGAGCAGAATGGAAAGTACAACCCAGAGTGATTTTTGTATCTTAGCAATGCAGCCATCCTGGGGTTTGAACCTGTCGGTAGGTAAATACGTGAATACGGCGGCTTGTGTGGGACTCTGAGACAGAGTTGTGTTGGAAATCTGGTGTTGGGAATCCTTGCAAGCCCTAGATGTGTTTTTTAATAGCTTTTAACACCTTCGCTGATGTTGGAGCAAGGTTAACAGTGTCATAGAATGGTTTGGGTTGGAAGGGACCTTAAAGACCATCGAGTTCCAACCCCCTGCCCTGGGCAGGGACACCTCCCACCAGACCAGGTTGCTCAAACCCTGTCCGACCTGGCCTTGAACACCTCCAGGGATGGGGCAGCTACAGCTTCTCTGGGCAACCTGTTCCAGTGTCTCACCACCCTCACAGGAAAGAATTTCTTCCTAAGATCTAATCTGGATCTCTCCTCTTTCAGTTTAAAACCATTTACCCCTCGTCCTATGGCTCCACTCCCTGATCAAGAGTCCCTCCCCATCTCTCCTGTAGCTCCTTTAGGGACTGGAAGGGGCTATAATTTCTCCCCGGAGATATGATGTTTATTTACAGGATCTCAAGTATGAAAGTACAAACATAGTTTCGAATCTGTCATCCTAATTTTAAATTTTACTATGGAACCAGTAAGAGGGAATGCTGTGGTCGATGTGCTGATCAGCATAAATTTTGATAAATTCTTGATTGTTCGTTATGTGGCTGTTTTGGATGGTGAGAAACATCCTGGTCATCTTCAGAGTAGGAAGGCTAGGAATGTGGTATCCTAAAAAGCTTTATTATTAGGAAGGCGTGGGCCAGGTTCTCATGGGGGGGTTGGACAGAGCGTCAGGCACTACCGAAGTCTAAGAGAAGTAGGACAACAGAACAGACACCATTGCCGTCAGTAACGAATCCTGTAAATCGGTGTAGTTTCCTACAAGCAAACTAGAAAATAAAGCCTGTATTTTGAATTTGCCTGTCTCCCCACCGCCCTCCCAGGAAATGGTGGTGCAAAGTACCGTGCCGCATTACAGGAGGCATCTGGGAAGGAATTGTCGGTGCTTCGCTTGTAGGATGTTGGGGAGGTTTTTGTTCCGGTCTGAAGCTCTTATTGCTGAGGTATTTTATGGCAAATACTTTAGACGGGATTTCATAGCACATTAATCTGCTTGTACTTAACAGATAAATGCATGAATTAGTGAAAGTAGCACATTCATAATTGGATTCTAAGATTTTGTAACTGGCATTTAAAGTTAAAATGTTTTAAGATTTATTTATTTTCTGTGGAACTAGTGATGCGATTCTTAAATGTAGTTTTAAAACATTCTGAAAACTTTTTTTTCCCAGCCGTTATGCAACATCTTGCTTCCTCTAACGTTCTGTAGCCGTTGTCCTCTTCATCGCTGGTATTTAATGAGTATTTTAGGTCTCCTGGTATCTTTTGTTTGCTTAAAAGAATTAGAGAATCTTTTGATCCGTTTCTCCTGCTGAAACATTTATCTTCCATGGGCTTTACCTTCCTCTACAAGAAGAGGTTAAAGACCAAGCGTTTCCTCCTGCCCCAGAGTAATCCTGGAATGGGATTTCGCTTCTAACCTTGTGCAGATCTGATTGAAGCCCTGAGTCATATTTACTGATTGACTTTGCTGATGGTTTACCTATTTATTCTATATTCCCGCTTTGCCAGCGGTCATTGGACGGGCAGAGGACTGACATACGCAGGTGAATTTCTGTTGTATGGTTAAAATTAACAGTCCCGTAGGTAATTAGCTGAAACCACGCAGTGCCAAGATTAAAAATCGATTCTCTTCTCATGAATTTCAGGCTAGATTTATGGTTAAGCTTATTCAAGTACCTGAATAAGTTGAATGGGCTGTGATATATGACTGTACGCAAAAGGGAGGTATATAAAGCAGTATGGAATAGCGTTCCCCGAGTGCGCTGGTCCCGGTCGTTGGCAAGATTATGGTTGAAGTGAGACTTTTTGCCTGTTTTCTGGGTCCAGCTGCATGCGCTCACATTGCATTTCTGACACAACAAAATCGGGTACTTAAAATGGGCTTTTTGAAGTCTTCTTTCACTGAATTTTCACTGATTTCAGATTTTAAGAACATTGTTTAAAAAAAATTTGGAGCGACAAATAATGCCCTGCCATAAACCTGAATATTTTAAGCCTTTTAAAAAACTTTTACCTCGTTTTTTCTCCCCATCTACTGTCCTTTTGTGTAATCTTTTATTTGAAAAGGGATTAAGGAATTGGAAGATCCTTGCCTTATCCTATTATTTCTGAAAAAGAGAGTTTTGCTAAGAATAGTCGTTTAATCTGCTGTCATAACAGCTTCTTGGCCAAACTGTAGAATTACACAAGTTTTCTTTTGATGGAGCCGTTCTGGTTTATGATTTCTGTGGCGAAACTGACCTGCAAGAGACAGTTGGCAAAGCGTTACTTCATCTATTGTGATAATAGGATTCATCATGGCACCATCTGTGGTGGAGCTTCATGTGACATGACAGGGAAGAAGCCGTAGAGATATTCTCCTAGGAAATGTAGCACAGCAGAGGGATAGGGTTTTTTTTGTAGATGCAGCACTTTGTTTTGATAATGAAAAAATGCTTCCTATTATTTTTTTTTTTTTGTGATTAAATAGTCATAGTGCAGGAGTCCATTAAATAGAGAGGAATGGTGGGGAGAGAATCTTCAGTGTTAGAAATGCCGGTTTTCAGGCTGTTTAACCTTGTGTGCTGCCACCTCTCTGCCTTTGCATCCCACTGGCAGGGGAATCTAAAGCCTTTTTTAAAGAGGAAGGAAGATATTGATCTTAAAGAATCTCTGCTGATGTCTAACCACTTCTTAAAAACAGAATGTTTAGGGAAACCCTGCAGTATATTCGATTGCAAATGCATCGTTTCACTGCGCAACCTCCTGCGTTGAGCTCCGTCCTGTAGGTACCCTCGTCACAAAATACAAACCCCTGGAAAACTTACAGTACACGCTACTATCTGGTAGCAGAATGTCATTGTAATAAACTAAATCAGAAGTGATTTATAACTGGATTGGATGCTCCATCCCTGGAGGGGTTCAAGGCCAGGCTGGATGGGGCTTTGAGCAACCTGGTCTGGTGGGAGGTGTCCCTGCCCAGGGCAGGGGGGGTTGGAACTCGATGATCTTTAAGGTCCCTTCCAACCCAAACCATTCTATGATTCTGTAACTTGGTGAGGATATGCCTGTTAAATAAGTGATATTGGCCACGGGTGAGGACTTCCCAGAGAGGGTGCACTGGTTTTGGAGAGCAGCTGAGTTGATTTACTGGTGGTGTTACAGGAACTAACTGGGCCATGGAAAGTGCTGGGAGGTTGTATGTGCTGCTGGATTATTTGTCGCTGATTTGGATCACCAGGGCTGATGCGACTGTTGCCAAAATCAACTCGTAAGCCTCGGATAAAGTTCGGTTCAGTCTTAAACTTCATAAATCTTACTAAAGTTTTCAGGATGTTTTATATCCTTCTGTTGGTGGCTCTCTCTAGAAATTGCTTCGTGTTTGGAATATGTACCTTTTTATAAGATACATTCCAGAAACCAGGAAATCTGGATAGCACCAAGTGTTTGGTATAGATGATGAAGAATATAAACGATGAAGAAATACAGCTGATGAAGAAATGTGAGGTTCCATCTCCCCTGCCACAAACGGGCAGACTTCCCCGCTTCCTTGGAGGAGAGGGAGACAGCTGAAGGAATGGTAGATAAACAAGCACGGATTTTCCCATCTTTTCATATAGCTGGTAGCATTCACTTCTGCTTCTTTCTTTCACAGAATCACAGAATGATATGGGGTTGGAAGGGACCTCTGGAGATCATCTGGTCCAACCCTTTCCTTGCCTTCAGGGCTCTGGAAGTCTGGTTTTTAGACCGTGCTATATATTTTGACTTCTCGTTCTTCTGTTTTCTGAATCTTAATTTTGTTGTCCTTCAGCTTCCCACCTTACGAAGTTAGAGCTGCTGGTGCCCATCACATGTGTTTTACCCGATTGCCAGGCAGGGCCCAAACCAACAACCTGGGGATAATGTTCTTCTGTCACCAGCTCCTTTAGTGACTGTCCTAAAGGGGAGGTAAAACCGAGTAGCCCTAGAAGTGCCAGAGGTGAGGACAATTTTTTGACTGTTTTAGGTAAGGTGAGTGTGTAGAAGATAAATTGAAGCTGTGCAGGCCCATGTGGGTTTTTTTTCTGTGCTTTGTGGCAGTCTCTTTTATTGTCTCTCTGCCATTAACAAACAATACCTTAACTCTTCGTGAATGACTGCTATACGCCAGTGGGTTTTGTAGTGGAAGGGCTGTAGCTTCTAGACTGGCATTATGTGATAATATTTTAGAGCGTAGAGAAACTGAGGTGCAGGAGTAGGAAGGTTGATTGAGTGAAGTCCTCTAGATAACAGTTTTATTGATAAAAAGCAGAAAAATGTTTGTTTTGAAAAACGAATCACTGCAAAGCTTATGTCAGTTGTGAATAATTTACTGCGTGTGTTTATTTGTTACTTGGTTCTTTGTTTTCCTGCTCGGGCAAGGTAGGTGGTGTGGTTTTTTGACTGTAACGAATTCAGTCCTCAGCTGAATTTGATTCGATATTAAACAAAACACATGTTTTAGAAGCAGCAGAAATTTTATCGATTGTCTTGTTTTGGATGTTTTGTAAGAGATGTTTCACAATATGGGAATTCTCTTTAGAAATGTGCGCAGCAGTTTAATATTGATTTTTACACAGAGGGTGCTCAGAAGTTGTGAGTGGAGGTTCAGCATCTGAAGCTGGTGCTGCTGACCCCCCTTCGGGAGCAGTGACTTCTTAAACCACTTTGGAAAATAGTTGCTGTTAGATACTTGGTTTGTATAAATGGAGGCTTTGAGCTTCTGAGGAGAATGGGATGTGAGGTGGATGCTTGGGGAGCTTGGGTGGTTCTGTCTGTGCCCACCGGCCAAGGAGATGTGGATGCTGGAAGGATGCTGGAGATGGGCTTGGTTTTGTGGCTTTTGGCGTGTTTGGATGTGATCTTACACTACCCATTTCTAGCTGAGTGCCATTACCTCAGTATTCTGCTCGTTAACAGTCTTCATTTTGTCACTGCCACTCATAGGTCTTTCCTTACTGTCAGACAACCTCTGAATTGTTCACTGCTTCTGACATTATATCAGACTGTTTGAAGTTGCTTGGAAGCAGAAAAGCTTAGGTTCCAGTTGCCCAATTCCAAAATCACTGATTGCTGCTGACTTTCTCCAGCTTCAGGTTTCCCCGGTTTGGGTTTGGCTGTGAACACTTTGGCTCATGGCTGCAACCCGGGATGGCTGCTCCTGGCTGCCTGGTATTTGGACAGAATTTGATGCAGGGAACTCCAGCGCTGGTGCATAATGTTGAGAAATGAGCTGTTCAAGCTCATTCCTGGTTTTACTATTAACCTTTTGTGGTGGCTTGTGAAAGATTGGGGGTGAGGTTCCCAAAATGACACGCTGCTTTGTGGGAACATCTGCTTTTGGCTGAGATAAAGTCTGACAGGAGCAGTGCTAGAGAACGTGCCAGCTTCAAGTTCGTCCCTGTGTGACTAACCCTGCAGATATAATTTCTGGGGGGTCCTGGCTTCAGTGACACCACAGAATGCGTCCTCAGCCTCCGTGAAACCGGCTTGTTTGAGAGAGGACAAGGAACAACAGGGAAAGGGAAAACTCAAGGGGCTGCATTTGCCAGAAGAGCTCTGCCTGGGAAATAAGTATATAAATGTTTAAATAATGTTCCTCTTCCCTGGAGAAACCCTTGACGGGTTGCCAGCAGTAGCTCTGCTCTCCCTTCCCACCCTCCAAAGCAAACAAGGAAGGTCCCAGGTGCTCGGGGGGCCGTGCACCCACAGGGGCTCCCACGGGCCCTCCGTGGGGTACATTCACTGACTGAGGGGACTAAAAGAAAGAGCAGGTCAGTTAATTAAGAAGAAAAATGAAACATGAGTTTGCTATCCTTATTTATGTAAATCCATATTTTAATTTTTTTTTCTTTTAATAACTTCTAGTCGGTCCCTAAGCTGGAAGCTGCCTTTCAGTACGTGTGAAATTTCATGGAAGCATTCTGCCCCCTTCCATAACACACTGGAGTTATTTTTATTCAGTGGATAACACAATTTCTGGCTTGGGCAGTAAAGTTCATAAAATGTTTAAATGTTAGGCTGAGGAAGATTTAAATTGCAGGAAGTTCACTTAAAGTACTTAAAGAAAAACAAAAAAAGTTGCTGGTTGTGTTTCTACGAAGAAGTTTTCTCCTTTCCTGCCCCTCAAATTCTACTATAATAGCATTAAAGATGTTCGCTTATTTTTACAAGAGGAAAAAATAGAGGACTGTGTCTGCTAAAGAACTGTGAATTATTGAGAAGCTGACCTGCGTTTATCAGCAGCTCTGGAGGTGGCCCTGGTGGCCCTCTACAAGCCTTCTTCATCCTCAGTGTGCTTGAATTTTGATCTCCTGCCTCTTCCTCACGGTGCATTTTACAGATGGGGAAATAAAAACAAACAAATCTTAGTATTTTAGTATATTAGTATTAGTAGATATTTAGTAGATATTAGTAGATAATTCAGGCTCCCTTTTGTTGTGGTTTTTGTCTTCATATTATCCTTACTAAATCTTAAATATATATTTCTGCTTTTATTCAGGATCTGGAACACCTCTTGCTTTATTTCTGATTTTTAACACTGCAGTTTTTTTTCTGTAATCCACACTCGTAACTGGCAAATAGATTTCCTTTTTCTGGGGTAGTCCAGGCTGCCATGACATTTTTTGAAAAGCTATAGGGGAGATGCAGTTTCTTGCTTAAGTGTGACATGCAGGGTCTGGAGTTCGTGAGGAGGTGCCTCTGCTGGAAGGTGGAGATGGGGGAGGTTGGCCCCAAAGCTGGACTCACCAGACCATAGGATGCAGGTATTTTTGAGGTAGAAAAGGGACTAAGGAATGGTTAGTGCTTCCTGGTACTGTGGAGAGAATTATGGGACCAGAGAGCAGAGGCAACCCAAGGGCTGGAGAGATGCACGTGTTGCCAGAAGGTCGCCTGGTTTACAGCATCTGAGAGTACCTCATCTGCAAAAGGCTTTCAGTGAACGCTGAAATGACCGTGTGTACTTAAGCATGTTCAGTCTTAAAAATGCTTAATTTTCTCCATTTGAGTTCCTACCTTCAGTCACCACTAACCTGGCTGAATTCTCAAAGCACGTCACGATTCTTGAGGTCCTTTATACTTCCTTTATACTTGCGTCTGGAGAGGGTGATTGTAAGAGAGCTCCCTGTACATGAGGTAATAGGATTACTTGTCTTTTCCAAACAGAACTGGGATTTGGGGAAAGACATCAATTGTGGAGATCAAAATCAGATTATCAGGCTTGTTTTGTGGGTGCCTCTTTCAATAAGTGATAGCAGGTCCTTGGGACGCTCTTTTGTAGACAACATGAAGTATTGAATTTAGCAGAATTTTATATTTTACTAAGGCGATTTTTATTAAATGATAAAGAAATAAATATAGACTTTTTATTTACCAGGTTGAGAATTTAGAACAAGAAGTTAAATTTCAGATATTTTACAAGTATCTTACAAACCCAGTTTTATGTAAATACTCTTTTCCGAGCAATCTAATTTGTTGATCTTCCTTGTTGAAGGGAAGACTGGCTTCCTCCTTTGCTTAGAGCCTCTTGTGCTCCCAACTGACACATACACAGATTGTTTTGTATTTAATAGTAAAGCCAGTGTTTGTTTTAATTTTACAAATGTCTTTATTTTACATTTCTAGAGATGAGAGAGGGGTCACTTGTGCTGGTTTGAGCTGGAATTGAGTATGGAGTGGGGATGCTGTTTGAGTGGTAGAGAGCTGCTTGACATTCACTGGGGCTCCAAGTGACTTCTGGAATTCTGGAATGCACCATTAAGTTGTTTGTTGCAACTGCATTCAATTAGGTGATTTTTTTAATGGAAAATAAGGTGAATATTGGCCAAAAGAAGGCTGTTGTAGTGAAGGGGGTTGTTTATTTCCCTGTGTATCCTCCCCTTCTTAGTAGATTCCTCAGACTGCAGTTACTGTCTTGATATTCAGGTGAGATGACAGAAATATATGGAGAAAACTATATCTGGTTTTCTAGATGACTAGAAAAAGTCATCGTGTGATCTGGCTGGAGCAGGAGGTTAGAACCACTTTATGAACCTATGAACCACACCATTAAATCACTGGAAAGATTGCATTAGTATTAATGGATTTCATGCATTCTTAATTTAGGACTGTGCAGAGTTGTTTCCTGTAAAACGTACTGAGAACAGAGTTAGTTTAACGGAAAGGGCTCTAACTCTCCCCAAGAGATTTATCAATCTGGCAATGATGTTTCCTGAACCACTGAGGTGACTGGTTGGTACAAACAGCCTGTATCATATTCTCTTACCTTTCATTTTGCTGTTGCATGCTTTTTTGCTTTACAGCCATATTTATTTTTCTATACCAAACCTATCACCTTTCCTAAAATTATCATCTTTAGTGGAGAAGGCCATCTATTTATTGTTAAATATTCAACAGGCTCTTGGAAATCAAGATACCAGCTTTGAATTTTCTGTAAAAAAATTAGTATTAAAAAAGAAAATGTGCCTCAAATCTCTTGTCTTCAGGCAAACGGAAGACTTACCCTTCTCTGTTTGAACTCAAAAGCAGCGGGCAAGTCATAACATAGAAATCTCCATGTGCCCTTGGTGCGTTTGTGCGGATTTCCCTGCCTTGGTGCTTCTCTTCTGGGGTAACACTGAGATCTGGTGTCCACCTTTAATTTACTGCATCTCCAACTAGTGAAGTTTGACTTTCTGGTGGCCAAAGGATACGTTAAAACACACGGTTATTTTAAGAAATGTGCCTGCACTGCACTTCCGACCTGTGGTGTGTAAGAATCACTCCAGTGTATTTGTGGTTTTGTTTGCTAGTTGCCTGTAGAAAATAGCTCCTGAGATCAATTCTGAGGAATAACCCCCTGCACCAGTACAGGTTGGGGGCTGGAGAGCAGCTCTGAGGAAAAAGACCTGGAAGTCCTGATGGACAACAGGATGACCGTGAGCCAGCAATGTGCCCTTGTGGCCAAGAAGGCCATTGGCATCCTGGGGTGCATCAAGAAGAGTGTGGCCATCAGGTCAAGGGAGGTCATCCTCCCCCTCTGCTCTGCCCTGGTGAGCCCATCTGGAGCATTGTGTCCAGTTCTGGGCTCCCCAGTTCCAGAAGGACAGGGAACTGCTGGAGAGGGGACAGCAGAGGGCTACAAAGATGATGAGGGGACCAGAACATCTCTCTGATGAGGAAAGGCTGAGGGACTTGAGCCTTTTTAATCTGGAGAAGAGAAGACTGAGGGGGGATCTGATCAACACCTATAAATATTTAAAGGGTGGGTATCAGGAGGATGGGGCCAGTCTTTCTTCAGTGGTGCCCAGCGACAGGACAAGAGGAAATGGGCACAAACTTGAACATAGGAAGTTCCACCTAAACATGAGGAGAAACTTCTTTCCTTTGAGGGTGGCAGAGCCCTGGAAGAGGCTGCCCAGAGAGGTGGTGGAGTCTCTGTCTCTGGAGACACTGAAACCCCGCCTGGACACGTTCCTGTGCAACTTGCTCTGGGTGACCCTGCTCTGGCAGGGGGTTGGACTAGATGATCTCCAGAGGTCCCTTCCAACCCCGTATCATCCTGTCATTCTGTGATCAAGCTGTAGACTTTAAATTTAGTGCTGTTCCCCCCTCGCCCCCCTCCCCATGCCCTCCCACCCTGGTGGACTCCTATGGTGCAGACGTAGGTGAGATGATGTGTGAGGCACTTCCGTATCAATTATCCACAGTCTTGAACCCTTGTTAGACCCGTCAACGTTAGGAGTAGTTCAGGCTGTCGTGAGGAAGTTGTTCGACTTAAAACCATCCAATTTGTGAAGGTGAAATTTGAAAGCTCTACGAAATGTTAAGAAAATTAATCCCACAGTCAACAATAAGAATATTTCATTTTAGAATAAGCTTCAGGTTTTGCAGACATCTTTAGCATTTATAATGGTCGAGTAATATCTTGCTGCAGCGTTCACCCAGCTAACGTTAACTCCTCTTCCCAAATTCCTTTCCTGCTTTAGCATTTAACGGAGCTGGAGGTACTATGAAACACAACTTTTGGTTTCAGGGGCAGTATGGAAAAAGCAAAAATTATTGAAACGGCAATTACTTTTTTGAATAACTGAATGAGTTAGGAAGTTACCTTTAAGAAACAGAATGCTTTTGTTCTTGCGTTTCCTAAATTTGAGCCCTTGAAGTGTTTGTTTTATTAAGTATCTGAGAACTGGGCCCTATTTGCAACATCCATTTAGCAGATGTCCAGAAGCCTTTAAATGTGACAGCTGAAAATTAGACGAGCATTCCCCGACACCAGATGCATACAAATCAGCTACGCGCGAACTGTATTTTCACAAAGAAATTAAACAAAATTCATTAATGCGAGAGCTGTATATACACTGTGCGTTTGTTTTTCTTTCGGGAGCGATCTAACCTATACTTGAAATGCGTTTGGCTTTCTCTAGGTCACCCACGGCCTCCGACAGAATATTCATTTCGATAGCGTTAAATCCCCTTCTAAACGGGGTTACTGAATCACCATTGATGTGTAGCTTATGTCATTATAATGTTGATTATATTACTAATTAATGTATGCAGTTGCTTTATATTAAAACTGCCTTTTTCCATTTCTGCATCTCTTTAACTGTCGTGATCTTTATCTTCTGTCGCCTTCTGAGCTGCTACCGGGGTAATCTCCTTCCTTAATTGTAATTGTGCCCAGGAGCCCCCGGTCTTCAGCCCGTGTAGGGAGATCTCTCTCTGCGTTGGTGTTGGACCCAAGCTATTGAGCGCTACAGCATGGGATGAATCCTGGATTTTAATTTTATATTGCCTAGTAAAGGTATAAACCAGCAATTAACCAGCAGTCTTGGAGACTTAGCTGTACAGAGCGTATGTTTCTCCACCCTTTAAGCTGGCAGTATTCTGGCCAATTCTATTTCCATGTATGTCCCCAGTGGGAAAATCATCTCGTGGGTTCTCTTTCTTTGTCTGAAAGGCAGAGGCATCTCTCAAATGGATGCTTTTTGTCAGTTTGCAGTGCAGCCTGTGGAGCTTTCCTGTTAATTGTTACTGTCTCTAGTGAGGGAAGAGTGCAGAAGAGGTCATAAAATATTTTTGTGCTCTTATGTAAACTGAGAGATCCTTTCTTCCACAAAACCTGTTCCGTTTCTGTGCCTCTCTGTGCCTGGAACGCGCGCATTCAGGTCGCTGCCTGAGAGAAGTAACAGTATGCATAATTATGTGGTGTTTTTAAAGTGATCTCTGATTTAAGAAGCACAGGCTTGGTGCTCTGGTTGATGTGAAGGCTAGCAGGTGTGGTAGCCGAGAAAATACTATTTGATGGTAGTGCTGCACTGAAGGTAAATACTCAGATGTGTAGTTGAAAGCACACGGTTTTGCAATTAAATTCTAATTGTGGATACGTAATTTGCTGGGGTTAACTCAGGCGTGTGACACAGGGCTCGCGTGAGCTGGGCAAATTCTTGTAATTGCCTGTTTCAGCTGAACTTCTCGGAGTCCTGGTGCAGATAAGCCTGGATTGATCTTAAAAGGGAAACGTCAGATTGCCCAAATCCAGCCACAAAAAGTTCATTTCCAGTTTGGGATTGTGCTGGTTGGAGCTGAAGCTCTCTCGCTTTGGAGGCCCCTTTATAGCGCTGCCCAGTGGTACAGATCACAGGCATTAAATAAAACAGGGTCTGGAATGAGCATCAAGTCATCTTTCCACCTTCTAAAGAAATCAATTTACATGCTTTGCCAAGGCAAGTTTACCAAACTTATTGCTGCAGTTTATATAATTTTGCACTGTGATTTTTTTTTATATCTAATTCCATCGGGCCGTTTCTAAGGCTTTTAAGGCACCTGTGGTAGGACTTTCTCAGTGGAAGTTGTGTGAGCCAAGGATTAGCTCTTCTCTTTCCCACCCCTTTCTGTCCCCAAATCCTCTGTTTCTCCCATGTATTGGAAAAATATTTTAAAATATACTGTCCATACGTTGTCCTGTGTCTTGATTAATAAATGGAATGCTTTCTGTATTAGAGACAAAGATTGATATTAGTATTAAAATACAGCATTATATTGTCTTCCAGGTATCTTGAAGTCAACAAGTTTATATAGAACAGACTTGTTGAGAAATGCTAAGGTACATCCCTTTCTTCAAAGAGAAGTAAATGGCAGATGTTTGTATATTTTTATATAAATATTTCCATGCATGGTTTCTTCTATTCTAAAATCTTACTGTTGTTTTAAATACGCTTATTTTAAAGCTGGGGGAAGAAATGTGGTCAGTCTTCATTGTCGGTAGTATTCACTGGAGCAGAAGGGGGTGTCAATGACATATTTTTATTTATGTCCGTACTTCTTAAGGTTCACCATAATATTTCCTTCCATAGGTATATGCTACTTGTCTTTTTAAGGTGCTCCAAGTTCAATGTGTCCATGTTCGTGCTTTTACAACTTAAGCTTTATCAGGCTGTATAAAAGAAGGGATGAGTGGAAATTGTGGACCGTTTGAAGTCTCCTGCAGGACTACTGAATTTTAGTTGCTTGTAGTGGAATCAGACTAAGATTTACACTCAGCCTTCCACGTCCCTGAGGGGACTGTCACTATATGGATATAGTGTTATTTCCATTTCCAGCATTTTTATTGTGCTTCTTCGGGTAAATCCTACTTAGGGCAATCTGAAGAATTAGTAATTTAATATCCCAAACCACACTGTGCTATTTTAGGGTTCAATTTTGGAGTATTCTTATCTGGAATAATTGTGGGCTGCCGCTAAAAGGTTGCCATGTATTGAAATGTGCTTCGGGAAGGTATTTTCAAGGAAAAGCACAATAGTCGATGTGTGAGAGGAAATTGAAGTGGATTCTTCCCCTGCTGACAGTTGACAGCGTTCTGGCAAGTTGACAGTTAATGGGACAAATGTATTATTAGTTTCCTCATTAATAATAGAAATCTGGAATCCGCATCCTGCCTTCCCATATGTGCTTCTGCAGAATCGCTCGAAAATGGAACAAAATGTCAAATTTCAGGCAGGCGAGTTTATCTGATATAACTTAATCACGTTTTAATGAAAAACATCGCAGGCGGACATTGTGTAAGAATCTTGAAAGTCTGACAGTTGCTGAATTTAGACTTGGTGTAATATTTAAGGACTAAGACTTTGGGTTGGATCTTTGAAGCTCAACTTCATAAGACTAAGTCACCAGTAAATTAGCAGATAGGAAAAAAAAATGAAGTCTTTGGCTTTCTTCTGGGAGCTGTATTTATGGAGCTGGACAATACCAGGCACTTCTGAGGATGTTTTTGTGAAAGGTGAAGAGACAGGGAGCACAACGGCTTCTGAGCTGAGAGGGGGCAAAGCACTGAGTGGGAATAACCTTGCTTATAAAATGAGAAGCTCACGCTTTCTGTGGCTGATGGACAAAACTCTGTAGAAGTTGTAAGGGACTCTGAGGCAAGGTGTGCAGAGGAGGTGGATGGTGGGGCTGGTTCAGGCCAAGGAAGCTGTAACAGCCGGAGAAGCTGTGGCTGCCCCATCCCTGGAGGGGTTCAAGGCCAGGTTGGATGGGGCTTTGAGCAACCTGGTCTGGTGGGAGGTGTCCCTGCCCATGGCAGGGGGTTGCAATGAGGTGGTCTTTAAGGTCCCTTTCAGCCCAAACCATTCTATGATTCTATGAAATGCATTTAAAATGAAGAAATAGTCTGTACCTCTCGCTGACACAGCAGAAGCTGATAATTTTTGATGAACAGCACATGGGGCTGCAGAAAAAGGAATGATAATTTAGATTCAAGTGGAGGTGCTCCTCCTTCCTCACTCCAGGATGCCTCTCCCTCCTTCCTCATTTATCCACTCTTCTCTCTCGCTATCACTGTTTAATTGGTTTCATTTTTCTATCCTATCACTTGGTCTGGGATGCTTTGAATTCTTTCTCTGCTTCGACCATGATTATAACCCTACACTTCAATCTCATGTGAAGTTTATAGGAACAGACCTCACGGATAATGGGAAAGGAACCAGCTCCTACGATTCCAGTTGCATGTGCTCAAGCATATGTTCAGCTACATGAAGATTTTTCGGGCTTGTTTTTAAGTCAGTTGGGCAACAGCCCAATGTCTGTGTTGAGCTAACCTGTTTGTATCTTCATCCTTCTCCTGTTTTGAGCTGTGCTGGCTGTCAATACTCTTGAGTAACGGTAAACAAGAATATCCTAATCCAAAGTAGACTTTTTTTTTTTTTTTTTGGTGCACGTTGGGATACAAGACTCTACATATATTAGTTTGTAAAAGATAAAACATTAAATTTTGAGTGGAGCTCCTGGGCTGCTCTGTGCAAATGTATATTGAGGTACCAAACCTTCCCAGTTGTATCTGACTATTTGTTTTTCTTCGGTGTTTTGACCCCTTTTACTTGTGCATTGCACTTTGACTTGGAGTTTCTCAGAAGTTCTTTAATTTTTTTTTTTTCGGAAAGCAGTCCTTTCCCTGAAACAGTGCCTTACAGAAAGTGCAGAAGTTTGGCTTTGCTGTATGTAAGAGCGGGGCTGTTCCTGTTTACTCGCTTCCTCCTGTAGTTAGTTCCTGCAAAAGCAATCTCTGCACTGCAAAACCCGTCTCCCCAGTCTTAGTCTTTACTCGTTTCCTATGACTTGGAAATATTGCCAAATAGTGGTGTGGGTCAAGGCCAAGGTAGCGGTGGGGTGTTTGGGGCATGGTCCGGGTAGATGAGATCTCTTACCCAATACCCACCGCTGGTAGAGGAACATCTCTGATAAGGAGGAATCACTTCACAAGTCATGACTAAGGGGGAAGCGTTCACTGAAACTTTGTGATTTATTTTGCAAAGAGTTAAATAGATCCACCAGCAACTAGAAGACTGAGGTTTTTAAAGTCTTAGTAGAAGCATACAGTGTATTTTAGGCTGTTAAAAAATATTGAGATGAAATATATGCCGTGTTTTTTAACAACATTTTAAAGAGTCCAGTGGCAGGGAAAGCCTCTTAAACCATAATCTGATAGTGCTTTTATAGAATGTGATGGTTTTTTTACATTTTATTACTTTATTCTATACTAAATGGGTTTTGGTTTTTTGGGATTTGTTTTTTTTGGTTTTTTTTTTTAATTTTAAGTTCTAAGTCTCATGACTGACATCAGTTGGGGATTTTTTCAACAGGGTAGAGGCACATTTAATTATATCTGACTGTCACTGAGTCATGTCCCTGAAACACTTAGCTCACTCTTTTTTAAGTAACCAATTATAATTAAACCATGGGTGACTTGGGTGACTGCAAAGCTAATGTATTCAGAAAGGACTAAAAGCTTTATTATAGAAAGATTACACAGAGAATTCTTTTTTTACCTGAGTAAAAATAAGCAAGAATTTCTTTTATATGCTGCTATATACTAAAATACTATTATGAATTATAAAATGATTAGTTTTTCAGTATGTATTGCCAAGCACATTTTACAGTATTGAACATGTAACTAATGACAAAGCTTTAAGGCAATATTTGCTTGGTAATAATACCACGTATGGTATATATGTAAATCTGTTCATATAAAGGAATTCTTTTCTAAGAGAATATCGTCTCTCAAGATCTTTTCTTAAGCTATACTTGCTTTGTTTCACCCTTTGATCCTCTGAGATTTACCATATTGAAAGAAAATTCATTTAAACACTTGACTTTGGCTATTCAAAATATTGGCCTTTAAGTGGGGAGGTGTTATCGTTAATCTGAAAACTGTGGATAGAGAGGAGGGGTCCTTCCTGCTTTTGTTTCTGAGGAATTATCCAAAGTGAAGTATTAAACTTTCATTATCTTGATGCTGATACCAAGCAGCAGAGCTCTGTCGACTGAGCTGTTCCGGCTAATAATCCTGCATTGTTCGATGTCACTATGTCTTAATACAGCTTTAGTGGATAAACTCAGTAGTTTGTTGTTTTTTTTTTTTCCTCAGCTGATGATGAAGAGATACAGGATTGTGTGAATTATTGTCTTCATTCAAAAATTTCTTTGGCCAATTTCATACTTTTCACAACAAGTTTTCTCTTTCCTAATTCAGAGGGGGTTTTTTATCATTATGTATTTGTTGGGCATCTTTATTCTAGAACTTTGTCGGAGTACATCTGTGAAAAAAGCATTGAGAAAGAGGCAAAGTCCAAAGACGTAGTGATAAAAGGGATGGGGAATAAAGAGCTGGGAATACTGTCATGTATTGCTAGGAAATTGGGCTTTTTGGCTTCCACCACTGAGCTTCCCTCCACCCCAGAGAGCTGCCCTTTACAGTCTGGGTCCTCAGCTTGTAGCAGGTTTTTCTTGTGTTGGGCAGCAGTTCTTGTGCGGTTATTCCTGCCCTGTCAACTGGAGAAGGGAGCCTTTACCAGTTCTGCCAATACACCGATACAAGCTCCTTCGGTATTTAGTTCAGGCTTTGTGAGAGAGACTCGGGTTTTTTGACAGTATTTTGGAAAAGGAGCTTGTTTAATAGACGTTTCTTTTGGGATAAATGCCAATTAAGGTAGTGTATTTTTACGTTATAATATACCAAATAGTTAAAAATGTGTCCTTTTTAGAACTTTTTTAGAGTGCTTTTTATTGCACCGGTGTAGCTGAAATGACTGCAGGTTAGCTAGCCAAAAGTGGAATTTGGGAAGTTCACAGATTCTTAAAAGAATTTGACTTGTACAACATTTGTCATTATTTGTGGAGGCCACATTTACACCGTTTGCGTTTCCAAAGCTTGTTCAAAATTTAACAAATGCGTAGTGTCGTGGCATATGGAAGCCGAGAATAATATAGGAGAATGTTCCTTAAATTAGCAACGAAGGGAGACAACGTGCTGTTGGTCTTGAAGAAATGTCTTCTTCTGGTCAAACAGGAATTTGTGCTACTAAACATCTATTACAGCTACGCCCAAACCCCGTGTAAGGAGAAAATTGAAAGTGCACAGTTAACATCAAAGAAACAGGAAATTACACAGTAAAAGCCACCGCGCTGTTTTATTTTTTTGTCCTGTGGACACATGCATTGAGATACTGCCTTTCCTTTTTTTTTAATATGAGGGGGGTTTGGTGGAATATACATCCTTTTTTCTTACTCTCGTTTTCTCTTTCCCTTATCGTTATTTTTATTCATAAGAGCTCATGTGGGAGAACTCTGACGAGGCCAGTTTTCCTTTTCTGGCCTAGTGACTGTATGTGTTTCCATATCGGTGACAGATATTTCTGAAATATTCCAAAATTTTGAAAACGTTTCAGGCACATGCTGTCTCATTCCTGCAGACATCAAAAATAACATCTTTTTGCATATGGGACTTATTTGGGAAGTGTCTTCTGCATATTATAAAGAATTCTGCTGTTTGTCAGATTACATACAGTTGAGAAATCTTAAGTGTTTCAATTTTTATTTCTTTACAGGCCAGAAGGAAAATTTGGATGAAGTGACCTACCTAAGTTGCCGCCATGAGCAGAAGCAAGCGTGACAACAACTTCTACAGCGTTGAAATCGGAGATTCTACTTTCACCGTATTGAAACGGTATCAAAACTTAAAGCCCATAGGATCAGGAGCACAAGGGATAGTATGGTAAGGTTCCTTTAAAATTTGGATGTACTTTTAGGTTTCCTTAATAGAATTTTTGGAGTCCTTTAATTGTTGTTTGCTGCTGAGAAGGAGTGTGGAGAACTACCTTTTATGTGCAAAGCGACAATAGTAATTGTTGGCTGTTTTTTCCCAGCAAGGGCCGTTGCTCCTGGTTTTTGCCTTGTGTCCTTTCCTGCTTCCAAACCGATGCCCTTCTGGGCAAATGCAGCTGGCTGTGCCGAGTCCCATCAATTAATTGAGGGGAGGGGAGGGCTGGAAAAAGGAACCAAACTAATCCTAAGCCACACTGCTCACAGTGAAACAAAAGCCAGAAATACTCTATATAATATTGGCTGCTTGTAAATGCTTGAAATGGCTTGTCAGGGGCCTCTTTCCCTTAGTTCCATCATCTAAGTAGTCCCTGACACTGGTTAGTGAGCGTTTGTGATGCTGACCGTCACTGTAATACATAAATACCTGATGCAGTTTAGGAAAATAGGACCTGACAGTATAATTCTTTGAATAAAAAATCTGCTGTGTGGACTGAAGAGTGTCCGACTGATTTAAGATTGGTGACAACGAGCTGCTTGGAGGCACTGCTTCCTCTGCAGTGACACTGCCCCACAGAGAAACGTTGGTTTCAGCTTCTTGCCAGTTTTTTTGAATGTTCAGGAGGAATCTGGATAGCCCAGGAACTCGCAGATTTTCCAACTTATTGTAACTGTTAAGATGCCAGCCAGGGACATAAAAATACAAAAGAAACACCAAGGAAGAGAAAGGTAGGGAAAACATAATCTTCTCAAACACTTCTCCCTGTAACCTCCTTACTGCCTTGGTCTTGTCTTGATCAGTGTTTAGAGAATGTGTGGAATAGGGGGGGGTTAATTTGTATGTGTGTTTTAGCTGGGTTAATTATAAAACTGTGCTTAGTGCAAGTGAAAATTTGAAGGCCAGTAGTCTAGAAAGAGTTTCTTTTGAAGTGGCAACCTCTGGCACTAAGATTATTTGGTCTGGAAGTAGCAGCAGCAGCAAAACTGATCTGAATTTTGTTTGTGTGTTAGTATAACGAGGACACAGGCAGTTGTTTGATTTGATTTCATTTAGTTGCTACAGAAAGGCCTGCAAAAGCTTCAGATGTTATTACTGTCCTCATTCCAGCCTGTTTTCCAAACTTGCTGCCCCTCCCAGAGTTGGGATCCAAAACCTGATTGTGTAATTACTCTGGTGTCATACCGTAATTGCTGCTCGTGGTAATTGAAGCCTTTTTAGTTAAACCCCTCTGATTACTCCGAGAAGGACTGGAGTGCTCATGTGGTTAAATCTTGCCCATGTCTGGAGGAGACAGGGTATAATTCTTGTCATTTGGGTTGGGGTTTTTGTTCCATTTTTTGTTTTGTGTTTTTTTGTAAAAGCTGATCCAACTGATGGAATATTAAGTTGGTGGCCAAAAGGCTCAACCGTTATCTAATACTGAAACCGACTCTAAGGCTACCGGTATGTACTGGTGATGCAGAAGTTTAGACACTGGTACAGGAGTCCCATGTTGGCCCAGTCTTTTCTGGCCAGCTCTTTGCTGCTCTTCCATAAGATATTCCTTGTGTCAGGGGAGTACGTGGAGGAAATTCTGGATAGTGGAAAATGTAAGCCAAAAAAGGTTACCAGTATGTGTTGTTTCTTATTTTTTCTTTCTTGGAAGTGCCTAGAGGTTTTGATGATGTAAAAAAATAAATACATTTTAAAAATATCATTTAAGCCTACATACTATATAGACAATATGCTTTTTAAAGTAGCTAATTGGATTTAGTAGATGCTCAGCATTTACTGGCAGATGTTCTGTGTTAGATTTGAGTACCATTCCTGATAAGAGACAAGAAAACAGTATATTTAGTAACTGATAAATATTTCCTGAGGGAGCCTGTCGTCAGCTGTAGCATTACCTCTTACAGGAAACAAAATCTGTGCCTTCCTGTAGTGGAAATGTGACACGTTTGGGAATTGTCCCCAGGAACAGTCTCCATCAGTTAAACAGCCCGTGACACTGAACCATATGACGATCTCACATTAGTCTGCAAACAAAATGTTACTCCTTTTTCCCAAGTAAAAGCCAGCAACATCGAGAAGTCAAAGCTTTCCTAACATTGTTTGTGTGTTTTATCTTGACATTGGTGCTGTCATTGTCATGAGGGTATTAAGCAACTGCATAAGTGAAAGCACAGGACCTTTATATAACCTACTTTTCTTCTCTCCTTCTCCCTCCCTCCCAGTGTGAGGATTTTACATAAAATTGATGTGCTTTTTATGTTTGAAGTGTTTTGGATCTTTTTTAGACAGTCTGTTCTTGAGTGGCAAGAACTCAGTATCTTCAGTAAGATATTTTACGAAGCAGAGATCCTGCGTTATTTTTTGGAGATCGTTGTGTGTCAGTACTATGAAGCTGGGAAATATTTCTAAATTTTGAATCTAAATTTTGAATAGCATACGAGGACACTTTGCTATTACACTCCCTAAAGCTGAATAATACTGGAAATTTGGGTTATCTGCAGGCGTGATACAAAATATCTGAAAAAAATAGCAACTGCCACAGCTTAGAGGACCTTGACACTGAGATGGTGCTGATGTTATTTTTAATTACAGCGCAGCTTACGATGCCATCCTGGAACGAAACGTTGCAATCAAGAAGTTAAGCCGACCGTTTCAGAACCAAACCCACGCGAAAAGAGCCTACAGAGAGCTTGTTCTCATGAAGTGCGTTAATCACAAAAATGTGAGTGCGGCGCCCTACTTTACATATTAAAGACTTAACCAGAAGATTATTCCTTGTAAAAGTCTTAAAAGTGACTTCAGAGGGTGGCATCCTCTGTAGAGATTTTCATTGCATGGTTGTGTCTCCATGATAAGTACAGAAGGATCTTTCAGAAGAGCTATTATTGACTGGTTTTAATACCTGCCCAATCTTTAAATATCCCCTTAACTCAGGCAGGGAGTGAGTGTTACATTACTACACTTTACAGGCAGCTGGCAAATAAAAATACCATGAGTCATAAGTGCATCCTTGTTTCTGTTGCTGCTGCTAGACAAATAGGAGCAAAAAGGCTGTAGCTCTCTCTTTTAGCTACTTGGGGAAATTGTGTATTTTTTCTAAGACAGAGATGGTTTATATGTGGATCCTCTGAAGGAGCTTTTACCTAATAGCATCATTTGTACGGTGATAAACTTTTCAGACCTCACTGACTCTCAGTGAGTAGTAGCTAGACCTGTTTCTGCACATCCCATCCATTCTTAGCAACTGGGAAACGTCCTGAAGCAGCTCCAAGAATGTTCTTCTCTTTGGATGGAGTTATTGCTTTGCCTCTGTCAATGGCAAAGTGGTATCTCTTAAATAGTCATTGTCAGTTTTTAATTTTATTTTTCCTCAGATGCAATAAAACTCCAGTTCTCTTCAAATTGAAAGTAGGAGGGCAGGGGAAGACTGACCAACTTCCTTAGGTTTTAAGGTTTGAATATCATCTTGTTAATGCACACAGAGTGTCTTTAGATGATGTGATTTGTGGAGGAAAGATCTTCCTCCTAAAATCATTAGCATCTAAATTATTAGCATGTTGGATCTGGTCAAGCATCTGAGCATCCTGAGCTTCAGTGTGTACCGGGAGGTTCACATCCAAATACTAGGTATCAGTTGTGAAATGTTGACTTTGCAGCTTTGCTATTGCTGTGGTGCAGTTGGTGTAGTTAATACTTCCTCTTCCCCTTCCTACAGATAATTGGCCTCCTGAATGTGTTCACACCACAAAAATCCCTGGAAGAATTTCAAGACGTGTAAGTCTGATTTGAATTGAGAATTAATTTAAAAAATATTCACACAGAAAGATGAACAAGGGAAAGGATACAATAAAATAGCAGCATTATCTGATTATTATTGTGGCGTTTTTTTCTTCATAAGCTATATAGTGATGGAGCTTATGGATGCAAATCTCTGCCAAGTGATTCAGATGGAGCTAGACCATGAACGAATGTCCTATCTTCTTTATCAAATGCTGTGTGGTATAAAACATCTCCATTCAGCTGGAATTATACACAGGGTAAGTGAACTTTTAACTGTGTATATTTGGCATTGCACCTGGTTTTACCTTGAGTATTTGATTCAGAAATAGGAGCACAAAGGGTGATCCATAGCCCGTCCCACAGGCAGACAGAGAAAGCTGTTAAGAAATTGTCACACCTTTTTCCACTGTAACTGTGGAATTAACCTTTTGAATGACGTGATAATAATCTGCACAGAGCAAATAAAGATTTTTGCAGTGAGTTACATTACCTCCTCTAATTCTATATAATGTTTATTTTAGTAGTCATGGCGGGAAGGAATATCTGAAAGCATCTCTGCCTTTATTGTTTTGGTGACCAAACCTGAAATCCCATCTTTTGAAAGAACTGTCTGTTTTATTTCTGCTCTTTTACTAGCAGAGTAATGAATAAATAGCTGCAGTCTCCAGATAAACTTTCATACCCCTGTGTGTCACAAAGCATTCGCTCAGCCTGCCCGCAGGCAAAGCTGGTTATTGCTCGTTAAACAGCGTGTGTGTGTGTTGCAATCCAGTCAAGAAATTCTGAATTTAAGGTTGCCTGTTCAAGTTAAATATCTTATCGTTTGTAGTCCCGTGAAGTGGCATCAAACTACTGAGCCTGGAGAAGTCATGGATAAGTGTAAATGTTCATGTATTTATAGAAAAGAGGTAACTGCTCAGGTAGTTGTTGGGCAGGAGTAAAGGCAGATTTGAGGGTAGAATTCCTGCCTCTGTAAATACTGGTGAAGTCTTTGAAATGCTTCGTGTTGTGCAGTTATATGAAGTACCGGGATAACCTATTCCACAGAGACTATAGATACAATTGCTATGTAAATAGTAACTTATACATGCACGAATGCTTTTGAAGGACGTGAGCAGATAGATTTCCCTTGCATGTCTTCATGGCAGATTTTCAGCTGACAGCTGCTTCTCAGGCTTTGCTAGGAGATTAAGTATGTTCAGGCAAAATATTTGCATCATTTACCTTCCACGTGCTTGATGCCTGGGTACTTCAAGGCATCAAAATCCTGTTTCTCTCTGGAACGAGACAAACAAAACCTCAGGAGGCAAGGAAGGTGTGCTGGAAAAGGGGCGTATTTCATATGGACCTTGTGGCTGCAACGGCAACTCTTTATATCACTCTTCTGGGCTTTCAGCATCACCCTCATTAATGTCTAAAGCTGATTACTTTGTTGAAACTGGTTATTCCTTAAACATAGTCTGGACCACTGTGGCTGCCCGTGGAGCTACCTGGCGATGAATCCAATGTGCTTCTTCAGTGTCCTCTAGAGCCTTAACCATTTTTGGTGTTGGTAGTTTCACATGGATTTTAACTGGGATCTTCAGTTTCTAACACAGCTGCGATAATCTCAGCATCCCAGTGATGTTTTCACAGCTTGCTGAATGACTGAAATGACAACGATCTGTGTATATGTGCCTGTAGCACTGGGTACTGCCTGCCATAGAAATAAGTGGGGTTTTTCATAGCAAACTAGAGGCACGGAACAAGGCAGAGATCAAACACAGAAGAATTTCAGGCAAATTCACCTAAAAGTTGTAGGGAGCTTATTTAGCTGCCACATCAGTGGATAAAGATTTGATGTTGGTAAAGATTGGGTTATAGCTTTACCCTGCCTTTAGCAGATGTTGGCAAATGAACATTACTTTGTTCAAAACACTTCGCAGAGCTGGAGTTCCCAGCAAGTGTAGAAGCAAGTGTTCATTTATATTTCACAACGTGAGGAGGGTGAGTGACCGGCGTGGCAGGGTTGTGCCTCACTGACTTGCTGAAAGACAGAAAATGTCTTGTTAGTCTTGCATGGAGGCTCTGAAACACTGGATTCTGACTGATTTTTGAGCACTTAACAAAGGTGCCTAATTATGGAAGCCCTTCACACAAATCTTTCTTTAGAAAGGGAAAAACTCGTAGAAGCCACAAGTTACCCTCCAGAGATGCCCTCTCCCTCCCTGTCTGGGTAATGGGGGGATGGCCATGAATTATCTCTGATTTTTAGGCACAGACATGTTACATTTTTAAGATTAGGTGAGATATCTTCTGCTATAAGTTCTGGATCTATTTATACAGCCGAACTAACTTGCTCGCCCTTAGAGGAGCTTTAGAGTCCTTGTTGATTTAAAACATCAGAGGTATTGGTTCTGCGTGAATTTGGATGCAGTGTAAGTCACCTCTCGCCTCCATCATTTTGAAGGACAGTTGTGGATTCCAAATTACAGCATGTTCCTGGGCTTCATGACAACTACATGATGCTCAGAAATTAAGGATGGACAGTGCTCTGTACGCTTTTGCATTTTGTCCTCGTAGTGATTTTTGTTTTGCAAAGAGAAGCTCTCTTTAACATTTTCAGTGTTAATCCTGCAGCTTTGGGGAGGATTAATATAGTTAATACTATGAGCATTCACCTAGGATTCTGCAATCAACATCCTCCAAATAATTAGAAGTGTGCAAAAATGAAGCTAATAATAACAGGATTCTAGCAGAATCTGAAACATGCATATTAAATAGCTGGAATGCCTTACAATACTCAAATTCCTTGGTAGCATTTGAGGATCTTTTAAGCCAAAGTTGTCTGCAGAGTCCTTGTGTGTGTGATTTGGAAGCGCGTGTGTGAATATGTAAGTATGCAGAACTTCTAATTATCCATTAAAATTCTATTGTTCCGGAACTCTTTTTTTTGTGGTTTCCTCTCCCTTTAATGTGTCTTTCTCAGCTTTCTGAGGAGTTTTCCAAAAGCCGTACAAGTACAAATGGAAACTACATATATTTTGCAGATAGCCACTTCTAAGTCTTTATGAAACGGAGAAAGATGGGGCTACTTATCAGATGCCTGCAGCTCAAACGCTGCCACCTTTCGGGTTTTTCTCTCATTAATCTCAGCAGAACATAGGCAGAAAGGATCCGAGCCTTATCTACGCCGGCCCGTGCGCTGCGAATGATTTTATGATGGCAAAGGTGCTCTGTTTGCAATATTTGCTCTGTGACATTCAGGTGTGTGTTAAGATCCTCCTGAAATAACGACCGGCGATGCCCGGGTACCGTCCGTACACGTCGGTGTTGTAAAGCCACTATTGTCAATGCGGTTTTAGGGTTCAAGTGACTAAGTTTCTAACTAAGATGCTCCGAAGCTGTATCAGGGCATTCTCCACTCCAATTTAATGATTGTGATAATTTCTGGCAGTTGTTCAATGGTGGCCCTTTTGGGTTTGGTCACTGAAATTATATATAAAACTAAATCCTAAATGGGAAACGAAATCTGTGTGAAGGTAGGGATTTCCTTCCTGTTCAGAGAAACATCTGCATTGGTTCAAAGGAGGTAATGCAGCCTCAGCTGGCAAAGAAACCTTTTGCTTTTTACATTCGTGTTATAATTTTAATAATTCTTGTATTGAGATGATTATTGCATCAAATGGTTTCAGCCATTGTCCTGTTACTTGTGTTCTGCATCGCAGTAATAACTGTTGTTCCAGTGAGCAGTTTCTAGCCCTTTCCTCAGAGCTAACATTTCTTACTAACCTCGATTTATTTCGGACATTGCTAACGTACCTTGTAACGCTGGTTGTTGTATTTTCCTTCTTTAATTTGCTATATACAAGCACAATAAGGGAATTAATTCTGATGTCTGCTGAATGCACATGAATTAATGCAGGGGGAAAAGAAACTGCAGTTACAGCAATGACCTACTTGTAAATGTGGGGTTTAATGTTGGCAGTATTATCTTTTAAAAATGTGAACCACGGAGTGCTTTGTGCTTGTCTTAGTGGTCATATATGATGTTTCTTTTTAAAGGATTTAAAGCCCAGTAATATAGTAGTAAAGTCAGACTGCACTTTGAAGATTCTTGACTTTGGACTGGCCAGAACTGCAGGAACTAGTTTTATGATGACGCCTTATGTAGTGACTCGTTACTACAGAGCACCAGAGGTCATCCTAGGGATGGGATACAAAGAAAACGGTCAGCAAATATAGTCTTTCTTTGGCATAGCTTTATTATTTTTTTTTTTGTTTGGCGCACCACATTTTACATGTTAATGTGTTTTTTGTTTTTTTTTTCAAGCTGTAGAAATCTTATAAATTAGCCTTGTGACCAAAATGCAGATTCTGGATACACCAATTTGTTTATTCAACTCAACCCATTAGAAATGTTTGCATTTAATAGGAGAAGAAATTGAGGGCCTTGTTTGTTTAAAAAATTAAATAGATTAAGATTCAACCTGGAAGAACTGGAAATATATTTTCTTAATGTGTGGTCTGTACCTTGATACACTTTCACCTGACTTTATTCTTGATGAGGATGTAAATTGTAATTAATCAGTAAATACGTGTCCTAAATTTAAAGTTTAACTAACTATATTGAATATAAACCTTTCAGGATGTAGGGAACTTAAAGGCTACTGAGGAACAAACAAGCTACAACTACCTACTGTGACATTACTTTTTATTAACACTGGCCTGCTTTAAACCTGTCGCACTAAGTTCTTAATTAATGTTGCTGAAGAAAGTCAGTAATATGCTTGAGAGAAGAGTGCCGAGAGTACTGTCATGAAGCATCATAGATTCTTTGAGGTCCGTGACGAATTCCAAGGAAATTGGTTTACATTGTCCCTCTTGCTTGTGTACATTTCCCTCCTCTATACTCGCTCTGCAGCCCTCCTCAATCTCTTCTACAAGATATGGTATAGGGGAGAACTTTGTAGTGTAGGGTAGATGGTTGGACTCGATGATCCCAAGGGTCTCTTCCAACCTAGATGATTCTATGATTCTATGATTCTAAAATACTACAAAAAATTCTCTACAACTCCCTGAAAGGAGGGTTTAGGGAGGTGGGGGTCGGTCTCTTCTCCCAAGGAACAGACGACGGGATGAGAGGAAACAGCCTCAAGTTGCACCAGGCAGGGTTTAGGATAGATATCAGGAAAAATTTCTACACTGAAAGGGTTATTAAACATTGGAATGGTCTGCCCAGGGAAGGGGTGGAGTCACCATCCCTGGAGGTATTTAAAAGACAGGCAGACGTGGTGCTTAGAGATATGGTTTAGTGATGGTTTTTATCAGTTAGGTTGATGGTTGGTCTAGATGATCTGAAAGTACCTTCACACAGGATCAAGTATGTTGCGACTTCTGAATGAAACAGCTGGGATCCTTTAGGAAACCAAAGGAACGTGTTGTTCCTGCAGTTCCATTGTAGCTGCCCCAGTTCTGTTGCCATTTCATGGGTCCACTGTCACTGTGGTGGGCTCAGCTCAGCTCACCTGGTGGTCCCACCTCGGACAGGCGCAGCGGCCACCCTTCACTGAAGGGATTTAAAACCCCCTATTGATTAGTCCTCAAGGAAGGCCCAGCAGATCCATCGTGCTTGAGGCTTTGTTAGCCATCTCCTGTCAATGTGAGGGATGGCTCCCCACGTCACCAACCCCACCAGGGCTGCTCTGCTCCTCGGGAGTCTTCATACTCTTCAAACTCCCCCAGGGACAGCATCCCCTTACGGCGAGTGACTTCACGCTGTGGGTAAACAAGAGCTGCTGTGTGCAGAGAGAGGTGACTTTGTTGTCATTTATAAAAGCCAAGAGAAACCTGGAGAAGGTTCTGAGGAGACCTTATAGCCCCTTCCAGTACCTGAAGGGGCTACTGGAGAGATGGGGTGGGACTCTTGATCGGGAGTGAAGCAACAGGACGAGGGGTAATGGCTTTAAACTGAAAGAGGGGAGATTTAGATGAGATATTGGGAAGAAATTCTTTGCTGTGAGGGTGGTGAGACACTGGAAGAGGTTGCCCAGGGAAGCTGTGGCTGCCCCATCCCTGGAGGTGTTCAAGACCAGGCTGGATTGGGCTTTGAGCAACCTGGTCTGGTGGGAGGTGTCCCTGCCCAGGGCAGGGGGGTTGGAACTCGATGATCTTTATGGTCCCTTCCAACCTGAACCATTCTATGATTCTATAATAACCACCTCTATTGGTGTTGGCAATGAAAGAAGGCAGCTCCAAGGAATAGGTCTTTTTTGCAAGGCTGTGGTTTTTATTTGTGTGGATTGTTGGTGTCCATGAGAGGATGTACAGTCCTTCAAACCGCCTCCATGGTTGGCGGTTTTTCCCATAATTCAGAAATCAGAGGTTGAGTGGAGGAAGCTTAAAGTTATTTTTTTAACTGCTAAAGCTCAGTAAAAAGAATATATTTCAGTTTGTCTTTCCTTTTTTCCCCCAAGACTTTACATTGGCCAGTTGAGAGACACTAGATAAAAGAACCTAAAGCTGTGCTCGAGTCATGCAGCTGCCTTACAGAACGAATTCATACAACGCAAGTCATGAGTTTTCTGACTCAGCTTGCCCAGTTTACGTTTTTTTCTTAAATATTAAGTAATTTTGAGTTGCAAAAGTGTGAAACGTTCTTTCCAGTGAAACGTTGCTTAAGTTATTATGGGAGTTGAATAGATTGTTTTCTAGATCACCCTGTCATACAAGTGACAATCCTGTTCCCTGAGCCAGCGTGACTTGTGTTGTGCAGCAGAGTATAAATAACAATTAAATTTCATATGAAAAACTCTCTCATCTTCTCAAAGCCGAATACGTGGTTGTTGTGTTGAGAATGGCACTTTTAGAGAACGTAAAATGAATCTGCGTGCTGACTGAGTCAGAAGACAGCCTTGCGTATGCATTTCCATATGAACTGTTGTCATTAAAAGGCTATTTATATCAACTGTTACTCTTCTCCATGGCCGCCTGATGGGTCCCTCCCGGGGCAGGGATGGAGGATGCACTCCCCGTAAGAACCATGGGCTGCCCGCGGTCCTCCCCTCTTGCACTCAGGCCTATTGTAGCCCTTTAAACCCACAGTTAAATTAAAAATTAACTTATTTAGAGTTAAATATTCAAAACTGGCAGCTAACTAATGGTTAACATTAACATTTAGTTTAATTGAACATGGTCATCTGCCATTCCAGTGCCCTGCTGAGCTTAGGTGGGAGGATCCCAATGTATGTTTTGATGTCCGAGATACATACAGCAGAATAGGATTCTTTTGGTGCTATACCGAGTACGTATGAAATCTTTAATTGTTTTAAAACTTGAAAGTATCCCAGACAGACTGATTATAGGCTTAACTTCTACATAGGTTTTGATACTAAAGGAGCTAAAGCACAGTTGGGTATATTATGAGACCAGGCCTTGCCAACTCAAGAAATTTTTTCTCTTAGAACTATAGAAAATAGTGAGTTAACTCCAAACAGGGTTTTAAGAGTAAAATACACTCTGTGTGACAAGCAGTGGATTTTTTAAAAAAAATTTTTCAAATCTGTAATGAGATTTTACTCAGTCTTTTATAGAAGTATTCACAGGAGCAGTCCTCAGTGGCCAAGTTAATCCGGCTTCATTAAAAAGTTAGAGACCTATAAATAGACAGGTTTTGTTTGGTTAATGAAAATGGCAAATCCAAACGTCCCCAAACATCACAAGTTTGGTTTTGTAGAGGAAAAAGCAGAGTGGTTTCCAGTGGTTTTCTTGGCCTCGGAGGTAATTTGCCGTCTGAGGCCTGAAGATCATTCATTGACTCACGTTATTTCTCTGCCCGGGCTCCTCCATGCTTACCTCGTGTTGGACACAAACTAATTACAGCAGATTTGGGTATATCTTGGGTTGTGATGGCAGCAGATTGTTTTGCAGGTGAAAAAGTCAACATTCAGAACTTTCTTTAAAATAAAGTCAAATGCAAAACTTGGCTTCAAATCTTTGGGTCTCTAAGGCAAAGAATATGCACTTTTCTTAAGTATTTGAAAAGAGTTTTTAAAGAAGAAAACCACTAATTGTAATATGTTGACAGTAATTTTTTTAAATGAACCAGGCCCTTAATTTTGACCTATTAATATGCACAACTATGGTCTCCTATCATATGATTTAGATGCTATTTTAGAGGAACTTGTAAACAAAGGGGAAGGAATATTTTCAATAAGAAGCAACCTTGTTTGCTTGACGTTGTTGAGCTCCTTCAGAACTTTTACGTGTGATTTTTAGTATACAATTGTTCTCATTTAAATCCCCTTCTTATCTGCTTAATTGAAATTCCAGTGTCACGTTTGACTTTCAAAGTATTTGTAATAATCCGATTTCATTATTAACTTGGAAGGAAACTTTTGGGTACAGAGTTAACAGTATCTCTGAAAGCAACCACCAAAGCAATTGGCATACCTGTACAAAGTAAACTTGTGCAGCTTCGAGTATGGCTTCTGAGTCATTTATTTTAAGGTAATGCAGAAAAATGTGTATTTCATACCCAAAAAAATTCGCTTTTGAGTTTTTCTTTTGTATAAGATGTTATTTCAGCATAACTGGAGAAATACTTTTTAAGCAAATAATTTTAACTGAAAATCTTTTAGGAGCATACTAATATTGTCATTAACTGATCCTCTAAAATTCTAAGTGATCTTTTACTGATTGTGTTTGCTTTTTACTTAAAGGGAAAGAGAGATGCACGGTAATCTGACTTTTAGGAAATACGCGGTGGCTAATTTTAATTCCTGTGTAATAGCCCATTATTTCTCCTCCTAAAAGTATAAACTGTTTAGATGTGCAATATTTTCAAAGGTCATTTTACTACTTTTAAAATTATTCCTACAACCACAATGGAATCACTTTCAAGAAATAAAGTTATTTTTGGTGCTCCAGCCCAGTCCGCTGCTCCTCGGAGCTTGGAGAAGGGCGTTATTTGATTCGTGTGTGTCTCTCTCTCTCTGCTCCAGCTCTCGCTTTAGCACTATATTAAACAAAAGGATGTTTTTCTGCCTTGTATTTGAGACAGTTAAAAGCTAATCCTTATATACGGTGTATTTTCAAGTGTTTGCATTGATTAATATAAAGACTCGCTCCTCTTCCTGTGCTGTCTCTGCAGTTTATAGGATGCAGTCATGTTATGCTTCTTTTAATTTTAAATGACCGTTTGCTTTGCTTTTCCTTCTTTTTGTGCTACAAACATAGTGGATTTATGGTCTGTGGGGTGCATTATGGGCGAAATGGTTTGCCACAAAATCCTCTTTCCAGGAAGGGACTGTATCCTTGTGCTGCTGCAGCAGGTCGAATGGCTCAGGAAGTGATTAACCTTTTTATTGATGTTGTGTCATGAAAATGCATATTGTACAATCTTTATTTTTTTATTTATTTTTTTTTTATTAAATGAAGATGGATTTTTCTTGTGATACGCTAAAAAAAAAAATAACGAAGAACTTCATTTATATTCAGGCTGCACCTAGCAGTAGGACATAGTCTCTGCTGGTCCTGTAGGTAGCTCACCGTCACCTTCACCTTCACTCATTCCCATTACACACGCTTTTTATGGTCACTTCATGTGTGTCTCTGTGTGTGTCTCGAGATATTTTCGTTTGCTTTATTTTGGTAACTATCTTTTATGTTAATACCATTGCATTTTGTTTTCAGTTGACATTTGGTCAGTTGGGTGCATCATGGGCGAAATGATCAAAGGTGGTGTTTTATTTCCTGGTACAGATCGTATCCTTACCTTTGGCCTGGCGTGTAGTCGTAAAAGGTCAAAAGATACAGTTCCCCGATTAAGGTGGTTCTAATTTTTAAAATACTGGATTTTTAAACTGCCTTTTCAAAAATACAGTTTGCAAGTTGATTATTTTGGATCCAGGAAGCTGCAAAAATGTCTACGGTTGTACCATTTAAAGCAAAGCCACAGCGCAGCATCCGTGTGTCTGACTGTCGTTAGAGACTAACACTACACAACAAAATACCACTTGGGCAAACGGGCTTATTTTTGCTTTTTCCTTTTTCCTTTTTTTCCCCTCTCTTTTTTCTTTTTTCTTTTTCAATTTAATATAGTGTCTATCCATTGCTTTTGGATGTTGTCACATTTCAGACAGGTTATTTATTTTGTTGTTGTTGTTTAGGTGGTGTTTTACTGGTTCACATGCATTGATTTTTGCTTTGGAGATCATTTTTGTGTAATAACTTACTAATCTTGTTTGGTACCCGAGCGTGTTAGCAGTTATTGTTCTTAACATTTTATAGGAAATGTCTACAAAAGGTCTACAAAAAATTCCTAACCAGCTTCGTTAGTTACCCTCTGGAGTTTTAATTTTTGTACGTAGAAACGATGCTGCAAAGAGCCTTCAGAAATATCCGGTGCTTCTTTCTGTCCCATTGACAGCGTGGTGGCATCTGTCCATGCTTCAGAGAAAGTCTCTGCTCCAGGCAAATTGAGCTGAAACCTCTGGGTCGTCCCTTAAATTAGTGGATCTAATTGGAGTTCGGCATCTGATTTGTTTTCCTAATAGTTACACTCCGGTTTTTTAGATGCTTTCAGGTTTTTTAGATTTTTTTTTTCTCCCAGGCCTGTACTAAAGCACCGTAGAGCTTGAAAATCCTTATAGAAAGGTTTGCTTTTAAGTTTTAAGAACATAAGAGGGGACCTGCTACATCCGACTCCAGGTTTAGGTACCCCAGTGTCCAGTCTTTGACGGGAGCTGAAAATAAGACGTTGGGGAGAATATAGGAATGAGCAAAGTGTATATAAAACTTCATCTGAGCTCTCTCCCAGTATCAAATCATCTGCAACTGGGAATTCCTGAGGCAAACGTTGCCTTTTTTTTTGCAGTAACACATTTTAAATTCTTCTGCCGTGAACTGGTCAGTTCAATCTCCCCTTTACTCGTGTAAACTTTTCAATTAAGGTGTTCCTTACGCTGTGAAACTCTTTAACTTCTGCATCCAAAATTGTCACTGGCCCGTTCGGGCCAACATTTCATCCTTCGTGTCCCCTCTGTCAACATGTGTTGAGGTCAGGAGGTGAGTTCTTCTCCAGAGCCCAGACAATGCCTTTATTTAAATTCATTTAATACATTTTGTGAGTCTCTTCAATTTTCTCTGTTCCTCAGAAGTATATCCTTTGCCAGTTAATTATGATTTTGAGTAAAATACATGTTGCCTTGACTATGCTATCATAGTCTTGCTTTGTTCCACTGTTTTCCCTAAGGAGGTAGTCCTAATTAGTGATGATGAACTTGGTGTTTTATTACGATTTTCTGTGTTTTCTCTCTGTTGCTTATTTCATCTGGTTTTAACGTAACTTTCTGGCTGAAAATTAGACATGGTGTTTTTCTTAGCTGCGTAACCTTAGATATTGATCAATGGAATAAAGTCATAGAGCAGCTAGGAACCCCCTGCCCCGAATTCATGAAGAAATTACAGCCTACGGTCCGGACTTACGTGGAGAACAGACCTAAATATGCTGGATATAGTTTTGAAAAACTCTTTCCAGATGTCCTTTTTCCAGCTGACTCTGAACACAATAAGCTTAAAGGTAAGGTCTGTCTTCCATGTGTTGTATATTTTGAAAGTTTTAAGACTGTGATGTATTGAACAGAAATATGTCTTGGGTTTGTTCACTGTAAAATCATCCCGCTAAGAGTTTAAATATTGTGCTGTTTATATCACGGGAATGGGTGACGGTGCTGGTGTGTGATTACCTCCGCTCTCTCATATTCTCTGAAACAGCTCCTGTTCTGGAGTTACCTTTATAAAGAAAAATAAATAAATATATTCCTCTCGATGCCAGAGGCCAACATGATTTAGAGAAGAGTAGGGGGAGGGTGCAGTGGAGGTTGTGTGGGCAGAGCAGATCTTCTTTCTCTAGGGATGAAAATAAAGGGTTTATATTCATAATACATAGATACCCTGTAGTTACTGAAATAACTTACTGGTTCTAAAAGTCGCCTGCTCAGTGGAGTCACCACATTTTCTGTGACTAACAGTCTGTGACGGTTTTATCCCCATAAACTGTAAGGGGGGCAGCAGGTCCTTGCCCGCTGCTGTTCCGGAGAAGGCTGTAGAGCTGAGCTGTATTTCACCTGGAGGTGTCACACCAAGGGACACTGCGTGTTGAAAATACACAGTGAGACATATCCAGCCCCTTTCCCACCCATGTTATTATCTTCAATTATTTTTCCCACCAAACGGACCGCTTTCCTAAACGCCAAATCTTGTGAGGGTTGCAGAGATATTAAACTGGAATTTGTTTGCTCTGGGTCTCCTCCTCTTACGAGCTTTGAAATGCTGTGTTATGTGCACCGTATGTGGCACTAGTCTAAATAGAAAATTCCACTTTTGCAGCAAGTCAAGCAAGGGATTTGTTATCAAAAATGCTGGTTATAGACGCTTCTAAAAGAATCTCTGTGGACGAAGCCCTGCAGCACCCGTACATCAACGTTTGGTATGACCCATCAGAAGCAGAAGCTGTAAGTTCTTGTTTTGGGTCTCTGAGTAGGGAGGTACCGCACTAAAGCAAACCTGTGATCCTCAGTGTCACTGCTGGGAAGAAGATTATTCCACGATCTACACATTTCACTAGAAGCTTAACTGACCCATAATCACTTTTATTGACATCAATAGACATGTTTATCAGAAATAGTGTGAAGAATGGGCACAAACTGAAGTACCCGTATCTGTGTGTGTGTTCGTGTATAATTACATACAATCTCCTGGACACGTAGTAATGCATCTGAAATCTTCTACGTAGGGTTCTAATTTATCAAACTTCAGTTGTTTCAGTGTGGTTTGATTGCAAGTTATAGGATTGTGAGGTATTTACTTCTGGGTGAGAGAAATATTTTCATCAGTTATACCAATTGATGGTACTCTTAAACTAGAAAATAAGTGTTTCAGGAAAATCTGAGTATGAGATATTGAGCTTTCAATTATTACCATTAGTCAACAAAAGAGATTAAGTGAAATATTCTTTTTTAAATTAATTTCAGGATAATTTCAGCTTATGAGAAATGTGTCATTTTTTTAAAAAGAAAGGTGGTTGGTGATAAGCCACGAAGAATAGGAAAAGATGCTTGATGTAAATGGTGCAATTAGAATTTTTGCTGATCTGTAATAGCTACAGGGGAAAATTTAGTAATTAACAGTAAGTAGGTAAAAAGGTCTTCTTGGGCTTAGGAACTGCTGTGCTTAGGAGCTTTTTACCAGACTCTATTTTAATTATTACAGTAATGTAAGCAAATCTGTTAATCAGAAGACCCTACCCTTAAAACCTGTAGCAGCATCTAGAAAATAGGCCAAGTCCAAGAATGAGAGAATATTTGACCATCTAAATAGAGTATTTAAAAATTGGGTTCATATTCTGAGTGCTTACTTTCATTTTTGATTTCTTCTGGTTTTGTATCCCTTTGGATTGCTTTATCATGAGTTAGTTTTGTTTTTCAGCCTCCACCAAAGATACCGGATAAGCAGTTAGATGAGAGGGAGCACACGATAGAGGAATGGAAAGGTAAGGAGGGCATTTTAAGTATAATAAGACTTTTGGGAGTAGGCTGTATCGCAACGATTACTGTTCTTAAGGTTCATCTGAGCAACGCTGATGGTTTTCGGCCATAGGATCCTAAGAAAGTGGTGGGGATTGAGGCGTGGAACGGGTCGTAGTAGGACATCAGACTTGTACTGTGTGATGTTTTTATCCGCGGGGCAAAAAAAACAGGGAAAATCTTTCATGAATCATTTCTGACATTTTTATTGTGTTGGCTGGTAATGGACACAAGTCAGTAAAATCTAGTACTAACACACTTACATTGCTTTCTGTTAGAAACCGAGTTTTAATTGTAAAGGCAGAGACAGGGAGAATCGTGGAAATTCTTTTACCATCCTCCTTCCAAGTGAAGTTATCTTCCTTTGGAAGCAGATATGCTGAGGGTATTTCCAGCAATATGGAGTTTACTTCTGAGACTCCCACAGCCCTTGAAGTTACAATTCTTAAATGCTTTTTTTCTTCCACACTGTTTGTACACTGCATTGGTTTTCCAGAGACAGATAAGGGGTAATATTCTGACAGTTCTTATGAGTTGCGTTTAACATGTTTAGTCCTTTTCTTCTGTTGTTACTTGTGTAGATTCACATCTGACGTCTTTTCTGGGTAAGAAGCTGCCGTTAGTCTTAAAAACCTTCTGGGTGGTACCCGAAGTGTGTGATTCGTTCGTGTTCCAAGCCCTTCTAAGCTGTTTCAGGATGAGGAACTTCTGTAACTGGAAGATAAAGTTGCTGCTTTCATTTGGAGTGGCTGCTTAATGCCAACATTGTATTGCATTTCGTGGTGATCTGGACCTTTAGATGTTGTTGCTGAGGAAATTTAGTGGCAAATATATGTTGGGAGGATGGTAGTGCTCTCGGGGCTTGTTCCTGCCTGGTCCTTTGACGACTGCGGATCGAGTTTATCAATGGCTTCTTTGGTAGAGATAAAAACCGAGTGGTCATTCAGACTCAGTTTAACCTCTGGTCCCCAAGGAGCCTGGACCAGAGAGTCTTAGGACAATGTCAGTGTGTTCTCTCGTTGTAGCTCCAGCAGAAGAGAATTGTACATACTTATATCCAGTCGCTCTGTAGCCTACAACCTGTTTTCAAAACTAATTTTTACACTGAAAGGGTTGTTAAGCCTTGGAATGGGCTGTCCAGGGAAGTGGTTGAGGCACCATCCCTGGAGGTATTTAGAAGACGGGCAGACGTGGTGCTTAGAGACATGGTTTAGTGATGGTTTTTTGTCAGAGTTAGGTTGATGGGTTGGTCTAGATGATCTCAAAGTTCCCTTCCAACCTGGGCAATTCTATGATTCCAATTCTGAACAGTAATACGTTCTAATGGGAGATGTGTTATTGATCCAATCAATCAGTTTGCACATTCATTTTTTTGCCTTCCCTTCTCTACATTTTCAGAGTTGATATACAAGGAAGTCATGGACCTGGAGGAGAGAACCAAGAACGGGGTTATACGTGGACAGCCAGCCCCTTTAGGTTGGTTACAATAAAAGCACGGTACCAGAGTGACATTGAGTTGTAGGTCAGGAGGGAGTAAAGCTGTTCAAGACATCCAAGAGTAGCCTAACTCAAAAATATGGCTCTTAAATGACCAATAACCTCTTGAATTCTCTTGGAGGTGTTGCTTATTTGAACGGAATATATGGGGGTAACATCTCTTTTTATTAATCTGGCAAATTCCTTTGTTAATGTCCCTGTGTAATTGATGCTTCATTCATTTCAGTCCTCAAGAACCATCTTGGTATGTACCGGTACCCTGTTGCCGTAATCTGGTTAGAGCTGTAACGTGTAGCTGGTACAGTTTCAGTTAAAGATATAACGGCTGCTGCCATTTATTAAGGAATGAAACAGGATTTCTAGGTTGGAAAATTAGGGAACGCTTTCAGAAACTGTTGCTGGATTCTGGAGCAAAACGTGCCCGTTAACTGACTGTTGATAGGGCTCCGTCTGCGCTCCTGAAAAATGATGGAGGGGTGTTGCTGTCTCTGCTCAGAGCTCGCTGAGGTCCGGACTCAGGAGAAGTCACTGTGTTTCTGAGATTGAAGGGATTCGATGTGGCCGTTTCCCAGCTGGACACCATCTGTTTCCCAGCCTGGAGAGGAGGGATCTGATGGGGAAAAAAAACCCCAGGCTCCTTCTTTCTTTATCAAAATGTGTAGATATAGTCAAGCTTTGGGTCTGAAGGTTTTGTAGGGTGTTTGGGATTTTTACCCTTCAGCCATTAGCACTTGCTCTCATTTGACCGGTGTCAAAACCGGTAATTTGTAATTTGACCATGTGAGTTCTGTGGTTCTTGACGTACCCTTCGTTAAGCCCCACGTTAAATACCTGTGTGTTTTATTTACTTTGATGATGGATGGAGACACGTCTCTTCAGACTTGCCGGAAGAGGGGAAAGGGGTGACTTTTAGGAAGAGACAGACTAATGCAAGGACCGAACCCTGCGACCGTGTCTGCAACTGATTTGCTGTTTTGTTTCTCATAGCACAGGTGCAGCAATGATCAACGGCTCTCAGCACCCATCCTCATCCTCATCCGTCAACGACGTGTCTTCAATGTCCACGGATCCAACATTGGCCTCCGACACAGACAGCAGCCTAGAGACCTCCGCGGGCCCGCTGGGCTGCTGTAGATGACTACTTGGGCTTTTGGGGGGTGGGAGGGGGGGCCTTTTAGTCATTAATAGGGCACCTTTAAAATTTGGTGGTATTTTTGAGTGTTTTTTCAAAAATAATGGTAGAATTCATCATAAAGTGCTGTAATTTTAAACTGTAAGTTGTGTTAAAAGCAGCCACTTTTTTTGCTGTAATTACCTGTAAAATATTAAACCTGATAATTTTTATTGTGGTTTTAAAATCTGCATATTTGCTTTACTATTATGCTGCTGATCTTTTTTTACTGAATTTGTAAGATTTGTTTTATCGAAGCACGTATGTTGTGGTCATTACCATAGAACGAATTATTTAAGATTTTCTAGGTTTTCAATTTTTTTTTTTTTTTTTTTTAATTAGAATTTATTCCAGATGTTTTGTTCATGAAATCCTTCAAAGTTTTATGCTCGGTCATACGTCCATGTCCAGGTGGAGGGGGAGAGAATTGAGTGCAGCCAGCTCTGGGTAGTTTTGGGCGCGCTACTGTGGTGCTGGCACTCAACAAAACCCTCTTTTATTTTGGCCACTTGCCTATAATACTTCAGCAAAAGCAACGATGAGTGATATTTATATATATTTCTTTTTTTAGAGAAACAGTCTACAATCCTTTGCAAAGTAACCTCATCCTGAACGGTTTTATGAACTCAAAGCAAAGCGTATCTTCAAAGCTGCAGCAATCTCCAGCCTCACGAAATAGCGCCATGTTTTCTGCAGCGCTGTGACCTGCCAAATCTCGTGATCGCCATAAAACGCGAGGATACTTCATGAATAATACATTGCCATGCAAATAAACTGTTTACTTCTAGCTTGTAGCCTGTTTTTGTACACACGAAACCAAGTGTTTCCAGGATGTGGAGGCTGCCAAGAGGGAAAGCCAATCTGCTGTAGCTGTACTTTCCTGTAATACCTGCTTCTTGGGAGTTTTGTTTCTTTACTCGTTTTTGTGTATTAAGGCGAGTGCTTTTTTGGGCAGAAGAGGGGATGATGTGAATGCAATAGGGGCAAAACTTCACCTGTTCCTCCACCAAAAGTAACTGATTGCTAAAAACCATGAAGTGGTAGGAGAACCTCAGGATTTCTGTAGCTAAAGCATCAAGCGAGCAATATCTGCCATCCAAAGGAGGGAGAAATAGTGCTGGATAAATTAATATTTATCTCTTTCATTTCACCACGAGACCAGTGTAGCAGAAATCTTAATAATGGTTCATTTGAAGTCATAAATATTCAGTAGTTTTCAGCACTGAAGCTCCAGGTTTCAATACACTTTTTAAACAAAAGATATATTGAAATATATAGAACAGTTACTAAATAGTCACGTGAAATGGTGCTGCTCCTCACAGAAGTATTTTAACTGTTTACATTTTATATTTACAGAATGATTTATGTATAACTGACTTAAGTTTATGTATGAGTTAAACAATCATTCAGAATTTATTCCTTTGGAAAAATGCAGATTTTTAGTGAAGCTAGGCTGTATAATTGATTGCCTTGTGTAGATGCATATTTTGTGTAGTGAATTAGAATGTGAAGAGGAATTTAAATCAGTAACGCTCACAAAAATGAGCATTAAAAAGTGCAGAAGCCTTGCCAGGCGCAGAGCATGAGTAAATAACAGACCTGGCTACAGAGGTCATCGGGATGACTGATGCTCTTCAGTGTGGTTCCTTCTGCTCCTTGGGTTAAATAAGTGTCTTTTTGAAGTTCTAATTGATAGAGGAAAAAAATTTGTCTTTGCAGAAAATCTTTGCTTGCGCTGTCTGACGTGTCTTTTTAAAAAACATGCAGGGTGACAAGGAATGGTAATGTCTCAAAGGGGACTAATTTGATAAACTGCACGGTTGTTCCCTGGCCTGGCCGGACTCTGGTAAGTGCTGTGGGCGTCTCCTTCCGCTTTCCTCCCTTGTATTTAATATTTCCATATTGCCTTTCTAAACCACGTTTGTTAAGGCAATTATTTTTACAGGATCCCACTAAACTGTGTATGACCTCGGAAGAGGCAGGAGACGTTTGGATTCATCTGGCACTGGACCATAGAAAATCTGCTCCAGTTGAACAGAGACCAACAGAACAGTCTATTTTCTAATATTTTTATCAAAGTTTAAGCTGTGAATTAAGCCTAAATTGTTGGTCGTACCCGAACTCCCTTGTTGGGTTGGGTCAGATGAATTTCTGGTCCCTGCAGTGAAGTTCAGGCTGACAGAATGAACTCCTATGCCTGTAAGTGCTGTTAAGAACAGAATTTGGTAAATATAATTCCTATTTAAATTTATTTTGGGCCCCTGTGGATTGCAGTGGTGATTGGAATATTTTGAAATAATTTGTACTGTCGCTTCCCGGTGTCCTAAAGAAAAATTACTTTTAAAATGAATATTGAGGGAGGCAGTTAACGAGGCTTTTACCGGAGCGTGCTCTCTGCAGTGACTGCACTGAGGCCGTGAGCTCTAGGGAGCATGGACTTCTCTTCGTTAAGGTGGGGTTAATGAACAGGACCGTCCACTGCCACCCATCGCGGTGTGAGCGAGCTCCGGGGAAGGGGGTTATTTCAGTAAGGTCAGAGCTTTGCCCGTGCTGAGCCCAGAGTTCACTTTTGGCACCGTCTTCATAGCGCTGTTGCCTTTTTATTTTCTTTTTGCTGCGACTGCTTGCATTTTAGGCAAATGAAAGTGATGGCAAATTTCAAGGATGAGAAAATCACCTTCAGTAACCAAATTATCCCAACAACGTGTGAGTCTTAACTTTTTATTGGTTGAAATAGAAAATTATTTCAGATCGTTGTACACCCCCACCGAGCGCAAACAACCGGGTAGCTAGAGTCCAGCTGGCTGTTGTTACATTATTAGATCCTATACTATCTACACTGTACAGTTTTATTTAACTTAAAGTATTATTAAGCTTTATTTTAGTCTGTGATTGCAGAATCTTATGACAAAGCGTGTGCAGCTTTTCCTCTTCCAGGGCCGTTCCAGTCCACGGGTGTTGGTGGGGACTGACTTGCAGGGACCTGTCTGATGTCTCGGGGATGGTGAGGTTAGAAGTTGGGCAGTAACGAGGAGATTAATCGCCACCTTCTATGGTCGGAGCTTTGGCAGGGTCAAGGATGAAACGGTTCTGCTGTTGTAGAAGGAGGTTCGTTACGAATTTGCAGTAGAATTGGGGGGGAACTCGGTACCGTTGCTGGGTGCTGCCCCTCTGCTCCGTGAAGCCGGTTGTTGGTGGGTGACAGCGGGGTGAGAATTGAGGTTTTCGTGTGTGTCGGGGTGTGAGAGCTGGGCTGCCCGAGCAGCACCCCTCGGACCGACAGCCCGGGACCAGCCCGAGGGGCCAGGTCACCCCCAGGGCGGTGGTTCTGCCGGGCTGAGCTGAGGCTTCCCCGGGCGGGTGCTGTGCGGGGTGGGGGGTTCGTTTCGAAGCCCCTCACTGTGCTGGACGCGGTAGTGTCTTTCTGGACAGGAATTCCAGCTGGATACAAAGGTAATGGCAGCAGGAATCGTTGGGTAAAGCCCCCTCTGCCCACAGGCAGGTGGGAATGGAGGGGAGGATGCAGGAGCTGTATTTCCGAGTGGGAGCTGTATCCGAGGCGGTTGTGGCAATAGCACCCTCTGCTGCCTCTGGCCAAGTGAGTAGAGAGTTACTGATGTGGATTTTATGGAAAATTGCTTCTCTGAACGCAGGCTGTTTTGTTAGCAAAAAATGAAGCACGAGTACAGTGCCCCGGGTTAACGTACCTGGGGTTTGTCTCACCACTGCAGAAAGGAAAACCACCAAAAAGGCAGGACAGGGGGATGGTTCCCACCCGGCCGATAATCCAGAGCGTATTAAATGTTTCTCGGTTGACATTATGGGGGAAGGGGCAGGGGACGGTTCATCTCACTCTCAGTCTTACCGTTTCCAGCTGCTGAGGGACGGGAATGACTCCCTGTAGACGCGGGTTGATTTGCTGTTGGCAGCAGCTTGTCCAGGCTGTTGCAGTTTATTTTCCTCGTGATATTCTGGTCCTTACCTATTTAGTTTGAGGCCCGGAGTTGAAGGGGAGCCGTCTACATTTTTCAGTAGGATTAGAAAGAGCGGTTTTAATGAAGAAATGTGCTGAGGCTCTACTGCCTACCCAAATCTTCAATTCATTTAATTTATTCTTAGCTAAGGGCACTGGATAAAAGTGGTGGTTTAAGTGATGGCTTTCACTCCCTTCTCCTCTCCTTCAGCTATCTCTGCGTTACAGAAACGCGTTACGAAGCCCATCACCTTGTGTTTCTACTTCTGCAGTTCAAAATTTAAGCTCGGTTTTCTTGAACTACCTCACACTAACTTTCTACGTTTCTTAAGTCAGCAAAGGGAACCCTTGCTCTTGGAACTACACTGAATGTGAATAGAAAAATACACTTCCTTTAGAAAAATAAACCTATTGGCCAATGTTGAGACAAGCTCAGTAAGTCTGTTTCTTCTCTATTTCACGTAAGATGTTCATGTGTAATATATAGCTTGTGTACAATAATGTACATCTAGAATATTGTGTTAGCTGTAAATTGGTGATTTTATTATTGTAGTCTGGTTTTGTAGGTAAAAATAGCTTACTAGTAATGTCAGCTCATCCTTTACATTTTACAAAAGGAATAATTCTTGGTAAGCTTTGCATACAGATGAATTACTTTTGTAGGCCCAATATCTAGTCTATTTTTGAGAGTTCTTTAACTTTTATTACTAAAGTTGAGAAAAAAACCCCTAATTATTGTGATCATTCCTTCTGCCCCTTTTGAAGTATATTCTTAATTTTATTTTGTCCCAAGAAATATGAAGGGGAAGATACACCATTAAAAATACTGGGGAAAACTGTAATTTTTTTTCTTCCCCACATTTGATACCTTTTCCTCCTTTTCCTTTATTCCCTCCACATAAGCTGTTGGTGGGGCATTACTGAGAACATCGTGGTTTTTTTTTTACTCGTTCATGCCATAGGTCATTACATGTGCACCACTGGAATGTATACATTGTTATCTAGTCTGTCGATTGGTTATAATGATATTTTAAATAAAAAAGAAAAACAAAAAAAAAAGTTTGACCACTCTGCATTTAGTGTTTCTTCATTTGCTGGAATGGCTTTCACGTGGATTTCATCATGTGGCTGCAGCTGGAGTCTCACGAGCATCGCTCCTTCCTGAGGCTTCACCTGTTTTAACGGTATGTAAAGTCCTGTCTTGTGTGTGAGCTCCCTCATGGGCAAAAAGCCACATGTTTCTTCCGTGTCTCCGTTCCCGTGGCCTTTGGGTGTGCCACAGACTGGTAGTACGGCTGCTGGGAATCCATTTGTACATCCCTGCTGCCCGCTTCTTCCCTGGGGGTGCAGCTGCTGAGCCCCCACGCTGCAGGAGGAGGGACCCGGGTGTCCGACGGGAGGACCCAGTCCCGCTGCCTCGGGAGAATCCTTCTCAGAGCTGAGTCTGGGAGAAGCCCAAAGGACCGATCCAACTTCTGAGAGCTCTTGCTGGAACTGGGACCCCCTCCTGCACTGGCAGCTCTGCAGGGGCTCGGTGTTCCTGTAACCAAAGGCTCGAGCTGCCCTCGGGGTGCGTTCGTGTCCTCTGGCATCCCCCTTGTGTAGGGTTTTAAGGGAAGGTGCTGTGGCCGTGGGCAGTACGTGCTTTGTTTGGCTGCGCCAGCTCTTTGGGAGGCTCAGAAATGCTCTTTTTTATTTGCATACATTAGCATAAAGTGGGGATGATTCTAAGTAATACATTACTATAGAGCCTGGGACAGTCTCAGCTCTGCCAGGGAGTTCTCTGGGGGTGACTGAGGCCCAGAACCGACACGCTCCGTGGAACTCGCTACCGAATGTAGATAATTCAATAAACATATTAACTTCCCTTTTCATAGTTGGAGACCTACAGAATTTTTGTGCTCCTCTGTCATGCTGCTGTTTGGCTTTGGATTATTTATATTATATTTTTAAGCTTATGCTTGCGTTTGATTTCTTTTGCTGAAAATTTTTTACATCTATTTTTTTTTTTTTGCCTGCATAATACTGGAAGGGATGTTCCAGGCTGGAAAGGTTGCACAGGTAAAAACGATGCTAAAAATGTACCCACCTCATTCCAGGAGCCTTTTGTCACGTCTTATTAACGCTAACAAACCTGGAGCTCGTAAATGCTCGCTGGGAAAGCTGGTGCCTTAAACTGGGGGCTGTAAAGAGTGAAAGTAATGAGGAGCGGTGTCCCAGAGGGATGAAGTGGCAGGAAGGAGAGCACAGAAAGAGGAGTTAATGCTGGGAATGAGTGTGTCGGCTTCCTCAAATAAAGGTACAGTGTTCCGTGAGGTTGTGAACAACAGCAGCTCCTGCTGCTCTGCTAATTGCCCAGGAGGGGACATTAAATGCTCCTGTTGCTCCGGAGTTACCATCCCACCTTGGGGCGTTTCAGCAGGAGCCGGGCACTTTGCAGCTTCTTCCAGGTTTTATTTACTGCAGCAGATCGGCTTCCAAAGGACCTGGAGTTTATTCCCCATGAACAATCGACGCTGCTGGAGCACAAGAGTCAGCTGGAAAATGGTTAGTTCCATTAACTGGTTTGAGCAGATACAGCCTCATTTGCGATACTGAAAAGAATGGATTTTATCCTGGTTTTCAGGTAAAACAGACCATCGTATTCCTTGCAGGATTAGTTGTGACTGTCAGGGATGATACAAGGCAATGGGGTGGGGAAAAAAAAAAGCTAAGGGCGATGGTGGTGCCTGCAGGTGGCAGGGTGCTCCTGCTGGAGAGTCTGGAAAGAAGGAAAAATGTTTTGAAATAACTGCATTAACTTTTCCCACCTTGTTTGTCTTGTCTTAACCAGGAAAAATCAGGTTGAAAATGTTTCTTTTTGCTCGCTTTAAGTGGTTTGCATGTCTGTAGGGAGGAGAAGCGTTACAGTGAGGTAGAAATAAGGTAACTTCTAGATATTTAACTATTGAAATACCTGGATATGTGTGAGATGAGGAGAAAGCGGATACGGAAAGGTGTACGCTCTGCTGATATGTAAAAACTCCCGCTCTAAGGTTATTCCCAGACAGAGTTATATTCTCTTGTAAGAAAAGACAGATTCAGGTCTTTTTTTTTGAAAAATACTTAAAATGAGTAAGCGCCTTCATTGCAGTCCGTGCAGGCAGTTCGTGTGGTCGTGGCACTTCTCTGTTAAAAATCTGTCTCCTCTGAGCCTCCCGAGCGGCCCCGGCTGCCAAAGCCCCCAGCCAGGAGAGAGCCACGGGGGCGGCGAGCGCTGCCCGGCACAGCTCAGGCTCAACTGCCGAAAGAATTTGCTGTGGGATTTCTCAAAGAAGTCGCTGGAAGGGGAGGTCAGCCCTGGCACCTCCTTCCTGGAAATTACAGCTTCATTCTAATGATTTTTCTTTGGTAGAAGTAATGAATTTAGGCTGCTGGGTTGTTCGTGATGCTCCTCCTGTCCCCTCATCTCCCCCCATGAAATAACAGCAACAAAGTCAGCTGGTGTCATGAGAATCGTTACAAGGCAGGGAAGTGGAAATTGTCCCTAAAGACGGATCCCCACCCCCTTTATTCCCCACTTCTCCCCTTATTCTCCCCACCCCCCTTCCCCAGTTGCACTAATTTCTCTCACCATAGGTGTTGCTGTTAAGTTTTACAGCTAAAACCCCTGAGCAGGTGGCTGTGTTTTGATGATAAGAATCTTTCTTCTCCCACCTTGATGTCTGATCGGCACGTATCAACTCAGGAGATATTTTTTTTTTTCTTGCAGCTAATACTGCTCTACTTTTGGCTCCAAAAACTCCCGGATACCTAGGGCAAAATGTGCATATTTAAAGTTCCATGGGATCTGTGTGGCCAATCTGATTATTATTGACATACAGTTTAATAAGTTGCATTTTTGTGAAACTCTGGAACCGTTCAGGGGGTAAGGGAACAATTTTAGTGACTTGTCAAGATTTTGGTGTCTTCTGCTCCTGTTGTAGACTGTTTTCACATTGTCTTCATAAAATAATGCCACTTTAAGGAATGAAGAATTTGAACAAACTTTATGTAGAGGGTGGGGAGAAGAAACACCTCGTTAAATCCATCTGCTGAACCACACTGAAGGTGGTGACGTCCTGGAATTCCGTCTTCCCAAGGGCAAGTTGTAGGAGGCCCTGGGCTCCAGGCTCAGCCCGTCCATCGGTTCTGGCCACCCCACCCACCCAGCAGGACCTTCCCCTGTCCTTCAGCCAGCACAGGGATGGTGCAGCAGGTCCGAAGGTGGCAGCGGTACAGTATGGAGACTAGTATCTTTTAATTTATGGATAAAATATGCCCACTCTTTCTTGACAATCTGACATCCGAACGTCCAAGCGTTACGTTTGGCAGTCTCTCCCAGCTGGCCCAAATACTACAGCACATGTAAAGACAAGAGAGCAAGCGTCACCGAGAGCACAATGACTGTAGAATTACTCATGATACATGAGTATAACAGAACAAAATGTGCATTTTTTTCACTGGTTTTTGCCAGAAATATAATTTTCTATGCTGTACATCAGCTTGTTCTACTTGGGGACTTTAGCACTTCGACTCCCAACAGTTAAACAGCCTAATGTTGAAAAAAACTCTTCCATTTCCTTCTGCAGGAGGTGATTTCTCTTCTCAGCGTCTTCACGAGCACGTTCGGAATTCCTCAGCTTTATCTCCAGCATCGTGTATTTCTTTCGTTCTTGGTCCAGTTCTTCTTCTAGTCTAACCACTTGTTTCCTCAGGTCTGCACTGGTTTCTTCAATTCTTAAAACCAAAGGAGAGAAAGAAGGAGAAAGAAAAAAGAGGGTTTTTTTTAAGTGGCTGGATAAATACTGCTGGTAGCTACAATAAATATAAGTTATCTTCATTTTAAAGGAGGGCACTAATTGCCATTTCATTAATGTTGAGTTTAACAGCAGAGACTGGACCCTCCTCTGTTTGTATCTTGAGAAAATATGGGCAGGTCTTACAAAAGAATGCTTACTTCTGGGCAACAGCCTGAATGTCTGAGGAGACGCATTAACTCCTCAGCCTGAGTTCAAATATGTAATTCCAAAATAATCTTTTAACCTCTGTTTTCACCCTGATACTGTGTTTCCCTATACGGATCTCCAGGACAGAGGAACATCCGTGGAGGTCAGGTAGGAATGAGGTCATGGTCCTCACCCATCCACTGACATTGGGGTGGGGGAATATTAGTTGTTCATACTGCACTAAGTTTTACAAAAAACAGCATTTCATGTGAGGAAGAATCTGAAGACCAGACCTTAAATTTATCTGTGCACAAAGCTCTAATGCTTTTCTCTAAGGAGGTCAGAGAACAAGGTCCGTGGTTTTTTGCTTTGAAAGGAGGGCAGAAGGCCCATCCCTTGCTGTTCTCCCCATCGGGTTCCCTGATCACAAGCCAGAGTGGCGGTGGTAATTCCAAGGAGGGAGTATAACCAGAGAGCAATTTCTGAGCACTAGAATATTCAGAAAGGGTGATTTTTTAAAAATTAGGCTGTTTCCTGGGAAAAGTGTCCCCTCTCTAACTTTGAAAAATAAATAAATAAATAAAAATCGCTGTTGGGTTCATTGACCAGTGTAACACCCGACTGTGAGGCTGGGGTGCTCGGCTTCCCTGTGAAAGCGTTATTTTTAGACGGAGGCAATTAATAAAGGCAACGCAGCGCATCCCCTTGAACCGTTCCTTCACATACAGCTAAGGATGGCATCATGATCATTGTCACAACCAATGGGGGAAGTCACACACGGGTGCCCAGGTGACAACAGCTGCACTGATTTAAACAGAAACGTGGAGCTTGTCTGCAGAAACCTGCCCATCTCCAGGAAGGCAGACTTCTATCACCCAGCTACCTGTCCTCTCTAACAGCAGAGGACTCTTCTGAAGCCGGGATACTCACACACACACTCGCACACCCTTTAGAACATTTTTGTTACATCCTACAGCTCTCAATCAACTTTTTCCCCCACAAAGCTTAGGGGTCAGCGACTGCAGCCTCGACTGATCCTCCATGCTCCGAGTTCCACAGGGTCACAGCACTTACTGCCTTTCCACACACACGACACAATAGTCCTCTCCAACTCTCCAAGATACTTCCAGGTTCTTCAGAGTCCCAGGTGGTAAACTTGAATTACTGAAACTCAACAGAGAATGCCTGATAATTACACTAACCTCGAGGGAGAAATGCTCTGGAACAGACTGGTTACAGGAAGGCCATAAAACTTGCCTCCCTCTGACTAAGAGAGAGAAAATGGGCAGTTGATGATGATAAATAACAGCTTTTCCATCAGCAAGTGTTCCTTACCTCTGCCCCAGGCAGGTACTGACTCTGCTTTCCCTCCGCTTATGTATGTGCCAACAAAAAGCTCATATTCCTTCATTAAAACATGCCCTGCTCCACACACCGAGTTCTGCAAACCACACAAGCACACGTACAACTGTAAAGGAACTCATTATTACTTTGGGGGACTAAATTATCTTCAATAAAATAAAGGTACTGAGGCAGCCCAACGTTTCCCTGCTAAGCGGCCTCCCTTCTCTGCCAGTCAGCTCCTGTCCTTCCAAAGGAGCAGACTTTCACGCACTCTCAAAAGGGACGTATTTTTCCACGTGTGAATTGCTCCAGATGTAGTAAAAACATTGCAAAATTTTTGAGAGCTGAAAAACTTGGCTTGAAATTCCCAGACTTGACAGCAAGCTCCTTGGGGCTGTAATCCTGAACAGCTGGAGTCGTCCTCTTTAACACAAAAAGGCAGTGATTGCATCTTGCCTGGTTTTATGAAACTATGAGTTCATTAGGCATTTTCCTCTTAGCTACTTTGCCCTGTGAGACCTGGCCAATTGACAGACCCCCTCCAGCCCCAGTGCCCTCTCCCTGTCCCTGACCCTGTCCCTGTCCTGCTAAGAGAAAGGCGGGTGTTGGAGCTGGAATGAAGACCAGGTCTTCCTGGATGTCCCTGATGTCAACAGCTGAAGGCCCCATTGGAACAGATGGAAAACCATCTCTTCCCCCCCCCCCCGGCAGCAGGAAAAAATGTGCAGATACATATTTCTAAGTTTTGCAGCCTGGTCTTTTTTCTGTTTATTACTCTGAATCCCTGCAACAAGCCTTGCCAGGGCAGCTCTGCAGAATTAAATGCAAAGCATATGCCTGTGTTTCCTTCCCATTCTGCATCAGTCAGGCATCTAAAAACATCAAATAAGCCATGAGCTACCATCCTCCTTCTCAGACCTTTTCCAACACCCCATGGCAGCAACTGGGGATGGTCTCAGCTCTTCTACCTGGAACACAGCAAGGAGGGGGTCAGCTTCTATCTTGGGTGGGAACTGAAATGGCTACATGGCTCGATTCTCCTTCCAGCTCCACGCACCAAGGCAGGAGGCAGAAAAGCTGCAGAGGCTGCCAAGGCACCACCATCGGAAATCATAGAATAAAGCAGGAAGGTGGCAAGTGAAATTCCTACCTTAACAGCTGGCCCCCTGGAAGAGATCACAGCTCAGGTACATTTTTTGAGAAATCACTTTAACAAGGAAAAAAGAGGCAAGAAACGTAGCCTAAAGCTGTGCTATGTGATCCCTACAAACAGTCATCTGCTTTTGGTAAAAACTTTGGGAGACTGACTGGAAATCGAGGCATGTAAATGCTACCAGAGTTTTAATAACTGAAGGAGTATAATATTATCACCTTAACAGACAAAAATGCTGACAACTCAACTATTTGTAAGAAATGGGACTGTAGCCCCTCTTCAGTGCAAGGTACCAGTGCTGCAGAGCCCAGGCCAATGATGATTCTTCTGTATTATAAGACGGTGAGCAATTTTGCATATGGCTGTATATTAAAACATATCTTAATTCCCTTAAGCAACAATATTTCATGCGCATATTTGTCTGAGTACGTGCCTGAAAGCCATTCTGTTAAGCCCTTACACTCACAAAACCTCGTATACTAATTCACACAAACGAATAAATGCGACCTCCTAGTTATTAGTACTTTCTACTTCCTACAGCCCCTGCCCTCACACACCTCTCTCCGGGAAACTGGAAGGAGCTTTTGTGAGCACAGATCTAAAGTACAGCATCACCAGTTGCGGTTGTGCAAGTAAATATCAGAGTGGGAGAAGAACTACACAATTCATTTATCTGCTGTACAACCAGCACCTGGCTGCTGCTTTGGGTCAGTCACTGGCCCTGTGAGCAAAGGACCACTATAAGTACATCAAAAAATCAAAAGTGAGGTGTCTAGAAGTTCAACAACGAAGGGCTGCTGAAAAAGTTGTAGCTGAGATGCAGTCCCACCATCACCACCCACCACCAAAAACAACCAACCCAGAGAACAGTCAAAATCAGTTTCCTGAAGAATGTTTCTGTTGGGAAAAGCAGCAAGAAACCCTGAATTTCAGACTGATTTGGTACAAATCTCGGCACCTGCACAGTTCCTTGATGAAGCCTGATCATTCTGGGTCCCAACTCCTCCCTCCAAGATGTTTGTTTTGCTGTTTCTCCCAGGACACCGAAACTGGCATTACCTGTGCAGTTCTGATTTCCAGTGAAAACACAGAATGTGAAATACTGAAATTCCCTGTGTGATGGAAATCCCATTTTTTTTGATCCTCTTAGATCAGAGAGAGAGAAAAGTTGGATTCAGAGAGCTGCGAGGAAAGAGCAGAACCAAATCTGCTCTCTCCCAACCCCAAACTCCAGGTCCGAGAACCTGATACACTTGGTAGCCCAAGTTCAAACCTGGGTAATGCCGACAAACAACTTCCTTGTCCCCCCTGCAGGTGACATTACCTTTTGATACTCGTCTCATACTCAGTCCTCTGTTTGCTCAGCTCTGTCTTTAGCTCCACCACCAAGCTCTGCAAGGCCTTAGAGCATTTGACGGAGTCTCTGGAAGCTGCAGCCAGGTTGCTCTGTTCGCTGCTGGTGCTGCTACACGCTTCAAACCTGTCCATGCTGTTCTCCAGATCTGCCGTCTTGACCTCACTCGGAGACAGTGAGCCCTGAGTTACCCACTCCGTTTTGAGAGAGCTTAAAGCAGAAGAGTCACTGGCCCGGCAAGCTGGGCAGCTGCTGACCGAGTCCATCACGGAGATTTCACATGACGATGTAGACCACGTGGTGCTGGCCATGCTGTGTGTGCTGAGGGAGAGGCTGGACGAAGGGACGTTGTCGTAAGTGGAAAGTCTCTGGGAAGAACAGGAGTCCTTAACTCGCTCCCCAGAGGCCGTCCGGCGGTGGCCTCGGAGGGAGTACAGTCCGTTCATCAACCAGTTCCCACTGGAGGAGAGGTTGGGGATGTCTAAGGATGAGCTGCCCAGCTTTGGACTCACAGACCGTGCTCCCTGCTGGCGGAAGGAGTATTTCCATGGAGGCAGGGTCTGCACTCTTTTACTGGGGCTAGTGGCCGGCTGAGTCAACTTGCCACTGTGCTCTGAAGGAGTGTTTTTCACCGCAGGTCCAGGAGTGGCCTCTAGTGCCACAGCATTACTCGAGGGCAAATCAGCAGGGCTAGGAACGCTGTTCTCCGACCTGCTGTCCTCCCCGTCCTCCTCGGAGATCCACTCCACGGTACTGCGCTGACGAACGGGCCTGATTTCCAGCTGGTTCCCCGGCACATCTGCCTGAGGGACAGCAAAAATCCGCCCCTGTTCACTGATCAGCACTGTCATCAGGTGCTGAACCAGTGAGGTGCCTGCGGGAGAAAACAAAGGCAAGCGGTTGGTGAGACGTGGAAGACCTCAGACACTCAGCCCTGTCTCTGAGATGCCCTGTGATGTCCCTGTGAGGCAGGCCTGAGGCCACCAGGCCACCACAACTAACTGCTCTGGGCCTTTCTGTACAGGACTACAAGAGACAGGAATCATTCCCTTTGCTGGAAATGGGGACTGTGAAGGACATAGGTGTCAGTCCAGCTCATGAATGTGGCTGACTAGTGAGTACAAATGACCACTAGCAACGATCAATAAATTGGCCAGCTTAAGGACACCTTTGAGGATGACAGAGGAGTAGGACATCTGGAAAGCAGGGCATGTCTGGACCACACCAAGGTTCCACCAACGGGTTCACAGTCAGCATCACAACAGAATCACAGAGTGATATGGGGTTGGAAGGGACCTCTGGAGATCATCCAGTCCAACCCCCTGCCAGAGCAGGGTCACCCACAGCAGGGTTCACAGGAACGTGTCCAGGCGGGTTTGGAATGTCTCCAGAGAAGGAGACTCCACCACCTCTCTGGGCAGCCTCTTCCAGGGCTCTGCCACCCTCAAAGGAAAGAAGTTCCTCCTTGTGTTTAGATGGAACTTCCTATGTTCCAGTTTGTGCCCATTCCCTCTTGTCCTGTCCCTGGGCACCCTGAAAAAAGACTGGCCCCATCCTCCTGACACCCACCCTTGAAGTATTTACAGGTGTTGATCAGATCCCCCCTCAGTCTTCTCTTCTCCAGACTAAAAAGGCCAAAGTCCCTCTGCCGTTCCTCATCAGAGAGATGTTCTAGGCCCCTCATCATCAATCTCAGCGTTTGTCCATGCAGGACAGCAGAGCCCTGAGCAGAGATGTATGCTGGGTCCTGGACACACTAACCTATGTGCTGGGAAGGAGCACCACTCTGGCCAGTTTCCAAAACCAGCAGGTTCCACAACTACATTGCGTCCAGTTTCACAGTCTTAACAGGCCCAGAGCTAGTGTTTATGGAACTAGAAATTTCAGCTCAGGCCTTCTGCTGCTCTCAGTGTACGGAGGAACATCTGTATGATACCTGCACCTGCAGAGGGTTTGCAGCAAGTACAGAAAGTACTTGCAATTATTTAAATCCACAGAAATGAGCTGTTGCCGTTTTGCAGTAGTGGAATAAACCATTACAAACTAACAGAGGACACCACTTACCAAACCTAATGCAAAGCACTTTCTAGTACAGAGCAAAACCTTAAAAAGAGTGAATATGCAATTCTATCTTAAAGTATCATCTGAAATAGAAAATAAAACTAACATACTCAGGGGTTGAAGATAAGAGCCTTAATTCCATAATGAGGTTTCGGCCTGATAGACAGAGGTGCTGAGCTCACCTACAACTTCTATTTAATGTCTGTGAATGCAGGGGGAGAAATAAACCTCTCTGGAGATAAGGGCATTCCTAACAATTTAGCTGTCAAACTTCAGATAATTCTATTTGAAAGTCATGGTTTAATTTTGAAGAGAAACACAATTAAAGTGCTTTTTGTTAAGAACTGGCAGCGTCATTTTTCCGTATCAGTGGATTTAGAAGATCCATCTTACCCTGAAGCTAAAAAAAATTTTATTGAAAGTCTACTTATCCAATCTTCAATCCTCAACCAACAAGAAAAAAACACTGCTATTGCTGTTACTTACAAGTATAATGATTAAATCTAAAAATCCAGTCACTGGATCCCCATTTTTCTGCAGTTTGGGTCTGTGATAATACAGAATTCCAGGTCAGGTCACTGTGGTGTTTTTATATGATGATTAAGAGAGACCACGAGACCACAGCATGTGTGGCACCTCTGCACCTACACACAAGGACCTCTGCCATCAGCTGAGCTGCGTAATGAAACGCCTGAGGTGAACTGACCCCAAACCTGTCATCTCTACCAACTGAACAGAGAGCATGTTGTTGGCCAAGGCTGTAGGACTGTCACCAACGCCGGCCAACTGGCCACTAGGGGAAGTCACAGCATCACACAACAGATTGAGGTTGCCACCATCCCCACCCTTGTAATACTGAATAACCCAGCACCTGTTCCCGCACTCCCTTCTTCTCCCCACATTTTTATACCTTCTTTGAGGGGAAGGTCTCCAATCTCCCCCTAATAATATGGGTGGCATCTCAGTGGCAGGCAGGAGTCCCCGAACAACTCTAGTCTGTCAGGCCACGCTCTGAAGGTGGCCTGTTACCTTCTGAGTTGCAATCTGTGGGGCACACATCTGCAGTGCCTTTCAGAGGTCACTTGTCACTGCTGTAAGGGTGTGATAGTGCTGGCATTCAGTGATGGATTTCCATCATGCAGGACACCCCGTCAGCTGTCCCCTGCAGCCAGGGAGCAGGGCTAGGGAGCACAGCATCTCCCGCTGCGCCTAATGCTGGATGAATCCATCAGTTGCCAAGACCCCACAAAACTTGATGCACATTCCCTGCTAAAACCTGCCTCACAGCAGTTGTGCCCCAGTGCCACCCAGGAGAAGGGCTGTATCCCAGCTCTAGGGTCAGCCGGACAGAGATCGTGCCCTGGGCATTTCCTGACCCACAGGGAAGTAGATGATTTTCAAGCTTCAGATTTTTACATCCAAAATTAACAGTGTTTTTCAACTTATTCCTTGGGTTCTGTGGAGTTCTGACCCACACACAGCCTGCTTAGATGACAACACTTCTAAGACACCTCGTTACAGCCACTGTAGCACAGCAAAAACTACAGCACCTCTTTTGTTGTGGACTGGATGTCCTTCACAGGGAACTGTCTCACCACCAAAATGCACCAACACTACATGACAGCAGTTTGGTACCTAAACACGGTCCTTCTGAAGAACATTTGAGCTTTCATTTTAGCAGTGGGTTAAAAAAAGAGTTTCACAAAACAACTTACAATAGGGCAGAGGCATTTCCATGTGGTGGAGAGGAGAGACGCTCCCAGGCCAGCGGTAAGTGGGATAACAGAGGCCAACTGGGACATCCCCTCACAGGCACTGAGGGGATTGCTTGACTTGTTCCTGACTTTGCAGCCAAGTGATACAGCTACCACCTTTCAGCATACTCTCACAGCTCCAAACCACAGGTGGTGTGTTATCTCACAAAAATAGTACCTACCTTCCATCATGGTCACCGGATCTTCCATTTTGGGCCGTAAGATATTTGGTCCAAATACTGTAGCCAGGTTCTGGACACTCATCTTGTTAATGCTGGAGTGAGCCTGAACTTCATCAAGGAACCTTGAAAAGCCCCCCCAGAAAAATCAAAGGAGGAGAGGAATAATAAGTAAATCACTTCTCACTGTGGGGCAGGAACAGTTTTGTCCTGTGTTTATACAACCCTAATACCTGAAATGCTTCTGGGGACCAATGCAGCCTAGATACTCAGTAATAACCCCAGATCCCTCCTAGTGTATGAACAAGAGAGGACAGCATGGTTTCTGCCAGAAGTACCAGCCTCCAAGGGATCCAGTCTTCTACGGGGTATGAAAAAACAGATTTTCACATTTCTATAGGAATTCTACAATCACACAGGCTGACTTCTGCCAGTTTTCACTTACAGATATAATAGAAGTAAAAAGACATTTCACTTATCTCCTCATCCTTGAACTAGCAGCCCATGGAAAGAGCTTTGTTGCTTGAATCTGACAAAATACAGATAAAGAGGTAGCCCAAATGCTTCAGCTGGGTGAGCATCAACACAAGAAAAAGATCACGCAAGCCAAAGACAGCACATGAAGAAATCCAGCCAGACTGGCTATCCATATGCATAAGCTGGAGATCAGCAGAAAGTTTCTAACAGTTAATTTTTGTAATTATTTTGTAATTTGGAAGAGCCTCCCAATAGGAGTTCCAGTAAGAGAAAGGCTGTAACGAACATCTAAACAGCTCATACATAATTAGCCAAGTTGTAAAAAGGACTGTGTGACATACAAACCTACAATAGCAGGAAACAGAACTCAGTGGCCTCAAAAGTGAACAGTCTCACTCTGCTTGTACTGTTTCCTAACCTATCATTAATTTTTGGATGATTGGATGGGTTTTGGCAGGGAAAAATTTTCCTTGTCATTCTGCACTACTTGGCAAATTTTTGAATGCTCCTACTTGCAGCATGATTTTTCCAGGCACTCCCATTTTTTTCTGTAGCTCTGCCCTGTAGCGGACACCGTGCTGAGACCCAAGAATCCCGTTCTCTTCACTAAGCCAGAAGAAAATTCTATTTGTCTTTCGTGTCCTTAGTTCTGCACTTAGAAACATGTATAATTATATTCCCCTGCCTCAGCCATTCGTGTTTTGAGGTCCTCAGATATTAAAACAAATGGCTATAGAAGCATGTAGTGATGCAAAATATATTTTTGAAATGTATCTGCTGCTCAAATAAATCTTCCAAGTGCGCGGTACCTGGAAATAAATTTCTTTCTTTGCTAGTCTTTAGGTGCTTCTGGAATAAACAATATAACACATTAGTATCATTCATACCTGCTGCCAAGGCTGTGGGTGACAGCAATTTGCTTGGCTGATGCTCTGGGATAAACCAAGAGCTTCCTTCAGGCAGGCTGCACTTTCACCTCCACATGTTTTATAGGAGCAGTAACTTACACCTTAGTGATGTTTGAATATTCATACTTTCAGAGTAAATTATTTGCATATAAGACAGAGCCTCACAAAACTTTGTGACTTTTCCAAGCCTTAATTAATTTCACTTACTTGCATATGTATTTGAGGAGGTTGTAGTTGGCTTGGGGCAAATTCTTCACTTGTTTAACCAGTTCCTGGGTACCCTGAGGGACAGGAAAAACAAGAAGGAGAGCTATTAATATAAATGATGCAAAGCAGACGTGACTTTCCTTCAGTACTACAAAGTCCTCTCTCCAGAATCAAAACTGTGAACAACAGGTAATAACACCAGAGGCTTTGCCTTAAAGAAGGTGCCATCCAGTGTGTTGTGCCTTACCAAAAAATCACAACGTCCAGAATTTGATTCAGTTCTCAAAATCAGTGGAAATTCTTCTGCCAACTTTAACAGTTGATGTAGAAACCTTCAATCAGTGAAGTCTGTTGGTCTTTCCAGCACCTGGCCTGTTTGAAACTTTGAGGCATCGAGTGCAGCACAAATACATTGCAGTAACGCTCAACTGAGCAGAGGAGAGATTTTTTTCTTTAAAAAGCTAAATGACATTCCAATTCAACTACCTCCTTTTTAATTACTCGCTTCCATTTGCAGTCATTATGAGCTGTGACATACTTCCTCATAAATTTTCTGTCTTTACATTAAAACGTAAGATGAGACATCTGCTGGAGGAATGACTTAAACCCCTGAAGCTACTTAAATCATCTAATGAAAATCTCTGACTCAGAAGACTATTGTCCTTCCACAGTCCCAAGCTTGTTCCTATCAATGCTGCAGTTGCCCTGGAGATTTGCATATTTTTTTGAGACAACTAAACCTTTTGTGGGAAAACAGATACCCAGGCACATTTGGGAAGAGCGATAGCTGTTAACTAACGATGGAGGGCTGCTAACTAGCGATGGAGAAATTCCAGAAGCAGCTGGTTCCAAGCCAAAGAAGTGCAAGTTGGACATTCATTTCCAACTTTCCTCGCTTTATTAAGGACTATTAGGGAGGGAATTCTGTTGGCCAGCATCTTGCGAGATCTTCCTGATTGCTCTGGTCTAGGCAAGTCAGAAAGACCCTGAGAGCAGCCTGTATTCCTGCCTCCATCCTTAATGTCCTGAATGTATAGCCGCTTTTTTATTCTATATGTCCTAGCACAAAAAGAAGTCCTCTAATAAAAATCTGAAACTTAAAAAAGAATTCTTAAAAGCAGTAAGTCTTTTTTCACTCCTTAGCTTAAAAATTATGCTGGTTTAACAGTGACAACAATGGAAAAAAATAATAAAAGACCAGTTACTTTTGAAAATCTCAATCCTCTTTTTTAAACTTCTGAAAACAGGGCAGCTGCTCCTGATGGGAAGGTTAAGGTCAGTTGTTCAGATCATCCAGCTTTCAAATGAGGAATCTGAAATGGAAATAGGTGAGCTAACCGACCTAATTCCCTCTTGAATTTTCCTCTGTAACCCAACTGATTTCAAATACAGAAATCAGGATGGTATTTGGCATTGTATTTCAAGTGCTCTGAATTTAAATACCATGGCTCCACTGGATGCAAGCTTACGGCTGCAGCCTGGCAAGAAACAGAGGCACTGCATGTCATTTATCACGGGATTTTGCAGTAATAACTCTTACCTCCTGGAAAATGCTGCTTGTCTAATTTACCACAGATGCAGGTTTTCCAAGGAGTGATCCCAAACCCAAGGACTTTGGAATGCGTGCAACAGATCAGCACCAATTTGGAGCTTCTGGTTGAGCTGGAAAACTAGCAACGCTTCAGATGTTCACCCAAATTCAGACCCCTCTTTAGAAATTGAAAGGCACGTGCTCAGCCCACAGAGCTGCTGTGGCGTCTCTAGAGTACAGGCAGCGGCGGAGGTTGAAATACTCCCATGTCAGCTCATCTCAGACTCAAATTGGGTTTTAGAGATTTTAAGATCTTTCAATTACTCTTACTCTGAAACTGTTTTTCATTTTCAATCCCTCCTCTCCACCAGTTGGGATCAGAATCAAATCTTTCTTAATGCTTCATTCCTGTTGAGGTACCTGGAGGCCTGAGTGCAACCCAAGGTCTCCGTTACGTTTCTGTTTGCATTCCAACGCCAGGGAATAGCTGAATGGAGAATGAAGATGAACAGCAATCTGAATGAAAAATGGAAAGCTTCGGGCAGTGCTGGAGATGGGGATTAGGCCAAGCTAACGTCATAATAATTCCCATCTATGGGCACAATGTAGCAGCGTGAGGCGCCAACAATTTTATCTGAACGGCTATTTTGCCTTGAGTAATTCTGCTTTTATTGGAGGGGTGGTTGTACAAAAGGAAAGAAAATGGTATTTTGAGTCCAAAAGTATCATTCAAAACTTCCAAGTGAAAATTGAAAGCAAAATAGTACTTCAAATTAAAACAATAGAATAGTTTCCAAATACTTTTTCAAAACGAAACATTTGGTTTTGAAATTCCCTGCTTGTCATTTTGCGCTAAAAAATTATGGTTTCAATGAAACCATGTTTTTGAGCAGGGGGTTTTTCCACGTGGGAGGCGAGTCAGGCCCTACAGGCTGGGTATGACTCTGTGCCACGTTCTGCTCCACGCGCTACTGTGCACGTACAACCTTCTCCACCTGCCGTGTGCGTGCTCCACCCTCCCTTCCCAAAAACTAAACAGCCCTTGTTGAGGTTCCAGACTTTCCCAACAAAAGAAAACGGTGATGTTTACAACAGCAGCTTACCAGGACAACTTTGTGCTACCAGCAGTAGCTTTTTGTAAGCTTTCATTTTTGCTATCCAGCGCTCCTCGTTGCCTTTCTAATCCCAAGAGAACACTGCGCTACAACTCATCCGAGGCTGGCCTTGCTCCCACAAAACCAACACAGATGTTGCTTCGCAAACCGCTGCAGCCTGTGCAGGCAAAATCAGGCAAACTCCGTCGTTAATAAGCTGAGCAGCGATATACAATTACGTTTGCCCAACTTGGCAGTGTCTCTGCTCTTGTGCAATAGCGCCTAATGCATCCAAGAGCTCCCAGTCTGCACATCTTTATGACCAAAAGGAAACCTTAGAAACACTGCTGTTTCTGGTGAAATCAGCCATCGTGCTGCCTGTTACACAGCACCCTGCAGAGATACCTGAATTGACTGAGGATAAGAGAAAATGAGCCCCTTTTGGAGCTAGTAGACACGTACTCGCACCTATTAAAAGACAACACCAGCGCACCGACAGACGTGGCTGTGTCCAGGCTGCAAATGCGTAGCCGTGTGTGGTAACGTGCTGTGAGTACATATTACTCATCATGTGAGTACAGATAGAAGTAAACTCGCCTTTTATCCATTAAAAAAATGACATTACTAGAGGTGCTACCTTTGATGCATGCAAACAAGCATCTTCCCGTGGGCACCATGAAGGACTGAATCTCCCCAGAGCATTCTGCCACTCGAACTGAAGATGAACTCCAGGCTCTCAGCAAAGAACAGTTTTACAATCCCACCAGAGACAAAGATGCAAACACGCTCTTGAGGCCACACACAGAAAAGCGACAGAACTGTGGACTGCAATTTATAAGCCCTCAGGTCTTTGCTTCTTTAGCTGACACAACAACCCTTACAGCTTCTTTAAACTTCTGTTTTAGAAGGTGGCACAGTTCCACCCATATTAGACCAGATCCAACGTGCCTTTGCAGTCAGCAAAGAACTCAGGCCTCACCACAAGAGGAACAATATGGATGAAACAGATCAATTAATCACATTGTTAATTATCCTGCTCCTCCCAAGCAGTGAATAAAAATTTCCATGATTGCCACAGACTTGGAGGTTTTTGTCAGCCCCTTCCCTTGCCTGGAAACCAAAGAGAGGAACATCATAAGAAGGTTCTGGCAAAGTATTCATAGCATTATTTCCCCCATTTTGGGATAATATCGCAGCCTGCCCTTTTCTAGCACCTTTCCTCTAAGAAATACAAAAACCATTGCACTGATCAACATCTCATCAACCAAAAACTTTGGGAAGCAGACGTGCTGTTCTGATACATGAAACTGAAAACACAGAAAAAGGGAGTGGCTTCATACAGCTTGCTAATGAGTCAACAGCAGGGCTGGGAAAGGAACCCAGATCTCCTACCTTGCATCTTTTGCTGATTAAGCTAAAGAACAGCTTTTTTTCAGAAGAAAGAAGCACGAGGCTACGAGACTGACTTCAAAAAAAGCTCCTGCTTCAAGCAGGAGTCTGTGATATTAATGCCCAATTCACAGCTTTGGGAAAATTCAGGGGAAGGTTCCCAGGAACTTCACAGATTTAAATCAAGACTAAAGAGTGATGAGGAGAAAGCTGTACTACATTGAGCCTTGGGAACAATCTTTGAGGTAGAAGGAGGCAGATTAGAAGGATCACTGACCTCTCCCTCATCTTTTGAGAGCAGCTGTCCGCAAGAAAGAAAGTCTTCGTATTTGGCAAAGGGGATGACAGGCTCTGGCAGCTCTCGAAGGTAAAGCTTCAGGAGGGACGCCACAGTGTGAACATCCGTGTTGCTGCAATAGAGAAGAGGGAAGGAAATTTAGAAACCCACACTACCCCAAAGCGTGATGCCTTTTTTTTGGGGGTGCACCAAGGTCCCTCTTCTTAGGGACAGGGGCAAAGTAGGCACATGGGAGGAAGCTGTACTGCCATGTGTTTGTACTGGGGAAAAGGGTCTACCTGGGAACAAGGGAAATCTCCCATTTTGTCAAGACATAAATGCATCTCAGGCAATAGGGGCAGTGGAAGCCCATGATACTGCTTAAGCCAGGGTGGTGCCGTGGCTCCTCAGCCAGTGTAGATCAGGAATGTTTGCAACACAGTCCAGGCAAGTGCACACTCATCACGTAGCACTGACAATAGAGCTCTGCATCCTCGTGCAATCAAACATAACCTCTAGTCCTCTCACTGGTCCCTCCTGCCTGATACTCTCCCCACTCAGCACCCACCTGCCTCTGATGGGCCAGGCCCACAAATGTCCTGGTCAATCATTCAGAAGAAAACAGAGGAAGCTGTGTTTCCTCCAGGCTCTATATTGCCATTTGGCAGGGCTGCCCAGCCCATGGGTCACATCTCCTCCCCCAGGCTGGGGTATCTGCCATTTCCTAGCCCATCTCTTATGATGGGATATCAGCTTCTCTTTCCTCTCCCACTCCAGGAACTTCTTTTCCTCTTCTCTCTCCTTTGCTTTAAGTTGGGGTTTGAGGTGTCAGATCCCATGATGAAGATGCACCTATTCTTCTCTTTCCATTTCCTACCCAGCTTTTGATGTACGGCCATACCTGTCCCTCATTCCAAGTCTCCTGTTGTACAACTTCATTAATCTTTGCAGGTCACCTCCTCAAAGGTTTCGACTATTGGAAATCTAAACAGATTCTGTCACCAGCTCCCTACCAGCTCCCCACCATTGCCCTGACAGTCTCTAAAGAACTCTGAGAAAAACACATCAGGAACCAGGGCTTCAAATCCTCACCTCTATCTAAATGCTGAATCTCTTCTGCTTAGCATGTTTTTAAGCATTTTTGGAACACACGGCTAAAACAAAACAGGAAAAATTACAACAGGAAGCTGCCAGCAGCTACCACTTGCCATTAATCCTGACAATGCCATTCCTATTAAACAGTTCCATCATATTTGAGAATACCACAGTTTCACCTAGTGGTTTTCTTCAGTCAATTATGAATGCTTTACAAATGAGGTCAGTACCTTTATTAATTTTTTCTTTTTTAGTGTGGAGTTTCAGGCATGGATGGCGGATATGATTATCATTTAGAAACAGAGCCCAGGCCACAGCTTCAGGTCTGCTGGCTCCAGTTATTGTGTCATCACAAGGCCATGTGAAATCCAGCCAAACTTCCAGTGGCGTGGAAGTGCAATAGGAGCAGACTGCTGGGGGTGCTTCCAAAACAGCCACACCTGGCCTTTCTTAAAAATATACATTTGCATTTAAAACCCAAATTAGAAAAGCAAGCCTTTTAAAAATAAATATTTTAATTATCAGTCATCACAGAGATCTGATCCACCATGGAATAGGCAAGGTCTAGCTTTTGGAATGTCACTGTAGATACAACAAGACATCTAAAAGCACTGACTGCAACTAGGGGAAAAAAAAGGATATTTCTTTCTGTGCACCTGATTTGGAAACAAGCATATGGATATTTGCTGTTGCCTAGGTATCCCAGGCCATACATGGAGACCTTCAGTTACACATAGAGAAAATGAGGCTGGTGAGGAAGAGAAGCATTTCACTGTGACTATACACGTCAGAGACCAGAGAGCTGGGCCTACAAGTCAAGGTGGACGTGGTGGAAAGAGCAAAAGGCAACGACCCTCTGATTGTCACACTACTGACATACCCCAAGGCTTGTCTCCTTTAACTCTGTACCGAACCTTCGGTTATCACATTTCAGATCAGCCACCCAAAAGGCAGGCATTCCTTCATGGAGATCTTGACTGCCTCTGATAAAGGTGAGACTTAGCACTGATCTATTTAGCAGTGCAAATGCCTATGGAAATAAAGGTGCTTTCTGCTTTGAAAATGCTGGGGGGAGGCTTGGCTTATCTTCATGACAATGAAGTTGGTGCAGATTAGACTAAGGTAAAACATGAAAGTGAAACCCGCATTGCTAATTAATTCCTGCCATAGATACTCCTGTTCCAGAATATGAGCATTTTCCAGAATAACTTTGTTCACTTCATGAATGAAGATAATTCTAATTCTGAACTAGAACACACAGACGTTCAGTTAAAAATACAAAGATTATGTTTAAGAAAAGATGAAGTGAGACAATTTGATGATTTCAAACTTTATTTTTTCATGAAAACATCTCTAAATATTTGACACTTCCATTTAGGGAACAAATACTGACTGTGGTTAAGAATCAAAGAAAGGAGGATGGGTGGTCTGGGAAGCTGAGGGGAGGGAAGAATTAGAAGAATGTTCCAAATAAACTCTAAGGATATTCTTCCTAGGATGAGACTGCACTGCCCATGCAGGAGAGCACTAGCTCTCAGCAGTGGGCAGGGATGCTATTGGGAATGTTGAGACTGGAAGTGATTCCCCAGGTTAACGTGCTGGGGATATACCAGGTGCTGCATGCATCACCTGGGAATATTTTGCTAGGGAATTCCAGCAAGAAATGGAGCCAGGCCTCCAAGTCAAGATCCCAGATCTGATCCCACTTCTGGACCTGTGACAGAGATTGAGCCAAATCTACACAACAGCCTTGGAGAGTTCCCTGGAGTTCAAGGTCTCTGTTAGGGTCAAGGCCCATTTCTCAAAGCACTGTTTAGGTTAGCACCATCCCGACCTTCACATCGGGAAATGTTAGTTACAGAGTATGGACAGGATTTGCCTGCAAGGGCCCTGAGAGCATCCACTCTCCTGATGATTTGATGGTCTGGGCTCAGGGCCAAGGCAGAGATAGTGCAGCCAAGAGCTGCCCCCCTTCCCTGGCTGACCTTGAATGGAGCGCTCGGAGCCTGGGCTGACACTCTTCCCGTGGGAGCCGATGTTAAGCTAAGCCTCTACCATTTATCCCGCGTCTGAGCTAAAACTCCCACCGCTACACAGCAATTTCAGAAATGTTTGACTCAAGTTTTGTTGAAAAGCAAAAGATATGCTCAGTTTTTAACTAGATGTTCCATCTCAGCTGCTGAAATTATGGTCTAAAAAAAAATAAATCATTTTGGCCAGGAATTCTTCTGGAGCCAGAAAGTGCTTTGTTATGAGACACTGACCAATTCTCTGCATTGCACACGTAACGGCCAGGGAAGATGTGTGAGATGGTGGTGACTATTCCGAAACCTGGTGACAGAAGAAGAGTCAAAATATTGCTGCTGTGGTTGTGGCAAGGGAGAAAGCAACATCTGAAAGCAGTAAAACACCTAGTTCACCTCTGTCACATCCATTTCCATGGTGGGATCCCACCAACTGCTGAGAACGTGGCACCCAAATCTAGCAATGCATTTCATTCAACGTGTGCTTACACTGAAACACTGCAGTAGCCCCATCTAGATTAATGGCTTCCATTTCTCCCTCTGCTCAAGCAATTATCTGAACGAAAGCCTCCACACCCAACACCATGCAGGAGAAAGCCCCAGGGGCACTTTAAATAACGAGAACAATGGTGTGGAAAGGAGATGTAAAACGGGGATAGCCCCTGCAAGACCATTCCTGCCAGATTTTACACGCCACAGATAAACCAGCCTGAATTTGGTGATGTCAACTCACCTGTCAAAAAGGGGCTTCTCTCCACAGTCAAAAGAATCCTGCAGATCTTTGACAAGGTTGGCTTGGCCAGGCATCCGAAAGAGCCCCTCCTCTGTAAGACCTCGCTCCCGAATAAAATCCACGCACTGTTCCACCAGCAGCGGGGCCAAGCGCTGGCCATACTTCCTCTCATACTGTACGGTGTCCTCCAACCGCTGGCCAAAGATCCCTGCCAACAGAGAGCAAGAGGGACATCTGGGTGTCAGCTTGAACTCTTCGGGAGCTATCGCTCAGGGCATACAATGAGGGAAACTTTCACATGGAGGACGTGAACCTATGTGAAGGCCCAGTTTCTAACAGAACAGTAAAATTATTTTGAAAACCAAGAATTATATGCTGAGTGATTTTTTTTTTTCCTGTTTAAGAGTGCTTCAAGCTATCCTCTGCCCTAATCCAGTTTATATCTCATTATACACAAGGAATATGGGATTAAGATTATGTGTATGATTATCTGCAGCTGTGCTGAATCTGGATTAAGTAATTAAACTTCCATTGCATCTTCTGTCCCAAGAATGCCAAAACAAAGGCTGCATTGACTTGATGGGACAGAATTCCTTTCTGCATTCACCCACCTCTTCGCTGTCACACAGTTGCCCTTCCAAATTTCGATCTGTTTGGCCCAACTGGCAGTGATCCCACTAGCAGGGGATTGCTAACATGACAGAACACAGCTGTCAATATTAAAACCGGCTGTTGTGAAAATAACCTACTATTCTGCAAGCTTTGTATTTCTATTTTTTTTTCCTATTTTTTTAAAAATTGCTGGAGTAAAATACATGCAAAATATATTGCCCTTCCTACTAAAACATGTGCACTCTGCACCTTGAAAATATCAGAAGCACCAGATACTCTAAAACCAGACTGGCGTAGGTAATTTTTAAGTCAGATCTACTGTAGACATCTATCACCAAGTACGGAGCACTGTCTCTCTCTTTGGGGAAACTGGAGTTTCTGGCCAATACCAGCTGCTCAATGCCACTACTGGCATCAAATCTTTTCAACAACACAGAAGAGGCTCAGGCTGTAAGACCCAGAGGTCTTAGTTCAATCCCTGCCACTAACAAACTGCTCCATCTAAAAGGACAGCCACTGAATTGGGTTCTGAACCCCTAATTCTAGCACCCTACAAGGTGTGGTGGAGTCAGGGAGGAGAGCATCCACGTTAACCATATTTTGGTCATAAGAATTCCATAAGTGAGAGAATCCCAGATTCTACTCCATTTCACACGAGACCAGACCATAGTAGATAGGAAATTCTACTCAAAAGATTTCTCAAAGCAACAGGAAGCTTTCCACTGATATCAAGGAGTTTTAGATCATGCTTTCAGCGCTCGGTTAATCCTGCAGGTCTGAGAAAAAAAGCAGCATGCAGTACTGGAGTTACACTGCGTTCCCAGCCTCCAGCCAGAAGCAGTGTTTATCGGGGGTGTGCACGCGCTGATACCAGGCCAGGGAAATCAGTAGCTTCTTAAGGCTCTACTTACCTTCCTGCTACTAACCACATTTTCCATTTTTATTTTAGTGCTATATTCACAGGAGGCTGATAACTCCTGACAGGAAGTTTCTGAACCACCGTTCACTGTCCTTCATGCGAGACATCATGTCAAACCATACCTGTTTCCTATATTCCGTCCAACCCTGCTGAATCCTCCGTGAAACACACCTTTCATTCTCCGTTTCAACTCCCTGAATGAAACACACAAGAAGGATCCTAGAGGATCCAATTTCCTTTCCGTGCCAGTTTGTTACACATCAGAAGACAGAAACCTTCCATGCACCCCAGCCTACACAACTGCATCAGAGCTGGAGGGCCATGAAGAGTCTCCAAGGAAATTCCCTCCTTATCCTGGCAGTGGGGCATGCCCTGGAGCATGGGAGTGACTTATCTTTATCACTGTAAATATTGGTTTTCTTGCAGAGCAAAGGTTTTACTAGTTCTCATTTCAAGTCTCTTTGAATTTTCACAGAGATGGATGTCTCTGAAGTCAAGTTCTAGGACAGGAAATCTCTTCCTGCTTTTGTACAGGTTTCTTTGTAATCTCCTCACGTAATCCCTGTTGTCATGATGGGGCCCAGCAGAACCCATCATGGTATGTGGGGCTCAGCATTGCCCAAGGGTTTCCAGGGCACTTACAGAGGCTGGGCAGCCATGAAAGAACAACCTTTTCAGCCTAGTTTCTCAGGTAACTTCCGAATCCAGATCACAGCTGAAAAAGCGAAGTCTCCATGGCCTGTTCGTCTCAGCTCCCTGCTGATTCTGCTCAAGATTTGCATATCGCAGTACATACACACAGAAATGATCCAGGTAATGAGCTGCAAGTCCCTGTGAAAAGCACATGTCCTGTCTAACCTCCCTCATCTATTCTGCCAGTGACCACTTCTCCCTCTTTGTCTGACCTGAATGTTTGATCCTGGGCCACGGACCGACGCAAACCAAGGTCCTTCAGCATTAGTTACAGCAAAGATGGGTCAGACCTCAAATTGTGCACCATAGGGACAAAATACTCGATGTCCTACCACCAATCTCTGAGCCAGGCTCCCTCCCACCAGATCCATCTATTTCCTTGAAATGATCCATGGTATTCATTCTTCTAGATGCAACACATACAGGTTTAGGGAGGTCAGGCTGTGGTAGACGTCAGGGCAATCACAGGATAGTAGCCCTGTTTTCTCACATCTCTACTTGTTGAATCACAGCCCCGTTTCCTAGAGGGCCTGTCTAGAGAAGGCTCTGGGAAAGAGGTAAATGCTCGGCATTCCCCAGGAACAGAGCAGAGAGAGAATGTTTTTCCAGGTGGTCACGTTCTGGTGTTCTAGACCTAACTCAGAGCCAGGACGAAGGCAGCGTCAGACACACACATATACAAGAATACACAGAACAACCGCATGCATAATCTCCACCCGCAGTGTGAAGCTCTGCCTGCTTTTCCCCAGCCTTGGCCGCTCTGTGCTCAGGAACATGCTCTCATACATTTCAGGAAACATCAGGTTTTGCCTTCCCAGTCAACCTGGATCACAACAGCAGTAGCTTTCCATAGGTACAATCAATCCTGCAGTGACTACAGCCAGACAGAGACCCCTGAGACAGAGGTTAAAGAATGTGACACTGAGATAACAGATAGAGATAGAAGGGTGACCTGCTCTGAGGTTCTGAAGGAGCAGCAGAAGGACATTTCACACACTCAGTATTAACATTACTATGGGTATCTGCTGCAGAATCAGATGCCAGGGACCTTGTCTTTCCCCCTTCTCAGGTACAGAGGTTGGAAAGACCTTTTTTTTCCTGGATGGAAACAGCAATCTTTGGAGGAAACAAAAGCACTGTAATATTCTTCTACTGCAATACTGTTCTCCTCCCTTCACACCATTTCAGAGAGGTAACAAGAGAAACCAGCCACGAGACCAAGACTGACATGACTGAGGATGAAGCTGATCTACCTGTCATCTGATGAGTGAAGGGAGCTGGCAGAAGGGTGGGTTTCTTCTCGTGTGACAGTGTGTGCCGAAGGGCTGTGCAGGTGAGATCACACAGCCCTCACAGGCCATTTTTTATGGAGGGGAAGAAAAGACCCTGAAACCATTGCCAGGGTGAAAGACTTCTCCCAGCCCAGCTCTCTTGGCTGCCTCCCACCTTGGTCTGGCAGCCCCACTCCAGCCCAAATCCAACTGCAGATCTACGTTTTCTCTTTCCCTCAACCCCGAACCCTGATTTTCCAGGGAAGCACTAGAAAAGGTCACCAAGCATTGCATGGACAAAATATTTCACCAAAGCCAAGTCTGTCGGTAACTGCAGCTGTCCCTTTGCAGCCCCAATCACACTGCAAATCTACGCTTTTTCTTTCTTTCTCTCTCAGCCCTGATTTTTTTTTGCTGAGCCATAGACAAGGGCCCCCCAGCCACTGCTCAGAAGAAAGGCTGCTCCCAGGCCAAGTCTTTTGGCAGTAAGAGCATTAGGGTTGGGGTTTAGAGAGAGAAAGCGGAGAGCTGCAGTCACGGTGGGGCTGGAAAGTTGGCCTTGGAGAACTCTTTCATCTGTGCAGTGGCTGCTGAGCTTGTCCATGGCTTAGAAAAGGAAATTAGCGTTAGGGTTCAGAGAAGGAGCAAGCTGAGAGCTATCTTTGGAGTGTGGCTGGAAAGGGACTGTCAAAGGCAAGTTGGAGCTGCTGACAATTCTGGGCTCGCGGAAATCTTCCATCTGGGCACCTGGTGTGGGGACCTTGAGGAAGTTTACCCTCAGGAAAATTGCTGCTGGGACACTCACAGCTACACTGGCAAGAGACATAGCAGATGCACCTACCTCAGTCTCCCAGGGCCAAAGAGGGCAGACTGAGAAGGCGGTGTCCTACTAGCTCTGTAAAGCTCATCTCACCTCAGCTAGGTCTCAGGAGGGCTTGTACTGAAACTACCAGGATATGAAAGCCGGGATGGTCAGGCACTGCCCCTGCCTCACAAGGAAAAGCTAATGTGGAGCCAGTCACACGCAGCCTCATCCGCCGGCTCCTCAAGGCACAAGCCTGTTTTTAATCACCGGGGCCTGCAGCTCAGACTGAACTTGGCAGCGCTTCACTCCATTTGATGATCCTGCTGGAAGACATTAAAGTCTTTCTTTTCATTCAGAAGAAGGGGAACCAGTGCCATCCAGTCACACTCCCAGACAGAGTTAGGCTGGAAATAAAGCCAAAAGCTACTAGCAACCCAAGGGTTAACTTTCCTTGTCATACCCTTATCTATAGCTAGGCCCTTTTGTTTGGTTTTAAAGGAGAAAAAAAAACCCAGCCTGCCTGGGACCACATCCTTAATCTCAGAAAGATTCAAGAGATACTAAAAAACAGGCTAGCAGAGCTACAGAATTTCTTTCTTCTACTCCAACAAGTCGTCTCTGTTCTTTAAAGGTTTAGGTGGCTCGTTGTGGAAAAAGCAAGCCAGGAATGATGCACTGACTAAGACACAGACAGGCTCTCTGTCCTGGCCTGAATAGCTCACCCACCAGCTCCAGGCATACAAAGCCTATACATTCAGCTGTGCTGTCCAGACATGCAGTGGGCAGGAAAATATATGCTCTCTGCTTCATTTTTCCTCATCAGAGCTCTGATTTCAACCGAAATAAACTAAAGAAGGAGATAATAAAGTCAGTCCTTGAGTATATTTTCTTTACGGGGAGGACTGAGGACTCTGTATATGCTAAAGTGGGAAAAGTGCAGACACACCTACATCAGCTGTACGTCCAGCTTAGTACACACACGTTAGAAGATGTGTGGGAAGATAATCAGGCACACACCTGGATGCTGCTATACAGCAGTGCATACACCCGCACACGCATGTGGTGCCTCACAGACAGGCAGCTTGTGGATGTAAAGATTGTGTACGTGCTCACCTGCACAGGTAAGTGTCTGCTTTTACCTTCCCACATTCATGCTTAGGCTCCCGTTTATCTGTCCCTCTCACACATGAAAGCACTGAGAAAAAACCATGGGCAGACATTCAGAAATGCATATGCTTCCCCAGCACAAAACACACACAAACCTATAACTCCTGTTTCCCCTCCCCTGGCCCACCCAAGCACACACTATGGGAATTACTGAACTACTGCAGCAGCAACTGAAAAAAAGAGTCCCACGTTAGGAGCTGTACATGCCTAAGAGAAGATAGTCCCTAACAACTAAACAACATGGCCAGACAAAGCATGCGAGAATGGGGGAAAGGAAAGGAAGCGACAGATAATTAGGAACCAAGAGAAACCGACGATTTAACTTGCCCAAGGTCACACAAATGGGTCTGTGGTAGGACTTGGTGTCTTCTGACCCCCTTCCCCACAAAGAGCAGCCTCCATATACTAGGTGCTGATTGCTCTCATCCACGTGCGTCCATTTAAGTATTCCATGTAAAAGCAAACAGAAACACACCTCCCCAGAACTATCTTTAAATGCTAGCTTGGCATCTGGTAGTATTTTCAGCCATAGACTGAGTCCTTCCCACTCTTCCCCACTTTGTAAAGCCAGCTCCTTTTTTAGATTTGTACCTCCTGTCTGAGGCTAAGCTCAAATATCTGATTTTTCCTCTAGGAAAAGAAAACCATAACAAATCTAAACTCTGGAAAATCATCTCCTACCTCTCGTTCTTGTGCAGCACTCCGCTACATGACAGGCGCTGAGCTTCAAGCAGAAACCAGGCAGTGTCAGACAGCAGGAGCGGCAGAGAAAGAAAGTCCTGACTTCAGGCATCAGACACATTCTGAGTCCCAGCACTGGCAGCTTTCCATTCACCCAGCGCTACAGAGCAGAGAGCAGCCGATCTGCCCTGGGAGATAATCTCGGCAGCACATCTGGTCTCAGCTCCGCAGCTCAGCATTAATTATGACTTGTGCAGAAAGCATTTGAAATATCCAATGAGCTGCAGAGCTCCCCGGCTCCCTCCGCACGGGGAAGGAGAGAGGAGAGAGACAGGCAGGTAGGGTCTTGCCCACCCTCGAAGCTGCCTCCAATGTAAACAGCAGCTAAGTATGGGTCACAAGTTTTAACAAAGGCATCCCCCATCGGCTCTGTAATATATTCATGCTCTAATTGCTTGTCAGATCTATTCTAGATAGCTGGAAAAGCTGAGCAACAGTTGCTGTCTGCATGCCACGCTCTGGATCCCTTCCTGATACAGGCAACGTTAGTTCTGCTGCAGGCAACCTGGTCTGGCCTCCCATCTGCTCGCAAAGCACCAGAAACCTCCTTTTGGAGGGGAACATCCCCCCAGCCTTAGCCTTAATGTGCTCTGAGAGCATCTCCACAGCTCTGGGACACGTTGGAAAGTTTTACACAGCTGAGGAAAAGCTACAGTCTTTGAGCTGTGCAGCTTTTTTGTGCTTACAGCCTCTCCCTTAGCCCTTTGCAGAGAAGGTGCCTGCTGATGAGTAATAGCTCAGCTGAATAACTGGTAGGGGAAGGAACTACCAGCTCCTTCCATGCGAACCAATCCCTAGGACTTACTTGCAGGAAAAAATTCGCCCCTTCAGCTCCTGCTCTCAAGGTAAGAAGCCTGTAGTTAAGAAAAACACTAATCACACAATGCCCCGTGCAGTTATACAGAGGTCAGCCCCCCCTCCCATTCAAAAAAGCCCTCATGGGACTGCAGATCTGCAGCAGCCGCTACCCAAAACCTTTGCACCAAGCTCCTGGGGAATTTTATCAAGTTTGGTTCATCTCCCTCTGCAGGAAAAGAAAAGTTTTATCCCTGTCTGCAGCTGCTTGTCTGCTTCTGTTATTAAAATATCGTGTCTGTGGTCACTGCATAGACCACACTCACCTGAACTTAATGGTCCACCACTTCCTTGCTACACTGTGGCTCCGTTTGAACACCCACGTCCAAGAAGATACTGACCCAGTAGTCAAGCTCTGAGATTCCAGTCACTGAGACAGTGTTGTCCCATGACTCAGGAAGCTTGAGATCACACTCTGTCTCTACATTCTGTGTTTTGATCAAAAGCTCCTGAAGAAATGACTCTCTCTCACTACAGGTGAAGGCAGTAGCAGGCAGCATCAAAAGCTCCCGTTCTTGAATGGCAAGGTAGTAAGGTGTACCTTTTATTGCACAACTAGAAACCAGAAGCCCAGACAATACACTAGACAGTATTTAAACCCCACTAAAAATATTTGGAAAGTGATAGAGATCCTTAAACAAAAGGTACCAATGAGAACCTGGGTATTCTTCACCCTTTTATTATCTTCTCTTCTCTTGAGGCTGCAGGTCAGGGAGAACCTGTCCACAGCTCAAACTGGTGGCAGGACCAATCCTCTTCTGAACGGCCGAGACACCATCAGGAGTTTCGGCACTATTCCCTGGAAGAATACCTCAAAATGTGTTATGTCTGCTAATAACATTATGGAGCCTGGGACTCAGTGTTTGGGATGGGAGTCCGGGAGACAGAAAATGCAGACTTTGATTCTTCCATTCACTTCTCCATTTCTGTTTTCCGTCCCTCAAAACACAGGAACAAGGAGGTATCCAACGAAAGAGAAAGTCATGTTGTTTAACATGGATATTGTTATATACAAAGTGTAATTAACCTGTGAAAATCACAGCTTCTCTGTGGCCAAGGACACAGCATGACTCAAAGCATGATTAGACTTCAGCATGGCTTATAAAACAGTGAGTTGTGTAAGAGATGACAAAGACGATGTAAACTCCTCTCCAAAGAGGAGACACAACAAACACAGCTCTCTGGTGAGAGAAAAAAGCAGAAGGAGCACAGACTTGCTCACATGACACATGAGCATCACAACTAAAGCATAAAAAGGCAGATTCTTCAGTGTTGTTCTCTGCACATGGTGACTCTGCAGCTACAGTTGTCCTGGGAGAAGAATGAAACATTGTGCTGCGCATCTACACACTCCCCAGTTCTCACCTCTCTCCTTCTATAAAACAATTTGCAATCCCTTTAAAAGCTTGTGTTAAAAAAAATGACTTCGACCGCAGAATATGATGAGACTGGAATAAAAATCACCCTATATATATATATATACATATATTTAATTTGTCTTCTGTGTTTTGAATTTCCAGGTCACACTTTGTCTGTTAACCACATTTCTCAAAACTGAAATCCAAGATTCACACATAATCAATGGATCTCAGGGGCCGCAGACTCCAGAAGTGCACTTGACACTGCGAGAATAGCAATGAAAACCAGAGAGCTGGCCACATTGCATATAAATTACCAGCACGATTTTAACCTGGAGATCTCCCCATACACGTGTCAAAGAGAGAAGGGGCAGCGGAGACTGAACTCCCTCTTTCCCCATCGGTGTGAATTTGTTTAGCTGTAGAGAAGTTTATCACTGGGCGGCTCTTATTTTTGTAAAGAATAATTTAGGTTTCTAAAAGTGTTTACCAAGTAAATCTCACACGATCTTGCTGTTGGGGAGCTGGAGAGGTTTTCTTTTCTGGTGTCATTGTATGGAGAGAGTCCTAGTAATGCTTGCATGAACTAGCACCACCGCAGTTGTTCTGCTGCAGGTACCAGAGCAGGGAGAAAGCATCCTGCCTGGACATGTCACTACCAGCCTGGCTGGGAAGTTCACTACAGCTCACACAACCTCAGAAAATCCAGGCATGTCTCAGGCTTGGCATCTAACTCGGGTCAAATTCAGTCTTGAATCTGGTTGCAACAGACAGGAATGGTGAACCCGTGTGAACTCAGAAAATATTCCTCCTCATCTCCGATTGTGAGCAAACTTGTTGGCTTGCACAGCTCTAGCAAGTGCCCATGGGGCGCGGGTATTTTTAGACACTGGCTTACACAGAGTATTAGCTCATGTACAGGTATTCTCAAACAGACCTGTCTGAGGGAGCTCAGATCTAGGAAATTGCTTCATCTATTTGTACAATCAAAGTTAGAATCAGAGCTGAAGTTCCCCTATTTTTAGGTGAGTTGAGCCTCGTACAGACACATAACCCAAGCAAACGTGGGCACTCGAACATCTCCCTGTATCTGTTGAAAGCCATCAGTGAAAGGGCTACAGGTGATCAGTCACAGGGCCGAACGCAGCAAAAAAGACTTCAACAGTTGTCCCCTGTACAGAAAATGTCCCTTCCAGTCTCCTCCCTCTCCAAACACTTCAGACAAATCCTTCTCTGAACAAAATTATGTCCCCACACCCCTCCCCAGCTCCCGCTGGCTGGGGTCTCAACCTTTACTGGGAAAAACTAAATCTTTTGAGAATAAACAGGCTTCTGCTTACTGACAGATAAACCAGTTCACCCTGGGTTAAAAGGTTAGCAAATAGCTATTCTTCTATCACAGCAGATTCTGCCTAACCTGTGTGAGGTGTCTTCCCATCTCCTAAAACATGTCAGGAGAGGAACTGCCTGAGCAGCACCGTAAATTACCCTGCTGTGGACTCTGACCAGTTTATGCTCTAAATTGACATTATAACTGTTTGCTTACAGAGAAACGATGATTAACAGACCTAAGCGTCACTGAATCCACAGCCAAACCCCCGTGTCTGTTGGTCTACTTCTCTCTAAACAAAGGCAAGAAGCATTTAGAGAACAAAACATTGAGAGCAACAAAAAAAAAAGCCTTTTAGCAAGCAGTGATCTGGACGAACGTGCCCTGGAGAACTTTTTTCTCCCCACAACATAAGAACATCTTTAACAGAACTTCTTATTTACTGACTCTTGCACATGCCTGTCCACATTTAGCAGACAGCTTCCATAGACTCAACCAAAGCTATGTCTGTAGAAAGCATCTGACCAGCAGATCTCCTCTTTCAAGCGTGCTGCATGTTGATGCCCTGCACAGAAAAGTTTTACAAAAATTCTCGGTGTTAGTAAGTAAAAAATAGTTATGATGTAGTATAATTGTTGCCACCAGAGTCTCATCATTAAAGAAGGATGAGAATTCCAGCTGTGGCTTCAAATGCAAGTATCACGGAGTCTGAAACCTGTCGCTGATCCTCTTCTCTAGTACAAATGAAACAAGGCACCTGGAACCTGGCAGGGCCTGTGATCGAGATTCACAACCAAAATTTAGAAGACCAGCCCCTTTTTTATCCACTCATAAAACTGAACAAGCTTATGTCCTCAAGCCTCCCCGTATCCCAAGCCTGAGAGGCTGATAAGCACAACCAGTCACCGAGAAGCAGACACGATCAACACTGCACACATGGGTGCTTATCCAACTCCAACTTCATCATAAATACCTCTGTCAATATGTAACCACAATTGTAAAACTCACTACCAGGTAAACGGTATATGGTTTCACTTTGTTTCTTCCTTAAACTCAATCAATGCTGGAAATCTGTTGGCTAATTCCCACACCTTTACCTTTATCCTTCACTATCCAACTAAAATCCTCAGTCAATGTAAAGCATAACTTCTGCCTGCACCACCAGAGCAGAAGGTCATGGTCTAAGTTCTAGCAACAGCTGAACCTGACTGGCTGTGCTTGGAGAAGGGACGGCATTTAGACCCAATTTATAAAATGTATAAAACATTTCAGTAAATCTGCTAGCCCTTCAGGAACTCAAGGGCTGAATGTTCCCTTTCCTGACCTGCAACTCAGAAGGTAGGAAGGGGAAATTGCAAGATAGATTATGTGATGATGGAGGAGAAGAAAAAAGGACCAACTGTGGGGGGTAGAAGGGTAACATTTAGAAAAGAAATAGGAAGAGAGAGACGAGGTGAATGTCTTTGTTCTCAGCTCCTAAATGGTTAAAATTGCAACTTGCAAGGAGCAGGCTACCATTCCCCTTCAGTAAGCACAGATCCTCATAACATTCATCAAAGGACTAATACAGAGAAATTAAAATACTTGCCTGCGAGCTGAGAAACACCACAGGAACATGTTTGTCCCATTAATCATACACTGCCAGGACGTGCAGCAAGAACCACCAGTGTTTTAAAGACTGTCAGCTTTCAGACATCAAGCACGAATCTAACGATTGCAGGAATGGTCTCACCAAGAAACCCAGCGTTGGAGGTGGTCAGACTGGGTGCTACAGGCAGTAGCCACCAAGAACGTAACAAATGCACAGCCACCATCACCTCTCCGTGGCACTTACTAGATGATGAGAAGAGGAAAACTATCTGTTATCGAAGCAAATACAAGCCCCACCATATTTTATCTAAAGCTGGATTGCTCTTCGCAATGAAGGTAATGACTCCCCTCCAGAAGCTTTTCTTTGATGGCCCGGGTGGACTTATCTTCTGTGAACCCATTTATTTTTTGAATCCATTTATTATTTTTGTTTCCACAACATCTTGTGACAATGAGTTTCACAACTTAATTGTGCACTGCATGAAACACTTTTTTTTCTTGGTTCGAAGCTCATAACTGTGTACCATTCAAATCCTCCTTACATTTGTAATTTTATTTATCCATCAGACCTTCCTGAAATCTTCTCTTTTCCAAGATCCTTTTCAAAGGGATAAAATTGGATAGATTTTACATCTTAATTGCTTACACAGCCTGTGGAGTACCAGACCAATTCAGGGCATCCTTCAGAAGCCACTGGAATGGCACTGCAGTGCAGAAATTGTGCCGCTGCCTCAAGTTTGTGAAACCAGTAGCGGGGACTTGTCCCTCCGACTGCCCAAGCGCTGACACGGTACTCCAAGAATACCCATTCCTGCTCTGGGATGACCAGGCTACTGCTCGGGCTCCACCAGGAGCCAAGATAAGCTTGGGCACTGGTGCTGGATGTCACTTAGAGCCTTTAGCCAGCAGTTGGAAAGGTGGAACATACACAAGGAGTGAACAAAAAAGATGTGAAAGTCAGGAATTTTACATGGAAGTGGAGCAGCCATCTGACTTCTAAAGGTATGATCTTCAAAAGTCATTATGGAACACCTTTTGCCCTTGACACACTTTAGTTTTACATCCTTCCATCAAGTATTTATACACACTGATAAGATCCACTCTGAACCTTCTCCACGCTAAACAATCCCAGCCTTCTCAGTTTCTCTCTGTATTTCACTTATCACAGCCCTTTAACCATCTTAGGGCCTTTCACTGGACTTGCTCCAGTAAGCCCATGTCCTTGTTGTCCTGGGAAGCCCAGAACTGGACGGAGTGCTCCAGATGTGGTCTACCAGTGCTGAGGGGAAGGCTCACCTCCCTCAACCTGTTGGTAATGCCTGTCCTAAAGCAGCCCAGGAATTTGTTGGCATTCTTTGCCAAAAGGGTGCACTGCTGACTCATGTTCAACTCGTCCAACAGCACCACAGGTCCTCTGCAAAGCTGCTTCCAGGCAGTAGGTCAGCCCCCAGCAGGTACTGTTGCCTGGGTTTATTCCTCCCCAGGTGCAGGACTTCAACATTACTCTGTTGAACATTACGGGGCTCCTGTCCACTCACTTCAGCCTGTTGAGGTCCCTCTGAAGGATGGCACAACCATCTGTTGCACCAACCATTCCTCCCAATATCATCTGGAAGCTTGCTGAGGGTGTGCTCTGTCCCATTAGCCAGGTCATTAATGAAGCTGTTAAAAAGGACTGGCCCCAGTATCAGCCCCTGGGGTGTACCACTAATGGCTGGCCTTCAGATGGACCTTGGGCTGCTGCTCACAATCCTTTGAGCGCAGCAGTTCAGCCAGTTCTCAATACACCTCATTGTCTATCTAGAGTGTGCTTTATGAATTTGTAAATGAGGATATTACAGGAGACAGTGTTGAAAGCCTTGCTAAAATCAAGACAAACAACAAATCACTGCTGTTCCCCCTCATCCACCATGTCATCACAGAAAACTATCAGATCGGTCAAGCATGACTTCCCCTTCATAAATCCATGCTGACTACTCCCAAGTCACCTTTTTGGTTTTAATCTGTTTGGAAGTGATTTCAGGGTTTGTTTGCTCCATCACCTTCCCAGCAACAGAGGTGAGGCTGACAAACCTGTATTTCCCTAGGTCCTCCTTCTTGCCCTTCTTGAATATAGGAGTCTTCAGGGACATCCCACAATCGCATGTCTTTTCAAAGGTTAACAAGAGTGGCCTCACACATTGACCAGCTCCCTCAGCACTCATGAATGCATCCCAGGGGGTCCCGTGGTCTTGGGTATATCCATTTTCTTTAAATGTTCCATATGCTGATCATCCTCTCCTGAGGAGAAGTATTTCTTGTTCCTGGCTTTCCCACTGGCTTCAGGGGCTAGAGAATGATGAATTCAAATCTTACCAGTGAAGTCTGAGGTGAGGAAGGCAATGAGTACCTTGGCCTTTTTTATGCCCTTTGTCATCAAGTCTCCTGCCTCTTTCAGTAGTGTGCCCACATTTTCCCTGGTCTTCATGTTGTTGTTGATACACCTGAAGAAGCCTTTCTTGTTGCCCTTCACAGCCCCCACCAGATTCAACTACAGGTGGGCTTTAGCTTTGTTAAGTCCATTCCTACATGTTCAGACAGTTTCTCTATATTCTTCTTAGGTCACCTGTTTCTGCTTCCACTTCTTCCATGCTTCCTTTTTAGGTTTGGGTTTTGTCAGGAGCTCCTTGTTCATCCGTGCAGGCCTCCTGCCACTTCTGCTTGGTTTCCTGCACACGGAGGAGGACTGTTCTTGAACTTGGAGGAAGTAATCCTTGAAAAACCTGTCCAGGACCATATCCCATGGGATTCTGCCAAGCATATCCCTGAGAAGGCTAAAGTCTGCTCTCCTGAGGTCCAGGGTTATGATCCTTCAATTTGCCTTGCTCAACAATGTCTCCAGAGTGGCCTTTTGCAGATAGTCTCTGTGACCTCAGGCAAGTTACTTGATTGCTCAATACCTCAGATTCCTCCTTTACAACAAATGAGGACAATAGTCCTTCCCTACCTTAAGGCTGCGTCATGACAGTAAAATATGTTGGTCATAAAGCAGTAATAGAAGCCCCAGATATATCTGACAGAGGTAAGTTAGAAAAAATAACTTAATCAGACCTCGAAACAGATCTTAAAACTTCCTCTGTTGTAAGCAGTTTCAGCGGCAAGATCTACTCCCAACTTACTTTAGTTCTACTCTGTGTCTCAGTTTCTATACCCACAAAAGTACCCTCTGTCTGTGATACTGCTGTCTGGGTTAAGGCTAACCAGCACCTCCTCACAGACGATTCGTGCATCCCTTAGACCAGGGCAGATATCTGAACTCCTAACCCCCATCATCCTTCTCTTCCTCTTCCCTTGTTTGGGCCCATCTCCCAGCATGAGACAAAACTGAAGAGCAAACACTGATAAGCTGCATCAGGCGCCAGCTGTCTCTATGCAGAGATAAGGGCCCAGATCAGGCACCACAAACACCTAACACCACTCCTCACACACCTGGGGAGCCTGCACAAGGGAAGTCCACCCCACCACCTCGTGAAGGGGCTCCTCTTGGCCCAGCCAGGAACTCCACTTGAGACTGTCACTCTGAGGGAGTCCTCTAGCAAGACAGGGAGCGGAAACCTCCTCTCTGTCTTCACACTGGGCAGGTAACAGAAGCCACCTCCCTCTTCTTCATTACTGGGGTATCTTAGCATCTTAAATCCATTGATATGGTTCTATGCTCATGATGCTCGTACTGGAAAATCCCCATCTTACAGGTGGAGAAATTAAACCCCAAGACTCCCAAGACTTAACATCATATTCTGGCTCCTAAGCAGTCCGGCATCCTGGTGGACATGCATCTAACAGCAATATCCGATCCCTCAAAACAGCCATGTTTTGCTATCACGCACATATCTGAAAGACAATTACCCATCTAAAACAGGATCCCTAATTAGGCCTGTTTAGGGCTATTCTTCCATTCCCCACAGTGACATTCAGCCAGGTATTAAATTACACCTCAGAGACTTGTCCCCTCGTTTTGCAGCTCTCCCCTAATACAAGACATGGTCTGTGCAGGGCCCTGATTGCCAGCAAAAACACTCTCTGCACTGTTTTGCTGGCAGAAGAAGAAAGAATCCACACATCACGGTTTAGCTATACGGATAAGTGGACTGGAATTAATGACAATAGAGTGGCTTCCTCAGTGGATGCTTCTTCAGAGCCCACCAGTTAAAAAGTGACTATTCCTCTTGGACAGAAAAACCACTTGCAGAGCTCTTGCAGCATAATTACTTTGCCAGAGGGTAAAACTCTCCGTGTTTCCCTGAGGGAAGCTCATCCCTTCCAACCGCTTCACCTCCCGTCCATCACAAGGAACTGATGAAAGCTTGGGATGAGGAGGAGGAGAAATTAGGACAAATTGAGAAAGAAAGGGGCTGTGACATGTATTTCTGGCAGAGGAGCAAGGAACTGCTCGTGGCAAGAGAGAATACGTAAACAGAAGAGAACAAACACAAACATAACACAAGATTAACACAGGATGATCCTGTCCCCATGCAGTGCCAGTGTGCTGAGCCGCTTGGCTTTCAACTCAGGCATCAAAAAACTCAGCTTTTGTACCTCATGGCCCAAAATTCAGTCCTAAACACATTATTTTTCACATCTGATGCAAGACAAAAACCGAAGAAGGCACTCCCACCGAGAGGTGAGCAGACAGAAAGGGATTTCCTTAAAGCAGCTGTATTTCTTCTGACTAGAAGCACAGCCCCATCATGGCACGCACACAGAATGAGGAATGAGCTCCCCTCCCCACCACCACACCAAACACTTCCAATGCATCCACCCTCAGAGGCCACTGGGAGCCTCGCTCACCCAAGCCTTTGGCCACCAACCCTTTGCATTAAGGGCTATGCCACTGCTCCAAGCACTCCCTATTAAAGAGCAGCCGCAGAACAGCATGACTGGGGGGCACAGAGGGACTCTCCAGATAAACTCTTAGTGGTGTAAACTCAGAGCAAAATGTGTTCATCATGGAGGTAAGAAGGATCATAAGGAAGAGCTTTAATCACCCTCTGTCAGAATGTGCTCCAAAACTCACTTTTATCAAGCCACTGTGACAAACTTCATTCTTAAAGACATAATCCAAACTTACAGAGTACTCTCAAATCTCAGTTTACAGAAAGTTCTGCTCCAAATGAGATGGACCAGAATCAAGAATTCAGGAGCCTGAAACTCAGGGAAACTTCTTAGAAATTATTTTCCCCATAAACAAGACAGTTCTTCTTCAAAAGACTGAGGAACTCTAGGATTTTATTTTAAGGCCACATTTGAAGTGTATTTCAAAGCACACATTCCATATGGCTTTTAAGCCTGAATGTGTCTCCTATTAATAATTTGGGATCCTCAGCAGCTTTGGGGAGTTTTCTGTTTTAAGAAGCCTTTGCTGTTCACCTTTAAACATAGTTCATGTGCCCGCATCAACACGTAAGAAGATACCCTCAACCTTTTTGATTTATGTTTCTTCAATACATCAGCAAAGATTAAAGTGTGGCTAAGCCTCCTCTTTTATCTTGGCATAATTCATTTCTACACCATATCAACCTTCTCCAGAGCTGGATATTTACATATTAATAATGAAGCCTGTTTTTTAATTCCTCCCCCCCATCCCTTTAGCTTCGTATATTAAAAAGTGTCGATAGATAAGACTTGGCTCTCAAATTAGTGGTGGTAGCAAAGCGAGTTCAAATTATTCAATTAAAAGACAGCCAGAGCTGTGTTTACTGTCCTCCTACATTTGAGCTCAGCTTGGATTTCACTTGCGGAGAAATTGCCCTGCTCTGATTCTGAGGGAGGATTAGTAGGTTTGATTATTTCCCCAAACTGGCTAAAAGCATTTGGAAACAACAGTTTGAACATCTTTACTATTTCCTACTTATTGGCATGTCTATAAATACCTTGTGAAGGGCAAAGAGACTAAGGATGCAGTTCTATGGTTTCTTTAAGCCAATGTATGTGTGGGTTGCAGGCAGAATGAACAAGCCTGTCCTCTTCTACCCCATCATCTCTCCTTCACCTCACCAGCTTTCCCCACTGTCCTCATCATTTTGGGACTACTGGTCCCACAGCTGCAGGGTTAGCAGGGCCAGGGGGCCAATCCACCTACAAACTAATGCTCCCCCCCTCTTTTTTTTTTCCTACCAGGTCATTTCCTACTGCACAGCTGCATAACGACTGGTATTAGCAGAGTGAAATGTGGTGGGAACACATGGTTGCAAGGTGGGAAATGACCACTCCTGACAGCAGCCAGGACTTCAGTCAGCTCAGAGGAGCAATGAAACCATAGCGTAAGAAACCGTTCACGCAGCTTGGACTACAAAGCAGACATAGCCAAGCTGGATTTAGACTGATGAATTAGAGTATTAGAGCAGAGAGCTCAGGCCAGGCAGGATGTACCCGTATTCTTGGATATTTTTTATCCACAGATAGAGGATAAACATCAACACACAATTGTGATTCTTTCCAACTCCACAAACGGCAGTTCTTCTACAGGGTTTAAGCCAGCTCTCACCAACACCCGAAGCAGCCTTTACGCTGACATGGATGGAACCAGATCAAATCTGCAGTACATGAAAACAGCATCAAACAGCAGCTGCTGTATTGTCCCTGGCGCTGCCCTGCTCTGCTCCCACATTCTCACCATTTCATTCTATGTTTTTTGACATGTCATAAAGCCCCAGTTCCTGGTATCAAATGTAAGAGTAACAATATGTGCCTCATTTAAAGAAAACACATGTTGTTATCCAGTAGCTTTGCAGAGAAGTTTAGAGGTACAGAAAAAGAGTGGATTAATTAGGACAATACTTCCTCATATAAAGAAATTTAAAAAAAAAAAACACGAAAAAAGAAATCCATCCCTACCTTTATGCCATCCTCATGTTTTTGTTTTTAAAATCTTAGAATTTTTAACTATCTATTATTTTAATTCTTAAAAAAGGATGCTTGCTCTGGAATTATTCCAAAAGACTGACAAAACATGAACATTAAGAAAAAAGAAGCCAAGTTTGCACTGATACCAGCTGTGCCCTAAGAAGACATCATGCCCTAAAGGAGGAGGTTGTTGCTGGAAGGTATATCATTTGTCATGACCGAGTGTCTCCTTTTTCTTCACAGTATTCACTTGACGCACATAGCAAAGCTGTAACACATGCAATATAAGGTCCACTACAAACAGCCACAGAGATTCTGAGACTCGTTGGAGGAACTGCAGGAACCTGCGCTGAACTCAGAGTCTAGAAGACCCTTCACTGTGGACTGAACTTCAGAAGGAAAGCAAAACAAACACATACTCATGTTTAAGGAGAAATCATGGTAGATGAGTTTCTTCTAATGAAAAGGTCTTGTTCTGCCCCCAGCACAACAGCATCGCGTGCAGCCTCTCAGAATCAGGTACCTTTTGTACACACACCCTTTCTGCTAAGTGAAAGAAGGACCTAGGAAAAAATTACATCATCCGTAGAGATTGTATCTCCTCCAGACAAACCAAATACTACTACACGGAGACTCAAAACTGTAAGAGTCACTTGAAAAAAAAAAAAATAAACCCACAAAAAAGAAAGCAAACGACGAAGATGAAAGTTACTAACAAACACTGGGTCTTCTTAGTGACCTTGTGGTATTTGAGCCTCCCTCAAATTGCATCAAGGTCACTTTTTTCCCCACCTAGATCCAGGAAAACTAGTAACTTCATTTCAACAAAAGTAATTGTATTACCTAACCCTTATCTGGCCCTTTTTTATCTGTACCTCTCAAAAGGGGTCGATATCACTATCTGTGGACGATACCAGTATTTGCGTGAACTCCATCAGTAGCACACAAGTCACTTCAAAGCACAGAGAGCCCAGTACCAGGCCAGAAGATGCTGTCGCCAACAGTGAACCCAGAAGAAAACATTCGTGAACCCTTGTTCTACACTAAACCACAAAAACACCTCCTATCTAATCTACTGACTTGAGAATTTGAAGACTGTTGTATAATACCGACATGGAGAGCGTGGACTTTTTGTTCATTTTAACTACAGGAATTGTCAACAGCTGTATTATCTTACAGGTGTTCAGTCAGCCTGACCCTGTTGTCCTTCCTCAGGCTACACCCCCACTGAAGCCAGTGGAAGCTTTGCCTTCTCAACTGGGCCCTCCATGAGCTATAGGAAAAGCTTTGCTGCCTCTGGCTGTATGGAGGTTAAAGATGGTAGAAAATTGAGATAACTGGACTTACTCCTTTATGTTCACAAGGATAAGAAAGGTCCACAGAATAGTTCATAATTAGTTGTAAAAAACTGAGTATTAACAATAGGGATATGCTTATTACCACCACCCATTTCTGACTGAGAGTCAGCTATAGTCTGGATGTGCCCTTCCATCCCGTTCCTTTCCATCCGTTGGCAAAAAAAATCAACCCAATCCCCTTCTGCAAAACACTTCAGACAATCAAGAGCTTATCTAGGCATCTCAGTGATTTTACAGTGTTACACATATCCTAGTATCACAAGAATATGTTTTACCTTGAGGCAAATGTTTTAATTTATGTGCATGTGAGCTATTTGCAATACCTCCACCAAATGGAGCCCATATAACCCGTCGGATGGCTTTCACCCAATCTTCCATTTCATTCTGGGAATTAGCCATGAGCAGGAAAGTCTCATGATTGACAGGCATCTTTTCCCGGTCCCCCGCACCACCTGAAAGACAGAATACAAATCTCTTTTAGCATCTAGTTCAGAAGAGAGTAACCAGTGTTTGAAACTACCAAAAGTCTGGGTCAAAATGATAAAAAAGATTACTTTAATTGAACAGCTTTACACATAATTCCTACTCATGCGCTGCAGCACCCACAAAGTTGGTGTAAGATCAAAGCAGAAGTGCAAAATGTGCCTTTCCAGTGTGGGAACCTGGCGATGTACCCGCTGTCCCAGCAACAAGCCAAGTGAAGGCAGAGGCTATAGGACCCTGCAGGAAGAGTGCGAAACGAATTCCCCGTGCCCGTGCTGAGATACTGAGAGATTATTATGCAAACGGTAATAATACTCAAGTGAACAGTAAGACATTTCAGTGCTTGAGACGCAGAAGTCACAAGATCATTCGCTCTCCTTAAGACCCTGTGAATTTCTAGCCTCACTATAAGAAAAAAAAAGAACAATTTTGATTTTGCACCCAATTCATAAGAAATGTTTTAAAGAGGAGTTAAGACTTGGGGATATGAATCTGACGCTCCCACTTGAAATAAGAACTTTAGCAGGTATTAAACTTTGGCACACAATATCTCAGGACAGTACTGACCACAATATCAAATGCACAGAATACCAAATGCACTCAAGCTGTCATATACATCCCTCACTTGTGGATACTCCAAGACTTACATTTTCACGCATCTTTTCCTGTTTTTTTTTTAGGTCAGCACCCACTTCAGCCAGTTTAAATCGCCCCCTCACCCCTCATTTTATGTTCCGGAGCTGGATACAACCTGAGGGCCACATAAACACATAAAATCTTTATTAGAGCAGCCTCTGTATAAAAAGGCTACTGATCCTGTCCAACACAGCAGCTGCATCACTAGCAGCTTCTCCATCACCATGGAAACTGCCTTTGGCTTTGCTACGGAGATAACATCTTGTCGTTGTGTCACTGTCATTTCCACGCTTACATGGCTTTCAGTACCCACCGGCAAGCGAAAGCTGCCAGCCTGTCCGTGGAATTCAGAGATAAGAGCAGGACGATGGTATGTGGTGGTTTCTGCAGAACTGATTTAGTGTACACAGAGGTACACCTCCTAAATCCTCACTAATCTGGGGAAAGGAGCAAGCTGGGAGCTGCCTGCAAGCCAAGGAAGTATTTTTCTTGCTATTAGTTTTTTCCTGGCCAAGACATGCTCAGGGATCATACGCTGATTTGTTAAGAAAAAGGGGCAAAACGAGATGTGTTGGGGAGGATTTTGTGTCTCTCTTAGAAGCAATTCACTAAGGAATCAGCAAAGAGAGACAACACCCACCTGGGAGTAGGCACGCAGCTTAGGAAACAAAAGCCATGATGCTTTTTCCCTACATTTATCCAAATTCTCCTTCTTTCCTCTCGGACAGTCTCCCAGTTCAAATTTACTGAATGATTCATATTCCTTAAGATATACAAAGCAGAAGAGCTCTCTAGCTCAAGGCTGAGGTGCAGGCGTCTGAATGGATCAACACTCCATCATACTCCACCACGACGAGGACACACTTCTTCATTTCCCTACAAAACCATCAGCGCAGGAAACTACAGCCTGTGGAATTCACAGCCTAATTCTTTTACCAACTTACTCAGCCTCACGGTGAAAGTAGAGGTCACCAGGTCTAATTCTCATGTTAGTGGCAGAACTATCGCCATGTCCTTCCACGACCAAATATCTCGCAGGAGATACGACAGCAAGAAAGAGGCTTTTCACGGCCCTCAGCACACATCGGAAACAGGGGTTCAGGATCTGGCTCAAGCTAGCTCTTCAAAGAAATGAAATGGTCTCAAAAAACCATGTACTCCATGGGTCACACCACCAGCAAACTGAGCTCAGATGAAACATAGATCCTGTTCTTAAATTTCAGAGGACTCAGCTGAGATCTTGCCCACCCCAGCCATGAAGGAGAAGAAGAGACCAGAATCTTAGCTTAGAATTAATTACAGGCCACAAAGGTAGTCAAAACAGCTGAAGTAACCCACACAAAGATTGCCATAAAAAGCATAATAAGCAGAGAAGGAAGAAGATGACTTCTTACTAGACTTCTGCAGAAGTGGTGTCTCAGCATCTTCCCACTGAACCACTGTACCACAGGGACCTGACTACGACTCCCCTTCCCCTAAGACCTTACTTTGGACCCGCCAGCTGCCTTCTAAACCTTCACGGGACTTTTTCACGCAAGTATTTAGGGAAAAAAAACATTTCTACTTCTGTTTGAGGCTGTAAAAAGTAAAAACAGGATGGGAAAAAAAGAGATTCCTGTACACACTCGATCTGAGACTCTGCCAAAAACTACATAAAACTCCTCCGTGGTTGGCTTGCCCCACTGAAACTTTAAATAGGAGCAAGGCCATGACCCTACGAGCTGCCTGTGGGAGAGTCAGTAGCGACTGGTCACACAAGTACAAGCAAATGAAGACAACTCCGCGCACGGAGATGAGCTTGCAAACAAGAATACACTTCAGTGTTGCTTCTCAAGAGAAAGCCTCACATGTTCGCGTGACATGAATATGCGGTGGCAGAGCACGCAGACCCACCTATAAACTGTTATTATTTTTTTTAATAGCATTTTAATCATGTTCCTTTCCACACATGGCTGGCTCCTTTCACTACATCCTTGAGGCAACAAGCCTAAAGGGCAGGGTTCAGACACGTCTCTCTGTGTTGTTGTAACATTCAACAGGTTTTGGGTTTTAGTAGTCACAAGAATGAGAAACAGCTAAATTCAAACACTTAGATCTTCTTTAAAAAAGAAACCAAAAAACCAACAACAAGGAAACAATGCCATATACACCTTCTTCAGAAGTCCAGAATTTTGTCCAAAATTCACAAATGCTTTTCTCTCTGGGCTCAGACCCAAACCAGGATCTTCTTACGGGTTTTGGATTTGAGTTGGCAACACAAACGTGATATCAATTCAAACACCTTAGTCTTTAGGAATTGTTTTAGGAAAATAATTTTAAGCCTTTCTGCCTAGAAACACTTAGATATGGAATTTTTGCCTCTCACAGCAACATGAAGTTTGGATTCAAACCTCTCCTCTGGTGCTCACAGAGCTCCAGCCCTCACTACGGCTGCCTTTAGACTCCAACTCTGACTCACAAGTGCTGCTTCTACTGCCTGAACCCAACAGGGCTCTGGCCACGCAACACCGTGGAAGGGAGGAACACTCTACTAATGATTTTAAACACAGACAAGGGCTTTCCATTCCCTTCAACAGAACTTCTCGCTCATCTTTAATCAAGCTCCCATACAAACAAGACTGGCCCTCAGGGACCAACTCTGCGTAGCTCAGGATTGCCACGGGCGGACATTCTGGTCCTTCTGCTCAAAGCTACTTTCATCTCCAGACTCGAGGGAAAACAAAACTGTGCGCAAACACAGAGTGCAAGCACCTCAGTAGATGTGGCAGAAGCAGAGGGCTGAGCTTCAGGGATGAAGAGTCCATCTGCTTCAGCATTAACCAGTGACCAGGCAGCAGACCCTGCTGCAGATTCCCAGTGCATGTTGGACAAGATGCACTGGGTTCTCTAAAGCAGCGCTACTGGCCTCACTCCCAGGGGTACAGAAACCAAACAACTTCAAAACTAGACACGCCACCTCCTGATCCTTCATCACAGCCCTCCTTTCAGCTCTCCTCCATGGCCCACAACAGGGAAGATTAAACACCAAAAAACTGGGGCTCGGTGACTGGCTAAAGGTCAGACGGAGCACTACTGAATCCAGAATCACCACCCACACTTCAAAACCCGATTTACTGAAAATTCTTCCTTTTTTGACCATCCTCAGTCTGGTATGTGTTCACTGGAAAGCTCAAAGCATCAGGCTGCCATTATGCTGTATTTACCTGTTCTGCCCCATGTTCCTGTTCAAAGAACCTGTAACAGACATTCAGCTGCATCTCTCCCTTTATAAGCTGTTTTTATAAGCTGTTTATAAGCTGTTTTTCCTCGCTTTATAAGCGAGGAAACATTAGAATTTTTTGTTTGCCTTGAGCTTTGTTCACACAAGCTTGACCTTCTAATGGCCAACATTTGTGGAGCGAAGCCTTAGATCCCCTTTGTCTGTATGGAAACAGAAGTTTAGGGGGAACAGGACTGGACTTCCTGGTAGGAGATGTTCCTGCCCCATTGCATTTCAAAGAAGAAACTTTCTATTCTCAAGGTTCTGCTGAAGTTGGCAGTTTCTGTTATTGTTCAGACGATTTCCCTTCCTTCCACCTCCCATCTCGTTTGCCTTTCACCCATTTCTTACATCACTCTGCTTACTGATGTGCTGGCGTATTGTCATTAGATCAACTCTGCTGAAGATTTATACAGCTACAAATGCTTGTGTACGTGTATATATTTACATGTTTGGATTCCTTTGGTGTGGATAGTAGAGAGGTATTTTCCGTCAGAGGGAAATTTCTAGTTGGCCACGTACGTGCCGCTGCAGCCCGTGGGGAGGCAAATGGCAAGCTCAAGGCTGAATTATGAAGGGGGCGGCTGGTGGGTAACGCGAGGCCCAGCTGAGATGTTCGCCCTCGGTACTAAAGCAAGTAGGGACAAGAAGCCTTTGATTGCAGACAAGCAGCAACAAAGATCTTGACAAATGGACAAAAACTAGCACCCGCAGCTGAAAAGAACAACTGCGATGATTCATCTTCCCTGACCTGCTCTTTACGATTGTCTTAATGGTGAGTATCAGATGCGGGCCTCTAAGATCTCCCCGATAATGAAGGAAGGTGAAAAATGAGGTAGATGAATTCTGTCAAGATTAAGGGCAGCTCTATTAGGGGGAATATTTCTTTGCACAGTAGGGGGGGAAAAGAAAAAAAACCCACAAACAAGCAAAAACACACACCAGTCTTGATCCTTGGGTTATGAAAAGAGACAAAAGAAATCTTAGTGAGTAAGCAAACGGTCCTAAAGAGTGCTCGGAACAGTCGTTTGAAACCTAATTACATTTCTTCAATCATTGCCTTTGGTTCTGGCTACCGCTGTCCTGAAGCACAGTCCAAGAACCTGAACACCAGAGACAGACCACGTCCATCACACCTGAATCTGGGGTTAACCTGCCATCAACAGTTTAAACGTTGCTACAATCAATAACAACTCTCCTGCTTTTCTGCTGTTTTTTTCTGGGTGATCCTTTAACAGAAGGAAAACTTGCTGCGAATACAAAACTGACCTTGAAAGGCTCCGTTTAGGCTACTTGAGGACAGCAAAAGCAGTAAGAAAAACTTGAAATAGCCAAGGAGTGACAAACAAAAATAAGGAAAACTGACAGGATCTACAAGGGTATGACCTGGGAAGAATTGAGCAGTAAACACTGATGTGTGCTTGACATGACTTTTGTATTTGTATCTGTCTATCTATATATCCATACCCACCCGCCCATCTATCTATATATGGCATATCCAAGTTGGAAGTCAATTTGGAAGTTGAGAGTAAACTCACGACCACACTTCAAAAAGCTTATAAGATTAAGAAAAAAAAAAAAGAGGTTTGGGGATTTAGTATCATACAGAATACAAATAAAAAAAACAAGCTTTGAATCAAAATAAATTTATTGCGTCTCAGTTCCAATGGACAATACAATGGCAATTTTTCCAAAAAATATATGTTGAAGGATGTTTTATTTCCAGAGTTTGTGATGAGTTTGAGGGGATTCTAACGTTCAGCTTTCATTTGGTTGTGTCCATGAGGAAAGATAAATTTTAAATACCTTTTATTTTACAGAGTGAGTTCAACTCATAAATTGACATGGTCAAATTTTCTTAGGGCAGAATTTACAAGCGTGCACTAAAATCTCATTGACTTTCCAGTCAAATATAAATGCCTAATTTCCTTAAATGCTTTTCAATCCACCAGGTTTATTGATAGCTACAAGCAGAAGATCAAATTTTCACCTAAAAGTCCTTGCAGAGGATTTTAATGAGCCCCTAAATGATTTTTAGATCTCAGATCCTAGGCCTTATGCCAGAGAGTAAAGCAAAGGCATGCACTCTAAAGCCACTACCATCTATAAACTCACCCAAAGGCCCTGTGATCTGTTCTCCCTCCCCTGCCTTCTGTGGTTTCAAACACCATTAAACTGCTTTAAAAAAGCACCAACAAAGAGATTAGACCTCAGAACTGTGGTTTCTTATGCAAAAATTCTGACAAGACTTAACATGAACAGAGGCATCACAGCTTCTCTGTACTGGTACACGGACTACAGAAAACCCTTAAAAACCTAAGCCTAGTGCTCTATTTCACTCGTTAGAATTAAGTGTATGAAAGAAATTATTTGATTTAATCTGTGGCCTTTTAGACATCAAAATTGTATCAGGTCAAGCCAACTTGGTGCTTTCTCACTCCTGCCTGGAGATGCCTTTCTTGATATGCGTGTGACCCGTATTACTTTAGACTTACCAATGAATTAAAGCGGTTAAAGCTACCGGTCACTTGAAAATAAACAATAAATAATAAACCCATATTCCAGGTAGGCCACATGCTGGTAAGTGGTGCCACACTCCAGGAACCAAGGCAAACAGAAAAGACGCAGGAAAAGAGGAAGAGAGAAAGAACTTGAAGTACACGTAAAGGAAGAGCAAGCAGCGTTGTCACAGATGCCACCTTGAGCCCCTGCTTATAAAACCTGCTTTCATTTGCTCAATGCTTTGTAATGTTTAAGTCTACTTAAACTATTTATTAGGGGGTTTTTAATGTGTTTAATCTGCTTTAGTCTGAGCTGTGAGATTGTTAAATTAAGTTTCTGGCATTAAAAACATATTTATTGTAATTTTATTCCAATGCTCTCATGCCTCCTTGTTTTCAATAATTCGAAATTTCAGAGAGGAAACTGCTATTCTGCCTGGGATGCGCTGCTCGCTGTGGCCACATTAACTCGGCTAAGGTGAATTCCCAACTGTGGGAAGGTCATTCCTACTGCAGCAGCCCAATATTTAGGGTTGAGATGAGCCCAGACATAACACGTCTTTCCTGTGAGGGTGGTGAGACCCTGGCCCAGGTTGCCCAGAGCTGTGGCTGCCCCATCCCTGGAGGGGTTCAAGGCCAGGCTGGATGGGGCTTTGAGCAACCTGGTCTGGTGGGAGGTGTCCCTGCCCAGGGCAGGAGGGTTGGAATCAAATGATCTTTAAGGTCCCTTCCAACCCAAACCATTCTATGATTCTTTAACCCTATAGTAGCCCTACAAGCAAGCTGTGTTGTTATTGCTTTGGGGTTTGTATCAGCTTCTATTAGCTAGTAGCAAGAGATGAGACATCTCCAACAAGTTCGCAGCTGGTTTAGTAAGCCAGCAGAACCACACCAAAAAGCAATCGATCAACAATAATTAACATGAGGAGAAACTACGACACCAGCAATTGCTCGGAGCCGTGTGACACCACGTCGCCTCTGCTGTGACTCATGTGTTTCATCCCGAGTGTGACTTCGACAGTACGGATATTCTAATTATGTCCAACGACGCCTCAGGGGTTAGACTGTCAAATAAGTAACAGTTTGCTCAATTAAACCCCTGTGACTCAACTCAAATAATATTTCCTGATTGGGGATTCCTGTGCAAACCAAATATGTTCACTTAAAAATCTAGATCGTAACAGAGACAGCAGGAGCTTAAGTGAAGCTCTCAGTGACATGGTCACTGCCTCTTATAGCAATATTTGCTGACAAAGCAGACAAATTTAAGGTGTAGCGTGTACTAACACTTGGCACCAGCTTCTAACTGGAAAAAGAAAGTTCCTACTGCAAAAGAATCGGAAGGTGTTGGGAGCCCAGCCATAGTTGTGGTTTAGCTTCTTCCAGTTGCACAAACTTGAGCTCAAGAGCTCACAAACACCTTTTTTGAAATCTGTCCAACATGTCACCAGCTCTTAGGAAGCCACTCACCTCATGAAGGGACAAAAAAGACAACAAGCTGTTCAGCTCCTTGACAAAAACAACAACTTCTGTCTGTCTACAGATGCCCTGAAAGAAGGGGGAGAAGGAAAAAAAAGAAAAGCCATTTCTTCCCCTCACAAAAGAGGATCATAACCCTCTAACCCTGTAACAAAATCACATTGGTGATAGTGACAGCAAGTGGGGATGGCAAGGGTGAGAAAGAAAAGGTTGCACAGCTTTTTCCCCAACGTGTTCTACAGACAACATCAGGCTGCTCTCCCTTACTCTCCGTTACTCCAGAAAACCAACCCTTGCAGATTTTCCTCAGTGTCTTTCATAAATTACAATGAGCCTAGTCCTTAACCTTGGTGGAGCATGGAACTGCCTGGGCTCTGCTGAACTCCTGCTCGTTTCACTGTCCTCTGCTCTGGACGGAAAGGAAATGAGATTAATTTTTTCTCAGGCCGGCAGAAGCCCCACACTCACAGGAAGGTCACTTCAGGCAATTCACTGGCAGGAGCCATGTGCCTGCCCCTGTAAGGCACATTGCAGGAGACACACCTAAAAAAAGACAATTATGAATTTGAAGATACGGAAAAGCATGTCTGAAAGACTTAGAAAATAGTGACAGGTCTATGCAAAACAAGCCTCATGGTTCCACGTGGTTCTCCAAAGCAGCAAGTGCTCAACACTTCTGAGGAATGTATCAAATTATATATTCCAACTGTGGTTATGTTTACACGCTATTATAAGGGAGGAAATTCCTTCCTGACCAAAGATGATGAGACTTCATGCTTTGAAATATCTGAATGAAAATGACTGGATAATTTTTATGCATTACCATGCAACCACAAGCAATTTTCTAATTCTCATAAATTTCTTCAAATCTTTAACACTGAAGAGAAGAGTTGAGGGAAATTTTAATTCCTGACGAGAAATGGCTTCTCACAACAGCAGAATGGCAAAGTCTGATCTATTTTGCTTTGACAATTTCATCCTGGAGAGATAATATCCACCTTCTGCATTCTTCTGGGACTGTTGGGCTCCCATTTTCCAGGTCTGCTCACCGATAGGAATGAAGTGGTTCTCATGCCTTCTAAATAAGTCTTTCTCCAACTATCTTCTCCTCCTCTTTGCCCCTCATAAACCTATTTTTTTCTTTCCTCTGGAGCTAGTCCACCATGAAACCAAAGACATCCACGCTGTTATCTTTAAAGGACTATGTAGCTCCCATCTTAGCCAACGCTCTGGACTTTGAGCTAAAGAGACTTGAGGTGAAGCCACCAGCTGCTCCAGCTTAGACTGTGGACACCAGAGCTTTTAGCTGAGCCTGTAAAGACTCCAATTCTCTGTGGACTGAATACGGATTTCTGCAGAAATTCAAGCCAATTGAAAACATTATTTTCTTCAGCGAAGTGACTGAAGCTTTACAAGCACAGTTTTGGCAGCAGCAAATAAATGGACTCAACATATCATTAAGGACTCAACAGTTGCAGACCTTGTTTTTACAAAAAGGAAGCTATTTGTTGCATTAATGCGGAAAAGGGATTGAAATGCAAAAGAATATACACTGTAGGCCTTTGGCAAAATGTTGGCAAATTTGGAAAAAACCCTTGCCAACATTAATGATCAGACAATGCAGATGGAAGTACTACTGATGTAAACCCAAACTGCAAGAGCTAGGGGATATTCTAATCCAAGTCCATGGTCTTGTTATGGTTTGCAGAGATTATAGCAGTCTCCTCCTGTATCTGGCTATACATTTGGTAACCAATGAATCTCCTAAACATGATGGTGTAACCCTTAACACTCTTCATTGCGGCAACAGTGCTCTTTGGCAAAAAGGAAAGCCCGTATTTATCACTCAGAACACAACTGTGGATGGCCAACGGGCTCAGGTTGTGCTGATGCAGAAAGTGAGAGCCTCGATTCTTTGTGCTTTAGGACAACTGTCAGTGAACCACTGGCAGGACAATGCTTCGAAAAATCAATTCTAATTCTCTCCACCCATTGGCAATGGACAGATTCCTCCCAGTTAATAGCATTATCAAAAAGTCCACACAAGTTCCTTTTGAAGTGGTTAATCATTAGCAGATGTAACCTCACTTTTCAAAAACATGCTGATTTAGATCTGATTTAAGCAAGAAATGAAAAGAGGCTGTTAGGTAAACAACAACTCGTCCTGAGACACATCTTCAGCTGATGGACTTCAAAGGAGTGTTGAACACAATGCTCAGCTCTGAATCTCAATGGATTTCCCAGTGGAAGTCCTGTCTCTAGCACATTGAAATACTACAGATCTACTCCAGGAATGTGACCTCCTTCCTGCAGAAATCCTTGAACTTCTGCTGGTCTTCCTAGATCTGCATGGCACTGTAGTCCAAGTGCTCTATACTGGTGTCTTCCTCCAAACTGGTAAGCTAGCAGAAGGAAAATCCCTGTATTTGAAAACCTGGACCAGCAGCTTCTTCTCCACTATGCCATCATGTGCGGTCTCTCAGCAAAGCACATTGTCACCTTCTAAAGGCTGTGCTATGCTTCCAGAAGGTCCTTCAAACCATCTTACACTCTTTGATGGCTTATCACAGGTCTTTGTCGAGCTTCAAGCAAAGGCTGCTGACCAAAGCTAGATCACAGCCATAGCAAGACAAGAGTCTTTTCACTAACAAGGCAAACTAAAAGAATTTCCACAAAGGAGCACAAAAAGGAGAGAAGTGCTCAGGAGAAGTTACAGTTTACGCCTTACATTAAGGTTTACAATTGGACTTGATGATGGTAAAGTTCATTTCCAAACAATTCGACAATTACAACTAACAGGATTGTGCCCCAGAAGTCCTGAATTCTCACACAGGTATGTACAGCAACCAAGAGGGACACTGCAACTTTCTCCTGGTGTGAGAGCATGTTTGCAGCATGGATGTTCACACTGGGTAGCCAAACTCTGTAACTACACCCCGGTTATCTCTAGAACAAGAAATGTCACCTTATGAAAAATCTCCACTTTCCCTAAGCTGAAATTGAGTACCAAGTAACGGGACGGCGCAGGCTTTTCACATGCAATTTATACATTTATTGCCAGTTTAGGAGCCACATATTCTGGGGAAATTCAGCCATCAACATATTTTATGACATTTGAATACAGAAGATGAAGTTGTTATCCCAAGGAACAAAAAAGCCTTGCTCAATGCATGTTGTGATGTATTACTCAAACAGAAATGCCAAGGTTGCCAGCTTAAGCTGGAGTGACGTTAACTATACAAATTAGATCTAATTGCACAGATTTAGGCCACTGAGAACTAGCACTTGCGTGAAACTGGTGGAATATCAGCCTCATTGCTTGGAATGCCCTCTATAGGCTACATATTTGGGTATTTTTATGCTTCTAGAAGCAGAAGGCCCGTTCTGACAAAGCTGACATCAGCGGGCCTGCTCCACAGATACACTGGGAGCCCAGTTGGACCACTAAGAAAAACGAGAGCAGGAAACAGGGCATGTGTCTATAAGCCTCCTCCCTCTCCTCATCCTGCTCCCTTCCTGCGAGCGCAGAACTGTCTCCAGCCATCGCAGGCAGCACATGTTCTAAGAATTTTTGTCTTTGCAGTCAAAGGCAGGATAACAGCCAGAAACCGGGAGCTGCTCAGCCAGTGACATGTTATATTAAAAAGCCTTCCAGCTTCTGTTTCAAAACAAAGAAATCTTGATAAGCCTGAAGCCAGCAGCTGCTGCCAGCAGGATGCTGCCTTCCTCACCTTGGGGACACCTGCTGAGCTGCTGCCTGTTTAATATTACATTAAAACAGTGCCTTTCCAGATAATGAATTATGTATCTGCAGTGAAGCCGTGGTACGCAGGGAGCCGGGGAGGACGAGGTTTGGAAATGGAAGAACTATTTGTGTTAATGGTCTGCAAGGCTGGAAAAAAAATCACTGACGGCTCAACGATTTGTCTGAGCCCCAGCCAGGTAACAGGGGGAATAAGGGGAGCATGGAAAGCGCCTCCTTCTCCTCCCTTCCACACTTTTTATTGAGAGCAATGAGGTGAGTTTGAAAGTCCCTAAAAGTGCATATAAACCTAAAATGAGGGGGGGGGAGAGAAATAAAAAAATCAGAGCTATAAGTTTGTATGGCTCGTGACTGCAGCCACTTTTACTGCTCTAGCATTAAAGGCACAGCTTACGTTTTACCTTTATTTTTATTTAATCGATCCACAGTGGGAAAGCAAGAAGCCAAGACAGCAGTAAATTATTGCCTTTCCAGTCTGCTGCGAGTTACCTCTCTTTAAGAGACAGCTCAATGTGTAGTTTTGGAAGCCAATCTGGCAAGCACTTGCCAAACAGACACAGCTCCTCCAGCCTTCCAGAGGGGAGATTAATAATTCTCTTGCCTTGTTTAATTGAAGTTAGGCCATCTGGGTATCCAGGCACGAAAGCATTATAGAAAAGTGATCATAAGGAGTGAGCACACATTCAAATGCACAGTCAAACATCTGTAAGCCTTAAATGCACCTGTTTACAAATATTCTAATCCTGTCCACGTCAGAGTAAATATGAGTGAAGGCCAGTTCTCAGAAGCAGGCAGTAAAAAGAGCTCTTCATACCATACACCTCACCCTAAGATGAGCTTCGTCCAGTCCAGTTCTGTTACTTTTCTCTCCAATTAAAAATATCCAACACAGCTTTTTTTCAGATAAGGAATAGTCACAACACAGTAACTGCAAAACAGTCTTCTGATAAGTATATGCAAGTGGAAGTGATTTCAGTGAATGCTTTAGCCATTAACAAATAAATTAAATGAAACAAAGAAAGATGTTCCTTTGCTGGAATATGATTGTCACAGAATTAAACATCAGTGTTTTGGGGGAACAGGCACAGTGAGGTTAAAATTACTTTACCAAGGTTATAGCGTGCATCAGTGGGGAAATGCCTTCTCTGTATTAAAAAAAAAAAAAAAAAAAAAAAAAAAAGAAAAGCCTTCATATTCCACAGTGAGAAATTCCTACATACCAGCGGAGAAGTGAGATACAGAGACACTAAACGATGATATTGGCTAGCGACTAGCAGAGCCAGGAATGAAAAACAGAACTACCCCATCCAGGCACCCTGGATTAATCAAATGTTGATTCTCATAAAGCAAGAAATACTTTTTGGAAGGTCAGTCGTGTGCAACTGCAAAGGCAGTGCCAGCCCTAGAAAGCAGAAAGTAAAGAATGAGAGAGAACAAGCTGAACAGCATGAAGACTGGTCCCCAGCAGAGGATGGAAAGCAGGCCACGTTCTCACCAAAGCAGTGCTCTCGAAATGGGAAAGTCACAGCAGAAACTAGGAGTGTGTTGCGTCTCAAAAAGCTGTTCCTTCACTCGGCAGCCCCAGTGGGTTGCCTGGCACCCCCTCTTTTTGGCGAGCTTTAACTGGTGAGCTGAAGTCACCGCTCTCTCAGCAGCGAGAGAGCTCATTGAGAGCCCAGCGGTGCGTTGGCCAACTCTGCCTGGCGAGCACTACACGTCTTGGCAGCGCCGGCCCCTCCGACTGCCGAATCCCGGGGGCTTGTGAAGAGATGGCCCGGATCCCACAAAAGCCTAGATACTGGTTGGATAAAGCCCCAGTTCCACTCAGGTTTTAGTCCTGATGAGGGCGATTTGCACCAGAGCCACATGGCTCTGGAAGTCATTTTTTGAAGGACAGACGCATCTCTGTGGTGTCCTGCCAGCTCTGTTCGTATCTCCAGGCCCATGGAGTCTTGCACACACTTTCCTGGAGTCTCTGGCCACTCTGCAGCCAGAATGCAGACAGCCTCTGGGCTCATCTTCTACTCAAACGCTTTGCTTTGATCCCAGACACCTCACAATAACGTGCTTGCACCTTACTGCATCCCAAAGCTATGGAATGACATTATCTATAGGGGTTTTTAAGACTGATTTCTAGTCGAGGAACAAGTCCTAGGAAATGATATTCTCACTGGTTCAAGAGGTAACAGCCCTCCTTTCTGCCTCACCATGAGGCTTTTGTTCTATTTTCTGTACTGGAGCATCCACCGGATACTTGTGGATAAGGATTTTAATAAAACCCAAAGGGTCGGGTCACACTGTCTGGGCTTCAGAGTAAAGCACACACCACCACAATTCTGGGTCTAGGTGTGTCTAACGATGGAGCTACCCAGCTCCTCTGCCCTCCCTACTAGATTGAATTGGTGAGGTATGGTTGACTGGATAAAGTATTAACATACGAGCAAAATCACAATGGCCCCTTTTCAACGTGACCATCATAGATGTAGAGCATCCTCATCACCAGTCCTGGCCCCTATTCCGCTCAAACACACAACGTTGCATGGATTAAACACTTCCTTTCATTGAGACAGCCTCTCCCAACTTCCTTAATGCAGATAAACCCACCCAGCCCACGAGCACAGAGGAGGAGGAAAACAATCAGGTACAGACAGAAGGGACCAGGAGAGGCAACAGGGCTCAGGCCCAAATGCTGCCTTCGGCACGGCCACCCCTGGGGGTCCACAGGGGCAGAAGCACTGAGCGTATTAAAAGCAGATGCTGGAAGTCTCATAGGCGAGTATCATGCAAAATGACCTAATCTTCAGCCTCCAGATATCCTGAGGTGGCTGGGTGTGGGCAGCTCTTCTCGGGCAGCAGCTAAGAGACCCCCCCCAGGAGTGGCAGCCACATCACTTGTCTGCTGCACATGGCATTTTCCCCAGCAGCTCCCTGTGCCGAGCACAAAGAGCGAGCCCGCAACATTAAAGAACACCCCCCTCCTTTGAAGCTGGGATTGTTTGGCTTGTCTGGTTACAAACTAAAACTGCGCCTTAATCATCCAGCTTTGAAGTCCTGTAAATCTACAGCTGCAGCAAAATGAGGACCACTTGGCAATAAAACATTCAGTATTATTTTTTTTTTTTAATTAAAGAGGAAAAGGCTTTGCTGGAGCTGAAACTTTCTTTTTCCCCTACTAGAAATTCAAGGGGCAGGTGAAAAAAAAAAATCAACGGTGACTTGCCAGATCAGAGACAATTCTGACATTTTATAGCCCAGTTTTGAGTAATGATGAGCCAGTAACTCAGTGAATTTTATTGTAGGAGGGCATATGAGCGAGCGGTGGGTTTTAACAACAGCCTGATAAATATTTTTCATTGTTTTAATGCCTTATTTAAGGTATAGGATGGGATGTAACTGATAGGAGTTTGATGGTGCTTAAAACTGGTAATAGGAGAAATAAAGGAGCCCTTACTTGTATTTTTTTCAGAATTTGTCATTGCTGTAGATTATACCAGAGGGTCAGAGTAGGCTAAGGATACATCACCAAATGAAACCTGGGGGATGTCTCCATAAGCACAACAGTCTGCAAAGCAAGGGATGTACAGCAAGAGAGAACATTGTACTTGGCTTGGCTGTTTCATTTCAGGGGTGTCTGGAAACTCTCTCAACCCCCACCCAAAAACAAATAGAGAATTAATCCAAAACACATGGTAGCCTGGCCTGGAATACTAGTGAGAAAATAAAATGGAGCACGGTGAAAATAAAGCTCACCTGGGGAGAGCAAGGCTTCAGCTACAACTTGGTACAAACATTGTCCAAAGAGCTGAGAGGCAAATCCCCGCAACGCCTGGGGCTTCTGGCTGTAGGACTCTGGAGAATCAGGTCCCAGTGCAGCTCTGCTGGCCACTTTCTGTATTAATCTGGGCAAGTTCCCTCTCCAGGTTCAATCTGGAGTGTTTATCTGGGACTTTTCTGTCCCTCGTGACCAACATTTCTGGCCATGAACTTGTCCACAGCCTGTCCCTAAGCCATCTGAACCTGTGGGAAAGGGATCACTGCTCTTGCTGGTCTGCTCCTTCCCTCTTCAGAGACACAGAGAACAGCAAGGACAGACCCACTGGGAGCCTGTGGCTACTATAGCTTTTATGCAACTGCACTTTTAATGCTATGCTTAGGGCACTCTGTAATCATTTAATACCTTTTAACAACCATATTTGCTTACTGGGAAGGATCTCCTTACTCAGATCACAGCAAAATCCTCTGCAAATGAAGTGCTTTCTGGAAGGGATTGCCTCAAGTAACTGGATGGAAAGTGGCTCAAAAACTGGCAGGAGTTCAGCCTCTTCAAAGCAGCATTAGCGACAGACTGACGTTAAACGGCTCATGGAGATGCCCAACTACCTCAGCACTCCCTGCCCAGGCACATAGGTTCTCCCTTTGTGCTTTGGCACTTCCCTTCCCAGACTGTCCTGAAAGCAGGAGGAGAAAGGTTAGCACAGACTAGGATGGGCGTAAGAAGGAAGCAGGATCCCTACCCTGCCAGCGGGCCCGGACCAGGAGGTGCTCTGGGCAGCTAAAAGGATTTCACACATCAGAAGAATGTTGGCAGAAGCAGGCTCGGACAGGCAACACCCTCTACCCTCTTTGGCACACTAAGATGCTCTTTAAGGCATTCAGTTCACTGAAAATCTTCACATTGGAAGTGACTCATTAAGAACACGACCGGTTGCTGTTGGCTGAGCTTCCCCCAGTCATCTCTAAAAGGCTCAGATTATGCCCATGCTGATTCTGGTTTAGGAATGGTCTCCTTATAGAGCCTTCTTGTTTGCATAGGATGGGCACCAAGCTACTGCTCCAGGTTCCTCACTGCCTTCCTGAGCATGCAAGGCTTTCTCTGAAGGGCCGGTGGCTCCCAACAGATGCAGCACCACTGACTCTAGACCTACAACCAACAGCTCCTGCCCACCCTGCTGCTTCTGGAGGGTCAGCCCTTTTCCCACACCAGCACAGCATCTGCCCCCAGATGGGTGGGAACGTCAAATCATGGCAGCAACAAGGATGGGCTGATTAGGGAATGGATTGAGCAGCAAGGAACTGCTGCTCAGCTTCAAACTGTAACCTTCAGAGGGTCACACTGACTTGTGCTGGATGTCTAAAGCTGGGCTCTAAGCCTAAAGGGACTGCTGTGCATCTAATAAATCACAGCTTCTTACCACAGAGAGGCAGGGAACATCTCACGGTAAGGGGGCAGGAATTCAGCGGGGTGCAGACACACTGCTCTTATAGCAGGCACCGGGGCTGGGCAAGCTTATCTTCAGGTGCATGTGCCAGAATGACCTTCCCTTTCCTGGCGCTGCCATCAGCCCTTCCCTGCAGTGCCTGCTGCGGGCACGGGTAAGGCAGGCACCTCTCCTCAGTGTCTGTCTAGAGACATTCCTACCGTGGCACTTGATATAAGGGAAAGAAGCGCTGGTCAGATGAGTGCCCCCAGCATTTGAGCAAAAAGAGGGAGCAAAAATTGTCCTACACCCACTTTTAAAGTGGCAAATAAATGTACATACATACAACAAGACTCTAAAAAAAAACCAAACCCAACAACAACAAAAAACCCTCAACACCTAGCAAAAGCAAATTAAGAATTCATCATAATCTTTATCCTTTTTCTAATAAAAACTTTGCCAACATGATGCTATCCATGAGAATTGCTGGAGGATTGTGTAAATCTGTGGACACAAGCACACTCTTTGCTGAACAAAATACCAAGAAGTTGCTACGAGTGGCTACAGGTCAGCTTAGCTCAGTTCTCACATCCCAAGCGCTAGTTCTTGCTGTGCAATCCCCTTTTAAAAGAGGAACCCAATAGGAAACACGAGGGTAGGTTAAAGAAAGCAAATTTGCATTTCTTCAAAACCTTTTCTTCAACTTTAAACTTGTGATGAAAACCTACAGGATTCCACCTTCCAGCTATGCCTTAGAAACAATTTACATTCAAACAATGAGTTAGGGAAATGCATAGAATAAATAAATAAATATATATGTAAATGCTTAGCCAGGTAAGCAAATCAGATTCCTCAGATCCCCTAGAATTGAAGCATGTCCCAGCTACAAGAAATCACTGCTGTTTGCTTTTCTGCAAAGCCCACATCTGGACCGCTGGCAAGACAACAAATGTCACAATAAAACCACACGCAATGGAACAAGAAAAATACAAGCACTGTGTTTCTCTATTAGGAGTGTATTACCTTGCCAATTTTTATAACGTTGCAGGCAAACTGCTCTCTTGAAGAGTTTTATCTTTACCCGGAGGTAGGACAATCACGTTTCCTGGAAAAGCTCACACAGCCATTCTCACAACAACGAGCTGAAAATCTATGTGGAATCCTGCACTCAGGTAGCCCTACACAGGAAAGGTGCTAAGAGGAAACATGCTTTTTCCTTCACTTGGTATTATTTATTTCAATTTATTATTTCAGTGTAGATTTTTTAAAAATGCTCCTTTTGGACAACAGAAACAAAAATACTAGAGCATCACTCAGCTGCCCACCTAAACTTATCTGGAAAAACAAAAATACACAGACATTCTGTTGCTGTTTTGTTCTGCGTTAGGGATTCCATCCCTGTGCAAAACATACGCTCCATGTTTAAAGGGTTAAACATTCTCCCGCTTAGTCGGCTTTACTGAATGTAAAATGCAAGATAATAACACACAGTGTATCTTGAACCAAAAATGCACACAGCATAATAAAACCCCCTGTGCTAAACCGACCGGCAGCGTGAATAGATCCATTCCCACTGCTTGTTAATTCAAAATAAACCCTTTACTGTGATTTAAAGCAAAACAGACAACACTAAACACACCAAAAATATGATGACTTACCCTTTCGGAGACACTTGCTTTTCTTAAGATATTTGGCAGTAAAAAACGGCATGGCTGCTACACTCAGGTTTCAGCCAAAGCTGACCTTTTATTACCAAGTGCTAAGAGCAAAACGACTGGACCAAAGAGAGAAAGCAAATTATTATCCCAGATCTTTAAAATGCTCAATGATGAGCAAAGGGAATTCAGAGTGGGATAAAGTATGTCAAGTTGCACGGTGGGGACTGCAGATATCTTTCTGCTCATTAGCACTGCTGTTCGAGTTATTTAAAGTGTGCTCGGGGGAAATGAGGACAATTTCCATGACAATATGTACAGTATCATATAAGGAGGAAGCATTTTTTTTCAGGCGCAACTTCTGCATTACTCAGCTGCTACAGCAACCAGCAATATGTTGAGAGGAAAGAAAAAACATCAGGTTTGGATAACGTAAAAAACCTGATTCTATTAACCAGTTCTTGCCTAGATTGGAAAACATATCACTATAAACCTCCCATGTCATGCCACAGGGCTATCCCCTCACCTGTTTCTTGGGCACATCTGGAAAAAATAAAGCCTTCTAAATAATTAAAGAAAACATCAGAAGGTTTGGATTCTAAACAACACCCTATGCCTCAGTTTCCCTGTCTCTCAAATGGGATGACAATACGGCCATGTGTACGTAAAAATCTTTGAGGCTTTTGGGTGGTAGGTACTAAGAGAAGAACACGTGTTTAATCCCGTTGCTTCAGCCTCCATGGTTAAGGCTGTTTATTTTCCCTCGCTCTGCCCAGCTGCTTTTAGGAGCAAAGGTCACCTAAAAATCTCCTGCTTTTATTCAGCCAAGATAATCTGATCTGGAAATTCAGTCTTGTTCTTGTTGCTTCTGCTGCCTCTCTGGAGAGCTCAAGGCAGTTTGGTACTGACTTCGTATCCTTCCTGATTCCATAAAGTTGGGACAGTACATTTAATGGCAATGACATTTATCTATGTCTGCCTCCTCCTAGTCATCTACCTTTAATTCACTCAACCACAGCAAATCTCTGGGGCAGGCAACACCTCTTCCCTCACTCCTTGGAATAGAAAGGACAATGCCAGAAATTTGACTACGGAGCCTTGGGCACATCAGTCTATGCATCAAGTCTTCCTATGTGTAAAGACTAGATGATGGGACTCACTCTTTTAAAAGGTCGGGGACTTGTCATGAAAAATGTATAAAAGCAAAAGATCTCTACTTCCATGGGTGTAGCTCTTGGCTTTTGCTGCTTCCAGCTTTTGACTTCCAGCAAGTCATCCCTGCTCTGAGATGCAAGTAAGCACTTACCTGAAAGGGAGAACATTTATAACCTGTAACCAGTAACCTATTGACCGGCTGCATTTGAAGTCAGCTTTCTAGACTAGCAAGGTAAGTGACCCAAATGAAACTAGTACTATTCTTATAAAGTAACAGAATATACAATTCTGTAATGAAGATGGTATAAACTGTGTACTCCGCAAGGCAGAGAGCTAATCGCAGGGCCTTTTTTTGAATCATTTGTTGTCAGCACACAAATGTGTATTTTATTTGGAAAGCCAAGCATCATGCCAGAGGAAAAGCCTTTCAGTGTTCAATCTGGAAATCTTCGCCATAGTTTAGTATTCATAAATCCTGCAATGCTCAATAGGTGCCATGTATCTGTACCACCACACCAAAGCCCCAAGTCTGTGCTTTTCCATTAGGCAGTTTGGAAATCAGCTGAGAAGCTCTGAGACACACAAACGATACTTCCATAGCAAACTTCAGGCTGAGCTCAGGTTAACTTAATTCTGTTAACCCATTGGAACAAAAAAAAAGGTACTTCAGCACGTATGGAGCAGAAACCAACAGTAGAAAGGAAAGAGGTGAGAAAAAGAACCCCTGTGAGTCAGTGACACAGCCAACTGCCACCTGTGGGTTGGTCCTGGGGAATTCACATGACCTTGGAATGGGGGGGCCAAGCTACTTACTGTTCCTGCCCTTGGAGATGGCCCAATACCATCTGCTTCAGAAGGTGCAAAATTCTTGTACACATGAATGTGAATGTACCTACTACACGTGGCTGTTCCAGCCATGACCAGAACATCTCTCCCCCAAAGAATGGGGAACACCACTGTATGTGAGCATGGAAGGAACTGGCCCAGTAAAGCCCATCTACACCATACTTCATGTGGAAACAATGCTTGATCCTAATCTCATGTCGTCAAAGATGACTGACTTTCTCCCAAATCTAACACAATTTACAGCCTTACAAATCTTTCCGTGGATATCTGTAAACATTGTGGAAGGAGTAGGGGGTGTGGGGAAGGCAGGCTTTCCATCCCTGCTAATTCCTTCCAGAAGACCCCAAGCAAAGATCTACGCTAGAATCTGGTTTTTTTGAAGGAGAAACTCAGCAGTTGGGATGAACTCTCCAAGTTCATCCTTGAACCTCATGACACTTCCTCCTACTGTTATCGGGTGGCACACGGGAAAAGATGTCACGCCCAAACAGCCCTTGGAACATCCCCTTTATCCTTCAGCTTCCTCTTTGCCAGCAGACATGCCCCACAGAGTGACACACAAGGCTGGAGTTTCTGCCGAAGTAAGTCTGCCTTTTTGCTCACAGTAAATTAAAAAAAAAAAACAACAAAAAACCAAAAAAGAAATACCCAGTAAAACCACAGCACCACAAGGGAATTCCCTTCTCTGCCAGTTTAACACCGGGTCAAATTTAGACTAATGCAGTAATCCTTCCCAGATGCCTATGGATCTGGCCCTTTAATGACCTTGCACAAAACCCTACTGCTTTTAACTCTGGTACCCCCATATTCTGCTTCATTTTCAGCTCATTCTGCCCCTAGAGCTAAGCCCAGAGGTTGCTCTCCTGTACAACATGCGATTTCCAGAGAGAACTTTGAACTTACGCAAACAAACATTTGTGTCTCTCACCCAGGGCAATGAAACAGGCTCTTTCTCTTCCACTCCCCACCTCCTACTGCCACAACTGACTGCAAGGAGCCCTAAGACCTCACATCCTCATGATGGGGGAACAATTTATTCTTTATCCTCTAGTATTTTTCTATTGCTCAGGCATAGCTTTCCTTAATCAGCTCTCCAAACAGATTGAGATCATGTGAAAATTTCTATCCTGACAAAAATCTGCAGACACCAAGAACAGACTGAACTGGATGCAAACCCTGAACCGTTACCATTCACCCAGCTTGTAGTGATGCTTTTGGAAAGGGCCACATACAACTGGGACTGCAAGAAATCTAAATATTTTTCTGCTATATATTCTCACTCCAAAACCACATTAATGTATAGTTATTGGGTCCTTCCTCTTAAATCTTCTCCCTTTCTCCAACTTAGGACCCCAACTAACAAACAGAGACTGATTTCAGAGCCCCCAGAGCACAACCTTTGCTGTTGGCAGCAGACTGGTTGTGCAGAGAAAAGCACCTACGAATCTTAATACTGATTTTCTGTAACAAGTTTCAGTATCAGGTTTCAAAATGCTGAACTACGAAAGTCAGCATCATCTTCCCCATCTGACAGATGGGAATTGGAGAGAGGGATTGTGGCTTCTGTACAATCACCACAAGATTAAAAAAGGGAATAAGAGGGAGATTTTTCTGAATGTGCGTAAGTGATCAGCATATAGTTTTTCGTTCCCCTTCTCTCTCCTGCGGCCCAAGAGGACTTCACCACCTTAGAGGAACAGTGGAGTGACTGACAACAGACACAAAAACCTGCTGCTTTCTATTAAGGGCTGTTAGTTGTGGCCACATTTTGGAATTTTCCATGGAATGACAGCCTTGGGGGACTTTCTGCTGTTATTTCCCACATGGGCAAAGTTAGCTTGAAACTCAGAGAAAAAAGGCAGCGAAACCTTACTGTTAAAGCATTTGACCACAGCCTATGTGATAAGACTATGTAGAATCATAGAATGGTTCGGGTTGGAAGGGACCTTAAAGATCATTGAGTTCCAACCCCCCTGCCCTGGGCAGGGATGCCTTCCACCAGACCAGGTTGCTCAAAGCCCCATCCAGCCTGGCCTTGAACACCTCCAGGGATGGGGCATCCACAGCATCTCTGGGCAACCTGTTCCAGCTCCCATAACCCTTGAATGCAGGGGATGCCAATGACTGGTGGGGCAGGAGGAGCAACAGAGATGGAGCAGTTGCCCTCCATCACCCAGTAACATGATGGTAATGCAGGAGCAAGTGCTCCCTCCCTGACTGCGCCATCATGTCTGGGCTGGAAGGGGACCAAGGTTTTGCAGCCCATCAGAACCACCAGAAAGATACGGAATTGGAAGGGACCTCTGAAGATCATCCAGTCCAACCCCCTGCCAGAGCAGGGTCACCCACAGCAGGGTGCACAGGAACGTGTCCAGGCAGGTTTGAACATCTCCAGAGACGGAGACTCCACCACCTCTCTGGGCAGCCTCTTCCAGGGTTCTGCCACCCTCACAGGAAAGAAGTTCCTCCTCACGTTTAGATGGAACTACTTATGATCAAGTTTGTGCCCATTCCCTCTTGTCCTGTCCCTGGGCACCACTGAAGAAAGACCGGCCCCATCCTCCTGACACCCACCCTTTAAGTATTTATAGGTGTTGATCAGATCCCCCCTCAGTCTTCTCTTCTCCAGACTAAAAAGGCCCAAGTCCCTCAGCCTTTCGAACGTGGTAAATGAGCAGGCAGGTGGCCATACGAGGATGGCACATACACACCCCGGCCTGCTGCCACATCCCTCATCTTCTATTCTATCAGATGGAAAGAGCACATGCTCAGGATACCCATTCAAAAAGATCTCCTCCCCCCCCAAAGTGACCGGGGGAGATTTCTATCTGCTGCTGACTGAGCTGACAAAAGCAGCCTTTTTTTTTTCCCCTTTCAGCAGTTGAGAACTCAGCCTGCCCTGAAACAAGTAGGGTCATTTTAGTCTGTGACCACATACATAAATTGTATCTGCAGAACAAAAGAATCTCAGGTCAATTAAAAAGATCCTGTGGCTACAATATTCTTCTGGGAAGATGCCATCTACATATGCTTATTACAGCCACATAAATCCCACCCCCTCACTTGCCTTGAGCAAGTAATTGTCTGTAAAAGCAAGCAAAATAATTATTTTTCCAACATACTTGTCATCATTAATTATGGCCAGAATAGCCAAGTAGGAGCTCATGCCCAGGCGCTGAAATGCTTGTAGCTAGTTAGCAGGGCTGCCTGCAACTTTACAGTTTTTTTTTTTGCGGTGTTAACATTAACATACTATGGCTTCATTAAATCAAGGCGCTCACTGATGAGCTAAGTATGATTCATCTGCAGAACACTAAGACCCTTCATGCTTATCCATCCCATAGCAAGAACAGGGTTTAATTTATGCCCGTGTTGTGGGTCTATTCGAGCGCTGCTGGCTGGTTTCTTCACGGCACGTTCAAGCAAACACCTTCCAATGAAGAAAAGATTTTCAAAACACGAAGACCGGAGTTTGCAGGAATTAAATGCCAAATTTCCACTGAGTTCGAGGCATTTCACTGCTCCACCGGCCACCTTTGCAAAGCTCTGGAGCATTAATCTGGGAACACACGATATTAACTTCCTAAAAATCAGAACGCGAACTTTGGCCCGGCTCCTGGACTTCTCCATGAGCCAAGTCTCCCACTGGGGTTGACAGGACTTTCCCTGCATAAAAGCTACAGAATTTGCCCTACTTTTTTTTTTTTTCCTCTCCTCCTAGTTTAACAGGGCAGAGGGTGGGAGAGGAAGAGATGCTATTTCCCTCGTACATCTCTGTATTTATTCAGTTTGCCAGGACTTCCCGAACTCCCTCAGCTGAAGAGGGTGATGTGTTGAAAAACCACTTGATACAGAAGATTACGCTGTAGTGTGAAGCCTACTGACAGCTTCCAGAAGGCATTTTTATCTTAATTGATTTTTATATGACATGTTTCTAAAGTAATAGCAACTTTTGTTTGTCAACCAGCCTGCACACAATCTGGCTTCTCAACCACTGCCACTCCAGGCATTCACAAATTTCAGGTCAGGCCACCAAAATCAGGAGACTGGCTTCCAACCCACAGGGATTTCCCATTATTATTCAGCCTCTGAGCCTTTATAGATCCTATTTGGTAGCTTGATTTAAAATCCACAAGATGTGCTTTTTATTAATGAAAGCTGCAAGTTTTACATAATCGTAGTATTCAGAATTAGGGCTTTTACAGGAAAACACAGACATAATGAGACACGGCGTATGAATTCAGGCTTGTATTTCTGAATGGGAAATCCCACAGCCTTATTACCTCTTTCTTAATTCACTTTGGAAAGGAAATAAATGAAATTACATAGGTACCTAAGCCAAAATGAGGACAGAAATATATCTATAGTTCTAATAAAGCTGAACAGGACAAAGTGGGAATTCTACAGTTCTTAGTTAAAAGACGCTGATACAGCAAACTGATTCACTGACATTTTTACTGCTGGAACTGAGCATAAAGAGTGGCTTTTAGTGACACAGTAAGTAAAATGGGACAGAATAAATCACTATAAACCTGCAAGTGTTATGAGAGCGTGGAAGGAGCCTTTGCTTATACCCTCAGTGCTTGCTTATATCCTTGGTTACTGCTAATAACCAAGTCACAGCCTTGCCCCAAGTGTGCAATCGAGGATGAAAGCCTGGGGGTACCAGTTAAGGGAAAAGATTTCTTTTCTCCCCAGAGTAAACTCTGATTTTCACCTTCATTACACAATTGCCCCTCCACAGTCCCTCCAGCATTTGTAATGCAAGGCGTCGATGCCAGCCTCCCCATGCAAACCTCCCAAGGCTTCTACAGGGGCAGGGGAAAAGAGAAATAAAATGGTAAATTGCAAATCAGCCACATACTGAATTTCAATGCCGCCTTTAATTACAATTTCTTCCTGTTTCCCCAGGCATTGGGAGCACTGCTCTAAGCAAGCCACACCTGTAAACAGGGTCTTGATCATCTTGTTAAGCTCATTCAAGCACATTACATCTGCCGCAGCAATCCACTGGCTTTGAACGGAAGCTGAATTCTCGGGTACCATCAGGCTGAAGTACCCAGGTACTACACTTCACTATTTCTATTCTCCATCCCCCCACTGGGCATGGACTGAGACAGAACTTCTCTTTCATGTGAAAGTGTGAGGACTCTTAAACCAAGGATGTGCCTTCTTTAAGGGTTACTCTGCTGCTTGCCCATGACCTGGTACCTCCATAGTTCTGCCCTCGGGCCAGGATCCTTCTGTTCAGATGATGCCTCCTCAGAGCAGCAACTTGACACTTAACCTTCTGTTTTCCCTTTCTCTCCTCCGGAGCTGACAGCAGGTAAACACCTTCTGTCCAGAACTGGCAATTACAACAGTCATTGTCCCAACTAGAACACGGGCCTGTTCAATCAGACAAAAGCTGGCTGTATTTCAAGGCTCAGCAGGAGGAAAAAAATATAGTGGTGATACTGGGCCAAATTCTCAGCAGGTAGAAGTCAATCAGCTCTAATGATGTCAGCAAAGCCTAATTTATCCTCAGCTGAGGATCTGACCGCATTTCTTCCCTGTACACGACCACAGGTAAGAGCTGATACCTAACTGCACCGGCAGTGTCCGCTAAGGCTCTATGTTGACCAGAGAGCACACCTATTTTCATCTACTTTTATCCAATAAAGAGTGTATAACCTACATTTGACTTCAGACTGGTACAAGCAGAATAATTTCACTACACTGCTACCCACAGAAGTATCTCCACAACAGAACAGAGCCTGAAGAAATGGAAACTGTATTGCAAGGAGATTGGAACCATTTTTCAATTCAATGCAAATGGATTGGACTTAAATTAAAGCCTCTCAAAATACTACATTTTGCATAAAATATTTCAACGTTTTTCCCAATAAATACGTTTCATCTAAAAGCTGTTCTACAGCAAAAGAAAAGCTTAGGCAAAAGCAATAAATTTAAAAATAAACTAAAAAACATTTGGTTTGGAAGTCAGCAAACTGTCTTGGGATGACCCCAAATGAATTTTTTGTTGGTGGTTTGCTGAAAAGTAATTTCAACTTCTCTGCCTGATTTTCCCCAAGAAGCCTAAACCACTATCTTTCCCCAGATTTCCTCCCCCGAGATCATTACTTTCCTAGGAAAAAAGACATAAGCAAGTAATGGAAAAAATAAAAATAGAAAACCCCCATACAACAAGAAAAAAAACTCTTTTCCTTTTTTCAGTGGTATCTAGACTAAGCCCCAAGAGCTGTTCTTCGTTCAGAAAAGGCCCTGCAGCTGCCAGTGTTCCCAGGGCTCAGACAGCTCCTTTCCCAGTGGAGTAGGAGATGGAGAGGAGATATTTGCACACTCTGTGCTCTGAACTGCTCTGATCCATCATCACCCACCAGTTAAACCTTTCAAACCACCTGCCTCATTGATAAGGACTGTCAGCATCTTCATCTCCTCCATACTGCACAAATCCATAGGTGTGAATTCGCATTATTTCGCTTTACTCATTTGTCTCCAGGGAGTGAAACGGAGTCTCTCCACCTTCCATACTGAATATGGGAGATGTGAGGCTCGATGTACTATGCAAGTTCACCACCATTTTGCTTTAAACTGCACTCTGACTCCTCCACGTTTCTCTCCCCCATTGCACAGCAGAAAACCATCCCAACATACCTGAAGCCAGCGCAGTGAAACTCAAAAACATTTGATGAGCCAGGAATTGAGATGTTAACTCTGAAATGCAGTAATGGTGAAGCAAATATCCTCATTCAACAGATTAAGATGATTTGTTGCTACTCACTTGCACACAGACATCCAGGTAACACGCTTAGCCCCTGTCACCACAAATCACCAGCTGCACCATGACAATCTCCATTCTAGACTGGGGACAACTGCTCCCTACGGCTGCCAGAAATGATGCTTTTCTACCACAACACTCCTTCAAAGACTGAGAATTTAAATATTTAGACGAAGAAATCATTATTGATTAGCTATTCGATAACAAGGCAACAGGGATTTATGTCAAGCACATAATGCAGCCCCCAGGCAGGGAGGGAGGGAGGGGGATGCAGTCTCAGGATGGAGGAAGGACCAGAGCAGGGGGCATTCGAAAGCCTCACGTGTTTTAGGTGACATAGCACTTGCTCAGAAGGGTTGGATTCCATGGGTTTATCTAACATACTGGAAAACCGGACCCAGCCTGGATCACCTTGATTCGCAAGTCCAACCCCCAGTATCGGTGATAAACTAATTGTTTAACTTGAGACTTTAGTTAAATCAGCTTGGCTGTTTCTTTGCCATTTCTGCAGTTTGTGTGCACAGCGTGGTTTCAGAGCACAGCACTAGGATGTCTGCGTTTTCAGTTCTAGCACTCATGGCTTTGATCCATAGGTGGCTATTTTTAGGAGCTCTGAACAGGCTGCTGCAGCCAAACAGTGTGAGAACACTTTCTGGAGTCATCTTGTTTCCTTAGATCTTTTTTGATACACTAATTAGAGCAACAGTGAGCAGCACATTAGCTGGGAATGCTTCAGACTTTTCCTATTTTGATGCACATTGAAGAGGATGCCTCTCTGTACAGGTGCTGACAGTGCTGTTGCGAATCCACTATGCAAGGAAGCATTATAGAAATCACTGCTCAGCCACAGCCACCGTTCCTGAGGCTGCATCCACAGCCCTGCCACAAACTGAGCAGCAACAATATTGCTCTGGATCAGACCAGCAAGTCTAAGGAGCCGTATCATGGTAAACCACTGAGCATGAGAAGGGGGATTAAAAACTGACATTGTCCGACTTCCCTAGGTTCAACTTTTGCTTAAACACAGCATTTTGCATTATTGCCAGGCTGGTAACGCTGCTTCCTCTAATGGCCTCCTAGTGTTATCCATTGTAAGACTCCTTTCAGTTGCCTGCGACCTTGCCAAAATTGAACTGTTTTGTGCGGGGGCTGCCTGTGTTTCCCACTGCGCAGTAAGGGCTGCCTCGTCTGGGATGGATCCACCACCCCAACCCGGTCATGATGGCTGCCCAAGTTCTTCTGTCCCAGTGGAAAGGAGTCAAGTGAATTCTGCTATGAGTCCAACTGACTCAGAGTAGTCAGGGAGGGGAGCTGGGGAAGCATCTCTGCAACTGACCCTTCTGAGATGACAACGTGAGCAGGTGATGGAACTCCTCATCTGAATTAGCTTTCAGGTCTTTCCTCTAAAGTCCTACCTTTTTCCTCAGCACTTTCCTCTACAGCCCTTCCCCCAGACCGACTCCCTAAGGCCAGTGGTTAATTCCCAGTCTGGGAACTCTGGGATATGTACCTGGCATTTGGCCCACTCCATCCAGGACACGACAAAACAGAGGTAAGATTGCTGGTTGGACCTGCAGGACCTCACACAACACTTCTAATAATTAGGCTTCCTAATTTTGCTGTAACGACCTTGCACACATGACAGTGGGTTCGCTGAGAAGACACAAAACTGTGTTCTATACTTGGTACTAACTCTACCTTAAAGGAGAATTAGGGGTTGACAGTCCCTTTGAATGCTGAGATCAAGCTTACGCTACCCTTAAGTGCAAAATTTTCAGCTAACTATAAAGTTTAATGTTATCATAACCTGTATTTTCCAAGCAGACATAAAAAGAAAGAGGAATAATCCATGAAATTACTGACCTGAGCCAGACCCCTCCTCCAAGCAAGAATTTAAGTAATAGGAAGAGGACTAATCACTAATCAACAGTGAGATGGTAGATGATGGATTTCAGAGACAATATTGGTTTAAAATGGGCAAAGTATTTCAGAAAAAATGGACTGGGTTGTTACAATGAGACTGTAAAACAAGCAAAGTGCAGCAGGGGCAACATGCTCGGATTTCGTTACGGGACCATATTCCATGGCTCCCGAATTCCTTACTGCAGTAACTCGAGTTGTCTGGAACATGGACGCTGCCAGAGGGACTCAGAACTCAGAAGGGCTTCTCAAAAAGGTGTTATCATATCACTTGAGAAAGGACATGAATATCCAGCAGCAGAGGAGGAAGATCAGAGAGAAGAAGCCGGTTCTTCTCTGAACTGGAACATGATTTTGTTCCCTTACAGTAGCTCCCTATGTGCGAAACAGCGAAGATGACAACTTCTTATTTCTGTCTTGCCTAACATGGGCAGAGGTTCCACAGCAATTAATGCTGGCTCTAAGCTAACAAATCACTTAATAAGGCATGACTGAGCTAGATCAGGCACAGGCACAATCACATTTCTGTCAAGTTAGCGAAAGCACACAATAGAGTTTACATCAGCTTTACGCCAGCTGCAGGAGAAAAGATACCTAATCCAGCCTAAAATTGGAATGATATAAGCAGACCATATCTGAGTTGAAATAAAGCTGGCTGGTTTACAGCCTGGGGGGGTCTCTTTTTACTATTTTTTCTTTTTTTTTTTTTTTTTTTCCTCCATAAACTTGAAACATCAAAATGTATTTCTATCATAACAGTACTTTGTATCACACAGCTACACCTTTGGTACTAACAGCTCTAAAATCACATTAAATTCTTGAAACAGCTTCAGACTGTCAACTCTTCAGCAGACATTACATCTCCCATCACAATACACACAGTACGAGGCTCTGGTCTCAGCTGTGCTTCAGGTCTCATATCTAAGATTTTTGTTTGCATTAATATCTACTCCCTTTAGAGGCATCCAACATTTCTCTCTCCCTGAAGAGCACATCTTGTAATGTTTTATTTAGTGTTCAAACATCTTCATAAAGATCCGTGAGAAGAAAAGTGTGAGAGCATGTGAAGACACTAAAAGCGTTGCAAACTGCAGTGACAGAAGTGGAGCAGAGAATCTCAGATAGGTTACAAAGATAAAAATAACCACAGGAGATTAAAAACAATGTATTATGTGAAAACAATGTGTTCGTTATGGAAAAATGAATCCTGGCAGCAATGAGAGATGACAGGGAATGGCTAATTACGAAGGAATTTGTATGTGATAAAAGCAGCAAAGAAAGCACAGTTTGGGCTGCAAAACAAGAGATCTCACATCAATCTTCTTCCAACACGTTCTGTGGCTCCGTGAAGTTACACCTTGTCACACAGTTACCTGCTGCATTCCCAGCTGAACCTTCCCAGCATCATGGGCCAGGGCTCTTGGGCCTCTCTCATCTGAATTAAGCCATTTTACTAAAACTATAAAAAGCCCAATTTTTCTGAAAAGCAGATTTCTGTCACGTTTTTCGTTTTCAACACAATTACTAGGTGACTGGGACTGGAGGTCTACCAATGAAAAAGATAGGTTACAGTAAAATTTCTACTGGCTATTGTGTTGTTATAATGTAAACAGGTTGGCAAGGCTGTGACAGCTACATACATGACTCAGAACCAATTCCACCCCTTCCTACACATATACCTCATAGGGTTTTTTATAAACTGCTGCTTTCGAGTGTGCTGAGCTGCTGTTCAACCAGACAGGCGGTTCTGGAGTTGTCACCAGGAGGTGCAAAGCTTACTGTCCTACACCGGCACACGTTTCTTAATGCTCTTTCACATTTCTCTGATATTTCCTGGAAATCTATCCATTTATGTCGTAAGACAGCACCTTCTGCAATGGGATCTGGTAACTGAACCGCAGCATTAACATCTAAAACACTATCCAGAAATAACCCAGAGAACACTATGCAAACCACAAACCATGGAGAATCCAACAGGAACAATTCGGGTTAACCCTCATCCTGGACAGGGTATCATGTGTCTGAAGGATTTTCCCTGTACTACTCCGTGGCTTCAAGACAAGAAAGTGAGCAGAAAAAAAACAGGTGATGCAGAAGGGATGTGAAAAACATCAACCATGCTCTTAAGAGTAATTCAGAAAAAAAAAAATAAAAAAATCAAAGTGGTCTGAAAGCCAACAACCAACCTTTAGTTCCTGCAAGATCTGACCCACTATAAGCAACTGGGGTGGCATTTTGGGCTTACATGGGAAAACAACAGAACAGAACAATAAAGATTCAATGTGGAATCCACCTTTTCTCCCAACTCCCTGCTTCCTTTTCCCGTTTTCAGATGCCTCCCCCGCCTCCCATCTGCTCCCTGCCTGCAGGGAACCCTTGCTAGAAGCCACCACAACAGTTGCTCATCTCTGCAGCCTCTCCAGTTGGATTGGTGTTATTAGCAGCAAGGCACACACAGCTCCTAATCAACTTTATTAAAGCCATTCATTACAACACATAGCACCACTTGCATGCTTATGACAAAAATGAACCTCAAAGGCTCAATTCCTACAATATTAACAAATCAATGTGTTGCAACAAACAAATCTGTTTTTCCTAGTAAAAGCATGAGTGTCTTGAGTCACAGTTAAAGAGACCGACACCTTCTTACTGCCGGTTCAAGATGAAATCTACTCTGGTCTCATATTCTAGCAGCCACACTCCATTTACACACCTCATTTCTTGTGAGCAGATTCTGCTTTCCCAATATCCTTGTACAGTAGGGAACAGAGTGTAAATCGAATAATTGACTGCTGATGTCTATGTCTTTGTTGAAGTAGGGTTTTTTTAACTTCTCTGTCCTCAAAACTTTCTTTAGTAGTGTTTATCCCCAAACTTACTTGGCTGCCATTATGCCTAATGTCAGTCAAATACCCTTTCATCCCTCTCACTTACACGTTCATGTAAAATATAGGTGTCTATTTTAAGCTTTACATAAAAATATAGCCCAGTTTTAAGAGCTGTGTTGAGTGCTGGACTCCACTGAGCCAGGAAGGAGTGGTCCTTCGAAGTGATGCGAATTACCATGTTTAGAGGTAAGTGGTAACACACGCTACCTACTGTCTGGATGGACAATGGCCCACAGGCTGTCACCATCACAGAAGCTAATCAGGCAGTTTACTTTTCTGCACAAATAGACAGGGTCACAATAACAGATCCAGGATGTAGCAAAAGACACAGTTTCGTATTTCTCTTCAGAACAATCCTCTCCAATCTCATAACCATTTCTGGATCAACAAAAAAGCCTCTCCATTAATCTGACATTTGTCCCTTCTAGGTGAAAAATCACCCCTACAATTCCCACCCATTCAAAGAGATATGGAAAATAACATTTTAAAATACGGTTAAAATTGTCTCCCCCATTCTTTTAACACAAACAATTCTCTGAACTTGCAGCAGTTCACTGAGTAATTTCAGTCTTTACAATTCTTTCCCTTAAACCAATTCTGATGATAATATTCTTTTTGATGACAAACTAAACTTAGACGTTCTTTGGATGCTCAGAGGGAAATCCTAGAAATGACACTCCACATGCCTTGGATACTCCCTGCTCCCAACCCCAACACCCAGAGAGACACCTGCACTGAAAAGAACACCAGATATGTGGGCTGAGCATTTCAAATTGATACCTAAGGAAGGGCAGAGTCTTCTCGTTCCCTAACCACAGTTGTTGCAAGCAAGTCCCTAAAAGCTCCCCTGTGATGTGGGGGAAGCAATGGGATTAGAACCTGGCAAGTAAACATCTCCTGGAGACAGCAACCTAACCCCTCTACCCACCCCAGCTTCCTCACTTCCATCTTGGCTGTCTCCAGCTCCTCAAGCACTGAAAGTGGAGTGGGAATAGCTGAAAGAAAGAGAATGAAAAATAAACTGACTGATCACTATTAATAACAGCTGAAGGGAATGAATGAGACAGACCGGGTCAGGGCCAGGAGAGCGAGAAAGGGCAGGGCTGGGCCTCAGCGTGCCAGGAAGGGCTTCACATTCTGAGAAAGAAACTTGGAATTAAGTACACTTTAAAAATAAACCCCAGTCCTTTCTGAATCTCTCTCTCTCATGGCTGCAGTTGCAATGCTGAATCCCTGCCCACAGCAACGTATCTGGCTTTCAGCCAAAGATTTGAAAGTCACTGTGATCTTTTTTCCCCTCCTCCCAAGCCATCCATAATTTTTAAGCATTCCCACAGCTGTGAAAGAAACGATAGCTGGGAGGGGGCAGGACTTGGGTACCCAGAGGCTGCTCGCTCACATTTGCTCACAGCTGGAATTCTTCATGGTCTTTGGCATAATCCCTTGCCTTCGCCCGGGCTGCCGAGCTGCGCCCATTCAAAGGGCAGCCATCTGAACGGTTTCAGAATTATTTGTAAATTGAACAAATGCTGGATTTTCCCATAAACTCACATAAAAACGGGCAGCTGTTTCCATGTGAAAAAAAAAAAAATGTAGCAAGTCTATTTGGAGTAGAGGTTCATAATTCAGACAGATGAAGAGTCTGTTACAAACTTCAGCTGATGAAGCAGAGGCTGCATCTCAACCATCTGGAGGCCACGATACCATTCTCCTTATCAACACCCCCCTTTTCTCACAAAACTAACGCCACCGGGAGGTTCAGTTGGTGGCACTAAAGCTGCTGAGCATGTGGTGAGCTCTTGGAAAGGGAAGAGCAGCAACCAGGACTCACAGGGGTCTCCCATCTGCCCAGTTTAGCACAGGAACTGCCTGAGCTTCACAGGCTCCCTCTGCCTGATGTAAAACCGAAACACAAACACAGTCACTCAGTGGTGCTCAACCATTCATCTGGTATGGGACAAATCACCTCGTCTTATCTCTCATCTCTCTCACGAGGAAAGGCTGAGGGACTTGGGTCTTTTTAGTCTGGAGAAGAGAAGACTGAGGGGGGATCTGATCAACGCCTAGAAATACTTAAAGGGTGGGTGTCAGGAGGATGGAGCCAGTCTTTCTTCAGTGGCGCCCAGGGACAGGACAAGATGAAATGGACACAAACTTGAATATAAGAAGTTCCATCTAAACATGAGGAGGAACTTCTTTCCTGTGAGGGTGGCAGAGCCCTGGAACAGGCTGCCCAGGGAGGTGGTGGAGTCTCCGTCTCTGGAGATGTTCAAACCTGCCTGGACACGTTCCTGTGCACCCTGCTGTGGGTGACCCTTCTCTGGCAGGGGGTTGGACTGGATGATCTCCAGAGGTCCCTTCCAACCCCATATCATTCTGGGATTCTAGAGGCCCTTAAGGATTGTACTGCTCCCCCTCACCCCTCATCATGTATTGAAGATCTACCATATGACAGGTAGGTGTCACACAATAGGGACAGGTGACATCTCGTGATGGGATGTGCATGTAGAGAGTCAAATGCAGGTGTTCCCCGCCCTTTCCAACACATCACCAGGTGTGTCCTTATTGCATGCAGAGGAGTTGTTAGAATTTTATTCACCTGAAAGATTTACTTTGTTCACACGCTGGGAAAAACCTACAGAGCCTCTGGGTAGGAGTCCAGCAGGGACAGGACTACCAGAATAATCCCTCCAGTCCTCGGCCCGCTTCCTGCCCACATCTGAAGAACCACCAACAAACAGGACGGGAGGGGAATGTTCTGGCCTGTGTGGTGTGTGCTTGGCATCCCTGAATTCATCTCTTTGAAACCTCAGGCTGTCCTGACAGTTTTAAAAAGCTGTAAATACAGAATGAAGTGTCCTAAATTAATACGCCTGCCTAAACCGTGAAGATTTTACTTTGGCTAAAGAAAGTGGATGTTCCCCCCCCCCCATTTTTCAGGAGAAAACCGAATTCAACTTGCTCATTTACATACCACTGTGCAATTTTCCCCCTCAGATTATGCCTCAAACTTTACCTCTCTCAGTTTATGAGCTCGAAGCCTGAGATACACTGAGGAAAGGCTGATAACACCACCACTGAAACAGCCCACACAGACACCACAGTTAAAATTTTAGCCGTATCCAAACTCCAGTGTGTCAAACCACTCTAAAATACAAAGCTGTGGTGGAAAATAGTCACAGCAGTGACTAAAGACGTTCACCGAGTCTGAGCTGCCGAGCGCTAGGTGCTGTCTAAACACGCAGCTGGCAGTCTCCACCGTCTGCAAGACAGAAGTAACAACTGGCTGAGACAAACAACAACTAAAAATAGTCTAAGGAGGGAGCGGTAGCTAATGAGGACGTGCGAGGCTTTTTTAGACCACAACAAGAGATGGTCCATGCCCTGCAGAGTTTATCATCATAGAGTTTGTCATCAAGAGGCAGGCGGGGAACTGTGGGCAAAGGGAGCGGCGCGTTCACGGTCGCATCAATGCAGCCAGGAACTCGTATCGCTCCGTTTGGGTCACCCACCATTCGCTGCCCACAACACAAACCCCCGTCACACACAAACACATTCCCCGCAGATCTACTTGCCGCTTTATTTTCCACCCATCTCGGATGAGCTGAGCAGTGCGTGCAATGAACTTTTGCAGATGCCTTTCACGGACTTTGCACATTAATCACAATATTAGGGCATTGGAAAGTATCTCTGTTCAACTTATCAAAGGAAAAAGAAAAAAAGAATACTATAAACCAAAAAGACTAGATGATTGAGAGGTCTATTATAACAGCACATCTGCAGCAAGGAGAAGAACGCGAAACAGAAGGCAGCTTTAGGCAGCTATTTCTTGACTTGGAAGTGCTGATCCTTACAGTATCAATATCCAATTACTCTTGTGGTGGATTTTATAAAATAAAAAATAAACCCAGAAAATGTTATTGCCGAAGACCAGGTCAAAACCTGAACGCGGGATAAAACCTGGAGGAGAATGAACTTACACTGCAAAATCCCATTACAAAACACTTAGAGCTTGTCGATACTCACTTCTACACAGATTTAACTAAATTGACATAAAAACCAATGCAGTTAAATAGATGTAGCCCTTCAGCATAACTAAAGTCAGAATACATTAAAAGCACATCAGCGTGACTTGGTTGGATAGTAAATTAACTAAAAATCAATATCCATTTAGTTAAATGGGTTTAGCAAGAGTGCCAACCAGACGCAAGCAACGACGAATTCTAACCATTGACGCTATTTCTTCTCTGGGCTCCAACACTATGACTGACTCGCTGAATAAATCAGTCTGCAAGTTTGATTCATAAAATCTTACTGACGTGCATCTCGAGCTGAGTTACAATCACAATTCATGCAAGAACCACTAGGCAAAAATGATTAGACAAGGCTTAGTTAGACTTTAACCATCTCTAGCATCTGCGCTTTCCAGTAAGTACAGGCATAAAGATAAGAGGAGTTCAGCTCCAAAAATATCCCTTTGTGGGTCCTAAAATGAAGGCATGAGCAGAACTGTTGTGGTGCAGTTTCCTCTCTCTGGCATTTCTCATGTTCTCCCTCTTGTGGCAGAAGAGACTCATTTCTTTCCTTCAAGAAAAAGCAAAACCTTCAATACATTCAATAAACGGCTTTCTGCATGAGCCGGCACATATTGCTGAGTCAACACAAAAGAAAAAAACCAAAAGCCATTGCAAAACAAAACAGAAGGTTTCTACTATCTCTTCTTTTCATTTGTAATAGGGACACTTGCATCAGTCAAGCACTGATACCAGAAATGAGAGATCCCACCACATCACCTCCTTCCTTTATAGCTATGGTTTTCAACCACCTCCTTTGATACTCATATTTGCCCCATTGTGTTGTAAACAGTACTCACTACCATGTAAAGCTCATCCTCTTCTAAGCTTTCATCTCTTTGGCAGGACTGAGATTTACCTATGTGGAAAACCAGCAGCAGCTGAGTAAAGATGTTGGAAAGGTGGGAAACAGAGGAACCAAAGGCCACTCTCCGCAGGCAGCTGCAGAGAACAGCCCAGAGCAGAGACATCAGCTCTGCTCACTCTGCTGCCACGCAACTGGAAACAAGGATCCATGAATCATAGAATGGTTTGAGTTGGAAGGGACCTTAAAGATCATAGAATCATAGATCATCCAGTTCCAATCCCCCTGCCCTGGGCAGGGACACCTCCCACCAGACCAGGTTGCTCAAAGCCCCGTCCAGCCTGGCCTTGAACCCCTCCAGGGATGGGGCAGCCACAGCTTCTCTGGGCAACCTGTTCCAGTGTCTCACCACCCTCACAGCAAAGAATTTCTTCCTAAAATCTAATCTAAATCTCCCCTCTTTCAGTTTAAAACCATTACCCCTCATCCTATGGCTCCTGTCCCTGATCAAGAGTCCCTCCCCATCTCTCCTGTAGCCCCTTTAGGGACTGGAAGGGGCTATAAGGTCTCACCGGAGCCTTCTCTTCTCCAGGCTGAACAATCCCAACTCTCCAGCCTCAGCATCCATGAAGTGGGATTTTAAGAGCCATGGCATGTCAACACCTGTAATAATGGTCTTTCACGACACACAGTTCAAAAGAAAAATTAGTATGTCCTCTCCAAGGTTACATTACACACGGTCTGTTTCCAACACTTTTTTCTATAAGCTACATCCAGTGTCAACTCCCCTCAATTACACACATTCATTATTCAAGCTAATCCAACGTGCCCTTGAGAACTGGGATTAGGAAACAAGGGTATCACTGCAGGGACAGACATATCTTTAAATGACTGCAGCTTTAAACAGTCTACAGACGGCTAAATCAGGCCAAAAGAGTGAAAATAAAATTTAGCCCCCAGATATAATTTACTCTTAGTGCATCACATTTTTACGCTCAAGAACAAACTAACAACATGTTACTTCTAATCACAATTTTATTCTGCTGTCCACAGTTTACAAGCTTCACACTATGTGTGGGAATTTTCTTCTAAACAGCTATATTATAACATTCAATTTCCTTAAAATGTTTTTCAAATGAGTATCAAAGTGAAAGGAAGAAATTCAATGAGGATCATTAACTAGATACAGAATTTTGACGTAACCATGAAGGTTCACTGAAAGAATTAAATAAAGCAGACAAGAATAGAATATCACAGGAATAACTACGTCATGCCAAAGCCTTCACTTCTAAGCAGAGTTTATACAGTATTCAGGGCCTGCAGAAGAATTTCTCCATTTTTCTCCAGCATTTTAAAATTTTTTATTTATTTACAGTCATTTTCTATTTACTTTAAAAACTGCACGTTTCCTTGGCATCTGTGCTAAGCGTCATGGGACTGTAGGCAGTGATGAGGGTCCTTAAGTAATGCTACATCTACATTCTCAGAGAGTCCTTTTGATGAAGGTTCACTGAATTTGGAGCAAACCTGGGAAATCTCCCCTTTCAAATGGTGCATGCTCTGCTGGTCCCACCTACCCTCAAACCCACTATCAGCTACACAGCAGGAGGGTGCATACTCATTGACAAGTATTGCTAAGAAAGTTTGCCTCCTAGAATGGCTACACACAGAGCTTCAACTTGTAGTTCAACAATTAGTACTTTAAATAAGTTCTATTCAACCCATCTTGATCATAACACTATGATAGAATCAAATTGTTTGAACTTTTTCAAGGTCATAACAAGCCAAGAACCAAGGTTTCACCACCAAAGTTTCACCTCCTCACCATGGAGGCTACAGGAAAAAATAAATAAAAAAAATCACTGCCAGAAATTAGCAGCCTCATTTCTCTGATCATGAAGCACTACCAGTTCTGTCCAATTAATCATGACAACAGCCATTTGCATATACACAATTCACCCAGGCCATTAGGATAACATCAATAAAGTGACAGTTTGTTAGCACTCACATGGCACTTTAAATTACCCAGATGCAATAACTGATTAAGAAGTTCGAGAAACTATCAAGTGAGAGCAGTCCATCCTTTAGATGGCGAGAAATTTTTTTTAAGAACTGAGAATTTATTAGGTTTGGTTCCCCCTTCTCCTCCCCCCCCCCCCCCAAATCTCAGTATCTCAGAGGAATTTCATAGGTATGGTTATATTTGGGGGTTGTGATAGTCAAAGTTATGATATAAATAAGTTATGATCTCCTCCCTGTGACATATTCTAAGCCAGACCTCAACTACTGCATATCTCAGGTTTTCCAGTTCATTTGCATGGATTCAAATTCCATTCCAGTTCAAACCTGTACAAAGGACCTTTTCTAGACCCACAAGAAGTTGCCTCTCCTGCTTTTTCTGAGGATATCCCCCCCTCCCTCCGCATTTTCTGAGTCTCATCTTCTTCTAGCGATGCAGAAAGCACTGAAATACACACAAGGCAAAAAACCATATTTTAATGTATTATTTAACCATTTCTGACCGCTCTTGTGGCTTCTAAATTCCGAACAGCCCAGGACTAGCTCTGCACACACCTCACAAAACATCAAGCCCCCTCATGTGGTAGTAATTACAAAACTCCCTGAGGAGTAGACCTTGATGGACGCTTCAGTTGAAAGCTATTTTCTAGTTCATATTGATTCCAATTAGCAATTAGGTTTTGGAACAGAACAAAAGGTCTGCCAGAACACAAAACTACTGGGACTATCACTCTTAGGGATCTGACTGGACACAACATCCTGACACTGAAAAAGGGTGTTGGAACTGACCAACAAAGAAGAAAATCATCCCTCCCCTTGTCCCTCCACGAAATCACGTGTTAAGGGAGATTCTCCTTTCTATCATTATGTTTAATCCAGATTATCAAGGCCTGATATCCCTGGCTTTGATAATGGCCATGGCATTTATTCACATGAAGAGTTTCCACTACAGAATCAGTACTGAGCACCAGCCACGCCATAGCTGGAAGTGCATATCTTTTAGGAAATCACCACTAAAATATCAACCCCTCCCCTGCAGATCACACACCGGCTGCTGAGGCTGGCATGCCCTCCCAACCCATCACCAAGCCACACTGTCTCACTGGGAGCCACGCAGTAATAGCTGGCAACTGCTGCCTCAAGGGTGGCTTTCACTGAAGACTTATAGAGGACATCTCATCTATTGTGCTACTAAATGACACAGGTTTGGACCAGTGAACTCTACCTCCTGGGATGATGAATCCATCCCGATGTTTTCTGGGTTACCTGGAAGGTGAACACCAGCAGAGGTGTTGTCAAGAAGCCACACGCACAGACCATTTCATGCCCTGCATTCCAGTTCTGCTCAGTTCCACACCTGGACTCATGCAATTAGATTGAAACAAGCTAAAAATCCCAACTGAGCAAATTCCATTCCTGGTCTCTGCCTCAGTCTTCCTTTCTGTAAAATACACACAATACATTTACAGAAATGGAGCTATTTTTTACTGAACTCCAGCTAACAAAAGACCAGAGGAGATCTTGCCTGTTCTTCCACAAGTGGCCAGGCTGCAGCTAAGCAACTACAGGTTAACACTGTTCAGCAGAGAAGCCTCCAAGAGCAGTAGGTAGCAAACAGCACTTTTACCATCACTGCAGCTGAGCTGGCTTCAATAGAGAAGGAAGTTGTTCTTTCAAAATAAAAAACCAACCAACCAACCCACCCACCCACCCCAACCCCCCCAAAACAGTTAACAACGTCCCTGAGGAGGTAGGAAGGACCAGTGGAAGAACTGACAGTTCAGTAAACAGGAGCAGTGTTCCCCTTGTGCCACCACAACAGATGGGCAACTAAAAAGAAAAGAAAAGAGAAAAAAAAATACTACAGAAAACACCACAAAATTTATGATTCGAAGGTGTTGAACATTCCTAGTGCTAGCAGGACTATCCAGAATGATCACTTCACTACGACAACGGACATTTGGCAGAAATATTGAAGCATCTTTTTCAGAGCTTAAGTTATCTCTAGCTGTTAAAGACATGATAAAACCTAGTGGAGGGGTAGCTTAGCTCCCACCTGCTGCTGCAGAGCCCATCTGGTGCCAGCCCCTGTCAGAGACAGAATACCAGGCCTTGGGTCAGATCCAGTCTAGCAACTGTTGCATTCTCACAAAAAGAAAACAACAGACTTAGATAATTTGATAATTAACGGCTCAGCAAGGGTTCTGTCCAGGGAAACTGAACTGTCAGTGAAGAGAGGCCTTAATCACGCTTTGTTTTAGTCATTGTCAGAGAAAGGCTATTGCTGCAGAGATTTCTTCAAGTACGATATTCCTCTTGTTTTAGATAATTCAGAAAGGAGTGTTGAGAGCAGGAGATGAGAGGTGCATAAATCAGATTCAAAGTCATGAAATCAGAGTATACTTTACTTTTGTTCAGCAGGAACCACAAACTTCCAAAAGTTTACTTATATTCCTCTATGCAAATGCTCATTTCTCAATTCCACACTACCATCTGCTCACCTACAGCATCAGAGAAATGAAAGAAAATGATTTCTAAACTCTCTGTGGAGTAGCCAAGTCTGCCAGTAACACCACCTTGGGTCTCTGAGAGGCTGAAAATTCAGTATGGATAAATTATTGGGATGCTCTGAGTGAGAGGAATTACCTGATTAATTAATAAGCCCAAGAATTCACAAGGGTGGCTTGGTAGTGTACAGCCCTTTGAGGCAGTAAAGCAAGTTTTAGGGCATTTTCCATTATATCAGAAAACACCCAAGAGGCACAGTGCAAAATAAGGGTGCCAGTTCTGTCATCCACGTTCAGATTTAATAAACATTATGAAAGAGTAAACTTCTCTTGAAGTGTTATGTCAGATCAGGCACAGTCTTCTCCACAGGCAACACAAGGCATAAAGCACCAGCATAAAACCCTTCTAGGTGCTCTACCTAATCCAATATTAACACTGATGAATTGGTCCTATGGATAAGCATCACATTTATACTGCCAGGTGCTCTAGCAACACACAGCTGGTATTAATAAGCATGGAACTAGGGTACTTAAAAGCAGTAATTCCCAAAGCATCTCACCAGTAGTGTCCTTAGGGACCCTTCCCAACCCCTAAAGAGCTGCCTAAGAAACCTCTCCACTGGTCTGGTCCCCTTGGTTCAAGGCAATAATTCACATCCCACTCTCCCTTGTGTGTTTCTCCTATACTGAAGTCTCTCTCTACCACATATAAGCTGATACTGGATCTCCAAAATCAAGCTGGAAGCAAATTACAACATAAAATACCATATTGTAAGGCTCTAAGTGGTGCCACTGTCAGCAGGCACAAAACTGCCCAAGTCTGCCCCATCCCAGCAACCCCCTGACAATAACATCTAAGAGCCCCTTCACATCACTGCTGGTTTCGAGCAGATCCCCCTCATTTCCTTGGAATCTCATTCTCTTCCCCACAACGATGGTTGAACTATTTTCTGCCTCCCAAGGGAGAGCTGGATGCCTGTCACTTGAATTGCTTACAGCCAGGCTGGACAAAGCACATGAGAATATGCCGGGGGGAACAATGCTGCATATGATTTCTCAGCATTCCTGGGAGCTGCAGACAGAAAGGGATTGATGGAGCCAAAGCCCTCCCCTCCCATCGCCCTTCAGTTCGGACTCCTCACTCCAGAGGGGTGTCTGACCCAGTGGGCTAATCGGCAAAGCACACAGATTTTCCCACACAGAAAGCCAAAACAATGATTTTTTTCAAAGCTTCACTTCAAGAGCTAAACACAAAAGGCCTCCATGCTTTGGGCAATGGGAAACAAGCCCCCGATTCCACCTTTTTAGAGGTGCTTAAAGTGGTGTAACTTCGGGAAGATGCTGCGCTCTGTACGGGAAGGAAACAAGTCCTCAGAAAGCAGGAGAAGACAGTGGTCGGTTCAGCCAGGGCTTTTCTATCTCTTAACCCTGCACCTCCCTTTGCACCCAGCTGAGAAAGCATCTCAGGCAGCAGATTGTGGTTAACTATGGGGAAAGGAATGGGGATTACGAGCGTGAGCACAGAGACAACTTCTGGAGCACATAACACCCTGGAGTGTGAGGTGTAGAACACTTCAGGGTAGAAACCAGCCCTACTGTTGTCCATTTTCACTATATTTAAGGAAATTACTTTAGGAGTTTGTCTTTGTTTTTTTTTAAAGCACACAAATACTTAAACAACACACCCAATTCACATAATCGAAACCACCCTCTTAAGTCTTGGGTTTTGGCAGATCACTCAAAACAATGAGGAAAAACAACCTGACATTATTTTATTTCTTAAGTTTCACATCCTTTTTCTATAACTTAGAGGCAGGTTTGTAACCCTTGTAATTTGTGTTCCATTTCCAGTTACCTCCGCTAAAAGCATTGTCCAAAACGTGTCCAAAATACTCTAAGGCCTTGGTGCTGAGCCAACTATAACCAACCCAACATGCTTCTGACAGTATTTTCAAATGTTTAACGTATCTAAGAATTCCAAGAAATTTTATATGGGCAGATCTCTGAATTTGACCTTTTTTTTTCACCTATACTCTCAGTACTTGCTACATACAAGTATGTATAGATGGTGTCTTCCCAAAAAATAGACAGAATCATTTATTGTGTTGGCGCTCAGGGCAGGAGAGGCAGGAAGCAGAGAAGGACCGACTTCATAAACCATTTTCACAAGTCATAACTATCAAATCTTACCAATGCTTAATCAGAAAAGTCAAAGAAACTTCTCCAAAGTGAGGGATAATTTCTTGCCATCATCAGATATTTAAAAAAGTTTACAAGAATATTGGTAACAAGAAAAACGAAGCTCTTATTCTGATCTCCCAAGTGTTTAGTCTGATTTTTTTTTTCAAAACTTTTCAATATTCAGTACAAATTTCCCTTGGATAAGGCATAAGTGTAGAAAGTTTTCATCTCCACAGTGAACTTTATAAAGAATTATAAATGGTTGGAAATGGGGAGCAAAATGGCACAATACTTTGCAGCAAATAAAGAGTAAACTGATACATATTTTAGATTGCTTACTACTGCTAAAATGAGCAGTTACTGGTATGTAATTATATTTCTTTATGTGTTATTTGACTGTCATGCCATAAACACATTTACTCATACAACATGCAATCTCAGACTCATGAAAATAATGTGGATCCCAGTATGGATCCCATCTGAGCACATCGCAACCTTTAGTGTTCAATCGTAACCCCAGGGGTTATTAACTGTCTGTCACAAACAAAGAACTGAGGCCTTACATAACTAAGCAACTGGCTTGGGGTCAGAATGATGACTCAGGTCTCCCAAAACCAGTGCTCTAACCATTAGGCTTCCTTAGATTCCCTTACCCTTTGTATTCTGGTCTTTATCCACAGCATCTCAATGGTGAGAACATCAGTGAGAAGTCCATGGTGATACATGGTCTTTCTCATTTCTCATTCTGAAGCCAGTAGCTCTGCATATCCCAGCAACCTCATAAAAACAGGATGCTCAGTAGAAAAGGCTTTACAGTCTATGGAGATAACTTAATGACTTCCCCTACCAGCTGGACATCTGATTTATGTTTTGATAAACAGAAGGTGCTGGGAGACAAGGCCATCCCATGGTAGGTACTGCCAGGATACTGCCTTCGCCACTCACATTGGAGGAGTGTGCCTGCTGCCCATCCAACAACAAAATATTAAATAAGGTTTAGAGGAAGAAAAAAAAGAAATAAATCTTCACACAGGCATTTTTTTCTCTCATGCTCATGATACCAGTAGCAAAGCCCAATCCACTTGGTTGGTAATGGTCAGCTCATGGTAAATGACCAACTCGCAACTGGTCCCACTACAGGGATAAACAGCAAGAGAAGCCGCATCTGAAGTTACTGGGAAGCAATGGTTGTACCTTGTACTCCTGGGAACGGCAGAGGCCCCAATGCTAGCTCAGTGTCATGGGTTATTAATGAACTAGCACATACATTACGCTTCCCAGCTGAAGTGTAATGGCCTTTTTATAGATCCGTTAGAACTGAGTTAATTTAAAAGGAGATTTTCAAATAGCTCATCTCATTCGTTTCTCAACTCCCTGCCAGATTCACTGGCTCAGTTCATTAAACCTGCCAACACAGCGTGACCGAATATCCATTTCCACTCCAAGATGTTACTGCGCTTGGAAAGTTTAGAGAGCGCATTTTTGCTGCAAAGGCTGTGGGAGGGCAGAGAGCTTCTGCTGCAACCCCAACTGCTCCCAAAACACTGCTGAAATTCAACAGCTCTTCTCTTAAAGGACCCAGTCCTCCTAACAACTTACTCAAATCACTTAGTAATTGTCAAAGCCTCTGCCAGAGAAGGCGCACTGTGAGCTCTTTCTCCTTACTACTGACTTTTTAAGACAAGAAATTCCTACAAGAGCAAGGGACTGTCCTGTCTGTGGGGTCAAGAGATGACAAACTCCAGCCCATTTTCTCATGTAGCATCTCCCAACTGTAGGATAGAAAATGAAGACCTGGGGTCCACCCCTAGTCCACACCTGCTGTAATGTTTTATAGCTCATGCCCTCTTCTTGGTTAAGAACAGGTTTAATGACCTATTCCTTTCAGAAGCACGCTGATTACACAAGAGCTGCCAAACTTACCTTCCAGACCACTGTGTCCCTGCCTAGACTGAAGCAACTGTTGAAATTAGAGTCACTAGTGAAACAGGTAACTGTTAAAGCAGTAAAATGAAGAGCCTATCTGCTACTACAAAATATCCCAAACAAAGATCAGAACAGTTCCTGAACCTTTTTTCCATGATACTTTTAAAAAAAGGCAAAACAATTATTAGACTTATCATACTATACCACCACCTAGTGTTCTCCCATTCCTCCCTTGGGCTCCCCTTAAGAATTACTTTTACACTTTAAACGATGTATTTGTTGGAACATAAACTACCATCTTGTTTCAAAGTGCCGATTCCAGTATCACAGCCCCCAAAAGCTGTAGATTCACAAAGGATTTGTATTTCCATTTGGTCCAAACCTCTTGGATAACCCAAACATTAATGATGGAAAAAAGCACTGACTTAAGTGCTATTCCATTCAAATGCTGGAGAAGCCTGCCTTATGGAAATGCTTTGGGGAGGCGTTGGGGGGGGTGTTCCCATTTAAAAGCAACATTCTTTCTTATATGGAATGGATCGCCATGTAACCACCAAGATTGTAGCATCAGACAACTTTCTGAAAGTCAAAACAAGTTATTATCATTCCTTAAAAATGCTGTTGCCTGCTTTGTTGCTAGACTTATACTTGCTAATAATGCTAACATTATACTTCCTGAGAATAAATAAAAATCAACAAAATAGTATTGTTGATTATTCCAATAAACATTCAACAAACAGACAGTTTGTGTTTGTTTTGTTAAATTAGTCCCATCCCTAAACACTGTGACTGATCTGAAAGCCCCCTTTGCTTAGAGCAGCTGCTTGTGGAGAAACCCTACAGCAGATGCAAGTATCAAATATAAATTACAGTAAAACCAGTTGATAACACACAGCTGGTTTCAACATATGAAATGGAAGCATTAACCCCTTCAAGCATGTCCAAGAAGTTTCGACATGACTGTCGTTCACAGGCTGCGACACAAACAAGGCTGTTTCGTGCAGTCCCTGCTGTGGACCGGTACCTGCAGGAGTCCTGGGGCCACAGCAAGGCTGGAGACCTTTTCCTGAGATGTCTCAGGAGAAACAGAAGGAGAGACACCCCCAGCAACACTGACTTCAACTCTCCTGCAAAGCCACTCGTGTAGACCTCTATATGAGATATTCTAGATAAAAGCCAGATGGGATTAGAAAGGCTCCATAAATCCTTGGTGAAGGATGGAGAGTACCTAAATATTGTCTAGGTGCAGACTTCTATAATGTCTTTTTATTTTTGAAGTCCAGCTGCATCCAGCTCTGGAAGGACATAGACCTGTTGGAACGGGTGCAGAGGAGGCCACAAAGATGCTCTGAGGGCTGGAGCCCTTCTCCTATGAAGACAGGCTGAGAGAGTTGGGGTTGTTCAGCCTGGAGAAGAGAAGGCTCTGGGGAGACCTTAGAGCCCCTTCCAGTCCCTAAAGGGGCTACAAGAGAGATGGGGAGGGACTCTTGATCAGGGACAGGAGCCATAGGATGAGGGGGAACAGTTTTAAATTGAGAGAGGGGAGATTTAGATTAGATTTTAGGAAGAAATTCTTTGCTGTGAGGGTGGTGAGACACTGGAACAGGTTGCCCAGAGAAGCTGTGGCTGCCCCATCCCTGGAGGGGTTCAAGGCCAGGCTGGATGGGGCTTTGAGCAACCTGGTCTGGTGGGAGGTGTCCCTGCCCAGGGCAGGGGGTTGGAACTTGATGATCTTTAAGGTCCCTTCCAACTGGAACCATTCTGTGATTCTATGAAGTCAGCATTTTCATAAAATTAACCCCTTTGAAAAGAAATAGCAACATTAGCTTCAAGAAGTCTTTCCCACAGCATGTTTAACTAAACAACAGCTGGTTTACACACTTCATCAAGTCCCATAAACAGCAAACCCAAGTTCTACTCATAGTAGGATGACAGGCTGAAAGCCCTTATGTATAGATGGACTCTGTATTTAGAAAAAAAAAAAAAAAAAAGAGAGCGGAGGATATTAAAAGAGTTGGAGAAGAGAGAATAGATCCTATTTCATGCAGCTTAGGAAGCTTTTCTGTTACAAGTGAGTAATGGGGTAACAGAGAGCAGAGGCAATGTCTCTGCAGGGGTCCTGCTGCCTTTATGAGCTCTCTCACTACCAGAGCTTGACATTAGATCAACAAGTAACAAGACTCTGTTGACAGTAAATACAAGGCAGAGGTTGTGTATACAGCAGATGTTATCAAATCTTCAGGTGTTAGCTTCAGTTGTGTGCAGATTACAAGCAGGAGGCAGTTTAACCTGTAAAAGGGAGTTCATGGAAGGGGCACCAAGGCTGTTCGCAGAGGAAAGAACTGCTCAAGCTTCTCAGATGATCAGTTATACGTGAAAAGCCTCCATAGAGCTGCCCTCCACACACAGGCAGGGATCCACCGCTTCAGCTCACTCTCAGTAGCCCCATTTCTGGTTTTGGCCCCACATTTCCTGTCCTGCAAGGTTCTGTCCCACCCCTCCTAATCACGTCACATGCCTCGTTTTTAGATGTTTTCAGCTGTCAAAAAGTTAAAACATTTAAGAGTTCCTTTTACAAACTCCAAGCACGTTAATGTTTTTGAACATGATTCTTGAAGGAAATCACATTCTACCAAGAAAAGCTACGCTTCTCTTTGGGATTGGTGTTCCCTGGAGGTCCCTTCTGACTGCTCATTCCATGATAGCGAAACTTGGCTGCCCCGCTGTTCCTTCAGTGCCATTCCACACTAACACCGCTAACGCTGCTCACGTTACCTCTTCTTAGACCTCCTGAATCCAAGCTACACACTTTCATCAAAGCAAACAGGATGTTGGGGGCTGGTCCCAGCAGGTAAACCTGTGCAGGAGCCACCTCGGGAGTAACTGACAATCCATATGGAGACAAGGAGAATTACAGTAGCCATACGTGGGTCAGACACTGCCTCTCTGCCTCCTACACCAGCCTCTTCTAGCCTCCTGGGAGCTCAACCATTCAGAAAGTATTCAAGCCCGTCAGGACACAGACCAGCTGAGGAAAGGCTCTGTCAGTTAACCCTATTGCAGCCTTTCTGAAAAAGAAGAGAAACAACTGCTCCCTCTCCCACCAAACTTCACTTGCTAGTGGAGAAAAAGAAGAAACAATGAATTGTGTTTTGAGCATAAGATCACACCCAGAGACAGTTTTTATGGGGTTTTTGGTTTGTTTTCTTTTTTGTTTGGGTTGGTTTGGGGTTTTTTTGGGTTAGTTTTTTTTTTTTTTAATGATCCAGAAAAGAAGTGACGGCACCTTCCAAAGGACTAGATACCGGATACTGAACACAGGGGGAAAATGGCCCCGTTTCCTATTCCATTTCGTCCTGTTCAAGCAGGAGGCAGTTCCCACCGCCGCCGCCGAGGCACGGGCTGCCGAAGCGACCGGCCGGCGGTTCCCGAGCCGCGCTCCCCCGGGCCGGGAGCCGGCAGCTCCCCCCGCCGCCCCGCCGGGACACACCGCGCCGCAGGGACAGGAGAGAAGGGGGGGGGAGAAAGGAGAGGAGCCGCCTCGGTTTCCCTGTCACCTTTGAGGGGGGCGGTTAGTTACCTCCGGGCTCCTCACGGCAGCCTTTGCAGCAGCATAGCCCCATGGCAGGTGACAGCGTCCCTCGCCGCCCCGGCCGGCCCGCTCCCGGCCAGGCGGGGCCGCCTCCAGCATCCCGGGCAGCGGGGGCTGCCGGGCCCGGGGCTCCCGACGGGATACGCGGGGGACAACGGCGGGCTGGTGTCCCGCGGGTCCCCGCCTTTGTCGCCCGTATTTCTAGCCGGCCTCGGGGCAGATCTCAGCGCTTCTCTCTGCCCGTTAAACTTCACCGGCTTATTAATTACACTCGCCCCTTTGAAGGGGTGAAAGCCGCCAGAGTGGCAGATGCTTGCGCTCAGATGGCCAGAGGGCAACAGAAGCCAAATGTAAACCTTCCGTGTGCGTAAAGAGGTACTAGAAAGGCCATTTCACCTCTTGCAAAATTATGTCAGCACAGGACAGGGTCCTTATCATATGCTCGCCCCTTCCCCCGCCCCCCACAAGAGTAAACACTTAACCATGTATCTCCAGGAGTCTCTGCAGAGATGGCAAGTACCGAGAGTCACAGGGACCTTGCATTCTTGCAAAGGTCAGCACTGCTCCAGCAACATTCAGGAGGCTTGTTTAAACACTTACTTTTAATTGCATTAACCTAACTAAATCACTAGCCACAAAGACAAGATAAGAGTTTGGTTCTGGGAACAGGAGAGAACACCATCCCGGGAACAGATGTTTGCTGGTTCTCTGATCGCTCCGTGTTTGTTTTCTAGACTCCGCAGCACTTAAATTAAACCAGCAGGGACCCTGCTTATTGCAGACCCACCGCCCAGAAGCAGCAATGCCCTAACCGTTGCAGTGTAATTTCACTGAATTTTCACTGAATTTTTTTTAGAGTTGGAAGGGACCGTATAGATCATCTAGTCCAACTCCCCTGCCGAAGCAGGATTGCTTAGAGAATGCTACTCAGGGCTGCATCCAGGCAGGTCTTGAAAATCTCCAAAGAAGGGGACTCCACAGCCTCCCTGGGCAGCCTGTTCCAGGGCTCTGGCACCCTCACTGTGGAGAAATTCTTCCTCATATTGGAGTGGAACCTCCCATGTTCCAACTTGTGCCCGTTGCCCCTCGTCCTGTCACTGGGAACCACTGAAAAGAGTCTGGCTCCCTCCTCCTTCAACCCACCCTTGAGATACTTATAGGCGTTAATAAGGTCTCCCCTCAACCTTCTTTTCTCCAGACTAAAGAGTCCCAGCTCTCTCAGCCTTTCCTTATAAGGGAGATGCTCCAATCCCCTAATCATCTTTTGCAGGGGATTGCAGGGCTGCGTTCTATGCAGCGACTCACAGGCAAACAGGCTGCCCTCGCACAGCCCGCATCGAGTGCTCAGAGGCAGATGTCACAAGCCAGACACTAAATGACAAAGTCTTCTTCAGGTTGGGTACTGAAGAGAGTGCTCTTTGACAGCGGCGTGCAATGCACAAAACAAATTAGAGTGCAGGTGGGAGGAGAAGAGATACACAAAGAGAAGTTTGGGGTAGGATGAGAGGGAATGGGGGTGGTAACAGGGAGCTCTATCTTTAAATATAGTTCAAATACCAGAAATAGCCCCAAACTGAGACCTGATAAGACTCTGAAGCTCCTGCTCCCATATGTATCCCAGTCTCTTGAGACTGAACCAATTCTTCAGACTGGACTTTCAGGAGAGAAATTGAATAAAATAAAGGATAAATGTCTACTGGATCTCCCCTCATCTAAAAAAAAATAAAAATAAGACTACAATAACGTGCTACAAAGAGGTCCTCCTGCAGAGTATCCAGCTGATGCCGCACCCTTGAGCCGTCCCAGATTACAAGCGTTCATTAGTACAAAAACTAAACCAGAACAAAACCAAATCCCACACAGGATGGAAGGTGGACAGGGCAGGAAAACCTTCCCACCACCACCAAACACACCAGAGGAAACTCCAGATATTCTTGTGGGAGAGCTGAAGGAAATCCAATATTCTGGCTCTGCTGGTACCAACTGGTTCCTCTTGGAGAGAGGCGTGAGAACTCATCTCAATTGTTTTGTTGAGCCTCTAAACTTGTCAAACAACGCCAATAGCTGAGAGTTGCTTAGAAATCCATCTCTTGTGCACAGTGCTACCTTCCCCTTGTAAAATAGCAGATACTTCTCTTTCTTCTTGGCTGGAGGGTGACCTGATCTCAGAGAACAGGCACATCAGCCACCTGCTTGAGTGGCTGGATGCTCTCCTGGCAACACTCCTGCATTTCATACGGAGCAAGTTCCAGAGAGCCCCTGAGCAGGGGTAAGACTTGCAGGTTCCAGAAAACTCACACGAAGTGTTTCCAAACAACGCCGTCAGATCAGTGGCAGATAAAAATGTGTGGGGAGGGCATTCTGCTCTCCAGCTGGTTCCAGCCTGGCAGCCAAGCCAGTTCCATGGGGATCATTACTAGAAGCTACCCCTCAGAGCAAGCCCTCATACTACCTAGATGTTGCCGAAATTGGAGCATTTTAGAAGTTTTAGGACTACTAAAAGTGGTGGTACATCACCTCACATCGACAGAGGCTCTTGTAGGGTAAACACACAGGCTTCTTTTGAACAATCAAGCTGACAACTTCAGTAAAGCATGTCATGGATTTTTCACTGAATTTCACTGAATTTTTTTTAGAGTTGGAAGGGACCATATAGATCATCTAGTCCAACCCCCCTGCTGAAGCAGGATTGCTTAGAGAATGCTACTCAGGACTGCAGGATTTTTGCATTTCTATTACTGAAAGATTACAATTCTAAACTCCCTTTCTTTTCACAAAATATTTGTAAAACTGACAGAAAATTTGTCTTCTCTTTTGATTATGTTACATTACATGAGGGAATTAAATGGTCCCAACTGAAAACAGCAGAGCCTCGTTTACTGCAATAACCATCGCTGGGTACTGAAGAGAACAATCTTCAGACACATTCATTGCAAGAGGAAGGCAGAGCCTCTGATGTCCTTACTACAGGGACATAATGTGACATTACCCAAGAGCATCACTACATTAAATGGAGTTAAAGAGCACTTAGCCCTTCCTTCACTTTTGCTCTGGATGGCAATAATAATTACAGTGAAGTTCAGCAATAAAACAAGCCAATATCAACAGCTTTCCACAGTTCGCAGGCGCATGAACCATCCACGCTTTCAATTTCACACAGCAAGATATAAATTTCATCCAAAACAAAGCAGCTCTTCAACACCAGTTCATAAAAAAAAAAAAAAAAAAAAAAGATGATTCATTTCAGAAAAACCTTCACTGTATTGGTGCCTTTGATAGGTGTTTGTGTCAGATTTTTGAGAGTTAAAGACTTGGGAATATACTTGGGAAACACAAAGTCCTGACAATAAAAACCCATCTCTGTGTAGCTAAAGAGCTGTTCATTGTTCACCAAAGGAACAGGAATATAGGAAAAATTCACCAATTAGATGTATGGCATTAAGTAGAGACCTAATCTCTAGTAAAGTAAAATACTACCACCACTATCACTTTCATAAAACCTCTGTTATGACCTGGAAAATCCATATAAGCAAGGACATACACGCTGTACACACCTTATGGGCACTTTGCAGATCATTTGTCATTTTAGCTTTAGAGGGCACGCATTTTGTTTCTTAAACTTAAGCCAATATGTGTCTGTTGTCAAACACACTGTCAGCCCAAATACTGCCAGACAGAAGCAGTGAGCAGGAGCCCAGGCCAGCAGAGTACACCGATACAAACCAAACACCTTTTCTGGGGGGAGGCTGGGGCGATGAAGGGGAGGGAAAAAAAAAAAAAAAAAAGCGCCATTTTGAAATAGCTGGACAATGTCTGGGAGATGCAGAAGCCAGATCTGTCATCCCATGGGAAATTCAAGATTCTTAATGGCTAAACCTCATTTAGTGTCTCTTTTGACTGCAGTCAGGCCCAGGCGGATCATCCCAGAAGGCAGCTAATGAAGGAGAGAGTGAGAACTACCTCCCAGATCTGCCGAAATATAAAGGCAACCCTAGAAATAAACCCTCATTCTAGACCCTGACACGTCGATTGTCTGAAACGGGTACAAACTCAGCTCCTGAAGGTTTTGAAGGCTCAACACAAGACTATCGCAGAGAGAGCCAAACCTGCATGGGTCAAACAAAACTGAGATTTCATAATAATTTTTTTTAATATTATATAAAATGTATTTCTATTTACACACATTGAAAATTTCAAATAGCTATTAGCCTATTCCTACAATAAGAAAGGTGGATATCCTTGCACTTTTCCAGCAACAAAACCTGCTTACTCTGCAGTAAGATTCTTTTGAGACCCGTTTTTGTTATTCTACAGAACTCCTTCTGTACAGCAGGAGCCGTTCTAAGTGGTATTTCTGTAATTCTTAACAATTTGACCTTTTAGATCCATGGTCAACCCTGCATATCTTCTCCTTCAACTGCACCTACCAACTTTAGACTAAGGTTTACAAAATCAGGAGTTAGAGTTCAATGTCTAAATCTTGATTTCAAATACTAAGCAATTAGGCTGATCTTTCAAAACCACCAAGAACTTACCCTGGGAAACGAACTGGGGCAGACCGAGTGTCGTAAGTTTTTCTGAATAACCAAAATACTTTGCACATTTTTTTTCCTCCAGCCATAGCTCTCAGCTTCACCATCTGAAATTCTTGATTTAAAGCTTATTCTCCCTCCCATTTCTTAAGAAATACGATAGTGTATTGGCTGCCACCGAAAAGGAAAACTGGCTGCTAAACACCATTGTGTGAATAATGAAATTCCCTATTTAACAACTGAGCTGAAGATCTGGAAACCACAGGTAAAGATTTCCATTTCAGTTAAGCCAACCACTTACATTCTAGGGAAAAACTGAAACAAAATAAAAGAAAAAAAAATGGCAAGAGAGCAGAGGAATATGCTATTCTCTTTCAATGATTCATTCCAGATGCGATGGTTCGCTGTGGCTGAAGGTATTTATTTTTCATTCCCTTACTAGAAGACAAATGGTTTCAGTGATTTCCAAATGTGTCAGAGTTGCATCTCTAGAGCCGGGTGAATGTTGCTTTTTAAACTTTTAGACACAAGGCAAGGATTATGAAGTGTTGTTTTTTTTCCTCAAACCCCTCCTAAAAGGCACAAAATGGTCTGAAGAACACAAACGTTGGCAACACCTTGAATCACCACTATGAGAACAGGCGAACTGTGCTTCGTGGAGAGCAGATCTGAGCCAGCCAGTATGAAGCAGATGCACTTGTGAAAAGCTGACTTTATACTAATTTATACTAATACCCATGTCCAAAATCCAGGAGAATATGTTAAAATTTTCAAGCTTGGCCAATAAAAGCTTGCTTTGTCTGATCTGAAAAGTTACTTATACTGTGAGCTGCCCTATATCATTCAAAAATTGACAAGTCAAGGAGCTGGTAAACTATCGACATCCTCTTCAAATGTTAGTCTTTCTAACATGGCAAGCGTGCTTTTTGAGAAGGCAGATTCAACCTGGATTATTCCCTTACTTGATTACCAAAATACATAGTGAAGGTCAAGTAAAAGTGGCTTCCCCAGCCACAATGGGAACATCCTGTGACCCTCCACAGAACTCCTAATAGCTGTTGGATCTCGGGAAGAGAATATTTTGGCAATGTAATAGCACAGGTAGAAGAGTACATTACAGTCAAGTCTTAATTCATACATCTCTAAATACTGTAACTCCCTTAAATACCTACTTCATCTCTTATATGAGCCTAAAACTGGAGAGCGAGTTTTCTGGGCTACTATTTATTACTAAAGGGACATGCAGCCTCCCCCAAGGCTTCTTTCCCCTGAGACTGGAGAAGTCTAAACCATTCTCCCCTTCCAAGCCCCTATTCTCCATCATCCCCAGCCCCCAAAGGCCCAACCCTCCAAATACACACTTCTAATGCCTTTAACATAAACTGTGAAGGACATGTTTTTGCAAACTCTGGTTCTCCAGGCTGGTAAAACTCTGAAAAATAACCTGCTGAGAGAAGAATCAGACCTTCACGGTTTAAAGGAACAATTTATAGTTCATCCACTCCTCACGGAAGACATTGGCACAGAAGAACATGAGTTGGATAAAGGTACATCACTAGACTGTGAGAGAGGTAGGTACTGTGTGGAAATACATCTTTTGTATTCACACATTGTCTTTTCCCAGGTGATATAAGAACACATTCCCATTTTCCAGGCTCGGCTAGGCTTTATAACAGGGCACAATATTTCAGAACATACAACCGTGTCCTATTAAACAGTTTCTAGTCCAGAGTCATAAGATACTGAATTTACGAAAAGTTATTCTGATTTGAGCAGGTCTATTCCCTCCTCTTTTCCCTCCAATCACTGCAATCCCAAGAGAATTTCAGCATCTGCAGTTATACCATCTGACACTCATCTGACAAGAATTTGCACAGGCATTTTGACATTTTTTCCATAGCACTGACCATATTTTAAAAGAGATTCCCAGGTGTCCACCTTCTTTATTCCTTCCATTCAAATAACGGCTCTGCAACCCAAAGTACTTGTTTAAATGAAAAAGGAGTCTCGCAAATTCTGATGGACCATCTGTTGTACACAAGAAGCTCACAGCTTCCCAAGCAAATTCAAAATAGAAGAATTTTAGGTGCAAACATCGACAAATGAAGAAATCTTGGTTGTAAATTCCAATATACCTTTAGCCACATCGTGCTAGAGAGTAAATCCCCAGGTCTTTGCTTCAGGGGCATTAGCAAGCTCTTAGGCTTCTGGCATTGAAGTACTGAGGAAACAATGAAAAATCCCCAAATATTCAGCCTTACCCCTTGGGCAAAGTCCCTTTATAATGAGCCTTCTGCACCTGGTCCTGGCAAAGCTGATGTCCTTGCTGGTCCACTTTTGTCAGGAGAAAGGCAATGTGTTCCCTGATTAGAGAGTGCTGGGACAATAAGATTGCAGAATCTTAAGATAATGGCAAGAAGGTCTGAGACGGATAGAAAATATCTGGACTCCTACAGCATGGGATACCTTGGGGGAGGTGGTTTAGAAACAACTCCTTATGTGCAGCTTAATCATGATTTCATCAAAGTTAGTGAGATCAAAGCAGAACCCTGTGATGTTGTCAGCATTACAACTGAAGGTGGAACTGAGCTTTCCAAGAGGAAATAGCCATGACCTCAAAACACTAATGGCAGAGGACGCTTAATTCCCTCCCACTGCTCCTCCCCAGTCGTTATGTTGTCCCTTCATTAAGACAGTTACCTCACAGATCCACAGCCATATTTATGACACCTTCCACAGACCCCCATCAGCTTCAGAACAGGGGCTCAGGAAGTAATATTTCTCTTAGCTAGAATGATCATAGGCAAAATATTTCCAGTTGTACTAACTTTACTCTCTGCTGTGATGTGTTTGGGTCACAGAGCTCACTAAAGGTAGGATGTGTTCTTTCATCTTCTGCAGTGTCAGCAACACATGACACTGATGATCCATGTTCAAGACCTATAAGGACATAGGGACAGAAATAAATTGCTGAACCCTGGTCTGTCCACTCAAAACAGACCATAGGAAATTTAGCCTGGAAAAGATCTTCCAAACCCTCCCAGAAGGCATCATTTCGACTCTCCAGTTCATATACAGACCACATGGTCTCAAAGCAGAGCCTTTATGGCCTCTGTGGAGTGGGGGGATTCTCACACCAGCACAGCTAGAAGGCTGCTCATCTTTGTAGACATTTATATTTGTGTTAAGAAAAGTAATCTTTCTCCACATTACTCCAGTATGCCAGTACAGGCTTTCTTTTGACATAATTATACCAGTACAGTATTCCTAATGTAGACAAGGCTCTTCATCTCTTAAGTCAGCAGCTGCCCATGTGCTGATAAATCCTCACGGTAAAATCCACAACTCTGAATCCAGGGAAGCAACACAGTTTGTACAATTATCCTTCAATGCAAAGAATATATGGTTGGTTATAACAGTCTTTCAGACACTCCCTTTTAACACTGTATACTTTTGATTTCATAGCTCTTTTCTTTGTTCTCTCAAATTCCTCTTGCCCGCTCCCCAAGTTTTCACCAGTGTCAGACAGCTGGTGATTAAAAGCAAAGCCCAGAACTAACAATAACGCTTCACGAGTTCAACATGATGTATAGCATCTTTGGTACCACACGGAGGCCTGGATATCAACATCTTCTTAAGTGGATTTCAATTAGATGAGCAATGGTTTATGGATGTAGAATACACCACCTAATCCTGCAGTTACAAAGACATCTCTCTCCTCTGGCTGAGATTCAAAGCCAGACTTTGGAAGAACGTCTCTGCACTGCGCTGTGCACCTGCCACAACAGAGATAGAAGACACAAACTTGGAGAAAATAAACATTTAGAGTCTGTTAAAAGGGAGAGTTCTATAATTACAAGCGGCCTGAACTTTGTCTTCCTAATGGAAGAAATCACATCCATTTCAATTAGAGTGCTTGAAGAAAACTGGGAAGATTAAGTTTATCAGAACGTGCTACACAAAACAGAGCATGGTCCCGATTCCAGCTGCCTCGCTGCTTTTACGGAACAGTGCCTCAAGCAGAGCCCCTGCGATGGGTACCATAGAGACGCTGTGAAGCTTAAATTAAACTTAGGAGAATAAAGTTGTTGCAACGCCATTAAATTCAACACAGATTAGCCACGCTTCACTAAGCTGAGCTCCTCTTAAATTTTTTTTAAAAATAAGATGGAAAACGTTAGTTCAAAACACAGCCTTTTCAGGTGCTTGTAGTAAAAAGGAGGACTTTTCAAGATCTGGTATTTTACAACTGTTTAGAAACAGACTACTAAAATAATAAAGCCAATGCCATTTCTAGTGTTAATAATATAAACTCAGAACTTGATTCTTTACTGGCACAGGTCAGGTCTATTAAATGCAGCGCAATGTGAAATTTAAAATGGTATGATATCCTCTACATACCAGAAGATACACCTAGGCATACTCATACATGCCCTATAGGGAAGCTACACCTATAACTGGTACAGGTAGTTAAAACTATTCCCAGAAAAAAAATCAACAGAAAAGGTGAAACACAGCCGTGCTGGTTAGTAACTAAGTCTCAATCAAAATTGTCATGATACTTCCCCTTTAAGCCAAAAAACTTTAACCAGCTCAAACAGGCTATGTTCAAGTTACTCAAATTCAGTGGAATTAACTTCTCTACAGAGAATAAAGCTCTTGGGAAGGGGGAATTGCTTCCAGTGCCCTGAAATGCATGTAAATCCGATATCCAAGCATCTACAGGATCCTGTCTATTAGAAGAGCCTGCATCGCAAAAAATCCCACACATTCTGGACATGCCAAAGATTCCACATCCATCCCTTGCTTAATGAATTTCTTAGAACAACAGGAACTGATGGAAAAAAGACTGATATTCTTATAATTTATTATTTTTAAAAACCACAAAATTAATTCCTTAGTTTGCCACTCTACTTTGCAGGGGCGCTCTAAGTAACAAAATTTCACGCATTCCATTTTTTATGCAATTAGTGTCAATATTTCTCAACAATTCAGGTGGCAAACCGATTTCTTTCCCTGTGGCAACTTGCATCTTCTAAAATGTATTCACAAACATCAAGTCCCAGACGGACCTGCGTGATGACCTAGCCTAAGCTCCTGCATAACACACTCAAACCTTATCAGCAAGTTCAGAGTCAGGCAGATATTTTGGGAGCAACCCAGTTGATAGGACCCTACCCAGAGGTAAGGCTGAGTACAGGCATGTGTGGAGGATAAGAATCTGAAAATCATTAAAAAAAGAGCGTGTAAGTCACTTCAACACCCCAGCCTTCCTCCCCCACTCATCCTACCTAATCAGTACTTTGGAAATACTTAAAGCTAAAAGAAAGCTTTTACAATGTAACATTAAGTTCTTGTTACTTTATAGCAGGACGACTTACTTAAAGTATAAATCTTCAGTGTTATGCCCCAGGCACTACATTTTTGCCATATTTCTTCCTCCTCCTCCCTCCTATGAAGTTCAGAAAGCCCAGTGGGAGCTGGTTCTCACCGAAAGCACACGAGTGATCCCTGAAGCATTTCAGAGAAACACGAGGGGAGGGGGGGGTGCCGATGACCCCACACAGCTGTTTGGCAGCTGCCACTTCAAACTGGCATTAGTGCATCATTCACAGGCACCGTTTCATAAACATCCCAGATATCGCCTTCCTTAGTATAATAGGTATAATTCCTTTTGGATACTGGAGCAGCACATGACCAGCTTTGCCTCCCTTCTCCCCCTTTTGCGTGGGCTGTGTGAAAAGGAAATGTGTTTTATTTTTCTTACCTTTGCTCCCCAGAATGACTTCCAGCTGGTATTTTCAAGTCATTACAGTGTGTTACACTGAGCAGTTAAACCACCCGCACTAGCAGGCACCTCAGTGGAGCTGCCTTATAGGATTGTCAGCACATAGTGTGGTTTGGGATGATGGTTCCCTCTCATTTAGATATGGGTTTTCTAAAAAAATATGTCAGAATTCCCTTCTGGAGCAGTCTGGGGAGCAAATATTTTGGTTTCTTTCAGTTATGTGCCATCCTGCATCGGTTTAGAGACCTTCTTGCTCTCTTTCCAGAGAACGCAATGTGACTGATGCAGCTTGAGAGCGTGTATGTGCTTCCCTATATCCTGCATAGCCCACGCTCACTGCACACACCGCAGAAAGCAAATCCACAGCATCTCAAAGCAGGTAGGAAGTGACAGAGTAAAGCCACAAGCCATTAAATGCTGCAGATGTTACAGCAATTCTGTAATGACAACAGCAGGAGCGCAGCAGCTACACAAAAAAATGAGTTACTGCTCCCTGTCCACAAAATTTTACATTTAGAAACAAAGAGATGTTTTCTCTATTCTTGATATTCTAAAGCATGAGCTCTGCAGGCAGATACATTCATCCACTGACAGATTCAGGATCCACAGAGTATTAAAATAAATTAACCACCTCAACAAACAAAGAATCATCATCCATCCATTGAAAATTCAGCAATTCATTTCTCCTAGCATCAGAGCTAAGAAAATACACTCAGCAGACATGCTGACCCCAAAAAAGCTCAAGTACAGGAAATAAAGAGGAAAGCAGTCCCTGGGAACACCAAAGGAAAAAAGTGAACAACCCTGATTGCATCTCCAGCTCACACAGCCAACACAACCCTGCAAATTAACCTAAAATGCTTTATATCTGCAATTCAACATGACTGTGCCAGATCAGCTGGGGACAAGAATTAATCCACTGAACTGCACAAGGCAAATCAGATGAACTTCAAATAAAGGGCTCAATCCCACAAGACTTAGAGATCAACTCACCTCAGTAAGACTATTGAGCTGGTAAAATATTTGCGGAGCAGGCACCTAAGCAGGAAACTTCCTTTTAGCTAGATGTTTTCTTTCTTCATGCTGATGGTGACCTCTAATACTTATTTTTACCACTGCTAGAATTTGTTGTGTGCTAGCAAATACACTGCCATGTATAATGTGTTTTATTTTATTTACTTCATCATGCTAACCTACTAAAGCAGAGGACTTTTTTAGCCTCAGGGGTCCCAAACATTGTGTAAATCTTGTGGAGAATTCACTCATTCTTATTGCAAACAGGAACACAGCTGCTTCTGGGACTGAACAAAGCTTAACCTGCAACAGCAGCACCAGAGCATACAAGCTGTGAGACAGCACTGAAGACTTGATTGTTGACAAATTAGCAAGAAATATGGGGAAGGTACTATATAACTGATCATTTTGACAGTTTGATAAGCGTATCTTTAATGAACAAAGCTGTTCTTGCACAGAAATCCTTTTTAAAAAAAAAAAATCTCTACTAACCACACATGCCTTAGGGCTTAATATATTATCCTTAAGGCAGAATACTCAATAGGAGCACTTATTCTGGAACACCTCAGCAGGAAGAGCTTAAAAATCTTACCTAATTTGTACTAAAAAGCAAACCTGATGGGATCAAATGCTGCCTTGACATCCCAGCAGTGATACACCATCATCTTAGAGCCATGTTTCTACACCCACAGGGCAGCCTCCACAAAGTGCTCTGCTGACATATTTGACTTTGAGGAATACAATGGGTTAAAGGAAACTGCTCAAGAATAGTCAGAGATTATGTTTTAATTATCTGCACCAGCAGAAAAAGCTATTCATGAAACACCATAAGCCCCACACTCCTTTCCCAGCAGGACTCGTGCCATTGCAATTGAAGTTGTTAAAACCAGCGTTCCCATTGAAAGCCAGTGCGAGCATTAAGACAGGTAGGTGCTACTCCTCAGGGATCAGCTGCAGAGCTTCTCCTGGAGACCTAAATTCCAGGGGAGCAGAACACATCTGCTGTCACAGCCCATTTCCAGGCCTACTTTCAACTGCCCAGGGCCCCAGAGCATGGGGGGATGGATACGGTATAAATTGGAGTAGATCAAACACTCCTAATGAAACAAAGGCAGGATCTTGTTTATTTCATGAAGCGGGATCTTTGCTTGCCAAACGCAAACATAAGCCTTGGGCATTGCATATGTTAGGGAAAAAAACAAAGCAAAAAGCAATTTATGGGTTGCAGGTGCCTCCTGATGCCCTTCAAGATGTCTTAAGTTGATAATACAAGGTGAGCCAAAACATTCTCAACTATCAGAGAGCCTCAGAGCCCTCAGGGGGAAAGAGGAGCCTAATAACCTTTCTGTACAAAAGCCTGGATGCAGTGGGATGACCTTCACCAACACTCGCCAGGTACTCACCTTAAGTAGGCAACAGTGCGGGTCAAGTTGTAGGGATCTACCACTGGCCTGAACACACCACCCCTGAAATCAGTGAGGTTACATGAATTCCGAGGGCAAAGTTCAGTCCCTTTTTTCACGTTCTCTTTTCAGAAGTATTCATTGACATGGTACAGTCAAGTATTCAGGGATCAGGATCAAGTACAGATCAGGAGGATCAGCAACAGAGACACCTTGCTTGTAGAAGATTTGAGTTGTTAGCGTCTAATCTCTACATTAATTTACTCATATAATAGTTGTTCAACTCAAGTCCATTTATAGAACAAGCCTAGAAGTACTGGCAGCTGATTGAACCTTCTGTTGATGCTAAATGAAGCTATCAGGAGTTTTTGTGGTCTGTCCAGACCTTTTTTTTTTTTTTCAGTCAGATAAAAGAATTCCAGTACAATTAGGAAAGGAGTTACCCTGAGGAAGACAATTTGTATCCTTTGGTCTTTCCAGCAGATCTCTGAACAGCAACACAGCCAGAGGTTTGATCAAACTCCTTCACCCCCACACCCAGATGGAAGCGGCAAATGCCAATTCATTAAAACTGGGAAAGTCTGAAGATAGATATTTTGAAAAATAGGTTTATCAGGCTCAGAATGGGGGAGGAGGAGAGCAGACAGATACCTCAAAAGGGCGAGTAACCCCTGGGTCAGTATGTTCACCTGACATAGCGGAGGCCTATGTTCAAGACGCTCCCCCGCACAGTGGAGTGGCTAATTTCCTCTTGCAGGATGAACACACTCAAGAACTCAGGACATACGCCATAACTGACAGCAAATGTCCAAGCACAACGTGGAAAGAACCAGCACCATCTAGTGCTCAGGAGAAGATGGAACAAGTAGAACATATAGAAGAATGTATTAACAATTTTTAGGTGTGGTAGCGTAGGATACACACTTCCATGGAGTCTGAGGCTGTGCTTAACTTGCATGTAAAGAGATTCTGTAGCTGGCAAAAGCCAAGCAGACATACCTGTCACTATCTTAGGGCTAAGGTTTTATTGCCTTGCAGGTCTTCAACCCAAGCTATAAGGTTTCCAGACAGTGTGACTGCAAAGAAGGCAGGCAAGTTTATCATTCTGGGCATGCCCTCGGAAACACAGTTCAGAGAAGACTTTTTAGGTTTTCCCCTCCTTAATAAATGGAAAAATCTATCTAATGTTGCAAAAAACAGCTATCACTTTCCGTAACATACAAATATTTGCATGCCCACAGCTGCACTTCAGACATCTAGAAGCGTTAAACACAGATCAGACAGTGCCCTCCACTGCAAAACCAAGACCATCCACCTTCTCCTGCAGGTCAGTGCAATGCCATGGACACTCTGATGTCCACAGCTCTCACTTGGTAAGGGTCACAACACGCTGCTGAAATAACATTGTCTTGTTCTTTCTAGTATGACCCAGAACTACTTAATTTTGCTGCCATTTCCCTAGTCAATACTCCGAGTACCAAATCCCAGATACCTAAATAAAACCCTTAAATATCAACATCATCACGTATTCAGATATGCATAGTCAGTTATCAGCTGTAGACTTCAGGAGAAAATTTAATTACCAGCAGCAAACTCAGTTTCCTGCTGTTAGTTAGAATTGCAATTTGCATTGAATAATAGAGAACATGGAATAATTTTTAATGTCTGAATTTCTAATTTCCCCTCCAGGTATTTTAATTACACACCATCTCAACGGGAACTGAGATAAAAAGGCCACAAAAATGACTTAATTGGTGTTGATCACCTGAGACACAAAAGCATACCACAGAGCAAACTGCTTTGTAGGCATCATTCACCCCACTGGGACAAGACAAACAAGCTGCCACTCCAACTGCTCTGCAAGACACTGCAGTGACACCGAAGGACTCCCTACAGAACGAGTCATCAACAATTACTGTCCCCAGAAGAGTTAGGACTCCCACCTTCTCATTCTGCCTTTCTTGATTTCCTACTTGATACAGAACAAACAAGGCAGTGAAATGGCTTCTACACAAACCCTGAGCAAAAATTCCCGGATGAGGCATTTTACTCTGCCCCAGCCCAACTTCTGGCAGAGCACAACCACCAGTCTGGCTTTAAAGCAGTCACTATTGAATGCAGGTCCCTTTCATAAGGGCAAGCTGCCTATATTGAGCTTGGTCTTCATAATTAATAGAAGAGGCATGTCACAGAGCTTTGACTTTTAAAGTTTTGAAAATAACCTTCTACTTCTGAATGAAGCATAGGCAGTCATCTTTGCTCCAAGTCTGCAAAAGGCCTGAGACAACAGTTCCAAAGAGGACGCACAAACTTGAACATAAGTTCCATCTACACATGAGGAAGAACTGCTTTCCTGTGAGGGTGGCAGAACCCTGGAAGAGGCTGCCCAGAGAGGTGGTGGAGTCTCCGTCTCTGGAGACATTCCAAACCCACCTGGACACGTTCCTGTGCAACCTGCTCTAGGTGAACCTGCTTTGGCAGGGGGTTGGACTGGATGATCTCCAGAGGTCCCTTCCAACCCCATATCATTCTGTGATTCTGTGATCTGCGCCACTAAAGAGAGAAATAATCAGTTGGTGTTACTCAACTGGAGCCCACAAAGAAACCTCAGGGTGCAGTTTTCATCAAGCTTAGTTGGATTGACCTGAAGTTCAACTGATTTGAAAACTGTTTTTTCAGTCATAAGAGCTGAAGTGAGAGATGTGATTAAATATTGGGGAAGAAGCCAGAGAAAGGAGGAAAGCAAGATCAATGCCTTCAGCAGCAGTTTCCAGTGAGATCAAATTAAACTTGGCCAAAAACTGCACTCATTTTCACAGGAAGACCCAGGTAAGAGCTGTCACTGTTAACCTCGACAGAAAGCACTGTGGCCAGAAAGAGGAACCAGCTGTCATCAGGGATAAGGAGACACCAAGATGTGGACCATGAGTTTCGGTCAGAAATTTTTCAGCAAAGCTGCTTTCAACCATAACATACCAGTTTGTTGAAATAGAAAAAGGCCATTTTTCATTGGACAAGAGCATTACTCTAGAATGATTTCGTAGTAAAAAATGAAACAAAAACTTCCTTCCCAGGGAAAACAAAAACAAACCCCAAACAGTAGTCACTGAGGGTACTTGCCCACTGCACAGGTGGTTCCTGTGCAGATTCTGGTTCCTAGTCTAAACCCAATGGAACAGAAACTTGGGTCTCCTGCATCACAGGAGAGGATGTTAACCAAAGAGGTACTGGATAATCCATGGAAGATTTCTTGTTCACATTTCTATCTTTCCTCTCTTACTATATCTTACTATATCAGAGAATTCTCTCTGACTCTGCAGAGAAACTTGAGTGTCTCATCTCATAGTGCTGCAAAGACCAGAGAATAAAACCAGGCGGATTATTTGCCACAGGGCATTAAAGGCATCAGCTTCCTAAATACCCCTAAGGTCTCACCTTTTAAGCTATAAATATTCTTTAAAACATTCTCAGAGATCAATCCCTGTGCTTCTTACATGTTGCATAATGCACTGTCACCCCAAGCTAACACACGGCTCTTTTGTTGCCCCAAGTAATCAGTCACCTGCTGTTGCTGTTACCAGATTTGAATTCCTCTCCCAAGCAACATCCAGTGGTTATTTCCATCCAGAAATACCAGCTGCTGTGTGATGATTACCCCAAATGGTTAGAGCTTTGCACCTGACCTCATACTACCCTGATAATTTTATAAAAACATTCCCCCCTACCTGGCTAATGGACACTGGAACATGAGAGCAACTTGAGCCTACAGCTTATCCTGCCCTTCCACTTTGGACTTCACTAGCTGTAAGGGAGAAAAGCATGAATGGGTTAAAAAGGGTCCAGAAATTTACATAGTTCTCTATCTTCTTTTCTGGGGAAACATCTCGGCCAAAGGAGGTGCTTCAGGAAGTCCTGCCCACCAGATCTAACACTGGTTTGACTGTAGAACTGTTCTGCAGTCTCTCGTGTCCCCAGTTAACCCTTCTCCCAGCTGCACTATACAGCTTAGAAATGAACTTGATGAAACATGAATAATACACAATGCCCATCATTAGTTCTTGTTACTCAGCGAAAAATCAATACATGCTCTGTTACAGCTCGGGACACGCTGTTACTCTGGTCCCCGCACTCCGAGGAAGCAGCTCCCGCAGCCAAGCTTTACACAGCCCACAACAGAGGAAAGGTGGGAAGATCCCAGCGACACTTCCAGCAATAAGGATGCTGAAAGCCTGAGCTATTGATCACAAAATAGTTTTTTTGGAGGTAACTGGTACCACAGACTTTAGAAAGCTTTGGACGTTTCCTTGCTGGGACATCTCAGCCCCTCCTCTTTGCCAGATAAGTTGGTGTCAGGACACTATGGGAACATTTTTGGAATGCTGCACTCTGTTATTAATTTTGTTAGTTAAAGCTCTGCCGCTCACAATCACAGTAACATCCTGTATCTATATTTACACCCATGGAATGTACTTGTATTCACAAGATTCCCAACTTATTTAAGACAACTTAAAAAAAAATATCATCCCTATAGAAACTATACAGTCCTAATTTACAGGGGGGAAACTGAGGCACAATAAGGCAGAGATATGTTCATGGCTGTACACCCAACACAGGGAAAGATGAGAAGTGATGGAAAATAATGATGTAGCTCCTGCAAGATCATTCGTGCTCCCCTTCCTATCTGGCATCCGTTTAAGAGCTGCTCACTGTGTGGGTGTTCTACAGGCTGGCAGCCATGCAGAACACAGTCATTTCAGAACACATGCAAAAAAGAAGAGGTATTTATGCCAAAACCAGCACAGAATAAACGTACTGTGAAGAGAACGGGAAACTCTTCAGGCCACATTCTCCAGTGACGTCTGTGTCGAGTCACATTCTGTATCGACTGCCTACTTACAGCATTTTTCAATACTTGCTACCCATGTAGCAACTAAGCTTGCTATAAACATGAATGGATTTAGCTCCACAAAGTAGGGAAAACATCTCAGTTTTGCAGGCAGGACAGTGGTACACTAAGACTGAATCATTTTTCCAGGGAACATGGAGAAGGGCAATGTCAAAACCACAAGCTGAACACAGATGTCCTGGGATTCACAACGATACTGTGAACAGCGTCACTTTTTTGCCATCCTCCTGGATAGCCTTTTTCAAGTAGCCACATTGCATTGCTTTACTCATTCCACTGAAGCAACAGCCACCTGCAGATCAGGACAATTCTTTTGCAGCCTACAATATAACCTGACAGGTTGGGCAAGAGGCGCAGAATGCCTGTTTTCCCACCTGGAACTAGTGGGAAAACTCAAATCTGCAGGAAACTCATCTGGGCCAGTCTGTGGCTCAGTCACTGCCAGAACACACGGGACCATTCACAATCACAGCCACCCAAGCGCTTTCACATCCCAGATCCACATTCCTTCTACACCAGTACAGTGCACAATCTTTGGAAAATGGGGCAGAAGATGTGTCACATTCAGGCAATGAATGTCACTTCCTAGGAGATCTTCCACACAAGCAACACTGAGCCCAGCGCCCTGATGTTTGTGGGAGAAACTGATCGTGAAGTAAAGCATGACTGAGCCAGTGCACTCATGTAATTTTTACCAAAGTCACATTTGGCTCTCTCCTTGTTGTGAGGAACTCAGTCTTCAGGCATTGGGAGATAGCTGTGGGAGGACTAACCCTGTTCATCTTTCTCACTCCTCTGCTCTTAAACTGCTAGTGATGCAACAGCTTTCTTCTCTGTAGATCCTGCCACCTGAAACTACCTCCAAAATATACTGCATTCAAATCTGTGCACAGAGACAGTCTCCCAACCACAGTCATAAAGTTAATACAATTGCTGCTATGCTGCAACTGGGAACTTAACTTTCAATATACCCTGGAGATACCAAGCCAGTCCACAGGAAGCCTTTACATGGGAGCTAAAATGATTTCAAAAGTTTTAAATTAAGACTATGCCAATAGATCATTAGATTTTCTGCCTAACAAAATTTCAACCTCTCTTCCCTGGCAGGTCATCTATTCTCTTAAACCTTTTATTCAAAAGTGAAATATTTTGAAATGTTTTTTCTCCTTCCTCCAATTAGTATACATGAAATAAATTACATCTGGATACTTCACCCCCTTTTTCTGTAAGTCAACTTCTCCCATAATAACCAGAAAACCACACCAGCTTGGGAGAGTACAAAACACGCCAGGCAAGGAGCCCCCTCCGAACAGGAAAATCACAGAGCATGATGCATCTCAACTCCTATTTTCATGAGGTACTACAGCAGCAATTATATCCAAAACAAGGAACACAGAGTCATCTGTCAAGTCTCATTTCCAGTTTCTAGATCCTCCAGCCAGTGTATTGGAATGCTTAGAAGTGATCAATGCAGTTCAATTATCATTAACGACAACCAATGGGAATGAGATGATGTTATGTTGAAAGTACAAGGAAATGCTGGCCTACCTGGGGCAATTTCAAAGAGATGTTTCCCTGGTTCATCAGGATTAGGTGGCAGCTCGTTCACCTGATTGCCTTGCAGTAGTATCAAACCCTGTAAGGGACACAAACACCAGTGAAAGGGGAAAGGCCACTAAGGCAGCAAAGAAAAAGAAGATAAACATAAGAGATGTAGCAAATTTAAGCCCCACTCTTCCACTGAGTCCATCTCCTTTCCACCCTTCTAAGCAAGAAAAGCCTGAGCTGGTCATGCACCTGCCTCACCCATCCTTTCTCTCTCACCGGACACTTCTGGTTAAACAATCTTTCCTCTGGAATAACACTCTGAGCACACATAGGTGATTCTCCTTGGTTTCCATAGCTAATTATCCCTTGAAAAAGTTTCACCTGCTCTAGGTGGACCTGCTCTGGCAGGGGGTTGGACTAGATGATCTCTAGTGGTCCCTTCCAACCCCATATCATTCTGTGATGCCTTCACCCTTTAGTTTTTGGTCACAGCCTGCAGCAATGAGGTGGCTGAATTTCTATTTCTAAATCTTTATTTCTGCAAGTGAAGAAAATGGCCTGTTTTCCAGAGATTCTCAGTACAGAGAAGTTCCCAGGAAGATACAGGAGGACAGCAGCTGATTCAGGTTTGCAAAGCAATGGGACCAACTTTTAATCCAAGGGACTACAGTTTCCATAGCAAGAAATCTGAGCCCCTTTACTTCCCAAGTTCAAATGCTGCCAGAATTCAAATTAATTTTCACCTTGAGCCTCAGCATAACTAACACAATACAATGTTCGGTGCATAGCTGGGGGCATAGCATCTTCAAAGGGAAAAAAAAAACCATCTTGATCATAGAAAAGCTGAAAAAGAGATGACAGGAAGCTCTTGTCCAGTAATGTGGGTGGAACAAGAATGAACACACTATTTGGACCTCATTGTTTCTCCACATTTTTTAGTTTAATCTTTGACATTTATAAAAGGTTTCCAGCCAACATTCTTTAGGACATAAACACAATAAGACAGATAAAAGGCAGTAAGAACTGGGACTCTCAAGAGTTAAGCCATGAAGAGTGTAATAAGCAGTTTCTACTCCTGCACAGAACTGCCCTGCAATGGAAGCTGGGTCCAAACCATCTTTTTTTGGCTGAGCAGAAAAAGCAGAAAGAAGTTGTTCCAGTCGGTTGTTTTCATGTATATCTCCAGTAAGCATGCACAGTTACATTCTCTCCAACCCACTGGGCAACAGCCAAATCCAAGACAGATTGGAGCATCCTAACATTGGTAATCAAACAAATCCCAGTTCCGCTCTTTGTCAGCTTCCAGATCCACATTACTCAGTAACACAATTAGTGTCTCGTGAGACAGACAATCCAGGGCTTCAACCGATAAAAGACAACCCATCATATGACCTTTTCAATCTTCTCCATAAAATAGAGAAGGCAGTTACATTATTTTTCATTACATCTGTTATGGCATAACTTCCCTGGCTTTGCCCCTTGGTAATACATTTTTCCTGCAGATGCTTTGTTTGGAGAAACCGCTGTAATAAACCAAGGAGTCAGCTTGGATTAAATGTAAATGAATTCAGTTTTATTATTTTCTTTTTTTTTTTCTTTCAAATAAATTACCAGAACAGTAATGCTTGAGATGGAAAATACTTCAGCTAGGAAATAAGCTCCGAGTCATGGAGGTTTACAAGTTGGCATTCTAGTTCTGACAACCCACCCTATTAAAATGACTCGCTGCTTTGAAAGGATGTGTTTGTGGCAGCCTGAAAATGTCTTACAAGTAGTCAAATTTATTCTTCACAAAGCAGAAGTCAACCTGCCATGTCACTGTAGATTCAGCAAAATGCTTCCATGTTTTGCCATCCCTCAGTGGCATCAGGCTACAGACCTTCACATACTTCCTCTTGACAAGCCAGATCAACATTCCAGAGCAGGGACTCCCTGTCATCCGTAATTCATAAAACTCTACTCCAGTTAATCCCATATTGCAGGCCAGTGCACAGTTAAAGGGCAGAAATGCAAGACACCCTGGATTTGAGTATTCATAGTCTATAGAACAACAAATACTACTCTATATCCAAGAGATCTCCACCACCACCCCAGTGTTGCTGCATTTTAAAAATATCAGAAAATAAAAGTTCCGGAAGCGACATTACTCCGACCACGTTGCAAATATGCTGCACATTCAACAGTGTGGACTATTGCTGTTCCTTCCACAGAACGTAAAAGCAGAAATGATCATGAAAGGAAAACAAAAAAAAAAAAGAAACACTCTTAAACCAGTCAGATTTTGTATTGAGGCCTTCAATTTAGATACCCTTGGTTTTGCTTTGAGGAAATTGTGCTCAATTTTGTTTCCTTGCATTTAAAAATAAAAATTTTGTGCATAGTGTGACAGCAAAAGATGGGGTTGGATGTTTTGCAGCACATTGTAAAGTTCTTCATATCACATTTGATGTGCATGTGAGACAGCTCAGCAGAGAACCAGAGGAGTTAAACCAAAGCCAGCGCCTGCCGGCCCCACAAAGCATCCTAGAGGGGAAGAGTAAAGCGTTAAAGTGGACGTAATATGTTTTTGTGTGCATTCTGTCCACATAAAAAACTAACAGTTGCCTGACACTGGTAGCTAGAATGAACCGTGAGCAGAGCATTGCCCCACTCTGCAATAGGCTGGGCAGACATTTCTTTGTCTTTTAAAAAAGTTTCTTTATGAAGAACTAGAACCTAAAGTTTTAATACTGCAGACAGAAATTCAAACCCTTCCTGCTTTTAGGAGTATGTGGAACATCCCTAGGGAAATGGTGAAATGGCAGCACAAGCAGAAGAAAAATTAAATATGTAAGTTGCACAATTGAAACCAGAAAGGATTTCAGAATAGCCTAAGCCAAGAATGCCAAGCCACAAAAAAGGACCTTGAAAATCACAAAGTAGGCCAAAAAAAAAAAAAAAAAAAAATCTTTTAAGGTTGTTTTGTTGGTTTAAATTAATTTTGGTGTTTATGCATTCTCAGGTCATTATCTCATAACACAGCTAGAAATGTACCTATAGCAATAAGAACTAATAGGATATCAGTTGATCCCAGCTGATCAGGATTTTTAGAGCTTCAGGTATGGTTTGAAAGCCGAAATGGCTGTTTTATGTCAGAAGATGTAATCCTCTTAAATGTGAACAGCTGCTTTCCTTTGAGGACATTTTGTAGAAAGAAAAGTTGTTAAAGAGGCAGTAACTCACTCTCTCCCCCCCTTTAAGGTTCAAGCCCTCTCTTAAGAAGCCCCGTAAGCAAACCAGCCAGGCTCAAAACGGGTAGTGCCTAAAAGACAGCAGAAAATAAAATTTGATTATATATATTCCGTAGAGAGTTCTCATTGAAGTTGCTTGTTTCTTATTCTCATTTTAACCAGAAGGGGAAGATAACTACATAGCAGAGCTCATTTAAAAAACAATCAGAAAAAACCCCACAGCCACAGGAAGGAATGCAGGACTTTCACAGTGGCAATGGGGACTGTACACCAGTACAGCTACTGGTGTGCACCTCATTCAGCTGGGCAATGAAGTTGCAGCAAGTGGAGCTGGCAGCATAACTACTGAAGGAAGAGCCGGGAAATAGGAGAACCAGAAGAATCATTTTTCAGGAAGGAAAACGAGGGATGCTCACTCTACCTACAAAGAACAAGAAAAGCCTGCATCGAATGCCCATCTCTGGAAGGTATTTTTTAGGTCACAGGTGTGTATATAGCAAAGACCTTCAGATCAGCTTCCTGTGCATTTCTCTCTGCACGTGCCAGGAGTTGTGCTAAGCTCTTCTATGTTGTATAACCAGCCCTTTTAGGGGACAAAACACTTCTCCAGAGGGGGACGGAGTATCCAGCTCACAGCTGTCCAACATGCCTGGGACACTATGGAGATGTCTAAATAAACAGAGCTGAAAAGGTAGAAAAAACCCAATTCATCTCAGAGAGGCAGATGCATTAATTCTGACAGTTGCTGTCACTGGTAGAAAGACATTACTAAATTTAACCAGATTGATGTGTCCTTGTCCACCATCCACTCAGACTGCATTAGCCATCTTGCTTGGGAAGTAAATTAATGATGGATTAAATCAGTTTAAATCCCCCAAGGCCTAACTTGATATATGCCAAAGCATGCCCCAGAAATAAACTTCAATTCATGAGTAAGTTATTCCTCCCTCCCGCGGGCTTTGGGAGCCTGGGATGGCTGAGCAGCTCAAGGGGCAGGCAAGAGGTTACAGACCTTCCAGGAAGCTGGAGCTTCAAATCCAATTTTTGATGACAGCATCACCTTGCACCCTTTCAAGACCCTGGTGCTTTGAGGGAGAATCTTCAAGAGGACAAGCATTCATACCTTAAAAGTATTACTGTTGTCCTCCCTAACAAGACCAATTGAGAAGCCCTGCCCTGTACCAGGCTCTGTAGAGCCAGGGTTTGGAAAAGAAAAGCTTTAACAAGAAACATGAGTGGGAAGTTTCCTTTTCTTGACTGAGTCCCTCAAGAAACACAGTTAGTGCCAGAACTATCCCAATTCTCACACCATTACCTTTAACACAGCACTTTAGTCACTGTTACAAATGCTTACAAGATGGGAAGGGGGGTAACAGCGGGGCTCAAATCTGCCCTGAGGTATGCATTTCTGAATCCCAGACCAAGGATGATGAAGTCACTACATGAACATCTTGATTTTAGCTGAACATGAAACAAAATTTCTACAACAGCTTTATACCAGTGAATTATCTCTGAATAATAATAACCTTGAATTCTAAGGATCAAACAGCCCAAGCTAACCCATGGCCAGGAAAGAGATGGAAGTCAAATTAACTCATATTTAAAGCAGGCTAAAGACAGACCCCCACGGTTCAACTGATAAGTCAATTGTTGTCTCACATCCTCATGTCTTAGACCAGAACAGAGCACAAAATGACAAAAAAAAAAGACACAATGTAGGAGGGTACTTAGCAAAGTCCATACTGAGTGGTTTATCTAGAATGGTTATGAGTATTAAAATGAAGGATAACCAGGATAACAGGACAGGATAAACTTTCAGCACCCTTCCCTCCTACTCCTGTTGTCCTATATTTTGACTTTAAGGTTCCCTGAAATTAGAAGACACATTGAAGGCATTCCAAAGGTAACAGGACAACACTGGAAAGGCAACATGACAAAATTGCAAATGCATTGCAAATTATTCCAAAAGGATACAGAAAAGTATCATGTACAACATCATCTTCAGAGTCCAGTGGCCAGACCACATTCTAGAAAATTCAACTGTTTTCTAGAGTTGCAAAAGTCAAGCCCCCTACAGAGGAACTGAAGCCTTTTATCACACCAAGTCAATACTGAAAGAAAGATTAACAAATTAGCTGCAAAGTGGTTTCTGTTCCCCTGGAAATTGGGGAGAGCTGCATGTTACCTCCTACCCTGGGAATAGAAACAAACCCAAAGCTACTTTAAAACCCCACACATATATTGACAGAGTCAGTAGGAGCATCAAAAGCTCTTTGCAAGTCAGTCCCTCCTTCCCCCTTTCCTCATGGGGACACCTGAGAAAATGCTCAAGAAAGGGAATGGCTGTGAATTCACCCTCTACCCTTTGGCACAGGATTCAGTCTGATGGAGTGGACTGTGCAACTGCAACTGTGTGATACAGCACACAAACACACACCCCTTCAGCAGTACTCCATCCATTAAGACCACAGAGCAAGTCCTCTTCACTCCCATAAGCCTATGCCATTCTCCTGTCATTAGATTACAGCTCCACCTTTTCAGCATTATTTTAAAGGGAAGAATATCTACAATTCCCTCTAAGGGCCTGGAAACACAGGTTTTCATAAAAATAGGCAATGCAACATGCATGAACAAAAAGTCGTTGTTTAAGATTTCTCTTTTGAAGTATTACGGCATAAATCTCACCTGACTTAGTCAGATAAACAATAAGAATATGACCCTCTTCCAGAGTACATACAAATAATCAAATAGGCAGCAGATCAATGGGAATTTCAGTGAAGTTATTGATTTAGTTTTTGCACACAAACTTGCAAATCATAATTAGTATTTAAAACAAAGATTTAAAAGAAGCATGAGTATTTTTAGAGCTGAAGAAAATTAGGAATTAATATCAACTGATGAAAATATCTACACGGCCTGTAATAAAGACCTTCCAGGGTTGCAGCTGTCTTCTTAAGCCGTGTGGGCATGTCTGTACCATTGTCCCTTCATTCCAAGGAATCCCAAGCAATAGCTATTTATGTGTTCCAAAAGTACCTCTCACCTCTGGGACGCAGACAGTGCCAGCTGAAGTCAGATGCAAATCCTAGTTTGGGACTGATACAGGAATAGTCAGGATGTGGTCCTGTATCATCCCGTGCAAAAAGGCTTCCCCCGGTGATAAAGGTACAGCAACCCCGATCGCAGAAATGGACAGGGTTAAAGAAACTCCTGCCAACACGACTACCTGAGGCGACTCCTTCCTCATCATGTTCACTGACAGTTCAGAAGTGCCCAGCTCTCCCCACGCGCTGTACAGAAAGATAAAGTGCTTGTCTTAAATGTGCCAAATCCAGCTGTTTCTCGCTAAGTCCTAAGCAACAACAGGTTACACCCTTGAGTTCAAGTCTCTGTAACCTTTACACAGCAGGCTGTCCATAATGATGGATCAAATCCCTGATTAGGTAAGTGCAAGACATAAGATGCAGCCAACATGCTCCTGCCTCTACTATGCGTGTGTCAGGCTCACAGGGGAAAATACATTTCCCTTCTCACTCTACAGTGAAATTTATGTGCAAGAGTTAAGCACGCAGCTGTATCAAGCAGTTTAATAACAGGCTCTAATGAGTGTGTGGATGGTGATGATATTACCCAGGCTGTCTGTCACTCTGTAATGCCTGTACTGACTCATCAGGAGGCAGCAGAACAGGGACATTGTCTAGCTTATTCAATTATCTTCCCTCTGTTCAGTGACTCTGGTTAGAGGCCTGACAGTCAAAACAATGACTACATGAAATATCCGGCATAATAGATTAGAGCAATGAGGAAAGCCCTTAGCTCAAATGCTGCAAGAATATTTTACAGGCATATTGAAGAACCTGAATAAGAGATTCTTCATCTCAGCTGTAAGCTTTATCCCACCCTGTAGCGTAACACATCCCCACACTAAGTGATGTAGATATAGAAGGGTGAGAGGAGAAAATCATCCTGAATTTAGTGCTGATCCAGAGTGACAATGGCAGTGTCCTCACCCTATGTGCACGAGCGCTGTCCTCTCATTATAACTTGTTTTAGAGAAACACGTTTAATTGTAAGGAATTGGTGCTAGACCAGCAACACACTCACAAAAGGTATGTGAAGCAGCAAGAAGTTAGTCTAAAATTCCATTACTTAATACTTGGCTTAAGAGAGACATGTGCAATACTCACTTTATTAAAAAAATCTTTAAGTCTTCACCACCAAAAAAGTTGCAAGTTAAATATGTCATGTGCCCACGGGAATGTTGCGTGGTGACTGTCTATTACCCTTTAACACCAGCAAACCGCCCTACAGCTACTTGGCACATAGTTAATGAGACTCTCCTAAGTCTTTCGCAAAAATAAATGTGCTTCGGAAAGCTTTCTTACACACATTGGTTGTCCCATGGACAAACCGACACCATTTTAAGTAGCCCTAGTGTGGTTCAATTTATTCAATTATCATTTAGTGGTTGTTAATAAGTTATCTAACCACTACCTGACCTTTTCTCTCCTTGCAAGCTCCTAAACGTTTTGATTCTATCCCTCTCCTCTGCCTGTTTTCTTTCCATGGTCTACTTTGGGACAGTTCTATGACACTGTCCTATACATATTGCACAGCAAGACTTAACCAATGGTTTCCACCAGGAAAACTATTCTTCTCTTTCATTCACACTCCATAAAGTCTAAAAGATTTGATAAAGGCAAACTTCAGACAGTTTCATTTTCTCCCTGTTGTAGGTGGTCACATTGTTCCCTGGTCTGCTAAATTAGTTTTTGCTGTCAGACACACACTCCTCCTTCCAGACACAGCACAAAGCCTTGCGTAAATTCTTTCTCCTCAAAATTTGCATAGAAAAGCAGTAACTCCCAGGTGTACGCAAAACATGCTAAAACACATATTACAGCCCATTCTCAAGTCCCACATGCTGGCATGTAATAAAACCTACATACTCTACCCACACACACTGGCCCTAAGCAGCTGGCTCACCTCCCTCCTTAACACTGGATTATTTGGGAGATAACGAGTCCCAGCTGACAGCACAGGGGTTTTCACTCCTGCCTCAGTAACCTGTAACTCTACAGCTCTTCCTGTCAAACTCCAGTCTCATCGATGAGCATACTAAGATTTGGAGCTCAGCATGCTCTAATGGGTAAATAAACAGCTTCTAACCTTCTCCCAAGCTCTACCATTTGCCTCGGTAGTAGTAACTAAGTCTCCCTGCGATGTCTCTTGCCTTTGAACCTCCTTAAGTGTGTATGGTTTTGGCTGAAGGAAAGTAACTGGAAAGAGCTGTCAATAAAAGCAGTAACCGTGACCCACAAAGAAGTCACCACCAACATGCCCTACAGTTCTCCAGTCATACCTGAGGTTTAGTTTCCTCTTCATCCTTATAATAGAAGAGCTGGTCCCCACGCAGCACAAACCACCGCTGCTGCCAGTTCTTCATAATACTCCTTTGTTTCTTCAGCCAGCCACACTTCAGCACGCGTTCTTGAGGGTTTGGAGAAGAAGGTCTGGAAGGAGGCCCAATCTGTTCACCCATCACCAAACTCTTTGACCGGGCTGAAAAAGCAATTACAGAGTAAATGAAACAAAGAAATAAGAATAAGAACACACAGAGAGGCTAAACTACTGTTCCATACCTCTCAGACATGGACAGACCATTACACGGCTGCTTTGAGCAGGTACTTGTTTTTCAGGGTGTACATTCAAGCTCACAAGAGTCAAAGACAAGACAAACATCAACCTTTTGGTACTGCTCAGTCTAGCAACCTTCTACGTGACGATACCTCCATCAAGACTTCACTGCTCACGTTACTTTTCTTTGTGGAGAGTCATTACTGCCTTCCAGCTCTACATGAGAATAATGATATTACTCTCTCCTAAGGGATATTTACCCAGTGAGGGTGTGTAAGTGTGGTGAGGGGGAACAGAAAAGAAGGAAGGAGAGAGTATTAGAAAATATTCTCATTCCACATATGACCACTACTGGGGTGATTGGACAGTGAAACCAGGTGCCACAGGAAAGAAAATGAGAAAAAGCAAAAAGAGACTAAAAACTGAGAAAGAATCAAAAAGGAAATAGTAAAATATAGATAACTTAGCTACCCAGAATGACCAGAGTCACCTCACTCTTCAGTTTTCTGACACTGAAGCAGAAAAACACAACTGAAATAAAAAAAAAAAGACAACCTAGAGAAAAAAAATGTAAATCTCAGAAAAAGTTTCAGAAGAAGGAAAGAAGTCTATTACCCTTTCCTTCCTCTTCTCCTCCCACATGCCTGCGAATAAGAGTCCTGAAGCTTGGGGCATTTAAAGCTAGTCTGGAGTAGCAGATAATGATTATATATTGCAGGCAGCAGCCAGCCCTCTAGAATGGATAGATTAGATAACCTCATAGGTCCTTTCCACCTCTACTGCCTTTGGATTTATGAAGTATCTTATAATAACAGCTATTTAATATCTCATACTATTTTCCTTCATTAATGCTAACATGATCCTGGTCCTTCCACTTTCTACATCCAACTAACTTAAAGCACAATTTATAATTGCCCCCTTGAAACAGGGCTACAGTTTACAGGCCAGTACCAGTAAATCTACATCACTGGTGTCTTACATTAACACTGTAAATTGCTGCAGCTTCTTATTCAGGCACCCTGACACACCACAGCTAATTCAGCCTGTCACAACAAAGGACAACGCTCTGCCTCTTAAAGTACTGTCTAATTTTGCCTCTTTTGGGTTCAGACAATTAAAACGTGGCCTTGGTGTTACGACCTCACTCCGGTTTCTGCCCCTGGTGCCACATCACACAGTGACAGAACTGACAACATATGCCAAAGAAAGAAAAATTAAGTGAAGGTCATGATTTGGGAAAATAATAATAAAAACATTTAAAAGAAAAAAAAATCATAATAGCAACATTAAGCGTGATCATATTTCTTCTCTCCATGAAGCAAACTGCCGTAGGAGAGGCAGATTGGGGACTGAGGTCAAATCTTTGGAGAGCGTCCTCAGTGTAACCCAGTGAGGGAAATCACATTGGTGCCTGCGATAAAATCTGCTTTGACCTTCCCCGTGCCCTGGCCGTCAGACCATCACGTTCTGCTTTGTAAAGAAATATAAAAACAGCACTTTTACACGCTGAATGCTTCTGTCAGCAGAGGGCAGATCTGAATGGTACCACATCACTCATTACCAAAAAGCCTCAGTGACGGCAATTTCCACTTCTATAATATCATATACACTTGTGTGTGTCCCTTAAAAACCCACCCACCTCTCCTGTAACCATCCAGCAGGCACCCAGTCTGGCCCCTGACAACTTCCCAGTTTTGCAGGCAGAAAGTGGCATCACTTTGTTAATCTTAAAATTCAGACTCAGTGAAAGCCCTGTCTGAAAGGCAGACGGGATTCATTTTTCTCCCATTTCTCTGAACTGCTACGGAAAATTCTGCTGCTCTCATGAATAACAGGTTTTGCCTTGTGCCTCCATCAAGAGAAATTAAGTTTCAAACTATAACTATTTCCTTCTGTGAGAAATTGATTTCATTTTGGTTTTAGTTTTACTTTAAAATTTAATTAAAAAGTTGAAATTTTATAAGAGGTGCTGATGCAGTGTCATAGCTTTTTCAGAATTACCCTTCCCTTATTTTTGGCTAAAAATACCTTGTTGAATTTAACCTGAGCTCACATACAGCATTAGTCCTACATTAGCAAAGTTTACCAGCAACTCAAGCAGCCCAGCACTCCTCTATTCTGATTATTTTTATATAGCCAAAACAATTAAAAAAAAAATCTTAATAAAGAATTCACTTAAAACCAGGCTTTGATGTGTCCAGGCTTATTGTCTACTCACTGTAGCCTGAGCTATCACAGACAGGCATTTTCATTCCAGCAAAATATATAAAGAACTTCTTTTCACTGTGAAACTAAGATCCTCATGCCTTAAATATATCCCTTTCTGGCAACACAGTGCCCTCTAGCAGTGACTGCAAAAAAATACCAGAACAACTTCACCTCCTGCGCCCCCCATCACTGCCAAGAAATGGAGGATCCTATTTCATACGCATGGAGTAAGAAAACAGACTTTTCACATTTAAATCTCTGTTGCAGAGGCCCATAAGGATTTAGTTGAAGGAACCACCTCTGCCTCATCCCAGGCCACGTTTTGCAGCAAGGACCAAACCGTAATCTGGTTTAGACCGTCCCAGATTCCTTTCCTCATTCATGTTACAACATATATTAATACAAGAACAAATGTCCCAATAATTTGCTTTGCCACATGGAACTATAATATTTCTAAGGCAACATCTTGGCTATTAACCTAACCAATTAGTCTAATAAATTCCAAGATCCATACTTCAGTAAGCACATACTGAAGCACCTCAGCACTCTCCAGATTAAGCGTGCAACTCCCAGCAGTTTCCAATTTTCATGACTTGCATATAGGTATATAAATGCTTTCCTGCTTCACCTCTTCAGCCCTCCCCAAAAAAGAAATTAGATTTGTTTAACTGGAAACCTACTACCTTTATTTTAGCATCTCTATTGACACAGATTTCACAAAAGACATCAAACATCTAGTTTTGGAATAACCCAACACGTTATCTCCTATTTCCTGTCACACATCCTTTGGTGTTATTTGTACAGCTCTACCTAGTAATTATTAATTATAGTGAAGAGAATGTATATCTACATATTTTTATTTTAAGCAGCACCATGTCTTAGTCAATAGCTATGGTTGTTAATTCTTCATGCTATCTTAGCTTTCCATCTCCTCAGAGTTTCTAGTCGTGACTGTAATAGTTAATTTCATTAGGGAGATACTTAGCAACCTCATCTGTAAGTCAACAACGTGAATCAGATAGACATTTTTAGAAGGAGGAATTATTTATGGCTATTAACAGCACTGATGTTTATATTGCATGCTTCACAGAATACAATAATTGCATAGAGGTCAGAAGCAAGCTTTCACGGATGAGCACAGCCTGCTTTAAAGCAGCAGGTACCTCGTACTACTGGGATCAAAATATCTGCTTTGATAATCTGATCCAGTACATCAAGACCCTGATTCTTAATGGTAGATATATATTCCTAGTAGTCAACTATTTAACAGAATTATGGAATCAGCAGAGCGTAAGGAAGAAAAATCAATCAATCAGACTCACAACTCCTCAGCAAATACTTGACATGCTCCAGAGTTCTGAGCCAGTAATGCCTTTTCAATAACGCCACACAGTTTGGTTCTGCTCTTCACATTTTCATTCACTGACTATTGATTCAGCCATACACATAAGTTCTAAACAGAAACCAATGTAGAAAGGATTTCAAGCTCTCCTTGGAAAAAGGTATAAGATTCATCTGCACAGTGCAGCAGAACTGAAGTGCCAACAACAGGACATTCCCACTCGGAAGCAGGGAAACAAGGCAACCACAGCACGGCAAGACCAGGCAGACCCTTATCTTTGCTGCCCTGTAGGTGACACTAACAATGAGCAAAGACTGGTTTTTTGGGATGACAAGCCGTTAGAAGGCAGGAACCAGAATTGCGGACCTTGAAAATACTCCTGTGACTGGTAGTGGCACTGGCATATGGAAGTTCTCATGTGTAGATGGAGATGGAAGGAGGAATACAAGCAAAAGCAGTGGGGTGATGATCAATGCCCATTGTGAAAATGCCTGGGCTACACTAAATAACTCCCTTCCAAAACCCCACACTTGGTCGCAATGTCTTTAATAGTAAACTCAAAGGTTATCCTAAGGAGCCGATGGACCAAATGGGATGGCACCACACTGCCACATTCCTTACGGCAATAGCAATCCTTGTCCCCATCCCAGCTCAGCCCTGGCTAAAGCTACTCTTCATCCATTTCTCCTCCTTGCCCCATTAACCGAGGACCAACCACTTGTACAAGAGTTTCTCTGCAACTCTGACCTGCCTCCAAGCAGCGTACACGTTCCTGTATTCTCATCACATTTGTTTTCCACCATAAGCACGTACATAAAAGAGACAACTTCTTTCCTTCCCTTCCCTGTCCATACCATCCCTGCTTCCTGAGCTCAATCCTGCCTGGCAATGTTATACAGTCTCTTCTGCTCATAGCCCTGAACACTACCGCAGATCTGAGCAATCAATAAGTACCTACTTAAATCAGGGACACGGAAATCAATCAAGTCAATGCAATTCAATATCAATTAAAGTTGTAATCTTGAAATTTCATAGGCAGTTAGCTTAAATCAATATTGCCATTATCATTGATTCTGGCTGACAAACTGTCCTACAGCGAAGGCATTTTGCTCTAGTGTTTCTTCAATCAAATGACATTGTGACAATGTGCATTATTTCTGATACAATCTTTGTTTAAAGTACTAGCCACAACGGGAAGTGGTTTTGCATACTATAAACAATATTCTCAGTTGTTTTATTTAATTCAAACTTTGCCTGAAAAAATGGATGTACTGAAAACACAAGAGTCATATGCCTTAGAAAGAGATACTGCATTTCCCTTTACCACACTGTAGGAAATAAAATACTTGGTTTAGATTTGTCTTGTGTCCGTTACACATCTGTGTTTGCGTTTAGATTTGATTGCTAAGATACCACAACCAGCAAGCTCAAATGAAAGCAAGCCACTTCCTCCACACAATCTGAGAATTTAGCATCTTGAAACACAATAAGCAAAGAAATTAAAGGCAGAACGTTTGAAGTGGCTGGTGATGAGATGTGTTTAGGCAATGAGAAGGATATCAGTTACAAGAGACTGGCAAGGGTTTTTAGCTCCCTCAAGCCAAAGAGAGTAGAAATCTGTACAGAGCCACCTGCCTGCTCACGTTTTGTGACCTGGAGGACACCACATTCAGAAACGCTACCATAAGAGCAGGTTGTGCTCCATTACTTCCGTTCAATAAAGCTACACCTGTCTATTCAGAACATTTTATGGACCAAGATGATGTGCTGTGTTGTACTGCCTTTCTTTGATTTGGTTTTCTTTCAGCCAAAATAAAAATATGAAAGGATGGCCACCCATCAGATATTGCTGAAAAAAAAATGAAAGGAAAAACAAGAGAGTCTGGAAACCCGTAAATTTTTCCAAGAAAAACCATACACGCATTACATAGGAAGCAGTTCTGTAACCTTACTGTCCAACTGACTCTGTAACCAGCAGATCAGAGCCCCAAATTCAAGCTGCTGAGTCCTTTGTTATTGTACTATCAGAGTTATAGACCATGTTGACGGGCAGCCCAAGTACAGAAACCTGCTCCGAGCAAAAGACTGTACTTTAATTTTCAGGTCCCTTTATCTGCACCATCCTCTGATAGTTCCCAACTGGATCCACCGCAGATTATTCAGAGGAGAGATCAGCACTTCAGTCACAGCCATTTGGTGTGTTGCTATAAAGCATGTCCACTTCTTACACACAATGGACTACAAAACTATCCAGCAAACACAAGCCCCAGCTCTCCACTCCCACTGAACCATGGCAGAATCTCTTGAAAGCTGTACATTTTCTCCAGCTGGTTGGTTAGAGCTGCCCTCTTGCCAAGCACTGCTGAAGGCATCTCTGCTGCTGGCAAAGCTCTGTATTTCCATGGACAACCACGCTGAGCTACAGCTCACTGCTGCCAGAAGAGGGAAGCCTTACTCCCTTCTCCTTACACCCACACGGCTCTTCCCTTCTGCTGATACACCCAGCCTTACGTTCCCACACTTCTCTGACAAGGTGAGACCATTTTATAAGAACAGTAACTCACTGGAATGGCAGAAAATTATCTCAAGGTTTTTTCTCCCTGCTATTTTAGTGAGTCAAACCGGGTCACAGAAGGAAGACTGGATGAATACCTTATATTCCCTCTGCAATCAGCAAAAAAAAAAAGCCTCTTGTAATTCTCCCTACGGGCATGGCTTTAAGACTTAGTTTTCAATAGCCTTCCCAGCCATAGTGGACTGTGGAGCAAACAAAAAAATGCTGACCACAGTAACATGTAGACTAGAGCTGGGACTCCCTGAGTTCATACAGCACCAAGTACTGTGGGGTCCTGGTCAAAGCTGCAGCTCTTCAGATGCAGCACAAACATAAGTCCACAGCAGCGTAACAACCAAAACCAGTCATAGGCCCTCCAGTCAGCCAGGTGTTTATAAGAAATACTAATGCCTGTGCCACGCCAAGCACCTGGTCTGTGTTATTCAGACACTGCAGAGGCTGCCAGCATCACTGGCACCTTACACTGTTATGAGCACCAAAGACGTTTGCCTGCCACACTGCGTGGGACATCACTTCCCAAAATTATTCTGGACTGAAAAAGTAATCAAGAGCCTGGAAAACTTTGTCAAGGCCTTCCGCCAGCAAAAGCAACTGAAGCAATACCATGGCCCAACTACTTTCAGCAATAAACTTCACCGAATTCAGCCATAACATTATATTTCTTATTTCCCTCATCCAACCACCAGGAAGGTACTCACTCCTACCCTACTTCTCAGGGCAAAGCATTGGACCAACAGTTCAACGTGCCCGTTTGTTGCACCTGCTTTCAATGTGCAAACAAATCCTGCTGCCTCCTTGGTACAACAGGTCACTAAGGGATGTGCCCTAACACCAGGGTTGACCTGGGGGACAAAGGCAGAAGAATTCCAGGAATTCTTACTCCTACGTTAATGCATACTCTGAACCTAAGCACTCAATTCAGATTATTTAGCTATAAGTATCTGTAACAAGATGTCACTGGTCAATAAGGTAAGGGTGGCTCCTCCCAAACTGGAGGCCTGCACAGGAATAAGTATTAACCCTGCACCTACAGTTCTCCCAAGGAGATTGTGATCAACCCAATCCTTTCCTCTGCAACAGAGTACATTCTCACCTTAGAACTAATAGATACAGCTTCCTTGTCATTTAGCTCCTTATACCATAGGTTTGTTCTTTAGACTTTGATACCAGTTCACAGGATGACTATCTTACTGAAGCATAAATAACTCTTAAACACCTGCATTTAAGAGGAAGGATATTAAAAGTAACTTTTTTCAACCACAGCAAAACCCTAGTATCTCTTCTCTTTAGCTCTTCATAAAGACCAATTTACTGCCTTTTGGGCACAAGGGGGACACAATAAAGCTCTGTGGAAGGAACACCTATTAGAAGGACTGTCAGCAGCAGCTTCCCTCCCCCATATTAGTTTTAAATACCTTAAACACATGCCAGCCTGGGCAGACTCTAGGCATAGATCCTTTCCTCTTCCAGCTCACCAGACAAACAATACTGCAGCCTCACCAAGGGGGTTTCCCCTTCCCAAAAGTGTGCAACTGCCTTTACTGTTGCCTCAAACTAGCTCTGCCCATAATGTAAGGAGCTAGAGAACACAAATTAAGCTGTTTACACTGCTGTGCTTGCCTCTCAGCTACTGTGAACGTAAAGGGAAAGCCAGCAAGGAAAACAAGTCATTCTGATAGTAACCTTGCAACGAAGAGGAATACATTTATATGGGCACTAAAAGTAGCAGGTGACTCCTCTCAGGAGAGAGGTTCTAGCATTTGTTAGTGCTTCCACTGTGCTCTTCACAGCCCTGCCAGTCTCACCCTGTACTCACTCAGTGGGTGTTTTGCAGGTAATTAGAGAGCCTATGGCTTTTTCATTTTTTAATATTTAATTCCCTCCCCACAAGTTCTCTCCCCAGCAGTCCGGCTACCCCAAGAGCTGAATTACTGCTCTTCCTTGAGGCCCCTTCCCCTCCCCAGGACGTGAGGCCACGGCTCATTATCTCAAGTTCAGATTGCCTGCGCTTAATAAGCTCCTGCCTCCCTGCAAACTTCTCAGGGCTTTTCCTAAGGAGAGTGATTTCCTGCCTAAGCCTTCAGGCAGGGGCAGAAAGCTGCTATTGCCAAGAGCAGCACTTACTTCTGCACACACCATAGCTCCTATGTGGAAAGACAGGGGCATCTCCACAGAGCTGAGAGGACTACACACCTTTGAACAGTGTGGGCCCTTCTTCATGGGACACACCACAAAGCAAGAGTGGGAATCTGAACCTCTCTCTGGAGGAATCCCACAAATACCACTTTCTTGACCCTTCCTTTATACACACATGGCCATTGCACCAGGATAACAGAGACAAAGCAGTTGCAGCCCACAGCTACTAACGAAGCTCACTGCTGCACACCCCTGTGCCAAAGCAGCACAGGGTCAGGAGGGTGACCTGGGACCAAGGAGCAGAAGGAACTCCCTCTTTCATTCACCTCCTTAGGGCTGCACATGGGCAGAAGGGACATCCAGCTCCCTCCTTCTTCACTTCTCCCCCTTACTTTATCCTCTAGTCTGGGCCTGTTTCTTCCCGCTGCCTTCAGGGCAGTTAATCCAACAGTGCACCAGCTCCAGCCCCAACACCTTCCTCCACAGCCGCTCTACCATTGCCTTAGGATTTAAAACTCAACCCAGCAGCTTTACTGCATGTTCCTCTAAAGCAAAAAGATGAAACACAGACCCACACCACAGGCAGGGCCACCTCTTCCTCCCCAGCGCCTCACAGACTCCTTTCTCCACCAGCTCACAAACTGTGAGCCATAAACAAATCATATTTACCAACACTTTATCCGAGCCTTTTACCCACATACCTTTCTAGCACACAGCTCCCGAAACTGCCTCTCCTGCCTTAAAGATACACTCAGTTAAAGAAGGAGGGTTGTGAACCTCCCCCTCACAGCTGGGCTCCTCGTTAATGGTGGCTCTGCTATGCCAGCTGCAGCTAGTCCTGCTGATTGCTCCCTGTCGCGGGGGCTGGCGTGCTCTCAGCAATGTTGGTGGGCTCTTGGGGGCCGAGGGAAGTGTTTGGAGGAGTTCACAGCTCCAGGGCTGTTTACTTTGGTTCCAGGAATAGGAAGCTGGGTGTTACTATTTGCCTGGGAAGCTGGAGGTGCCAAGGTGCTGGCCTCCCACGTGCTCTGGGATAGCTGTGTGCAACAAGGTTCAACAAGGGCAAGTGCCAGGTCCTGCACTTGGGTCACACCAATCGCATGCAGTGCTACAGGCCTGGGGAAGAGCAGCTGCAGCTGCCTGGTAGAAAAGGACCTGGGGGTGTCGGTCGACAGCTGGCTGAATATGAGCCAGCAGTGTGCCCAGGTGGCCAAGAAGGCCAACAACATCCTGGCCTGTATCAGGAACAGTGTGGCCAGCAGGACTGGGGCAGCGACTGACCCCCTGTACTGGGCACTGGTGAGGCTCTGCCTTGGGTGCTGTGTCCAGTTCTGGGCCCCATACTGCAAAAAAGACATTGAGGGGCTGGAGCGTGTCCAGAGAAGGGCAACGGAGCTGGTGAGGGGTCTGGAGCACAAGCCTTGTGAGGAGCGGCTGGGGGTGTTCAGCCTGGAGAAAAGGAGGCTGAGGGGAGACCTTCTTGCTCTCTACAACTCCCTGAAAGGAGGGTGTAGCCGGGGGGGGGTCAGTCTGTTCTCCCAAGGAACAGGCGATGGGACAAGAGGAAATGACCTCAAGTTGCGCCAGGGGAAGTTCGGATTGGATATTAGGAAAAATTTTTACACTGAAAGGGTTATTAAGCCTTGGAATGGGCTGCCCAGGGAAGGGGTGGAGTCACTATTCCTGGAGGTATTTAAAAGACGGGTAGACACAGAGATATGGTTTGGTTTTGTCAGTGTTGGGTTGATGATTGGACTTGACGATCTGAAAGCTCCCTTCCAACCGGGGCAATTCTATGATTCTATGATCATCAGCCCCTCAAACCAGAGCTGCAGTGTGGGGCTGCGGAAGCATCAGTGTTCTTTGCAGAGCTAAGTGGGTGCAGGTACTAAGCTGTCATTTGGTGTGGGGGACTAGACACATGGGAGAGTTTCCCTTTTCTGCCTTTCACTGCCCAGTGCAAGGCAGGCCCTTCACCCAGCACGACTTTGAAGGGAAGCCTGAGGAGCTGCCTGCACCAAGCAGTCTCTGAGGTCCACAGTGCTGGCATCTGAGGGAGATGAGCGGGAAGGTGCCACCAGTTTGGCCCTAATGCCAGAGGAAAATACAACTTCTGATCTCAAACCTCAGTTCCTCTACATGTTCCTCAAACTTGTATAATGTTTCCTCTTCATCTTCCTCAAACACCCGGTTCCTTCCGCATCCCTGACAACCCAGTACATTCCTACGTCCCTTAGCTTTTTGACTGACTTGAATATAGGTGTGCTCTTACAGGACAGCCAATACATATCTTTTGGATGGTCAGTTGGACATTGTTTTTCAAAACATGTATTTCTGTTGAGCACTATGTGACAGTTTTCCCTAGGTGTACAGGTCACGGTTATCTTTACTCTGTCCTGCCACCATTTTTCTTTGAGTTTAAAGAAGTCAAATATATTTTGACACTCCTTTTCTGCTTTCAAATCTGGTTGGATTTCCTCAGGCACCTCAAAAATCGAGGACAGAGATCGATTGAAAAATCATGCAATCACGTATCCTTACTGCCATAAGAAAGCAGTTTAAATACAGGGTATTCATGCTCCTGTAATCCAAGACACAGCACTTTCATTAAAAATACAATGACACCATCACAAAGGCATTGAATATTAAAACCTAGCTGTCCTCGCTGCAAGCACATGAAGCTTACATTGTAAATGTGCACACTCCCAGAGGGCTAAAATAGTACGTTACCCTCTAAAGTCCCTCCTGGCAGCATTACTATACAACATCCTTAGAAACGTTTGAAGCATGCTAAAGCCCACTTTTCATTAAAATTGAATTATGACAAGTACCTCCGTCTTTTTTTCCTTCACTGAGAAATAACTCTGTTTTACCAATGCTGTACAGAAGGATACCTGAGGTAAAACCAGTTCGTCTGCAGCAGGCCAGCTAGCCAAAATGTCTCCCTTCACTTTTTCCAAGCTCTAAGTTTTAATTAAACAAACAAACAAGCAAAAGTTTAATTATTACAACCGTGAAGAAAGTTTTCAACATACTGTAACATAGGTATGAGCAAGCTGCAAACAGAAATAACAGGCCAGCAAAGTGCAGACAATTCCGTAATGTCGGATGCCCGTAAGTACAAAGTCCCAGTAAGGAGTGAAGATTTATTCTTCGTACCTATACAGCTGAGACAGCCTGTGCTGAAGATAGGAATAGCGTAAAGAATCATGTCAGCAGGCAAACGCGCTTGCTACAGAGGGCAATCCCATCACACCACTTACTATAAAACAAATGCATTACCTTCTAGTTAGTCCAACTTCCGTTTCCCAGCACATTTAAATGAAACTGGGCAGGTATCACCCATTTGAGACTTCTCAAACCAAGGAGCAAGTGCTTTGTTTCATTTTTTTCATTTCTTAAAAACAATGAAACGTTCCTTGAGACTGGAGGATGTAGTCTGAAAACTGCTCTCCCTGCTCTCCACGCTGGAACTTGCCTCCACTCTGGAAGGCGGTATTTCTATGCCCCATCACATAGAAAGGATGTGAAAATAGATATTTTCCATTGCAGTCACTTATTTCAGAATCCTGGACTCTGCCAACTGCTGTATGTAAAACACTGTAGATGAAAAAAATAATGCAAAATCCAGTCAGGCCCAGCCAGGATGAATGATTTTCCAGAAGGCCCATTTATGCACATTAAAATTTTCAATCTGTGAAATTTTACACCTTCCTAAGTCTTATGGAAACATAATGTACTTCTGAACGTACATTTCTGAGTTACACATGCAAACTTGCTGATGGAACGGCAAGGACTGCATTACACTTGACAGTTACCTCTAGTAAAGCAAACTATCTTTGTTCTCTACCCTACCTTTCACAGAGATTAAGAACTGCACCCCAGCTGTCAGGCTGGAGTCCAGACTCAGTGCTTTCAAAAGCCTGAATGTCTTTAAACCCAGGGGCTTTCTTAAGGACCATCCACAAGTCAAACAAAAATGACAGCATCAGATATCACAAATGAAGGTTTGGAGGTACATTCTCAGCAGAGATTTGGAAGAACAAGGGGAGCAGATGCATCATTCCTATTTGCATAGATGCAGGGAGCCTGAAGCAAAGAGCTGGACATGCAGCAAGGTGGTTTGAGTAATTCAACCACAAGGAATGTACACCATGACCATTCCTAGGTTCAGCTTTACTGCTCCCTCCTACCACACTGAAGTGAAACCACAGGCTGTACCCAGAGTATCCTTCCCTGTCCCTTCTCTTCATTCTGTCTGCTCAGAGAACACACTGCCTCCCTGACACAGCTAAGTCCTCAATGGCAGAGCCATCGGCCACTACTCCGAAAAGTCAGTCGAACTCACACAGCAGCTTGTGACAGATCTCCTGCCCTTGTTGATGTTCACTGTCAGCAACAGATTCTTGCAGCCTTCTCAACACTTTACTTGCCCACCACCTGAACCTTCAATAGCAACCCCAGCTGAGAGTCCAGGGAGCATGAACTACCATTTCACGTGCAGTTCAGTCTCACACTTACCTTCAGGAAGCATTCAGCATCTTCAGCACTGCCTATTTACAGCTCCTGTGAGCAAGAGCTACAGAACCTTGCAGGATTAGGTCCAATTTGGTACCCTTTGTAAGAGGCTACCAGTGCTTTGCCACGGTATTGCAAAAGTAGGAAAATTCCTGAGGTTTTAAAAGCCACCAAGCCAGCTCTTTTCAGGAGTTCTAAATTCTCTCAGAAATAAACCTACCATTGAACAGTTAATGAAGCAAATGGAATAAACCCCAAGAGAATGACATATTAAAGGCTGAGGGACTTGGGTCTTTTTAGTCTGGAGAAGAGAAGACTGAGGGGGGATCTGATCAACGCCTATAAATACTTAAAGGGTGGGTGTCAGGAGGACGGGGCCAGTCTTTTTTCAGTGGTGCCCAGTGACAGGACAAGAGGGAATGGGCACAAACTGGAACATAGGAAGTTCCATCTAAACATGAGGAGAAACTTCTTTCCTTTGAGGGTGGCAGAGCCCTGGAAGAGGTTGCCCAGGGAGGTGGTGGAGTCTTCGTCTCTCGAGACATTCCAAACCCGCCTGTGCAACCTGCTCTGGGTGACCCTGCTCTGGCAGGGGGTTGGACTAGATGATCTCCAGAGGTCCCTTCCAGCCCCATATCATTCTGTGATACTGTGACATATACCGCTATAAATTGAAATTGAATCACAAAGGTGCACTCCAGTTTGTCTCCCAAGCATCACTAGCCCACAAGGATCTAGAATAATATCTGTCCCATAACTAGACTTCAATATATATTAATATACAACTTAGTCTCTTCCAGATGAATTGAAGAAAGCGGAAGAATAGCAGTTGTGAAAGCCTATGTTCCTTGCTCTGACAAAGACTTCCTGTACCACCCTAGTCACATCATTTAGCTTGTCTCATCAGAGCTATAGCAGCCCACAGGAATGCTGGATAACAAATATATCAAAGAATGGAAGGAGATTTGACACCCCTTAGAAGCGGGATGGCAAAGAGACAGCACCTACAGAAGACTTGCTGAACTTCTAGAAAACTGTGTAACTTAAAAAATTAGTATGTATGACTTTACTGTGGCTGAGGCTGTAGATTTCTGATCCTGACACCTCCAGATAGCAGGAAGCTTCTTCCTTCCAAGGTACTAACAGCTATTTAATGGGCTGTTGGTATTTTGAGGACTGTTCAGCATGTAGTACTGCTTTCATCTATATGATGCAAAGTGACATTTGGCTGGAAGTACCTTTCTCAGAATCACAGTGACGCTTTCCTATTTTATAATGCTGGCATGGCTGAAGAAAAACCTAATCTTTACATACTCTTCTGACTGCATCTGCTTTTGCTCCTAAATGACATTAATCTGGCCTCTGTTTCCGATGGGTGGGAAGATATCCTCCGAGACTGTCATTAGGCTGCGAATGGCAACGATGCTCAACAAATGCCGTGTCAGCCGAGGAGCTGGTGCTGCAGCAGGAGATCACACAATACATCCCCTGCCAGAGCATCTCCTCCAGGCGAGCTGGAGCAGAGACACCGGCTGTGCCCAGCCCCAGCTGATGGCGTTCCTGACACCGCATACTACACCTCGCAGGGCTGAACGACTGCTCAAAGCAGCTGTTGCAAACCCAGGACAGGTTTTTCCTTCCTTTGTCTTGTCCACAGCTCACACAGAACGACTTGCCCCACCTCCTGCTTCCAGCCCTGGAGGGATAACGTGCAACAGCAGACTGCTTCTCCAAGATGCTGCAGGTAAACTTGTCACAACTGCCTCCAGCTGTTACAATTAATTTCAGCATTAGAAACACAACGTTGGCAACCACCACAGGGGTGCAAAGGCTCCATCAGGTCCCAGGAAGGAGTACAAATTTTGAATTATCCCCGCTGCTCAGCCCTGACATTGCAGACGAAGACAAGCACAGGTTCCCTCCTCCTACGGCTGATTCTGCCCGAACCTTTGCAAGCGCCGCTCGCTCCCCCTGCCCTCCCCAGGGCCGGCAGCTCGGGGGGCGGGAGGGGGGGGGGGGTGTCTCCGCCACCGCCGGGAAGTTTCCCCGTACCGGCAAAAGAGTCCCCTTGCCCACAACGCGAGGCGGACGGGAAGGCACACTCACCTCTCCTGGCCTGCCTGATCTTGGGGCTCAGCATGCTCCCGGCTGGGCGCTCCGCTGCCCGCAGCCTCAGCGCCCGGCCCCGGCCCCGGTCCCGGTCCCGGTCCCGGTCCCGGCCGCCGCCCCGCGCATCGCCGCGCCCGCCGCTCTCCGCTCCAGCGCCACTTCTCTCTCCGCTTCCAGCTCTGGCTCGGGGGCGACGCTTCACATGGGGCTAAATAAACCCTAATGCATTATTTATCCGGCCTCGAATTAATTCCCATCCAAACTAGGCATTAAGTGCCCCGGTAATTACTGTCGATAAATCACTAGCACGCAGACACGAGGGCCGGACCTGGCTCCTTCTGCTAATTGGCCATGCTTCGGTGTTATTAATATGCCTCTTTCAGGGAGCAGCGCTGATCCCGCACTCCCCCGCTGCATCTTCCTCCGGTCGCGCTCAACAGACGCCTTGGCTCGACAAGGATCAGAACAGGAGCCGAATCTCCTCTCCAAGCCCCAGCCAGGAAGGGGGAAAAAAAAAAGGGCACGAAGCACACGCCGAGAAGCTTTGAGCATCTGATAAGGTTGGGCGTTAGAAGAAATACCAAGTGCGCTGGTGCAGAGGGCAGCGGCGGGCAGGGCTGCCTGCTGAGCACCCCATCCCTCCCGGGGAGGTTTTCCGGTGGGAGCCGGGGAGCTGAGGAATGACCCACTGCTCCCTGCAAGGAAGGAAAAATTCTCTCTTGCCTACACTGACAGCCTGGCAGGATGGGCACAGGGGAAAGGCATGACTCCTTTTTAGCACCCATCATTTTTATTTGGACTCCTTGCTGCTCCTCACCCCTCCCTGGGCAGGGGAGTAGGGACAGACGGACACGAAGTCTGCAATCAGTAATGGGGAGAGGAAAGGACCCACATTTGATGAAATACTATTAAATAGTATATATAAACTACAAACAGATACTTAGATGAAAATCAAATTTGAGTAATTTACACATCCTGCACCTGGGCTACTCAGCACAACCTCCTTCCTCACCATCCCCACCTGCCCAGCAGGTCCTTCTGCACTGTAGAAAAGGGGGCAAGTATCTCCCCAGCGATGAGGCTGCCCTGCAGTATCGCCCTGCAGGTTTGTATCTGTTGCATTGACAAAAAGCTTCTGAGGTTGGCGGCTTCCTCCTCTGCCAAGATCCATCATATCTTAGATACTGAATATTGGCCATCAAGTCATATCTCCAATAGTGGAGGAGGTTCTCCAGCCCGTTGCAGAGGCTGTACTTCTCGATGTTCAGGCTGCAGCGATGGCTAAGCTGCTTTTGACCTTTAGCTGCTGGTGGAACCAGCTGCTTAGCAGTGATGGTAAATCTTTGAGTTCATGGTGGCTGTGTCAGATTTGCACACTTGTAGATGAGGCTAGAAGTGAGATCTGAACTGCCGTCTCTGTTCTGAATCCTGCAGTTATCTCCCCACTCATAATCTGTATTAGCTGGGATTCAGCATGGGGAAGAGGAGCCAACTGGTGATCCCTTGGCCAAGAAGCTTCGCAAGCGTCCTGATACGGTGAATAACCACCATTTAAACAGAACTCTTTCTCTCTCCATATTTTTAGCATTTCTTGTCTGCTTCGATGCTGTTTATACACATCATTTTGCAGTTTGAGCAGGAAGCCGAAAGGTGTGTACAGTAAAACACGACATGAGATAAAGCTAACTGAACTTTTAACCTCATGGGAAACATGGGACATTTCATCCTGCTACGTTATTTCCCATGAAAGCTTGATTTCCTCTCTGGGGAAAGACAATATAGAGGGACCTATATAAATAATTATCGTGTTCATGGGTACAATAAAAACATTCAAACACATAACAGCCAAGTTCAACATTAATTGCTATCTTTGAAGGTTTTTTGGTTAAATAAAAAAGTACTCAATGTAAACAAAAATATTCAGTTTGATCCAATATGTTTTCCTTTGACTTAAATATTTTCAGCCCTTCTTAAAGCAAGTCTCAAAAAAGAAACATCATTTAAATGATTTTTTAAAAGTTAAAAGTTTCCTATTTTTTTCCCCAGCTTAAACACAATAAATTCAGACCTGAATTTCTCAGATGTACACTTTGGGGCAAATAAACTATTTGTCAGCAGAAAAAAAAAAAAAGCTATTAAAAAATGCCAGCTGGGAGAGAAAAAAACAGTCACCTTCAGCAAGTGGTTCCCCTGCTGGAAAAGTTAAAGTACTTCCTGAAGGAAACACTGAGAATGGGTCCAATAGAAAGGTAGTGTCCAAAAGGAACCAGACCTTACAGGAATGTTTAATCTCTGAAGCTTGTGTACGGAACTCCTTAGACGGAGCAGAATGATTAGGACAACATATCTTAATGGTTTGTATTTACCTTCATTCTCCTGTGAGTTTCACAGCCCCTTTTCCATCCCACAGTGAGCTTCCTTGGAATGTGTGTGTCCCTCAGCTGTACTGACTCCACAGAAGCACATCCCACAGGGGCCCTGCCCATGGAGCAGGGCTGGGAATGCACTTTATCTGTAGCCCAAGTCAACTCTTCACCTGCATCTGTCCTGCACCACTTCCAGCTGCCCCTTCAACACATATACCTGGCAAGAGGCTATTTGATCATACACCCTTCTGTATAAAAAGCCCCTGTTTAAAAGGTGGGAGACCTCTGACTAGTCCATGGTGATGCAGAAGGGGAAAAAAACCCTGAGTAACGGCTGATTTAGCTTACTCTCCCTACATCAAGTTTTGCCTGACTCAGATGCTGCTTCCAAATGGTAACGGTATTGATGACTTTAATTGCTTGTGAAGGACAGCAATTGCAATCTGAAGAGTACACGTTTTAAGCACACTGAAGTTCATCTGGCAGTTCATATAGGGACAATTATTTCAGTGCAGTAATTTCACTTAAAGGATTGTAAAGATGTGAAGAATGAAGGAATAATACGTGGTAGTTTTACTTTCACTGTATTTGCATCAGGTCTCTCCCTGAATATGCAGTCATGTAGCAGAAAAACAGGATACTGGTTTAATCCAGCCCAACCAGGGATATATTAGCCCCATATTTCATTGCTAAATAAAAGCTGGTAGGTACAGGGGTGGTAGAACTGAGGAAAAGAGAGATAAAGTTCTGTGACACCAGTTCTTCCCTCTCACCTCACAAAGGTATCCTTGAGGGGAGTTTGAAAACACCTTGATTAGAGAATTTCAACAGAAATGCCCCAAAAGGCATCTGGGCAGGCTGCCCATTTTGAGAGTACCTGAAGCTGAGCCTCAGCCTGAGTCCTTGCACCAGCAATTCTGCATAAGGCCTGCCTGCTGCTTCAGAACACGACTCTTCTGTGCCCTTGCTGTTTAAGCCTGGGGTTACAACACCAAAAAAATTCTTGCATACAGCTCCAGGAGTCACAGTAAGTAGTAGAGTTGTCCTTGCACCTAAGCATACTCTACAAATGCTACAGAAACCTACGTTGTAGCCCTTAAGTGCATTAATAATCTTAACAGCCCTGACTGACTTCACCTGGCCACCACCCTCTGCCCATAGGCCCAGGAGCTCCATATAAGCCCAGGCTCAGGGCTTTGCTTCCAGCTTGAGCTGCCTTGTAGGAATATTGATTTTCAGCTCACCTATATGTGTCTGGACTGTGATCTATGGACTTTTTTCTCAGCTTGACCTTGTATTCACCTTGTTGCTGTGGATATCCCTAGTATTTGCTGCATTGTGTCTGATACTGTAAGCTTCATCTGATATAATTCTGACTATGAGCTATGGGTGGTTTTCCTGGCTTGACCGTAGACTTGCTTCATCAGAATGCATGTTTTTTATCTGGATTCTTGATTGAACCTGACCATCGTTTCTATGTCTTTCCTCCTTATTTAGGTACTGTGGGGCCTGCACTCTACCCTGTTGTGCTGTCCTTTCCTTCGCCTTAGGAGCAAGTAGTTGTTGCTGGTCATCCCTTTTCAGAGCTGGGCTAAAGGTGGCCCGATTTAGTAGGCTTCTCGGAAAGACCTAGGACGCTGCTGGGCTGTAGGCAGTAGGACTTCTATGACTGACTGATCTGAGGTAAGAGGGACATTCCTGATAGCTTGAGATACCAATGCCAAGGTACATACCAGTTGTTGGAAGTCACTGCTCTCATGGTTATATCTCTCTGCGTGTCCAAATCCAGAATGACAGTCTATCATAGACCACTAAGTATCTACAAGGCTAGAAATCAGCTGACTAACCAAGTACTAGAGAGGCACTATGATCTGTCTCTTACGTGAATCTAAAAATAAATGTGCTCATTAATTATCTGCTGCCTGTTTGGAATGTGGAAAAACTCTTCTGTATATCACAAGTGTTTACCGTTGATTGCTAAGCATGCTTAATGAAGGAAGGTGATGTGGCCTAGGGATTAGAAAGGCCACGTCTCCAGCCTTGTCCCATGGCTACAAGCAAGACATTCAGTCCTAGGTGCTATTCACCTCCATGCCGTGTTTTGAGACCTGGGATTGGCAAGTGGTATCTAAGTGCAGAGGATGATAATGATAATAAGTTACTGCAGCAGGGACACTTGCAGAAGATATGATTCATCTGTTGGCGCCCAGGCTGATGGCTGGAGGCTACGAAACGTGTCGGATGCTTGAGTCGAAAGAGTGCGTGGGCCAGTGAAGTTGCTGAATCTGCGTGGGGGGTATTGAATGGATCTCTGTTTCCCCAGGCTGCACACACAGCATGCTGTCACCTACCAATTATTACACGGCATATCCTTTTTTCCTCCTCCTCATCTTCTGCTTCCATACGCAGGCCAAGGACTTGTTGTAACTAGCTGATTGATATATTTTCTTTACTCATCAGCAAGATGCATCTGGATCGAAGCCCAAGATCTAATCTCCCTGGACTTTGGCACCATTGAAATCCAGATCCAGTTTATTTAGATTGCAACTTCGGTTACAATCTGTTCTCATATGGTATAAAATGGAGTTGATGAAAAAGGGCCCAAAGAAACAAGAAGAACCATGGTGTGCATTTTGAGATCAATAACTGCAGCAGCATTGCCTCTGCAAGACAAGCTAGAATAATTATGTGTACAGGAATTGAGGAAATTCTGCTGAAGAAGAGTGGACGTAAATTGACAGCTTTTCAAGTATGTAACGACCAGAAGAAATTACAGTTTGATGTGACCCTTGCTTCCAGGGTAAGTGATTACCAGTTCAAACCTCTTGATTGTGATGCCATCTGGTTTTCCAGATGAAAAAGACCACTAGTCTTTCAGCTGCCATTAACCAGTGGTTTTATTGGCAGTCTTAGGAGATATAGCAAGAAATTGCTATATCTGTGACAGGTAAGCTGATGATGTAGGATGGAGAAGGCTGTGCAGATGTTCTAGAGCAGCTCTAGAAACAACTAGAAACTCAAAGATATTTTTGAGAAAAATTATTAGTTCGGGAAAAACTTCAGATCGGGGATTACCTAAGGCCATGAGATAAGAAATGGAGCAATTTCTTTAGGTTTGGCTGAAAATTAAGAAAATGCATAAGCCTAATGGCATCTTGGGCTTTCCAGGGGTAATGCTTCCCAGAGGAGGAGGCGAATATGCCAAATGCATCAAGGCTACTAAGAAAGGATAGAACTATGATCTCATGGAATTATATTCAGGAGTGAGGGATAAGGCAGAGTCTGTAAACAAGAATAATTTTGAATGTTTTGCAGAGTGAAACTAGGCAATTTCCGGGCATCTTTATCATTCTTTTACAGTCACTGTTCCTTCCCATCTAGTCACGTTCCACAAATAGGTCAGAAGTAATTCATCTTTCATTTCAGGATGTAAGAGTGAATCTTGAGGGGGTAGCTACAGCTTGAGAGTATTCCTAAACATGTCTGCAAGCAAAGTTTTCTTCAGTAATGGAGGCAAACACAGGGTTACTGAGACAGGGTGGCTCCAAGTATTGCATCTCATTTGCCTTTCACAGGGTAAGGAGATAAATTGCATATAGAACGGATTCTAGTTGTATAGACAACCAGTGCTTAACTTAAATTTGTGCCTAGATGATAACTTTATAAATGAAACCAACAGAAGTCTTTTTACCTTCTGTAATATCTACTGGAGACACCCAAGGGCAAATCAGAGACTTTTAATTATTTGTTTCTGCTCCATATAAAATCTAGTAGATATTTTCCAATCTAAAATAGAATGGCAATGACACTGCAACTTGTCTCATAGCCAGATAAAATACTGAGTAACATAATTAAGATAAATACAAATAAATTCTTCCCAAATTGTACTTGTCTTGAAATCTGTTTCAAATCTGAATAAGGGCTACTTGGGTGGTTGAGGATGAGGGGGCCCATCACCTACAAGGAAGGGTTGAGGGAAAAACTTGCTTAATCTGTTGAAGAGGATAATGGGGGATGTAATAGTAACCCACAACTAGTTAAAGGACAGTTTCAAAAACTATGAAACCAAACACTGTTTCAAATACTATGAAGCTAAACACTTCTTGGTAGTAGCAGATGCTAAAACAAAAAGAAATGCCCCCAAGTTTCAGCTTAGAAACTAAGATTGGAGCATAGGAAAAACTTTTTTGCTGGGAGGGTTGTGCAGCGCTGGGGCAGATAACCACAGAGCCAGCGAGATCTCAGTCTTCAGAGGTTTTCAACGTGGCTGGAATGGGATGGATCAGAATTTATTGGAGTAGTTCACGTTGTTTGGATTTTGTATTATGTAAGCAGAGCACAGAGCCTCAAATGTCAAAAGAAGCTCCATGACCAAGTCCCAGTTAACTGTGCCGTCCAGCCCAGGTCTCTGGTTCTAATTGTATTATCTACACAGTTACGCCTCCACTTGTATCTTGACATCAGTCTGCTCTCACTCAGATCTCCCAACAAAATTTGTCTGGTTGAGCTTCTCTGACATTCCTGGGACAGGTGGGATGTGAAAGCCTGGAGAGATTACTGTTTTTCCCCTCATTCATCTGTTCCTCTACACCCTCAGACCTTCCTTGCACCTTTGAGAACAGTAACAGCAATATATCCTTTAGTCAGGAGGTGCAGGACCTCATGAATAAGCAGCATTAAAGCACAGCAACCTGGGCGATCACTTATCCTATCTGTCATCTACGTGCCTTGATTCAGAGAGGAGATACAGAAATGCATTATTTAAAACTTCAATGCTATCTCTGCAGAATGGATTATTTTTTTTTTCTTTTAGTGGCAAGAACCAAAGAGCAGTGCATGCATATTTTAGACACTGGGGACCGAGGCTGGCATCCTTGGGAACGTATCTCCTCCTGCTGTCTCAGGGAAAAATACAGTCATTTAGGCAGATCTGATTCAAAATGAAACTAGGGTGAAAACTGGAGGCTAGGTGAAAAACGAAGGGAGCTAAAAATTTCAACGGTGCTGTTATTTTAACACTGGCCCATTTTTCTTCTGTTTCAAATCATTTTTAAGCAGAGGGAGAGACAATAATGAAATTAAAATAGAGTTGCAATTATTAGTGATTTCTGGACTTGAGTTTTAGAGGCCCAGGTAATATCTGTGGCTCTGCCACTGGCTGGCAAAGTGGCCCTGGCCATGTCACTTCAATTCTGAATGTCACTGTTTTCCAGCCTGAGCAATGGAGATTGTAATAGTGACCTCTCAGATAAACTTTTCAAGTTATATGGAAGAAAAATGCCCAATAAAATGGGTTTAATATAAGTAATATTAGTTATGAAGCAAAAATGTGACCTGAAAATTTCTTCCTGGAAATATTTTTGGATCAAAAAATTTAGGGATCATAGTCTTTTAAAATCATTCAGTTTAGAGCAGATATAAACCTAATAAAACTGGTCTGAATTTTGGTAATCAGCATCTAATTTACAAGGATACCCGCTTCCTGGAAGGTGACAAAAGTGACAAATACTTCTCCCCTTTCCCTGCCCCACTGTTAATGTATGGAGCAGACTTATTTGGACTATCCAACTGTGTATTTATACAAATATCTTCTCAGATATGATCTCCTGTGGATGTTGTCCACTCATAGCAGCTGCAATGTAATGAGTCTGCATAGAGAGACTTCATTTGAAAATCAGAAATTTGTAGCACCAAGCCCCCCCCCCAACCCATGCTTCTAAATCCTTAGCAAGACAGCTTCTAAGCTTGTGTTCCTGCAGGGAATTTGCAGCTTGGGGGGAAAAAAAAAAAAACAAACAACCAAGTAACAAAAAGCTCTATATTACCGGATTTACAGAGACAGAACTAAACTGTTCATTAAAGTTGTATGAATAGGATGTTTTTTGTTTAAAAACAACCAAATAACCCTCTAAAAATTATTAAATCCCCTCTAAAAATTTTTAACTCCCCACAAATTACATTTGTCTCAGGATATTCTGTTTATGTTATGTTTTATCCAGCCTTACTAATATCTTCGTTCAATAATTAAATGAAAAATGCCCTTTCAAAACAAAACATCCACTAGCTTAATTTTTAAAGTACTGAAAAAACTCTCTTCTGTTAGATGGTCCTTATTTTTTTTCCTTTGTGAAAGCTGACCCAATTTACAAGTAATTTGCTTCCCCAAAAAGGTCCGTTCTTCATTCACAGTCTTTTATCTGCTCTGCTACGCGCTGACACCTTTATAATCTGTGCCCTTAGAGTGAGAGGGTCAAAGCAGACCCCCGTTTTCCAAGTGGCTTCTCTGCTGGGTGCCCAACCAAAACCTGTCCATTCCAGAGGCTGGTGGGAGTATGAAAATATAATCCTATAAATGCTCAAAGTGCTGAAAGTAAATAAACAGGAAAGGAAGTCATTATATTTGGTGCTGTGATACTTGCCTGTCTCATTATTTAAGGTGGACTGAGGAAAAGAAATGGAAGCTGCAATTATGAAATGCAATTATGAAAACGAGCCGTGTAGCAACAGCTATCTGTGGTTTCTGCTGCCTCATGGAACAGCAGGCCCTGCAAGCCCTTCTGTCGTACTGCCACCTGGTGACGCTCAGAGAGGAAGGTGCCAGCACAAAAGATGCTCAGAATTAAGGCTGCCTGTGTTTGGGCACACAGACCAGGTGATACCTCGAACTCGAACATATAGTTTCGTATTTATGGTCTGTATGGACAAAATAAGTGTGTGGGAAACGAAGAGCTCTGACTATCTCTGGCAGGAATGCCTGTATTGGGCAAATGCAGGCTGTTTGAATTTTTCATCTTTAATCTCATCTCATTTGAGCAAAAAAATATGAAATAAAAATAGAAAATAAAAATACCGCTAGAGCCTGGCATGTCTACTTTAAGTGTTTAGTCATACGCTTGTCATCTGTGCATTCAGGATGACTTTTAAGATGGATTTCATCTCTAAGCTACTCCTCCAGTTGTGCAGAATAAAATACAAGCCATGGGACTGACTTTGGCCAATTTTGTTGCACTGGTGACTCTGCCGATGATCGGAACACGGGTTCTGGTACTAGTTTTTTTGCTACATAATTGGCATGAAGAGGAAAAACCTTGCGGATTAAATTCTGAATATATGTTGGTCCCAGACTTCTACAAGGTAGACTTCTCCTTCCTTCAAGTTAGAGGCATCTGCACATTCTCTAAGCATTGTGTAGTGACCAATGCACTGAGACACAAAACAATTATTTAAGTTTTACGTCATGACTGGTGTCTGTTTTTCAGACAGCTTAACAACTCTTATTACTCAATAAGCCTTCTTAGACCTCCACGTCTCAGTTGCCTACTTACAGAGAGGCATTTCCTCCAGGCAGAGACAGCCCTAGAGACCCTGTGTCTGAACCAGCATCCTGACAGGCAGCCTTGCAGAAGGAATTTGCCGGTTTGTCAGCTCTCAACCACCGCTCTCCAGCCCTGGAAAAGCGTCACAGCAAAAGGGACTCCTATCTGACACAGCGCCGCTGAGGAGCCTGTTGCATTTCCACTTTGTGGTGAGGCTCTCTGCGAGGTAACTACTGCTTTCTTTTACCAGTTCCTCCTTTACTCCGTGGGGTAAAGCAGCCTCTGCTTCAAACTCAAAAGCTGTGCTTTCAAGTTCTGCTGAATACACTGAGCTCACAAACGATCACACAGCCAGTGACTAATTTCTTGTTGCTCCACTTTTTTTAACAAAATATTCCTATGCGTTTAGGGCTAGAGTTAAATTTCAAGTCTAGTATTACCTCCCTACTGAGCAGCAGCAGCAATTTTGTGTATCCTTATAGGTCAAGTTCCTAGCACAAAAGAAAACACTAATGTAGAATCTGGTTATAAATTAAGTAGAGATTAAGGAAATTTTTCTTATTTTTCTTATTATTTACCAGCCTAGAACAGTCATCTGAACACCCTAAAAGCAGTCTTTTCCCAAGGTAAAAAAGGAATCTACAGTCCCCAGGGAAGCTACTGCACTTCCAAAATTGTTTTCCAAACCGGAGCATACCAGATAGCAAAACTACTGCTTTCATCGGTTTGTCCCCTTTCAAATTCCTTCTGTCTGGAATTTTGTATGACATGGCAAAAGCCAGCAGCCAAATGCAATTGGAGTATTAGTTCTATAAACAAGGAATTAAAGAGCGGAAGATACATGAGTCTAGTTCAAAGAGCTAAAAGAATATTTGTAGAAAAGCCAGGTTTATCCGTGAATAGGGTGTGACAGCTCGTTAACAATGCTTATTAGCTATTTGAAGGTACCTGAGTAGTTATCACTGTGAGAAAGCAGTCTTCCTGGATACATGCGGAGTCTCCCTGGGAGCGCAGCTTATAGGAGAGCAAGGTCACAGGAGCAGTTTATAAATAGACTTCGAAGCTGCAAAAGGAAAAATAATGGTAGTTAGTAGGGGATACATCAGAGAGAGAAAAAATTCTGCTCTCTCACTTATGTTGCAAGGATTTTGCTTAATTTGTTTAGTCTGAACTTCAGGCTCCCTATTTCCTCTAAGATGACGATGAGAGTAGGCTGTGCAAGCTACACAACATCCTCGCAGAGAGCAAAGAGGGGTGTTAAACAGGAACTAGGACCAATTTCTGTGACTTAAGAAAGTGGTGTTGTCTGCAGAGGTTACGGTGCTTCTTCTGCAGAGAGAGTGAGGAGAGTAAATCTTCCAAGAAAATAGCTCTTGGTCAATATGTGTTTATGTAATAATTTGTATCTCATGCTTTTGTCTGAGGCTGTCTCTGCGAGTGGTATTTTCTGATCAGTGCTATGGGTTAAAGTCCACCTTTCTATTTTGTAAATATCTATAAAAATTTTTCTGCAGAGCTTCTGTGTTGTGATTCTTTTGTTTGACAACTTTTGAGTTGATCATGAAAACAATGAATTCCTGTGTACCCATAGTAGAAAGTTAATCTGAGGTACAGGAGGGGAGAGAAACGGTATGCCATTATATTTTGCATTAGCCTTTCGACTTCCTCAATCTCATTAGACTAATATGCCTTCCAGCGTGGAGATCACGTGTTCAGTCAAACTGCCTTAAAAAATTTCCTGCACAACATTTTTCTAGTCAGTAGGTGGCATTTAATCAAAATAGCAGCTTCCCAGAGGAACTTTCATATTTGATACTTTTTTTTTTTATTCCGGGGGAAAAAAAAAAAAGATTCTGTTCATTTGATCAAGATGTTTGGGCCTGTCAGTTTCAAACAAGAATGTTTTCACTCTTGTTACAAACCAGCTTTTAAATGTGGCTTCTTTTTCCTTGTGTTTTTAAAAGTTGATACTGTTTTATTGAGTCTGGAATAATTTTGGTGGCATTTAGCTATGCATATAACCAAAACAAAAACAAAAGCAGTGTCAAATTATTCAGGGTATTTCTGTGATTATGCAGTTCAGTGATTTCCCCTCCCCACCACTGACTACTTTTAAAGGAGACAAAAAAGATGAGACAAGAGGGGATGGAGGGATGGGGGTGTCAAGCAGCAAACTTACACTTTCTGTGTAAGGGTTCAGAGGAAACTGCTTCAGGATGGAACAGATTGGAAAAGGCTGACAACCGCTGCTCCAGTCTGACCTCTAAGATGCATGGATCTAAGATGGATATACTTTGGTTCGTGCCTGTTTAAACAACCAAAGCATCAGGGGGGGGAAAAAAAATCCCATTTTGATTCACAGATTTTTGTTGATGGATGGAATTTGTTCCAATTTCCAGTGAAACATTTTGAAGTAGCAGAATTTCAGGAGTGAATTATCCTCACCACCTACCACCGTTACAAACCTTACCTGCGCCAAGGTGCGGGCTGGGTGCCGGGAGGGTGTCGGACCTGCCAGGGGGAAGGAAATGGATTCCTTCCCCGAGAGAAATCAGGAGCTTGACTCCAGCACTGACACTGCAAACCTCCCTGTCTTTTTACAGCCCGTCAGTCATGGTGTCAGAGTAGTCATAGAATGGTTTGGGTTGGAAGAGACCTTAAAGATAATCTAGTTCCAACCCCCTGCCATAGTCAGTGGCGTAACCAGGCCTCATGATCCAAACTGAGTGCTCCGGTCCAAAGCAACGGGCAGAGAAATGCCCCACAGATACATCTTTACCAGCTACCAGTTTCATGCCTTCATCAGCCTGAACTCCACTTAATTTGAAGCTGAAGTTTAGCTATCTGTGCAGGTGTAAAAATACACACTTTACCTCACAATCTTAGCGTGGCCGTGCATGGGTACGTGCTCACTGGCTCTCCTCAGAGGCGGTGGGGCTGCCGGGGGGCAGCAGGCCCTGGTGGGGAGGCCGCTTCTCCAGGGCCCTGCTGCCTGGCACCTCCTGCATTGCGGATTTCAAGGTTCCCTGAGAAAAAAAAGATGAGCGAAAACGATGGTTAAGCAGATGGTTTAAATTTTTTGCATTGCCTTTCTCTGCGGTCTCCCTGTCAGCTTCTGTTCTGCCACGGAAAAGAGGGTAGGAAAATGAAACAGCGGCGCTTCCCTTTGTGGCGGTAAAGAAATGAAAAATGATTCGATGAGCAATTTTTAGGCAACATTCTTTTTATCTAGAAAAAAGAAGAGAGCTGGATTTTAGCAGGAAAGATGAATCTATGAAAAAAAACCTGCAGCTGGCTCAACTTTTGGACACTATGCAATGTTAAAAGGGAAATGTGTTTAACTGGCTTTTTTTCTCGATTGAAGGTTGTGAATGTGCAGCACAAAAATGTATTGTCTCAGCAAAATCAGCTGCATTTTATTTCTTATGTCTACAAGGAGAGAAACTCGCTGAAGGGAGAAATGCAGGCTTTTTTGGCAAAGCTCCATCCCATTTGAGTTTGCAGTGGGGCTGAACTATCAGCCCTTCGGGCCATGGCAACTGCCCAGCAATTGCCATGGACGTGTTTGCTCTTGGTGTGACCAGTCAGCACATTTGGTGAATCTAATGCAATCAAAATGTACTGCAAGTTTGGTTTCAGGAGAAACCTGCAGTAGCTGACCTCCAGCCTCAAGCTGGAGAAGTGCTGTGCTGCTTCTAGCCATTCTAGACCACTAAGACACTTCAGTGTGGGTAGTATCATTACTACAAGGGCATGAAACTGGGTTTTTCCACTTGTACGTGGAGGTTAGAGCTGCAAAGAAGAGAGACATTTCACAGAATCACAGAATGATGTTGGGTTAGAAGGGACCTCTGGAGATCATCTAGTCCAACCCCCTGCCAGAGCAGGTCCACCTAAAGCAGGTTGCACGGGAACATGTCCAGGCAGGTTTTGAATGTTTCCAGAGACAGAGACTCCACCACCTCTCTGGGCAGCCTGTTCTAGGGCTCTGCCACCCTCAAAGGAAAGCAGTTCTTCCTGATGCTTAGATGGAACTTCCTTTGTTCAAGTTTGTGCCCATTTCTTGTCCTGTCCCTGGCCACCATTGAAAAAAGACTGGCCCCATCCTCAATTTAATGAGAATCAACATAAGGGACATTATTCGATTATTTGATGCTGTGAGACAGGTGGACCTTGTCGTTATCTCCAGATCCTTGCTTCAGGAAGCCCACTTAGGTCCAATTCAGACAGGACATCTGATCTCCATTGGTGCATGATCTACTTCAGAGTGCGCCCCCATCAGATGGCATTTCCAGTCAGTGTTGGTAGAGCTGGCTCCTAGTGCCCTGTCTAGAAACCTTAAAACAAGATGGAGGTTCTTTGAACTAGGTTCCAGGCACATAGATACAAATGCAAGTAGTGGGAGACATGCCTTTTCTTTTTTCCTGTGAGAGTGGGGGAAAAAGGATGAAGTAAGGATTTTTCTCTCCATTTCTGTGGGTGGAGGCACAGTGCAAGGGTTTGTTAATATAAACTGCCCCAAACTGACAAAGGGCACTGCGGCACCGTCTCCTACTACATTAGCTACTACTTTGTCTTTAGCCCTTGAGTTATTTTTACTACAGATGATTTGGTTACAGCTGTTTTGCTCCAGTGAAGCAGAGATTAAGTGGGAGGGTGTATTGAAACAGGACTTTTCATCCCCATCAGCAGTTCGTGCAGGATGAAAAGGAGAAACGGTGCTTCCGTTTCTGCTGTGTGGCTTAGAAATCCACGAATGACTGTGTGGCTGCTTGAGCCCTGGCAGCATCTAGTGAGGGGGGCACTGCTGGATGGGGAAGAATCCGGGGAACTCAGCCCCTCTGGTCAAACAGCATGGAGGGGCTGCTGCGAATGGTCTTCTGTTGTGTCATTTTAAACTGATGCAAAAAGAGCAGAAGTGGAGCACATTTTAGGCTTGTTTCTGAGTTAGGAAAGGGAAAACAATGATGTTCTTTTCTCTATGGGTTGGTACTAATATTCTCTTTTGCGTCTCCTGTGTGTCTGCCATTCATCTCACCACTTAGGTTTTGGCTAGATTGCAACTGGGAGTATATGAACATCATATCAGGGAATACATGAATGGCCTAAGGTGGAAGTCCTAAGGCCTGAGCCTCGTGGATGTTGGCACAGCCTTTCGCAGGCTCTGAGCTTGCTCAGCCTGTGCTCAGAGCTGCCCAGAGGCCTCCCAGCCATGTCCATAAAATCATAGAATGGTTAGAGTTGGAAGGGACCTTACAGATCATCGAGTTCCAACCCCCTGCCCTGGGCAGGGACGCCTCCCACCAGACCAGGTTGCTCAAAGCCCCATCCAGCCTGGCCTTGAACCCCTCCAGGGATGGGGCAGCCACAGCTTCTCTGGGCAGCCTGGACCAGTGTCTCACCACCCTCACAGAAAAGAATTTCTTTCTAGTATGTAATCTGAATCTCCCCTCTTTCAACTTAAAACCATTACCCCTTGTCCTATCACTACATTCACTGGATAAAGAGTTCGTCCCCTTTTCTCCTGTAGGAAGGCCGTTACAAGGTCTCACCAGAGCCTTCTCTTCTCCAGGCTGAACAACCCCAACTCTCTCAGCCTGTCTTCACAGTAGAGGTGCTCCAGCCCTCTGAGCATTTTCGTGGCCCTCCACTGGACCCATTCCAACAGGTCCATGTCCTTCCCATGTTGAGGACTCCAAAGTTGGACACATGTTGGTGCAGCGCTGAGCTCAGCCAGGCCTGAGCGTGTCTCGGTGGAGTTCACACTGAGAAGACAAAGTCAGTTTTCCTCCTGAATGCTTTTTCAGGCATTTGAGTGAAAGTAGATGTTAACAGAAACCAGATGGCTTTAACCACCGAGGATACAATCCCCTCAGGTTTCAGTCACTGTAAAGCCGTGATCCCTCTGCGTCTCAAGGTCACCATAGAATTCTCAGGGAGAAGCAGTTTAGGAAATGCTTGGATTTTCTGTGTAAAAATGTTTAAATTCCACCTCCCCTTAAAATCCGATCATAAAGCCTTTCAGATGTGTTATTAGGGAGAACAAAAACGCAGCTAGACAACTGAGAAGTAGCCTTCCCCCAGCCCCGTACCTAATCCAAACTCCTTTATGTTGTCAGTGAGCTTACAATGCTTGTTTGCCTCTTGATCTGAGTAGCTGCCTTGACCATTTTAGTAGAGGGGCCAAGGACTTTGCATTCATCTCAGCATTCTACTGTATTTATTTTAAGGGTACTGCATTTGAGGAAGGACTCCAACTGCTGCCTGTCCTTTGGGCACAGGTTGCACAGAGAGTAGGAGCTTTGTGATGCTGTTTGGTAAACCTTATATTTAAAAACAAAATGAAAATGACACCCCCATCTCACCCCACCTTTTCTTTGTGGATATGGTATGGGGGGAAATACCTGGTTATTCGCGAGCCAGGGAGAAGCATGCAACGGCTGCCAGGTTTGAGCATAAGCTGAATTGTTCCAAGTTGCTTTGGGAGCTTGGCGGGTCCTGGGCATGTGGTTCATTTGCTCTTCACTTCTGCTTTCCTCAGGAAATAAGTGCAGCAGCTAATCAGGTGATTCACAGTGGAAAGTTTAAAGAGCAGAGTGGGAGCTGCTGCATACACCAAGATGCCGAGTAGGACAGCAGCCATAAAGCTCATTTCTCTGCATGTGGTTATTGACTGCAACAGGAGCTGCCGAATCTAGGAGCCCAGGTATGTCGAGAGATTTGCTGTGAAAACAAAAGGAACAGCCTGTTAACTGTTGAAGAAAACTGCAGTATTATCTGCAACTGGTTTGTTGTGGTAGGATCATTCTCAAACAGCAGAGCTTTCAGTCAAAGTTCACCCTAAACTGCAGTACCAGGAGGAAAAAGAGTGGTTTGCTTGTATCGTTTAATCTAGGGATAATAGGATTGTGGAAGTAAGGGTTGTATCTGTTGCTGCTGCTAGTGGAGACTTGTTAGATATGGTTTAACTGCATGTCCTTATCTAATAAGCTGTTGTTTTGAGATGATCAGAATTGCCCTGGTGTTGTTCCTTTGATTTTGTTACAACTATGTTGTCTGTGGCTGACCAGAAGCATTCTGTTTGCTCTTGAGATGGGCATGTCACTTCCAGGAGGGCCACATGTCAAAAACAAGTATACCCAGTATCTCTGCTTCTCTCTTGCCTGCAGTAGGGGTATATGCAAGTCAGAGAAGAACCTGTTCCCAGTTAGATATTTAGAAACTACTTCTTAAAACAGAGAAAATGAAGAGTGGGAACATGAGGGAGAGCCTAAGTCGGATTTATAGCTACTTTTGGATTGCATGGAGATGTTCTTCAAACAGAAGTAAAGAGAAGTGCAGTCAAGTGTTTGAAAATGAATTAATGATTTGTGAGGTTGTACTGCAGAAATGCCTTGTCCAACTTATACGGACTCAAGGTAAAAGTATGCTTGGACAAACGAAGCACTACTGTAAATGAATGCAACTCCTTTGGTAGTAATAATGTCAAAACTCCTTGAAACAAGCTGAAATGATACATATTGCTGAAAAAGTAGGGGCTGTGTCCTACTGAAATAGGACTTGTTCTTTGAACAATACTCAACATTCTCTAAGCTGACAAGTGTTTTAAAACCCCTCTGTTGTTTTTATTTTGTCAGCTATTTGTATCTCAAGGCACCAGCCAGGTTAGGCTCCTATTGTATAAAGTGCTGTGCCAGAACTTAGGAAGAGAGAGCATCTTCTCCATAGAATTTACAATTAAATGGACCTGGCAAGGATGGGTAGGATATTTAATTTTGCAACATGTTTTAATTCATTGCAGTCCTCATACTGGAGAAGTTAAATAGAGTGACATCAAAGTGTAAATGTTTTTGATGCTGTTTTTAGTTTTGCCTCATATAATATGTCCAGTGTGATCACTAGACATGGGACTAATGAGTGTAGATAATTTAAGAAAGGCAGAGGGAGCTCAGGGAGGAAGAACTGAGGTGATTAGGAGGGACAGAGGTAAGAGAGTAGTAGATGGACAGTGTCTGGCACAGGGTTTGTTCCAAGACACTGTCATTTCCTGTGAGCCAAATGGTGTGAGCCACAAAGGGAGTTGGTGATGGAATTGGAAGAGAGCTGGAATTTGTGTAAAAGACACAAGCGATGCCTTTTACTGTCTGTTATGGCATCAGACAGCTTTCCTGGGGAGGTATTGGAATCTCTGCTATTAGCATTTAAAATGATTGACTGGCATGACTGTTTTGTGAACAGATTTATCTTGGCTGCCAAGGAAAGGAAGGGAGTATAAAGAAGTATCACACAGTGGATTTTTGGGATGCTGTGAGCCATGTGTTTCTGATAGTCGCCAAAATCCTGGGTTTTAGTAGTCAAGAAAAGCCTATTAGGAGAAGGAATACTTAAGGCAGGTAGTCCTAGTACTAGGGGTCTGATATTTAGTGTAATATGCCTCTTGTCATCTGGACAGTTGCAGTAAATAAGGAGGCAAATTGTAGTTTTCATTTTGCTTTTATGTGCTTTTGGAGAGTAAATATTCCCATATACACTCAAATATCTGACTTTTTTTTTCAGATACTTACCATAAAAAGTGGACCAAACTCTGAAGTTTGGTATGACGCTTGATTTGTGTTTTAGTCAACCATCTCGTCGTGAGACCCTTCTCTGATAACAAGTGATGTTGTGTATAAGCAAACCTCTTGATCTTGTCCTTCTGCCAGCTTTGGTCAGGCCTTTCTTCCCTTTTGTCTCACCAGTCTGAAGAGGCGTAGCCACATTGCAGTGAGATTTCACACAAGCTTCATTTAGAACAAAAGGGAAAATACATGAATAAGTTCCACTTCCTCTCTGTTACCTGACACTACTTTCTGAATGATAGTGTCAGGTTTATTTGATATATTTTCACTTTCATGTCTTTTAAAATCTTTATTATTTAGACTTTACTTTTTGTATCATTGTGATATTTATAACTTATCAAAACTGAAATAAGCTGTTAATTTACACAGAGAATCAGGCCAAATGGTGAGATGTAGTACAGAGCCAACATATAAGACCTTTTCGAAATATCTAAGCTATCCTTAATACCAAAGATACTTGAATGTGATATTGTGACTGGTCTAGAGGGATAATTATCCTCCAAGAGGAGTAGAAAATGCAAAGGATTTAGAAGCCTGAATGAAATCGTAGATGCAACAAGCAAGACAAGGCTATTGGGAGCAGGAATGATTTAAAGCCGATAGTGCAAGTGGAGACAACAGACTAATACCAGAGGACTGATATTTAGTCTGATATACCTCTTCTCATCTGGACAGTTGGAGTAAATAAGGAGGCAAATCATAATCCTCGCTTTTCTTTCATGTACTTCTGGGGACTAAAGATTTCCACGTACCCTCGAATGTCTTACGTAGTCTGTTACATTAAGGTCTTCATTAATGAAGTTGCTGGTTGTAATGAAGTTCATTCGTTAATGAAGTTGCTACATTAATGAAGTATCTGGTTTTAGTAGTTTCTGTGGAGAAGAGAATTCTCTCATTCCATAGATCTATAGAGTGAGAATTTTTTGAGTGACCAGCCCTGCCTGCCTTAGCTGTGCCACCAGCAAGAAAGGCCTGGCTCACTGGTAAGTGAGTTATGAATAGAAAGAGGGAAAACTGGTAATCACCATTCAGTGCAGTACAGTTCAAGCTGTGACGTTGATGGTCAGTCACCGACCTTCTGAGGCCTGCGTAAGCACTTCATTCCATTTCTCCATGCCTCAGTTTCACTGTCTGTGAAGGATTTTAGGCTTCTTTAGACAAATGATCAAGGTGGGAGTGAGTTACTTGTTACTTAGCATTTATTTAGGCTTAGCAGAGTAGCTTCCAAGGTGAGAGATTTCCCTTAGGAAGAGAATGGTGCCATTTGGGATGCAAGAGCAGCCTCATGGAAAAAGTAGCTCTGAACCACGCTCACTGAAGCCCCTAGAACAGTACCCAGACTTTCTTAACACACTGTACAGCTTGACAATGAGTCGAGTGGGCTGAAATCCCATTGCAGGGTTAAGTATAACATATGACAAATGTAACTCCCACACAGTCATGAGGAACAGTCTTCCTGTTTACTCTGTGCAGACAGTCGTCACACTTTTTCTGCTCACAGGGCTGTGTTGTCTTAACACAGACAATTAAGGAAAACAACAGCAGTGAAACACAAAATGTTGTTGAGGCAGGAAGTTCCAGATTGACATCCCTGGAGACTGGCCAAAATTTTGTAGCTCTCCATCTCCTAGCGAAGGATGAAATATGGGCTGTGGTAGAATAAGTTAGCCTCTTCTGTAGCATGAAGGATCAACGTTTGCATCCAAGCCTAGGTGTCTGCAAGGACCATCAGCCTGCTGCGTGTGCTATGGTGCACAGTGACAAGATAACGTCGCCCTCCTCACCTCTGCAGTGTGGAGCTACTGCCCGAGTGTGGAAGTGGAACTGGTTCATCTGGCTTGGAGTGGGCAGGATGCAAGCAGTAAGCAAGCTGCGTAACTGATGGATGGCGAAAGAAGAGAATCCCAAATATAATAGTGTTGGCTCAGAATTTTGAAACCAGGCTCATGATAGTTTTTCTAAAAATTATTTTAAGGGGTGTATCTATTGGTAGTGCAGGAGATCTGACTCAGTTTTTTAGTTACATTTACTTTTTGGCTTTTTTATTGAGAAGCTAGAGTAGTAATCAAAGAGCCATTACAGAGGAAAAACCTGCTCCCTAGAAATGGAGGTACATTGGTGTTCTACTTTGAGGAAGTATAATGATGTGTTAAAGATTCTTCTAGGCTCTTAAAAGACAATGTATTTGGTAAGCAAAGTGATGAGCTACGTTCAACTTGGTGACAACTCCCCAGCTGCCTGCCCGCACTGTGATAATTTATGTATGTCATATTTTGAGTGTCGAGATGATGTCCTAGGCACCAGTATGCATATGGCTGATTTTGGTGGAACCTGGAGAAGCCCAATTTCCACTGGTGTAAGCGTTGTCATTATGTAGGCTCTGGGTAGCAGGGTGAGCTCACAGAAGGCTATGGAAAAGGAGTAGGGTTGCTGTGGATTCAAGGCTGTGACAGTGACCTCCCAGAAGACTATGGATGAAAACAGGGCTGGAAAGTAGAGGAGAGGACTTGGGGTTGAGATGAGGGTACTGGAAGGATTCCTCTACCTATAGTGCAAGATGGACCCATTGGAGATTCATTTTGATGGAAATGAGGCTGCTAGAAGCTCCTTCACTGAGACATATCCATTTCGGTTTACAGGGTCAGCAAAACAGGTAATGTTGTAGTGAAAATACTTCCCTCTTACACAGAGCTGTACATCTGCAGGATAGAAGAGCTGAATGTTGCTGCCTATTTGGGCCAGCACATCCATGTGGCGATTCCTAGGCTTTCCCACACAGCTCCTGTTCCAGCCAGTGCTTCAGCCCCACTCTAGGTGGGGAATGCATCAGAGATGTGCAGCTTAGTTTAGCATCCATTCTCAGTGAAATGTGTAACCTGGCTCTTGGGCAGTCCTCTTCTGTTCCAGATCTGATGATGGTAATAGTTACGACTTGTTTTAGACTTATGACTTGGGGAGACTGAAGTATAGGGAGATGATCTGGCTCAGTGGCAAAGCTGGGGCTGGAATCTGGATATCCTGCATGGTTTACCAGTTTGTTCTGCCAAAGGCCAGTTGAGGTGTGTAGCACATGCACACGTGCCTCATGGGAGAGGGGTTGAGTAGTTAAGACTGTCAGTGTCTATGGTCATGGGACAGTTAACGGGTAAGAGATGATGCTAACTGTAAATAACAGAGTATCTGTAACTTCAAGTCTCATTTCAGCATGGAGAAAGCAGCTGAGCCCATGCGGCAGCTGGAGGATTCGCCTGGCAAAGCAGGACAAGAAGAGCAAAGCCCTGGTGATGGAGACGAGGCAGAAGTGCCTGGGCAGCCTGCCCACAGCAAGGACAGGCCCCTCCAGTGGGAGACTCTAGGCAGACAGTTTGTAGAGTATGAGCAGATGGCTCCATTTCTCATCCCAGAGGAGCAACAGAGAAGGCTGCTGGACTTTCTTCCCCTCTTCCTAAAGGTTTGTTCTCCTTGTTGCATTTGGTGCAGATGCCGAGGATGTATGAGTTTCCGTTGCTCTGTCCATTCTGTGGTCACCAGTCGAGTGCCAGTCAAGTTAATTGGAGCATGATCCCTTTGTCTAGGTGATAATTACTTTTATGCTATTTGGATCCTGGGGAAACAGTTTCTTATCCTCCTTCCATCTGAGTAACCTGCTACGTTAGCATGAGAAAAGTATGTGGGGGAGCACTGCTTTACTTTCATGAATGGCTACATTCTATTCTTGGAGTCAAGTGCTATATTGATGAGACAGGCGTGTTTCAAAGTGAGTACTCTGTGAAGAGGTCGCTTCACGTCTGTCTCGTCTATTTTATTCCTTAGTTGGGGGCTGAGCACAGTTTTAGTCTGTGAAAATGTGGTTGTGGCATGCAGCCAGCTGGGGGAAACGCAGGGTTACAGTCTTCAGATGGAATTTTTGGGTTGATGAGAGTGCTGATGTCTAATTTTAGTGCTTGACAGAGGAGTTGTGTTATAGATGGGGAAACTGTGGCATGAGGAGAGGAAGGTCGTACTGTGGGTGAGGGACACAACTGAGAACTAGAACACTTCAGTTAGCAGGCTGCCCTTACCCATGCCCTAGAGCTTTCATCAGCCAATAATTTCTGAGAAGGCCATTTTGAAAGGTTAAACTTAAAGAGCTCTGTAATGGGTGGGAGCCTTATGTGTTGGGGTTGTTTGCTAGAGTGTGTGAAACGTACAGGGAACTGTTTGAGTGGGCCATACAGCGACAGAGTGGCAGAGCTTATACCGAGAGGAGCAGAAAACCTGGTCTATCTTTAAATGTACTGTGGCCATGTTGCAGTAGAGAAGAATTTATTTTCTCTTGAATTTCTCTTGGATATTTATGGGTATGGAATCTGTGTTTTTATACTCTCTTACTATGTAAATCCTTCAGAATGAAAATAAAAGCTTCTTTTTGATGAAACCCTATTTTAATGGTGGCATATTTAAGCCATCTGTTCTTGTGAGTTTTCAGTGTTCTCGAGTGACCCAACTCAGATCCATCTGTTCCCTACCTACCTGAGCTGCTTTTCTAGAAGTACGTCAGTGGGTAGGTGAGGGGAAAAAAATAAGTTAATAACGTGGTCACTCTGTTTATACGGAAGCATTATGGGACATAAAGAGTGATATTCTGTAGTGACAGGGACATTTTGAACTACGTGCGCAGGGAAATCACTGGGAATTCTTTGGTGTCCATGGCAGTAAAGCAGCAATAACTTCCATATAGTAATAAATATTTCACTCAGCTGGGTGGAGCATGAACCTGTGAAGCCAGTAAGTCCTGGTGCAGAGCAAGACTTTGAAATCGTGTGGATGCTGGTGTCAGCAGCACTGAAGCAGGTCTCTCGGTGGTGTCAGCGTGATGCAAACCGCTGAGTTGCGGGTAGGTTCTGGTGGTGCCGATGGTGAAGAGGTTGCTCTGTTGGAGCAGAAGCTTGCCCTGGTCCCAGGCAGTGCATGGATGGGTCTGACAAGGCAGTGAGTGTGTAGCCTGGAGTCTCAGAAGCCACCTTCTCATTTAGTCTAAATGGCCCTACAGATATTTTATGATTACTGAACAAAGCTTTCACTTTTCATCACTTCCTCTCAACCTCTGGATTTGTTTGTGTAGGAGAATGTTCCTCCTAGACTGAAAGCTGTATTTGAGCAGAAGAGCTGTTGCTCTGCATACGTGCCTGTCACTGGAAACAAATCTCTGTCTCTCCGCATATGGCACTACATGTGCTGGATTTAGCTCTCTTGGGAGCTCACCACTGCTTTATCAGCTCACAAAAATTTGCAAAGAGGCAACAATCCTTCAAAGAATGCTCTTCAAACTCAAATCAGGACTGTTAATCTAACAGTTTTCTGTAGAGAAGCACCTTATTCCATGGATCTGCTTTTTAAATGGCTTGCTGAAAATTGCACTCGTCTTTTTCTGAGACAGCACAGCAATAAAATACAACCTTTTGCTTGCAGCAAGAGCCATCTATTCTGCTTTTCCTAGAGCTGTTTTCAGACTTCCTGTCTTCTTTCTTCTTGAAGCTCCATGCAAAGCATACATCCTTAATGCTTTAAGGGTATAAATTCATCCCTACAAAAATAGGCTTTGCTGTTGTCTCTCTGAAGTGCTCCCTCTCCCTCATGTAAGCCATGTATTCTTCAACCTTCTGCTGAGGTTTTCCTGCCTCAAATCTACAATGAAATCAAAATTCTCAGATCTCAGGGTTTCTGACTTCTGTTGTGGCTTGAGTTTTTGAATACCATATAGTGAACATGAAACAAGTAAGTCTTGTCAAGATGAGATTATATAGAGCGACTTCAGATTTGTTGATCATTAACGAAGTATGAATAGCAAGAATATCTTCCATGTGAAGGTCATTTTTTTGAGTGGAACTTTCAGAGGACTGAGAAAGTTGTTGTTACTGAACAAAGGTGATTACAATTATAAAATCTAGATGTTTAGGAATTTAAAATTGAACAGCTAAGCAGGAAATTGCTTGTTTATCGTGACAAAAGAGAAATAAACTTTCGTTATTTAAAACAGTGGGTCAAAGGACAGCTGTTGCCCAGGAGGCAAGGTGAGTACTGCTAAGGCAATGTGCATGTGCATGCCCATCGTGTTTCCCCTCTGTAGGGCTGAACTTCACATGTTTTAACATTGTAGAAAGTGATTTTCTGAATTGCGGTAATGGCTACAAAGAGAGGATTTTAAATTCCTAAAGGATATTTGGGCTACAGAATATATTCAGAATGGACAAGTGAATTTCTCATTAGTTTAACACTTGATTTTCTGCCCCAAGAGATTTCTTCCCCTTCACTTTTCTTAGATGTATCAGTGGAGCTTTGCAGTGCTTTGTAGGCACGTAGGTTCAGATGTGTGGCTGGAGCATTTTGGCCTTGCATCGTTGATTTAGGAGTACATTGTGGAGGGTCTGGCCCTTTAGCTTTGAGTCATCATGTCCTTCTCCATATGACTTTTACTCCCTTCATGTCCCAGCCTTCTGCTTTGTGCTCAGCCCCTGGGCTGGCCCGGGGAAACGCATCTCAGTTTGAGTTGCACGTTATGAAGTTCTTACAGAAACTACCTTGCTTCCTCCTGTTTAACAGGGGACTCTGCATAAGTCCTTGCCCTCCTTGGAGGATTTTCATCTCTTGCTTTTCCTTTCCTTTTTTGATCACGCAGATGCCGGTGCATCTCTCTCTTTTCATCTTAGAGTGCTTTAGCATTTACTCAGTTGGCTGGAGAGAGAGGGCACTAACCAGGAGCCACCTGGGGTGTGGAGGCTCATTACTCACTGATGCTCCTTGTTGCAGAAGGAAAAGGTGTAGGAGGAAAATGTTAGCTTGTGATTCAGGCCTAGGCTGGGTGTCATTTTAATGTGCCCTCTGTATCTTCCCTCTTGGTGCCTCAAAGTATCAGAATGTTCTATTTCATGGCTGGCTTTTGAGCTAGCATCTCTCCATGAAGCATGGAATAGAAAGGACAGATGGCATCAGCAGACACAGGGAACTTGTGGCAGAGTCTTAAACACGTAGAAACCGCCTTAAGAGGAAGAAAGAAAAACAGATTACGTTGATACCATATTATTTGAGTTTCCTCTGAAGGCAGACATCCTGGAATGAAGTCAGGTTGATATTCTTCCAGATACAAATCTTTTATAGGCTCAAAAATGAATATAGAACTGATTAGGTCTGCTCTTAGAGAGCGTATTCTAGAGGTTGGTGTCTGACCCACAGAGAGATCACCTATAAAATTCAAATCAGAATTAGAGGCCTGGTCTGTAGTGAGATAACTTGCTAAATATTTGCACAATGGTAGTATAGTCTGAACTTCTGAAATTTACCCCGCTCTTTCTGTTAGCAGAAGAGCGAGTTTAACAAATCCTTTCTGAAGCGTTCAGAGGGTTTTCCTCTTTGAGGCAGAGGCTTTCTTCTGAAAAAGGGTATAGCTTAATGACAAACACTGTGTATTCTGAAGTGGCTGTGGGTTTCTTGTCACTGTGTTTGCCCAGCTCGCTTCCGATCTTTGCAAATCTTCTCTCACTTCTGCATCAGAAGTGGAGGAATCAGCAGACCTTGCTCCTGCAACTGAGAGTCTCTGAAAACAATTTATGGTCAAAATCTGAAAAAAAAAAAAGTTTTTTTTTTTTTAAATATCATTGATTGATTGAAAATTGATTGATAGGCACACTGTATGATTGCATTTCACTCTTTTGTAGCCTAGAAAACAGAGTTGGGTGCAGATCCAGAGGTCAGTGCAGTAAAACGAAGTAAAAAGTAGGTGCTCACCTGATTGCCAGACAGTGGCACTCTGCAGAGAGAAAGAGCTTCTCCAGGAGCTGCCATCAGCAAAGAGAGAACAAGTAATTGAAAGCAATGGTAGGGAAAGAAATAATGTTTATAGAGCATCTTCTTTCACAAAGAGTTTTACTGATTTCTTGGCAGACAGTATTATGGGGTGTCTGCTCCAAATCATTTTAGGAGAACAGATGTCATTATTGTTGTTACCTTCCTTTCATCATCTGGCCTTACAGCTTGATTTTTCTGAGCTTTTAGCAGGAGGAGATTTTTGTAAAGAGAATTTTCAAGGCTGCTGGGGAGAGAGATGTCTCAGCCTGGTATTTAGGGGCGAATGCTGCACTATCCCTAATATATTGATGTGTGTAGCCTTGGATGTTCTGTATAAAAGTAATGGTACCTGATTCTCAGAGGCCAGATGGATGCCATAGTAATAATCTACTGGAATATTTTTTTATTGCTTTTGATTTTTATTTTTCTCCCCAAAGTCAAGGCTAAGAAGTATATGAGAGAGGATCTGTTTGTCAGACTCAGAGCAGGGAATCATAAAGTCTTGCTGTTGTTCCTCTTGTCAGTTTTGCATTGAATTGCTTGTCTGTTCTTTAACAAGTAATTTATAAACTTATTTATATTTTGTTTATAAGCTTGTGTATAGATTTGTTTTCCTTGGCTAGCCACACCTTCCTATTCTGGGGTGCTTGTTATAGCACGGGAAATGTTTAAAAATCCTGATCCAGTAAACACTTACTGTCATAATCTCAGCATTTTAGAAGTGCATCTTTTCCATTGCATCATTTACATTGTTTTGATTGTATTCAATGGAGGAAATAATGTAAATGCTCTCTAGTACGTGCATTACGTGATTCAAAAGGTAGTTCCAGGTCGACTTCTGCATCTGTAGTGTCAGGCTCCTGCCTGTCTGGCAAACGCAGCTTAATGGACTACACTGGCTGGGGAGGGAAATTTGCAGGGGAATATTAGCTTTATGTTTGTTTATTTATATTCATTAGTGCTTCACAATCTGCCAAAGGCTTGCTGTATCAGAAAGACTTAACATTTACACTTGGATTTCAGGCCTGGGAACAGTCTGCTGGAGTGATCGTATTCCCCAACATTCAGCTGTTGGCCAGTGAGGTTTCCAAGCTTCTGACAAAAGAAATTAAGAGGAACCTCAATGGCAAGCCCGCAGGTAATGATCCCAAACCATATCCACTGGATCCAGTTATTCTGGGAATGTGCTGACATTCAGCTGTCCTCTGTGCTTACCATGAGGGAAATAAAGGGGGAGCAGGACGATGCCAAGTGTAGCAAGCCAGATCTTTTAGTAGGTGTGAGCTAGCACTGGTTCTGGATGATTGCACTGATGATCTGGCCTGGTATGCTGTAATGACCTTGATTTTCAAACTTTTGTAGCTAGAAACGTATCATACTGCAGCTAAGCAATAAAAGAGTAGGCTACACACTATTCTGAGGAGCTTTATTTAATGAGATAAATACTTCTAGCCAACCATGGGTTTCCTGGTGGCTGGTGTACATTCTTTACACTGGTCAGCTGGCAGCCTTCATGAACTGAGCTGCTATTCCCAGTAAAGCTGGACAGTTTGAAACTCTTAGTTTACATGAACCAACCTGGAAGTGTTCAAGGCCAGGCTGGATGGGGCTTTGAGCAACCTGGTCTAGTGGGAGGTGTCCTTGCCCAGGGCAGGGGGGTTGGAACTCGATGATCTTTAAGGTCCCTTCCAACCCAAACCATTCTATGATTCTATGATCTAAGCCTGATGCTGGATCAAAATCCTTTAATGTCCTTCTATTCACTCCAGTGGACTCCTGCTATTGTAATTTTGTTAAATTTGTCAGAAAGGGTCAATGCAGCATTTTCATCTTTCATTAAGGAATTGAACTTTAATGTTTTTGTGGTAACAGAGGAAGCTCGTCTTGCTTTGGAGCAATTGCTGCAACAGAAAGGGGAAGCAGAAGATGGCCGTTTACTCCTGAAATCTGTGTATCTGCTCTCACAGACTGACTTGGTAAGAGAAATGACTACAAATGGGTTTTTTTTGTTGTTTTGTCTTGGTTTTTTGTTGTTGTTTTTTTTTCCCTTTTTATTTCAGAAAAGCTGGGCAGCCACCCCAGCAGTGGAACACCCAGGTCTTGTATTGTTTGCGTTCTCCCTGATGCTTTGTGATTCAGCATGCCCAGGACATACAGTCAGATAGAAAACACCCCACTAGGTTTATAGTCCAGGCTTTTCTAAAAGAGGGAAGTAAGCACTCTGTGCTTTCAGGTACCCTTTTTGTTTTGATCATCAAGCAGCTTTTATTTCTCTGATTTACAATTTTTTTTTTCAATTGTGTATCACTGCTCTTCAACCCGTCTTTGTCACTCCAGTTTACACGTCAAAAACATGACTAAGAAGGATCTGTCTGCCTGGTAATACAGTGGTTGGATTTCCCATCCTGATAGCCTCTCACTTTGAAGCACTTCAAAGCATTTCACAAAATTTACTTGTACAGCCATCCTGAATGCAGGCTGGTATTATCAGTACAGCCTGCTGATGGGCACCAGGGGTGCGTTTATCCCTCCCGTTGAGCTGAGCAGTTTGTCTCATCCTCATTCAGATACATGAAAATAAAATCTTACTGTCACCTTCTAGTGGATATATTCTGCCTCGTAAGGAGCTCTATGAAATTATTTATAGTCAGTCACAGCCTGAAGGTTGCGTTCCTGATGAGGTTTGTGTTTTTCACACATTTAAGACATTGCTGTTTTTTGTAGGGCACCCACTAACAAAATCTGTTATTGAAACGTCTCTCTTTTGTTTAATTTGCTGCTGATTTTTGTTCTGAATATTGCGTGCCGAGCAGGCACACTGGGACTTCTCTGTAAGTTGTACACAGCTGCAGTGAAGATGGGAAGAAACTAAGTGTTGAGAAACATCGTGGAGAAACGGTGTCTCTTGCATTTATAAAAGCTATAATTAGAAGTGCGTGTGCAGTTATTCAATATGTTTCAAAAGCAAAGGCGTTATAGCTAAGTTGCTGCTATGCTGGGTCATGGGGGGAATGGAGAATTCGTGCTTTTAACATGAAACATGCTTTTAACATATCAGGGCTCTATAGCTGCAGGGTGTCCTGTGAACTAACGATACAGGGGGCACTGTCTGCCCCCAGCTGTACAGCTGTTTTAGCTGCTAGTTAGTCTGCAGGTTTGTGTTCTCCTCATGCAGGACATAGTAACTCAGTCAAAGCTGTAGTTCAGCTGGAGTGGGAAGTCCTGGGAACAGCTATGGCCGCAAGCAGTCAGTGTGTTTACTTCTGCCAAGTGGATTTGTAGGGCCATGCTATTCGATTGCTGGGTTTGTATGTCCTAGAGCACTTTAAGGATAAAATACTCAAGTAGCTCTTTCATCTGCCATGAGTACAATCAGTGTGTAGAAACACAAGGAAACTGTGGTCAGCTTCTAGAGGGACTGATTTTTATTTTCTTTACTTAGAGAACTGTGTGCAACATCATTGGATCTGGCCTTCCAGCTGCTCTGATGCAGTGCCTGTACCTTTTCTTCACTTTTCCTCTGAAGAAAACCAGTGATGACAGAGAGACAAGTGAGGATGACATTCAAACTCAGGAAATGCTTGTTAAGGTGAGATGCGTCTCTAGGAGTTCATTTGCCCTGACTACTCAGATGTTCACTGAGGCTTTTAGCTGGTGACTGATCCAAACTGCCAAAAAAAAGGAGCAAATTTGGACTGAAAACCATTGAACAAGCATCAGGATCTGTATAAAACAAACTGAGATGATCCCACTATATTTCTTATGTTTTGTTAAACAAAACAACATGACTTTAAGTGGGAAAAAGTCCATTGAGAATATCCTAGTGGTAGTTTTACTTGTTCATTTCACTGCATCCTTTCTCCTGGTATTAGTATCAAACTATAATCCCCACCCCCCTGGATTTTTCTTCATCTCCCAGATATTTTATGGAGGTGTTTATTGTAGCTGATGTTTGTTTGCTTTTCAGATAATGCTTAACATGTACAGAGAGAAACAAGGTGTAGAGGAACTTCTGGCAGCTGATAAGCTTCAGTCGTTAATTATAGCAACTGCTTCCCTCTGGGACCAGTGTAGCCACTCATGGAAAGTACCAACAGGCCGTGTGCTGAGAACTATTTCAAAGGCTCAGACCAAAAACAGCATTGTGTACCTACAAGGTTTGGTTCGGTATTTTTGCTTCTCCTTTCCTCGTAGCTACCCTGAGACCGAATTCTCAAGAAGAGTCTCCCTGGGACAGATTTTTATATCTACATCATTCTGGTAGTGAGTCAACTGCAAAGCATGGGCTCTTGGCTTTCTAGACAGGAGCTTTATTTAGTACTGGTAGCCATCTGGAAACTGAAGCTTTTTCTACACAAGAAATAAAATTACCAGCAAGAGTCAATCCCTCCTGATAACACTAATGTAGACAAGGACAAGATGTATTATGAGTTTTTTTAAGTTGTGTGACTCAATGTGTGAGTCTAAGGCTCATGCACACTCTAAATATGAGGCTGAGGGCACTGCCAGAGGAACAGTATCTTTAGAGACAACATCATAAGTGGTTGAATTGCATCCACATTTCTTCTAGGCTTTATTAGAGTAAGCAATTTTTTTTATTATTAAGAAGTGCAAAGGCCATGAGTCTCAGTTTCTTAGAAGGCAAAAAAAGTTTTATAATCCACTCTTTACTATCAGTATTTCTTGTCATGGAGTAATTGGTATCTCTATTAATTTTTTTAATAAAAATTTGGCTTCCTGAGTGAGATTGAAAGACTGAGGAATAATAGTTCTACGAGTACTGAACTGTTTAGACATTCTGAAGCTGTCCTGGAAGGACCGGCCATCAGATTAGACAAGAAAGACTAGGCTTCATTGCTCAGAGCAAGAGGTGTGTACCCCGTTACATATGCCTCATCGAGCAAACAATTAATCTGTGAACTGTGCAGGGAATATGTGATTGACTTAATACAAGACAATTAAATATGTCAGCTTCCACTTACCTTGGATTCACTGTATATGAATTTTGGTGAATGGGTGGGTTGGAAGTTTATACTCCTGAGAGTGAATCAGCTTCTGGGAATTAAGCAAAGAAATGCACGTGTGCTTTAAAACCAGAAATGTTCTTCATGTAGCCTCTGAGATGAGTGGGGTTTCATATACCCTCTTGTCTTTTCTTTGTAGAAAAAGAGTTAACTGACTCCTCTTTTACTGGGAAATAACTTTTACTGGGAACTTGTTCTGGTTTCATTAGTAACTTCGAACTTGTTTGGCAGTCAGTTCTTAAATACCTGCTATATTTTTTTTTTTCTCCCCTCAGCTGTGGACTGCATTAAAATAGCTATTCAGAATCTCTTTAAGCTGGTTGATACCATACCTCCTTGTGATGTGTGTGAAGCTGCTAGTATTGTCTTGTGCTTTGTGAAAGATTCCTATCCCATATCATCAGCTTTATTAACAGAGTTTGAAAATAATGATGGCTACCAACTCCTGCTAAAAATTTTACTCCGGTAAGTAGAGAGGTTTTAATGGGCTTCAAGAGAATGGTAAAACTTCATTTTCAGAACACCTGATCTTTATCAGTAAGAGCTATGACTGCTCCCATCCTTTTTAACTGATGTAATTAGGCTGGAGAAACAGAAATAGCACACAGGTGCTCAGGGCTTCAGGTTAGTCTCCCTTCCCAGCATATACTGGCTGGAGGGGATAAAATAGCTTCTTTCCTGAATGTTTTCTGTGACCAGCTTTCCTCTTCTCTGATGTCTGGAATTTCTTTTTCAGGTAAAAAGAATCTTGCTAATTCCATTCTTTCTTGCCAAAATGGATGCTAACGTTTACTCTGGCCTTTTTTTTGTTGTTGTTTAGATTAAAACAGAACATATTTGTTCTGTTTTCTTCTGTGGTGTTCCTAACTTCTGGTATCAGTCTATTGCTTTGCTACTAACACATGCCCAGATGCTAGTTTTCTTTAAGAACTGACCCTTCTAAGCAGTACAGAATAGGACAACATGATAAGCAGCTCTCTGCCCTTTGATAGACTCTCACTTCAGTCTAAACTATGGCAAATCTGGGGTTACAGTTTAAACTATTTTCTTATGTAGGAGAGACATGCCATCTTTGTGTCCGATTCACAAAGCTCAGGCAATACAGTATTTTTTCCTTCCTGAGAGCTGAGATTTTTCTGTTATTTATCTCAGTTAGCAAGTGTCTTACCTTGCCAACCACATGCCTACCTTTTAATGTGAAATATCTGCTTTAATTTTTTGATCTCTCACAAAATTTAAATTTTGACTCCCCAAAGCAGGCGTTCTTTTGGAGAGAATGACTTTCTTTTTGAAGTACATGTAACTGGACTAAATTCCAAGTTTTATCTTCCTTTTCTTACAGTGTCACTTCAGCTTTCTTCTTCAGTTTGTAGGTTTTGTTCTGATTCAGAATGTGCCACCCTGGTGTGGAGTTACTGTTTGTAAGATGGTTAAACAAGTCACAGAATTAAGACAAGACGACAGTAAAACAGTCTGGGGAGGAGAAGGGAGTAAAATGGGTAGCTCCTGTGTGCTCAGGACCTGGTGATATGTCCAAAATGTTTTATTACTATGGCACAAACATATGACCATCCCAAATTTTGTTCCTAGATGTGAGGGGTTGCAGGAAAATGAGGGAGACCCCTATCTGGATGAGATCTTGAACATGCTGACTTGCCTGACAACCTGTGGGAAAACTGAACTGAAAGTTTCTGGCAATATTGTACACCCGCAATTGCCACACTTTGACTTCGAACAGACACGATCTTCTGGTACAGTATATATTTATATATGTGTGGCTATGTAGGCGGGACATAAAAAAGTGAGGCTCTATGCATTATGTGTCTTAAGATGGAGAAAGGAGTATGAGATAGCATCTTCTGATCCATGTGTTTAATGCTGCTGGAACCTGAACTGACCGTGGAGGGTGTGAGCCAAGGTTGAGAACGCGCTTCCCAAACACATCCCTCATGTCTGCGACTCCTATTTTCACTCTCACACATGATTTAACATTATAGTTATGGTGTTCGCAGTCTTAAATGGCATTGATGTAAAAATGATCTCACCTGGTTTTATCCCACAGGAATGACAGTGAAAAACCTTCAGGCTTTTCAGGTGTTGCAGTCCATTTTCCTGAAAAGCAATGATCAGCACCTGTGCGGAAGAGTCTTGGAAGCCATTAGTACCATATGGGCCTGGGACAGAGTGAACTTCTTTCTTCTGGAATGGACACTACAACCTATCAACCAGTTTACTGACATAATCCATTTCAAACCACACCCAGTCCAAGTCCAGTTCTTCAGACTGGTGGAATCCATAGTGCTAGACCTGTCTTATGTCCCCCATGAAATTTTGAAGAAGGTTCAGTATTTGATAAAGGAAAACGTAGTGCCATTCTGCACCTTAACAGCTCTCCGGTGCCTTCTCAGCATGACCGAGAAGGACCCGTTATTCAGCGACATATTCCGTGACTCTGGGCTCTTAGGCCTACTGTTGGCGCTTTTGAGGAAGCAAGCCAAGATCCTGAGGAAGTCAGGTACAACTTAATGTCGTTCACGATGATTGCTAAGTAGGTGGATCGATAGGAATGAGTGAATCTTTTTCTACAGTCGATTTATAAATTTTATATACTGAGTAGCTAGATTTTGTCTGCAAGCCAGCTGGCCTAAGTTTATGACATACTAAGCTGGGTCCTCTCTGAAATCTTAGCTGTTTATTGCTCGTTCACTGGCCTAAACGCTTCTGGGCTGTTCTTCACCAGTGTGCGATGAACTATCCTGGAGGGCACCATTCAGCCCACACTTTTAAACAGGTCTCAATTTGGGGTTCTCTAGGGTGGCAGCTTGAGAGTAGTGGAAGAAAGAGTTTTCCACAGTGCTTAGTTCCTCTGAAAATGATAATCCTGAGGACTGATGATGGAAAGCAGTTTCTTGAATTTTGGGTATATATTACCCACAATTACTACTACCCATTGTCATCTGATAGTCGTCTCCTATTATGAAAACAGGAAGGTAATAGTCCTGGTGCGGTAACTGTGGGGTACAGCTGTCTTAGGGGACAGACTCACGTATTGAAAAGTTTGTAAGTACTATTTTAAAGAAAGAAAAATGCATGATAACATTTTCTGTGCTGAATGAGTTGGGAAATGCCTTTAAATTTCAATGCGATAGTAGTTTAGTAAAGGAGGAGGGACCCAAAGTACTAGGTAGAACTTCTGATGCAGCAAGCACAGTTGAATTATTTATATGCATTTATTCCAAGCAACAGAAGGATATGAATTGCAACAGAAGTTCTGGAGTGCAGACATCCATTACCTGCAAGGACACTTAGATTTGCATTCTTGATATCAGGGAACTACGGGTTTGTACAAGAGTACTTAGATAAGGGTTGTCAAGATAAATACTAAGATTCTTGAAAACTTACCTTCTGGTTATAAGCTGATGCATAGGGGCTTTCTTCTGTCTTTGCATTAATTTCTCCACATTGGATCACTTGGTGATCTAAATTTTATGGAAGAAGTGATGGAATGGCTATGTAATTTGTAAACTTAGACACACAGATGAAGGACAGGTGGGAAAACAGTATGTGAAGTGATCACTACTTCCCTCGTTTGGTTTCCAGAAATGTAGCCTGCAGATTTCAAGACTTTTAGATCTAAAAATAACTTACCTTACACTGTCTGATCCTGGAACTGTTTGCCTTTGAACCTCAGGAGGTTTCTGATCTTCAGATTTAGTTTAGCTATTTAAGTATTCCCTGTTGCTATAACATTTTACCACTTCGTAGCTCATAATTTGTAATGTTCTTTTATTTGTGTGTGTTCCTACCCTACCAGGTATCACTGAGCAGGTAACTCTGCATCAGTTGGGAAGTGGAAACGCCAGTATTGCCAGTATCGCTTACAGTTAAGCAGGAGATATGGGCTGAAAAGCATAGAATCAGACCTGTATGTCCCAATCCCAGATTAGACAATGCCCTGTCTGTATTTTTTGCTCATTTTAAAGTTCAAATAGCCTCTAAGTAATATTTAAGAGAAAACTAGAATGTGCTGGAGAACAGGTTTTCCTTTTTGCTTTAATATATTTTAGCTACAGTTAACTATGTCTTGTATAAATTGTATTATGAGTTTTAATGTACTGGCAGCTGGAACCCATGTGCCTGGTCTGGAAGAAGACACTCAGAAGGAACTGAATGCTGTGATGCTGAAGATGGTGGCTGCTCTTACAGTGGGTTCTGTGAGGAACACGGGTAAGATAGAACATATGACTGCAGATATGCTGTCACCAACTATCAAACAGTCCCCTTCATGAACTAAAGAGATCTTTAAGCTGAAAACTAGGGATCTAAAGCATCTTTTCCTTTTCATTCATTGTTATATTGGGAAGCTGTAATCTTGGATGACTAGAAACCATGGTCATCCAGTCATTTTATCCCTAATTGTTCTTGTTCCATTCTGTTTGTGTTATCTTCATCTTAGCCAGCTCTTCTTGCCTCTCCTGCTGTATTTGTAGAAATGTGGCACTTCACACCAACACTGAAAATCTGCCTGTGAAAACTACAAGTAAAAATTAGTTTAAGTAACAAATGATACCATATTTGTCCCCAGTTGTTCTGAAGGACTATGGAATGGTGCCATATATCAAGATATTTTTGGACGATGAGTGCTATCGGAGTGCTACTCTCAGCATCTTGGAGCAGCTATCAGTCATCAACTATGAAGAATACATGAGCATTATTATTGGGGCCCTCTGTTCTTCTACTCAAGGGGAGCTACAGCTGAAACTCGATCTGCTGAAGGTAATTGGTGTCACTTCCCACTTGGCTGTTGTTTTCTTGAAAACTGCTTGGCTTGTGGCGAATTGCTCTAATCTCACACCAGCACTTGTTTTTTTCTAAGAAAGTAAGTGCAGAAGAAAAAGGAGCCATGGACCAGTTTTAGATTCTGGTAAATTGGGTGCTTTGATTTTTTTACCAATGTGTGTGTGGTCAACACCTTCACTCACTATCAGATTGTGAAGTATTTTGGAGACGTAAATAGTAATGCAGGGTGGAGAAATTGGAATGGTAAAGGTCACAGTTGTAAGAGCAGTTCTATGTAGTATGGCAGAGAAAAGAGAAACAAATATGAAGGCAAGGGGAAGAGATGCGGAGGAAGGATGTGAGAAGAGGTGAAGGAGTAAGATTGGAAGGGGTGGGGTAGGCACGAGATGAACAGCTTGATTCTGATTATTTTCACAAGGTTGAAAATTTTGCTGTCCTTAATTTTGTCGTCTCTTGCATACACCGGTGTCACGGAAAAAGAGACGTGAGATGATGGAAAGGAGGAGTCTTATGAATGTTTGGAGGAAGAAATTGGAACTATTCATAGCTTTATTGTGTTTATAGAGGGTCTGATCCATAAGCAATGAAGCAGAGGAAAGAATCAGTGGGCTTTATTTTGGTTTTGATCATAGGCATCAAGTTGAAAAGCAGCAGTGTTATGAGCACTGATTTAGAGTTTCATGTTGCCTTCTCTACTAAGTGTGAACTGAATTCACCTTTCAGCAGCTGCTGCTGTGATACAAGAACCATGTTACTTTAAAAAAACAGAAATGTGACAAAGTTTATAGCTTAGATTTGAAACAGAAAACTTTAACACTGTTTGTGGAAAAGTTGACTAGGGTGTCCAAACTAATATGAAAATAAATGCAGCTTCAGTGTTTAATTTTGACAAATGATAACTGTATTAAAGCATAATGTATTAATGTAGCAATATTAAAGCTTTATGTATTAAAGCATAATGTAAGCAAATGAATTTATTATCTACATCGACTGGGACTGTGATTGTGTTACACACAAATTCAGATTGATTTGCTAATATATATTTAGCTGTTAAAGCCTGAGCCCAAATGCAATTAACACGGCTGTATTCCAGCGTGGCACGTGGACAATTATGAGGAATAACAAATAATGGAATGTGAAATAAATCCTGTTAACGTAAACTGAGTTAGGGGGTTTCCAGCAGACATCAGTTTTATAGATTCGAGACAGAGGAATACTAACTCACAGGCGATTAAATTCTAACTGAGTTAGAGCTGGAGGAAATGTGGTTACTGTTGACCTTCTCTGAAATGTGTTAAAGCCATCCTGATAACTTCAACTCTGAGTTATTAAATTTACTCCCTGTTCAGAAGTCTCTGCCTGGTTTGATACATTATCATACAAAATTGAATGACAGTAATAGAGTTCCCCCTCCCCCTCCAGTTGTGGCAACCCCTTCTCACAGTCCTAGATCCTGTTACGGGGAGATATATTTATGTTAGGAACTCTTCCTCTTCAGCAGGTTGTGAAGTGAACTTCTGTCATTGGATATCTCTTGGGAAACTTTATATGTGAAATTAGCCGTTTCCAATGTGAAAAGGTACAGCCTCAAATTTGAAAGGTCCCTGGTGCTGGAAAAAGCATCATATTTACAAAATGAATTGTGCAACATCCCAAAAATGGATTACATTCAAATATAGCAGACTGTTTCCTTGGAAGTTCTTTTTTCTCACTGATTTTACTTCCACTACTACAACTCTTCATAATTTTTCTAAATTTTTTTTTTAAATGGCAAGCATTCAAAACTTACAAGTGGTATAGGCTGGGGTTTATGCACGTGTAATATTGTCAAGTGGGATTCACTTATAACCCGCTTTAACCTGTTGAAGTTAGATAAAATCTAATGACTTCATTATCTTGGGATCTGACTTTTTACGGCCTTTTTCCTCCAAAGTGCTGTGCAAACTTTAAAACTACCTCTGCTGAGCAAGGGAATTATTATTGCCTGCCTTAATAAGGAGAGACTGCTGCTTGCAGTATTCTTTGGGCCATCCTGTGTCGCTACGTTTTTGGAAAGGGTCTGCTCGGTCATATTAGCAAAAGTCTAGTGTGGCCCCTTGTGTGTATTCAGGGCTGTAGGAAGACCTGCCTATAGCGAGCTGCGCCGCCTTCTCAGTTTCTGTATGAGGTTATTTACCATTGAATCTTTGTTTTCATTTATTTAAGGCAAAGGCAGATTTCTTGAGAGAGTCTGAGAAGGTCTGACACTACCTCTGGCCAAACTAACTAGGATATGTAATGCAAGAAATCAGATTTCTTTGCTTATTCCTGTGAGCACTATTCCCTACCTCAGGCTGATTCCATAGATTGCTCCTGAGGGTGCATTCCAGTCTTGGTTGTTTGACTCATTGGGTATACTGGGGAAGGGAGGAGGAAAACGGTTGTGCAGTGGTGACCTTTACTTTGAACAACTTTTATTAATTTATTTTTTTCTTAAGAGAGTGAAATTTCAGTGAAAGAATTTTGGTACAAACTTGGAATTTTAAAATACTCTAAAGGTTCTTTGTCCCTTGGTTTAAGTGTTTCTTTTGTCTCCGTTCTTCCCCATGTTTGTAGTCACTCCTGAGGATACTGGAGAGTCCCAAGAGCCATTCAGCTTTCAGAACCTGCAGTGGATTCAATGGGCTCCTGTCCCTTCTCTCGGACATGGAAGGTGCACTGCAGGACCCTCCGTCTGGGCTGTGGGCAGCAGTTGGACAGAATTGTGTACTGGAGCTTGTGTTCTACACACTTCAGGGGATAACAGCAGCCCTGCACCTGGACCCTGTCAACAGCAACTTCTTCCAGAGGAATGGTCTCTTTGAAAAGATGGCAGAGGATCTTGGGTCACTTGGATGCTTCTGGACAGAAGGGGAAGGGCAAATCTCTTTGAGCCTTGAGAAGACAAGGACATTTGGAGAATTCTTGGATGCAGCTTTCTGCTCTTCAGAACCTTTCCCAATGTGGCTAAAGAACTGCGTATGGATTCTGAATTTTCTTGATCACATGGTCAAAGGAACTCTTCATCTGGAGAACTACTTCAAGGAGAGAAAGCCAGAGATGGGAGAGGCATCGAGAGATGATCAGGAGGGACCCCAAGGTCAAGAAGAGCATCCTGTTGCTTTCAAGAAACCAGGCAACAAATTACCTGCCTCTGCCCATAGGTTATGGGGAAACCCTGAAGAGAAGTAAGTCCTTATTTACTACGGGAAATATAATAGTAAGACAGGTATCTGCATTTTATACGGTAGTAAACTGAGATAAGGTGTGACAACCTGCCTGGAACAAACAGATCTGTGCCACAGTCCCAACTCCTAGGCCTCTGGAAAGCAGAAGTGACCTCTTTTTGAAAGGTAGATGGTGGTAAACGTTGGGGTATAAGTGTTCAGTGGAGCAGTGGGACACACAACCCTGAGAGTTGCAGAGTTTGTGCTGAAGGTTCTGATGCGCAACATGGGAGCGGGACTGGGCTCTAAGGAAAGGATTGCTGGGACTTGAAGCTTGGATTTAGTCTCTGTTTGAATCTGCCCCAACCAATTTTGACTTTTTCAGTTATGTGGAAAGCTGTTTCCAGTCAGCTGGTAACTGAAAATAGTTTTTGTTTTTAATGTATTTTAAATGCTCCTCTGTGCGTGTGTGTCCAGGCACGTGTGTACAGACACACACTCTCACTCATTTACTCATCCACCTGAAATAGAGAAAATTGGAAAAGGAATAGTAATGCTGCCTGCCTCACATAATGAAGGATTGTATCAAAATATATATCCTTTGCAGGAAGGAAAGACTACACCAGAAATCAAAGTAGCTGTCCGCTGTGAATCAATAACAAAATAATCAGTACTGGGGAGAGGACTTGGTGGCTCAGGCGGAACGAATACTCTTTTCAAAGTAGATCTTCCCGGCCTTGTTTGGGAGAACATGGATCAATGTGCGGAAAGTGTATGGATGGTGGTGGTTGTGAGAAGTCTGTAGCCTGCAGCTTAAGCGGTTGGGTAAGGGAGGCTTGGGGAAGATATTGGAGAAGGAGTAGACCCGTGGAAATTAATCATGTAAATTGGGATCCATTCAGTTCCCAGTGTCTGCTTTGGGACGCTTTGGTTCTGGGATGTGAAGGCACAAAGGGAAGCCAGAGGTGGCTGGAGAGTGCCCAGGATAAGCGTATGCAAACACAGCAGAGGAGCGTGTATGGGCAGGCCATCAATCTTCAGGCCACGCAGCCTCTGTCCTTTTCCAGCAGCAAGTTTTCTGAAAATAAAAACAAGAAACCAAGTTCCCAGAGTTCCTGCAAGGCTGTGGTTCCCCTGAGGCAGCTTCCTCTTCACTGTACTCCATGCTTACACTTCCTCCTGAAGAAGGCTTCAGCCTGGGGCTGTGCCACGCAAAAGGAGGAACTTGAGTGCGGTCAGTGTAGGTGGCCTGTGTTGCCCCATCCCACAACATGTATTTAACATCCCTGAAAATGGGGAAAGGAGGGGAAAATCAGTGTTTAACTGGGTAATATTCTAGCCCCTTACACTGTCCTGTGGTCAGTGATGCTGCAAGCTGCTGGGCCACAGGAGAATCAACCCTTCCATTTCCATCTGAAAAACAGCCCTCTGTGTTCCTGCTCCTGTGATAATGTTTGAAACACCTTCTGTGACACGTGGGGTCTCTGTTTCTCCTTTTGCTCCTGGTAATTAGAGAGAGCTTGCTGCAAGCTGTGTTAATGAGGCTGATCTCTCTTTGTGAGAGAAGCCCCTCTTTGTGCCCACCTTAGCAGAATGGCTGCTGTTACCACAGACTAACTGTGCTAATGGCTCTTCAGATTCTTTGGGGCATCTCATTTTGTCCCCAGGCCCTTTTATTTGCCTTACTTTCAAGTAGCAGTGAGCGCAGGGCAGATTTGGGATTCACACCATGATACAGGTGGCATAGATGGAGTGGAATCATGGGGCTGACTGGGAAGCCCTGAGGCAGCAGTGGGGAGCTGGTCCACGGAGACAGCTTTTGTACTAAGACAAGCCAGAAAATCAGGTCCTCTTGGAAAACAACAGAAAAGCCTGGAGATAGGGCTTATATGATATTCTTAGAGGGGACCGAGTGTGTGGTGCTGGTGGGGAAGTTGAGGTGTAGTTTGATGCTGGTCAGGGACTCTGAAGTTTGGAGTCAGTCCTTAAATATAGTGGCTTAGGCTAAAAATGGACTTGCTCTGGGGGGTGCAGCCACAGAAGGAAAAAAGACTGAAATTTTGATCCCATTGATGCTGGTGGGACTGGATTTTTCTCTTTAAAGGTGGTTACAGTGTTTTGGGGGAGGTGGGAGGAGACTGTATTCTCACTGTGTACTATGGCCTCAAGTTGCACCAGAGGAGGTTCAGATTGGATATTAGGAAAAATTTTTACACTGAAAAGGTTATTAAGCCTTGGAATGGGCTGCCCAGGGAAACGGTTGAGGCACCATCCCTGGAGGTATTTAAAAGACAGGTTGACGTAGTTCTTAGTGACGTGGTTTAGTGATGGCTTTTATCAGTTAGGTTGATGGTTGGGCTAGATGATTTGAAAGGTCCCTTCCAACCTGGGCAATTCTATGATTCTGTGATTTTGTGTTCCTATTTGACATTTGAAAACTCACCCACCTTCGTGCCAAGTACAGGTGTATGTATCCACGCGGGAGCCACTTTGCAGTAAGCATTCATACTAAATCTGATTTTGATTCATTACACAGAAAATATTGCAAAAGAGCAATTTCTTTGAAAGTATCTTTCCTGAGGGTGCAGTAAGAATCATTTGTCACTGTGTGGCAGTGTGCTACACGTTACTCGCTGCTCTGATGTATCAGATGAGCCTTTTTAGAAATGGCTAAAACGTTAATTACAGCCTTTTTGCCCTCCTTTAGGTCCCTTGGAAAAGCTTTTTTTATGCTCACTCTTTTACTTGTACCCTTTGTTTTATCCAGTCCATAAAGCATATTGTGCTTTATTTTTTTCAGTCTAATTATGGCTGTTAGATGTTGCCTCTCCTTTTCTCACGAGATCTATTTGGGACAGATGTTTTTGACAGCGCACATCACATCTCTGGTTCAGAGGTGCACTCAGAAATGCTGATTATAGTCTGAACACGATGAGCCTGCAGTGCCTAAACTAGAGTTACTGCTGTGCTGTGGCTGCGTCTTTGAGACATATCTGACCTCGAGCCTGCATCATGGCAAAAGCTGATCTTCTGTCTCATAACTTTGATGCCTCAGTTCCTTCCTGTGCCTGAATGTACAAAGGTGATATGTGGCAAAAGAAAATTGATGGGGAAGCAGAGGTATTTAACTTTTTTTTACTAGTTTAGGCAGATTCTGGTGTTGGAAGGGAAGGGTGGCATACTTACTGGTTTCATCAAGACTGTCTGATCTCTGCTTATTGCTCTTCTGGTTTGAAAGTACTGAAGTTATTGTCTGACTAAAGCTACAAACTGCTTGAAAATAGAAAATACAGCACTAGTTCTGGGCTGATGCATCAGAGAGATCCCTCTGGTTGTCTGTTCTCTGTATGGCAAGTACCTTCAAAGGCAAAGTTTGTTTAAAGAGGCTGCTGCAATCTTTGAATCTGCAGGTCCGTGAGCTGTGAGCTCATGAGCAGGTTCTGTCTTGACTTTGGTACTCTAAGGATTCTTCCAGCTCTTCCAGGGCATCTGTATTTGCTTGGTTTCAAATGCTGAACCTGGTTACTGCTGGTAGGATTTAATGCTGGACTCTGCTGGTAGGATTGAATGCTGGACTCTGCTGAAACATTGTTGGACTCTCCTTGCTGTTGTTAATGATAATTATGGCAATAATTCTTATGCGTCTTCTTCCTGCAGGTGGGAGATGGGAAACTGCCCCATTGTACATCCCGGTGCTGTCTGTGTTATGGTGAGGTTGCTGCCAAAGCTGTACAAAGAGGGACACTCTCAGGTGAGTCTGAACATATCAAAGTGCCATCTGAGCAGCATCTTCTGCTTTTCTGTACCTTCATTTCCAGGATATTGCTTACTCTTTGCAGATGTGGAAGTATTAAATTTTACCTAGAACACTGGCAGGAGGGACAGTGCAAATTTCAGAGTCAACAGCTATCAGAAGAACAAAGGCTCTTGGCTCTGTTTGACTCAGTGCTTCCATACCTGCCTGATGCAGTGCATGGGTCTTGGTCCCAGAATATTTACTGCAAAGGCACCACAAGTGCATAAGTCCCTTAAAAATTGTGTAAAATATCGCTAATGGACCCAGCAACCGGAACAGTCTGTCTCTTCAAGCCTAATGGCCCATAAACTTCCAATGCAGCTTAGAATCTGCTTTGCTTTATCAAACTTTCCATACACACGCCCACTGTGAACAAATATACTGCCAATATTATATCTGCTGTCTGGTCTAAGATACTTGGATACAGTTTAAGTACATAGGGAAAGACTGGAATAAAACCAGATTGTTGACCCAGAGCTGTGGAAGGTGGGAGCGCAACTAATGGCTAGCGCATCGCAGCTCTGTGTAGCGGAACCAAGCCAGCAGCGAGTGAGATTTTGTTAATTACAGTAATTAATTTCTGAAAAACAAGTAGAATGGTTAATTGGATGAGAGAGAGTGTCATCAAGAAACTACCGGAGTTGGCTCTAAGGCTGAGCTGTATGAGAGAGAGAGCCTCTCAGACCCTCAGTAGATGGCAGTGTTCTTAAAAATATGAAGGGTTAGAGCACAAGTTCCAGCAATTTCAGTTATGTAGTTAAGTGTGTTCATCTTTTCTTCTTTTTCACTCCTTCTTTTCTTAGTCAACAAAAAATTAATACTGCTAGTGTTTGTTTAGGATTACTGTTGTGAATAGGATTGCCTCAGGTAAAACAGGACCACTGTTATGTGGGGTCCTGACTCCAGGCAGGAGTCAACACACGTCCTGAAGAGTTTTCATCAAATGACCCACAAAAAGAGGAGAGGAAAAAATAGAGGGTTTTTTTAGTTAATTGTGTTTAAAAGCGGGTGAGGGAATGAGTGGAACTTCATGTTCTGCAGCCTGGGCAGCTCACTGATGCTGCCAGGGAGTGACACAAAAGGCTGGATGGACTTCGGTACCTTTGCTCATAACATGCATGAACCCTTGTGAAATGAGGTGCGAATCGGAACATGGGAGTCAGGCAAGATCTGATGCAAAAGGTGGACCCTCACTTGCTAGTGAAGAGGAGCTACTTGGTGAAGGATAATAACTGAAGAAATTTCCCTTTGAATAGATCTATTCAGCCACAAACAGGGTACTGTCTGTTCTTTTAGCGCGGCAGTGTTTGACAGCTGTATGAGAGACGAAATAATTTCTTTGTGGATGGGGCTTTTTGACTGTAGACTTTCATTCAAAAATCTGAAGGGGTTTCTTGCTCTGAGTTTAAGCCCGAGCCAAATAGTACACTTTTTATGAGCCATGATGAAGGACAGGTAGTAACTCATCTCTTTCTGCTTGTTCTAGGGCTGTGGTAGATCTTTTAGGCCCAGGTGTTCTGGAGTAATCTGGAAAAATCTTCAGAATCAGTTCAGGTCACGTGCAAATCCTTTGCTTTCACAGAAATGGCAGAAAACCCACTGCTTTTACAGAAACATTAATGGAACTCAATAAAATTAATGTACTTGGATATTACCTCTGAGGGTCAGAATCAATTTCCTGCCAAATTCACTGCTTCTCAGTGACCTTTGTCAGACCCAAACAGCGATGGGCTGGAGCAACGTTGAGCCTGTCAGCACAGGAAAACCAGCAGCAGACAGTAAAACAAGGGGTCTTGCACTTCAGCCATTTCTTCTGACTATCTAGAATGGCAATAAAAGCTGAGGAGAATAGATTTGTGGTTGTATGTTACTGCCATTCCTAGGTATGATCAAAAATCATTTTAATGTCATATGGGTATGAAAATTTGCTTAAAAGCCTTAAAACCCCCCAAGAGACAGCCTTTGAGTAAGTAGACTCTATTTAGAGGATATTGCACATGTTCATGGCCGGGTCTGGTACTAATCCAGTTCCCATCAAACTACATCCAGTCTGACCAAATAAAAGGTGGATTTTCCTTTTATTAATATGCTGCCTGTTCGGTGATGAAAGAAGCCATCGTCACATGTGTCAAAAACTAAGTACAAGTGAGAAATGCCAACATCCACTTTAGATGTGTGGCTCAGGATATTCACAGGGGGTTTTTTCTACCTTAAAAAGAAAGAAGTTTCCCCTCAGACATACCTGTCTCATCCTTGGCTGGCATTTTGGAACCGTGGCTTTTAAGACTCCTGAGTGTGATGCCAGATCTTTTCTGTTCACGATGTCGGATAAGGAGATCTCCTAGAGCTGACAGGGCTGGACAAGGGAAAGAAAAGAACTTTTAAGAAGAGAATCAAAGCACGATTCAGTTCTGTGTCATCATCCTGGCAGGTTTCTTGTGAGTACGGGAATAAAAACACCAACCCTCACATGATTCATTATGTAAATTATCTATGCTTTTGTTCAGTAATATTATTGCTTCCACAGCTGGATTTCTCCTCTCTATTTTTATCCATGTCTCTCCAGTGATGAACTGCTGTCATATTCACAGTTGTGAAACTAAAACATTGTGCATCGATAAGGACTTTGCAACTTTTAAAAAGACCCTTATCTCTGTTTTAAATTTTGCCTGAGCTAGTTGTTCTCACTGCAGGTGTGAACAGCATAATGCTTTCCAAGTATTTGTACTTCTTAAAAATGTAAATTCTTTCTGAACTTAAAAGCTCTCTGATATAGTTAGATATGGCCCACAGAAGACCATGTGATGTTTGAGATTTGTCTGCTTTCAGACATATATTACTGATATCACTGCTAATGTAAGTATTAATATCATAGTGAATTCCTTAATTCTTTGGGTATTTGGCCAGAACTTCATTCCCCTTTGGGTTGTGCAACCAAGGCTTTGGGACAAAGGAAAAGAGACTGGACCAGAACTCTGGTAGGAGGAAGGACATCAGAGACACCCTGGCAGTGGGTCCTCCAGTCCAAGCTGAAAGCAGAAGGTCAGCTCTTTCCCCTGAGCACTTTCCTGCCGGCTTTGCTCCAGCCTTGTCTCCTGGGGGATTTTTCTTTGCTGAGCCTGTTCTTATTACAGTATGAGTGGGTTTATTTGGCTTTTTTTTTTTTTTCAAAGAAAATGCACAGCCTGTCTGCACATTCTTTTCCAAGGTTATTTTGGGGCTTTTAGTAAGAAGTTTGCTTGTTCATTGATCACCCAACTTCTGAAGCTTTCACTGGTTATACAGACCAAGCAATTTTCCTCCTGTGCTTCCAACCCCACAGCCTGCCCTTTTATTTGTCCTCTTTCTCTTGCTATTCACTTTCTCCTTAAAAAGCAGCCAGCGTCTCTGAAGTTGCACTAAAATCTTGGTAATGTTCCCTGGATTGAAGAGATAGGAACTCTGCCAGGAATCCCTGGCTGAAGAGCATTTTCTACATTGTGTTGTTTTTCATGCAGTCGTATCATTTACAAGGTGGCACACGGAAAAAGCTTTGCCTTCATCTCGGGTATCTGATGAACATCATATTATAGCACTGCATAGTAGCCTAGAAAAGGAGGAAGAGACACTGCATTTAGCTAATACAGTGGAGAAAAAATACTGCAATTAAATGTAATTTGGCAAGCAAGAGGTCTGTCGGACCACCAAAACTAAAAAAAGGATTCTTAACTTTATGAAGAGATTTCGTTGCCTGGCTTCAAACGGCCGAGACTTGCTACTATATTTTCTCTAGAAGTCAATAGCAGCTCTGGTATTCACATGAGGAAAACTCTGTAGCTTCTCTTCCACGCCGCCTGGAATGGTTAGTAGAAACCTCTTGGTTTCCCCTGTACCAAGGCGAAACTCGAAAAGCCTGACGGAGATGATAGAATGTCTGTGAGGCATTTAACTAGGCCCTATCTAGGTCATGTTTTTGGAAAAGTAGAAACAATTCATGCAGTTCATAAGTCTTTTTTTCCCTGTTTACTTGCAAGGAGTGCATGAGCACAAGTTGTTCTGTATCTTTGTAAAACCAGTCACCCAGACTGTCAGCAAAGTAAGTGTTGGCTTGTTAAGGTCAGCAGATGAGAGTTAATCAGCAAAATGCTGTGAGGGAATGGGAATGCGCTTGCGGCTGGGAACTATTCATCAGTAATTTGAGCTGCGATAAATTTGTGAATTATTTATTTTTGATATCATTTTAAGGGGAAAAAGAATGCACAGATGATTTTTCAGAAATGACTCAAACTCTCTGCGGACAATGGGTTTTAAGGTGATGGATGTCTAGCTTTTCTTTTGAAAGCATGATTTAAAGCCTGGGTCACTTGGAACTTTTTGAAAGCGCTACTTTTGGTGCCTTGATTTCTTCATTAGTAAAACTAAATCTCTGTGGTTTGTTAGGAAGTTACTTCGAAATTTCTGTGAGGGGCTGCTGGCTTTTCAAGTGAGAGGTGCTCCCGAGATTGAAAAGTTTGCTTTTTGCAATTGCAACCAAATTATTGCTGTGTCATTTTTAACCCTAAGAAAATAAACATCCTTTTGGACTGAACCCGCACTGCCAGAGGTTCAAAGTTCTTGCTCATCTTAAACGTAGTATAATAATTTTGAAAACAAATAACAGTTAATGAAATTCAGCTACCAAGTTTTGGAACTATGGGGTCTTAGGAGCAAGAATCAGGGAACTGCTTAAACAGATTGGGCAAATTTTGCCATTAAGACTCCAATCTGAGGCAGAGCCGTGAGCCCAGCAACATTCTAACGGCACCTTCAATATCCTGATTCATGGGGCAAGTAATACACGTTGGGAAAATCAATCCATGCATATAGAAACACGCAGCCTGGTTTCCTGGCCACCATTAATGTTTCCACTAAAGTCTCATTTTACTGGAACTAAGATCCATGAAAACAGCACGTTTTATTCAAAACAAGACAATACTGGTATTGACAAAGCTGCTAAGCTAATGAAAATAATCGATTTTTTCATATGCCATTATGCTTTTGTTGTATTTATTTTGGAGTAAACCAGTAGTTTTGCTTAGTCAAGACCTGTGCCCTCTGTTTTCGTGTGGTTTTATATATCCAGATACTTTCCTGCATCCACTCATAAATGGAGTAAAACAGTAATTAAAAGATCCATGAAATTTATAACTACAGTGAGGCTTTGATGCACTGTAGCAGCAAGTGCCTCTCTGTGAAGAATAGTGTGGTTCAGTTTGGATGATTTCTGTATATAATGAGATGCCCAGTGAAACTTGTGACACTGGGAATGGACAGTCCTTCAGAGAGAAGAAAATGTCACCCAAAGAGCTTGCCCTTCAGATATCAAAAATAGTAGCTGAGTTTACAAAAACAACATGTACGTTGTGTTGGATGTGCTGGTGTTATTGTCTAAGGGTTGCAATGGGGGCTTTTGGTTGCTGAGCACTTTGGAAATAAATTGGTTATTGGCTTTGAATTTGTTCTGTACTGGCTTTGAGTTTGGTCTGGATGCAGAGGAGCTGAATTCCTCTTTACACTTAATAAAGCGGATTATTCTGAATCCAGTGAAGTTGCCTCTTATTCATGGTATAAAATCAAATCCCAATGTCCCAGTCTGCACGTCTGCCGCCACTATTGTCCTTTTCTTTAGAAGTTTGCATAGGTATTTCCTAGAAGAGCATATGAGAAATCCAAAAAGCTTTTGGGGGTGGGGAACATCTAATCTTTTTAAGATTTGTGTTTAAATATATGATGTGCAGTTACTTTAGTGTGAAACCTGGTTAGGTCAATGGGGTAGGCTCCACTCGTAATTGGGAACCAATTGCTCTGAAGATAATTTATGAGAATTGAGATACTTCTTTAAGACAATTAAGAAGCAATAATGAAGTAAAGCTTCAATCCAGCAAAACATGTAGAGAAGTGTTTAAAATTTAAGTGCTCCATGATATTGCTGGATACAGTTTTGTTTAAGAGCAAGGCTTTTAGAGTGGAGTAGATCATGTTAAGATGACTCTACACGTGCTTAATATTAAATATATTCTGAGTTACTGTGCTGGTCCTGAAGTTTATGCCTAATAACCTGTCCTTGGTGGTGGTCACTTCTTTTGAATGAGAGTTGATGGTTTTCTTCCTTCACCACCATGGTGTAGTGGCAGGAAAGCTCAACTGTGGATGGCCAAGCAGCTCCTCAGGTGGATACACTATTCAAGTGCAGAGCTTTATAGAACAGCCATGTAGTTACACTTGAGCCTCTGGCCCTAGAAGCTTCTGTTCTGGCCCATATTTTTACACCCAGAGGTTAGACAATTGGAAAAAAAAAAAAAAAATAAAAAAAAAATCAACTATCATGTACAGTTTTAGTTCCAGCCCAGTGACTTCAGTTCTGTGCCTGTTTCAGCTCTCGCAGGAAATCCAATGTGCTGTGGTTGATCATATCCAGTCTCTGGTGAAGTCTGAGAAGAGCCGCCAGGTGATGTGTGGGTCTGGCTTGCTGAGCACCATCGTCACCTCCTGTCAGGATGCCTTCCGCAACCAGAGCCATCCGCTCCACCTGCCCCTCACGAGGGTGTTCGAGAAACTCGCCTCGCAGGCTATCGAGCCAGATGTGTTGAGGTATCAGATTGTATCTAATGGAACCACTTTGCCTTAGTGGTGCAATTTTTTTGTCGTGTAGTGCTCTAATTCAGCAAGACTCTTAGCCTTTTGTTTCAATCTCAGTTAATACTTACATATTGATCAGAGGGTAGATGCTTAAATGACTTACTGAGGAGGGTAAGAGCCTGTAGTGTTCTGCTGCATCATCTCTGCAAGGCTTGTAAAGCTTTTTAGGTATGGCAACTAATTAAGCAATGGCAAAACAACTCTCCTGGTATTCATATGGTAAAGCTGCTTCCTGAAGAGTAAAAGTGACTTGTTCTTGTCTAGGATCCATGTCAATGACAGCTGCAAAATTAAAAAGTGTAGCCTTGTTTCCCAGTCTCTCTTGTTTCTACTTTGAGGAGGTACTTTCTTCTTTAATGCTAACAAATGATAGGCATGAGAGTACCAAATGGAGATCAGAGTGCAGATGAAGCTGGATATGCACGGGAAGGTTGGATTTATTTTACTCAAAAATGGAACAGAATTTCTTACAAACAAACAAAAAAACCCTCAAAACAACAACAAAAAAACCCCACCTACCACCTCACACCCCCCCAAAAAACCACATAGATTTTTTCTGATGAAATTAGTATTCAAAAGTATTGCTGAAGAAAATAAACCTGTGGGTTTTTTTCAATAGAAAAACCATGAAAAAGGGAGTGTAGAGCAAAGCAAATACTTGTGACGATACAATGGAAAACATTCCTTAGGATGTTTTTAAAATCTACTATCCAATAAGGAAGTTGGTCTCCAGAGGGCTGAGCAGTATTTGCGTGGTTGCTATGACTCCAAAGTGTCTGGCTTGATTGTTTTCCCCTTTTTTTGGTTGATTTCTTGTTTGGGTTTTTTTTTTTCATATTAGGCAATTTCTTTGGTTGGGAGGTTCTCCACCGCTACCTTCCAGGCCCAGCAAAAACAAGTCTGATGCCCTTTCATGCGATTCAGCTAATACAGCTTGGAATAAAGGTAAACACACAATGAACAGCCTGATGCTGATACAGTGGCTGGGTTATGGATGTCTCTGTAATGGAAGGACAGTGGCTGGGTTATGGATGTCTCTGTAATGGAAGGACAGGGGCTGGGTTATGGATGTCTCTGTAATGGAAGGACAGGGGCTGGGTTATAGATGTCTCTGTAATGGAAGGACAGGGGCTGGGTTATGGATGTCTCTGTAATGATGGGAAACTGCTGTTGAAGTAGGTTGCTCCAAGACAGACATGGAAGCGATCTATAAAAATATTAATCATATTCTAGAAGCCAAGGAGAGTATCTTCAGCATGTTTTCCCTGTAGTTTATAGCTAGAAATAGAATAAAAATGTGAAAAAAAAGCACTTCTCTTTGTAATCCCTAAGATACCCCAGTAGTCTACCTTGCTCATGCAGGCCATTTTCCATCCAAGGCCTTTCTCTGTTCTGACATATTTTGCAGGTGAAAGGCTATAGTAGTAGTATTTGGTGCTTAAACTGTTCTCGTGCCGATAAGACATCTGATAGAGCATGGTGGAAATATGGGGTTTATGTTCTTTCCAGTCATTCTTTAGATCCTCTCCCACATGTTGGTTGTAACCATTCTGTTATGGCAGAATTGAATGGTCTGTGTATAAGGAAAATGGAACCAATGGGTCAGGAACCGTTTTTTTTACTAAAGGTGAAATTCTGAGCTGCCTGAAGATGTGCGGGGAGAAAATATAGCTATCACTTCTGTCAGCTCATCTCTCCTCCCAGCTTCCCGTTTTGAAATTCCTTCAGTGCAACATTTTTTTGTGCTGCTGAGGATTTCTTCAGGCTGCTGAGGAAGTGTTATTTGAAGAAGCTGTTCTTAGCAGGGATGAACTGAATACGGTCAAAGCCTGTGACTGAAAAAAGTATCGTAGACACTGATCTGACTAGGCACTATGTTGATCTTGTAGGTTCAGAAGAGGACGCGGTGGACAATAAAACTGATCCTCAGACAGTTGTGCCTGTCAGCAGCTCTCCTTGGGTGTCTAAGGGATCTACACTGGCACTCCAGACTGCAATGAGTCTCATCTCCATGACGTCGCCTCGACACTTCCAGCTCCGCAGCGCTGCTCTGGCTCCGTCATTTGTGGAGTTTGACATGTCCATGGAAGGATACGGGTATTGCTGCTGTTGCTTTTCTCTTTTGCTGCTCTGCAGTATTCAACCCCTTATTCTGGAGACAGCAACTAATTGCTTTTTTTCTCCATCTTTGTCAATCCTTGTGCCCTATTGCTGCCTTCCTTGCAGCAATTTTGCCAACCTATTTTATTATTGTCTTACTGTGATAGCATAGACTCTGCTTTGCACTGGCGATTCTGCAGTGTTAAGTCACTGATGACCTTCAGGGATGATTTTGCATTTCTGATGAATGGGTGCTTGCTTGCTTTTATAGGTGTTTATACCTCCCTACCTTGGCCACTGTCCTGGGACCCAGTGCAGAGCAATCTGTCTCAGGAGGAATTGGCATGGGTAAGCACTTTCATAGAGTCATAGGATTGTTTTGATTGGAAGAGACTCTTAAGATCATCTAGTCCAACCATTAACACCAACAAGTTACCACTAACCCATGTCTCTCAGCACCACATCTACCCGTCTTTTAAATACCTGATGATCATAGAATCATAGAATTGCCCAGGTTGGAAAGGACCTTTCAGATCACCAAGTCCAACCACCAACCCAACACTGACAAAACTAAAACGTATTTCTATGTCTACCTGTCTTTTAAATACCTCCAGGGATGGTGACTCCACCCCTTCCCTGGGAAGCCCATTCCAAGGCTTAATAACCCTTTCAGTGTAAAAATTTTTCCTAATATCCATCCTAAACCTCCCCTGGCACAACTTGAGGCCATTTCCTCTTGTCCCATCGCATATTCCTTGGGAGAAGAGACGGATCCCCCAGCTACACCCTCCTTTCAGGGAGTTGTAGAGAGTGAGGTCTCCCCTCAGCCTCCTTTTCTCCAGGCTGAACACCCCCAGCTCCCTCAGCCTCTCCTCACAAGACTTGTTCTCCAGATCTCTCACCAGCTCCGTTGCCCTTCTCTGGACACGCTCCAGCCCCTCAATGTCTGTCTTGTAGTGAGGGGCCCAAAACTGGACACAGTATTCGAGGTGAATACTTGAATTCCAAGTGAATTTACTTTGACTCACCTGCAGCTTCCTGAAAGCCCTGATGTTTCAGCCCCACTGAAAGGATTCAACATTTGTAAGAAATAGCAGCAAATAAGCTGTATTTCAATACACTTCCATTTCTGTGTCCCAGCCTAGTTCTGAGCTGTAGAACTCAGACTGCTCATGAAAATGCAGTATCAGATGCAACTTAATAGTGTGCTACATTAGCATTAATATTGGCAATGCAAAAAAAAAGCACATTGCTAAGAAAACAGTCTTAACAAATAAGAGCCACCAGATTTTAGGGTAGTCTCCCATGGAAGGAATAGAAACTGTCACTGAACACAAAATAGGATACTCCTGTAGATCAAAATCCTCTATTGCATGAACTAGGTAATGGCTGTACCTTTTGCTTCCTCAGTTTTGTGAACTTTGGGAAAACTCGTTTCTGGCTCAGTGCTTCCCAATTGACAAGCTCCATGGCATGGAGATCTAGTAGTCACTTCTCATTAGCCAACTTAAGTCACTTATACATGTGCAAACTCATATGTACAGTCTCTATGTTATTGAAGATAGGCAGGGAAATCTAATAGAAAAGAACAGAAATCAAACCTCATATTCTAATGTTGGTTCTTGTATGGTTTGGGCTACAAATGAAACAAAGCAGGAAACCAACTTCCTTACTGCTTTTTTGTTTCCTGTCCACAGGCACCAGGATGTTCCCTCCCTCAGGTGGCCTGACGCTCTCCTGCTGGTTTCTCGTTAGCAGGTTTGGTTTGGTGCACAACAGTCACCCACTCCGTTTCCTCACGGTCGTGAGGCACATGTCAAGAACAGAGCAAGAATTTGTTTGTTTTTCAGTGAGCTTCTTCCCACAGGACCATTCTTTGGTCATTTCCACGGAAGAAGTGGAATTCCAGCCACTTGGTAAGGCTCTTCTCAGTCAAGCTTTTAGAATGTTTTCTATCAAGCCAGCCTATTAATCTTTTTGCCTTGCTGACATTTATCCCTTTCCTCTTACTGAGCAGAGTAGGTACTTCAAATGTGAATGTGGTTGAACATTGCAGAGGAGGTTGGAAATGGAGTGGGAATAGTAGCTGGGATTTTTTCATGCACAGCTGATGTTGTGGGAGTGCTCTGATTCCCTTAGATGAGGTTACAAATCCCAGCTTGCCTCTTTTTATAAAAACTACAAATTAATGTACAGAGTTTTATCATCTCATGAATTCACTTTTTTTTCTGTGTTGGTTAACTCGGTGAATATCCTGAGGGGTTCTCCTCTTGGAATACATTGGTTTTGTCCCAGTTCACTCTGGTTTTGCAACATTGAGGCAGCTGGAAGGTGTTATTTAGGAGCATGGCACACTGGAGGGATCTTGAGAGTTGTGCAAGTCTCAGGTCCTTATAATAGACCTTCAGGGAACGTTTTAAAGACATTGAACAGAACAGCACCAAGTCACTCCCTACCTACAGAGAGTCATGTTCTTTGTGTCGCATTTGATAGTGTGTTCCAGAGGCAAGGGAAGGTAAGAGAGAATTTCTATTCACCGCCCCCTGTTTTTGCTGTTACAGATATCATGGAACCTGAGGGTGAGGTCCTGAATCCCTCCCCATTTCCGGGGCAAGTCCAGTTTGGCTGTGGCAACCTGCTGGTCACTGGCCAGTGGCATCATCTCACAGTGACAGTTGCTAAGGAAGCAAAGAAGAGCTGCATTGTGTCAGCTTATATAAACGCTCAGATGCTTGGCTCTGCGAAGGTAAAGGCTCTCTGTGTAGATCTTGTGCCTGACACTTGCTTTTCATTTTCATCTCCCCATGCACATACCATGACTCTTCAGTATTAACCTGAGACTCAAAGCATGATGATTTGCATATATGACATGTGCCACTCTGCACTGAACATCAGTGGAGTTAGAAATCCATACAAAAAGTATCTGTGCTGCTTTTCAGAAGTGTGTTATCAGTTTATACTGATGCTTTGAGGTAGTTCCACCTCCCCTCTCAGCATGCAGATAACCAGGGTGATTTTGAGTGGTGACATTGATCTGAGAGTTGGGGTAGCTTGCAGGAGAGTTTGCAAGTAGCTCAGGGTTACATTGATGAAATTCAGTTGTACCCTTAGCCCAAAATTTTCCGAATTGGTTAGTGATTTTGAGGAACTCTCAGTTTACATCCAAGATTTTCAGGAGTTTTCATCTATAAAAAGTACATCATGTTAAGTTGTGATCAGAGAACCCTAAACTTGAAGGTGCTTTGGATTTAGGCTAAAACCTACAATGGTGATGAGTGATATGGAGAGCTTCAATGTTTGAAGAAAGGCTTGGAAAAGCGGAAAGGTCATAAAGAAATAAGCTTCTGTGACTGGTGAGCTCTTTGCAAGGATCCCAAGGTTGATGGCATTTCCTCAAGCATCTTATACAGGCACATTTCGAGCTGTCCTCTTCCTCTTACACCCAGTGAACAACCAGTAACCTTTTCCCCACTGGCACTCTAAGCATTCAGGAACAGATAGGTGTTCATCCAGGTTAGTTGTTCAGTGTGTGATAGCTCTTGGATTAAAATAATAATTCTTTTTCGAGTCAATAGAAATGAAAGAAATGTTTCAATTATGAGAAGTTGGTAAATTTCAATGTTATAATTGCAAATGTTGGTGTAGCTACTACTTCCCCTACTGCTCCACTTCTTGTGATCTTCTTGTTGCACAGGAGTCAGTTCTCAAATGGGGAATTTCTGAGGTTGCATGAGTTATCACAAGAAAGCAATCCAAATGCACCTGAAGGGTTCATAATCCACAGGATAAATGAGAAGAACCGCTGGTTTATATTATCATTATCATCATGCTCCTGGTTTTGTAGCTAATCTCAAATTATTTCTGAGATTTGATACTCGGATTTTGAATGTTTCAGACCAGCAATGTTGAAAATGCAGGCTATTTCTATTGCAGCTGTTTGGTGTGGTGTGGTTTTGGTTTTGGTTTTGAATAAGTCCTCTTATTAATTGGATCTTGTAACCTTGGTTTCTTCCTTGTTGTTCCCATATTTCAAATCAATCTCAACGCATGCAAAGCTCACTTGTGTGTTTTATACTTCCCTTGTAAAAGCAACCTGTTTAATTCCAAATATTCTCTTTCCCATACTTGAGAAAAATGATCTGTCTTCTAAATGCCTTTTGGGACCTATATCCATTTCAAGAATGAAAATTTAATTTAATTTGCCTTCCTTCAAATGAGACTGAAAGTCATCAATAAAACTAGGCCTAAGCATTGCAATTGATTAAAGAATTCACAGCAAATGTGTTTAACGTACGGTGAAGCAGCTCATAATAAATAAAACAAGAATTTAGTAAATAAAAGATGGTCCCAGCGTTGGTGTCTCTGACGTGATGCAAGCCTTCATTTTGATGTGTACAGTGAAGAAGAGTTTGTGTAAGAAATTAGAATTGCATGACGGTTGTTAACAATACCAAAAGCTATTTTGGGGTGGTGGAACTGGGGGTGGGTGGTGCTTCTACATCTCAGTAGTCAGAGATCGGTAAATTCTCAGGGTCTCTTAACAATTTGCTGTAAGGATAAAGGCAGGGCTAAGCTCTGAAGTACAATATAGTTTCTGTCTACCAAAAAAAAAAAATCCAACTATGACCTACTACAGCTGTCCCCATTTAAATAAAATAGAAAATTCAGTTTAGGAGGCTGAATTTTTGATACCAAAAAGAAATGGTAGAAACGGTCCAATTTCCTAACCTGTGTCACTTTCACTGAAGCAAACTGTTGCATTTCCACACTCTGCGCTTCAAAACCTGTTTATTCTCTAGGTGAATGGTACAAGGTGCTCCCTGTAACTTGGCTTTCTGTGTTGAATGTCACAGTCTGAGTTATGGAGTTTAGAACAGGAAAAATAAGTCTGGGGTCAAGATAGGGTTTTTCTTTGCCAAGGCTTGGAATGATTTTTGACTGTGTTTTTTGAACAAAATGTAGGCTTGAGCTTTTCAAAATGCTTATTTTTGTGATACTTCTGAAAGTCCAGTTTCTAAATGGTAGTTGCTAATTGTGTTGCATTGCTGACTGGGATGTCGTTGAGGAAAGAGCGGGCAGGCAGTACCTTCCAGGGACAAGACCTTAAGACACCCCGAGTGTATTGGGTCCCCTCAGTGAATTCTTCCTCTGTTGCAGATGCAGTATCTCCAGCCCTTACCAGGCAGCTGCATTTCCATGGAACCCACTTCCTTTATTGATGTCTATGGCTACATAGCTACTCCTCGAATCTGGAAACAGAAGTCCTCCTTGACCTGGCGCCTTGGCCCTACGTACTTATTTGAAGAAGCCATCTCTGTGGAAACCATAGAGGTGATTAATAAGCTTGGGCCACAGTATTGTAGCAATTTCCAAGCAATACAGCTTCAAGGTATGTGATAATTCCCATATCCACCACTGTTTGTCAGGGCAATGCTCCTTTTAGTTTTATAATTTGCTGTTAGTATTCCAGCTGTGCCTGGAGCTTGCTCTAAAAGCCTGGAACTCTGCCTTACTGAGTGTTCTACAAGATTATAGCAAGATACCGTGAGGATCTTGTAACATACTGTAAATGGAACAGAAAAAGAAGGGTAGGAATCAAGCAGCAGAGAGAGCTGGAGAGTAGGGAGGGATAACATGTCCTTGAGGAGATGTAAGATTGCAGTTTCTGTTGGACAAACATTAAAGCAGCAGCTTTAACTGAGACATTCTGCATTTATGGTGCTGCAGAAAAAGAAGCATCATCATCTTTAATTGCAAATGCCTGCAGAGTAGGAGAGAGCACTGGGGAGAGAAGGGTAGGGGAATAAGTTACATTCCATTTAATGAAGAGGCTTTTTAACTAAAGTGTACTGTTAGCTTCAATTATTAAACAGGCAGACAAAACATTTCAGTTATTGATTACTGTTTGCTCAACAAGTAGTGCCTTCACCTCTGTACTAGAGCTCAGAATGAAATGGGATGGTCATCTCCCATTTGAAAAGAGCAGAATAGTCTCACCTGATGATGCTCCAGCCTAAAGCAAAGTGAAAAGGCTGGCTGAGAGTACTCAGAATGCTGTCTATCCAGACAACAAAAATTTCCAAGCATAGGAAGGAGTTGCTGAAAGAAAAATTATATCAAAATACAGCCCTGGCAAGATGCCGTGGACTGTCTTGTACAGGGTCAAGGTTTTTTTCTGATTATGGTTAAGTGAAAATCAAATTCCTGTCTAAACTTTGGTTTCCTCCACTTTTTTTTTCATCTGCCTCTCTCCTGTCTTGAATATTGAGCATGCAGAATTCCTTCAGAGGTTTATAGTCTCTCTTGTTTTAGGTGAGGACAAGTACAGTGATCATAATCCTACACCTCTGGTGGCAGAAGAGAAGATTTCTTTTGGAATCAATGCCACGTGCTCATCTCTCACTACGGTCCAAGATATAAAAAGTTCCTACAACGAAGTAGATGGCCGGCTGATTGCTAAAGAGGTCACAAATTTCCATTATTTGTCTTAAATACATTTGCTCTTGTTTCTGATTGGTTTCCTAGAGCAAAGTTTGTGACTTTGTCTTAGTTACATACCTTCAGGGATTTTTTTTTCCAGCTTTTCTTCCCCTTCCTTAACCCTATTCTACTTACAGTTTTGTTTTTATCTGTGGAGAGGAATAGATTGGACAGTATGAACACTATGTTAAAAGCCTTTCTTGAAACAGCAACAGAAGCCATAGTATTCAGGTCTAATGATAATTTATTTCAGTCTGTGATTTCTTAATGACCTTCACAATGACCCTTCACATGCTATTCTAGCATTCTTGCCAATGCCAGGCCTACTGACATGTTGAAGTAATGGGGCTGCGGGATATTTTAGGTGGGTGAATGTTTGTCCTAACAATCAACATTGAAGGAAAAAAAAATATTTTCATAGTCTAAAATTAATAAAATAATCTAAGGTATTAGACCATCTGGCTGTTACTTTTTGTCTCCTCAGTACCACCGCAGTTTTTCTTAGAATGTCTCTTTTATCTGTTTTAGATTGGGATTAGCTCTCGGGACAGTTCAACTCCGATATTCCTAGCTAAGAATATCGCTGGACACCTCTCAGGTTCCTTGAGGACTATTGGGTCAGTTGCTGTGGGCCAATATGGTAAATGCACTATGCCTTAGCGTTTCATATTTTTTAAGAGTTGGGCCTTTCTCTGTCCAATAACAAACTTAGTCCATGTAACTTCCTGGTAGAGTAACACTGCAATTTCCTAGGGGTAAGAGTGTTCCAGTCCTCTCCAGCAGCTACCAGCCTGAACTTCATTGGAGGCCCTGCCATTCTCCTGGGTCTCATTGCTATGGCCCGTGATGACCACACCATGTATGCAGCTGTCAAAGTCCTCAACTCCATCCTGAACAGTAGCCCAATGAGTGAAAAATTGATGAGGCACATGCATGGATACCAGGTAGATACTCTTTTGTTCGTTCATTCTGATTATAGTCTCTCTGTTGGAGAGCTTTATCCCAAAACCTATCAATGGCAATGAATCGAGCTGGCTATAGGCACGTGTGGTTGGAACTTTGTAGGTTATGAGATCTTTGAGAGGGGGATATAGGATAGTGCTCTAAATCCTGTGCTTACAGCCTTTGGGAACTTCTATATGAGTATGACTGCTGATGGGAAGGTGAGGACAGATGCCTCTTGGTCAGGTGTGATCTAGTAAACTAAAGGAACCAGTGCAGCACATTTGGGAGTGACCCAGCCTTCAACTTTTCCCAGCACACTTGGTCCTTCCCACAAGAGATGACTTCTCTGGCAGGTCTGCTCCGTCCCCGTGGCTCATCCAGCCTAAGGTTTCTCTTTACAGACTGTCCTGTGTAGGGCTGACAGTTAATTCCTATGGCTCAGTCTTCACTGTGCATTAGGAATTGTGCTGATATAAACAAGTGCTGTCTGGATTTCATTGATTAGGTCTGTCCTAAATTGGGCTTTCAAACCTGAAATCTGTGCAGACTGAAGAGTTTGGGTGTATTTAAGCATATATGTAATATTGGGTGGGTTAAGGCTCAAGTGTGAAGTTTCGGTTCAGTATCGTTTACGTTATGCTGCATAGGCTGAGCAGAGAAGCCTCTTTAACAGAGATGGTTCCAAACAAGGCTCTTAAAATTAGGGCTTCATGCATGATTTATTATAAACTCTCTATTTTCCCAATTTGTGAATTGTTTATAAATTGATCCTGATTCATATGAGGATATTTATCGTACCTAGATACTGCTTGCCCAGTCTGTTCTTGTAGGTGAATGCCAGCCTTTAGCTTGTGTACGAGCTGTTCCTTTCGACTCCGTGCTAAATAGTGTTCTCTCCATCTGACTAATCTTCATGTTGCAATGGAGTAGGTTTGCTCTTTGTTTGGCTCTCTGAACCTTTTTTTTTTTTCACAGCCAACTAATAAAAACATGTTTTGATATCTATTTTCAAATGAACGTCTACTTCTCCCAGCCTATTCAAAATGTAGTGGATTTCTGAACATTTTTCTCACTGTATCAGGAATTCATTGAATAATCAAAGATAGACTCAGTTGAGAAACTGGCAGTTTCACACAAATGTCTTTCATTTGAAGAGGCCAACACTAAATTATTTTCTTTTTAAGCTATCACCATTTGCAAGCAACTAAGAATACATCCATGAAGAATAGTGTAGAAAACCTACTGTGCTTATTTACGATTATATTTTTATGTTGCTTTTTGTAAATTCCATTTGACATAATATGGCATGTATTTTGCTCCTGTTCAATGCCACAGAGTTGTCAAACTTCGTAAGAAACTTACCCGGTCACTTTCTGTGCAAAATTTTTTGCCTGGACTGAAATCTTCACTTTCTTCATGATGCTTACATAAGATATATGTCTGTATGGCTACTACAGCCAAGCAAACTCTGCATTTGTCTTTAATTTAAAAAGTATTATATGGTAGTTTATGTATACAGATTGATACTTAGAAGATATTTATTAAATCCTTTTTTTCAGCTGCTGACTTATCTATTGAAGAGGAAGACACAGCTGTTAAACAACAGGATTTTACAGTTAATGTTCTCCCTCGTGGGCACAGCTGAGCTTGGCTTTGAGTCTTCAGTCATCAAGAATTACAGTGCATTCCATTATGTTCTCTGCAACTTTGAGGTAAAACTGCTGATTTTAGTTTGTAGGTTTGGCTGTATTAAAGATGGCTTGTTCATAGCACCTCCTGGATCCAATATCTGGATCCACCTCACCTGGGGAGGTGGTAGCTCCTGGAATGGCAAGTCATCTGTCACCACAGCTCCCCACTGTGCCCCGGTGCAGTTTCTGGAGTGTTTCTGCCGACCCTGAGGGTCTTCTCCTCAGGACTACCTCAGGAGCAGCAACTCCTCACACTGACAGGGATTTCCCAGTGTCTGCAGGTTGTCACTGCAGAAACAACTGAGAGTTTATGATGGTGTCCTCCTGGAACTATTTGTAACTGCTTCTCTGCCACAGGTTACTGTCCTCTCAGTTAAGCAGAGCAGTAAAACCTCTGCTTTCCTTTGTCTTGCAGCTTTGGATGAAAGCGCCAGAAAATCTTGACCTGACTCTTTTTTCACATCTCGTGGAGATCTTGCAGTCCTCCAGGTACAAAAGCTCGTGTTTGAATCGGAAACATGTGGGACAAGTTCACCTATAACATGGAGCTGGAACTGTGAGGTGGATTTGAAGGATCCAATCTTAGTTGGAATCAGAGGACTCTGGGAGTTAATCATTCCTATACTGCTCTTTTAAGGCTGGAGTTAGTGATTTGACCACCCTCTGAGATGACTCTGGGGCCAGACTGGGAAAAGCTACCTGGTGACCTGGTTCACATGAAACCACTGCTGTACAGTGAAAGTTTAAATGTCTGCTGGGGAGGGGTAATCTGAATGTTTGAATTGAATATGAAATAATAATAAAAAAATTATAATTGAGGTTGTGTTTAAACCCAAAACACAACCCAGGAAGACTTTTTTATAACAGTATCTTCCCTAATCAGCTGTACTAGAGCTAAATGTACCTGAAGAGACACAGCATGGGCAAGGGGATGAGTAGAGCAGGGTGCTAGATTCCTTCTTTTTGGTGCCAGAAAGCTCTGTGCAGAGCTCTATGGTGTCCCTTGCTGAGTTTTACAGGAATAGCATTTATTACCGCCAACTCACTGCTTGAAAATTCAATAATGTTGTTTTCTTTGAACTTGTTGAAATGCAGCAGTTTCCAGGGGAGAGGGCACATGGGAAGGGTAGAGAACACACAAAGAAATCTTCAGATCTTCATCACTGACACATATTCAATTTGTCTGACAGTGTTTGAAATGTTGCCAAGACAACATTAGAAGCCAAAGGTGCAAAGTGTCAGTGCAACCTGAGAATCCTTTTAGCTGAAACTCAGCAAATTTTGGTTCTTTCCAGTAAAAGCTTTTAATAGTCACTGTGCTTTCTTACAGAGATGGATGTCAGAACGCTGCAGTTGCCTACCGGGCACAAATGGTGCCCAAGATCGTTTTCCTCTTCAACGATCCTGAAATCAGTGACTCCAGGATCACCGTGGCCTGCACTATTCTCTCCCACCTGTTGCAAGGACACTTTAACACAAGGGATGTTCTCAGGTAACCTTCAAGTCTACAGCTTCTCAGTTTGTGGATGAGCTACGCTCCTGCCAGCGTTGGAGAGAGCGCTAGAGTAGAACTTCCCTCACCTCATCTTTGGTTGGAGCCCCCAGATCTTTGGCAACTGCAGGATCCCCACTGACGAAAAACTCTTTCGTGCCTTCAAAACAAAACTCAGTCCAACCTTATCTTTGTGTGAAGATGGGTTGGGTGATGGCCCTTATCATGATGACACAAAGAGTTCTGCTAGTATGACTGGGACTACTCAACGTCTGTACTTAATATTTGTTTTCATTAAACCCTCCCCTAAAGTATTGTAATCACTGTAGTATTGCAACTACAGTGCAAATACGTACCTAGTCCTGTTGGTTTGGCTTATGTGCTGGTAACTATCCTTTTCGTTCTTGAACTTTAATCAGTTAAGATATGTTAGTCAGGATTTCATGAAGCAAAGAATTTAAATCCTTGTCTGCTTTCCACAGAATGTCAGCATTCCTATTTCAACCCTACTTCTGCAGCAATTAGAATTTCCAATGGTTGTCGTTAGCAGTCATCGTTAATGAGTATTGAGATTTGCGTGTAATCTCAAGGTGGTTAGATGAATGTCTGTCTTTCTGCTGACCAAACCTGGTTCCCCCTTTCTCTGTAAGGATTGGATTGTTCCTTGTTTACACTTTGAAACCTTCTTCTGTGGATGAAAATCAGATTTGCCTGGAGAGTGTGGCTGAGATGCCCAACGAAGGTGAGGAGCTACCTCTGGTGGATGTGTTCTGATAGACAGCTAAAGTACTTCCCTTCTTCCCCAGTGCATGATGAACCTTAAATGCAACATTGTGCTTCTGCCACCAGTGGCAGGAAGAGATACCATTCAAATTACTTAGTCTGGAAAGGGACAGGCTACATTAAGGTGACCTGAAACCGTGGGGAAAACTTATATTGCTACAAAGGCCTGAGGTAAAGAATAGTGAAATCACTGTGTATATATCCAGGAAGGCCTGACCTACTCCTCCTGCTAAGGGAGTTCTCCTTTTGTCCTCTCTCTGCTAATAAGCCAACAGTACTTTGACTGCATTTTCCAGAGCCTACACAATGTTGGATTTCACAGATAAACACAGAAATGAAGGCTATTAAATTGAAATTGCCCCAAAACTAACATGCTGGGCTGTTACGAGGAATAAAATTTCAATTGGCATCCTGGATTTTCTGTGAACACTTTGCTACATTTACAGTTCCAGCAAATGTGGAGCTTTGCACCTTTTTTTAAAGAATCTGTGTATAAAATATCTATGAACTTCCAGTCAGCTGGCTCTTCTATTGTGATCTTTCAGTTGAGACTATATTGTTATTGCACCTCTAAACAATATTTTATATTAAGGAGAGACTGATACTGTAGTTTATGTATAGAGACACCACAGCAAGGCAATACAAGTCAGATTGCCCATTTACATTTCCCTCTCTGCTTAACCTGAGATTACTTCCTGTGGATTATTATTCAATATGTGCATTGGATGAGTTTTGAGTAACCCTAAAGAGAAGACTTTGACAATGTATACACTGGTCATTTCTGATTTTAGCAGGAATTCTTAAGTCTAAAATCTGATGTTTGCATTTTTTTACTCCACAAAAGACTAAGTACTTCTGTTGAACTAATCTGGTGCAAACAAGGTTGTTCATCAAAGCAATGGAACATGTGTTTTGTCTCTTCATTACTCTTTATTACTTTCTGATATTTGTAGCCTTAAGCCAAACAGCTGGAAAGACAATCTGGCTTCGAAACCAGTTACTGAAGATGCTGTTAGATGTAATGCACTCAGACAAACTTCATCTGTCCTCTGAGTAAGTAGAAACAATTTAGGAAGGGATAGGTAAGTGTCTCTGTCTTCTAGATTTCCTCTTTGCTGGTGCTTGACCAGGACTAAACACACCAATAATATTTGAGTCTCAACAAAATAGTAACTAAGAGCAGGCTGGATTCAGAGTTATTTTTTGTCGGTGATTTATCTGGCGTTCACACAGATGTGTGATCACATCACACATCTGAGATCCATCCTGAAAAAAAGTTTAATGTGTTCAGAAAATGTCTCAAAGGAGAAACTGGGATATTGCTGTTTCTTCTGCCTTGCAAGGGTTGAAGAAATCCCAGCTGTCTTTGAAAATCAATTCAGTCTAATGTGGGATTACTTGCACCCCTCTATTGTAACCACGAACATGCAGTTACCATAGCTCTACCTTTTATAACTGAAAGGCAGAGTCATAGTGCTGGGTGCTGTAACTGTGCATTTTCATTAGTTAACACATCTTGGAATTTAAAATTTAAATGAGAATTTCGAATTTCATAGGTTGAAAGATCTAATCTGGGATGTAGTTGACTTCAGTTATTGATACACACTCTCAGAAGGAGCTTCATTTTTTTGTCTGACAGTAATATAAGGTTGGATTTAGTGGGAATTAAGTGGCTTGAACTGTGTGGAGGAGTCTGTAATTCTGTGTTGCTCTGTGCCTTTAATCAGATTTTTTTCTAGAGAAACTTGAGCTTCTAAATCACTTAGAGATAATTTTAAATAAAATCCCCTTTTTGTCTTCCACCATGTCTCATTTCATGTGTTTTCATTTCCCTGTCTGTCTTAGGGAACTAGAGGAGACATTTTTGGCACTGGGGCCAGACTGGTTTCTGCTGTTTACACAGAGCTACCTGCACTCCACCACGGTTGTGCTGGGAATCAAGCTACTTCTGTGCTTCCTCCACAACCGTTTGCTGCTGAACAAATTCAAGGAGGGGATAGTGGCTGGGCGCTGGCTGGAAAATAGCTCTGCGGAGTTGAGTATTCTAATGGGTATGTTTTGCTTTAATGCTCCTAAAACAGTCCCTTGGTCCAGCTCAGTGACAGGAGATCACTGATGGAGGTGATAGAATTCCCACTGATCTCAGTAGACCAAGAATTGGTATTACTTTCTACGGCAAGCTTGTCCCAGTACTTTAGTTTTTCTGCGCTGAGGAGAGGAAAGTGTTGTTTCTCCCTTGCATGAGAGTTGACATTTCTGATTAGCAGTTGCAGGGAGACGGGCCTTTTTGTCTTGCATAAAATCAGGTGAGGTGTTCACATGTCAGCTTGTGCCCTGAAACCTTCTATTTCTTTAAGATTTGTTCAGCTTGCTTTTTGATAACTAGACGTGTTGTTCTGAGAAAGGGGAGAGAAAGGAAGAATTCAGGGAGAATTTCCTGTAATAAAAGCGATAGTGGGAAAAATTATCTGTTAGTCTGAGAAAGTTTTATAAACTGTTGATATTGCAGCCTAGCAGAGTACTGACTGGCCTCTGGGACACAGAAAAATGAGGATAAAATTGGGTCTGTAATCCTTCCTTTGATATAGCATTAATTTTTAGATAATTCCTCAGAATGTTTTCCTTTTCTTTTCCTTTAAAGATAATTTAGGAACCCATTCTCCAGTGCCTGACAATGGCCCCTTCTTGATTTTTGGGTTTTCTGTGTTGCAAAGATGTCTGACTGATCATGTCCACATCCCTGAGATCTACTTGCTCGTGGCAGGGCTCTTTCTGGCAACTCCACAGCCTGAACCACCTGAAGCAGCCAAGGTATGAAAAAAATAGTGGACAGGCATGAAGCTGCTGTTGCTTTACTGCTTTGGCATTTGTGGTCATTTCTCTGAAGATTCTCAGTCAAGTTAACTCTACTTGATTGTTGTGTTAGTTAAACTTTCATACTTTAAAAACGAAGTAAATTAACTTTGATTTAAGGAAACTTGTGTTCAGAAGAAACTTGTTCATGCAGATGTTAAAGGTTCTTTAACTACTGTACTTTAAAAGGTAATTCAGATTAGCTTCCCTGTTTGTTCTTACATTGTCAAGATTTCCCCAATGTCCTGAGATGCCATAAGGTATTTTTGCCCCAGCAGTGCTAAAGATACACTTCAGAAGAGGACAATCCATTAGTGCTATCCTGGGGAAACACATTTAATAGGAGAGGCAGGAGCTGCTAGAGATGAAGATGTTTTGGTTTTTTTCTGATGTGGAGAAAGCAGGCATTATTCTTGATGTATCATAAATAATTCCCATCTCTTCTTCTCTCCTCTTGTTGTAGAAAGATCTTGAGTCTATGTTGCAGTGGATCTTGCAGCACCACCTTGCAGAGAATGCCCTCAAAATTGGGTTGTGTGCAGAGGCAGCTGTGTTACTGCTGGAAATGGTTAGAGTCACTGTGGACAAGGTAAGAGTTTTGTCATGTTTGCGTAGTTGCTTAGGAATACCTAGAGAGGAGCAAAGACAAGCTTATGACTAGATGCATGTTTGTCTGTGCTCAGCCTACTGCAGATGCGGAAGCCTCCTGGGACACTGCCTATCCAGGGAACCTTATCCAGTTTCTGGGCTTGATCTATCACAGTTACACTCAAGACCCCGTGTGGCACTGTCCTGACTTCTTGAGAACTTTGGCTATGGTGGCTTTCCATTCTGGACCACCCAAGGTATGTGCACCTGAGCCACATCAGAGATGGGTTGCAAGGAGGAAAAATCAATGTAAAGATTATGAGTTAAAATGCATTGCTGTCTGCTTCCACAGGGAGGCTCTGAAGGCCTTTTGACTCCTGATGATCCAGCCATTGCTGAAGGGAAAGGCTGTGTTGATCCCTCCTCTCTCCCGCTCCTCCCACACCCTGCCAAGAAACAAGTGTGGGATTTTGTGCGAGTTCTCCTGATGGACAGTCTTCTCAACATCCCAGCAAACAAACAAGGGCATCCGCTTGAGCTGCTTCTCGAGGTCTCTCTTGTAGTCATCAGGCTTTGCTGCTTTACCTTGCGCTGGGGGTGAAAGGAGAGGTGGTATCCCACTAGTGGCCTGGGGAAAAAAACTGCCAACAGTGACAAAGAGGTGTATCCAGTCAACATTTTCAAAAACCTAGGATAGGGCTGGGATCCCAGCTCTCAGAGCAAAAAAAATTTCACTTTTCCTTAGTAATACCTGCTTGTCATTAGAGCAGCCCTTGAATTTCTTGACAACAGAAGATTTCACATGGAGCGTTCCTGTGTACTGATTTTTGAGACGATTTCTTTTCAGTGCTCAAATAAACCAAAAACAACTGTCCCCACTTTTAGGATGGATTAATAGAAGTTGTAGCAGCTGAGTCTGGATTATGGATTTCAAACATTCAAAGCGCTGGAAAGAGTCAGAGTAGCCTGAAGAAAGGGAAAATGGAAAACTTGGGCTTCAGCTCCAAATTGTCAATAGTCCATGTGTCCCAGATGTGAATTCTGATGCAGACTTAGCTTAATAATACAAGTAGAAATGAACATAAGGTTGACTGCAACTGTCATGAGATAAATCACCTTGCAGAGCAGCGGTTCCCTAGAGGTTTATACAGTAACATCCCAAGACTTGGTAGAGTTTAAAAGAGAGGATGGCTCTTCTGATCACCTGAATCCTGAGCCTGGTAAAGGGAAGCAAAGGGCTAAAGTGTGCAAGTGAGGTGGAGCAGTTGTCCTTGCTCTTTTTGTACAGTTTTTCCCCCTCCTCTTCCTGGCAGTGTCTAGGTGTTTAAGGGAAACGTTGGGCGTTTTGAATTATCTTGGATAGTACTGAGTGTCTCTTGGGATTTCTACTCTCTTCTTTGAGCAAAACTTTTACTGAATCTGGATCTTTGACAGGCATAATCTGTCAAAGGTGCAATGAAATGAAAGGCCTTTCAATAAAGGCTGAAAGTGAATTGAAGGCTGATTTCCTGGCTGTTTTTCTGCTGTACTAATACGTATATGGTCACTATACAGGCTTCTCCAGAGGATGCCACCAGTGAGCAGAAGAGACATTTTCAGACGAAAGTTTTGCTGTCTGCTATGGATGTCTTCCGTGTTGCCAGCCAGGGTGAGGGGAAAACAAGACCAAGAGGTGAGCAGTGAGAATCGGATCATTAGGTAGCCAGTATTTAGCATGTAGATGTAATTGCCAGAAAGGTTTGGAAACAGTAGCTAGGAGGAGAGTCCAGCTCAGCAGGCTGGACAGTGCATTCCCTCCTGCTGTGGGCCAGTTTGCATAAATTACTGTAGTTTTACCATTTTTCTAGTGAGCCTCTTCACTTTTTTCTCTCTTTTTGAGAACAGATTCTGAACATTAAAAAGGGAGTATTTAGAAAGAAACCTAGGTTTACCCTTGAGTGCTTTTGTAAACAACCCTGGTAACTTAGTTGTTGCTGCTCCCTCCTTTGAGTCCTTTCTAAGTTGGACCATGATATTCCTTGATATTTTAGTGAGATTGGTTCAGTCTTTTGCATGGAGCCTTCATTTCCAGTCTGAGTAAGGTATTTCTGCTAGACCTATAGTTTTCTTAGACATGTCCCGACTCTGTGACATTGTGGCATGAGATTGTTCCTTCTCAGCTTTGATAACCTCACATCTCACGTCATTTTATTTTTTTTTTTTTGCATTTTGGCGTGTTTTGGAATAATCAACTCTTGTATCCTCTTCAGGGAGCAGTGATCCTCATGGCGTTTCAGAATCAACTGCACCTGTGTCCATGATGAATGTTGCTTATTTTTCTCAGAAGCTGGTTGAGAAGCTGAATGGCAGAATGTTTGCTGCCGACCCCAAGCAAATCCTGATTTTCACTGCAAAACAGATTATGGGGGTGAGTCACAGGAAATGTTTTTCCAACTGTTACCAACATGTTGTAATGTGCTCTTTCACACTGAGGTCGTGATACCACAATTCTCAATATGGTTGTAATCCATTTGGTGATTGTGATTATTCCTGTTTTCTTGTATGAGCAGGTAATGGCTCTAAATGACAATCAGAGGTAGATGGTACAGCGTAAAGAAAGGATAGTTAGCTCTTTTGTGCCACTCTCTGCTGACTGTGTTGCTGAATGGGAATAAATTAATCTCTTCCACAATCCTGGGGACTTCAGCAGAAATACAAAAAAAATTGAATTTGTATCTAACAGGTAGTTCAGGGGAATTTTGCTGAAATAAGTTTGCAACAGCTTAAATGAAGTGAGAGGAGTGGGTCCTTGGGGAGAGAGTTCTTTGAGCAAGCCAAGCGCTCTGCTGTTTTGTGTTTTCACAGGTTTTAGAAAGCTCCGTTTCTCAAAAAGAAGTTTTCCTGACTGCCCTGTACAGCTGTCTAAACAGAACCATCCTATTCTGCTTATCCAGACCCCAGCAGTCGCTGCCGGAACAGTTTAATGTCCTGAACTCTCTCAATGTCCTGCAGGAGCAGTGGGACACTATTTTTGCGACTTACAACTCAAATAATAATTTTGTCATCTGCCTGATGTACTGCCTTTGCCAGCTGAATTCGGGCAGGTACAAATGTTCGTCTCTATAACATTTGCTTACATCTCTCTGCCGATATCTGTGGGAGTGGGTGCAGAAGGGGAGATTTCACAAAACTTAGGCAATATCCACTTGGGGGAAGCAGTAGAAGCTGAGACTGAACTGGATTCAGCTCGACCAAGGACTTTGGATGTAGAATATGTACTGTTTCAAAGCAAGCAGTTGACCTATTGGGCTCTGCACTCTGGGAGTTTAAAGCATGACTCTAATTTGGTGTCTGTTGAAGTGGCAGAGTAAAGCCACTTGGAGAGAGATGGTTGTTTTCCTCATAGACTTTAAAAAATGAAAAACAACAACAGAAATGTTTTGATGTAATTTTTTTTTGTCATTTAATTTGGAGGAGAGGAAGGTTACTAATGTGCTCAGTATCCTGGAGGCAATGGATTGTCTTTCAGCCAGAAAGTGGAAGGGATAAACTGTTCTTCAATCAGAAGACTATTTTTTTCCCTGAAATACTAGTGAGCAGAAAATTTCCTACCACCTCTCTTGCACAGAGGCAGGGTAGTCTGTGTGTTTGTGGGTGTAATAAGAAAGGCATAGTGGATGGTAATAACATAACACTTAATTCCATTTTTTTAATTTTGAAAAGCGTGTTTCATTTCAGGGACACCCAGACAAGCTTGCGTGTTTGTCTAAGCAGAACCCTTAAATTTGCACATAGGCTTAATTGCTGGTCTTTATTAACCAAAACATCTGTGTGTATCTGTTTTACTCATCCAGCTTTTCCAGCAGCTTACTCTGGAGTAGTAACTGCAGTTAACAAGCTTGAACTGATTTCAGTGGAGCTGGCTCACAAGCCCATCATTAAAATGAGAATCTGGGAATCTTTCTGGGCTGTGGGCTAGAACCACTCCACAAGCACGGAGACGGCCATTCTCTGTGATACCTGCATGGACTAATTCAGGGAGATGTTTTTTCTGATCCAGCAGCTATTCTTGTGTGGATACATTTAAAACATACATAAAACTGTGCATGGATCTTGTGAATCTTTCTGTTATAATTACTGTGACTTGATTTGATCTGCAAAGTCCTGGTCGTGCTGAATTTGGGAGTTTTGCCATTGACTGGGGTAGGGCTAGAACATCCATACCCACTCTGGCTGGTATTCCGACAGGTAATGTGTCAGAGGTATCTTGCTAATATTTTGGACAACGCTATTTTGTCAAAAGAAGCAAATCTTTGCTAGTGCTTTATTCGATAGAATGATGTTTGTTGTTCTAATGAAAACCTTCTGTGCTGCTTAGATGGTCTGAATTGAATCCATTAATACAGTATCACACCAGAAATGAGCTGCACTTCCAGAGGTCTTTTCTTGGTGGTTCTTATTCCAGTTAGACAACAATTTCCAGACCAAAACTGTTGAGATGGGGTAAGGATTGTTTGTATGTAGCAAGAGCACAAACATTTAAAACCAAATAAATTACAGAAGTGTTGGTGTTATCCAAAAGCCAAACACAGCACATCCAGGGAATCAGTATTGCGGTGTTTAAAAGAAAATCAGAAATAAAAATGGCAGCTTTGCACGCTCAAGAGATTTGCCTCTCCCATGTAGTAGTGTCTGTTTACAGTTGAAAGAATGTAGTATGTCACTAGTGGTTATGTATAATATATACACTATTACCAGCACTTCTGTGACCAGGTCCATGTTGTCTGGATGCCTTAATGAGGCCTGTTGCATTTATTGTAAGTACTACCGTTGTGCTGAAATTTCTGGTGTCTTTTATCTACTGACTAGTAAATTCTGACACACACCCCCAAAGCAGCACTAACTCTTTTTGGCCGTGGTGACGTTCTCAATTATAACCACATCTACGTGACACTAACGTCACAGTGTTAAAGTCTGCAGCTTTTTTGTGCCAAGCCCTTTGTAAACGGAATGAACAACCATTGGTGCAAAGAACTTAGTGTAAGCAAGCAGTTCAGGCGTAGGGTACAGCAAGGCCATGTTTCCCACATACTGGAAGATACCTCTAGTGAAGAAATCCAGAGCAAAGAGTCAGCATGTAAAAATGCTCAGGGAAGGTGTAAGAAAGCTGGATAGAATCTGGCTGCACCAATACCGCCCTGTGTTCCAGCTAATTGGGAGGAACGGTTAGATACAAGTCCCTGAAGAGGTGCAGGGATAAGGCACGTACAACAGTGTGATCCATAGGATCTTGATGAATGCTCCTTGGCTTTGAAGACCAAACTGGCAGTGGTTTCATTCCCACTTCCAGTAAATTCTTCAGTATCATGTGATTAGTGTAAGTCCTCAAGCCTGGGAATATTTGCCTACTAAAGGAATCGAGTAGAGTAGATGTGTAAAAACAACCTTCAGCTTTTTCGCTATCCTCAATTTGCTTTAAGTCTGGTTTCCTCACATGCTCCCCTCCTGTTTTTGTTGTTGGGTTTTTTTCTGTCACAGCTATCCAGAAGGTTTTGGGGTGGATGCAAAACCAAAGTTGGCTTCGTATCGCCAAATTTTCCTCGCACCCAATGAAGAGGAAAAGGGCAGCCTGCCCTCTCCAGATGATGGTAATTAATGGCACACGTTGCCTTTGCCTTACGGAACAGGAAGGTGCCTGCCCTAAACAGTTACCAGAGCACCCTGTGTGAATGCTATTCAGTTGCCTCTTCGGTGTACAGACACTGTAGGCACAGCATGGAGAAAAGAATGTTGTGCTAAAAATTACTTCTGTTCACATCATACCTATTTATTCAAAATTCACACCCCACATCCTCCGAAGTAACGGATGTCGGTTTGGAGATCACTTCCCCATGTTGTGGCCAGTATCAATGCCCAGCTACGTAGTGCTTGTAGCTCTAGTTCTTTTTTCACGGCCTCTACAGAGCTTGTGTCTCTGTTGTACACAGGAAGAAACACTTTGATCTTTTAAGAGAAACGCTGGTAAAAATTTTGGGCAGGGTTCAGTGTGGGGGCTGTCAGCTGAACCCTACAGCAGAGTGACCCTCCCTTCCCCTCCCTTCTCCTCCCACCAAATAAGTCTGATTTGCGGGGAAATGCAGCAAAACAGCTCAGCACTTCTTTGTACAGCATCCTGTTGCTGTGTCAAATTGTTTCAGAACTTGATTGCCTTCTCCTCACCTTCTCTAGTGATGTTTGGCAACAGGATGCTTTAGCACTCTAGGTATGATAAGATCATCAAAATTCTGATTAAATGGTTTTCCAAGGCAGGAACCAGTTTGAATCATCTGTCACTCCCCCTTGTTTCTTCCAGGGAGCTGCAATATAGTGAAAGAAATGTCCTGCTGTTTTTTGTAGTGGAATTTATGGAGGTAGTAGATAAAATCAAGCACCTCCACTGACTCCAGCAGTTTCTCTGGACCAGTGCTGTTCCAAATGTGATGGTTTTGCTTTATCTACTGCTTGACTTGTTACACAAGACAAATGATTCTTCATTTATAGTTTCTTCTGTTTCCTAGTCCGTCAGGAGATTCTGAGAATGGTAGAAATCATCTGGAAGCAGCTCATTTCTCAGAGGCGACAGGCTCTGGAGGACACTTACAAGATGGATCTTTCTGTAAAAGGAAATGACAAAGAAAGGGACATGAAGATAACAGAGATCACTCCTTTATGGGAAGAAATTATGACAAAAGCTTGGCAACACTTGATAGGTCTGTGTTTTTTTATGGAACACTCATTGTAGCAAGCAAAGATACTGCAGTAAATGTAGTGCTTAATGGACTGCTGGTCGTGGTTATACCCTTCTTCTCACATCACCTACTGGATAAAGCAGATTCTCAGTTTCTCTCATCCAGGACTGTGATTGCTTGCTGTGCCAAGCCCCAGCCCTTCTGAAATCATAGAATCATAGAATGGTTTGGGTTGGAAAGACCTTACAGATCATTTAGTTCCAACCCCCTCCGCCATGGTCTGGTGATGTTGTAAGGCTCATGCTGAAATCTACTTAGACAATTGTATCCCATCAGAGAATTTAAAAAGGAAGATGTTTGGGTGAAGAATGGCATCCCAGTGTGTGTGGTGCTGCAGGGACTGAAAGTCAATGTCCATATAATGATACTGGTCCATGGCAGACCTCTTTGTGGCTTTTAAAGACTTGAAAAGTATATGTTAATTTGGTCCTCTTATAAATAGTTGGCCAGCTCAGCTGGAGTGAGGCACTGCCATGTTGTTGTGTCTTGTGTAATGTGGATACAAAACTTCTACCTTCCCACAGGCTCAACTTCAAGTCTTACAAGCTTTTTTTTTTTTTTCTGTTCTGGCCCACAGCATCTGAAAAGAAGATTCTCCAGAATAAATCAGGGTCAGGTCTGTCACAGAGCAAGCACAATTCCTGGAGTGAAAGCCTCTCTTCAGCTATTAGGTTGATGCCTGGCCGAAACACAAAGGAAACAACATGCAAATCTGAGGTAACTTCTGTTTTTTGTCTTTTCTGTCTCTGTCAGCAGTCTTTGATATGGCTCTGGAGGGTTTGCCTGGACTTGAGGGGCTTCTGAGTGTCTCTTGATATGTTCCATTGTAAACCGGACACAGTTAAGGTTCCTTTTCTAGACTGCTAGAAATAATCACTAAGAAATAGTTGCTGATCTGAAGAACTTTGGTTGGCAGCCTTAATATATAATGTATTAATGCATACTTTTTGCCTGAGGCCTAAGTATTGCACTTGAAAGGAAAAACCCAAGCAACCTGTGGGTGCTTGTGCTCACAGGGCTCTGCTTGGCTCAGAGCAGGGTGAGGGGACACTGGCTTTGCTGCTGCAGATACTGAATTAGTAGAAAGGATTGGGTATTAACCATAGTGCTGTCCTGTCATTTTCTACTCAATATGAAATATTAAAGGACAAAATTTTAGTTTAGCCTCAAGAGATAAGGAGACAAGTGTTTATATAAACTGGGGCTGGCTCTGGAGCATATGCAGCATTCCCACTTCCAGCAGTGCAGCTGGACTGTCTTTTCCATGTATAAACTCCTCCTTTGCTGAGAGAGAGGGCCTTTTCCGTGTTTTTCCTGGGCATTTGCCAAGAATACAAATAAAAAGCACCCGTTAGATGTTTAAGTGTGTTAGGGCTGGAGTAACCAGCTCTAGGGTAAGGCAGCAGTGCATTGAGAGAATATTCAGAGCTTTGGCCAGAGCTTGTGTTATTACAGAGCCGAACATAATTAAGGTCTTTTCCTCCTGCTGAGGAGACAGCGAGTCTGTTACAGCATCAGTTTAAGGAGTTTTCACCCTCTAGCTCAGCCTGTAGCTATCTCAGCCTCTAGCTTAGCCTGTAGCTAAAGGTTGCATCTTTATCCCCAGTGGTTGACTTCCAGGTATGTTGCTCAGGGAGGCTGTGGTACACCGGTAACGTGTCTGACAGGACCTTAGTGAGCTGTGGGCTGTTTCTCAGTGTGCCACAGCATCCTTCTAATTCCTTAGAATCCCTTTGGTTCTTGCGGAGTGAGCAAGTTCTTCCCAGGTACGTATGTAGACTGTGATGTCATACTACAAGAGCATCGACTATTTGCCCTGGGGTCTGTTTAATTATTTTTTAAAATTAATTTTGATTATTACAGCTGATTACACCTCAGTGAGCAATGTAATTGATATTTGTAAATGTATCCCAAGGAACATTTTGTACAACATGCTTTTTGCTGTTGAAGGTTAAAGACTCCGTTATTGGTTTTTCCCTAAATATGCCCACATCATTAGTTCCTCCAGTGAAAAGGTTGCCATCTGGAAAAGGCAGCACGGAGACATTATTCAGGCACAAGTGCATGAAATTGGTGTTTCTGCATCTTCTGTCTCTCTTCTGCAAGGAAGCGGCTTGTAATTAAGGGAGCTGGGTTTGGAGGAAACATTACTCATTTGGTGTTATTCCTTATCATGTCAAGGACTGACAGCTCCACAGCTCTGATAAATTGTTCCTCTCAGTGAGATGTGAAGCTACAGTTCCAAATATTCTCCACTCTCTCTCGCCCTCTTTCTCCCTCCAGCCAATCTTGAAAGACTTTGATGCACTTTTCAGAGAGGTGAAATCTAAGGGGAAGAAAATGAATTTCTTTGCTCCTCAACAGCCCTCTTTCTTCATACACTTCACAAGCAAGGTATATGGCAGGATTTTCAGTAGCAAAGGAAGTTGGGAGCACAAGTTACATTAAAAGTAAATGGTATTTATGTTTTTAACTAGTTTTTTTGACCTCATTTTGGTAGTCATTTTAAAGGCACTGTAATGTGATTTCGCATTGTTTGCGGTGTCTCAGGTGCCTTCGGTATTCACTTGGGAAAAATCTTCAGATACTGGCCTCTGTCTTCACTCCTGCTGGTTATGGACCTATGTCCTACAGCAACAGGCACCTGGCTGAAACATTGACATAAAAGGAGAAGTAGAATGAACTGTGTAGTGAGACACAAAGCCTTTAAATCCCATAGTAAAATAAAAAATCTTTGCATTTATTGAGAGATAAGCATGGTTGTTCCTAACTGAGCAAAACTTAGTAGTTCAGCCAAGATTTCAAAGCTTTGCTCAATAGAAAGAAGAAATGGGTTGGTTACTGGGTTGTGAATTTGGTTCTGTTATAGAGTGAAAATAAACTAAGAAGTTGAAGCAGTGGTAAAAAGAAACCAAACCAAACCCCCAAAATACAGAACATCCCCCTCAAAACTATCAGCTTTTTTCCTGATGTCATTTACAATATAGCAAGAGTGCTTTTGAGACCCAATCCTCAATCTGGAAAAAACAGCAAAATTCAAAGTGTTGTCTCCAGCAAAGGATCAGCATCAATTTTCTGCTGTGCTTTCACTTGGGATCTCCAGCATCAGTGAAACCAATTCCCTGCTATTTGGTGGCAAATGTCAGAATTAGCCATCAAATGCAGCTGTGTTTTCCCCATATTTCTGAGTCCACTTTGCTGTCTCATGCTCTGTTCTGGGCTTTGGAAGGTGCGATCATTGAGAAAGGAGAGCGTGGTCACATTTTCTGGTAGTAGAAGAGTAACAAACGGCTCTGGTAACTGCTGTTCTGTGTTTTCTTGGCAGTCTGGGTAGCCATGCGGAAACAAAAAGAGTGCTGTATGAAGTCAGATTTTTTTTTTTTAAAGCTTACAGGTGTTGGGTAAATTTGCCAGCAGGAGGGTCTATAAAACTATGAATATGGAGCCAAAGGTTTCCAAATCATTGACTTGTTTCAAAGCAACTCTTTTCATCTCTGGCTCTTTCTCCTCCTTTCCTCCCCCTGAGTTTTGCCGTCAGAATCTAGGATATGCATTTAATTTTTAGGTTATCAATGACATTGTTTTTCTCATCTTCACAAGCTGCAAGAACAGTGAGAGACCACTATAACAATCATATTTCAGTAAGTTGTAAATCAGTCAACAGCTTCTACCATGCAGTGTCCTGAGGTTCTTCCCAAGGATGAGTGCCCAAGCAGGGTTACAAGCAGCATCCTTCGCAGCCTTGAGGCTGCAGATATAGATGTTACCCTTTACAAGAAATGCAGAGCCTCTGGAGTTTTATAGCAGGGCTTGATCGTACCTCTTGTCTTCTGTTTTGGTTCATTAATTACATTCCTCTGTGCCAGAGGCCCATATACCTTGAGAGAATGAAATAGAAAAGGTCTTTTTAATCTCAGTCCTCAGAATGAAGAGGTTAATGGAAACCTCCTCACTTGTAATTACAAAACCACAAACTTTATGGTAGGATTTTGGTCAGTGAACATACTCTTGTGAAGTCAGTTGTAGATAACCATTATCTGACCTTCTTTGTGAGATAATGTGAGACAATGTCCTGTTTTAAATTAATATGTACACATCATACTGACAAATTTTTTGGGTGAGGGAAGAGGAGACACAGCCCCAGGGCCCCATCCCTGGAGGTGTTCAAGACCAGGCTGGATGGAGCTTTGAGCAACCTGGTCTGGTGGGAGGTGTCCCTGCCCATGGCAGGGGGTTGGAACTCGATGGTCTTTAAGGTCCCTTCCAACCCAAACCATTCTATGACATAAAATCAGCATCAGCTCAAAAAGGGCTTTGACTTCTGTAAGAAAGAAGCTTTATCTCAAGCTGATGGACATGAATTTACAGAGACTTGGCCATTATCACCCAAGATGTCAGTGGCAACACGCTTTCCTGCATTGCTATAGCATTTTTCAATGCCTGACTGTAAAATCAAGGCTGATGCTGAGCAGCCTGGGCTTTCAAGCCTCAGCAGAGAGGAGTTGTTTAAGGTGGGGAGGTCTGTGAGGTAGTGAAAAGGGGAGCGGGGTTGAATAAAAAGAGCTTGATAATTTGGGATGAAGGAGGGATGAGCTCAATTTAGCAGTTCATGGTAAGTGCAATGAAGAAGATAGAAATATTTGAAACATAATCACAATTATTACTTATACAAATATTTTTTCTTACCTATCGCTCAGTTGGTCTTTTAGCAGCTTTTCAAGTTAACTGAGTTAAAACAAGCAAACATTTAATGGTATTTCTTTTCTTTGAAAAGTGCATCATTTGTGTAATATCTTTATCTTCATAATAGAAAGATAATTAACATCACTAATTATCTAATTAAGTTCATTAACTATCCACCAACAGTGCACCGTGAAGTTGACATTATGTTCTTCTGTCAACAAATGCTTTGATTTCTTAGGAAGTAATTAAAATGTAAATTAGCATGTCATTAAATGCACAAGGGAAGTTTGGAATCAAATATTCATTTCAAAACTGCTCATAGCACACATTTTTTTTACTTCAATGAAAGCAGGCTCTTTACTATTAATGATGTATATTAAACAATTTCCATTATAATATTATTGTCTTGTTTAATAACTGGCTCAAAGCTAAATTACAGTATGCTGCAGCAAGCTGGAAAAAGTTTCTTTAACTTTGAACAACTCCATTTTTATGTCCTCTTAAACGGATATCTGACACGCTGCTCATTTATCATCTTCAGATTGTTTACAAGATCATAAAGAAATAATTGAACAGGTCAAGAAGTTAGAGAAGAACTGCATGGAAACATGCAGAGCTGTCTAATTCCATGTAATAAAAATCACCCAACTTTCTGAAATGTATGGGAATAATTTCCACATTCATTAAAGATAACTTTTTAACAGAGAAGTTGGAATATAAATGTTGTACGATAATGAATAAAAATGATTAGACTGACTCAATCTGTCCCCCTAAAAATCCAGTACCGGTTGCTCCAAGAGATGCTGTGTGACAGCACAATGCACAGTAAAAAATCTATTGTAGCAAAATTGTTCCTTTTTTGATTTATATCAGTTTCATCGTAAAACCTGAAATATAAGAAATAATATTCCTCCCAAAACTTGTGGGTAACTATTCAGAGGGATTTCTTCTGTGATTTTAAACTCAGTAGAGTCCTCTGGCAGTGAAGTCCCTTCATTTAATTGCACATTGTAGGGAAAGATGTCTCTTTTATATTTCCTGAATATTTTTTTAAAATATATTTTTGCCTCTCGAGCTAGAGAATGTGGTTGGTTCAGGTTTAAGCTTGGATATAGGATTTCAGCGAGTGGAGTTTGATGTTTAAAGCTGTTGGCATTGAAATCTCATCTTTCAAGAGCTGCTAGTTGCAGTTTTATTTTCACATAGCAGAGATGATGCCAAATATGTTGAATGGTGTTAATGTGGATGAAAGCGGAGTTTTATTTTGTTGCAGAGAAACCCTAGAAACAAGTGCTGGCTGCTGAAAGAGATTTATTTTTTCTCTCTACTGAATATATAAAGACAAATAATTTTTCATATTTCTTGGTTCAAATATGCCTGTTTTATTCCCGAATTTTGCTGCAACATTTTATTTATAATAATTTCAAAAAGAAATTGCTTGAATTAAGTTTCTTTATATGCATTGTTTGATTCAAAAGCCTGATGTCACAATTTAAACTGAATTAAACTTAACATTTTTGTTTTAAAACTGGATGGAGTCAACATTCTCATCCAAAGTTTCCCACAAGAAAATAGTTTTCCATTATTAATTATTTTTTAAAGTTCTATATTTGTTCTTTTTTTGGAGACAAATAATGCATTTTTTCAACTATGCTATTTATTATTAGAAATCTTTATAAGGAGAAGAAATATGGCCAAATTTGCTTATCAACACTTTGAGTTTATATATGGTGTTTCATCTCATGCGGGGAGCAGTATAAAATGCACAGAGGAGTCTGGGTGCCCAGAAAACTAGGTATGAGTTCCAGGAAAACTGATAATTTTAGGGTTGAGGTGTTTCTTTGTATTCTGTACTCTGAGCTCTAAGAATACGCTAATGTTAACGGAATTCTTTTGTCAGCCAAAGGATTAGAAGTGCACATTTTTCTCCAAGAAAAGCTGATTCAAATGTAGTCAGAAAACACCAGCGCATGAGGCGTTCAGATAAATAAAAGCCCTGAGTTATACACACCTGTAGGACTTCATAGAAAATCATCATTTTAAACAGAAATTGGAAAGTGGTGAGTAAGAACAAGTGAAGGTGAGAAGAGAGCCTGTTGCTATTCCCCGTAATGCCAAAGTCTGACCTTCACCTTTCACTAGAGGTAAAAGTTAATATTTCTGCTGTGACAGGGTGGAAACGGATCCCTCAAGAGGTTGAGTGAATTATCCCAAAGTCACAGAAGTCGCTGTCAGAGACAGGATTAAAGAACAAACATGTCTTGCCTCCCATTGTGCATTTTGGCTGTTCGGAGACAAGTTGTCTGTTCTCCCAGGAATTCATCTCTTCAGCAGGATCATCTGTGCAAGGAGTGTGTGTGTCTGCACACGCACAGACGTGCAAATACACATTTGCTGTAGGAGTAGAGCTGCTTCTGTGCTGCCCGCACTTAGCTGATAAATCAGTGTGGAAGTCTCCTCACATGTCCACCACGCTTTGGGTTTATCCTCTTGAAACCCACCCCTGTGTGGGGGTACATTTATGATGCATTGAAATATGGAGGTTTTTCTCATTAAGTTTGCTATTCCCCAACCAACTGGCGATGCCAGGAATCCATCCATGATCCTGAGGAGCAGTTGGCGCTGCGCATTAGCCTCCTAGCGGGTTGAGGCACGAAGCTTCCATGCAACACTTAACTGCTGGAGCTACAGTCTGTTGAAAAGCTAAATGAATTTTGGCAAAGCAACAATAAAACCCACATGGCAATAAGCAATTTTGTGATTCAGAAGAGCCTGCAAACAGCCCTCGGTGTAGAGAGTGTGTGCGAAGGACTAGGACAAACAGCTCTTTACGTCAGGAAAACATTATCTGCCTTATCTTAGTGCTTGTTACCTGGTGACTAATGAGACAATTTTTCCTCTTAGGAGATGAACCTACTCGCTTCCTAGGGTGTCGTAAATTACTTGAAAAGCAGCCTGGTCACAGGATGGGTGGCTTATTTTTCGCCCAGGGGGTACCTGGTCTCTGATTCGCCCTGTTAGATTGAGTAGCAGTGATTGACTTGGAGACGTTACACACTTTGTCCCTGTGTCTGAATTCAACAGGGCTGGTGATTGGAGACTTCACCCAGCTCTAGTAACTTATTATAACACTGAACTACTTCTCTGTAACACCACCATGCTCGCTGTAATCTTCTCCTCTACTTCTGAGGCTGAGGAAGAAGGGATTGATTTATTCTCTCTGATATAGCAGGAAAGGACCAGAAGTATTGGGTTTCCGTTGTGCATGTCAGGAGTGGAAAGTCTGGGTCGAGGTGTGGAAAAAGGCGGAGCATAAGAACTGAAGTGAATACAAAAAGATAGTTTTCACACCTCAAAACAGTTTAGGCTCAAAATTTCATCAAAAATGTGGCTTTTCTGTTTGATACAAAATGGGAAGAGTGTATCACATCAGTATCATGTCATTTTTCTTATTCTAACGATGCTAATTTCCTGTTTCCCTCTTGCAGTCATCACCCATTAAGGTTTTAAGCATGTTTAATTGCCACTTGTAAGGTCCAAGTAATGCATATGTGTGATCTGTATGTTTGTATCTGAAACGCTTGGATTAAAGGCAAATCTGTCCCCCCTCAGTAGCGGACAACCGGTATATAAAAATTGCTAATTATATGCCTGAACACATCCTGAAACATAGTGGTTTCTTGAATCAGGGTCATCAAATCTGTTTCTGCCACGCACAGACTTTTTGCCACTGTCACATATGATGGTTTTGTATGTGACCTGTTACAAGCGGTGTCCCCAGGGCTCAGTGCTGGGGCCTGTTCTGTTTAGTATCTTTATCAATGATCTGGACAAGGGGATGGTGTGAACCCTCAGTAAGTTCGCAGATGACAGCAAGTTGGGTGGGAGTGTTGATCTGCCTGAGGGTAGGATGGGTCTACAGAGGGATCTGGACAGGCTGGATCAATGAGCCGAAGCCAGCTCTATGAGGTTCAATGAGGCCAAGTACTGGGTCCTGCCCTTGGGTCACACCAACCCCATGGAAGCTCCAGGCCTTGGGAAAAGTGCCTGCAGCTGCCCGGTGAAAAAGGACCTTACTTGGCTCAGTGAGGGATCTGGACATTTGGGCTTTTCCTTTGGCTCTTCCAAGTTCAAAATTATTTTGTCTTGAAATTTATTTTTATTTATTAAGACTTCTGGCACATGCTTTTGTGTGCACGTATATTCTCTAATGCAACACATAGCTTTTAATTCCCCAAAGAAAGCCTCGAAGTGCAGCGCTCCATTGGCATCATGTTTATTTAGGGAAGAGCTGTGGCATATGTGGTGTCTGTATCATGCAATATGAGTTTATTATGGCAAGCCTGAATATTTATGGGGTGCAGGAGTGGTAAGTGAGATATATATATAAATATGTATATACAAATAATTTAAAAAATCAAATATAAAGCATTCCAGAGCTCAGTAGAGAATTGTTAACTTAGAAGTCTCACCTCAACCTTTTTTCTTTTTTTTTTCTTTTCAATCATTTGTTATTACAAGCAGCCTTTCAATTGCTTTAGTTGAAAGAAATGATAGAAAACCCACTCTCTGTTTTTTTTGGCATACTAATTTCTCTGTTTGCCAGCATTTTTCTTCTTGCTGGTTTCACCTTTCCCAGATGCTGATCATTTTCTCTCCTATTTGCATGAGGTCTCCATGCAGCAAGAGGAGAAACAGGTTTTTGATTCTGTGGTTTGTTTTTTTTAAGAGGGAAATAGCTTGTAAATTCCATCACCTCTTCAAGCTCTAAATATTGGCTGGGGAATCAGAGGCGGCAAAATGATCTGATTCTACTTAGAATGTGATTGTCTAAGGCTGCAAGGTAGAGAAGTCTGGATAAAAAAGACTTAAAACATGGTATCAAGCATGGATTTTTAGGCCAGGACGGATTAATATGGCCTTTTATTCTGCTCTTCCTTAAAACGCAGGTCATATTTCTGGCATTTACACCTGCTTTTTTGCATGTGAAACTCAAACATTTCATTATGTTACACAATATTAAGAATTACCAAAGCTGGCATATTGGTTTTGTTCAAGATAGATACTGCGCTGTGGCACTGTTGCATTTAACGTACTGCATAAAGAGTTGCCATTTTGAAAGATAATCACTTACAATTTTTAATGGAAACTGTTTATTTGTTAGAAACTTACTTGGACTAGTTGTTCATTAAGCATTACACTGTAATTGTTTTGGTCTATATAGCCTGGTCTATATTCTCCATGTTTATTAGATATCTTTTTCAGGTTTTGTGGGTTTTTTGTTGGTTTTTGTCGTTTTTTTTTCTAATCACAGTGATCTCCAATTTTGTTAACTGCTCATTTCATTTTACAACCAGGTGGTTTTCCTGTGGGGATGATCATCAGGGACATGTTCATCTGGTTGAAAATGGCTAACTATAGCTCGTTTGGAAGCCAAAGTGGTTAGCCTTTGGTTCACCGAACGTGGCTAGCAGAATTTTTCCTTCTTGGGGACCCTTCACGTGTTCCAAAGGCCAGGAGCTGGGGCAGTGAAGTCAGTGAGAATCTTTATGATGTGGGTTTTGACCTTAGGGATCTGATCAGTGAAATACAGACTATGAGCAGCTTTGGACCAGCTGCCAGTAGAACCCTGACTGGGCTTGAATGGCCTGGGGGTGTCTGAAGTGGTGGTTGCCGCTGGGAGGAACTGGTTGTCTGTTCTGAATGGCTTCTGCCCGATGTCCACATCGAGCTGGGATCTCAGCCCTTCTCCTGTGCTGAGCCTGGTCCAAAAGCACAGAGACGCTGTTGCTTTCTAGGTCAGCCTTTATGGGAGTTTTGTATGAATTATGGAATAGTTTTGTGAGGCCGCAACTGTGATTACAGGTTTAATGATGCTTTAAACAAACAAAAATGTAATGACTTTCATCAGTGTAAAACAGGAGCTTCCTGCAGGGAAACACCAATGAATGTGACTTCGCGGCAGGGACACAGCCCTGGCTGGCAGCCAGCGCTAATCGGCACACCACGTAGACCTTGGGTCTTAACTTAATTATAGCGCAGTGCAAGCAGCAGCGAGACAGTTTGCGGTGAGGAATCGCTGCCAGCGTGGCACAGAGTCCATGCATTTAAAAGTTACCCATCTGAGCCGTGGCTTTAGGTAGCGAGAGGCTGGGACTTTCACAGCTGGTTTGGCCTCGCGCTGGGACTCGCAGCGATCTCACCTTCGCCAGGGAAGCTGGGGGGAGCACGAAAGCCTTCCAGTGGCACTGGGAGGGCTCTAACCTCTCCTATGTCATCTCCAAACAGCTTCTGCCTCCTCTAATCCTCATGATTTTATCAAAGGAAGAGATACTTCTGCTACTTCATGTAATGCAGTTAATGGCCAGCCACTCTGATGCTCTTTTTTTTTTTTTTTTTTTTTTCTTGTTTGCTTGGGTTTTGGGGTTTTGTTTGTTTGTTTTTTTTCATTTTGTGGCTCTGGCCTACCTTTTGTAAGTTCCTGGGAAGGGCAAGCAATCTTATTTTGGGGAGGGACTCTTTATCAGGGAGTGTAGCAATAGGATGAGGGGTAACAGTTTTAAACTGAAAGAAGGGAGATTTAGATTAGATCTTAGGAAGAAATTCTTTGCTGTGAGGGTGGTGAGAGCCTGGCCCAGGTTGCCCAGAGAAGCTGTGGCTGCCCCATCCCTGGAGGGGTTCAAGGCCAGGCTGGATGGGACTTTGGGCAACCTGGTCTAGTGGGAGGTGTCCCTGCCCGGGGCAGGGGATGGGACTGGGTGGGCTTTAAGGTCCCTTCCAACCCAAACCCTTCTATGGTCGATATATTCCCTAACTATTCTTGTAAAAGCCAGAGCAACTAATGCCCGCTTGTGGCCATCACAGAGTTTACACCTGCAGCACCTTGATATAATTTGTTCTGATGTTTCTTCTAGGGATTCGTGTCATGTATGGAACGGTACCGAAGAATTGGGCAGGAGCTGTACGCCTCTTTGTACAAGAACCACATACAGGTAAAGAACAGGAGTATTCTGCAAGAGCTTTCTGTTGTTGAAAGGATGCCCTTGGACTACCCTGAGAAATCAGGAATTTGATCAGTGAGATGAAAAGTTATGCCCGAAGAAATGCTTGAGAGTTAATGAGTCAATACTCCGTTCCTGGCATCCCCACTGAAGTGTGATACAGTGCCACTCACCAGTCAGATTGCAGATCCTCACTTTATCTTCAGGATCCTTTTTTCTTTTGTTTAAATGTATTATTCCACTCTCACAGTAGCAGAAATGAAATTGAGGACTTTGACCTTTTTTTCTTAGCAGCCGGTAAAACTTTTCAAAAGGTCTCAAGCTCATAGCCAGTAAAATCTCACAGGTATGTTTCTGTTTCAGAATTGGCCATCAGAGACCAACAAGCTGTTCATTCTTTGAAATTCTAACTTTTTTCTCTCCTTTAAATTGATATTTTAGTGTCCCCCAGCTCCCTGCACACACCTCCTAAATATAAATAATTAAATTTATGCCATGCTTGGAGGGAGCACAGTCCACTTCTGACTGAGACTTCCAGACTATGTTTTCAGTGAGCACAGTCGTAGCTGTTCGGTGCAAACATTCACCAGGAAAAACCAGAGTGAATAAAACCTTTATGATGCTGTTCTCCTGCCTTACTGCTTCTGAGTTGGAAACCTAATGAAAGTAGCCATTTTCAAGGAGGCTGAATTTTGCCATATGCTTATATTTGTCACTATATCTTAGTTTGAGTGGTAGCATCTCCCACAGAACGCTTTCAGTGGGCAGTTGGACTTGTGTTTGCCGGGTCTGCAGTGGTAGATCCCTCTCCACTGGTCCCAACCCGTAGGTTGGGTAGGTCCCGCTGAATCACTGGGATGGTGCCACTGCTGGATGGGAGGAGGGAAGTGGGCAGAAGGTGTCACAAAGTGGTTCTGTCCTACAGATGCTGCAGTGTGGCTACAGCAAAGCAGCCAAGGACTGGATGATACTTGAGGAGCAACTTTTCTACAGAAGGGGCCCATGGGGACACGTGTCACGATCCTTAGAGCCACGGTGGATTCTTGATTGTTATGAAGGGCCTTCACGAATGAGGAGGAGGATTCAGCACATGAACCCCCGAGTGACAATGATGCGGATGAAGAGTGAGGTAGAAAGCTTTTGCAGGAGGTGCACAATTTCTGTAGCAGTTGCTGGAGATTCTGCACTCGCCTCTTTCCTCTGGTTCTTGTCCCCTGACTCATCGATATGCTGTGCCGTGCATAGAGAACCCACTGAACGGCTCTGGCTTTGGGCGAGTAAGAGGGGCTGTGGTGTGTTTAGCAGCAACAGAGTGATTTTCCCTCTTTTCCAGTATAAGAACTCCCAAGACAGAGGAGAGCATAACCCAACCATACCTTTCTGCTTGTAATATCTCATGGGAATAGCACTTCCCAATGTATGCAACAGAGTCCTGTTAGAAGGCTCCACTGTCTTTTTGTCTCACGTGTTTATTCAGGCTGCTAGAACTGGTGGATGATCAAAAGGGGAATTAGCGTGGTTTGAACTAAGCATTGAACTGTAGATGTGGGATATTTACTACTCTCTGTAGTGTCTACATGCCAAATCCTGTCAACCAGAAGCTGAAGTGCTTGAGCACATCAGGAGGTTCCCATCTCTAAAACATTTTCGGCTTTTATGTGAAGCTTGGATTCTGGCGGTTTCCTGTAGACTGGGCAATAAGATTTTTATCCTATATTGGGCCTCATGCGGGGTCATCTTTGAAAAGACAACAGTCCTTTTGCTTAATCCTGCATTTAACTGTTCCTTTGGGTCTATTCAAGTGAGTTTATTTGAATTTCCAAGGCATTTATTTGCAACGTAGTTCTAAATCTGTGGGTTTTTTCCTCTGCAATGAAGTTCTACATTATGTTTACCTCCCTGCATACTCCACTTCAATCATACCTGGTCTCTTTTCAGGGTCTCCTAGCAAACAGAAATGCAACAAGCCCCACTGCTGAAGTGAATCCAGGTAACCTTTGAGGGATAAATTAAATCATCAAACAGCCAAAGAGAATTAGAGTTAATGTACGGACTTCCAGGTCAGAATTTCATCTAGTAAATAAAACTTATTGTCAGTGTTCTGGGCTAAAAAGTCACTTGAACATCTGGGAAAAGAGGGATACAATTGTTATAGGTGATATAATAAACTGTCTTCAGAACTTGTTACTCTCTTGTTGCCACCAGAAAGATCTGAAAGCAAAAAAGCGATCTTGAAATGAAACGTTTGGGCATTCTTGGGCACCTGGAAAGCTTCCAACTGCTTAAACTCAGGAGGAAAAGTGCAGATTTCCCCCCTCCGTTTTTAGTAGACACTCCAGTCCTACCTCTGCAATAGTATTTAAAACCAGGTGATATATGGCTCAGAGAAGCAGTAATAGCTTTCTAAGAATGTGGACAAAATTATAGAGTGTAAGGAAATCATCAAGAAAATTAACATGTCAAATTGTTTTTCACTGTTTAAAATAGAACCAGATTTTTCCATTATGTGAATATTTTTCATTATCCAAGGCCAGGCTTTCTGTTACGTGAGACATTAGAAGAATGGGGTGGGGGGTGATGAAATATGGTACAGGGAAATGTCAGCCAAGTCAAAGGCTGTGGTTTTCAGCCTCCTGTATGGCTGCTCCAGGTCAAGCTTCTGGTGTACCCTGTTGGAAATAGGCAGTGTTGTTGTATACTTTGTAGTGTGGTAGGGCCCAAAAATCAAGTGACAGTGGAGCTCATAGTTCTAGACTCCAAACAAGATTGAAGTAGTTTCTGTGTGAAAGTGGTTACAGTCTACCTGAATCAGAAAGTTGATCATTCCTACCCTGGCTGTGTGCGCTGCCTTAATCCGCAAAACTTGGGACACAGCTTGGGCAAGGCAAGAGCGGGTTGTGTCTCCTTGGGGTCTCTTAAGGTCCTGCTCAGTGTGTGTCCCCAAAAAGACTCTGATTTTTGTTTTTTCCTGATTTCATGTTTGTGAACAGATTCTTCTTTTTAAAAATTATTTAATTATCAGATGACCAGCCCAATGCAGTGCAGAAATGAGAATAAATACATTTGTTCAATATTTTTGAATCTTCAGTGATTATAGGAATTTAGTTTGAATTATGACTGAGTGCAGCACCCTGTTCTCAGTTCCCTGAACTAAGCATCCTTCTTTAGCAGGGACCGATTTTACTTCTCTCTTGCCTGTTTTTTGTAGATAAATAGTGCTGTTTCCCAAGGTAGAGCAGATTGGGTGAAAGTCTAATTGCAAATGCTTTTTGGTGTCGTCCGACTGCCACTAAAACTGCAATCTCTTTTATACTGATATAGGGGAGCTGACGTTAAATGGAGCAGAAAGGGAGATGGATAAGAAGGGATCCGACTGTAACCAGCTAACATTCTTCCCTGCTCTACATGAAAGTTTCCATTCAGAGGACTTCTTTGAACTGTGCATGGAGAGACAAATCATATTGCAGGAGTTTGCAGAGAGTGAAAAGGTAGGAAAGACCAAGGGGAGAATTTTCTCTGGGGAGGGGGCATTTTAGAGGGTGAATCAGATGTGGTTGCCTTTCTGCTCCTTTCAGCTTGGGGTTCAAGTAGATTCAGACTACAGGAAACATCACTACTTGGTTCCTTAGAGCAATTGCAGTTTTCCAGCCTCTGTATAAATGCCTATATAGACTTATTCTTGAAGAGCATTTAATATTAACTCTTTGAAGCAACAGAAAATAATTTGGGTGTGCGACCAAGGTATTCTCATACCTGTGAGACAGTATTGCCTGAATTTGCCAAAGACGTGGCAAATTATGAGACTCTGAGAATTCCTGTCCTGCTTCCCCACCATTACTCATGCTCAGAGCAGTGCCTGGATCAAATTTATTTATTACCTCTGGAAGACTGTGCCGATTTTGCATAGGTTGCTGCTTCAGTGATGTTAAAACCTCTTCCTGCTGAATACCAGAAAATGTTTTCTTCCTTCCTCCCTTCACGTCTTTTTCTCCTCTGCCTCTCCTGGACAGATTCTTCCCTCTAAGGCCATAGAGACTTTCCCTGCTTCCTGTTTGATGCTTCCCTCTCATGTCATTTAGTCAAACCAGTGCTGTTCCTTCTTTATTCTTGTACTGGACTGGATGCCCTTCTCCCAGGTTCAGGAACACTGGGGAGGACATGAGCTGTGGACTGTTAGGGGGACAGTAACTCTGGTCTGGTATTCTCAATTTAATCCCTTTGCTTGAAAGCCAACAACCTGCCCCTCACTTTCAGCATAGTCCCCACAATGGTGATTCCAAATCAAACCCTTGATGTTGGCTGTTTACTGCACGTAACCATTTTCCGCAGGACCGTGGGAGATTTTGTCCTGAGGAGCAGACCTGGCCTCATTCTCTGATCTTTTGCCGTGTACCTGTTTCTTCCAGTGGCATCACTCCTTAGCAATATGGTTTAGTGATGGTTTTTGCCAGTGTTGGGTTAATTGGTTGGACTCAATGATCTGAAAGGTCCCTTCCAACCCAGGCGATTCTATGTTGGGCCCCGTTGGCCCCACAGTTAGTATCCTGTAGTGGAAGCCAAGGGTCAGTCTTGGAGTATTTAAACTCAGCCATCATAGTGCAGTGATAGCTGTACATAAATATAGAAATAATTTTTTTATTCTTATGTCTCAATACCATCACCAAATTTTCTTGATGCTTTGCAAGTGGCCAGGGGTCACATTCGTGCACTCTAAGATGATGGCTTCCTCGCTGTCTGTCTATACAACATAATTCATTTCCCTTTCCCTCCTCCTTTCCACCCCCCCACATACCTCTCCCCAGCAGAAGGAGACAAGCATGAAAATGTGAGGCATGTTTTCCGTGTGCTGATCTCATTTTGAGCCTTCAGGCTGTCTGTCTCCTCTCCGTGTAACTCTGCAGGAAGCCGTCAGAAACGCCAGGCAGGGGTTTTTTCCAGCGGCTGACACCGCGTTGCCGCGCTGACAGAAGTATTAAAAAAAGCAGCAGGGGGTGACATTAGCTGTCCTGCGCTCACTTAGTGCGCTGCGGTCCTGCCTCGTCGATGGCTGCCTTGTGAGCTGTTTGCACTTTAAACAGGCAACTGGCACCATCTTACCTACTGCACTGCCCAGAAAAATCATTGCCATGCTTTGGCAGATACTGGATTAATTTCTGGAACACAGAGAAGCACTTGGTCACTGTTTTATAATGTCACTCGGTGCTATTTCTTTGCGTTACCATTAAACAGACACCTTTGTACATATTCAGATATGTGAGATGGCTTTTTTTGAAGAAGCTGCAGATAAAATTCAGATTGAATATTAGGAAAAATTTTTACACTGAATGGGTTATTAAGCATTGGAATGGGCTGCCCAGGGAAGTGGTTGAGGCACCATCCCTGGAGGTATTCAAAAGACAGGTAGACATAGTGCTTAGAGACATGGTTTAGGGATGGTTAGGTTGATGGTTGGACTCGATCTTAAAAGTCCCTTCCAAGCTGGGCAATTCTATGATTAAATGCTGTTGACGTTGTTGGTTCAGAGTCTGTTCTCAACAAGAATATGGGGGTAGGTGTGGTATTGTCATGCTGATATCATCCTCTCTTCTGTTTTATCTTGCTTGCAAAATAGACTAGAAAACATTTCTAGGCATTTCTGTGAAATTAAGTATTAAACAAGGTGTGTTAATCGCTTGGACTGTGAGAGAAAGGGACTATAAAGGCGAAAGCAAATAGATGCAGTTTTAGTGTAGGCAAAGGAAGGAAGCTACTGGGTGGTGGGGGTTAGTGTCTGTCAGAGTGGGGACTAATCATATGAGGGAGCACTCAGACTCCATGTTTTAACAACACCCAGAGCATGCAAAGTTCAGCCTTTAGATGAACACACTATAACCTTTATCAGGGGGATATGGGCCTCCTCCACCATATGTCCCAGCCTTGTCTTTGAAGGGACAGTGTGTTGTGGTGAGCACAGTTTCTTTCCTGATTATTTGAAATTTAGCTTCAGCTGTTTTCCCCTCTCGGCTGCCCCTGTGTTCCTGTTGTGTTTGAGCCCAATCTGTCCCATTCTTCCCACCTACACAGCGCAGGCTCCAGTTCTCAGGATTCTCGATCTCATCTTATTTCCCTTGCCCAGAGAGCCCTAGTCCTGTCCTCTGCAGTTACCCTGCCCCACATGTAGTGTCATTTCCAGTTACATGGGGCTCCTTGGTGTTCTTTGCCTGTTTCTTTCTATACTCTGCACCAGTTTCCCCTGGTCCCCGTCAGCTTTCACTGCTAGAGCCAGATCTAAAAGCCAAAAGCCTTGTATGCAGTGCTAGTGAAATGCAAAATACAGAGTGCTATTGTTGTGTTTTGGCTCTATGGAGGTACATAAAGAAATAAGTGGGGGTTCAGAGGAGTTGTAGAAGCTTGTGGCTCGCCCATGCACTGACTGAGAGCTGGGCACAAGGGATGGAGGGTCAGGGCAGTTGTTTGCATACCAAAGGAAAATAGCGGGCCGGTAGCTGAGATTTTGTTGCTTCACCTCCTCCCTTGGCCCCTTGTGAAACCTCCTCCTTGGAGGACTCCGAGGACTCCTCTTGGTGTGCTTGGGAAAAATGTGACTTTGAACTCAAAGCTAGGAATCGAGTGCCCTCGTTGATAAATGTTTGGAACTGGTGCTGTAATTCCAGCAGCGTAAAGTGCTTTGGGCGTATACACATACATCTATGTGTATACGCCCAAAGCACAAGATGTTTTTTTCCTGCACACAGAAGTCAATGTGTGTAATCCACTAGATGAATATATCAGGCTGCAGGTGCAGATTTACAGGTGTTGCTGTCAGGGCTGTTGTCTCAGAACTTATTGGTGTCACACTCTGGCTCCTTGGTTATACATTTTGCTCCACTGAGGTTATAGTGTGTACAGGTGAAGATTATATTTTGCATGTATTTTCATTGTTCTGAGACTGTACACACCATAGGCATGGAAGGAGAGGTTCCATGTGCTATGAGTGATGTTACACGACATGTGCTGCTGCAGAATTGTGCAAGAGAAATGCAGATAGGAACCTGGCCTGATCTAATCCACTTGCCTACCAAAAGCCGGAGCCAACCCTTTAAATAACCCTGGTTTCCCAGTGGAGGCAGGGAGATTGGATTCCTACATCTGCAACCTGAGCCCCCAAGTGCAAGATTGCAGCCCTGATCTTTACAGACCTGAGTAGTCCTGCCAGGTTATTAGCGTGTGATTAGCATGTAATAGATGAAGAAAGTGGAGGAAGGCTTGGGGAATGATTTTGGTGGGGAAATTTTGAATTTTGGAGAAAAGTAAACCTCTGTTTGCCAGCAAGTCATTTGAGCCAGTAAGAAATCCAAGCAGCTGGGGTAATGAATCTGAAGTTAACGAGAGGGCATGGCCTAGCAGAAATCTGGGCACAATGTCTTTCCTTGAAGGAGGGGCTGGAGACAGCACAGGAGGTGTTAGAACAATAATAGAAGGGACTACCATAAATTAGTTAAAGGGAGTGGGATCCATGGTTGGGAGAAAGGGGCTGCTTAAAGAACAGGCTGAGTTGGAAGAGGGAACAGCATCTAGGACTGGCAGAACAGTGTGGCTGCTCTGCAGCCTCTTGCTGGAGCCAGTGCTTTTAGGGGCATTGCACCCCTTCCCAGCTCGGGGACCAGCTGTGCTACTGGGTGCAAAGGGCAGGATCTGACTCTAGGTGTCACCAAAACAAACCAGAGCAGCTTTAGTCAGATCTGTGCTCTTGTTGTGTTCCTTCACTGTGCTGCTTGTGCTCCATGGATACTTCCTAGTATCCAACCTTCATATCTGCTGCTGGATGGGTTTTTTTGGTGTTCATCTTTCATCTTTCAGTTGTAAGGCTGTAGCTACTCTCTGGATCTCTGCAGAGCTCCTGACAAACCCCAGGGTGCTGGCTACCACCTCAGGTAAGGAGAGATGATCCCCTACCAGTTGCTGTCTGTAGAAGGTGCAGCGGGGAAAGAAGCAGACAGACTTTGCTGCGGTTACTCCTGAGAGAGTCATGGGAGCAGTGGGAAGGACATGAACTTGAGTGAACTGACCTAAGGGGAAATTTAAGGGCTCGTATTAGTTTTTGGCAGCATTTTCTGGTTGAGAGGAGCCTGGAGTGAGACGGAGACGTCTGGGTGTGCAAGAGGTATGAGCACAATCCTATTAGAACTGGCTTCCAGATGCTATCATCAGCTAAGGGATGCCAACTTCTCCGGCTGGCAATGGGCCGGCACAGATGGCAGCTTTCATCACAGAAAGCAAGGACAAAGAGCAGTCCCGGTGCCCATGAGCATGTACAGGACAAGAACATACTTGTGCCGTTTTCCTTTTCTCCAAAATATCTGGCATTCTTTCCTTGCAGCAGTTGGGAAGTTGTTAAAGCCTGAGAAAGAAGAAACACCTCCCACATGGGGTTTTAGCTCCGGTGGTGGAGGGAAGGAGGGTGAATGGAGACTACCTAAAAAAGAGGAATGTGTCCTGCGTCTTTCAAAGCAAAGCTGTGACTGCAAGGCTTTCTTTCAAGCAATTGCAATGGTTTCACTCAAGTCTGAGCAGAAGAAAATTGATCCAAGGTTTGTAACAGTTCAGATGTGACCAAACTTGAGCCTAGAGCCCCTACCCACTAAAGACTAGGTCAAGTAGATTTAGTTTCCTTTGGTCATTGAGCAGCTGGAGAGAATGAAGCAACCTGTCATGTATTCTTAAGCTGTGATTAATGAGACGCGTGTGTGGCTGTTTCAGAGTAAGATGAGACTTCAACCACAAGCAAACACAATCATTGCAGGAAAGGTCTTGTGAGTGGCGCAGAGAGAGGGACCTGTTTTGCTCCCACTTACCATGAGAACACAAGTCTCTTTCCCCAGCAAAAATTGCGAAAGCAACGTATTTGATTTCATGTACTCCTAGTTATTTTAAACTCCGTGGCCCTAAATGGCATTGACCCTGCTTTACTAACAGGTCCTTGGTAGCTGATGGACCCTGGGATTCCTCAATACACAACAGAAAGGGCAGAAAGAGTGTTTAACTGCAGGTTTCACCTCTGTGATGCCTGATATGGTGCTACCTGGATGCGTTGCTTTTCTGTGTATTGTGCAGTTTTTGTACCTTTTGCTGAGCAAGTGACTCGAGTCAATTGTGAGTGTTTATAGGGAAACAGGAGATGTGATGAGGAGGGGGGGGAGGAAGGAGCTTCAGGAAGTCTCTAAGCCACTGGTTGCTGAGAAAATATATGAAGATAAAGAATCACTCCATACCTGGCATCTTCCTTACACTCTTTCCTTAAGATTCTGTTACTAAGGCACGGGATAGTTGTTTAGATGGACCTTTGAACTGATTTGGAGTAGCCATTCTTTTATCCTTATTCTGTTGAAATTCTGTGCTCGGGTGATTGTGTGGTATGTGTAAGTGTGTTCCAGTAATGTGGGTTTGTGACTTTAATTTCTTTGCATTATATTTTTCCTGGGAGCGGCCGTGCTAAAACACTACTGGAGTCTGCAGGAATCCATGGCTGACCTCCTCCAGTGGTTTTGAAAACTGTGGAAAGGCTGTTTGAGTCTTTAGGCATGTAATTCCTTTGGAAATCTGGCTCTTGGACTCCAGAGCAGATACGCTTTTATGGCTATTTGCTTAATTGCAACTGGAACATTTACAAACAGCTTTTCTGAAAAACAAGAAAAAGAAAAAAAAAAACCAACCCAAACACGCCTTTAGCTTTAATTCCCTCGTACACCTGAATGAACAGAGCAATCAGGAGATCCAGGGCTCTGGGCAATACCTTGGAAGGTAATTATTCAATTATTTTATGTCATGTTTGCTTCATTGATTAATGATTCTAGTGGCTGGTGAACTGGATTCTGTTCTGTTTTGACAGAAAAGGAAAGTTTTTATTTAATCTATGGTAATTTCAGGCTCCTTGGTGTTTCTGTCCAAGACTTGTAGGTACAAGACTGTGCTGGTGGGGGTTCTCTAGTGCACCTCTTTGTCAGCTTTTTATTACTCACCTGGAATAAAATGAGCCCCCTTCTCCAAATGAGAACAACTGATTCAGCCCAAGGGCTCTAGTATTTCTAACAGTGCAGATGTATTTAATTCTGCTGGGGGTGATAACATAAAATTGAAGAAATGGATTTGGCACCGGTGACTGTAACTGGTTGTATAGAGAACCAGAAGAGAGAATGTACTGGAGCTTAGAATTTAAGGTTTGAGAAAAAGAGATATGTGCTCTCTGCCCGCTCGAGGCCTGCTAACGTTGATGTGGTCCTGCCTTAGGCGGAGTAAAGAATTGATTATTCGTGCCAGACCATATTAATGATGATGAGGAGCCCCCCTGCACGATCCACGTGTCTCCCAAAACCACACACACGGGCTGGGTTTGCCGAGGTGGAGCTCTTAGAAATCTGAATTTCAACTTTGTGTCCGCTTAGCAATTTTACACGACTGCCTGGTGTTTCAACATTCAGTTACTTTCCTTTCGGGAAGAAGCAGACTTTCTGCTATTTAACTACTTCAGGAAACCCTGTGGTTCACTACTGTGACCAGTATTCCCCAGTATTCTAGGTGCAAGAAGACAAGTCTCTAACCACGTAACGGCACACACACATATTCCAGTTTTATGGTTGGCACATCCCTGTAGAGACAGGCATTCCTGTGGGATCTGCAGGAGAGGTGATGGAAAAATGCCAGCTTCCTCTTAGAAATAATTTAGAGGGGAAAGAGAGAGATATTAAAGGGATTTTCATCAAAAATTACCCACAGAAATCTTCCAGCATTGGGTTTTTTTTCAACCCCAGAATGAAAACAACCTTCTGTGTCCACTCAAGTGATTTCAAAACGAACCCCCCGTTTTGTTGGTAAAATAATTGCCTTTCAGTAAAAAAAAAAAGTAAATGTAAAAACAAGATTTTATTTCAATTATTTATGAATTTATGTTATGCTGGCAGCCAAGACTGGAAACTCCTGCAGGTCTGCTTGAGCTGACCTGAGTTAACCTCTGTGTATTTTGGGATGGAGGCAAGGAAGATTGTAGATCTGATTCCAGAAATAGTGAGGTAGGAAAAAAGGCGAAGGAGAACCATACTTACTTTACATGTCATCGTGTATGAGTATGTGTAGAAGATTGAATCAACAGACAAGAAAAATAAGGAACTTCATGCCTCTAAATGTCATGCAAGTTCTTTGCAATGAGTTACTGCTTGATTTAAAATCAGAACTTTAAGTTTCCTGCACGCAGCCCACACAACTTTCCAAATAGTTGGGCTTTTCTGGTCTCTGTGTTGGTCTGTTTCCTTTCTACACCATCTCTCAGCCAGTTCCAGAAAAAAAAAAAAAAAGACCTTTTTTTCTTTATCAAAACTGGTCGATTCTCAAGAAAACTTTCTATGATCTAGCATATATGACTGAAGAACTACTTTGTTTAAAAATTCCTACTGCTTCTAAATTGTGTGTTAGAAATTCCTGTACTTTAAGGGCCAAGTTAATTTGCTCAGGAGAAAGACAAAGTGAGTCTTAGGATGCCAAGGGAGGTTTTTTAAACTGTTCCAGAATGTTTAACTAAATCTTTAAGACAACTAGAATCATAGAATCATATATTTTGATTGGCCTTCTGTATAATATAGGAGGGAAAAGTGCCAGTGCAAAGAGTGCTGAGATTTCAATCCTTTCTGTGCTGATTCAGCTGGATGTGGTGGGATAGATACCTCGAGTGTTAAATCCTTTCCTTGCTTATTGCTCCCTGGGATCCCTTTGCAGGATTTTTTCAACTAGAGATTTCACTGGGATCTAAATCAAAGTATTTGCCTTTTCTCTGTATTATAAATATACATATACTTCTTTTATGCCACCGGTTTTCTGTATGATGTTGTGAAAGTCACTTCTTTCCTCCATGCTTCAACCCTCTGCCTGTGTAGTAACTGTTGCTGTCTAAGATTTCAAGCTCTTCATGTTCTGTAGTGATGTTGCTAAATGTCGCCCCAGATAGATGGGGAAGGAAGAGATTTCCTGGGGAAAAAGGGCATCAGACCCTCCCACTGCTGGCACCGCAGAGTCCTGCACTGTCACTCATGGTGATTTTGTGGCTGCATCCCAGTAGAGATGGCAGCTGGTTTGGTACAAACATACGTCCCTCTGCATTGTTGGGTCTTGCTCCCTGCTGTCCCCATCTCCTGTGTTACCCACTCCTGGCTTCGTTCTGCTCGCTCCTGTACCAGGTCACATTCAAGTGCTCTGTGGCAGTGGTGCAGGGACATACAGCGCTGGAAGGAGTGCTGCTCTTTGGCAAAGAGCACTTTTACATCTGCGAGTGCTTTGTGTTATCCCCGCTAGAAGAAGTCTACTGTACCCGTCACTGCTTGTCCAGGTAAGTCCTTCTTTCTCTCTGGAGATCTGCTTGGTTAACTTCAGTGTTGGCATGTGGATACCTGGAATTTGCACAGACTAAAGGGGCACAGCAAGAAGTTTGCCATCCTTTCCATCTGTTCATAGAAGTATTTAACATAACTAACATAGGTGCTTGTTGACAGGCTCTGGAGGTGCAACAAGAGCTCCCAGCTCCAACAGATGGAGATGGTGGGCAGCCTAACACATAGGTTGCTGTTTTTCCAAGTCTTTTAAAGTGTTGTTAATGTTTCTGACTGGCTCCCATCTTTTATTCATACGGAGCAGTCATTACAAGAGCCTTTAGCTTCATCATCTCAGAAGTTTTTTTGTTTGTTTCTCCAAGATAGAATCGTAATTAATATTTGGCACACTGCTATCATCTTTGACTCATGATTTATTGAAACTAATCAATATTGAAAATGAGCCTGTTAGATTTAGCTCTTTGCGCGTACTGTGCGCTCATGTGCAAAGCCCGGTGGGGCAGTGAGTAACTCGGTGTTTTTACTCCCTGACTGTCTGCTCTGCATCCGATTCTTACCCAGTCCGGTACCAGTCAATCTGATCAGGTGACTTACGGGTCAATTAGACTGGGTCTGATAAAAGCTTCGGTGGTTTTTCTAAGGGATTTACTATGGGCAAGGCTGTAGATAGCAATTGCAGTACATGTACACAACCAATGTAATAATGAATTAATTGCGTAATTATTAGTCCCAATTAATTGCTGTTGATAATAGCCGTATGTCCATACGATGCTTGCCCTTCACTCAGGCTTTCAGGTTCTCCCACCCAGCTCCTTCCCTTGCTGCTTCTCAGACTTCAGTGCGTGCAGAACATTGCCATCTGCCTATTTACATGCCCTAAGATAATTCCAGACCTACCCTTAGTGTCCACAAGCTCTTTATTTTATTTTGGGAACTAGTGCAAAATTTGCCTTCAGTATTTAGCTTTGTTTTCAGTTCATGTATGTGATCTGGCTGTCTCTTAGTATTTTTACTCTTCTTTATGGAAGACTTGGATGTTCATGAAAGCTCTCCTGATCTTTTTTGTTTCAAATTAGTTTTTCTTTCTTTATATTTTTCTCTTCCAGCATCAGTGATCCATTTATTTTCAACTTATGTCATAAAGATCGTGCTGTGGGAGATCAGTTGTGTTCCCGTTATTCATACCATGATATAAAAGAGATTCATCTGATGCGCTTTCTTCTGCAGGTAGGAAGTAACATGCTCAGTCATTTGAAGGAAAGCTGCAACAGCAATAATGATGTGTGACTGAAAAGTGCTTGCACAATTTTTACTCAGACTGCTGAGATTTCTTTGCTTGAGTCCCAAAATGCTTTTGCTCCCATTATTGCTTCATTAGCTTTTGGTAATACAAACTCATTCCTATGTTCACCAGAGAGTTTAAGCACCCTCAGTGGAGTGGCTGTCTCATTAGTTGTAAGGCTAACAGCTAATCACAGTTGTTCACAACTTCACAGTTTATCTCAATGTTTTTGGAAAGAAGGCTTGAAGTCAAGTCCCTGTGTTTTGATGGAAGCTCCTCAGTAAGTGTCTGACTTCCAGTAATACTCAGCTCCCACAGACTTCAGTAGTTCTGGACATTGGTGAATTATGAGGCTTCTTGGAATAACTTTCAAGTTGTGCATGTGAGGCAATAAATGAATCGTAAGTTGGAGCAGAGGATTTGAATCCCCTTTGTCTTCAGCTGGGCTACCCAGAAGCTACTCATCACCAGTGGCCTGGTACCCTTTTCGTTTTGTCTAGTTTAGATGAGCCCGTTGATGAGAATCACAAAAGAGTTGTAGCTGGAGCTCCTTGCAGCACCAGAGCCTGTACTTTTGGTACAGTCTACAGAATAATTCACAGATTTCATTTACGTTATGAACAATACAGAGTTTTGAAAGAGCCATAACTAATTTGAAGCAGCCCATGACCAGTTACCGTTGTTTCAAATCCATTTTCGGATGGCTGAGATTCAACAGAGAATTAAGAAATTGTTTGGAAAATTCAAAAAGTTGGAGAAAATGGGGCTGATAATTGTCTTATGTCATGTAGGATGGCATCATAACTTATCCCTAGTTTATTTTATATTTAATTATGTATGCAAAATGGACAGTTTTAGTAGGTGAGACTTGCTTTAGGATATAGCATATCTCGGTAGTTAGGTCACTCTGCAAGCGTGGACAGGAATGTTAAGTCTTGTTCTGAGTAACTGTATGAAGCTTATTTTCTTCCATCACTGGTGAGCAACCTGAGCAGCAGAACTGTCACCTCTTCTGTTTTGTGAAAAGCATCAAAGCTGCCAGTGGAATCTTGCCACGTTCTCATATATTCACATCTTTGTGTATGCGGGGATTTTTTTTTTTAAACGTGTGAAATCGAAATGGTTTGTGACCCAAAGTAAAACATGGAGATGAGTAAAAACAGTCTTTGAATGGGCCTGGGGCAAAGGCAGGGCTTGTGGGTTTGAGGGGGTTTGGTGGCTTTTTGGTTGTGGGTTTTTTTTGGTGTTTTTTTTTTTTGTTTATTTTTTGCAGGACAGGTGGATCAGCTGTCATAGCTACTCTCATGTTACCTTTCTGCTTTACAATTAATTTGTGAATCATGTTTGGGGCAGTTGCCATTGTGGTGTTTTTTCTAGGTTTGTATCGTACCTGCCACATTTGGATTGAAACTCATATCTGGGTTCCCAGACACTGCACCTTATTTATAGTTTTACTTGACCAACTTTGGGGGAAAAAGGACTGCTCACTGAGTAAATAATAGGATTATATGCAAATGCCCAACGTAACAATGTGTGGAGATATTGCAGAAAAAAAGGGGGTGAAATTTTCAACTTTAAAAATAAAAGCTTCAGTGAGAAATGTCATAAACTCCCCTTCCTCCTCTGCTGCTTCTAGGCAGGAGAAATTATTTTGGCATTTCTGTTGAGCTCACTATTCATTTAGAAACCAGTATGGTTGCTTTTGAAAAGAAATGCTTATTTAGCCTCCCCTCTTCGTGTTATCTTTCTCACCTAATCAGAAGTTCACGCTACTCATGTCTTGTAAATCACTCTGAGATTTCAAGACAAAAATGCTTCAGAAGCAGCAGGAGGAGGCGGGTGATGGAACCAATATCTGTTTAGTTCTGCTTCAGAGAAGCATTTGAACTCCCAGTCAACCCAGTAGGGCTATTCCTACAGTTGGGGAAATTGGGAATATTAGACATATTTTGCTACACTTCTTTACACTTGATACAAAGTCAAGGCCTTTTTTTTTTCAAAGCCCTGAAGAACTGGACAGGCCACGATGGACTCTTTGCAGCACTAGGCTTTGCCCTGCAGCTCTTCACACTGTAAATGCTTTACCTTTCCAGGAGATCGCCTTGGAAATATTCTTCAAAAATGGTTACTCCAGATTTCTTGTCTTCCATGACAACGACCGAAATAAGATATTTAAGAGGTAATTGCTACTTCATAATAACATGAACACCCAGGTGACGCTCCTGGTCTATCGCTCCTATTTATCCTGGCTTCAGGTGTCTGTCTGGTGCTGCTCCAGGGGCTTTGTCTTCAATTGCAGCTCCTTGGTCTTTAACAGGTTACACTTCAACAAAGCTATAACATTTTTCCTTTTGCTGACCTGGGAGTTCTCCAGAGCGTTATATAGGCATTGATTTATCAAGGGAGCTAATGCGTGTGTAGGACTCTTCTAGCACCCAGTGGTGTGTATTATGTCCCTGCAGCCCAGGAAATTGCCCTTATAGCCATGCTGCTTCCTCTCACTGAGATGAGACACCTCCATCTCACCTCGGAGTACTGGGTGAAAGAAGGTTGATGTTCTGTTCTCCCATTTTTTGCTAGATAAATGTCTGAGTGGGTGTCGGGATTTAACCCCAGCCAGCAACTGGACCACGCAGCCGCTTGGTCACTTCCCCCACACGCCCAGTAGGGTAGGGACAAAAAGGAGTGAAAAAACCTTGTGGGTTGAGATAAAGACAGTTTAATAGCACAGTAACGGAAGAGAAAATAATAATAATAATAATAATGATGGTAAAAGAATATACAAAATAAAGTGATACAACACAGGTCACACCACCCAGTTATCGGTTGCCCATCCCATCCCTGAGCAGTGATTGCAGGTCCCTGCCCCCCTGGCCAACCCCCGCTTATATACTGAGCGTGACATCTACAGTATGGAATATTCCTTTGGCCAACTTGTCCTGTCTGTGCTCCCTCTCAGCTTTTATGGAAGCTGAAAAAGTCCTTGACTAATGGAAACATCACTTAGCAACAACTAAAACAATATGTGTTATCAGCATTATTCTCATACTAAATCTAAAACCCAGCAGGTACTAGAAAGAAAATTAACTCTTATCTCAGCTGAAACCAGGACAGTGGGCTCTTATTCTCTGGCTTTAATAGAACTTTAAACTACCTGATCATAAGTCCATAGCCAAATATATCAATTTGAGGCCCTATTTGGGAAAGAAACTGCTTCTATGCAGCCCATAGGCAACTCCTTAATATTAAATGTATGCTTTTGCTGTGTTGTCTTGCAGCTTTGTCCTGGGTTAGAGTGCCAGTGAGATGTGGTGTCCTTCAGGAAGAAAGTTGCTGTCAGGACGTGACATAGATTATATAGATACGTAATGTAGACAGATAACTACTTAAATAATTGTAATGTGACCTTTCATATCTCCTGTAGATTTTGCTCTTTCCAACCAGCTTTGAAGTCGAAGGGAATAACAGAAGAGTCCCTGAATATAAGGTAAACCAAAACATATGAAACATTGGATAACTGTAGATAAAAAGTGCAAATGTGTGACTAAATTTCACCTTAAAACTTACCTATTTGTGCTGCCTATTTTAAAGATTCAAAGGTATCCCCAAAACGCCAAAAAGCATTCCAGTGTACAGCACTCACAGTGAAGACATGAAAGATGTGTTGAGTAGCTGATTGTGCATAGTTGATTAATAATTATTACCTCCTTAATATGACTTTATTGGTAAACTCTACACGGATGGTTCATGTGGGAAAGAGACAGTGAGGTTAGAGCTAATCTATAATGTTTCTGCTTAATGGCCTCTTTATTGCATGGTGAGGGCAGTGATAGATGTACACATGGATGTTTTGGCATCTTATAGTGGTGCTGATTGTGTCATGCAAGTTAGAGATCACTGCCCCCAGGCATAGCACCCAAAAACTCAGAGAACTTGCTTTGTGCAGAGTCTGGCTCCTTTCAACATGAGCTGAAATAAAATAGACAGAAGATAGTGCCACTGCCTAAGTAATGATTCCAGAAAAGTTGTGCTTCCGAGGAAAGACAGAAAATGACCCTGGTGGGCATGCTTCCCTTTATCGAGCTCCAGTCTGGGAACTGAAGGACTGAGGACTTAAGTTTACTTTTCCTTCCTTTGAATGCTGGAGCTGCTCCTGAGTCAGAAGAATTCAAGAGCAGCACAAGGGGCCCCTTCCCCGTCTAGGGAGCAATGACCATCTTCCATAGCATCCCAGGCCTTCCTGCCCTACGGAGACAGGAACGCAGGCCAGGCTCAGCTCTTTGCCCAGACACACGAGTAATAATTGCACAGCTGAGGTGTGGAAAGAAGAAATTACTAGTTTGAAGTATCGTATGACACTGAGGTAGTAGCATTTCTGGGAAACCCCCAGTCAATTTTTCCACCCAAAGCACAGGACTAACGCACAGGAGTTCTGACTCCCAGGCTCTACTGCAGCCACTTAAAAAATTCTAATGGGCTGTTACTGGACAACTGAGTAGTTTGCCCCTGGCGCTTTATTCTTCATTTAAATATTCTTAAATGTTTGCTATCACCGTATGTTACGATGACCCGGGCCAGCACCTCTTCTCGTGTCACGCTTGACTGCTTTTATAATCTGCTCCTTGCTTGTACCTGCGTATTGCTGTTCGCAGGCTGCCGGCACTCTGCCCTAGGGGTGTGATTTGAGCAAGTGGATGTGTGTGCTCAGGTGCACACGTGCGTGCACACGTGTGAACAGAAAGCTAAAAGTACCTGGTTTTATCAATTCACCAGCTGACTCTTGGATCATGGAAAAGGATGACTCTTCTTCTCTTAGTCACTGCTGAAGTGATGGGCCCAGGACCCTTAAAAAGAGGAATCTTTTCCCCTTCTGGACCTTTCTTGGAGGGAAACTCAGAGCCAGACAAAACACAATGAGTGTAATGAGTAGTGATGCTGATTGTGTTGTGCAAGTTAGAGATCACTGCACCCAGGTATAGCACCCAAAATCCCAGAGAACTTGCTTAAGCAGAGTCTGGCCCCTTGAGAGCAAACAGGATCACTGGTTGTTTAGCTCTAAGCTTTTTATTATTTTTTTTTTGCACTGTTTATTTACTCCTGAGCATAACATTTGTGTCGGCAGAATTGGAACAGGCTCATGGTTCCTACACTGACGGTGCCCGTCTGAGATTCTCTGAGGGGCTGGTGACAGCCACCAGCAGCAGAAAATTCTCAGGTCTGTTTCTGTTCCTCCCAATGGTATTGACTGAGACTGGTTTAACTGTCTCACTCTATGAAAAGGAACAGGACTCATGTTTGCGGCTCAGTGGTGGGAATGGAGTTACTAGAAAAGCTTCTTTTTGGAGATTCCTTCACTGGACACTTGCACACGCAAAAGACCAAAAAAAAAACCCCAAAACTCAAACAGGGAGAAGGTGTTGTAGGAAGAGGTACAGATGGTAGAGAATAGTCCTTCCTTTCCCAAATACACATCTGGTTTAGTTGGCTTGGATTTCATTTCAGAGGCCACACGTAACTGCTGCGTCTAAAACCGCATAGATCTTTAAAGGAAGAGAACTGCAGGAGAAGGCAGGAGGAAGGAGGTCAGCTTTTTATTAGTTTGGGATGGACTTCATGAGACATCGTCCATGGAGTGACTTGACAGATCATCTCTTAATCTCCATTCTTCTTGGTTATCCTTTGCAGTGGAATTGGGTGTAAGGAGTGATGAGAAACTTGACTTCTTTGAGGAGCCTGGTGTCACGTCCATAAACTGGTGCAGCTTGTCTCTCTCACCCTTACACACCTTTAGGCAAGAAGAGCACAGGTCTTTCTCTTGCACTAAGTGAAGCGTTTCTACACGTTTGATGGGGTCAGAATGGTCTTCTTGCTTTATTGATTCCGGGAAAGGGTTTCTTTCTACATTCATCTTCTTGAGCTTGGGGAGCCTTTTCACACTGTTTGGGATGGTGGTCAAGGAGTTGTCAAAGAGACCTATCTCTGTAAGTTCCTTCAGGGCCCCAAGACTGGTAGGAATACTGTCAAGACGGTTCAAGCCAAGGTTGAGAATATGCAGGTTCTTGAGAAGGTTCAGCCCTTCTGGCAGATTGCTGCTGGTCAGCTTGTTGTTGCATATATTCAGGTAGAAAAGGTTCTGAAGTTTCCCTATTGCCTCGGGCAGCTCCTCGAGCTGATTACTATGCAGGTCCAGCCAGCGCAGTTTCTGGAACTTCTCGATGCTACCTGGAATCTTTTTTAACATGTTTCTGCTCAAATCAAGTTCATCCACATCAGCCAGTTTCAGAATGCACTTGGGGAAGGTGGTGATACCCATTTTACTTAAGTCAAGACGGCGCCGTCCATCAAGAGTTATCCGGATGGAATTTTTGGCAATTTTCAAGGTGATCTTCTTCCCTTTTGGACCTTTTGCTTTCCCCTTGGCCATCTGTCCACTGAGAGCCGGACAGATACATCAGCCTCTTGATGAAGCCTGGGAACTTCAGTAAGGCCTTTGAAAGCAGTGGCTGTTACTTCCTAATTAAAAACAAAATAATCACTTAGTTATAAATTAACATGTGACCGCTGGACTCTTCAGAAGTCTTTTTTTTTTTTTTTTCAAGTTCAGGAGTTTTCAACTCTGGAGCTGCAACTCTGAAAGGTCTTCCTGAAAATATTTTTGAGTATGTGAAATTCTAATAATTTACAATATTATTTTAATGCATTGTAACACCTATATTGTATTATATTGCAAGTGGGAGAAATTTGCTGTCTCTCATCCCTTGGTACTAATTTGAGCTCAGCATGTAATGAAACTGAATGAAATGTGTTATTATCCATCAGCCATGTGAGGACCTAAGCAAAATGTATACTGGGTCTCAACCCAGTCGTTAGGGATTACACTAAAACAAGCTATCCAAAATTGTACTTATTCTACCAGACCAACAGGCTGCCTTCTTTCCAGGCCTGGCATCTCCTGACAGGTTGGTTAAACATCCTGTTTAATGGACCTGAGATTTTGGGCTCTGGACGCTATTGAAAGATTAAATATTTAAAGCAAAGGATTGAGTCTTGTTTAACCACTGCAGTGGGCTCCCAGATTTGCCAGGACTGCTCGCAGTTCACACATCACCTGCAGGGGGTCTGCAACAGGGGGTTTGTGTCTGTGCTGCTTAACGACAGGTTAAACCAGGCCTTGGTGTCTTCTGTGTTTTCACAGAATCACAGAATGATATGGGGTTGGAAGGGACCTCTGGAGATCATCCAGTCCAACCCCCTGCCAGAGAAGGGTCACCCACAGCAGGGTGCACAAGAACGTGTCCAGGCGGGTTTGGAATGTCTCCAGAGAAGGAGACTCCACCACCTCTCTGGGCATCCTCTTCCAGGGCTCTGCCACCCTCACAGGAAAGAAATTCCTCTTCATGTTTGGGGGAGCCCAGAACCCCTTTCAAAGACAGACTCTGGATACTCCAACCTTGTCTTTCCATCCATGCTGTGGGACGGATGGACTCCCACTGCAAAGGTACCCTGCCCTCCAAAAACACGTGTAAGTGTTCTGGTCAGGCTTTTGACTCATACTCAGCACGTGCTACGTGCTTTGATGGATCAAGGCCTGTATGACTTGTGTCTACTGGAGTCTCAGGTTTGTTGATCGATCTCTAATCAAAGGCCATCGAATACAGGTGCTAATTATGGCCAGTGACAAAGGAAATAGGTTGATTCCCTGGAAATGGATGGCAACGTCCCTCTCAGCAGAGCGCAGAGAGGAGCATGGGTTACAGCTGGCTCATCTCAGGATGCTCTGGCTGCTCTGGCATTTAATTGTGAAGAGTCAAATCGCGTCATCAAAGCGTTGATGAATGATGGTTTGGGACAAAATATGGATTTGTCTACAATACATTTCCCTATTAGAAAAGCTTCATTACAAACCCTTCAGGCTTTTTGGCTACTCATTAATCATGTGCAAATACATGAAGGGGAAGCTCAGGCTACAACTAAGGCTTTTCAGCTCCTTTTCAATTACATGCCATAGCCAAAAATAATGCAAAAGCAAGAGGGATCTCTGCCAGTCACCACCCACCCTCCTGGGAGCTCTGCAATGAGGCAGATGCTTCAGAAAATCCTGGAAGCAGTGCAGTGAGGTCAGCCTTGCCCAGAGGGTATGTTCCAAAATTGAATCTTTGTTATTATATATAAAAATATTCAAACACAGTTAAATCTTTCTGTGTCTGTCTCCCATGTTCCTGTCTCTGCCAGTAGTTGCAGGGCCATATTACCATTATATCTGAAGGCCTCTCACTCTTTGCTGTATTTAACCTTACAGTGTCCCAGGGTTAATATCGATGATGTAGACTGATAACTGAAGCAAAATACAGAAGAAAATTAAGCATTTTTTCCACCTTTGTTGATCTCAGCTTAAATAATTGGCCTAGGAGTGGTTAAGAATTTCTGGACATCAAAACAATAGAGGTTTTTTTAATCACAATTCACTCATTTTAAGGATTTGATGCAATATTCTTGTTGGCAATTCTCTGAAGATAAAGTTCAGCTGCATGGGAAATGCCAGAGCCCTGCTGCGGATTCAGGGCATCCGAAGTCCCTTACCGGTGCACAGAGGGTGGCAACCGTGCTTCAGAATTGGATACAAAGAGACTTGCTGCTTCCTGCAGTTGATGTGAACCTGGTGATTTTGGGGTCCAACTTCCTCTTTGTTTGAATTTTGTGTTGGATGAGTTGACCAAAACATTCAGTGCACGCGGAGTGAAGGCTTTCATCCAAGTATGCCTTTAAAAAAATATGAAAGGGAGCCTCAAGGAAAAATGCATACATTTTTTTCTAAATTTGAAATTATTATTTCTTTTAAAATGCTTTTAAAAATATCTTTAAAACTTGCAGAAAGAAAAAAATTTGCTTTGTTCCCAGGAGGCGTTTTTTTTTCCTATTACTTTTCATTTAAATTCCACGGGGGAAACATTGCTCCAAATCAGTTTCTTCTCTTAAAAATACCGGCTAGCCGAAAGTGGGACGTGTTCTGCAGCTGGCTGTTGGTACTGGTGTCCCTCGGTGCTGTGTGTGCCTGGGAGCACTAGAGGGAGCCTGGTGTAGAAGGTTGAGTGCTGGAGCCTTGTCAGGAGTAAGAGTAATTTAACCTTTTGGCTTTGGGTACTTTGCTGTCAGTAAACCTTGCCAACCTTTTATGAAGTTTGAAGCTGGACCTTTCAGATTTTTAAGAAGTCCAAACAGACAGATGAGGGTAATTTTCCTGAAGGCAGATCTCTGTGTGTGATGCACTGGATGATGCCCAGGCTTCAGGGAGGCTTAAACACCTCCTTTAGTCAGATTTTTTTAAATCCTACTGTGGGCCTCTAAGATGTGCTGATAAGGAAAACGTGAGGAAAACTCCCTGGGGAGTGCTCACACTTTTCAAGCGCTATTTCATTTGAGTTAAAAGTTGAAGCCATGTTTCAAACTTAGAAAAAGGTGATTTTCCTTCCAGTACCTAAAGGGGTACAGGAGAAATGGGGAGGGACTCTTTTTCAGGGAGTAGAGTGACAGGATAAAGGGTAACAGCTTTAAACTGAAAGAGGGGAGACTTAGATGAGTTGTAAGGGACAATGAGGCAAGGTGTGCAGAGGAGGTGGATGGTGGGGCTGGTTCAGGCCGAGGAAGCTGTAACGGCCAGAGAAGCTGTGGCTGCCCCATCCCTGGAGGTGTTCAAGGCCAGGCTGGATGGGGCTTTGAGCAACATGGTCTGGTGGGACGCGTCCCTGTCCATGGCAGGGGGTTGGAACTGGGTGGTCTTTAAGGTCCCTTCCAACTCGAACCATTCTATGATTTTCAATCCTGAAGATAGGGATTAGCGTTAGAGTTCTGCAGAAACACTGCAGCGCACTAGACAGCTTGAAGGGGATGAATAGCTCTCTTGTCTCTGCATGCTTGTAAACTAATTATCAGTGTTTCACAGGGCTGTAACTGGAGATAATGGAGCTTACTTAGCCACGTCTCATTTTCTTTAGCTCTGCATGAGAGGGCTCCAGTTCCGTAGCCACTGATATTAAAAATTCAGGAATCGCAGGAGCCCTCATCTCTGTAAATGTTAATTATTCCTGTTCGATCTCATGCTCGCAGTGCATCTCCTGGGGGATAGCAGAGGGAGAGGTACGTGTGTTGCCCTTCTACCTAAGAAATGGTGATGACAAGAGGGAACTCTCTTTACTCATTTTCTCTAAACCCTCACCCCACTGCCGGGTTCACTCTCTGAGTTGCTGGCAAGGCTTTGCCCAAGGCTGGGGCTCTGCGTTTTGATGTGATAAGGCCTTGCTAAAGAGCACCCTGACTAGAAAACTCTTTCCCTTTTTATTCACACTTGGTAAAATCTTTGTTCTGGATAGGTCTTTTGGAAGTCTGGGGCTAACTAACCGCCATCCTGGGCTGCATCAAAAGAAGTGTGGCCAGCAGGGCAAGGGAGGTGATTCTGCCCCTCTGCTCTGGTGACACCCCACCTGGAGAACTGTGTCCAGCTCTGGAGTCCTCAGCACAGGAAGGACATGGACCTGTTGGAATGGGTCCAGAGGAGGCCATGAAGATGATCCGAGGGCTGGAGCCCCTCTGCTGTGAGGAAAAGCTGAGAGAGTTGGGGGGGTTCAGCCCAGAGACGAGAAGGCTCCGGGGAGACCTTAGAGCCCCTTCCAGTCCCCAGAGGGACTACAGGAGAGATGGGGAAGGACTCTTGATCAGGGAGGGGAGCCATAGGACGAGGGGTAATGGTTTTAAACTGAAAGAGGGGAGATTTAGATTAGATCTTGGGAAGAAATTCTTTGCTGTGAGGGTGGTGAGACACTGGAACAGGTTGCCCAGAGAAGCTGTGGCTGCCCCATCCCTGGAGGAGTTCAAGGCCAGGCTGGATGGGGCTTTGAGCAACCTGGTCTGGTGGGAGGTGTCCCTGGTCATGACAGGATGTTGGAGCAAGATGATCTTTCAGGTCCCTTCCAACCCAAACCATTCTATGATTTCTCCTTATGTGCACTTTAGCACTTGCACAGGGCCCAGTCATGACTCATTGTAGTTTAAGCCTGTCCTAAGAAGAAGATCTGACCCTAGAATACAACTTTGAATCCTGATGATGCAGTCTCTTCTACCTGAACCTTTCTTCTTCCTTTCTCAGCATAGGGCTGGCAGGAGCAGAACAGACCTTCTGCCCTGTGACACTGCCTGGGTGTTTCAGGACCTCCTCCTGTGGTTCTGCCTGTTTTTCTCCTCCCATAGGTTGCTGCCTCCCACTTCACTGCACCTAAAGCTGCACAGAACCATCCTGATCCCACCTTGAACTGGTCTGTGAGAAAAGTTGCCTCTGTTTTTCCTCCTGGAAGTCAGCACATTGCGGAGCAGGTTTGCCAAGCCCGGCAGAGCCCCGCATGCCCTGCAGCTCTCTGGGGACAGGAAAGCAGTGAGGTGACACCTCATTCACCCATGGAATAGCTCTAGGGAAATACTTTCATATAAAGCTTAAAACCAGCATTCGTACAGTACAATGATTTTTGCACGAAGCCAAGCAGTTCCAGCCAGGGAATGTTTTTATTTCCCTGCTTAGGAGCCTGTTACCATTTCCTTGTTGTTGGATACAACCTGTTGTGGAAAAGAGATTAATTCCCTGACTGTCTTAAATGCAGTCTCTTGCTAACAGGCAGGTTTGGACTCCATCCAACCGGGAGCAAATAGACAAAGCGAGCTTTGCTTCCTTAATTTTCTTACTTTTCTAGATCGCTTCAGAGCAAGGTCACTTATAAAACCGAGGCCCACCAAGAATAAATAAAAATACTGTTTCCTCTTAACAATTCTGCCAGACTGCCCCCCTGCACAAGATCTTACCCAGCAGCTAGGGAGGCTTAGAAGGCGAGGTAGAGATGTCACAGTAGTGTGGGATGAATCTTCATGCTCTGTTACTGTGCAGTCGTCCTCTGTCTGCTCTTCTTTGACCAATTAATTAGTCTCTCAGTCTGGAAATAAACCTGTGAGTGTGGAGCACAGGACGCTTTCCTTTGGACGGTCCTGCGAATGCTGAATCATACTTCCTTGACGGAAAATGAAGAAACTTGTGTGTGTGAGGGGAGGAGGAAGAGGAGGAGTGGCAAAAAGGAGTTCCCCAGCTCCAGGGTCTCTCTATTCAAGTCTCCTTCCACAGACTGTGAAACTTTTGTTCCTAAGCAACAGCAACGCTGGGTCCTTGGAGATCATTAGAATAACGTCTGGTTCCAGCGTGGGAGCTCAAGCCGGAGGGGAAGGAACTGGAGGGCAGGCAGTGCCCGAAATGTTCAATTTCAAATTATGCAGAAAGAAAAAGCTTCTCGCCCTGGTTAGAAGCTGTTTGTCAGCTTCCCTTTGTAACATAGGAATTTTCTTCTTTGTAATGTGAATTTACTGGGATTTGTCTCTCTGACCGGGGCTACCAAGCTCAAGCTTTTAGTAACTGGTTGCAATAATTTCAAAATAGTATCTGGGGGAAAGCGATATGGAAGAGAAATAGCTGAGTGTTTCCTGGTAGGTGGTGGTCACAGGAGATGCAACATTGAGGTCCCTTTTTCTTGCTCATAATGGGTCTGGGATATTATTGGCGTAAAGAAGCTGATAATGTTGCTGTACTTGCCTGATTCCAGGGTTGGAGTTTGCGTTCTGCTCACCTCAGCAAATTAAATTTACCTGACGTTTTTCTTCTATGACCTGAAGTGTGCCTGGGTGCGGCATTTCCCCAGGGGAAGTGTTATCCCTTTGTCTGTGTGAATACAGACAGTGCAAACAGTGTTCTGTAAAAGTGGGAGATTCCTTTCTTCCTCTCCAGACCCTTCAAGACATCCTACTTTGAGGAACCCTACTTTAATGTTATACTTATTTATAAATTTTGTATTATACCTCTATTCTTTGAACACAGAGTAATACCCAGAAGGTGGTGCAATCAAACAAGGAGGACCCTATACCTTTATTCTAAAATAGCACTTTTCTGAGGTTTGAGAGAGACTTGACTGTTTCACAGGGAAAGCTGACATTCCTTTTAATAGTAGGACTTTGACTTAGGTTGTGGCTCACCAGGAAGCAGATTTCCCTCACAATATTTTTGGTAATTGCAACGATTTTTTTAAGAGAAGTGGTTTTTGGAGAGCCTCAGCACTGTTTAGTAGACTTGAGAAGTCAGGAGGATGGAAGACAAAAAGGAAAATGAAAGCAGCTTTTGTGAAGTCTAAGAACCCAATTAACTTTATTGGAATTTTAGTATTCATTTCAGTGGGGGCAAAAACTTACCCTTTGAGATTATCTCATCTGCAATGAATCTCCAAATGGGTTAAGGTCCACCTGTCTCTAGTAAATGGAAAGCACTGGCTATCACAAGAGTGAGATCATAGTCTGGTGTTAATGGAAGAGGGATTAATAAATCACTTGTGTATAGTGTAGTCAAAAGTGGATCATCGTTATCATCATGCTTAGATTCTGCCATGGCTACAGCCCTACAAATACCTTATAGATTTAGGTATAGAGGAATATGTAGATACTTCTCTTGACTTTACATAAGAAGTTTAGTTATTTACATTTATGAAACGCTTCTCTTGTTTCTTTTTCAAACCAGCCTTTGATTATTTATTTATTTTTAAATGCACTTACTGCGGTTGGATGGCTGCAGTTGATCTGCTTTGAGCTTTTTCTGTGCTGGCTGGAGAGGTGTTGTCTGGAGGATGCTGATTGATTACCGAGGAGAAGGAGGAATGAGCTTGAGCTGCCAGTAACACGATTTGTGTTCTAAGTCCTTATGAGCCAACAAGGGAGAATGTGGAATTCCAGATCTCTGGAGTCTCAGAGGGAGCATCCTGCCCAGTCCCCTGAGACCCAGAAGTATGGCTCTTACAGGCGAGTGCCTACATTTAGCCTTGCATATTTTCACGACATGGTGAACTCATCAACCTCTTTGAATTATATAGCGGCTTCCAACCAGATTTAACCAGAGAAATTATTGTTTTGACCCTTGTAGAGTCTTTATTCACTGTTTAGGGCTTGTGACAAGCACAGCAGGAGTTCCACTAGAGGGTCATGGCACCCACAAGTCAACATATATTATATATGTTTGCAAAACATCCACACAGATTGGCCCAGTGTAGTCCGGTGTATAGTAATCTGTTATGCTCTCACTTCAAAATGCTGGAGGGCTAATGGATTGAGCTGGTTTGTACATTGCATAACCCCCTGCTTTCAAACTCAGCCATAAATCCAAAATAAACCCAGGCAGTTTTAGTGAGTCTGCCCCTGTGGAAAGGGAAGAACCAAACCTGATCCCTCTGTGGCAAACACCCTAATCCAGCCACACTTCAGATAATGCCAGGAATCCTGGTCCTGTGCCATCCCTTTGAGATGCTCTCTCTGAGTTCCAAGTCTCCAACAGTCTCTCTGTTGGAGACTTTACAAAGGCCAGTGGGGCAGAGCTCTGTGAAATCCACATATAGTGCGAGAGGGCTGAGTTGTAACTGGTAAACCCCCATGATATGTATTTTTTACTTTAAAATTCCCATGTTCTTGAGCTATGTGTGGCTCAGGTGGTGCAAAACCACCATAACTATACTCTAGTCAATGGACTTCTGATTTATGAATTAGACCATCATATAATCTATTCTTTTCTATTGGACAAAGAGTGAAGATCCTATTTTCCTGTATCAGATACAAACTACACATTTTTGTTTTAACTGGTTTCTACAAATACAGCCTGTCATTGTTAGGTTTGATAAGCTTAGCAGGAGAACTAAACAAAGCGTAGGAGTTGTAGACCATAAGCTAGAATTAGTCCTGGGTTTCATGTTCATTCATGGAATAGGGTTATTACCTAGGTTATGGAAAATCCTTCCCTCAGATACACACTTTTCTCTGAAGAGAGTGCCTAAGCAAGGAATAAAATACTGTGAGGAAACCATAGTGTTTTTCCTTTATGTACATTATTAAGTGGTCCAGGAGTGAACAGGCAGTAAAATAATCATAGAATCAGAATGGTTTGGGTTGGAAGGGAGCTTAAAGATCATCCAGTCCCACCCCCTGCCCTGGGCAGGGACACCTCCCACCAGACCAGGTTGCTCAAAGCCCCATCCAGCCTGGCCTTGAACCCCTCCAGGGATGGGGCAGCCACAGCTTCTCTGGGCAGCCAGAGTTTCACCACCTTCACAGGAAAGAATTTCTTCCTTGTATCTAATGATTCATAATAATGAGAGGCAGTTTACAAAATTTACTACTGCTAATTCAATAAAATTGTAATGATCATAGACCATTCCAGTATTTCATTTAGTTCTTTGAGGCTGCTTTAAGCCCAGTTTTGAGGCTTTCTAGCGTGACCCAATACAGAGCACAAGAGAGCAAAATAACAGCTAGTTGTTCCTGTAGCAGTTTTATAATCTGTGGCTGAACTGATGCCCTTACGCTTCAGGAAGTCAGTAATCCTGTCTCTGAGTTTAGGATTAAAGTTGTACACTCAAGGGGAACCGCATCTCCTACCACCAGTTGTATCGTATCACGTCAGTGACCCTGTTTACTTTGGCAGATCAAAAGCGTCTTTAATCCAGAAGCTGTCACTTGTCTCAGTTCGGTCTCTAGAGATTGACGAGAGCAAGTCCATGGCCCTCAGACAGTGACACCTTCTAGCTCAGTGTAGTTGAAAGGTTACTTTTATTTGCCCAGAACATTTGACCCTTCCACATTTTCAGGTCCATCTGCCTCTGCCTCAGGGGCATCATCTTTGCTTGTGAACCAGCTTCTGAATTCCTGCCGTTGACCGTGTGGCATCACCACCACAGTTTGCAGCGATATCTTAAGGCAAACAGAATCCATCCTTAGCACCACCCCCCTATTTCCTTCTGGTTTCTTTATTAAATATCATAGCTTAAGCGGCACTTCATTCAGGAGCAAACTGGCAAGTAGCTCAGGGAGGGTCAGCGTGTCTCAGGGAGAGTGACCGACAGCGATAAATTCATCTGGATGGACCTTGGCCACCCCTGTTCATTAGGCAAAGTGTTCTTTCCTAACAAAAGCAGTAATGAAATGTGTATTTTGCAGCACTAACCTAACCAGTGATGCTCTGATTTTAGAATTATTTGGTCAATGATGAAACCTCAACATTCTTCTAGGCCTGGTGTTCTCTCTCATTTCTGTGGGATGAGAGCAGGGGGCACAGTGAGCACAGACGTTAATATACTGACTTTCTCTTATTTTTATGAAGGAGGCTATTTCAATTGTATGTTTATTCCCTGCAGGAAGCACCCAGGAGGGGAGAAGACAATGCTCCAGAAGTGGCAGGTAAGCTAAGTCTTGGCTGCATGTGGTTAAGCAAAGAATTCCCGCACCTGTCCGTGTACAGATACGTGCGTGTGTACGTATGTACTTCAGGGCCTAAGCTGTTCTCTCGCTGCTGGAGGTGAGTTTATTGGCAAGAGGAGCAGAGTATTTACGGCTGGTTATTGCAGAGGATTTGCTTCTCCTGCTGTGAACCATATGGTGCTACTGTCTGGCAGATTAAGTGTGATTTTATGCACATTTTTAAACCGAGACCAGGGAGAGCCACCTAGTTTTGAATGACTGTTCACACATCGTCCCTGCATCTAAATCAGTGCACCTCTCATTTTCCCAGATGTTTTTCTGAGCTGAGAGATGCATTTACTTTCCTGTACCCCCGAACTTGGTGACCCAAGACACATTGAAGAAATCTATACCTTCTTGTTTATATGTAGCACTTGGTGCAACCTTTTCTGTACAGGCAGTTGTTCAGGATTTTCCAATATGCACTTTACATGCATTTGGCTCACTTTTAAATTGGGGAAAAGTTCCCTGTTATGCCAATACAGCATAAAAGCACTGGGTGACTATAGACAAATGCAAAGGGCCTGTCTGAAGAAGAGCCAGAATGAAGATTCGGATTCTGAATGGATTGTTATATGCGAGATATTGTGCTGACCTGAACAGCAATGGGTGACTGACTACACTATTTATAATTCTTCCTTGTGGACGTAGGAACCACAGGGCTCTGAGGGTGCCTTTGGGGCATCTGGTTTTCAGGGGTGAAGTCAGGAAACTTTATTGCTTGTTTCTTTTCCCTGACAGAAGAGGGAGATCAGCAACTTTGATTACCTCATGTACCTCAACACGTTGGCTGGCCGCAGCTACAACGATTACATGCAGTATCCTGTGTTCCCATGGGTCCTCGCTGACTATCGCTCCGAGGTCAGTGCTTGCTGCAGAATTCTGTGCTTTCTGTGATAGCAACCATGTGAAGGTTTGTTGTTTAATGCCATTGAAGCAGAGGGGTCTAGACCAAGGGTTCAAAGTTTGAGATGGGCTTCTGTGGCCCCTGACAAGGAGGTTTGGACAGAAAAGCCTCAAAAGCCGTTTGCAACCTGCCAGGCCCTTTGTTTGTGAAGCTCCTTGTACATATTGTCCTTGCAGTGGCATGTGCTGCCACTCTCTTTCCAAGTCCCATCCTGGTTTTGGAGATGGGTGTTTTAGTACCAAGTCTGTGGCCTTCTTGTGCGGGTGAAACTCCCAACCCAGCCTTGCTGCTACCCAGTGTCACTGAGCTGTCATCACTGATGCGTGATGTCTAAGATTCAGGGATCTAAAAATCCACCTCTTTGCTGGTTTTGCTTTTCAGACTCTAAACCTTTCTAATCCCCATACGTTTCGGGACCTGTCAAAGCCCATGGGAGCCCAAACTGTGGAGAGAAAACACAAGTTCATCCAGCGCTACAATGAGGTGGAGAAGAGTGAGGGTGAGTGTTTAGGAGAGTAACAGACAGCAGAGGCTTGAGTCCCCTGGGGAATCCCTTGGAAAAGGTCACCCAAAACCTTTCCAGAGCTGTGGCCAAGGGAACCACCATGCCAAGAAGATCCTCTCACTTCTGGGTGGATACAAACTGGTTGAGGATTCAAAGAGAAGTGACTCCTGCAAGCGCTGCCTTACGTGCCTTGTACTGCAGCATTCTGCCCCCTTCCCTTGGGCAGGAAGAGATGCTACAGAAAAACCCAGTGTTCCCTAGAAAAGCCTGCTTTCTTAGCAAAGATGCACTCACAAATCTTGTCTTTTAGCTACATTGCATGTAGAAAACTGCTGCACACAGCTTAGCTATCACCTACTGTAAGAAAAGGCAACAGAACATTGAGGCTGTTGACCTCCGGAGATCAAGACCTTTTTTTGGTACTAACGGAGAAGGGGGTGGTCTGGAAAGTTAAAGGCTTTATTCTTTAAAAAATGAAATGTGAAAGGCAAAGAACAGAACGTACAGAGATGGCAGTGACTGTGCGCATTCAATGCAAGCACGCAAAGTGTGCTTTTGCTCACAGATCCTTGAAGACATCTGCTTTAAAGACCTGCTCCCTATTTAGTTGTGCTGTAGTAACTGGATGCCATAGTGTCCAGTTTGAAATGGTGATATTTTGCACTGAAATCTGATTTGTGTCCAATTTCCAGGAGACCTCTCAGCGCAGTGCCATTACTGTACTCACTATTCGTCAGCAATTATAGTGGCATCTTACCTGGTCCGAATGGAGCCATTCACCCAGACCTTCTGTTCTCTGCAGGTAAGGGGGCAAGAAGATAGCTTCCCTCCTACACCTCATCTTGAGCCATGTAGCACATTACAGTGGCTGTGCAATGAAGGAGGATTAATTCTTTTGATATTTTCCGTATACTCTGTGTGGACTCTGGGCTTACCAAAGGCTCTCTGCTGTGTCTGAATTTGGGGGCACCGAATTTCCCGACAGCCCTCTTCAGCAGGCTGCTGGTGATGCACAAGCACAGACACTTGGGCTGCAGCAGACAGTTGCTACCCTCGTTTCTGTAATACATGTTGTGTTGTAGCAGGGTCTACCAGGAGGACAGGTCCTCAAAAGTGTATTTTTTAAGGAGTGTCTTGCATCTGCCTGTCCTCATGGAGCGATGTGAGGGACACAGCCAGGCCAGAATATCCCACACTCGAAGACCATTGCACGTATGCTGAGGGTTGGCCACGCATCCTGCAGCTTTCCAAGTTCTTTGCTGTTGTGCTGCTCTTTTTAATTTTTCTTTTTCCTTTTTTCTTAATGAACTAATACAAACAAAGCACTGCGCTAATTAAGTAATGAGCCCTATGATATTGGCTGTTACCAGCAGTAGCTAATGGGTTAGTGAACCACCTGAGGCAATGGTTGCCATTGCACTCTGTGAGCCATATGGTAGCTGCAGTCATGAATGGCTGTGGAGCAGTTATTTCTTGTTGTAAACAGCAAAGGCTGCTGTATCTCCCTGGCACGCTTTTCATGCATAACAAGTTCCCAGTCTGAGGAGCTGCTTTGTGGCTGTGTTTTATGTGTGATAAGCAGGTAACCAGCGTTTTTGTGGGGATAGTTCTTTTCAAAGGATTCTGAGCTCTGAAGAACTCAAAATTTTGTCTGGATGGGGACCCACTGAAACTGTTGAACTTCTTCCATTCTCATTCCTTTGCTTTTATGTTGCTGCATGTTCAGCTGAGCTCATCACTATCATGTCCCCCAGGTGACTGGTCCCACAGTGGCTTAGCAATTGCTATCTGTGAGATGCAGTCAGGCAAAGAGCAGACCTGAGAACTGGATGAACAAGTCAAGAGCAGACTGGAAAAGGAGTATTCCCAAACTCAAGGCCTTAGAAGGGTGCTGAGCTGGGAGCTTTGAAAGCTTCTCAGCATCATAAAAAGTGGAAAAGTTATACAAACTGCCAGTCTTAATGCACATGATAAGGAGATGCAACAATTTGGGTGCACCCCTTGTGAAAACTTCCTGTTGACCTACCATCCTGTTTCTCAAGTGAAACAATTGATTTGCTCTTGGCCACAGAAGAAGGCAGTGAAAAAGCATCTCCTGTAGTAAGGGAACGGTACAGCTGTTTACAAAACCTTATTATTTCATTTTTTTTTTTTTTTTAAGTGTCTTGAGATCTGACTCTGGAAAAAAGGGTATGTGCTTTGCATATTGTACTGGAATGGATGAAATACTGGCTCATCACACAAGTATTGGATGGTGCCTTCCACTTCACCTTAGTCATGTATCTCCTAGAATTGCTTTCAGGAATTGGTCTCAGCACCACAGAAAAGTAGCAAAAGTTTCTGTGCTGAGTGTCTTCATTGGAAAGGCATTCTAGGACCCCATGCCCTCAGTAATTAGTGACACTTGCTTTTGATTCAACTCAGATTTTATTGCCTTTCATTCTTATCCCCCTGTTGCATCTCGGCTCTCAGGCTGATCTTCTTTCCTGGCGTTCACTTCTCAAAGGTACCTACAGAGAATAGGGCTCTTACTCTTCATTGTGTCACTGACTCTTGAGCAGTCATTTAACCACTGTCTGTAATTACAGTAATTACTTCTCAGCATCTCTGGGCACATGGGAAGTCTTTGTACCTTTGTGAGCGTCTCACAGAAACACTTTGAGGTCTTCGGGTTTAAGGTGCTGCCGAAGATCAGTGGTGCTTAATTTTATAAACATGGGAAGCTCTAACTTCTCTCTAGAGATCACTTTGATTAGTTGCTTTGTATATACCCCGCTGAACTGTAGCTTTAAAAAGCTTGTTTTTCCAGTATTCCTGCTGGTAGTGTAAGGCCTCTCCTGAGAGGAAAGAAACCAGAGACTCGCTGTATCCAGCTGTAGAAAAGCCATAAGAGTTTGTCAACTCTAAAGGCATAAAGCAATTCTTGGTTCTCTTTTTCCCTTTCAGTGCAGTTTTTTGCATTCATAGAGAGAGAAAACTCATTAATTCTGATATAAATATATGCAAATAAATTTATTAATATAGGAAATGGGAAAATCAGTTATTGCTTCCTTTATAAATAATACAGGCTTAAGTTTTAAAGATATTACTTTTCCCTAAAATGAATTAGACAGCCAGGGAAAAAATCACATTTTTTCGTGGTGGTAATATCTTTAACCAGATTTGTCGCGCTAACAGCATTTCCTATGTATATATTATTTTTATTTAATACAGGTAATCTTTTTATTACAAATCATATTGTTTCTCAGGAGATTACCATCAGCTCTCATAAAAGCTGCAAAAAAGATGAAAAAGCATCAATCACCACCAGACACAGCGCACTGTGTGCAGATTAAATATACAAAGCCCTTTAATATGCTTCAATGAGATACTTGTTAGCTGTTGATTTATTTATAGTCCTCCTTCTACTCTGTTTTAATTTCAATTTGAATTTGACTCCAAGGGTCCCTGCCTAATAATGATCAAGAACAAGATGACCTTGTGCATCAGATTAACTCCAGCTTGGCTCACTCATGTGATTAGCCACTTTTTCACTCAGTCCCTTGAGTGGGTGTGGGAAAGGCTTCACAATTGTCGGTGGTGTAAGGAAGAAGGACATAAAATTCAAGGAAGTAAAGCAGAACTATGCTGGACCAAAAGCCTGGTCAGAATTCACCAGTGCTGGGGTCTTTCCGTCTGGGATATGTGTTGGCTTTTAGTGGGAGTCTATTTCAAAAGACAAGCAAGGAGATGTGGCTTCAGAACTTAAGGTTATCCATGAGGGTAGTTTCTCCCAAACAAAAGATACGGCAAAAGTTATTTCTTGACTTTCAGTTCCCAGACTTGGCAGTGTTTGTAGATCCAAAGGAGTTGCATTATAGATGTGTAATGGGGCGGTCAAATGGGCAGGGGTTCTTACCATCAGAAACCAATGTGGGAATGGCTGCTCAGGGTTCACCTGGTCCGTGGGAGTGGGATCCCCTCCTTCCAGCATGAAGATGCTTAGTTGTTATTTTCCTATTTAATAGATTGCAGTTCAGAGCTTCAGCTGTTATTGTGCAGAAGGGCAGCATCCTTCTCCTCTGGCACATGCAACACTCTGCAGGCAGGGAGAAAACTAACACAAAGCTATCAAGTTTTCCCAAGAGGTCAGCCATAGACAGAACCTGACTGCACCTCATATTCATTAACATGTTAATTAACTCTTTCACCACCTCTGGGTTTTACTGCCTTCATTCTGCAGTCCCACTGGCTTGTTCTTTTTTTCCTCATGAAACAGCTTTGATGACTGAAGGGTTGAGGATGAGCAGTCATTTATACATTTTCACTGCACTGCAGAACTATTTGTTCTATCTCTGACGATCTCTCTTGAGCCCTGGCAGTGGGATGGAGTGTTACGTCCCATGACATGTAATCCAAATTAATTAACCCCACTGAGAAATACCTCTATTAGTCTGGGAGCGTGCTGCAGCTGGGCAGCCATTCTGCTGCCAGTACCTGAGCCAGGTATTGAGAAACAATTTGGTTCTGTCACTTTATACAGTTAAAAAGTCAGCTTTCTTCTGAAACAGCTTATTTGTTCTGACAAGCTCATTCAGATGGTCTCCAAAAACACATTGTCTGTTTGGTTATTTCCATTATTGTAGAAACTTCGCTAAAATGAATCCTTTCATACTCGATGTAGGGATCCCTATGTAAAGGTGAACGTGGATTTTCACAAATGCCTACAGTATCTGAAACCCCATTAGAAATTCCTGCAGGAAATAGAGTTTCAATGTAAGTTCGATGCTCTTCATATGCTGAGTGATTTTATTATTTTTTTTTCCTTTTTCTTTCTATTTGAGGTCTTAGTTCAGAATGATGTCCTGGGCTAATAAGGCTGCTTTCATCTAGTGTTTGACTCTCATTAAACTAAACATATGCAAATGCTCTCAGGATGTGAGGCAGTTTGTTTCTCCTTCCATACTCACCATTTCAGCTTGGGACCCAGACACTCTTCCTTTCTTCCCCTCTCGATGCTGTCACACTGCAGTCTTTTCGTCTGTCTCCCTTTCACAGGGCGGGAGTTTCGATGTTGCAGACAGGATGTTTCACAGCGTCAAGAGCACGTGGGAATCGGCCTCAAGGGACAACATGAGTGACGTCAGGGAACTCATCCCTGAATTCTTCTACTTGCCGGAGTTCCTAACCAATGCCAATCACTTTGAACTGGGTAAGTTCTCGAAGGGGCTTCAGCGCTACCAGCTTCTGCTCCCCAGCATCCTGCCAAGGGAAGAGATCCAGATCACGTCTTGAGAGTTGGTCCCTGGACTATGTGGACTGATGAGGCTCTCATCACTAGAGAAATCAATTTTTATTAAAATCAGGCTACAAGAGTACAAACTTCTGATATAGGATGATATTATAAGAACCATGTTTCTAACTTGGAAGGGATTATAGTTCCTATTAGTTACTGTGCTAGGAAATTACGTGTTTTGTCAGACAAAAGTGAATTTTGATATAGGCAATCGAGTCGGCTGCTTTTGAAACTTTGGTCTGTATCATTCTGGGTATGTGGCTATGAACAATATATTCATTTGACTTTGGAGACAGAGCATGATGTTGGTGAAAGGTGGTGTGTTTTTTTTTTAAATCTCATGTCTCTGGTGATTGAAGTTGCCAAATGTCCTCGCTATTATCTTGAAAGGTTCTGCGCAAGTCACATGAACTTGATATATCATCCCTGGCCTCAGGCAGCATCACAATCCCTTCTGAATATACGCTGTCTCTAGACCTTTTTGCACCAGTGATGGAGGCTCAGAGAGAATCCAGAAAGAATAATATTCAGAAATAGGCACGGCAGTCCTGATTCACTTCACTTTACAGGAAATTCACAGTATTCGCAATACAAAGCTGCTTTTTGAAGTGGACATGGGTTGGTTAACAATCAAGGCAGAGCAGAAATACCTTAAGAATCATCCTAAACTTGTGACAGCAAAGGCCACTTAACTCATGGTGTTGAGGTCTAGTTATAATGGTATCTAAGATCTCAGTGAAATGGGACATGTTAAGAAAAGGGCAGAATGGGAAAAAGATGTTTGAAGATTTTTAAAAGATAAGAAAGAATTGGGGTAGTTTAATCTTGAGAGGAGGCCAAGAAACAAAGCCTGGCTGAAATCAAGATCCAGAGACTGACCTGAGTGGAATCAAGTGGAGGGGCCTAAAAAAGACACCAGAATCCTGCCAGTTGAGAGCAAATATACAGGAAGATTTTACAACAGGCAAATCCAAGAGCCGGAATCTGTTCACTGTAAGGAAACCTGCAGTCCCGGACCTGAGCTTTAACTTAAGAGTTGAATTCACCCAGTCGCGCAACACTGTGCTCTGATTTAAGACTCTTCTGAAAGGAATCAGGTTGCAAAGGAGAACAAAACCCCTCCCAGTGGCTAATTTAGTAGGAATATCTGGGAGTTAGGCCCATGGGATTATGTATAAAAAGAAAGTTGTGCCGGCAGCTTTGTCTTGACTGAGTTTGCAGTCTGTGCTAAAATGCTTTATGCTGAGGACATGCATATTTTTACTGTATTAGCGACAGTTACTGGAACATCATCTTCTTGGTGCTTTATTACTAGATCAGAAATCCCAGGAGAAACTGGTTCTGCAGCGTTCTATGGCACTATATTTGATGTAGAACCTGAAACTGCATGTGTGGAAATCACCTCAATTTCCTTTTATTTCAGTGTTTTAGAAAAGTTGACCCTATTTGCAACGTGTGTGATTCTTGTTTCCAATTCTCCCTGTGTAATTCCCACAGGCTGCATGCAGGACGGGACAGTGCTGGGAGACGTGCAGCTTCCTCCATGGGCAGACGGGGACCCCCATAAATTCATTCTCCTGCACAGACAGGTCAGTGAATATCCAGATTTGTGACAAAATGCTGAACTGGGTCCCACTGAAAATGGAACTCTGAAGGCTAGAATCACAAAACAAAATGTTAGATCCAAACGCATCCTGCCTTTGCGGAGTTCATGCTGGGTTCTGAACTTTGCGTATTTTCTTGTATGCTTAAAAACTCACCCTGAATCAAGGCCAGTTTTCCAAACCAGGTGAGGTTTGTATCTAGGGCTGTGGCCTTGGGCCTATCTCAGCCCGTGAGTGTATGTGAACATGACAGAACGCATGCACATGGCATTTATACTGGTGCAGTTCCCTGTTGTTGCCAACCAGCCGTGTATTTGTTTAAACCATCTACCTCCATCTCTGAGTCATGCCAGGACTGCAATTATTTTTTTATTTTTTGGGGGGGGAGAACCTAATGCGATTTCCTGCTTTTAATGGAGTCAGCCTTGGCAATTTGAAAGCAAATAGCTTTAAGGGCCTGAGACTTATTAGTGCTATCTATTAATAGGTAGGAAGTCTTACTTCTGTCTGATGTCACCTGCTACGTAGTGGTGAGTGAAAAGGCAATTCTGTGTGAAGGTTGTTGCATTGAACAGAGAATTTGCAGCAGAATATCTTGGTGCAGGTCTCTCTTCTTAGAGGTAAAAAGGGAATGGGCTGTACTTAGTGCCCCTGCATTATCCCATCAGATTTCCTCCAGCAAAAGGAATTAATCTGTATTTGTGAGTGTGTGCAGATTGTTGCTGTGTACAAGAAATGTGATGATTATATGTGTTAGCATTAGTGGGACTAAAATAGCCCATGATTTTCAGGGCTTTTCATCAACCTGGTTTGTCATGCGTAGCTTCAGTTTCTGTCTCAGTGGGTTCTTCTCACTTCTCCTGTGCTGTGCAGGTTCAGCTTTCACTCAATATAATCTCTTTATAGGTGATTGCGTCCAAACCTGTGGCTACAGCTGTCTTTTCTATTTTGCTATGTCCAAATAAGCTTTTCCTCAGTTGACCTCTCCAAATGCCGGTTCCTAAATCCTGTCTCTGACCTCCTCACTGATTGCCGTAACTTTTTGTTCCTGTTTTGAACAAAACCAGAATCATGCTCTTGTCTTGTAAATATTCTTTTCTCCACTGTTCACTTAACCATTGAGCGCCACCACAATGCTCCCATTAAGTTACTATGACGTCCTTTGCTCTGCATTTCTGTGCTGCATTCAGAGTCCTTACTTTTTATGATTATCCATACTATTAAATAATTTACCTGCTTTTCTTGGGCATTCTCTTCAGTCTCATCTCATTCTTTCTGATGTCCAGGTACCTTGGTCCAAGTCAGTGCAGAGACAACTGGAAGGGGTTTGTTTGGAGTGTAAAGCATTGAGCTGTGCTCCTTACTGCTTGTGTAATGGTGAGCACTCTGAAGACACTTAGATATGATGGGGAACATCTCCTTTTGCCTTGTCCTTTGGAGCAAGGCTGCAGTTTGGAAATGAATCTATCAGCCATCCCGGTATAGAATGAGTTTGCTGTCATTGCAGAGTGATCTCAGATTGTGTGAAGCAGATCTGGTTTGGATGAAATGAAACCAAAAGCTGCACTTGGGTTGTGGACTCCAGAGGCTGGTGGCATTTAGCCTGTGGGAGCAGACTGGATCTAGTTTGGAGTAAGGCCCCCACAGTGCACATAGTGCGGATACGGGGCCCTCTTTGCCATCTGTTCTCTTCCACAGATCTGCTTCCACTAAGCTGTACTGTTTGATAACATTGGCACAGCCGAGAAAGCCACACAACTTTTACAAATTAATTCAAATCTCAAATAGGAGCAGTTTAGCAAATGAAAGAGCACGTTTATAGATTTGTGTTCTTAATGATTTGCCGGACCCGATCAGACCTTGCATACAGTCAGTCCAATATTCTCTCTCCAGCCATAGCTAGTACTAGATGTTACACAGGAGAGTGCAAGAAATCTTGCTGTGGAAAGAAAGTTGATTAGCCTGACTGGAAAAGTTCCTTAACCCTGAAGTGAAGACTTTGAGATCTTGAATTCTGAAATGTGAGGGTTTCTGTCTTCTCTGAAATCATCCACAAGACTTGGATGTGCTTGTTACTGGCATCGTGGTCATTTTTAGGAGGCTTCACAGTGAGTTTGGTGCATTAAACAGAACCAGGTCAACACTATTCTGAGGTTTGGCTATTGCTTTAATGAATATGAAAGCAAAGAATTGTTCTTCACATAGAACTCTGAGTAGCTCCCTGTTTCATGTTTAATAAGTTAGGAATCCAGTCTGCTAAAGAAATTTATTTACTTCCTCCTTAGACCACAATAGCTGAGCTTGTCATAGTGCTCAGGGAAATGCTGGGAGGCTGCATGGCTGCAGCTCTGCTGGTTGCTTTGTTTCGCTCTAGAGGTGATACCAGGCAAAATTTACAGTTTGTAATTCATGGACTAACTGCTTTTATTAATGAGGATGAGTTCTGAGTCTGTTTGAAGTGTTCTCCCTTTGTTTGCTGGGGACAGATTGTATGGGGCGCTTGTTCTCTGAGCTGCCCTGTGATCGTTACAGCTGTGGGCAGGGTCATTTAAACCAGCTGCACTGGGCTAAGTGTCTGCTCTGTGAAATGAGCCATTCTTCAGGATCCCATTAGCTTGTTTATCTCTGCTGTGCTCCGGGTGGGATGGTCTGCTTGGGAGACCTTTAACTGGGCATCAGGGAGTATTGCACCGGCAAATGATTTGGAGATAGGAAAGTATTTTTAGTAATGCTTATCACTGCTGCTTGAATCACTGGGCAAGGCCATTTGGGAATGCACAGAAATTTGGTGAGGCAGGTGGTGGCAGGGGCAGTAGCATTAATGAAGCCTTATGGGCAAGGCTGGCTAAGCTGGAGGTGGGCAAAGGTTCAACCCAAATTTGTGGCCACTGCTTATGAACTTGCTGTCTGGGTCTTCCAAGCACAAGTCTTCTGCTGTGATTGCATTGAGCTTTCTAGGGAGCCTCTGTTGGGGTGGATGTATTGCCTTGTAGCATCTCTCCAAGTCTTCTCCAGTAGTGATCGTTTCTTCTGGTCCCATTAACCCACAGAGCGGTCACTATGGGTGGCAAGTCTAATCAAAGTTAACAATTTCTTATTTGGGGGGGAAAAAGTTCAGGCCCCGAGTTTTTCCAGCATGAGGAAATCTGGTGCTGGGACTGCCCCTGGTTAAGCCCTATGACGGTAGCAAAATGTTTATTGATCAGACTCAAGCAGTCTTGAAGCTTCTGTCATGCAGCTTCCCCACTGCACCCCAACCCTGCTATTGCACAACCCCCTTCCTCTCTTGGCTTGGGAAGACATTTCTCTACAAGCTGTGTGTTCTCTTTGCTGGTTCATGGCGTGCAGCCTCTCCTGATGTATCCTTGAGACCCAATTTAAAGCCAGTCATCTCCCTTTCCAACCTATGTTTATGTATCTTTTCATGTTCATAAGTAAGGCGTATTTTACAAACAAAACCATCTTGTGTCAGTAACAGTGTTGGTGAACACATGATAGCACAGGCTTTAAGTTGTGCTGGAAACTGGGGGATGTGCCAAGATCTGTGAAGTGCTTGCACTTTTCTTAGTGGAACCTGCTTGTGTTGTCTTTTCTTTGAGGACATTCCTCCTAGATCAAGCACTCTGCCCTTCCTCTTCCTGGGGGGAGCCACCCTTCATCTCTGGTCACGTTTTGTTCCTCACTGGAGGAACTGAAAATGTGACGATTCACTTGCAAACAACTTAAGACTCCAGTAGGGATCGGAAAGTGGTAATGGATTTGTAATATGGATACACTCTACTGAATTTATTTTCTTTTGGTTTCAGGCACTGGAGAGTGACTATGTCAGTGCACACCTCCATCACTGGATAGATCTGATTTTTGGCCACAAGCAACATGGCTCAGCTGCGGTGGAGGCAGTTAACACCTACCACCCTTACTTTTACGGAGACAAGATGGACCTCAACAGCATTAAAGATCCTCTTATTAAGAGCACCATCCTGGGTTTTATCAGCAACTTTGGGCAGATACCAAAGCAGGTACCAGTTTACAATGAAAGGGGAGAGCATGATTTATTTTGATCTTGTATTTCAACTGGAAAGCAAGAATAGAAACTTAAATCAGAGTCATTTTCTGATGTCAATCTGCTGAAACATGGGCTCACCACTGCTCTGGGAATGAGTACAGTCAAATAAAGGCAGCTCAAAGCCTCACCTATACTTTTCTCTCTTCTCCTGAACCACTGGGATTAGCTTCCTATCTCTGTGAGGAAAGAATGTAGTCTGATGAAAATGTAATAAGGGTAAGATTTTATTTTAACGAAGACATTCATGTAGGACAGTCCTAGAGTCTATGATTAAGAATTTAAACAGATGTCTCTCCTGCCTGATCTGGCGAAGAGAGATTAATTTTTCAATGCCATTTCTTTGTTCTAGCTCTTCACAAAACCACATCCATCCAGGAATGCCCAAGGGAAAAGCTCATCAGGAAGAGAGACTCTTCTGTCCCTTCACTCAAGTGGAATTCTTCCTCCTTTTCTGAGTAGCCTGCAAAATCTGAAGCCCTCACCAGTTACAATAAAAGGTGCTGCAGGGGCTGTGCGCCATTTTCTGAGCCAATAAGTGCAGAATTCTTGGATGGGGTGAATCTGGATGTTCAAGAGCACAAAAGCAGTGCTTTGCATGAGTTGGTACATTCAAGATGCCTTCTGCCAATTGTTATTTGTGTATGTGTGCTTTGTGAGGGATCATTGAAAGCACTCAAATACTCAGAAGAAATCTTTAAATTTCTGTTGTAGAGTTCAAAACAAATTATTTTTTTGTAAGAAACAAATCTTTTCTCTCTTCTACATTCTGAATATGTTAAACTGAAACATAAAGCTCACTGTTTTCTATTCTCATTCTCTCTTTTGATGTTCAACATCAAAGTCAATACTGTCTTTCTCCACTTCTCTATCTTAAAATCTTTTCTTTTTCTTAATCTTTTTCTTAGTCTGCTGCTTTTACCATGAAGAAGCCTGGAAAATTTCAGTGTGTCTACTTTCTCATCCCACAGTGGTGCTCTTTGCATCACACACATCTGTGGGGACAGTGGGCTCCCGTAGCTGTGCTATAGAGGCTGTTGGTGACATACCCAGCATCCTCTGTAGTTCATGGCATAAGACAACCTGCCAATGAAACAGAGCTTAATGACACTGCTGTGAAACCCCCACCTTTGGAGCTCGTCACTCCCTCTCCATGGATTTATGTGGTCCTTTGGAGAGGAGCATTTCCACTGTTCCTTCTGGAATCTCAGTTGTGGAGTGGGTTTCTGTCTGTGGACCTGGCCACTGAGCCCTGTTGCAGGACTTGCCAGCCTCACCCCATAACCTGTGCAGGAGGAAAGTTAACAGAAGTGCTCTAAACCCAACAGAATTAACTGTGTTCTTTGTCTTGTCAGACTATCCCAAGGGAGCTGTTGGGCACATTGTTCATACTGAGAAGGGCATTCTGGCTGTTGAAAAGAATAAAGTTCTGATTCCTCCTCTTTGGAGCAAAACATTCTGCTGGGGATTTGAGGACTTCACTTGCTGCTTTGGCAACTATGGGTCTGAGAAGGTAAATAAGAAAAAAAAATAAGAATTCCAGAAATGAATGAAATATTGTGGTCTTTGGTTGGCTCGGGCACCCATTCCAGAGGCTGTTGGGGAGCTGGTTTCAGAGGATGCTGTACAGGACTTTCTCACAGTCAAGCTTCTTGAGGAATCTTAAGTTGGATATCCCATCGGGGTACAAAGTCTACACTTCTACACTGCTAAAAAATGTGGCGTTTCCAATCTAAATTATCTCTAGTGACTGTGTTGTCCATTAAAATGAGGGAGAAAACTCATTTCAGAGGTTGTAAGGACAATACAAGGTCTCTTGGCCCCTGATTAGGAATTTCATTGTGCAGAACTTTCTGCTGGAATTCTGATAGGACTATCTGTCAATTCCCCCCTGACTCCCAAGCTTAGCCTAGTGCATTCAGACAAAATAATAGTATCTTCTATTCTAGAAAGATAACACTTCTTTTCTGTTAAAAATCAATGGTCTATGTCATCACACTGCTTGTTAGGGTACTTGACAGGTTCAGTTTTGTTCTCTACCACAAACACGCTGATTTTTGGATGTGTTTGGAATAGAGTTATGGCACACAGAGACATCTGAGTTGACTCGGGTACCAGCATAGCAGAATATGGCATTCAGCGAGATGCTGGCTTGGGTATCTGTGAAGCCACATCATTATGTTTTTACAGACATCCCCACAGTCAGTGGAAGTGAAAAAGCCATGAGATGTATTGGTTTGAATAAATGCACCGTATCATCAGATGAGCATTTGACTGAAAGCTGCTTTCTTGTACAGAACATGACGACGTTCGAGTGCATGGCGGACTGGGGAAAGTGCCTCTGCGCCGTGTGTCCTTCAGCAACTACCGTGATCACGTCTGGAACAAGCTCGGTTGTGTGTGTCTGGGAACTTTCCTTGGTCAAGGACAAAGTGAAAAGTCTCAACTTGAGACAGGTGAGTACTGTGCCTCTTCTGCTATAGAAACATAGTAAAAACCAAAGGATTAGGTTCCTTCTCTCAGATGACCAGCAGAGGAAACACTTTTGCATGAATTAAGAATGCAGAAAAAGCCAATAATCACGGGCATCGTGTGACAGCTCATTACAAGATCAGGAGCTGATAATATGCCTTATACCCACAGCTTATAGGTTTGTATTCTGCTTGTTGGGTTCTTCCCTTTGGTAGCACTTCCAAAGTTTATCATGGTCAAAGAAACAGTGAAAGTAAGGCATACGCTGTCCTCACTTGAAGTGCAGCCAACCCTTGGATTATTTTCAAAAACAGTGTTGCCTGGAGATGGTTATAATTATTTTTGGGCTGCTAGAGCAATGGACAGGAACTCCAAAACACCCCACGAACTTAGCTGGTGGGGATAAAGGCTCAGGTAGGCAAAGCTCTTGATTCTTTTCTCTCAGACAGAATTCAGAACTTAAAAGGCTTATGTTACTCCATGAGTAGATTACGTCTCTGTCATACCTGAAAGGCAGTGTGTGACTCCCTCTTCCCTAAGAAATTAAGGAACAGAAACTGTTCTGCTACTTTGAGGCAAACTAGTAAAGGGTTTGTTGATCAACAAGAAGGTCTCCAAGTGTTAGAAGCTTCTTCTGTTTGTTTACTCTGAAGGGATATTCAGATGATATTTCAGTGCTTTCCATACCCTGAGCCAGAACATATTCTATTTGTCTTTAAATGATGTGAAAACTTCAGTGTCTGTTGGGATGACAACTCTGAAGTATTCAGATGTCTGTTTATCTGAAATTCTTGTATGTTGAAATTGGGGGAAAACTGTGCTTAGAGTAGTCTCTCTTCTGAGGTTTATAGTGTTTCCTGCTTGAGAAGCCAGAAATATGAGACAAGATCTTCACTGATGACCTTTTAATCCTGCTGCTAATTATTCCAAACCAGGACGTGGATATAGAAATGGAAGAAATAGCAGCAGAGAAAAGCATAAGCAGTAATCTTCAGGAACATCAAAATAATACCAGTCAGAGGTTCCGTTTGAGTTTCAGACAACTGTTTTAAGAGGCTCTCTTATCCCCAATATAATGTCTTTGTCTTTAGCAATCTAAAATTAGCTTTGCTGATGTGTTCCACTGTGATTAATCTGGTATTACCCAAAGTCCATAAAGTGGCATGAGATCATACAATGACAAATACTGTGCTTTTTCCCCCTCTCTTTGCTAGCGGAGGCTTTTTTTTTTTTTTTGATGACTGTCTGGCATAGATGTAAATTTGAACTATGATCCTAAATGTCTTCTAGTGAATTAGTTGCTGCTTTCATGTAATTCAGTGTTTCATGGTGGCTGCTTTTTCTGCTGAACAAAAAAATTGTATCATCTTTCCTGAGAGAGTGAGCTTTGCTTAAGTAAAGCTGATGTGCTATAAAGTGGATGCTATTCACTTACCAGCTGTCTCAGGGGACTGACACATTCTGGTTTGGAATGTAGTAAAGTACAGAAACTATATTTCAGCAGAAAAAAGTCATTTTTCCCTCTCTAGCAGGGGCTGCTTCCACTGTTTTGTGGAACACTAAAGATCGAGCATAATAGCCTCAGTATTGATCCATATGATTTACCAGTTCCCTCAGTGTAGACCACGGAGCAGAGCAATCCATGTTATCCAGCCCCCAGAATTTCTAGGCCAAATGAAACACTAGACTGGGAGAAGGTCTGGGCCATCCACGCTGTGTCTGCCACGCAGCCCTCCCAGGGAGGGGACATGCCTGTGTCCGTGTGGGGCAGTCAAGTTGGATGGTCAAGCTTGGTTTAAGTTTTCATGCACTAAGCATTTCTGCAGTGAAGCTGGTCCTCTTTTGCTATTACTCTAGAGATAGACCTCCCAGTTCGTTCTGCAGATGTGCTGCAGGAGATCTCCCAAAGACCTATCAGTCTTCGCGGAGCAATAACGAGAAGGTGGCAGAGAGCTAAAGGGATGCGACTGGTTTTGCATGAATGTGTGTTGAGACGCTGGTGGATTGAAGCTGAGATTACAACCGGGCTCAGGTCTAGCCCTTTCTTCCACACTCAGCTTAAAGCAATTTGCTGCCAGGTAGGATCTTTCTGGCTTAAAAAAAAAGAAGAAAAAAGGCTATATTAAAACCTGTGCAGGAGCTTAGCTTGGGTAGATTTGGCAGTTTGGATGCTGTCACAGTAAGTGTGTGTTCTTTCATGCTTTGGAGGAAGGACAAGAAATTTTTAGCCCTTGAACCTGCCTTGTCCCAGCCTGTTTTGGAGAGCTCTTGTGCAGTTCTCAAGCGCAGGCGCTGGGTTATGTCCAGTGCTTTGTGAAGAGGCTGCTCTATAGTCAGTCAAAGCTATTGTTGAGCCTCCTTTTCTTGGCTCAGTTGAGAGTGTTTCTGACCTCTGAAAACCACTGTTGGACCCCCCATTTTGTGCCAGTATTTTTAGTCGACCAGTTCTTGTGAATGGAATAAATCACAAGCTGAGACTCATCCCTGGCAGTTGTGGGTCACCTTCAGTAGTACGTAGCCTGCTGCAGCTCGGCTTCTTCACCACTGGATTAATGTTTGAAGATGTGCTAATTATGGCATGTCAAGAAAGCCAGCAGGGAATATGCATTTTACTGTTAAAACCAACATTAAAACTGGTGGATCTGATTTTTTTCACAGTAAAGCAGCTAAAAATTGAGCCCTGGAAGGCTTTTTTGGAAAACTGTGAAGGACTGTTGCCCAACAGGCTTTGCTGTCATTCTTGGTTTTGCAGCAGAAATATATACTGCTGTCACTTGAGACTGCTGCATTAAACATTTGTCATCAATATACTTCAATCCATGACTTCTATCTGGGCTATTAAATTGCCTGAAGTGTAGTCTTTTTTAATGAAATTATTTAAATAAGGCTAAATTATACCGGGCACTCCTTGTGTCTCCGGAACCTATAAAACAACGACAAAAAAAGAATGTTGAGTAATGATGAAAGAGAAGGGAATTCCTATATGGCTTTAAAGCAATAATTCTCCCCAAATACTGTTTTACTTCTTAAATAAAATTGGAAAAATATTAGTACTTGTTCAGAAAAAACAGAAAGATAAGACTGAGAAAGGTCGCTGAAATAGATCCTGGTAAGTTTTATTTCAAAACGTTTTTTAAATATTGAGAAATAGTAATTTCCAAGCATGATTTTTACTTAAAACTGCATGGACTGAAGTGAAAAATGATGTTTTGCTGAGCACAAAGCACTGTCGTAGAGTCTGAAATGTATGCCCAGGGCCCTGAGTTCCCGTGCAACGTTGGGCAAGTCATAAAGTCTCTTGGAGCCTCAACTTTTCTCGACTATGAGTTCAGGACAAGGATACTTCTATAAGATCCTTTGGTGTTCCCCCCTCATACCCTTCTCAGTTCTCCAAAGAATGACAAAGTTGCTTGTTCTTACGAAGCAGATGACAGCAGGACAGTGATTCCCCAGTAAATCAGCCACCCTCTGCTGGGGTTTATCAGTTGTTGTTTTTTTCCCCCACCAGGCTCTGTACGGGCACACGCAGGCAGTGACCTGCCTTGCTGCCTCCATGACCTACGGCATCTTCGTGAGCGGATCCGATGACAGAACCTGCATCATTTGGGACCTGAACCAGCTGACGTACATAAACCAGCTTCCTGCCCACGGGGAAAGCCTCTCTTCTCTGGCCATCAACAATTCGACAGTAAGATCTTCATTTATCATCTTCCCTCTGATGCATCCATGAACATTTCATGATAATTTAATGGGTGCTCTTCCCAACATAAAAACATCCTGAGAGTCTGATACATTGATTTTTTTTCTTTCTACAGAGATTGCTAATAGTGTTCTTAATGATGAGAGGTGAGCACTAACAGCAGCATCTTAGGCTGAGTGGCTAAGTAGAGGCATCTTTGGACATGTAGATGGTGGGATTAAACAACTTTTAGTTTACGGAGCATGAAGTATTACTCTGGTAGCTCCTGGATTTGGCTCACCCATAACCTTATTGCCTCCATTAGTTCATTAATTTCTCCTGACATTCATGCATGAATGTCAGCTGAGGCACGTTAGACCTCAGTCTTCTGTCTCAGCTGACAACTATCTTACACCTTTGCGGTGACAGTGGTGGCTTTTTGCTTTCCTTTCTACTCTCAGCTGCGAGGGTAGCTCTTGACAGCAGTGGGTATAAGTCTTTTGTGGTCTGTGCCTGGCCAGAATTGCATTCATGTTTATAGGAAAATATTCTGTATTGGATTTTACTGTAAATACTCCGGATGAGATTCTTTTTCTGACCTTCTACCTCCCCCAAATGTTGCTTGCCCATTTGTATTTTCTCTCTCTGTTAATATACTAGAGCAGGGTTCCACCTGCACAGACAATTTGAGGTTGGATCCAGTACTGGAGCTTGTACCAAGAGAGGTAAAATTGAGTTCATAGCAGTAAGAAACTGGGCAGACTTTCTCTACTTCTAATCCGTGCCAAAAGAGTCATCTCATACCAGAGCTTTATTAACCGTGCAGTCCAATGGTTAGTAATCGAGGGTGAGTCGTCTGTTCAGTGCCAGCTCAGCTCCCCACCCCAGGGCTCCCAGTTGGTGTAAAACAGCCAGTGCCACGCGTTCAGAAATGAGTGGGTGGACTGGGATGTCCCAAGAGGATGGAGTCCTCTCCTTTCTATGTACCACCAGTGACAGCAGCTTTTTAGTTGGTAGCTCCTCTTCTGGAGATGTCCAAAACTGAGATGGTCCATGCCAGGAACAGGCCAGTGATTGATCCAAGAGCAGTTCTCCAGCTTGTTGGAGTGCAAATGGTTAAGCTGATTTGGACAATAGGCTGCAGAAAGGTTCACTTAAAAGAGGAAAATCCTTAGAAAAGTATGACAAAAAATTCAAGGAACGAACGATGAAGCGGTCCGTATGTTGTGGATGAAAAAGTTCTTTTTGACATTAGCAGAACAGGATGTTTAGTTCTGAAATGAGTTTTTGTTAAAATTTTGTCAATATATTTATATACTATAACATAAAGATAAATTTAGCACATTGTACTAAATTAAATATTTTAATTGACACAAAATTACATATTTAATAACAGGTTTTTTTCCTGGAAAATTCAGAATGTTTTGAAGGAAACAAATTTCTGAACCAGATACTTTTCTGTGAAATAAGAACGCTATACAGCTCTTTGTTATGTGCTTGTTGGGTTTTATATCAAATATTTTATATGCTCAAGCACCTAGAAGCTCCATTTATAGATCCAAACCTCGTGGTGTTTGTATCACGTAGACACAAAATAAAAAGCCTGTTCCAAAAAGTTTATAAGCTGAGGAGGATTGTAAAACCTTGCTGTAACTAATGATTTCAGTTAGTTTTAAATCCCTGGTCTAGACTTGAAAAACACTGTACATTGTTATGAAATACCTGGACGTTATGTCCTCTCATACAGATAAGGCAGCTGAAATTTAATCTCTTTAATTATTGGCAACTCTGGGGTGCACTGGCCTTGTTTTATCTTCAGCGTGAAGAGCTCTGGCCCCAAACCAGGCTCGGGTGAAGAACGGTGTTACTTATTTAAACCAGGTGCCTGCTGCTAATTTAGGGGCACCCTGGCCTTTGCCAGAATCAGGTGACTTTGCCGATGGGTGTTCTATTTAGCTGGTTCTTAGGGTGGAAAGGTTAGGTGGAATTTCAATTAGTAACTTGATAAGATCATTTAAAATTGCAGCGTTGGCTCTTGGTTCTGCATGTTTCTTGCCCCCAAGGGTTCCCTGTGTGTTTGCTCCTTGCGGTGGGACTTGGTACCCACGGGGAAGGGAGAGGAGAGATACAGATGCAAAGGATGTTTTCAGCATCAGCAGCGCAGCTCAGAGTGCTGAGCTGGTCACTGGCCAGACACAAAACACAGCCTGAAAATGCGATGACATTAAGCTCCCTGTGAGGGGCAGAGGAGGATTGTGAAATCACCAAAGGCTTGGCAGCCGAGCAGGTGAACACCAGGTCCTTGTTTAAGAGAATGCTTATTTGTAAAACTTCAAAAGAGCACTCGTCCTGGCCCGGAGCCTGTGCTGGGCATTGCACATCAGTCTGCTGTTTGACTAAAAGCCTGGATTTTCTGGAAAACAGAAAGGGAACATTTAAATAAATGTTTTCATTTTTAAAAATGCAAAAAAAAACCCCAAACCTCTTTGTTTCTGCATTATCTTGCTAAATCTAAGATTAAAATGTCAGAGTTTTTCATGAGGGGAAAAAAAAATGTCATTTTTACTTTCTTTCATTTACATCATCTGCCCAGAAGCAAAAAAAAGGTCAGAATTTAGGTCAGAGCAACTCTGTAATTTATAATCAGCACTTAAGAGCTGTGAGGAGGATGAGTGTAGGATTTGGAGACATTGCTTCTTGCTGTGTTACAGGGTGATATTATCTCCTGTGCTGCATCTCACCTGTATCTGTGGACAGTCAATGGGCAGCTTCTGGCCAGCGTTAACACCAGCTGCAGCCCCCAAAGCCGTATCGTTTGCTGCTGCTTTGCTGAAGTGATGGACTGGGACACACGCAGCATCATCGTCACGGGAAGCACGGATGGAATGGTGCGGGTAGGTGGAAGGGGGAGAGGGAAGGGAATCCTGATTCATTGGACACCAAAGGCAGGATTTTACATCCTAAATGTAGGGTCAAAGATCCTAAAAACCCATACTGTTTTCTGAACAGGGAAGCACAGCTGAAAATCAGAGTGAAACATTTGCTTCCTCTCAGCTTTTATCCTCCGGAATGGAGGAGTATTTGCCATTCAGGAAGAGTTTTGAAAATGGGCTTTTCATTCCGGTGTGATTTTGAAAGTAAAAATTATACTGCCTAGCAGAAATATGTTGGAGTCTGGTTCCTCACAGTTGGTTCACAGTTCAGTTTATTAAGTCATACTTTCTCAGGAGCCAGAATTCACTGCTGGTTCTGCCTCCACTCTGGTGGGAGAGCTTCCTGGGTTACTGGGATCCTTGTTAACATGTCAGCCCTGCGTCCCCACCAGCTCCCTGCAGACGTTTCTCCAGCATGATGCCTTCCAGCGCAGTGGCAGAGGGAGAAACAACACTGCAAAATTCTCTTCTGATGTTAGAAGTCCAATTTCTGCCCCTTGCTGGGAAGCAGACACATCTCTTTGTTGCTTTGTTATAATCCATGCTTTTTCCATTTTTACCTCTTTGTTGGCATAGCTGTGGAAGACGGAATACACCAGTACCCCAGGGCAAGCTGCTGGACTGGGACTTCAGAGAGGCACCATGGAAGAGCCTGGCAACATGGGTATGGCCACAGGGTGGGCTGTGAAGTGCAGGGTGACTGGAGACCTTGTCTGGTTGGGAGCCAGGAGAGGGTGTGTGAGCACAACCAGCAGCAGAAGTGATGGGTAGCCACCTTAGAGACAGAGAACCACCAGTCTCGTGGGCACGTCCTGCCTGGATGGAGCTGAATGCTTCTTCATGGGCTTTCTCACAGGTTCTGTCAAGCTTGATAGACCATCTTTTTCTATAAACCTCTGAAACTAATGAACTATTCCAACTCCAGAAAGCCCATTCCCTTGGCATCTTTGCTGATGGCCAGTACTAAGGTATCTTGGCCTAATGGCAGAGTGGGCAGTGCCAGATCCTGCCCTGGGATGGAATAGGGAAGCCTGTTGTCTTTTCCACCTTAAATGAGGTCAGAAGGTTCTTCAAACTGGTGGGAGGCCAGCAGCAGGCCCTAGTGCGTGGAGCTGCTTATTCAGAATCAGAATCAGAATCGTAGTGGTTGGAAGGGACCTCAGAGATCATCGAGTCCAACCAACAGTAAAAAAAAAAAAAAAACCCAAAAACCCAAAAACAACCACAAAAAAACACCACAAACAAAACCACCACCCACCACCTGAACACACAACAACAACAACCAAACCAAAAACCATCACCCACCCACACAGCACCCCACCACAAACCAGTAATCTTGGACACTAGAGGCTGATACCTTGGAGCTCTCACAGAGCTGAGGTTAATAAGATGATGGAGCTACGGTGCTGATTGGTATTAAAAACAACTCAGGCTCACTTCTCCGTTCTAACAAATATGGGAGCTGAAACCTGCCAGAGAGCCTTAAAGCCACATCCTAAATAGCACAGCTTGGTTCTCTTCGCAGCATGTTTTTGTAAAAGAAAGGAACTGTGGTGTTAGTATGTATAATTTACACCACTTATTTGCTGTGGTCCTCATTACACACATTCTCTATTACTTCAATTTTATGCTCACAATTTGCATAATATAGAGCTATAGATGTAAAATCTGCATAAAAAGATATTATATAGTAATTGGCCATTACCACTGAGATCTTCAGAAGTGCTGTTCGTGGAACTTGGTGTGTACATTACTTAGATTGCTTTGTGCAAATATTTATACGTACAGAGCCATATTGGCAATGCCAGACTGGATGCCCATCCTGCCTTTGTCCCGTCTCAGAGGAGCTGGAGACAAATGCTTCTAGGGAAGGTGCAAAAACACCAGAGGTGCCAGCTGTAGAGAGTCTGGCTGTGGTAGCTACGTATTTGGCTTTATTGTGGTCTCCAGTCAGGGATTGCTGTCAGTCAAAGCAAAAGACTCAGCATTCCTTCCAAAATCCTTCTAGTATTCTGGAGTCATTTTGCTGGCTCTTTTTACATGTAGGAATGTCCAATTTGTTTTAAGAATTTCCTAAGTTCTCATCCGTAACTTCCTGTGTTGGATATTTCCATGTCCTATTTGCTCAGATACGATCACATAGGAATGTCTTTGAATGAATTGAAATTTTAGCTCTTTTTCAAACTTAGATCTTAAACAGTTTTCTAAACGAGGACTTAAAAGCTGCCCACGGAAGCTCAGCAGAATACTCCTCCTTTTTCAGAGGATTGTGGAAGACGTGCACTGACCCCAGACACACACCCGTTTGCACATGAGCACGAGGACACACGCTCTTTATTTAAAGATTTGGGAGGTGTAATCAAAGCTGTGACACGCTCCCTTCAACTATTCAGACGACTTCAGAATTATTTTAAATGGCCAAGTATTCCCACAACTCATTCTACACATTAAAGAAAATAAAATTAATACAAAACACAGTCATTGAAAAGACCAAAGTAACTATGATTGAGTTATGTTGTTAGGGGGGTGTGTGTGTATGTGTGTGTATGTGGAATGTTCTCAGCATTTAATTATTGGTTCTGTTATGAGCAGATTTAGATAAGTTGATAATACCAGGGCTTTATGTAATTTCTTTTTACTAGGCAATTATGGGCTGTATTATATCCTAGCAGCAAAGTATTGTGGGGCATCTTATTAAGCATAGAGCCAGTGAAAACTGATGAACAATTTTGCTGAACTAGGCATGCAATTTAGAAAGCAATAATACACAAATCCAATTTAGCACACAATTGATACAGCCGCACGTCAGCACATGTAACTATCATAGCCACAAATTAAATTGGGATGGGCCTATTTTGCAACAGCACAGGCTGAGATTAAATATATTTGTTCTCAACTTAACAACTTGCTGACCGTAAATAATAACAATCCCATCCATGCTGCCCCCAGACACTTCCTAAATATTTATTTTTAAACCCCACAACAGGTAACAAGTGTGGAAAACATCTTGTTCTCTGTCGGGAACTGAATCCCAGCCTTGCCTTGACTGGAAAACCAAGTAAGACCAGCCCAGCAGTGACAGCGCTGGCTGTATCCAGGTACCGTCCTGCCCATTGCCTCGGGGTCTCCATTGCTCTGCCCTGAATTGACAGGGGGTTTTATTTTATTCTGAACTTCATATTACAGCTGGGTGGTTGGGTTTTGGGGTTTTGTTGTTGTTGGGGGGTTTTTTGTTGTTGTTGCTGTTTTTTAAATCTCAGTCGAATCACTCTGTCTTACCAAATGCAGTCACTTTGGGAGCTGACCTGGTTTAAGAGTATTAAGAGAAGGATTTTGGACAGATGGGAGACAACACAGGAGAAACAGCAGCTCTTGGAAAGAATCGTAGAGATCAGTAGCTGCCACACTGTCTCTACACTATAAAAATACCACTATCCGAGGAGCTGCTGGAGATACAATGCAAACAGGAAGTTTTTGGTTAATCTTGTTAAACTTTACTCAGTTTGCAGAGCCAGCAGTATTTTAGTTTACTCAACTCCCCTCCTGCAGCTTCTTCTGGCTGTAATATTCGTTGTTACCTCCTGCTCCAGGACGTTGTGATGTACTGTAAAACAGCTGCTATCTTTCTCTCCAAAAGTGTTGGCATTTTGATAGTTGCTAAAATGATCCCTATGTTCTACGTGCTCAGATTTGGAGCACGTACTGACCATGATGTTTATATGCATCGAAAGTGGGGAAGTTTGGGGGGGAGGGTTAGTTTCATTAGTGTTGGTGACGCTGCATGAAGCAGAGATTTCAGTGGCTGAAGCCGTAACATTGTGCTGCAAAGTCTGAATTCTGAATTATTTAACATTCATAGAATCTCAGAGAAGCGTAAGAGCTTCTGATTGTCCACAACTAACCCACTGAACTCCAGGCAAGTTTGGATTCAGTTCTAAATTCAATCTTGGAAGTGCAAATCTTGGTCTACTCTATACCATCGTTCTTCAAATTTAACATTAAAGATAACCTACTCCCTCAATGTTGCCTCCTTCTAATTGCTACACACACAGGAGAAAGCCTGGATCCTATTTACATCTTGTTCTTGAACATTTTTCTCTTTTTCTTTCTTTCTCAAGAAATTCCTCCAAGCTCCTTGTTGGTGATGACTGGGGAAGAGTCTGCTGCTGGTCTGTGGATGGGTAGGAAGAAATAGCCAAGAACTCTTGTTTTTTCAGCATTTTGGATAGAGAGAAAATTTCTCTTCAGAGCATGAAAGAACTGAAGAAACTGGAAGCCTATGGTTGGGGACTGAATCTCAAAGAAGTTGTTGGACTGACCCCACAGTCAAGTCTGATTGAAATTAGAGAATGGACTCCAAAGCTGTGAGAGAGACACTGACAGACACGCACAGAGACAATGCGATTTTGTAGTATTTTATCTGGGAAAACTTTTCTATTTTAAATGTTATTTTAGATACTGAATTTGACATAATGCATTGAATTTCACAAATAATAGCTAGCAAATAAAACTGCCTTGATTATGCCAAAGAGTAATGCAGCTTAATAAAATCAACATACTCTAATTTTAATACCGTGAAATCAGAAAATACTGAGGCTTCAAACAGATGTTGACTTTGTTGCAGTATCTTTGTTCTTACTAACATAAAACTATGTTAGTATCTCTCTTTCTACTCTTCGTCCTTCCCTGAATCTGCACGAAAAGATATGTGTGCCTTCTGGAAAGCTATTTTGTTTGCAAAGCAAAGGCAGGAATTCACAGGTTGGCAGTGGAGCCTTTATCCAGCCCCGCTGTGAACATGTGTTATGGTGCAATCTTTGGTTTCGTAATCTCTGACTAGTTTTTTTTTTTCCTTAGTGAGCAGGGCAGGCACAATGCATGGAATGGGTGAAGATGAAGATCTGACACAGCTGGTCAACATATTCTTTCATTTTCCTCCTTCACTGCCTTCTTTCCTGGCCTTGGCCCGATGGTCTCTGGAATATCAGTAGATGAGACGTCCTTCAGGCTTTACATTCACCATCACCCTGCATGGTAGAAGTGGGTATTTGTAGTATAAGAAGGCTGAGGCCATAGAGTAATAAATTGAAGTGCCATTTGTGTCCCTAGTGGAGATGGAGAAAGTGTGAAAAATAAAGCTCCTTACCATTTTATGAGAATTTGAAGGAGCTAAACTGGTAACTCCTTCTCTCCCCTGCCCCTCCTAGACCTGGTAAATAAATCGAGTACCTTATCTTACACATGAAGGGCTAAGTAGCCACTTAGGCAAAGCAGCTTCCTGAACACCACAGATTTGATCAGGGTAGAGCCAGGAAGAACATGAAGGACTTTATGGCCATGAAGGTCCTTTGCATTCATACCACCAAAGAGCCCTGACCAGACAGAGCCAGGAGAGTTCCCTGATTTCCACCCCACTGGGACTGGTTAGCACTGCAGGAGTGAAGCCCTGCATGTACTGCGCTGGACAGACAGAGATTGAGGAACGTGAGGAACTGCTATAGGCCAAAAGCTTGGTGCTAAAGACATGCCAGCATCATTGGGAAGAATCTGGAGTAGAAGACAGGTTTTTACCAGTCTTCATCTAACTGCACCATCAACTGTTTTCTTCCTGTAGAGCACTGCTTTGTTCATGACACTTCCTTTGAAGTTTTGTTGCTGAATGAGCAAGAATTCCTATGGCAAACAGCTTCCTTCCTTACAGAGAGACATTTCTCCCCCCCAGCCTGCCCCACAGCTCGGTCCAACCTCCACAGTGAAAGAGGTAATTGCCTGTGGAAAATGTAGTAATTCGAGGCTACATCATGATGCAAACATACAAGGAAAGCTGCACCGTGTCTACACAGGTGACCTGCCTGCTTAGCCCTTCTCAACTTGATGACTCAAATACTACCCTTGCTCTGCTTGGTGAAACACACGCTGAAACCAGGCCAAAACACACCAATGTTTTTTGCAATCAAGGTAACCTTGTGGAGCAAAAGTGGTCCATGCTCCTCTTTCCTTTGCCTGAGGACTGGGGAAAGGCCAATTGTCATAGGATTCAACAAAATTAAGTACGCTACTTCTTTCCTCTTCCCTCTGCATGTTCCTTAAAAGTAAGTTGTGATTTGGATACATGGACAGTTAAGACTTGGACTCCTGTCAACTGTGAATACAGCTTTCCCGAACCGTGATAAAGGTGATTAAGAGCCATGAAAGGCTATCTAGTTGGCATCTTGATTGCTTGCTAATTGTGTCTCTTCCTTTAGCCTTTTCATGCTGCCTGTCCTTGCCAATGGCAGATACTCCCTTTCCTGGAGCTGGGACTATCACCTTTGCAGCCTGGATGGCAGCACGGATGGCTCCCATGCTCTAGACATCAACCTGACTTTGTTTGGTAAGAGAAGAAGCCAGCTGTAGGCTGCCCACGCATGGGTTTGACAGGCTCATCTCCTTGTGCCTAACATCAGTTCTCTTACATCTTCAAGAGAAGGACGAGGTGCATCAGCTGTTGTTCTGGATCACAGAGAACAAATCCAGGGTGCGCATGTGTGCATGGAAGTCAGCAGGTTAAGAATTAATGTCTTCCTGAGTTGAGCTTGTTCAGGGAGTTGCAATTTGGAAGAATATAAAAGGCAACTGGATAGAAATGGGTTGCAGTTTCCTCCTGGTGAAAATTCTGATTAGGAGTGATTTGCTGTATAGCAGTGCTTGCTTGAGAAAGTTTTGGTTTCTCCTCTAGCTCTAGAGGAGTTTTCCCCAGAGTCGTAAGTCATGGATTTAATGCATGCTGTGAGTCCCGAAAGCACCGCTTCTTGCTTGCACACTGAAGGCACAAATGTCATCAAATTTCCTCGGTCCGATACAGCCCGTGTGTGCGATAGTGGTGGAATGTTACCTGGTCATTTTTCTGCAGGCAAGTCTCTGTGACGTGAAGTTTCTGCTAGAAATTTGTAACATGTGGTTGAACAATTAGCTTTGATATCAACCCTCTCAAAAGCACCTACTTTTGTATTTATGTCGGTCTCCTGTGTATTTGGTAAATGAGGAATCTCCATGAAATTCTGCCAGTTCTGGACATGGGGGCAGCTATCACTAATGTGTAGACAAGACTCGGTGCTACCTCAGGGATAGTAGTGGCACCTACTTGGTGGGTGTCCTGATGTGACGTTGATTCCCTAATGGTCGCGTGGGATGTAGGGGCAGCAGATGTGGGATATGCTTGAAAAATTAAGCAAGTAGAGCAATTCCACAGCAAATACTTCCAGCATAACTCCATTGTTACGGCAAGCGGCACAGTGCAAGCATCACCAGGGTGTTGTAATTATCTCAGAACCAAATTTTGCAAGGGGTAAGTAGCTCAGGGTGAGAATTACCCTTAAAAGAAATCCAATCCCATTAGGATAAGAAATGCAGGAATAAGGCACAGTCTTAACTCTGCCCTGTGGGGAAACCAAGAAGAGAAATGTGGAACAGCACAACCTTTATGTGACTTTAAAAATCAGTTTAATCTAATCGAGGACTATAAACCCTAAAATGCCTTAATCACACTTATTTGGTTATTGCTCAGACCATCTTGCTTCCTTTTTCGGCAATAGAAGCCTTATAAATGTTACAGTGAGCATTAAATACTGTCTGATTTCTGTAGCTTTCCGTTGGCTAATAAATGCTAGGGAAGCAATATTTGCAGAGCTGCCTGCGCACCGCGGGGCCTTTTCAGCCTCATAAAAAGGAATTTGCTCAAAGCTTTTTCTTGAGAAATCCATGCAAACCGATCGGTGAGCCCCATGGGAAAGTTTCCCTGTGATTGTCACCGTGTGCTACTGTTCCCGAGTCCTTTTCGTACAGGGTTCTCAGAGCTTGTTGCGGGAGGGTATGGGTAAGGAGGTCATCTCCTTCGGGATCACCTGTGGCTGTCACAAGGGAAGCTGTCTGAGAGTCGTATGAGCTACAATAATTTGCAGGAATATGCTCTCTTCTGCGTGAAAACCCAGCCTGTCATGTTTGTGTCACATTGTTTCAGGCGGGACATCCCACGGAAGTCGAAAAAGAAGCCCAGAAAAGCTCTGGACCTGATCCCAGCTCTCTTGTCTCCTCCTGCTTGGAACAAAGTACGTCTGAGCCAGGTACCTGGGGGGATGTGTGTGCTTATGGTCACACACATCGCCTGGGGATCAGACTGGTTGTTGCGTTACTGGTGTCACTCTTCGGACATAGAACTTAATGTCATTGAAGTCAGCCAGGCTGATGGGGAAGGAACGGGGCTGGTGGAGGGATGACAGCCTTACAGACAGGTTGTCATCAGAGCTCTTCCCAAGCGTCAGGAGACTCCTGGAAATTTGCCGCATGAAGTTTTTAAAAGGGACCCTCCCCGTTCCCTGCACTGGAGAGTTAAATGTCTTATGGAAACCTGGTTTCCAGAACCAGGCAGCCTTCAGTACGTTGGGATCTTGGTGACCGTTAGCATAGGGCTACAAAGATGATTAGGAGCCTAGAACATCTCTCTGATGAGGAAAGGCTGAGGGACTTGGGTCTTTTTAGTCTGGAGAAGAGAAGACTGAGGGGGGATCTGATCAACGCCTAGAAATACTTAAAGGGTGGGTGTCAGGAGGATGGGGCTTTTTTCATTGGTGCCCAGTGACAGGACAAGAGGGAATGGGCACAAACTGGAACATGGGAAGTTCCACCTAAACATGAGGAGGAACTTCTTTCCTGTGAGGGTGGCAGAGCCCTGGAAGAGGCTGCCCAGAGAGGTAGTGGAGTTTCCTTCTCTGGAGATGTTCCAAACCCGCCTGGACACGTTCCTGTGCGACCTGCTGTGGGTGACCCTTCTCTGGCAGGGGGGTTGGACTGGATGATCTCCAGAGGTCCCTTCCAACCCCGTATCATTCTGTGATTCTGTAATATTTGGTGTAACATTACATGACCATGAGTAGTATTTGCAAATATAGGCCTTGTGATGGGGACGGGCTCTGCCTGTGTTCAGTGATCACTCAACGTGATGGAGGGTTGTTGGTGTAGGACAGCACCAGAGGTTGGGTGGCTGGAGCTGAGGATGTCAGGTGAGTTCTGTGGTGGGAAAACATCGTGAGCTCTTACTGATGGGGGAGAAGCTGTCTCTGGGTGGGTGACTGCAACAGCAGTGTGGGAATTTTCCCTGTTTCAGGTCAAAAAATCCTTGTTCAGTTAGAGCAGGAGGCTCTAAGGGCTTTGCTTCTCCCTCATACATCTGTTCCCTGGCCAGGAGGGACAAGGAACAGTCGTACTCCCATAGCCACTCCGGTTTTGGTGGGGTTCTCAGCTCCCATGGCGGGAGCACAGGGATTAAGCCACTGGAATGAACAGTGAGAGTGCTCTTTGGCCACTCCTGTCCTCAGCCCATGGCATCCTGGTTGTGACAGTCTCCAGTGGTGACAAGTTACATCTCCTCTGCCAATGTCTATGTCATTATACCCCCTTATTTTACTGACACCGCTGGATTAACCAAAATAAAATGCAGTCAAAGTGTAGTCATTTAAGTTCCCATCTTTGACTGTCACAGTCACAGAGCACCGGATCTGGCAAGCGAGCAAAGGGCATATCGTTATTGTGACAGTGGGACCATGCACGTTGTAAACAAAGGATTCCAAGTAGTATTATTGAAATAACCAGAGGTGCTGCCAGACAATGGGGTGATTTAGTTGGGAAGGTGAAATCCTGATTCGCTCCAAAGCCTTTGTCTGCCTGGCAGGTTGGGTTCTGCCTCTGTTGACTTTGGTTGTGTTGGTGGGTGTCTGTTTGAAGCTCTGGGCAGCTCTTGGCTCTTCGGAGCCCCGTTATGAGCTGAATATATACTCTGTCTTTGGGCTGTATATTTACAGGCCCTTCCCCGTGGCAGTGCTGGGACTGTGATAAGTGGGAGGAGGCCCACTAGAAATCTACTCAAGCAGGTCTAATTGTACCAAATAGAACGGCTCAGTAGAGTGGAAAATAGTCCTCATATATCTACCCGAAGAAGATAATGACCTTTTAAATAACAGAAGCAATTTTATTTCAATACTCCAATTACTCTGAACTCTCAAATGTCAAAGTGCCAAGCACTTTCAAAATAACTTAATTTAGACATTTATAGCACTTAGACACTGCTAGTTTCTTATCTAACCTAATTATGAGTTGTACAGGAAATTGCAAAGCATCCCAATTAATGTTATTTTTTATAGTGATACATAGGAGTGGCCTTTGCCATTTGCTGTGGTCACGTGCACAGTGATTTACTAATTTTGGCTTTTGAGTTAGTTCCCTGGCAGGACAGAGCTCTTCTATCCTCTGGTTGCTCTTTGAGAGCAAGCAAGGAGGAAGCCGAGGTAGAAGCAAGCACACCTACGTTTGCCTGAGGGATCTGAAGGGCTCGTGTTCCCCAGAGAGCAGAGAGTCATTGCAAGGACCATTTAACGTATAGAGCTGCCATATAGAATACTAATGGATGCCTGTCAGCCTTGTTGATCCTCTCTGATCTGAGTACTGAGGCCAGGATTCTCCACTGACTTGTCTCCCACAGGACTAGTGCAGGGGAATGAGGTTTGTGAAGCTGTTTAACTGCCTGCCTGAAAATCCCTTCACAGATGGTGCTGCACAGTTTCCCTTCTAGTCCCTACGCACCGCGGGCAGAATTGGAGGTGGAGGATGTGATGTGGCATCACCGAGAAGTATCCAGTGACTCCTCATTTGCTTTTATGGTGAGGGGAGGACACACGTCCAGATACCTTGTTTGAAAGTGATAACTCTTGCCCATCCCCGTGTGTTTTTTGCCCGGTATATTTTACATGACGTGTTGGTTCTGTGCTGTGCTGCCCCCCGCCCGGTGTCAGGAGAGAACTTTTAGCAGCCAGAGAAGTTCCTCCTCTTTCCCAAGGGTAATCCCAAAGGATCAATGTCTAATTTCTCAAAGAAAGTTGTGGGGCTGTCTGTAGCTACGTGCTGTAGCTGCTGTCAGTTGTGCCTGTGACCATGTCAGCCCAGAACAGGAAGGCAAAGACCCCAGAGGTGATCTTGTCTGTGTGGCTTTATGTACAGAGCCTTAATCATAGAATGGTGGTGGTTGGAAGGGACTTCTGGAGATCATCCAGTCCAACCCCCTGCCAGAGCAGGTCCACCCAGAGCAGGTTGCACAGGAACATGTCCAGGCGGGTTTGGAACATCTCCAGAGAAGGAGACTCCATGACCTCTCTGGGCAGCCTGTTCCAGGGCTCTGCCACCCTCGCAGGAAAGAAGTTCCTCCTTATGCACCATTGTGTTCTCATTCTCTTCCTTATGGTAAAATATTTCTGCAGATAAAATAGACAGGATTTTTAACATGGCTTAACAGCTCAAATTAAATCCAAGGGGGAAAGTTTGAGTTCAACTCAACAGCTTGTCTTCAAGAGGGCACAGGGAACAGGCAGGCAGAGAGGGAAAAAGTCCCTTTTCCCATAGTTTTTCCTGAGCCAGGAGCAGAACCCAGGTGAGGTTGCTTGGGGCCTCCTGACCTCCTGATTCCCTGGTGTGAGGTGCAGGAGAGCCCCAGGTCCTGCACAGCAGGGAGAAATGCAATTGCAGGGACAAATGAAACCCTGAGCAGGTCTTGGCTGGAGGCTCCAAAAGGGCTGACAGTGTGGCCAAAGACTGAAAAACCTCTTGTGGGGTTTGCAAACAACCCAGCAATGCTGGTGAGGAACGAAAAAGACTTAACACAAAATGGTGCCAAGACAGGTAGGATTCTTGACCTACCTATTGCTCTGCAGTCAGCAGACCACATTGCTCAGCATTTGGGCTTTGCATGGAAATGCTGGAACAGGCAACTGCTGTGAAGTTTGCTTGAAAGAACTGGGGCAGCCAGGGAGAGAGGTTGTTTGAGAGCCACATATTGTAGGAAGCCAGCTCAGAACCCAACCTATCCATTCCCTGAATTTCCAGGGCTGTTTTCTCTGGAATAATTTGTTAATCTTTTCCAGAGAAGCAGTATTTGGAATCGTTTGGTCTTTACAAGAGGAAAGCCTGACAGAATTGAGGTTGATAATTCTCTTTATAACCGTCCCTTCAGTAGTCTTCAAATCTGGAGAACGCTGTTTAGAGAGAGTGAATGTTCTGCATTTCTGCTGGGGAAAAGGCAAAAAGATACAGCCTATATGCTAGGGGTATTTTCAACATCCTATCATTCAGTCATTCAGCACTTTGAATGAATAGGGCTGTGGAAATGGATGTTGAGGAGAGTATGGAACCTTATCACTGTAAGTGTCTAAGAAGAGGTTGGACCAACCTCTACCAGATCAAGTCAGGCTGAGTTGGTCCAGCCTTGAGATCAGGTGGTGGACTATCTGACATCTCAAAATCTATGCCACCTCCATTTTTTTTTATTTATTTTTTTTATTTTTTTTTTTATTCTGAGAGGAATAACACAAACTTGGAGTCTTCTATTGACGTGCATTCATTGGGTCTACTCTACCTCCCCACCAAGGTAATAAAATAGGGTCAAATCAGGTGGTGGAACAAAGCACACCAAATGAGTGTATTTCAGATTAGTGCAGGGAACTCAGAAGAGCAATCGTTATGCAGTGGAATTTAGGAATTTTATGTTTTACCCTGGCAGGTTAGACTGAAGCCAATAAAGGATCTTTGCACCCTGATGTCACTCATCAGAGGTGTTTTGGAGGAGCCCTCAAGAAGTAGAATTTGACCTACAAATCAAATATCAAATGAGACCTCACCTGGTCTGAGTCCTGCTGTGCCAGCAGAACCTGGCCAAACCCTGGTGAAGGACACAACTTTGACTGAACTTCTTAATGAAGAGAACCCCACAATTATGTTACAGTTATTCTAAAACAAATAATTTGCTTGTAATTACAGAGATAATGACATTCTGACCACACCTACCAATTAGAAAGTTGTAATAAAGAGTAATAAACCACCTTTTCCTTGGGCTGCAGAATTAGCCCCCACACAGCCCACACCACTAATATGATTTACTCCTATTTGCTGATGGAGGATTCTAGTAATAAAATTTAATGTGGAGGAACAAGGTGCATTTAACCAAAGCTGTAAACATCTCTAATTCTATTTAAAGCTATAGGGTGCAGTACATTAACGTTTAACAATCTGATACTAAATTGGTGTGAAGCTAATAGAGCTGTATTTGTTAAAATTTCAGCACTGGGCTGTGTTTTACCAATGACAACGGGAGGAGTAACCAAAAGAGTGTGACTCAGCAGACTCCAACCGCTGCTTAATAGGATATTAAGAGTCTTCATGGGAGCTCCTGTCATAAAAGAACAGGTTCAGTGGACCACGTTCAGCTCTGCTGCTGTTCTGCTGAAGCTGGAGGGAGTCAGGCCAGAGAGTCATTCAGGCTGGAGGTTCCTGTTACAAGGAGCTAAATCCAACTCATTCTGCATTTCTCCCACTAAAGCACATTATACTCAGTGAAATTTTCTTCTCCATAGTCTTTCAAGTGAGTTGCTTTGATACTTAGAGATGTACAATTGATTGAAAGGAAAAGGATGATGTTTTTCTTTCTCCAATGATATATCCGACTTTATGAAAATCTGGGTAGGCGCTGCACATGAAAATGCATAGGAAATGCCTACTCAGGAAGGTGGGTCTTCTCCTAAGCAGTACTTCTGGCCTCCTTTCACTCAGCTGGTCTGTTGCCTTTCAGGATTCTGCTGCCATCTGAAGTTGGTCACCAATGGAAAATATTTCAAAATCATGGCATTTTCTTCAGAATGAAAAAGTCAATTCCCACCTGTTGGGGTTGTCTAAATGCTGAGCGTGAGATAAAACACATATCCTCGAATCGTTCTCTAGCAAGCAATAAATCCTACACAGACTGAGAGAATTATCTCGCCAAAAAAAAGGTAATTTATTTAGCTTAATTAACTATTATTTTGGGGAATTAGATACCAAACATAAACAAGACTATATAGACTATTAATACACAAAGAGTGGTATTCATTAAAATACTGGGCATAAACATACAGTAGAGGATTTTTCTGAGCAATGGGCACAACGGCCAGTTGTATGTAAAAGGAATGTTTATGTACCAAACTTTAGAAAGTTTTCACAACTAAGTGGTCAGCTCATTAATGTGTTAGGGTTCTATTTTTAATTCCAAAAGAATCACTAATAAATTCTGTCCTTTTCTAAAGCCTTTCTTACAGCTGTCTGCATAAGAGGTGTCCTCTCTGAATAGTCAGTCAAACTCTGGCTGGCCCAAAACTGATCCCTGAATGTTTGATCACTTTTTAGCACCAGTTTCTTTTTGGTCAATGAGTTGGTTGCTGTTGTCATTGAAAATCCATCACCCAGTCAGAGAACAAGGATAGATACCATGTGCTTTGGGTGGGTGATTAAACTCCTGGGATAATGAAAAGGTGAAACAAACATTTTCTTGACAGCTCACAAATGCAAACATTAAAAAGGCAAATAATTGCTAGCAAACTTATTGATAAAAGCTGGCCTTTGGAAAGAACTGTCTTGATGAGGGACTAGAGTTTAGTACTGTAGATATCAGCCAGCCTGACAAGCTTTTCTTAAATTCCTTTTTTATACCAGAGATTTTTATCTAACATGCAAGCAGGTGACTTTACACGTCCTAGCTATACAGTAAGGGATGGTTTATGCTGCCTAATCGCTACCCCTCTTCAAAAAAGCTAAAAAGCAGTTTATACAGTCTCGCTTATTCTGGTGAAACCCCCCCAAAAGGCACTGGTGTCTCTTTGTCGCATGTCCCCATCCCTGCATTGTCACCGCTGCCCTCCTCTCCTGCGCTCCCACGCAGTGACAGGACTAAGGGCTTGAGAGTTCCTGTGATGGTTCCCAGCCGTGTGAGCCCTGGGGAGAAGGGCTCCAAATACTGCTGAATGAGCGGCCTGTCGAGGGGTCCCTCCCAGACCTGGAGAGGACCTGGCACGTGACAAGTATCAGCTCTCCATGGGCTGACAGTGAGCTCAGAGCCCATGCTTTCACGTCTCCATTAACTCTGTGGTTAATCAAGGGCTAAAGCTTCTCAACGGCTGAAGGATGTTGGGTACCCAACCCTCCCTGACCTCTGGTGGAGTTTGGGCATTGAAGATTTAGGAGCCTGAAAACACCAGTCCATCTGTCCTTCGCAACTGAAATGCCCAGGATGCCACGGAATAGCCCATTTTCCATGAGTGGGTATCAAAGGAAAAGGAAGAATCTCTTCTCAGCTACCAAGAGGTGAAGAAAGAGGAAGAGTATTTTGTGCTCCCACATTAGGCTCTTTTCCCTCTCTCCCAAGTCCTGGTCTTTCCAAAGAAATAACTCCAAAGTGAGTGAGCAGGGTGTTAATGGAGTCTGCTCCCTTCTAGAGGAGAAGCTGTGTGAGTGTTTCCTCTGGATCAGCAGCTCAGTGATGTAGGACACGGGAGGAAACTTCTCCCAAGTTTGGGAGCCCCAATCTAGATCAAGGCCAAGATCAGTGTCCTGGTTCTGTCCAAGTCTTACTTGCAATCAAATTTTTTCCTATTCCAAACCAGAATTTTAAAAATATCAAATCCTGGAAAATGTTCCCAAGCTATAAATATTCTTCCTCAAATCATTGGGGTTTAACTACGGATGTTTCCTTTGGATTATTTTGTAATGTTTGATTTCAAGCACTAGGGAAGAACTTTACTAAAAGTAACGAGTTTTTAAATACAAAGTCATTTAGAAAGGGAATTTGAAAACACAGAAACCAACTCTTTTGATAATTATTTCTGGATAGCAGAAAAAGTAATTTAAGCTTTTCCTTTGCTGTAGAAAGAAGTCTCAGCTTTACTGAATTAATAGGTTTCTGATGAGAAAAACAGCATTAAATTGACAAATTTCTTGGTCAGTGGTCTTTGCCTTTGCCTTCAGAAGCAGGCTGATGTGCACGGATCCTGCCACCAGTCCTTCTGAGGCTTGCTCAGATGATGATGATGATGTTTGCAGCTGGACTCATCACATTAGCATCAAAGAAGGAATAATGTTTAATATTGAAAATGCCCCAGATGGAACTTCAGTCCATTTAAAACAGGAGGGGGCGAACACTGCGAAGGGTGTCTCTGGGACGTCACTTGTCGACCAGCTGCTTTTCTATGATTCCTTTCAACTATGTTTTGTTTAAAAGTCTCATAGAAAAATAGAAGTGCAGGAATGGAAATAAAAAAATAAGGACATTTGTATGATTTTTATAAATAAACAGCACAGCAAGAATTAAATAGAACACAGACAAAGGACATTTATACAGGCATGAACTGTTACAGCTTGTTCTCCTCAAAGAGTATCTGTGCGTAGACTGTCGTACTGGGAATGCCTTTGGCTTCCTGAATCGGCTTCATAAGTTCAAGTTCAGCGTATGTTAAGTTCTCCTCTGCAATTTTTGGCTAGAAAAACAGAACCAAAAAAAGTACAGTTACAATGTCGTTACCACTGAATGCAAAAGATACTTTAAATATTCTGTAGAATATTTAAATGGACTACATTTCTTCTTTCACACATTCTAGTTCTGCTATACTGTCAATCAGTTTAGTCTGCACTGGAGTTAATTCACAGAAGATGAAATAAAAATAACATTAAAAATTAGAAACAGGAAATAGTAGGATTTTCAGGTTCATTACCAATTTCTCTTTGTTTCTCAAACACTAAACATTTAAATTTGACAATTTGCTTGAAAGATGTGTGTTAGTGAAATGTTCAGTCTCTTTAATCCTAAATTGCCCGATTTAATTTTAGTTATTGCAGACTTCAGAATTTGAAATACATATGCCAGATTTGCTTCCCAGCTGTAAACCTTGGACCAGTTAAATCTCTAATCACAGCCACTCAAAGTACTTCTCGTTATGTTTCTTAACAGAACAAAAACACCTTAAAAATATGCAGAAGGCAACACAAATGGATAGAACTGACTTCCTGGCATTCCAATGGGATTTCACCACTTTTGCCATGAGTTCAGAGTTTGGAACAAAGGCCATACCACCAACGCTGTCTGATGTATTACACCGGTTGAGTTTTAGTTTTAAAACTGTAAAATTTAGCTAAGAGAGAGACTATCAAGAAAATCTACTGAACAAATTTCACGTGGGTGACAGAAGAGCTGCCTACAGCTGTTGGGGACTTCAGACTCAGAGCAGTGGCTTAGAGGAGGAAAGTCTTGTGTTCCTTTGTGTGTGTTGGCTCGTTGGTTGGGATTGGGTTGTTCAGATCAAATTCACTTCAGAAAATATAGCAACAAACAAAAGAGTTTCTGTTGAATTGCAGGTGGGGCCCTAGGACTTGAAATGGATTTAATTTCATCTGTAGATGATTAAAGTCTGCGCTCCCTGAAGAGCTAAGGCCCTGTGCAAGTGAAGAACTGGAGAATTTGTTCTTTTATCTTCTTGGGTACTGTGTTCTACCTGAACGTAATGGGTGTCCTCAAGTTTAAGCCTAAAAAGGACAATTAAACCAAAACAAAAAACATTTCAGCGATGCAAATTTTTGCAGTCACAAGACTATACCTTTTAGAAAAGGTTGTGCCTCCGAGACCAAGAAAGGCTTTGCCAGTTGTAAACTGAAAACCAACTCAAAGTTCATAAGCCAAGATTTCCCATACAGTACTTAAATGTTACAGTGAAGACATGGACAATATTTTTTTCCAATGGCAAGAGTTTCCTTTATGTTTTATTTACTGTTATTTTTTTCTTTCTGATTTAACATAAATGATTCCTCTTTCCTTGAAATGTGTCTGAATAATTGTTATATTGTCTTCTGGCTAAAAAGATAATCATCCAATATCCTCTGAAACCAGTCCCTGTGCTCCCTTGAGTCCTGTCTTTTGCGCTGCTCTGGAACCCTCTCCTTTTGCCTTGAGAGTTGCTCACACTGCATTTCACGTTGTTTCCCTCTGGGCGAATCAGTTTACACTTTTCCAGCGTTAATTTAATCTTATTTCTTCTCTGCAGATCTGATCCTGAAATACTTTGTGCAGCTGCTGCAAGTGGTGTCATTGAAGTCAGTTGGTCTGTACATGTGAGTAAAGGCCTTTTGTGGGGCTAATTGTCATCTCTGTGTTTGATTATTCCCATGGTTTTCCCTCCCTCCTTCCCCCTCTTGCGTTGGGTGGTCCTGTTCCATCTCAGCTTCTGGTCATCATTCACTATCAAATGCTCCACTATTGACTACACAGATTTCCTCCTTTTGTTGAATTCTCTGGTGTAATGATGTAAAAGGACTTCCTGTGGATCCCAGCCTCATCTTGCATGTAACAGAAATAAAATCAGTTCTTTCTTTTCGTTGTTCGTGTATCGGGACTGAGCTAAACCACAATGTCCAGAAAAACATCTGTCCTGTCCTGGCTTTGCCTTAAAGAGTTAGAAAAAACTCTTGGTCAAACACTCTGATAATTAATTCTGCTTTTATATTCCACTCTTCTTTCTAGCCTGAGAGAATTAGCCGCAGTTTGTGAGCACTTAAGTTGGTTTTGCCTTTTTTGATAGAAATAAAAAAATTCTTTTTGAGATTTCAAAACTATATGTGCTGTTCAATAGGTAGTGCAGAGGCTAAAATAAATATAGGAGCTAAACTAAGGCTGGACATCACAATAACAGCAGCAAATGTTGAAGATGTTATTCTTGGTCCATGACAGCACACCTGGTCTCTATTTTAAAACATTGTGAGTTTTGCTGCCAACTTTACTGGGTGTCACCCGAGACCCTAAATGCAGAATAATACACCACATGTGAAATCCCTCCTAACAATGAATCTGATAAAACTTTACAAACACACCGTTGGTCACTGCCAGAGTAAAACCCTACATTTCCTAAGACTGACCCAGTGCATCCTTTGAAGTAGAAATATTTTCATTGTTCTGTAGAAATCAGTTGCTCCGGGCAAGCTAAATCTGTACGTGCTTTCCCCTTTGCTGTTTAATTGTATTTCATCTTATGTTTCCATTTAGAAAGTGCCGCATGTCCTAAAATAGCCAACCCAACGCCCAGCTCATGTAAATTTTAGAACTAAGATTTATGAAATCATATTGTCCAGGTGTTTTATTATATTATCTCAAAATTGCATTGTTTTCCAGTGTAGATTATCTCTTTATTCTTACTTTATTCTATTATGTTTGGATATGAAAAATAACACTAGATTCCCCAAAACAGGTCATTGGGCAGTAGTGGCTGATGTGTTGCTTTCATACATTTTTATGATGTTCCTATAGTAAACATAATTTAATAAAGCCAAAACACACTAAATAAATAATTGCATCTAGAAAAGCAATAAAACCAAATAAAATTAGTACTTTCATAAGTGGAAAAGGTACTTCAATTACTGCTACAAGCAACAGCACACCATAAAATGTGTAGAATAATTTCCCTTATGCATATTTCTAGTATGTAATAATTTGATTGAAAATATGAGGAAACACACAGGAGGTTCAAAATTGTGAAGGGTATACAGTTTTCAGCAAAGGATGCGTAATAACAGTGCATGGAAGCCAACACTACTTTAAAGTACCTATGGTAGCCAGGGGTTTTTTCCATACGCTCTTCTGTACTTCATTTATCAACCATATGTTTAATTTAATCTTGCTGGTTTGTTTGTCCAAAACCCTTTTTTTTTTTTTTTTTTTTTGAGCAGGCAGGGAAAGAAAACTAATTCTACGATTTCCTCTCTCATTTGGATTGGGTAGCATTTTGGCAGTGTAAACCTGGAGTCCTGCCACCACCTCCTTTGTTGGAACAATAGCGTGACTTTAATAACTGATGTTTTAAGTGGGACCGATACCAGGGCAGAATAGGAAAAGACGACAATGAAATGAGTGGCCATTCGCCCCCCTCTTTCTGTCCTGCCTCTTCACTTAGAGGTCATTGGGATTTCTATGGCTACAACAGCCTTTCCTGAAAAATTACATCATTGTTCTAAAATAATATTGCAATGATTTCTTCAAATAGAATTCTGTTCCAAAGTGACGTTTCTAGATACAGTCTTTCTCTTGTCTGTCTTTCCCAGAGAAGCTGTGGCTGCCCCATCCCTGGAGGGGTTCAAGGCCAGGCTGGATGGGGCTTTGAGCAACCTGGTCTGGTGGGAGGTGTCCCTGCCCAGGGCAGGGGGGTTGGAACTGGATGATCTTTAAGGTCCCTTCCACCCTAAACCATTCTATGATTCTATCTGTTTTCTCATCTTGGGATCGCACACTTTGCAGAAATATACATTAGGAATAGTCATCATTTTCCAGTGTATCTTCTGGCAAACACAAAATAATTCCTCTCCCAGATTTCTTCCAGTTTAATTTTAGTTTATTCCAGTCAAAGAGTTTGCCACGGGCAACTATTTGAAAGAGTTCACTTCTAGCAACATTTTTCTTAATAAACAGTCTGCAAAGTCTATAATGCGAATATATGTAAAAGAAACTAAAGTATGCGTATACATAGTTTTGTTTTTATTGGGCTTGTCCAGTATATAAATGTATTAGAAATTATGTAGAAGGGCTGGGTTTTTAATGAAAATTACTCTGATTTTTTTATGTCATAATTACCAGGAATGTCGATTTTGCTCTTTCTAGGCTTAGCCGCTTTGTTTCTTGGCAGCCTCAAGGATGTTTACCATGAGGACTGTCAGACTGAAAGTTCTTGAAGTTTTAACTGAGACCACTTTTATCCAAATTTATAATTAGGTTTGAAGAAAAGCAAATAATAACCTCATAAATTTAACTTGTCTGGCAAAAAACTGATGCCAACTTGCACTTACGGATTGCTGAAATCTCACTGTTCCATGACCACACCAGTTATCATGAAGATGACAAAATGAATGTGAATTTCTAATTTAAAAAAAAAAATAATAATTCCCCTGATTCTAGTTTACTATCAAAAATAAGCAGAAAAGGGCTCACTTCCCAGTTCACTTCAATCTGAAATGTTTTAGCGACTATTGCTGCAGACATTTGCCTTGGAATTCAGTGTCTCTATGATTGCATGGTTTTGTTTGGGATACGATGCAGAATGATTTTAACGTGGGACCAGGGCAAGAAAATTATGTTTATAGACCAAATCAAATTTTTATTTCTCAGTTTTCTGGATTTAATAAGCTTATTAGTTCCAGTCAGAGTTTTGTAATATTTTTAGTAACCGGGATTTCCTGCAGCAACACTTGAAAATGAAACCCCACCCTCACTGGTGGTACGTTTGCTGGTCTGATGGCCAGTACGTGGCACATTGCCACCTGTGGACTGGCCATGTTGTGCTGCTGGGTGCATGCTGTGGGGATGCTGTAGGAAACGCAAATGGAAAAGATAGAGAATCCAGAGGTTCTGGTGAAGTTTCTTTGATCCAGTCTCTAGGAATTGCCCTTCTCTTCAGGTCATTCCCCAGGACAAAGCAAGCAGCTCTGCCCCAGTGCCATGAAGTAGCTCTTTCTTAGCCAGCACATGCTGGAACTACCATTTCTTCTCTCCTTTTCTCTTGCAAAGGCAAAAATCAGCTCTTTGGCCTTTTCCCTTTCAGATTTGAGAAACATCCTGTTTTGTATTCACACTCGGTAAAGAGCTCCACAGGAATAATGTGGATGCTGTCCAGATGGCACAGCTCAGGAGCATCCTGTGTCACCGCCTGAGCACACTCAGTGTCTAGACAGGACTCTCCAGGCCCAACAGGATGGGCTTTGGCCACAGGGACAGATTGTGGCTTCTCTCTGCATGAATGCCCAGATGGGAGGAAACCACATGCTCCATGGGGCTGAAGGAAAAGGGACTAGTCCGTCTTTTCCTCTGCATATCTCCTTGTCACAAGCGTCTTTTTTTTTTTTAAGCTGTGGGAGGGGATGCCAGCTCGGCCATCACCAGAGGGTCAGTTATGGAGGTGAAGGCAAGACTGTGCTGAAGCGAAGATTCAGTGCATTTGGTGGACAGGCTGTGACTCCCTTCCCTGGGCCACCAGGACGGGGACAGAAAGAACATGCTGGCAAAGTGGTTTTTGCAAAGTTAACAGTGAGAAAACTCCTTGTAGCTTCAGAGAGAAAAGGATTAGCCTTTGACAGTCCTATTTTTCAGTATACACTGGAAAACCACTCTCTCAAGGATGTGTGGTCTTTCTCGTGCTGAAATCACAAGTGTTCCTCAGGGCTGTAGATACATTTTATGCTCAAACCCTATGAACTTCAGTGGGACGGCTCCTTCATCAAGAGAGTAGCTTAACTCAGGAGTCAGAAAGACATTACTTTTTTTAACTCTTTAGAGCTCCGGGTATTTACCAATGTCAGTGATTGCAGGCAGAAAGCCAGAGATTCCCCTGGAAGAGAGGAGCTTCAAAAATTACTTCTGCAGACCTTTATGAAGAACTGAATTGAGATCTGCAAGATGAGTTATCCCCTAGAAATGCAACCGCTGGCCAGTAAGAGCACTGAAAGATCAAGGGAGCCATTGTCTTCTCAGTACCAAAGCTGAGAAATATGACGTTGGAAAATATGGGGAGCAGGAAGTATGACTTTTAGTGTCACTACCAGTTAAAAAGGACAGGTCCTTTTCACTAAGATGTCTATTTTTTACTCCCTAAACTAAAAAATACTTCCCAGACTCCCTGGAAACTGTATCTACAACAATTTGTGAAGCCTCTTTCAGCATTGCATCTAAATTTTACTGCTGAATCCCAGAGGAGTTATGGTAACAAAGTCAGGGACAAAGATCATTTACTAATCCCACTGAATTATTTTATTTTAAAGAAAGAGAATCCCACAAATGTAGGGCAGGCAGGGGCTCTAAGGGATGTGCCCATCCATCTTTCTTCATTAGCAGAATTAAATATACCTGGCAGAGGTGTGTCCAGCCTGTTTTAACAGCTTTTGGGGAAGAGCGTTCTCACCTTTGCTAATGCTTTATTCCTTTTATAGTTGCAGGGTTATTCCTAGACTCTAAACCAACGTTTCTGGAAATCAGGCCCATTTCTTCTTATCCTTCAAAAAGGCCCAAGGAAGTAATTAAAGGTTTTCAGTTTTCTGGTGACACTTTTATTACTCCAAATGTGTCATCACACAAAAATCATCTGCTACGGGATTTCATAAATACACAAGCCTCGGCACAATTCCAGCAAGAGATCTGATGTATTTATACAAACTGTTCCTTCTTGGGGGTAAAGACAGCAACCTGGAATCTGAATGGGGAAGCAGGCATAACTCAGCAGGTTTGAGTAAGTTGTGTTCTGAGTGTCAACCTGAACGTGTAAATGATATTCATGTTCTTATGGACGTCTCACATCCCAAGGAGAGACTTAAAAAAAAAAAGGACTATTCATCTCACAGAGAGAGAAATTATGTGGAGTGGATGGAAATATTCAAGAATCACAGGGAGTCAAGGAAAAAAAATGTTCACCATTTCTTTGTATATCAGATGTACAATGTTACTTGAAGTCTGTGGAGATCAATAATGCCTTAAGAAATTGGGAACTTAAATCATCACCCATTGTTACATATTGTGGAGGAAACACAGAGGGTGGCATAGCTTTTAATTTAAAATCATCCAGGAGGAAGGGAGACCTGATTGTTCCCAGATCCAGAATCCACGAATTACTGAACAGATGTATTTCACTTCCTTTTTCTTTCTCAAGGAAAGGGCCAATGGTACCTAAGTGTTAAGACTAATGAGGAATCCTACTAGTTGTGCAAAAACCTGACCTGAAGGCACAAACTCCTCAGTGATAAAAAACCCAAAGCAGCTCTTTCCGTTTCACAGCTCTGAGGTGGTAAATCAGGCTGCGGATCATTCACTCGTGCATCTCCTCCCCTTTCCCTAAAGGACTCCAGTGTCACTGGTTCTGATGTACACTGGGTCTGGCTGGTTTGTTGTACAATGAGAAACGCACTCCCGAAATCTCAAAAGGCAAAAGGATTTTTCAGGTGAAGGAAACTTAAGCTTCTGGGCAGCTTTAGGAGCACCCATCTGCACTGCTTGATTCAGGAGCGTACACCGATGTAGAACACTTAGCTAAATGCGTAATGCTGAAAGCTCGATTTGGCTGAGTACGAGCAGGTGATGAGACCAAGTCACAGCCTTCTCGGTTCCCCAGGGGGGTCAAACCTGTGTAAAGCTCCTTTTCTAAACAGCACCCTTGTGCTTTGGGGACACGGCAGGAGCAGGGAAGCTGTGGTGCCTGAAGAAGGCAGACTGGCAGAATGAGCGCAAAAGATTATACTTTCGCTCAAAGTTAACAAAATTACTTCCAGAAATTTTCCCATAAGCCCTGCCTGATGATGTAGCTTTTTATGTCATCGTTATCAAAGGAAAGACATTTAAGACATTGAGGGGCTGGAGCGTGTCCAGAGAAGGGCAACGGAGCTGGTGAGGGGTCTGGGGTACAAGTCTTGTGAGGAGCAGCTGAGGGAGCTGGGGGTGTTCAGCCTGGAGAAAAGGAGGCTGAGGGGAGACCTTCTTGCTCTCTACAGCTCCCTGAAAGGAGGGTGTAGCCAGGGGGGGTCGGTCTCTTCTCCCAAGGAACAGGTGATGGGACAAGAGGAAACGGCCTCAAGTTGTGCCAGGGGAGGTTTAGGATGGATATTAGGACAAAATTCCTACACTGAAAGGGTTATTAAGCCTTGGAATGGGCTGCCCAGGGCAGTGGTGGAGTCACCATCCCCGGAGGGATTTAAAAGACGGGCAGACATGGTTCTTAGAGACATGGTTTAGTGATGGTTTTTATCAGAATTAGGTTGATGGTTGGACTCAATCTTAAAGGTCCCTTCCAACCTCAGCAATTCTGTGATTCTGTGATTATATTCAGGACGTTACTCAGTGTAGGAACAGCAGAAGCCAACTCTTATGTACTGTGTGCACATGTGCAGTGTGTTTGAAGAAGTAGGCCCAAGGGAATCATTTGTGATACGGGATATATTTAGTGGATTTCAAAGTGGGACGATTATATGACTTAGCAGAGGCCATCAGGAAGATTTCCTCCAGCCTGTCCTCTCTGCGCAGGAATTTCCTCCCATTAAAATTTAGCGTGAAAACGGTGAAGTCAACAGAAATTTTGGCAGAAGGAAAGACCGCAGGATTTGGTCTAACCTGAAGTCTCACATCCTTTCATTGGCTCCGGTGAATCACACGGGAGCTCTTAAACCTGGTGGTGCAAACCTTGGTGAAAAGACGCTGAAACCTCTTCATTTTGATGATGTTCTGTAACTTACACTCTTGGGCTGTGACAACTCATCTCTGGGAGGCAATGAAAAGCTTACCAGAAAATTTGGTTGAGGAAGCATAAGATTTATCTCTACCAACTCAAAGGGCTAAGTACTTAAGGCTACAGCAGAACAGCCCTTAGAGAGCAGAATTTGTGGGCCCCTAGGATTTTCTTCTTCCTAACGACTCTCCGTGCTTCTTGCCTGTGATAAAAATCATCCCTTTCTGCATCTCAGCATCTCTATTTCCTTTGATCTGTACACATTTCTCATTGACGCTAATAGAGAATGACACTGATGGGGAATACTTCTGCAACAGGGGGAGCATAGAATTGTTCTTCTGGCTAAAGCAAAAGCAATATGACTTAAGCAGAGTTTTTAAAAGGCTTTACTCAAGGCTGTGCAATTGAACATGATATTAGGCTTTTTCTCTCTCTCTTTTTTTTTTTTTTTTTTAATTTTCATTGAGATTATGTCCATATTTTATCCAGGTTATTGTATTATTGTAAAATTATACTGCAACCCACTCTAGCATGTTAACAACAAAAGAAATTCTCCAGCTTATTATAAACATCTTTCAAGAAACTAGAAGCACATGTCCTCTGGAAATAATTTTCCTGGTATTTAGATTATTACAAAAAATTTCCCCAAACGCTGGAATTATTTTGTAATGTTCCCTTATACTCTAGCTTGTTTGCTTAGGTTTTCTAGAATATTCTCCCAGTGCCCCAGTGTGGTACCTTCCTTGCGTTGTGCAGGGAAGCTGCAGGAGAAGTCCAGAAACTCAGCAATTTCAGTCTGTCTTTGCAGTGACAATTACACAGTAACGATGTGCCATCAATGAAAAAAGACCCGGTGCAGGCACCAGCTGTGCAATAATTACTGTTGGAAAGAAAAAAGTCTTTCATCCTGCAGAGATACTATATTTTGCCCCAAAGCAGACTGAAAATTTAAAATCTGAGAAATTTTTGAGAATTAAAAAAATGGGAAGGCAAGTGTGCTGAAAATCAAGAAAATGTTTCATTTAGATTAATTTGGTACTTCTTTTTCTCTGTAATTATTAACATTTTGTATCTTTGTTGAAACATCTTTTACTTCAATGTAAGTCCCTCACTGAAAAATCATTTTAAAAGCAGAAAAAATGATATTTTTTTTCTCTTTTTTTCTAAAAATACTAAAACATAGGGGTTTAACCAACTGTGTGGTAAAGGGAGGGAAGAGGAACAGAAATGGGAAACAGCTCTGGGGAGCGTCCTGCTCAGCTTCTGAATGTGCCTGATAGACTGACATGGGTTTAGCTTACTTTGCCCTGTAAAGGATTGCTGGGCGGGTTTCCTTCTTGAAAATCCTTTGGATTCTATTTGCTGGATTAGTTCTTGATTTAAGACTAACTCAGGTCCTTAGATCGTGTGTCTTCTGCAGGCTGAGGTGTCTCTCCAGGTGAAATAAGTGAAATATGGAAGGGTAAAGAGCAGACTCAGACTCGAGTCCCACGGCAAGGCATTAAAACCCTCTGGTCTCGTGCAGATTCTCCATGACGTGAGGGGAAACAAAGCTGATTTCATTGCTCGAAAAGGCTCTATTCCTGCTCATCTCCAAAGAGTTTGAACCTTGACTGGGGCTGTGGAGCAGGAAGGGAAGAGCAAACAGCTATTTGTGGCCCATATCCTTGGATTTATTCCAGAGAGAAAGAGCATCTGGAAACAGATTTACCTCAAGTTCAGCATGTGTTGCTGTGCTTTATTGACCCGCAGGAAGAGTCTGAGGGCTTTAACCGATGAGAGCTTTTCCCAGGAGAGCTGAGGACTGATTTCTGGTGGAGTCACACGCCTGGGCACAGTGACTGATGCAGTGTGGGCACAGCAAAGGGTGGCTGTCACCCCCCCCGATGCTGGTGCCAACCCTCATCTGACAGCGAAGCCATCACAGAGGACTTCAGGTTAGTCATGTGGCCTGACTCTAGGCACCCACTTTCACCGAAGAGAGGGAATTACTCACTCTGGGCTCTCTCTATAGTCGGAGAAAGCATCCCCATGAGGCAATTCAGAGCACCTGGTCTGAATTAGTAGGAGCATCAGGCTCCTACTCCAACTCATCTCTCTTTCTGTTGACTGTACAGGGAGTCCAGCAGACCACCCTCTTTATTTAGGCAGCTGAAGGTAGTTGGTATCAAACTGTCTCTATGATCCCTGCATGCCTTGCCCAGGTACAGCTTTGTAACTGGAGCAGAGAAACATCTCTCCATCTATTTTATTTTTCTGGCATATATCTGCAGGGTTTGTTGTTTTTTTTTTTTTCAAACAGAAACTTATATCCCACAGAAACTATCCTGAGATAGAGGGTTTTTTCCTTAATATGAGCTATATGCATACATCTTATTCTTGCAACTTCATTTTTTTCCTGGCTTACACCACTGTAGGCCAGAATCAGGCCTCCTGTTTCTGACTTGAAAAGTCTCAAGACCAGTGTGACCAGTACAGTTGTGATTCTATCAGTAACAGGTATTTTTTTCCCAAAGCAACAGCCGCCAGAAGCACGTGAGAATCAATAACAGGTTTCATTTAAGAACAGGCTAAATTTGTAGACACTGGGACTTCTAGAAAGCTGGAAAACATAATCCAGTGTAACCTAATGCTCAAAACGAAAAGAGCCAAGACAATTCATCACTTGAGAAAGTATTACTTAAAGAAAAGGACTCATATGATTTTTAAGCCAATTTACAGTTTCTGAACCTAGAGTTCTGGCAGCATTACAGCAATTGTATTGAAAGAGAAGAATGTGGAGAAAATAATGTCATAGACAGTTACTTACCAGGATCAATTTTCTTTGAGGTTTCAAGAGCTTGGGCTTAGGAAAATTATTGGCTATTGGAGCTATGGAAATAAATATTAAGGCATCATTTCATATTATCATCATTCACTGTCATTTTTAGTATATGCATTATGAATTTATAAATTACAGATTAATAGCGGATTAGGAGCAAATACATGTACTTACACCAGAGTTTAACTGTATTTTGGGTAACATTTTACAATGAAGCATAGGGTTTATGAATTAGAAAAAATCATAAGATTAAAGAATCTCATATGCAAAACATGCTTTTTGTGTGCAGAAAATGGTTGTACTCAGGATTTGAAATCCCTCTGCACTTCTGTGTTCGTACCTTTTGCTGGGATGGCTGGTGGCTGCTCCACTTTCTCTTTCTCTTTCTTTTTCTTTACTTTCTTGGGCTGTAGAGGGGACATGCTTGTCACGCTGGTAACTGTCTCCCCTGAGCTGCAAAGCAAAGACCCATACGTGAGGAAAAGAGAAGGCAAGGGAGGGAAAGACAGTTTGTCCCAGTGAGTTCATGCAAACGCATCACCTTCCGCTTGTGAGAGTCCCTGCTCAAAAACTTGTATTTTGTCCTTGGGATATACTGAAAAACCTCTTACGGGGGTTGGAAATACTCTGGGTTTTTTCAACCATACGGTCTGGCTGAGAAACTCAAGAGTCTGATTTGTCCTGGCACAGAAAATGCAAAGTGTCAGGTTTTAAACAAGGCTCTTTTCATAGCACCTATTCCTTAAAAACATGTATGATCTCACCACTGCATCCCAGATGAGCTCGAACCCTTTGTCCTCGAGGAGCAGAGGCACAGATGGGTTGGGTGACTTGGGTAAGCTCACCCAGGAAGCCTATGGCAAAGCAAAATCTTTGATGCTGTGCCCCAGTCTCTAAATTTGGGCATTCTCCAGTACATCTGTGCGGGAAAAGCACTAGTAGGTATTGAGGGAAGACTACAAGCCATATTGTAAACAGACTCATGTCCAAGAAAGCTTCTGGGTTTGGACTCTTACGGTTTTACATCCTCCAAGTCTGGTTTTTTTACCCATAGCATCTCCCAAAGTCTGAGGCAGTGTATCCTGCTTTGAATATTTAGTGCTTGGATGCGCAGTGAGGGTGCAGTGATTGCTGTCACCTGTCAGCTGAGCTGTGGTACCTGACGGTGCAGGTGCTCCTGGCTTGGAACTAATGTGAAATAACATTGTATGGGCTTAATCGGTAATGAAAGAAATCTTAACTTAGAGCTGGGGTGTGGGGAGAGGGTACAGCAGTTGGTTATGATGGCTACGGTGGTGGAGGTGACTTGGTAAGAAGTTGTTGCTCAGATGGATCTGACCATGGGCTCACCCTGGAGAAGATCAACTCACTATGGGTGGGGGGACCTTTCTCTTCTGCACTGGTGAGTTACACCATACAACAGGATCCAACCAAGGTCTCCTCCATGGTCATAACACTGATTTCACCAAATTTTAAATCATTTATCCCATGTTGCTGTTCCTCTCCAGGTGCTTTTGCATAATGAAACATTCTCTATATATTAATAGAGTAAAATATTCAAACTGGGCCAAAGTCTTAATGAAAGTTAAGATGTCGCAGCGATTGCCCATGCGAGAATAACAAAATAATAGATATTATCATTTTACATAGCTGTGAATCCAGATGAATGTCGCTACCATTGGTAAAATCACTCTGGATTTACACTTGCATAGATGACAAAAAGCCTCTGGTTTGCTGATTTTCCAGAACCCTGATCCACGTACTCAGTCCAAAACATAGGTTTGCTGCCAAACTTTAAAAATTTTTAAAGTGTTTAAAAGGTAAAATATTTTCATAATTTAGAAATAAATCACATCGATTATGTAAGCTGAGGGTTGCATTAGAATAATTTCAAATTCTGCCTGAGCCTTTGTGAACCTGTCTCACAACAATCAGTTGTTTCTATGTTAAAATCAAAACATGAAATGGTTTAAAACCAGCAGGAAATGAAACTGTCCGTGGCTCCATTGCCCAAACACAACAAACTGCAAAGAATACCAAGAAGGAGATGAGAATGATTTATTTTTTTTTTAATGTTTTTGGTTTTAATAATCTGAGGTTATTGAGGCAGATGCGTAGCTTAAAGATACTATTATTCTGATATAGCTACTTTAAGCACAATATATGAAAAGGCTTAGTGTCAATTCATTGCATTAGTTAATATTCCCGCTTTGCCCCTGAAAAAGTGAAGCTACAGAGGCATGTATTTGTGGTTTACACTTTTCATTTAAATGCTAGGGCCATAGAGGGTTAACTAATTCTGGGTGATACAATAACCGTTCTTGCTGTCTTAAAACTGAGCTCCTCAAACCAAACAAGGCGGCTCAGAACAGACTCCTTGGCTCCAAAACACTGCCCCTTTGTGAGCTTTGTCTTGTTCTGTGTCTAAAAGGAAAGTTAGTTTTTTATCTCCAGCTCCTCCTCTGGCCTCCCGGCTTCTATTTCAACAGTGTCACATTGTGCATTTCTTGAAGGATCTAATGAGTTTGTAGAGAGCAAGAAAAATACAGGATTTGGGGGGAAAAAAACCACCTGTGGAAGATGCCTAAGAACCATGGCACCAGGATAGCAGGTTGGTGGAGGTCACGGCTGTCCCAAGGCTGGCAAATTACTACAAATTTAACTTTACTGCCCTTATTAGTCAAGGATGTGGAACTTTTCCTGTTGTCATCTAAGTCAGCTATTTCCTCTTGTCAAAGGTCTGCAGGGGGATGACAAAAAATTCACTGGAGTGAACTTTGCTATTTTCCATCCAGGGGAGCTGTGGGAAAAGGTGCTGGGGATGGACTTGGTCCTGGTTCAGTCCTGCAGAATTTGCTCCTGCCATGTCAGATTGGCACCGCGGAACCCAAGGTGTCGACATGGACGGCTTTTTGAGGTATACACTTCTTTCACCTCAAATTATTTGTCTCCAGAAGAGCAGTCACTGACGGACTGGAGAGTTCAGGCCAAAAAAAATATAAAAGACAGAAAAAAAAAATTCCTATTTTCAAAGCTACACCTCCTGGGGCTTTCTGGGTCTGAAAACTGACAAAATGATCTAATAACAAGGACTATAATAAGAAGGTGGATATTTAAAGAAAAGAAAACCCCAGAAAATGGAATCGGGTGGTTTGGAAAACCCAAAATAACTATACTTTTTATTTAGGTATTTATTTTTAAAATGTGGGAAAGAACTGGGTTTTGGTTAACTTTTTTTTTTTTTCCTTAATTTGTTATTGGTCAAGTAGCACACCAAACCCAAACATTTGCTTTGTTCTGCTCAGGAAATCTGGATTTAATTTTCTTTTCTACCAAGGCCATTTTGTGAGACCTGGGGCAAATCACTTAGCCCTTTGCGCTTCAGATTCCAATTAAGTAAAAAAACCATTATGATGTCAAGGCATGAAATATTTTAAGATGTTTAGGTATTACTGCAGTGGGAGTACAGGCATTTCTTAGACACCGGACTATTAATGTAATTTTGAAACTGGATTCTGCTCTGAGTTTGAAATATCACTGAGGGAGTTGGAGCTGAGCCTCTCTAATCAAGGCTGAATTTTGCACAGCGCAGTCATTTTGACTGGCAGGAGCCTTTTGCAAATTAGTTCATCAGTTTGGCCTGATGGATATTTAGACACTGCGTTTTGAGTCTAAATGTGTTGAATTAAGTTCCAAGACAAGGAAAGTGCAGGTGAAGAGAAACGAGTTCAAAGGAATTAATGGTTTGCGTTTTGAGCAGAGGGTGAAAAATAAATGGTACCAAGTGTGAAATGTAACAAAACTGATGATACTGGTAACATCTATTTAATTTTAAAGCCCTGAAGTCAGTGTGCTTTAGACATGCATTTGTGGGACTGGGGCTTTCATTAGCATATCATGTCACAGGATCACAGAATGATATGGGATTGGAAGGGACCTCTGGAGATCATCTAGTCCAACCCCCTCCCAGAGCAGGGTCACCCAGAGCAGGCTGCACAGGAACGTGTCCAGGTTGGTTTTGAATGTCTCCAGAGATGGAGACTCCACCACCTCTCTGGGCAGCCTCTTCCAGGGCTCTGCCACCCTCAAAGTAAAGTTCCTCCTCATGTTTAGGCGGAACTTCTTATATTCAAGTTTGTGCCCATTTCCTCTTGTCCTGTCCCTGGGCACCAGTAAAAAAAGACCAGCCCCATACTCTTGACACCCACCCTTTAAGTATTTATAAGCATTGATCAGATCCCCCCTCAGTCTTCGCCAGACTAAAAAGACCCAAGTCCCTCAGCCTCTCCTCGTAAGAGAGATGCTCCAGGCCCCTCATCATCTTTGTAGCCCTCTGCTGCACCCTCTCCAGCAGTTCCCTGTCTTTCTTGTATTCATTATTTCATGTATTTCAGTGTCACTCTGAAATACATGAAACTGTATTTTTATCCATATAGATTCATGCATTTTTTTTCCCTTTTGGGGACTCCATTTTACAGTAAAGAAATCCTGTTGCTTTGTTATGCCCTCACTATTCAGCCTCCTAAGGTCAGTGTTCGCAGCAGTATCACTACCACATCGTCTCTTCCCTGAGAGGCAGACTCTGTAGTACGAGTCTCTTTATCTGACTGCCCTGCTCCATTTTTTCAGTCATCTTTTCAGTCGGGTCTCATTTTTCTCCTCTTCTTGTGTTGCCTCCCAATCTACTTTGATTTCCTCCCCCTCACCCTTCTTTTTTTGGTCTTTGTAATTCCAGCTTTGTCCCAGCAGCTCATAAAGAAGGGGAAAGAGAAAACATCCAGGGAAAAATAAAAACTGCTGAGCTGTCTCTGTAAATTTTTGGTGTGGTGCAATGGCTGGTCAGGGTCAGAGAACAAAGATCTTTCCATGAATAACATGAAAGTTTCAGTTTGTACTGGCCTCCGCTGACCCTTCTTTTGCTTTGTTGTGACTTCACTTCCATCCGAGCGTGGGTGAGATTGAATACAGCGGTAATGCCACCAGAATGCACTAAAAATTACACTATTGGAGGACCTCGGGTCTGCTGTACTTGGCATTGAATCTCGTAGTATTTAAAAAGATACCATAAGAAATAGTATCTGTGATATCAAGTGATGCTGGATTTAAGCTACAAGGCTAGAAACACATGTTTTATGTCACTGAAAACTGGGCAACAGCTGTTCTCCCGTGTTGTTATGAGGAATCCCTCTTTAATCTTTTTTGTTTGTAAAATACTTCTGTCATCTTTTTTTTTTTTACTGCAGTTCCAGTACAATTTATATCTCAGGAAAATCATACAATGGGAACGGATTTTATAGCATCACACAGTCAAGAACTTTTGGCAGTCGGTGGTATTTAAAGGGACAGTGATAAATGACTGCAGCAGACGCAGAATTTTTCCCATCACTTGGAATCCTCAGCTGGGACCAGACTGTGGGCCTTGAAAATCTGCTTTTGAGCCCCACTCGCTGATCCTGGGTGCAGGAATCGCTGGGCTACATTATGGTTTTTTCTATTTACATGGATGGTTTAAGGCATTACCATCCCGGTGAGGTGTTGGGAAACCTGAGAAAGTCACAGGGGATGAAAACGGGCTTGTCCAGAAAGCAATTCAGGGCCTCAAGGAGAGGCTTCTCACTGAAGCACCTGCAGGACCTACAGCTGGAAAGCCCAGGTAGGTCTCCCTTATCACGCACAGCAGATGTTGGCTTGCAGTCACGTTCATGAGCCACGGACTCGGGACTCTTTATCCTCCTGTAGGCATTTTGAAAAACATCACTCATCTCCTTCAGCAAAACAAGAACAGAACTGGTGCATTGGGTTAGAGTAAAGAGAAGCGTAATCTCCTACCTGTTCTGGGGGCATTTCACCAGGTAATGCTTCACTGTTAAAGAAAAAAAAGAAAAAGAAAGAAAGAAAATGTGGTGTCACACCATCACAGTTTATGAGTTACAACTGGGCACTGCTGAGAGTGTGGAGTTGCCAGGTTGTTACACTGGGAGAGCTGCTAATGGTCACCATACATTATGTTGTGCGTTAAAATGTATTCTGACTCAAAGACGTAGCTGGGCTTTGGAGCGGGGAACATATCAACAACACCAAAAATCTGCTGTGGAAGTGCTGGGCAGCACACATTCCAGCGGTCAGCCCAGCCAAAAGACAGCTTGCTAAGGAAAAGTACAGCAGGCCAGTAATTTTACTTTGAAGACTTTTTATTTCCCTTGTGGTGCCTCTATTTATTTCCAGAAGCCTGAAATAAACCATTCACCCACAGGAGCCACTGCTGTTCCTAACGTAAGCTAAACTGTGGGCTCAGGCATAAAGGGATTGCCTCCTGGGGTCACATCAGAGGTCCAGTCCAGCCACTCTCCTGTCTCCGATGGCTGTGTGTGAGCTGGATAAATCCTTCTGCTTCCTATCACTTTGAATCTGTAGCCCTGAGCCAGGGCAACTCCCCTCCCCGCAGCCTTTTCGGAGCCAGGGTTATTAAGATGCTCTTTTGTGGCTTAGTGGCTTCTGTGCTCTGCCCAAGCTCTGCCACGTGCTGAGCGTGGAGACACGCAGGCAGGAGGAGAGGCTCTGGCTCTTCTGGCCAACTTACTGCCAGCTTATTTCTCAGAAGGAAAGGAGAGTGCATCCCTGAGCCATGATGGGAAGTTGAATACAACATAGACCCCACCCTCCCTTCATGTTCTCCGTTCTTTAAGAGGCCATGAAAACCAGACAATGGTGCACTTATGTGATCATGCCCGTCTCTACAGGAAGGTTTTCATAGAATCACAGAATTGCTCAGGTTGGAAGGGACCTTTCAGATCACCCAGTCCAACCATCAACCCAACACTGACAAAACCATCACTAAACCATGTCCCTCAGCACCACGTCTGCCCAGCTTTTAAATACCTCCAGGGATGGTGACTCCACCACTGCCCTGGGCAGCCTCTTCCAATGCTTGATAACCCTTTCAATATAATTTTTTTTCCTAATATCCATCCTAAACCTCCCCTGGCGCAATTTGAGGCTGTTTCCTCTTGTCCATTGCCTGTTCTTTGGGAGAAGAGACTGACCCCCCCTGGCTACACCCTCCTTTCAGGGAGTTGTAGAGAGCGAGAAGGTCTCCCCTCACCCTCCTTTTCTCCAGGCTGAACACCCCCAGCTCCCTCAGCTGCTCCTCACAAGACTTGTGCTCCAGACCCCTCACCAGCTCTGTTGCCCTTCTCTGGACATGCTCCAGCACCTCAATGTCCCTCCTGTAGTGAGGGGCCCAAAGCTGGACACAGCACTCGAGGTGGCGCCTCACCAGAGCCCAGTACAGGGGGATGGTCACTGCCCCAGTCCTGCTGGCCACACTGTTCCTGACACTGGCCAGGATTCCTGTTTGGTCTTACCTAAATTCTCCCGTTCTAAGGAAGCCACACAGCTCCTAGGGGGCTGCGGTTTAGTCCTAAGGGTATCTGCCTCCACTCCCTGCATGTGGTGGTGTGGTGAGGTGGGGCAGGTTGTCCTCCTTGTGGTGGTGTTGAAGCCAAGGAACTTGGGGGAGGAAGCTGGAGTGGTGGGAGAGTGGAGAAAGCTGTTGGTGTCCCTGTGATAGGAGTGGGTGACTGGGGAGGTTCAGGGAAAAGCCCTGATGGAAATTTGCCTAGCAAGGTGAGGTAATGAGATTGTTTTGGATGTCCTAGGCTCCTGACCTGACATCAAGGGGAAGAGCAGAGCCAGATTTCTCTTGGAGGACCTCTGAGGAAGATGATGCTGCAACCATCTCACTGAAGGTGGAAGACGGCTGTACCTGGAGCCTACCTGGAGGCCTGGGGTGATGCAGAGAGAGGACTGCTTTGCTGTCCCTGTCTTTCCTCCCTTCCTCAAGGAAGGATGGGCGGATGGACTTTAGGATTTCCCTGCAGGCTCTTTTCACATGAACACCAGGATCTGCCTGGTGCAGCCCAGGATGGAGGTACAGAATGCCGAGGATGGAGAGGAGGTAAGATAACACTTTTTGAGGAGAAATGCCTTATTTTAACAGTCTGAATGGGAGAGCACTGCTGTTGGCTGACAGGGTGGGTATCTTGTGGTCAGACCCTAACCCCCAGAAGGTGCCTCTGGAGGGGGTAGAAGAGTGTTGAGGGAGGAGGGGGCTGTTTGTGCACTGTGTCCATACGGATGAGCGGAGAAAGTACCTCCCAGGGACCTACTGCTCCCTGAAGCAGAGCTTCAGGGCTGAGCTTGCCACCATGGCCCAGCAGTCATGGGGAGAAAAAGCAATATGAGGCTGGTGGAAACCGTGTCCATCACTGATGCTTCTTCCACCACCAGAAATTTAATTCCCTGATGCTTTACGGAAGGCTGGAAAATACTCTGATCAAGTGGACGTAGCTGAAAGGCTTGCCTGAAAATCTTGTCTGTTGTATACTGGCTGCCTGTCTGCCAAGCTTTATTCATTGAACCCATAAGTTTAATGCTGCCAGTGTTTAATGGATAATGTTCAAAATCTAAATAAAAAATTGTTGGAACCTGAAATTATTCAGATATTAGGGTGGTGAAGAAGGGATTTTGCAACTCAGAAAAAAAATTACTTTTTCCCTGTTATATATATCTATTGCATTCTGTATTATTTCTCTATTTAACTGGTGTTGGCTCAGTGTAAAGAGACCTTTTCTGCAAGCTGCTTGTATGCTGACACCAGTGTAAATCACCCAAACCAGAAGCAAAATCCAGCCCAATGTCTGCTAAAGAAAAAAATGGGATACATCTGCGTGTCTAGTGCTTGTGGCCTCAGGGTGACTCACCATGACCAACATACTTAAGCGTGGGTACTCCCTTGGCACAAAACCTTTGTCATCACTTAACAGGGGAGGAAGAATAACATTGATCTTGCTCCTTCCCCTTGGCCAGCAGAGTTGTTGGGCTCAGTTAGAATCAGCGTTACTCTACTAAGCACACTAACGGGAAGACAGAGCCACAGCCTGAAATGTGTTTGCGGTCAGGCAAGGACTTCTGTATACATCTATTTTTGGTTTACGTGTCTTCTCCTTTGTGTATCTGAGTCACTCATTCCTTCGTGGTACGTGTGTCGTGCTGAAGAGGCAGCAAAGTCACAACTCTCTCCAGTCATTAACAGGACAAATCACTAACCAAATGCTTTTTTGAAAGCTTCTGTTCAGACATGGTCCTTCTGCTTTCCTCTAACATGGTGGCTGCGAAGCATCTCATCCTCACAGCTCGGGTGAGCTCTCCAAATAACCCACTTTTAAACTAAAATAAAAGTAGAGCCTGCACTGGTTATTCCACAGATCTGGAATAGCGCTTTTCATTACAATAGGGCTCCTTTCATTCAGATGTAGCCTCTTTGAGAAACCCTCTCTGAGGATGAGAAGAATGAAACACTAATCCTTGATCTTGAAAGATTATTATGAAATGGCAGATCTGAATGATGAAATGATGCTTTTATTTCAAAGAACGCTACAAATGAGAGCATGGTAATAACAACTCCCATATTCCCGAGAATACTGAGAGCTAGTCAGGAAGGGAGAAGAAAATAGAAGAGAGTAAGACTGCTTTGAAACCCCTCTGAACGTCCACAGAAATGTCACTTGTGCAAAACGTTAGCTAGATCTGATCAGAATGCAATGTAATGATACAGCGTTCGGTCACCTTTGAAAGAAGTTCCAACAACCTTCAATTTATGTTTCTGCACACCTGAAAGATTTTGGAAAGTCCAAAGCAAATGTAAAGTGAAATAGCTGTTCAAAGGGAGCAAAATGCCTTTGCTCTAGTTTTGCTGGCAGAAATGGTTTCTTCCACCACTTTTTTTTTTTTTTAATTGAAATCAAGGCAAGGAGATATTTCCTGCTTTTTCTGCGTTCTCCTTCCTCCCCCCTCTTCCTCTTTGGCAAGGGCCTCGCAAAATGACATTTCGCTCACCTGTGGATCTCCTCTTGTTCAGAAGTGACTGACAGAGAATGACAAGTGTGAAAAGGAGGACGCTGATGATTCCTATCGAGCACACAAACACCGCATAGACGTAGAGATCTGAAAGCCAAGCACAGGCAATGGTCAGTGTCACAGCTGTACCCTTCTCGCTTACAGGACAGAAACCAGTTACATCTGCAAGTTCTAAATAGACCCCAGCCCAAAAGATTTAGGGTAATAGTTCATAAGTAATTTAACCCTCCTAAAACTTTCATATAGTATCCTGCTCAGTTTAAAACTTGGCTGAAATCCCCGTAAATGCAAATTGGTGTAGTAACACTAAGAGGGCTTACATTTGGGAGGGAGGAAAGGGCTGGTTTTTTTCTTTCCTTTTTTTTTTTCTTTGTTTTTTGGTTGGGCAACCGGAAAACAAAAGAACTTCAGCTGGATAATTTCCCAGTTCAAACAGCTGTACTTTCTCATTTAAAAAGAAAAAAAAAAAAAAGTGGAGGGGTGGGAGGGCTGAATGGTTGAGGAAGGAGGACGAAAGTCTGAGATTGCTTCCTTTGGTGGAAGCACTAGCTTGAAAATTTTGTAATTTTTTCATAATTTTTTTTTTCCACTCTACGGCCTCAGTCTCCCTTCGTGGCTCGCATTCAGGTGCCATAACACATTCCCAGTGGAGGTGACAGGAGTTGTACCGTGGCAGATCAAGAGGGAGTATTTTGTTCAGAAGGAGAAATCTTTAATGACTTATTTCTGCTTTTACTAGAACTCTAAATAGAGTACTCTAAGGATGCTCTACCCATTAATGTCTTGAAATGTCCCTAGGGAGGTATATTGGCTTCTTTCCTGCTTTACAGAGAGGAAACTAAGCCTCGGAGGTCAAGTGTTCTTGCAGAAAATAGCGTTGCTGGAACTAGACCCCTGACCTGCAGTTCTGTGCTTTGTTGCCCTTATGCAGGACAGCAATATAGTTTGCAAACTGTAGGATGATTTCTCAGGGAAGGTTTGAGTTTGCACAGGAACTAGCAAAATTGGTCCTGATTGGGACACTTTTAATTGTCCCGTAGCATTGGATTAAACTGACATCTTGTACGGAACCAGTAGCAGTCAGATGCACCTTACCTTCAAAAAACTTCCAAGATTCATGGTTTTTCTTGAAACTGGGATCATCAGATGATTTTGATGAAATCACTGAAAAAAGAAAGAAAACAAATATGACATGACAAGAACTGAAAATGTGTGGCATAAAAAGTTGAGACCTCTTGAAGTAAATGTAGTTCCGCCTTAGACTTCAGTGCACCAAGATCTTGCTTTATCTCACAGGGTAATTATCTTTCAACGAAACCCTTCAGTTATAAAACAGAATTATAAAAATCAAATCTCATCTGGCTTGGCACCCCCCATGAGTGCTGTATGGCTTGAGACTGCCTCCCCGTTGTCATCTTATTCTAGGAAGATGTAACGTGTGGCTCTTCATCTGAAAGTTAAATGCAGTGAAGAACAGCAAAAGAACAGAAACACACTTTAGAAGAGCTGAGGCCTTAGAATAGGGTGGCCGTGTGCTTATAAATTCTGTAATGGCTTTGTGGGGAGTGTCCCAGGGAGAAAGCTGTCAATAATACTGTATGCAGCTGGTTTTATTCCAGCTCTGTGCTCTCAGTTACGTAGAACTTGTACCTCTAGGGTTGCAATTTGTGTTCTGTCCCAAAACAGGATACTTTTTAGAGAGGAGATGAACAACTTTTGCTCAAGAGGATGGGAATTTAATTTCCCTTGTGGTTATTATGAGGGATTTAAAACACTGTAGTCTATTGCTAAGACTTAGAGGTTAAGGAAAAGTAATATTTGGAAGAGCAGCAACTTTACTGAAGGACACGGCTCTGAAGGCTTCCTGAGAATGACTCTGCCACTTTAGGCAGAGCTTCTTTAAAAAACAGGGAAGTCATTCTAGCAGTGCTTGACACCGAAGTCATCTCTGTGGACACGATAGCGTTTCCCCAGCTTCAGGACTGACCCTGTAGGCTCCCGATTTGGTCCAACCTGCCTTCCTTCCAAAAGCCTGGTGGATGTCCCTTGGCAGGTTGAACTGGCCTGCCATTCCTACAACAGTGCCCAAATAACACACTGAGAGACCCCAAGCAAAAGCACTGCTCCTGAGTTCCTTTTTCTTCATACTTCCCTCAAAAGTTGGCTTCTGTGCCATGCCTTTTATATATACACGGATATGATACCTGCCTACCTGAAAAAACCCACCCATGCATGCATGGACTTTCTGAAGCGTGTCCAAATGCTTCAGAAATTGCCTATCTGAGCTGGAAAGCTGAACGCATCTACTTACCCTCGGTGTCCTTGGCTTAGATGTAGGAACAGACTTGGCTGAACATCTTAACTAACATAAACTGCTCTGTCACTGCTCTATCAACGACCACTGACCAGTGTAGAGCAGCTTAAGTTCTCAGCTGGCGTAATTCTGCGGGTGGGATTTTTTTCCCTGAGAAGAAAGACTGCATGACCACAAGTTGTCCCAGCTCACATCTATAGCCTAGAAGAGGGGATGGCTGAACGTCTATGTTCCGACTTGGTAAAGAGGGAAAATAGCTTCAGATTTTGTACAGAATTGCCCTCTCTGTTTCAGGAGGAGGAGCAGACGACAGAGCTCTGGGCAAATTGATGGATGTCAATGTTATAACAGTTGTACAACCCAGCGCTAGAATCCAAATGCTCTAGCTGCTGGATGACTATTCAAAACCCTCTCCTCTCTCCTCAGCCCCAGATTGTTTATACATGCTGGCATTTTTTGATGACATCAGATTAGATGACCTCACTTATGTTAATCCATCATTTTTTTCCCTGCTAGCAATGGAGCAGGAGTCTGGTGGCGTCCTCCAGATTACCAATGAGGTCTGAACGTCCAGGAGAGGTCCACGTGGGAAATCATTAAAGAACAAGTATCTTACTGAAAAGGGAATTCATTAAGGAGTGCCCTGTAGGGATGTGAAGTGTGGGGCTAATTCAAAGGATATGGAACTGCTTTCGGGACTAATGAAATCTTCAGCTCAGTTGTGATAAATGATGTGAAGAGCAACCTGAATATTTTAACAAATCTACTCATTTGTTACATGAAAGCATCACACAGGCAGATTTTTGACAAGTATTTTAGAATACCTTCCCTGGGAAAAAAAAAAAAAAAAAAAAGGCTTTAGTTCTTTTTTGTTGGGTTTTTCGGGCATAACTGCAGAGACATTAACTGGAACAAAATGTTAGACAAGACAGCAACTGTGATTTGTTTGAATACTGTTACCTTATTTGATAAAGCACAAGCAGTACAACTTAAGTATCCAAATGCTTCAGGCAATTTGTTTTGCTCCTTTTGCTGCGTCCTGGATCTAACTGCAATACAAGTAAATCCCTTTGCAATAAAAAGTGTAACTGATCATACTATAAAACACAAAATGTGTTTGGAAGAAAATTTCCTTGAAAAGCCCAAGTGTTACCACGGGGGAAACTGGAGACTTTATCGCCGCTCTGAAAAGAGTTGTCTTCCCTCCCGTGTGCAGCGAGTCCTGTGGCTCACAGTGCATTAACCGACTGCGAGCTAAGGCAGTCCTTTGCTTCCAGTAAAGAGAATTTTAGCAATAAAACAGTTGCTATGGTATTTAAAGCGATGTCATTTTTCAGATGTCCTTTAGTATCTTTGATCTGGATTTAGTATTAGAAGAAACACTCTTTTGGAGGGTCCGGGGTGGTCTCAAATCCCCGCTCTGATTATGTATTCATAAATCATACTAAAAATCAGGGAGGGAAGTAGTATTTAAGGGCTGGAGGGAAAAGTTTGAGCATTCCTTCTTTGCAATAACTAACTTGATCTGAACCCCACACTTTAGCTAGGAAGAGCAATGGGAAGTTCCTGTGTTACAGTTAGCAACAGCCTGAGCAGCTATGAAAGATGCAGAGTGGCTTTTCGTGAGGAGGGGTACGACGGGTGGTCTGACAGTATTTTATATTGCTTTTCCTTCTGCTGCCATTTACCTGGAATATGTCATTCCCTTCCCAAGCACTCCTGACAAATCCGTATGTTTCTCTATAGGCACTTAAGAAATTCCATCATTCAGTGAATGAGAAAACACTCTTTAAAATGCTGACCTGCCGTACGAAATGACACCGTCACAGGAAAACCCTGAATTCTCCATCTGATTTTCTGTCTATTTTTCCTTTTTTTTTTTTTTTTTTTTTTCCTGACAGCCTGCTACTTGTTCTATATCCCTTGGATACATCCGTTGGTCTATTTCGCAAGTCTTTCATACAAGAAACACATTTCTTGTTATCCCCTCCACCTTTCAGTGTACTGCCCTTGGAGACGGCTGCTGGCCTGGCGCAGAGGATTTGAGGGGAAGGGCCGGTTTAGTTTAAGCCCCCAGCTGCAACAGCACTTTCCTCCCTCACTGCTTCTCTCGGTGTCTTGACACCAGACCTGGCCCTCTCTAGCTCCCATCCTTCAAGTTATCCTCAGAATTTCCTCCCCATAGCACTGGTAAAAGGTGTGGTCTATCCTCTAGGAGATTCTGGGACTGTATGGTGACCTCCCAGCCCTGCAGGCTTCAGCCCTGGCCATCCCCTCGAGGTGCTGTTGGAAGTAACACCACCTGGTAGTTGCTCTCAGCCTCTCCTCTTCTCCTCCAGCACCGTGTTTGAACCTCTGGTTCTTTGTAGGTTGAGATGAGACCCTTGGCTTCCCTTCCCCACACCAGTCGCCAGCTTTGCCCCTTCCCAGAGGCTGAGGCAGTTGGGGTGACCAGTCCCCCTGCTTGCCAGTTCCTTCTTGGCACTGGCGGAATCTCTCCTTTCAGCCAAATCTAGAGGGTGAAGGAGGAAGAGATAGGGAGAGGAGGAGGAGAGCCAGTTCCAAGCCAAGCACAGGAACAGCGGGGAAGAACAACTGCTGAGCACCAAGCAAGCTAGTGCCTGAAGTTTGCAGGTCTGAATCCTGCCTGCAATAAAGTTCCATTTCCTATCCCTGTGTGGTTACAAGACTAACCACTGTGTCTTGGCTCCAGCCACCCAACGTGGGGTCAGTGCTTGTAAAACTTAATGCCCTCCAGAGACCGAGATGGCTGAGTTCAGGAGATGTTGGGCTGTAGTGTTTTTACTCCTCGTCATTCAAAAACAAGAGTGAAAACAGCAGCAAAAATCAGACAAGAAACTGCTCTTTGAGCTGTGAAGCTAATGAAACCTGTGTGACATACCCTAATGGCTCCCCTCTCCACAGCAACCTTAGTACACCTCCTCCTATGGTATGTCCAGGAGACCCAGTCTCCAACATGGAAGGTCACTGGGCACATGGCAGCTCAAGAATAGTAACTACCTTTTTTTGTTCTTACAGCTTTCTTTCAGTGAGGAAGTTCACGCAGACGTTCTCTCCCTCCCCGCAGTCAATTTCACATTACTTGTACAACCTTAATATCTTTAAGGCCGTTATCTCATTACAATCAGCCCATGAATTCAAAAGGGTGCAGACTAGTTACTGTGATCACGTAGGCTTTGGTTTCTTTAGGATACCAGGTTATGGATTACATTTGGTTGCAGGATTACATTTCCGACCCATGGTACTGATTGCTCTGGTGATTTGTATTTAGGAGCCTAATGAACTTTGGTGACATTTTCCTTTAAGTCCCACTTCCCTGGTCTTCTGTGCAAAAGAAGACACACACAGCTGGGGTCTGGGTGCTGGAGGGCTGGGCTTTCCCTGGTGGAGACAGGTAGGGTTCCAGTTTGGACTTGGGTCCTGCTCTGTCACTATTTATATTTCCGACTGTCGGCAACCAGGAATTAGAACAAAATCCCACATGAATGTCTCAGAGGCTTTCCAGACAACTTTTGCATACCCAGTAAGACCGAACAGTTTAGACTTGGATTTTCTTGCTGTTGTTTAAAATTGATCCATGGTGTTTCCTATTCATCTAAACAGAACTTCAGCTTTGGATTGTTAGTGTCTTTCATTATTGCTAGTAATAATCAGCTAATTACGTTATGTTAATGCCACCATTTCTCAAGGCAGGTTTAAACATTGCTGGTCAACGTGAAGCTGCTGTTTATCTCTTGTTATAGTGTGTTTTTCACATCTTTGTTCTCGTACTTCTGATAGATCAAAATCAAAGCGTGTGATACCTGAGAGGTATCCACAGGAGGCCATACCCTCACAAAGATTAGGTTTTGTTGTGACATTTGTCTCCCTGGTGTGTGTATAATCCAAAAGTGATACAGAAACCTGGATGACACCAGTGAAGTTGATGTTGAACAGAATGTGCTTTGGATAAAGACTACCTAAAAGTGTTTGAATCTATCTTGAAAAGGCCTGTAGCCAACAGAACTCCCTCAGAGCAAAACTGGTTTCAGAGGAGAGCTAGGGTCGCCTTCCCCAGAACATAAACTGGATACATGGGATTAGGGTTTTCCCAGCTACAGGAGTAACCTTTGCAGTCTACACACAACAATAAATTCAGCGTCAACAGCAATGGCAGAAACTTCATGAAGCGCAAAGAGAAGGCCCGAAGAGAAGACCTGTTTTCAACTTGGTTCAAAACCCTCCCTCATTTCTGGTCACTTCTTTATCTGAAGATCAATACCAGCAGGCTGGTTGCTGCTTTCCTAGCTCAGAGGGATGGAGCCCTTCTCCTATGAAAACAGGCTGAGAGAGCTGGGGTTGTTCAGCCTGGAGAAGAGAAGGCTCCGGGGAGACCTCATAGCAGCCTTCCAGTATCTGAAGGGAACCTACAGGAGAGACGGAGAGGGACTCTTTGTCAGGAAGTGTAGTGACAGGACAAGGGGTAATGGTTTTAAATTGGAAGAGGGGAGATTTAGATTAGATACCAGAAAGAAATTCTTTGCTGTGAGGGTGGTGAGGCACTGGAAGAGGTTGCCCAGAGAAGCTGTGGCTGCCCCGTCCCTGGAGGGGTTTAAGGCCAGGCTGGATGGGGCTTGGAGCAACCTGGTCTGGTGGGAGGTGTCCCTGCCTGGGGCAGGGGGTTGGAACTCGATGATCTTTAAGGTCCCTTCCAACTCTAACCATTCTATGATTCTATGATTCTCTGCTTCCTGCCTACAAGTGATAGAATCAAAAGTACAGAAGTGATACTCAAAATGCTACTCACCAACTGCTGCTAAAAGCAATGAAAACACCAAGAGAGGGGCAAAACATAGATCTAAAATAGAATGCTTCTATTTTGGACTGACCTGCTGCATATTCTTCAGAAAATAAGTTAATTTCTCCCTGTTCCTGTCTCTTTGTATTTAAATAATTATAGCATCTGTTTGTTCCTACTAGCAAAGTTGTAGAAACCTATAGCTGAATGTAAAGGAGTTTTAACTACTGTTATTCTGGTAAAAGGCAAAGGAAATAGACTATCTTCAACAATTCTACCAATCTTCTCGCTTTCTACATTTTATTATGGGCTGAATAAATTGCAATGTGCAAGTAAAGAAGTTGAGTATTAGGCTTTGTTCTCATATCCACACATAAAACTTAAAATAACCTAAATTCCGGTACCTTGTGGATGAACTTGCAAGAAAAGAAAAAAAAAAGGATCATGGCACAAGAAAAATGATAGAATTGAAATCAGTAGTCTCTCACCTCTTATTTCGGTAGCTGCTGTGCCATTTGACCATGCTGTCCACTTATTCCTGTGTTTGCCAATTTCCTGGACTTTGCATATATAATGTCCTTGGTCTGTTTGTTGGAGGCTTAGGATAAGAAATTTGTACATAGTTCCATGTTTCTCTTTCAGAAGATGCAGTCTTTGCTTGTGGAAATGGTGAGTATAATTTCCATAGTACTGGACAGAGCCAAACTTTGTCATTTTGATCATCAGGTACTCCTGGGTGGGTGATGCAGCGAAGACCCACCGCACAGCCAGCAAATTGTCCGTCTTTCTCTTTTGAGAAATGTGGCAGTAAAGGGTGGCATTATCCCCCTCGGAGTATCGCACGGTCGGTCCCGGAGAGACTGTCACATTTAAAGCCTCACAAACATCTGCGAAGGAAAGCAAAGATGGTGAGAGTCCTCTATATCGGCACAACAGCACCATAACCTGTCCCCTTGTGTAAGTCCACCCAACCGATGGCATCCCTTCATTGTGCAGAGATTTAATGAGCTTTCAGAACCCGACACCCACTGTCTCTCTGTGAATGTTAGAGATGGTATGAGGCTCTCCTTCGCTGAGTCTGCTCTAGTGCTCTTGCTGTCGCTAATTAATAAGACAGGGCTGAAGTGGACACCTTACTGCTGTTCATCACATCAACATATCTTTCATCCAACATCACATATCTTAAGTCATCTGAACAAGCGTTAATCTGAAACTAGCTTGGAGAAAGAGCCAAGAATGTCTTTTGGAAAGCTGTTCCTTGACCAGCTCTTCTGGCAACTTGCATCCTTCTTAGGACAGCCGGGCTAATTTGTTCCAATAGCCAGTTTATGCCCACTTGTTCCTGTGCCAACTTTAAGTTTAAATAAGTGTTTTCTTCTCTAGCACTTGCTTCCTAACTACATATAGAAAGCAATTATCTGGTATCTCAGCCTTTGCTATGTTGAGCTAAAGAAGTCAAGCTCTGTTAGTCTCCTCTAGTAAAGGGGTGTCTCCACTTCCCTATTCACCTTAGTTGCCCATCTCTGCATTGGTTCCAGTTGAAATTTTGGGTTTGATTGTAATTAATTTTTTTTTTTAATGTGGGTGCCTGGAATTATAGACAGTGTCTGGAAAGAAGGTCTCCAATGTCCAGTGAAATAGTCACGGTGCTCCCCAGATTTAACTGGCATATACCCTGCCTGGTGTATCCCACAATTATGTTGTCCTTTTTCATGATATTATCACATATATAATTAAATTATATACTTGGGCATTCTCCCTTCTTTGTCACTTGTGGTTCAGTTCCTAGCGTATCAGAGAAATTCTTACTAATACCCAAGTGCGTGGCTTTGCTTTACTGAGTTCTGCTCCACTTCTGTTACTTGGTCCTGTGTTTTTCCTACATTCTATCCCAATCTTATGCTAAATCGATAAGATTGTATAATTTCAATGTGCATTGCTTATGTTACTTCTTTTAGACATCATTTGTACAAACCTTACATGATGCTGTTCCGTAGATAATCACTGAAAGACTATTAACTTCCCTATACGCCTGTAACCAGCTCCTCATTTACACTTCCCCATGGCCTCTGTTTCAAGTAATATTTTCCTTATCGTAATCAAATGGTCATCTCAAGAGGCGTTAAATCTGTCAGATTAGTCCTTCTGACTACAAATTCAATTTAATCTGACATTATTTGAATGACAAAATATGACATGAGATTATACTGGGACAAATATCCAACCCAAACCATTCTATGATTCTGTGAAATTATTATTCCATTATTCTATTCATTTCTGACTCTTGTTTTTCCATTCTTCAGCATGAACCTAGCTTAGGCCAGTTGTTGGTCTCTCTGCTTTATTTCTAACCACGGCCAGGATTGGTGAAGGTTGAAAGAAATCCATAGCTGTTCATTAGAGGAAGATTTTTCTTTCCTGACCCAACTGATTTACGCTGGGCTGATTTTCTGAGGCATGGGAATCAACACTCAAGTTTATTTCCTTCCTAATATACGTTAAGAACGTTCTTATTAGTCATATCAGAGACTGATCTATTTTTGACCAATGGTATATGGTGGCGATGTGTTCCCTAAATGACTTGTAACGTGTAATCCATCGGTCTGATGGCATCCGGGAGAGAGAGAACCATATTTCAGCAGTGAGTGAGCAAGCACTCCCTGAAACGCACTCCGCAAAGCGTGAAATGGCCTCTAAATTGTGAATATTAAGCTTCCTGTTATGTGGATATCCTGTACCCAAATATTAATGAGAATTGTAACTCTGGGAGAATGATTTTTTTTTATTTTTTTTTTTCATATCTGGACACTTTTCTAGCACATCAGCTAGGAACGTTTTAACAAAGGGGATGAGCGTTTTGGCAGAGACTCGTCTGACATCAGCTCCTGAAACACAGACATACATTTATCTTCAAAATAAGCAAGTCAAGTATTTCCATTCTATTTCTGAAGGAGTATTGGAGGCAGAGGCACTGGTTTTATGGCCCCAGTGAAGCCATGAAATTGAGTGGCAAATTCTAACACCTTATTTAAAGTAAATCCACTAAATTAAAGAGGTTACACTGCAGTTGTTTGAGCAGAACCCTCTGAAAATTAATAGTATAATAATTACTTGGGGTAGTTTTAATAGAAAGCTCTACTGAATGGTGTGTGTTTTCTAAGTAGACATTATTTTTTCTTTATGAAGGAGAAAATAAGTTGTATAAAGAAAGTTTGGAGGTTTTTTAAAATTTCTTTAAGAAACTGCAGCTAAGCATGGCCTAGATTATTGATATAATTATCTGTGCATGATGTTTGCGTGTGCAATTCATGTAAGTGCCAAAGCAAGAGATTATTTTGGATTGCAGACAGCACACAAGTAGAACAGGATGTTGAAATTGAAAATTAAGGCTGAATACCACCAAAAGCTTTCCAGGCATGAAACTTCAGTTATTACTTGCTGGAGTTGCCTGACCTTGGTGCTTTACAGGCAGACGTGAAGATAAGACGGCTCCCTCTGCCATCAAAATAAAATTATATTTTGAAGGTTGTGCTGCTCAGGAAATAAGGAATAACTTTAAGAATTTCAATACTTTTGGAGGTCCTCATAATTACTTAGGCTATAAACGTTTAATAAATAATTCATAAAAACGTGGTTTGGGTAAATGAAAAACACAACCGTTTTCTACTGAAATTATGAACACGTCGTGAAAACTGTAAAGAAAAACAATTATGTCATTTTCCTGACATGTGAGCTTCTTGTTTGAAAAAGCTGGCTAGGATTAATTGTGGAATAGAGTCCCAAAGTAAAAGGCAAAAAGAATCATTGCTTAATTTGAAACTAGGCAGAACTTAGTGCCAAAAAGTACCCAAGAGAAAATACAGAGGAACTCAGATATGGTGACGATGGAAGCCTCTGCAAGAAGATAAAGCAGCATTGTCTGTGGCGTCTCTGATCCCTTTCTTGCTGTGTACACTCATACAAACATTGGCATTTTATACCTAAGGCTTCTACTTCTCCTCTGGGGACATCCCTTTTTATCAGGAAATATCAAATTTTGCATCCTTTGTGTTGTCTGATGAGTGGGAACCCGTCTCCTCTTTCTTCTGGGGCTCCTGCTGGTGTGGCAATGGGGCGAGTTTGGGACATTTCCTGATGCCTTTGCCATGATCTCATCTTATGTTGAACAGGGTCAGGTGACGCTTTATGAAAAACATTAAAAGTGTCCATGTGACTGTCCTCCCACTGCCACTGGAGCAGGAACGATGGTGGATTCTGGAGGAAAGAGGTCATTTACCTCTTACGTGGAGAGGAAAAGCCTCATTCACGGCTCCCAGACACCGGCAGAAATGTTCCTCCTGCCTGTAGCAAGCGCTGGATCAACCCCAAAGTGAGGTTTTACCCTTGTAACGGGCTCCTCGCCAAGGCAGGAGACTCCTCCACAACGTGAGAGCAGGCTCGTGTGCCAACAGAGCACTGGATTTCTACACTTCAGATTGCTGCTTGAAGTGGGGAAACACTGGTTTTCTTCTCCTGCCTTCCCAGTACAGTGTGATGTACCCGCTCAGGTGGAGCCCACCACAAGAGTTTTAGTCTTGCTTCTGCTTGGAAAGGGAAACTATTTATAGAAAAGGGGAGGAGAGTGAGTCAAGGACTTGAGGATTCCTTTGCAGGGCGCTGAGTCATCAATCACGTCTTTCCCATTTGTAATTAGCTCGTTTAGTTGCCCCCATCCCGATGTTTTAGCTGTTTGTTTCTTGGGTACCCTCCACCTGCAGGTCTCACCAGCCTGTTGGGGTTCAGGGAAGGTCACTGTGGACTACTCTGGTTTGAAAAATCCTATTTTGAAGATAGTTGACTCTATATTACACAGCAAAACGCTTCCACGGCACCATCAGAAGTAAGAAATTACACTTTTAGCAGCCAAAAACCTGTCTGTGCCGGAAGAGTGGCAGGGGACCCACAGTCACTGCAGGGTCCCCACGTTTGGTGAGCAGTTTCAGCGGGGCTGCCTTTTGGTGGAAGAACCCCAGCTACTTCGGTGGAGATACTCACGAGTACTGGGCACTACTGCTCAAGATCCGAGATCAGTGTTACACATAAGCCCCTTTTCCTTCCTCCATGGGGACTGACTGGCAGAATCTACAATATTCCTTTTTTTTCCTCAGCCCCTGTGACAGCTTAAGGGACAAGAGAGGCACCTCGTCAGGGTAGGTGCCTTCTGGTCTTGGATTTCCATGACCAGAAGCATATTGGGATGGCTTTTACCCCTGTTGTAGTTTGTTCTGTGAAACAACGCTACTGTCAAAGCCTGCTTAATTTTGACTTCGCTACAACTGCAAAGTTAGAAGAGCAGATAGGCCAGGAAGAAGCAAAGCTCTTTGTTTAAATGAAAATAATTAGGAGCCTGGCTAGCAAGATCGCCAAAAGCAAGCAGCTGTTTTCAGTTGGAGAGGATCTGTCTGCGAGTTTCACAAGTCAGAGGCTCCTTCTCTGCGAAAGCCTATGAAGCGACTGAAGATGGACTTGAACCAAACCTCTGCCTCCACCATCTCCTGCCCTTTTTAAGGTGAAGATCCAAATCCAACTCTCGTTATTAACCGCGGATGAGCAGGGCTTCCCCGCTCCCTAACCCGAAGTTCGGATCCGGACTCTGTGTCCGTTTTTGCAGCTTTAGGACACCACGCTGGCCACCGCCCCTTTGATTTTGGGGGCAGAAAGGTCTTGAGCGCAGGAGGTTTCTTCCAAGTCACCTGTGGGTTCCGTTTCCACCGGGTGCCTATAGGATGAATGCCCCCGTGGAGAAGGCAATGCCCAATCTCCCCTCGCCTCAACTTTGCCCGGGCAGCTGAGCATTGTCCCGCCCGGCGCGGGAGGTGGCAGGGGACACATTTCCATAAACTTCTGCATGGGAAGAGAGGGGGGGGCGGTATTTTTGGTGACAGCGGCGTTGCGGGTCAGGTCGCCGTGCAGAAGCGCTGCTGCGGGGCGCCGTGGGGGCGGCGAGGGACCACCCCAGGCGGGGGGCGGCGGGGAGAGCCCGGCCGGCTGTGGGGGCAGCGGGGCGATGGGGAGGGTTCTGCCGGGCATCCCCGGCCGGCGCCCCCCCCCCCCCGCACCCCAACCTCTCCTGGTGCCCGAGCCCCGGGAGCCGCCGCGGCCCCTTCCCCGGTGCCCACGGTGCGGGGGCGGGGGGTGGGATCCGAGGGGCGAGCGGCAGCTCCAGGCGGAGCCCAGGGTCCCGCCGGCGGCCGAACTTGGAGGGGGGTGCTCCGTCCCGGCCGGGAAGGGGATGCCGGGGCCGGGCGCTGCTCGCCCGCGGTGCCGCTTACCTGGGGCCGGGGCCGTGGCCAGCAGGGCGGCCAGCGCCGCGGCCAGGAGGCGCATGGCCCGCGGGGCGCCGGGGTTCCCGTCCCTTCCCTCCCTCGCCGAGCTGCCTCCCTCCTCTCCTCCCCGGCCTCTCGCCTCCTCCCCGCCCGGTCCTCCCTTCTCCCCTTGCCTTTCATCTCCTCCCCTTTCTCCTCCTTTTTTTCCGCTTTCTTCCTTCCCTCCCTACTTCTCTGCTCTTCCCACCGTCCTGCCCCCCCACACCCCCCCGCCCCCTTCAACTTCCCCTCCTCTTTTTCTCGCCTTCTTTCCCTTTCTTATCCCCCCACCGTTCCCGGGCCTCTGGGGTGGCACTAGGGCTAGATAGGGGTGCTCCATCTCTAGTCCCCGTGGTCCCCCCCTGTGCACACACCCCCCCTGCCCGAAGGACATGGATCTGTGCAGATGGAAAGCGGGAAGCTCCCTTCTCCCACCACAGAAAGCCTCTTTGGGAGCGGGTGAGAGAGATCCTGTGGGCTGTGGGGCAGGGTGGTGGGACGAGGAAGGCTGTGTCATACATCCTCTCTGCTTTCCTGGAGGTGTGGGAAGTTTTTCAGGCCCTCACGGCTATTCCCCTCATCCCGCTCCTTAACTGGAACAGAACCACCGTTTCCAGGCAGCTCTAGCTAACGGCTGTCTCTCTTTCCCTGGGCTCTGTTGGTGGCAGGCTGGGGACAAGGGGGTCTGGCAGGCAGGAGTGGCCCTTCAGCAGGCATGGGGTGGATGCTTTAGGCTGTTTGGAGACCTGTACTAGGACAGTACCCACGGTGTTCAGGTGTTGGATGGATTTTACCCTCTCCTGTGGCAGCACAACCGCTGGCATTCACCCTCTCTTTAAAAAAGTTCTAAATTAATTGCTATAGCAGCTTAAGGTGCATCCCCCCCAAGGTTACTGGGCTTGTTTTGCCAAATAGCACTATGCTTCTTGGCCAGAAAGGAGAAGGGAAGTTGGCACCTGGGAGTCTACTCTTCCCCCTTGCCCCTTTTGCAAGTGTTTATCATTTTAAAAGCCCACAAATCTCCAGAGACATGGCCTTAATCCTTCTGCCAGCAGGTATCATGGGTGATGCCTGATTTTAGTGTTCACGTTGGGTGCAGTGTGGATGATACAAGCACTTTGGCATTTCTGCTTCCCTGGATCAAGCAATTAGTACAGATTTTGCTACTCCACCCCTCTCCTAGTAATCTATTGGGCAGGATAATACATGTCTGCTTTTAAGGATCACAGATAATTTAGCGTGTTCTTCATCTGATCCTTATGAGACCGAACACTGCCTTTAATATCAGGCAGTTCGTTTTCCCCAGGGACAGGCTTCTGCGTCCGTACAAACACTCCTCGCGAGAGCATGGCAGGTCTGGATTATGCACAGAACCATCAGCAGACGTGAGGAAACAGGGAGTTGTTGAAAGTTGTACTGCCTGGGGACCTAATTAAGATTTGTAGATTCGACTTCTTTAACACGGCAAAGGGAAATCCTATCAAAGAGATAAGCAAATTCAAAAAGAAACAGCCAAATTCACCAAAAAACTACCGGCAATTATTTAATTTGATGGTCCTGCTGGAAGCTCCATCTCAGGCAGTCCTTGGACTTGATTGCGGGGGAAACCAGGCATGGCTGATTTTGCATACTCTTTCCCAAAGCATTTGCTGTTTGCCATCGTTGGAGAAAAGATATTGGGCTGGATGGACATTTTAGACCTTCTCATATAATTCTGCTAGGCTAAGTCATGCCTCACTCCATAAATTCCTTCACTCTACAGATCTTTCAATGGTGTGTACAAAATACTGATGTAAAGATATCAAAAAGGACTGCCCAAGCTCTCGTGTGAGTGCCTGGACCCTACAGAGCTTAAAGATACACTATGAGAATCAGTATCAATGTTTGTCATTCTTTATCAGCCCATCCCAGTCACCGATGCACTAACAGCTCCTTTAATTGCATCAAGAACCCTAATGAGCTTTGGGACAGAGCTAGGACGATTGATTGGTGAGAAGGCTTCATACGGTGTATTTGCCTGTGACAGAAGATAGGTAGAAGAAGAGTCAGAGGCACATCTGGACTTCTCCAGTCTCCTGAAAACATAGTCTTTCTGTTTTGCTGCTTGTGATCTCTGCACCTTTGACAGTTCCCCGTGTGTTGTGGGTTCTCTCTTCTGTGTAGAATTATTTAGTTCATTTCTCCCCCACCGAAAGATCGCCATTAACATAACACAAAAAGCACTCCTTATTCTTAAAGGGATACTTCTTTTAAATGTCAGAATGTAAAGTGGTTTAGGCTGAGAGTCTTTTCTCCTTGTCATTGCATAAATAAGCTCAGGTGATGCTGCCTATTTAGTTGTGGGTTTTTTTACCAAGGTTTTAGCTTTTCTTTGCATGGCTAGGAACAGGACCATAAGTTTCTATGCAAGGGTCTCTCTCTTGCCGCTAAGGTGCCGCCAGCAACATTTGTTGGGCAACCCAGCACCTAATGTACCTAAATAAATCTGCATTTTGCCAGCTCTTGGGATATACTCGTGGGCCAGACAGCACTACTCAGGCTAGGGAAGTGGAAAAACGTAGACTGCTGACCTCCCGATCTTCTCAGATTTGCTGCTGACTTGTTGGATGATGTTACGCAGATCGGTTCCAGCCTCTGGGCTGCAGCTGGGTCATCTGTAACCTTTCTTCGTGCCTGGATTGGAAGGGTTTGCTAATGGAACTGGGGGGGACCTGCATGGAAGGTTGCAATTATGTGGTTTGCATTATTTCACCGTTAAAATCTTTCATCCCTTCAACCCATTTGGAGCAGCCCAGATGTTTCTGCTTTTGCAAAACCTTCACTCAAGCTTGTTGATGCCTTGTACCTGATACTGCCAGAGTTTACCCATGCACTAAAACTCCCAGGGGCCAAATGAAAGTGCAGTATAATCCCCTTTTTTCACCCCCCAGGCTGGGCACACAGCTCTGTAAGGCAGTGCACCCCCCCGTAGCCTCTCTGGAAGTGTGCTGACGCCTGCGAGCGGAGCCTCTGACCCGCAGGATACGGCTTTCTCGGCTTTGGCAGCACTGACGTGGCCTCGTTTCCTGCCGGAACGGGTCTGCCCTGATGTGGAAAGTGCTTACTCAGCGCTTTGGTGCAGCTGACACAGCTCAGACTGCCTTTTCCCGCAGAGCCTGGAGCCCCTCGCTCCCCAGGGGCAGCGTTATTGAAATCATCAGCCTCAGTTGCTCTGGGCCCCCCTTTGCCTCTCTGCAAAGTCACTTCTATCAGGGAACGTTAACAACAGGTTTTTGCTGTCCCGTCCTCCCTCCCTGGCTGCTATTCTTAACCTGTCTTCTTCTATTAAAAGGTCTCAGCTTCATATAGTGTCATCTGAGGACCACTGCAAAAGTCCATTGCAGTTCCAGTTCTGCTCTCCAAAGCTATTAAAATGTCGCTTTTAGCTGTCCGTATTTCTGGCAGTAGGTGAGCAAATGTCATGCTAAGATGGATTTCAAAGCCTTTTCAGAGCATTAATATGTTCTGGCTACGCATTCTCATTAGGCGCATGTCCCGTTTAAGACATTACTGAGTGCTTTGCTGTGGGCTACCCGCTGTGCGCCTGCTGATCCCACTCTGCTCGGCTCAGAACAGGCATTGACTCCAGAACCACACGGTCATTGAGAGTTTCCCTGACCATGCACCATGTCATCCTCTGTTTTGACTTGTCTGTCTCCCCAGATAAGTGTTGCCACCAAGTCTGAGGAAGCACAAGCCTCTCCTGAAGACTGAAGGGACGTGGTTGATCTGTGAAGTCTCCTGCCTCGTGGGATTTGGTCTGTGCTTTCTGCACACCCTGTGCTGGCAGCGTATTTAAAACTTGGTGTCCAGAATTTGTCTCCAGATCTTCAGTCTGAGAGATATTCCACTGCCTTATTGTCGACAGGATGTGTAAGAATGACTCTACTGGGAAAGCAATGACCCGTCTCTAGCTCAGTGCCCTCTTCCTGACTGGCTGATGGCAAATCATAGAATCATAGAATGGTTAGAGTTGAAGGGCACCTTAAAGATCATCCAGTTCCAACCCCCCTGCCCTGGGCAGGGACACCTCCCACCAGATCAGGTTGCTCAAAGCCCCATCCAGCCTGGCCTTGAACCCCTCCAGGGATGGGGCATGCTTAAAGAAGTGCAGTATGGCCAGGGAAAACACACTGTGTTCCCAGGAATTTTCCCAGGAATATTCCAGGAATACTGTGTTCCCAGGAGACTTTTCCAGCTTTGCTTTGCAACACTCACTGCCTCAGCAAGACGTTGTATCATCTCAGATGCTCACTGATGGGGCCCGACCATGCTACGTGTGCCTTTCTCTCTTCATTCTGGGCTGAAGAGACAGAATTTATTAGAATATCCCTCCTCCCTGGTCAAGGTGGCTCCCACAGTGCTGGATATGGCCCTGTTCGGATTGCAGCCTGGTGGTTACAGAGGGAAAACCTTCTTAGGTGAAGCTGATCAGGAAAGAATCACCGAACCTGCCCAGGGACACTCAAACAGCCGCTGCTGCCGACTGGTGCTACATGGCTGATGGCAGAATGAGAAACTGCGCATCTGAGTTGCAAGAGGTGAGATTAGATATTAGAAGATGCTTTCTACCCACAACGTCAGTGAAGGGCTGGAATAGGGAGGTGGGGGGCCCTCATTGCAAGAGGCTTTTGAATTCAAATATTTGTCAGAAATGGCCTAACTGTAGCTGATAAGCTTTTCAGAAGGATGTTGGACCAGATATTGGAAGAGATCTGAAGAACTCTTCTAGCTTTATTTTTTTTGATACTGTTTTATGGTCTTTCTCTCTCTGTTGTCTCTCTTGGTAGAAATACTAAATCCTTGAACAGGCCACAGAAAAGACATTTAAGCTCTTCACTTTTCACATCCCATAATAACATTTTGTCTCTGACCTACTTTGTCTTACTCAGGCACAGCATCTTGCTCTCTTATCTCCATTTTCTACCATGTCCCCCAAGACTTTCTTCTCTTTCTGCTTTTCTTAAGTTCAGATAATAAATCCTGCGTCTCTGTGTTCTGTATTTTTTTAAAACATTCCAGGCTGGAAACGAAGTACCCACACACATACCCACAGTGCAGTTTGTTGTCAGAAAAGCAGGGAATCCTTCCCTAACCTCAGGAATGTCCCTGGAAGACGTGCTTGCCTTTTCCTCTGTTGTCAGGAATGGTGTTGCTACACTTTGGCAGCCGCTAACTTTATAAAAAGATTCTTTAAACTTAAAAACAGGAGTAAAAACCTACTGTTTCTTAAGGAATTCTCTCAGTAAAGATCTTTACCAGAGACAGTTTCATCAGTAAGCACCAGTCAAATTTAGTATGCGATACAGGGTTGAGTAGTGGTCAAACTTGGACCTCTGAGCTTCAGGAGGAGTTATGGATGAGACAAGTGGTTATGTTTCCTGCTGAGCAGTAAAATAAGGAACAAATATCCATCCAAATATCCAGCAGGTCCATGAACTGCTTAAAAAGTTACCTCACTTGTTTTCCTAGGATCTCTCTGAAGATTTTTTGGCACAACTTTGAATAAACAAAATATTTGACTTTCATGTCCTTCAAATATTGAATATTTTAGGATATATTCTTTCTCATGTTGTAAATGAGGATGGACAGTGTCTACCTTTAAGTGAAAAATAGGCTGATAATGTAGCGAGTTAAAGGCATCTCCTTCGCATAGCTGTCAGGTGCCGAATATTATGTGTTCTTCATCTTCTTTCCTTTAAAGGTAAAAATAAGGAGCGAAAGAAATGCTTTATCTGTTCTTTTTTAAAGAACAGAAGTTCAGGTGCCATTTGCTAAATGATTCTTTGCAGAGAATATGAGAGAAGCCACATCTCGCATACCGTACATACCGTATGCTTGGATGCAGCCTTTAACCAAACAGAGACATTTTTCTTAGCGGTGTTGTGGCCACGTGGATGAGATGTAGAGTTGCCATATCACAAGATGAGCTTGCATTTCTTCCGTCTGAAAAGTTACCTCGTATAAACTCTCAAATTTGCACTACTTACTTATTTTAAAAAAAAAAATAAATAAAAAAGAATTTGATCTTTTTTCCTGCATTCCTCTCCTTACGTGAGAAGCCAATAGACAAAGTTCCTCGTGTGTCTGCCAAAGCAGGGAGAAGATAACTCCTTCAACCACAGGCCTTAGAGAAGCACCAAATTATTTGCACTGTTTGATGGAGGAGGGGAGGTCCTGACCCATTAAAATTAGTGATTTTGATGTGGTGAAGTAGCAGCCAGATCCCTTTTGGCTGTGTCCGGTCTGATTTGCTGGCTCCATGGCTACGTTGGACAATAGTCTGTGCAGGGCAGCGGGGACGTGGGCAGAATGACAAGTGAGCAGCCGTGAAATTCCTCTGTGCAAGTACAAAAAGGGGCTTTTCCTCTGCACTTTCTAAATGACAGAAAACCTGTATGGACGATACTCTATGACTCGGGCAAGACAGCTTTGAACTCAGGATTGTCCCCTGGAAGCGTGACAAATGACTTTTCCCACCTGTGAAGGTATTAAAAGCTTATTGTGTTGATTTTAAGTCAGATGTTGGCAAAGCTCCCTGGTGGTTTTTTTTTTTTTCAAATGGTGACTAATATTTGCTTAGTTGAAAAAGAAACCTCCTGGCAGAGAGCCTATGCATGGAATATTTCTACTCCAACTTTAAAGTCTGTCAAAAGGTATCAATAATAGGAGTGGAAGGTTTTGATGGAGATTGCTGATGGAGAATGCCAATAAGCAGTGTCTGGGTGCAATGGCAGAGGTGGTACGGCAATCTGAAACAATAAAATGTGAAATTTTAAAAAGGTCAGACATGAAAAACTTCCAGGAAATTGCCAGCAAAGTTTACGACGGCAATGCTGAGAGCAGCAGCAGAGCTGACAGGAGCCAGATTATACTGAGAGGCCAATTATTCATGGCTTCGTGTCTGCTGAATCTCAGCGGCTGCAGGAGGATGGGGGCTTTTCCTGCCACTTTGGGATTTGCTGGACAGGAGCAGGGAAAGACGGGTGTCATTTACTAATTTGGCACCATGGAGTTTTACTACATCCTTGAGAAGATGGTCCATGACAATACTTCATCTACTGTTTATTTTTGGGATCTGCCAGGAGAAAACGGAAAGCGGGGGGGATGTCAGAGGGTGAAACTTGTCATACTAAGGTCAGTGCATCACTCTTAGGTGAAGCACTTCAGGTTCTCCAAAATAATCTTCCGTTGGTCAGGGGAAGGATCACTCCTAGACATAGTCAATACCCGTTTTGCATTTTATGGGTCTGTAGGATTATATTTAGAAAAGCAATGCTGTTACGTGGAGCAGCAATTTTATCAAAACATACGTTGGCCACAGCAGACATTGAGCAAAGGCCTTCCAGCTGGAAGGGTTATTGCTGAAGGGTGTAAAATGGATGTCCCATGCTTGGGGTTGACTTCATCAGGCTGATGGAGGGGCTCGGAGGTTTGTGCGTGCCTGAGTGGCTATGGAGAGACACAAATAGAAAGGAGGAGGGCTCAGCTCCTTCCCTGGGACCCACAATAGACACCACACTCATCTTCTGGGGAAATCAGTATCTGAACCTAGGTAACCTCTAAAATTAAATAGGATAGATGGGTGAAAGCATCTAAATTCTGCCCAAATGGCACATAAGGTACATGTCCTGGTTTGGGGTGGAACACAGCCAACTTTTTCTTCAGTGAGACACACTCTTGCTTATACTCATTGCTGTGGCCACCAGGGTCAGCTGGCTTGGTTGTTTACCCCATGGAGGGGTCACATCTGTGGAGAGGCGTGGACAGCCCAGGTGACCCAAAACTGACCAATAGGGTGTTCTATCCCATCTGCCATGCTCGGTATAAAAGCTGAGGGAGCAAAGGAGTCATGTTGGCTCCTTCTTAAGGGTTCTTCTTCAATTGTTGTCTTTCTTTGATGACTGGTGCCTGAGGAAGACCCTGTTGGTTTGTTTGCCTTTGATCCTGATCAGAGTGTTCTGGAATCCAGTTCCCATTTGTCACTGAGACCAGTCTGGAACTTTCCCAGTGCTGCTGGTAGCATCTCCCTGGGACCTTGATATGGTTTTGTATATATTTTTATATATTGTATCTTTTTCATTGTTTCTTTTTTTATGTTATTATTAATATTTCATTGAAATAGTTTAGTTTTTTCCTAAACTCATAAATCTCTTTCTCTCTTTTCTTCCTCTCCTTGGAGCAAGAGGTGGGGCAGAGCGTGTTGTCATGTCATTGGCCAACTTGGCCCAAACCGTAACAGTATATTAGTGCCTTGTTGGATGCCTGCTGGTGATTCTGCTCTTGAAGTCCGATTTATTTATTTTTAATACAACCTCCTCTCTGACTGTCGGTGCAGTCAGCAAATTGACTGAAAAGTCAGCCCTACAGTAAATGACCACAGTGCTAAATGACCATAACACAAGCCATGGCATATGCAAGTAATTTTCAAAAAAGAGTGTATTTAGACAGTTCTCTGAAGACAAAAAGATTGTAGGGGGAAAAAGGGAAGCAGGATACTATCTTTTAAAAGTAATAGCATACAATGCAGGCTCCAAAATGTTCCATAATTGTTTGTGGTACAGCCTCAGGGTAAGGAAATATCATCATTAAAGAGAAGTAATTTGAGTGAAGCTGGAGATTGTAACATTCCACTTACCAGTTGCAAATGTGTACCGTCAAAACACAGGTTTCCCATAATACACAGAGACTTTCTCTGCTTCTTTTGATCTTTTAGGATGTAACAAATATACTTTCTTTCTCTGACACTGAACTGAGGAAAGTAAACAAAATCAAAACCATACTTAAAGCACTGACTCACAGAAAACATTGTGCTTATATATATGTCAAAGGCATATGTTATATTAGTCATTATAATTAAAATAATACACACATCTGTTTTAGGATGAAATGTGAGTAATGTGCCACTAATTACTAACATCTGTAGTTCTTTCTAGCTATGTTATTTCCATTTTTAAATGCTGCACATTCTGTGGATTAATAAAATGTGCAAAAGCACACTTAACATTTAAATTAAAAAATGATAATACCCTGAGCTGTACTTTGATTTCGCTTATATCAGCATTTATTGTCAGGGACGTCCTGTCTTTCCATGAATTGTCTGTTTTGCCCCCTACAGCAGATGTACAGCAACCAGAACAGATGTACAGCAACTGGATGGATACTTCTTCCCTGCCTTCCCAGAGAAACGGGCCTAAGCTTGGCTCCTCTTTAGGGGGCCTGTGGCCCCCTCTTTCCTGGGGGCCTGTGTCTTGGGGTAATTGTGTCCTTTCGGCACTCTTTGAGAGCTTCCTTATCTCCTGAAAGGTGTCACTAAAGCCTTCTTTAGTTGTTTTGGTCCCTCCTTCTCTGATGAGTGCTCTGTCTTGATAGACTTACCACGTTAAGATCAGCGAGAAGATTTTCCTTCTTCGCCATGTCTTAGACAATTGTTTTGTTTCCAGTTTGTTAACTGTCCATACATCTAATTCTTATAGTTCTTTAACGGGCCTTGCCTTTGACCTATCTTTTCCTCAGTGTAGTGCTAATATGACTCTTCCTGGCATTACACTGACTTGAGCATCAAAGACAAAATTAGTAAACATCCCACAGCTGCTGGCCAAACCATGTTTTGTAGCCCTGCTGGGCAGACTTCCCCAGAAGCAGCAGTGCTGGTGTTACCATAGTTTAACTCACCAGGCCTTGTTTGCCATCTTCTCAAGAATTATGGCTTTCGCATAGTTTTAAACTCTGGCCATGGGTTTGGCTTCTGAGTCTCGTGCTGTTATTTTGGACTCCGAGCTCCACGGGCAGTTTCTGTCTTGATTTCTTTACTTACAGTGGTTTTTGTACACTATCGTGGCCACAGTATCAGCACAGCCTGCACTCTGTGAGCTTCAGTCAAGTCTGGATGACTTCCTTTGCTTGGCAGATTCCAAATGTTTTTGCCAGAGTTTATTTCTGGGCTCGTCTCTGACTTCCATGTGCGTGTGGGTCTTAATGCCAGTGAGGAACTGTTCTCTTATCAGGGACCTGGTTAGATCCTATCCTCCCCAACTCCCTTTCTCCCCTCTCCAGAAAAAATGTTTGTCTTTCAGGTCTTAGATCTGTTACAAACTCTTTTGCATTTTGTACTTTCCATTCCCCGTGCATTAACAAATCTTGTTCCATTTTTGCATGGAATGCAGCCCTCCTTAAGTTTCTGCAGTCCATTTTCATTGTCACTCTCTTGGCTGTCTTAATTGAAAAGTATTAAAAACCTCAACTGTTAGACATGCAACTTTTATCAGAAATAAACAGACATTCTGGCCGGTATTCTGATAGCATTCATTCTTTGTAGCTGTAGAAACTGGGCAGGTCTTCTGTAAGGATTTTTTTTTCACTAGTAGGGAGTTGACCCCCTCCGTTGTTCATTCCTGCAGAACAGTTTTCTGGTTTGATTCTGCCCCAGTGCTGTACTGTGTCCTGAGATAGTGCTGAGTCTGGCCGGCTGTAACTGTGATATCTGAACGTGTCGGCCTTGCTTTGCATCCATCTAACTGAATGTTTCCTTCTATGCATCTCCCACCAACATTTTCCAAAGGCACAGCTCGACACGTGCCCGGAACACTCCTTTTTCCCCCGGACATTTACCTTTCCCTCTCTTCTACGCCCCTCAATGGCTTTGAGAAGGAGGAAAATTAAAAGAGCTTAATGCACCCTGCAGCCCAGGACTGTTAATTCCTCCCAGCTGCCTGCAGAGTGTTAATGGATGCTGTACAGACCGAAAAGGGACAGAGGGAATCCGTCCCAATAGTTTTTAAAGCTTCGCCTCTGTTGCTAATGACACCTTTGAGAGCTAATGAAATAGTTTTCAGATATGGGTCTGGGCTCTGCTAATGCTCGTGAGTGTGAGCATAAGAGTAGTATTGCATGCTCCAGTGGGAAGTTTACTTGGGCATAATTCCCACTGAGGTCAGCTGGGCTTTCTCCAGAGCAATCCTTGCCTAATAAATCCCTTAACGGTAATAATTATTGAGTTTGGGGTTGTAGTTAAATATAGGAATATTTAAAATTTTAAAATACATGGTCTGTGCTCTCCTCCTGTCTGCATTGCTCTTTCCTGCAGTAATTCCACCAAGTTACTCCCAGCCTTGGTTGGTGTGTTGCTGAGTGCAGAATAGTGCCTCCTGTTACCATTTGAAATAACTCATGAAAAAGCCTCAGTTTCGTACAATTTCTTTCAAATGTGAATTTATGGCTTTAAACTAGTGAACAGCATAGCATCTAATGAGTCCTGGAGTATCTTAACCATAAAATAAAATTAAGGGAAGTTCTTCTTTTCCCTAAGTGAGGGTGTGATGGCAGAGTGGTTACAGCATCTGGCTTTTTGCCAGAGGTATGAGCTCCCTGGTTGTGCCTGTGATGAGTGTTTTCAAGACAAGTAGAGAATCAGATCTTGCTGCTCTGAGGCTTTTCTTGGTCAACTCAGCTGTAAATGGGTACCAGTCATTCCAGCTGACAGCCAGAAAGGCAGCTGCCTGTGTTAAAAACCTTTCTGTTTTCTGAGATGTGGTTTACCACACGGTTGGTGTGTATTGGCGGTGCCAGCCCAAGGGGCTCAAGTGGCTTCTCTTAAACTGTGGCCGTTTTCCTCCCACTTCTGCTGTCAGATGCGTATTTCAAATGTAAGCAGATACGTTTTGCGAGCAGCAGAACTAATGGAGTCTGCTTCCCAACAGATTTGTGTTATGCGCTTGGTTGACTTATTAACTAAATAAGGCTATGGCTGTTATTAGGTGTCAGGTAATCTGTAAAGAGAGATATAGAGAATGCCCCAGCCTTGGGAAAAGCTTCAGATGGGGTCTTGTGTCATCTTAGGTATTGGTATCCACACTGTGGAGAGGACTAATCAGGTCCTTTTCTAGCTGCTTGTCTTCATGAAGCGTACTAGAATATAACTGTCTTGGAGGCTTCTGCCCTTCTGTGAAGTTCTGACAGAAACTGGCCAATACGTTCAGATGTTGGTGGGAGGAGGCTGACTTGGCCTGAGCTCTAAAATTCTCTGAAATAAAAGATTCCCCAAATCGCAGCACTTCATGGTGGATCCACGCTGTCAAAAACAAAGTCTGAAATGATCTGCCATGGGCAGGTTACCACCAGGTGTTCCAGGAAATACCTGGAGTTCAGCTGTTCCAGGGACCAGTTAAGATGCTCTGAATCCATGCTACAGTCAGTATGTAGGGATTAGTCTGCTTAAACTGACTCTTCACTTCTAGTTTAGGCAAAGTCTATATGGCCCTGCTATGGTAAAGTAATTAACATTGCTTTTAACCTACATCTGCTTCTCCTCTTATGCCTTTTAACATCCACACAACTCAATTGTTTTGATCTTCTCTTGATTTCCCCCCAGCATGAAAGAGGCCGATTTTTATTCTCAGTATGAAGTTGCATCAACTTCTTTAAGGCCATTACATTATTATCAATTGGCAGTGTCTAAAAGGACTAAAAGGCATAATCCAGAATGAAACAGAGGAGAGATTTTCATCTGAGAGGCCACAGTCAGGTACTACTGTTAGATACTAGGATTTTCCCAGGAAATTGCGGTATGGAAAACAGGAACTTTGAGAACTGTGAGGAGAGTTAAATCCATGTATACTATAAATTTCTCTAGTATAGAATCATAGAATCGTCTAGGTTGGAAGGGACCTTTAAGATCTAGTCCAATGTGTAGGAATTCTGTAAATAAATATGTAAATATTTCTCTTTCTCACTGAATTCTTAGACTCCTTACCCGAGTGAGAGAAAGCCTCCTATTCTCCAGAGTCCTTAAGCATGTGCTTAACTCACGAAAGAAGGAATTTTAAGGAGAATTTCTGTGGGCCCCCGTGTACTTCCTATCAGCCACTTCCATGTGGGAATCAAGCCATTTATCTATACAGTTCCTGACTCTGGGGCAATTAAAATCTCAGCCATAATGTTATATTAACGCAGAATTCGGTGTGCCTAATGACATATTAAATCTTCCTAAATTATAGCTAAATTACAAAAAGGACTAATTTACCAAAACCAGTTAATAAATGTTTAGAAAAGGAAGCTAATTGAATTATTCCTTGTTTGTCAGAGACAGATAATCTCCTTGTGAGAAATCTCATTTTTTCTGAAGCATGATTAATTGGCCTGACGCGTTAGAGATTATGACAAATTACGCAGGAGGAGATAATAAATAAGTCAGTAGGAAGGTTTGGGAGCAGAGAACTAGCAGCTGTTCTTTGGTTTGAGGCTTGGTATGCCTTCTGGATGCACCTTGACACTGGTGTGGTTTCTCACAGACAAGCCACGCAGAAGTCACGGCCACCCTTTGTCAGGAACCCTCCATCAGGACAAAGAGATGCCAATAGCCTCCCAGAGAGGGTTGGAATAGCAAGGTCCTGGAGCTGTTGGAGATACTCAGCATGTGAGGGGCAGATTCACCCGTCCAACCTTCAGGGTCGCTTTGCCAGTTGCTGTTAGAGCTGCTCATCCTCTGAATACGCAGCCGTCTTTTCTTCTAAGTCACTGGTTTGTGCTTTGTATGCATTTCAAGGTGGCAGCTCCTTTGAAGAAGTCCCTGCAGGAGCCCTTGTGCACTCACCAGAGGTTTCCGTTGCTTCCCTGGTGTCACTGTAATGAGTTTAAGTATCAGGCGGCTTAAAACATAAAGGGGTTGTTCCCAAAAGGGGTGAATAGTCAGTGTTTTATATTCATTGGAGCACTTCAGCCAGTTTTAATCACAACAGAGTATGTTTGTGTCTGGCCCCAGCTCTGTGAGCCCTCCCTCAGCACTGCGGAGTAATTGAAGAATATGATTAAAGGTAATTATTTTAATTGCCCATTGACTCATAGATTTCTGATAGCGCTGCGTAGAGTCTGATCTGCAAAGGAAAAGCTGGGTGGATTGTCTGCATCCAGACAGACCCCCATCAGTGGTGGTGTGAGGGATGCAAATGAAACATCACTTGCCTCCTGCGAGCACTGCATGGGCTGTGGGGCTGGGATGACACATTTTTTAATGGAACGGGGAAGGCAGAGTGTGTGCAGTGTCCCAGTCTTCCTCTGGGCTCGTTATTAGTCCACATGGTGTTTAACCCAAGTGAAATGTCACCGACTTGGCCAAGGCTCCTGTTTGATGCAGTTGTGAGTGAAAGCACAGGGTTCTTCTAGGGCTTAAAGCCTGAAATAGGAGAATTGAGACCACATATATTCAATAAGGTGAAATACTTAACACCTAACCGTTCCAAAACCAGCATTTTTGTTGGAAGTGGCAGTAGAGAAGAATGATGGTCTAGTAATTAGCTCACCCACGTTGAACTTGGAAAGTGTTGTCTTTATTCTCTGCTTTGCTGATCCTGCGTTGGCCTTTGGTGCAGCACTTGGGCTGCTCCATGTCTCATTTCCCCTCTCTGTAAAGAGTGGACGTGCCTTCTTAGGAGTATGTGAACTGCTGTGTTAGTCGTGACCGTGAAAATTCACTGATGTAGTGACAGGAAGGGCAAAGGCCTTTGTGATTTTTTTGATGTATAAATATATAGTATCTGTGGAATCAACCATTTCTGACAATGGAAGGAAAGTACATCAGAAGATACTAAATTCAACAGGACCACTTTTGGCTTGGGGACGCTAAGCAGGAGTTTGCTGTAGGGTGGTAAGTTCTTCTAGGAGAGCATTGGCACATGCTTGTAATGCTCTTAGACTTCATCTAGATGTTTGCTATTAGCCCTTGTGGCAAAGAGGCTCCAGTCAGACTTAGGCTGGCTATTTTAATATTCCCTGTGTGTAATAAGCGCAATTTTATGAAGTTTGAAGCCTCTATAGGTCCTATTTGTATAGTATAAACATCCTTTCTTGATCAGGTTTGCTAGGTAGGTGCTTCGCTTGTTTTCCCATATTTGGTTGGTGAGTCAAAGCATTTTTAATTGTCTTGGTCTTTTGTATTTGATTAAATGCAGTTATAAAAAACAGAAAAAATGCTCTTGGCTAAAACGATCTGATTTTTCACTTTCAGGCGTGAGAGAGGCCAAGAAAGATTCAGGTTGCAACTGTTTTGACTATTATGACATTTGCCATCCTTTCTGTTTGGGAAGAGGTGATCACACCTCTTGGAGCAGATTTATATCAGTGAGGTCTGATCTACAGGACTCCTCCCGCGGGCACTTCTTTTCTCCCCCTGCAGTTGTACTGAGTCCAGTGGGGTTTTGCCTGATTTATTACCCTAAAAGCAAGCACTGCATGGAGCTGTGTGACCCCTGCCGTTGGTCGGGGTTTGCACCGATGCCGCTGAACAGCAGGATTTGACCTGAATGATGCCACCGTTGCTGTGGCTCATGCATTTTGTCACTAAACCCAGCGCTGCTTCGTTGTCTCTTTAGAAATGCACGCTGTGTAGGCACCTCGTAGCTCACTTGTTGTGTCTACAACAGTCTCCACTTCTGAATAACTCTATTCACGGGCATCATTATGTTGCTGTGCATCTGCCGTGAGGACACTGCAGCGTGACATAACTGGGGCATGTGTCCAAAGCCCGTCTCTGAAGTCTTTCGCACTGTTATCCATTCAAGGGAATGCCAGCGAGTTCAGGGAGAGCTCGGGGTGCTCAGCATGGGCAGCGTAACCTGTGCTGGACAGGAAAATAGGCCAGAGCAGATGCCTGTTGTGCTGGTTGTGGCCTGCCTGGGCTGCCTTCTTGGTCAAGAATTAGTGGAACTAGCAGTGTATTTTTTTCTTTTGGTTGAATGTCTCCAAAATGCTCCCCTTTCATCTAGTTTTCTTTCCTTTACTGATTATTTCCAAGCAGTGCTGCGCAGCTTGGCCCAAATTCAGGAGCTGCTGATCATAGAATCACAGAATGGTTCGGGTTGGAAGGGACCTTAAAGATCATCGAGTTCCAACCCCCTGCCCTGGGCAGGGACACCTCCCACCAGACCAGGTTGCTCAAAGCCCCGTCCAGCCTGGCCTTGAACCCCTCCAGGGATGGGGCAGCCACAGCTTCTCTGGGCAACCTGTTCCAGTGCCTCACCACCCTCACAGCAAAGAATTTTTTCCTAATATATAGTCTAAATCTCCCCTCTTTCAATTTAAAACCACTCCCCCTCAACCCGTGGCTCCCCTCCCTGATCAAGAGTCCCTCCCCATCTCTCCTGGAGCCCCTTTAGGGACTTGGAAGGGGCTCTAAAGTCTCCCCAGAGCCTTCTCTTCTCCAGGCTGAACAACCCCAACTCTTTCAGCCTGTCCTCACAGCAGAGGGGCTCCAGCCCTCAGATCATCTTCTTGGCCTCCTCTGGACCCGCTCCAACAGGTCCATGTCCTTGCTGTGCTGAGGACTCCAAAGCTGGACACAGTACCCAGGTGGGGTCTCCCCAGCGCGGAGCAGAGGGGCAGAATCCCCCCCCCTCGCCCTGCTGGCCACGCTGCTGGGGATGCAGCCCAGGATGCGGGGGGCTTTCTGGGCTGCAAACACACACAATGATGCTGGAAAAGCTGGTTGTGGGGATGGGCAAAACCAGCAGCTCCTTTGGGGTGGCAAAATGGTTGCAGCAGCCTCATTTGTCCGTACGGAGTCAGGCTGGCTGCTGCAGATATGGGGTGGGAGAGCTGGGCTTTATGGGGCACTGATGGCAGCGGTGGCAGTTGCTGAGTGTGCCCAAACCTCTCCTTAGCAGCAGGAACAGCAGCTCTAGGGGTCCCTTGTCCCCAGCTTTCTGTCTCAGTGCTGCCCATCCTTTTCCCACACCCAGGGAGCCAAGGCAGGCATCAGAAGGTTTCAGGAACTCAAAATCTATTCACCACCCCAGCACATTCACCTAATCAAGATTACTAAGCTTAATTCTCCAGGCCTTTCTCCTCTACTGCTTCTAACTTACCATTTTTTTGTTTATTTTCATCTTTATTTCCCGTAGTGTACCGAAATGATGTGAAAGGAACATTTGTTCACGCAAATGAGGGAAGGTAGTAGCTTCCCTCCCTGACCGCATGCTCTCTTCTGTTCCAAGTCTTAATTAAAATGGTACTAAAGGAAGCAAATCAATTAGCAGATACCTTACAAGATGGTTTATTCACTTACACATGTACTCACACACAATTACTTACAAGTATCACATTACTGCTTTAGTTTATCTGTTAGCAAATGCTGCTAATGAACTGCAGTGTTACCGAGCTGGGTAACAGACACCCAGGAATCCAGGGAAATTATTGCAACCTATCAATTTTCTCTGAAAATAAACCTTACATTTTGTTGTTCAAAATGTGTGGAAAAATTGCCATCCAGTTTCCTTTCCACGTATGGAAAATTACCTGCTTTGCTAAGGTCAGAACAAAAATATATTCAAATCCTTTCAGTTACAGTTACAAGTAGTAGAGTAGCTTACTCTTCATAGAAATATTCTGATATAGCTGCTCTTACGTCCTGACAGCGTGTGGACTCTGAGTCCCTGACTCAGCACATCAGCTCTGCCTTTAACGTGTAGGGTTAATCGCAGCTCTTCACGGTCTGAAAGTTGCTTATTGGGCAGGAGGCCCTGGTTTCTATGATTTTTTCAAGTGGTATTTCTTAACAATACACAGAATTTCTAGGTTAAAGTTCAGTCTAATATTTGCCTTTTTTTTAAGTTGGATAACTTCTGTTATATTACAGTAGCGAAGAACTGGAAAGAACTTTCTTTATTATGACCTGCCACATGGCATAACTGAGAGCAGACACTGGTTTGAAAGTTAACTTTAGGAATGTAAGTTAAATGAGAGATTAAAAACATCCATGTGTCTATAGACATTGGCCTGAGCTAAACGTTTAGGAAGATCCAATCTATTTACAGCCTGTGGTCTTTGCATCTGGATGGTGGTTCTTTGTAATTGCAATGGAATAGTGTAACGTAACAGCTATGGCTGCAAAATATTGTGCCATTAATTAACGTCGTGCCTGCCATTTGCTGCCCTGTTTCCCCAAGCTGAAAGGAAAGCCTGGCTTGAAACACCAAAATCTTCCTACTTTTTATGCACCTTGTGATGACAACATCTGTTATAACACGGCACTCTCGAAAGAAGGGGATTAAACAGAATAGAATCTACAGCATTATTTTCTGGACCGAGACCGAAGCCCCAGGCTCACAGCTTTGGTAAAAGCTGGGATGTGTCTACAAAATAACTTGGGTTTAAACCATTTAAAATTATTTAAACTATTTTAAATGTTTTGAGACAAAGCTCTGATTTTTCTTCTTGTCACTCCCGCTGTAAGAAGCTTGTAATTGGAGCCAGGCAAAGCAATTCTGATGACATCAAATTCAACAGAATGTATAAGGCTAGAACAAGAACGAAGGGGTTGGGAGACTGAAATTATTCGCAAGTTCTGATTGAACTCAGTGCACTGTTTTATACTAAAAAAAACAGAGCTGGGTGAATTTTGGAAATGTTAGATTAGCTTGGTTGTAGAATGTTGACATGAAATGTTTTGTTTCAGATCTCCAGAAACTTTTCAAGTATGCAAAACTGTTTTCGTTTCAATGTTCTAAGAACAAAATACGAAAAACATTATTTCAAAAAGGAGTTTCTCATTTTAAGTGACCACAATTAACTTTAAATAGCTGAAATTAGCACTACCATCTACAGTTAAACAGAAAAGACATCAGTCCTAAAGCTAAAATAGATATAACTTTAGTGTGAGTGAAATGTTTTCCTATTAACACAAGACGTATTTCCTGAAAAAAATGGGAAGCCTTGTTTTGCTTCAACCTTGAATGAATGATTTTTCAAGTTGCTTCAGTCACTATTTACCTATCTCGAAATACGGGCGTGACCGTGAATTCTGCTGCTGAAATGTATTACTGCCTTTTTGATTACCCTGTATTTAACTGATTTTAGAAATCAAACATATACTTGTCAGAGGCTTAACAGGATCTATTAATGAGGAGAGCTCATCTCTTTTGTTTTCCTCATAGATTTCCTTCATGTACGTGCTGTTGAGGATTTTTGTGTGCAGGTGATTGAAGTTAGCATGCACTATGAGCTCCTCCTGTAATCAATCAATCAATCAGTCTTTCAATTAAAGAACAAAGAAAGGAATCGGTGTTGGTGAGACTCCTGCCTATGCACGAGAGACTTCTATCGATCCTCGGAGCAGGTAACTGTTGATTGCAAAAGGGTTATTGATCATTTGTACTTTGCTTTCCGAGTACATTGACGTCGTCTCTAAAAAGAAAGAAACATCACAGATGAGCAATAACTTTCTGGCTTTGGTTTTACCTGGCATGATCCATAGCATCATTATAAAAGCTGAGCTGGGAGATTCCCAGATAAAAAATAGAGGAATTCTAGAAAATTATTAATGGAGCTGCTGGAATTACATTCATGAATTTCTATGCGTCTGCATATATGCGTCTCCACCCCGGTCCCTCTGGAACGTACCTGTTTTGGCTTGATCCCATGTTTGACCTGCAAAGTATAAAGAGTGAGATGTTAATTGTGACTTTCAGAGCAGTAATCAAAAGATGAGTATTCAAAGAAGCAACACAGTAGCAGCTGGGGAAACACAGGAACTTTTTCCTCCTTTCTCCTCTTTTCTTCACTGCTCTTAATCTTTCATTCAGTTTTACTCCATCTAGCGTCAGTGCTTGGAAATGAGATCCTTTCTTGTCTTGTCAGCCCTCAGCTTGTTTTTATTCTTAGATCTCATGACTCCGCTGGGAAATGGTATCCATCGCAGTCCGTTTCCTTCAATACTACTTAAGCATTTTCTGGTGGCTTTGCTAAAGAATGAACTCGCAGGAGTTTTGACAGCCTTCTCATCGTTTGCCTCGGTCTTTTTTCCTTCTCCGAGAGAAACTCTGTCACACGTGTCTTTTAGAAACCTGTGCTGAATTTTCCTGTTCACGTGAAATTCACTGCACTAACTGTTAGTGTCTGTAATAAAGAGTTAAGACCTGATTCTTTCCAGTTTGAACAGGGCATAGCGTCCGTGGGAGACCATGTGGTGAGGCATAGAAAGGCTGGAATCGGAGGGAAATCTCTGTTTGTTTGTTTTTTTTCCTGCTGTTTTCTCCCATATTCCTTTCTCCAGCGTGGGGCTGGGGTGAGTCAGCAGAGCTCTGTGAAATGGCAGAGCCACCGGTCTGGCGCTTTGCAGACACAAGGGATTTCTTTCAGTGACACAGCCCTGATGTTACCCAGGACATCACGGTTACACAGCGAGATTTTTCAGCTTGTTCCAAGCTGTTTGGGGCAGCTCATTCCCAGAAAGGAGAGGCGCTTCAGAACATAATCAGGGGACCTGATAAGGGCTGTGCTTATGAACTTGTCAAAATTTCTTCACACAAAATAATGCAGATTTAAGCATGTGAACTAAGTTACGTGAGTTTCTGCCTGTCTGGAACTGTAGCCACTAAAAACAACAATTCTCCCCTCTTCTTCTGACTGTGACAACAGATTAATGCCGAATAAGGCCAGTGCAAAGTGATTTGAGCTATAACGGGGGTGAATCCGGAATGGATTAGGTCCAGGGATGCTCACTGGAGGCAGTGGAGATGCATGGCTGCATGTGGCTCTGCTGGGAGTGAGGGGGAAGCGGAGCAGGACTGTCTCTGGAGATGGGACACGCTGTTAATCCCACGCTTTGCTCTCTCCCAGGGAGTTGTGGAAGCGCACTCAAAGGAACCGGTTCACAAACACTTTAAAAACAGCATTTCCACCTAAAGGGGCAGTTATTTTTCAGCGCTTGTCTCCAGCTCCCAACCCGATCCTCACCAGCACAAGCGTTTCAATGTCGATGTAGTAAATCAGATTTGGGAGTGGGCCAGGTGTTGTTTTTAATATACAAAAAAAATAACCTAGTTACTTTTCAGCCAGTTTTCTGTCTTTTTGCCTTTATGAGCCCATACAAATTTTCCATGGAAGTTGTGGGCCTCTGTGAAGTGTCTTTAAGCCCAATTTAAACCCACGTGGAAAGCCTTTAAGCCCATAAACTTCTGTGAACCCATGAGAAATGCTCCATGGATCCCCAAGCGTTTGCAGTCTCCGAGGCAGAAATTGGTATCTCTTTGCTTTGCAAATATATATTTGCTCATTTCTTTCAGCTGGCTGTTTGCTCTCCGACACCAGGCTGTGAAGTGCACGTGGGATATGGGGGTGGGTGGTTATAAGCAACAGCCAGAAGGAAAACAAGCAGCTTTTTTGGATACCCAGTACAGGCCCTTCCAGGCAGAACTCTTGGAAAGTAAGAGATCAGGGAACTGAAGTAAAATGATCTGACAGGCTATATACATGATCTTAAAAAAGGATCTATAAATAATCTTATTTTCTAAGAAGTCACTGAAAAATAAAAGGCTCCTAGGAGCCCGTCTGAAATCAGTGATTCCTTTTTCATACGTTCAGTGTGAACTTGTCCAGAAATTCAATGAAATACAGGAAATTCTGCGAGTTGGAATATGCAGGAGCTCTGCTTTGATGCTGTTCTTTTCTGGCTAAGACCCGTGGTACACTCTCTTGCGACGGGAGGCCTTGTTTTGTTTTCAAGCTGTGCTTTAGCTGTGATAGCAGCTTTCATTCCTCACTAATCCCGTGTTGTCACCTCTCTGACAAGCCCTTGTCAACATAAAGCTACTCTGGATGGCAGACAGGCGCTGCCCAGGGGCAGGAGGCTCTCTGCTCGGTGGCATCTAATATTTGAGTTACCCTGGATGTCTGTTGATAGGAAGAGGCTACTCTTCCAGAAACATTTATTTATTTTACTTTTTTTTTTTTTTTTCTAATCCAGACTTTCAGCAGCTCCAGGGAAAGGCAGAGTTACTCACTTATTGCTGGAATTAGAGGCACCAGCAAATTTGCCAGCAGAGCCCACGATGGCTGTGGAAGGAATTCCCTCCCAACAGGTGGCTGAATATTACCAGGAAAGCATTCTCCTGACTCAGCAGGTTTGGGACCAGCTCTTACAACCAAATGATTTAGAGCTATTCAAAACTAGCCTCAAACAGTTGTGCAGAGGGGTAGGAAGGAGTAAGGATTCCTCCCCGGTTTGGCAGCTGCAAAAAGGTCAATGGCAGTTGCAGCCCCCCCCCCCGCCCAGGTCTGAAGGGGGCACAGGCACCCCGGGCCAGATGCTCTCCCAGGGAATGTGGAGAGTGGCCAAGGAGGAGCAAAAAATAGCCAGGAGTGTGGCTCTGCCCATCAGGCTGGTAGCTGGCATCAGTGAAGTATGCTGTATCCTGGAAAGGGGTTTAATGAATTAATCTCTAACAGTGTGGGCTATATGCGTGTGTGTGTGTGTATATATATAAATAATATATATATATAAACCTGTCTCTGTGTGCGTATGTGTCTGTATATGAAGTATTCCCTCTATTCAGGAATGGTGCTAAGAGGAACTGAGGGCCTGAAAGTGCCTACGGAGTGTCTTAGTGCTGCTTTTTAAAGCCTGGTGTCCCCAGCACAGTGCAAAGCTCAGTGTCCTTGGGTTTGAAGTGTGTGATATAAAGATTAATTTCATTTTATGGAAAGGGTAACCTGAGCCAAAGTAACTTGTCCAAGGTTGTTCAGAACGGCAAGTTTGACTAGACAGGGCAGTGACAGAACCAGGTAGAAAAGCTGTTTATTGCTGTTGTCACTGGTGACCATTGCCTCAACACAGAATGGGTATTTTCATTTTGTTTCTGCAAATGTGTACGTGCGAGGAGTTGAGACAGCCATTTTTGCTGCAATCATTTGCTCATTTTTTTAAGATTTACACAAACACACATGGAGTTGTTTAGGCCCTCTGTATTCATACTTTCTTTTTTTTTGGCAATAACGTGTTATTACGGCATTTATGCAGCTTTTAAATATTTTTCATTAAACTCCATTCCCAGGATGCAGACTGAGAAAACCTAAAGCAGTGACCACAGCCTTCAGTCTATTGGCCACCCACTGATCCCTACAGCGTTGACCAAGGAATCAGGCCAGCTCTGGAGTGTCACCAGGGCCAGACTCCTCTTGTGCAGCTGGTATCTGCTCCTTAATGAAGTGCAAATGCACTTCTGCCCAAGAGGACTGTAGCCCTCCATGTAGCCTTCCACTCCCATTCTCCCAATAGTTGTTCTCTACTGGTATTTGGCCATGGTGGCAACGTGAAGGAGGAGGCTCTGGAGTCATAGAATTGCCCATGTTGGAAGGGACCTTTCAGATCATCTAGTCCAACCATCAACCTAACACTGACAAAAACCAGCACTAAACCATATTGCTAAGTCAAAGCAGACCAGAAAGGAATAATTTTTGATTGATTTTGTGAGGCTTATTTAGGTAATGGAGGAGGCTCAGTGTCTCTGTTGGCTCTGTTTTGTCCTTATTTGTAAACCTCTAACAACTTAGGAAAACTTTGCTGAGCTAATGATTGGTTTGTTTGTAGAATATATTAGCTGTCAGAATGAAAGAACTTGTGAAGAGCTGCTTGGGGAAAAAAAGAAGAAAAAAAAAAAAAGTGGGAAGTGAAAGAACAGCTTAGTATATAGCTGAGGGGTGTTAAGAGACAACATTCAACTCTTTGACCCCAAAGGTGTCAAAGATTCTGCTGAATCTACATGACTGATTTTTTTTTCCAGATCCAAGAAGATGACACTGGCTGTCATAATTTAAAAGTAATATTCCTTGGAAAGGAAAAGAAAAAAGAGACTTGTCTTAGGAGAACAAAAACAGATGCAGGCAACTCAGTGGCTCTAAGGAAATTGAGGAAATCTGGAGAAATCCAGGAAGTTGTCTGGATTACTGGGAATTTAGAGAGGACAGGAGTACATGTAGGCTATGGCTAATTTTTTCCCTTTAATGCTTCACTTCTGTTGTTGCAAGATGCCTTATCACCATGCACGAGAAGCTTGGTTTTGCCTTCTCCGCAAGACCAGAAGATACTTGGGCTGTAGGGGAATGGAACTGTGGAAGATGAAGACTCAAGGCCAAAGGGTGTGCTCCAAAACAAGGACAGGGATACGGTCAGTCTGTCCAAGAGCAGTGGTCTGCAAGGTGTGGGGGAAATTGTGGCAGACTTTGTATTGTATAAGCACTAACATCTCTAGTCCTCCACGTGGGAAGAAACAGATACCTGCAGGCTACAGATGAGGCATGAAGAAAGCCCAGTGGGCACTGGGAAAGGTAGCCAGGATGGAGATGGGAGAATAGATGGACTAGGAGGCAACAGAGCTTGGCCATTTCCATCAGCTGCAGTGACGGTCATAGGCAGGTGAAAGATGGGTGGAGATTGAAGCTTTTTGGTATGTTCTCCAGCTCCTTTTCTTCTCTGCTTTCCTGTATCCCTCTGCTGAACCTTGCTATTTCCAGAGCAGACAATGCTTGCTTTCTGCGGCAGGAATGCCATGGCTGCACACAAGAAGGGCAAAACTGAGCCTGGAGAAGGAGGCAACTGGTGGGCTGGGGCAGATCCACTTGGGTGTGTTTTTGTGAGACTGTGTGAAGTCAGAGCTGCCTTCTGCCAGGTGTCCTGCTGGCAGCTCTAGTTTCTGACAGCTGAAGCTCTTGGGTTTTTATGTTTGCTGTTGAAAAGCATCTTGGAGGATTCAGGCTGTTCCAAGCACTGTTCTGCTAATGTGAAAACATGAGATACATAAGGAAGGACTGCCCATGAGAGACCCATAAAGTGCCAATGGTTTTGAATGGCTTCTGGTAACTCTAGTCACTGGGTTGGGGTTTTTTTCTTTCTTTTTTCATTTTCTTTTTTTTCCTTTTTGCAAGGCTGGTGAGTTTGCGATTTGAGACAGTTGCAGTTTGAGTGAAGGCAGGTGGAGTCATATATTACGTTTAAAGAAGAAAGTATTTTTTGAAAATTAGGATTCTTCATTGTTACCAAAGGCCAGACTGAGAAGAGATCAAGCAGCTGGGACTCTGCATGAACAGCTAAGCCAACGCAGCCTTTCAAACCATTCTATACCAAGACTTGCTCTTCTGGTAAGATTGGAAACACTCAAAAATACCAGTGACTGTGCTTAACAAATTCCTTTCCTATGCCTGTATTTCTTACTTGCATTCCATGGTTGAACGAGGTGAATCAGAAAGATAAGAGGCAGCTGAAGGTACCTGAAGGAGCATCTTTAAGCAATAGGAAATTTGGAAGGTGGAGACTGTAACCTTGCAGGTAAAGATGGGATGCTGTAGTGCCCATCTCCTGGGAGGATGTGACAGACATAGATTTATGCTTAGGAAAATGTGTGCTGCTTCATACTCATCTGCAGCTGACAATGTTTCTAAGTGTTTTGTAGAGATAGATAATTCAGTGGTCACATATTTTTGTGTAATGAGTCATTGATTTCATCTCCCTTTGGAGAGGTGTCCAAACAAATCCTACATTAACTTCTTAATGGGGGTCTTAGCGGAAAGGCCACAGCCTGAATGAAACATGGAGAATGAACCAGCCTCATTCCAGGTTTCTCCAGGCTGAAATGGGAGGTACCTTACTGCTGGGAAAAACGTCCTCTTAAAATTAGCTCAGTGCAAAGCAAACATCTCCCAGTCTAAAAATTTCCACAGGAGGGAATTACTTCATTGCAAAGTATTTAAAATTCACAAAAGTTGCTGTATTGTGGCTTAAAACAACCAGTACCAGTCCCCGCTTCTTGCTCTCTTTGTATAAAAACCTTCTGTGGAAAAGACATCTTAGTTAGGGACTGGATAAGGATAATTCCTTCGCAGATTTATTTTTGGCCTCATGCTATTTCAGGTACTTTTGCCGTTGAACTTGCCTGTGGCAGAGCGGCGGTGTGTGCCCGCATCTTAAGCAGATACGGTTTCAATGGCCACTAGAGCGGCTGAGGCGGCTCCGCTCCCTGGCTGCCGACTCGATGTCTAGTGTTACGTGTGAATAGCTGATGCCGTAGCTGAGTGGCTGCAATGCAGGTCAAAGCCCAGCAAATCCTGCGCAAACCGTGTTCTAGATCTTCATGCTTTTCTCCTTGTGCCCCGACCTCGTCCAGCGACGTGTTCAGACCAGGCTGCAGTCTTTCGTCTTTCAACGCCTATTTACTTATGGATTTGGATTTGTAGGGTTTGGGGCCCATTCTCCAAAGGACTCCCACTTGTGGCTTCCTCAAGCAACCTGGCGTCAAAACTAGGTCTCTGTGAGCTCAGACTCCGGTGATGAGACAGGTTGTGTCTCTCATTTGCAGTTGATAATATGCAGTGGTATGACTCATGCCTGCCAGATTGGTTTCCTGCTTGGTTACTGATGCGCTCTGCAATTCGCAGTACCACAGACCAGTTTGGAGTATTTAGATCAGAAAGAACTGCTGTCGCCTCCAAAACAGGAGATTTTTTTCTTTCTATCTGACTTTCGTCCTGTTTGAAGGCTGTGACATTGTTAGATCAGATCCTGCTCACCGTCTCTGCCTGTCAGCACAAGCTGGCTATAGACCTGAACGTGACAAAATGCTAGGAAAAGGGTTCTCGGCTCAAATGTTTAGGCTGAGACAGTTCTGCTAGTTGGAAGAAACTGCGGCTCAGCATTCAAACTTGCCCTGATTTTTCAAGAGTACCTTGTGCTTCCCCACCATAGTCCAGCAAAGGAAAGAAAAGTCAGTCCCTGAGAAGTGGGGAAAATACAAAAGACCATCCTGATGGGTAGCGAAAGAAAATCACTGATACACTAGGCGCTTGGCCGATGCAGCTCTCGAGCTCCTTCTCTCCTCCATCAAACCTCAGAATGATTTGCATTTAAAACCTGATCTCCTGCTGAGTGATTTACGCAGGGGCCTGCAGAACCCGGTGAGTGGCGTGAGGAGTTCTGGTGTGTGCTGTTGCCCAGGATGTGTTGAGGCAACAGATTCCTTTTCGCTATTGCAGCAGGTCTAAAATATGTACCTCTTCAGTAAACATTCTCTGTCCCCCCCATCCTTCTCCTTATCCCCGGATGTCTCTCTCTTTGTCTCCTTCTGTCAAAATAAATCTGGCTGCCATGCAGTGTAGTTAACTCAAAATATTGCTAGCATTAAATGTGCCCAGACATTTTTATTAATACATTAAACTTGCATGAAATTTTTAGGCATTATAATTTACCAAGCTTACACCAAGATGGCATTTGAAACTGACATGGCTATTAATTAAAAAAGAGGACATTAAATAATTGTCAGTTGCCACCTAGTTTACTGGTTTGTTAGCTGACAGAAGCTTGCCCCAAGCCTCTTCTCAAGTGTTAGTAAATATCCCATTGAGTTTAAGGGCATCCCATTATGAATCGAGTGGTTAAATCTTAGTGTTATATACCCAACTAAATAAAGTGGTAAATGCTGTAAATTATTTTACAGTGAGCTGTCAGCGCATGTAGAAACACTTCTGTTTTAAGTATTATTTGGGAAAGTATCCAGGAGGACACATCAGAATGCTTCCTGATTTTACGGGAAACCTGTTCTTGCAATGTGTTGGTTCGGTTCTGTACCAGATAATCAGGGTTCTCGCATAAAAGATTATCTGCATCAAGGCCTTCAACTGGTATGAGGTTGAGCAACTCCGTTGACTATGATGGTCCTGTGCTGGGTGACACCCACTCAGAGTATGTCCCAGCTGGGGAGAGAAATTATTGAGTGGCTTGAGATGCTTGTGGGAATAAGGATGTGAAATTTAAAACAAAATTTGGCTGCAGGTGAATTTGGTGGGTGCTTTATCAGTTGGATAAAGGTTTTTTCCTGAACAAGCACTAATAATCATCACTGGTCAAGTAGAAAATAGAATAGAATCATAGAATCATTTAGGTTGGAAAAGACCTTTAAGATCACTGAGTCCAACCATTAGCCTAACGCTGCCAAGTCCCCCACTAAACCGTGTCCCTCAGCACCACATCTGCCCTCCTTAAATACCTCCAGGGATGGTGACTCCACCACTTCCCTGGGCAGCCTCTTCCAATGCTCAATCACCCTTTCTGTGTAAAAATTTTTCCTAATATCCTCTCTAAACCTCCCCTGGTGCAACCTGAGGCCATTTCCTCTTGTCCCATCGCCTGTTCCTTGGGAGAAGAGTCCAACCCCCCCTGGCTACACCCTCCTTTCAGGGAGTTGGAGAGAGCGAGAAGGTCTCCCCTCAGCCTCCTTTTCTCCAGGCTGAACACCCCCAGCTCCCTCAGCCGCTCCTCATCAGGCTTGTGCTCCAGACCCCTCACCAGCTCCGTTGCCCTTCTCTGGACACACTTCAGCACTTCAATGTCTTTCTTGTCATGAGGGGCCCAAAACTGGAGACAGTACTCGAGGTGAGGCCTCACCAGTGCCCAGTATAGGGGGATGGTCACTGCCCCAGTCCTGCTGGCCACGCTGTTCCTGATACAGGCCAGGATGCTGTTGGCCTTCTTGGCCACCTGGGCACACTGCTGGCTCATATTCAGCTGGCTGTCGACCAACACCCCCAGGTCCTTTTCTGCAAGGCAGCTCTCCAACCACTCTTCCCCAGGCCTGTAGCGTTCAGGGGGTTGTTGTGACCCAAGTGCAGAACCTGGAACTTGGCCTTGTTGAACCTCATACAGTTGACTCAGCACATCGGTCCAGCCTGTCCCGATCCCCAGTTGTGGAATTACAGCTTCTCTCACTGGTCAGTGTTGGTGGCTCTAAGGCAAAGAGTTTGTGCATTGTGTCACATTTTGAGCCTTAAGACCAGAATTTTGGCATGAAACTGGAAACTTCACTCTACCTTTCAGCAAACTCCTATAGACTGGGACGAGGAATCATCAAAGGGGTGAATGTAAGGTCATCATTAAAGATGTTAAATTTTGCTGCCATGACAAAGTCAGTCAATTCCCCTAGAAAGATCAGAGGATGGTATCGTAGATGTTCAAACTGTCTCTGAAGGAAAATATCACACATAATAAACAGCAAGGGGAGGTAGAAAAGTTCAATGTGGAGTACTTCATAGATCATATTGTCTGCGTTTCATCCAGGCAGTAAATATGCTGCCTTCTGTATCTCTTGTCTTTGTCCTTCTACTCCCTTTATTCCCTTTTCTGTTGACTGGTCTCTGACTTTTCTATTTGATCTTAGCTTTCTCACGCCCTTCCCATTCATTGCTCTGTCTCTACTGCCCTTAATACACCAGAAAGTTTACTGGGTATTCTATATTTGTTCTTCTAATTCTGTATTTGTTCATCTAATAGTTCTAATCTATTTTAGGTAAATACACAGAGATTATCAGTGTCTTATAAGAGAATAGTATGTTACTAGAAAGGAAACATTTTGTGACAGATAGCTGTGTTATGTTGGGGAAGTGTCTTCCTGGGAAAATAACAGATGCTTCATGGCTGGGGCCCTTCTCTGTTGGACAGGCAAAACATTGAAGTATTTGCTCCAAGGGGAGCCCTTACTTTGATCTTCAGTTGAGTGTTTACATATGCTGTGCTTTCTTGATGAGGAACGACTCTGATGGGGACATCCTTCTATCCAGCTCTCTGAAAGAGGCTAAAAGCCACTTCTTAGGTCATTGAGTACAGCTGTTGCCTTCAGTTCCTGAGAATGCTGATTAATTCATGTTTGGGCAGTTTTAGCCACTTATAAAATGTCTCAAATGGGCACAACAATGTGTCCACATCTGTAGATTACCATGAGTCAGTGGACAACTTGCAGTTCAGTGTCCCTGCTCCTGTACATCTCTACCCTATTGCCTAAGCAGTCCAGCATTGTCTCTTCTGCCTGGCAACCCATCAGGTGCCCAAACCTAAAATGATCTTACTCTTTCTGGATAGCGGGGAGGAAGACGAAGGGTAAAACCACATCCCTTCCAGCAGGAATGATCTTGACCTTGACCAGTAAGAGCCTGGAGTGAAGGGAATTCTCAGAACTGAGATCCAGACACAGTAACTGGGAAATTTTTGATGAATCTGTTTACCTTGGTTTGCATCTTTTTCTTCTTTTTTCTTTTTTTTTCTTCTTTTTTTTTTTTTTTTAATCTAAAGGGCTTGTGACTATGTGACAATACAGTAAAAACTTTGTTTCAGAAAAAATATAGAAAAGTTCTAGCAATGTCAAGGAACATTTAACTTCTGCACTTTTGAAACAAGACCTTTGGTTTTCATCCCTAAAAAATGTATTATTTTTTTTTTAATGAGTTTACAATTATAACACATAGTACAAACTAAAAACAAAAAAAAATTTTGTTTGAAGGATTTTCTTTTTAAAGAAAATCTCAGTCTGCTGGGATTTCTTTCCTATTTCTTAAATGTCAAAATCCTGTTACAAGGAATTTCCTTTTTCCATGCAGCTTCACTAGATACACTCTGTGTCATGGTCCTCTAGAGGCTTCCAAGTGTGTTATATGTTATTATTCGAATCCCAGTTGTGGGGAAGCATCATGCATAGAGACAGAGAGGAGTTAAACGTTACAGTTTGTGTATGGCACCACCTCAGAAAACGCGTGGGACGATGACTCTTACCTTCTATCCATTTTGCCATCTGACTCTAAAGAGAGAACAGGAAAACGTGGTTAGTTAAGGAGCCAGGAACAGAGTGGTAACAGGCCTGCTCAGAAGTTGTGAGGATGCATCCAGGAGAACACAGTTACAGCTGGTAAAGACCCAGCCATCCTTTCCGAGGCAAAACTCTTTGATATTAGTAGCATTGTGTAACCTTCCTAAAGCCCTTCTTCATTATTCCAGCTGGAATATTTCGTGTGAATTTTCTCAGAGCTCTATCGTTGCTAATGTTTTGGCTATTTTGAGTTTGATGGTGGCACATCCCCAAAGTGTCATAAGAAACAACTTTGAGGGCAGATGGCTGGTGCGGGTGAGGCAGAAGCAGTTTCCCTTTGGGTCTGCTGTGTGGTGCCACGAAAGAAAGCATCAGCCATTCGTCTTTGGGGAAGACAAAATTCATTGTATACATTGTCATATAACCCTCATGGGTTACCTGGGGAGTCTGTTTGCAAAATTGTCCTTTAAAAGACCAGTGTTTACTGCAAATAGGAGGGAATCAGGTCATGGCTGAGCTCGTTGTAGCAGTACTAGGTCCAGAGAGCTGAGGCCACTTCACTTCAAGCTTAATAATTAAGACCACTCTGCTCTCCTTTTCACCAAGCAGAGATCTGTGACTGCTGCTGAAGTGGTGTGTCACGGTGTGCTGCTGACTTAGTAGGGTTAGACAGTTCTGGATGCTGGGAAATGGCCTCTCATTTGTGGCGTGAAGGTTAATGCAAAGACCTGGACACGGAAGCAAACGTTTGTGGACACAGTGGATGGACAAGCAGCTCCTTGTCCTGGGCTGTAGCAACCTCACTGAGTTCTCTCACTGCCTTTTCCTTGTTTAATGTCTGGTTTATTTTCATGGTGGAAACTGGCTGCGTCTATGAGAATTCCTTTGGTTTTAGAACAAGCAACCAGGGCTATAAAAGTGCTTTTAGATATTCACCACGGAGATCCCATAGAGAGAGTGTGATACTTTCAGTCCCCAATCTCTGTTGTTGTAGTCCCTCTCTTTTCAGTAAGGATTATTTCCCTGCATGTTTAATGAAATTGCCTCACTGCTTCCATTTCTGCTATGGTTTCCTTCCAAGCCAAATTTTCATGTGCTACTGAGAGCAGCTTGTCATTGGCCAATCCAGTCCAAACCGCGACATTAGATCAAAGCGCTTTTGCCTGTTTCAGGTGAAAAATACGCTTTCCTGGGGCAACTTGAAAACTAGTCACAGTGGAAAAGTTATAGGGAGTTTTGCAGTGTATACTCTGATGGAAACTGCATGTCTTAGAGTCAGACAGTCACATTTGAAGCAAAAGTCCAGAGTCAGGGAAATAAATAGTAATTTTGGGTAGGAAGTGTGAGCAAGTCTCTTACCCATCCTGCAAATCCAACAGGCTCTTTAACTTATGTTGAATAGACAGAATTTTGTTTTAAAAAATAATTATTCTAAAATATACCCAGGTAGTAAGGTGAACTGAATTCTACTTCTCTTGTAAGGCTAAAGAGCAGAGTTGATCGTACTGAAATGTGAATTTGCAGTTCTAGGGACTCAGTACTTCAGACACTTTTAAGGTAGTTTTTCAAAGGAAACCCAGAGCCATAGTGCATAGACCATTCCTAACACTGAAGCTCAGATCTGCTGTATCAGAACATAAGGAAATCTAGATCTCTGGATAAGAAATCAGGGAGTATTTTTTTCTTACCTCCAAAGACATTGTCAATCATTTGTTTTTTGATCAAGCAGATTATTACTGCTACAAAACCGATTGCTAGAACTGCTCCCAGAGTAACTCCTATAATAACATATGTGAAATCTGCAAAAATTGAAAACAAGCCAGTGAGTATAGACCATTAGGTAATAAATACAGTCTTTGTGTTTCAGATGTGACACGGTTTCCAAGGTGTACATAAGGGTCCCCCTTCATCTGCCAGGCAGGAGGGTGCCTGTGTTCAGGATCTGCGTTCCAGGCTCTCTCCTCCCTATGCTCATTTATATTAACTTAAAAGTCATTTAAAGGCCCCAGTCACACGGCAGGGCTTTGCTGTGCTCGGCAAAGTACAAACACGCAGCCGGATGATTATCTTCTAGACGTAAAAAGTACATAAAGTCTTAGTCTTCCAAGCACATCCATTTTTGTTATATTTACTTTGCCCCTAACTTCCTGTCCAGAAGCAAAAATCTCACCTTGAACTCACCTATTTCCTCCTCTGAGTTTCCAGAAGCATAGACCTTTGCTCTCCAAAAATCTGAAATGGAAATGTTTTAGCCTGTTAGGACATCAAGGAGAATGTTGTATCTGGCTATTTCCAAGAGAATAGCTGAGCCTGGTAAAGCTTGAGAAAGGACCTGAGGCTTCCTGGGGTGGTGAAGTGTTATCAGTCAAGTTAATGAGAACATTCTAGGGATGTGGCCACCACATCCCAGTTTTGGACAGAAGAGAAAATACAATTTTAAAAAGTTATGTTGTCTTAGCACTGTTTGCATTCTAGAGTTTTCTTACAGCAAACCTGAGAACTGTATGCAGGAGAAATTTCTATAAATCAAGAAAAAGATTAAGGATGCAGTAAAAATAATAAGAGATGCTAACAGGATAGGTTACGGCACACCCCAGCACCCCGCTCCAGAAAACATGAGTCCCAGTCCTGCCTGTAGTTCCAGTCTTCAAAATGTAATTTATTTTCGGCAGAGAGTCTTTTCCTCTTGCAAGAAAATGTTATGGGCTGGAAGGAACCTTTTCAGAGACTTTCATGCCAAGTTCCCTGTTCATCTAAAGGGCGTTCTCCTAACACTTCCCTTTGCCATAAAGCCACTGGGCTGTTCTGCCTGATGCTCGGGCTGTGCAAGGCTTTAGGCTTTGAGGAAAACAATTCATTCACACACACTTTTTGAAGGAAACGGATTCAAAATTTTCCAAATGAAAAAAAAAAGTCAAGAAACGGAGAGCAGTCACGTTTAGTTTCAATGCCACTTGCTTATTATAGGAAATTGCAAAAATATATGCTCAAATATTTTTTTTCAGTGATGGGCATGCACGGATATTTCCTCCAAAGTCTTTTCAAGTAGATGTAGGAGGTGCCTGAAGCAGGAGAAGGCTTTGAAGGCAGATATGACTCCTGCATTTTAAAACAATATGCTATGAAATCTCTGTCTCCTGTACGTGCTTGAGGCAGAACATGAAGTCCTGTCCTGCAGCGCTGGCTCTCTGGCAATCCACTGCTTAGGTGACAGTATACATGGGACCTTGTGGGGAAAATAGCTCTTTTGCACATAATTTTGTCTTTTCGTAGGCATTTTGTACCTTTACAGAAATCCATCTTGAGTCTGCTTTTCTGACTGCTGAAACTCGCAAGCCAAGTGTGGGCTCTGGGGCTTCTGTGGTTATGTCAGAAAAATCTGATATATTGGGTGGCTCACATCAGATTTGTTTTTATTTCCTGGTTTTAATCGCGTTTCTAATGCCAAATTTTCATAAATTATGAACCAAGCTTCAAAAATCTGATCACGAGCTTGAGTTTTAAAGCAACTATATTTTGGGAGCCCCAATTCTGAACGGAAAGTCCTTTTATGCCAAACTTTTCTTCATAATTAAAATGTCTGGAAACTTATTTTATACAAACAGAAATGTTTTCTCTCCAAAAAGCCTGTGACACTCAGAGAAGGGCGTTGGGGATGGGGGAGGGGAATTGAATTGCAAATATGATCACAAAAGCTGACTAGTCTAAATGACCAAAATCAAAGTTGCAAAGAAAAGGAAATTTAAAAAAAAAAAAAGAGAAAAAAGGTCTGAGACTACACAGTGGGTGTAAAAAGCATAGCTCCTGATTTTCCAGATTAAAATCCCGTCTCTTTGCTCTCGCCTGTGAATTTATTTCATTATAAATTTTAAAAAAAAGCCCTTTCTTCCATCTCCTTAATTATTCTTTGTGCTCATATGAAGAATGTTTTAAATTCAAACATAATAAAAGCGATATTGTATTACTTTTATTATCCTAATGATCGTAATACATAGACCTTAATGTATGCTTTCTAATGGAATTAAACCAGTGACAGATTATGTGTTTTATGGCAGAAATAATATTTTACATGGAATATTTTATGTAGGTCAGTTTAATATATTGAGATTAAATTATTAGTTTCTTTTTTAAAAGGGAGGGAGGGAAATCTCTGAAAACCCACAGGACTAGAGAGAACATTTTCAATTCATACTTTCAATATGGTTTTAATTAAGGTTTAATATCATTTACTGGATGCTGCTTAAATACCGTTTGCTTTTGAGGCCTGTGACAGAGTAGCCGGCTCCTGTTTGTTTTGGTTTCTCTTTAGGTGGAAAGAAGTGGGTTGGCCCCAAGTCAAATGACACCTGTGTCACTGTTTGACTGAGGTTCCCCTCTTCGGGTCAGATCTTTTGGGGATGAGCAAACCCTCTGAACTTGGAGAATATTTGCTTCTGGGTGGAAGGGCTTTGCGGATGAATTCTATATCTATACTTGAGTAATTCGTGGGTCATTTTGCAAAGGGTCTCAAAGCAACTGGTGGTGCTTTCTCACCTCTCCTGGCACAGGCACTATAATAGAGATGTCACCCCCAGGGCTCCGGCAGCACCAGGGGGTGTCTCCAGCCAGTGGGGGAACATTTTGTGCATGTGTCATGGAATCATAGAACAGTTCAGGTTGGAAGGGACCTTAAAGATCATCCAGTCCTCCCCCTGCCCTGGGCAGGGACACCTCCCACCAGACCAGGTTGCTCAAAGCCCCATCCAGCCTGGTCTTGAACCCCTCCAGGGATGGGGCAGCCACAGCTTCTCTGGGAAACCTGTTCCAGTGTCTCACCACCCTCACAGGAAAGAATTTCTTCCTAATATCTCATCTCAGTCTCCCCTCTTTCAGTTTAAAACCGTTACCCCTCGTCCTATGGCTCCCCTCCCTGATCCAGCGTCCCTCCCCATCTCTCTTGTAGCCCCCTTTAGGGACTGGAAGAGGTCATTGGTAGAGAGTCCAGAGATGAGACCACAGACTAGACAGGCCTTCTGTTAGAGGTAGTGGGATGGAGAAGTAGTAAGTGTGAACCTGCTGTGGCCACCTGCCTGAGGACCGGGCTTGGTCAGGTATGCTGGAGGCAGGCGTGCAGCTGAGGAAGCTTTTGCTTCTGGCTGCCCACTGCAGTCCTCTGCCAGCATGGTCCTCTCCAGATGGGTATACTTAGTGCTTAGAGATACGGTTTAGTGATGCTTTTTGTCAGTGTTGGGTTGATGGTTGGACTCGACTATCTGAAGGGTCCCTTCCAACCCAGGCAGTTCTATGATCTGCTGGTGATGGACCTGCAAATAAATCCACCAGACTGGCAGCCCCTGGTGGCCCTGGGCAGGCTTGGCCCTCCTCAGACTTGCTGTGGCCAGAGCTGGGCTGTGCAGAAAACAGCTCCGGAGCCATGCTGAGGGACGTCCTGTTCTCCCCGTGCCCTCTGCCACCGAACCATGCTCGCGCAGTGCCCATAGGTCAGCCCAGTGAGGACAGTGGTGGTGCAGACGACAATTTGGGCATAAGATCAGGGAGCAGGAATAGCTCACTTTCCCCACCTTATTAAATATTGTGAACAACTCCCAGCCATAACCTGCCGTGATAAACAGCAACATGTGCCTTGTTTTTCTCCAGGCACAGCGCTTGCCTGAGTCCCTTTGCTTGTGATCTCCTGCTTCCATGTGACTTTTCTTCTCCCTTCCTCCCCCATCTCAGGTTTTTCCTCGTTGCAGCGGAGAGTGGCTAGTCCTGTGGTTCAGTGCCATTTATCTCTGAGGCAGCAAATGGGAAAGGAAGCTAGTATCTGGGAAACCCAGAGGTAGGGTGGACAAAAGGGGTGGCTCACGTTTGGTGTCTGAGCAACTCCGGAGTCAAATAAGGAATGCCCGTGACAACAAAGAGGTTACAGGCAACAATCCTGCTGGAAACTGTCCCTGAAAACTATTATTAAAAAATAGAAAAGTATTTTGGCTGGTATTTAGTGTAGCAAAATTCCCAGTTACGTGTAAATTTAATAAGGTGGGCACTGTTAGCACCCGGCCAAATGGGGTCCTTCCTCGGTCCTCAAATTAGAGGCAAATTCCTTCTCTGTGGTAATAGATGAGGACAGGAGTCACTCCTACATGAAGACAGGGATTTGTTGAGCTCTAGTCCTTGCCAGGCTATGGATTTGCCTTTGCCTGCACCGTTCCATGGAAGCATATTAATGCGTTTCCCTTGTTATCTATCACAAAGTGCCTTTTGCTGTAGAACGTGTCCTGCTGCTCATGAGTCCGCGTCTCTCTGCTCTAGGCAGATGCTGCTGTAATTAATGGGACTTGTGCCATTTGTTTGCTGAGCAATGACTAGTCAGTAACTAGGGAGCAATCGTTGCTGATTTTCTCTTCACGTCTATAAGAACAGTTAGTTATGTGTGTCCTGTGTGTTGGACGGTCTCCACTTCTCTGGAATATTGGAAGTGTATACAGGAAGACGGAGAGGGCTTGGAGTGCCAACAAAAGAAGACAGTGAGAGACAAATTCGGGTGTATACCCTGAGAGGAATGACAGGAGGATAGTGTGCTGCTGTAGAGCCATGGATTGCTTTGCTGCAGAAGCTGAGGCAGGAGCAGATATCCAGTGGATGCCAGCTGGAATAGCTATTCTGCATGCCTCAGGTGGGGCAAACAGCCCTTGTGGGGTTCCCCAAGGGTAGATGATGATTTTCTCTCAATTTCTGCATGAAGCCGGCTGGTGTGGGAGGTGGCTATTAGGTGAAGATCAGGGTTTTGCCACCAGAGGGTGCCTGCCCCCTTACCTAAAGTCTCGGAGACCACAGTAACCCACGTAAACTTGTCTTTGCAACTCCTGCCAGCTGCATCGCCCCATCACTCCCAATGCTAATATGACCCCAGTGGATGCTTCCTACCTATGAGCTCCGCTTCTTCCCTGCACAAAGTGGAGGTAACTGTGAAGTCAGAGGCAAGTTGTGAGGATGAGCAAGCCCTCATCCTTTGGGCTGGCAGGAAGGATTACAAGCAGCTTGAGACAGGAGAAGTCCTGTAAGTGAGAGTCGCAGAGGGCAAAAGTGGCTTGCAGAAAACATGCACACGGATCAACTTTTCCCTTATACTCTACTGAATTACTGTTTTCTATATGGTGTCTATCTCATTCACAAAGATACAGGTGTTTAACTTCCTGGTGTCTTCTGGATTGAGCACAGCTGCCCCCTTAGCACTCAGTCTAGGATGTGTTAGCTAGAAAACTCAGCAAAAATCCCCACAGACCCAACAAATACTCTTTTTCCAAGGATCAAAGCTCTAAACAAAGTTTTAAACTGCATACATACAATTAGACTAGGAAAGAAATAACCCCACGAAGTTCAGGGGGAAAAAAAACAAGCTCTCAAAAAGGATGGAGAAGAAATATGATAGATAACTTACGTAAGAGAAGAAGAAATGCCATTAGGACTGGTATCCAGCTTGTTAGTAAGGTCATCGTGAAGTTTTGACAACAGAGTGCTTTCAGCCAAATTTTCTGAATTTAGCTCTTCTGCAGCGCCTCTTTAAAAAAAAAAATTAAAGCAGGTCATGTGACTGTATTGGGCAACTACAGTCACATCCTGAGTAGTTGCATTTGCAAACAGAAGTTCCCTTTTTTGGTTTTAAGTTCAACATATAAATAAACTCCCTGCTTGAAAATGTTCTGTGGAGAAGGTAGACGGCCAACAGTCACAGCCTACTCAGCTGTGTTGCTCTCCAGGGGATCTTTAAATACTAACATTTATTTTTACAAAATTGAAAAAGTGCTATCACAGTGCATTGGGCTCCGCTGATGTCTTCTAAATCTATTGAGATGCAAGTGGCTTTTCTGTCTTAGACGAAGAACCTTCTAAGGCAATCTATCTCACTGCTGCCAAATTTTATTTATTTTTTTAATCTCAACATTAATGCCACCATAACATTTTGAGGAGAGACACTTCCCTTTCAAAACCAGCTTTTTCAGGAGCAGAGCAGAAGAAACTCACCGTGGCTGCAAAACCATTGCAAGCCATTTCCTGGAAAATAATTTCTACCTTAGAACGTTCTTGACATAGCAGGAGCTGAAAAGCAGGAACTTACTGGCAGATGATGCTTCTGATAGGGAGCTTGTTCTTTGAAACACAGTGAAAAAACAGACTTTTTCCTGTTCTTCAGGAAAATTCATCTTTTCAAACAGCTTAACCTGTTCCAAAAATGAATGGCAGCAAAGAATACAAGTAAATATTAACAATTTTTGCTAAATGAACCCATTCCTCCCAATTCATTTCAGGTCCATCCTTCAGAGGTGGAAGGCTCAAGAACATGGACCTCTTTTCTTTTTTCTTTTTTTTTTTGCAACAGAGGACTCTCTATTGCTTTTGCCTCTTGCGTCTTGATTTGCTTTTCTGTTTTAGATTAGTCCATTGCTGTCTGGTATTATCATCTCAGGTAGATGCTTATATACTCCCATGAAAATAATCTGAAACACACCTTGAGTGAGAAGTTTTAAGAGAAAAAAACCTCTTGGGTATTTCTTTTTCCTCCTGTTGGTGAGGGAATGTCTGAGCAATCTGGTCTTAGCAGAATCTCACATCTTAAAGCTGGATGAAACATGTGTCTTGTTGAGTAAATTATAGTTGTAAATCCCTCCTTCCAGAGGTCTCTTCTTAATGGGACTATTGGAGGCCACAAGGAACGCTGGTGACTGCGCGTGTATGGCCACCTTGGAGGAAAAATGGCCGCAAATGAGTAAGATATTCACAAATGTTTAGTTGCTCTGACAAGCTGTGAGTAAAAAATCGTGATTATGGCTTCCAGGTGTTTGTGCAAGGATAAGCCAAACACAGTCTTAGCCAACAAATAAGACTCTTGAGGCACTGAAAATACGAGTAAAGATGTCCCACGTACCCTCTGAGGGGGCCTTAATTCCTGGCTTATTTTACTGTATGAAGCATAAGTAGAACTGACTGAGTGTGGTGGATGTGACAGAAGGTATTTGTTAATGCTTTGGCCCGTTGTGAGTGTGCGTGTGTGCACACATGCACATGTGTGTAATCCAGTTTTGCTCTTTCACTCTTCCTGGTTGTCTCTGGGATCGGAGTTGCAAACACCAAAACCAAGCAAACAAACTCTGATTCTTGACCAAACTGAGAAATGTGGTTTCAAGCACAGTGATCATTATCAACCTTCCCTCTGTTACCCACTCTCCACCATCCCGCCACTGGGCAGGATATATATGTTTAATTAATTCTGCTTTTACCTTCGACCTGTAAATAGTGGGAGTAATGTCAGATTTATATGTTACATGAATAACAAGGATTTCTCAGGAGACCCTATCCTGGTGAAAGAGGCTAACTGTAATTTTCAGCTGTGAGTAATTGTATATAATATAATCCTAAATGATTTTTCTTCTGTAATTTCATTAGAGTTTAGAAATTTAATTAGATTTTGAATCACTCTGAAATAAAGTAGCAAAACACCCAGAGACTAAGAGCAGTGGTTATTTTGTCCTCTGAGGCCAGAATTCTTGGTCTCAAATTGGCATGTGTTCATTAGGAGGAAGTTTGCAGAAGTTCTTGATATATTATTGTCTTTCAGAATGGACTCTGAATAGGTCTTTGGAGAGCATTAGAAGAGCACACAATTATTATGCAGACTCTTTTTGAGGTTTAAGATCATCTGCCTTGCATATACTTAATAAAAATATGCCTCTAAAGTTGTTTAAGAAACTGTGGAGATAGGAAAGATGCTCCTCCGGTGCCTCAGTGCTCTTCCTGGTTTATTAGCAACTCCAGTACCTGTGTATGATGATACAGAGAGGAGTTGTTTGCTTTACTTTAATGATTAGGTAGGTTTATGGTTATTTTTATTGCTACACATATGAACTGTCATGGTGGCTGTAATTAGAAGCACACTAAAATGCTGTTCCTTCTCTGCCACCCGAGGTTCAAAAGAAATCTGTCCTTTTGGCAAACTTTGATTCTCTGTGGAATTTGTCCCATGTGGAAACAAAAAGGGAGTCAAACTGCACTGAACAGGACAAAGCCAAGCCCAAAGCAGCTTAGGATGGAGTGTCAGGATAGTTGTGGTGGGTTCAGAAAGGGGATCCTCTTAAAAGATTCTGAGGGACCAGACATGCAAGTCCTTGTTCCCTTTTTGTTTTAACTGGTGTAACACAGTTTGTGGAGATGGCCTGATTTATTCCGCTTAACTAAAAAAAGGGATGTGAGCATTTAGGATCCCATTCTCCAAAGCCTTTACCCATTCAGCATTGCCTCTTTTCTCGTAGGAGTTAGTTTCTTGAAGCAGGACTGGCTGTGTGATTTTTGTGAGGGTAGGTCCTAAAGCAAAAGCATGTAACAAATTGAGGCGATAGAGAGGAGAAAATTCAGATTGCTTTCAGCGTGGCAACAATATAAGGAACTACAACAGAGCCATAGACAGAACGAATTAAACAATCTCACAGAAATGAGCAAGGGGAGAGAAAGCAAATGTGAAATGAAGAATTCGGCAGGACAAACCAAACGGGGAAAAAAAAAATGCTCTTTAAATAACGTCAATCCAACCTATTTGAAAGGAAAGAGGAAGCTCCAATGCAACGGGATGCATGTCAGTCTCAAAGTGAGAAGTCAGAAAGAAACCTCCTGGCTGCCCAGGATGTTCCGTTAGTGCCTGACCTGTGTGTAACCACTGCTGGCATCCTCTGCTGGGGCCACTGCCTGTAACCACTGCTGGCATCCTCTGCTGGGGCCACTGCCGGAGCCAAAAAGGTTCATTGGTCTGATCAAGGGGCCTTTTCCTTTGTTTCATTAACAGCTCTTGATGAGAACTCATTATCACACAAATCCAGTCCTCGGGCTCAAAATCTGCTTTCAGAGTGTGGGGAAGTGAGGTGTGATTGAAAAAGATTCTTAGAAGAAGATTGGAAAAGTTTGTGCACCTGGCTCGACGGCTGTGGATGGAGATGAGGCAGCCTCCGGGCAGTCCGGTGTGCGTGGACGCGCTGCCTTCCATTAACGCGCCACGTCACAGAACAGAACAAATTGAAGAAAACATGTTCAGGCTGGTGACTGCCAAAAATCATGGTTCTTTGCTCTGGGCATCCGGAACAAATGGGAACTATGTTTGAAAACTCACAGCTGCTCTTCCTTTGCTATTTTCTCTGTCTCCTCCTCTGTCAGGATTCTGAGCTGCTGGGACAACTGGGAGGGATTCCACATCTCAGCAAACAGCAGAATCACAGATGTCAGGCGTGTTAACAAAGGGAAACACGCCTGCACCAGCTATTTGGCACCTTCCTCCCTCGACATTAAGGAATAAGGAATACTATGGGAAACCACCATTTCAGTCTTGCTCCTTTTTTTTTTTTCCTCTGTCACCGTTTCCTTTTCAATGTGAAGAAACGTGTTACGTTACAGAGACACTGTAAACATTTTAAAAACACGTTTTCTTGATTTTACTTGAGGGAGACTTAGTGCTGTTGCCAAACTCGGAGAGGTGCAAGGAGACAAAGTAAAAAGCCTTGGGACATGTGTACTCGAGTCCGTTTCGTGTAACATCAAGAAAGGAAATGCTGAAGCCGTCCACGGCTCATCTGAGCAGTCTGGTAATTTGCAGATGTGCTGCCCCAGGTCTTGCTCTGTTCTTAGGTTTATAAAACTGTGCGGTGTCCCTCTTGGAAGTTATAACTTTTACTGAGCTTAATTTCTTCCATACGAGATGTGGTTGGATTATTCATTCAGGTGGTCTGCGCCTATGTGTCATTATTCCTTGATTCCCAGGGAAAAAGATTTTTTTTTTTTTTTTTTTATTTCTAAACTAGACTGATTCTGTGTAATGCTGCAACAGGGAAAAACGGTGTTAAAACAGAAGGCAATTTCTTCCATGGTGAAGGAAAGCACCTGCACATCACTTTGGGAGATTGTATATTTTTGGGGTTAAAACAGAGCAATGAGCCTATTAGGTGCTGGCATGAAACACAGGAAGGCAGATATAAATTTGGGTTGAAAATGAAGCTTTTTGTAGGATAATCTTTCTGCTTGAAAGGTACGTATCTGGTATTTGGGTATTTGAAAGGTACGTATCTGGTATTTGCACGAAAACAGTCAAACACATTCTAGGCTGGGTTTCAGACTCCTGCTGTGGTCTGGGGTCCTGGGGAACCTACTGATCCTCTTTCTTGACGACACAGTTTATAGCTCAGACTTATAGCTCAGTCTTTCTTCCATTGCAGTAAGTGTCTCTCTAGCATTTTCTTTGTGTCTCTTACTGTTGATTTCCTACAGGCTGGGATTCCAGGTAGCATACAGAGAGCATCAGCAACGGCAGCAATTTTTCCCATCTTCATCTGCTTTAAATAAGATGATTTCAATTCCTTTCTGGTTTCAGCTAAAATTTTTCTAGGAGAGGTATCAATCTCCAGCCAGTGCGTTTAGACCTGTAGGTATGTTCTTAGGATTACTTTTGCTTAAACATACCCCACAGCCTCGTGTATTTGTAGACCTCAGCTCAGAGGAATAGTTTTACAGAAACTTCTAATCTGACTTGTCTTAGGCAACTATAGCCTGATCTGTAGCCTGTTGTATAAAATGTTTATAAAAGTAGGAGACAAATTGTCTAGTACGAAATAGTTTATTTAGGTTAAAAAGATTAATGATAAAGACTCCTCCAACCTTCTCATAAAGTCCCCAGCTGGCCTGCCAGTTAGAAGAGAATCTAGAAGTAGGAGGTTGTGTTCATGCTTGAGATGACTGCGAAGTGTTTAAGTTTGGTGAGGAAAGAGGTCAGGATCCTGCCTGAGACATTGTAGTCCGTGAGTCACGGGGAAGGATGTGTGTGGGAGCACACAGAGCAAAAGCTTGACAAGTCAAAGAAATTGAGAAGACTGAGAATTCAGCCTGTGTTCCTCCAAAAGTGAGGTTGCAAATAACAGTCAACAGAGGCTCTGTTTTCTTTTGTAGCTTGATCTTGTTTTATTTTCAAGAGAACCAGGTCACATTTTAGTTGCAAATTGAGCCCATCTGATTTGACTTGCTTTTTTACCTGAAAGGGATTATTTTTCCACTCTGATATTGTTCAGAGGGTTAACAGGTGGGACATTTCTTTTAAAATTACAAAAACTTCACCAACTGGAAAAGATCTTAACCCTGAAATTGTTCAGTAAGTTCAGATGCCTTTGGGAGGACTGAGGGACACAAACACAGACAGTGTGATCATATGAGCTTTGTTGCTGTAGGGAGACATGCCATAGAGAACCTGTGGTTCCCCATCTCTCACCAGCATTGCCTCTTGGAAATACCCTGCAATATTTTTGGCTTGGTTGTCTAAAAAATGCATGTACTCCCATGTGGATAACCTGTTGGGTTTTTGACTGTGTGTCCTTCTGTATTGCATGGATGGATTTCTTGTGTTGAGTAGAAAATACCTATTACAGTATGGAAAATTCAACAGTCTAACTCTGCTGATGATGCCTGAAGGGATGCTGTTACAAAGTCAGAGAACCAAATCTGGATTTTTATTTATTTATTTAAAACCAAAACGCACACCTAGGAAACACTATCAAAACAACATTAGGAGGACTGTATTGCACTAAGATGAGCTTTTTGGAAATGCTGTTTGGGCTACCATGTGAAATTTCAGATATAAGATACGTTAATTCAACTTGTTGTGTATTTCCATGATATTTCCATAGACTCGCTCTATGAGTCCTTCCTGCCCTGTCTCCACCTGACTTTAAGGACAGACCCTCACCTCATCTGAAATGGAAGATGAACAAGGCAGAGTGAAGATAGCAGTTGTCCAATATATCTCCTTATTTGCGTCGTTCAGTGGGACTAACAGGCCCCATTTATTATCTATCCCATGTGCCAAACAGAACAAACTTGTATTAACCCCAGCAAAGCTGCTCATGTGCATCAGCAGGTGCCTTTGACCACTTGGTCCAACTCCACCAGAAAGCCAGGTTTGGCTGGGGAAGAAGGTGTCTGTGTGTTTTCCATGGCTGGCTTTGGCTGACAGCTCCTCTCTGTGCAGGTCACCTCCAGGCTGGAGTCAAGAGTCTGCTCAGGGACAGAAGGGACCCTCTTCACCGAGCATGAGGATGTCAGTACATTCAGCATCCTGTGGGAAAACCTCTCTATGCTGAGCACATCTGTCTGAGTGAGCTGCCAGAGGAGGATATTCCTCCACGTGCTCTATGTTCTCTGAAGCACCGTAAGCCATGGTGGAGATGCTGTAGCATCTGGAAAGGTGCTAGAGGAGCTGGGAGGCTGTGGGAGGAAGCAACGATCCCACAAAGCTGATTAAAGGTGTCCTTGTGGGGAGAGTTTGGCTCTCTGAGCAATGAGTTTAGGACTGGGTGACCCTAAATGAAAGCTCTGGTACTCGCTGGGTGATATTGTCTGCTCCGCTGATTATCAACTGTCCCAGTCGCTGGAGGGCTCTGTGTGGATAAAATTCCTTTACTGGGGTAGCAGTGCTGGAATTTTTCCTATGGAGGTTTTCATACGGCATGAACAAAACATCCCAGGCAGCCCGGCTTTGTTGTTGTTGCACATTCTGATATGCTCGGCTGTGTCTTAAAATACCTTTGCAGTGTATGATGATAACTTAGAAAGATCCAAAGACTCCAAAAATGACTGGGTGTTTAATTTTTGAAGGTGGCATGTGTGGTGGTGGAGCAAAAGGCAGCGCCCAGGAAAATTCAGAGCAAGAGGAAAAAAAGGAGTAAAGTGTGTCCAGTTCCCATCCAGTATTCATGCATCTCCTGCCCATCTGTACTCTGTATAAGCATGTTGGACTTCAACAAAGGGAAGCCACTGTGAGTAATTTCTATCAGTAAAATGGGGTAAACACTTCCAAGGGCGTAGTGGTCATTGGGAAAAAAAAACAAAAACAAAAAACCAACAAAACAAAACCGAACACCAGAGACCCTGAAAATCTGGAGCTGGAATTATACTGTAGAGGACGTTAAACCATCAGAAATTTTGAAGCAGCTGCAAAGGCACAAGGTTTTTCTTCGCCCTCTTCAGATAGTATGTGATTCTAATGCAAAGATTTGCTTTTAGCTTGATTTGGTTTTGGATTTGGTTTTTTTGCAAATGATATTTTGAGTTCTGCAATTCACAGAGGTTCAGGACTGGGAGGCAGATCCCAGCCGCTCTCGGGTTGTGTCCTGCTCACCTTAAATTCCTCTTCCTTCTGCTGCTGCTGCTGTCACAGTATGGAGCAGCATCATTTCCTGCTCTGCTAGAGGTGCTCTCTACTCCTGAAAATCAGCCTATTAATTCCACTGCTAACTCAGGAGATGGAGCACAATCTTTAGCTGGTGTTTATAAGAATATGAACATAAATAGCTATGTTAATGGTAAACCTAAGGGTGCCCAGGAAAGAAATGAGGAAGTCAAACGATATGAAAGTAACAGCACTGTAGCCAAAACAGAGTGTTTCTATTGTTGTTTTTCTAAAACACTTATGTTTTTATCTATTAGTACTTACTCAATTTAAAGCAGGATATGAAATGAGCAAGATAGGACACCTGGTGTAGTCACAGTTCCTGTTTTTTAGCTTTGCCTTTTCTTGATGTGTTTGCCTTGTACAGCTTCTTAAGGTATCTGGGATGCTAACAGATACTGAAAGTATCCTTTTTTTTTTTTTTTTAAGGGTGAGCAATAAGAGGGTGGCAAAAATAAATTGCCCACCTGTAATAATACTTATTTTTAATGGATCAATTAAGCTTTGAAGGGAAGAATCAAGGGAGGTGGATGGGAGGAGAAGGTGGCAGAGTTGACAGATTTGCTCTTGTCTTCAGTGGCTGTAGAGGAGGTGATCTGGTCTTTTGCTCATGTCTGCATGTGTGTGTTGTCCTGTTTCAATTATACTGGTGTCAGGAAAGTGAAATAGGTTGTTTGAGTCCTGTGTAGGACAGGATGCAGTTTTGGAGGTAGTGGGAGAACTGGGAAACTTAACCATTTTTGCTAATACAGCCGTAAGAGACCATTTCTTTGAGTGCAACAGCTGCGGCCCAGGGAGGTGTTTGAATGAACAGCCTCGTTGTTTCCCAGAGGAAGGGCAGGACACCAGGATTTCCTCTCTGGCTTCTCCCCATGTAGGTCCAGGAGAATCTACACTCGCTGGCCTCTGTGGGTAGCAAAAAAGGTCACTTGCTGTGCTGGGTGTTGAATATGGGGGAAGCAGCTCTTTGCTGTGTGGTGATTTAAGCAGTTTATTAGTATTTCAAGAATAATGGTGTCAAAGTCATGGCCTCTGGCTCTGATAGAGGATTTCCAGAGAGAATGTGTATTTCAATGAGATATTGTTGATTTCTCTCATAAAAATTGCACTAATTGCAGTCCCCTTTAGTACCAAGATGTCTCCCAGAGAGAAAAACTGTCCTTATGTCTCTCTAGTTCAGTAGGAAGGAAACTGTCTGTTGTTTGTCTGCCTACCTCATCTCAAATCCCAAACTTCATTAAGGTGAGAATAAGTGTAGGATTGCTATATTAAAACCAGTGATGTAGGAAATTCTGGGCCATGTCTAAATATAGAAGTGAAAAATGCATTCAGTAATAAGTATTTTCAGGAAATAATAAGAGCATCATAACACGCTGCTCAAAGCTAGTACCTACTGCTACAGGTATAGAGCAGGATAAGTATATGATGCGCTTCCAATGTCACTTTGCAGCTTTAGTGCCCAGGCAACGTATGGAAGGCACAGGGTCCATTGCTGCTTTCGGCCTGGGCAGGAGAAGTTGGGCTCCTTATGGCCGAAAATCTGCAGGTTGTTTCCTCCAAATGACCCACTGAGAGACATGGGTATTGATCTGGATGAAACTTTTCTTGTCTCTTCTGTTCCTAGATGTAAAATAGGGTTTTCAACAGAATAAATCTTTCAAGAAAATGTATTGTAAATGCAGAAAGGTAGAGCTTCCATCAGGAATGAACTCCTGAAAAACACCACTTGTTTCTTTTTGAGAAAGTAGGTGCAGTGCCCTATAGGAGTTGTGATTCAGGTAGTTTGTGTCCCTGTTATCCTCTCTTGGCTGGGTCACCCATGGAATTGCATTCTCATGATGTGCTGTAACCAGAGGACAGGATGATCCATTGCACTGGCACAGCAAAAATTTGATACATCCAGGGATTATTTTTTTTTTACTAGTCAATTCAACCATCAAAAGAGGGGACATGAGATGGATATAAGAGAGATCCACAAGAAAGCCTGGTACGTTTCTGAGTAGAAATGTTCAGCTTGGATTTTTTTTTTTGTGTGTGTGTGGATTTTTTTTGTTTGTTTTAATGATAAGGGAATCATTTGATGTCAGACTGCTAGTCGAGGGCAGCGATGACTCCTGAACAGTGGACAAACAGGCTCCTACAGAATGTATATATTATACTTCAAATGTATGAACATGTTCCACTTTACTCTTGAAATCCTATTGTTGGAAGCAAATTCTGAATGCACATAAAGCAGAGCCACTTGAACAAACTATCCAGTTCTGCCTCAAAGTAAGTGCCACTTAATTTGTTTACAATATAAGCAATGCTGGTGACGTGCCATTAGACTTAACTGCATCCCATTTTGGTGCTAACTAATATTTGCCCTTACACTAGGGGTAAGCCGGCATAAATAAGCTGGAACATCTCTTGAGATAAAGCAGATATTGCATCTTTAATGGAATATAATAGGCATAAACAAACCAATTGCCCTGCTTTGGGATTAGAATGATGTGATTTTTCTCCTTTTACGCTTACCAAACACTGAAAAGCACTGGAAATCCGTAGGCATTCTTCATAAACACCAAGTTAAAATAAAACAATGGTTCATCATTCATTTCCGTGCAGATTCCCCCCAGATGCGTTATCTGCCTGTGTGTGGTGCTGGGGAAAGCTGAAAGCTTTTGGCCCCTGACAGAGGCTTCTCAAAAATCTCGGTCTCTGCATGGTGGGGCTGTTTCTAGTCACCTTCCTTCTTTCTTTAAGCACTTATATAGACATTTAGGTATGTAGACAGACAGAGGTTTAGCTCCTTCAACAGGAATTTAAGCACCTACATTATGGTTTAAGGTACTCAAATTAGGTTAGAGCATCTAACCAATGTTGTCTTTCTGACAGCTCAGGCCCAAGGTCTTTCCTGTGGAGGCAGCGTTAATGATGGGCAATTAGCAGAAACAACATCTCGGTGCCCAGGCACTTTGCTAGTAAAATCATCACTATGTATGACCGAGCAACAGCCAAGACACTCGGCTTTGACTACGTTACCCACGTCTGCTCGCATCACAGCACAAAATAATCTTATGGAGAGGATCTGAAACTAAACTGCCTTTCCCATGAAATCCTTGAAACACCACAGATGCAGGTAGATGCTGTTCCCCTGTATTGTCCATCTCTACTGAGCTTGTGTTTTCCCACTCCCCTCCTCCCCCTCGTATGGAGCACCTTGTGAATTAGATTTATTTGAAGATGTCCTTGAAAGCCCTATGTGATGGACAACTAATGCGAGTTGGCCACTGATCACAGCTTAATGTGTTCCCTGGTCTTCATTTCTCTGTGGAAATCTTTGGCCATAATGTGTTTCTTGATTTCCTTCCCCCTTGTTTGTCACTGTCCTTGTTTATCAAGCAAAAGTTTATCAGATGGACTAGTTCAGGGGTAATAGAGGGTTGCTTAAAGGTGTTGATGTCTGGGGAGGAAAGAGCAGAACCAGCATGTGAAGTATTCAAGGGCTGACTTTGAACTGTGTGAATTTGTGCTATGCCAAGCTGCACCAGAAAAGGGAATGCGAGGTTACAGCAGTCACTCAAGCCTGGGCAAATATCTGTCATTCCAAAACTATGCTGTTGAGGACTTTGGTTGAGGGGGAGCATCAGGGAGGGGAAAATAGAAAGTGGAATGTAGGTCCTCAGCATTGCGGTCTATTAAGAGGCAGAAGTGCCATCATCACAAACTCGGCTATTTCTCCCCCAGGGAAAAAGTGGAAACAGTACAGATAACGTTACCTTGGGTCTCTCGGTGTGAATTTTGCAGGGTTTGTATAAATCTGGTCCAGTGTACATCCATGCATCTAAATTTAGGTTGGGACTCCTGTGTTCAAGGGCAATCTCAAGTACGCTTTTGCCTCACTTGGGCTCTTACTCTCTCTGTGGGCTTGTTGTAACCCAAACCTGCCCATGGCCACCAAGTCTGTTCATGGGCCAAGCAAAGCAAGAGCTTGTTTTGTTACACAGCGCTAAACAGACAGCTTGTCTGTCATCTCCTTTGTGCCTGTGCAGAAATCCCTGCTCCCCATGGCTGCCGGCACCGACCAGGGTTGAATCTGCAGGACACGCCATAGTCTTCATTGTCCAACAGCCTTTCTGTGCCTCCCACGCTCCATGAAATGCTGCAGCAGAGTTGATTGTGAGGGTCTTTACTGGCGTAAATGGAGTAGACTGATGCCTAGATGTCATCTTTGAAACTGAATTTTGCGTCTCCAGTGACTTCTTTTTATTTTTACAGCATTTGTCCATGTTTTCCTTCTCCTTGGCTATCCAGGGAAGACCCTGCCTTGATAATACCTGCCTGGAAATACAGGCTGGGCTGGGGCTGGTGTCTTGCTGACTTGCTTGGGTCCATTCCCATCACTTGGGATCTTCAGTATTTATTGTCCATTTTCTCCTTTTCTGAGCCTTTTTTCTTTTCCTGCCAACTCCTTTGGCTGTAGTGTCTCCTAACAGTGAATGCAGCAGAAGGTTTTTTCCCAAATTTATGTCCCTGATGCCCAAAGATGGAGAAAATTAATAAAAACCTGAGTCAGCACCTCCTATAGTGACTTGAAAATGGGCGGGTTTTCAGTGGTCTCCACGTTCAAATGGTCTGACGCTGTGATTGAGGGAGTTTCTTTGGCATTCGGTTATGATTCATCAAGGAAAATTCTCATCTGAGTTACGTGTCTTCAGTTTAGTATCTTATTCTGTTTCCTCTACAACTAAAGGATTTTTAAATTTCTCAGGTCACCAGCAAGAGCCCAATCCAGCAACATTTAGGCAACATGAGTAAAATTACAAGGTGTCTTTCATCCGTGAGGGCACTCGCCCCACAGAGTCCTTTGTGATTGGCATTAAGAGGTGATTCGTCCTTGCAGCCTTTATTGGGGTGAAATGCAAGCGCCATTACCGGGACTTAGCACATATAAGCAACAACTTAGTTGGGGCTGCAGTGTTTACTTGAGGATGCAAGACTCAAGGAGGCCCAATTTGATCATTATTCACTCCTGGAACAAATATGTAAGGAAGAGTTTGAGATAGTCCTGTATCACTGGGCTGCTTTGTGGAGCTGGGAGCAGGGCTTTGTGGGGTTTGGGGTGTAGGGAGGCCATGGGGGAAGGAAGGACATTATCAGAGGTGAGAAGAGTTAAATAGTTGTAGGAGGATGCTGATGTTCATGGAGCGGGGGCAGGGACAACTTCTCCGGCTACAGCAAAAGCTGCATGGAGAAGAAACAATGTGCAAAACTGAGGATCATACTAAAACTACAGACTCTGAAGTGCCATGGCCAAGGGTGGGCATAGAGGGACCAACGATATTTTTTTAAGGCAGCTTTTGGGGCCAAGAAAATTTTAGGTAAAGTTTCAAATGTGGAGTCAGACAAGGGGACAAAGCTGTAACATTGCAGGAGGCAAGGCTGGAGCTGCAGGTGAAAAGCAGAGAGCGCAGTGATGTTCGTTGGAGCAGGGACCCAGTGAAAGGTCTTGGCTCATTCTACAGGGCTACAAAACCAACACAGGGTTTTCCAAAGAAGGCCTGTAGCATCCAGGTGCCTCTTGCAGTTGCATCCCCTGGACTGGGCATCCATATCCCCTTGGCTCTTCAGGCTATCCTCAGTCTGCTCGGTGAACTCTTGCTATCCCCACTTGGTGTGATAAAAGAAACTGCTAAAACTGGAGGCTGCTGAGTGCTGTGCTGCCTCTCTTCAAATCTCTAATGAGCTCCTCCTTGTAGCTCTAGGTTTAATTAGTTTTCATTGCAATATTAATGATCCAAACAAACCATTTTAACTTTCCTGTTGCACAGCTGGAATCTTCTTATTTAGCGTTCTGCTCTGTAAGGGAATCGTACCAACTTCCTTTCCCCTCCCCCATTTGCCCCATTAATATGCATTAAAATCACAGTCTCGTTGGCATAGAGTTTCAGACCTGCTATAAAACTCTAATAATTTCTAAAAATGGCAAGGTTGAACTAATGACAGAGCCTCATCCAAATAATACAAAGATAGATTTCTCCCAGAGTTTGATGGCAGTGATGATTAATACTTCATTTATTTATTTACAGTCTATCAGCGTTTGCGAAGATTTGCTCATTCCTCTGAGCGCACATACAGTCTCTCTTGAACTCCATGCTATTACAGCAGAAATCTCTAATCTGTTAGTCTTCAGCAAAAATGCTTTCTTTCTCTCTTTTTTTCCCCAGGAGAAGGGTATGCCCTGTCCAGTGTAGATCTGAAGACTGCACATCTCAAAGTCTTCTCCTACCACAATGGATAGGTGCATCTCTCATTTCCCTCTGAAATCCCTGGTAGGGAAGACTTGGAGGAGTCTTTTTGTTTCCTTCTGGTGTGTTTCAGCTCCTGGACTCCTTGTGGTTTGAGGTGATTGAAATAAATTGGGTTGTAGATAATCTGGGGATCTTTGTGTTGAAGGATGCTAGAGAAGAGTAGACTCTCCCACGCTGAAGGGCTGACGTGGAGTCTTGCCAGCGCCTTCTCCTTCCTGAACCGTAGAAATCATAGGAGCGTTGGTAGCAAAGAAGATCCAGTGGCTCTTGCCCAACCTCCTTCTCAGAGCTGGTCTATTGCTAGCACTAGATTTAGTCCATTTTGGCTTTGTCTTGTTTAGAAACGAATGTTTTCTAGGAGCCTGAGGAGCTGTGCTCTGCAGATGGGCTGTCAGCAGCTGGATGAAAAGGTTTGCCGGCCGTACCGCACAAGCTGAGGTCAAGATACAACTCTGAAAGTGCCAAAGAGATTTAGTGCCACTTGCAAAGAACAATTTTCATTGGGACTTACTCTCCTAAGTGCTCACGTTGCTTTTGAAAATAGGACTTTGGAGTGGGAGCATGGAGATAAAGGGGTGAGGTCTGATTGCTCAGTTTGGCTTGCCTGTGGGGTCCAAGTTCAAGAGAGCAATGAGTGACTTGATTGCAGGGTCCTGTAGACTTACTTGGAAACCAAAGCCATTCAGTAAGTGCAGGAAAGATAGAAGTTGCATCATGAAGGCTTCCCCTGGCTGCTGTTGGGAGAATCATCCAGGAGATAGATTGGGTACTGAGGGTCAGGACCTCACTCAGTGGCCCCAGGGCTCTCTCCAGCTGTATAGGATTGTAATAATAAAACTCCCTGCCTCCATCTAGCTGTGTTTAAATATCATAATTCTTTTTCTGTCTACCTAGCTGACTGAATAGAGACCTTTAGTGGGTGGGTATCTTGACTGACGGGATTCATGACCCATTTTCTTAGCTTTTGTGATCTCAAAGGGAAAGATTTCAATGTGTGGAGGTGTGTTTTTTTGCTGGACCATTTCACTGCAGCAGAAGTTTCTTGAAGGTTTATATTAGTGAGCTGGTTTTGGTAACGCTCTTGTGCTGGTTTCCTTTGTGTTTACGAGAATTTGTTGTTCATTGGTTGTGCTGGAGTAGAACTGTGAATGGTAACCTACAAAAGCCTTCAATAGGTGAAATGTATTTAATGAGGGGAGACTTAGATGAGATCTTAGGAAGAAATTCTTTGCTGTGAGGGTGGTGAGACACCGGAACAGGTTTCCCAGAGAAGCTGTGGCTGCCCCATCTCTGGAGGTGTTCAAGGCCAGGCTGGATGGGGCTTTGAGCAACCTGGTCTGGTGGGAGGTGTCCCTGCCCAGGGCAGGGGGTTGGAACTGGATGAGCTTTAAGGTCCTTTCCAACCTGAACCATTCTATGATTCTATTTGTCCAAAGTGTTCCTGCTGGGAAGTTGTAGATAACTAACTTCTTTGCTCCCAAGTGAGAAAAAGCAAGAGCACTTATTATCCCTTCAGAAACTGTGATAGTAGAAGGGGGAGAGGAGGCAATGAAAAGAAGGATGCTGTCTCCTTGCTCAGCTACAAGAAGTGGAGATTAACCTTACATGAACTGCAAGCAGTATCAGAATGATATCCTGTCAGTGTGGCAGGGTCATGCCGCCTGCACCCACGGGCTGTGTGTGTGGTATGATGGAGGACCCTTCCCCTGGTCTGGAAGCACAGTTCGTTGCCAAGCCATGCCCAAGTTGGGAAGGACACCATCAAGAAAGGAACGTAAAAGCAACAGGGAGACAACTGCCCAACTAACCCAAGGTTTCGTGTAGCCAGAGTTCCTTATAATGCCTTGCTCAGCTGGCATTATCCACAGCATGAAAATGAGCAGTTTAGACTCATTTCTCACTCCAAATGCAACAGTTGTTTAGAATTAAAATTAGTAAGCTCTCTTATCACTTTCAGCTAGCCACAGCTTACCACACCAATATCTCTCTTACTTGGTTTCCTTTCTCTATCAGTAAATATCTCTCTCCGTCTCTGGGAACATACTGGTGCCTCCCAAAAGCTCAAATGAAACGGTTCACCAAAACCAGCGTGTGCTTTGGATGTGTCTGTGAGCTAAAACTGAACCCAGAGCATTCCAGCTTCTACAGGTATTTACGGTTAAGCATTGCCAGCAAGGTTTCAAACAAGAAGAGTATGTCCATACAGGTCAGTGTGGCTGAACTTAAATGAGTTTAACATCCCTCATTTCACTGGAATTTAAGGCAACGCATTTTATATCATATTTGCTATAAGCTGCAGCAACGAGCCCATGGCTAGTTATTAGCATGGTTCAGGTGACAAATTTGTAACCTAGTTTGTCACAGGAGCGCATCTGCCTGCAGGTTTAGTGTGTTACACAAAGGCTGGTCATGAATCATTGAACCAAGTCAAACAATATCCAAAATTTTAAGCAGCATAACTGCTTAAAACTGCTTAAACTGCTTTTAAGCAGCGTAAGAGCTCGGGCTGAGGTCTGAGTTCCTACAGCGGATGGGCTACCACACATCACCGCTTACTTACCCAGGGGCTTATTGTCCCCACTGCTCTGCCAACATAATTGTGTGCGGTTCCCCGCTAACCCAGATCCATGAGAAAAATGAAGTTTAGTTTAAGCTCTTACCGGGAGGACTTTCAGTCTGTGCTGTTTCTGCAGAGTCAGGCTTGGGGAATCCGGAGGGGACAGTAAGATCCCGAGTGGGAAGATGGGGCAGAAAACTGTTGGGCACTGACCTCTCGACTAGCTCGACAGCGATGGGCACAGCACGTGTAATTGCAGCTTCGGTGACCTGCTTTGCTCTTTCTTCAGTCAGTCCCTTCGCCAAAACAGTGCTGTCAAGCTAAAATCAAAGGAACTGTACCAAGGGACGGATCTGTTTTAACAAAATAATTTTCTGAATTGATTTAAATTGGTGTTCAAACCATGTGCGTGGCTTCCTTCCGTGACAGAAGTATGATTTTAGCTCTTTCTATTCCTGATAGCTCTGAAGAGCTAAAGCTGAACCGCCTGAGAGGGGACAGGCTCGTGTCTCTCCATGGCTGGGCTTTTCCACTAAAACCGAGCCAACTTTAGATAACAAAATTGTAATTGTCAGCGATGTCTCAATTAAGAGCCTTGAGTGACTTCCTGCTCCCAGACTAAATCAAGCACTTAGAGAAACATCTTTCATTGCTGGTGGGGCTGACAGCATCTCTCAAAAACACAAGATTTCAGGAGAGCAGAAGCTTCATATTATTTCTATTTGCTTGGCGCTTTGAACCTTTACAGTTCTTCTGCAGCTGTGAATGCAGACTTGGGTGGTTTTTTGGGAGGACTGAGGTCTGACTGCCTTGTGTAGAAACCATTTAACTGCACTGTCCTCTTTAAATGAAAGAATCATTTCTTGCGCTAAAAGAAACATAAAATTTGATATGTTTTAGGGGACAAGCTGGCGTCTCTGCATGAAACACGGAATCTTCTGGCTCTCAATAGAGGCATTAGGTCCAGCCACTTTGCCTTGGGTGTGGATGCACTGGGAGAGGAAAATCCAGACACCTGCGGGCAATTGCAGCAAGGGCATTTCCAGAGAGAAATGGTACCACAGGAGCTAGGTGCGTTTATAGTTGTTTATGAATAATTAATAATTATGTTAAAGGTGTAGCATTGACTGGGCAGGCTTCCCCTTCTGGAATTTAAATCTCTTCTCAAAATCTTTAGCCATTTGGCTTGTGATTGAAAGCCGTGCGGCGTTTCCGCGTTGGAGCTCATTGCAGGGGAAAGACTTGAAGCTGTCAATTGTTCCAAGAGCTAATGGAGGCATTAAAAATGTAGCAGCTTTACTGGGGAGAAAGCAGGGTGGGAAGGGAACACGTGCTACCAGCAAATGCTGTAACGGGACTGTAAAGTGGTCTCCACAATCTTCATGAATGATGGCTGACCTCCACTCTGCTAGGGCACACGTGTGCATGTCCATCATGACAACACGCTCTGAACTCACTCTGTCGGGGGCCCTCGGGAACATAACCCCCCGTATCTGCCTCCAAATATAGCTCTGCTGGTCTGCAGTATAAGGCAGTGGGGAGAGCTGCTGGAGCTTTGGAAACTGCGCTGCAGTGACATCCACCGAGATCTCCCTGCCTGCTTGGTGACCTTCTGTGCTAAGAGGCAAATGTCTGCAGCTTGTAAAAGAAAAAGATGCCTCTGGATGCCTTTCCACTTTTAAAAGCTCCTCCGTGCCGGCTCAGCAGAGCAAGTGAAACCCGCAAGCGGCAGGATTTTACTGTACGTGTACTGTATGGATGTATGCGGCCATACATCTGGGCAGGGGGAGCATGTCCAGCTGGGAATAATTCCTGGAGCTGCCTCTGACTTAGAGCTAGAGCTTTGGCCTGAGCCAAAGCACTGACTAGGAGCTGTTTTGAAGTCAGTTGCTGTGAAAATAAGGCCAGTAAGCCCTCTCTGCCTCCGTGTCCTCCTTTCTAACCCCTTTGTAAAATAAGGGGTTAGATAAGGGGGATTCTACGTAATAGAATCATAGAAGAATAGAATAGATCACAAGGGATTAGGGAGGACTCATTCATTTGTATTTAAAGTACATCAGGATCCTTGGAGAAAAGTCCCTTATTTAGAGCAATAATGAATACAAACAATAATAACAATTCTGTTATCACCGTGGAATTGCAGGGATTTGGTCAACACCGCTTGACTACAGCTTTGGCTGTCCTGTAGATTGCAACAAAGAACAAATCACCCTCTCTAAGTGTTTTTGAACACAGAGGATGAAGATGATATATTGCTATCTTTTAAAAGAAAATTAAAACTTTAACTCTAAGGTGTGTGTAATAAAATGGCACTTTAATTCTCCAGTGTGCCATGCAGGCTTCTTCTGTTAATTTATTCTTTTCTTTTCTTTTTGTGCCTCATGTAATATTCTGAAGTTATTAATGTGGCAATATATTTGACCACAAAAACCTGCCTTCTGGTGTTGTTAAGACTGTGAATTAATTCCACAAACGGAAGGCATTTCTGACTTCAAGGCAAACAGATAATGCTTGGGATAAAATGATTAGCAACGTGACAGACACACAAGAACTTCTAGGGGAAGGTTTTTCCCAGGTGGCTTCCCAAGGTGTGTGGACTTAGGTCTCACGAGTCTGTGGGAGTGCAGCTGTCAGTGGGATGCCTCTGTGGTGCAGAGACCTGTGGCCACCACCACCTGAGCTGCTGCAGCTCCTGGGACACAACAATTCTGTGCAGATCACAGAATGATAGGGGTTGGGAGGCACCTCTGGAGATCACCCAGTCCAACCCCCTCCCAGAGCAGGTTGCACAGGAACATGTCCAAGGAAGTTGTCCAGGGGAATGTTTCCAGAGACAGAGACTCCACCACCTCTCTGGGCAGCCTGTTCCAGGGCTCTGCCACCCTCAAAGGGAAGAAGTTCCTCCTCATGTTCAGATGGAACTTCCTGTGTTTGAGCTTGTGCCTGTTCCCTCTTGTCCTGTTGCTGGGCACCACTGAAAAAAGATTTATGGGCACAAGTTCAGTGCACAGTGGAAGAGGGTTGGGGTTTACGCTGATCACCTGGCGCAAAAACAAGTTGAATGGGGGCACAAAGGACCTCCCTGCATCTTTTTCTTTGGCTAACTTGCCGAGAAGTCACCAGACTGCTATGAGGAAGGTTGGGCTGAACCATGGCACCTGCGTCCACCTGGATTTAGTGGCCTGTCCCATTTTGTGGACAGTGCAGCCCCTACAGAGGGCTGCAAAAAAGTCTGGCCCTTTGATAGAGGCTGCATAAATAGTTTCCAGCCTGGCATTTTTAGTAAGCAACAGATATCTAGCTCTAGGTGGGCAGGGATTCTTGTCTTTAGTGGTATTAATCAAAGATCTTCTAACTAGCAGCATGTCTCAGAAGCCTAATTGCTAATGGCCACTTCTCATGTCTACTGATCTTCCACCCTCTTTTCAGGCCTTGGTGCTCAGACCATCGTCTCCAGCATCGATCCCTCAGCTCCCTGACAGAGGTCAGTTGGGGTTGTCTTTGCCCATGGCTGGGCAGCAGCAGGTTGCATCACCCCAGCCCCTTTGTTGGACTTCTTCTGGAGAAGAATGAGGTACAGTTAAGGCAAATTTTTCAGTTGATGAATGAAGAGTTGAACTGGAACTACTCGTCCCCCTCGCTGCTTCCAGGCAGAGCGCTGCTGAAGCGGGGCCAAGCCACTGCCGCCCTCTCCGGTGTCCTCCAGCCCTCATGCTCACACTCAACAACACTCCGCATGTCTTTTTCCAGGGCTGTCAAATGCCCAGTGAAAGGAAACAGAGCTTAAAAGCTCGTTTAACTGGAAAACAGCACCTGTCTCTTTAGGGGAAGGCAGTGTTTGCTTGTCACTCTGCTGCTCAGCACCCCCGGCTGGCACAGGACAGGCCACCGTGGCCCTGCCGTGTCACACAGTCCTTCTCCTGGCCACCATGGGGGAAGGAGGACACCGGCACGGGGTGGCACTGGCACAGGTGGGCATGACACTGCAGGGACAACTGGGTACGTATCTCTTTGGTTCATCTTTCTGGGTGAAACGCTGTTTCCTGGCTGGTTTTGAAGTGAAATGTCACACCCTTCGCTTGTGTGGACCTGTTGCTGGTGAGGGAGGGCACCTTGTCTTGCTCAAATTTGGGTTCGTCGTCCACCTCCTCTCTTCCTCTTTTTAGCCTAGCCCTGAAAAAATCCTGTGGCCTTGTGGTGGTCAAGAAATGACACTCATGTCTGAAAACCAAAGCTTATGATAAAGGCATCCCAGGGGTTTGTCTCTTGCCCAGCGCTGAGGGCCCAGCAGGGCTTCTCGGGCAGTGGGGCAGCTTAGTGTGGTCTGATCTGCTTAGGGAGGCTGAAATGAAGGGACGTAGAGGAGAACGCTTCATTCTTCTAGGCGCCTTTGATCAGATCCTATAAAATCTTGATCTGCTCACATTTCCTCCTGGAAAAGTTACAAGGAGTCAACAGAAATAGGACCAGACCTGCAAAGTTTAGAAGAAAGACAATGACTTCGGTTGTTTTGTTGGTCCTAGTTTTCCCTTTATTCTTTACTTATTTTTTTAGGACTTTCCCAGTATCCCCACTACCTTTACATCTCCTCAGATTTTTTTTGTATTTCCTTGTTCTGGGGTTCTCAGCCATTTCTGGGTTTTGGTCCCCTTTCTGGGGGCCAGGGTCCTGCCACCTCTCTTCACCTGTCTCAGCACTCGGTGGCTGGGCTAAGCTGGTCAGGAAGGCTTCCACTCTCATGGTCCTCACAGGAGGACCATGTCCTGAGACTGTGACTCTGCCTGCAGGAAGAAAGGCATTTCAAACCTCCCGGAGGTGTCTGCTAACCTCCACTGATGAGAAAGGGAGCCTAGGTGGCCAGTTTAAACTCCTAAAAGACCAGCACTAGGTGTGATGGATTCCATCCACTGGATCCCATCTTCTTGCTCATCCAGGGTATTTTGAGCTAGAGCTTTTTCTCTCCCTCACGTCACCGATTGTGAACTATCCGTACATTCGAATGCTGAAACAAGTGTTCTTGAGTGTCTCAGTCACCTGAGAGTGAATTGTTGCATTCCTGCTCCCTCCCAATAATAATAATATCTTCTATTTATAGAGCTTGAAAGTTTCCCAAAGAGCCACCTTTGGGATGGAACATACCAACAGTTAGTGCATAGCAACCCTAGACAACAACTTAAGACAGATGAATGTATCCAGTTGAAGCTGAGGATGAGATTTCATTTGGCAGAAGATAATTGCAAAAGTTATTAATTATTATTGTTGTTGTTTATGCAGCTCTACACTCAAGAGGAATAGGCACTTTGTCTACCTACTGGTAGTATTTAGAAAAGCGCAAAGGCATTATGATCATACCACAGTAATTTGCAGAAGGCAGAATGTGCTAATAAAAATCCTTCCCTGGAGGTTACCCCATCTAGGACTCAGCGTAAGTCGATGAATCGTCCATAATGCTGGAAAAAGAGAGCTGGATTCTCTTCCTGGTTTTTCTATAGGTGCCCAGTGTAACCTTCAGTGTATAGTTTAGTTGGTCCGAATCTAACAGTGTGTCCACACAGCACGTTGTAGGTGTTTAACTGAAGGTGAGATCCGGAAAGCATTCCAATAGAAGGATTTGATATGAATCTTTATGTATTTTGCAGCATGATTTCATTCAAATTGTCAGTTGTTGGGGTTTTTTTCTCTTAAAACAACAGGACTGGGTGTACATGGGGCCTGGATTTATAGATCATCTTCTCTGAGGGCAAGGTTAGGTGCTTGCTCACTCTGGTACTGGCCACAGTGAAAACCCTTAATAGACCTGATTACTATTATTAAAATCTCATGGACTTCACAAACTAATGTAACTCAAATAGTAAACATAAGGACGGTGTGATTATATCTGAAGTATCCTGTGGAAAGAGTGAGTCTGCAAATTACTTTTGAATTATGAGAAGCTATGAGAATTTGCTGGCTATCATTTTTTACATTGATGCCAGAATAAATGGTAAAGCTGTGAGAGGTAGAAATGAAAATGGGAATCGGGACACTGGAATTAACCATACATCAGAGCATTTAATGTTGAATGTAAAAATAGTGTTATTTAAATAATGTTTGATTTTTACTAATTTCTATTTACACCACCACTTCCTTGCTTTCTTTATATTTTCTGGTCTTGCATTGCTAACGTGGAAGTTTGTTTCTTAAGTTGTTTTGCTAAAAACCTGTAGACTTCCAATATTTGCAGAGATATTTTTTTCTACTCGGATGTTTCATGCTTGTCGTGCTCAACTAGGCTGGAAAAAGGTCTCATTACATCCCTTCTGTGAGGACGGCACAAACTCAGCCTTTAAAGCAATAAGCAAATGGAGCAGGTTCCAGCTCTCACTCATGTTTCTGGAAGGGTTTCTGTTGATTGGAGCTGGCTCAGCTGTATCTGCCAGTGCTTCTGCACTCAACAGCAATTTCCAAAATATCCAGCTTCCCTGTGTCATGTTGAAACATCTGAGGGGGCCATTGTCCTTCAGCAGGGTTGGAATATTGAAATCAATGGGACTTGTGATCCTAAATGACATGAACACTGTTAAAGGTGTCATCAGTGGAGACATCAGACCTTGCCTCCTTCTTCAGGCCTCCCTGCACACACAGTCATTTTCTTAATGGATTTCAGATCCACCTTGGATTTGGGAATTAGGGCTGTATGTTGAAACAACAATACTTTCTGCCGGTAACAAAAAAGATGGCAATAAAAATGCACTTTGAGCTTGTAGTGCTTAAATGCTTCGGTCTGTGCTCTACATGGTGTGTAAACACTTCTGCTGAAGTCACTGAGAGTATCTGCATGAGGTGTGTTGTAGGTTTGTGTAGGGCCCTGGTTCTGCCAACATGTTTAGTTTTGTTCCTCAGAGTAGGACCCCCGATCCCTGCAGGAAAATAATTAATCACATACATGTTTGCAGGATTAGAATTTTCAGCAGCAGTAATTTTAGTATTTGTTCTATGTTCATCTTTTTGCCTAAAATGCCTTTGTAAAGTTTAGAGGAAACCAGTTGTGACAATTTTTAAAAGACAATATTTATCTTTTTATTCCCATTATATTTTTCTTCAAATATCTGAAAGCATAGCTTTTTCTAATGAGTTTTTCAGACTATAAACCTTTAAAAAGTGCCTGAAGTCAGTGGTTTGTATGGTCATAATTCAAACCACGTGCCCTTTCCTTAATGGAATGAGATTAAAGAAGATTTCTTTTGTTTGCATTTGTCAGTTTATTACTACCAGCCACTTTAGTACATTTGGTACAGTGAATTTCAGTCCTAGGAATCACTTCGCTGCTAAGAGCAGTCTCTGATTACCTGGGACTCATCTGGTTAATCCTCATTAAGGGGTTGTGACATAGTTTTTAGGCCTGGAGGATTCTTAGGGGTTTCTCTGATGTTGTCTTCCCATCTACTCCACATCTCTCACTCTGTTCTCCAAGTTCAGCCACAGGGAAAAGAAGGAAGGTCCATCCCTATTTTTCCAGTCCACCCAGTTCCCGAGGCAGATTGTGCCAAGGACCTCCCAGCCAGGTCCTGGGCTGTGTCTGCAGGTGGAGGAGCTGGGACCCGTCTCTGAGCTGGGTCTCTGAGCTGGGTTTTCGATTGCCACGTCTCTGTTCTCTGGCTTTTCTGCAGTGGTTGCTTTCTGTTCCTCATTTGGCGCTTTTCTTCTCAGTCATTATTTCGCTCTGTTCCACGAAGAAGCACATTTGCTATCTTTCAGGCCAGGTTTTTTTAGCTGTTCTTGGCCTTTCTGTGTTTGCCTGAATTCCTCCCGCTAACGCTGATAATCTCGCTGCATCACCATCTGTTGGCTTGTTAATCTTCCATTCCTGACATTCAGCAAAATCCTGAACAATTACTCACTGGCTTTTTTTTCTGAAAGACTGGGCATAAACTTCTAGTTCTCTTTCTAGTGCTGCCTGTTTTACTGAATGCCAATTTTAGATTACTTTTCTCAAACGTGACTTAAAGTCATATTATTTTAGAAATGCAATATTATAATTCCTCGGATTACTGGAATGGGAAAAAGGCAAAGTGCTATGTTGCTTTTCACGGTGAACTGGTGTGTTCTGATCTGCTAGAGGACTGGAAACGGGTTAGGCAATGGTGTTTGCTGTGTTTACTGGTGTTTACCAGAGGCCACGAAGATGCTCAGAGGGCTGGAGCCCCTCTGCTGTGAGGACAGGGTGAGAGAGTTGGGGGGGTTCAGCCTGGAGAAGAGAAGGCTCCGGGGAGACCTTAGAGCCCCTTCCAGTCCCTAAAGGGGCTTCAGGAGAGATGGGGAGGGACTCTTGATCAGGGAGTGGAGCCATAGAATGAGGGGGAATGGTTTTAAACTGAAAGAGGGGAGATTTAGATGAGATATTAGGAAGAAATTCTTTCCTGTGAGGGTGGTGAGGCACTGGCCCAGGTTGCCCAGAGAAGCTGTGGCTGCCCCATCCCTGGAGGGGTTCAAGGCCAGGCTGGATGGGGCTTGGAGCAACCTGGTCTGGTGGGAGGTGTCCCTGCCCAGGACAGGGAGTTGGAACTGGATGATCTTTAAAGTCCCTTCCAACCCAAACCATTCTATGATTCTACTGGTGCCTGTTTTCTGCCAAGATACGCAAAACTGAAATATTTTTCAAGACCTTATGTGGTTTCCAGTGCTCCTTTTTGAGCTAGGAAGAGAGTTGGTTTGAGGAGGAAGTGCAAATAGAAAATCCTTCCCTGTCTGGTTCACATCTGGGCTGAAACTTCGCTCCTAAGCCAGGCTGCCCTTCCCCTCGCTGCCCACCAGGGCTCCAGCTTGTAGACATCTTGCACCCCAGTATTTTCTGAACACATTTGGCAGCGATAGGAGTTTTTGAATATGTTTTCAAACTTCAGGTACTGCTGAGGAATAAATTTCTCATATTTTCTGCTGCTGTGCTTCACTATTTCCTCTTCCTGGCCCACAGCAAGTGTATTCTGCAAACCACAAAATTAAAACCCATGAAATTCAGGCAGACTCCTTAGCCTGTAACAAGTTTTAGTGTTTTATCTTTTCTCTCTTCACCCCTCCCCACCCAGAGATAAGCTCGCATGTGAACCGCAGCTACCTCTGCAGCATAACACCATTTCCTCTTGTAAAACATTGATATTCCCCAGCGTCAGGGTTGGGGGCCGGGGGGGGGGGGGGCGGTGTCAGCCCTGCAAACGCTGCCCAAAAAAACCCTCTTCTCGGTTGCAAAGGGACCTGGCACAGGATGGGGCCAGTGGTCCTGGGGCAACTTCCGTGGAAATTCATCCAACCTGCCGTGTGAAATTTGGTGGGGGGCGCGGGGGGGGGCTGGAGCAAAAACCCGTGTTCACCTTGGGGCGATAGAGTGCAAAGGACTCTGCGAGCAGCCATGTGACACCTTGGGGTTGACGGGACTTGTAGCTGCTTGGGTGCTCATATGATCCCCTAAAAATAGCACCTTGTGTTTGCCATCGCTGCTGCCCAGCTATTTTAATGAGCCCGTGGTCTCCGGTTTTTGCTTTGTGATTTGTAAATAGGAAATATTTACACTCGGCCAGTAACGCCACATTCCTCCAACCTCTTTTCTTAAATTAGATGGATTATGGCTATGTTTATAAAATACCTAATGCGTTTGTCCTGATATCTCTAAATGTCACGGGCTTCTGTGTGATGTTTTTAAAGAGAACTAATTTTTAGGTCGCTCAGAGTATTTACAGGCATTTTTTTCCCCCTCATCTGACCTGTCACAAGGGTGTCCATTCCCTAACCTTTGGTTGAAAGGCTGATTCACTGCAAGTCCTGGGACGGGCTGAACCTCTCCTGCGAAATGCAAAGTGCTATCAGTTCCTGCTGATTTCACCGACAATTCCTGATGGGAAGGGAAGGATTTCCGAGGTAAATCAGTGCCCAGAGGGCAGATAGGTACCTAATATGATTTTTGGCTATTTTAGATACAGAACAGTGGTTTGCAGGATTAAACCCTTGCTTGCAGAATAATTTAGCCATCTTCTGGGGTTAGCATTTCCTGTAGTAGGTTTCTTTTCTGTCACATCTGTCTTCCGCTCTTGGCAGGGTGCTTAATAGTGAAACAGTTATACAAAAGCATCTCTTTGGGTTTCTGCAGATATGATTGATGTATGCGAGGCGGCTCTCTTACCAGCAAAAGCCAGACCTTCCTCCTGACTGGAGAGTCAGTTTGGTTTGGGGGAAATAGGTAAGATGTGGTTGCGATAGACATCCTTGCCAAAAACTGTCACTGGGGCTGTGTCATCAGAGTCCTTCCAGCCTACCTTCTGTCCCTGAAGGCCATAAAAGAGCTGCTGAGCCCCAGTCTGGTGCCACAGCCCGGGCACCTCCCAGTTTTAGGATGAGTGTTGGGGGCTGGAATCCAGACGAGTCGTCTCTGAGTCAGCTGAGTCCGGTGGTATCGATGGGGCAGCAGATCAGGCTGTAGAAATTCCTTTAAAATTGAATTTAAGGTTGTATCCACAGATGTTAAAAAGATGGTGGTACCAATGTCTGCCAGCGATCGCAAATGCAGTCAAAGCTGAAATGCAGCAAAGTTTGTTGGTTTCATGAGAAATCTGTTTTCAGAGAAGAACCATAGCATTTTGTTTGTTAGAAAATAATATCTTTTATTACTTTCTGAGGGCAGGATGAAAATAATTTTATTAAGTACCATATTATAAAATTCTGAAAGGTGAAATCAAGCTTCTCTGGGCAACCTGTTCCAGTGTCTCACCACCCTCATAGCAAAGAATTTCTTCCTAAGATCTAATCTAAATCTGTCCTCTTTCAGTTTAAAAACATTCTCCCTTGTCCTATCTCTTCACTCCCTGATCAAGAATCCCTCCCCGTCTCTCCTGTAGCCTTTTTAGGGACTGGAAGGCACCTGAAAGGTGATACTTTCATATAGCAGAAAACGTGCAGATGCTTAGCAAGCCCAGTGCCTCCTGGAGGAGAATACAAAACTGGAGACCTCAACTCATTTTCAGCCATTCTCTCCCTTTCAGCAAGGGATGAAACGCAAAGATTTCAAGAGGAGGAACAAGTGGTGCACCTCCCTCCCCAGAAACAAGGAGCATTTCCATCATCATAAGAGGTGTGTATTCAGATCAGCTTGAGCATGGAAGGAAGGGATTTGGGTCCAGGTTACTGGCAAGCTGCAGAAATGGGATAGAACTGGCAGCCACCTCCTGTCCAGACAGGTCCCAGACATGGAGGTGGAGCCCCCTTTGCTGGAGAACAAGCTGAAGGGGCTTGGGCTGTCCCAAGGAGGCTGGTGGAGCAGCATCTGGTTTGCACCATGACTTTTCTTTTTTTTTAATTTTAACTTCTATGCACTCCTGGCCATATCCAGGAGCAGACACGCAGGGGCTAGAAACACCTCCAGAGAAATGCAGACCTTGCAAGACTTTTTAGATGGGACACAGCAATATCTACCTGCAAGCGTGGGGATCAACATGCAGAGCAGATGAAGGTGTTGTCCCTGCTGTGGGACATGTCCTCGCCCTTGGTTCACTGCTTTTGTTCAGCTGATGTCCAGCCCATGCTCTGCCTGGAGATCAAGTTATTGCAGCAACTGTGATAACACTCAACAAATCATTCAGCTTGTGGCTGCCAGGTAGGAATTGAGCCTCCATTGCTCTTCTAGATGAAAAGTGCTGTAAACTAGTGACTTAAAACTCAATATAGTCATATTGCTCTCATGGGTTATTAAATAGGCCCCTTGCTCGTTAACACCGTGAGAATTATAAACCATTTACTTTCTACAACCAAAGCAGTTTGATGCTTGCATTTTCCCAGTCTAGGGTGGCGTGTTGTCATTTCTGTTTATAATCAGTTCCACTTTCTGGTCTTCATGTACCAGGGACTCTTTGCCTGTGATCGGTCCATTGACCCCTCGGGGTCTGCACAGGGCTTCTCTGGGATTTACAGCTAAGGTAACAAAGGGAAAAAACCCTGTCTTTCTCAGTAGGGCAGAACTCCATTTATTTCCCTGGAGAAAGTGTTAAGGGATGGGATACAAGTCAGAAAAGGCTGAAATCTGCTGCTCTTGCATAAGGCTTTCACGTCTGTAGTCTCAGCCTTGCCAAGGGTACAAGTTTCAAGTGTGTGTGTGAAAGATGGATTTCATTATATGTACATACATTCATTTTTCCATTGACATATTTGTGCAAATTGCCTACTCTTTTCCTATTAATTTAGAATTTCGGTCCAAATTGCTGCCTACACAAGTTCAGTGTGATCCGTTATTGCTCTGCACTCACTGAAAGGAAGCAGCAGGAATTTTTGCTTTTTAAATTTCCTGGGAGCGGGATAACAACATCTGAGTGCCGCTGGGTTGTGTTTGCTGTGTGCTATTCAGTAATTTCCCCCAGAAGTGGTTTTATTTTAATGACGGGCCATCTGATCCCAGAGTCTCATCTGAGCACTGAATCTGCAAATATATGTATTTATTATCATCATATTTGAATAAGCACCATGCCTATCCCAAGATTTGAACCCTTTTCAAAGCTGGAGCCTGAAAAGCACGTTCATCATGATGAACAGTGTTAACCCCAGCTGCTTCCATGTCCCTGGTTAGAATTTTCCAAGGCATCAGCCACTGCTCCCGCACCAGCGGTTGTGATTTCCAGAGGGGTCTTTCTAGTTGCGATTCAGCCTCTGAGCAGTTCACAAGTTCATGGGCTTACAGAAAGCAGGGCTCTACCTGCCTCCCTTCATAGACAGCAGGGATGGGTTTATTTTTAGCACAGCTGTTCCAGAAATACATTCCACCCCTCTTCAGAAATGTGTGGGAGAGACAGACATTAGTGGCAGTGGTGCCTGAAAAACTACATTTCTGCTGTCTGTTTTCATCCCAAACTTCTAATTTTCTTTCCAGTGTGCACCAGTTCTCTCTGATATCTTGGTTCTTAGGTGCCATGACTCTGTGCATAAATGCTCCCATGGGTGCAGGGTGTGAATAGCTGTTGGAAGCGTGGAGTTTGGGGCCAGAACTTTGCAGAAGCTCCCAGATGTTTGGTAGGACCAGCATTCAGTTGGGGATGAATTAGGAGAAGCGCTTGAGCGCCAAAAGCCCAGACCAGGAGTTTAGGAGAGTGTGGACTTTGCAAAACCTTCCTGCTGGGATCTAAGGTGAAGGATGCACCTCTCCCAGGTGGGGAATTCAAAGCTGAAGGTTGCTTTGGAGAAGGCAGGTCATTGTCCCACCAAGGACCAGGAAGCTTCAACTACTCTTGGATCCCAGAGAGGATTAGTTCATCACAAGCTTCCTGATGCTTGGAGTTTCTCAGGCAGCAGATACTGCATGGTTGTTGCCTCGCTCATGCTGTAGCGATGTAATTAGCAGCTCTTTTTAAAATGCAAATGAGCGCTGGGTTCACGTGGAGCCCTGCTCTGCCGCGGAAGTGGGAGTTGGGCTGTAACCGCAGGTGGTTCTGCTCTTCATTTTGGGGCAAGCTGTGGCTAAAAGTCCAGCGTGATGCTGAGCCCCGAGGGAGCCCCATGGCTTCAGAAAGGAGCTCTGTGCCCTCAGCGTGGCACGGGGTGCAACCTGCTGCTGCTATCGGCAGGACAGAAACTTCACTGGTTGGCTTTATGGCATATTTCCCCTATTATTCAACATCCTATTGCAGTTCGCCAGATGAAATCCAATGCCGGCATGTGCCTTCCAGGAGGGCGGCTGGTCTTGTTTGCTTTGGAAGGACAGTGGAATGGGGTCCTTACTCCAAGAACGCTGGATTCATTTGTCCAGCCTTGATGATGAAATGAGCTATTTATGAAAAAGCACCGGGAGGACAGTAGTGTGTTACTCATGTGCATGCTTCTTGCCGAGTATTTTTAATACCCTAATAAACATGTTGGCTCCCACCTGTAGGAACAAAAATGCAGTCCTTTAAGGTTCGAATCAGTGGCGTTGGCGAGCCAATCGCGCAGCATTACTTTCTGTATTAGTTATCTCGCAAGCATTACCAATGGCGAATCCGAATGTAAAAATAGCTGGTGACTGTTTGTTTCATCTGTCTGTTACTTGACACCGCATGGTTATTCCAATACGTATGTTTGCCTCTTCCCCACCATGATCTCTGTTTGGTTTCCCCTTGCCCGATAACTATTTAAATACATTTTACTAACTTTGGATTCCTTGCTCGCTCCACTTCACCTGGCTGGGCAGGTCTGCGAGGGCTCAGGGGTTAGCTCCTCCGCTTCTATTGCTTGCTTTATTTCTCAGGGGTTGTTTCTCTTAAGATAACCATGTTCAGAAGGAGAGTCCGAAACACATAAATAATGGGAAGTGCTAATAGCAAGCAGGCTGCTGTAAAACGTGCTGGGGCTTTGACTTAAGGGAAGAAAGCTCAGCCCTGCCTTGTCCCTGACCAAGGAGCTGGAGCACAGAAGGTAAGGGGGGAGCCTGTGGGTGCTTTTAAAGCAGGGAAAGGGTGAAGAATGGTGGTGTCCGACCGTGTGAACGCGCGTGCACTCAAGGATCGGGTGTGTAATTGCTCAGATAAGAGAAATCAAACAGCATTTATACCATTTTTTCCGTGATTAGGGGTGGAAAGTCATTTTGTCTAGCTTTTTTTCTGCTCTGAAAAATGCAGGATTGTCTCGGAAAGTCTGTGTGTGGAAAGAAACATACAGATAGATTTGTATGCAGTGATTACAACATATAATTATTTGGTAAAGGGGTATGATCTTTTAAAAAGATCTCTAAATTGCCATGAAGCTACATTTAATTGTCCTGCGCATTGTGCTGTAAGCAACTTCAAGCAAATATACATTGATTTTATTTTCCAGATGATTACTGCCTACAGATAGGATACTCTTAAAAACTTTAGTGATATGTATAAGGGTTTTGAAGCATTTTCATTTCATTTTTGGAACAAATAGGAAGAGAATAATTTAAATATTTTATAGAGGGCAATTAGTACGCTACAGAGCCTGAAAAAATAAAATAGTTCAAATACCTAGGCAGTGCTAAGAGGCCACTATAAATGACTGTGACTATGACTTGTATCCAATTTTAATCACTGGAAAATTTCTTAAATGGCGTAAGCTTTTCTGAGCCCAGTTGTTGCAGAACTTCTTCATCTGCCATCCCAAGGAACTGCGTTTTGTTAGCCCTGCTACGGAACTCAGCATCAGAATAAGAGCAGAAATAATTAAAATTGAGCTTGAGAAGCCCAACTGCTTATGGTTTTTAAATGGCCTGTGAACAGGCGATGAGATGAAATCTGAATAGGGAAAAGTTTTCCAGCAACAGGCCAAAACGACGGGTTCACACTGACTTTGTACAGTATCAGCCAGAGGGTTCCTGATACTCCTCTGCAATTGCTGTGAGGGAGGCAGGAGAGAAGGAAAAGTGAGAAGAGTTAAGAAGGGGAAATAAGCTTTCTGGACGGAATCAAAGTCCAGTGGCTCTTTTCCTTCACCTCTTCAAGGAACTGACCGCGAAAAAACAAAAATGCCCTTGGTTAAACGCTTGAAGGATAAGGCCTGTGGAAAATACTAACAAATAAAAGATTCCCAATATATTTGAGCCTGAAAACAACTAAATTTGTCCATCTTTCCACGCTTGTCAGGAGGAAGGTATTTACATCCATATTCACCACTTAGTTACCGAATCAGTTGTAATAGGCACTTACCAGTGGCTTGAAGGCCCCAGTTGGGTGGAGATACGCAGGTATAATTGCGTCCCTGCCCTGAAAACCAAAAGCACATGGAAATTTCACTCTGCAACCTCTTATTCCTACCTGTTTCTCTAAAATGCTTGCCTTGTCTGTGCTTGTGTTACTCGAGCTGTGCAAAAGGCCAATGAAAAAGTAAATCCCTCCAAGAGCAGGAAAAAAAGCCAACTAAGCCTTGAGGGTCACGTTGCATTTTTGGGAGCAGCGGTCTGGGAACCAGCTGAGGGGTATGTGGGGAGTGGGACCATAGTGGGGGCTGAGTGTGTGCACTGACAGGGGGGCTTTTCCCTTGAGAAATGGTTGTCCCTCTTCAATCAAGCCTGCTTATGTGTTTGGGTGGGTCACTGATTGCTTATACATACATATCCATGGGGGGGTGTGTGTGTGTGTATATATATTTGTGTGGTATTTTGTGACTCTGTTGCTGCTTGCCAGGTTTTTATGGCCTTCAAGTGTGTATGGTCAGATAGACTGCCACCGAGACCCCCGTCCCCTGGCAGCCCCAGAGAAACTGAGGCAGCGTTGAAGCCATAAGAGGACAACCCTTCCCCAGAAGTAAGGTTTCCCTCTCTTCTGGGTTCCCCTGCCAAATGGTCGTCTTTGGACAGGAATAGAAAGCAGATATTCAATTATAATCCTATGTTTCTTTATCATCCACCTCCTGTGCTTGCAAATAATGATATCCAAGAAGGCATTAACTAGTAATGACTAATCTAAATCATCTGGTAACAGTCAGACCAATCTTCTTATGAGCCAAGCAGGTCAACTAGTGATGCATCTTTATTTTCAGTCTCTCACATAACTATATCCCAGCAGTTTCAGGGATTCTTTCCCTGTTACTTGTGCACTGTGTCTGAGGCTGTTTTGGGAACTGTGATAGAGCTACGACTGTCAGGTATAGGAAGGCCACTGAACTCAGACTTTCCACTTAGAAAACATAGAGATGAAAATCCCTGCAATTATTTTGAAAGGTCTGTAAAAGAGATGCGTGTGGTTAACATTTGGCTACGCCTTAACAAGCAGAGTCAGCAAACAGCAGCATCTGGCATTTTACAGCTACTGCAGATCCTCAGTCTTGGATGTGCCTCTCTCTGTCACCTTTACCTGGACCAGACACAAGCTCTCATACCTTAAGGTCAGCTTGCCTTGCTGTCAGCTTTGTTATCAATCCTTGGACAATTCTGCACACTTCTATCAGCTTTTCTTCTGTTGGGATGTATTTCAGGGGTGTCCCCATCCCCATCCTTTGCACGTTTCAAAGCACAGGGCTCTGTTGTGTAGAAATTGCAGGGAGGACTGTCTGGGATGTTGGTGCAGAAGCAAAAGCACGTTCAGTGGGAACTGCTCCCTGAAAGCTGCATCCAGGGTTTGTCCTGGGGCAGTGGGGCAGCCTTCCTGGTCATGACGTTATTGTTCATCAAAGGCTCTTTGTTTGGACTGATCTGCTTTGAAGTAGTGGCATTAGGACTCAGTCTGTTTCCCCAAAACTGAGAAATTATTCTTTGACTAGGCTTGTGAATTGAATGAAGCCGTAGACAAGTAGAGTAGAATTACCACTTGGGGTGCGAGGGAGAATTGAGGAGATGGGCTGGGGAAGAAGAAGGGGCTGGTGACGGCACGAGGCTGTGGGTGATGCTATGGCTTGCCTTTGGGGTTCTTCAGAGGGTCTGGGTGGTCTGGAAAAGCACTGTGGTGACAGTAAGGTTGCTGAGGGACTGAGTCAGCCAAAGTCATTGACCTGCCTCTTAGGGAACAAGTGTAGACTCTGCTTAAAACTCTTGTTACTTTCCTTTGTCTTTTGCATATATCCTTTGCAGAATAATCACAAGAAACACCTTAGCATGTGCATTAACTGTAAAAGAGAAGGAATTGCCTTGGGGACACACCATTAAATCATAACAATGAATCAATCTCTGAATAGGAAGAGGGAGTTCACATTTCCCAGGGAAAAAAAAAAAAAAACACCACCACCTTCTGTTGCACAGTGAAGAGGGAACTGGAAAAAGCTTCCGTCTTGCTCAGGGCAAGACCACTGGCTGGCTTTTGCTTCTCAAAAGGAGGAAAATAGTGTGGCCTCCAGAGATAATACCTGGAGGCAAGGGTGAGTGGGCTCTCCCCTGCCCCCTCAAAGTCCTCCCATAGATGGGTAGTTGTCCCATGGCCAGATAGTTGTCCCATGGCCACCTCCCAGACGGCAGGCAGGAGTAAGGCGAGCCACAGCTTTTGTCCTTCAACTGGACTGGCTCTCTTATAATCACAGATGGTTGAGGAGCAGTTTGTCATCAGAGGAAAGATGTTATGTGAATGAATGGTTATGTGCTTGAGTCATATGCTCTGGCATGTATATAAGCGTGTGTTTCCCTCACTGCCCCACAGCTTGCCCAAGAACTGAGCTCTTTCGATTGCACTTGAAAGCTGCATCAAGGTGTCAGTAAGAAATAGCTCTATTCCTGCAGCCTGAGCCAGAAAACCTTGAAAACCAAAGCCTCCACCTTCTCTTTCCCCCTCTGGTACATATACCTATTTGTCTTTGGTAACATAAGACAGGTATTTCAGGATATTGCATGTCTCTCAATCCCGTGGAATTCAGTGGGTGAGAAAAACCACTTAGAACTTAAAACAATTTTTAACCTAGCATGTACAAACAGCTTGAATTCTTTTCTTTATAGAAAACAGATTCAGCAAAATCCTTGTCCAAACCCTGGAAATATCCACAAGATATAAAGGAAAGGAGAAGGTGAGAGTATCAGTAAAAGAATAAGACTTGTTTTCTGCAAGCCTGTTGTTTCCTGAGACTGTATCCTGGAGGGACCAGGAAGGGGAGGGTCCATCTCTCCTTGTCAAGAAGCTTAAATGCTCCAAGTGTAAACTTGACAGGGCTGATGGGATGGGTGAGCTGGGGCTGATGAGGAGGGCAGTGGAAGTGGGGGCTGGTTTCGGATTGCCCAGCCTGGGAGGAGAAGTGAGGTATGGCTGGTTGCTAACTGCAGGTTTCCTTCTGTAGGTCACCTGCTTCCCTCTTATGTCTGGTGTGCTTGCTGGTATGATTACAATTTCCCCATGACAGGGGCTGGCGTCCAACCCATTATGTTTGTTTTCTTGTCCATGTATTTTTTTCTTCCCTTCCCAGTTTGTCATCTCCTATCTCCATCCATCGTGATGCTGTGGTACTCTACAGCTTGCCCTCTGCTGCGGGAAAAATCTCCTTTCTCACACTTAAGGAGTGAAAACTCAGAATCTTTCATCCTCTGAACCTTCCTTGAGACTAAATGACAGGAGGTAATACCTGTCTCATCATCCAAAATCCTGTCAGACCTCAGTGAGGGGGCTGTACCGATGCCATGTCAGTTGTCACCTTGAACTACGAGAAACTCTTGGGTCTTCATGATCTCAGAGAAAGATAGAGGTATGGAGAACCTGAGGTGGCGCAGAGATCTTTGTAGTAAGTCAGTCACATGCAAATCTGGGTGGATTTCACAATACAATATAATGCCAAGCTACAGCACCATACTCAGTTGAAGAGTTTATTTTATTTTGAAGGCACATTTTTGCCTTAACTGACGAAGGTTATGCTCTTCTTGTGTGATTCGGAAAACATAGATGTGGTTCCCTGCCCTGCCACACATACCCTGTGTGATCTTGGGCAAATCAGCCAGTTGAAGCCGGGCCTGGGCTGTGGATCTGCAAATGAGACAGAAATCCTGCTTGCAGTGGGAGAGGTTGGAAGGATAAATAGCCACGAGGTGTTCATGTACCATATTACTGGGGAGCTGTATAAATATCTCAGTGTATAATGACTGACCTAGTTACAGACAGTGGCTTTTTCCAGTCAGGCATTTAATGCCAAGAAGTGCACTGTTTGGGTTCAGTTGCTTAAATGTCACTTGTCTGTGCTGACTTTGGGTCACGGGAGGAGCACCATCCCTTTGCCTTGTGATTCTTGTGGACTTGTACTGTTTGTCAAGTGCACCTGCCCTTTGCCTGTGTTGGTCACATGCTCTGTCCCTTTGACTTCTTCCATTGTGTCCCTGTGTCACTGACCCTTCCAAGGCTGTGGGTAGGGCTCAGGTAATGGAAGGAGTGAACAGGAGTTGCAAGGAAGCCTCAGATACAAGCCATTCCAAGAGACATCTCATTCTTCCAGACTTGACAGGCCTCTTGGCAGGATTTGGAGGACTGTAGGAAAGGCGGTCCGGAGACCAGCTGGAAATAACTGTTGGGTCTTTGCCATTGGACCAGAAAGGGAAAGGTAGAGAGAGTTGCCTTGATTCTCCATAGCTGTCCCAGTTTTCTTCACGTGAGGTCTTCATCTCCCAGTGTTTGAAGCTTTGTGGTCTGAGCTGAAGAGGTAAGCATTCCAGCCAGTGCCTGGAAAAGGTTCGTATCCTTTGGGGAAAGGAGACAGAGCAGGATACACAACACAGGGTCATTAGCTCCCTCCTTGCGTTCGTGATTCCACCAGGTTGCACTGACCTTCCTTGAGCTGTGAGCCTGATGAGTCCCCAGTTGCAGCTCCCATAGCAACAGATGCACACTGGGCTCAGTAGAGCTCGCTGGGAGAAAAAGACTTCAGCTGTCTTTTCTTCAGAAAAAAAATGATTTGATTAAACAAACAAAATCACAACCATATTCATTTTAATGACATTTCCACTAGAAGGATAATTGGAAATAATTTTTTTTTTATCATTTGGAATATTTACTTAGGGAAATTTCAAAACAAGATCCCACTCTGTTGCAATACCATCAGAGTATTGGTTGATGTAGAAAATAAAATGAAAAGTTTCAGTGAAATAGCATGCACTCTCTCTGACTTAAAGGCAGTTATATTATTTTAACTATTATGGTATATATCACATGCTACTTCTCATGGTCTATAGTGTAAAAATAGTGAAACAATCTGAAATGAAAACTTTTTTTAAAAAAACCTGAATGAAATTTGTAAGTTAATTTCTCTTCAGAAATTGGTATTCCATGGGAAATTTCAAAAACAATCTAAATGAGGACATCGTCCCATCACACACAGACAACCAACCACATTTCCAAAAGATGATATTGTCCACAGGGTGCCAGTTCAGGTTGGCAGCCGGCTCTGCTGATCCAGTCTGGAACTGCACAACGTCTACCACACCACTCTTCAGTCTAGGTATTCTAGTGAATATTGCAGAAAAGAGCAAAATCACTTTATCCCACATGTACTGCTATTGTCAGTGGCAAGTGACACAGGTTAGACAATCAGAATTGTCCAGAGGACATGATTTGGTGGCATTGCAATGCGGTATTGGTTCCAAATCCCTTTCCTCTGCACATTGGTCTGAATGCCACATGGGGGTGAGGTTTGGCTCTTTGGAGATGCTGGAATTCACTTTACTGTGGTTACAGATAACTTATGTCGCCTTCTGGATGGTGCACCAGTGTCGGCTTAGGAAGTGGATGGATGTAGAGTCACCAATTCTGTTCTCAGTTATTCTACTGACGTCAGTAAAATGACTCTAGATATATACCAGTGTAACTGAGAACAGAAGTTGGCCCAAAGTCAAGAACAGTCTCTCCTCTTCTCTGGCCCAGGACAAGCTGTTCGAGACACAATTGCTGGGCCAAATCTTCACGGGGAATGGACCCAGTCTACACTGGTTTGGTTCAGACCTGGTTCCATCACCTTGCTTTCCAGTGCAGTGAGCAAAGATCTGGTGCTGGAATAGCTGAGGTCACTTTGTTCTGTGCTAGTCATTTCTGTCAGTGTTTAGCTCTTCATCCTGAGATCCATTTCTCCATCCTCCATCAGCTGGAGCAGGTATTTGTATTTGAGCAAAGTGATTTCCCTTTCCCCAGGCAGGAGGATTCACCTTGGCTGCCCTTTATGACCACAAAAGTGCTCTTGTTGGATGAGGGAAATGGAGGCTCATGACCATCTTCATCCAGAAGTTGCCTTTCTTGACAGTCCAGGGAAATGTGGTTGGAGCACCATTGTTTCTTCTTACCAGGCTGCTCCCCTCTAGGTGGGGGTCCCTGTGTCCCAAGGGCTGCTTGGAGAGGCAGCGTGCCTGGAGGGCAGGTCAGAGAAAGCATTTGGCCCCCATGCAGCCCAGCGCGATCAGCTCACACACCCTTGGTAGTCACAGCAGCCCAGCCCAAGGGATGTTCATGTATTCTACATCAGACTACAGGGGTTTTTCATTTCTCTTGGACAACCTTCTGGCCTCTTGTCTCTTTAATTCCCTGACACCTTTTTGTCCATTTTCCTAAATGCAACACGAAGACAGTGGTGATCATTGACCATCAGCAGTACACTCCATAGTTGTCCACATACTGATCCCTGCTGCCACACAGGATTTTCTGACAATAGCCAAGAGAGCTCACCAAGCTAGCCCTGTGAGGAGCTGCCTTTGGTTAGGGACATCATCTTGGCTTGATGACACACAGCTGAACAGGCCTGATTCCATCCAGTCCTCTCATAGAATCATAGAATGGTTTGGGTTGGAAGGGACCTTAATTATCATCAAGTTCCAATCCCCCTGCCATGGGCAGGGACACCTCTCACTAGACCAGGTTGCTCAAAGCGCCGTCCAACCTGGCTTTGCATGACAAACATGCACCTATGCAAAAATTTCATCAATTCATTAGGGATTCTCCTGTTTCCCGTGGTAGGAAGCAGTAACTATTCATTGTCATGATGAACCCTTGGAATCCCAAAGCAGCAGCGGGTGTGCAAGTAGAGCACTCCTCTGAATAAACCTCACCCAGAGGTCATCGTAGGGCTTTGAGTTTTAGATGGATACCGTAGAGAGAGCACCACATGAAGAAACCAGCTTACAAAGATTTAAAAAAAAAAAAAAACAACCTCCCGTCCCTCTCCCTTCTCTTCCCGTCCTCAAGGGGGAATGCAGCGCTGCTGACTTCAGATTGCTATGCGGCTCCCAAGGGCGCTGCCAAAATGCCACCGCGATGTCTCATGGCACAACGTTTCAGCCAAATACCAGCCCGAGGGGGTGAGGGAACCAACCGGCCCTTTCTATATTGCAGCAGCAGTGATGTCACACGCTCCGGCCAAATTTGCCAGTTTCCCCACCTCCTGTCTAGTGAAAAAAAGTTGACATTCAGTCTGTGCCAGGCCAGGAATAGTCTCTGTAATTTAACCTCCTCATCACAACTTGCTAGGCACTTAAGAGGGTGACTGAAAAAAAGCCTCTTATTTAGAAGAGAAGGGAGGTTGGCTTCTGATTAAGCTCCTTGAAATCTGTAAATTCACGCAAGCTTTTTCGGTGGCTCGTGTCAGATGATGCCCATTGCAAACATCTTGCATGTTTCTCAGCATTTCCCAAGCAGTTCCAAACGCCCAGCCTTGCTTTCCCCTGTCTTGAAAACAGACTTAATACAGACATCCTTAAATGTTTGAACTAGCTGAAACCCGACCTAAGCTCAAACACCGCACCTTGCTTCCTGGCTGCTGTGTTTGTCCAAAATGGTAAAGAAATGGCATTTTACCAGTTTCTTAAACCAGCCCTGAACAGCTTCTTTACCCAAAGTTCAGAAGTCACCATCATACCTCTATAAGGAATAGCTAAATCAGTCCCAGTAGCGATACGCACCTTGAACACTTGGTGTAGACACAGCTTTTCCAGCTTGAAACATTACACTGCCCGAGTACTGGTATGATGGCCAGGCAAGACAAGGATCTTCACAGGGGTTTCAGAGACAGTGACAGTCGCTATCCTTTTTTTAATCAGTGGCGCTGGGTTGGGTTTTTTTTGTAACAGTGACTCCATCTAGGAAAATAAGTGCTGAGATTACATCATGATCTCCCATGTTTATTGTTACCCTACTCACTTTTCAGCAAATGTTCTTGGCTCACAAGGGACGAGATGTTTCTCCAGACCTCTGTCCATGAGATCTGAAAGCTAAGCTTCCTCCTAGTTCAGGCGCCACCACCAATAAATAGCGATAAACATTGTGTCGGTGGAATTTAGTCAACAGCCCTGGTGGTGAGTGAGCCAGAACATAATCACCATCTCCCACGGCTGTGTTGGCTTTGCACGGTTAAGAGTACCACAGAAGCAGTAAAATTGTAATTTAACCTCTGAGCAAAGAGAGAACTGAGTATGTGTCTCTGCAATGAGGATGCCCTTTTACATCTGGCTGCAACCAGACATAGTATTAGGGGTTTTTTTCCTTTGTTTTTACTTTATTTTACTCAGACATCTTAAACAGACCACAAAAATCTCTGCTTGGTACAGGTTTGTCCCTAAACTAATACTGACAACTGTCCTTCCTCAGGTAGGTGTAGGAGGCCATCCCAGTTGGGTGAGCCCTTGTTGCCACTTTTGCCAGTGTGTTTTGAATACCCTGGGCTGACACAAAAGCTTCCTTAGAGGAGACCCTTGCTTCAGGAAAATCTGCTCTATCTGCACCTATGTGCTGTTTGCGTTACCTCAGGGACAGGCAGGGCCAGACCTTGGGGGTCTCCACTCAGAAGAACAGCAGCAACACAGGTTTACCACAGCTGAGCTTTTCTTGAGCATCTCCTGACCCTGGTTCATGGTCCATGGGTATCCAGAGAAGGGCAACGGAGCTGGGGAGGGGTCTGGAGCACAAGTCTGGTGAAGAGCGGCTGAGGTTGTTCAGCCTGGAGAAAAGGAGGCTGAGGGGAGATCTTCTCACTCTATACAACTCCATGAAAGGAAGGTGTAGCCAGGGCGAGTTGGTCTCTTCTCCCAAGGAACAGGTGATAGGACAAGACGAAATGACCTCAAGTTGCACCAGGGGAGGTTTAGATTGGATATTAGGAAAAACTTTTACACTGAAAGGGTAATTAAGCCTTGGAATGGGCTGCCCAGGGCAGTGGTGGAGTCACCATCCCTGGAGGTATTTAAAAGCCGGGCAGACGTGGTGCTGAGGGACATGGTTTAGTGATGGTTTTTGTCAGTGTTGGATTGATGGTTGGACTTGATGATCTGAAAGGTCCCTTCCAACCTGGGCAATTCTGTGATTCTATGCACGGAAGCAGAAAGCTGTTTTCTTTACTGCCCCTCACCATCCCAGCTGCCCACTTTTCCTCTCCTTTCCAACAGGGACAGTGAAAAATATGGTCTTTCTAAACCTCAGCTGCATTAGTTCCCAGCCCACCAGACTGATGGCTGTCTGTACTTGTTGGCAGTAGGAAGTCACGTACAGGTGGAGTGGAGACTGTCCATTTTCCTCTGTGGTCCCAATGAAAGGGTGGCACAGCAGGGACATAGACTGCAGCAGGGAAGAAGTCATCTCTTTTTAGCCTGGAGACATCACCCAGCCCTTGCAGTGGGCAGACTGCCAGGAAACCATTGCTCACTCAGCTGTTAGTCCCTGCTGTGGCTACCAGAGAGTGTGGGAGGTGGTAATAGTTGTTTGCTGGTACCGCACTCCACAAGCTACCAAACCCTCCAGGTATCTGCTTATTATCACTCTGGGATGGATACCTGTCTCTTTTGGTGAGAAACCCTGTAAATCACTCCTGAAATGTTTGTAAAATATGAATGAGCAAATAAAGGAAAGAATACAGCGCCAGACAATCTTCAGATCGTGCAAATGTATGTCTCTGTTTTCAAATTGCAGAGTTCACTCAAGATCAAAAAATGCTGAAGGTCGAAAACATCCCGGGATGCTGCTTCTGTAGAATCTACATCACTGGACTATTTCTACCTCCTTACTAAAGATGTTCAGAAATGGAGCCAAATACAAGCATGAGAGGGAGTTCTAAAGATGAGAAGCAAAATTACATGGCAGGTATGTACCTGTACTTCCCACTCATTAACAGTTAAGAATTAAACCCAAGAGTGGGGATGGCCTTTCATTTGTCTCCTCTTCTTTTCTTGCTGCATTATACACAAAAATGTATGTGTGGGGCAGGGGAGTGGAACTCACGTTTGAAAAATCTTTGTACAAAGTAAAATGGGGAAGCTCTATTAACCCTGGCTTATTTCTGGTGTATAGCTATTGTAGTTCTGCATAAGTCATTGGAATTGTATAGCTGGAAGGACAGAATCAAGATTCACTGTGAAACTTTGTCTAAAAATAGGTTGGCTGAGGTTTTTTTAAATAGAAAAGGAAGGTGAGGAGTGTTTTTGTTTGAAGAAACAATGGAGCCTGAGTAACTTTGCTGATTAAGCCCAGTTCCTCTGACTTTTCATACTTTGACCGGCGCTGGGTCATCACAGGGAAAAATGTGCCCTTTCCAAGAGTCTCCCTGAGATGGGCCAAAGGGAAATCATGGATTCAGACAGCTGGAGGGGCTGAAATCTGCATCCAGATTTCACTGCTCAGTTCTACAAGTTCTACAGTGGATCCAAGCTTGAGATGGAGACAGCTTCCACTTGTGTAGAAGCTGGAAACTGCTGTGGATATGAACTGTGGTGTTTCAGCTCATCAGAAGCCAATGATGCAATTGTGCTAGGAAACGGAGATACAGACCAGACTTCCCTGAAGGTGTCTAAAACGACTTTCCTTTCAGCTAGGTCTTGAATATGCATTTAAGCTGACTCTCACTGTAGTTTAGTCAATACCCTGCTCAAGCCCTTGAATGTCAGAATAAGTATCTAAAGAGTTTGCAGAGTAAACTGTAAAGAGTTCTAGTGTATAGATTTCCAGTATAGCTGAAGGGTCTATTTTGCTTATACTTGCTTCATCCAAAGATTCCCCCATCCTGTCTCCAGACTGGTGTGGAGACAGACAAAATCCACGGTTCTGTGGGCCTTGCCTGTGCAGCATAATCAGGGATTAATGGAAGGCTGTGATAATTTATAATTGCGTTGAATGGGTCACCTTTCGATCTCAGCAGCTCTGGAACTGAAACCAAATGTTTCCTGTGCTCCTTTAGTGGGTCTGCTGGAGTCCCCGAGGCACTCCTGCCTTCTGCTGGTTAACCTGATATTAGCAGCCTCTTTGGTTTCAAAATACTAACCCAACCATAGTATCTGGATATGGGTGTCTAAAGGGTTTTACCCCCAGCAATATTGGCTTGGAACACGCTAATGCACAGTAAATCCTCTTTACCTGCGGTGCCCATGTGTCTTCTCAAACCTGGGTTCTGCTCAGGGTAATGGTCACAGCAAAGCTCCAGCTAAATTCAAGCAGGTTCATCTCTATAGACTTCATTTTCCACAGTCATGAGCTAACAGATGAGTGAGAATAGAGCCCTCTATAATAACTTTATTTTTCACAAAATATTTTAAATTATACTCATGATGTCCTCCCAAGTAAGTTTTATCAACTTTTCTTTCATTTTTGGACATAGCATGCAATGATGTACCCAGTGGCATTCTTTTTTTTACGTAAGTTTTCTCCCTTTTTGGTACTAATTCCTCCTGGCCAAAAAATGGCTAGCCTTCGTAGCCTTGGCATAGCACTTGGAAGTGTTTATGGTTGGAGGTATGGAAAGGGAAGTACTTGAAATTTGGCTCTTATATCCTTGCTTAAGAGCCCAAGTAAAGAATCTGAGTTGAAACCACTTTTTTTTTAATGGCACTTTCCAGAAATTAAACTGTCTGCCATGAGCTACTAGAATGGACCAAAACAGCAATTATTTTTCATGTTGTTTATTGTGGGGTTAGCATCTTGTTCAGAACACATGTAGGAGCAAATTAGTCAGTGGCTGATGTAGCTGGAAAAATGCTCTGTGTCTAATGGTGTTAATATCAAAAAATGATAATGTATAATTTTTGGCTTTGCAGACAAAAAAGTTTCCTTCAGCTACTCCGTGAGATGAATCGACGTGCGGCAGCACCGTCTGGAGGGATTGCTTTGTGCTTGTGAATCGCAAACAGCTGGAGCCACCCCACACGGTCGTCTGCCTGTTTGACACCCGAAATCAATCCTTGGGGTAATTCATTCATGACTCCCAGGAACGATGCAGGGAAATAAGAAACATACCGAAGGACACAGTGACTCCTCCAGTATTGGGAGTCTCCTGGATGACACGGACAGGGAGGTGAGCAGCCTCACAGACCGGGCGTTCAAAAGCCTGTGCGTGGCAGAACTCGAAGACTCTTACAATGATCCGGATCTTGCCATTTCCCCTGACTTCACCCTCCAGTTCTCTGCCAAATTCCACCCAGGGACGTTAAACCACGCCATCAAGAAAAGCAACATCTCTAACAAGCTAACGGCAAGAAACAATGAACATACAATATGGGCTTCCACATTCCAGCAGTTACCAAAGTGTGCTCCGGAGGAGAAAAGGGTTGCCAAAAATAACACCTTTGCCACAGAAAGGAAAAAGCTGAATTTGCCAGTCCCTGGTCCAAGGAACAATAAACACTTTTCAAAAGTGTCCTCATTAATTAAGACATTTGACAAGACTGCAGACCAAGGGTCAGGAGGTTCCCTGATAGCCATTAAGCAGCCCATTAGGAATAGCTTTCAAAAATATAAATTAAATCATGGAAATGATATGGCTTGCTGGGATGACACGGACATTTTAAGCATCCACAAGGAACTTTCTGAATTTTCTGAGGCTGGTCAAGGGAGCCACTGTCTCAGTGACAAACATGAGCCACAGAGAAGACCTAATAAAATAGGCCTGGGTTATTGTGGCTCTGATGGTTATTATCCTGTGCTGATAGAGATGTCAAAAGTAGCCAAGTCAAATTTTTCCCGTTCTTCTAAAAAGGCTTTAAAAACCAGAAATATGAAAGTTAATGAGCCAGCAAAAAAAGGTAATTTTCTTCACAGTGAGAATAGTGCTTTTGAATCATGGAACGTTCATCACAAAAAACTGACTGAAAAGGAGGAATTTGTTGATATAAAAATGAAAAAGGAAGCTCTTACGTACCTGGAAGAAACACCATTTATTAAAGGATCCCGCACACATGAACATAAATTGTCACCTGTCAAAAGCACTGTTGCTAAGAAGCAGGAGAAGGATTTTCAGATGGAGCCAACTCCACCAGAAGCTGCTTTCAGCGTCCCTCTCCCAGATGTACCTCAGGGCCCCCTCCCTTCAAAACCTGAATTTCCCGCTGCTCTCCCACCCACTCCCCCGCCTCGGATCCATGTGCCCCAGGGTCCTCCTCGGCCACCCCCTGTCCCACAGGCACTTCCTCTTCCACCCCCCATCCAACAGGGCCATCCCCCAACACCTCCCACCCCTGAAGCCCCTCCTGTGCCACCACCCCCCATGCCAGCCCAGCTTTCCCCCTCTGTCACGTCCCAAGCCTCCGTCTCACCCCAGTCCGTGTCCTACAGGGTGGTTTCATCCTCACCCATGTCCCAGGCACCCAGTTCACCTCCACGAAGACCCCTGACCACCTTAACCGAAGAGGAGGCCCTCAGTCCCCAACTGGGCCATACAAGTCCACCCTGGAGGAGACAGAAGGCCACCAAAGGGGCAGCACAGAGGAGACAGACTTCAAAGGAGAAGTTCACAGCCAGCAATCAGATGATTTCATTGTCTGAAAAGGCGACTGGTGCTGAACCTGGTCTGGATGTGGCTCCTCTGACTAAACAGGTGAACTCTCCTGGATCCATCAGTCCCTCGTTCAACATCACTGAACTCTTGACACCCATCATACCACCAAAACAGGAGGCAGACCCCGCGGAAAGCGAGCTGGTCCCACTGACACCTCCTCCCACCGAGAGCACGGCAGCAAGAGACCACGAAGAGAGCACATTTGGAGATTACAGGTCTCGGGATAGTTACAAATCGAAAGCATCGAGTCTGTTATTCAACTTGAAGGATGTACGTAAACGCGTTAAAAGCATTTATACGCCTTCTCCCCTGTTAAGGGCCTTGGAGGAGAAAAATAAAACTAGGGAAAATATACAGGAGAGTACAAAAATGAATGCCTCACTCTTGACTTTGCAAGAAAAAAGTAACAAAAGTATTGCAGAGAAAGATGAATCAAGTGATATAACCTCCATATTGTCTGGCAGTGTACCCGAAAAGGACAATAAAACCGATTCAACTGCACACTTTACAGACAATTACCTGACTTTGAGTCCACCCCAGACAACAGCGGACCTTTTATTTTACCAAACTGGAGACAACTTGCAGCAAGACGATCCAAAACACGAAGGTCTCGTTAAAAACACAAAGGCTAATGAAAACGTCCCCGTATTCAGGCATGAATCAAATGAACCCGATTTAAGGAAACGTCTGCAGTATCCATCACTGAAGCCATTCAGTAGGGACAGTGGAGGTACAACGGCTGGGCAGCCCCAGCAAAATCCCAGTGTCCAGGGTGAGGAAAAGGAAAGACAGGCTGCTGATCAGAACGAAGAGTTTTCTTTCAAAACACTCCCAAACCAGCTCTCACCAGCAGAGGATGTGCCTTACAGTGAAATCCCAACCAACATGGTAGTCACCATACATGAAGGACACGGCAAAAGAAGCACTAGTTCTTCGGAGCAGTCTTTTGTCTCCACGGTAGAGCAGCCACTTCAGGAGGAGCTATTTCCACCGGTGGCCCTGACGCAGAAGGCAAGCCTTCAAGAAAGCCAGAGGACTAACAGTGAAATGAGTTCCGACAGTAAGAAAAGCCACCAGGAGAGAGGGAAAGAGGTTGGGGAAGATGAACTGCAGTATTACGCTTGTGTCAGCTCTGGTACTGGTGCAGGAGAGAAGAGGGAGGGGAAGGTTATTGGGAATGAACAGAGGAGCTTGATGAAAGAGAAGCTAAGGACAGAGAAAACGGAAGAGGCCAAGAGCGTGGATTCTGCTTCTGACAGCGTAAGGGACATGTCCATCCAGAGGTCTGAGGAACCACAAACACCACCATCTTCAAGCTCAACCAAACCCAGTCTGTTTATGATTAAAGATAACACATTCAGGTCCCCTCAGGTAATAAGGGCTGTCAAGCTGCCCCTCTTCAGGTCCTTTTCCCTGGATGATACAGTGAGCAGCAGTTTCAAGGAAATGGAAAGTAGGTTTATGTTCCCAGCAGAGCAGAAGAAGAAGCACCGAAACCTGTTGCATGCCCAGGAGGTAGGCTGGTGGGCATCAAGGCGCAGAGGGCAGCAGAATGTGAGGGATGGAGCAAGCGACGGAGGGAAAGAGGCCAGTGAGCCTGGATCTACTCCAGCAACACTGGATCCCAGTCTTCTGGAAGATACAGAGAGCTCTTCGTTAGGGAAGCTGATGGAAGAAGATGAAGAGACTTGTGCTTTGTTAAATAAAGTTGGGAAAATGAATGAGGAAAGTGTCTGCAGAAGGAAAGGGAAGCCCCAGATTAGGAAGGCAAGACACAGCTTGACACAGCCAAATTTAGGTCTGGAAAATGACCAAGCACAAAACAAACCTGGCTATCCTGCAGAAAGAATGACAAATTACTTTAAGAATCAACATTTATCGAATCGCAGAGGTGGCTCTTGCGCGAAAAAAATAATCACTAGGGAGACAATTTCCCCTGTGACCGGCTCCATTTCAGAGGACCACAAGTATTCTCCTGTATTCCATGAAGCTTTAGAGGACATCCTACATACAGAAGGTGCACAGGATTTGTTGGACAGTCTCGCGTGCTCTGCCGTTACCAGCCCCAGGTCGGGCAGCACCTTACACTCTCTTGCTGCCAGTTCATCGTCTGACAAACCAACAACTTCTGGCCTGAGAGAGACAGAGGATGCTGTAAACCCTGCCTTGCTGAACATGGCACTGAAGAGCCGAGCTGGTATGTCAGCGGAAGAGATACTCGATTCCACCCGGAGGAATCTGCTTTCCAGTTCTGCAGGGGAAGCGGAGAGCCTGGAGCCCAGGGGATCCGGAGAGAGAGCAGCAGGGAAACCTCCCGCTGTGCCACCAAAAACAGAAAAGGCCCTGCGCAGGGCCAAAAAGCTGGCAAGCAGGAGAAAAAAAATGCAAGAGCAGCAGAAAAAACATCAGACTGAGCACGAAGACGCTGTAGGGAGAAAGCCTTCTCATCCTGGACAGACACTGGCATCTCCTTCACCCTTGGGGTGTTCTCCTTTCCATCCTTCCCCTCACTCAACTTTGACTCCCACAGAAACGGGTGCAGGAAGACTCAGTGGTGCATCAGCAGTAAGCCCTTCGCCCTCTTCAACCCAGCGTAAACTCCTCCAAGACCCCGACTCTGGTCAATACTATGTAGTTGATTTACCAGCCGAAGTCAGTTTAAAGACATTTTATGACCCAGAAACTGGAAAATATGTTCAAGTCTCAGTCCCTTCCTCGGAAGGGAACTACCAGCCCCCTTCTTCAGAAATTATGAGTTCTCCCTATGCCTCCTACCCGAGAGTGCTGCCTTTGCCAGCCTCATCTGTAGCAGTGCTGAGGTCACCTTCTCAGCTCTCTGAACCTACCTGGCTGATGCCCGCTGTACCAGGAGAACCAGCTGAACCACCAGAAGATGGCCAGCAGGACTACAGATACGCTGAAACCGTGGATGCTCAGCCCTACATTGAACCAGCCTCTTGCTCCTACGGTCAAGATGCTGAAGAAACTCAAGTTCACTTACAAAAGGACGTGAGCCCAACCCCACATACTGGCATAGTGTCCCTCACTGATTTAGATGATTTTGCTGCTGAAGGAGTATCTTGAAAACTGAAGTAAGAAAATATGCCAGCTCTAGTGTTTTTAAGAACCGTTCGGACAGACACACGCACACAAAAGCACATGCAGATTTGATGTTTGTACAACACTTTATGCCTGAGTCTCACCCTGGTTTGGGTGGGAAGGAAAATGAAAGCTGACCACGCTGAGAGATGCGAGGTGATAGTCACTCTGAAGAAGTGTGACATCGAGAAAGCACCAAATTATGAGTGAGATGAAGGGGCGATGCCAGCTGAAGGAATAAAGACGACAGGATGAAGCCACTGCTTGCTGCTGCTGCTGCTTTGCCGTTGCGATGGCTGGGATCGCCAAAGCAAGTGTCCCGTTGCCCAGATGCGTTGCGTGATATGTGACACAAAGTAAAATGTATAAGACCATCCTGTCCACCCTGTGAGACCTAGGACAGAGGCCGCATCTGCCAGACTTTCCTCACTCACTGCCTTTGAACTGTACTGACAGGTAGAAAGCCCATGGCTACAAATACGCCATAAACCCAAGATTCTTTTTTTTTTGCACACATTGATTGTCCAGATGCGATTGACAAAAAGATTGTATATGCACAACACAACAGCTGTGTCAAAAAAAAAACCTTTAAACCTCCAGAACACAGTTACAGCTGCTCTAGACTTCTCATATCCTTTTGCAGTGCCCACTAACATGCTGCTAAAATCTTTATATTTCTTGATAATGTCTAAATAAGTTCCCTTAGAGTCAGGGGTTATTTATAATGCAGCTTAAAACTTCAACTTATCTTGGTACTTCGTACTGAAATATTTTGGTAAGGAGCAAGGTTAAATGAAATCCCATAACATCATTTCATTTTCTGTTAGGATGAGAAGACCTTTGCTTATTACAATTGAGGTGCTTTATGTTTTGTTTGGTTTTCAGGCTCCCACTAAAATATAGCGCTAACTTTTAAAACTTGAAAAACATTGTGCCTAATTTTGGTCTTGTGAATTCTGTGATTTTAAAAGAGATATAAAATATCAAAAGTATTAATTTCTTTAAAAAGTGCTTCTTTGGATTATCACTTTTCTTTGAAATATCTGTATCAAAATATCACTCATCCTTGCATAAGCTTTTTTTTTTATCATCATAGATAATGAGAGAACCTTGGTGAAAAGATGGAAAAATTGAATGTAATATGCCTGCTTATAAATATCTATATTTCGATATTGGTTTCCTTTTCCTCTGTCTCATTTTCAGACTGTTTTCCCCAATTTGAACTGAAGCGCGGGAGCTCTAAGGAATAATTCAGCCTGATTCTCATCTTGGGCTATTTTTACAGGGTTGTTTCCAGTGAAGTGGCTCTTCCCAAAAAGAAAGGGAAGAACCAAGCCTTTAGCTAATAGATGCAATGTGGAGATGGCACATGGGCACTGCGCCACTCTTCCAGTTTTAATATTTATAATTGAGGGGTTTTTTCGGGAGGTTCTTAATTTCCCAGGACTATGGCTGCTTTCAGACCAATGCTTGGTGGTTTGGCTCCTTCCCTGATGTGAACTCAGCTCCGGGCCTTCCTCCACCCCTGACTCTTGTCTGTGTTCAGAACCCTGTGTTCAGAACCCATCACACACTTCATTTTGTCAGAGCTAATTGCTAAAATATTTCTCCTAGAGGGGCTGGATCAGCACCAAGGGCATCTCTTGATTGATTTCAGGGTGGTTTGGATTTGGCCCTTGATGATTTTCTAAGGTTCTTTTCACTTGTTATGCGGAGTTGTGTCAGATTTACCACTCTGTGATTTGGCAGAGGTGTGGGGTGGAAATGGAGAAGCTTGTGCTGGTTTGGGTTGGGTTTTGAGCACATTCAGCCAAATGCCCCTATTTGAATAAACATTTATTGGTCAGTCTCCACCCTTGAAGATTTTCAACACCCTGAACAACCTCTGAGCAAACCCTCCTTGAGGAGGAGGGTCATCCAGAGATCTCTTGAAGCCTAAAGTATCCTGTGATCTATTCTGCACACAGTAAATTATTTTAAACCAACTTTGACTTGGAACTCAGAAAATGCAGTCTCCCCTGGGAAGGGGCTCATTTTAAAAGAAATAAAAATTAATTTGAAAATCAGGAGTGTTTCAGGAACAAGGATCAATTTTCAAGATGTTAAATTAAGGGAAACGGCTCCTATTATGAATATTTTTCCCTTTTTTTGATCACAAATATTTTGCTAAATTCATGTTGCACTTTTCTGTTGCTGTCACTGTATACGGCATAATGCGTATCCAGATTAGAGCAGAATGTCATCTACATGTTAAAATATAGATAAATAGATCTATTAAGGTTTTCCATGGTACATTTAGACTGAACCTTTGTAATCTGAAAGCCTAGCAGAGTGCACAAGCCAATTTTTTGGCTTGACATTACAAATTTAAATGCCCTTAACAAGTCAAGAAGTAACCAGGCTCTCAGAGGACGGGATAAAAGGTTGCTTTGCAAGGGGAGCCAGTGGATACAAAGTTATCTGTGCACGGATATAAAAGAAATGGGTAATTTAATAAGAAAAATATACGGCTACATTAAAAAAAAACCCTTTTCTTGGATAACTGTCGTTTGTTTTCTAGATGTGCGCAATTCTGCACCCTTTTTGTCATGGGCTGCCTTAAACTCTTGCTGTGGAGAATGGGATCCTCCAATACACTACTTCTAGGTGTGCAAGGAAAGCCGAGTGTGTTTTTCACTCCGTTGTGAAGGCAAAATGAACTGTGGGCACCTGAAAAGTAGCCAGTTCCTTTTTCCTCCAGTGTTATATGAGTGCTGCTCCAGGTCCCAGCCTGGTATTGACTCTATTTTGGTATAAACCCATCAGCAAACTTGTCTCTGGCCCAGACCAGACTGTTGGCCAACTTCTTGCTAGGCCATGGGAATGTGTGTATGTATAAACAGGCACATAAACCACCCTATATATATAAAAAAAACCCATTATTTTTTAATATATATATAATATACCCATAAAAAAAGTCATTTGCATATCAGTATAAGACAGCAGTAATGCCTGTGATGGTGAGCACAAAATGTTTGTGTGTTAAAATGAAGCCAAATGCCACTTTTCAAATAACAAATGTTTTCTTTCCTTACCCTTTTCTGTTTGTGTTTGTTGGGTTGTTCTTTTTTCCCATTGCTGCTGTGGAAAACTAGGATGGAGGAGGTTCGTTACTAGGCAAAATGTGAATACAGCTGTGAATTGACTTCTTTCTTTGGGGGGGGCTATGGGAAATGTGCAATAGTCGTGAAAGCAGTTGTAGGAAAGGACTGTTTCATGATGCAAATGACAGTGACATTAAATCATAGCTTAAAGAGGTGTTGAGGCAAACTTAGCTGAATTCTGCCTTGCCAGCAGCCAGTGGTTGGGACTAAAGGACACCACGGGCTCTTTGCATGCGCGGAAGCACCGCAGGCTGAAGGGGACAAAGGGATATTACCTTCACTGCTCCCTTCTCCTGTGTGTAGCCTTTTTTTTGGCATGTTGCATTTGTGGGTGCCCTGAGGCTCATTCTATGGCAGATGTGACTGAGGCCAAACCAGCCTTCCTTAGTCTTTGGCTCCAAGGCCAGAATGGCCTCCCTTTGAACCTCCTTCTCCTTCTGGGGCAACCACACCTTCCAGTCCGGTTGTCACACAGCAGACACGGCCATCCCGCAGCTGTGGCTCTGTCCCAGGAGCTCACATTTCCTCATGAAAAATGCTGGATTTCTTTTAGAGAGTGCAGTTTAATTGAAATGTGTGGATTTTTATCAACTCCTCATTGGGTGTTCAGTGCCTTCCTAAGCCATCTGTCCAAGAAACTGTGTGTCATCAGCCCGGTCCATTGATGCAACTGTATTTGGAAATAAGTAATTATTTATTAATTAATAAACAAAATAAATGGGACTTGTTTTACAATACTGGAATGACTTCTAGCCACCTCTTTCATTGTAATTCTGTCTTGTTGTAATTTTATCTCCAGTTGTGCCAGCAGAAAAAGTTGACAACATGGAAGTGTGTGTTTGCGTGTGTGTGTAGGTGGTACACAACTAAAAGATGTAGGAGATGACTGGATGCAGGGTTTCGTCCTCCTTCTTCCTCCTCCTAAAGAGAGGGAGCAGAAGGTTGGGCAGAAACACCTTTGGCCCAGGACTCCTGCGACCGTTCCCACCCCTCTATGTGGTGCAAGGGCAGCGATTTGGCCAAAGGACCCTGGAGATGTGGTACCAGCACCTGGTCCAGCAGCATTGGAAGAGGATCACCTTCCTGCCACCTCCCAGAGTATGTCAGGGCTTTCGCATTCCCTGTGCCCCATCTACCTGGGGGACATCACCAGGTGCGTAACTTGTCTTTTCCATTACTAACCAGTCCTGCAGACTGTATGTAGTCTCCAACATCTTGTCAGTGATGGTTTTACGTTTCTCCTCAGTTTCTCTTACAGGCTGTTGTGTTATGAAACACAGCGGAGACGCTTCTCAAAGCGGTTTTGGCTCAGTCCTTGTCCAGACTGGCAATTGCTCTGCTTTGATCCCTGAGTAGCCAAGCAGTCCTTGCTGACAGTGAAATGTTACTCTGGTTTGAATATAGCAGAGCATCAACAGAAAAGTTGTTGGCCAGTTATGTTTTTACCAGAAATACATTGACAGATTTGCATATCTGTATTTGGGAGATGTACCCTGTTTCCTTTCTGAGTAAAGAATCCCAACTTTCATCCTCTATCTCACTCCAAAACAGCATCAAAAGCCGGTGATATTGTACATGGTGGGTTACACGGGCTCTAGTGATACATACAAATGGGTAATTTGAAGCAACTGGTGTTCATCAGTCATTTTTATTAAAGAAACTCTACTTCAGAGCCTTACAGGAGATAGAAAGAACATGGAACACTGGAGTAAATTGAACTTCAATGTGGGGTTGTTTTGTTTTTTTTTCTTGTGAATTCTTATTATAACAACAGAGGTCAATGATTAATTTATTTTGTCTTCAGGATGATTATTCTGGTCTTATGATGATCTTACATTCTCCACTGTCCCCTGATATTAAAGATAATATTGTAATTATGGGGTTTAAGTGGGTAGGGAATGGCTGGAAATGACCTGTGTTCTTCCCTTGCTTCTTTTTGATATTCTCAAAGTTTTCATGATGTTGATTTTTTACATTAGGCAGTCAGGTCTTCGGTACTCTATGGCTAATTAGAGACTTGTTTCTAATACACTGTTGAATGTACTTAGAAAGCAGCATTTCAATAGCGCAGAAGAGAAATCATTTGTGTCCCAGTTGCCTAAAGCTCTGTGCTTTTATTAAAGCAGGTATAACTCAAGGCTTTGGGGAAGCAGCTTGCAGTGCTAAAAGACAAGCACTTTCCCATGTCAAAGTCCATATCGAATAAATGGAGACCTGGGGTACTTTGAAAGAAGGAGAAGGGAGAAAACTCTGTGAGAAGCAGGGACTACCTTTGAGCTCCTTCTAGCAATGGAAAGAATTTGAACACCATCAAAAAGTAAAAAAATGTTCAAAGCTGGAGATGTGCTTTGAAAAGCCAGAGCTTGTCAAAGTCCCCACCAACATGAAGCATTTCAGGTGAGATAAGGGGAGGGGTTTTTTTCAACCACTGTCTTCTGAGCTGAGAAAATTGCTGAAAAATTATTGAGAAGTTCTCATTTGCTTACATGTATGTGTAAGTAAACAGTTCTAGACCTTTTCTTTTGGAATGAAACAAATTTTTAAAGAAATAATTCATTTTAAAAAGTGTAATAAGAAGCTGAAACTAAAGCAAAAGCTTTCAAATATCTCAAAATGTTTCCCATAGTCCAAGTTGGTTTATTACTTTGCGGTTTGTTGGGCTCAACATTGTTTTGGCTTTTTTATTTTTGGTGTTTGTTTTTTAGGTGTCTGGGGTTTTTTTTTTTTGGTCCGGTTTGGAATGAGGAGGAGATGTCACCATCACCAAAATGGCTTATGTGAGGGGAAAACAGTTGCTGGTCCAGTCACAGAGAAGCGCTCCCAGCACTGGCTGCCACCGATGAGCCATGGTGGAGCTGCCTCTTGTGCTGGACCGTCCCTGTATCTGGGTACACCTGCCTTGAGACCTGCTCTGTGCTGGTGGTCTTGTTACTAATGCTGAGCGGGGGTGTAAATAACTATGTTTTCAAGTGGTAGAGGAACCTGGTTGTAGGTTTCTGTCCTTCTGAGCATCCAAGAGATGTTAATGGTGTGCAGTATCTGACCCCTGGAGTATTATCGCTCTCTACAACTCCCTGAAAGGAGGGTGTATCCGGGGGGGTCAGTCTCTTCTCCCAAATCACAGGCAATAGGACAAGAGGAAATGGCCTCAAGTTGCACCAGAGGAGGTTCAGATTGGATATTAGGAAAAATTTTTACACTGAAAGCATTATTAAGCATTGGAAGAGGCTGCCCAGGAAAGTGGTTGAGGCACCATCCCTGGAGGTATTTATAAGATGGGTTGACATAGTGCTTCGTGATGTAGTTTAGTGATGGTTTTTTTATCAGAGTTAGGTTGATGGTTGGACTGGATGATCTTAAAGGTCCCTTCCAACCTGGACAACTCTATGATTCCATGATTCTCTGATTCTAAGAGCGGTTTTCTGATCGTGCTCAGTAGGACACTACCCATGTGGTTTACACTTTTTTTACGCTTCTTAGCTGAAAACCCCAAACAACAGCCTGGTCCTTGAAAAGCTTCCAGCCACAATCCCGCTGTGAGAGTGGCACAGATGTAAGAGCAACGGTGTATTCACGCTGCCCTTGAAGTGCTCCTTCAGGGGGCACAGCTTTGGCAGTAAAACTGAGCTTGGTGCCAGGGCAGTAAGACCCACACTGTAAATAAATCTGACCCAAATGGTAAAACAAAGGTTTTTAACATCTAAGTGCATCTGTACTATGGGCTTTTGCTGCAACAGCATCGTCAGCCATGGTTGCGCACGCCTGATGGGGCTGAGCAGGAGAGAGCCTGTGATGCTCAGGGGCCAGAGATAAAACCACACAGATCCCAGTTCATGCTTTTTATTCCAGCGAATCCTAAATCCAGGAACAAGGTGGCTCCAGTACCTTGGCTCCTCCTTTCCCGGCTCATAAATGTAATTCTGAAATCTAATTAATAACGAGTCTCATTTATTCACGCCTTTCACAGTGTCTGGCAAACACTGTATTGCAGAGCAGAGAAGCGCCAGAGTTGCTAAAGTAATTTTAATATGTATCTGATTCATCGAGCTGGTGCAAAGGCAAAGCTCTTAACTCACTGGGTTGTTGTTTAAAAAGTTTGATTTGATCTCAACTGAGTAGAAATTGGAAGGTTTCCAGAGTTTCCCATAAACAAGCGGCTTCCCAGCCTCAGCAGCTCTCTAGACGCTTGACATTTGCACAGAGCATCAGACCTATGGCATTTTAACAAAATGTATCGAATCCAGCCAATGCTACCTCAAAAGAAGATTTCAGCCCAGATCTAGTGACCCTTTTGGGGGGGGTCAGAGGCACTGAGGGGTCCCAGGTGGCTCGTGATGTTCCCAGCAAGCACCCCAAGATACAGAGGCTGGTTCAGTGACTAAAGAAGGGGAAGCCTTAGCAGAAAATACCTCCCTTTGGTGTGTCTGCACTGAAAAAAACAGTCGTGTAGGGCTCAGGATGGTACAAAGGGCTCACCCGTCAGAAAGCGCTGAGTATGAAACCGTCCTCCTTCCTTTCCTTCCAGCTTGGACCCAGGTTGTGAGCTCTGTCCCACAGCCTCGTGGTGGAGGTAGGGACAAAAAACGTTGTGCGGTGAATCCTGGCCTTCGCTTGCAGAGAAAAGTGGGGGGCGTGAAGCTGACGCCTAAATGCAGACCTATGGAGGGAAGCCCCATCAAAAAGAGATGAAGCTGGGGTTTGCTACCGCACACACAAATACCAAATTCAGGTGTTTGGCTTTCTGAGTGGGATTTTGAAACATTCCTTCTTGACCCTTGTTGGCCTGTGCTTGTGAACGCCCCCTGGAGAGCCTCTGGCTCCATCCCGGTCAGGTTTAGCTCTAAACACGTGCAATGGTCCAGAGGAGAAATAGGATCAGCTCTTTTCTCCTGTACATCTTCCTTTGCTGCCAGCAGCCAGTTCCTTGTGCGTTGCTACAGAAATAATAATAAAAACGAACAACTCTCAAGGATGCTCCCATCCCTTTGCTGTGCCAAGGACATCAGCATCTTGGCTCTCAAGCATCTGCCAAAAACTGGTGGCTTCAGCCAACACGACAGAGCAAGGGTGAGCCAGCTGGGAGGTACCAGGCAGGGTTTAGGTTCCCGGGGAGTCTTCTTTGCAGAGATGGGCTTCTTCATTTAATGGGCCTTGGATCTTATTTAACACACTGGCTCATGTACGGTGCGAGTGTAAAGAAGCTGTGTGCGTATAATAAAAAAACCTCAGCCTATTCAATACCTGGGGGAGTCCTAATAAATTTGCCACTACAGCAAGTGTTAGTCTCGAGGGCCAATACTGAATGCTGGAGTTTAATAAACAAAAATTCTCAAGCAGGAGAACCGAAAAGTAAACCAGTTCAATTAGCACAGTGAACACAATTTAACTAGAAATTAAGAGTTTTCTCCTGGCCTTGACCAGTCCCAAAAAACAGCATCTCAGACTGGTTGTGTCTGGGCTTTCTGACCATGCTATCAGAGGTCTCCCAGCCTGAGCTGAAGGGCACTGCTCAGAGCGCACAGGAATTTGCATACCAGAATAGACCTTGGCAGCTAACGAGCCGTATTTGTCCAGGCCGTCTGTGGGGCAGAAGATGGAACAGGCTGCCCGGGGAAGTGGTGGAGGCACCATCCCCAGTGGTATTTAAAAGACAGGTAGACATAGTGCTTAGAGATATGGTTTAGTGATGGGTTTTGTCAGTGTTGGGTTGATGGTTTAACTAGATGATATGAAAGGCCCCCTCCAACCTGGGCAATTCTATGATTCTATATGATTCTATAAGTTGTGAAGTATGACATACTTCCAGGTGTCCACCTGTATACAGCATTAATGTCACAGTACTCTGGCTTGTGCTGGGCATTACAAAGCAGGGCAATAAAAACCACCCTTCCATGAGACCATGGGTATTTCCTCTGTACAGACAGAGTTGTCACAGTCTCAGGTGTCCCAGGAAACCATAGGGAGATTTAGCTAAACTGTTAACTGTGTTTAGCTGTTAACTAAAACCAGAACCAGCTTCAGTGCTGCTGTCACCTTTTATGAGAAAATACAGATGCAAGGTAACTTCCAGGCCCCATCGGAACAGACTTGGGGGTGGGCATGAGATCTGGAAGGGATCTACTGCAGAAAAGAGATGCCTTTTGTTGCGCTTCTTGGCTAAAATGACACAAGGTGGTCATGTTTTTTTCCTTCTCTGCTTCATGTCGTGGATGCTAGAGCAGAATCGCAAAAGCATTGACTGCAGAAGAAGCCATCAAGGTTAACTACTGAAAAAGCTACACAGGCCAATACTTTAAATCCTGGCGAGTTTTAACTGTCACAAGTTTACCAGAGGAGACTTGTCACAGCTCCAACAAACTATGCTCAGTCTTCTGAGACAGCAGACCAGCACCTACTTGTCTCATGGCAGAGAGCTAAGGGCAGGCAACAAGGACGTTGTGGATGGATTATTAAAAGATTGTTGACACATCACTCTCAAATATGGTTGGATTTCCTATATACCAAGGAAATTCTCATTCTCACTGGCCAAATCTATGTAAAGGCTTCCTTGGTTAGCATCAGGAAAAGATCATATTTTGCGGTAATATGGTCACCTGAAGTCAATATTTTACTACAGTGCAAAGGAAGTTTTTAACTGGAAAGACTAAAGCATTGTTTATTGTACTCTACCGCTCTTTTATTTATGGCAGGGGTGTCAAACTCTTCAGTGGAGCGGTCTGAATTATGTACTTGGAGCTCAATTCAGGGCTTCTCACTTCCTCCCCTGCTTCACACACTGCTCCCACCGCACAAACAGCTGGGCAGAACAGGATCTTTATCGAGTAACAGCTCTTTTAGAGGGAGAACGTGCCACAGCAGCACACCACAAGCATTTCATCTCCATCCCTGCTCCCTCGTGGTCCGCCCCGGCGGCAAACGACTTCCTTCCACGCTGAGCTGGCTTCTCTCTGCTGCAGGGAAGCAGAAAGCTGAAGAGCGCAGCAGAAGTGCAAACTTCTCAGAGCCAGAGCCCTAACAGCACGGTTTTCTCCCTGGCCCTGACACAGGTTGGGGGGGAGTCCTCTGAGAGGTGTGGAGAAGGTCAACCCAAACTTGCCAAGGGCAGCAACCTGTGGGGAACACAGAGGGGAGGACACCGACTGCAAGAGGGAAGAGGTTAATCACAGAATCGTGGAATGGTCTGGGTTGGAAGGGACCTTAAAGCACATCTAGTTCCACCCCCCCCTGCCCTGGGCAGGGACACCTCCCACCAGACCAGGTTGCTCAAAGCCCCATCCAACCTGGCCTTGAACCCCTCCAGGGATGGGGCAGCCACAGCTTCTCTGGGCAACCTGTTCCAGTGTCTCACCACCCTCACAACAAAGAATTTCTTCCTAATATCTAATCTAAATCACCCCTCTTTCAGTTTAAAACCATTACCCCTCTTTCTATCACGCCCCTCCCTGATCAAGCGTCCCTCCCCATCTCTCCTGGAGCCCCTTTAGGGACTGGAAGGGGCTCTAAGGTCTCCCTGGAGCCTTCTCTTCTCCAGGCTGAACAACCCCAGCTCTCTCAGCCTGTCTTAATGGTATACCAAGATCTTTTTCTGCATGCACATGGCCTTCAGCGTCATTGTAAATAATACCCTTAATAAAGAGCCAATTAGCCTAACAATCTCATTACTATCCAGCATGCAGTGTGGGAAGCACTAGCCTACGGCGTAACTGAGCAAAGGTGCACTCACATTTCCTGCAATAATGTGTGTAGGCATAAGGAGGCCCATATAGATGTGGAAGAGAGGAAAAGCATGGAGAGCTGAGAGGACCTTACAAAGAAGGTCCCATTGCCCGGCATCTTTCATCAACCCCCCCATCAACAAACCCCAGCCCAAGGCGTGCACCCATTTCCCCAGCTGGGGATGGCAAGTGATGGCCCCTGCAGCAAAGGTGGGGGCTGAGGGGAAATCCGGGCATTGCAAACATCTGTGACTTCTTGAGAAAAGAGCCCACGCCTGGAGATACTTTCCCAGAATCATGCAAGTGGCATCTGCACAGAGGCTGTTCGTGCTGCGCTTGGCTCATGCTAGTGTGGAAATTCACAGGGAATTACTGCATGGGATCTAGTGACAAGGCAGAAAGCCGTTAAAACAAAACATCTTTGTCTTACATCCGTCCCTCAAACCTTGGCCTTCCATTTTTTTTCCTTCACAGAACTGAAAAAATATCACGCCGGCTGATTTCGCGTGTAAATCATCCCCTTGGGCCTGGGCCTCTCCCGCTGGGGTTCAGCCTGAGTGACTTTTTACAGCCGAGTTATAAACTTTTAAATGCCAGACTTAATCAGAGCTACTGAGATGGCCATTACCGGAGTGGTTTAAGTGGCAGAGCCCTGATATATGGGGGCACGGAAAGGAAGGAGGTAGGTGGCTGATCCACAGTGGGCAGTCTGTTTGGGGGTCTGGTGGCTTGAAGCAGGCACGACCGGGACACAGATCTCTTGGGTTTTGCTCTTGCCCTTGTCCTTCTGCTCGGTGACCTCGAGCACATTCCCTGGGGCTGCGCCGCCCGGAGCAGACAAGTCTCAGGCCAAAACCTGACAGGAAAATGTGGCCCCGACACGCTAACGAGAATGCAGATATCTATTGGCCTAGGGCTTAACGTGGCGTTGTGCAGACTCAAAACATGCAAATCTGAAAGCCTTATTAGAGCAACCACCCACAAAATTATACTGAATAACTGTAATCACAGACATATCAGACACTGAAGAGTCTAAAAGACTTTGGGCTCAGGCTTAAGGGGGGGGTGCTAATGGCACTTTTGCTCCTAACAGGAGGCTCTGCAAAACTTTTGAGCCCCTAAATTTTGCAAGTTGTGAGACACAAAGAAGAATTCCAGCTGTGAATCTGAGAACCTCCTCAAGACTCCACAACAATCCATCAGCATTTAAACTGAAAGGGGGAGATTTAGGTGAGGTATTAGGAAGAAATTCTTTCCTGTGAGGGTGGTGAGGCACTGGAACAGGTTGCCCAGAGAAGCTGTGGCTGCCCCATCCCTGGAGGGGTTCAAGGCCAGGCTGGATGGGGCTTTGAGCAACCTGGTCTGGTGGGAGGTGTCCCTGCCCAGGGCAGGGGGGGTTGAAACTAGATGGTCTTTAAGGTCCCTTCCAACACAAGCCATTCCATGATTCCATCCCTGTGGTCTAAGCAGGACTGGAGAGTCACCAGTGTGAGAGCAGATGCTTGGATGGAGAAATTGATCTGAATGAAAACAGCACAGGAACTTTTCAGGATCTTCTTTCTAAATTTATTCAAGTATTAAACAAACAGAAACTACAGCATGCAGCGGATGCTTTTTCTTTACTGTACAACAAAACTATGGACTTGTTTGTAATTGCAGCATTTCCAGCAACATCAGGCAGACTTGTCGATGTTATCCAGTTTTGCACAGTCACTAGAGTGTCGCATCATGAATTATTAAATCAGTGCTTCGTGGTAATACATAATTTCTTATCAATTATTCATGCTAATGTGCGTGTAGTTTACTTAATTGTGTTATTGACGATCAAAAGTAATTTCCTGAAAATCCTCAAGGACAGAAAATTTAATCAGCGTAACTACTTTTCAGATGCAATGCTGTTAAGTATTCTTAATTTGCTCAACAATTCACTTATTTATGTACCTTTCTGGAGGAAATACGAGTTTAATCAAACAATTAGATTGAAGAGTTAGTGTACAGAAGGGCTGAAGTTCAACTGAATGCAAGGTAATTATGTTGAAATGAAGTTGGGCCTGCCTCTTTGGAGTGGAAATTTTATTTTAGTCTTGTTTTTTGGGGGTGGCCACAAAAAAAAAAATTATGATTGGGAAGATCACAAAGAAAACAGTGATTCTCTCTTCTCCGACTGCTCCCCACAACAAAGCACACAGCAATCTGTTTTTTTTCGGGGGAAGAAAAGGTTGCTGCTGTTGTTTAAACTAAGCCATAATTTGCAGCTGGGGAAGCCACCTCCAGCTACGGTTCAGCAGAGGAGCTCCTGAAGCTGGAACACAAAGGTGGGTCACAGACTAGTGCACACTCAGCATTGCCAAAGAGAACTAATGGTAAAGCAAAATGTCTCCATTTGATGAATATAAGCCCTGTCGGACTTTTCTATGTACTCGGATCCAAGGACAGACCCAGCTCTGCCAGCCGCTCCCTGAAGACCAGGGCTTCCACGCTTTGAATGGGCACCAATACCAAGCTGTGTCCAAGGTGTGTACTGGGGTTACAGGAGGGTCCTGTGAGCCCCAGAGAAGTCCCAGGTTCTGTGAAATTCAGAGGCTGAGATCAGCCGGGTTAAGGTGGAGAAATTTTTGCTGCCAACCTTACTTGGGACTGCCTTTCCAAGCACTTCCTCAGGCTCAGATCCTGTGAGAAGCCAGTGCAAAAGCCTGTGCTCAGCACATTGCAGGAGGTGCTCAGCACAACATGCAGCATCAGCCCTGCCAGAGGAGGGGCAGAAAAGCACCTTCCACTGGTAAATGGAAACCTACAGGTGAGTCAAGATTATGTGCCAAAATCAGCCCGTGGGTCAAACCACTTCTAGGGTTGCAATGGAGAACCTCTCGTTGGCAGCAGGAAGGACCTTAGCATCATTCTCTCAAAGAACCTGCTCTGAAGACATTCAGAGCTGACAGGAATCTTTCCACTGTCCTCCATGCTTACTTGGTCAAGTCTCAGAGCAGTGGTTTCAGCCTGTTCTCCAGGGACGTCTGTGGACAAGCCAAAAGAGTCTGCAAAATGTCCCTAAGAAAAGCGAGTCCACATCGCTCAGTATAAATCTGAATCCGCATTTCCCATGGGAAAAAATGTGGGGCACCCCCAGTTAAAATGCCTGCTCTAGAGCATCAGATCTTAGTCTGCTTTGCTTTGGGGAGTTTTGGGTCAGAGATAAGACTATATTGCCTGAGGCATCGATTTCTCCTTTGCACTGTAGCCACTCTGTAATAATTAAGACATTTTCATGTCCAGGTTCATTACAAGAAGCCTTCAGTGAGTGGAACAGTCTGATATTGGATGGCATAAAGGAATACCCTTCCGAGCTTTATTTCCTGTTTATTAAAACACAACACGCAAGGACATATTTGCAGTGTTGCAATGCAGGGTTATTGTGTTTTATAGTCTTTCTTTCCAAGAGAATGATGCTAAATACTTCCGCTTTGTGCAGATCTAGACACAACTGCACTCTCCATTAAATACCAGCATTACCGTTTGAAGCTCTGAGCGCCGCTCTGGAGCCACGTGTCTTTCATGTCTAACCCAGGCAACGGCCAGAGTTACAGACCCATGGTCACGCAGGGACTAGTGCAAGGATTTTATTCACAGGCACACTGATCTCGGCAATTTCCCAGTCATCTACTCCATGGAAAGTTTTGCTTTTGGAGAAAAGAAGGGAGAAGGAAAAAAATCATGAAGAGTTTTGTTCTATTTTCTGCTTCTCTTACACCTTGCCTGGGATAGCCTTGGTTGAGGTCAAATGCCGTTAGAAAGAAGGGGACCAGGCTGGTTTATACCCGCGTATTCCTTCACCTCTGCTGTGTGCGATGGGGTAAATGATGCCTGGATGCTTCTCCTGCCCCTGGACCTCACGTCTGGATGCGCTGCAGGGCTGCCAGCCCTCCATCCCACACAGGATGGGGACCTGAGGTGTGCAGGAGCAAGCCAGGATCGTTTCGATGTCCCTGGGATGCGGAGAATGGGGGCTAAAAACAGTTTCACGAATGTTTCCAAACACAGATAGTGCCAATAAATCAGGGGAATGAACCTACAGAGGTGCAAGAAAAGCAAGGACGAGTGAAAAGGGGTAGCCAAAGAGGCCACTTGGATGTGCCGGGTCCCTGGTGGCCCCATGACGTCCTGTCCTGGGGCATGGCACAGTTCCTGCCCTGAGCCGGGGGAGGTCCGGCGGTCAGTCTGGCCTCATACATTCTTCTCTCCTTCCATGTGCTCCTTGGCCGGAGAGGGCTGTTTGTCCTGGCTGCCCTCGGGGCCTGGTTTGGCAGGAGGAGTGGGGCTGCTGCTGGTGGTGGGCAGGAGGTTGGCAGACTGGAGCACGGCCTCCGAGTGCTCCCGGGCCTTCATGCGCAGGGCGGCCACGCTGGCCGTGCGGTTGCTTTGGCAGCCATAGGTGGGCAGGAAGGAGAGGCCCATGGGGTCTGGGACGCAGCACGAGCACAGCGGGCTCCCTGGGGAGGAAGGAGACAAGGCACCATCACTGATGGGGAAGGGAAGGTCATGGGGACTGTCTGGCTGTTCCCTCCGTGGTCAGTCTGGAGAGGGTAGAGGTGGGGTTGGAGTCTCGAATGCCAACAAACCCCTCCCCTATTGACCTTTAGTGGGTACTTAGATGTTCTCTGGATCAGGGCTAGAAAAGCTAGGTCCCATTCTGCTGAGGCCCGCTGTGAAGGACCTTCCACTGTGAGTCATCCAGGGTAACAAACAGAGTAAGTGAGAGCAAGCGGAGTCAGAAGCAAGCAGCGAAGTTCAGGTCTCACATGAGATTTCCCCAAAAGTGAAGCTGAGCTCTTCCCCTCTTCCCCTCCCAAGCTGCTGCTCCATGGCCACCGTCAGCCCCATGCAGGAAGTGTCCCCTGCCCTCCACCTGCACACTGAAGCCTGATCGATTTGTTGGGTGAGTGTGGGGTTGACATCACTTATTTACACCTCAAAGATCACCCCAGAGAGAATGGTGAAAATATCCTGGTTATTAGGCAGAAACTAATGACTTTCTTCTACCCCACTGTAAGATGAGATAGGCTTTTCCTTGGCCCTGTCAACTATTGGCATCATGTCTACCTGCAGGAATCTGTTACACCTTCACCCACCCAATGTCTCTGCTGCTTAAGGACAACACCTCAAAGAGAATAGCCTCCAGAAGCGAGCCAAGGCCACCTAAAGCTGATGATGATGACACAGCTTAAGAGTCCCACCAGAAGAGACGGGCCAGACCATCTCTACCCTGTCGCCTGAGAAACATTGGCTGTTCCAGGCAGGAAATAAAACTCTGGAGAGAGGGTGAAATGGATATTCCTCTCCCTTTGAGCCAAAAGGCTCCCCTGCAACCCACTGACAAGAGGCAGTCCTCACTCCACCAGCTGTCTTCCTGAGCTGGACCTCTGCAGGCTCTTCCTCTGGCTCATCTTTGATAATGCTGGGACTTGGGCCAGTTCTCAAACAAACACACATGGAAGTGTGGGTTGACCACCAGGCAGGACATGTGGTCTATCCAAAAACCACCATAGTACCTATCTTAAATGAATCTATTGAATGAAGGAGAATGTGTCAGAGGGGTAGGGAGGGGAGGCAGGGTGGGATGGATGAGCTACCACTTCAATTTATTCTCTGATGAGAAACCTTGGGTGACACCATTTTTCCAGGGGGTCTCAGAGACCACACAAACTCCACGTCCTCTTCTATGCCCCTGGCAAAAGCCTGTCCTTCGCTGACACGCTGCCTCCAACAAGAAACAGCCCGGCCACGCACATCCTGACATGATGCAATGTCTTCCTCTGATCTTTCCAGGCCAAGGACTTGCTTTAATTTCTGCAGTTAATATTTGAGTTAAATGGCTCATGACTAAGTGATGGAACTAATAACCTGCAGGGAGCAGGTAGTCTTTCTTTTACACTTCTGCTCTTGGTAGCAACGGGTCAGCACCCAGCTGCTAGGGATGAAGGCAGGCAGTTGTTTGCTTTTAGGGTGTTGGCAAGACTTCTCCACAGCAATTATCGGAGATTAGCACTTTGCAGGTAACATTCAGGAAAAAGCGCCCTTTGCATTATGAAAAACAGAATCTACAAGGGACAAGTTATTAATGTAACTGGAAAGTCTTGTTTTCTCTTGTCATACTCCTCTGAGAGAGCAGACGACAGCAGTCCAACATTTCCATGGGTCCAGGCATTCAATTGGATTGCCCAAGGAAGTCTCTGCACTTGACCAACATCCTCCATTTTTCACTTGCAGCAATCAATCCTGAATTCTGCAGCTGCTTTTTGCAGATCAGAAGGAAGGTTTATCACAAAATCCCCTCAGTAACACAACTTACAATTTTTCGCCACCACCAGCCCCACTCATAAAGCCATTTTTTTTGCCCTGTTGAATCACAGCCACTTTGGGGGTGCTGGGTGGCCACTGTTTTAACAAGAAGGTGGAGAGGACGATGGGCACTTCAGCATCCTTGCAGTTTTCAGCAGGTCTTTACCTGCAGAAGCCATACAGAGCTCTGGTTTTTCTCTACTATTAAGCCCCACTATTTAAAGGTTCGGATCTGAAACGGGGGAGCACGGAGGCTGCCTGTGCATCAGCTCTCTCTTTGCACTGATGTTTTCTAATGCAAACTGAGTGAGACTTTCCCACATGGGTGTTTGGGTCCCAGGGTGAGGGCTATGTGTGGTACTCAACACAGGACCGAGCACAGACAGTGTCTGCTCAGTAGGAGGCAGGGAGAAGTGGAAAAGAATCCTCTTCAGCCCCTAAGAATAATTTTCATTCCATTGTTAGGAAGGGATAAAATATTTATCAGCCTTCGGTACCAATCTAAGCTCTTGGCTTAATAATTAGACCTGATATTACCTCGTGGCTCTGCAACCTGAGGGTGCAGGTACCTGTGGTGGAAACTAGGCTGTCTCTAGCAATAACGCACCCATAAACCATGCCTTTCATTTTCACTGAGCTTAAAACACCTGCAAACAACAGCTCACGTGAAAAATTTTAAAGTAATGAATGTCATTTGCTCCAGGGTCTAGATGGAAGACAGGAGAGCAGGATTTAGCTCTGTTTGTAGGTTGTAAGGAAGGTTGAATCTACCTGCAATTGCCTGTGTCTGCGGGTAATATCGGACTCTGCTGGCACAAAAGCCAAGACAAACAATGGGAGTCTCAGGAGCTCAAGGTCTCCACCTGCCCGTCAGTCAGCCCACGATGGACAGGCAGGTGACCTTCACCGAGAAAGAGGCATCCACATATAGCAGACACCAAGGGCTTTTTTAACGTCTTATTGTAGTAACCCTGAGTCCGAGGTGGAGAAGGAAGGGATCGTTCCTACTTATTTGGGATCCTCTGAGGAGTTTAGGCACCCAGCTCCCATCAAAAATCAGTGAGAGTTAAGCCATTAACCCTAAAGCTTGATCCAGGTTCCACTAACTTCTATGACTTTAATGATATTACTTTAATGGGATTTGGATCAGGTTGATACAATATGGACAGGGTACCATTTTCTTTCTTTCAGGAACTTACTGACTCCTGTACACAAAATTAAAATACACAATTAGATTTCCATTAACTTACAGCAAATTCTTCTGAATTGATCTGAACCTCCTTGTATTCCTATATGAGATCATACTTTAAATGCTCAGCCTGAACATAAATACTTAATGTAATAAATACAGTCTGAAATATTTGATCCACTTGGCAGTTTAATTGATCTACTACAGAGACTGACAGGAAAAATTAAATTAGTTCTGTCTTGTCTCTGCCAACATCACATTTCAATTGTAATGATGTTTGATCTACAATTTTGGTTGCGGACCCTTTTGTACAGTTCCAAGGTTCAGTTTCAGCTGAGAAGAGTGGGGTGGGAGTGGGGCCCATATAGGTAAATAAGTATTTAAAATACATATTTTGTATTTTAACTCAACAGTTCAAAGAATTAAATAGATATGCCTCCTAAAAGGCAAAACCCCAGTTGCCTTCCTCTCGCAGTGTTTGTGTGTATCAGCATTTGATGTGAACAGCTGAACAGCAACCTGACACAGAGGGAAGAAAGGAAAAATTCCCATTTAAAATCTTCACCTCTTTCGTTTGCAGCGAAAACATCATGCTTGAATTAAGTATCATTTTTTTCTGATAGTAGTCACATTGGTTTGCTTGAGCTCTAAATCCTCATCAACCCTGAAGTCTCCAGCCCCTCCAGGGGCTGGAGAGTCAACACCAACCTCAAGTTTGTGGTGTCATTTCCCAGCAAGGGCTGATTCAAAGGGAGCTCCCTCTTGCTCTTCATATATGATGCCAACACTGAGTCTATTAAAGTCTGAGGGCACAAGCAGGAGAAACAAAAGTGGCTTTATCCAAACCTTTTTGAACTCTTAATCAGGAGCTCCAAAGACTAAGAGAGGCATGACCTTAAAGCCTGAAACAAGGAGGCACCAGATGCTCCCAGTATAACTTAGGGCTGCTGCAGTTGTGCTAGATGGTTCCTCCTCTAGTGCCTAAGCTGGTTAAATGTGGAAGGCACCCTGTGCTGCCCAGAGGCTGGGAGAGCACTTCAGTGCTGAGAGAAGAGTCTAAATGTTATAATTTCACACCTCCTTGGCTCTGTGCCCAACGCAAACAACAAAGAGCTGATGATCTGGCTCGGTTGCTGTAGCAGGAGCCTTTTTGTGTAAATAACTCAACACTGGACAGAAGGATTTCATCCTCCTTTATTTGTGCCATTAGTACAGTTCCAAAATGATAACTCAGAAGCCAGAACCTTGCCCATTTGGACATGAAAGCCGGCAGCAAAGCCCACAAAATCTGGGAGAACACAACCGGTCCTTCAAATACTGTCAGCTCAGCAAGTGTTTACTGCTCTTCCCTTTCACATCAAACACATGATCTCACCCCAAATCCTGCTGCCATGTGCCACCCCAAGAGGGGTCAATAGGAATCCCTGCCCAGCTAAGATCCACTAACCTAATCAAGATTTGACCTGGAGGAACAATCCAGCACCGATTTCCTTCCCGTGGCTCTCAGGGCTCCTAATAGCTGCATATTCCCTAATATTTGTGATAAAGACTCCCAAAAAAGTCTACCTGCAATGTAGAGCAGTGCTGGAGTCAGGGACTTGCGGTATGGGAATCAAAGTAATTTGCTCAAGGTCTGTGTGTCTGTAGCAAACTAAAGAAATGTTTTAAATTCTCTAAAGTCACAGGTAAACTAGGAAAGATGCCAAACAGAACCCGCTTGATCTATTTGCTCTGAGAAAAGCATGTGAGAAAAGCATGAGGAAAGTCAGTAAGTCCATAATCAAGATTGACAGAAAAAAAATAAAGGACCCCAAGAGTTTTGATTCCTGTTCTCCGGTCTCATGGTGAGCAGCGGTGCCTCAATCCAGTAAACACCAGTTCAAGGGTAAGTTAGGTCCTTGAACACTTCCTTCTCAGCCTTGGCAACGGGAATTGCCTGATAGAATCAGGCAAAATTCTCCTCATCTTTCCATAACAGAAATTGAAACGTAATGGATGGGCAGTTCTAGTTGCTGTGGATTTTTTTCCTGGATGCTGCAATTAAGCCTCCCTAATATGAAGAGCAGCAACAAACCATAAAAGAGCCTAATCAATGGGGCCCTGGAATATCCACTTTGATGTGCATAATGCAATCCTGCCTCTCTATCGGTGGTGCGGAGGTGCCATGAAAAACCAACTGGGCTATAACTTGCACAGAGCAGAGCTGCGGGTGAATTATGAAAGTAATTCCCCGGCAAGTGTAATTATTTCTCTCCTCGTACGCTGCGCTCATCACAGGGTCTGGGGAAATTTCAGTGGAATGTAACAGACCCACTCTTGGCCTCAGCCACCAGAATGGTACAAGGCTTCCGCTAAAAACCGGAGATTCTTGTTTACACCCATTAATAACATCTTCTACATTAATGAATTGCATTCATGCTGTCATCCATTAAGAAGGTACTTTGAGGTCTCTCTCTGTGCAGAACACTAGCTTCTCCCGATGACTCTATTGTTATACAGCCCATAAATAAAACAAGTATTTTCCCTTCATATTTGAGGTCTGCAATTAAATCTACTAAATGGACTGCAGATGCATGGTTTACAGTAAGTGATTCATCTTGGAAGATCATGGAAATGTCGAAGTCACCACAATGAAGTAGCATAGTTGTCAAATTAGGACAATTTCAGAGAGTAATAAACACCAGAAATTTCACCTGTGCGAGCCAACCTTCTTCCTGACTATGGCCAACAGTGAAGAACTAAAAACCTGCAGTAGGAAACCCTGTATACCATGGAAATTATGATCTGATCCTAATTTTTCAAATGAGAAATTTTCTTTCCTGAAAGAATAGTATGTAGTGAGGTGATATGGCAGCTAACAGATGCTTGCTACCAAGTACAGCCTCCTGAAGAGCTAAACTTCAGAGAGGGAGAGGACTCACCTAAGGAAGGGAAAAGGTCTGTTGTACGACTGAATAGACCATATTTCATAGAAAGAGAAAAAAACTGTCCAGTGGTAATACACTCTTCTCTGGAACAGTCTACGCTCTGAATTACAGTTCTGATTGCTATTGTGTAGCCAGCCTGCTTCCTTCACAACACCCTGAGGTGGTAAATAACCCTTTTTTTCCCTCTGAGGAAAAATAAAATATCTCAGTTTCAGAGACAGCAGGGTGCACGGGGCATCGTGCTTAGGGAGAACAGCTTTCTTCTCATTCACCAGAACACACCTAGTCTCGTGCTCCAACAACATCCCCTGTTTACCTAGAAGTGGGGTTCAGATGAGCACTGCCTGTTGAGGCATACAAAGCACAAGGCAAAGACCACAGGGCACTCCACAGTCCTTCCAAAAACAAAGTTGCAGACATCCCTGCCCCATTCTAGACCGTCCTGAGGCCTCTTGTCTCTACTAGACCAACCCCATCATCAACTATTATATCCTTACCCTACAAATTAGACCCAGGAACCATATGTCCCAGACTCTTTATGCAGCCTTGGAAATCTGGGTCTGGAGCCAAGCAATCAACATCAGAGAAGGCGAAAGGGAGGTATTAGTTTCTTTACAGAAGACAGAGAACTCTCAAGTGGCAGAATGAAAATGGTCCCTGAGAGTATAAAATAATTATTAATTAGTTACATCACCATCATCACTTGTTATTCACCGCATTGATTATTGATTTTAATTGTCTCCTTCCAAAGCATCAGTCAAATATTACTCACTGACACCAACAAAGTGTTGGCTCACAAGCCCAACAAAGCACGTCTCGTCTCCTCAAGAGAACAAGAAAACAACCAAGACTTCCCAGTAGTATCTGATGTGCTGAGAGTGCCCATCTGTCTGCAGGCAGCTTGCACAGCCTTACTGAAGAATGTGACTCCCTTTATTGGCCCAAATTATCCAGAATTATCCTCCCAATGGTGGGAAAAGCAGGGTCACGCATCCACTGGTAGTAAAATGGTGCTGTGATTCTGGAGCAACTATTTTGCCTTCAAAAGCACAAAAAGTTCCTGGCAGTTTCAAAGCATGGTTGGCACAAGAGACATCCCAGGAAGACCTCTTGACTGTGTCACTCTTCAATAGGACTTGGAAAACCTTACTATTTGCTGAATTTCTCCTTATCCAAGCAATCCAAAACCCAAACAGCTCAGAATTTTACACCCTGTGCCAAGTTTGATGGGATTTCATGTGGCATAAAGTTCTGTTTTCCCAGAATCACTGTGTCAGAGTCCTGTCAGCATAAGGACACAGACTAATGTCCACCCAAATGTAGGGTTAGTTCTCCTTTGATGGGTCTGAAACATACAAATCGGCTCCAAGCTCAAAGAGAGGGATGAGAAGGGAGAGTCAAACAACCTGAATTGAGCAAGACGGAGAATGTCATATGACAGTTTTGTGAACAGTGTGGCTCTCCCTGTCCTTTCCTTCCTTCCCACAACCATGGTCTCCTCCTCCGGACTGATGTGAGCTTGGTTGTGCTCTCAAATACATTGGTTTAGATGAACCATCGTTCACCCGGTGTTCCCATAGCAAAGAAAAACAAAATGCGGATCAGGCTTGTGATACTTCTGGTCCACTCTGAACCTCTAGAGATCATCCTGTTGGTCATTGCCAATTAACGAGACTGAAGCTCAAGGTCTGCTGTGTGCAGCCCCTACTCCAGCCCAAGGGAATTGCTCTTGAAGAAACAGGGAAAGAGGAACTTGTGGAGATGAGCCAAGCAAAGAGGAGACAACACTCCATGTATAAATGCCACAAGAAAGATGCTACAATTGTTCTCTGCTTGTATAAATGAAATTTGCCACCTTATAGAACAGCAAATTCTTCTCCCTTAACCTCAAAGCCAAAATTTGACATTGCCGAGACCTTGCTGCAGAAGAAAACGATCTTCTCTCGAAGCAACAGCTCAGTCTCCCAGTTCCTTACAAGTATAATAATGTGCTGAGAGGCACAGGCAGCTCCACAGAGCTCCTGGCAGGGGGACACGCAGATACGCAAATCTGGAATAGGATTTCTTAAAATCAAAACATACTACTTTATCCCATTCCCCTTGGACGTACCTGGAGATTTCTAGTGTCAGGTGGGAGATACAAACCGGGCATCTCTGCACTCAACTGTGTAGCTGACAACATTCATTGAGATAACATGCATGGATCTGATAACTCACCATCCCTATACAAATTATAAAAAACCCCAATATTTACATTTTTTGACCGATTTTTCAGGGACACTGCGTCTCAGCCTGGGCAACCGACTGTCTAATAAGTATCTTTACAAGAAGCTCAGGAATAGGATTTTTCCTGCCCTTAAGTTGTAAAACTGCAATCAAGCAAAAAGGAGCAAAATATTAATTTCTCAATTTAGTGGCTGAGCTGTAAAATCACAGCAAAGAATATCTGGAATTCTTCCAAATAAATAAAACTTAAAAAAAAACCCACATGACTTTTTTTTGTTCATTTTTATTTCATTTTGTTTGGCATTTGTTTAATGGGGTCATTTTTCCTAAAATGTAGCTACATTTCAGCATGAAACGGGTGAGAACAATGTACTGATGCATTTGATTTTGAAAATGGTTAAACATAAATTTTAAGGGGAAAAAAAAGACAAAAACCTTCCATCCAAAATTATTCATTGAACACAACCCGTTTCCACCAGTTTTAGGGTTCAGGTCACACCTGTATGGCTTTTCTTATTTCAAAATCCCAAGTGCCGCAGCCATCAAAATAGCCGGAGCTGTGTGGTGTGTCTGGCTTCAGCTGCTTTTTGGAAAGACAGGAGGGAAGAGAGAAGAAGGGGCAGGACTTAATGCAAAACTCAGCTGTTTCGAGCGTTTCTTTCAGGAATATACCTTGGCGATGCTGGTTTAACTGGAAATCCTCAGAAAGAGTATGAGGTACGCCAGAGAACATGGCCAGAGGTATTAAGAGGACATTTGTGGTCGTAGCGGGGGGTCTCAGACTGGGAAAGGCTCCTCGCAAATGCACCCCACTGGGGCACAGAGTAAATGTACGCGCCACTTTGTGCTTGGCAGTGCTATCGGGCTTTACATCCTATAAATCTATAAATTGAATTCATCCTGCTTACACCCTCAGTCTTATAAATTGTTAGGCTAGGAGCGGCTAATGGATCGGCTGGTGATTTATTTTTAAAAGACGCAAACTGCTGCTTTTTGGGAAGAGAAAAAGGGATGGGGGTGCTGGGTGTACCCTTTCCTGGAGCCTGGGTCCCAGGAATCACTTTGTAACCCCCTCCTGTCCCCATGCACAGGCTTGGTTCAAGTTCTCAAAGGGGACCCGCTGCCCAAGAAGAGAAAAGTCTGGCATTGTGTGGAGATGTGCTGCAAAGGAAACCGCCGGCAAAGAGCGGATGAGGCATCGGTACCGGTGCCAGGTAATGTATAATGCAAAAGGATGTGTATAACTAATTTATTAGTATAAATTTGACTAAAAAAAAAAAGGTATATGCCAAGAAAACTCTAAAGGAGCAAGCCCTACCTGCCTTCCTCCTTGAGATAAACCCTGACCTCACCAAAACTAACTGTCTGGGTAAAAGGAAGGAGCGTTGCCGCAAATGATGCTACAAGTTACAAGAGGAGACTCGCTCCTGTACCCACAGCATCGGTCAGGGCAACTGCTGCCAGGAACAGAAAGAAGGATCCACCATTTCCCATCGTTTCTCATCATTTCCCACTGCCCCGAGTGGGACCGTGCCGGAAGAGCAGTCTTTTAGTGTGAAAGAGCCACTCTTTGAGTTTATCCCCGAAGTTAAACAAAGTCACTTACCTTTTAGAGAGGCGACATGGGATAAAGCCTGTGCGTAGGTGGCTGTGTTGAGAAGAGTCCCCGGCAGGCAGGAAGGGAAGAAAGGTCCTGTGGGACCCACTGCTCGACTCAGGCTGACGGAGAAGAGAAAACAGCTTCCTTATAAAAGCAGAACTAGCTGATTCCAAAGGCAGCACACAAACATTTTGGTGTCTTAGCCTCCAACTAGATGGGACCAAGCCTGGATAACATTGAGGGTGGTGAGGCACTGGCCCAGGTTGCCCAGGGAAGCTGTGGATGCCCCATCCCTGGAGGTGTTCAAAGCCAGGCTGGATGGGGTTTTGAGCAACCTGGTCTGGTGGGAGATGTCCCTGCCCAGGAACTGGATGATCTTTAAGGTCCCTTCCAACTCTAAGCATTCTATGATTCTGTGAACATTATCATCCCACAGCCACCAGCATCTCCACTGGGAGCAGTGGGTTGCACAAGAGACAACTCCTCTTCAAATTATTTGGACTTTTGAAGATGACACTGTGTATGGCAAGGCTTGGCAGCAGGCATATCTGTAGGTATTGACACGTACGATGCCTGCGTGCCCCAAGGAGAAGCAGTTGATAACACGTACTACTCTTACCTCTGCTGGATCTCCAGGCCCTCTTTTTTATTCCTGGTTTGATCTGCTGGAGAAGGGGAATTCAAATTCCTTGCGGGAGGCGCCACCTCAGCCATGGTTTCCTTGGAGCCCTCTTGGTCGGAAGCGCCCCTCTCTGTTTTCCTCCATTTAGCTCTTCGATTTTGGAACCACACCTGGAGCAGGAGAACAACCTGGTCTCAATAGCGTGTTTAGCCCGAGGCGACGCAAGGGAATTGTTACTCTCGTGAAAGCAGACATTTAGAAGCGTGGCTAAAACTTCCTCTTATTTTGTGTCCCTGTTGTTATTCTGGTTGAGCCTGAGCATTACATTTGTATATGGAATATTTCTGTGCCTGGAAAACAGGCCAGGAATGTCTAAAGATATTCAAAAGGCATAATAAAAATAAAACAACCAACCAAAAGAAAGAGGTTTAATGTTACTGTGCCAGTTAGCAAAATATTTAAACGTGCGCTTGCCTTTAGGCACAGGTTTAATTCTCACTGATTTCTGTGTTTTAACATGTTTGTATAGGGATGGACTTAAATATAAGTACCTATAAGTATCTAAGATATCTAAGCATTCTGATGAAACCATATATAAGTCTTTAAATGAGCTGCTGCTGGAATCGAACAGGTCAGAAATGAAAAGGTATGTACCAGGCCATCTTATCCAGCCCGTTTCCCGGAGCCGACTGATCCTTGCTGTTATTTCTATGATGTATTTGCCCAGTCTGCATTTAGAGGCCTCAAAAGGGTGGTAGATGCTAATTTTGGAAGATCATTCTGCAGTTTAATACACACCAGTTTCCAAAACTTATTTTTTCCCTGTAATGCAAGACAAATATTCACGTTCTCAATTTTATCCCCTGACTTTTAGTCCAAACACTTTTTTTTTTTTTTTTTAATTTACCTTGGAGCTGATGCTCTGAAAGCGCCTTTTTTTTGAGGTGGAAAATGCCAAGCCTCTCTTGAGGTCAGGAAATCCACATTTTAATACATGACTTCAAGTACAGGCGAGATTGTTATTATTATTATTCTCCTCCTACAACTCCATTTTAGTTAGCTGCCTTTTAATTGCATGTATCAGCAAACGTTGAATAATGATTTTATCTATATTCTAAATTTAGAGCAGTTAAATGCAAAGCAAAATGCAGACACTTTCTTGCGTCTTAATTGAATGAAGGTCACAGCTATAACAACATTTAATTGAGCTATTTTTCATTATCATATTTTAATGACTTTGCACTGACAGTTCGCCTGCTTCTGAGGAAAGAGCATGATGAAGTCGTTTATTTCCCTATTTAGTTATTGTTTGACAACATCATCTTCGATTAAGACTCCGCTTTATAGCACATTAATCATATTTGAATGAGCAAGGGGTATAAATGTAAACATATCTCCCATCCTCTGTGTTTCCCCGTGTCCCTGCACGAAGGCAGGCTAAACAAACGCTTGCATCTATTGTCTGTTTGCATAATAACCAACAACAAGGCTAAACCCCAGTCCTCAGCAATCTCATTGTCACCACCCCTATCTCACCCTTGCACCTTTCAGGAAGAAGTTATGATCTCCCACTTCTGAATGCTCAATAATTGTCCCATTTATCTCAATTTGCAGTTCAGTCTTTAGGCGCCAATAGCCAAAATGACATTTTTTTTTAATTTTTTTTTTTTTTAAAACACCAGTACCTACAATGCAGTGGCAAAAGGAGATTTTCATTTCCAAATAATAATCAGTTTAATTTGTCCGCATATGACCAATGATTCATGTTCAGATTTAATAATCAGGATCGCATAATCTGATTATAGGAGAAATAATTTGTTTACAATCCCCAATTTACTGCGGTGAATTCCATTATCTCTCTTCAGCCATTGGGTTTTAAGAGATACTAACATGACCCTAGGGAACAAAAGGCAAGCTATTATATTTCCTACAATTAGATCTTTGCATAGTCTTAACCCCGAGCACCTAAATAAAATAAAATAAAAAAAATAAAATACAAAAACAGCGTGCAGAAAAGCCCCATAAATAAAATTAATACATAATCGTATTCAAAAAATGGCTTGTAACTCTGGGGTGGATGCCTGCAGAGTTAGAGGGATCCATCTCTGACAACTGCAGGACTGCTCTCCTTAGCAGAGCACGTACAGGCACAAAGTTAACCCCTGGGTATGGAAAAATAAACACCTGGATCAAAAAAAAAAAAAAAAAAGAGGGAGGAAAAAGTGGGGAGAAGGAAGGAAGGGGTGGAAACCAGTTGGGGCGTAAAGACGATAATCGCGGCCAATGGTGTTTTTTGGAACATCTGAAGGGTGTGGGGATTGCTCTGCAGGCTCTTTAGCTGTCTCAATTAAGCGTTGAGGGAGAAAAGTTGAGGAGGTGCAGGAGATTTCTTCCTGGCAGCCGGGCCCCCTGCAGCTGCCAAACCCCATGGCCTGACAGTGGTCATCCTTGCTTTGGAGAATCACGTCTCAGCTCTTTTCTCCACACACACACCCCCCTCCAAAAGCAAGGAAATGGATGTGCATTGATGTAATTTAGTACCTTGGAGACGCGGACAAATTAGTGTAGAACATTATCACTAGTTAATTATGAATGACCGATTAATCAACCTAATCTAATATTCCACATTATGTTGATGTTATTAAAGTGCATCATGAAAATGACAGATCGTCTTCATTTGCGTTCTTTGGCCAAATGTGCACTCTGCAGTCATGATGTCAAAAAAAAAAAAAAAAAAAGAAAAAGAAAAAAAAAAGAAAAGAAAAAAGAAAAAAGAAAAAAAAGTTTCCCAGTTTGAATCCCTGAGAGTTAAATAATTCCCCAGAATATTTACCTGCACCCTGGCTTCCGTGAGGTTGATTTTCATAGCCAGCTCCTCCCTGGTGAACACATCAGGGTAGTGGGTTTGGGCAAAAACCGCTTCCAGGGCCTCGAGCTAGTGGAAGGGAGGAGAGCAAACATCTGTCAGGGGCAAGGCACAGCTGGAACGCGGGTCGGGCCGGGGGGCTGCCCTCTGGGGGTGGGGGGCGTCCATCCAGCTCCCCACCCTCCTCCAGGGAGGCTTCAGAGAGGGATGGGGAAAGCGGGGCGGCCCGGGGCAGCGGGTCGGGCAGGGAGCCGGGCGGTGCAGGCAGGAGCAGGCAGGGAGCAGGCAAGGGACAATGTTGGGGGGGGGCCGCACACAGGCCGGGGGGCAGAGCGGGCTCCTTACCTGCTGCAGGGTGAAGGTGGTGCGGTTGCGGCGCTGCTTCCTTCGCAGGAACCCGTCGTCGAAGTCGCCGGCCGAGTGACCTCCGAAGGGGGCTGCGCCTGGGGGTCGGGGGGAGAACGGCGTTAGGGACCCGCAGCCCCCCCGGGGCGTTGCGGGGAGCGGGGGGGGGGGGGGGCAAAGGGCCGGGAACCGGCTCGGGGCCGTTCGGGAGCGGGAGGGAGCGGGCGGGGAGCGCTGCCCCGTCGCCGCGGAGCCCCCTAGCAGCTCGGCCGGCTGGGGGGGGGGGGGGGGATGTGTGTGTGTCCTGCCGGCACCTGGGGGGGTCCTGACGACCTGAGCTCACCCCCGCGGCGGGTGAAAGGCAGCCCGCCCCGGGAAATGGGTCATTTTCGGACCTTTTGTGTTTTAAAAGGACGAAGAGACGAGGCTTTGACCCAGGCGGGGCGACGGCAGCTCGAGCTCGTAAAAAGGGAAGCCCCCCCGTGCCTGGAAGGAGCAGGACTTGGGGCCGCTGGCAGTTTTCGCCCTCCCAGCAGCGGCCGAGCCCCCCCCCCCGGGGGCGAACACGGGCCCGGGGCTTCGTACAGCGCCGAGCACCGGGGGCGGCGGGAAGGGGGCTGGAGGAGGGAACCCCTTGCCCTTCCCCGACGGGGGGTTGGGGGGGCTCGAGGGACCCCAGGGGGTAGATTGGGGCCCAGGGAGTTTGTCCCCGGCGGGAGGCAGGGAGAGGGGAGGCAGCTCGGCGGGATGCAAACCACCTTCCGTGGGGCAGAGCCCGGCCTTGGCGGCTGCCCCGGTCACACACCGCCCGGGCTGAAACGCTCCGCTCCCCTCCCGTACGCTGACAAAACTGGGTAAAAACAAAACAAACAAACAAACAAAAAAAAAAACAAACACCAAAACAAAACAAATAAAACCCCAAAACCTAAACCAAACTCCCCCCCCCCACACCCCCCCACACCCTGGAACTGAAAAGTGCCCAAACCCACAGAAGCGGCTGGCAGAGCTGCCGCTCCTCTTGCAGCATCCTTTTGAAGGTAAACGCGGACGGACAGAACTCGCTGCGGCCCCGGGAGATGCTCAGCAGAGAATAAAATACTATAAAATACTGTCCTGGTGACCCCCGGAGCCCCCTCACTTCCCTCCGGAACCGCCGGGCCTCCTCGGGTGCCCAAAGGGGCTTTTCTGTTGCCACTTCATCGTTTCGGTGATTTGGGTTTTTTTTTTTTTATAGGGGGGGAATTTATTTATTTTTTGTTTCACTTGGGATGCTCTGCGCTGTTTTCGCCCTATAGCAGGGCTTACCGGAGCGGCCCCTCCGCCCGCAGCCAACCCCCCACCCCCCCCCCCCGCCGCCGGCAGAGGCTGCAGCCCGCGGGGACCGCTCCCCGGCTCGGGCCACCAAAACCGGGCACCGGCCCCAAAACTGCCACCGGAGAAACAAACACACAACCAGCCAAAAGCACCTTCCCAAAGCTGTCTGCCAAAAAAAACAAAAACAAAAAAAAAAAAACAAAACAAAAAAACAAGGCACAAAGCCGGCCGCGCCGGCGACAACTTTGGGGAGCGAATTTTCCAGCCGGCTTGAGTCCGCCGGCCCCGGGAGTTTAAAGCGGGGGTGTGGGGGGGGGGTGTGGGGGTGTGTGTGTGTGACCCTTCCCCGGAGGAGGATGAAGCCGCTGGACCACCTCTTCCTGGCAGCGCTACAGCGGGGAAAGCCCCTTGCTCGCCGGGTGATGCCCATGCGAGCAGAGGGGAAGGGGGATTTGACGGGGACGGGTCGCTTGCCCCCCCCCTCCCCAGGCAGTGCCCGGGCACGGCGGGACAGTCCGCCCGGAGCTTAAGTTGCGCGGCCGAAGCTCCGGCCGGCGGGAGCGGGTGCGGGGGTGACACGGGGAAATCCCGAAGGCTGCCGTATTTTATAAAAAAAAAGGAAACAACTAAACAACAACAACAACAAAAAAAAAACAACCAACCAACCAACCAAACAAAACAAAACCCTCCGGTTGATAACACAAAGAAAAAAATCCTCCCAAATATTTAGGTTCCGCTTTTTTTTTTTTTTTTTTTCCCTTCTCAGTCGTGCCCCGTCTTTCCCCATCCTCCCGCAGAATGTTTGTAAAATAGCATTAAAGATTTATGCGGTCCCTTTGGCTGGAGGGAGGAGGCGTGACCGCGTCCTGAAAGTGTCCCGATTACAGCCATGACACCAACATCTGTGCTGGGAGGGGAGAAAAGCATCTCTCTCCTAGCCTGAGGCTCAACCGCGGGATCGCTATCCGCAGAGGGGAGGCAGGTGGCAAAACGACAGGGGTGGGGGGTGTAAAAACGAGGCCTTTCCAACAGGAATCGAATTAAAAGAAGGGGGGAAAAAAAAAAAAAAAAAACATCGTGCAATCCTTCTTTCCATCCTGTGACAAGAGGGGAGAGCTGGGCGCGGGGAGGGGGGGGAGCGTTGTGTTCTCTCCGGGCAAATAGATGATGCGCTTTTATATTGAAGCTGTCTGTATAGATCTGTGTCTGATCTCAGCACAAATCTGTGCCCCGGCGGCCTTGGAGCAAGTCAAAACACAGTTTGTCCCTCTGTCCCCAGCGCACACACACACACACACCCCGCCGAAGTTCAGCTCTTGCGCTTACACGTCTCCGTGTGACAACACTCACCTTCTAGCTGCGGGGGGCAGTGGAAGTAGAACATGGCCCTGCGGCTGGGCGGGCGACCGCCGCCCGCCCCTGCGAGCCCGCCGGCTGCCGGGGACGGGGCCGGGGCCAGCCCGCGGGGCGCGGGGCTTCCGCGCTTCCCCCGCACCCACGCACCGGCACCAGCTCCCCGGCCGGGCACCGCCGAGGTGTCTCCCGTCGACCTGAAGGCACAGAGAGAAGGAAAGAACAGAATAGGTGAATAACCAGAAGAAAACACGCGGAGAAACTCACTGATAATCCGAGATCCCATCCCAGAGGAAGCAGAGAAAGTAGTGTCTGACCCCGCGCAAAGAAACGAAAAAGCCAAAGGCGGAAAACTCCAGGGTAGGTGCACAGTAATCAAATCAGTAAAACTTTGTTGCTTTTCTTTGGTTTTCTTTTTTCTTTCTTTTTTTCCCCACCCCCGAATAGCAGGGTATCTATCTCTTGGTCTTCCTTCTAGCTCTCTCTCTCCCTATCTATCCATCTATCTATCCATCTATCTATTTATCTCTCTGTCTATCTAATTACCTCAATTATTCCTTACCGGCGCAAATAATTGTACAAAGAAAAAAAATTATTTATAGCGAAGAATGAACCAGGTTTGTTTTGTTTTGTTTTGTTTAAAAAAAAAAAAAAAATCTAAATTTCTCTGCCTAAATGAAACAGCAATAAAACCTAAAAACTGTCTTCCTTTTAAAGCATCCAGCGCACCGGGAGCTGTGTTCGGGTTGGAAACCAAAGTCCTCGGCAAGAAAAAAAAACCACCAAAAACTACTCAAATTTAGATGCAGTCACATAAAAAAAAAAAAAAAATCCAGAAGGCAAATAGAAATAGTAATCCATACCTAAACCGAAGTAAAAAATCACCAGTAAGGTTTGGGGGTATTTTGCACTGGAATAAGGCGCTGGGAGTTGTTGGCTGCAGAGACAGAAGGGCTCTGTGGAGTTCTGGAAGTGGCCAGATGTCTTTATATCTGTCTACAGCATGCTCTGCCTCTCAGCACTTGCCTTTATAATCTCACGCATAATTGGCCTTAATCTGATTATTTCCAGCGCTGTCTACAGTGAGTAACTTGGATAGGTCTATTGGGCCCTACAAATGGCCCACGTGGTGTGCAGAGCACGGGCGGGGGGGGGGGGGAAGATGAGAAAAAAAAAAAGATGAAAAGAAAAAAACCCCCGTCATTTCTCAGCAAACACCAGGAATGTGAACAGCAGCACCAAAATCCCTTTATCTTCTGAGCGCTGGAGCTCCGGGGCTCGGCGACGCCCCCCCCCCCAAAGCCCGGGGTACCCCCGCCGGGGCCAGCCCTGCCCCGCCGCCGCCCGCTCCCCGGCGCTGCCAAAGCCCCGGTAATCGCCGCCCCGGCTGGGTTTTGGGGGGCCGCTCTGCACACGCTTTGCCTTTCCAAGCGCTCGTACCGCGGCAAAGTTTGATTTTGTTCACAGCGAGGGGTCTCTGGATTTATGCTCGCTTCCCGTCTGCAAATGATATGCGGCGGGACCCTTCGCAATTACTTTTAAAATGCATCCGAGACACAGGCTCAGCGGAGAGAGATGGCCCTTGCCTCAGCCCGGGTGAAAATTAGACTTTAAAGTACCCAGATGAAATTTTCAAGTCAGGGACGCGGGATTGGATCAAATCACATAAACTGCAAAAAAAGCAAGTATAATGGCGCATAATTGGTTCTGTAATAGCATTACACAAGGATAATAGCCTGTTATGGCCCCCTGCACATTAAGTGCTTCCCTGGCGTAAAGCCTTTATGATATTAAAGGGGGAATATAATGATATTTTGGTTATTAAATGCGTGTAATTAATTTATGCACCACTGAAAATAAAGTTGGTATTATGACCCACTCAAGATGCATCAGAAGATGTAAGTCAGACAACTGTTGATAAGTTCTGGTGTCTATGTTTCGTCTAGACTGTTGATTTTATTTTGGAACAATTGCTTCTCCGGCAGACTACACAAATTTAATATTTTATAAACATTGTAATGTTCTGTGCAGGAAGGGCGAGCAAATCTACACAGGCTCTCTTAGATCTGATGGGAGTTTAAAGACATAGCACGTTCATACCAGAGCAATGGAGATGGATACAGACGACACAGGTGCAGAAATAGAGACTTCGAAAAGACGATGTCTTTGGAAAGTTATCCTGCATATATGATGTCATTAAATAAAGACTAATAAGCCTGAGAAATATCTCCTGCTCTATCTGCCTTTCACTCTAGGCGTAGATGCGGAAATTCCCCTAATGTATATTCAAGCTGAAGTTACATTTCAGTCCTGTGAGGCATTATTTTAGCAAAGCAAGGCAAAAATTAATTGTACCCGAGACCCAAATTAATTTGATCTGATCTTACCCATTTACCTATAATTTTAGCATACTAGTGTGAGATTTAGAAAGCTGCATTCAGACATGTTATATATATATATATACACAGACATATACATATACACATGTATATACATACATAAAGGCTGTTAGGGATATCGCTGTTTGATAACAGACGCTGACTTACCATCCAGGCAAGCCTCCGAACAGCAAAGTGTACTATGAAATGAGACGGCTTTTACAGCACTGTGCGAGACGCAAGACCAGTGTTCTGAATCCGACTGCACTCCTTAAAATAGCAGCACAAGCTTTAGGTCAATTAACCTTAAAAAGAAGAACATAACCCAGAGGGTACTGTCTGGATCTCCCTTGCCAGCCTCTCTGCCCCGAGCTTTAAAATCCACGCAGGGCCAGCGCTGCAGGATCCCTTCGCACAGAGACAGATGTGCCTTTTCCTTCTTCTCTGACGTCGGGAAGAGAGTGAGAGTGAGAGAGAGCGTTTTATCATAAGAACCCCTAATAAAATAATAATAACTTCATTATGGCGCTCTCAGGCCTTGCTCTAGTCAGGGGGCTGCATTGCCGTTTTGGCTCCAGGACTCACTTTCCCCAGCAGTTTGAAGCCTGCAAGTTCAGCGTATTGCAGGAGGCGGAGAGGGTGAAATGGAGCACGGGGAAGTGCTCCAACTCGCTGCTTTTTAAAATAGAAGCAGAAGGACCCTGAGCCCGGGCGAGGCTCAACTTTCTCCCAAGGAGCAGCAGCTGCAAAACAAGGAGATAACTAAGCAATATATAATCCCCCTCTCGTCCACCTCACCCTCCCCTTACCCCTCGCCAGTTCGGTGCCTGTTTAATTTTAATGCACGAAACGTGGGGTTGACATAATTAAGTTAGCGCTCGGGAGTCTTCGTCGGCGTTCGCGGGCGGCCGCGGCCCCGGGGCGGCGGCTTTCAGCACCGTGGAGAGCGCCCGCCGCCCCGCGCCCCCCCCCCGGGGGGCGGCGGAGGCGCTTTTCAGCACCGCGGAGAGCGCCCGCTGCTCCGCGCTACCCCCCCCCTCCACGGGGCTCAGCCCCTTCCCCGGGGGAAAGGCTGCTGTCGGGGCTGTTTCGGGGTCTCTCCGGAACCCCCCCCACCCCCTTCTATAGGCACTTCCCTGCGAAGCTGGGACCATAGGAAAAAAAACACCCAAAGAGTAAATTGCTTGGGATCGTGGTTAGTATTTCTCTTGGCGGTTCCTCCAAAGGCAAGCACTAAAACCAAGCTAAAGCATGAAATAATATACCGGGGGGGGGGGGGGGGGGGGGGGAAAGGCTACAATATTGCAGTAAAAAAATCCCTTTTTATGCAAAGTCCTTAAAGTCTCTCTCCCATACAATTTTATTATTATTATTACTACTGTTACTCTCCTTACATCAATACTAGTTACTAAGTCTGCAAGGAAAAGTCCAAGTAAATACAATTCTGGATGGATGTTTCCCAGATTTTGCCTGTCTTAAAGTGGAACTGTTCCTGTGCTGTGCACACAGGCACACCTCTTCTCATTTTTTTTCTCCCATGACAATAAAACCCAGGACTGAACTGACTGAACAAAATCACTGAATGGACGTTTTCCTTGAGAGTGCCCAGCTTTGAGGGGATCATTTGTAAAACTCAGGCAAGCCTGAATGGCTCAAGTTTGATGAAATGGCTCTCTTGTCTTCCCATGTCCAAACACTTCCTTTCCCATGATTCCCAATACCTGACCACACAAAAAAGACTAGCAGCTAAAAGGTTATTTTACCCTAATTCATGTGCAGTAAAATGTATTTTCCAATTAACCAAATTTGCCGATTTGTCCCGCTTGGACACTCTTATAATTTATAATGTAAAAGTGTTCTTTCTTTATCTAAAGACCAAGGTGACTGCTTTTAATTTTCTGTAACCTCTTTACACTTGATGTTCACCAGACTCATAATGTTAATTGGCTTCATATACGGATCATCAGTTTAATGAAGGAATAAATCCTATGTTGCTTTATGTCCCTCTGTTTTAACAATGATTGCTTTAATGAAGAATGTGACGTGTTTGAAATCAAAGCTGCAGGAGGCATTAGAGGGATTATTTTTTTTTATGATGACTGAAATGCTTATTTAAAGCCAAAAACATGAAGTTTCCATATTTCAGAAGCTTTTATGCAAATCATTTTCTATGGAAAATACTGATATTCTTCAGGAAAGAACTTTTTCTTTGTAATTGTGAGCAGAGACTTGAGAATAACACAGTTTTGTAATATAAACATCCCAATTAAGTTATGAAAATACCTCTGAGCTGATTTTATACTGCGGCATTTTTCATTCAGAGTTTAAGTAAAACTCTTAGTGAGTTCCAAAGGAGTTATGCCTGCCTAAATAAGAAGTATTTTAGGGTAAATAATACCTCTCTTTGTCAACCTACTGTACCTTCATTGTTCACGTGTAGACAGAGAAAAGTAGAAGGGAGAAAGAATTGTCAGTTCCGGATTGCTGTAATCTATTTCTCCCTGTGGGGGTTTTAGGATTTAGGGAGCAAGGGTAAAATGTAATGAAACGTGGGCTCCTAGAGGTGGGTGACTGCAAATCAGAGCATCAATTAGGCCAGGCTGGAAAGCAGCAATTAGACCCAACTGCATGTGCCGGTTACACTGGCTACAGCAGGTTTAAAATGTACAAAGCAAATGCATTCTGGTAATTGAACTTTTACATTCCTGGTCCCACTTATAATGAAAGTAAGTCTTCTCTTCGCATTTTTTATTTTTTTTCCTTTTCTCTAATGGGGACTGCATATACTGGGTATATTTTTTTTCTCATTTGAGAGCTGCTGTCTGGATCGAAATTACATGATCCTTAGATATGGGAACATGCAACACAGAAGAGGAAAATGTGCAGTCAAAGCCTGGGCCAGGGCTGAACGACCAATGGATTTGGACAGAAATTACAGGACATGGCAGAGGAAGTGCTTGGGAGGGGAAGAATATTAGCTTGAATTACTTACTACTGAGAAGACATTCATTGCCCCAAGCCTGATCTCATGACCTCTGGGGTTTATGTCCCCACAGGTACTATACTCATTCAATCCAGGTCACACCAAGCTTCAAGTAGATACACGCACATCTTCTCCTCCATCTGCTGTACAGTATAGTGTCTCAGAGAACACTGTGTTTTCTTTCAGAGGACTATAGTCCTACAGTCCAGGACCACAGTTCTATGGCCAGAACTGTTTAAACATGCAGAAGACCCAGCCCATAAACCACACTTTGCCTTCCCTCTCCATGGAGACCAAGAAGGTCATATCCTGTAGCATCTCTAGTGGCACAGAGGATGTGTCTGCCAGGTGCCTTATTCAACAGCAACAGTTCTCCACGTGGAGCTATGCCTTTACCAAACCCATGCCCGGTCCCCACGCTGCTCACCGTTTGAAGGGACTGAACCAGGATCTGTTGAGGCAAAACAACACTGGTGTTCAGGGGATTGTCTGGGACTTGTAATGAAGACGATGTATAAAGATGTTTCTTCCCAGATGTGCTCTTTCCCATTGAGATGAGTCTTCTAACCAAGATTTGTGAGAAAAGACTTCCAGGGGTCTGTAAGAGTGGAAAAAAAAAAAAAAAAAAAGAAGTAGTAGCGTTACTTGAAGGCAGGAAAATGAGATACAGAAAGACTAATCGATTTACTCAAGTTGTCCATAATGGACAAGTACTGCAGAAGAGAGCAGTAAACTCTGAGTGCGTAAGTTAATATTTTAACCACTTGACCTTACCTTTGGAGGTAAGTTTTTTTTCCAGAAGCAGCTGCTCTGGCTTACCAGAATCCAATGTTTTTGAAAATTGAACAGATCTCACATAAACATGGATATGATTATTGACATCGCGTACCCTGGTCAAAGGCAGAAAAGTGATTACCTCTTGCCTAAAAGGTACCCAGAGCCACCAGAAGATTGAGAGCTGTGGAGGTCAAAGTTAAAAACTGAAAGACACATGATATCTCAAGTTTAGGTTTTCACTTTCTTTGGGTGGACCTTTTTCTCCCATAGACTTACCAGTTTATTTTGAATTTTTCAGATGCTTGGAAGTCTGCAGGAACTGGACCTTAAAATATACATCAGTTGAACTATTTTTATTCCTTTGTTCTGACAAAACATATTTGGGACCAATATAATATTCTCAAAAACAGCTGCCCAGGTTTAGGTTCTTGGTCCATGTAGAGCCACTAAAACAATGATCTGATTTTTGAAGATGTTGACTATCCACTCTGGCTGTATGAATCCTGAACACAGCTCACCTTTTCCAGAGACGTGCTCCCTTGACTTTTTTGGTCTTTTCCAAGTCAGGTGAAATCAAATCTTTTAGTATCAACAAGGCAAATCCTTGAGCTTGCTCCATGAAATAGCACCAAGAAAGGATTTAAACTTTCCTTTCCCCCTTTTTCTTCTCACAAGGGGCGGTGACATAGTTTATGTGTAACAGCTCTTCATTCCTTCAGCCCACCCTTCTAACCATGTTTAAGTTCAAGCCCATTCCTGCTCCACCTCTTAATACCTGATTCAATGGGAAACCAGGACTAGGCCTTTCTCCATCCAAATCCCACGAGAGTTGTTTCCAAGGATCTGGATGCTCTGTGCTAATGAAAGGCATTACTGAAACACTGATAATGGTGTTCACTGATGTTGAGAGATTTGTTGATTCAGAGGATGAGATGGAACCATTTAAACAAACTGAATATTACATGAATGAAGGAAAGGAGGAAATCGCAATTCATTCTTTGGGCAGTGCAAGGTCATGCAAAATTTAGAGGCAGAGTCTTAAAGCATTCTAAAAAAAAAAAAAAAAAAAAAAAAAGAGAGATCATCCACAGAGCCTTTCAGCCTTTCACCTCCAGCTTTGTGAACCTGATCTTTTCCAACATATTTTCTTAAAGCAGGACCACTAAGCCCTTCCTCCACCCTTTCCTATGCTCTCCGTTCCATTTTCTTGCCTTAAAATACAGGTTCTATCACTGTCTCGAGCACCTTGGAGCATTTGGTGAAGTAAGTCTGGAAGGCTTGAGACAAGACTTGGAAGAGGACCAGGTTATCACACATCATGGAACTTGCAAGGCCACTTATCCATTAAGTAAGAGGCATCATCCACCTTGTGGGCTTCTGTGTAGACAGATGGGAATTGCCATAAAGTGCTGATCTCATGATGGTCTGTGGTGAAGAAGAAAAGGCTGGATGGTGCTGAGGAGCACAAAAGCTCTGGGAAGCTGATGGACTTCTTGCACCTAAGGTTGGCCTTGCTCAAGAGGCAAGTGATACATTCCTGACCTGTCATCCAAGAAACCACAGAAGTGGAATGGTCACAGGCCTGCTGGTCATCAGTTTGTTTATGCTTCCTGTCTGGATGGGAGCGGAGAATCCTGCTGGTATTCTCTGGAATTTATTTAGGGTTCGTAATGTTCAAACCTTCCTTTTTTTTTTTTTTTAAATTAGGTTTATTTTCTTAGCCTGTCCTCAGGCGAGTTAACGTTTATGCTTTTGAAGTCTACATTCACATTTTCCGTGTGCATTTGAGTTGCAATCAGAAGTCTCAGAACACATATCTCTTTCTGCCCAGAATGAGAATTTTTCAGAATATTTTAATTCTTTTGTTTTTAAAGATTATATTTTGAGCTTTGAACACTGAAGCTGTTCACAGAAAAAAAAATCCCATTTTGTTTGAAAAATAATAGAAGTCTTCAAAATTTCCAAATGAAGAAAAACCTAAAATAATTTCAAATTACAAATGTAAAATTGTGTTGTTGAAATTAGAATATAGGACTATGGGACTCCGAAAAAAAAATTAGCAAAATTTTCTTTTAGGCATGCAAAAATTTGAAAGTTGATTTGACCGCTTGAGCCTGAAAATTCTCATGCAGTGGGGAAAAATATTTCTGCCCATTCCCGCCCAGGACGTGCTGCAGGAAAGCACCAAGGCTGAAAGGTGTTGAGCTTCAGAGGCCGTTGGTGTCCTGGTGCGTGACCATGGTCTGTCCTGCCCATGAACCAAAGACAGTCACCTTTGAAACAGCTTCCAAACTGTTTTAGGACAAGAGGGAAAGGGCACAAACTGGAACATGGGAAGTTCCATCTAAACACGAGGAGGAACTTCTTTCCTGTGAGCGTGGCAGAGCCCTGGAAGAGGCTGCCCAGAGAGGTGGTGGAGTCTCCTTCTCTGGAGACATTCAAAACCTGCCCGGATGCGTTCCTGTGCAACCTGCTCTGGGTGACCCTGCTCTGGCAGGGGGTTGGACTAGATGATCTCCAGAGGTCCCTTCCAACCCCTACCAGTCTGTGATTCCGTGAGCTGTCGCATTTATAAACCAGTATGAGGAGCCAGATGGTGACTTTACTGGCCGTGGACCCACCTCCAGCTCACCACATCAGCGGTGGCAGCAGCCCCCAGGGGAGGGAGCTGGTGGGCAGCTGGAAATGGCAAGTGCTCTGCAGCCTCTGACTCCCATCAACCTCTACAGCATTTTTTTGGCTTCCGAAGCTCTCTGGCCAGTTTGAAATTGTCACTTGGTGACCTCCAGTCATCACAGTTCTGACAGCAGGAATTTAATCTTGTGGTCCAGCTCTAAGGCTCCAAGGCTCTTGTAGGACTCCAGGTAATTCCCACTCAGGGTGGGATTAATACGATCCCACGTTGGTGTCCGTATTGTCGGTATCTGAAGCTGGGTGAAGCGAATCCCAGCCCCGTTTTCTCTGGGTCTCAGGTACCGACCAGCCCATTCACGTGAGAAGCAGCCAAATGTCCAGGTCAAAACCTCATCTTGGTAGAAGTCACCAGCTACAGTTAGTAACAGGACTTCAGGCCGTAAAACAAGGGCTGAAAATGCAGCAGATATAGATACATATGCTCTTGTGAATCGGAAATACTGCAATAATAATTATAAATTGCATTTGGAAACAGGAGCTTATTATAATTTAGGAGAAGCAATCCTAGGAGACATCTCAGAAATGATAAGTCCATACTAGTTACCTGCTGACCCATTTTCCACCAGGAAACTAGAAAGCAAAGTTTGGCGTAGTTTTACAATCCCATATGGAAATAAATCAACTACTTTCATTTTGCAGCAAATGCAATTATGGAGCCAACCTCAATTGTGTGAACTTTCCAGGGTAACATGTAAATGTAAACAAGTTCACTCAGGAACTATGAATTTCCAGAGAAACATTGGAGAATTTAGAAATGCTTTGTCATAATCTTAAAATAAATGTGAGGTTTTGAATTTTTTTTTTTTTTTTTTTTTTTTTTTTACCAAGACAAATATCTTTGTGACAAAAGCAGAAAAAATCTGTCAAAACCCATGGCCCTGAGCACCCTGCTCTGACTTTGAAGTCAACTCTGCTTTGACCAGAAAGTTGGACAAAGATGACATCCAGAGATCCTTTCCAGCCTATTTTTCTTCTGTGATTCTATTCTTGAATAGTTTCGGTCAATTAAGCGCAGGAGTATTTTACGAATGGCAAACTATATCATTTCTTCCATTCCCCCAACATGCTGCACGGTCCTTTTTGTGCTACAGAAAGCATAAATCTTACTAAATAAACGGAAGCAACTTGCAGAAGGTGTTGGTTAATCTACTGGAGTTAGATATCCAGTGGAGTATCGACATGCTTATATTTGGGTGCTTTTTTAAACAGAGATGATGTCATAGCTCCAACAGCAAATATCTGTCTCTCCAGCCAAGAAATCAGGAGTTTTAGCTCCCATCGCTCAATGCTTTTTCTTGCAATCTGTTCCAATTCGGATTTTGAACCACTAAACCCTTGACGCCTCCCCCTCGCAGCCTGTACCCCAGCAGGGAGAAGGGAACTCCGGGAGGAGCAGTAGAGACCCAGAATTCACCGGTTTTTCTCTGAAAATTGAGATCATTTATTCCCGGGAGCACTTTGGACTTTGACTGTCAGGAAAGCCGGCCCGACGCTTAGTTTAATTTAACCCCAGGGAATTCTATACTTAATTTCCTGGGGATTTTATACTTAATTTTTTTTTTTTTCCATATGGCTTTTGAGGACACGGTTCCCTGGCCACCGACACTGGCTCAGCACGTTCAGCGGAATATTTGACACGGACAAACAGTTGATCACGGTATATACTCATTTTTAGAGTCTATCCCGCTTTTTAAGTTCACACACGAGTTTCACGCTGCCCCACAACTCTGTTTAACCTGGCAGTTAACCAAGCAGGACTTCTGTGAGCCGATCCGAACCGGCCCACTGGGATTTATGCCATAGGGCCACTTTGTGCCACGAGGCCTGGATGTGCAGCATCACCAAATGGTGGTACCAAATCAATGACAGGCCATTTTCCCACTTCCAGGCAAAACTTAGGGCTTTTTGTTTCCCAGAACCGGGAGAAGCTGTGATCTAGCTCTGAATCAGGGCAGTTAGTACCTGCCGGAATCTACAGCCCCGCACATCCTTGCGACAACAGAAAGTTAGCGGTCCCTCTCATTGTGTTTATTGCTAGAATGGCTTCTGGCAATAAACCCAGAACACGTTTAATTAGCCGCTTTCAGGCACAATTGTCTCGTTCACCAAAGGTCCATTCACACCTACTAACTGCTCTCCTCGGAGGTGAGCTGCGCTCAAGGCCAGAAGGGGAGGAATGCCTTAGGTGTGACACCCTTTGTCACAAAGCCATCGGAACGCCCCCTCTGGATGTGGCAATGTCCCCAGATCCGCCCCCGAGCTCCCCACCTCCCTTGCGGGTAAGTAGGACCATCCTTTGGGAAGCAGTTTGGGATGAACCAGGGGGGAGGATGCCTCTGAGAATGAATCCATGTGCCCATGGGTGGAAAGAACCCGCATCTATACCCACTTTTACGTGTATATATTTGTGTGTGTGACCTTAAAGGGACTGGGGACAATCTGGAGGGTTCGGTATCCGGAACCGATACTGAAGAAAGACCTGGAATTTATGACAGCACCCAGTTTTTCTCCTCTCTTTTCAGGAGCTACGGAGCAAATACTATCCCTTATGGGTCTTTCAAGTGAAGCACATAAATGTCCCATTTCCTACAGGGAGAAGAGGAACCGCAGTAACCACCCCAGGCAGTTTGGGAACAACTCGGGGTGTTTCTGCCTGGATGCCTCCTGCTGAACATCGCTTGTGAAGAGCCGACAGAACAGAGCAGAGGCTTTTCAGCTGCTTACAGCCCTGCTGTGCCCCAGCCTCCTCAGGGCAGGCACATTGAACTTATCTCCCCCCCTCACAAAGGAAACCATCCCCCAAACCCATCCTTTCTGCCTTTACCCGCCCTAGGACATAGAATCAGAGAATTGCCTGGGTTGGAAGGGACCTTTCAGATCATCCAGTCCAACCATCGACCCAACACTGACAAAAAACCATCACTAAACCATATGGGACATCCACACCACGTCCCTCCCCTGCTTCAGTGCCAAGAAGCACCTTCCTGTCATCCATACCTCAGGACAGGAGCACCACAGAAATCCCCTAAACCAAACATTTCTGCCAACAAGAGGCCGTGGAAGCCTGATTTGTGCTCTTCACCATTAGGTCTCCTCTATGACACGCTCAGGTCCCATTGCCACCCCCCTGCAGTGCTGTTGGGGTGAAGTTTAGTGCTCTCCCACTAGTGCTCTATCCTACTTTCAAAATTGTGATTGCACATACCTGGACCTTTCCTGGTTCCAAATTCAGGGCCAAACTCTTCATCATGGCCAAACTCTTCATCATGGGGTCGAGCACAACCCAACAGCTTCAACACGGGTTTGGATTCTCTTCCCAGGCACTGAGTCTTTCTGCCTCTGAAATCCTGCTTTCCGTGTGCCTGTGGGTATAAAATGCCAGGGGTGTAAGTCACCAGAGGAGAATCCCACTGATCCCGTGCTACGGAGAAGACGCAGAGAGAGATGCCACCAGAGATCCATAATGCAACATGGTTTATAACAATGCATCATCTGTGTCACCAGTCCTTGTCCAGACTGTCCATGCTGAAGACTTACCTCTATTCCCTCCAAAACCCCAACTGTTACTTTTTGACAATGTTCTGATTAAACCAAGACTCCAAAGTGTAGCATTTCTTATTTTGGAATTCTTACTTATTTCAGAATAACCAGGAAATATACCTTTATCCTAAAAAAAAAAAAAAAAAAAGAAGGAGCATACTTGTGCTTAATTGTTATTCTAATTACAAGCCCTGGTGTAGTGTAAATTTTTTGCCTTGGCATTATTATGAACCTAATTTCCTTACAAAGTCCAGGATAAACAATTCCAATATATTTTGTTTTAATTATCAGGGCTTAATGGGGCATAATGAGACTATGTTGAGTGGCGCAGAAAAAAAATAAAATATAATTTAATGTGTGCGAAACTACTGAGTGCTCCGAGCTCGGCTGCGCGTATTGCACCTCTTGTGGGGCAGCACTCCGGTCGCTAATATCCAATCGCCCATCATTTATTTATTAATCAGAATTGCTTTTCAATTGAAAATTTTCCTTTTTTTTTTTTTTTTTCCCTAAAGAAAGCCATTAAGAGATCCTGGAAAAAAAAAAAAAAACAAATGGATGATTCTCTGAGTTGAGCAGCTGAAGGATGCAGATGATTCTAGTTGAAGACGTTGGATGAGATGACCTTTAAAGGTCCCTTTCCAACTCAAACCATTCCGTGATACGCAGCTGGTGGTGCCAGGAGTATTTGTCATGTCACAGACTGGAGAAAACTGGACCGGCTCGTTCCAAATCCAATCCTTCTCCAACATTATTTGGCAGGAAAAACTTCTGGCTTCGGTTCTTCGGGCCCCTACCACAAAGAAGCATCAGCTGAAGTCACCACTGAGACATGGCCTTGCCTGGACTCTCGCTGTAGACACATTTCCCCCACTCCCAAGGTGTGGTTCCTACAGGCTTAAAATACCACACAGAGAGATTTTTGCAGGGAAAAGTGCAAATAAATAAACCAGAAAATAAACCAGTGAAGTGAGATTATGGCCCTTAATGCTTTCCAAGGTCCCTTTGCCAGTGGCGCTGGGTCCAAGGGCTGGGAGCAGCACTTTGCTACCAGATTTATATTCCATTTTACCGGGCTGACCATATACCAAGATCAAAACACCCACCCTTTTTTTATTCCCCCTCCTCCTCCACAGTAGTTTTATATGGGCAGAGGAAGATTTGGGCCTTTTCTCTGGGAATCCCAAGGACGTACAGCCAAATTTGAAGTATTTTGGTCCTACTGGAGTCCCCACCGTACGGCTCACATGCCACCAGTTCAACATGGGGGGCTGCTGGATGGAAATAACGTGAAAATTAAACGTATCATGAAATCGAAGCAGCCAAAAGCTGCTAAAAGTGCTCTATATAGCCCCAGTCCTATTTTATAATTTATAGAGAAATAGTCACTAGGCATGATTTATCTCAGATTAAATGAAGGAACTAACTCCTAGAGGATGTAGCTTTGTGGATAAGCGGGATATTCCTCTCAAAGACAGCGATGAGCTGTTGGCCTGGTCAGGAAATCGAGAAAACCACCTGGAAGCACCAAGATTAGAGGAGAAATAAGTAAAAGGGAATTTTGGCACAGGGCAAATAGTACAGTTATTTATTAACAACCAAAAGACCACAGTTGTTGTAGCAGTAAGTACAGGCAAGAGCCTCTCTGCCAACCATCCCCTGGCATAAATTAGAACAATTAAACCTTCTCACTCGGAGAGCGACCGGTGTCCCCACAATTCACTGTTAATTGCAGAGAGTTCGAGAGAGCTCCGTTAGAGGAGGTTCAGCTGCAAAGTAAAATCACTGAACAGAAAATCGGTTGTTTCACCTCAAAGCAGGACACAGAAAAACAACCAGGCAGGAGAACACCCGTCTCCCCACACCGACACATCCTTTCCTTCTAAAACCTGTCCCCTCTGCTCCACCCATCCCAGGCTGTGGTCCCAACAAGCACAAGCCATGGGGCCCAGCCTTCACATCCATATATTCTATCTGTCAGTATTTCTCCTGTCCTGGCTTTCCAACTTCAACGAAGGCATCCCAAGATACTTCCACCTCACAGGAAAATAAGGCCTTACACACCAAAAAAACAGAGACCATCTCGGGTATGTGAAGTTCGGGACCTCCACGAGGTGGACTTTTTAAGAAGCACCACGTGACCAACCTGAAGGTCCTTAATCTCCGCGTTTAACTCAAGCCAGAGTTACAAGCTCAAATGCAACACAAAACCCCACACCAACGGTACACTGCATTTATTTGAAAATTAACAGGGTTTTTTTACAGATTAAGTTAATATACTCCCAAGTCTTTGTGTTTTAAATAAAATAAATTTATTACAGACATTGGTATTTACAGAAAGAAAAACATGTACATAAATAACTTTTTTCTTGTTTTTTTTTTTTTAATTTCATTGGAATAAAAAAATTCTCCGTTCTACCCCTGGGAGATGTCACGTTCTGTGAGAAGGCTGTCTCCTTCCAGGATTAACAGAGACAAGAAACCCAACCAGGCTTGAGTTACAGCTCAAGGAGTTGATTGAGGACCTGCAATGGGCTGGTGATGTGCATTAAAGGGGGCCAGGGGGGCCCTTCCAAGTCTATGTCCTGGAATCAGCAACTACCTTCCACCAAACCTGCCTCAGATATAGGGCCAGGCCACCATCCAGCATGTTCTCACGGACCTCCAAAGCTTTGTGGTCATCTTTCTTCCTGCTAAATTATGGGGATTCTGATCCAAATTTGGGATCCTGTGGAACAGCCACTGTATAAATACACAAAGGTAATCTCTGCTGCCCCACAGCCCAGTAGTCCACGGTGGAAGAGAATGGTTTTACAAAGAGGACTGGCCGACTGCACTCAGAGGTGCAGCCCTGAGTTGGAAGCCAAGTTTGTCGATTCCCAGACAAACAGTGACCTACATGTTCCCTCAGATTGGCCAGCAAGTCCCAGGGGGGAACTTACAAGGAGGCCTCTGCATTTGGTGGAGCTGCATGAAGAGGTGTGGGAAGTGCATTTCCAGGCAATGCGTGAGCTGCAGAGGGTGGAGGCCGCTGATTAGCTCTGGGCAAACATTTCTGAAAGCTCTGTGTAGGAGTTCCCATCCCTGCTGGATCATGCAGTTAAAACTGGATGAGGTTGTGTCACTGAGAGACCCGCACCCCGTCTTGGGTTGAGGTAGGAGACCAGGCCTGATAAATCACAGGAAATTCCTCTCCTCGATACACAGAACAAGACCTTAATTTGAACCCTCAATTACTGCGTTTCAGCGCCTTCACATTGCAAGTTCCTGGTTTTAATGGTTTCCTCTGGTGGACAGGCACTCAAAGAGCTCTCTGTGGAAGTCAGCACACCCTCCAGAAGCTCGTGGCTCCTCAAAAGACCAGCCTTAAACACCGTTCCACACAGCCACGGAGAGAGCAGAAGGATTTGAAGCACAGCTGAGTTTCCGGCTCTCCTACCCTGGAATCTAAAATGCCGCTTCCCTTGGTAATGGCAAACGAGGAACTGAATCCAGGTGCACGTGTCAAAAAAAGGTCCTCCTAATGACAACCACACCTCGTCGCCACCATGTCTTTGTAATTTTTAAGGACCACATTCTCCTTGTCATCAAAGTAGAGAAGATTGAGGGACTTGAGTTCATCCGGCACGCAGCAGGGCGTGCTGACGTCCTGAGACAGTTTGAGGGTATGGACTATGGACTGAACCGTGGCGTGGTTTGTTGCGTTTAGACTTTCCCCCAAGGGGAAGAGACAGGATCCTCGGCAATAAAACGCGTTGTATCCACTGGGGTAAATAATCCATCCCGACCAGCCGATGGCACGGAAGTCAACGTAGAGCTCCCTTCGATGACACGCCGTTACCTGGCTTTTGGCAGCAGGTTCTGCAGCAGCTCGAGGTCTCCTGCTCAAGCCTGACTCGCTGCTCTCCACCATCTGCGTTTCACGGGGCACACGTGAAGCATCATTCCTGGAAGGGTTCATCTCTGGTTCTGAAAGCAAACTGAGTGTTAATCTCTCAAAAAATAAATTAAATTTCCTACATAGAGTATTCTGCATGAAAGCCTATTCCATAAACCGACATCTAAGTCTTTGAGGTAGATTTAAAAATCACGTTTAACTGTGAAAGCACCAAAAAGGAGTGTGTAGCCAATTGCTGTTTCAGCCGTATTTCAAAAACTGTCAAATCTCCTGCTTCACTTTGTGGCCTGAAAGGCCCAAAACTCAGCCAAAACATAAAGGCAAAGCTCAATGAGATCCCAAATATATTCTGTGAATTCCACAGGCCCTTTTCAGGGCCGAATCTGGTCAGAATGGTATTAACGATCATTACATGGCCACTCCTACAACACAGATCAAGCTGAGCAGAGGGTGGAGATCACAGCCTTTTTCTCTCCCCAGCATTCTCCTCCCAGGAACTCTCCCCACACACTTTGCAAAACAGAGGGTGTTCCTATACAGTAGTATTTTTTTTACAATATTTTTCAATTTTGGGATCTGAAAAAGTTACCACCAGGTTTACGGAACTCTGCTAGAGAATGAAGCTTTAACAACAGGTTTGCTTTCTTAAAGCAGCTGCTGAGAAGACTCGATAAATGTCCACGGAGACCTCAAGATCCACAGATCCTCAAGATCCTTAAGATCTCCCGTTACTGGTCTGATATAGAAGCTGGTAGAAGAACAATCTGTGCAGATTCACAGACCAGTGACGGGAGTTTCTTTATTGGGAAAAGGGTATCGATTTCTCAGTCCTGACACAGTATCCCATACGGAGCTTGAACTCATTAAATTGAGATCTAGGATTTCATCATACAAATTTTCTTTGGAAAACAAAAAACAAACAGGCCAGCCTTATTTTTGTTATTAAGCAATTTCATCACCTACTTCTTCATATTGGTGCAAGTCCTACCTTTAGTTTCTTTCTAATATGCAAATGCAATCGCTTACCAGAAAACCCTGCAAACCCAAACGGGAATCATTTTTGCCCCCTCTCACAGCTTTTGCTCTTTGCATTTATCAGGCTCTAAAATCCAGCCTTAGTGGGTTTTACTGGGAGACCAGTGGGAGAGGTAAAACACTGCGTTTTGTAATTTAAGGGCGGAGGGTGTTGTCTCTGATGAAAGCAGCCTTTAGTCACAATGCTAATTAGTCACTGAAGTTAAATAGGTGCTTAAAAACCAAGCCAAGGACAGAGAGGTTTAAATTGCTTATTTAACAACCCCTTCCACTATTGAAAGCTGTGCTTAATAACTCTACTTACAGTTGCTTTACCAGCATCTTCATAAAGTTTTCCAGGTCGTTGAGGTTTTTTTAGCCTAAATCTACTGTACAATTTTCACACAAACTTCACCACCACAAAAATAATATAAATAGTGATTTTAAAAAAATAGAACTCCCACCCCTATACAAACAAAATAACCCCCCCCCTCCTTGGCTTTATTAATATTTCCTGCAAACATAGTTTTTTTGAGGGAAGAGAAAATTTAAGACGCTGGGTGATCTACGAGCAAGAAATATCAAATCAAACTTTCATCAGTGACAAAGCCCAACTTCAAACCCTTTCAACACCACAAGTAAATGCAGAAATTAGGTGTACACGAGGCGGCAGAAAGTGACAGGAGATGAACAGGGAGTTCATACTCCAAAACTGAGCTGCCGCTCTCCCGTGAACTTACTCGTGGAAGAGGGTACGAAGCTGGACGACCTCCGTTTGTTGCTGTTGGTGAAGAGGACAAGGAGAGCGTTTCTGCTCTCCTGCAAAGCGCCCTGGCTCTTGGCAAACTTCACCAGGTTGTGCTCAATCCTGTTGTTGAACACGTGTGTGGTCGTTATCAAAAAGCCATGGTTGGAGCTTCTATTTCCAACCCATTTGGAAACCTGGCAATGAAAGGGAATTGAAAAAAAAAGTATTATTTCAATATGCTTATTACAGCGTTACGATTAAGCAATGTTTTTATCAGGAAAATGGAAGAATCAACAAGCTATGAGAGAGTAAGAACATTTATTATGACAGAAGTGAGGTAACTGTGTAGCTGAGACTGAATCGAGTTTAATATTTAAACCAGTAATTCAACATTTAAAAATACAAAACACCATATGCATTACCCAAAGCCACATTTACAGGAAGATAATTAATTACAGAGAACCTACTAGTGAATAGATGAGCCTAGGAGTTAAAATTAACATGAAAAGAAATCCTTCTGATTTTAGCCAGGAATTTATTTTTCTTAGCAATCTTAATAACAGAATACTATGAACTCTCCAGACTTTCCATAACTTTCCATTAAAACTCATTCAAATCTAACAAACACGGCATTTGAAGAAATTAACTCACAATCAAGCAAATTTACTTTATCTAATTGTTATAATTACAGACTGATAGATAAGGTCAGGCCATTCTCTAGCAGGGCTATCACGACTTAAGATGGAACTCGACCAATCATCCAAGTGTCCTCTTCAGATCATAAAGGTTTGCCAACAAAAAAACACTGTCCAAGAGTAACAGATTTAAACCCAAGAAACTGTACATTTTAAACCATACTTGTTTTTTTTTACTATGGAAAGCAAAAAAACCTGCTTATACTCTTATACTTAAAGGATATCTACAAGATAAATCTTGAAACTAACAAATAAAGAAGTCTGCAGAGGAAGTTAAATGAAGATTTAGAATTCAAATGAAGCCAGAACCCTCTGCTTACTGTCTGCGTGACGTTGAACACCTCCCAGCCTTCTGTGTACAGGGACAACAATCTCGACGCAATGAGATGTTTTTTCCGTGGCTTGTTTCCACCCTCCAGGAGCTCATACACTTCCACCTTGATCAGAGCAATGTAACAAAACAATGAGAAGTGAAAACAATTTTTCTTCTAGCAAAACGAGGAGAATGGAGATTATGAACACTTCTGCCACATCATGGCTGGAAAACTGTACTATCATCCCGAAGTAAGCAAACGGATTAACAGAAAAACAAGTATATACAGCTACTTTTAGAGGTGTTCAGTAGCAGGATATTATCACTAGACTGTCTGACACTATAGAAAAAGATCCCGATCCCTTTTCTTTCTCTTTGGAACACCTGATACTGTCAAAGTCTTCCGCTCCTCCACATCTTTGCAAAACGTCTGACCCTGCCTTTTGCCAAAGGAACAAGTACAATCAACATCAGAGCCCTCGCCTGCCCAGATTTCCTATGGATCCCAAATATGGATCCCTAGTATTTTTTTTTTCTTTATTTGAAAGTCGTCTGCTTGAGCCACTCTAAATTTGAATTTCAAAACTTTTCAACCCCCAGAAAAGTAGGGCATGGCTTGAGATAGGTCTGACACGGGTATCTTTAGGGATAGCTCACTGCCATAGCACACAAAGGACAGCCACAACCTTGCGTCCACTTCTTTGCCTGCTGGAGGCAAAGAAAAAGCGAGGGCGGCCATCAAATAAAAATAAATATAAAGCAGATTTATGCGCTGAGAGGTTGCACTCCTCTTTTTCGGCGTTAATAGCAATGAAAGCACAAATAAGGGTTTAACTGGACAGATTATCTCCCCGCTTACTTTGCAGAAGTGTTTCAGGTCGGCCCTTCTAGAGATGCGTGTCCTCTTCAGCTTGAAGACCCTGAACTCGGCCTTCAGCATCTGCTCCCCCTTCTCCATGGCGCTGATGTCGAAGGAGAAGTGGTACTGGTCCATGCCGACTGGAAAGAGAGCCTTCCTTAGCACCAAACCACAAAATAATAACCCCCACCCCCGGCAAAATAACCGGCCAAGCGTGAAGGGACCCCACAGAGGAGGATTCACCTCACGGCTGGGTCTCGCTGCCCCGCAGGCCTGGGCCTGGGCCCGGCCCGGCCCCCGTCACCCCCCAGGCCCCGGCCTCGCCCCTGTCGCCCGCCGGTCCCGGTCCCCATCGCCCCCCGGCCTCAGCCACCCCCCCGGCTCCGGCCCCAACCCCCGGGCCCACCTCGGTCCTCGAAACTGCGGACCACGTCGCCCTCCAGCAGCCCCGGGGCGCGGGTGATGCCGTTGGCGTCGGCCACCTTGTTGAAGAGATCCACCATGAACTGAGGCGGCTTCTTGCGGGGCAGGACGTCGGGCGGCAGCTCCTCGATGTCGAAGACCTCCCTCAGCCGCTGCATGGCCGCCGCCAGCACCTCGTCCCGCGGGCCGGGGAGGGCTAAGGGCAGGCCGGTGGCCACCGGCAGGCTCAGTAGCCAGGCCAGGCCCAGCCACAGCCGGCGGGCCGCCATGGCCGGCGGCGCTGGCTCGGGCGGGCCGCCTCCGGTGATCGTAGCCGGGGTGAAGCCCTTCCGCGGCCCCGGCCCGCCAAGGCTGAGGGTGGCGAGGCGAGTGAGAGGGGCAGGGAGCCCAGCCCTGGTGGCCGCTTGCCCCCCCGGGGCGAGGTGGGGGGGGGGGGGGGGCGGCCGCGCCTCGCCCGGGCCATTAAGGCCTCATATAAAGGTTCAATGGGGGCATCGCCGCTCGCTCCTTAAACATCGGCCGGGGGGACTTGGTGTCGGGGCGGGGGGAAGCCCAGTCTCTGCCAAGAAAAGCGCATTTATGAAAAAAATGTTTGTTTTTGTTTTTGTTTTTGTTTTTAAAAAAAAGGCTTTGATTTGGGCACTGCTGATCCCCCGGTGCAGGCCCCGGTACCGCCGTCTCTGCCGGGGGGTTCAGGGGCAGTCCGGGTCCCTGCGATGGCAAGGCAGCCGGGATTCGAAGTTATTAGGGATGGGGGGAGAGGCATTCCCGTTCTGAAAAGCCATTTTAAGGTTTAAATAATTCCCAAACCGGCCCTCAGTAATTTGCTTCTTCCCCCTCCCCTCTTTGGTTGATGAAGGGAGTTCCACCCCCCCAGAAAAAGCCCACACCAAAGCAACCTGAACCCCAAGCATCCTACATACTAGTCCTTTCTAAGGCAGTCTGGCAGCTTATTGAGGAGCAATTCTACAATTCCTGATGGTCTGCTTGTGCCACAAGGCCCCATGTCCCCTTTTTTCCAGGTGGGAAAGCAAAGGGAGGTGGGTTATGGGGCAGAAGGTGGGTTATGGGGCAGAAGGTGGGTTATGGGGCAGGGAGGTGGGTTATGGTGGGTTATGGGGCAGGTAGAAGTGTCCCCCGGCTCCTCTCTTAGGCACACTGTATTAAGACAGTATTTCCACCAAGCAAGCGTGTGGGCCCACAGGGGAATGAGGTGGTGACAAAGAGGATACAGCTCCACAGGCTCCCAAATTAGCCATTTGAAGGGAAAAAGGGAAAAAAAAAAAAAAAAGAAAGGGTTTAATGTGGCTTGTTCAAACGGCTCTGATCCAGGAGACACTCACCTTTTGCTGCTCTAAAGCTGAAGTTCTTCGGGCACTTGGCCTCCTGGCTCTTAAGCTCCAGGCTCCCTCTTTACTGTCACTCATTCCAGCCGCCAGCTATTATAGCCACACGTTTGGAGAAAAAAAATAAAATAAAAAGTGGTGGATAGTTACTATTGCTGTGGTTTTTCTCACCAGGAGACAAGCTTGCTGGTCCAGTTTGCCACACGAGGTTCAGAGGACCGATGGAGGGAAACGAGAAGCAGCGATGGGTTAATCAGCCCGGTGTGAAGAGCAGTGTTCCTGCACATCGGGCTCTCCCGTTGTCTTCTAAGGGCTGTAGGTATCTCAGCCACGGCTAACAGCAGCGCTGGATAAAGCGATATCCTCTCAACTACCTGCCTGAGAGCATGGAGAGAGACTAGTAAGATAGGAGGAATCATCACTAGGCTGTTTTTGAGTCATCCTAAAAGCTTTGCTTCCACTCCACTGCTGCTTCGTGTGCTTATCCTCACAAACCCTACCCTGCCCTTGGGCCTCTTCATTTACTCCTGGTACCCTCCCTAGGCATATACCTCCATTTCTGCTCCCATGGTGCTGCTTCCAGACATTAATGTCTGGAAACACGTAGCTAGGGTTCCCAAACAACCGTAACTCTGCCCTAGAGGCGAAGATTTATGAAAAAATCCTCTCTGTTTAATATAAGCTGGGACCACAAACAAACTAAATGCCTCCGTCGTAGGAGCGCTACGGCAGGAATTCCAGCCGACAGCTAGCCAAGCGTAACCCGCCGAGTGCTGTGTTCTTTTATTTTCATATTTCTGATTAGGCAAACGACATAATGAAAGCCTCGCTCCCTACTCTTTCGTAAGACGGCGTGACTCACCGACTTATGTAAAGCCTTATGCAGGAGCTGGTCATGGCTCCACTGATGATACTGCGTACGGGTTTGCAATCAGCACAATAAAAACAGGTTCTCTCAGCCTCCACGTTGTGAGCAGCGCAGCTTTGGGAGCCCGGGAGAAGCTGGGAATCCGTAGGGAGCTGTGATAGACAGTTAACGACTTCAAATCTTAGGTGGATTCTCTGAAGCATTCGGCATCGGCGGTGCTTTTCCTTCTCCCTCTCTCAAACGACTGGATAAGCAGCTTGGAGGGTTCAAAATCATCTGGCTTTTGGGTACGGCTTATGGGTGAGAATGGTGTGGAGTTTCATTCATGGTGTGGAGTTTCACGCCATTGATGACACTATAATTAATACGTTTATTCTATTAATATACGGCGGTATTGAAAAAAGCCTGTTTGTCACACGGTATCATCAGTGGGCAGAGCAAGGTTGACTTGGGAGCCTTCACGGTGCGTTTCAGAGCCTCAGCAAGTTCGGATTTAAGCGCGAGTCCAACCCCGCCGTTCAGAAAGGAAGAGCTCAGCGTGTCCTCGCCCTTCTCCCCATTAATTTCACGTGAGCACAAATAACGAGGAAGTAGCGGACAGAGCAGGCTGGAGGCCGCCTGGCCCTTTGTACACTCTCTGGGCAGGTTCTGTAGCTCCCAGTTTAGTGATTTACAACCGATCTCTCCTTTTTGGTGAAAAAAGAGGGAAAAAAAAGTAGTTTTCTGCTCCCTGAACACAACAACGATGCACTGCGGTCTGCACCTCGCAGTCAGGGAGCACGAGCACAAGGTACTTCACTCACTTCTCTTTGTAATGGCAGGAGGGGCAGCAAAACCAGGGTCACCGGCAAAATTTAAGGATTATTAAGAGCTTCAGCATCTAAGTCTCAGCTGATGGAAGGGGACGGTCCCACATGGGTGATCCCACGTGAAGCAGGAGCCTTGACGTCACCCCAGCGCCCGGAATAGCTGTCCCTGGAGGGCTGGGGAGATGGAGGGAGCCACCGTGATAGGAAGCAGACATAGAGCATTTAGCCTGGATATTGGAACGGGGAAATTATAAATGGCCCTAAGTAGCTGAGAGCATTTTTACCATGTATCTAATATATAAATACCTCTCCCAGAGGAGATAAATTCCCCAGAGCAGCACATCCTGACTCCGAGGCATCTGCCCTACTCAAGCCATTCAAAAACGGGACTCTCGGCGGTTTTGCAGGATAGTTTTGTGTAAACTACAGTTGCTGAATGAACAAGCTGGACAGTAAGATGCCGTATTACCTCTCTTTTTCCAACCAGGACTTCTTCGGACTGTGCTGTTGTTTCCCGAAGCATTTCCAAAGGACTTAAAGGATTTCTTGCCTTCCCTGGAAGATGGCATCCGTCAGATGGGGAAACCAATGCAGCAGGCAGTATAGTACCGCATCCAGAGCCACCCAGGGGTTTAGGGCAGGAGAATCCAGGTCTCCCTGCTCCTAAAAGACCAAACAGGTAAATTACTCCACATTTTAAACCACCTCAGTGACTATGCGGCCCAAGTTCCTTCTTCTAAAAATAAAATTATTTTTACGTTGGAGAAAAGCGTTACCTTTTCCAAAGAACCTTAATCAAGTTACTGTTTTCTCTCAGACTGTTTTGTCAAATTAATCGCTTAAATTACTGCTTCCTGGGGCAGCTTGCCCCGAAGGATACATCCTGTAACAGTAACTTCCACGCTGCTTTTTCAAGTTCTGTGATGCCTGCCTGGATATCCTGGATATCTTTGTCACTGATGGCATATCAAGAATGATATATGGACTTTTTTTTTGGATAAATCTCCAAGAGTAACATTTTAAAATCTACTAGAAAACCCCCTCCCTCCCCACCAACGCTGTTCTGAGGATTGCCCTTCTTATTTCCACACCAGTGTCATCATTTAATGAGCAGATTTTATGTACCTGCTTGGTTTTAGCAAAGGCAAAACATTCTCCCTCTGCGAAGAGCTTCTTCCTTACATACTAGTGATGGGGCATCACGAGTCCTGGCCGTATTCATTCATTACCAAACTGAGTTAGTTGGTAGATGGGGGGGAAAAAAATTGATTGAATTGCAGACTAACATCAATATAAGCCAAACGGACTTCAGACATCAATTTAACCGGGGAATCAGGACACAAAGGGCTCTGCTGAGGAACTGGAAGCTTTACTCCTGCTGACTCAGTAGCTCAAAGAAGGAAAATGCTACAGGATTTTACGAACAACAAGAAAAATCCCATCAAGTCCTTTTTGAAAGTCTTGTCCCTTCTGTTGTGGCTTCTTCTAAGGCAGAGAATGGCACTACTAGAAAACAGTCAAAATTAGTCAAAATTAGCCAAGTTTAGCAACCTTGGAATCTAAAGCAAAGTTGTCCTGTGACTTGAGTACAACTGTCTACAGGTGACCTATCACCTGAAGCCAAAACTTACAGATATAAAAGCTCAATTCTCTACAGCTTTACTCGGGAGGACGTCATTTATTAGCTGTAGCAGACTCCATTCCCCACGTGGTGCAGCCCTTTGAGAAGAGGCTGAGCCACAGCATGAAGTTATGGATTTAAAAATAGTCCCCATTTTTAATCACTATTTCTACCGATCTACCCATTCAGCATCTCGCTGACGTTTCTTGTGGGGCAGGTCATTATTAGAAAAGTCAAATGCCTGTGACCTTTAGCAGAATCATAGAATTGCCCAGGTTGGAAGGGACCTTTCAGATCATCTAGTCCAACCATTGACCTAACTCTGATAAAAACCATCACTAACCCATGTCTCTAAGCACCATGTCTGCCCGGCTTTTAAATCCCTCCAGGGATGGTGCCTCAACCCCTTCCCTGGGCAGCCCATTCCAATGCTTAATAACCCTTTCCGTGTAAAAATTTCTCCTAATATCCATCCTAAATCTCCCCTGGAACAACTCGAGGCCATTTCCTCTTGTCCCATCACCTGTTCTTTGGGAGAAGAGACCGACCCCCCCCCGGCTACACCCTCCTTTCAGGGAGCTGTAGAGAGCGAGAAGGTCTCCCCTCACCCTCCTTTTCTCCAGGCTGAACACCCCCAGCTCCCTCAGCCGCTCCTCACAAGGCTTGTGCTCCAGACCCCTCACCAGCTCCGTTGCCCTTCTCTGGACACAATCCAGCCCCTCAATGTCTTTTTTTCTGATAAGGGGTCCAAAATGATATGAATCATTTAGGAAAGAGATGGTTCCCCCACCCCATTCTTCCGCCCCATCCCCAAAGATTTCCAGAACAGACATTTGTTTTTGCTTTTTTAATAAGTCCATAAAAGCCAAGGGTTTATAAAAAGCACATGCAAGTCCATTTACATCAACAGATCAGTGCGAAGCTGCAAACCTTCCTGAGTACAGGAACTCTATCTTTAGGACTGGGAGTAGTAAGTAAAACAGGGCACCACGAGTGACAGCTACAGGGACAGCAGCAGCTTTGCCGAGAGCTGAATTCCTGGTTTGTTCCTGGGGTGCAACACCCAAACCCAATTAAAGTTCTCTATAGCTTGGAAGAGAAGAGCAAAATTGGTCTGTTTTTACTCTCTTACCGATCCATTTTAAGTCATATCAACAGATCTGCAATTTTTGAAGTTTTTTGTAATTGCAGCCTGGATGCCTGGTTTCATCTTTCTCCTGAAAGAGGGAATGTAAGTGAATATAAATGAAAATCAGAAAAAAACCATTTTTTTTTCAGGAAAAGGTGCAAGAGCCCCACCTCCAAATGCAAGAGTCCCACCTCCAAATACCACAAGGAAAAGAAACAGGTTCTTGGACCTTTTACCCTCTCCAGCTCCAGCTGAAAAGCCAACGGAGCAGTGATGGAAAACAGTGAGGCACCACCACAAATCTCTACAGATCCCTCAGCATGGAACAAAACAAGAGGAAAAGCCGTTGGAAATATCGTAAAGACTTTCTTTACGACAACAAAGTAATGGTTTATGCTCTTGCTTCACCCTTTGTCTTTCCATAGTTGGACTTTCACTTGAAGTAAACAAGATACTTTCACACTGAAGAAAAAACTAAAAGTAGCTCAGCTTTCCCTCTGCTCAGTCGCTTGGGGACAGGAAGGATATTGGGTGTATTTAACTGTTCCTAGTTTAAAGCCGTACAGTAACTTAATGATACTGCAAGAATGTGGTTTTCTTCTCAAAATCTATCCAATTTTTTCCCCTTCCTTAAGATTTCCTCATGACAGAGCCAGGGTAGTACTCGGGTTTGCTACAAATAATCCAATCCTTCCTTTCCTTGGAAGGAAACCGGTACTGGAATTTCTCCAACTGTCAGGAAGACTGAGATTTTTCCCAATCTGCAGACTGGGTATGACCCATAACTTCTGTATATTCTCGTTACATCTCTGGCCAAAAGTGATTATATTTAGTGAAATACAGTGAAACCATTCCCCCTCTGACCAACTAACACCTCAGCCTTTGCCAAGGTATAAGCTTTTAAGTGCTACCAGGGAACTGGAAAGTTTTTGACATAAATCACAGTGAGACCCACGAACGTTCCATGGGATTTCAATTATCAGCCCCCAACCTGTGACAAACACAACAGTTACTGTCACCTCGGTGCTAAGAAATATTGTACCAAGCAACTGCCAGCGGCGTATGGGACTGTAACCGCATCGATGACTACGGGTTTTCCATAATAGATCAAGTTTTCCATAATTATCAACTGTCAGTCACCTCAATACCCTGCCAGCCTTCCCGTTTTTGTGATTAAACTTCTGTGGCAGTAGAATTATTTCCCAATAATGGAATTATTTCCTGTCTTGCCCGATGCTGGCACCACTGAAAGCACCAACATTAAACCAGAATTCTCCCTACTGATGGAAGTGCCGTACAGTGATTTTTATGCACTTTTTGGTACAAATGAGTCTCTCAGGCTGACCACTATCATTTTCTTTTCTCTTTTTTTTGATGGTACACTCTGTGCCCCACGACCATTCAAGTAACATACAGGAAATCAAGGAAGCTGTTCTTGGAATTTCACAGAAATCAAATAAAAATCTTACAACCCACGGCAACATCCATGGTTCTTATTGCAATAAAACGTCAGTTTCTGTATTCCTCGCCCCATTTACACTAAGATTTCTTTTAAAGAAAAGGTGCTGATATTTCGTATTGTTTCATCTATGAGGTAGATGGCATTTGCATATAAATAGTGTCAATCAGAAATTAAGTTAGCTCCGAGCCTGCAACAAGCGCTGCAGCCACTGACTGCTTGAGTCAATTATTAAATTGTGAATATGAAATAATTCCTCATTTAAAAAAGGTAAACAGTGAGTCTTTGAAAGGACAAAGACTGGAAAGTCACTGGAATTCTGGCTTTAGCCTCCAGACCCCTTCCCCGCTCGGGCTCCTGTGGAAGGTGCAGAGATTGCGGAGAAGCTCCCTGAAGACGCAGGACTGTTCCACGGGCAGTTTGGATTCGAAGTGGTGCAGCAGCTCCTGAGTGCTGGCCTCGCCGTCCACCCGGGCCTGGAAGGCGATGAAGTTCCGCACGTCCACCAGCAGCTCGTCGTATTCTGTGGAAGGCGGGGCCGGGGCCGGTGCTTGGTGGTGATTCTCGTCTCCCTCATCCTCCATCCGTTGGGGTAAAATAAGGTGGTTTCTTGCCCTCATCTTGGCTAATAAAGACGAAGAGTCCAGTGCGCTGGATGACGATTCTCCAGATTTTCCATCGAAGTGCCCATTGGAACGACACTTCTTTACGGTTTCTTTCTTTATTATATCTGCATCCTGCAAATAAACACAGAGACTATGGAGAAAGCTGGATTTTGAGATCCACAGAATCTGTTAGACAAAATCTGCCTGCTGTTTGGACTTAAACCACAAACGTGAACACTCAGAAGCTACTGAGTGTAGCTACTGAGTGAGCTACTATTTGACTCATGTCAAATACACAACAGAGGTAACACATTCGGGTCTCAACTTTAGAAATTAGGAAGTGAAAGAAAAGTATTGACGGTCTTGAGACAGACAACCAGATCACGTCGCAATCTGTGACTGCTCTATCTAATTAGATTTCATCATACCCCTCTACTCTGCTCTCGTGAGACCCCACCTGGAGCACCGTGTCCAGCTCTGGAGTCCTCAACACAGGAAGAACATGGACCTGTTGGAACAGGTGCAGTGGAGGGCCATGAAAATGCTCAGAGGGCTGGAGCACCTCTGCTATGAAGACAGGCTGAGAGAATTGGGGTTGTTCAGCCTGGAGAAGAGAAGGCTCCGGGGAGACCTTGTAACGGCCTTCCAGTACCTCAAGGGACTCCAGGAGAGATGGGGAGGGACTCTTGATCAGGGAGGGGAGCGATAGAACGAGGAGTAATGGTTTTAAACTGAAAAAGGAGAGATTTAGATTAGATACTAGAAAGAAATTCTTTCCTGTGAGGGTGGTGAGGCACTGGAACAGGTTGCCCAGAGAAGCTGTGGCTGCCCCATCCCTGGAGGGGTTCAAGGCCAGGCTGGATGGGGCTTTGAGCAACATGGTCTAGTAGGAGGTGTCCCTGCCCAGGGCAGGGGGGTTGGAACTCGATTATCTTTAAGGTCCCTTCCAACCCAAACCATTCTGTGATTCTGTGATGAAGATGCTGTACCAAAAGATGGAAAACTGAATTCATGGGTCTCTAAAAATTCTAGAATTCTACCTAATCGTGTAACAAATGGGTATGAGACACATCTACAGTATAAATCAGATTTTTTTTTTTTCCATAAATCAGAACATTTCACATCAGCTATTAAAAAAGAAACGTTAGCTCATGTCTCTTACCTTGCACTTCTTCGCAGGTGACGCACAAGTGGAATGTGAAGAGAGCAGCATGGAGTTTCTTTTTTGACCAAACCGACTCCTAAAAACCCACAGAAGAATTAACTCCGTAAAACATCCTGCTCAAAATTATTAGGAGAGTTTTGCCAAAGACACTGACTGGGTTTGTGTTTTAGGTTTCTCAAGAGCCCTCTGCTGAACTCTCTTGTCTCTACTGGGCAACAATGAGGCCTTCTTTGTACTTCAGGAGGGACTTTCTATGCCTGTAATATGCCTTCATGTCTTTATTAAATATAAAACATGAAACTCCACTTTGACACACATTACTGCAAATCCCAAGTGCAAAAAAAAAAAAAAAAGCTAAATCCATGGCATCCTAAGGAATTCTTCCACTTTTGGGAAAGCAGTGTGAGAACTGGACTTACTTGATTCCTGATGGTGCCCCTGAAAGGCCGCTCAGGCCTGTCCACGTTGGCACACCAGAAGCAGCTCCTAAACATCGTTGTCGAGAGACTTTTAAGGCTCTTAAGGCGTCCTGGGCCACCCTGCTCGCTTCTGCTTCCACCAGCACGTGATCTGCACTGGAAGCTTCCATGATGACGTCGTGCTTCATAACACTGTGTACCCCTACAAACCAGAAGATAGGAGAAAAGGGGAAGGAGAACGTGTGTTAATTTACACGGTTCTCTGTAAAATTAAATATTCAACGTTTAAGCGAATGCCACAATCACATTTTTCCTTTTTCAGGTTGATTATATTCAGCGCTTCAGTACAGTCATTTCAAAGAAGAGAACCCCCTTCTATCAGTTAAGCAATCAATTTGACAGCAAACCACTTCTGGTGTGCTGATGAGGTCATTATTCACAGACTAGGCAATTATGTGGGTAAATCCATCATTTCTATTGTTCTGGACAGGACAGACAGAAGCGAAACCCTCATGTAAATGAAGGTGGGTTACATCCTTATTTCCAGAAGAAACACTGCGTTACTTCTATATCCAGAAGCATTTCTGGAAGGCTGCAGATCTCTCTGAAGTGTTTGTGTCAAGGTAATTAGCGCGTTCATAACCAGAGCATTTCAACGATGACTGTTTTAATGTTTACTACAACAACAGAATAAATAAACCAGGTTTTTGTTGTAGTTCTAACCCTCAAAGTAACAGAACTGCTCCTTCCCTCACCTGCGTAAGTTTTATACATCTGTTTAAATAGCCCGATACTTTTGAGCAGCCAAATAACACAGTTACCTGATTTTTTGAAAAGTTTCTCCAAGACGTAATCATCGTTTTTCTTTGCGTCTTCCTCCTTCTCTTCACTGTTCTTTCTGTAGCGCTTCTGTTTCACGAGATGAGGAATGCGCTCTCCTTCAAACTTGGCGTCTTTGTGCTGTTTCTTCTTCGGCTTCTCCTTGTGGCTCTGGTGTGACGGCACATCCACCCTGTGCTTTGTTTTTGAGGTGCATTTAGAATGATTATTATCTAGCTGCCCATCTTCTGTTTTAGCAACCTGCGATTCCCAGGAGGCAGCTGCACCACATGGGAGGCTAAAACCTCCCTTCATATTTGAGTTTGCCGCCCCACGGACCTCATCAGCCGCCACGGCGTTCTCTGAATTAGCAGCAGCTCCTGCATTATCTTTTGCATAGCTATTTTGGTCAAATTTTTCCAAATTTCCTTTGCTTTCCTCCCTTGCCTCTATTGCTTCAGAAGAATGTGTGTCGTGGGCGACTGAGCAGGAACTGGATGATCTGCTGTACTTTGGTGAGCTGCCTTCCGTAAGACGGGAATCGCCTTTAGAAGTGTCATCATCAGGTGGCTTTTCAAGTTTCCGTTTAAGTTGGGGTTTGGGGACTTGAACATCTGAACCGGTACCTGAGGGATGAATGAAATTAGTACCCATTTATCAAACACTTCAAAAATTTTTTTTTTTTTTCTTTTAAACAAATAGGGAAAAGTACATGTACCTGCAAAAATGGCACTTGTTTCTGTGCCCTGAGACACGTCTGGGCTGCTCAGAGTAAAAAGTTCATAAAGGTCATTGGATTTGAAAAAGCGCCTCTGCTTGGGGTCCTTCAGCACTCTGTTCGTCAAAAACTGTTTGAAGATTTGTCTAAAAAAGAAAAAATAAATACTTTATGCATGAAACGTCTAGCTACGTTTAAGTACTGAATTCAGTACTTAAACAGCAAACTCTGTAAGCGCAAACGTTACCCGGCAGAACAATTAAGCAGTGGGAAGATGACGTTAAGTTTCCAAAAGACAATCTTGAGTTAGTAACTTTCAAACAATCAACTAAATCGTTAAACACGGGGATTTATTGTTTCGCAACAAGCCCATAACACAACAGGTAACCGCCGTCCTGAGATGTCCTACGAGGCATTCCTTAACCACGCAATAAATAACTTCACAGCTAGAACTTTTTTTGTCCATTAAAACTGAAAAGCTCATGTATATTATAATAAAACTATCAGAAAGCTCCTTGAAAGAAAAACAAGAGCTCGTTAAAATGACACCATTTTACTGGTTCGATCGGTTGGAGGAACCAAAGGCAGCAGATTTGCATCAATGGCGATGCCCAGATACAACCACTGAGGAGGGAAGTTGGATTTATGGTGGAGAGGAGGGGAAAAAACATAATAAAGAACCCTCTTACAGAGGACTGAAAGGAACAAATTTTGGGGAGAATTCAGCTGCAAAAACTCTACTCTTGGTAAATCTATGTCATGCCTGTCCTACGTAGCTTTTGATCGCAAGTTCTAGGCACTATTTTCCTGTACAAAAAGCACATCTCCAAATAGAGCTGGAAATCAAGAAGGTGGTTTTTATCACGATTTTGGCTCTCCTGGCATTAAGCAGGGAAAGCCTTTTTAAATCCAACTGGCAAAACTCTAAGTTTAACCATCTTTAAAGTTTTTTAAGAATGAACTGAGCTTCAAAGCTTCCCGCAAGTCCTGGTGGACAACAGGATGCCCATGAGCCAGCAATGTGCCCTTGTGGCCAAGAAGGCCAATGGCATCCTGGGGTGCATCAGGAAGAGTGTGACCAGCAGGTCAAGGGAAGTCATCCTCCCCCTCTGCTCTGCCCTGGTGAGGCCTCATCTGGAGCACTGGGACCAGTGCTGGGCTCCCCAGTTCGAGGACAGGGAACTGCTGGAGAGGGTACAGGAAAGGGCTACAAAGATCATGAGGGGCCTAGAACACCTCTCTGATGAGGAACGGCAGAGGGACTTGGGTCTTTTTAGTCTGGAGAAGAGAAGACTGAGGGGGTGATCTGATCAACGCCTATAAATACTTAAAGGTGGGTGTCAAGAGGATGGGGCCAGTCTTTTTTCATTGGTGCCCAGGGACAGGACAAGAGGGAACGGGCACAAACTGGAACATAGGAAGTTCCACCTAAACATGACGGGGAACTTCTTTCCTGTGAGGGTGGCAGAGCCCTGGAAGAGGCTGCCCATAGAGGTGGTGGAGTCTCCTTCTCTGGAGACATTCCAAACCCGCCTGGACACGTTCCTGTGCAACCTGCTCTAGGTGGACCTTCTCTGGCAGGGGGTTGGACTGGATGATCTCCAGAGGTCCCTTCCAACCCCATATCATTCTGTGATTCTGCAAGGATGATCACACGTTTGCACGAGGGAAAACATAGGCAAAGAGAAAAGATAATTTGCTTAAAGTTCAAGGTCCATAGCACTGTTCTGGAAATGAAACTGATTTCTGGTGGTTATCCTGACCCTCTGAGCCCACTTCCTTGATGTGGTCAAATAGAATTATGCCAGAGGGACGTAAACCAACCACCAGCGGATGCTTTGTGTCCACGTGGTGAAACAGATTAAAAAAAAAAACCACTCAGTAACTGCCGGTATTTCATTATTTAGAGCTTTTCATTTATCTGTATTTCCAAAGAGGATATTCCAGTTTTAAAGAGTAATGCCTGGACAGGGGATTCCCACGTACATTCCTGTGGAATTCACGTGAGTGAAGCTAACTCCCGAGAAAGCTGAATGGGAAAGCGAAACAAATTGATTCCATTCATTTGGAAATACAAACACTTTAAGGCTTTTAGGTATGTTTTTGGAATAAATAACGTGAAAATGACTGGTGGTTCTTGGGGCTGATTTTTTTTTCTGCAAACACAATTTGATTTTATTCCCAAATCAGTCAACGGAATTCAATGGAATGACTGACTGACCTGTGGTAGATCTTCTCTTCGATGGTACCCGCAGTGAGGAGCCTGTACACCGTCACCTGCTTCTTTTGGCCAATCCTCCAGGCACGTTCCCGAGCCTGAAACACAAAAGGTTTGGTTACCGGACATCGTATTTTTGACAGACAGCTCTCGATTCCGCTTGTTTCAAACCTGGTTTGGATATTTAACGAATAGTTCAAGAAGTTACGTGGCCTGTGGTGTTTCTACAGCATTAGAACAACGAACTCAGCAGGAGGAAAACAATTTAGAAGATGTAAAAAGATAGGTCTCCAATTGTACCAAGAAATCTATGCAAGAAAATCTTAAAAAAATCAATTATGTTAAAATTATAAATTGCATATCCTAGATACAAATTCTATAGGCTTATTCCAAAAGGGATCTATTTCCCAATACAGCTTTAATATACACATTTCCTTCGAACATTTCCTCTTTTTCTTAGCCGAAAGCTTTCATCTCGAACCAACCGCTAAAACAGACCTCTCCGGGTCACGCTACACACTCGCAGATCTCAGAGCTAAGTGGGATTTCCATTAAAAACAGCTTTTTTCCTCTCAAAGGTGTAAGCCCCCTATACCGTTAAGGGATCTGAGAAAGCAGAGTCTCATCACACCATCAGATAAAGAACAACTTCTTTAAGGAACTGACTTAAGAGCGGCTTCCAAGGGCAGAGCTACGTATCATTGTTTAGTGATAAAGCCAATTTAAGCAAAATTTGTTCTTCTTTTCTTACCCTGCTTTGCCACCACGAGCAGTCGTGCCTGTTCCAGAGCTTGCAGCGTTGTACTCTCCCATCAGAAACACCTCGTTTGTTTATTTATTTAAAAAAACCAGGCCATTCTACCTGTTTGGCTCCACTCTAAATGGACTACATGGATCGACAATATTGAAGAGCAGTGAGGTGTAACAGCGTAAAGGGGATGTGGTGGAAACCACTTAAATTGGCTTTGCCACAACAACGTGGAACTGGACCCTACGCGACCATCGCTGGGAAGAGCAACACGCTGATTTGAGGTCATTGGAGGAGATAAATGTCACTCCCATCTTCAGTTTTATTTCAACTTAGCCTGTAGATGGATTGCAATGAACCGAACTCACCTGTGTGTCTGTACTGGGATTCCAGTCGGGATCATAAATAATAACCCGGTCAGCACCAGTCAAGTTCACTCCAATGCCACCGACACGAGTTGTCAGAAGGAAAATAAATATGGATTTGTCCTATAACACACGAGAGAATTGACTAAAGCAAGAATTACCAAAGTACAAGATAATTTTTTTATTTTTTTTTTATTTCTTGGATTCTTTTATTATCAGCATTATTGCAAAGGGAGCCAAGAGAAGGATACATTTCTTTGTTTGACAAATAAAAGCAGTTTGATCTAAATTTAATTTACTAATTTTAATTTACTAAATTTAAATTTACAATTTAATTGTCCAAGAGAATTTCTTTTCCCCCTTTTCAACTGTGGCTTTTTTTTCTTAGCAGAAAACCCAACTTAAGCGTGAAAAAAGCGATGACTTCTTTCCCCGCCTCTCGCAAAGAAAGTGATTTCATTTGACCAAACTCCCCAGTTTTGTGCCTCAAACCTGAAGTATATTTAAAAACCAGACCAAAAAGGAATGCAAGAACTCAACCACGCTCACTAACAGAGATCAGGGGGTGGGATGCAACATCTCACCTCGTTGTATCTTGTTATAAGGGGCTGCCTGGAAGCTATTGTCGTGGTGCCATCCATCCGGAGGTAGGAATAGTTTCTGTCTCTCACAAAGACTTCCAGTATCTGCAGCATCTGTCGTGATGGAAAAAAAATAATAATCTAGTGAAATCCAGCCATGAAGGCTGAGCAACTGTCTCAAAGTCATCAGAATTTCTGATCCTAACAGTGCAGCGCCAATCAAACAGGCAGGAGGATGACCAAGAACTTGTGAGTCTTAAACGAGCAGAAAATATAATTATTTGGGGGAAAAAAAAAAAAAGTAGTTATTTGACTGCTGAATGCATGAGGGGAATGTTCGTGTCTGGTTTGGGAAGTCCAGAGCCACGGTCTCAAGGCAATTAAGCAGGTAAATGGTGCAGCACGCTAAGGGAATCCTCAGAAACAAGACAAAATTATGAATACACAGGGAAAATAAATAAAAGTCACTGTGTTGCTGGCCCAAAGCACAAAATCCCAAGGATTAGGGACAATAAATACATCACCACCGCTTCAGCCTGGTATTATATGGGTATAACCAATACAAGCTTTGACCCAGTACAGTGAATTTGGGCAACGCTGCCACAGTACCGTGTCACTCCGGTAAAGCTTACAGAGCTTGGGAAGCGGTCACCAATTATTCCACAGTATTTTTCAATAAGATGTTGATTTTCTGAGAAAGACACTACAAAATGTGGTTCTAATTACAAATCTTGTTGGGACACAGAGGTGCATTTTTCTAGTTTTAGTAATAAAACCAATCAGCTCATCTTACCTGTCTCGACTGAGTAAAAAACAACACTCTGTGACCTTGCTTGTGCCATATTTTCAGCAAGGATTCGACCACTATCATTTTTCCAGAACGTTTCCAGTATCCAAACTGATCCGCTTCCTCCACTTCAGCATCTGGGACCCCCTTCAGAATCCTGGGACCACCAGAGAAGAGGTCCGGGTGGTTGCAAATCTTTCTCAAAGCTACGAGTCCTGAGAAAATCTAAAGAATACAGGAGAAAAATAGTTTTATTTTCTTGACAAATGTTTGTTATCTCTATGGGTTACGGTTGAGAAAAAATAAACAGCAATGGATTAATCCAGTCATCATCAAGAAGTTTGTTTTTAATAGTGGTTTGCTCTTTGGACATGGATTCATGGAAAGTTTTAGGAAAAATCAGTGCGAGAGGAGGTCAATGGAACTTTAGGTACTTGGGAGCCTATTCTGGTGACAATATTAAGAGAATTCTGCAACTATTTCCACATTAGCAAAAGCAATCCCGAGCTGTAACTCACAGGCAAATTTTTCTTACTCAAAAGGGAAAATTCCACCAAGTTTGTTACTTGAAATTATTGTGTCCTTCCTCCCAATCCCTGCCACCGTAGGCAGGTGACTTAAGAGAGAGCTTGAGGATAGCGAGGATACGCAACAGAACGCGTGGTGACAAAGAACGGATGAATAAACATATTGGAACAAACATATGAAGCTGAAAATTACTACTTTTGATGCCATGGTAGAAGGGTTCTGTTCAGTTATTCATTCAATATTACAAGGTTTATTTATTCTTCTGATATAACAGGCGCTCATAAAAATGAACTAGCTCGAAACAGCAAATCCCTCAATCTCCTATCACTGCAAGTTGGACGAGCCTGCTCATAATTTATGGTTTGTTTGTACACTGGCATTTGGGGTTTTTTTCTGCTGGGATTCACTGCTGTCATCCCAAAACATCTAATAAAAACATTGACATTTACTGTTCAAAATTTTCAGAGCTCCAGCAAATATGAGCTGGAATCTCGTAGCTCATTCCGTGACATCTTAAGAGAAATTTCTGCAGACGGCCTTGTACAAGCCACCTCTTGGAGATCAAGCTTGGGATAACTAAAATGAAAAAAACTTGAAAAAAAAAAAAAATCGGCCACTATACCTTTGCGAGATCTGGAAAAATAAAAAAAAGTCAGAACAGTGATAAGGTCACCATCTGCACCGTGAAATAATGGCTGTACTCACCATACAACTAACTGGAGACACTGAGGGTGCGGGGAGAAGGGATTTTGCAGTTGACAAGGCACAGAAACGTGGTAAATCACACATTATAAGGAGGACATGTTACGTCATCTCTTACGAACAGTAGATCTGCGTCCCGCAGCTAAAATGGGACTGGAAAACGTCCTCTGCCTGTGTACAAAAGCCAAAGTGCACGATGTGGGGGTCACAGGGAAGACCGGAATTTTTATCCAGGCAGAAGGAGGCGTTTGAAACCGTATTTCAATCACTGCTGTCATCCCGGCCACGGGAATTTCGATACTCATGTTGGGAGGATGGAGGCAAAAGACGTTGAAATGAATATAAGCCAGTAACAAGGATGTTTGCTGTTTGCTCTGCATTAAGACTCTGTGAAATCATCAACTGTTGCACCATGAAGTTATCACACCTGAACTGTACTTTCAGGACAAATTATTCTTTTTCTTTGCTTCCCTTTTGCCGTTGGTTAAAAGGACACACACAGTTACCTACAGCAGCTCAGCCAACAAGCCAGAATTTGTTCCCATATTACACATGGTGAAGGCCATTCCGTTCCTACTTACTTCTGGCCATGCCATTACACAGGGATCACTAACTCTATATATTCCATGGAACATTTCCAAGAAAAAAAATACCAGGCATCCACAAAAGGATTCAAGAAGGACTTGGAACTGCTGGAGAGGGTACAGGAAAGGGCTACAAAGATCATGAGGGGCCTAGAACATCTCTCTGCTGAGGAAAGGCTGAGGGACTTGGGTCTTTTTAGTCTGGAGAAGACTGAGGGGGGATCTGATCAACGCCTATAAATACTTCAAGGGTGGGGGTCAGGAGGATGGGGCCAGTCTTTTTTCAGTGGTGCCCAGGGACAGGCCAAGAGGGAAATGGCACAAATTGGAACATAAGAAGTTCTGTCTAAGCACGAGGAGGAACTTCTTTCCTTTGAGGGTGGCAGAGCCCTGGAAGAGGCTGCCCAGAGAGGTGGTGAAGTCTCCTCTGGAGACATTCAAACCTGCCTGGACCCGTTCCTGTGCAACCTGCTCTGGGTGACCCTGCTCTGGCAGGGGGTTGGACTAGATGATCTCCAGAGGTCCCTTCCAACCCCATTTCATTCTGTGATTCTGTGAAAAACAGAACCAAAAATCACTGTGTTTGCTTCCCTTTCTGCTCAGGTCAGTCCATGGCTTTACATATCAAACCCTACCTGTCATTAACCTTAATTAATGCCAACCTGCATGTCTCCGTTGAGTATCTGGTAAACTTCTTTAGAGTTGATGAAATCTTGATAGACTTGACGCTGCTCATCTGTCAAACGGCAAAAGAGGACCTACCAAAACAAACAAACAAACAAACCAACCCCTCAAGCCCAACCTGTAAACTTCAAATGCAGTAATTTTCAAGTTTTACGATGTGCTACAATGAAGTTTCACAGATATGGGACATACTCTATAGAAATCATTAGAAATAAATAAAAAAAATATATTTTTTAGAGAATGAACGTAATCATTATGTTCATTAAGGTCTCTGGTGAGACCTTATAACAGCCTTCCAGTACCTGAAGGGGACCTACAGGAGAGAGGAGAAGGACTATTGATCAGGGAGGGGCATGACAGAAAGAGGGGTAATGATTTTAAACTGAAAGAGGAGAGATTTAGATTAGATCTTGGGAAGAAATTCTTTGCTGTGAGGGTGGTGAGACGCTGGAACAGGTTGTCCAGAGAAGCTGTGGCTGCCCCATCCCTGGAGGGGTTCAAGGCCAGGTTGGTCAGGGCTTTGAGCAACCTGGTCTGGTGGGAAGTGTCCCTGCCCAGGGCAGGGGACTTGGAACTCAATGATCTCTAAAGTCCCTTCCAACCCAAACCATTCTAAGATTATTATGGGTTTCACGCATTTTTCTGTCCCCTTTCCCAGTTGTTATGTTTTCCCCTCAAATTGCTTTAGTTTTCAAAGTGCTGCCATTTTCCAGTTTTAATGAGGCAACTGTGCAACGTTTGCATTCTCTCAAAGCCGTGTTTATAGGAATCCTTTCCACTGTGCGTGTGTTAAGTCCCTCACAGCTTGCAAATTCTTAGTACCTCATGGGAAAACTAGGTTAGCACATGTAATCTGCCATTAGCCTTTGAGTGTGAGTGTATAATGATTTTCACATGGTCTCATGGGCTAAAACAGAACAATATCGCTTCCTCGCATCCCGCAAGGCACCCAACATGATGCTCTAAGTCAAACCCACGTAGAGCCCTGTGATTGATAAGAACAAAGATCTGATTTGTTCGATGGGTTTATGATTGCATTTTTTAGAGTAAATAGCCCAGACTCTTTAAAGCATATAGAAATTCCAAATGTGATTAAAAAAAGATCATCAGGCTGCAGAGCAGAAACTGAGTACGGCCGCCTCATTTATTAGGTACCTGTCTCACAAAGACCACCATCTCTGCTTCTCTTTTAGAGGGAGGAGACAGGAAGGAAAAGAACGAGGACAAGAAAGCTGAAACCTGAGTGGCAGAAGAATCTAGTAATTACTACAAGTGAGTATCTGTAGGAATTAGAATTGTGACCTATGAGGACAGTATTAAACATATATATATATATACACACACACACACACACACTCCCCTTTATTTTTCAGATGAGAGTGTACTTGCGCAGACCCTGCAAGACTCCAACCATTTAATACTCACAGAACAGGTGAAAAGCATAAACAACTTGAAAGCTCTCTCTCTTATCTTTAGTTAAATCAGCACTTCATCTGCTCTTAGCAGAAATTATTTCCAAACGTCCATGAAAGACTGTATTTTGGGGAGGAAGAGGGCTCGGATCTAACAGTAAAGATAAACAAACCTGTTCATTTTTATCCGGGAGGGAAAGGCTCATTTTCACATCAGCCTTCATTCTTCGCAGCAAGTAGGGGTTTATGGTGTCCCGTAACACACAGGCACATTTGTAAGCAGTTTTTACCTGAAAAAAGTAGTAAAAGCAAAAATTCTATTTTGGTTCTTGGTATTAATTTTATCAATAAGCCAATTTTTGTAATTAGTAATAGGAAAGTCCTTGTAAAATTAAATGGTTTATGATTTATGTGGATCTATACTTACTTATTCACCACAACATGAATTGCAATAAAATTCATGGTAGTAACAATAATATTGAATAAATAAGTCTTCTCAGATACCACTAATTTACCTTTCCTAATTTAGCAGAATTTAAGAGAGAACAGAAATGAGAGATTTCTTTTAGGAAACAATCTATGTAGGAAATCTAAGCTTGCACAAAACCAAAAGCCTCGTGAAAAACTGCTAATACATACACCGAAGATCAAAAAAGAACCCTGCAGCAATGGTGGTTACGAGACAATAAGTGAAGATTAGTGCCCGCTTGAGACTATTAAAAAAAAAAAAAAAAGAAGAAAAAATCAGTACAAGAAAATCCCCACGATCACAGAAACGAAAGGTCACTCTGGCCTTAAATGGAGCATATGGTTCTATAATGGGTAATGGGTGTGTGAGATGGGTATTAACTGTACGTAATGGCTAAAAATACCTTCATTTCTCTTAAAGCAAAACAAAGAATATAATAAATTATTGATATGTAAAAAAAAAAACAAATTGGCTGCCCAATTTAGTAAGTTACTAAGCTTTAGACATGAGAAGCACTTAAACTCTAAAAGAAAATAAAACTTCATAGAGATGTGTACGTGCAAAACATTACAGACAATATTTAAAAGGAAACAAGTTTATTAGCGTTTATATGAAACTTAGTCTGCAGATTATTTTGCAGACAATTGATCTATCAGCTAATTTGAAGTGAAAGAAGCCATAAATACTGAGAAACACAACTGCAGATTTTAATAGACTTATTCAAAATAACATTCCAAATAATTTTTGCTTTAAAAATTAAGTAGTTTATCTACTTTCAGACTTCTAATACCTATTTTAGTGTTTTTAAAATTAAAATGGTTTTCGGTTTGGATTTAAGAATTCCTCTATTGTGTCATTTGCCAAAGCTTGACATCAAACAGGAAAGTTCTATTTAAATACATCAAAATATGAGACCAGTCACCTCCCGCCCCAACTCCTTATCTTTAGTTTATATCAAATAATACTTCTAATAATTTAACTTTATTTGTGTATAAACTATAGCCCTGTACAGATGAAACAGTCTCACAGTTTTTTCCCCCCTGCAGTGGTAAAACACGCGTGCAACTCTCTTTTGGGTTAGTGACTAGAACATACAGCATAAAGTACATTTAAATGTCAGTTTTGAAACAACAGAAGAGTTTCCTTCGAGCAAAGTGATATTTTTGGTGCCTTTACCTGCACAGGAGAAGCATTGGAATATCCTCCCATGGTTATTGGAACAGAAAATTGCTCCATGAACACGGGCAGCGTCCCCAGTTTCCCTGGGAACACGAAGTCGAAGAGGGACCAGAGCTCCTTCAGATTATTCTGCATGGGGGACCCCGACAGGATGATTCGATGGGGCGTGCGGAACTATTAATAAAAAACACAACACCAAAAGAAAGTTATTCTCCTGATTCATGGTGTAACCTGTCTCCTGGCTCAAGGGGATATTCAGTTTCACCATGGATAAGTTCTTATTTTAGAATATTTGGCCTCATATTCCTGAAATAAAGAGCTTTTTGCATATATTGTCCATAAGCTGTTAACAGAAAATGAACACAATGAACACCAGGAATCTCATTTCTATCCCTAGCAGTAAATTACTACACAATTTAACATTCCAGATTTTTTTCTCTACCATATTTCTGTAAATTTATTGATGTAGATTCATTAAAAGTGTTAAGTAAGTTAAATAGTCCAGTGTAGACCATTGTGACTTACACTTTTTTCTTTATTAATGATCAAATGTGTATTTTTATCATGAATAAATACAGACTATTAGATTTGGAACTTGCAAACAATGCTAAAAATGTTTTATTTGTTTTTGCTGAAGTACCTGCTTGCAGGCAAGCGTGACAGCGGCGTTTGGATTTCGGATTTTGTGCCCCTCGTCCAGGATGACATAGTGCCAGTCGTAGCTGTGGATGACGTCCTGCATCAGCCGGATGTAGGAATACGAGGTAATTAAAATTCCATGGCACGAAGCGATGTCACGAATTAGTTTCGCCTGGAAGCAAAAAGGGGCATTTTGTCAGTAAAAGCGAGACAGAAACCCCAGAGCCGCTGAACTACAGGTTCGCTGTGCGAGGCACGGACACAAAGTCTTGAAAAAGCAAATATATAATTTATTTTGCAAAGAAGATAAAGAAAATAAGTATAGGCGAGACTTTGATTCTATGATTCTTAGCTTATCTGTGAGAAAATGAAGCACCGTGGTACAACACATCAGAATTTGGATCTTGATTTGATTATTTTTTTTAATTTTTAGGCAATGCCCAAAACACAAACGTGTTATTTGATTTAAATAACTGGCTTCCTCAAGTTCTCCTCTCTTCACCTCACAGACCCAGCTTTGTCTGCTGCATGAGGGACCTAGAACATCAGAGGAAAATTAAACAAGTGAAAAACCACCACAACAATCTACTTGGCTAATCCTAAATCCTTCTCCAACCTTTCTCATCAATAGGATTAATATATTTGTTACTAATCTTCAATTTTTGTGCCTCTCTTCTAAGACACATCCTTTCCCTAAGTTTTTACTGGCCTTTATAGCTGTAATTACGTAGGGTAAGGACAGTCTATATCACCTTCCACAGCATTCCCAGTATCCAAGACCCATCCTTCTTGCATTTATCCTCCACATATAAATCTAGACGACTTGAACAGAAGCTGATGGGCCGGGAGGCGATTCTGGATGAAACCATCACACCCAGAAAAAGAAGAGTGGAACCACCACAGAATTTGCTAAAGACAAAGCCCTTATTGCTAGAAATGCCTTTAAGAAAAAAAAATTAAAAAAAAAAAAATCAAACCAAAACCAAAAAATCAAAAGGGAGAAATCCATCTTAAAGACCAGATGGTGTTAAAAATCCATAATCTCTTATTGTTAAATTTCTCGCTCAGACTTAGCCCAAGATTCAAAAAGCAATTCCGTGTTTAACTATTCAAGAATTTCTACTTTCCGATTATCACCCCGCGATAAAGCCACGACACTTTATTGAATGTTGACATCATGATACTCAAGAGAATACCCAAACCTAATTTGGATTAGGGACAGAGGAGGATTTTTAGGGCATCCAAAGCTGAATTCCACCTGGTACATCGCCTTCGGTCTGCAACCGCGTCCCAGAGTCTCAGCAACGGCCTCTCGTGGAGTATCGTAGCTATCTCCACCCAAACACTTAAGACAAATCATCTCGGGCGACTTCAAATTAAAAGCTTGTAAAATATGTAACCTCTCCTAGTTTTTGCAATTAATAGGGTATGTCTGCAATTAGCCCGACTTACAGAATGCTGCACTGTTGTCATTAAAAGATGTTTTGTGAAAGTGCTGCTGTTATTACGGAGGCTCAAGAGACCAATCCCTCCTAGAGGGCAACCAGTGGACTAGTGGAAAACAAGAGCCATAAATCACGTTGTCAGGTAGCGGAGAGAACAGAAGTGAAACACAGGCACATGAAGGCCATTCCCTGTAAACACACCACGGCACAATCCTAGTCAGGATTTACTGAACTTGTAATTAATTAAAGTTTCCTTCAAGCTAAATTTTTAATAAACAAGGATTTGTGCTGACAATGAAGAAATACAACACCACAGTTTTATCAACTCCTGTTACAACGTTCTTATTAACTCATTTTACTGCACTGGGTGCTTTCGCAGAGGTTGCCTTTGCTTTAGTTGCAGCTTTTGGAATAATTGTAAGTATTTTAAAATATGATAACAGATTTAATATTGGATACACAACAGTTTTGAGGCTGTGGCATTGCAGAATTTATGCTATTTTATTGTGTACTCTTTAATTCACAATTAGATTCAGGCATGTTTAATTGTTTCCTCCCCCCCTTCAGAAAAAACACTTCCATTAAATATTTCAACTGACATCATCTACCTGGACTGTGCAAAGCGTTTGACTCTGTCCTACACAACACCCCAGTCTCTAAATGGCAGAGACAGTGATTTGACGGATGCACCAGTTGGGGGATCAGGAACTGGCTGGATGGTCGCACCCAAAGGGTTGTGGTCAACATCTCAATGACCAAGTGGAAACCAGTGATGAGCGGTGTTCCTCAGGGATCAGTACTGGCACCGGTGCTGTTCAACATCTTTGTTGGTGACATAGACAGAGGGATCGAGGGCTCTTCCACAGGCCTTCACAGAACACACTGCAATATTGTGTTTCACCATGAACCACCTCCAGGTCAACTACTACAGGATGACGCATTCCTCAAAACCCATTAAATCTTCGCTGTTCGATGTCCAGTTAATTTGAGGGACAATTATGTTCTTCTGTCAGCCCAGACCATTCTAACCTCTGTCAGCCCAGAGGATGAACTGACTTTTCTCACTCCAAAGCAGATAAGAACTCGGCTTTTGGCCATGTAAAATTAATCTTTATCAAAGAACAAATTTATCTTCTTATGCAGTCTAGCCACAATTTTCTTACTTATTTCTTAAATTTACTTAAGTTTATGCCTTATGCCAGAGCATCAGGGAAGAATGGGCTCTGATGATGATACATGCAAAAGCAGCCTCCTGTAATGCCACAGGTCATCTATCAGAAGATGTAACTGTCACGAGGGTCAGATCAGCACTAACTTATTCATAGAAAGAACATATATTGGAAAGAAATTCTAGGCAGGAGTAAATCACCTGGCTTGTATTTTATGTGATATGGAGGTTTTTTGGTTGGTTTGTTTGTTTATTTGGGTTTTTTTGTTTTGTTTTGTTTTGTTTTTTTAAACTTAACTTTAGTCATAAGCTTGCTCTTCTCTGATTAAGAAGTGACACTTGTTTAACGCACGCTGTCGCAGCTCTCAGACGATGGGGCGTTAGGGCAGAATTAGAGATCCGAGCTAATCTAAAGCAATCATATTGTAGACAAATTCCCTAATTTTACGTTCTCGAGTAAGCGTTTGTGGGAGGACAACAGGAAGGTGAAGCCCTGAAAAACCTGGCTATTCCTGCAGATGGAAAAATTTGAGCAAGTCTGTCAAATGGATTAATTAACAAACACCCCCAAATAAGCGCACGCAATTTAATTTAGGAAGACACGGGAGCACGTTATTGAGGTCAACGGATTTTTAGGGCTTGAAAACATCCCAAGTTAATTGAAGAACAGGAAGCTATTAGCACATTAGAGTGTGCTGTTCTTTTTTGGCCATGTACTGTAACTGCATCAATTACCTCAGAATACGTTTAATCAAGTGCAATTAAGCACCATATCATTTTAATGTTATTACAAGAAATTCAATAAATATTTCACGAGAAATTTAAAAACGCTTTGCTGAATTCTGAAAAAAATAATCCATTTGAGCATCTGAAAGACGAGGCCATGGGAAAACAAAAATCTAAGTTTTCCTTGTTTTCTTCCTGCAAGGCTTCTCAAGCGAGAAGCCTGTTACGTTTAATTTATTCAGGTGAAGTTAGTCTATATCGTAATATAAATGTACTTCGTGTCATCCCCTTTTTGTCCAGTTTTCTAACAAATCTAGACAGCACAGCGAACTTTTTCTTCTTTTAAAACAATTGGAGAAATCCCACAAGCTTGCACGGAAATGTTCAGGAGTGTTTATTTTATTTTGGTTAGCACGAAGTTAAAAAAAAAAAAAAGAAAGAAAATCCAAGAGAAGCTTCTGGAATTACCTTTTTGTCGGTATAAGAACCAGTTTCATGGAGAATTGCGACTCTAAATGGAGGCCACCAAGTGTGGAGCTCTTTTACCCACTGATGCATCACAGTAGCTGGACAAACAATCACCGTTGGACCCAATCCCTGGTACCTAAAATAAAGCATTCAAGAAAAACCCCACGTTTACCTTGAAATAAATACTGTATATTTAGTGGCTCCTTAAAATACACACATATTAAAATGACACACTTTATAGTTCAAGTGGAACATGAGAGCTATGGAAATTAATCGGCACTTTGTTTTGCTGTTTTTTAAAGGGAGATGGAAGGGGTCCTGCTGCAAGAACTTCTCCACTGAACGGTTAATGGATGCATCTATCAAGATAAACACAGAAATAGAAGAGCTCCAAACAATAAGGCATGAGGGAACTTCCTCCTGTGGTAACACAAATCAGGTCTGGGTGACTGCTGTTTCTATAAGAGAAAAGAAATCAGTAACAAACAACTATTTTATTGCTTCTATTAAAAAGAATGTGTAGCTGGAGTGTCACAAATGGACTTACACACAGGTGTTCTGCTTCACGTTGGTAACGTACTGTGCTATTACCAGCATCATTCACAGATAAGCAGCAGAATATATCATCGGTGGAAGCTGAGGTCTGAGCTGGGCTTAAACACTCCTAAATTTCTTATTCGTAATCATCTGATTGTTTCTGAGAATTACTGAGATGTTGGAAACAAAGTCTTGCCGTGTGTTAAACTTGAGAAGAGAAAAATCTCTCGCACAACAGCCAGACAAGAAATATTTCCGTCACAAATACCAACAATCCTAGAGGAAATATCCTACAGAGTGCTTACTAGGAGCTATTTTTCAAACATATTTGCTCTTTAAAAAATAGCACAAAATGCCTTTGCAAACAAAGGCAACGGCTACAGTTATCACATACTGATCTGTGGGTGGCCGACTACGTACTATGCAAGCGATAATAAATAAACAGTTCCAAAGATCACAGTATACGTTCACATTCACGTACATATAGCAATAAAGGAGGATTTGCCAGACACCAGCAATACCCTGCTTTAAAAAACAGCTGTTAATGCCTTCAGAAACTGCTGACATTAAGAAATACTGTTCTTTAGTAAAAGCTTACACATACGCAGAATGACAACCTGGACGTTGCTTCTCTCTTTCATTATGAAAAAAAAAAACAAACAAAACCAACCTTACATAGTCGAATTAAAAAACTCCCACCAATTCAAGCTGAAGTTACAAGTTGGAGATGCAAAAAATAGCTTAAACTAATGCTACGACCCCAAATAACCACTGCTACTGCTCTTAAAAATATCTATACAAAAAAGCCAACCGCTCTTAAGAATATCTACAGCAAAAAAAGTCAACTTTCCCAGAACACCTGAGTTTCTTATTCTTCATTCTCACTGGCCAACATTTTACTCTTCTCTTGGAAGCTATTATTTATTTATATAAAAAGAGCTGTCCTAACTTCTTCCCATCTGTGCTGAGGCACAAAACCAAACACTACACTTCGAGACAGCCATCCTTCATTCTCCATTTGGTTTATAAAATCCAGATTCACAACAAGTATCCTTTATTAGTTCTTACTTAATTGGATGTGATTAGAATTGCAAAGAAGATCTATTCCTGCAACTTACTACCAAGAAAAAGGAAGCTGCAGTCATACTATATTTATAATCTTTAAGTACTTGAAAAATTAGCAGAGGAAAACATGTTGCTTTATACCCAAACTCCACTGCCATGCACAACATGCAACTGAAATGACAGCTAAATCCTAGTGAAAATAAAAGAACAGGGCAGCAAGAGCAATACAAGCTTTCTGGGCAATGGATTTTTATTCATGTAATTACCATTGAAATTAATCTCTCTGCCACTCAGACTGAGCCTTAATGTTTCATGTGTATGATTATATCTCAGTATCTCAAGGAGCGCAGATGAGTAAATAATCAGTGTATAAACTTTTTGAGAGATCCGATGACAAACTCTGCCATATAAATGATAAGTCTGTAGGGAAAGGTAACATGGTTGTTAAACAAAATAACATATTTGGGAAGAAGCAAACTTCATTTGGCTTCACCCAGCCACACAGCTCAATGACTGCTAAAAGGGAGACAACATTTTCATTTCTGTAATAGTTATACTCCATGTAACAAGTAGTTCCTTACTTCAGCCAGTCTTTGGGCTCCTTTGAAATCAGAAAGACACTGGAATCGGAAGCTGTTTACAAAAGGAGATGTCTCCTCACCTTATTTGTAATACTTTTGCAGAAAATTTCCCCGATAGAAAATCAAAGCTGAGTATTTTGAGTATCGACAAAAGCAACCCCGTTGCCTTAATGCTCAAGTGCCTGCAAGATGGCATGATCATCTTTGCAATTCTGCACAGGAACTGACAGCATTATCTCCTTTTTCCAGAAGTAATACCAAAGGAAATCAACTCGCCTGAGTGATGGAGAACATGGATTTTTCTTACATAAAGGCTACAGTAGGAAGCAATGGAGAGAAGACAGGAATCTTTCCTCTTTAAAGCATTACTCTACAATTCACGTACATCCTGAACGTCATTTAAATATAGCTCTATATAAGGTTAATTATTTTTGTTTAGTATAGTACTACGATATTTGCTTAATTGCACGTAGCAATTTACATCAGGTAAACAAGCCAACAGAACTAGAAAAATCAAGTATTATTCACGCCTGCATCTGTAAATCCAAGGACACCACCAAGTATGTTTTCTGGTAATTTCACCCATGAAAAAGAAATTTTAAAGCACACATAACAAAAAAGCATAAGAGATCTTGTAAGAAAGGCCAGTCACTCTAACAGGGTTTTGAAAAACAACAAAAAACATAGTAGATAGCAATTCCTCCGTAGAAGTTAGTGTTTTTACTATTACTACTATTTTTTTTGGCACGGATAATTCCCTGCTGATCAGAAACTCTGACTTTCATTGCAAATCAGCTCGTTGCTTCCTGTAAAGCACTTACCTGGTGGCTCGCCAGGACAACTATTTTAATGTAAAATTTAATAAATGGAACTAAAGGTATTACATCTGATTTAAAATTCCATATTGTGTAAACTATTGATATTAATGTAATTGAGTTTGTAAACAATCCATTTGTGGAAGGTAACCTTAGACACTGTATTGACCCAAAATATCTAGCGCGGCTCATCTGCAGAACGAAGCATCAATGCCTGGAATTCATTAAAAGTGTTACATGTTTAATTTTTCCTGCCCTACAGCTCCATTGTCTCGTAAAATTTTTCCTTTGATGTCCCCCACTAAAAGAATTAAAGGAATATTGTAATTGAAATGTCATTAATAATTCACAGGACCCTCCTCCACCAGCAATACAGCTGATGAAATATTAATTGAGCTCCACAGACTGACAGTCTGCGGAGAAAGCACTTGCCTGTAATTTGAACCGCGAGTCCTGATCTTGCTGTAGCTCAAACCTGCCAAAAAGGCAATTATCTGGATGGTTTTGCCCAATCCCATCTCATCTCCCAGGATTCCTCCCGCCTGCTGGCAGTGCAATTCCCAGAGCCACCTAACACCTGTCTGCTGGTACCTATGAGGAGGAAAAAACAAAAAAAAAAAAAAGAAGATGGTAAATGTTTGGTAATCATAACAGAAAGTACTCATCAATTAATCATTTTAGGTTCTCACACTCGTTACAGTAACGTGCTGGATGTGTGTTTTACACCAGCGCTGTATTTACCAGGTCATGCATTTTTGATGCGCTCAGACACGACGCGCGACTTTCCTTCTTTATGCAACGCTGAAACATTTCTAATTAAACTGATAGTCATGGTAATTAGAGGGTATTTTATTCCATGTATATTTTAAGTGTTAAAAGCAACTACTCTAACAAAGCACTATCTTTTCAGAAAAGATGACATATAAGGATGCAGCAAATTCTATTTATTTGGAACATATACCTTGAACTGAAGGAAAAACTTGACTTGTAAGGGGTAGAGACTTTGTACTCCACTGGGAAAACCCATCACACCTGCCAAAGCGTGCTTTTTTTAAGCAAAATTCATTTAACAACATTTAGTCTCTTCCAACGAATCAAAAAAAGCCAGAAAGACAAAATATTCTGGAAAGCAAAACAACAGAAACTATTCCAGCGAAGGGGATGCAGCGGAGCATCATCAGGTGAGAGCACCAGGGCGGCTTCAGTCCCAATCACTCACTGGGACTTGTATAAGCAACAATATAAAACACATTCCAGTTAAAAGAAACAGACTGGAAAGCAAGATTTACAATGGGAAGCCAAAAAGGTGGAACTAAGACGCTGAGTATCACTTTAGGACACGCATTTTTATAACGATATGAAATAGTGAGACAAGTAGGAATAACGCACTGTCTGTATGGGTTACATTGAAAACAGGGCAGAAAGAAATTAAGAAACAGGATATTTAAGTTACAATTAAAATACACGTTTCAGCATTCGTGTGTCTTGTAACTTAAGCAGAAGAACAAGGTTACTGGTAAGATTCTCTTGATGGCACGGATTCCTGGAGCACAGAGCACAGCAAAGAGAAAAACACTTTATTTTTTAAATAGGGATTGTTCATTTTAGGTCATTTTCTTGTGTGCATTTCAAAATCCTCCTTCATTCTCTGACCAAATAATATTTAGGACTGCCGACAGCTAATGACACTAGTGCCTACTAAGTACTATTAAAAATCAATTTATGACGAGTTCTGTATGGATTTAAAGAACGCGAAACGGAGACGAACAAATGGCTAGAGTAGTTAGAAAAAGATGATCAAAGAACACATCTAATGGGTCAGACATCACACAACCTGCTGGTGTCTCAAATGCATTACACCAGCAAGCCCTTAAAAAAAAAAAAAAGACCCTTTAATTAGAAATTAATTTACCTTAAAAACGCAGCAATCTCAAAACAACTATGAAATGGCTGGCAGGATTAGCTATAATTGGGTTAAGACGCCACCATTCCCACATTTCATGTAGACAAAACATTTTCCGAGGGAAATATTAAAGAATTGGAGAGAACCCTAATTCCAGTCAGAAGCTGCTCCCCCAGACTAATGCCCAGCACGTCTCTTCAGCAGAAGACCATCCAAGAGCTTCCTGATACTATTTTGTATTATTTCTCAGGATTACATCCAGTGCTCAAAAGCCAGCTGCATTTACAAGCATCTTTCTCCCTCTCCCCTTCCTCCTGAGAAAGTTTCACAGAATTAAGTTTGTAAAAAATTCCACTCCAAAGTTATCTCAAAAATGGAAAAGATGGAGATGCTCTCTTTGCATAATCATATAAACATGTAATAATTGCAACTGTGCAAGAGTTAAAGTCAACTCTCCCCCCCCATAATTTTTTACGGTTGTGTGAAGAGATAATAAATTCTCTTTCATATTATGTTTTTAGTGCACCAATTTTAATATTTTGGGTTCTTTTACTCCAAAACTACTGTAGAAGTATAATAATAAAGGATAAAAATGTTGTCTGATCTTCCAAAATAGTTGTGTTTGGGCTGTACTTCACACAAGCAATCGTGCTGCGATGCATCCCTCAACATTCACCACAGAAGGGAATTTTAGCAGAGTTTAGCTTGCGTCGTTGCCAAGACAAAAATTGCATTTCAGAGGTATCAGGGAAATCACACACTGAAAGCAAATGATGAAGAAACCAAGTATATAGGGAAGAAATATATAGGGGGCCCACAGGAGATATGAGGAGGGACTCTTGATCAGGGAGGGGAGCCATAGGACGAGGGGGAACGGTTTTAAACTGAAAGAGGGGAGATTTAGATGAGATCTCAGGAAGAAATTCTTTGCTGTGAGGGTGGTGAGACCCTGGAACAGGTTGTCCAGAGAAGCTGTGGCTGCCCCATCCTTCAAGAGGTTGAAGACCAGGCTGGACGAGGCTTTGAGCAACCTGGTCTGGTGGGAGGTGTCCCTGCTCAGGGCAGGGGAGTGGAACTTGATGATCTTTAAGGTTCCTTCCAACCTGAACCATCCCATGATTCTATAAGAATCAGATAGTCCACTTTACCAGGCTTACCAAAGGAGGCTCTGCTATTTCTAGTATAAGCTAACTCTTTCGGAATTCAATTCAACTATGGAGGAAGATCACTTAGAGGATACCTCCTTGGGTCAATAGACCTCCATGTTCGGTACTCAGCTTGCTGAGAACTCCAAGTTTAATGCCTATTGACTCTGGGCCTTCCTACATCGGAGGTTTCAGCATTTAAGTCAGACAAATCATTCAACTCCATTGATCTTTCTAACCACTTAGGAAGTTTTGCCAACTGACTCATGCTCGCAGGGATACCCTTCATTAGCGAGGCTGATATCTTTAAGATTAATTTTTAGTTGTCTTGCTTTATTTCAATTCCCTTGGGGTTGCTCAGCCCGCACATCCCTTCTCAGGATGATTACTTCGGCAGTACCTTTGCATAAACAACTGGAGACCACATATTGGCAACCAAGTCGTTAATTCAATCCCATTTCAGAGCTTGCGCTTTCCTTCTCAAGCAACTGCAGGACAACAGCGATAATTTCTTTGAGGTTAAGACTAAGTGGTTCTGTTGGAAGGGATACCACACACACCCGTTATAAACCAGGGCTTTTGACTACACTAATTGCAAGATTTTAGAGAGTTAGCTTTGGAAAGAGAAAGTGTTTTTTTCCTGCTGTGCGAAATGTTGCCAACAAGACCAAATTCTAGCCTATTATGGATGAAAGTTAAGGGGGATATTATGGATGAAGTGAACTCATCAGCTGCCAGCTTGTTTGGGCTGCCCTTTGTAAAGAGCTTTTCGAGATTAATTTAAAAGTGTCACTGGGCACCACGGTCTCAAAAAACCGAAACAGAAAGCAGGGACATCTAAATCTGTAACCCAGCATTCAGTGACTAAAGGATGAATTGTAGAGTCTTTTCCACCTACTAAAGGAATTAGGAACACACTCTTCATATTTTAAAATTTTACTGGGCAAAATGTTCAAGACTATTTTATAATATGACTTGTAAGTAGTTACTTCGAGTAGACTTTGAGTAGTTATTTAAAGAAAGAGTGGTCTATACTTTTTGTTGGCAGATAATTTCCCTCACTCCACCCACAGAAACACCTACATTTCTTGTTTTCATTTATCACAACTTGCCAACACCTTGGTCTTCAAAGTTATTCTACTGCTCCACGCTTGAATTAAAAGAAAGCATTTATCAATAAAAGAAAGCAGTTATAAAAATAGACAAGGAGAGCTGCTCCATTCGTGGCTTAGCTAATACACATTCACAATATTCGCATCAGCCAGGTTTCATCGTTATTTTCATGGAACTACATTTTGTGCTTGTAATAAATTAGTTTCTTTGAGGTTTGATCCTGGAGCCTTTTTTTAATGAAATAATCCTACAGAAACAACTGAAATAGAAGTTAAGGCATCGTTCACTGAATTATAAGTTCCAGCAAAGGGCATCCAGAAATCACCATGACTTCTCCTACTATTATTAACATTATAGAGCATCATAACATAAAAATGAAGTACACAATACATACTTAAAAAGCTTTTTGAAGAGAAATCCTGGTACTTTGAAACCCTCTTCAAATTCAGTGTCACTTTCTGAAGAAAGTTCCTCGGCTGCTTGATGTTCTTTGTCCTTCAAACGTTCTTTTCGCCACCTCCTAGAGCAACACAAGGAGTCAATATTCAATTATGGCATAGAAAAGATACTGTATGAAAACTACACTGAATTTTCCAGGTAAAAATCCAATAAAAATGCATTCTTTAATGTCATGATTTAAGTAGTAATCCTTTGGCATTAGTATAGCTAATACCATAATAATAGTATAGCTAATTAGATTAGCTATAGTATAGTTAGCTACAATTTTCTGTAGACAGAAAAACTAATTCAATGGAATCAACAGTCAACATCATCAAAAAAACCTGGCTAAAAAAAAACCTGTTCAATTCTAAACCTCCATTAAAAACCCCCACAAAAAATCAACAGAGCTTAGGTATTCCAAAACTATTTTATTAATTTAACCAAATACTTAAATAACTTCCTTCACCTAGAGGAACGTGCAGCGGTGTATGATCTTACACAGAGGACTCCGCTGGAAACGTCACCGTCTTTGGGGTGATGTGCTCTAAATCTATTAAACAGTCGTTATTAAGACAATTGAGTTTTCTGAGGTTTTAAAATTACAGAGTGATTTGTGGTCTTATTTGTGATCTTATTTGGATTCCAGGCAGGTTAGAGAATTGCCTTTCCCCTCCCATGGTTCTCCCCCTCTTTTGAAAAAGCACAGAAGGATTTTTCAACACCCAAGGAAACTCTGGACTTGGGTTTTAGTGACCCAAAACCATCCACGTGTAACAGCAAAGTGTACGGGGATGCACTAACCCATCGCACTGCACCGACAGTCTGGGGTTTGCTGGAATAGCAGGTAACTCATCCCTATCAAACTCAAAGCAGGGCAATAATCTCTACAAGACTTTTGCTTCCAATTCTCTATTCCAATAGAACTCGCCACGAACCAACACCAGAGCTTCAGTCCCCCCTGGGAAGAAGCAGATTGCCCTCTAGTGTACAGTAGAAAAAGTGATCCAGAAACAACCAAGAAGAAACATTTCCGATTATTTGTAGCTCTCCAGGAATTCAGGCATTTCCTCTTCATAGAATTACTACGTTTTCCTGCCAGAAGCACGATTAATGTTGGGATTTCTCTCGAAATTATTAGATGCCTAGAAAACACCTATGTCTAGAATTTGACCTAATAAATCCCATACTTAATTTTCCTAAAGAAAACTTTATTTTACACACACGCTATCTGTTACTTTACTGAAGTGCATCATTACACCAGCGCTAGTCCTGAAGGTTCTGGTACTACATCTCTTCCAAAGGACTGGAGGGTTTTTTGCCCTCAATTTAAAGAAATTGCCCTCTTTTGCCCTCAGTTTAAAGAAAAAGCAGCAATTTGTTGTTACCCCTAAAACCTTTCAAAGTTTGAAGAAGCTATCCAGGTTTTGAAAGGCTGTGAATTTCATGTAAGACATTGCATTAAGATATTCTACACTAAAACGTCATTATTTTAATTAAAAAAAGTGTAAATATCTCAATGGCTGAAGCAATGGGAGGACAAACACTACTTGCTCCTCCGCAGGAGCCAGTTCTTCAGTCTGGTCTTTACCTTTCCCCAGAAATCAAACTTTGGAGGGAGAAACAGCTCATGTTTGACTTCACTAACCATTTGGTCAATACGTTCCTTCTGCACCTCAGCTAAACATCATTAGTGCACCTCAACAATCAGAAAATATAGGTTTTACTGTATCACCAAGGTTTCTTGAAAATCAAAGCATGACCTTTGAATAATCTCTTTTATCTTGTCCACGGTCACCGACATAAATACAATTCTATCCTGGAAAGTGCAGTATGAAAGCCATATATCACGCAATTAAATCTTTCTGAATATAAGAATGTATTCCGATACTAAGCCCATTTCCCACTTACTGCAATCCCCTAGAAAGAAATTCTCCATCCCAAGCAGTAATGAGCACAATTTGACTTTTTTTTTTTTTTGTTAAAAAACACAATCAGGAACCAAGCTGAGTGTTTAATATAGTTTGTGTTTGTGAAGCACAATACGTTTTCTATTTTAGACAGCTCAGAATCCCTTACAGATTATTCTAATTTGCTAAATTGAAGCATTCAGCATCACTTTTCGGATCTAACTTTTTATGGTCTATATGGGTGGGTTTAATTGGTACGTCCTAACAGATGAAATACACGCAGTTAGTACCACAACTCTCCGTAAGTAAATTAAGACTGATGGAGACAATTACACACTTGAGCTTAGAATGAAAGGTGTACTCAGCGAGCGAGCCAAAATATATCTTCATTTGTGTCTCGGCTTTGTCATTTTAAAGAGCAGTTAGGATGCTCTAAGAAAGTATCTTTCAGGAAAGGTAATATTTAATCCTGTTTTAATTTATAACTCTGAAACATCAAGGGATTCAGTGACTCAGATGCTTCCAAGAGAGCAAGCGCACAAAAACTGATCTGAGAAAAACAACTTATTTTTAAGTAGATTTTATTTTGGGGGGGGTTGATTCTCTCTATCAACTGCTTTATGCACCGATAGCCACGACTCCCAGCTCCTCAGCTGCTTGGGTGCCACTCGGGACACGTGGAAAGAAGCAGCTTTCCCAGCCTGGCCTCTGAGCTCTGGAAGAATTCAAACTGTACTCCATAAACTACACAGAATATACAAGAAACCATCAATATGGCACTTATCTCCCATAAAACACTGTGTAATTCCTTCCTTGAAGCAGCAGGGGAATACACACTGACAACTGCAATGGGAATAATGACCATAAAACCACTAATTTTTTGTTTCGTTTTGACTTCAAGCTCTTAATTTATGCAGATACCGTATTAGCAACGTCAATAATCTAAAACATTAACTACATATATTATAAGCAGCAAAAATTACCTGGTTATACTTATGCTTTGCATTTTAATACATGCAAAGGAAAACTTTGATTAATATGCAAAAAAAAAAAAAAAAAAAATCCTTGTAAGTTGCAGTTTCCACATTTGCAAAGTCTTGAGAATAAAACAAGAAAACCATTCAGCAGTTTTCTTGTCGAGAACATGGAAAAGGTTTATTTCCTGCGCATTTAATCTGCACACAAGGTTACTTTTATGTTGTGCTTCTAGGTAAAAGAAGCTGAAAACAGGTGCTTTTTCACTCATTCCATAGTCTTCAAAGAAACTGGCTCTGCCATGACCTGACCATTCCAGAAGGCAAGAGGTTAAGATTCCACCAGCCCCAATTCTGAACACTTCTGGACCAAGACGGTCACTGTTGAGTACCTGGTGACGGGGATCAAGCCTCTGAGACCTTCAGCACCATCCTAGAGACTAATTACCCAATCCTCTGGGTTCAGCTGGTAATTATCAGTGCGAGGGACAGTTGGGAATGATGATACACGACTTTTCACTGAATCTTAACCTTACCTTTCAGCTGCTTGATGGTATCCCACTTATTTACCTTCCTCTCCATAACCCCACTGTTCCTTTCTACAATATTCCTGCGAGTTATGATTCATCTTAGACCTTAATCCTTTTCAGAACAGATTTTTCCCCTGCTTAGGTGGCTCCAGTAACTAGAGAAAGGGGCAAGACCCAGGCAAGGGAAAAGAAGTGAAATTACTGAGAGCAGGAGCTGAATTCTCTTTTCAGCTTCCACCGGTGACACCTTGCCTCAAGTGACCAGACCGACCACTGCGAGGAAACTTTAGGAGGAAAGGAAAGAGCTGGGTGCTCTCCCGCCCGCCTCGCAAAACAGCCTCTTCTTCTCGAGACGCTTTGCAGTCCTGCTAATTATTGTGCTTTAACAACATCGTCGTCTTTTCCCCTTGCCACAGACCAATCTCTTCAAGTCCCATCTCTGAAAAGTTTTAATGTAAAGAAAACTCATTTTCCCTCTTTAAGAGCGTAGGACTGCGTTCGGCGCCAAGCACAAGACTAGATGTTCAGAAGACTAAAGTAATCCGCAAGGATTTTCCCCTGCCTCTCTCAGGGGTAAAATACACCATAATCTCAGCCATTCGTTTGCATTCAAAAGTAAAACTGACACGAAACAAGACATAAATGTAAGCAAATGACAGCATTTCTATAGCATTCTTAATATGTTCCTTAATTCGCTACATTTTATTTTCTCATGGCGTTTCCCATAATGAAGATTACCTGGGGGTGTCAGCATAAAGCCGTCAACGTGGACAGCTGCAGCTTAACAGCCACAATAACTGCAGCTATGAAATTTTTAAGAGATGTAGTGTTTTGGTAGCAATTACAGTTATTGATATTTCTAAAATTCATTTAGGCTTTTATTGTAACTTTAGTAACCAAAAAGAAATGTAGTCTACGATATGACTTTGCTAAGGATAAATTGTCACAATCTTAACGTTATTAAAAAACGAGTTTGAACGAATTTAAACTGTAAGTCATATTAAAACTTTCAATCAAAATAAATTACTCTTGATGAAAACACTGAATTAAAAATGATTTAATATTGGTCTAATTTAAATGCGAAGAGTATGGTTTTATTCAGTAGCACAGTAAATATTTTACCAATTAAGTACAATTAATTTTTGTTAATGCAGCCAATAAAAAAAAAAAAAACATATTTCTTGATGACCCTTTGGACATCGCTCAGATTAAGCCTCTTACTGAGATTTTCTATTCAAGAGCAATAAACCATGCTTTAACTTTGAGAAGTAGCATCCTGGAATTGCAAACCTATTGCTTCTGATCCGCCTTTCTGACCTGGGATGTGAAAGCGAATTTGGGCTCTTTCTACCTGAGGTTTTGGTACCAGTCATTCTACAACTGGGAGTCCCTCTGCTTTCAGGAGATCCCTCTTCCTCCACAGCAACCCAGCCTCTCACCGCAGGGAAAGATGGTGTTTACACCTTGACTTTTTGACCCCCTTCTCTGACACAGCTTCATTTAAATCTGGAAGATTTTATATTTCTATAAAAGTGTCAAATTCGAGCCTCCCAAGCATTAACTGAGTTCCTTTGCAATTCCCAGTGTCTTCTTATCACTACATCAATCACCCTTCACCAACAGTTAATATACATTCTTCCTTTCACTCTGGAGCAGCCGTTTTCAAGTTGGAATCCATGGTTTTCTGGAGGACATTCACTAAAGGTGAATTAATTAGAAGCAAGCAGAGCTATCAACAAGCTCAAGTTCATTATATGAAGCTCAGCCCTTGAAGGGGCAACACGCCAGCGGTTAGAGAACAACTAAAACAAAACAGCCATTTCAGTGATCTTGACCTTTTGACTCCCAGTATGCGTAAAAACGGCTCTTAAATTCATTGGCATGTCTAGTTCCCATTTTAAGAGCTTAACAAATTACATGGCACTTCCTTGCCCCTTCAAAGTGTTTTCCAGGCAGTTGTGAAAATGGAAATATTGCTCAGTCTTATTTTTAGTTGCTCAAGAGCTACGCCATCAGCAGAGAAAACATCTCAGGAGCACGCTGCAGCGACGGAGAGCTCAGCACCGCCCAGGTGATACTGAATTTCATAAATCACAGATCAGCACAAGGTGTTTCAGCTGCCGTTTTCAAAAATAACTTGTGCTCTCGGCTGTATTTCACCCCGCCACATACTAGATTCTCCTGAGAAACCTGCCTCAGTTTACAACCTTAGGTCATCACAGCGACAGAAAACACCACCACCGTCACTCTCTCTTACGACAAGGATGTTTTTACCCTCACTCTCATCAAGACCAAAGAGAGGAAAATCACTGTCAAACAAAGCAGCTTTTTTTAGACTTGACCAACAGCGGTATGAATGTCCAGTCTTCATCACTTCTGTCCTCTAATATCAGTTACACAAGAGATATCATGTGCTAATAATCAAATAATATAGATATTGTCATTTCCAGTATATTTTTTTACAAGTTTAAATTCAAAAGATCCTTTTAATAATGCTTTTCAAAGAAAACTGTTAGCCATAGAAACTAAACGTAATTGCCTCGGATTTAACAAACTCCACAAAAATAGTATGTAACTATAATTTATTCAAATGATTTCTTCTTGACTGGCAGTTAATTATTTAAAGCCAAAAACTAAGCATCTCAGCCCATCCCAAACCAAAGATTTCTCTCTTGGGGGAAAAGTGCCATCTGTTTGGTTTTTTTTTCTTGAAAGGTAGCTATATGATCTAGAGACAAAGGCAGTGCTTAAGTATAAAAGCTGCCAAGTAATATGTTGTGTTATAGATACTCCATCCTGGGCACGTTCCCAGTTCTGAAAACAACAAACACCCCCTGATATTATTCAAGGACCTATAACAATCAGAAAAATCTAACAGTAAAGTCCTTGTAATTACGAGGTACATCTGATTTCTTTTGGAAAGTTATGATCATTCTGTCTCATTTTCCTTACTTCAGTTCCCAGGGGTGTATTACACACCTTGCCGTTTGCATGTTCAACAGAATTTGTTCATGTTACTAATAAAAACGTCTAGGACTAACCTTAGTCTCTGTTTATAATAATCTTCGTCTCCATCATCTCTCCACCTCTTCACTTTGCGCTTCCCCAGTGTGTACTCTTCTTCCTCTGAGCTGGGGAAGAAGTCAGCATCATCTGCATCTTCTTTACAATCTCTCTTTGCCGAATATTTTCTTTTTCTTGACAGGTTCCTGAGTTCATAATCGGAATCATTCTCAGCAGGAGAAGACGCCTGCTCTTCCTCCTCTTCCGCTGCTTCTGGATCAAAGAGCTCCTCGTCAGGTACGTACTCGGACTCTCCGCTGCCATCCTCCTCTTCACGCTTGAGCTTCTTGGCCTCGGGGTATTTCTTCCGTTTTGAAATCTCTGCTTTTGGCTGAATCTGGAGGGCATGCTTCTGAAGTTTCCTCAGGTGTTTTCGTAAGCGCTTATCTGTTTTTGACAGGGCTTTGCCCCTTTTTTCCTTCGTAGCCGAGGGGAGAGCTCTGCACTGAGCATTTTTGGCTTGTGCTTTCTTTTTTGCTCCTTTGTGAAGGGCTAACTTCTTTCTTTCAGATAACAGCTTATCTTGGTCTGCTAAGTACTTCTCAAAATCAGACGCTTCATTTAGCATCAATCGTCGTGGCTTCCTCTCTGGCTTCTGGGGTATTTTAGTTCCAAATGGGGTCATCTGGCCAGTACGAATGAGCTCGTCCCACTCCGTTTCCTGAACAGGCATAAGCATGCTCCCAAGACATGATGGACCGGGTTCTACAACAGAAATCAGGACATCCAGCATGTTTTTAACACCTTCTGAGCAACTCAAACACAGGAGCAAAGGTGGTTTGGTTCCTCCCCCCTGTCCCCTCTCAGCTTTATATGCATTCAGGTCAGTTTTTATATACAACTTAGAAGTCCAAATTATCGTCACCCATAATATTTGAAGCTCAAAAAAGGCAAAACTCAACACACTGAAAAAGTCAGATGGTAACTTTTACTTCAAACTTTTACTTCTCAAACTTCAGATAGGAAACATTACACGTACTATCACAACGCAAATATTTCTGAAACAACACACAGCAGCAAGAACCACCAAAAAATCGGAGTTCATGCACCCTGGGAGACTGTAACGTGCTCCATATACTCAATTCGACCCAGGCCACCACGTTCAGCATGAGAAATCACTGCTTTGGAAAGTAACATAGTCCATTTCTACTTTATTATTGATTTTTGGAGTCCTACTCATAAGCTTGAAATTCGACATTTCCATTACCATCCAGGACAGACATAAATCTGACAAAATGCACAAAAGACTGTCTTCCCACATGCTTCAAAAAAAGTAATAAAAAAAGAAAACAATCCCCATCTTCATGCTCTACAATACTAACTAGGATTAGGACTTTGAAAGTCAGATTGGCTGCACAGCACACGGCCATAAAAGAGCACTTCAGTTCAACTGCACATAGATACACATATTAACACACAGTATAATTGATGTTGGAAACCAAAGAGGTGGAAAAGCTCTTGAATTAAGGAAGCTGAAGGGTAATTCCAGCCTGAAATCTATTTTTAGGGTCCAAAATTTCAAAATAGCTGTAGCAGAATTGCCAGCAGGGCCTGCTACTGTCTATGGTCCCATTTAAAGCACTGTATTTATCACCAAAACATGTTTAACAAGTAACGATGGCATGAAACTCCTCCCTCTCCACCCTCTCAGCTTCTCAAACTACTGGAACTGCTGAACTCCATTTCCTCTGTCTTGGGCTCTGTTCGCTTCCCAGTTACATTTCATCACGCTGGGTGATGGAGTTTTACTGCATAAACCCATTCAAAGAAAAAAGATTAAAGCTGCTTTTCAACTAAGAAAAGTTTAGTGAGGTTTTGACTCCTGTAAGATTTGGGGAATCAGGAGAGAAGCCTGAACTCTGCGAGATCTGGAATCCACTCCAGCCACATCCACAATGGACCAATAGCACCGAGAGTTTACACCTCCACAAACAACAATATAACCCAAAGGTGATGTGTCGATGTGTCGATGTCAACGGGTTCCGAACTTAAATACTGCAAATTAGTGACCATGGAATCACAGAATCATCAAAGTTGGAAGGGGCCTCTAGAGATCATCTAGTCCAACTCCCCTGCTAAAGCAGGGTTGCCCAGAGCACATCACTCAGGGCTGCATCCAGGCGGGTCTTGAAAATCTCCAAAGAAGGGGACTCCACACCCTCCCTGGGCAGCCTGTTCCAGGGCTCTGCCACCCTCACCCGAAAGAAGTTTTTCCTCATATTTGAATGGAACTTCCTATGTTCCAGCTTGTGCCCGTTGCCCCTCGTCCTGTCACTGGGAGCCACTGAAAAGAGTCCGGCTCCATCCTCCTTCAACCCACCCTTTAGATACTTGTAAGCAATAACAAAGTCTCCCCTCAGCCTTCTCTTCTCCAGACTAAAGGGTCCCAGCTCTCTCAGCCTTTCCTCATCTGGGAGATGCTCCAATCCCTCAGTCATCTTTGTTGCCCTACGCTGGACTCTTTCCAGTAGTTCCCTGTCTCTCTTGAAGTGGGGAGCCCAGAACTGGACGCAGTATTCCAGTTGTGGTCCCACCAGTGCAGAGTAGAGGGGGAGAATGACCTCCCTCGACCTACTGGCCACACTCTTCCCTAGGCAGCCCAGGATCCCATTGGCCCTCTTGGCGACAAGGGCACATTGCTGGCTCATGGATAGTTTACTATCCACCAGGACCCCCATATCCTTCTCCTCAGAAGTGCTTTCCAGCAGGTCCACCCCTAACCTATACTGGTGCCTGGCGTTCTTCCTCCCCAGGTGCAGGACCCTACACTTGCCCTTGTTGAACCTCATTAGGTGGTGGCAAAGGCACGGCCAAGCTGGAGTGACAAAATCCAGGCTCAGTTTGCAGACAGCGGCGAGAAAGAACACCCAGTGAAACACTGAGAGAACAAATATCCTGCCTTTGGAAGAAATCTTATTTTTATTTTTAAAATCACAGCACAGCCTGAAAAAGAGCAGCACTTCCCCCTTCCATTTCTACTGATACTTCCCCACAGTAAGAAAAACCAATTTTGTTAATGCTGATTGATAGCATCCAGCATAGAAAATGTAATTCAATCATGATGTTAGTCATCTTTATCAAATTAGCTAGGAAAAAAATGTTAGGATTTCCAATTTATTAAGCCCAATACTCTAATGTGCCTCAGCCATCCCTACTGAGCTGAACGTGGATTAACAGCCATTTTTTAAAACTTCCCACATGAATATGCCAAGATCTGCAATTCTGCAGGTGCAGAGAATAAGTGTTCTTAACTCTCGCTTTGAAAGCAAACCACGGAAATTTATTCCCTTATTGGCAAAGATCCTGCAAAGTAGCTTCCAACAAAAAATAAGGCATTATATCAAAGTAAAACAGAACTTTCAGCTTTCTCCCGTACCTTCATCGTCCCCAAATTCAATCTCATTTACTTTATCAAGAATCTCTGTTCCGCCAAGAATTGCTTGGAGACGCTTTTGTTTTGCTTTGATCTTCTTTAGCTGTTGCTCCTTGAATGACAAGTAGATACATAATTGAATTTTTAAATTGGTTCATAAACTCACTCTCCTTTTAAACAAGACTTGAGTGACTACATTTGCAGCATTTTCCACCAGAATCTCACATTCAAACGTTCACAGTATCACATTTGAAACAAAAAAAAAGGTGCAGGAAAGGGTCACCACAGAATCTGTAGGGCTCCAACCCACAGGAGATACACAATTTTGTGTGTACAATCATCTTACGATATGTGTACAGTAAGATCAGATTGTTTATACGCACGAGTTTCACAAGCAAATAATGCATTTTTATATACACATTCATCAAATGACCTCAAAAGGTGTTGATTCTAGCGAAGGAAGCCCAGCAAGCAGATTAGTGACATGCATAGAGACCACCAGAAGATTTGTCCATGATTTGCAAGGCTGGGTTAATGGTTAATAAGCCACTGAAAACAGCTGTAAGATTTAATAAGATTTATTTATCATCCCAGAAGTTTTGGACTGTTTTGTTAGAAAAGAACTGAAATTGTAAAATCAGTCCATCACACTAATTTTTTTTTCTTTTTGGTGAAGAACGGGGTAAGTATATTATTGTATGGTACAATCTATTATCTCCCCTGTATGCACTATTATCCTCACTACCGGAGTACTTTATATCATAAAACACTCCCTGTGTGACAGCTCTAAGGAAACAGCTGTCTTGTACCACTCATTAACTTCCCATTTGTCTCAGCGACAGAAGAATTCAGCCGTCTTCAACCATTTTTTTTTTAAATACTATAAAAAGAAGAGTACTAAAAGGCACTTCTCCAAGCAAGAAGTAGCTCAAGACCAGCTTTAAATACACTGCCTGCCCCCAAACAGCCTCCAGAAGGCTCTTGAGGTTATTTGGACCACTTTTACAGATTATACTTTTCATACAGGGATTTATTCTTACACTTTGAAGACCGTTAGAGACAGCTAACAATGAATTTGCAACGAGGTTGGAACTTCCCCTGCAAGTAACAATTGTGTAAATAACTTGAAGTAATACGAAAACAGGAAAAATACGGTGTTCAATGATGCCCCTTCGGTGGTAAGTCCCATTTAACGCATTTTGTTCCAGTACTTCCAGCTCCTTGTCCCTAGTCCCATGCCACTGGTCAGTGCCACCCCCCTCACCCTTTTAATTGGCCAAACAACAAGCACAGCGTTATCCAAGTTGCTGAAATGATCAAGGTTAAAAACCAAACAACTGAACGAGTCCGTGGCAAAGGGCCTGAGACCAGGAAGAAGCAGCTGAGGGCAAAGGACAAGAAGTTTTTTTGGTCAGGTTTATCATTAGAGAAAATATTAAGGTGAATTTCCATCAGGGACAGCGAGTGCTACGCGGGAAAGAATGATGGGCACCGGTACAAGAAAGATACAGACAACAGAAGAGGGTTAAGGAAAAGAAGGGAGGGAATGAAGACCACAGGAGCTGAGATTTAGGTCCACTATTGAATCATACCCTCACAATGCTTTGTTAATTCTCAAAATACTTCTGGGAAGGATTTAATTAAAGTAACGCAAATCAGTCTTCGGAGCAGGTCCTGGAACTTTGAATAAAAACAAATAAAAATATAATTCAGCTCTCACTTTCTCATCTTTAACTTGGTTATTTACATTTTTTGGTAGAAAATTAAACCACTTAAAAGGGAAGGAAAATCAATCGTAAACCGACTCTGAAGTATATAATTAAGCAAGAATTATATCACATAATCCAAACCTTGAGCCAAAGTACAAGCTAAGTATTGTCAGCAGGAAACGAATGTAATCCCATCACCTTGTTATATTTTTGCCGTTTTACGGAATCGAGTTTTCTGTTTATATCTTTGTTGTCGGCAGCTTGAGGCGAAAGTTGCTCAATAATTTTATCTATTTGTTTCAGAGATGTTGTACATGATCTGAAAAATAACAAGAAGATTGCAATGTGCTGGTTAACTCCAGAAAGAAAAATACTAAATCTCGACTCAGACAATTTAGAAATCTCAGAAGATTTAAGGTAAGATTGAAAAAGGTCTAAAGGTAAGTTTCTACGTAAGAATCTCATACTTAAACAACACTGGAAATACTAAACACTTTAAAAAGTTCTACTTCATGAAATATTTTTTAACGAAATTTTGCTAATACTAAAATTCCAGAGGCAAGGAAACTGAACAAACCACTGCAATATTTAGTCCTCAAAAGTTACAAGTCTGATGATGATAAGCAAGTGATAGCGGTTGCTTTTATTATTCAAGGTAAACAAAATGCAAACCAAAAATCTAAATGGGAAATCCCATGTTTTCATTTTCTAAAACTCTTAATAGTTTGATGCCATTATATAAGGAAGCCTGTTTATAAGGAAGCCTATTTCTTTTCCCTTTACAATGTCTCTTTTACACAAAGAACAGATTATAAAATAAAGATACAGTTTCAGGAAGACAGACTAGCTCCAAGAATTAACAGCACATCGTTAAACGCTCCTTCCTCCTCTGATAGCATTCTTCCTGTATCCAGATAGAATATGAAATCCAGGTTAAACCACATCCTATAACCTAATACCATCTGCTTCTGCTGCGGAATTTGTTTGCAAGGAAGGAGGCACTGCCCCACTGCCAGAAGCAATAAATCCAGCTTTGTTGATTCAAACAGCAGAATGTCAGAAGGATACACGAATTGCACTCTGACATGATGAAAAAATGTCAAAGAAAACTATTTACAACACCTGTGAAGTGGCTGTTATTCACCTCACGTGCAAAGAAAAGCACTACTAAAGTCTCTGCAATTGTCAGGGAGGAAATTGTTGGGGCACGTTTCTCTCCAGCTCTAATCTGAATTTTACCATGTTCTCCCAGGAGCTTCTACCACGAACTCTGTGCCAACTACTCAAAACCCTCTTCTTGCCCGACTTTACCTCTAGACACGCATTCACCGTGTTACAGGACTTTAACCAAGGCTCTACTCGTACATCTTTACGTGTGTTAATTCCTCTGCTCAACAAGCCAGCTGTATCTCTGCTATTTTTCCTCCAAAATCAACTTTCAGACTTGTACATCGCACCTGATACAGAAGGGGTTCTGCAGGTCTGCAGAAACTAGCTGTAAAATCAGATTTATGGGAGAGGGGTACAACTTCAAGCAGAAGGTGAAAATTGAGTGGGAAGAAAAATCATAGGAGGCTTCTTAAAGAATAAGAGGAAAATATCAACTAATTGCCAGTGCCGTGCACCACACTCTCGTTAACCGCAGAATCTAATTGCGATGGTTATGCTGCTCCGTTCTTCCTCTCAAGGACCATGTTACTTATTATGTCCCTCTGCTACATAACATCTGAAATCAGGTTCCAGTTTTGCAAACTTACTCGGTTTCACATCTCCACACCCAAACTGGAAAATTAATGAAGTGCATAAAATGAAGAACACACATAAGAAGAGAGCTATGCAAGAGTTCACATCGGTGATGGAGGCCTACAGAACTCTTTAGCACTAAAAAAACCGACATTAATGCAGTGAAAGACACACAGGTAGTAATTTTTACCTGCAGCAGCTCACACAGTAACTCTGCAATGAGACCACAAACAGAAAGGGAGATCCAAGCTCAAAACTCAAGAGATCAGTGGCTCCTATCCCTCAAAGTCTTCTACTGTCCATATATCACATTAATTAAGCATTTGATTCTTTTAAGGTGTCATTAAGTACTTCATACGTGTGATAAGGTTTCTGATTGTAGTCTGCTCGTGATATGGAGTCACCCAAGTTACAGAAGGCAGGTAACCAGGAGCAGATAACCCCACGAAGCACACAGAATTGAAGAACTAGCACTTTTTCTGACTATAACTTTGAACAACAGAGTATGACGCCGTTCTCCACTGCCCAGAAAGCAGACACGCAGCTTGGTAAGGCAGGAGACAAAGCAGAGAAAGGAGATATGCTCTCCTCTACTGCCTCGATGCATGACTGCATTAGTCAAATAAGAGCAATGAAGCATCGCTCTGATGTGAAAAATATTTTGTCCTTTTAAAAAAGGTGGGTGACTCAGAAAAGTCCGCGTGCTCTAGTGCTTCCAAAACATCTTTTCATCTTCCGGCTTTTAAAAACACAAGATACCAAGGCTCATTAGATAGTCAGTAACAGAAAGGGACAATAAGAAAGGACACAATTTACCTGATGTCATCCAGCACTGACTGATATTCCTTCTCTGCATCAGCTATTTTTGCTGCTTTATTAGCTTCATTAATTGCATTATCTACTTGCTGGAGAACTCCTTGCTCCAACACATCCTGGTCATAGACGTCAACTCCTAAACCCTTGAGCTCAGCAGCCTGTGCACTGTCTGAGATGGACTGAATCTGCTGCCTGTTGATCTGTAAAAGGGGTTGTCCTCTTCTGGGCACCTCCAAAGCAACATCCATGGAAGTCGATGACTGGCTGGCAGAGTCGGGAACTCTAATACTGTTATCCAGGTCACTGTCACAAATGCCATTTTCTTGTTCAGCTCCTGATTCCTCAGCATTATGCAGGGAATTATTGCTTGAAGTAGTAACAGGGTCTTGTTCGTGGCTACTGTCTGGCAGGTGGCTGCTGTCCGTTGGCATCCTCTGCCCAAAGGCAACAAAAAAGAACCACATCACCACAAAAACATTCACAAACACAGAGTTCCTCATAGATACTGAGCCCAAATAAAAGCAAGCAAATCTACGAGCATGTTTCTTTATGAGAAATTCTTCATTTCTCATATTCAAAACACCTAGTAGTCTACTCCTCGAGTCCTCTCCCCAAAGGCTTCTCCACACTAATTTCCACAATCAAAAGGAACAAGTGGCCAAAACTTCTTAAAGGCAACTATATGGAATACTCCTGGAAGACAGTGATATTGAGACAAATAAATCAACCTATAAGAATTACCCTCCTTTCAAATTTCACCTCTCAAAATCACTCTGGCAAGGACAGTGCACTCAGTCCTGTGCGTAAATGGTCATGCTCCAGAAGACTATAACATAACAAAAACACGTTCAACTTAACATATCCAAAACCAAAAACCACAAGTTTTTGAAACAGGCTATACCTCACGAGTGAAAGTACTGATGAGAACAGCTGGGTGTAGTTTGACAATTCAGCTTTGAAGCAGAACATAAAGCAGCTGAGTTGTTACGAAAATAACCCTGGAGTGACTTACAAAGGCAAGGCTGGAGCTGGTGCTGTTTGGAGCCTTCAGGGTGAGACTGACTTGTGAAGGGAGCTATTTTTTTTATCAACTTCGAGGAGAAACTTGACGGAAGACACTAACAGGGCAGGTGGGCTCCCTCAGCAGCCTCTCCCACCATGGCAGCTCGTGGATCCCAGTCCCAGCTCAGGGTTTTCTTCTATCAGCTCCGAGCACGCACCGGGTCCGGCCCTGCATCAGGCAACAGGTACCGTGACAAGGCCGCGCACCGCCCGGCTCCCCTCCAGGGACCCCGGCCGCCCCCCGCCTACACCGCTCCCCGCCTTCCCGTGCTCTCAACGAGCAAGGCCGGGACATGGACCGCCGCCCCAAGGCCGGGATGGAAACGTGAGGGGGCTCCGGGGGCAGCCGCCTCTGCCCGAGCCGGGAAGGGCCACCGGCGGCCCCCCGGGACCCGGAGCCGGACTCACCTGGCCGCCAGGGAGCCGGGGAGGCCTCTCCTCGTCACGGCCCTGACGCTCCGCCCACCCACGCCGTGCGCGGCTACGTCACTTCCTTAGCGTCCGTGAGCGTCACAGTCGCGCACGCGTCGTGCGTCGTGCGTCGGGGAGAGGGCGCGGGACGGGTGGGTCAATGGCGGGTTCCCGGCTGCTGCGGTGAGGTGGCGAGTAGCCCTGGGGCGAGCTGCCGTGGCCAGTGTCCCCGGGGCCGCTGGCTTTTACCGTCGGGCCGCCTCTTTAGTGCGGTGCTACCTGGCAGTGCATGGGCCCGGCTTGGGCCACTTGCCCACAGGCCCACGGGTCACCTCGGGCTGCCTGCACAGAGGCCCAGGGGTCACCTCAGGCTTGGATGGTAAGAGGCCCAAAACTGGACACAGCCCTCGAGGTGGGGCCTTACCGGTGCTCAGTACAGGGGGACGATCACCTCCCGAGTCCTACTCCCCACGCTGTTCCTGAGACAGGCCAAGGTGCTGTTGGCCTTCTTGGCAACCTGGGCACACCGCTGGCTCATGTTCAGCCGACAGTCGACCAACACCCCCAGGTCCTTTTCTGCCAGGCAGCTCTCCATTTCTATACCATTTCCTTTAATACCCGCTGCTGTGAGTATTAATGAATGACTCAAAATTGTTGGCGGCCTGCCTTTATTCTGAACTACAATTAAAGGTCATTTACTGAAGATGTTCCATTCCCTTCCTTCTACTCCCTTATTCCCTCCAGCCCCCAATGTCTGGAAGTCTCAAGAAAACACAGAACTGATCCTCGAAGGTCTGTAAAGCCAGGACCCAAAATGTCAGCAGGAAAATAAAACAGTGCTTAGTTGATAAATGCTTGTTTCTTTTTCTTTGAAATATTCTCTTACTTCACATATCCTTTACTTGGGATTTACCGGCTGGAATGAGGGGCGTATTTTTAACCTTTGTGTTCTAAATCCGAGTACAATGCTCTGTAACTGCTGAAACAATTGAAAATGTGGAGTGCAAAGCCTTTTGGCAGAGTGAGAAAGGCAGCAACCGGGGGGCATTTAAGGACAAAGCAGCATCAAGGTGTTGTCAAAACTAAAGTGAGCAGTGAGCTCGGTTATCCAGAAACTGATTAATGAGGGGGAAAAGATAAGGTGTCCTGGAAGAAAAAAAAAGAACTTTGTATCCTTTGCTAGGAGAGGAGTTTTCAAATGAAAGGCTGCTTTTTCTCCAAGCTCGAGAGGAAAATGAGTGAAGATTTTCTTATGTGTTAGCGGAGTGTCTGTGGAATACCATATATGCTGGGAATGATGCATAAATAATCAGTTTATTGTGCAACTGGTGTTTTGCAAACTGGGTCGGGCTCCCAGGTGGGGTGGATGGAGGCTCGCAGTCTGCTGAGAGTCGATGGAGTTCGACCACAGTCTGCTGAGACCACCTCTCCCAGCAGCTGAAAATCCATGTGGCTTCATTAAAGTCACAGCAGGGATAGGTTCTGTGCGCCTTTAAAGCTAGTTCCGTGGTGGTCCCATCCTTGGTGCATCTCCCATGCTATGCCCTTCTTCACCTTGTCTACCTCAAGACAGTTTTGCTTAAGCAGGTTGTAGAGAGACAGGGGGTGGTCTCTTCTCCCAAGGAACAGGCAGTGGGGCAAGACGAAACGGCCTCAAGTTGCACCAGGGGAGGTTCAGATTGGATATTAGGAAAAATTTTTGCACTGTAAGGGTTATTGCACATTGGAATGGGCTGCCCAGGGAAGGGGTCGAGGCACCATCCCTGGAGGTATTTAAAAGACGGGTTGACATAGTGCTTAGTGATGTGGTTTAGTGATGGTTTTTATCAGTGTTGGGTTGATGGTTGGACTCGATGATCTTAAAGGTCCCTCCCAACCTGGGCAATTCTGTGATTCTATGATCTATGGTTTCGATCTGTTCGCAGCCTTAGCCATTGCCTGGCCCTCTCCATTAAAAGGCTGTAAAAGTGCAAAATCCATGTTAAAAACCAGAATGCCTTTGAAGTTATATTTATTTTCAGGGCAGTCATTTTCACAGAGAAAATTAACGTCTGATGAACCAAAAGTTCAAGTCCTCTCTCAGCTACATTCCTACGTGGCTTCTGATCCTTTTGTGTAGTCACTGGCAGAGTCCCATGAGTCCATGTTTCTCGCTATTTTATTGCTGTATTTCATTGCATTTACCTTAATTTTCTTCAGGTTTTATTTTCTCCATGTAGATGCCTGCTGGCTGCAGTGCAGCTATTCTGCTGAATCCGTGTGGTTTCCCTGGGTAGGACTAGTTCTGCTGGTTTGGTTGGTGTTTTTTTTAATGTTGGGAACATAGCCACAATCTTCACCCCCTCACATGCAAGTGATGACACTAAATCCTTGCTGGAGCTGGTCCTGGCAGCTTTTGACAGCAGTAATTATGCTTTTTTACTTGAATTGGCAAGACCGGGAAATTAAATTGGGTGGGCATCTCCCCTTTCTAACCAGCCTTGTGGGATGACTGAGAAGGATCCCGGCGGAGCGTGGAAAGCAGCAGCTCCGAGCTTAACTGTCGGTTCTGGAGGGCTGTGAGGAAACGCCAAACGGGCTTCTAAGGAAGCTGAAACGGAGTAACAGCTTGGAAAGGAAGCAGTTTATTTCTGCGTCTCCGAGTTGGGTAATGAAAAAGCAGGTTCTGTAAATTATTGTCAGCGATGAGGGAGAAAGCGGGCAGTGGTTTAATTTTTAGTCCATCCTACTCTAAAAAAATGATCCTGAGAGTCACGGCTGGGAATTCTGAGAAACATGTCCCAGTGTACCCAGGAATAACCTGCCATGTGTAAGTCTTCCTGTTTCTTAGCAGGAGATGATCCTCTCCAGCCCTGGTTGTGCTGTTAAGGGTGTGCCCTGCTGACAGTTGGCCAAATCTTCAGCCTTCCTTTTGCAATTAGGCTTTTCCTCCGCGGATTTTAGTATGTATTTTGCCAAACTGGAGGCTAAGGAAGGACTTTGTGACAGAGCATATTTATGGATCTCATTCGGAGGAAATCCTTTACGTGAACTGTGACTGATGGCAACAGAGAAAGGGTCGGACTGACCAGCTAAGAAAAAAGTGATCTACATTTTCAGAGAACCACTACATTTTCGGAGTGAAGTGACGCCAGGATTTGGACGTCTTCTCCAAGCTCTCATAAATACAAGTATTTACATGCATTAAGGTGACCTGAGATGGCTGAGCCTCACGCGTGTGACCGCTACTCTTATTTATGGAACAGTCCCTGTGGACACAGTGCTTCGCTAAATATTTAAAGACGTTCCTTGTCCCAAAGTGCTCAGGCCTAAGATTTTTCATATATTCATAGATTCATAGAGCTTAAGGCCAGACGGGACCATTAGATCATTTTTTTCCTGACCTCCCGTGTGACGCACAGCAAAGATTCTTACTCAGTAACTCCTACTCAGTGCCTTGGAGCGGCGGTAGCACAGATGGCTTAGCAAGGCATCACATTTTGATTTAAATACACTGAACAGTAGAAAATCCACTACCTGACGTCGTAGATTGTTCTAGGGACGAATTCCCCATGCTATGAAACAACGTGTTTCAAGTAGCCTGAAACACGCTAGTTTAAAAAAAAAAATGCTAGGTGCCTAAATAAGGGGCTGGCCTATTAAATACGGTGGAGGGAAAGACTCCAATGGAATTTTGGAAGAAGCCTCAAACCCACCTTGGTAAGATCTTGAGCCTGAATTTCAGGAGCAGAAACTTTCCCTTACCTGCTGAGAGGTCTGCAGCGGGATGGACACCTCAGGTTCCATCTCAAACTTCCCAAAGGAGTTGTGCGCTTCCCTCTGCCATGGCTGTTCCTGGAGTCGCTGATTTTGTGGCCGCGCTGATGAGCTGGGTTCACTTCTCCCGCCCGAGGCCACTTTAGAATGTGAAAATCCCAAGATTATGCTAAAGGAGTCATTTAGTGAGGTGTGGAGTGTCCTGGTGCCCACAGGCAGCACTATTCTGTTAAAAACCAGATGGTGGGGGCAGGTTCTAGTGCAGATCAGTTTAACTTCTCTATTTTTCTGTCCTTTCCTGATGAACTATCAGCTCTGGGTCTGAGGCAACCCCCTCGGAGGCTTCTGTGCTGGTGGTGAAAATGCTGTACCCCGAGGCACGCTGAGGCTGTTAAAACGCTAAAACTGTGAAGCCGGGATGAAAATAGATAAGGGCTGATTTAGGGGGCTGCGTTCCTTCTCAGGAGGGCACAGAATTGCCGGCAGCGTTGGCAGAAATGGGAATTCCACCCACAGCAATAAAGCGTCTGTATCTCTGTACCAGGGAGGTGAGTGGCAAGTAGCTCTCAGAGCCAGGCCAGTGTAACAAAGCTGATCTATCAACTCAAGAGAGATGCTGAGCTCTTTGACAACAATTGTGTAGTTGGCGGCGAGCAATACTTCTTACTTTTTATATCGCAGAGAAATAAAACTGGTTTTTTTTTTCCCTCCCTCTCTCTCCCTGCTGCGGTGCATTTAGAAAATTAAATGCAAAAATCTTCTCCTAATGTGCTATTAGGTTGGAAAAATGGGAAAAAATTCCAGAAGTGAAGGATTCTCCCACTATTTGACTGTGGGTAGATTTCTGTATCACCTTTTGCTCACCTTTCGTGTTTCCAACCAATATTGCCGGACCGAGGCTCACACATAAGGAAGCTCTTGACAATACATTTTTTTTTTAGGGAAGCACCGTGTTTGTGCTTATTTGGGCTGCGCGTTTCTCCAGGGGAAGAAAAAAAGTCACTTTCTGGCCAAATGTGCTGCAGCTCGTAGAGGACTCTTCCTGAGCCTGTAGCCAGATCATCGCTTCACACGTCTCTTTGCTTTCTGTCTCTTGTAGCTGTATGTGTGCAGCGCTTTTTAAGGCCCCAAATAAAAAGCACACAAATAGATATTAGTTTTAAGTATTGAATAAGCGTGTAACAGGATGTGTCCCACGTGCTGACGACCTCTGCTGGGTCTCCTCGCAGGGTATGATGGTTCATAAAGCTCCTTGGCAGAGACATACTAAGACCGTGTTTGGACGGTAGTGCCAGGAAGAGAATGTTTTAAACTGAAAGAGGGGACATTTAGATGAGATATTATGGAGAAATTCTTTGCTGTGAGGGTGGTGAGAGCCTGGCCCAGGTTGCCCAGAGAAGCTGTGGCTGCCCCATCCCTGGAGGGGTTCAAGGCCAGGCTGGATGGGGCTTGGAGCAACCTGGTGTGGTGGGAGATGTCCCTGCCCAGGGCAGGGGCTTGGAACTCCATTATCTTTAAGGTCCCTTCTAACCCAAACCATTCTATTATTCTATATATAAATATTCAAGCACTTAAAAATCTTTCACCTCCTCAAAACCCAACAGAGCCAGAGCTGGTAGCGCCTGCTTTAACACTAGAGGGAGGCATCACCTAAAAAAAATCACAGAGGCTTCTAAAATCGCACCATTTAAAACGATTTATGTGTCTTGGAAGGGAACAAAACACAGATTTCTTTTTTAAAGCCTCTGTTTTTATTGGAATACATTATGGGAGGCCTCATTTGTTGCCCAGAATGCTCTTGGCCGGGGTGAAATTCAACCTTCCTGATGAGGCAGGCAGATTCTGCTCGCGCTGCTCCGCTTTGTCTTAGCGGGGCTCTCCTGGGACAACCTTCTGCAGAGGGCCTGGAGGTGGTTCAGCCGCTATAAATAGATCATTGCTGAATTCTTCTGTGAGCAGATTCTGAAGGCTGGGCCAAAGGATAAAGAGTTGTGCTGTTTTAGTTCTCTTTTAAGACTGACACACTCAGATTTCCCTGTTTGGCCTGAGTTTGTACTCGAAGCAGAGGCCAGGAAGATGAAATATCAGTGCCTCACTCTGTATTTATTTCTCCCTAATTGCGAGCCTATCGGTGAAATAATAGGGATTGACTTAATGATGGTGGCTCTGTAGGGCTGGTTGTGGTCCCTGGGGAGGCTTTCCCTCTCTTCCCATTCACCCCATTAGCTCCTCCTGTCGCAATATAGATCCTTACATGTACCGTATCAGGGGTACATGATGCACAGCTCCCTCGTTCATGGGAGGACTGATGCCATGTCTGTAAACTGCATTTTTCTAGGCTGCACAAAAAGAGCGTAGAAAAATATGAATAGTTATTTGAGGGCTCCCCAGCAGTTGAGCAGCAGAGTGGTATAAGGCGTATATTGTACTGAGCAGAGGCTTGGAAGTGACATTTCTAAAGCAGGGACCAGGGAGTTGAAAATCCTGCAAGTTAATTCCAGCAAAGTGGGAGAGCGAGTACAGTTACCTCTTCTTTCCCCCACTTTTTTTTTGTCAGGAGTATAGAATCATAGAATGGTTTGCGTTGGAAGGGACCTTAAAGACAATCCAGTCCCACCCCCTGCCCTGGGCAGGGACACCTCCCGCCAGACCAGGTTGCTCCAAGCCCCATCCAGCCTGGCCTTGAACCCCTCCAGGGATGGGGCAGCCACAGCTTCTCTGGGCAGCCTGTTCCAGTGTCTCACCACCCTCACAGCAAATTTCTTCTTGAGATCTGATCTAAATCTCCCCTCTTTCAGTTTAAAACCGTTCCCCCTCGTCCTATGGCTCCCCTCCCTGATCCAGAGTCCCTCCCCAATAAAGTAGAGGTGGTTCATGGAGGAGGGGAGTGGGTTGTAGAAACAGCCTGGGAGCTCTGGGTGTCCTACCCAAATCTTTCAATATTCGGTGGAGCTCTGTTCGGTGGAGATATTCTTCTCCTAGACCTGTCTGCCTTGGTTCAGCTGGTGAGCACAGCAGGGAAAGGAGGAAAAAAGTTCTCTGAGGCAGTTATTTTTCCAGTCAGGGAGGAGGGATGGAACACTGCTGGAGGAGAAAGAGAAGCAGAGCTGAGGTGTGCGGATGGGGACAGAGGGAAATGTGTAGAGGAGGATCGTAGAGAAAAGACCAGATGTGAAGAGGGAGGGAAGGGCTGTTATGAAATCTGGGGAAATCAGAATTAATTGCTGAGCAGAGCGGTGCAGAGGTGTACGGGTGGCTGGTTTGAGTGGACTTAAATCTTTGATTTAATGAGGTCTAGCGTACGTGGTGATGGGCCCAGGTGCTCTAAGATCACTGTGATGAAGGTCTGGAGAGACAGAAGGTCTGTTGTCAGAAGGTGCAAGTTACCGACACTTCAAATGGATGGCAGGGATTGAAAAGAATAATAAAATGTGTAAGTTACACCTATCGAGACCCTGTTTAGAGTCACTTGAATTTATCCTTTAACAAGTTCCAGACAGTGCCTTTCGTCCTTTTGGCAACACTTTAAATGTTCTGAGTCTCTGCTGAAGCGGGACCTGGTCCGTTGTTCCTGTTGCATCATTCTGCTCTGGCTCAGCCGGATCCTGCTTCTCGTAAAGCAACTTCCACAGTGTCTGTCTGAGGCTTCATTCTGTTGTATCCCTTGGACACCTCATCATCTGTGATTCCCACCAAAGGCCTGGAGATGCCTTTTGTTAACAGCTAAAAGAAAATTGCATTGGGAAAGCTGCTGATGTGGTTCCTTTCGCCCTTCAGAAGAAAATCCTGCAGAATGTGTAGTTATTGAGGCAGATCTCTGTTTAGAGCAAGGAAGATTTCTCAAGGTGCTGTTTAAGACTTCCTGGTTTGTGCTGCAAATTGTTAATCAGTCCATGACAGCATAAATAAAATTAAAGGGTTTAATTAAAACTAATGAATGAGTGAACGGAGGATACGCAGCATGTTCCACTTGCAGAGCGCTGGGGCTGTGAATAATTAAAATGTCACAAAGTAGGAGATGTCTTAGTAAAAAAATGTTGGAGCTGCAAAAAATAGAGGCCCCTGAACTTTGGTAGTTTGGGAAGGTTTTGCTCTCTAAATTGCTTGAAATTGGTTGATGTAAGTTAGGGGAAAGATACAAAAATATATGAAACGTTGATTTTTATTAGGATGGAGTTGAAGATGGAAGCCTGGTGCCAAACAAACCCTGCTGTATTTTGGATCGGTTTGTATGGCTGAGGATCTGACTGTGTTCATTCTATATTAATTCTAAACCCGTATCACCCACGGGATTAGTTTCTTCTTTTGACTCATCTGTGACTGTGTTCTTGCAGTGTAAACTTGTTATTACAGGCTATTACATTGTTGGTACTTGTTAATGTTCTATCTACTCAAAGCACAAGCGTTCTTTTGATTTAAACCCAAACCTGAACCGCAGCCTGAGCTGGATCTGCCTTTGGCTCAGGTTTGATGTATGTGACGTGATCAAATAACAGGCCAAGAACATCATTTTAGCCTGACTGTTTAAATAGATCCAGAGGGCACGAGGCGGGAGTTAGAAAGATGAGGTCAAGAATCACAGGGGGTTGGAAGGGACCTCTGGAGATCATCTAGTCCAACCCCCTGCCAGAGCAGGGTCACCCAGAGCAGGCTGGACAGGAACATGCCCAGGTGGGTTTGGAATGTCTCCAGAGACGGATACTTCACCATCTCTCTGGGCAGCCTGGTCCAGGGCTCTGCCACCCTCAAAATGACGAGGTTCCTTCTCATGTTCAGATAGAATTTCCCGTGTTCCAGCTTGTGCCCGTTGCCCCTTGTCCTGTCACCAGGGACCACTGGGAAGAGCCTGGCCCCATCCTTATGACACCTGCCCTTTAGATATTTATAAGCATTGATTATTATAAGAGGCTGATCAGACTGTTGTAAAATTTGAGATTACAGATCAGGCCCAGAATATCAGATCTAGGAACAACAGGAAAACATCTTCCATCTTGCTGCTTTACAGCCTCTTGCTATTCTCTGTGCCACAACGTGTTGGACACCACCCCTCTGTGACCCATTCTGAGGCAGGAGTTCTCCTTCTCCTCAGCTCTGGACTTTCACCCAGATCTGACCCCGTAAGATCTTCTGAGGCAAGGAGCCCGTTGGAGGATGAAATGGGATCTGGATAAATGTCCTGGCTACTGACATCATTGATGAAATAGTACTGGCCCCGCAGACTGCTTTCGGTGACGTAGTGACCCAAGGTGAGCCTCAGTGAGGGACTTTACTCAGCGTAGGGGTTTAACTCCACATGCTGGGAGGTTGGAAAGGTAATGGCCTCTAGAGACACTTGATGGAGGCCATGATCTAATGGTAGGCAGTATTGGATGCAAGTTAGAGTAGGGTGAAAAGGTGAAGATCATTGATGAGGTAAGTGGCTATTCTGTTGTACAGTCCCAGCTCTGTATCATGTGATTTCTTAAGATGGTTGAATAAATAAATTTACCTTGAGAATTTCCACCCATTTAGCCTGGTAGGTTAAGACCAGAAGAACAGTGCAACTTCCAAATGGCACCGTGGAGTCTTCCGTGTCCAGGCTGGATATACAAAGCCGGACTGCTAACGATATCCACAATATATTCCCTCTCAATGCTTGGCTGTCTGTTTTGCAGAAGATCAGACTAGATTATAATAATGGTCCCTCTGAGCCTTGAACATTTATAAAGGAATGAGTAGACTTTGCCAGGAACTCAAGTGATTTCTTAACGTTACATTAAATAGCGTTTAACAGTATGGCATAACCTTAATGTATTTGCCGTTGGGTTAATGCTTCGGTGTTATGAATAGTGTGGAAAAAAGGTGTCTCAAAAATGCTTTTCTCTCAGAAGAAGAGACTTTTGAAGAATACGGAGGTTTTATGCTTGAAGTTTTCTGTTTCCATGTATGTTTTTGGCTTATTTTGGTCAAAAAATTCAAATATTTTGGAAGCAAAATATTGAGAATCTACCTAAGAAACAACATAATTCTCCCTGGACCTCATTTTGGATGTGTTTGAGTTGGGGGAAGTTATACTGAAGAAAATGTGGGCCTTTCAGTATGCTACAAATCCCAAATATCTATACATTTTCAAAGCAGACTAGACTTTCTGGCTCACCCTACAGCACTAGGGGCTTGGTTACCCAGAAAAAATAATAATTAATAACCAATAATTGGAGTTAATTAGGTATGGTCAATTCCTCACATAAATTATACTGATTTATGTGAATTCTTAGACTTTAATGGCTGCATTAATAATTAACTGCGAATTAAAAATAATCACAAGCGTGATTGAGAAAATATCTTCCCACTGGTTACTTTGTGACTCGGCTTCAATTAAAGCGTTGGGTCCTCTTTTCCAATCAGCCAGGGCTCGTCTGCTGCTCCTGGTGACATCACTGTGAATCTGGGGCGAGGTTCTTGTGAACCTCATGGCGTGACTCCAGATTTACACGGATCTAGCCCCAGGCGAAACAGAGTCCATCGACCAAAGCATTCCCTTATCTTCAAAGGGAATTGGTTTCATCTGTAATAAAATATCTCGGGGCAGCCGAGGCTAAGCCCGGTTATTTGGCTTCACTGAGGCTCTTTGTGCGAATGAATCTTTTTAGATTTGAGCCTCGAAGGTTGGAATCCATAAGCAGCTTTCCAGAGGCTTCTCTGGAACAGACGCAGGCTGGGTAGAGCCTCTGCTAAGAGGCTTTTCATTCCAGCGAGATGCCGTTAAGGTCGCAAAAATCTGTTGGGCTTTTCGTAAGCACACATGTGAAAACTTACATTTCCTAAATTCCAGAAGCTGTCAGATACGCTGACAAGGTAGCTAGAAAGGGGAAGGGATGAGGTGTTTGCAGCTCTGGTCTGGTTTTGCGAGGGATAGTTCTGGGATAGCTATATTCTCTGGGTGTATACAGCAGCACAAGATTTTTTTTCCAAATGTGGGTCAATCGGTTACTTCGTTAGTTTATTTTCTTAGTTACCTGTGAAGTTGTTGAGCTCCATGATCTGAAAGGTCCCTTCCAACTGAGACAATTCTATGATTCCAGGTGATCAAAAGCCAAAACTTCGGATCGAAATTCCTCAGTGAATAATCCCATGTTTTTAACTTGTTTTACTCAGTTTAATGCTTGCTACATGGTAGGGTCCGCGGTGTATAATTCTAGGATGTAAGAGCTCTGGTTTGTGTTTTGCCACTTGGTTAGGCAAGTTACTCATCACCTTTGTTTAGGTATAAATAAAAGGTATTTCTGGTGTTTCCCTTCCGGGCACATAGTAGGAACTGTGAGCCAGTAAGTTCTGCATTAAAATATATCCGTTTGCTCGGTCCATTGGCACACCTCTTCCCCATTCCTACATCTTGCTGCAAGAATAATATAAAGTAGCTCCAGGATGGGTTTACAGAGCCCAATATTTTTATCTGATGGGTTATTTGCAGCCTTTCTACGTAAGGGAATGGTGGCATTGTGCAGCTTTTCCTGGTTGATAGTCCTGGAACTACCTGGTTTACTGTGCCTCAGTATCACTGCTGTTCAGCATGTGTAGGGAACACAGTGCTCCCAGAACTGCTGGATGGACTGGATGGAATGACTGGGGAGAAGGTGTCCAGGGGCAGGCTGCTGACACCAACGTGACTTGGCAGCGTTCAGTTTGCTTTCAAGTTGCTCCAAGGAGTGATCCTAAGGAATTGTCCTAGAGAAGTCCACAAGAGGAGCAGGCTGATCCAGCTGAGCTCTGAGCTCCTGCATCAAAAGCTTGCAAGAACTTTTTCAACATATCCATGAATAGCCATGTAGGGAAGAGGGTGTTTTTCCTCTGATTGCATGGGATCCACCCTAGACATCTCACTGTTATGAAAAGCTTTGTGTTCTCTGAATGTTTTGGATGAAGATACACTGCTTCATGGTCATTCTTCCTGTAGAGAAGCTGGGGACAGCTTTCACTTATACCCAGAAGTAGTATGACAACATTAAAAACAAAGTTCAGATTAAATATCAAAGAACTTAATGATAGCTACATTTATTACAATTAAGGCAGCCCAAAGAAACATCAGAAGCCCCGTAGCATGGGACACGTACAACTATCATATAACCAAACCTGGGAGAGTACTGCGTGAGGAGTAATCTTTGATTTTTGTATCTGGATGATGAAGAAAAGGAACCATAAGGATAGTCAGAGATTGGGGCCCAGAGGGGCTCAGAAATCTCCGTCCCTAGTATGCGGTTGGTATTGCCCTTGTAGCATCTTGTTTATCGCTGTTTGTAATATTTGTCTGATTTTAGAGGGTTTATGCCAGCAGGCCGTAGAGTCCTGAATGAGCTGTGAGTCAACTCCAGTAACTAGGGTAGGATCAAAACCTAATTCTATAAAGAAAAGCTCTTAAAAAGGACAGGAGACCAAAGGCAGCATTAATAGAGGCTTCCAGTGTACACCTCCGATTGCACGTCAGAGAGTTGTCAGGACCCCCGGTACAATTTACACCGCGTCAAAAACACAAACCTCAGCAAGTCCAGAAAGTGAAAGCAATTTTGGAATGATCTGTGTGCGCGAGAGCAATTCCCTCCACAAACTAATGCTTTTTACACAAATGATTATAAATAGAAGCCAAAATTTTGTCAGACCAATAGTGCAAACTTAACATATTGGCCCCTTGGTGTCATTTGAAGAAAATTAATGCAGAGGGCCAAAGAGACGGAGTCTGCAATATGTAATGCTCCGGAGACATCGCTGAGATTTTGTTCCTAGTGTAGCAGAAATAAATGCTCTTGGCAAGTCAGAGGGGAGAAATGAGACATGTGCATAAGTAAGATTAATCAGTAAAGCCATTGTCTATCTCATGAGTCATATCTGACATCAAAAAGGCCAAGGTTGTTGCATGTTAAATTTGTGCTACTACAGGAAAGGAAAAACAACAGGGAACCTGCTGTGCAAATTGTGCGATGGATTTGGGGAACGTGGAAGCACTAGTGAGAAGGGGGCAGGGGAAGAAAGAGGGGGGGCTTCTCTTTCTTCTCTCAATAGTGAATTCTTCTCTCAAGTGTGGAATCGTCGCCCGAGCAAAATCGGTGACAATGCTCCCGTGGCTCTGCCCGGGGTTTGTGCATACTGGGTTGCTGTGGAAGGGATGAATTCCTCAGACTTTACTCAGGTAAACTCTCAGAGAACGAAGCGGGAGTCACAACTGGCCAAAGAGCCTGATTCTCCCTGCTGAGAATGCCAGATCTGTTAAATCTGATTTAACTGGGGCAATATTTCCTCAGTGAGGGTCAAGTAGGCTTTTCCTATATTTTGGTGAGCTACCACAGAGCGATGGAATAATGGGGAACAGGGAGGAAAGAAGTGGCCCACCAGAGTGTCCAGGTGTGGCCCCAGGTTGGAAGGGACCTTTCAGATCACCCAGTCCAACCATCAACCTAACTCTGATAAAAACCATCACCAAAACATGTCCCTCAGCACCACGTCTGCCTGGCTTTTAAATACCTTCAGGGATGGTGACTCTACCACTTCCCTGGGCAGCCCATTCCAAGGCTTAATAACCCTTTCAGTGTAAAAATTTTTCCTAATATCCAATCTAAACCTTCCGTGGCACAACTTGAGGCTGTTTCCTCTTGTCCATTGCCTGTTCTTTGGGAGAAGAGACTGACCCCCCCTGGCTACACCCTCCTTTCAGGGAGTTGTAGAGAGTGAGAAGGTCTCCCCTCAGCCTCCTTTTCTCCAGGCTGAACACCCCCAGCTCCCTCAGCCGCTCCTCACAAGACTTGTGCCCCAGACCCCTCACCAGCTCCGTTGCCCTTCTCTGGACACGCTCCAGCACCTCAATGTCTTTCCTGTTGTGAGCGGCCCAAAACTGGACACAGCTCTCGAGGTGGGGCCTCACCACTGCCCAGTCTCACTTCTCTAGTCCTACTGGCCACACCAGGGAACAACCAATTCTACTACTAAAGACTGAAGCAGAGAAGGCATTAAGTACCTCAGCCTTCTCCTCTCTTGCACGCTCAGCAGTGATGGCTTGGTGTGTCCTGCTTTGCCTCCCTCTGCAGCAAACCAGTCTTCCGGCTGTCTGCCCTTTCTGCGAGGACAGGGAGGTGTGGAAGGAGAGTTACTGGGTTTCTGTAGCATTGTTCTCAGTTTTACTCCTAGATTTCCTGGCACGGTTGAAGTTTGTGGTGCATTGGGCATGGTTTTGCTCTGCATCAAAGACAGGTCCAGGAGAAAGCACCTCAGGAGAACCAAGAGCTGTTCTTTCAGGACATGAACTGGAGATACCTGGTCTTGCTTTTGTAGAGAAGGGTGCGTTGAAGCGGGGCAGACACAAACCCTCTTTATGTGTTTAGCGCTCTTTTCCTGCTGGTCCCTTCCCCAGTGCTTACTTTCAAAGCTCGGTGGACCTGTCAGGCACAAGCCACCCTCGCCATGAGCGAGGGAAGGGGGCAGTGCTTTCAGTACAGCAGAGATGAGTGTTGGTTGTTGGAAGGACTGCACCTCCTCTTGGAGAATCACATTTCCAGCCTCTGCCCAGGCCATGCAGCTCAGGGGTGGTCCCACAAGGGCCAGAGCCTTCAAGGCACAATCTGGCTCTACCAGTTTTGTGATGTTGGTTGTCTGAGCTGGTTCCCCCAGGACTGAAACGAGAGACCTCCTGTGCTGAAAGCACTTGGGTCTGCCCAAGCTGAGCTAAAGTGAGCTCTGTAATTAAGGTTTATAATGGACTTAGACCCTTGGGGAAATGACCACCGGGCTCAGGAGCGGGGTGAACAAAGACTGGCCAAAGAGGCCTGTAGGAAAGGGCCACACCGGTGCCAACTGGTGGGAATCCTGGGCACCAGGGCAGGAAGGTGGATGAATTGAGGTCCCCATTTCATTTCCATGGCAGGACTTGGTACGGAAAGCCCTGTGGAAAAGCATTTGTTGCTACAGTGTCGAAATGAAGCTGTTAAGCTGGAATTTTGCCTTGTTCTCTGTGTTAAAAATTCTGTCCTGCTCTGTAGGACAACTTTTTCCCCTTTTATTCAAGTCCTTTTTTCACTTTCCAGTTTCCCCAGAACAGGAAAACCAAGTGGTACCCGAATACAGTTTAGGAAATCAACCGCTGCGCAGGCAAAATAGGACTCAGTAGAATAAGATCAGAAGGGGAAAAGGTGCCCTGGTTGTGCCACAAACTCATCCGTTGTGAAGTGTTTCCAAAGGGCTGTGGATGCTGATGCCAACAGGGAAGAAGCCATCATCCACGGGATTCTGTGGGACGGGGAATGGGTGGGAGGTGCAGCGGGGCTGGGTGATTTTGTATTAGGTATCTTAAATAGAAAGTGCAGACAAGAGGGACTGGTGGCCAAATACATTGCTGGCTAAAAGGTGTGAAGATGGAGTTAAAGGTGAGGTTGTGTATCAGTCATTTAAAGGTTAAAAATCATGTTGTAATTAGCCGTGCAGTCCCAGGAACTTCTGAATACAGATTACAGTGGCAAGACAATCTGTCATGGTAAGAACGTGCAATTAAAGCTTTTTTCTGCTTTCAAGTGATGAGGATGAAAACCCAATAAAGGTGACAGACCTAGCTTGAAAAATCACTCTCCTCCAGCTAAGCTGTCCTGCAGTTTATGTCTTTGGCATAAAGACAAAAAGCTTTTATGTCTGTGTAGAGCCACTGCGTGCTCCTCGGATGCAGGGAGGGAAGGAACGGATGAGCCTAAGTGGCGATAAACTTGTCTGCTTCTGGAGTCCCAGCACAGAGCAAGTGCCTTGGGACAAAGCGCTCGCCCTGCGTTAGAGAGCTTCGGTGATTTGTGCCTCCCTGCTTTCTGGTCCAGCTTTGCATTGTCTCACGGCAGAGTCATCCTCTGCTCTGCAGCTGTCATAACACTTGCAAACCACCCACTCTTCACAGGAGCAATTACATGAAACCCAACCCCTGGCCGTATGTGCAAGCTGATCTCTCCCACCGCCCTCCTTCGGGCTCCAGAATCCCTTTGTTTTCCAGCGCCGTCACCTCTCTGGCAATCACAGCAGACCAGCTTCATTATTTTCCAATTTGTGCTCCGGGGCTGTGAGACCTCAGACCTGCTGGCCTTCTCCCGAGGGAATTCCACTTAGGCAGCTCAGAGAGGGTGCTGTCTGCTGGAGCTTCCCTCCCCTGCCTCTTCTGGAGTCACTCACCGCCTGATTTATCTTTCTCCTCATTGTATCAAGCTATTTGCCGGCCGTAATCTTTGCTTCTGATTTAATTGTCCCCTCTCTCCTCGGCAGCAGAACTTTGCCGTAGAGCTTAGCTTATCGCTGCTGATTTATTTGAGCACTTGTTGCCGTTTACCAGGGCCCTCCTTTCCACTTCTGTGCTGCCGCATCAGTTGCTGTGTCCCGGGCCAGTGTGAATGGAAAGGGAAGAGCTGGGACAAAAGAAGACCCTCCCATGAAGTGTCGTTAGATTTATATTCTTTCATCCTGCGCTTTTTGATCAGGAAATTTGCTATGGTGGGCAGATCTTTCCAGAGATGTTGGGGCTACGGTTGTTGCCATTTTTAAGTTTACTTTCTCAGCCAGTGTTTGATTCGAGCGGAGATGTTGTGATTGGGATTGGGATTTTGGTTGCTCTGAAGTTTGATGTTTGTATCCACTCAGTATTTAGCTATGAACTGCCTCCCACCCACCCCCAGCCCCACTAACAGATGTCTTTCTAGAAAAAATACGTATCCTGTTTGACCGGAACAGCTTTTCTGTTTCTCAGGAAACACAGACCATACTGGCTGTTTAATTCACTGATAGCGCTGGTAGTTTAGTTTAATTATCACTGATAACTTTTATTTATCCAACTTTACTCTGTACAGCTGCTGCATAAAGTCTCTGGAAAACTGCTGGAGCTGTAAATGCTCCAGAGACCCACATGTGATGGAGATGGTCCCTCTTGTGAGTGACCGCTGGGGCGGTTCAGAGCCTTCCTGATGGCCAGGCAGGATCTGAACCACTGGTGTCACTCAGGTTACCTGCCCCAGTGCCTTTGCTGGAGGACTCTGCTCCTCTCCTAGCTCTGTACCACAGCCAGGTCCTTCTGACCTTGCTGGAGGTGGACACCGAGCTAGACCTTCCAACCTATTTGACTTCTAAGGAGCTCTTCCAGGAGAGCACCAGAACCACGGAGTATGGTGGTGACCTGCGTTGTTGGACCTGCCCTGGGCCAGCCTCCCTGGGGACAAGGACAGCGTTAACTTAATTTTTATGCCTCCATGGTGTTCCTAATGAACGTAAATTGCAATTAGGCAAAATGTAGTGAAAAGCTACTTAAGATTTCTTTCCTGCTTCTCTGGCCAAAAGCATTAGCCAGCTCTAATAAAAGTCTTCTCCAGGGAGTTGTGTTTTGCAGTTAAAAGTAGGATTTTTAGGCCAACCCTTGAAATCTAAATTTAGGCATCTAAATAGAGATAGCCTAAAGGTAAGAGCAGCTTGGGGCAGGAACCCTCAGAAACAGAATTCTGCGGTCAAATACACAGTTTCTGGACAAGCCAGCCACCTGTGGGGCTGTTGATGGAGTGTCACAAAAATACGGGTGCTGATGTAGGCAGGTCCTCTCCTGCCCCTTCTGTACCGAGACACAGGGGAAAAAGCTGTTGTGTGTGATGTACTTTAACTTTAGGCTGATGCATTTTCTCAGCTCCATCCAGACGCAATGGCCAGGTGCCAGTTTGACATTGGTTTCTCGGGCCTGGGATGCTGCTGTTCTGCGGGATGGACCTTAGGGTGAGGTGTTGGTGATTGTCTAAACTCGGGATCAGAAAACACCAGTAGCTTGGTTATGCCATGAAGTCACCAAACCTAGAGGTCGTTGGCAGGGAGGAAAATGACATTGAAATAAAGCACTGGGACCGCCTGGACTGTCCTCCCCTCAGGAGCTGGCTCTTGGATCACGTATGTTCAAGCCAGAAATTTCTGCCCTAAAAGAGCTGCTCCTGTGTGGGGTCTCTGGTTGTGTAGTGAGTCGTCCCGGTGTCCTCCCGCTCCCCGCAGGGCTGTATGGCAACTGGGCATGCCCTACTGGGCATTGCTGGGGGAACTGCCGGTGGGAGGTCCAGCCTTCAGCCGTGGTATGTTTGAGTTATAGAAAGGAAAAAAATAGCAATACAGTGATTTTTTCTGGCCAATAGATGGTGCTCTCCGGCTGATTTTGTGTCTTGAGGGGGAGTTTGGTAACAGTTTGAAGGAAGCCCTTTTGTACTGTTGACTCCAGTGAGTTTTTTCTGGACCGGGTTGAACTGCCCAATTATGAAACTCTCTTCGGAGTGGACCTGGCCTAATTGACTAGGCAGAGGTTTTTTTTTTTTTTTTTTCCCATTTGCAATTAAGATTTTATTTTAACCTAAACAATGGTTAAGTAACAAAAACCGTCGTCCCCCATGTACAGTGTGCTGCTGGAAGCTGGACAGCTTATGGCTCTTTAAGTTGCACAATAATGACCTCGTACCAAATAGGAACAGAGCATGTTCTTAAACATACCATCAAGTAGGACCAGAGCATGTTCTTAAACTCCCTGAAGCCTTAAATAATCAGATTGTGACAAATGAATACAACCAGGTGGTAAGTAAATCAGAGCAGAACAGTCCTTCCTGGCACTGTATTGGAGGTGGAGGTTCACAGCTGATTTAAGCTAATTGGCAGCTGTGCTGTGGGTCAACAGGGGGCTGTTGTGTCCCCTCTCTGCTGCCGCTGGGTATTTGGCCACTGTGGCCGCTGGATGAGGTGGATCAGGTAAATGCAGACTTGGTAGATCATCAAGCCGGTCCAGTCTGTCCCACAGCCACTCAGCTGTCTGGCCTAAGGAAAACAGGAGTATTTTTGCTACTGTATTCTCCTGGTTTTTTTTTTCCATCAGCAGCCCGGGCTTACACTGCTCTTACGCAACTGCTCCTCAGTTTTACCTCATTTTATGAAGTCTTCTCTGACAGAATTTTGGTTAACACACTTTTGTTGAGAGGCAACGTGTGTGTCTCCTTGTTCTTGCTCCTGGCTGTCACCCATCCCCTTTCTTCCGCCAGCTCTGCTGTTGTTTGGGTCCATCTGAGACCTGATTCAGTTCACTGATGTGGGTGAAAATTATCAGTGGAGAGGGTCAGCAAGACCCTTTCCTTCTTTCAGCAGCAGTGAGCCCAGAGATCAGCTTATTTTGCTGAGGGAACTGCAGCTGGAGCCTTCAGGAGCCTGATGTGGCTTGTGCTGAGGTCGACAGCAAAGTTGCTCCTGATGTGGATGCTGCAGGGGCAGCCTCCGGGCTCCGCTCTTGCACGTGGTTATACGGAACGGCCCAGGCATAGGTTTTGTGCCTCCTTGGAGTTCAGCGTACCAATCTGTGCTTCAAATAGCTACCTGTTGCCTGCATACGTCACCCTTAGGAAAGCAATATGCTAAAGGACTTCCAGCTGCTTACAGGGAGGCAGTATATCACCGGGGAGAGATGCGCTGCATCAAAGACAATGCTCCATAAATGCTACAGCTGAGATTAACTTCCCAACTGTCTCTTGATTTACTTAGAATCATGGGCACGTGAGCTGCAACTTCCTTCCTTTGCTCTTCCTTGTCAGCAGGACCTGTTTAATGCAAAGCTAGGAGGTATGACGGGATGTCTCTTCATGCTTTGTTGGTGGTTTGTGTGAGCCTCTCTGTTGGAGGTGTGGAGCACATCCTCCCTCGTTAGCTCAAGAGAAAGCATCCAATGTGTTCAAGCTGGCAGGAGTTTCTTATTAACTCCCCTTCCCCCCAAAGTGTTATCACAACGATCTAATGCGTTTTTATGGGTATGAAATCTTCCCCTGATTACCGAGCTGAAGGGAACATGAGAGCAATTTGTTCCGGTTAATAACCAGGAGGCTTAACTTGAAATGAGTTGGAATGAAAGCAAGTGTAAAGCAGATGCGGAGAGAACAGAGTTGCAGTCTATTGAAGAAGTGCTTGAGGTTTCTTGTGCACATTTTTCTTCAAAACGAATAATAACACGTTGAGAGTGCAGGCTGAACCCATGGCGCTTTGTCCTTCCACCGTGGAAGCAGTTACCTGCTGCTGACAACAGGGAAAAGCCCTGCTTTGAGCAGCATGTGTGGGAGCAAATGAAGATGGTGGGGTTGCACCATCGTAACTCTGGAACGGGCTTCTCTAGTGGATATTTTGAAGGTGCCAGATGAGAATAGATTGTTGCTTTATATTATTTTTTTTTACCTCAATGGCCAATGATGAAAGTTCTCAAGACTATCTTGGGTTTTGCAAGACATTGATTCTGGTTCTTATGGCCTGTGTCAACCGATAAACTCAGAGGAGGCACGTGGATTTATACCTTACTTTCCATCTGTCTGCAAAAGTAATAGATTAAAATGAAAACAAAATGTTTCTCTTGGCTTTTTTTTGTTGTTGTTTTTTTTTCCTCTAAGATCTTGTCTACTTGTTTTCGTGCCTAGAAGGTTTGCATCCACCTGATTCCCTGGTGATGTCCTAGAAGTAACTGGAATGATTCAAGGACCAAGAATACAAGTTTATGGAGGTGAAGAGGGGAATTGTCTACACTGTCAGGTCTTGCTTGCATTATGATTTCCATGTTAGGGAGCATCAGTCACACGTCCGGAAAGACTCTCAAGCACAGGGCCTTGCTGGTGGCAAACCCTGCTCTTAGCGCACGTTAATGGTCCCGTTGACTGTAGCTGCGGATTGCTCCGAGGCACAAGGATATTCGCTAGATTCAACAGAGTTTACAGATCATCTGCTCAGAGGCAGATGTTAGCGACCGCGCGTAGACCCAGAAGCTGGATGGTGTTGACAGCTGACTTGGTGTTGCCTCTAACAGCAGCGTTTTCCTAAGTATCGGGTCGGCGCCAGGAGGGGAACCCCAGCTCTGGTTGTCTTCGCAGCACATGTGACCAGTGCTTAGCTCTGTGTATTTTTGCTGTTACCGTACAAGTTCCCTGGTGCTGCTGTTCTTTGTCAGAGAGCTTAATACATCCCAGAGCACACCCCATCAGCATCTGAGTCCTGGAGGCTGTGTATCCACTTTGCAGTGTTTATTTCTCTGAGGCTGAGTGGGTGGTAGCCATAAGAAAGAGGCTACACTAAAAGCAGGGTGGTTTTGTTTTTCTCTGACATGCTTCTTCCTCATCTCTTATTCAACAGAGTCTAAAAGCTCCTCTCACTGGGAGATAGTTGTGAGGCATGGGGCCACATCCATCTTTTCATAAACCTCAGGCTTGACAGAACTTCTGCATGATGGCTCACACAGTCAGGCCAAGGAGGCTACACAACTCTACCTTCCAGAAAGTAGCAAATAAATATAAGCAACAGCAGCAGATGCTTTAAGATCGGCATTTTGCTTTCTGCCATCTCCTCTTCATTAAGGGTAACGTCGTAGCTACTTGTCTTGCCAGCCCAACTATAGTTGGCCCTGGTGAGATCTAGCCAGCCTAGATCATCCCTGGTCTCCACGGACTCTGCCAGCTCAGATCCTGAGTCAACCCACAAGGATTTATTGCCACCAACAGATTCAGGCATTTTGTTTAATCATCAAGATTTTTTACTATCCAGGTGGGAATGGCCAGAATTACGTGGCTGCTATAGATCATCTATCTGCCAATTATTTGGGTGAATTATAGATATTAGCAGGCCTGCAAGACCAGTGGTGAAGCAGAGCTTGCTTTCTTCCAGCTCATTAAGCCGTTTAGCGTTGCATTACTCTCCAGTTCACCTCAGATACGTAATAATCTGGCCATCTCCGTTTGTCAAGGGCTGAACCTTTACTGAAACACAAATCAACCATGGCTTAGTCGTCATTAGAGGTACGGGCTATTACGTTTATTTAACAGAAGGAACATAAATCTAGGTAGTGCTGTGGGAAAGCAACTTTTATGGTAAGGCCACCTTCTACTCTACACTTGGTTAAAGCAGTGGCTCAAGAAATAGGCATCAAGCAGGAGGAATTGATTGTTCCTCAGATCCTGAGAAGTCCCAGCTGCTCCAGGTGAGGCCATGAGTAGAAGTGTGATCTTTTTGCTTGTGCAGTGGCCCTTTCCCCTGCTCCCTGTGTAGCAAGGGACATCTCTGTGGATGCAGAGACAGGGAAGGTAGGAAGCAAAGCAGACACGGCAATCTACGGACAATCTGCGTGGCGAGGGACGCTTTTTCTGCAGTGTGTGGTAATGGCTGGTGAATGATCCGTGCTGTAGAAGTGGTTCCTTTCAGAAAGCTTAACGGATCACAGATTCTGCAGCGGTCCTGAAGATTTGTTTCCTGAAATTATATTTTTCCCACTTTGCCCACCCACTCTTTGGGAAAGAGTTTGTAATATTGTTGAGAAGCTGCCCACAGACGTAGGAAATTCAATCTGTTGGTGGGACGTGCCTATTCTGATAAGGATGGCCTTGCTAGAACTTTATTCAGTAGGATACTGAATAGGTACCACAGTGGATCTGCTGACCCTGCTCCTTGGCCTGAAAGCCAGAGTCAGAGTTGGATCACTATGAAATTTTTGGCTCAAGCTCAGCTTTTCTTTTTCTTTTCTAAAAAGGAATCGGGTCATTGTTCAGGAGACAGTGGCTACGTCACCAGCCCTGACCACCTATATTCAGTGCAGCACCCACGGAAAGCGTTGCCTGATCTAGCCCCACTGTGACTGAGAAAGAAATAATGTAGAGAGACATTTTTAAGTACAGAATGTGATGTTTCATATGTTTCAAACTGCTGTTTTTCTGGTACAGCAGCAATACTCTGTAGGGACAAGTAAGCCGTGTAAATTTTAAGTAAGATTAATCAACGCCCTTTGCTTCTACTCGCTGAGCCATTCTTCACCTTCAGAAACACCATGCGGTTGTAATCTGCTCCTCAAGTTCATCCCACAGTTGGTCCACAACAAGTCCCCAAACCTGCAGTACATCATTAGCTCTGGCAGCGTGTGGGTAAATATCCTCTGGGAAACTAAAGCTGAAGAAAATGCCTGGTGTTTTTGTTGCTGGGGGAACCAGAGCGGTGTTTAATCTTCCGTTTCCTCCACGGAGAAGTGGTCAGCTGTGACCCAACGTTATTGTCATCTGGAAGATGTGAAAATGTTTACTAAGTCTGGTGTTGGAACTGGGAGTGAAAGGGATGTGATGCAAACTGGATCTTCTCGGGTTAAGCTTGAGCAGAGTTAAGACAACTGAACTGGAGATCCTAGATCAGAGGGTGCTGGATGGGAACGTAGCTCTTTTCTGCAAATGCCTTCTTGATGTCTACAGTTTGACCTCTGGGAGAGGACCTTGGCTAAGGTGTGAACATAGAACAACATCAGAAAGGCCTGGCAGGCCTGGCATAAATGGTGGTGGGGTGTTGGTAGTATGGTTTCTTCCCTTTCCGCCACTGGGACGGGTCTCCTGAATGGTTTAACTTCACAATATGATGTTTGACAAAAAAAAAAAAAAAAAGAGATGGTTTTGAGTGAGAAGGCAAGACAACATTTAGGCCTAGGTCTTCTAAACCAGCGGTTGTTTCTGTTGCCACTAGTTATGTTTGCAGGTGCCGAGGCTCTGGGCAACCACTCAAGACTTAACGGAGGCTGCAGAGGTCAGAAGCCGTTGGGAAAGCTCGGAGGCTGCCCTGGGTGGTGGGGCGAGACCCAGGCGTGCACAGGCTCACGCACACACGCTGGCCGGCACCGTACAGTGTTTCCCAAAGGGCTGGGCAAAAAATAACTTGAAAAAGGAAATGGTGTTGTTGAGAGTATTTTCAGAATGCAAAATAAACTCTGGTCCAAGAAAAGGTATTACTTTGGAAGGAAGCCAGAAAGCAAATAAAGCCGTGACCTGCAATGACCACGGCTTCTCTCTTCTGATCCCGGCTGGCTTCTGGCCTCCTCGGGGAGTGCGGTATGGATTAAAGAGAAGGCCAGCAGCTTCTGTTCTTATTTATCTCTAGAGTGAGAAGATCAGACTGTCAGGGTACTGGGCTTGACCGGAGCCTTGGCTTGGTGAATGGAGAGCCTGGCAAAAAAAAAATCCCAGCCTGCACTTAAAGGCTTCCTTGTGAAGGGGAGGAGGAGGAGGAGGAGGAATGCTGCAGGAAAATGTGCTCACTGGACAAGAGCAAACTTGTAAGATCCATCTCTTCTCCAAATACAAAGTCACTGTAGTCATTCAAGGATTGGGATATTCTAGTAAATTCCTGGTTTCAGCTGGGAAAGAGTTAATTTTCTTTCTAGTGATTGCTGTGAAAGGAATGTCAATAATACCCCTATTGTTGCTAAGTGATGTTTACACTATTCAAGGACTTTATTCAGCTTTCCCTAGAAGCACAGACAGAAGGAATGAATGGCCAATGAGATATTCCATACCATAGACGTCATGCTCAGCGTATAGCATATATGTGTATATCTGTAGTTAGAAAGGCTGGTGGAAATACTTCTAAAGAGTATGAAATAGTTGTTTTGATAAGACACCTTTAAAAAAAAAAATCTCAACACGAGCAATTTCGCCTCAATGGGTCAGGCAGAGTGTTTTGTTATCTGCGTCCTGGGAGCGAATGACTTTTCAGAGCCCTGACAAACAGCGCACACCCAATTTTATTGGAACTAATTAGCCGCCAATGGAGGAGTGCGGTTCAGAATGATGTATTCCTCTCCCTGCGCCCGAAGAGCTGCCCCTCGCTTCACATCTGTGTCTGATTACGCCTCTTGAACTTTCAGGCAGCTGTCTTACAGGTTCATTTTCTGTAGGAACTCAGGAAATTACTCAGGAAAGCCACTGACACTACCTACCACTTACTGCCAGATCTCTTTCACTCCCCACGTGAAGAAGCCTATTACCGGGAACCGCTGGCACGCACCACGGTGGATGGCAGCCCAGCAATTAGAGTGGAATTTGTAAAGAATGATTGCAATAGTCCCTAAATGTTACCAATTGATGCATATTCTCATGGCTTACGGAGCCCTCCCCAAAGACTATGGCCCTCCCCTCCCACCGACAAATAATAAGGGATTCTACAAATTGCATTGGGATCACAATGGCATTGATTAGGTGGAAGGGAGATAATATATGGAGGAGGATGTAAAGTGATACTTGCTTGCAGGTCATTAGGACAGCGAGGGACTTGATTGTTGCAATATTGACTCAAAATGTTGGCATTGGTTTTTGCTGCACGGAGCAGCCTTCGAAGTACTGCGAAAAAATGCCTCTTTCACTTTTTATTCCATTTTAATCTAGAAAAAGATAAGTGACTTGGAACAACTGAAACTTGTTCCTTGTCTGGTTATTTTCCTGATAAAAAAGAATTAAAGGACAAAAGGCGATTTCTTAAGTGCCTTGCCAACAGCTAGACAGTAATTGCTTCCAAAGGGCATGCAGCCCACCAGTGTTCACCTGAATGAGAACTTAGGGCTGCGGGTGATGTTGGTTGACTCCTCCCTTTAATTCTCAACATACTGTTTTGGGCTATGATCTCATCAGATCTCAATGTGAAGCAAGAGTCAATCATGCCAAACCTTGGATAGGAAGCAGACAAGAGCAGGTGTTTCAGGAAATGGTGTTGGTTTATTGAGATATTTTATTTATTAAATCAGCGTCCCAGCAAAGTTCTACAGTCACTATGCTACTGAAGTTGCTTTGGTGCCAATATAAACACCAAAGTCATAGAATCATAGACTCATAGAATTGCCCAGGTTGGAAGGGACCTTTCAGATGGTCTAGTCCAACCATCAAGCTAACACTGACAAAAACCAGCACTAAACTATATCTCTAAGCACCACGTCTACCCGTCTTTTAAATACCTCCAGGGATGGTGACTCCACCCCTTCCCTGGGCAGCTTCTTCCAATGCTTGATAACCCTTTCAGTGTAAAAATTTTTCCTAGTATCCCTGTTGGGGTGTAAGTAAAGGGAGAGCCATCTGCGAAAGAGAAGAATTCATGGACCCAGTAACAGTCATCTGGCTTTTAAAGCTTTCCAAGATTTCCTGGAAGCGAGTAAGCTGTAATCAACCAACTCTGAGCATTGGACAAATGCACAGCAGTGTTTGGGTTGGTTTTTTTTTTCCCCTTTTCTTTTCTTTTAATTTAAAAATTATTCGTTGGAGAGATAGACTAAATTAAATCAAATTGCCAAAAGACCACAGGGGACCTCTAAGAGGCCTTTTTAAAACTGAGTATATGCAGCTTTAGCTCCCATTGGTCGGGTGACTTTGGAGTCTTTAATCTTTGTTGCTGTTTATTTTTCATAGCTGTCGCTCTCTGTAATTCTAATTATTGGTTTTGTTAGTGGAGTCATGAGCCTCTGTTGGCTCAGAGGCTGATGCTTGGGAACCTTAAGTTGACTGGCTGAGTCATGACAAGTGCATATCACTCCAGTCTCCACAAACTCCTCTGCAGGATTTGAAACAGCCTTGACAATTCCTTGGCCAGCTGAAAAAGAGACAGTACCAAAATTAATAAAATGTGTTCCAGTAAAGCAATTTCCGTTGCCTTTCCCTGTCCTACTTCCCCACTTTATTTCACCTTTTGTCCCCACAGAAGTTCATTTTAAAAGTAAAGAACGTGTGCTACATGATACAGCCCTGGGTTTCCAAGCGAGCTTAGAGCTGAAATCAGAGAGGGAGTGGGAATTCAGTTTGGCCTCAGCGTTTGCCAAGCGTGTCACGAGCCCGTAGACGATGCGCAGCCACCAAGGTGAGCTGAGGAGGACATTGACATCGCAGATGGAGCAAGGGCTCCTGAGCGGACCCGGGTCCATCACCTAAGTAGTACGTGAGCTGCCCTTCCCCTGCAGGCTTGGGACCTTGCAGTTCCCACCAGGGCTGTCCAGACGCTGCTGCTTTTTGGTAGTTTTTGAAGCTCCACAGAAAAAATGTGTTTCAGGTTTTTTTCAGTGTTCCGCTTGAGGAAGCAATCTTGCATAAAAAAGTCTGCTACCCCCCCTCGCAGACTTACTGCTACTTATGGGGAGGTGGAAGAGGAAGTGGGGAGTAGGGGGAGCGGGAGTGAGGTGGATCTTCTTGGGCTGATATCCTACATCCTACGGGTATTAGCTCCCACCTGGGGAAGTATCTCGTTACATCAGAGAGCTGATGATATCCTCTGTAACTGTAACCTGCGATTTTTGCACTTCACTGCAAGCTCAGCCACTGCCTTCAGCAGATTATCACCTACTGCTGGGACAGGACAGTCCAGCAAAGAGATCTTTACCGAGGACATCTAGAGGTCCAACAGCCAGTGTTTGCCCCCATCTTACGGTCCTGAGCATCCAGGGTTAGGTCAAGCTAGATCCCACATTTGCTCCTGCTCCCCTGGCTGTATGAGGTGGGCTCATTAGTTGTTATTTTTCAACACTACCAAAGCATTTGGGGATTCTCAAGGAATCAGAGGGTGGACCAACAGAAATCTGGACATCTACAAAGAACTTTTAGCTGAGGTCGGTTATTTTGCTTACTGATGTGTTAAACATGCACAGCCCTAGGCAAGCGGTGATGAAGAGCAGGCTGGACAAACAACTAATGCTGCTAATATTGACCCAGAGCTCCATTTAGCTTTGCAGCCCCCTTGAAAAGGAAGCAATCAAAAGAAAGTGCTGTGGGATCCTGAAGGCCGCTTGTTTGTTTTTTCACATGCTGCTCAGCTTGGGAGGTGAAAATACCCATCGGTTTGATTTCCTCTTTCTCAGGCATCGGCCAATCGTTGACGGCTTTGCATTCTCAGTGCTGGAAAGAGCAATGTTGAAATACACCTTCAAAAGATTGTGAAAAACATTCTGGTTGAAGAAAGTTTTGGACACTTTTTAAAGGGCAGTTTTTTCTTTTTTCGCCCCAAATCATTCTGAGACTTGTTTTAAGATTTTTTTTTTTTTAATAAGTGGATTAATCCTACATGTGATTGTCACTCATCACCTCTGGTGACCCACAAATTGTCTAGCAGGTAATTTTCCAGTCTACAAAGTGGATTTTGCAAAGCTTTTGCGGCATGATGATGCTTTCTAGGCAATGGTATATAAATGCCATTTCCAAGTGAGACTGCTGTTATTATTCCCAGATGTTCCAGTTCTTTTGTTGCCTAAATATAGTTGTTGGTGAGGGGTTTTAGGCTTTCAGGGCAGAAGGTCAGCTTGAAAGGGACTTAGAGTTGTAAAGTAAGCAATTTCTGGATTTTGAGCCTTATCAGCTCTCACTTTGAGTGTGATGGGAAAGCCTTTAAGCTGCTTTTGTTGAGCTTGGGAGATAAAACTGGCATTTCTGGGGTCTATCTCATAGAAAAAGTTGCTGAGGTCTGAGTCCGGTTGGGTCACGAGTTCCATTGGTGTCAATTTGCCCCGCTGTATTGGCATCAGTAGAGCTAACGTGATTTGGTCTTTATAGGTCCTGGCAGCATCAGGAGAAGTATTTTAGCTTTAAATGGGAAATGTCAGAAATACAGCCACCTCCCCATCTTGTCATGCAGGGAAAGAGCAGGTGAAGAGATGATGCCTTCTTTGGAGCCGTGGCATCCACAGCCTTCATTTGAAGAAACAAACGGAGGCTGAGGTGGAGTCGGCAGCAGAACATTGGATTTCAGTGAGTCTAAGGGAAAGCTGCACCCAATCTGATGAGCTGCGGCTTAATCTCGTGTCACACTTCAGTGTTTATGTCCTGAAGGCTCTTTGTTTAAGGGAAAATACTGTCCTTTTCCCATCGTGACTATCACCTAGCCATCTGTGCTAGCTGGGCTTGCACCTTTTACGTGTCATGTGCATGTTGTAGTTTGATATGCCTGAGCATAATAACAAGGTATGTGCAGTGAACAGCACTGTAGGAAAACTGGATTGTGATCTAGTCATTAAAGAAGGCAGTGGATGTTTGGAAAAGGCCCTAGTCTTGGCCAAAGACCTTATTCTGACTCCCAGATTAAAAGAGCACAGACTTTGTCATTCTGATGCACCTCGTTAAATCTGAACCTCGGCTTTAATTTTACACTTTCTTGTCTCGTCTCATTTTCAGGATCCTTCTTCCTGCCCCATTTGTAGTGGGGCATTCTCTAGTTTATTTTAAAATCTTCTCTTGTAGAACTGCAACTGGACCCCTCCCTACCTGACCCTTCCTCTTCCTCCTCCATCTCCCTGGGAAACAAGGCAACTTTTCACCTACAAACCAAAGAGGGTTAGCCCACAGCGTCTGGCAGAATCACTTTCTTTTCAGTCAAAAGGTTATGACAAAGACTCTATTTTCTACAGAAAGCACGCATTTTCATGTACTCTAAATATTTCACTTACTCAAGGACCTGACTTCTGTCCAGAAAAAGAATTCTGACAAATTTTTCAACCAGCCCTAATTTTTCTTCGTCGGGAGTTTTTAACCAGCCCTAATTTCTCTTCATCAGGGTTTTATTTTCTCCTCCACTGTTTCTCTTTCTATAGCCTCTTGAGCAAAATACGATCCCTATAAACATTTGAGTACTAGATGAACTTTCCAACCTATGGTATTTAGGTGGATTAAAAATAAGGTGAAATAAGTTTGCCGGTGCCCTATTTTTGACAACTCTGGCCTAGACGCTTCCTTTATAGGTCAGTAAAAGCCTTGTTATATGTTTGTGGAGTCAGCAGAAAAAGCTGGCTTTCCTCATAGCCTGAACCACTGCAATCCTGAAGCTCTCTGAAGTCACTGAGATAAAGACCAGGCCCTGAGAGAGAGCACGGAAAATGCACTAAATGCACAGCTCTGGCCCTTGGATTCATCAAAATCTTTTGAAGCAAGTGGCAGAGGGGGAAAAAAATAGAATCCTCCATCCAGACCACACCAGACAGCTCAGCATCGCTCTCGGCTGTGAATGCTGCCCTCAGGGATGAATTCTGGTTTGTCCCCATCACACCAGGACACGCAACACCCATGTCCGAAGCCCAGCCCGTGAGGCCACCTGAGAAACGTGCCAGGCTGGGGAATGAGGAAAGGCTGTAGGAAAAGCTCTTTTTATCCACGACAGAGGACAAGGTTCCTCCACCCCTTCTCTGCCCGTGGGATGTCAGAAGGTGTCTATATATGCAAATATTTTTAGGTCGCTTACTTCCTTCTAGCTGGTATCTAAGGACCACAGGTTTGGTCACGGTGTGGGATACGCCTGCAATACTTGCAGGGTATTGTGTAGTTTTCAGTCCGTCTCTCTTTATCTTGCCTGAACAGCCCAATCTGGTTTCACCATGTTTTTTTTTCCAGCCCAAGGCTTTTTCTCCCTCGCAGGGTATTGTTTCTGAGGGGAGCTGGGAGACAATCAAGTAGGAGAATGTAACCCACACCTGGGAAATGCCTGTAGTCTGTTTTAACCAGACTTAATCCCTGGGAGAAGAGCGGTGCCTAGTCAGTAAAAACAGTTTTCTAGGGTACACGAGATGAAAAGAGTTTGTCTATGAGAAGATTTCTGGTAATTTAATTACTTCTAACTACCATCCAGCGCTGCTAGCGGAAACGGTTGCAGTTTTTGGCTAACTTGCTGGGAAGACTGAATGGGGCATGCGGGTAAATTTAGTATATTCCACCTTAGCGATTACCGTTTGTGTTCAACTTTGCAGCCTTTTAACGGGAGCCGTGTGGCTGCCTGCTCTCTGGCAGCGCTGGTTTCCATGGCAGCTTCTGTGTCAACTGGTTTTTCACACATGCTTTATGACTTACCGTGCGGCACGTGTTGCTGCCTTCCACAGCCCGCGCTGCCGTCTTCAGGAAGCCTGCGACTGCATCACCAAGGAGCAATCGCCGGTCGTGAGGAACGGGAGAACAATGAGCAGTCCGTGTAGGAAAGGTGGGGAAAGCACGCCGGTATGTTAAAAATTTGGATGTGTCACATCAGAACGCAGCTGGCAGGAGCGACAGGCTCGGGAGCCTTGGACTCGAAGGAGTTGCTTGTTGGCCATGGTTTTCTGTTGCTTCATGAACTCGCCAGCGTTATGATTTCCAATCTCAGTCGCATTCTCCAAACCCCTCGTCAAGTGCCGCCTGAGGGCTCTCTCTCATGAGCGTGTCCTGCTTTGTTCCCATGCCCTGGCTGGCCTAAATGAAAAGCTCCTCACTCCTGCCAGAAAGACATTTCTAAAAATACCAAGGGAGAACTGTGCCAGCCTGGGCACTTCTGGGCACTTCAGTGGATGGGGAGCAGCCCTGAGGAGAAGGACTTGGGGGTGTCAGTGGATGAGAAGCTCAACATGAGCCAGCAACGTGTGCTCGTAGCCCAGAAAGCCAACCCCATCCTGGGCTGCATCCCCAGCAGCGTGGCCAGCAGGGCGAGGGGGGGGGATTCTGCCCCTCTGCTCTGCTCTGGGGAGACCCCCCCCCAGTGCTGCCTCCAGCTCTGGGGCCTCAGCACAGGAGAGACATGGACCTGTTGGAGCAGGTCCAGAGGAAGCCACAAAGATGCTGCGAGGGCTGGAGCCCCTCTGCTGTGAGGACAGGCTGAGAGAGCTGGGGGGGTTCATCCTGGAGAAGAGAAGGCTCCGGGGAGACCTTAGAGCCCCTTCCAGTCCCTAAAGGGGCTACAGGAGAGATGGGGAGGGACTCTTGATCAGGGAGTGGAGAGATAGGACGAGGGGGAACGGTTTTAAACTGAAAGAGGAGAGATTTAGTTGAGATATTAGGAAGAAATTCTTTGCTGTGAGGGTGGTGAGACCCTGGCCCAGGTTGCCCAGAGAAGCTGTGGATGCCCCATCCCTGGAGGGGTTCAAGGCCAGGCTGGATGGGGCTTTGAGCAACCTGGTCTGGTGGGAGGTGTCCCTGCCCAGGGCAGGGGGTTGGAACTGGATTATCTTTAATGTCCTTTCCAACCCAAACCATTCTATAATTTGTTCTATTATTCTGTGATTCTGTGCACACCTGTGTTGGGTCAGGCTTGCTACCCCGGCTGAGTTCTCCCCATGTCTGTGCTGGGGGAACCTCTCCTGGGAGCAGGAAGGTGCCCAGCCTTGTTCCTTTTCCCCTCCAGCACACGGGCAGCTCCAGAGGAACAGTGGCTGTGGCTTCTTTCAGGGGGTTCCCCTGCTGGGAGCCTCCCACTGTGAACCCACGGCAGATGGGGCAGGTGGGAGCATGTGGAAGCATCTCTGGCCGAGGCTTCCTTGGAGATTGTCTGCGTCTGAGCAGGGCGCACGCTCCTCCAGAACGTCGCTGAGTCGCTCTCTGAGAAGAATGTTACCAGAGGAGGGAGGTCACTGAGAATTTGCCCGAATAGAACCTGAGGGAAGTCAAAAGCCAAGCCTGCAACGATGCATGGAGCCCGGGGTGTACGTGCTCTGCCTGAAATAGAGCAGCCAGAAATGGAAACGGTCCTTTGGCCAAGTCCCCCAGAAAGGAGCTTTCCGAAATGGCATAGATGTGCTCGCCATGCGGCGGCGGTGGCTCTTGCTGGGTCGGAAGGGAAAGCCCGGTGCTGCCGGCTGCCTCCCTCCGAGTAACGCCCGGCAATTAACGCTGCAGCAGGAAATAGGTGGGAGATTAACAAAGCGGATTGTGTGGTCCCGTCAAAAGGAGCTGTAATTCCCACCCAGTCTGATTATTCCTGCCATGGAGTAGCCCCGTTTCTTGCTTCCCCTTTCAAATAAGGTTAACACCTTCAAAAATTTAGAACTTGCCAGAGACTTGGAGTCTGCCGGAGACAGTGGTTTCCCCCTCCCCTGGGGGTTTCTGTGCAGCGTTAGGAGTTGGCAGGGTTCAAGGGTGGAAGGGATCCTGGTCTTTAGAATGAGAGGGGAGCAGAAAGACAACTGATGGAGAGCAGCGTTCCAGCCTGGGATGGGCTCATTTGTCATCTGCCAGGTACCTGTTAGATCTTGCAGTCCCTGGGAGAGAATTTGTTAAAAAATGTAAAGCTTTCTGGTGTCTGAAGATCAGCAGAGCCTGATGCAGGAAATGTCGTGTACCTGAGTAACCTCGGATAATTTAAAGAAGTAGAGATTGTAGAATAAACCACTTAAAACCCAAGAGCCAGCCAGGAGCTGTTTCACACCCAAAACTGTGTCCTCTTCCCCGGCACTGATAGAGTCTTGGTTTTGCGTTCCCCACCTCCCGCGCTGCCAGACTTGCTGCTGACCCAGTTCCGGAGGAGAGATGCAAAGTCTGGGACAACTGTTCGTGGTTAAACATGGTCGTTGAGGGGTCCTGGGTCTTCCAGTGAGCCTGCACCCCATCCCGGCCCTGAGTCCGCCAGGCAGCCATGCCCTCCTGGTGAAACTTGTGTCCCAGGTTTGGGGAGCCTGTGGGCAAAAAGAGTCCCCTGGGCACTGGAATTTACATAATTTGTGTTAAAGCCTCTTAAAATTCTGTGTGTGTGCTGCCCGGCAGCTTGTAACATGGAGGTTATATCCTGGCATGGGCAAGGTCTAAGGCCTCCTCTTCTTGGGGGACCTGGCAAGGTGCTGCCCCACGTGGCAGGATGGTGCCAGGGGGTTGCTGCTGTTGGAAAAACACAGGATTTACCACAAAACCTACTTGCACAAGATGCCAAGAGGGGAGAGGAGAGGACAAACATCTCAGAAAGGAGTGGGGTGCTGGGGGTCTGCGGCTTTGGGGCAGAGCGGCACCGTGAGGTGGAGCTTGGGGGAAGAGAGGGGTGAGACTGGGGGGGACAGGGACTGCTGGTGGGAACGTGGGCATGTGGGAAGGAGGTTTCATTTCACCGTGTCTTATCCTCGGGGCACTTGGCATCGCGGTCACAAACTGTACGTGGCAGACGCCCCCCCAGACAAGCCGGACCAGGGAATCTCTATTCCCTGTCTCCGCGCTCAGGTTGGGAACCCAAACTCACGTGTGGCTGCAGCTCCACCCGGACAGAGCTGTTTATTTTCAAAGCAGCTGGGAGATGCTGTGAGAGAGGTGGGCAAAGTTCAGCTGGGATTATTTTTAATACCCTGTGTCTAGAGGGAAAATTCAGAGTTCCATTTGATTCGAGCTGCTTTTTCCATCCCAAACGCGTCTGCTTAAGTTGCGTGAAGTAAAACCCCTGCCATTTTTTGTAATTCCACTCTCCCCCTTTGGCTGCCCCTCAAAATGCCCCGTTTGGGGCCAAGCCTCCCCCCGCAGTGGCAGGCGATGCACGGTGCCTGGTCGGCAGGAGGACCCAGCCCCACTCTCCCTCCCTCCTTTTGTGAACTATCTTTATGGCTTGTTCCCCATCTGCTACGCGGGATGGAATCTACCTTCTCGCAGGCAATTCGTCATCATACTTGGTGACAACGCAAAGCTCTCCTGTTGAGGTGTCCGAGTGTGTCCCCTGGCTGAGATACTACTTTACACAAAGCTTGGGGAATTAAGCGGTATTAATGGATTTATACTGGGCTGTAAGCTTTGCTCTGGACCCTCTGCCAGGCTCTGGAGTGAGTCAGTAAGTGTGGAGTCAGCAAGCGGGCAAGGCTGAGACATGGAGGGACCTACACTCACCTCCTCTAGCCTGCGTGGGGCTTGGGCTGACTCACTTTGGCTACTCCTGGCCTTTGGTTCCCCAGCTGTAAAGTGCGGCTGGCAATCCTGCCCTGCCTCCTAGGGATGCTGAGGAGATAAAGGCATCGATGTTGGCATTGCTTGGTATCGCTTCCTGCACTTGCCGTTAAGGAGAGCCAAGTAAATAGTAGTTGGGGGTTGATGGACAACCAGATTTTCCCCTCACTCGCACCTCTCCCTTCTGAAACCGCTTGGATGTCACCACTTGCCCCGATATTTGTAAGCACTTGAGTGTGTGTGTATGTGTGTGCGTGTGTGTGACACTACAGCATCCCTCTTACTGGATTCAAAACAGATGTGGAGATGACAATTTGATCCCCTCCTGCTCTGGCTGAGATGAGTGGGTGGAATCTGGGCTGTAGCTCACAGCGGAGTGTCCGGCCAAGAATCTCCAGGCCTTTCTCTGACATTAACAGGACCCCCTGGAAGTTTGGGAAATTTTGCTATATCACTGTGCAGCTGGAGAAGCCAAAGTACGTGAAACGGCGTGGAAGGACAAGCTGGAGCATGCAGTCTGTAAGCTTCTCTTCCCTGGCCAGACCGCTAGATGGAGATGTCCCTACCAGATTCGTGAAAAACGCAGGTATTTTGGAAAATATCTTTCCTAGTGGTTTCTCAAGGACCTGCCAGTGAAAGCGCAGACATTCTTCCCACTGGTTTCCCAAGGCGTCAGATCTGGACAGTGGTACGGGAAGGGGCTTCTTGGTCTGGTGGCAGGGTATGAGGAGCAGCTTTTAGAAGGACTGCTCATTTTGAGCCATCTCCATTTACCAAGTACCCTTTCTCCTGTGATGGGAAGAAATACAGCAGAGTGGCCCAGAGCTCCCCAACATCTCGCTCGCTGGTGCACAAGGGTCCTCTGCTGCTCTGCAAATCGCAGGGAGCCCAGAGGTGCATCTGGCAGCTTGCTCCATCCTGCCTCAGCACAGAGCATCATAAATATGGATTAGTCTTTGCCCACAAACCTACTTTTGCTTAGACAAGAATTCTTCAGTTTTTAGAGGTGGGGGAAAGAAGGCAAATATTGCTCTGTGACTTCATCTGTGCCTGGTGGCTATTAAATCTCACTACTTTAATGTACATCTGACCTTACTTGCTTCTGCTCTCCGGACTCATTCTTCAAGTAGAAGGATGTAATGACCTTGACTTCAATCCAGTTCTTCCTTCCCCTTTTTCTCTCCCTTTTTCCCCAGTCCTGACAATGTGGTCAGACATAAACTCTGAATCAGCATCCAGTCACACACTGGTATGTCTGTCCCTAATGTTCTGCAGAGCTTCAGGCTCAGATGGTTGAGGTTTCTGTGAGTCACTGCAAGAGTAAGTGCAGCTCTGATCCTTAGAGGAGCAAATTCTGGAGGTTCTCTGCCTCTTGAAGCCCAACAGTAAGCAGTGGCAAATGCACAAATTCTGTCTGTTCTTATGGAAGGTGAATCTTATGTGTACTGGGTCCCAGATGTTAGAAATGCAGAGGGTGCGGGTTAGCTGACCCCCCCGAGATACTGGCCTGTGGCATGTCAGTGTCCAGTTCTGAGAAGTGCTAATACCACAGAGGAGGAATTGTAAGGAGTGTATGGCTTCCAATACCTGATTTGACTACACACCCAGTAGCTACATCTTACTTCACAGAACCCAGGAGAATAAAACCATAGAATCATAGAATGTGTTGGGTTGGAAGGGACCTTAAGGTTCATCCAGTCCCAACCCCTGCCCTGGGCAGGGACACCTCCCACCAGACCAGGTTGCTCAAAGCCCCATCCAGCCTGGCCTTGAACCCCTCCAGGGATGGGGCAGCCACAGCTTCTCTGGGCAACCTGTTCCAGTGTCTCACCACCCTCACAGCAAAGAATTTTTTCCCAATATCTAGTCTAAATTTCCTCTCTTTCAGTTTAAAACTGGTACAAATTGGCCAGCTGTCACTAAATATAGGAAACAAGTGAGGGATGGAAAAGTTTAGGAAGGTGCTGTTTTAGGGCATTCAGGAAAATGTTTGTTTTAAGTTCAATTTTGCTTTTAAGGAAAAGGGGGAGACTTCTCAAAAAATGATGTTTGAGAGCTGAGATTAGGGACCAGGACCTGGGCAGCCCATTTCCCCAACACAATTGTGTTAGTGGAGGCACACAAAAGGTCCTACAGGGACCAAGCATGGAGTTTGCTTTCAGAGGTGCATGTTAGCTGGAGATCCTTGAAAGTCATAGACATATCTGGATGTGATGGAGACCCCACCATCAAATCTTCTTCCCTGCAGGTTATCTTTTTGCTGTATTCTCATGAAGGAAGGGATTTGCCAGAGGAGAAGATACAGCTCAAGGGGCTGCAGCTGCCCTCGACCCCAGCTCTCCTGACTGATTAATGCAATGCTCATGCTGGAAAACCAGTCATACAGTGGCTTATCTTCCCCCAAGTCCAATTGAAGACAGAACACGTGCTCAAAATGTCTATACTTCTCCTTTCTTGGAAATGGCGTGTAATTCACAGTCTTAAAATACTAGCTGAAAAGTTGTTAGGTTTTTTTTTTTCTTCCTTTTTTCCTTTTTTTTTCCCCTTTTGACAATGCCCGTTGGCAAAAGTCCATCAAATAACAGATGAGGTGATGAGTGCAGCTGGAGTTCAGCTCTAGGACTGAAGTTCCCCTTGTGTTTGCCTTCGGATCCTAGGGGTATGTGAATGTCTGTAGGAGTAATATTCTGTAGAAAGAGTCATATTCTATAGAAGGAATAATATCTCCCCATCTTCTGAGGGATCTCAAAGCTCTTTGAAGCCCGGAAATAAAAGAAAACAATTATGCTCAGGAATTACTTTTGCCACCGTTGAAATGCAGCCCCACCTCTGGGACACAGCAGGGCAGGCTCTTTACTGCCAAGGCCGTGCAGCAAAGCAGGGTGCGAAGGGAACTGAATCACCAGCAGGAATGTGGAAGGGGTTAGACACCAATTCCTTGGTCATTACGTGGCCAGGATGTCAGTGTTGGTGTCACACTGCTCACGTGTATCAGAAGATCGCTGATAGCACAAAGATGACCTTATTGGCCAAAAGAAGGCTCCTAATGTTGGGCAGGATCCTGTAGGTCTGACAGGGAGTGGGGTTTGGCTCTGAATTTTTGTTGGAGTTGGGGCAGTTGAGCTTTGCAAGAACAGCGATTCAGAAATTATTTGGGATATAATTTCCCTATTGTATCACCCTCCTCGGGCCCCTGCGCATCCCTGGTGGGCATTTCCAGAAATGGGAATGTCTCACTTGGGAGACACGAATAGATGTGAACACGCTGTGGTCCTGCTGCAGCAGGGCCCTGGATCTTTTTTAGTCTCTTCTCTCAATTTCTAAACAGGGCTCTCCAAAATGCTGTCAAGTTATGAGTTACTGGCAATCTCCTCAAATCGCCTTGTATTGAGCTCAAAATCCAGGCAGAAGGTCTGCTAAAGCCTCAGAGTATGACAGAGTGTGTCCCTAAAGTGCTGTCTGCGATGGAGGAATTAATCACTACAGAAGAAGACTTTGGGGCCGAGGCTTTAGAAGCGAGGAAGGAATCGTGGTCAGAGCAGTAGAAGTGAGGGACCGGAGCCCTGTGTTCAATGCTCAGCTTTGCTACCGGCCGCTGAGGAGGCTTTCAGCAAATCTCTGTCTTTCACTGTGCCTCGTGTGTCCCTTCATCCCCAAATATTACTGACTTCATCTCTGAAATGGTTTGAGCTTGAGGTAGGACCAGAGTGTTGTTATTCCCGCTCCGGTGGCACCGGAGTTTCAGAACAATCTCTTAATATAAACACTCACCTCATCAAGCTGAAAAAAAAAACCTCTCTCCCTGTTTTCCCGCTGGGCAATAAACCATTACACTTGTTGGGTTTTAAGGTAAAAATTAATGATTTCCTTCCTGTTCTGAAGGAGGTTCTACTTCCGGAATCGGAGAAATTCTTTTCTTAAACATTCCATGTAAATATAATTCTTTTAAAAAATAATACACATGGCTTAAGTCATCGTAAGCACAATGGTTATTGTATATAAAAGAATCGGGGCGGTATTTTATAACTAGGTAAGTGCTATATATAAGAAATTGAATAAATCACGTTCAAATTTGCTGATGTTAAAAATGTCAGGTGCCCCCAGGGAAGGTGAAGAGGGTGTGCTGAGGGCCACGAGTGGCTGAGGAGCAGTCTCAGAGAAGTATTGCAGTACAATATGGAATTCATTTTAATAAAAAATAATAAAAAATTGAACATTGTTTCATTGTTTCCTGCACTTGCGATCCCAAAGACTTATATTGTCCTGATCTGTACTGTATTCCCAAAGGACTTTCAAAGATCCTTCATAGGAAGCAAACTTTTACTTATTGTTTGCAGTATTATGGAGGGCATTTGGGGTGTGGGAAGGACGTTCCTGGTAGGAGATTTTCTGGAAGCTCCACCTGGCCGTTGTGGCCACCTCTTGGGTGAGGGAAAGCCCTTTTCCTTTGAAAGCCTGGGCACCTTACATGGGATGTCAGCATGGCAAAGCCCCAGGGAACGTCAAAGTTGTAGCATAATGTGTAATTCATGCTGGAAGAGAGATCACGCTGTGGGGGCCTGGTTCCAGCTTCAGAGTGAGCCAGAGCTGGGCTTCTCCCTCAGAGAGCAACCAGATCCAGCCCAAAAGAATGGGAATTAAGAACAAAAGTCAATTTTCTGTGTGAGGAGGGAAGTGTTTCATGACTCTCTTGGGGTCCTTCAGCTCTGACCCGGTGTGGATATGTGTGGGGCAGACATTCATTGTGCAGACTAGCTCTGTGGTTCCAGTCAGCCTGAAAACTTGTGGGTTTTGTTTTCTGGAGAGCTATAGAGTCACTGGGATTGGCCGTGGCAGCTGCGGTTATTTCAGCATTGTCTATGAACAAAAGGATCCCAAGATGCTAAGTCCCAAAGGACCCAACTGCTTGCGTGACTTTGCGGTGGTGTGGCACAGGAGGGCTACTGGGCTGCCCGAGAGAGGCGCCCGGTGGGTCAGCAAGCGCCAGATGGGCATCTCCGTTAGCAGCTGAAATGCTGTGACATGTTTTCTGGTGCCGTGAACGACCCCTCTGTGTGACCCAGCCTTCGCTTGAGGCTTTGCATCTGAAGCCCTGGGACGTGCTGATGTCTGAAAGTTACGCTGGTGTCGTGGTTTCGGCTGAATTTACCAAAACCGGACAGACAGATGGCCCTTCCCCCCCCTTCCCCCCCCTAAAAGAGGAGAGAGGAGGAGAAAGAGATAAGGAGATTCAGAAGTTTAGAATGAACTAAACTACTTTAATGAAGAATTAATATTAAAATAAAAATAAAGAAGAAAATAATGAAATAGATACAATCTATACAAAACCGTATCAAGCTCCCAGGATGACAGTCACGTCACCGGCAGGCACTGGGGAAGTCCCAGACTGGACTCAGTGACGAATGGGAACTGGATTCCAGCTCTGGAGTCAGGAACACACGGATTGGGATCAAAGGCAGATGGACAGACAGAGTCCTCTCTGGACGTCGGCCATCGCAGGAAGGGGCTGACCCTTTGATCCCTCAGCTTTTATACTGAGCGTGGGGCAGATGGGATGGAATACCCCAGTTGGTCAGGTTTGGGTCACCTCTCCTGTCCCCTCCTCCCCACCGATGTGACCCCTCTACGTTTTTTTCCGTTTCCAACCCTCTAAGCATCACGTCTTAAAAGGACGAACTTTGCCCCAAAATTGTGAACGGGACTAGGGCAGGGCATATGAAACTTGCAGTTTAGAGTGAGTCCGACCTCGGCTGTAACCAAATCTGAAATATCTGAAATGCTTTTTTTTTTTTTTTTGGGGAGTAACTCTCACTCACCCAAGGCGCTCTGCTCAGTTCGGTGGCATCGCTAATGTGATTATGGGCTGCAAAATTGAGCGTCGTGTATATGATTTGTAATTTGCGGAGGGAGGCCCCTGGAAAAAATTGCTTCTTAATTTAACTTCAATTAAGTCTGGCAAGACCCTTTCGCTTCAAGAAGGCGACCAGACCACAGAGGGAATTGGGGAAATAATGGTGGGCAATCCCTACCGCACGGCGTTGCATGTTAACAACGCGTTACTCCATGCATCTCTGGGTGATGGGCTGGAGAGGGGCCTGGAAAAAACAATCAGGGATTTCAATTAAGAGGCACTTAGCATGGGGAAAATAATAGGCCTTCAGCTTATGTAATAACATACGGCAATTTTGTTTGAGTTCAGGTTGATATATGTTTTCAGCCTTAGGTTCTATAATTTTTTAGCGTTTCCAGGCAATTAGCAGCTCTGCTGTAAAACGTAGCAGAAGTTGCTCAGAGAATCCTGGCAGTTGGTTGCATGAGAAGACACCCTCCAGGATGCAGCAGCGGCAGAGATGCTCCCCTCCACCTGCCTGCTGCATTGGTATTACCTGTTAGCTGGGAGATACCAAGGCGAGGAAGGTGTCCCTGGCACTTCGCTGAGCCACTCGTTGACCTCCCTGGTGGCATGTTCAAGGCCTGGTCTTCTAGTGCTTGCTCTTCTTCCAACTCGAGCATGGCTGAGCTGTCCTGCTGGGAGACTCTGGCCTCCAAGCAAAGCTGAAGAGCTTGAGAGTCAGGGGCACCCATGGGTGCAGCTGGCATGGGTGGTGAAATCGCTGTCCTCAGCCTTTTGTCCCATCCCTTTCTTGGAGGTTGTTTCCAGCACATCTGGAAAAGCCTTTAAGGCATCAGGCAGTAAACTATCGTAGTTCAGAAACAGTTTCATGAGCAGTTAAGCCACCCATGCTGCAGTGGCAGCGACCTCCGAGAGAACGAGGGGGTGGAAACGTGGGGAAGGGTAACCCAAGCAGCCACCCCAACCCATCTGCTGCCGCTTGCGGGTGAGGTCTCCCAGCTCTCACCACAGGCGTCAGGGATGGTGGGGGATATAAAGACACCTCGGTGAGGTTACTTTCTGCATGTTTAACCTCCGCTGGCAAAACATCTAGGGGCTGTGGGTACCTATTAGAGCATTCTCTAAGGGTTGGTGGGTTGGTTGGTTGGTTGGTGGGTTGGTTGGGATGAAGGTGGTTAGGAAACCACAGCATATGTTTTGCATTGTGAGCCATTAGGTCAAGGCACTGGCTGTGTTTTTTTGGAGATTAAAGCAAGTTTTTGCTTAGCATCGAGGACATCTGCAGTAGTCCTATATTGGCATAAACTCCAAATGACCAGACTCTTCCCGCCTCCTCCCAACCCCCTGCCCGACTGTAGAGTTCAGTGACTAAGCCACAGGAATCTCACTGGACAAATCTTGGAGGACAAAAGTCTGGGAAAGGCAAAGAACCTGGACTGTAAGTAAGTCTTTAAAAACTGATTAAATCTACAAAAGTGTTTGTTTGTAGACAGATTTGCCATGGATCTGTTGTACGTCCAGCCACCCTGGAATCTGCCTCCCTGATTTGCCTCTCTGCAAGGGGATGGATGCGGAGATGAGTGAAGGGGGAAGGTTCATGAGAAATTACATAATGATGGGGACATTTGTAATCGCATCACGACTCTTTCTGCCTCCTGAAGGTCCAACAGGAAAGCTACGACTCTGAATTGTCTCTTGCCTATTAATACAAAAGTGCCATTCTTTCCTGCTGCAGTTCAGCTTTACAGGTGTTTGACCCAGGGCAATCTTGATCCAAATTGCCAGGATATAGATTTCACATGAGAATGTAGGTCTAAAAAAGTATTGACTTAAAGGCACTGGTGAAAGTGAATTAAAATGGCATTCTTACACAAACACAACAGAACAGCCCCGTGGTCCTTTTCATTCTCATCTTCTGTTTGCTTAGGATAATAGGAATATTATGGAGAGCAGAATGTCTCTCCATCATCATATTGTGTCTGCATTTCTGCTGTAAACCCCATTTTGACCTCCCCTTTCAGAGGCTGTAGTTTCATGAGAGCTGGATTAAGTTGCCCTGGCTTCACGCCACTCTTTTCTGCCCCCGATGTGTCTCCCTTCTCCCTTTGCTTTGTACCAGCACAGCTCTTTGGACGTCCCTCTGGAGGAGTGGATTGGGGAACGGATCAGGATTTAAACATGATATAATTTTTCCTGGGCTAGAAACCTCCTCTCTGCTTTCACCGAAGCTTTCCTCTGTCCAAGTTCAACATCTTGGACAGACGCTGCGCAAAAATTGGTTGTTTTCTCTCAAGGGAAATCCTCATATATCACTATTAGTTTTTCATTCCAAGTTGGGAGAAAGAGACCAAATAACTCACTTGTTTCCCACAGAAGGCACCATTAGGAAAGATGGGGAATCCAGAAAATCTCCAAGCGGATGAGGGGTGCAGCCTGAAAAGGATCCAGGTGCGTTGCACCCCACTTTGTGCAACATTCGGGGGGCACCGGGGCCAGAAGCGAAGGAGCATTGAGCTGACTCGAAGCCCAGTGCTTCTCCCGGCTGCCAGGACGAAATGTTTTGATTTCAGCTTAAGGAGCCCAAAATGGAATATTCAGCTCTCAGTTAACTGCGGGTGGATTATCTGTGTTGAAAAAGAACCTTTTTTTTTTTTTTTTTTTTAACCACCGTATCATACCAGCAGCGGGATCTGGAAATGAAGTTTGTGGCTTTTGCTTGGCCAGGGAGAAGCCTTGCTGCCATGAAATACGTTAATGCTTAATTGCCAAATCGTTCAATCTGTCTTCTGATACCCTGCCATTGTAGTGCCTTTCGCAGCGCTGCTGAGTGTCGCCGGTTCTGTTTATTCTCTTTTAAAGCCCCACCTATGGGAATGGGGCGACTGAGAGAATTTCAGGTCCTCGTAAAGTACGTAAATAAGCCGTGATAACACATAAATAGAATACAAGGGGAACTCCAAAACAGGAACTTAAACATTTGTGTCAGAAGGAAGATGAATATTTGATTGTTTTAAAGTGTTGTAGTTTTTTGGAGGGTGGAGCAGAAGGGATATCTCAGTCTGGTTTTGTTCATCAGGGATATCGGTAATAATTCATGGTCTGAAGAGGACAATGTGACTTATCAAGCAGCTGAATAAAGGTTCAGTCGCACACAGAAGTTAGTGTGCGATAATGCAGCAGTGCACGCCAGCTCCGCTGTAGGGACTGTCTGGGTGTCTTTAGTCCGAAAGTGGAAAATGTGATATCATTTCAGTTAGCTTAGCCCCCAGAGAAAGAGGATATTGAGCTAAAATTAACAGATTCGGAGCTCACGGCCAGAAGGGACCATTATGATAATCGATCTGACCTCATGCATAACAAAGGTCACAAACTCACCCAGAAATTCCTTCAACCAGGCTATAAATGGTACCTTTTTTTTTTTTTTTTTTTTTTTAAGATATGCACTCTTTAAATAAAGACTTCGTGTGATGAAGAATTTACCATGTTTAGTTTTTCCTACTTGAGTATCCCTCTGGTAAAATCTTCGAACTCTTAACAGAAGCATTAAGTTTATTTATATATTACTTCAGATTTTTTTTTTTTTTTAATGGAAATTTCATATAGAAATACTTAGCGCTGTTTTTCGTTTTTATTTATGGGACGTAGAACATTTTTGTCTAGCACTGGAAATATATACGATTGCATCATGCTCGCACGAAGCAAACGCTTTTGCTGTGGTTGATGGTGGAGCCGTAGCAGATTTACGGTGGCCAAGTTTGATGTTAAAACAAAAGTGTAATAAGAGTATGGTTATGAAGTCCCCGGTGGCTAATACGGCCACAAGGAGTGAATTGCTGAGCCAGTTCATGGGAACCTTGTAATGAAATTGGCTGGGAGAGGAAAGTGAAAGAGAGAAAGAAATCACCCTTTCTGGGGAAGTCAGGTTCACATAATATTTATAAGATGCTTGTGCAGCACAGTACAGCTCCAATCTCAGTTGGGGTCACAGACACAAGCCTGGTCTGAATAATAACAGCCTGGACTATGAATTTGCTGGTGTCTGTCCATCAGTGCTGAGCAGAGATGGTTTCACCTTCCCGGTGACTTCCCTCCTCTCCTGAGGCTGAGGTGGCCTCAAGGGCTGGTCCCAGAGAAGTTTTATTTCTGACCACAGGACGCCGGCTGTGCCATCTCCCATCCATCCCCGGCAAAACAACACGGGGGCTGGAAAATAACCCAACTTTAAACAGCATCGCAGCGCTGGAAGCCTTTTCCCGCTCCCAATTTTATGACCTTAATTAACACAGGCCAATCCATAAATCAGATCAACACCGGGAGATAACGATGAATCATGCGGAAGGCAGCTTTAATAGGAGCCTAATCCCCCCAAGAAGTGGACGGTACCGGCATTTTAAGTGCACGTGTGAGGTTGAAAGGGAACAGATGTCCAAGTGGGGCTGCTGCCGGCCAGGGTGAGTCTGCAGGGCTGTTGCATTTCCAGAGAGAAACCTGTTTTGACATCTTAATGGCCAGAGTGTCTGGCAGCGGCCGATGGAGTGGTGATAAATGCTGCCTTCCCTTCCCCTGGTGACGGCCGGGAAAGACAGGGATGCTTTCAGGTTCGGCACGTCTGGCAGGAACGCCGTCACCACCTCGCTGGGGTGCTGAGAGGAAAGGAGAACTGGAGGAGTGACTGTCTGGAGAGCATGAGAAACTGAAGGGGAAATGGAGAGGGAAAGGAAGAATTTCAGGCTTTCCCACCCCGGCTTCAACTGGTAACTGGCCAGAAGCCCAGCGCAGGGCACGCACGGAGGAGCAGACAGAGCCTGCCTTCTTTAATACGGCCGGGGAATGACAGCAGGAATGACAAGCTGGCCCTTAATGACAGGCCCCTTGTGTGTGGGGTGGCTGGTCTTCCTGCAGGACCTTCCATGGGTACTCCAGCTGGGAGAGGCAGCCGCCCGTAATTAGGAAATCGGGGCTGTTTTGGGGTTTCCTGCTCCCAAATTTGAGTATTTGCTGAAGCGCGGTTCTGCTTCAAAAAGCGAGGCAGGGAAAATGTGCCTTGCTTACTGCTGCACAGAAACCCCCCCTTTTCACATGCACCCCCTTTACTGGGAAGAAACTTGATCCTTCCCAGCCACCTGCCCGGCAAATCCAGCTGGAATCTGAGAATCAAGCTGGCCAATCTCTTGCACGAAGAGATCACCAGCAAAAAAAGGAGAACATACCAATTATACCCATTTGTCCCAGTTTTCTGAGGTGGGTTTTCCTCGTTCCTGATTGCAGTTTAATAGGCAGATCTCATGCTGGTGCCTAGGCAGGAGTAGACAGACTCCAGGTTGCTTGCTTTGGGCTAATTAACTAGCCCAATTATTTTAGGTGTTTGGTTCTGCGGGGCTAAGTGAAACAGTGAAGTGGAAATGTGTTCTGGAGGGAGCTGCTGCAGCTCTGGTTTTCCCAAGAGGCAGATGAGATTTTCCAGAGGATCATCACCCCTTTAATGAAGGGTAATTGATGGGGCCTGAAGGGGGACCTCAGAGTGCAAACTCCTCCAGTTCTGGGGCTGTAAGACCCTTCTGTGTGATCCTTCACACAGATGCCTCTGTCCTGCTGAAGCAGAGGCCACGAGGAGACTTCTCCCTTGTAATGAGCCTCCTGGTGCTCTGTTCAGCAGATTTGGAGGGTGTCCAGCTCCTGCTGTTCCTGAGCCCCAGTCAATGACGGCCTATAACTGGGGCAATGGAAAGGAACCTTTGTTACAACTGGGGGCTATTCCAGTATTCCATCAGGGCCTTCCCAGAATGCTGCATATGTCTGGAATTCAGTGTATTTCCCACCCATAGCTATGCTACTCTTGGCAGAAGGAGGGGTGGAAAAGAGAGAGGATCTCAGCACGGAAAGAACATGGATCTATTGGAACGGGTCCAGAGGAGGCCATGAAGATGGTCAGAGGACTGGAGTCCGTCTCTTACAAAGACAGGCTGTGAGAGTTGGGGTTTTTCAGCCTGGAGAAGAGAAGGCTCTGGGGAGACCTTGTAGAAGCCTTCCAGTATCTGAAGGGGCTCCAGGAGAGATGGAGAGGGACTCTTGATCAGGAAGGGGAGCCACAGGACAAAGGGTGACAGTTTTTCAGTTTTAAACTGAAAGAGGGGAGATTTTGATTAGATCTCAGGAAGAAATTCTTTGCTGTGAGGGTGGTGAGACCCTGGCCCAGGTTGCCCAGAGAAGCTGTGGCTGCCCCATCCCTGGAGGGGTTCAAGGCCAGGCTGGACGGGGCTTTGAGCAATCTGGTGTGGTGGGAGGTGTCCCTGCCCAGGGCAGGGGGTTGGAACTTGAGGACCTTTAGGGTCCCTTCCAACCCAAACCATTCTATGATTCTGTGATTGCCTCTGTGAGGCTTCAGGGTGATGCAAATGCAATAAGGAAGCTAAAAACCCAGCCTTCATGAAAACCTCAATGAAACTTTCAGCCACTGGCTCCCTTGTGAAGACCTCACTGTATTGTTTCTGTTGAATATTTGGCATCATAAATCAATACACAATCTGCCTGCCGAAATATCTAATAGCCAGATGGTCAGCAGATCATCTGCATCTATCCCTGCATCCATCTCTTGTAGGACCGAAGGCAGCTGGCCCTGGCCACCCTGGGAACCATGGAAGCCAGAAGCACAAGGCACCAACTGCCTCTGGTTGAAACCCCACCCTGAAGGTCTGTATTTCAACCCGCAGCAGTATTTGGGCTGCCAAAGTTCTTACCCTGACCAAAGTCCATTTGGACAGTCTCCTAACCATTGCCTTGAGGCGCAAGGTATCTCACAGAGCGATATTGCTGTGGGAGTGGGTGGGCAGAGCTCTCTTATTTCTCTTTTTACTCTTGTTCCTGCGGTTTGTCTCCAAGGTTTGTATGTATTTCTACCCTAAAGCAGCCTTTGAGTCCACAGTATTTAGGAAGAGGGTAAAAGACCTATTTTGGTTTATAGCACATAACTTCTGTTTCTCCCCGGAGTCTCATAAACAGATTTCTCATTGAGTTACTCCCAAAATAGACCCTGCTCTCTCAGCTACCCAAGAGCAATCTCTGCATTTGTTTCTTCCCCTCAGATTGTGGGTTTTCTTTTCAGCTCAGCCCCATGGGGAGGAGGAAAGCTCATGGAGTGCTTGCAATGCCCTGCCAACAAAAACTGGATTTATTATAGATCGAATTAGGAGTTGCCTAAATGACTTGAAAGTTCAGGGACAGGAACTGTACGAACACTTGGCAAAGGCACACAGGAGAGTCTCCTCGTCTGCAGATCTGATCAGGCTGGGAGTAACAGAGCTTTATAAATAACAACTGTAAGAATTAGTGTGGAGTGAAAAGGCCTAAGTGGGGAGCATTTATCTCTGGGGTTGGTTTGAGGGGATACATTCGTGACGCTTGAAGCCTGGTGTAGGGTTTCTTTCCAGGCTTCCCTCACCCACTGCTGGTAGCTTTGGTCAGCAAGGTTCTCACTGCAATATGTCTTCGGGGTTGGGATTTTTTTTTGGCCAACTTCAGCCCTGTAAATGGCATCAAATCTAAGGCAGTCACTGAGGCTCTGTAGTCAAGAAAGAGATCAGCATCTCCAGAAAGGTCCTGTCAGAGCTCTCCAGCTATCGATAATCTGAATGGAGTCTGGTGGAAGTACTTGCATCCTCCTCTGACTCTCTGAAGATCCTTAATATGACACTTTCAGGTGGTTTACTTGAGAAGAATTCCTGCCCTACATGTGTGGCTAAAATTCAGAGCACTCCAGAAGTCTCTGGGTAGAGGATGGTGCCCTGAAGGCTCCATCAATGGGGTAGGAAGGGTGAGGGTGGGATGGCATCTTCCCTTCGGACACCTTGGAAACGGCCATGGCAGGGTCCCCCCTCCCCTCTGATCAGAGGAGCTGAATGGGCTGGAAGCCAGCAAGAAGGTGCAGAGCTTAAGGCCCACGGGACCTCCAAGAACATATTTCTGTGCTAAACCCCCAAGGGTCTGTTATTTCAGCCCTGCAGCTTTCCAGTGTCAAATATGGTCCAAGCAAAAATGTGCAGTCAATATCCTTACATTAATTTGAATTTGAATATGGGGGGAAGGGACTGCTGATTGAAGGTCTCCATAAAAACAATGGCTAGGGTTGGGTGGCTAATGTTGTCCTCACGTTGCTTATTTAGACAGTCTTGCTCGTGAAGCATTGCACAAACACAGTGGTGGCCAGGTCTCTGTGGTGGGCCACAGGAGGGAAAGTGGTAGCCTGGCTCAGTGCCCGGGGGCTGCAGGGACGATGTGGGGAGGTGCAGCATTGATGCAGCTCGTAAAAGTGACACCTTTCACGTTGGGTTTCCCAGCAGAGTCCAGAATATTGGTGCCGTTTGGATGGCAGGCTGAGTGCTCACCAGGTCTCCTCTCCAGTCTCTGCAGCCAAATTGCACCCACCCGGGTGGCCGAGCACCACTCTTGGACAAGAAGAGTTGACTGTGATCTGTGTGGCCAGAAACACAGCTGGCTGGGAGGGGAGCTGGACACCCCACCGCCTTGTGCCTAGACCTCTGTTGGTGCAGCTCAAAGCCAAGACAGGTTTTCATCAGAGCAAGAGCCATGAATTCACAACACGTAATAAGAAGGAGGTGAGTGCACAGTTGCCGTTTCACAACCAAAATGTTGTATGTGTTGGAAATGGTGCTCCAGCTTTGTTCATCTCTGAGGGCTTCCATGAGTGCTGTGCTCTGCGAAATGCATTTGGGGCTGCAGGGATGCTTCTTCAAGTTTTACTACCCTCTGCTCCAATGCTTCCTTTCCTGCCCAGCCAGATCTCCCACTGACTTCAGAAGAGCACCCTCCAACCATTTATATTAAATCATTTCCCCTTATCAACAAGAATAATTCATTGCTGTATTAGAAGGAAAAATGTAAACAGCAGATAAATCTGCCACTCTAAATGTTTCTAAGATAACAGATCAAACATTAATTTAGTCCCTGGGCCAATTTTTTTTTCTTAGAAAAAAGAAAAATAATGGAATGCTTTATTTACAGAAGAGGCCTTTGATGTATAGCACACATTTATTACAAGTGTATTTTTTCCAGCAGCAACGGGATTTTCAACAGCAGTGGGATATGTTTTAATAATTAAAGGGATTTAGCTTCTCCGCACAGAGGGCCAGCTTCTGTTCTCACTCACAGGCTGCAAATCACGCAGAGCTGCAGTGATGCTGCTGCTGTTCGCTTGCTGCAAACCCGAGGTTTGTGAGACCTGCAGCAGGCCCTCTGTGGTTTTGATTTGTGGCCGTTTTCTGATTGCTTTCCAGTGCTAATTCTAGGAGAAATCTTGCCGTGCCAAGGGGGAGCCAAGCTGGCTGCGGTTCCTCGGCCGCTGGGCAAAGTACTGATGCTGGGATGAGCAACCAAGCTGAACCTCTGGTTTTCCTGAAGGGATCTGATCTGTGGAAGCGGATCGAGCTCAGAATCTGAGTCTGGCATTTCTCTCTGGCCACCCCACAGCCTGGGACACTCAGACACACGTTTTGGTTCACCCTCCTTGGCGCGGGTATTTGGGAAGCACAGACCATGGGGCAGGTGTCCTCCAGAACTGGGCAACGTTTGGATCTGGGGGGTTGATTCAGGTCCCTCTCAGGCGTGAATGTGAACACTCAGTTCAGCTGGATGTCATCACTACTTTATCTTCCCCCCGTGGAGACACCATTTGCTCTTCTAACTTTTTCCTGGCTCCTTTCAACCACCAGACAGAGAGCTTGCTTGTCTTTGCCTCCTGAGTTCACCGTCAGCAGCTCCAAAAAGACGATATCCCATCCCCACAGCAGCTCTGGGAAGAGAGTAGCTGAAGTCAGCTCTTCATGGCATTGCTCTGTGCATCTGGATTCATGGCCTAAAACTCATCTTTTGTTTATTTATCATTATCACAACGTACCAAAACGGTTCTCAGCCAAGAATCCTCATTTTGCTTGGCGTGGGAGATCCATAGTGCATGATAAGTCCCAGGAAAAGCTGCCACTGAAGGGAAAGTGGGGTGACTGAGAGGATTTGTTTGTAATTTATCCCATCTCCTCTTTCTAATAGTGACCAGTATGAAATGCTGTGAAAAAAACAGTCGTAAGAAATCAGGAGGGAATTCTTGGAGAACAATAACAGAAAAAAATTACCAGAGGATGCACCGTTATTCCAATTTCTGTTAAATGATGCTTGGCTGATTCCCCAAAGTGCAGTCAGGCTTATATCTCTTCGGAATTTTGAAGTAATTTCCAACTAGTCTGGCTGTGGTTGTCCCTGTTACTTGTGTGCATGTGTGGTTGGTTCCTGACTCCCACTCCCGAGGATGCTGTGGAAATGAGTTCCAGAGGATAAGTAATGAGACTTATGCCACAGGGAAGAAATGAAATCAGATCATCATCCAGGATGTTCCTACCATTTAATTTCCTTCATAAATAAGTCTTAACACAGGTAACAACCACAGATTGGCATGGCAGAATCCAGAGTTCAGGAATTTGCATTCACTGAATTTCACTGAATTTTTTTTAGAGTTGGAAGGGACCGTATAGATCATCTAATTCCTGAGAGAGTTACCTGGCAGGTCAGCCAGCAAAGGAGACGGATTATAAATGGGACATTTTGGAAAATACTGTCTGCAAATGGTCAATTTAACAGTCCTCCTCCTCCCTGTACCCCTCAGAAAAAAAAAAATGAAAAAAAAATAAATAAAAGAAACAAAAATCAGACATTTTCCTTAGGTGTTTCCTGCGTATTTCTCCCAACTGGGAGATGATTATAATGTGGCTTCTTGTGCCAAAGGGCAACCCAAGAAGGACAAAGGCTGGTGTGTGAAGCTGTTTCAGGCTGCAGTAGAGCGTCTTCCTTCCCAGCCCTGCCGTACAGGAAGGCTGGAGGGCTTGCAAATCTCAGAGCAGAGAGGGGAGGAAGGTAATGAACGGTGGCGTGACCTTATGCAGGAGCCAAATTAAGCAAAGTTTACAATCCCTGTCTCGGACGAGGAATGATTTTTTTTCATGAGAGAAAAAAAGATATTGATCTCTCCATTCAACCAGAGGTGTCGAGAGAAGCTGTTTTTAAGAGCTCTCCATCTGATTTCACGTTCTTCCTACCCTCTGCTTCGAGCCCAGTCTCCAACGTGGCTAAAAATTGAGATCTTCAAAGCTAAGCCTTTTGTGTGGCCTCTGGGTTGTAGGTGGATCAATTCAGGGTTCCCAGGAAAGAGCACCTCCCTCAGCAGTTCAGGGCTGGTTTTACGCTGCCAGAGTGCTGCCATGAATTTATTTGGGCAGCATCTGGCCTTAGGCTGGGGCAGTTATTCCTCATAAAGACTGGCATTTTTTGCCACGCTGACAATTTGGCACTTACCCTCAACTCTGTCCGCTGTCACATGAAACACTCCATTTATATCTTTACATTTTGTGCTTCTGAATTTTTTATAACTGCGGAGAAAGTACCCGGAGTCTCTTTCCCACCTAAATCATAACAGGAGAGTGACTTCGTGGTGATTCCCGGCCCTTTCTCTCTACAGCGGGAGGATCCTGTGCCTTTGATCCGCCTCTGATCTCCTGCTGGAGGGACCAAAACATTCACAGCAAACCAGCCCCAAGGGGAAGGATGGTGTTTTTGGGGTTGCAATTGCAGGGTTTGTTTCTCTTGTGCGGCTTTTCTGGAAATAATTTCATTTCCATGTGGAAGAGTTATTTCTACTCAGAAAGTAGCGCTTGCGCATAGTTCCACTGCTCTGTTCCAACTGGCAAAGTTAGAATAAAAAAATTAAAAATTAGCTGTTTTTCAACTGACAAAAGCTTAAGGACAGTCAGAGGACGGGGAATAAAGGGGGTCTTTGTTTTCTCACCCTCCCCCCTGCCCGTGCCCATTTTTTTCTGATTTTCCTACAGGGAAGGCATTATTTCTTGATGGGGAAATCTGAAATGAAGTTTTCTTATAAATTATCTTTTTCTTAGAGAACAGAATGTTGTTAGGATGTCAAAGATTTGGATTCTGGACCCCATCTCCTCTTAGGATAAGTTCCACTCCAGACCTGACCAAGGTACCTTTTCTCACTCAAATTCTTCCATTCAGTCGACTCAGAAGTGATGAGGAAGCATTTCAGGCAAACAGATGCTGTATTACCTGCTTGGTTATTCAAAGGAACAGAATATATAAAGCCAGGTTTTTCATTTTAACAAAATAGGAGGGGGAAAAAGTAGGTATTTCTAAAGAAGGGGAAAATACTCTGGGTAATAGAGGGGTGATTTGAGCTGGCAGTGGGTTCAGAGCTGCCCTTTCTCATGAAATCTGTCCAACTCTGCCCTGCAGACAGGCTGGCTGTGCCTTCGTGGGGTTGTCCCTAAAGTAATGGTTATGTAAATTGTTGGCAGGATTTATTGGCTTGTGTGGATGTGAGGTTGGTGAGACACTGGCCCAGGTTGCCCAGGGAGGTGGTGGATGCCCCGTCAATGGAAACCTTCAAGGCCAGGTTGGACGGGGCTTTGAGCAGCCTGGTCTGGTGGGAGGTGTCCCTGCCCATGGCAGGGGGTTGGAACTGGGTGATCTTTAAGGTCCCTTCCAGCCCAAACCATTCTGTGATTCTATGATTCTATCTACCGAACCCACTGCCATGGGACCTGCCCAGAAATACCTTATTATTCTGCCAAATTGAAGATACCATCTCAAGGGCCTTTCCTGTTGCTACTACACCCTGCTCATGTACAGTGCTCTGACCTTCTCCATGTATATTTTATATTATACACGTTGGTGCTTTGTTTAGATCAGCCTTCCCCCTGTACTCTGGCTAATTAATAGCACAGTGAATGTCAGGCTGCGGTTTCATCCAACACACAACTGAGCTGATGACTCATATAGAACTAGTAAAAAAAGTGTGTCTCTTTCCCACCATGGAAATTTTTGCTTTCGTTTCAGAAGTCTGCCTCAAATTCTGAAAGCTCAAAGTACATTTGCTCCTGAAAGTTGAATATTCTTTGGCAGAAAATAGCTCCCCTTCCCCAGACACTACCAATTACTACCTGCCTCCTTCATACCTGCCTCTTTCTACCAACTTCTCCAATCGAGACATTTTGGCAAATGTTTAAAATTTGTTAAATTACAAGCTTTTGAAGAAAAAAAATATAGTAAAAGATGAGACATTTTCTAAAAAATGTTTTTAATCGTAAATTTCCAAAGAAAAAGGTTTGATGGAAACAAACCACAGTAACAGCTGTCCTGCTGTGCTTGTTTACGGCTCTACTATTTAAGGAAATGTCATAAAGAAAGTGAGACCAGTTTAGTGGACTAGGACGCAGAAAGCTTGAACTAAATATCACTCCGTGTCTCAGTGTTGCAATACTCACATTTGGAATATCATAAATCTGGACTGGAATTTTAGCCTCTCTCTACTCCTGTCCCAATAGGAACCAGACCATTGAAGCACTTAAGAGAAATCTTATGTATAAATTTAGTAGGAAATGATGGCCCTGAGATTTCTCCATACTTAGAAGTTTTTGATCACGGGCTAAAATGGCTCGTGAGCCGCTTTTAAGAACCCCTTTTGGCTATACTGTCCAATTGCCCAAACACATGTTCATCTTAACTCTTGCTTATGTCTTGGTGTGACTTTTGTGGTTTCGGAAAGGACCTTCCACCCCTCAGTATCAGGAGATGACACAAAGGCAGCTTCGTGTTATATATATGTACACTGTGGCTCTGAAATTACATTCAAGTTCTTTTCCCCCTCAGGACAAAATCGTAAGATGTGTAATAAAATATTGCTGTGAATATGTGTCTGCCTGAATTCATAGCTCTCACTGTAACATGTGAAATGGCTAATTAGAACTTCATGACATCAAGATCCATGTAACTCACATCCTCCAGCTAACTCTGTGGAATATTTAGGTATTTTATAATTCTCCCTGTATTGCTTCCCCGCTGCCTGTGGGCTCTGTGGGCGATCATTGCCAGGGGATGAATCAGCATCTGTGTCCAGCCAGAGTCCCAGAATTATTCCTGCTGCCTGTTACCTTCAGATGGGCTTGAATCCCACAGCGACCCCAGCCAGCCCTCCTGCTGCCAGCGAAAAGAGCCACCTCCCCAGTTTGGAACCACATTCTTTTATCTGAAGGTATAAACAGGAGCAAATATGCTGTATTTTCCTTTTCCCCCAAAGCTGTCTGTGACCTCCATCGTACTTGATCGTGGTTCACATTCTTACCTGGGAGCGTAGTGCAGTTCCAGGTCATGGCAGGTGAATACCGGCTTCCTGCCCATATGGCTTTATTAACATGAATTTGTTCTTCCTGTCTCAGAGCCTGACTAGAGGAGAGGACGAGAAATGTAGGATCTGTAATACACACGTCCAAGGAAGAGTTTTAATTCTTTCTTTTTGTTATTTCAGTGCAAACTTCTACTGTATTTGGATTTAATAAGAAAAAAATCTCCCCTTCCTCCCCTATTTTAAGAATGAAAATAAATTTGGAGAAGGCTTTCATTATCCTTCTGCTCTAGAAGCTGCTGAACATTTTGGTCAAACTTTCAAGTGATTTTGGGAAAGTGAGCCTGGAAGATTTCAGTCATTAAAATTAATATTTCAGAAACCGTAGTATCTTTTTACTGGGAATTTAGACCTGGGAGATTGTATAGTCTTATCACCGGTATTTCTTTGCGTACATTTAGTAGATACAAGTGGATTTTTCATCTGTATTTAGAGCCTTGTTCTGATACATCACAGTTTACTCTCCATTAATAGGGTTACACTGGTTCATGCGTCTGGGGCGACACTCTTGACAGCTCACCGAGGGGTCCTGCGAGACATGGGTTCAGACTCAGCCAAGCTAATTAATTCACTGGGAGGTAATACGGTTGTGTCAGCTCAGGCTACAGACAGTAAATTGGGAAATAAATTTTGGCGACGTTCTGTAGGGCAGTGCAACGTTCTGATTTAGATTCCTTTATGTTTGTTTTCTCATAGAGCTGTTTATCCCCAGCCAATGCAGTTGAGGAGCTACTTTGGTGCACATTCATTGGAGAAGGTCTCCTAAATTACAACTCTCTACATCATCTTGCTATCTCTTTTTGCTCTGTGCTTGGTGTGAGCTATCAGCACGTGGGACTCCATCCATATATGCAGGGGAAGGGATGCAAGCAGATGGCCAGAGATGGTCAAAGGCCATATGCCCATCATACCCATGGTCTTGTTTTAACCACGCTCTGGGTTGATTCTGTAAAGGTGACTCATGCATTTACATGATAGAAATTGAGCCCAGGTCTGAACAAAGCTAGAGAAACTGTGCTTGGAATGACAGAGGGAGCTGAAAGGAGCCACTGAAAATCGATGTTATAATGTCGTAGACTCCCTCTTTGATTTTGGCCCTCGGGAGCCTGGGAACCTGCAGCCCCGTCTGTGATGGAAATGAGATCTGCACTCAGGAGTCCCTCCATCCCAGTCATCGTTTTGACCTCATCAGAGAGACAAGTGTGGTCTCGAGGACAAAGAAAAATTACTTTATAAGCAGCAGAGATTGGAATGTACCCCTGAATTACCCTTGCTGCATGACTCTAGGAGTCCACAGAGGTAAAATGTATTGTGTGTCTCTGTTAGCATTCTTTAGGAGCAGTTTCATTTCATGCTGGGGGAATCTAGTGACATGCTGTAGACAGGAGGAAAATGACATTTATTAGCACTAAAAGCTGGTTGTTATATGGCTGAAAATGTTTTGGCTCCACTGGAATTTAAACTTGTCTGACTGCTTGAAAAATGTTCAGGTTTAATATAACTGATCAAATTCACAGTCAAAGTTCTGAGTAAAATCCTTTTGTGGGATAAGGATCTTGGTTTACAGCGTCTGAAGAGTGATGCTAAACACCCTCCAGCTCTGAAGACAATGTAAAGGTGCCAGTTTCTGCAGAGATCAAATTGCTGCAAGTGTTGAAATTGCAAATCAATGTCAAATTTGATAAATAAGTATTATCCACCAAGGGGTTCTGCTGGGAATTATTAGCCAGAGTCTTGCCTTAGTGATATTTCTTTCATGAGCTGGGGAACATTTCGTCATGCAAAGACAAAGTACAGCAGTGACAAAGTGAATGAATAGGAAACAGAAAGGAAAACAGAAGAATGAGGCAAAGGATCTTTCATAAAACGTTTATCTTGGTTTTTATATAATTTCATCTCATAGACCAGAGTTTTTAAGGCCAGAAGAAATCACTGTGGTCACCTAATCTGAGTTCTTGCAGAGCACAAGGTGTGAAAGCTCACTCTGTGAGTTCAGCGTCAATCCCAGAACTTCTTATTTGGGCTGAAGCTATCTAGAGCAGAGAGCTTGACTCTTATCTTTTTTTTTTTTAAACTCCTGTGCTGCATTCTGCCCCTCTAACAGGTGCTGTATAAAAGCTAAAGCCACTAAGGCCAGACAGTGTTTTGTTTCCATCAGCATAAATCGGAGCAGCCTCAGTGGAACCAAGAGTTATTCCATATTTTCATTCGGGGAAATTCTGATCTCACACTATCCTCAGTTAAGAGTAGAGAGAACGGAATTAAAACTCTGAGTTGCCCTGTTATGTGACCACGTCTCCCTCTTATGCCTGTTCTCAGTGATTACAATCCAAATGACAGCAAAAAGAATTTTCCTTCTCCTCAAAAAATGCTTTGCGCTGTGGTGCTGATGGCTGCGGCTATCGCTGCACCCGGAACACGGTCACTTATGTGCGCTTTTTCTGTGCCCAATCGTGCTGATAAATTCCCTTTAATTCCGATGAGGAATGGTTAAAGTTCAGACCAAGTGATGTTGCCTTTTTGGGGAAACCGCACAGCCGTTGCGTGGTGGGAAACCGAACAGAAGGCACCTTGCACAGAAAGGCACTCATCCATAAAAATGTTGTTTTTGCTGTAGAGAACATGTAAAGCCAGGGCAGGAGCGGGGGGATCAGGATTCGTCAGCTACTGAAGAAAATGTTTTCTTTTTTTTTGGTCAGAGAAATCCCTTTTTTTTAACTGACAGCTCTCAGAGAAAGGAGTGCAGCGGAGGGTGAAGCCAACAGTCACCCGCACCGCGCCGGGGGAGGAACAGCTCATTACCGCAGGCCAAGCTGGAGTTCAGCCTTGCTTATTCTTGGCTTTAGCTCCCTCAGTTGTGGGAAACAGCTTTTTTCATTCTTCTACTTTCAATAAAATCTGCACATTGTTATTTGCTTCGCTCTGATGAGGGTCTGGATTGATGTTGTGGTGTGATGTTGGCCAAATTTGTAACATTCTTTTTAATATACTTATTCTTCTTTCTGCGAGGGCAAGGGATCTTATTTTGAAACCCCAAAGACTTTCCCAACATATGGGGGATGAATAAATACTCAAAACGTCTACAACTGCTGTTACTGCCGCAGCTGCCAGGTTTAGAAACGAAGAAAGTATGTCTGCGCCTGCGTGTAAGCGCGAGAGGCAGAGAGAGAAATACAGCGTGGCCACTCTTGGGGTCAGGAGAGATCTCTAATAAGAAGCACATTTTACAGGCAGCAAGAGAGTTGTTTTTACCGTGGGCATTTACAAGTCCTCAGGCGGTGAATTTTGCTGCGCGGATATATTTAAGGCTAATTATTTGTAACACGTGGGGCTTGAACTTGCAGATCTTGATTTGGCAAAGCTCCTGTCTGGCTTCAAGGGGCGCTCTGGCTGGTGGACCCGGTGGAGGGGATGAAGGGGTGGGTGATGGTGGCGAAGGGTTGTAGAAGACCCTGCTGACTCCAATGAGAACTGAGCTTCTGTCTCCTGTAACAGATTTTACGTGAGTATGGGAGCTGGAAGAAAAGCCTGGACTGAAGGAGGATTTCTTTGCCACCGTTCCCATACAATTTGCCTGATTTTTTAACTCCCTTTTTGGCGTGGCACGTTAAAGCAAACTGTTACGGGCTCTCCTACACAAATTTTACAGTGCTCCTACACAAACCACCCCGGGTTTGAGTGTTTTAGGCTTTAGATCTTAACGCTGTGATCCCGAGGGGTGTCCTCTTACACAAAAAGAGAGAGGAGGAGCAACCTCTGTTAAATTTCCATTTAATACCAGCTATTTTTCATTGAGAAACAGAATTAAATCAGCTCTTTTGATTAAGGAGATTGAAGAGCCGCAGCACAACAAGAGGAGGACTGTGGGAGCACCACTGAAGACAAGCTTTTTGGGTCAGGAACGAGGTTTTTTTGTATTGGTTTGAGCATGCTTGGCATGCGTGGACCCTCTCTGAGCTGGAGGCTTCTAGGCAATTGTGAGGATGGGGATGTCGGCTCCCAGGGTTTTTGTTTTGCTAAATACTGTTTGATGATCTGAGAGCAGCTGGGTGCTTTCAGCTTTCAAGGAGCTTTTAATAGGACAATTTTCACTGGCACAGGCTTGTTCAAACCACCTGCAAATGAATATATTGCTCTCCAGGAATAATCAGTGTGTGTAGAATTTGGTATCCACCAGTAAAAAAACTCAGGTGACTCCTCCTCCCAGTCACAGCTAATCAAGCCAGGTTGTTTCTCTTCAGTCGTTAACATTTAAATTGATGCCCATTTAATCAAGGTAGGGAAACAGATCTGAGCCCACTCAATTATTTCACCATTCCCAATCATTTGGCCAGCTTCGGTTATAAAGCATTGAGATATATACATATATATGATTTTGAGGAAGAGCTCAGTTGCTTTAAGAGTGACTCCAGCTCATTGCTTTATTGTTTGGAAGAGCAGGCAGATAATGAGCGTGCTACTGGCTGGAGGGAAGACATCCACAGAGAAGTATGTGGTGCTTAAGGAACAGTGATCTTAAGGTAAGTTATTGCAAAGGCATCATGGCCTTTTCTAAACGTAATTTCTGCCAGAGCATAAACAATGGAGAAGAAAAAAATAGGAAGATTGCCTAGTGAAGTGGTTTGGGTTTTTATTTATTGATAGGGCATGACTCTCATATCTATGAGTTTAGCAAGCAGTCTTGACTCGTATTTACGAGCACAGCAGACCTGTTCTGCATTCAGCAGATGGAGATGAGGAGACTTGCTTGTGTTGCGAGAGGTGAAAGGGCTACACCCCATCTAGAGCTCAAGGAGCTCGCTGCTCTAGGGGGCTGATTATGCAGGGAGGCCCAATGATTCTTTCTTTTTCCTGGGAGAAATGCAAAAAGTGCAGAAAACGCCCATGAATGGTCCTTCTCCCTTGGAAGGGGCTGACAGAGGTCTCACAGCATCTGGATTGGGTAATACAGAGTTTAGCTACTTTTAACATCCAACATTTGAGTTTCTTGGCTTGCTTTTTTTTAATAAAGAAATTATTTTATATATATATATATATATATATATGTATGTATTCAAACCCATTGAGTCTTCCAGCTCCCTTTGTTTTGTCTGTCAGAAGTATGAGGTCTGGAGGTGACCTCTTCTTTCTCCCACAGGGTGAAAGCTGAATGGGAGGCTGGTTCTCAGGACAAAAGGTACTAGTTTTGCAGAGGATACAGCCAGATAGAAAGGCAGCCCACCAAGTTAGTGGGCTCTCTCTGTGGGCTGCTGGATACCCAGGGCAGCTTGCTTTCTCTCCTCAAGTTGCCAGGGATAACAGGATGCTCCCATGACACAGGGTCAGGTTCTCACTGCCTGCATCCCTGTTGCTATTGACCTGAGAGCTCTCTTGAAGGTTGAGGTTTCCTGTGGAGTTGTGGGTCTCGCTGCAGGCTTCTTCTCTCATGTGGAAGCTGTAGTCTTGAGAAGATCTTTGTCTGGGGTGGTGACTAGAGATAGCTTCTGTTCCTAGGCTTCCAAGAGCTGCTGAAAACATGATGGGATAAAGAGTCCCAGAACCTGTGGAAAGGGATCTTGGATCTAAAGGCAGAAAACACTCCTAATGATGTTTTTCTGTAGTGATTGAGGCTTGTCCTTTCTTGTGCATTAGACCATAGATGTCCGAAGAGCTTTAAAGCCCTTCTGGGAAAGAAAAACTGAGACGTGTGAGCCTTGAAGCCCTGTAGGAGACTCCCCGAATGATACCTAAGCCCCTCTCCCAGCCCTCTTGCTCTGCTCTGAACCAAGGTACAATGCAAGGGAAGTCTTGAGTAATTGCAGGGTTGATGTCCCTGGATGCAGCTGCTTCTCTACTGGTCTGGTTCTGTTATTTTCATACCTGCCTGAAACGTGATCCCAGTAAATGTACCCACTTTTTGAATTTCCAGCTGATGCAAATGCTGTAATCAATTAGGAACAGAAAGCAGGATACAAGGCAGAATCAAACAGTCATCCAAATGTGTGAAAAACACCTTTTGTGGTGGTTTTTCTTTCCTCTGAACATCAGATATAGGATATAAAGTTGGTTTTTGTATTAGCAACGTTGCCTCTGCACGTTCTGCTTTTCAGAGACTTAATATTCTAAACTGAAAACTCGGAGTGAATGAAGAAAGAGGTTATGGCACTTCCATGTAGTATTCTGTTCCCATTTTGACTGTTACTATTTCTGCCCTTGTAGCACCTACTGTTTTAAATCAATGTTAAAATCCTCCTTCACCAGTGGTAAGTTTTGTATTCAGAATACACCACACTGTAACCTCTTGTATGCTAAAGAACTAGTTGAAAATCACACTATGCAGTCTTACAAGTGGGGAAATGAAGGCACGAGTCTTGGATCCCAGGCTGATTAATGAAGCACCGCAGTATCCTGCTACTGTAACGCTGCTGATCCTAAAGGATTTGTGCTCTTACTTCAAAGCTGAACGAGCAACAGCTTTCCTTCAGTTCTCAAGGAAAGCTGTGCAGAGTCATGGTGGTAGGGCTTCTGTTGTAAATGATTTCTTTGGTTTTGATCCACATATCCAAGGTCTGAGGGTTAAGCGTGCTCAAAAACAACTGCTTTGAGGTCAAAAGAGAGAATTTCTTATAGTTCTGACTCGGAGCTATAAAGCAACCCAGTTTTACTCAGCTCTGGTTTGGAGGAGGGGAGTGTTACTTGAAAATGCCCACAAACTTTGAGGAACTTGATGTAAATTATGACTCTATAGAACAGCTGCAATGACAGTTCATGATGAATATTTCCTGCTGCTGTATCTGAGCTGCTCGACCCATAGCAGGAAACAATATCGAAACAGTATTGTTTGGGAAGTGCTACCCCGTCTCTCTTTTTAGAATATAAGTTCACTTTCTGTAAAGAGAATGACATAAACTTGTAGATGAAGGTGGCCGTAGAAAGAGGTGACCAGTTGGATTGGAGCAGCCTAGTAGAACAACCAACAGCCAGAAGACAGATGGTGTTTCACCTTAAAGGACCATGGGGTTTCACTCCAGGCTTTGTAGCAGAGATTTACCACCAGATCTTGAATCCCTTGAATCTTACCAGAGTGTCTCTTCTGTCCTCTATTACTCTACAACAAGCCCATTGTACCTACAGAGAGTAAATGCATGTCCTTACCTGCAAGAGAAGCTTCTTGAGATGACAGCCAGTCTAGTGCAAAGGAGGTTGGACATGTGCTCCAGGCCTCCAAGGTCAATTTTCTGCCCTGAACAGCTGGTGAGGCTTTGGCCTTGCCATTTTTCATTTCTCTATGTCCCAGTTTGCATGTGTCATTTGAGTTGGGACAGGTCAGGAATAATAACATTACAGAAATTCATATGCTACAACTGTGACGTCATAGAAGCAATTGGAATGGGTCATGTCTTAGCAGACCTTTTTTGCTGTGCCATTTATGGTCGAGTAATCTGGAAAGATGCCTCAGCTGTGCAGGAGGCTGTGGTTAATACATATGAGCAGCCATGTATATTTGGGCCCTTTTACCATGACTTGAATGTGCAGCTCCTGAGCCCTCTGCTAACATGGTATTTGTCAATCATATCAAAACTACATAGAGGTTGTCTTTTGTTTTTTTTTCCCCCAAGAAACTGGCTTGTTTAATGTTGGGCATTAGATTTCACTCAGATGTAAAATGCCAAGCAAGCCTGGGCTAAGCAGGCTGCAAACAACAACAAACACTTCAAGAAGCAAACCTCGCATCCGCCACACAAATTCCCACGCTCCAAGAAACTTTGGCAGCACCCGCTGCTGGAGGAAACTTCTCATAAACCACTCTGTGTTGGTTTATATGCTGCAAATCCCCCAGAACGTATTAAAAAAGGTAGAGTCCAGGCCTGAGATGTTGCCGCACAGATGGACTGCCAGAGAAATGAATATTTAAGCCTTTTACAAAGACATCCTGTGACACTGTGCCGGAAGATGGCAATAAGTGACAGCAGAGAAGGCTGGGTGTGCCAGTAAAAACCATTGTAGTGGCTTTGTGTGGACCACCAAGGCCTCGTGGTCCAGTATTTGTCAAGAGTGACTGAGCAGAGGGCAACTGAGCATAGCACGGCTTGGGAGAGGGATTTCCTTGAGCCATTCTTAATAAAGTTGCTGTCTATGGGAGATCAGCTCCCAGGTCAAATGCCATCTAGCTGTGGTTGCGTGTGGGTACTCGCGTGCCAGATGTGGAAGGGCTTGGCTAATTGGTTCTGTCTGTACTGGTGTCCAGCTTCCAGCCAACAGACATAACATTACCCGAGGAGGTGAAAGAGTAAATGCAACCTCAAAGGCTTTTTCTCCGCTTGAAGGCACTGAACGGGGAGCCTGGCAAGGTAAAGAGCTTTGTAAACGTTGCTGAAGCAGGACAGCAAGTGTGACTCCTAGAGACAGATCTGCTTGCAGTTTTAATTAATGTTAAACGAAGAGGGGGAGGTCCTCCAGTCCAGCAGTGGTTGTGCGTGTGGCTGCTGACCCCACGGCCAAGGGAGAATGACAGAATACTCCTGGGTTGAGGGACACAGGATTAACTTCTCTTCTACTGCTGGGGAAAACTGCGCTTTTGGAAGACTCTAGTGTCTGAATTGGTGAAACTATTTACTTTCTAGCCAGCCAGGCTCTGTGGGATTCAAGGCCTCGGTGTTTCTGAGCCTGGCCGGGTGCGGGGATGAGGAGGAGCGAGACCTGGGCACTTGACCCAAGCTGCCAACGGGATTATTTCATACCATGAGCACCATATTCAATATAAATTAGAAAGTTTGTTGCTTAGTTCTCTTTCCCTTGATGGCATTGGTCCAGAGGACTCCTTGACCCGGTACCAGAGCCCTGAGCTCTTCCCTTCCTCCCCAAGCCACAGTGCTCGCAGGGTCCTACGTTGGCTGTCCCTGCTGGGGGTGCACAGCTTCCTGCTGGGGGAATGGGCTGAGCAGAATCCTTGTATATCTTATATTAGTACCAAGATCAATACTGATTCTTTATTATTGTTGTTAATTGTTTAGTCTTACCCTATTAAATCTATTTATATTTCAACCGTCGTGTTTCCTTGCTTTCCCTGACTCCCCTTCTCGGGTGGGGAGGGGTCATCAGGTGATGGAATAATTGTCTAAATTACTATAAATTGTGGGTTTTCTCAAACCATAATAGGGGCAAAGCCAGATCTTAAGGCACTGAGGTCACCGATGCTTTGGGGCTTCAGCATTGTCATACGTCACCTTGTCTTCCTGCTTCCTCTCCTGTACTCGTGCCTTTTGAAAGACGGATGACCAGGTGGCAGTTGCCTCACACTTCCTGAGAGGTTAAAGGCACTGCTATTACAGGGGAGCTAACTCATATTTAAATTGAGAGGAAGAGTATGGTTCAAATACAGATAAACCAGCCGCCCTATTTTGGCCGAAATAATGTCATCGCATCAAGAAGCTCTTGATTGCAGTGGCCAGGCTTGGTTGATGCGGGTTGACTGGTTGATAAAACTAAATATCGGTGTGCTGAGATCTCTCCTACTGTTCTCATGGTTCCTGGGAATGCCCTGTCTGTTTGTGCCTGCTCCCTATCTTTCTGTTTCCACTGGGATTTACTGATTTTTCTCAAAGAAATCCTGTCTTTCTCCAGGCTCCTCAGTACTACATCCCACATCTAGTCACCCCAAATATAAACACATAACCAAGGTACTGAAATTGGGATTTTTGAGGTAATGAAATGAGGATCTCTGTCGCTTCTGTCTCCTTTTCCATCCATGGTGAGAGACAGACGTAAACAAGGCAAGCGCAGATGTTAGTTGGGCAGAATGGCATTAGTATAACAAAAATAGCTTTTCATAGCAACCACCGGAGTTAATACCCAAAACTACCTGTGAGCGAAGTGTTTTGCACTCCAGGATGTCACATCTCAGCCTCCCTCTGCCCTGACCCACGCTTATCTTTTTATTGCCTCATGCCCTCCCTGATCCTGCCTCAAGATGCAGAGACCCAGGTGCTGATGCTCCAGCAGAGCCATCCCAGACAAAGCCTGGTCACTAGAGCTCCGAAGTGGACTTGATTGCAGGAGTTGAGCCCTAGATTCCATGTGGTGCGTGGCCATAAGAAGGCCATGAGAAGAGAAGGCTCCAGGGAGACCTTAGAGCAGCCTTCCAGTACCCAAAGGGGGCTACAGGAGAGATGGGGAGGGACTCTTGATCAGGGAGGGGAGCCACAGGACAAGGAGTAATGGTTTTAAACTGAAAGATTAGATACCAGGAAGAAATCCTTTGCTGTGAGGGTGGTGAGACACTGGAAGAGGTTGCCCAGAGAAGCTGTGGCTGCCCCATCCCTGGAGGGGTTCAAGGCCAGGCTGGATGGGGCTTGGAGCAACCTGGTCTGGTGGGAGGTGTCCCTGCCCAGGGCAGGGGAGTTGGAACTCCATGGTCTTTAAGGTCCCTTCCAACCTGAGCCATTCTATGATTCTGCAAAGCATGCTGTGCACACCTATGGTGCCCTAGAAATACTAGCCATAAACTAGAGTTGAGATGGAAACCACCTTGGACAATTATGTGGTTGTCATAGATACTCTATAACCCAGGTTAACTTCTAGAGCTGGAGGCACTGTCTACAGGGTGAGTGAAGTTTCCCAGAACGTGTGAAATGCTGACATAAATCCCCCAATGGACTGAGCTGAGCCTTTGCAGCCCAGCCAAAGCCCTCCAGCCAGACTTCAATAGCATAAACAAGACTGGGTCACCTCCTCCCTGATCGAATTAGAGAAGGTAATAGTCCTGGCAGCAGCTGATTGCATGCTATCAATCACTCAAGATGCTAATTTTTCGGAGCTGGCACCAGACAGAAAGCGACCAGGGCTGGAATGGAGTCTAGGTTGCTGTTCTTGCCCGTGTCACGCTGCTTGTGAACAGTTCAGCGACGGCTTCATGCCTCAATCAATGCAGCTGCTAAGCCGAGAAAAAGCAGGGCTTTACCAAAAACCAGATGTTTTGCACATGAGCTGGCTTAGTCCAGTTAATGACCCAGATAGGAAAGAAAACAAGGCGCACACAGACACAAACAGGCGCAGCCAGGGCTTGAAACAGTATTTAAGAAGGGCAGATATGGATGCTGAGACACGTTGAGGAAGGAGAGAAAAAAAAAAATAATAAAATTCTTCTGTTTCACAGTTACTCTGAATACCTCTAGGGCTTTTTGTGGTGCTAGAATGGCCTTTTGGCATATTTTGGTTCTTTCAAGCACCATGTCTATATTCGTGTGTTTACATGATACATATGTATGTACATGATGTAGGGTGACAATGACAACGTTGAGGCTGATCTGCATGAAAGAGCATTGCAAGTTCCCAAAGTGATGGAGGCACATTCTTGCAAAGTTGTTTTTATCAGTGTTTTGGACGATTAGCGAAGCGGGAGGTCATTTACCAGTATCTGGTTAGGAGTTTAACTGAGTTATTATTTAGAAAATAATTTCTAAAAATAGAAAAATGGACCACATTTTTATTCATCAACCTAATTAGAGATTGAGCTTTCAGGACTACAAAGACCCCATGTGGTAGTGATTTTGAATGCCCTGGTGTTTGAGTTTCCGAACGGGGATACTGCCATGAGGCTGATTTCCAAGGCATGACTTCTCAGCGCTTTCTGAAAGTTGGTACCTGGGATATGCTTTAAATTTGCCTCTAAATTCCCAGTCATTGTTTAAAAAAAAAAAAAAAAAGTGGCTACAACTTCTTCTTTAGGGTCTTTGGGATCACTGACCGCTTTGTCAGAGGTCAAAAATAAGAAATATAAATAAACAAAGAGCTTGCAGCTATTTCCGTTTAATACACCAGAGTCTGTCTTGGTTCTGCACAGTGATACTGAAGAGGTGAGAATTAGAAACTACTTGGGAAATTGTTTATTCCTCCTCCTTCCCCCGGTTGTTTTTTTTTACTTTTCTGGCAGAAATTACAATACTTTATTATTATAATTGGTCTCTGTTCAGCAATATCTGATCTCACCTTTCTAAGGCATCAAGAACAGGGATGGGAACTTCTCAAATCACGACTGAAGACGCGGTTGTTAAGTTTGACCAAAAATCAGCATTTCTGCCTCTTGGGAAAGCTTTCTGGGGTGCACTTACTTTCAGTTTCCGATTTATTCTTTACTTTCGTGTACTGGAAATTCAGAAAACAAGACTGAAAGTCATCTGGAGCCGCTTAGCAATGCAGAGCTATTCCAGTGTCAATCATCTCCTAAAACTTAGCTCTGTCTCAACTTCAGCAAGACTTGATCAAACGTGAGAGGCTTCAGATGAAACGTTCAAGGAAGCGGTGTTTACTGATGAAACTTTTGTTTAGTCGGAAATTTGCAAACCAGCTTTAGTTATAGTCTTATATCTCTCACACACAGATTTTTCTTTTTCCTTATACACGTATTCACATAGAGCTTGTGTTAAATAGATGTTATCAAGTATTTACTTAAAAAAAAACAACAATAAGTTTTAAACTGTTTGACCAAAGAGCCTTTTCCTCCTTTCTGATGCTGCCAAAAGGATTTATTTAGGAGCTAAAATACATGTGGAAAGGGTCATGCCTGGAATTTTGCTGTAATTGAAATTTTTTTTGATGCTGAAAAACAGCTGCCCATCAGTTTAAGGGGATCACTTGCGAACCATTCCACGCTCACCAGTAACGCGCCTGAATCAGTGAAACAGTAACTTACTGGAAAATTAGCTTCATATATCTCTGCCTCCCTGTCTTTGGCACAGGCCACCCCTGTAATTTCAAGAAGTGCAAATTCAGCTCTGAAGCTGATGGGCTAAGCTCAACTGGACCAGAACAACTCTGCCTCCAGCTCTGCAAAGCCCTGGTTCCTCAGCTCTGCCCACACCACCGAGATGCCACCTCCAAAGCAGAATTTCATGTTCTTTTTGACTTTCTGCTTCAGCTACCAGTGCAAGGTCAGAAGTTAACATTAGGACAAAAGAATTAACAGTAAAAAAATACAGTTATTTTTCACCATTCAGCCCTGCAAGTTCCATGATGAAGCTTCTGGGAGTGCTGTGCGTATGCAAAAAGTCTTATTTCTTCTAATGCTTATCTTACTGTAGTTTGTTATAACATTGCTAAGTTATCACTCTCAGTTCATCACGTGGATGCTGAGATCTCCATGTCATCCTCTAGGCCAGCAAGACCTGAAGCCACTGATTCACTGGTGGTCACTAAAGCGATGCCCGTGAAGAGAACCTTGCTGTGCTTACACTGGGCACGGGTTCAAGTAGAGAGATGTTGACAGGCAGGGGAAGAAAGCATGGCTCAGTAGGAAAATGAGAACTGCAAGTCCCAAACCTTAATCAGGTGATTAATTAGCAGCAGAGTCCTTTTTACTACGTGCCTGAAAGCATGTTAAACCTTGGGTGGGTAACGTGAGAGAAGTGACCACCAGGAAGACAAAATACTATGAGCTCCCAGTGAAAATCTCCAAGACAGCTAATTGAGAAACCCAAGTTTGCCAAGTAAAGTGATAGATATTGAAAAACAATTAACTTCCAAGTGAGCTGCTGGCCCTTGGGCAGAAAACCGTGAGAAGACAAATGATAAACGACCAAGTACTGTATCTCGATAGGAAGATGAGCCAGGCATTTCTGAGAACAGGTCTTCCAAAGAGCCAAACCCTGACAACAACTGAGCAGTTTAAGCTGTAAAGCCAGACTGGGAAACCGGAGTGGGACAGTTTACTGAGTGCTGGACTTTTTGAGGGGCTCCTGGAGGTTTTTGCCTGTGGTATTTGCTGCAGGGGAGGGGGTCACCAGGTCAATTGTGTTGGCAGCGTATTAAAAAATGATCGGACAATTTAATGGTTGATAATAGCGTGGTAGTTATGTCCCTGAGATAAGAGTAACCGGATACCTAGCTCTGGGGCTTGAACAGGGTCTCACTTGAAAGATGGAGTGGTCTTTAGGGAATTACAAGAAGTCGTGGACGCTGAATGTTTCCATTTGTGACACGGCAGCCGATGCCTGCGGGGCAGCAGGGACGCAGAGCAGCCGATGCTCCAGCACTGCCTCAGTAGCATCGTGTCTCCGGGGCTCGCAGGGGACCCTGGCACGGTGGTCTTGGCTGCCTGCCCCTGCCTTGTGCAGCAGCACAATGCTGGCTCCGGCTGCAGCGGCTCCGGGAGCTCGGGGAGGCTGCGACAGGATTTGTCCCTGCAGATAAACACTGTGCTATTGTGTGTGGTACCCAGCACGGGCGAGCTCCTGAAATGAGGAGGGTGTGGGGTGGCCCCCGTACCGGCACATCTCAGAGTCATAGAATCATAGAATGGTTAGAGTTGGAAGGGACCTTAAAGAGCATCAAGTTCCAACTCCCCTGCCCTGGGCAGGGACACCTCCCTCCAGACCAGGTTGCTCAAAGCCCCGTCCAGCCTGGCCTTGAACAAACAATGTTAAGACTGAATTTGCGTCACAGGGTCCCTATTAGCAGGTGGGAGGGCTAGAGGAAGCCATGGGTTTGCCAGCATTGAGGACTGAAAGGACACAGAACAGCCAAAAATAGCTGATTCTGGTGTTTTACCTTCTAGTTCTAGAGTTCATTCACCACCAGCCAGCGCTACGTGATGAAACTAGATTGAATCCTCTCTGTGATTTCAATTCGGGAAGTCCGTGTGGTCCTATAGTGGGTTTGTGCTGGGAGAAAAGTCTACTCTGTGTCTGGATTGACCCGGACGCCAACTCGGTTCATGTCTGTTCTTGATCACAGCCTTGTCTGCGTAGCCCTCAAATACCTGTCTGTGTTTGTGTTCTCTAACACCTCATGTGTGCAGCCAGCAAACCATAGAATAGTTTGGGTTGGAGAGGACTTTTAAAGGTCATCTCATCCAACCCCAGATCGCTAGCAAACTCTGTGCATGTACTTCTGCGCTCTGCAAAAAGAGAGCACTTGAGAAAACACACTTGCCAGAGACGAACTTATGGTCCTAAAGTACAACAATCCCCTCTGTACCCATCATCTCCCCTGCAGACACGTCATACTGACTTACAGCATCCTCCTCACATGCTTCCCTTCGCATATTGTTATACAGACTGAATTTGCTTAGCACAACACAATGACCTCTCGCATGTAATTCTTAGCTCATGAGTTTTACTGTAGGTCCCATGAACATTCTGTGAAACTCCAGCTCCCAGATTCATGGGAACAATAAAAATCTCAACATGGTTTTTAGGTTTTATGGTTGCAGAAAAAACCCACATGCATAAATATGATCTAAAAAGCCTCCAAACCAGAAGGCAAATAAAAATAATCCCAGAAACATTACTGTTATGCTGATAAATCCAGTGACTTTTAAGCCGCCTTCTTCAGGGGATCTCACGTATGGTTTTGGAACGGTAGGGTTGGCCACACTTGTGAGAAATGCATACTTCTCCACACCCAGGTCTCATAGAACTCTTTTTCCTTCTAAAACTCACACAGGCACTTCAGAGCACTCCCAGTCACTCACTGACTTGAGATCTGCTGGAGTGTTAAGATGTCTGGGGTGAAAATCAGTCTGTTTGGATTCAGGCTGCCGAAGTCACAGCTCCAGTCATTACCAAGATGAGGGTGGGAAGTGGAGGTGCTAGGGAGGATGAGAAATGGGGGCACTGGGGAGCTGCAAAGGCCATTTCCAGTGTCTGCTGCTTCTTTGGCTTAATGAGGTGCCAGAACAAACAGCCTGTTCCCCTTCAGACTTAACTGCTGAAGCTCTGTGTCCTGCCTTGGAGGACCTGCTCGCACGAGGTGGTTCCCAGAGCTCACGCTGGCTGCGCTGCACCCTGTCCCATTGCATGTGGGGCATTCAGCTCCAGGCTTGGAAGCAAAAATCACGCTCAGTGAGGAGATGTGGTAGATTCCCTTTCTTGTGACAGCTTGGAGGTGAGCTCTCTGGTCTCCTGATGGTGGTCTGGGCTGGGCTGTGCGGTTTGCAGTGTGTCCCTGTGCTTTGTGTGCCTTCAGGGTGTGCAGCCTATCCTTGCCTCTTCGTCTGGCTGGTTTTGTGTCTCCCTTGGATTGGAGTTGGGTTTGTTTCCCCTTCTGGGGGCTGGTTTCTCTTGGCATGCCAAGGAGCAAGGAGTGAAGCCAAGGGGGCCTGGCCCAGGGCACCACAAGCACCTTCGGCATTACTTCGAGATCGCCTCTCTCCCCACTGTTCTGTGATGTCGGGGTGTTGCCTAAAGCCCTGGCTCCATTGGTCTCCCAGACATCACTAGGTGTGGAGACTAGGACAAGGAGCTGCTGCTTTTGGGATGAAGTCTCTGCTCTCCTGCGGTAACTCTCTTTTAATTGCTGATGGAGAAGACACAGCCTGTGGTATGTGCTTTATTCGAAACGGCTGCAGCCAGGGCAGATGAATTCCCACCTCTGCCAGCTTGGTCTGTTACTGGTTTCAAGAGGCAGTAGTCCCCTGAGCAGACGGGTGTGGGTGAACAGCAATCTCTGCATGATTTCCTTGCTTTGTATGTCTCTAGCTAGAAGATTGCTCTCCAACCCAGTGCACCATAATGAGAGGGCAGCAGAGGCAGCGCTCATCTGACCTGAGAAGTACTTCAAATTTTTGTGGCTGAGTGATCTTCTCCTGCTCCTACTCGGGCCCATAGAGAGGTCGTACTGAAGCTGGGGAGGCAAGGGTGATGTGAATGAAAACTCTTCAGAAGAGGATTTCTCTAAGCCCAAAAGGGCACCCAGTGTTTTTTCTAAGGTCATGGATGTTTTGCAAGAGCTATGAGTGATGGCAGAGACATACTTTGCAGTCAGGTCTTTGGGGAGTCAGTTGGGAGTTTTGGCTGAGTAGGAATTGGCACTAAAGTTATGGATCTGACCCAGAGCAAGTAACGAGTCTGTGGGTGAGGCTGACCCTGACTGAGATCTGAACTTCATGGCTGATCCGCGTGGGATTGAGTGCAGAAGACAAAGGGAGCTGCCTCCAGGACCTTGTGTGCAATGGTGCCCTGGGAGATATCTCGTATGGGCTCCAGCACAGACTTACTGAGGATGGAGAGAAAACCGAAACAGGCAGGACTGAGGCTCACAGGAGGTGTGATTTATCTGATACCATCTCCTTCCCCATTCCCTCTCCTTTATCCCCACCGCAGCTACAGTCTTTGCACGCTCTTGAATGCCAAAGTTCTTCTTTTTCAACATCCTTGACACCAGACCAAACCTGAGCGTTATAGAGGGAGCAGGGCAAAGGAACGGCACTAGATCTAGGCTGGAAATTACTTTCTCAATTTGTGAGGCTTTCCAAAGTACTGGAAAAATCTTTTTGTCCTGATAGAGGCCAGAAAGTCAAAATCTGAAAAATATTGGTGAACTGAAAAATCTGGAAAAGAGCAGTAAGTTTGGGGTCAAGTGCAGCACTTTGTTTAGATAATATTTGAATGTTTTGGTTTAGTTCTGAATATTTATAAAGGGTTTCCAGCCACTACAATTAGCTTAAATTTTGAAATTAAAAGCTATTTTGAAAAGTAGAAGTTCGAGCAATTTGGAAGAGGAAGAAACTTGAAGCTGGAAAAGTTACAAGATAATACTCTTTACTAGGGAGAAAACCAGTTTTAATGAAACGGCTTTGCATTATGAAACCATGAAAAAAAACCTGATCCACTTACCTTGGGGCAGTGCTTGTCACAGAGGTCCCTTTTACTGCCCCGGTCTGTCCTTAGGACTCTTTTTTCCCAGCTCATGGAAGGGTTCTGTGGTGTTTGATAAACCCTGAGCAGAACCATGTGTGAGCTGGGTTGCGTTATGCAATAAGGGAGGATGGGTCAGTATCTACTCTTCAACTTGCGAAAGTTTTCCTTTTTGGCCAGATCTCAAGGGGTGAGATTGAATTACTTTGAGTTTCATTTCTGATTGACATTGGAGGCTTAAAATTTACTACCAATGCAGACGCAGATTTTTTTCTGCTGAAGGAATTCAGCAGAATTCCCTATTCCCTGAAATTTCTAGATCAACATGAGCCTGCCAATGCCAATTCTTGCTTTATGAGCAACTACTAGATCCTAAGGCTGAATTTACAGTATTATTTCCTTGTAAATGTCAGATGTAATTTTGGGAGAATGCTCAGATATATCCGATACTGATCGACTCACCATTTTCATTAGGAGGTAGTCAAATCAGATGCAGCTGAAATCCTTACCCATACCCTTGGGGAAACCTATTGACAAAGTTTGGAGGCAAGCTTTGGAAATAATAGACATGAAAAAGTATAAATGCTATATTAAAGTTTTATAAGCTTCATTATATAGTGATATTTCAATTACTCCGTGGGAGATTTGGATGAACCTACAGGAAAAAGGCAGATGTGGGATTGGCTGAGAGTTTGGCAGCTTTTTGCTGTTTTAGTTCTGGATTTTGTCTTTTGATTAGAAATAGGAAATCCCTTCAGCTGATGGGGCAGCACTGGACCACTTTGAGTGAAGAACTTAAGATGCTTTGCAATGATCCCCAATTCTAGTTAATTCCAGTAAGTTTTGAGGCTCTCTGCCACCTTTCTGGCCACTCCCATGGAACAAACCAAAGACCTACCCAGGGAAATAACTGTAATCTCACGTTACCTGCCAAAATTCCTTATCCAGTATCTAATGCCTCCAAACTGAGTCCAAACTAGAATTCGTTACTAGGAAGATGATGCGCCTTAAACCTGTGAGCCTTTTCCTTTGTACTAGTGTCCTCCTTCCAAGGCAAGTACACCTTGGAAGAGTGCAGAGGACATAGTCTTACTTTTTTTTCCTTTGAAAATACACGTGTAAAATCCAGCAGCGCTGTGATTAGAGCAGTCTGTAGAATAAATGTGCCTGGCAGTCCGCACCAGGAAGGGATTGGTGTCTTGTGGGGAAGGGTGTTTGACCAAATCCTGCTTATATTCACATCAACATGGTGACTTCAGAGGAGTCTGGATCAAATGAACAATAGTCTTGTGTATTTCTGAAAATTAGTTCGTATTTTTAAATACAGCCCTTCCTACCAGTAGTAAATATCACTTACTAAACCATACCTCACACGTACATGGCAGGTTGCAAGCAGTAGCCAGATTCAGTGCTCTCCCTACCACCGGGCTACAATTATTTCTGGGGACACTAAGGCACGGAGGCAGTGATGTGCCTGACTGTAGGTGGCTGTGAAAGCCAGAGGAAAGCTCTGGAAGCGAGAGTGCTAGCCCCTCTTTTTGTATTCATATAGCTCCTTCTCCCACTCTTGACGACAAATGCACATTTTAAAACTTGGAAGGACTCTTTAGGGTCTGTTCTCTAACCCTCTTTCTAGACTGCAATTACAATCTTAAGTAAAACAGAACTGGGACCTCATAAGGGGCTACCGAGTTACCGTGTGTACCCTGCATTCATTTATGAGAGATCTACAAAATTATGCGGCAGATCTACAAAACAGACATGACGGTGTCGTCGCCCACAGTAGCAAGAAGCTGGTTTTCTTTCCCAGCCTCTGGATCAAAGCACTTGACCTTTATCCTCATGTCTTGTGTCTTTGAGGAAGGGCCATGCTAACTCCTCGGTCCCCCCCAGCTGTAGGAGTCACGCTTACAGCTATGCAGTCTCTCATTGTGTGAAGCTGTCCCCAGAAAGGCAGTTTCAGAACTGCCTTTTGCCGAAGGGAACAATAAGGCTTAATATAGTGCCTGGGGTGATATTATAGAGTTAGAGGCAGATCAGAGATTAGTACATTGTTTCTGCTGCAGAGGATTTCTTGCTAGGACATTAATAGAAAAGGCTTTACCTAATCGTATTGTTTTCAGGCTTGTTTTGTTTTGCCAAAGTGATATGCAAGTCCCCGACTGTCAAAAGGGAGCAAAGTTCAGCTTCCCATTTTCCACTACTGCTAAATAACGAGCCCTGCAAAGCCTCGAGCTCGGCTTAAAATGAGTTTTACCACAGTGGAGACATGAAGGTTGGGTTCCTTGCAGCTGGTTTCTGAGCCTTTAGGTAACCTGTGGGTTACACTTCTAAGCGTGGGGGCGAGAAGTCTCCATGAAGCGGAGGGAGAGCACTGGATGAGGTTCACACATAAATCCTGGGATTTCACAAGCTGGACTTTTAAAAAATCACCAGATTTCGCAACACCCCTAATCAGATTGTGAGGGGTGGTGACCCTCCAGATCTGAAAGGATTGTTTTTTCTGTATTGTCTTCATCAACTCTTAGTTCTGGTATTTTCTTTCCCTTCCACATGTGACTCTCTTTTTCAGGGCCGTGTATATGTTGTATATATTTTATATTGGGAAATGTAGTTTTTTTTCAAGGCACACCACTCTCCCCTGCCCCCTTTTCTGCAGCTCTTACCAGGGGCAGGAGAGCTTTCTCTGCGGCCCTTTCCCACTTCTTTCCATGCAGTTTCAGAGGCCTGTTGGAAGAAGTTCTTTATTCCCCCCATCTGCTATTAATTGCCTCTCTCTCATGCTCTGTAGCTCTTTCATTGCACCTCCTGCACCCCCGCTTCAGGGACAAGCTTTGGGAAGGACTAGCGCTCCACTAAAGCCATCTATCGCCGGCTAAATCCTCCTGGAAGACAAACATCGCCATTTTTGCTGAACTGCAGTTTGCTCTTTCCATGCCAAGGTTTGCTTCAGGAAATCCCCCAGATGAATTAAAAAGATTGTTTTGCGTTTGTTGGGAGCTCTGCCCAGCGCTGCTTGCAGTGCACAAGCTGTGTTTGGTGCTCCTTGGGTCAAGAGAGCTCAGAAAAATCTCATGCCTGGGTATTGGCTCTTCTAAGGGTTTATCGGGCCAGGATACCCATAAAAAGGCCCCAGCGCACACACACACACACACACATATACACCCACACATCCATACACACACAGTCTCTCTCTTCTTTAAACAGGAAACTCAACTCAGCATGTGGTGAGTAACCAAATATCAGCAAAGACTTTCTTGCCTTTTTTTTTTTTTAATTCTGTTAAAAAAAAAAAAAGGAAGAAATTGGAGAAGGAGGGAAAAAAATCCCGTGTTAAAATAAACTCTTGGGTGTAAATGGGTCAGCACAGTCGAGAAACCTGGGTGTTTAATGGAGAGATTCTGGCCAGGATTCATTAGTCAGTGATTCAGTTGGAAGAAGCGAAGCTTCATGGTGCCTGGAAGTTCTTCAGAAGTTTGGGAAAAGTTAAAAAAAGCCAGCATATATTCTGTGGAGATAGGATGCAGGCCCATGACATAAGCAGGCATGACTCCGTTCAAGTGTGTTGGAGCTGTGCAAGTGGTTTGGCTTTGGCCCTGGAAATAACACAGGTGTAGGTTAAACAAGGCCTGATTCATTGTGTTTAGGGCCACAGGGATTTTTATGGTTGTCTAGGTGGACTCTGCATAGGATACATCTGGGATACCCTGTGATTCATCTGCGAAGTCTGAGTTGTGGCAGAGTCAAAGCACATTTTTAAAAAAACCCAGAAATATCATAAGTGGATTCAAAGTCTTCAAGAGACACCAAAGAACTTGGTGGGCCTTCTTAGACTAGCCAAGGGTTAATTACCTCTTGTTGCCTGAACATGCGTCATTCTTCTCACCGCTCCTCATGGCGTGGACGTGTGTTTTGTGTGCCTGTTTCTCCTCAGCCTCACCTGCTGCACTGTCAGCTGTACTATCACCCCATAAGTACTGCTTTTGTACCAGAGATGATCAGAGCAGAATGAAAGCTTTGGACAGCCATGGTGCTTCCAGCCCAGCCCGAGGTGATGGGAAACCAAGCCTGATACCCCATGCTGGGAAAGGACCACATAAACTGTATCATGGGTATGCAGGCTCCTGAATTGCCCAGTTTTGCACAGACAACATTTCAACCGTGTAGCTATTTGCATATCATATTTGAGGAAAAGCTACTAGAAAGAAGCTTGGCATAAAATAAGAACCCTTTATTATGGAGTTTGTAGAGAGGTAGATGTTGGTCTCTTCTCCCAAGTCACAGCCGATAGGACAAGAGGAAACGGCCTCAAGTTGCGCCAGGGGAGGTTCAGATTGGATATTATGAAAAAATTTTATGCTGAAACGGTTATTAAGCCTTGGAATGGGCTGCCCAGGGAAGGGGTGGAGCCACCATCCCTGGAGGTATTTAAAAGATGGGTAGACGTGGTGCTTAGTGACATGGTTTAGTGATGGTTTTTGTCAGTGTTGGGTTGATTGTTGGACTCAATGATCTGAAAGGTCCCTTCCAGCCTGGGCAATTTTATGATTCTATTATGCAGCCCAAGAGGGTCTGGTGATTGTATTTTACTTCATCTTGATGGAAGCACATGCTTACCATGGCTAGTCAGAGTTCTGCACAACCAAAAAGAGCTGAACGTTAACATCAAGGTTTGGCCCACTGATCTTGCCAAAGAGAAGGTATTTCCCAAATGGGGAGCAGCTGGAGCTGTGTAGTTCATATAAACTCCCAGCAAGAACGTATGATGTTGCCGTTCGCAGAAAATCATTACCAGATGGTACAACGGTGGTAGGTGTATGCAAACCCACAGGGTGCAATAGAATGGATGAGTAACATCGCTCCGTGGCACATTGAAAGGTCAAGGTGATGGCGAGCAGAGCTCTTGCTTCACACGCCTTGGTCATGCTCCATTCTGCCTTCGTGCTGGACATGGGTTCTGTGCAACAGGGAATGTGTCCTGGGAATAGCCATGCCACCCAAGGCTCTACCTTGAGCCCAGCAGACGAGGGTAATAGCAAGGACAATTAAACGTTGGTTGGTCTTCTGCTGCGCTCAGCATGAAGGAGATTTCTCGGAGTTCGTTAACACAGCTCTGATTCATAACCTTGAGTGGAAGGAGGCCAACAAGCACAGCGTGTTATTCCTCCGAGTGAGCTGTTCCAGCTAAATTGAAGCAAAAATCACAGCACGGCCTCCCCTGAACTACCAGAGAGGTGCTCGGAAAGTTTCATTAAAGCATCGTGGCACTTTAATGCCTTTTTTGATAAAGCGTGGGTCACTCGCGTTGCCAGGGCAGTTAGTGTGTTGCTATGATATTTTACCAAATGCTGGCTTCTGTTGTCTGGGTGGAAAACAAACAGTTTTTGTGTCCTGTGAAAAGTTTTTGTAACTTAAAAAAAAAACAACACCAGCCTTTGAGGATGGCAGGGGACAAAATAAAAATTTGTCAAATTTGGTTTTCAAGAAAGCCCTAAGGCAGAGTCACGTCCTTTCTGGAGCAGCCGCTGATCTGGGGGCTTGGGATCACGTCCTTTTCCCGATCCAGCAGAACACGCTCTTGGACTGAAGGTGGTGGTAGGAAAACAGTAATGTATTTATATTTGTCCATCCATAATATTTCCAGGACCAAAGCCATCGTCTTTCTAGATTTGTTAGTTTCTCATAATGGATTAACTTCCAACGTAGGCAAATTCATTTTTGTATGAACTCTGTGTGTCCATGAAGGGTTTTGCACTTTACACCTGGTGAGTTGTGTAAGTTAAAACCATTTTGATGGGGTCCCTGCAGCTACTGTGCTCCAGAAGAGAGAAAGCACAAGATTTTTAAGACAGCCGCCCATAATGTGCTGTCGTAGGAATGTTCACGAACCAGAGCTATTTGTGAAACTTTACTTGTAAAATGCAGGATTTGCAAAAGGTCTTAAATGATCTTTTATGACTGGGAAGCACTGATCTCGCTGAACTGGAGGAGGGCACACAGCCTAATTCACTGGGAAAGCTGCTGATTAAATGATTAAAAGAGATTTTGTCTCCTGGCTTTTATACTTGCTCTAAAATAAAAGCTATTTTTTCTAGTTACAGATGTATCTCAGTCAGCTCCTAGCTCCCCCAGAAATGCAGAAAATCAGAATTTTCTTCTTCCAAATATGAGTTTTGTACAGCAATTGAATTCCATTGATCTGAGAGGGATTTAGGAAAAGCTTTTAATGTCCCATATGGCTTTGGGATTCAAAGAATTTCCCTGTAATGAAGTATTGTCTTCTGGAGTTTTCCCTTTCTGCTTTATACTTAGCAGGCGGTATTATAACACTAGCAGCTTGGGGCAGTTTAATTTTCATATTAGAACCGTAGGATCTGAACTGAAATCCCAAAGGGGATTTTTATCCCTTTTCTTTCAGCATGTGTCAATGGAAACAACCCTCTGAAGGTCAAGAGCAAGTGCTGTCCCTAAATATAGAATTCCTTTGGTTATCGCAAAAGCAGCATTCTCCACAGGAAGGGACTGGACTTCTGAGAAGGGTGCAAGTTTTGATTTCCTAAAGTTTATTTTGCAGAGGGGTCGTGGACAGAGTCTTGGAGACTGGTAAGAATCAGTGAGATATTATCAGCCCACAGCAAGGTTTTACGTTCCATGGCTCCTGGCATGTAACCTGGGTCCTTATTTTCCATGCTACTGATTCTGGTATTATGTTAAATAAAAACAAGGGTAAAGAAGACTTTTTATAACCATGTTTTCCATTGCAGATGCAAAGCAGATCGTGCAGCTTGGCGTAAAAGGGGCAAGCGTAGCTTATAAAATTTATTTGGGAAGGACCTGACTGAAAGCAAACTTATCTCAGCACTCTCATCAGGAATATTACGCTGGTGTAACAGCGCCTCCTTTTTATTACTAGGAACAGAAAGAGCCAGTTGGTTTGATTGCATGTGGAATAGCCACCTCATAAATGTGCCGTAATCCTTGTCATGAGAAATTTTTAAAGGCTCTTGGTGGGAGCCGGTCACAGTTTTCTTTCTCACTTTTTTTTTTTTTTTAACCAAAAAGTTGCTGTAATAAAAATATTAGGGCGCTGGTGTTATTTTTTCAAGATTTTGTAGTTTTTGATCTTTTAAAAATTCCTTAGTTAACATTATCTAGAAATAATGCAGTTTGAATTTTTTGTTTTCCTTGCTTTTCCTGCTTTTATCTCCTATTTTTCCTTCCTTTTCTTCTCCATTTCCTCCTACTCTTTTCTTTTTTCCATTTTTTTTCCTTTTTTTTTTTTTTTTTTTATGTGTGGCTGGAAAAACAAATAGTGGGGGAAGAAACCCCTAAGAGTCAAGCAAGCTGTAGGGAGAAAGACCAGTTATGGGAGGGAAGCCTGGGTCCAGATCTCTCCTCTGCAACACACCTTCCAAAACAGTATGATCAAATGATTTTCTGGCTCAGATTTTAGGCATGAATTTGAGCCCAAACTTGCCGTGTCCAAATGTTCTGGGAGCAGGTTTAAGTGAGCTCCTGAGTAAAGCTGGGAAGAAGATCCAGCTCAGCCTTTAGAGGTGGCCATGGTGTCTTGGCCAAGGTTTCCGCCATTTCTCACATACCTTGCAGCCTTCCTATGGCCACTCTATGGCAGATGCACTGATGTGGCTGATGCTCCTTCCTAGAAGGTCCCTGTCTGGTGATAGCCCAGGCAGCTGAACGATAGATCTGTGGAGATGCCTTTGGGGCTCCTGGTGCTTTCTCCCCATCAGAAGTGGTCCTCACTGTCCTGCTGTGAATAGGGACATAAGGCTTCCTTGTCTCAAAGCACTATTTTGAAGGAACAATCAATAAAAACTGGGAGGCAGCGAGATGATGTTGTTGAGAAGGCCATAAAGCAGCTATGACAGCTCCCTGTTGTCAAGGTGGGGAAGATGCAGTTACCTGGAAGCCCATGGGGGAGCTGAGATGGTTCTCGTCAGTTCTCTGGGAAGTCCTGCAGGCTGACTCTATCAGATCCTCATGTTGCTTTATGAAACACAGATGCGGGTGCTTGGAACATTTGTCTCCACCAATTACCTATATATAGGTGCCATATGGCTAGCCCCACACTGAGCAACTACAGTGCAGCAAGTAGAGGTTGAGGTGAGTCTTTTAGAGCAGATTTAGCCAGACAGTAGCCAGATGACAAGGGGAGGTAGCCCAGCAGCAGAGCCCCCTCCTTCCTTTCCTCGCATGCCTGGGATGAAGTGCAAAAAATCTGTTTGGAATTTCTTCCCGAGCCAAGGCCTCCGCATTTGTCAACGGCTTTGCTTTGTCAATGGAGCAAAATGTTGAGTGGAGCAGCTCGAAATTTAGCCTCTTGTGGCAGCCGAGCTCCAGGGAGAGAGGACGGGGCAGGGTGGGTGATGTTGTCCAGGCACCAAGGAAAGCCTCTGCGGGTGGGTGCAGGCAGATGGGGCTTGAAAACCCAACCCAAGGACTTCAGCTGGATGCTGAGAAGAAAGCTGACTGCAAGGGAAAAGTTCTGTTTAGATTTTCCACAGCGTGAAATCACCGCAGTGTCAGCCTTCATCGAACTGCTTGTGAGGGCCACTTGCAGGACGCTGCAGGGATGAACCTGGTCTTGGCTTTCTCTTTGCTGGGGTGAAGCCCAGTGGTACAGCAACAGAGGAAGCCTCCTCTGATGCTGAACATTGTGCTGAGCACGGGGACAGCAGATTCCAGTTTGCATGCCTCTCAGTGGGCTTCCTTTTCACAACTCCTAAAATTCCCATTAAACCTTACTGTAAGTGTTGAAATCAGCTTAAGAATGTTAATCCCTTGTTTGAAAAATCATTGAGACTGTCAACTTGATGTTGTGTGTAGTTATGCAAGTTCAAAAGCCCTGAAAAATAGAGCTCACATGAGAATTGGCAGCTGACCCTTAACTTCAAATGTCATTGCTTTTACACTGTAATATGAATTATTTTCTGCTTTACAAACTCATGTCAGTCGCTAAAGACCCTGCTGTGGGCTGGAGTTTCCACATATATTAGTGACGAATTGTCCTTGTTCTGCAAAAACCCAGGGCTTAGTGTTTGCTGGGTCTCAACAGCTGTCATCATTTTCCCAAGGTACATTAGAAAATATTCTCTGGAGTTTCTGCGAATCACAGATGTTTGTTTTGAAGGATAAGGTTGGTGGTCCAGGGCCATATGTAAGGGCGCCTTGATGAAATTCTACGTGGGGGTCAGTTTCAGCAACGGTCAATCTTTGAAGGCAACATTTTCCTTACTGTTGACCATCAGCAGAAAAATGCTAATTGATTTTTGAAGCCTCGGTCCCTGCTGTAGAGAAAGGCAACAGGAGGCGGAAAAAGGTTTTGTTGTCTTTCCTGGTAGATCATTTTGCAGTCTCCAAGATCCATCTGCTTACGGGGAGTAGGGGACATTGGGAAAGAACATCTGTGAATACCCCATGTCATTACAATTCCAAAGCCAATGGCAAAAGCCTTGGCAAGATCCAGGGTTTTCAAACATGAGCCTTTTCTTGCAAGTGTTTAGACAGATGGTTTGCTACTGTATGGAGCATCTTCAGGGAATTTACTCCTATTCTCAATGTTGCAATTACTGTAGATTCAGGACTGGCTGTCTCCTGCTGAGTTTCTGAACAGTGTTTGTTTTTGCTTGATGAAATTCTGCCTTAGATTTTTTAGTGATTATGCTGTGTTGTGTTCTGCCAGGCTTTGAAACGAGATCAAATTGCTTTTCCCTCAGTGGTTACTTACAAAACATATGTCGGCCAAATTTTGAAGTTCCTACTTGTGTACCAGTCACCCACCGAAGTCAACGGGACCTTTGCCTGAGTAAGCACTGCTTGAAAACCAAGTAAGAAAGGGGAGGATTTCTTGGCCGTGGAATAGCAGCTTCCAGCAGCAAATGTTTTATTTTCTCTGAAAGAGGTAAACGGGTACACTGATGTTGCTTCTGATAAGACACTTTTAAGACAGCCCATGGTGGAAGTGGGCACTAGAGCTGAACAAAAACCACGTTTCCAGTTTGCCAAAATGTTTATATATTTTCAAAGTTGATTTCATCCTGAATGAAACCAAATCCCAAATTCGGAGATATTTGCAGTGATCTGGAGAATTGCTAGCACTGTTTCTGCTCACCCAAACTGACAGCTTCTGCTATTTTTGTTGACAACCCAACTGTGAAACTGCCACTGGGCAGTTGTGGAAATCTCTGGCCCCAGATGCATCAAGAATGCATGTTTGGACAAAAGTCTTTAAACTGGAAGTATTTCATACAAAGAATTTTGTGCTCAGTTAATCGGTGTTTTCAAATTAAGCTCTTGCAACAGAAACTTCCACTGATCTCTAATAGACACAGCCCAGATCACATCCCAACGCTTTTATTTGCCACACAAGTGCAAAGACGAATATGAACTTTGAAACTCTGGCCCTTTGTGAAGGTGTTAGCCTCTTGGATTTCACAACCAAAGATGATTTAAAGAGCTGCTGTAGAACCATGTTTCTATCAGAACCACTTCTTTTCATGCATCCACGCCAGGCAGACTTGACCGCACACAGAGGGTGAAGCTCATTGCTGAGAAAATAAATAGCACCAGACTATTTAGATCCTTGAAAAACAAACTCGGTGGTCTTTGCCCTGGTCTATTGAGGAGCCAGAATAGTACATTTTCTTTCGTATTCCAAATATTTAGTAGATCTCTACACACTACAGTCACTGTCCTCTGTCTCAATTAAAACAAGTAGGGCTGAATTTTTGTTCATGTATTTTATATGACTACTGCGATGTCAGTGGAATTCACATCAGTATTAAGCAGGTGTGTTAATGAACACAAGAGTAGATGCTCGTAAGTTCTTAGAGGATGTTGGAGTCTTTTAAACTGAAACACCAGTCACTCCAATTTGCAGTTAAATATTGCAGTGGTTTAATAATTGTAGAAGGCAAACATTTTTGTGTATTTTTTTTCTTTAGATTTTTCAGTTGAGTCTACGGAAATGAGCCCTGATTTCTTGCAGAAAAGAGGACTGTGCATACATATGTGTGTCTCTCTGTGTCCCTGACACTTTTTGAATTCATTGGCTGACTTCCACCAGATTTGCCAGACAAGTGAAGATGTCTAAGATAAGCAAGCTTCTAGAAGCAGATGGCCAGGTGGAAGAAAATGATGTTGGGAGGACTTGACAGTAGGGAAAAGAGCAGAACAAGAGTGCGCATTATTAGAAATGAGAGAATCCATATGGGGAAAAACCTTTACAGATGTCTCAGTTGCAATAAAATTTGAGATATCAAAGTCACTCATCCATGAGACACAAATCTGAACGAAATGGGTTTCATTGATTCCGGTGCTTTTGTTTTTGCAGCATACCCAGTTTAATCTGCATTCAAGTATTTGGGTAACATTAAGAAAACATCCTTCTCTGGAGAAAACCTTAAGCGTATGTGTGATTGTGCATTCTTGGAAAGGGAGCAACATTTTCTGTGAAGAGAGAACTGAAGCAGGCTCTGAATAATCGGTTTTCAATAGCGGTATGCCGGGTGATACTGGGTAAGTATCTTCCATTCTTCCATTCTTGGGGTCCATTACCCATTTTAAAAATGGGGTTAATGGTGATTCACTTGGGAAGGTGTTTTGACTACTGCAAAGAAATAGTCCCTGGGATAGGTGTAATTAAAAGCTTCATGTACTTTAAAATCTAGTTTCTTGCTGCTGAGGCATTTGACTGCAAGATTTTTGTCGCACTTTTTTTGGTAATGTATACAAGAGTGGCCACTTGAATTGATGCTAAAACTTGCAGAGTCACATAGAGACTGGACTTCTCTTAATGCTCCCTTTTGTGCTACTTGATGAACAAAAAAGAAAAAAGGCACCATGCAAGGCACAGGAAACCTTTTCCTTTAGCTCTTAAGCAAGTAAAGTTTGAGTATGTTGCTGATGAATACGATCATGTACTGTGGATGAATGTGGCTGTATTGTCTTATAGACAGAAGGGTTTTTTGAGCTTTGCTGCACTTCTGTTAACTGGATCCATATTGGTACAAGGCATATGAGACATTTCTGTCAGATACTAAAATACAGGGAGGCTTGGGAATCTATGTTTTATGTCTCTCCAAATCACTCGAATAATTTCTCTTTCTTTTGTGTGAATAAAATGTTTGAGGAAAATTCTTTCCAGAGCTAACATTTCTGGAAGCTTTTAAGGAATGCATAAAGCTTTGATGATGTCATTAAAGACATTAAAGATGAGTTTGAGTGAGGGTTTCTGGAAAGGTTAAAACCAAACAGTGCTCGAATCAACTGTAGAGGAAGAGTCTCTGGATGGCTCTGTTGATTCTCCACATGACTTGAGTGTGATGGAGTTTTATACCGTGGCCAGAACCAAAACCTAATTTGCTGTGAACCTAAATCTCAGGTGCTGGATGGCAGAGCAGGGTTCGGGCTGAATGTCCTCTGAAAGATCTACCATGGCTTTGTCCCAGCTCTGGTTAGGAAGCCATGATGGCTGAGGGATAACACGCACGAACAATTTCCTGGGTAAGAAGACCTCCTTTAGTATAGAAAAATCATTCAAACAACATATTCTGTAAACAAATTAATCAAATACTGGCCAGATTTTCCCCAAATTCATGTGGTTACATTAGGGTCAACCGGGGCCCAATTAGCTTGCGTTAGCTTCCCAGGGTCATCTGATCTTGGCAATTTTCATTATTCCAATAAAATTAGGTTTGATTTCTGGTGCAGAGAGAACAGCTGTGATTCCAGGGCTTCAGCTTTGTCTAATTCCAAGGAGCAATGTGCAAACAAACTAATCATCTGAGATCTCAGCAACGAGCAAGGGGAAGTGTGAGTTATGTGCATCAGTAACTTGTGCAAGGGAACTAATTAGGAGCAGATGCTTTCCCTAATGTTTATATGAGGAGAACAAATTGCCCGCTGGCAGAAAAAGCCATCTGTAAAAATGGCGTTTCAGCCTTGTAATTTGAAATGTTTTCATTATATTCCTAATTTGCATGTACAAAATGAATCGCAACAATATATACTCAATCGGCAATGCAGCCTGAGCTATGTAAGGCTTAAGGTCTGGACCATGTCACCCAGCAGTTCTGTAAGACCGTTACATGTTCAGCTGAAGATTAGATGTCCATGAACCAGTGTTTAGGAAAAAAAAAAAAATTCTCAAAAAATAACATGCATGGAGTTTCTCACAAAATCAACATGAGTAAGAAATGCTATTCTTCTCTGATTCCCTAGAAAAGTAATAAGAATTTGCTGGTAAATAAATGCTTCCCTCTTTTTTTTTTCCTGTTCAACTAGACAAGAGAAAATAAACGAGTCGTTAAAACATTGGTGTCATGTCAAGGAGTAATGTTCTCAAGGTATGAAAACACATGCCCTCCCCCTTGCAGAATCCATCCTCTTTTAAAAATAATGAATACTGAAGTGTTTAGGGATCCCTTCGTATAAATCGTGTATGGCCCACACAGTGAAAGACCTGTCCGTTCCCACAGATGTCAGCTGGGACGCGAAAGCTTATTTTGGCTGTGCTCGCCGTGTCCTCCTGCCGTGGGCTAGAATGCTTCCCTCCACCACCTGTGCGCTGCACTGATTGATTCAAACCCAGGCCACAGACCGTGGGCTGGAGAAGCAATTATTTGTTTCTCAAAATCAGTCTGCTGTCGGGCAAAACCGGCTTTGCAGAGGGCGTAGGGGAGGAGCATTACGATAGCATCGGAGTACTTACGGCGATAGTTATCCTTGTGGAGGAATCTTGACCCCCGCGTGTTGGGCAGCCAAAGACTTGCATGCCAAAGACTGAAAAAAACAGTTGCCTTTAGCTCACTGGTATTACTGTGAGGAAATGGCCGGGTCTGATTTCTCGTACATCACAAGCCACTTTATTTTTCAAAGCTACTCCTGGACAGAGTTCAGTAAACGTGTGTTAGCAAAAAGTGTCTCTTCCAGGGTGGGCTTCAGCTGTGATCTGAGTACTTCAAGAGATGGAGACATCCTCCAATTTTTTTTTAGGTCATTTGGTTCAACATCTAACAACAGACATTGATAAAAAAAAAGAAGTATGGCTACATTTCTAACTGGAATTTGTATGGCTTTGATTTGCCAGCTATTGGTTTGTGTTACTGTTTTCCATTCTAGATTAAAAGAATCTGTTAGTGGCTGATATATCCTACATGTGAGGATACTTAGACACCAAAATCAAATCACCACTAAGTCTTCATTTTAAAAAGCTGATTATGTGGAGCTCTTTAGATGCCTTGCTACAGGAGAATATTTCCTGATGAAATGTCGGGGGCTGCAGCCTGTGGACTTCCCCTTCTGGTGACATTTCTCAAGACCTATGCTAGACAATGTTTTTTTTCCAGTCCTTCAATAATTTCAGTGGTTCCTTTCTGCTTGCTTCCCAAATATCCAGCATCATTTTCTGAAAGTGACCCAGCATGAGACTTTTACAGACATGGGGAAAATCATCACTGTCCTCATCTGGACAATCATCATGTCCATCACATCTCCTGTGGTTGCCCCTTAAGCCATGGCATTTGCTGTTTTTTTGCCATAGGAGCATACCTGGAGCTTAGGCTGAGCTTCTCTGCTCTGGCTGTATATTCAGTAAAGTCCCTGCTTTCCTGGCTTTCCTGCCTTCCTCCAGTCTATGGATCTAAGATTCCCAAGGTCTCAGGAGGTGCCTGGCACTCATTTCTCCAATAATTACATTTTCCCTAGGCTTTTTTATCTTTTTTGTCTCTAGTCACTTCTGTTTTGTTGAAATGGTCCCACCTTATCAGCTGTTCTGGCTTTTCATGTCTTTATTTCCAGATCATTAAGGAAAGTGTTTAGTAACGTACAGGCCAGTATCAGTGACTCCACTGGCCTCACTGCACGCTCCCATACCCTAGACTGGTGTTTCTCTGTTATTAGCTACTTTCTGAAATCATAGAATCATAGAATGGTTTGGGCTGGAAGGGACCTTAAAGATCATCTAGTTCCAAGCCCCTGCCATGGGCAGGGACACCTCCCACTAGACCAGGTTGCTCAAAGCCCCGTCCAGCCTGGTCTTGAATACCTCCAGGGAAGTTCTCCAGTTCTCCAGCCATTTAGTATGTGCTTGTATGGTGCTGAAGGAGGTGAGGGTTCCATCATGTCAGATCTTCCCTTAAGAACTAAATGGTGGGCTTGTCCCCAAGGAGCTTGCAATAAGGTACACAAGAGTTTGGAAAGCACTTGCCTACATCATCCAGAGCAATCAAGACCTTGGCTTCCTGGGCAGACTGTGCTGTCTGTGACATGGAGAAGATGGCTCCTGCTCTTTGCTTGACCTTCAAGCAGCCTCCCACTACTCTCCTGCCTCTCCCAGTGCTTCTGGGGCTGGTTTCTCTGTGGGATTCTCCATTGGTGCTGACTGAGGAATACCTCAATGCACACCACCTGTGCATTTAACTAGTCTCTGTAGTTAACCTTTTTCATATTATTTTATTCACCTTCATTTCCAAATCTAATGTTGAATTCTTTGGGATGTGTTGCCACTGGGCTTCCAGGGATGTAGATCAGGCCCTTAATTACTTCTTTCATTCTTCACTCTTCTACAGCTCCTGAAAATGCTGAGGTGAAAGTTTTCAAAGCCTCTGGAGAGATCTGTTTGCTCATTTCTCAACTAATTAAATTTTTCTTAGGCAGTTCTGACATTTTAGCCTGCAACACCTTTTTTTTTTGCTCAGGAGCAAAGCAAGGAGGCAGATCCTCGGGAGATATGAAGTGTCACAGATCTATTGAGTTTAAACCAGAAGGTCTTATCCCAGGTCTGAATCTAAAACAATCTTTCTACCCTCCCATTCTTCAAAGTTTTCTGTGGGCCTGTTTCTCTCCTTTTTTTCATACAGGGGGAACTTCACTAAAATCAATGAATTGCACTGGGGTGTTCAGAAACATGATGATTCTTAAGAGAGAGAGTTGTCAAATCTTGGAAGAGGTTGCCAGGTGATGTAGTAACTTTTGAACTCTCTGTCCTTCAAAGTGTTTGAATCAAAACCAGATACTTTGCATTAGATGTACCTTGTATCAAGCACATGTTGGTGGGTCTGATGTGGAAATCCCTGTGGAAAAAAAACATGGCCAGCTTGGAGCATTTTGGAATAGACTATTATAAAATCCCATGCCTTAAAATCTCTGCTGCTAGCATGGAAAAAAACAGTCACAAGCAGAATTTTGAGTGGAAGACTTCTAGGACAGGACAAGTAACTTTTCCACTGCATTAACAGAAACTCTAAAAAAAAAAAGGTACTAGTTGTGTACCAGCACCTCTAAAGAGGTCCCAGTGTTACCTAAAACCACGTCCTAGTCGCCCTGGGCAGGCTGTCCCCTTTGCAGGGATTAAGTCGGGTTCTCTCAGCTGTCTTGCCTCATTTTATGCACTTTATTTCATTTCAGGACATTTGGGTTTGTCATACGTTCCTGCTATTGTTTCAGGCAAAGGAAAGAGTTGGGTGTATAAGGGTTTTCTGACCTCGGTAAATACAGACATGGCTGAAGAGTGCTGGCTGCCGAAAAGGCCAAGAGGACGAAGACAAGTCAGGGTTAAGTTCATAAGTTGGTCGAGTTTAAAGATCCCATATGTGAGGTTTATGGAACCATGTTTTTCAGTTTTAAAAGATTTTTATTAAGTTTTCACAAAATACAAATGAAAAGTCATAAACAAAACCCAGGATCCTGCTCAGAGTTACCCTGAAATAAATCTGGAGTAACTGCCTTGGAGTCAGGCAATGACTCCAACTTTATGTTGTTGGGGCTAAAAGGAGAGCCTGACCCCATGAGTATTTTCAAACGTGCAGTTATAAAGTATGCAATGTTCTCTTAATAATTTAGGCTAAGAAATTTACAGGCTGCCATTCACTAAGGATTGAGTTTAACCAGTGATGTTTTGATTTAAATGCTCTTTTGGATTCAAGTGTCATAAGAATGGAATGTGTCCAGTGACCCACGCAGACTTTCCTGTGCCTGTTATCAGCGTCGCAGCTCCTGGTCCCCAGGCACCAGGAGTCTGTCCTCATGACACCTCCGTCAAACAGGAAAGCGTTATATTCTCTGGAGAAACTGAGGTACACAGCAGCAAGAGACTTCCTGAGGGTCACAAAGGGAAGTCTGTTGTAGGGCGAGGATAAACCTCTTACTGACTTCATCCCAGCCAGGGTTTCACTTGGACTTCCCCAAGGGACCCATTAGGGCTACAAAGATGATTAGGGGGCTAGAACATCTCTCTTACGAGGAGAGGCTGAGGGACTTGGGTCTTCTTAGTCTGGAGAAGACTGAGGGGGGATCTCATGAATTCCAAACATTCCAAACCGGCCTGGACACGTTCTTGTGCAACCTGCTCTGGGTGACCATGCTCTGGCAGGGGATTGAATTAGATGATCTCCAGAGGTCCCTTCCAACCCCATATCATGCCGTGAATCTGTGACTCGTTGGGCTGGAGAAGAGTCATCAGGGCAGCAAGATGCCAGGTCAGGATTTTTCAGTTGGCGAAGTCAAAGGAGGGCTGAAAAACCCGTGTCCTTCCTGCCTCTGTGGCTGTTTCATTTTAGGAAGAGGCTTCCATCAGCCGTGGCATGAAAAGCCATGGACTACTTTGGCTGAAAACATCTCCCCTGCTTTTACAGACCATCAGATCCTGGGACTGACCTCTTTTGTCCTCACTGGTCTGGATTTGGTTAGCGTTATTAGGATTTGTTTCCCTTATTTCAAAATTGCATAAAGACTATCTTCTCTTGAATCCTCGCAGCCTTTTCCTTGACACCGGGGGGATCTATGGTATATTGCGGAGGGTGAGTCTCCCCACAGAGTTAAATTACACGTAGAAACTGAACTCCTGGCCCTGCTGCAATGAAGGGAAGACTTGGCAGCCAAGCAGGGATTTCACCCAGACACCAGCCCTTTCTTCTGAGCGCTCTGCTCTGCAGGATGTCCTCTTTCCATTAGAGTCTCACCCCAGGACTCCACAAGGGCACTGTGAGAAAACCACTGTTGTCTCTTATATCAGATTTAGGGTCTGCAGTGCTCAAGCCATGAAAGCTCCACAGAGGCTGGGCAGTCAAATCCACGGAAATCAAATGAGAATTTGAGTAAAGCCCCTGGTTAATAAGTCATTCCCAAGTCCAATAAACATAACTGGAAATAAATTGCATCCATACATTTCACAGTTTGATTTACATTAAAATGAAAACACGAGAAAGACCTGCCATTGACAAGTTCAAACAATGCAAAATTCTGCACAGTTTGTGTTTATTCAACCGTAATTTATAGCTGAAATATTCCATTGAGATATAAATAAATCAATAGTAGTACACTACTTGTGATTTATCTTGGAGCCATTTGAAAAAACACAGATGATTGTTTTCCTATGCTGGTAGTGGGGGCCTATCGTAAAAACCATCACACGTACAACATTTTGCTGTTGGAGGCCCAAGCAAAATGCCTTCTGACAAACGGCCTCTTTTCGCAGCTCAGACAGCTCTGCTTCTGTTCAAACCTCAACCCAGCCAAGTTCCTCCTGGGCTTGGTACCCGAAACTGAAACTGTCACTCAGCTCTAGATTTAATCTCCGGATGGATTTTTGACAAACGGGGTTCAATCATTGAGCCCTTTATTACCAGCATCGTGCCAAGGAGGTGGGTTTGGAAGGGATGGAGGAGCGCGTTTGCACACCGCCTGACTGCTGTCAGGAGCAGTGATTCAGAGCTGGTAGCATTGTTATTCAATAAATATTATTGGATGCAGAAGAGAAAGGAATTCTCCCTCAGTCCCTATGGCTCCTATGGCTCTTGGCAGCCTTTCTGAGGTGAGTCATTAGCAGCTGCTCGGGAGGGGAGGGAAGGCTTCTAGCAGCAGCTAGAAGGTTTCTAGCTGGGCTCCTCCACCCTTCCAGGAGTTCAAGGCTTTTTTTCTTTTTTTCCCCAAGTACCTGAGGTTAGGGAAGAAAACTTGGTTAGGGAAGAAAGATTGGGTTTGGGGTTGTGGAGATCTGGCTTTGGGTTTGTCTTAGGCGAGGAGACTCAGTTGATATTTGCCAGAATGGGGATTATTAGAGAGACAGAAGAATTAAAGCTGGAAGGGACCTCTGGAGATCATCCAGTCCAGTCCCTTTCTAAAGCAGGTGAGTCCTGAAGATCTCCAGAGATAGAGATTCCAGAACCTCTCTGGGCTTCCCTCCAGGGTGTGTCCGCTGGGTTGGTCCTACAACAGGGACCAGGGAGAGATGGATCTACACCTGCTGCAATCAGGAAAACTCCTAGAAGGGCAAAGAAAGAATAAAATCTGAGTTTGTTCATCCTAACATGGCAAGTTCTGGCTTTCCAGGAGGGGAATCCCCTCTCCTGCCCTCAGCCTGGGGTGGATGATGTCCCATTTTTGGGAGGAGAGGCAAGAATTCACTGGGAAATCACTTCAGGTCCACTGTCGGTAACAATAGCCAGCTTTATCAGGTCCAGACTGACTTGGAGCCCAGAGTTCCCTAAGGCCAAAACTTTGCTGCGCTTTGCATTTGCCACCAGGGTCAAGATACTGGCCCTGATGTCCCTGCTGGGTTTCCCCAGAGCACCTTGACAGCAGGTCCCAGTTGTGAGGGTACCAAGGGGGCTGGTAACGTAGCATCCCACTCCACTTTATGCATCAAAACACTGCCTTTTATTTAGCTGGGTTTGCACCTTTCAAAACCCACTGCACAGCCACACACCTTCCACTCCTCTGGGGTCGCCATCTCTTTGACCTCTGCGTGCTTTCCAAGTGAAGGGTAGCTTTTTCCCAGGTGGTCCTTGGTATCTGCCCACGTTGCTCCTCTGCTTGCGTTGTGACCACTGCCTCCCCCATCACCTCTCCCTCCCCGAGAGCCTGCCAGCATAGGAACTGGGGCAGGATTTCCTGCTGCCTTTCAACCCATTCAGAGCTTTGAGGGTGTGAGGGAGCCGCTTTCTTCTGTGTCCTTGTCTCCAGGCCAGTCAAAGCCCTGGGGACAGGGCTGGCTCTCGGCATGCCTCTGGCATTCACACCTCCGCGCGGGGTCCACACACCTCCACAGCTGCTGCAAGGATGGTCTGTACTTGCAAGAAAACAAGGTGACCCCCCTGTCCTGGACACATGATTTTCCCCTAATTAAGGCACTGCTTTGTATTTGAACACTCACAGACAATTTGTTTGCTGCCTTTCTCCTCTTCCTCGCAGTTAAATGCCCCCTCAAGGGTCACGGATAGAGCTTGTACATGGATCTTTGCATAAAAGCTTGTTCCTCTAACGCACTGGAAAATATTTTCCTTCACCTCTGTCTCACACCCGGGGAGGGCACGTAGCCTTTTATTTGAGTCTGCCACCGAAGGGGACAAAAGGATTCCGAAGTCCGCTAAAAACTTCTCCCCAGTCCTGGCAGCTCAGAGTCGGGCTGGGCTTTTTCTGCTTCACACGCTGCCATCAGCGGCAGCAGTTTTGGAATTAATTTTTGTGGGAGAACTCTGCGTATGGCACATGAGGCCAGATGGAACAGCCCTCGCTCGTCGTTACTTCTGGTGGGCGATTTGTCTGGAATCACAACGGCCCTACGAAAAGTTACAGCTTTCTCCCGGGTAATTTGTGAACAGACAAAGCTAAATTTGTCCATGATGCTGTTCCCTGTGATGTTAGTTCTGTTTAACAAGTACTTCCTTGTAGTGATACCAGCATATTGATGCTGAGCTGGAGTTGGTTTGGGATTTGGGCACCCGTTGCATTTTGTTGACGTCATTCTTGGGTCCTTGAAGGTCTCTGTCCTTCAGCAGAGAGAATCAAGAGAAAAGGGATGGGGCAGCCCAGGCTCAGCAGCCTGGATGCTTTCTGCCCTGGTCCTGCAGGCAGCTCCCCCAGGTCGCCACTTGTTCTCACTTCTCTTTCCCTGATGTCCTCGGATATCGCTGACATATTTCAGATTCCCCACCAGTGTGGGAAAAGGGAATTTGGGACCTTGCTCAAGTCGGCTTAATCCAGGCCCCGCAGGCAAGGAAGGTGCCTCCAGCGGAGGTCACTGGGTGGGATTGGTTAAACCAAACTTTCTTTTTTCTCTTGCCTGCCCCAAACCACCCCATAATTACCTATGCTGCGGTGGGATCACGGGAGTTTTAATTAACCAGTAGTTTGTAAAGGTCTTTGAAAGCTACGAAGTTTATTAATAAACCATGAACCTGGATTCTTTTCATCAGAAATTGCTGCAGAGTTGAATATTGAATTTTTGCTCTAACTGGGCTTGTTTGCCTGATACCAGATTCGTGACAGACAGCAAGAGTTTGCCATTGGCAAGGACTGGTGCATTTTGCCTTTCTCTCAGCAGACTAATTAATTAGATATCTACATTCAAGTGTGAGCATAGTCCTCCTGAAGTTGATGGGACGTAAAGGTGTATGTTCTGTACTTCAGGCAAATCCACGCATTTCTTGCCAAACTGAAATCCAGAACAAAGCTTGTCATGTGAATAACATTTTTAAAAGTTTGTTTCTTGTTTCTATGTCTTTTTTTTTTTTTTTTTTTCCTTTGAAGGACTCATTTTCTTTATATGCTCTTGCTCTTCTTGCTGTGCGGTACCCATTCATTTCCAGCATTGCCTCACCGTATGGAATTTATCCCACTCCTCCCCGACTCCCTTCTCTTCCACCCTGCGATGCCAGCGCTGCTCCCTGTAAGTACAACTTTTGTTCAAGAATCAGCAGCCTCTACATTTTGTGCCGTTACGCGCAGTCACCTCGGACTTGCCGGGGAGCTGGAAATTTTGATGAAATGCTGTCGTTGGAACACAATGTTTATGATACTTTTCTGGAATTCCCCTTTATCTAGAGTCTCTCCAACTGCATGATTCCAGCTGTGGCTAAATATTTAATGATATAATTAACTCTGGCCATTGCAGATAATTCCTCCTCTGCCAGATTTCATCAAATTTCATCTAATTACCCCATAGAATTTTACCTACACAAGCTTCGTAGCAGCAGTTTGACGGGTGAGAGGGTGTTTGCTGCAGTGCAGGGATGCAGCCACTTCTGGTGAGGAGCACAGCAGCTGCACAAATGTATTTGGCACTCAGTTCACTGGATATACAGGATGTGGATCCAACCAGACCCTAATAGAGCCTTTCAGGAGGCAGAGCACAAACATTTAACATCTTGAGTTACAATTTGGGTAGAACGTCATGTTCCTGCAGCGCTCTGAAGATAAAGCCACAAGATCCTCAGCGCAAATTAGACATCTGCTTTATACCTCTGTCAGGCAGGTGACTCTTAATAATAATTGTAATACAGCACCCTTGTGAAATACGGTGGAGCTCATGATCAGGGCTAAGGAAAAAGAGCTCTTGTTTTGTAGCTACATTTATGTTACTTGTCCATTAAAAATACAGATCCAGCCTGGTTAATGGAAGCTGACATGATCACAGCCGAAAGTTATACGCCTGCAGGCAGGCCAAAAAAATATTTATAGCCCATCATTAAGACGATTTGGGAAACTAATATGTGTTCTGTGTATACATATTGTACTTAATTTTTCCCCACAACAGATGCTTATCGTGGATTTTCTCTCTGTCTGTTGCAACAAAAAAAAAAAAAAAAAAAAAAAAAAAGGCAAGGAAAAAAAATCCCGAACTGACATTATTTATTATATCGCCATTGAAAAAAAGATCATGGAAGTAAGTTGTAAAAGCTATTGGGCAACATTAAACTTGTGCTGCTGAGTTCACAGGCGATCTCAGGGGACGTGGTGAACTCCTGTGCGCCCGGAGAGCTGGAATCTCGCACACAGTTCTTGGGCACCGTCTTTGTTTTTGCAGTTTACAAATTAGTGGGCTTGAGGGTAAGATAAATTATGAATCGGGGGCAGATTTCAGACTAGCGAAGACTGTGAGTCTTTGTGGTGAACTTCAGGATCATTGTTTCTTCCGTCATGGCTAAGATCTTTTGAGTAACGGAAGCCCAAGATGGGGAGCCGGGGGAAAAAAATTGCCAGCAGAATGGATGTGCAAATAGAGCCATGTGAACTTCTCAAACAGTTGTTTTTTTTTTTTTTTCACTGGCAGCTGTAGATTTGGAGTCACTGAAAAGTATAAATTGGTGTCAGATCTACAAAGTTATTTTGCCCAAGTCCCTCCTTTCATGAAGAAATGAAAACGTCTCCTTTAGGCATTTTCTAAGCAAAATATTTTAGTTCCATCATTATAAATGTTCTATGTAAATGTTTAATTTTGTTTGCTTTAAAATAAATACTTTACAAAATATATCAAGAATGAAACAAAAGGTGGTTTGGGGTCAATCCCAGCATGTTTTCTTTATTTTAATTTTCATCTCATCCAAAAAAAAAAATTAAAATGAAAATATTTTTTATCAGGTGGATTCACATCATGTTGAAAAAATGTACTTAATTATCTACTGGAAGAACAAGCGGACTAAAAGTCTTGTTATTCACTGACTTTATGTGCAAAATGGTCTAAAAATTAGTTCAAAGGACACAGCAAAGAGGTACAAGTCCAGTTGTACACTGTGTCTTTCTTATTTTACCAAATAGAACAACTCTGCCCTCGAGGCAAGAGGCAGAGGGGAATTTGGGGCCTGTTTTCAAAGCATTTATCACTGATGGTTACCCGGGGACAGCTAAGTGGGAACTGAAAATCAGGCCAACAGAGTCATACAGCAGGAAAATGTTTATTGCATTAACAAAGGTATAAATCAGAGTGGGCCAAAGCGTGTGAAATCACTGAATTCTCAGGGGCTTTTAATTTTGTTTCGATAAAAGCAACAGGAGTAAGGAAAGAAGATGATTCTTCTGAGGCCATAACCTCTGGTGTTACTAGAAATTGCGCAGGAGAAATGGTCCCACGCACTTCCCCAGAGCTGCAAAGGGGCGCTGATGGAAAGCTCACTTAAACTCGCTTTTCAAAAACTCTGCAAAACAGAAATTTCCATTCGGATGCAACGGAGGAAGCAGAGCTGCACGTTGAAGCGTTCTGAGGAGGTCTGCTGTCTCCAGAAATTATCTGTTCTAGAACTTTCTCCCCAAATCCAACCAAACAGCAGGAGACTGGGTGAAAGCGAAGGCTGGCCTTAGCAAAGGAACAAATCCCACCAGGGACCACTGGTTTGTGTTGGTGGAGTACCCAGTCAAGGCGATATTGTCCGCACACCTTGACTGGATTGTCTACAGAATTAATTAGGTTTCTATAAGTGTGGGATTTTTTTATTTTATCATGCACGTTCTCTCAGGAACAAGATAAATAGCCTATGATTTACAGACTCCACTAGTGGCCCACGCTGTACGTAGGGCAAAGACCATCTTACCATCAATATGCACCATTGGTAACACGAGTGTGATGGAGACCTTGGATGGGGCTTCAAGCAACCTGGTCTGGTGGGAGGTGTCCCTGCCCAGGGCAGGGGGGTTGGAACTAGATGATCTGTAAGGTCCCTTCCAACTCTAACCATTCTATGATTCTATTCTATGATTCTAAACAAATTCTCACACACTGGCTTTTTGCCTCTTCTGCAAAAGCCAGTGGCTCCCTGGAAGTGTCCCCGAAAACATCTTTCTAGGCCCTCACAAATGCCGGCTGTTGAATTACAATGTATGGCATTCAATTCCCGGATATTGTAAGGAAACTAGAAGCACCCAAAAGATTTCTTAGGGCAGTGTGATCCTGTAAATGACATTACGTGAACTGTCACTGGAACTGGGACCGTGACCTACACTGCTGAAAGCGTGAGCTTGCCTTGTTTGAGAGGAGAGACAAAGCTTGAAGCTCAAAGCTTAGAAACTTTTTCAGCTTCTTCTGGGTTTAACCACTAGAGGGAATGATGGCAAAGTTTACGGGTTTTGCTTAAAATCAGACTCTGTCTTTGTGTAATCCTTACCCACACCAGGCTGGACTCAGCCCTGCAGAGCTGCTGAAGCATTGACTCCTCTTCTTGAACCCACAGTGTCCCCTTTGCTTTGCACGTGAGAAGATGCTACCATATAAAAACTTTTCCACAGCATTTTTGTTAATGAAGGTCAGAGGCCTTCCAAGAAGGTTTTCTGTCCTTGCCATCTCTGGATTTGTCTCGCTCTTTAGGAAGGTCTCAGTCATCTAGTCGGAGCAGCGAAATGCCACCGTGATGCAGAACAAGAGGATGCAGGATATGAAGCAGAGACATGAGGGGATATGGTGGGGGATGAGGATGGCTGGAAGCACACCTCTTTCACCAGTAAAAAGCCCTGATTTTCATTACCCTGGCTCTCACAGTATTTACCAGAAGGACTATTCGGTGGAGAGATGTGTTGCATTTCCAGCAGAGTGAATGTACATCCACAATAACACAAAGCAGCCCTAAATGTCATAAACATATGAATAACCAAGTCCCAACACCGACTGCATATCTAGACCCATGCTAATGGACTAACGAAAGCCAGCTTTTTACTGTGTGCTTTCTATATCTGATAAAGCGATCCATATGTTTTTGTGTCCCATAATTCTTTCCAAAGCAAACATCTTAAATACTGCAATATAGGTGCTATTTGAAACTCAAACTGGCCTAATAAGACAATTACAAGAATGCATAAGCCACATGCTAGGAAATAACTATTGTAGCAACATATAAAACATGTACAAATCTATAATTACTTATGTTACTCAAACATGCTGCCACAAATGGCTTTTCAATTTCCTGGGTCACAAAAGAAGCATTTTCTACATAACGTTGTGACCAAAGATATCGATAAACATAATAAAAATTAATTGCTCACCCCTCTCCTGACCTAAATCATTAGCCATAATTATATTATCATTTTTCCGCCTGTTTCCATCGACTCTATAAGCCCTGGAACTCCTGGAAAACACTCAAAAAGGGGTTGTCTCTCTGGCAAAAGTGTAACATATTTTTTATATTTTAAAACATAATGTTCCACTGGTGGTTTGGTTTTCTGGCAGGTAATGTCTCTGGGATGACATCTGCAGCAGAGGAAAGGCTTTTAAGCTTTTGTTGGAAGTTTGCAACATCAGCTCATCCGTAGGAATCTCTGGGCTTTTTAATTGTTCCTCGTCTTGTGAGGGAAGGGGTTGAAAGGAAACGCGATTGATGCTGCCTGATGATGAAAATTACCCTCATGTTGCAGGGCTCCTCCCAACTGCCTGTAGGACATGGGTAGATTTCTTGTTCTTCTGCTGCTCCTGTATCCAAACTGTCCTTCTTGCTGTGCTTTATTTGCTGCTTTGATACTTTAGAGTCATGATTTCTGTATTTCCTTAAATGAAGGTCAGTTACTTCACTCCATCATAGCAGTTGGGTGGGTTCAAGGTTGTGGGGATGCTAATTGTAAAAGGGACAGTTAATAACTGAAGCCTAGAGAGCATTGTTAGAGAGCATTTGGACCAAGGAGCACCCATAGCCATCACAGAGGCCCCGCTTGCTGGGGGACATCTGGGGACTGTGAGTCTCAGTTCCATGGGGATGAAGGTCTGAAAAGAAGGACAGAAGGGTGGGACAAATGGGGGACATGTTAGGGAAGGCAACTGAAAATGGAAGTTTTAATACTGGGGAAGTGAATTAACTGAGAGCTGGATTCAGAGTGGTTGGGTTGATTTCCAGAATCACGCTGAATTTGATAAGCAGTTTGGAAGAAAAACAACAGGGTGGGATTTTACAGCACCAGACCCTTTCCCCTGGATAGCTGCAAACTGAAGAGTATTGGCTTTTCATTTTGAAAGGAGATTTTTCATTTAGAGACAGGCATGATAAAAAGCCATATTTTCAAGAGTTAAAGAGCATGAAAGCAAAAAGAAACCTTGGATTTTGGATTTAGTAAAAATTATTTCCCCCCGCTATTTATCACAATTTTTTCTTCTTCTTTTGGTCCAAGTCCGCCACTCCCCCTTGTCTTCTTTTCCTGCTGGTGATTTCCCAGTTGTCCACCACCTGACCCCTTAGCTCTCTGTGGCCTCTCAGCTGCATTTCACATGGTTTAGCTGTGGCCACCTCCACCCAGGAGGAGCAGCAGTCCCAAGCCAGCAAGCCCAGCGTGCTCCCTGCCTAATGTCAGTGCTCTAAAAGCTAAATATTTAGGGTGAGCTAATTGCTCCTTCTACATCTGCCAAGGAGAGGGAAGCTTCTCCAGAGAGTATCTCCTCTTCCATATTCCTCTGTCCCCACATGTCCCTGTGGTTTACGAAGGGAAGCTCCGTGCCCTGCTGCAGGCACCTAGGCTATGCTATGGGTAGACCTGACCTCCCCCCCTGGGTGTAACCCTGCAGGAGATGCCTGGAGGGGAAAAAGATGGGGGGAAGGTGGAGTCTTTGGCTGATGGGGTTTTCCTTTACTCACAGTGTTACTGAGCTTTTGGAGAAGTGACTGAAGCTGGTTTTGCTGGTGCAGCTTAGAGGTTTTGGGGTGTCACCAAAGAAGACAGGTCAGGCAGGTGAGCACAGGGCTTCCCTGGGGAGGGAGGAGCTGGGGCATAGGCTGGGAAGGCTGTCGGAACTGGAAGGGACTGGGGGCTTTGAAAGGAATGTTAAGTATGAAGGTTGTTACTTCTAGTGTTCATTGCTCGGTTTGCAATCCTTGCTCAGGGCAAAAGCAACATTATTTAGATTCACTGGGCAGATTGCCATCACAAAAAATTAAAGCTTTTTCACCAAGCAAACCACAGTGGGCAGATAAGGGCTTCTCTTCCCAAGAGGGATCTCAGAGAGATTGCAGAAGAGCTTTGAGCACACACTGCCATCACATGCAACCTCGGCACCAGCCATTCATCTTCTGACTCCGGCACTACTGGAGTGAAGGAACTGTGCTAAGGGCGAGGCTGGCGTGTGAAGCCTTAACTCCTTCCCTGATCACACAGCTGAATAACTCTGTTATTCAGATTATTCAGTTTCATTGTGGAGCTCCAGAACTGGGAAAAACTGCAGCCTGGCTGTTCCTCTTCTCCAGCCTGTTTGTCCTGGGCTGTGTTTTGCAGGGGCTGGGGGAAAACCCCCCAGCCCCGAGCACCTCTCCCTTGCTTTACTGCTAGTCTTATCCTTCACTTGTGGGTCATTCTGAAGCAGAGATTTACTCTCTTCTAGTGCGAGAGGAAACCAGTACAGGGACACAGGAGCTCTGTAGCCTTGCAATAATAATAAACTAATAGAACTCCCTCTCCAGTTTGCTGTTCCACCTAGTCATGACCAAGCGGTGCCTTTTGCAGGAAGCTGAGCAACACTCAGTCTCCAGAAGTGTTTCCATGAAGACTTTAATCTGTGTAATCTAAGGAGCTTTCTTACAATAAACCATTGAAATCAACGCATCTGGTCACATTCTTGTGTTCAGAGCGATTCTTCCTTCGCATGTGCCTGGGGTGTTAACCCAGGCTTGCCAGACACCCTGTTTGTTGTTTTGTGTCACGAGTCCATCCTCAGCAAGACCGGCACTCCCCAGCCTTTCCGCCCAGTGCTCCTGCCTGCTCCAGGGACCACTTCTCTTGTTCCATGCTGCCCTGATACATCTTTCAGCTAAAACCCAAGCTGGGATTCCTGTTTGGACTGGAAGCCTGACAGATGGACCTCGCTTGCCCTGTCGGGGTGGGTTTTCGTTGCCTCCAGCTCAGACACAGTTTAAGACTGTTCAGCACAGAGCTGGAGTTATGGCTGGCCACGGCAAAAGACAGTGTGCAAAATGTTAATTATACCTAACAGGTATTCTAGCATGGTCTGATGGGCAGGATGCTCAGGAATCCCTTCAGCTGTGTCTGCAGAGGATGGCTTCTGCTCTGAGTGAGAAAAATGAGCTTCTGGCCTGGGCATTTCGAAATACGGTGGTTTTAGGCAAGAACCTTTGAGTCTTTATCTAGAGACTTAATTTGCCATCTACCCTGCTCAGCATTTGGCCGAGTTTTCTTGCTGACCTGAGGGGAGATGGTGAAGCACCAGCATGGTCCCTGCCTTGTACTCATGGCCAGGGGTGCTCAGACACTCTCCTAAGTTATTCCAGAGCCACAGTGCTTAATGCCCTTGCATCAGCTCTCTCCCCTTGCCAGAGGAGCTCGGCATCAGCATTGTCTGGTGCAAGTAAAATGCCTGGGATGGAGTTTGGGAGAGGAGATCAGTTTGTCAGTGTGGGAAGAATATGGTCTGGTGGTTGCCCGCATTGCTTTGTCATGCATCAGGGGCTCCTTGCTAACAGTGAGCCCACAGAGAATCATAGGATGGTTTGGCTTGGAAGGGACATTAAAGATCATCTCGTTCCAACTCTCTGCCCTGGGCAGGGACACCGCCCACCAGACCAGGTTGCTCAAAGCCCCATCCAACCTGGCCTTGAACCCCTCCAGGGATGGGGCAGCCACAGCTTCTCTGGGAAACCTGTTCCAGTGTCTCACCACCCTCACAGCAAAGGATTTCTTCCTAATATCTAATCTAAATCTCCCCACTTTCAGTTTAAAACCATTACCCCTTGTCCTGTGGCTCCCCTCCCTGATCAAGAGTCCCTCCCCATCTCTCCTGGAGCCCCCTTCAGGGACTGGAAGGAGCTCTAAGGTCTCCACGGAGCCTTCTCTTCTCCAGGCTGAACCCCCCCAACTCTCTCAGCCTGTCTTCATAGGAGAGGGGCTCTAGCCCTCTGAGCATCTTCATGGCTTCCTTTCGACCCATTCCAACAGGTCCATGTCCTTCTGATGTTGGGAACTCCAAAGCTGGACGCGCTATGCTTGTGAGGAGGGACAAAAATCTGTGCTCAGACATTGGGAAGGCACAGAGGAACAGATGGGAGTGGGAGAGAAAAGCCAGAGATCCCCCTTACCTGGTACCCTGCCCCTTGGCAGCACAGGGAAGCAGGCGGTGGGCTTAGATGTGATTTAGCACCAAGGTCCTTGCCACCAGAGACATGGGAAATTCTGCAGTTCTCTGCTGCTAGAGCTCCGAGTGTGTGTCAACCCTTCCGAAACGGCAAGCCAGAAAGTAAAACAAGAAAGACGAAAGTTTTGAATGAAATAAAGCATTCCATTCTGATTCTGTCAATTTTGAAGGACTTTTTTTTTTTTATAAAAGGAAGAAGCAAAGAACATTTCGTAAGAGTAATTTCTCATTCAAAAACCAGTGTTTGATTTTTGCAAGAACAGAATTCATTTCCCCCGACAGCAGCACTTTGGCAGTTTGGAGACAAGTTTGTGAAACATGGTGATGTTGAATCTTCTCTTTTTTTTTTTTTTTTTTTTTTCCTTAAAAGACGAAGTTTTAAACTTTTAGATCTTTCTAAGTTAAAAAACCATAAAAAATGGGGTGAAAAAGTCCCCCTCTCTTCTTTTCATGTCAAACAAACAGGCTGTGTTTGCAGACTGTGTGCGAGATCAGAGTCTTGACAGTATATCAGCTACTTCGGTCAAGTGTGAAGTCTCCTAACTGTGAGAGCAATAAATTCACAAATCAAAACTATCCTTCCTGAGACTGAAAGAACTTTATTGCTGGAAAACAGCCACACACTGGTTTTCTTTCATACCTCGGTGATAAAGTCCTCGGGACAATGAGGTATTTATTTCAGGTTTCCTTGGTTTAAGAAAAACTTTCAATGCACGGACCTTGTATGGAGCGAAACAGTGTTTATATTAGGCAATAATGGGCTTAGATAAGGTATTCTCCCCAAATAGGAATGATCTGTAGCACTCAGAGCCCCCCCTGCCCCGAGAGGGAAGAGGGCTTGAATCACCCAAACCCTGATATTAAAAGCAATAGCCTGGGCTGTGGAAACATCGGGTGGGTCGCCCCGTGGCACGTCGCAGGGCTTGCGGTAACGCTCGGTGTCCCCATTGTCCCCGCACGCTGGTGCTGCAGCTCGCTGGCTGGGAGCTTTTGTTTTTCACAGGAAGATGACTGCATGGCTGTCCTTGCTCCGTGGCTCCCGGTGTTTTAAAAAAAGCTTTCCCCTCGTGAATCACAATATGCACTCACCAGCCAATTATGTTTGGCTTCCAAACTGTTTACTCCGTAGCTGATATATTCTTCCCCCCCTCCCCGGCTCTACCTCCACCCTCTTTTTTGTTCTTTTTAAGGAATAGCCAGGGGAAACCAGGGCAGCCTTTCCAAAATTTGGCTGTAGAAATTAAACAGATTTTTTTTTTTTGTTCCCAGAAGGTCCTGGTTTTGTGCTGGGCTGCCTGTAAGCACCAAACTCCAATGCTGCTCGGGTTCAGCTGCCACGGTGCCAAGAGCAACGGGTGCAGTGATAACATCGCTAGTAGCATTTTGAGGGGAAGACAGTGCAGGAAAAATGAAGGTGCAGCGAGTTTCGGCAGTTAAAATGAGCAGTTTGTGTCTGGAGTGGCACAAATCGATCACTTAAAAAGTCATAAAATAGAGAAGTAAAACCCAAAACAGTGGAGGGTGAAACAAAGCATTTCTGCAGTCACTTTGTGCAACACATCGTGCTTCTTCAATTATAAAAATACGGTGCCATGAAATTCCTAAGGGCATTTAAAAAATGGAAAGCCATTTGAAATAAAAGTCCCAAATGGCTTGTTTAGAAAGGAATTAATTGGAGTAGTTCTTTTTTTTTTTCTAAATGCCTTTTGTGGTACTCTTTCCTAAACGACAATGGCACCAGAATTAACATGAGTTTGCAAAGCAGTTTGTGGACTCCAAACCTACTTTTTTTTTCTCTAAAAGAAGATTAAATCTATTTTATGGAATTCTGCATCTCAGCTCTGCCTTGCATGAGGAATGACTGAAATTTCAGCATAGCTTACTCTTGAAACACTCGTGGCTGAGTGTGTTGCCTTGGGATGTGGGGAGGTCTCCCGATGCTGACTTCTTCAGCTCACAGCTCTGGTGGTTTGATAGCAATGGGATGGACCTGGCCAGCCCTGCCCTGTGGTTGCAAAGGGACTCCTTGGACCCACAAAGATGTGACCTGTGTGTGGCCAGGCTGGCTGGAGAATGCTGGAGGGACCAAACGATGCTTTAAGTCCACCAGCACCTGCAGGAGAGACAGAAGGACCCCTCCTGTGCTTGACACCAAGTCTGCAGGAGCAGCACCTCAGTTCCAGTGTTTTTTGTGGGGCTTTGCAGTGAGAAATGTTTCAGAAAATAGGAATACATGATCAAAAAAGAGAAGAAAAAAGCAAGGAGGGAAGGAGAGGGCAGAGTGGAATTCAGGGAGGGTCTTGTTCCCACTTCAGGGAGAATAAGATTTCAAATGGGAAGTACTCCTTCTGTCCTGGACCAGGTTTCTTCCTCAGAGATGAATACAGATGTTCCTCTGTCTCCCAAAGGGGCTTCTTCTTTGTGGGAGCTTTGCCTAAAGAGGTTGGGCTGCAGGGACGGGCTGGCCAAGCTGTGGACTGTGTGGGTACTACCACACCTCGGGCATCACTGCTGGTGCTGCAAGGCCACCGGGGAAATCACCTTCACAGCCCTTTTGCCCTTCTGCTGCGAGAAAAGAGACATTTGCAGGGCCTGAAGGTTGTCCCCTTCACCTGGGGGAGCTGTGTCTTGGATTTCACAGCAGTTTCCTCAGTGGAGCCCTGCAAGATATCACTTAGTAATAAGGAGATTGATCCTTTACAGCCCTGGACAAGAGTCAGGGAAAAGTTGGGTTTTGCCTGTGACTGTGCAGATTCTGTGGAGGCTGCGCTTATTCCAAAAATCAGGGCAACATCTCCTCTTGTCTTTTAATGGGGTCGAGATCTCAGTTTCCTGCAGTGTTTGGAGCATGCCCGTTTCCAGGCTGGCTTGTTCTTTTTTTTTTTTTTTTTTTTTTGCAAGCTAGGATGTCAATTGATCACTAGTTAAATGTGCCTGGAGGGACAGAAGTGTGGGAACACCGAATCTCTCGAATGGAGCTCTGGCCCCCCAGCTCCTCAGGTGGACAGTCTGAACAAAGCAGGGAAAGGAGATGGCATCACACTTGCTATAATTATTTTCCAGTGACAGAAATTTTTAGCCTTCCATCAAGAAAATGAGGGGAAAGTGGGGCTCGTTATGATTTTTCATAGATACTAGACATTTTCTTCCCCCTCTTCAGAGATAATTTGGAATTGTTGCAAAAAGCCATCAGGCTATGTCCCAGCTGGTCCCTTTTCCTGGTGTCACCCAGAGTCACGCTGGTGGCCTGGGGACCTTTCTGTTGGCCTTCTCCTCTGTGACCTCCCACCAGGGCAGTGTCTGCTGTCCTGCCCCACCGCTGCCTCCCAGCTGGAGCGGCACAAAGATGCTCAGCTCCGTCTCCCAGCAGGCACTGGAGCAGCAGACCACATGCAAATGGTCTTTTCTGCTTGAAAAGGGAGGAAAAAAAAGCAAAACTTTCCATTCTATTTTGGTTATTTATTTGCTTTTGACCAAAAGCCAAACTTTTCCAAAGAAAGTAAACAGTTTTCATGCAAAGTTTCTATTAATTGCAAACCATGTGTTCAGTAAAACCCCAGTATCAACAGCTTTGCGTCTGTCCTACTTTAGGCCTTTCAAAGGAGGAGACCTTTAAATCCCATGTACTCTTTTCTGGTGGGAAAAATCTGTGAGAAATGGAGCAATTGTCAAATTTCGGTGATTATCTGCATTCCCCACCACCCTGCGAAATAGCACTGGACCCCAAAGTGGATCCAACGGCTTTATGTTTGTGGGCCAAGCAGACCCGTTCCCTATCTATCTAAAAAAGACTCTCTGAAGCCTCCCAGTAATCTGATTAATTAACCGCTGATAAATGTAATCCTGGGTGGGGGGAGTGGGGGGGTTTAATCCCCCCACTGTCTGGCGCAGCCCCCGGGGGGTGCACAGCTGTACAGATGTTCTGGCATCGCATGTGCTGGCCCCGTGGTGGCCGTGGGTGTTTGCCTTTACTGGGAGCAGGGAATAAGATCCAACCCTTTACCATAAATCCAACCCTCACTGCTCTAAAAGCGGACCATTTTTAGCAGCCAGTGTCCAGATGAGAGGTGTGCTTGCCCAATGCAAGGAAAAATCTATTCATTTTTTTTTTCTTTTTTCCTGGTGACAAGCATCTAAATCACTGCGGGACGTGGCAGACATCCCCGATGCTGGCGTCGCCAGTTGCCAAGGCTTGGCTCCACCTGGCCACCCAAACTGGGATCTCCCTCTGCAAATCCGGACAATACCCAGCCTTGATGGCCCGAGTGGTGCCAGACCCGCAGCCTCTGCTTACTTCCCGCTGGGAGCTCTCCCAATAAAACCCTTACTCACCGGGGAGTTTAAAAACCGCTCGCCGAATTACCTTTGTCTGCAGCCGAGACCGGGGGTTCCTGCGTTTGTGCTGACCTTGTTCCTGTCTCCTGCCTGTCCCTTAGCTGCCTGTCTCTGCCGGTTTCCTTCTTTTCCGGAGGGCCAGGCACAAGAGCTGCCTCGTCCCCTGGTGCCCTCCCAGGCTGGAGATGTGCCGAGGGGCTGCTCTGTACCACAGCCCCCCAGGGGTCCTGCCAGGCTTGGTGTGGTGGCGTCCCCCAGGGCTGGTTTGTACCTTGGGGAGAGAAGAATAGATGGTGCAAGTCCAGTTCAACAATAAGCTTTGTCCTGAGCTGCTCTCTCAATGGAGCACACATGGTCCTGTCCAACTTTATTTAGGAGTTTAGGCAGGGTTGGGTCCCCTCCAGGTAGACAGTGGTCCACTTGTTGCCCCTTTTCCCTTGCTTGAAGGGGTTTTGAGGGATGATGATTGCATTGCTCCCACTCCCTCCCCTCCCCAGCAACACCACCCTCATGGGCACAAGCCCATATGGAAGCTGCTGGGGTGGAAAGCTTCCAGTACCTAAAGGGGGGCTACAAGAGAGGTGGGGAGGGGCTCTTGATCAGGGAGTGAAGAAATAGCATGAGGGGTAATGGTTTTAAACTGAGAGAGGGGAAAGTTAGCTGAGATAGTAGGAAGAAATTCTTTCCTGTGAGGGTCGTGAGACACTGGAAGAGGTTGCCCAGAGAAGCTGTGGCTGCCCCATCCCTGGAGGGGTTCAAGGCCAGGCTGGATGGGGCTTGGAGCAACCTGGTCTAGTGGGAGGTGTCCCTGCCCGGGGCAAGGGGTGGGACTGGATGGTCTTTAAGGTCCCTTCCAACCGAAACCATTCTGTGACTATGAGTCTATGATTTGTATGCAGAAGGGGCTGCACCTACATCTCGCTGGGTTGGTTTTTTTCTGCCGCATGTACTGGTCTTGAAGCATTGGCTTTGCCTGGTGTTCACTTCAGATGAGCTGGTCCATAACCACTGAAGGTTGGTTTTCCACCTGGATGTATTCCCTTCTCCTCTCTCCCTTTCCCCTTTCCCCCCTCCACGTCTCTCCATTTTAAATCTAACAAGACGGAGAGGCTCAAAATCTCTGGAAAGCAGCTCTTTGAAGCTCCCTCCTCTGGGGACATCGCAGATCTGTGCCCTTTGCTGAAGCCCCATTTCCACACATTTCAACCCAAGCTGTCAGCGATGCTTTACTTCACCAAACTCTTGTGCCCTTCGGCTGGAAGATTTTCAGTGATTCTTGGTATTAAACACAAAGCATTTCATGGTGGTTTTATATCTTTATAAAGTGAATTAACGTCACTATGCTCTTTACCCCATAATGAAGTTTTTTTCTGCTTTTTTCTTCCCGTGACTGTTTTAAGTGTATATAAAGTGTGTGTATGTGTGGTTGGATCGGTGTCAGGCAGCTGGGGGAAAAAAGGGTTTTGCAGTCAGGAAAGCTGGCAAAGCAATGAATAGTACCTAAAGATTGCATGGCAGTTACGGAAAGTCAATAAGTCAATTTTCAATTCAAAATTATCATCTGCCTTTTTTTTTTTTTTTTTTTTTTTTTACAGGAGAAACATGCCATTCCAGAGATATACCAGTGATTTATTTGTCCAATCAAAAGCGCTTTGATTTTGGGAAGCAAATGCAGAAAACGCAGTGAAACTCTCAGCGATCACACAATTACCAGCCATCCACAGGACGAAGTGTGCCTGTGCGAAGCACTCATTAAGTTTGCTGTAATCAGGATCTGATTGGAAGCAGGTCAGGCAAACAAAAGGGGCTAATTTTGGGTAAAGAAATAATTTTCTGTGAGTAATTAGGATATGTATTCATGGGTAAAGCATTTTGCAAATGTTGGCTGCTGTGTAAACATACTCATAATTGTTATTAATGGAGTAAGGAAATATTTTGACAGACAGCAGTCAAGATGAACTTTTCCAAGCCATGGGGTTTTCTACAGAGGAATACAAATATGGAGGGACCATCTATACATTCAGAGAAGCAGGTGGTGTTTTAACCAGCTGAAGTGACATCGATAAGGCTGCAGTTTTCTTCTCGGTCCCAGGTACCTTTGCCATCCCAGTGGGACCACAGCAGGCAAAGCCTTGCTCCTCTGTTTCCCTGTGGCTCCAAGGAGGAACAAGGCAAAGGTTGTTGGAATGTTGATGGGAAAGACTCCATCCAGCCAAACAGCTCATGGCTGGCCCCAACCAGTGGCTCTCCTGCCCCTGCAGACACCAGCCACTGGCCCTTGGAGCTTCCCCCTCAGCCTGGATGCTGACCGCTGGGTTGTCACCCCCTGCCCACTCCCATGGGAAAGGGAGGGAGGTTTTGGCATTTGCCAGCACTGACATTTCAAGGAAAGCACATGCTTTCTTCAGAGCTGTACTATTTTTGGTCAGAAAACTGGAAACCCTCAAAAACATCTGCCCCAAATTTTTCCACTTCGGATCCAATAGGAGTTTCTTTTTCCTTTTCTTTTCCTCAGGGGCTTCAATAACTTTCCTTTGTTTTCAACAGGCTCTGGAGTTACTTTTTGATTTTTTTTTTTTTTTTTAGTGCAAAATCAATGTTAGCTCCACAAGAAGAAAATTTCTTCTGAACAGAGTGAGTCCAACTCCTGAGCGTAGAGACCTGACTCTTGGAAGATGTGCTGCTAAACAAGGAAAAGGAATGAGGGAAGCTACAAAGAAACCTCTGCCGAACTGCATCGTATGAAAACCAAAGACCGTGTGTGTAGGTCTCCTGCTAGAAGGGGTATGAGAGCTGTAATAGTCATTTTGCTGGTTTGGGACCAGGATTTTCCTCTTGGGCTGATTTCCCTCTGCTGGCAGCGGGGAGGAGAGCGGGTCTGTGGCCTCGGGTTCTCCCCACCAGCTGCATCGGGGTGTACGGCGACTGGTCCTGCTGGTACCAGGGGGCATGGGCAAAGGACATGCCCCCCTGCTCCTCCTCCCCACACAGAGGGGAAACAGGAGATCCCACACCCCCAGAGAGAGATGGGAAAAAAAATAAAATTGTGCAGAAACATCTCAAAGGTTTGGGGGACTCAAACACCACAACATTAAAAAATGTCCAGCCATGTAACACCTTGTTTACATTTTCAAAAGCTGATATATTAGTTTGAAACACTACTTTTTATAACTACGGTTCTAAAATACCTCATGGTTTCAAAGGAGGATGAAATTTCTGTATGGCTTGATTTGAAAAATATTCCAGCCAGCTGGGGGAAGAAGGGGATTTTTTTTTCCTTTTCCTTTTTTCTTTCCCTTTCTCTTTTCTTCCTCCTTCTCCTCCTTCCCTTTCCCTGGGTGTTTTTCCCCCCTTTTTTTCTTTTTCTTTTTTTTCCTTTTTCCTCTTTCCTTTTTCCTTCTCCTTTCTTTTCACAGAAACAACTTGCCTCATCCACTGGAGACTCCTAAAATGCTTCTCTGATCTATAACTTCCATCTCGGCTTGAACAGGGAGCCCGTTGCTGGAGATGGGCTGCGTGCCTCAAGGTGGTGCGAGAAGGGTGGGCACAGGAGTAAGTGATGGCAAATTTATGAGGTCCCGCCTTATGAATTTATGGGAAAGGCAATAAAAGTGGTTTTAAGGGTGTATCTGTATGTCTATGCTTCAATCTGTGATAGAGCCACAAAAGCCTCATTTCCTCTGTTAGCACAAGAGTCCTCATAACCACAGAGCTGATGGAAAGGCGCTGAGGTCAAAACCACTTTAGAGGGGTTTTTAATGGCCATATAAGCCAACCTGGGATTGTGAGACTCCTACTAGGGCGCCTTAGAGAAGCAGCCTTCTTATCTCCCCACTGTGGTAACCTGCTGATAATGTCCAGCTGTCATGAATAAAAAGCCACAAAATATTTGTATATCTAAAATAAAAAAATCCCCAGGCCTCGATAAAACAGGGTGGTCGGTAGGAGTCTGGCTCAGACGGGGCGTTCATCGTCATTCTGCTTCAGCTGATGAGAGTCTGTTTAAATAACAGTAGCAGTGCTTTTGGGGGTGGATGGAGTTCACCCAGATTTAGCCACTGAAATGTTAGTCCTCCACTTTATCTCAACACCTTGGTGCTCTCGATAGCTGGCTGATAGAACATGCCCAGCATGCTGCTGGAGCAGGGGTGAGAAGTCCCATGGAAGAGCCTGTTGCCCTCTGATTTTAGATGGCCAAGACCATGTGCTAAACTTTCACACTGGTGGAGTGTAAGCAGCTTGGAGTGATCCAGCTGCCTCATCAGGGCTGGTCTGAGCGAATCATAGAATCATAGAATGGTTCAGGTTGGAAGAGACCTTAAAGATCATTGAGTTCCAACCCCCTGCCCTGGGCAGGGACACCTCCCACCACACCAGGTTGCTCAAAGCCCTGTCCAACCTGGCCTTGAACCCCTCCAGGGATGGGGCAGCCACAGCTTCTCTGGGCAACCTGGGCCAGGGTCTCACCACCCTCACAGCAAAGGATTTCTTCCCCAGATCTCATCTCAATCTCCCCTCTTTCAGTGTAAAACTCTTTCCCTTCGTCTTACGGCTCCCCTCCCTGATCAAGAGTCCCTCCCCAGCTTTCCTGGAGCCCCTTTAGGGACTAGAAGGGGCTCTAAGGTCTCCATGGAGCCTTCTCTTCTCCAGGCTGAACCCCCCCAACTCTCTCAGCCTGTCCTCACAGCAGAGGGGCGCCAGCCCTTGCAGGGTCTCCATGGCCTCCTCTGGACCTGTTCCAACAGGTCCATGTCCTTCTGATGTTGGTGGCCCCAGAGCTGGACACGGCTACTGGCCCCTCAGCTTCAGGCAGCAGCTTGTGTTTGATGGATGAGAAGCACCACCTGAGAACTAATGGTGATTAGAAAGAACATACCCACCTCCAGGCTGTCTCCTTCCAGAAAGTGAGCAAAAGGTGTGGCACACACAGTAATTAAATACCAGCTTTCTGTTGAAGATTGGCCACATTTTTCACTTCTCCTAGAGGAGTGGTGGCCTTTACTTGGCCTCCTGCCCTGTGCAGGCGATGGTCCTTTGGTGCAGCCCCTGCCCCAGCTCCAGGCTGGCAGCGGGAAGGGACCCCTGAGCCAAAGCATCTGTCGGCTTTGTGGGATTTACCCCGTGAGCCGGAGCTCGGGGACTTGGCTCGGAGCTCGCTTACATCCTGCTGGGCAGGATTCGCTCTGCAGACCACCCCATTTTTAATATTGGGCTGGGGATTCTTCTCAGATCAGAGCAAATCTGGGTCCGGAATCTGCCCTCCCGTAAATTCTCTGGGGTTTTTGTGCTGCCATAGCTTGGCAGAAGGTGCCCGTGAAGGGTTACCCTTGGCTGGCAGAGGGCAAAACTGCCGCACCTCGTGACACAAACCTCTTTTCTTTGTCACACCAGCGTGCCTTTTTGCTGGATGGTCCCCTTGGCTCGCTGGCCTTGGCTCCAACCTGCCCGAGAGCAGAGCGCGATGCGTGGGAGGGTGGTTCCTATTAACCAGCTTTAATAGCTGCTGCTATAAAGGCAGGCTGACAGCTGCTGGAGAAGCCCTCTGCTTTTGCCCCCTCCCCCCCCCCCCCCCTTCCCCTCTGCCGTGGGCTAACTGCTTGCTGTGGGGAGCCAGATTTGTTCTATTAAAAGTATTTTTTTCCCCGGACGGAGGGAAGTTCTCATGCACTCTGCCCTGGCCACCCCTGACCCGCGCTGGCTCCGATGTGAGCAGCCTTTTATTCAGCACAGCCGGGTGATTGGAAGCAGACCTGAGCGGGGGACCTGCCTGAGCTCACCCCCAAAATGAATGAGGGTTTTGAGGGCATTTTGGGGCGGGCAGAGGTGGGTTTGGTCCTGGGGCTGTGCGGGGAGAGCCCCCATCCCTGCTCCTCAAGGCACTTCAGGCACTTTTGGGTGAGCGTTGCCGGGCTAATCTGCAGGCTGCATCCTCAGAGAAGCCTCTCCAGCTGCCTGCTAACTCTCGGAACCAGAGGTTTGATTAGCAGGTGAATTGAAGCTGAGGTTTTCCCGAGGTCTGAGGGACAGAAACTTAAAGGGTTTGCAAAAAAGATTCAGCTCTGTGGGTTTTGCAGCTGCTCTGGTGTCACCTGGGTGAGAACACATCCTGCTGCGGGCTGCACAAACGCCACCTCACTCCTCTCCCACCCTTCAGCCCAGCAGCGAGCCCATCCCTGCATATCGTCACCCACGGGGAGGTGTCACACACAGTCAGGGAGCCCACCCCTTCCCCAGGGCTGGGGGAGGCTGGTGGCACCTGGAGAGGAGCATCAAGCTGGGACTCTCCTTTCTTCCATGGAGCTCATGCCTTACAAGGTGCTTGCTGGAAACAATTTTTGTCACGGGAAGCCCACCGGGACTTTTTGAAACAGGACTTCAGAAGAAAACATCTGGCTGTGCTGCTTTAAACAGAAGGATTTGGGAGCAACTGTAGCTCCGAGCTTCAGTTAATAAAGAAAAAACTCGCAAACGCTAACAAGAAATTCAGAAACCTCCCATTTAAAACCAGTAAAAGAGCATGCCAAAGCGTCAAAACAAGTTGAAATGTGTAAATGATTTATGAGACAGTGCTGAGCAGGCCACATCCCAGTTAAGCTAAAGCAGGTACAAGCCAAGGCTGTCCCAGGATGGGACACCGAGCTGCGGGGACCGGCATGGCCCTGGCTGAGCCCCCATGTCCCTATGTAGGGGAGATGCCAGCACATCTACCACGTTCCCTTCAGGTCCTGACACCAGGAGGTGACACTCAAGTGTATAAGCTCTGTCCCCAGTAACGCTTTTTTAATGGAGCCAGTGGGGCATAATTTTAGCAGGAGACATTTAGGCTTTAAAGTGGGAAATGAAGTGATTTTCTCAGTGCCACAGACCCCTGTGACAGCGAGCAATCACTTTGTTTCCCTGCCTCTTTTCATAGCGAGGCAGAAAGATTTGCTGGTTTCCAAAGCCAAAATATTTTGATGGTAAAACGTCTCATGTTCTCCCATAATTTTGACAGGCTCTGGATTCTGGGAGTTATTTTTCAGAGCCCCTTACAAAAGGCAGACTCAGTTTCTTCCCAGAGAAAGCTCTTATCAGGGAAACACCCCTCCGATGAATTTCCTGTGCAGGGACGTATCCTGAGAAGTGGATTTAATTTTCTCCTTGTTTGCGGCGTCTAATTTAGAAAGAGAAGGAGAATTTTCCATCTGCCGGCATTTAAAGGTGCCTTCACCTGAATGAATCCCTTTTCGGGACTGACCTCTGATTCGGCTATCTGGTGAGCAAAACTCTCTCCATGTAAAAAGAGTTTATTTGAACTCCTCACGAGGCATCTTGCATTGGTCCTCACTTGGAAGGGGAGTCAGGAAGGACTTTTAGCCCCAGTTTACACTGGGACAATTGGTGCACGAGATGATTAAGGAACATGACTGTGGTCATACGGTGAGTCTGTGGCAGAGCAGAGCAGCGTTTGGCCTTCAAAATTCAGATTACTGCCCTAATTTCTGGTTGTCTTTCCTTCTTCATACCCTCAGTCATTGCTGCCTTTTCCTCCCATGGAATAACAACTGGATTAACTTGTCGGATAAATGTCCGCTCTAGTAGCAGTTAATTTCGAGGGAGAAATCCAGGATGTGACACTTAGGCCATGAAAAGTTTTATGGGCAAAATTCCTGGGGAATTCTGTGCTGTAGTCATTGCTACACGAGTACTCGAGGTTTGTTCTTCTCCAAAGGCCAGCAATGTCTACCCCTGTGCCAGTAGAGTCAAGTCCCTTGTGAATTGGAGTTATGGGGGCAGTGGTGGCTTCGGTCGGTCCCACAGCCCAAGCTTAGGGTTAGTAACAAATCATAGAATCATAGAATGGTTTGGGTTGGAAGGGACCTTAAAGATCATCCAGTTCCAACACCCTGCCCTGGGCAGGGACACCTCCCACCAGACCAGGTTGCTCAAAGCCCCATCCAACCTGGCCCTGAACCCCTCCAGGGATGGGGCAGCCACAGCTTCTCTGGGCGAAATCATGAGCTGGTGCTTTCATGACAAGGGACCTCTTCACGATGTCCTTTGCCAGGCGTCACCCTTAACAGTCCACACCTTCCCTGTAATAACGGCACCTCGCACGCCCCTACAAATTACAAACGTTTGCCTGGGGTTAAAAATGTGAATCCCAGGGCATTTTATATAAAGGCTTTTATGCATCCTTGGAATGAAAAACGGTGCTACGTCTACTCATTACTTTTATTTGTCATATCGAGTGAACACTTGACAGCCCAGGCAAATTTCTGCCTTTTAGCTGGGAACACGGTTACTCCTGCAGCGTTTTATAAACTCCTTTTGGCAGCGGTACAAAAGGCAGAGAAGTTATGGAGGCGCATTCCCTGCAGCTGTTGTAATCTTTACAAACCGATTTCTCATTTCGCCAGGGGAATAAAAGTAATGATACTCACAATAGTAACAACGACGACGACGATGATATAGTTATTACATTTTCATCAGAGGATCTCTAAGCACTTTATAAACTATATCTAAGCTTCAAAATAAATAATCCTGTGGGACATATAACTATTATACTGTGTTTTGCATGGCCCCATCAGGCTACAGAAAAGATAGAAGAAACCCTGACTTACAGACTACCTTAAACTTTCTTCTAATCATATTGTTAAAAATGGAAATATTCTTCCCCCTAGTACTTTTCACAATTAAAACTTCCATCTTGAAATATTTTGAAGAAGCCTAAAGATGAGCCAGAAAGCATGAGAATACATGGGAAACCCCCTCAACCCTTCTTACGTTGTTTTCAGCATACCTACTTCAGGGTGTGAAAAATGGGAGTTTTCTTCTTTTTGAAACACTGCTGCTGTGTTAAGTAAAAGTAACAAAGTGCTTGAACCCGGATGAGGGCAGCTCTTTTTATCCCAAAAACACTTTTAATTAGAACTATTGGAAAGTTCATATTTTTACAAAAATCTGGAGATGATTCCTGCTTTCCCCCTTAACTGTGGACAGAATTATCTGCTAAAAAAAAAACCCTTTCATAATTAATTCCTCTCACCTTCAAATCCCTGGGGCGTTTTTAGTACTATCTCTATTTAAATTATTAGATAGGGGATATTTCTCATCTTGCCACGTATTTGTGCAGTTTGCTTTTCCTTTACTGTTGCTTTAAGGTCTGAGCACACAACGATGTACAAGTGCAATTAAGTACTATACTGATCGAAGATCTGATATTCAAATTGAGTACTTCAGACTATATCTTGCAGTATATACAAAACTACTGGAGAATCCAGATCAATCGTTTTCTCTTTTGGATTGCTTGGGTATTCCATACGGTATGAGAGAGAATAAAAAAATCCTGAGAATAAATAAACCCCCTTTAATATATGAAAAAGTGTTTGCAGAAAAGAGACATCCCCCCTCCCTCCCAATAATTCTAATGAAAAGTAGCGTTTTCTCTAAAGCCATAGACAGTAAGTGAGCCTGGCCAATTGAAACTAATAATTACATATTTCCCTTTAAATGACTTGCCCAAGGTCACGCTGCAAATCAATGGCAGATTCGATAATTTAACCCAAGAGCCTGAAACCCAATATCCTGCTCTCACCACTAGAAAACCGCTGCACAACTGGCTTCCAATCTGGGAATGATGCATGATGTAAGGAGAAAAACCTTACATGTTTCAGGTTTTTTCCCTGTATGCTGCTCATTTATATAGAATTTCTGTTTTCCTTGGTCTAGGATAGTAAATACTTAGACACATTTTCTATAAAAACGTCTTGAAATGTTGTCAGAAGCTGCTGGGTCTGTCAGTTAAAAATGACACCTGGGGCTGCTGTGAGAACTACTAAAGTTGTGAGCGCCTCCTTTTCTTGTTTAAAGAGTAATTCATATGGCCAAGCTGATAAATAATCTAATAGTAACTGGGAAATTAACTTTTTTTTTTTCATTGAGGAAATTTCTCAAATATTTTTTTTCAATCTGCTGTCAATGCCTTGGTATTAAATTACGTCTAGATTTATATCTATTATTTCAAAGACTCAAATATTTTTATATTTCAAAATTCAATTTTTTTTTTTCGGTTCCTGTATTTTCTCACCATTAATTGCAATAGAATGAATGGGACTGAGGGGCTCTGATTTCATTTCCCCCCTTTTTCTCCACGTCATGTGTTCCATGGTAGAGGTTTGTCTGAAGGAAACGTGGTAAAATAAAAAAAAAAAAATGGAAAACTGAGTTTCTTTGTAATGTTTTAAAACAAGATGTGAGTACAAAAATGGAGCCCTGACCTTTGGATTTCCTGTTAGAATTTTAAAAGAAAAGGGGAAAATTCTGAGTACAAAATTCATTCACATGTAGAATGGGAAAACGCTACGTTCTGTTCCTTCAGGACCCCTTGAAGGAGCGATGGGGAGGAAGAGCCCCCACACAAGCCGTGGGAGGTCAGGCCATGCCCTGGGGTGTGTGGAACTGTATAGGGGGTGCCTCCTGCCAAAACCACTCCTCCCATCGAGCTGGGAGACTGTCACCTCCTTCCACCCCACCAAAGCTTGGTTGGAGACGTGGTGTTGAACTTGCCGCATGTTCTGTGAGCTCCCAAAACCCCAGACCATGGGCTTATCCTGAGGTCCCTCCTCTAGGCATGTTGCTGCAAGGTTGCCATCAATTTTCCTGCCATCTCTGCTGTCCCCACAGCCTCCTATGGCAGGTGTTCCTCCAGTCCACCCACCCAGAGCCCACCAGCTCATTTTTCAGTCCTGAACTCAAGCAGCGAAAGCTTTTTCCCTGCCCTTCAGAGAACATGTGTGCAGGGAGCTATAATTAGAATAGATTTTCTTGTCAGGCAGAAAAAGGCTCCACTCAGTTCCCCCAACACAGGGTCCCCAATGGCCCTGGCCAGTCACAAGGTCACAAAGATGCTTGGAAGAGACCAGTTAGAAACTGGTAGCCCGGTGCTGTGCTTGGATGGTGCACACGCATAGGGCCCCTTTTCCAATGCCCACCCAAAGGATGGCCAAGGTCTGAAAGCAGCTCCATCTGTGGATGAGGAAGAGCTTTTTTGTCACTGTGGTACCTTTCCCCACGTGACTGGCACTGGACAGCCCTGAACCGAACACCTGTGAAGTACCGGTGAGGTGGATCATTTATCACTATCTCACAAACAAAGGGAAAATCCTTCCCCCTCTGTCTTCTGGGATGCTCTGCCTTCATGACCCTCAGAGAGTCTCAGGGGAAGGAGTGATTGGGCCCTCCTGAGACCCTCTGGTGCAGCAAATCACCAGGGATGGATGGAGAAAGCCTGAAGGGAGTAGGTGGTTGGGTACCAGTGACACTGACAAATCAGCATCCCATGTGCTCATGAAAGGCAGGAACACGGGCTCTGCAGAAGGTCTGCTTGATGAAACGGCAGTGAAAAGAGATACTAAACACACATAGAAACTGGATAATGTGAGTAATGGTAATGTGGGAAAGTCAGATCATCCTGTGCCTTGAGGGGAAAGAGAGCATCTTCCTGGTCTCTTCAGGTGAAATGAGAAAGGCAGTACGATGCTTGTGGTTTGGAAGGAGGTAACAAGGAGCCGTGACGTACCGTGTTCCTCTAAAAGGATTACTTATGGTGTGTACTTGCCTTGAGACATCTTCTGCTGGCCTGTGAACACATGGGCCCCTTTAAGATGTATGGGTGCAAGACACTTTGTCACCAAGAACCTCAAATCTTCCATGATTTCTTAAACTCTTGGCTACGCTGAAAACTATCTCCCTGCCTGGGAGTGGAATATTAGATTCCTGGATTGAACTTCACAACTGCACATTTTGGGGGTACTTTGATCTGGGCTGTCTGAAGAGCCCAGATTAAGACACTGTGATCGAGCTTTTAATCTTTGCTCCAGAGGCATCTGGAGCTGAAACTCTCTTCAGGCTCATTTCTTGTTTGAAATAAAATCAGATATGTTTATTCCATAAAGTACAGTGGAAACCCCTGAAACTTAAACAGACCTCTGACCCCTGTATGTGTTCTCCAACATGCTCCACGTCACCAGAAGAACCATCACGGGTAGCTCTCCTCCCATTGCACCATGTCCAGCTTGTGTGAGGTGAGCAGAACAGCTCACCCCAGGAATGCGCTCTTTAAACTTCACCAGAAACATAACACTGAGGACAAATTATCTGAAGTCTCATTAGTTGGGGCCTTCTGTGATATCAGGAGGAGACATCACCTGATAAGAGGCCGCTTTGCAACCCCATCCTGCGTTTCTTTATCATGAGTCTGGGCGATGCTTGGAGAACATGAATCTGTTAGCAGGCCATTTGCTTGTGCCTTGCCAGGTCCATCTGCAGGCTTCTTTTTTTTCCCCCACTGTGAATTATTGTAACATCAAAAGTGCCACCTGCTCCTCCCTGGGAAAAAAGCCAGCCTGAAGGAAGCAGCCAGCAAAGCTGTCTGTGATCCATCAATCTTCCTCACAGCAACGGTGTCCTAAAAGACGTGAAAATTGGGAGATGAATGCCTAAAAGTGGGATGTGAGCCCCTTAGCTCCACTTTGGGAATGTCTTTCCTTAATCGCTTGTAATTGCGCCACGTTTTCCATCACGGGAGATGAAAAGCTTGCCCGCACCCCTGACACACTTTGCTGCCGTAATGAATTTGGAAAGCAACGACCAGACAATCAGTGAAGCCTGGAAATTACTCCAGGGGTAAGAAGGAAATTTAATCAAGGATGGTGAGGATGGATGTGGACCGCTAATAACATGAGATGTTTAATGTCTGTGGTTCACACCAGCTCATCTCCCCTCAGCATCACCATTTGGCTGGCTCTTTGAAAAACAGCAGAAAAAACAAAGAAATGTCTCCGATCCAGAAGTGGGCACATGCCGTATTTGCAAACAAATGGCAATTTTACTGAAAAGGTTTGCTGAAAATATTGACCCTAATAATGGTTTTGAAGCTAGACCATTTGAAATGAAATATTTCACACTGCTATTTCAATGAACTTCAGCTTCCAGTAACTGCTCAGGCTCGATGCTCGCAGCGTGGTGTGCCACGAGCTTATCCTGCGCTTTATTTTCCTTTTCACTTTCATGCAAAAACGTGCTTACAAAAGAAGGAGATCAAAGATCCCTCTGGTCAGACTTTGTATTCCAGCAGGGTGGTATGCTGGAACTGCAGTGAAAGGTGATTGTTGCTATTTGTTTAATAAAATGAACCAAACTCTAACCACATATTTAGATAAAGCACAGCTCTTAGCTTTAAGATTTATTGGTTTGAAGGAGAAAAAAAATAGAGAGTTTTTCCCAGGCTTATTTTTGCTACTGACACTGCATTCTTTCAAAATATATCTTTGGAGAGAGCATGTCTCTCACTTATTCTTTGGGATGCATGTGAGCTATGCTGAGCACCATCTTCTCCTGATGAGCTAGATCCCAGTCAGTCATAGAACATAGAATGGTTCGAGTTGGAAGTGACCTTAAAGATCATCAAGTTCCAACCCCCACGATGGGGTCCCATTTCTCTCCTAGAGTGAAATCTGCCCTCCTACAGCTCCAGGTGTCCTCGGGTCTGGACAGATCTCTACTCACCTGGCTCTAACAAACCCTTCCCATGTGTACTATGATTTTTGATGTCCCTTCCAACCTCAACCATTCTATGATTCTATTTATCTCCCTGGTAGAAATGATGCCAATAACATACCCCAACATGGTTATCTGAGTTGACATCTCACTCCACACAGCAGATGGGCTCATCTCCCTGCCACAAGCACCTCACGATGCTGCAACTAGAATTTTAATTGCAGCATTTATTTTTTTTTTAGCTTTCCCTTCTGCACAAACAGCAACCCCTACATAAATCTCACTCCACAAGCACGGTTTGTTACGAGGTCCCCAAGGCCACCAGACAGGATGCCTCACACCAAGGAAAGGGTAGAAAGCTGAGGGGCTTTGGCAAAGAACATCCTGTTTTGCTCTTTTTAGCCTAAAGGATTATTTGCTGTTGAAAAATGAACATAAACTCTTCTAATAAAAGAACTGTGATGCAACCTACCTGAAGAAGAGAAGCGCTGTCAGAAAAGCAGGCTCAACAACCAAGAAACCTTGAGAACTGCATCCCTGGCCTATTTACATCCCTCTCATTTCACCCTCCTGTTATGAAGCCAATGGCAACTTCCCAAGCCCAATTAGCTCCAAAAATATTTCATCTGGCACAAATCAGCAGCTGCTGATTTACCCTACCTCAAAAATTGGCCCTGAGAGTTACTGTCCTCTAGGACTGACTAAATTGTGTTTCAGGGAGTAGGTGTGGGGTGTCTTTTTTCCCCCCCTTTTTTTTTCTTTTTCCCCTTTCCTCTTTTTTCCCCTCTTTCAATAGAGGTGGGAAGTTCATTTTGAAAACAAACCAGTCCTACTTTAACTGGCAGTTGTGTGCTCTACAGAAATCCTTACAGCTTTACCTTCTCCTAGGTAGAGAGCAGAAGCACTTGTATCTGTTATTATTCCTTATGAATTACCTTTATCTTGTCCCAGGGAATTACCATCTGGAAGGGAACAATTTCAAGGTCAGGACCACTCAGTTATTTATGTAACATGAACTGCTACTTCATCGTCTGCTGCTGTTTTCTTTTTGCCAGTGCTTTTTTGCCATTCTGAAACCAAGATATCAGGGGACTTTATTTTTGTTTGGGGTTTTGGGGTGTGGGTTTTGTTTGGTTGGTTGGTTTGGGTTGTTTTGTTGTGTTTTTATTTCCTTTCTGGAAAGGTAAGAAGCTGTGCAAGAGAAGAAGAGGAGCTATTCTTTATGACTGAATCCTGCTTCCTCTGTGCTAATTGGTACAGAATGGGAACGAGTGTGGATGCTGACGTACAAGAAAAAGAGCTGAGTGACCTCAAACCCAGACAATATCATGCTAATTATTTCACATAAATCAGAGCATAAGGAAATTTGGCACACTCTTTTCATAGAATCATAGAGTGTGTTGGGTTTTCAGTCAATAGGAATAATTTGTTACAGTATAGGAAGGGAAAAGATGGCCAAATTGGAGCCCTGTTTTGCACAGGAGTGAATTAATTGATTAAACACAATTGTGTCTGATTGTGCATGAGATGAACTGGAACTGTTGTGCATAACTCTGTGGTCACTGTCACCAAACCAAAGTGCATCCTTCAAAATGCAAGCTGTGGGGCGCTGCACTAAGCGGTTGTGCCTCATGCAAAATCAAAACCTTCCCTCAAGTTTGGGCTGGTGACTTTGGGACAGCAGGGTCTCCTCAAAAGGGTCCAGAATTTCATGCCTCTGCTCACAAAGAAGGTACCAAGTAAATCATGCAGGGCTGCTTCTACCCCTCTGCTCTGCTCTGGTGAGACCCCACCTGGAGCATTGTGTCCAGCTCTGGAGTCCTCAGCACAGGAGGGACATGGATCCGTTGGAGCGGGTCCAGAGGAGGGCCATGAAGATGATCAGAGGGCTGGAGCCCCTCTCCTATGAAGACAGGCTGAGAGAGTTGGGGGTGTTCAGCCTGGAGAAGAGAAGGCTCCGTGGAGACCTTAGAGCCCCTTCCAGTCCCTAAAGAGGCTCCAGGAGAGATGGGGAGGGACTCTTGATCAGGGAGTGGAGAGATAGGATGAGGGGGAATGGTTTTAAACTGGAAGAGGGGAGATTTAGATTAGATCTTAGGAAGAAATTCTTTGCTGTGAGGGTGGTGAGACCCTGGCCCAGGTTGCCCAGAGAAGCTGTGGCTGCCCCATCCCTGGAGGGGTTCAAGGCCAGGCTGGATGGGGCTTTGAGCAACCTGGTGTGGTGGGAGGTGTCCCTGCCCAGGGCAGGGGGTTGGAACTCGATGATCTTTATGGTCCCTTCTAACCTGAACCATTCTATGATTCTAAATCATTGTCTTTGTCACTCTGACTCTTCTCCACTGAGACGTCCACAAAGTACTGAGCAAAACAAGCAGTGTAAAACGGCTACCCAAAAGATAGGACCTTCCTGGATGTTACAAGCAGAGAGGAGACCGACAATGGATTCAGGCACCTTTTCCCCAGTTCTCCTCTTTTACAAGGGCTTACAAATCCTGCTTCCCATGGTGCGAGAGGAATCGCACCACTGGATGCAATGTCTCTGCCTGCAACCTCTGGCAAGGTTCTCCGCCAAAAGCCCATCTCCCCTCTTGAGACAGCATCTGGGTGAACTTCGAGCCAGAAGAAGCTTTTTTTTTTTTTTTTTTTTTTGTCAGCCTTTTGTTTCTTGCCTCTCATTCATCCAGATCTTCTTTCCAGAAAAACAAAACAGAACATTCATGGCCTTCTGATTTAGAGCAACCGAGGAGCTGCGTATGTTCCAACTTCCCTCTCCTTTGCCTTAATAAGGAGAAACACATAAATCTAGTGTTAGTGAGGTTCAGTCAACATACCCCAAAAATGTTGTTCCCCTTTTCTCTGCTCCTTGCATGTAATTTGGTGCTTTTGCAGAATGGGGGGGTAATAGAAGCATGGGACCATGGCAGGGTTTCACAGTCAAAAATCCATATTTACTTCTTGTGAAAGGAACAAATATTTGCACCCATCAGCATTTTAACCTCAAATGATTTCATTTTCAGAATCCAAAATTGTGGAGGGAGCATTTCCCCCTGGCTTTGCTGATGTACTCCAGTTTGTGTAACTCCTCCCTGGGCTGCGGATTCTCATGTTGGTAGCTTTCATCCCCACCAGCTGATCTTTTTCCCAGTGTCATGTTGATTTATTTGTCTTCATTGGGATTCTGATAACATTTCGCCAATAAATTAGTTTTAAATTAAACTTTCTGTTGTGTCTTTTATGTCGGGCCCAGCGCATGTGCTGGAAAGGAAATTTCATTTCAGAGATACTTTATTCTTCTTTTTATCGCCATCTTCGGCTACAGCCTCGCCAGCTGCTACATTTATTTTACTTTGGGTGAAAGTTGTAAAAGAGCTGTATAAATTATGAATAAAAATTTGCTGCCAGTGAAGATGAGCAATTGCAAGAAACATTTTAAACAGCCATAATGCAGAAGCAGTTTTACATACAACTGAGGATGCAGACAAGCTGGGGAACCTGTGCCTGGTTTATGTGATACCTGGTGACAGGATGAAACCCCACCGTGGCTGTCACTTCAGACCTTCCCATTTCCTGGCTGCTGGACCAGTACAAACACGAGAAAGCAGCACTGAAACAGCCTGGCTCAGAGCCTGAACCCACACTGGGTTTGTCTTTATTCCGTTTATTTGGGCACAAGGTGGTCACCCCAAATGGCTCAGGCAGGGCTGAGGATACCAGTTCTCCTGGGTCCTGGTGGGGTGGGACTGGTGTCCCAGGATGACTGTCCCCTGGGGTCCCCAGCAGCCTGCCCTCCCCAGCACACCCTCCCCGCAGCTCAGCCTCTGTTTTTCCTCCGCCGACATGGCTGAGCAACTTTTAATGGTTAAGCTGAGAGCAGTTTTTCACCTGCTGGGGGATCCTGGGGGAAGCAGGATGGAGGCTGACATGCAGCAATCCAAGAAAAAGTGTTTTCCTTTACATAAATCTAACAAAAAAAACCCCCAAACGTGAGCAAAGCAAAGCTCTGCGGCGGCTTGTTACCCCCGACCTCCACAGCAGTCCCAGCAAGCGTGGGCAGAGGGGAGGAAAAGAGGCATGAGACCAAATTTTGTTTCACTTGTGCCAGGCGAGGAGGCTGTGTTTGCTTTTCCTCAGCATCACGCCGGCCACCTCCGTGCTTTTAAACAAGGCAGGAAATTGCTTGTACAGAGGGTAGCAGGACCTTCCTCCGCCGCTGCGCGGTGCTGTGGGCACCGGGGATGCTCCAGAGGGACGGCCGTGGGACCCTCCGAGGCCGTGGGACCCTGCAAGGGGCTTGGTTGCCCAACCCTGCAGGTTGCACCGGGGTCTTTTCCATTTTAGCAGCGCTCTGAGGCGATGAGAGGAGGTGAAAAATTGCATGTTTGGCTCAACTGAATTCCAAAATGGAGGATTTTATGGCAAAAAATAAAAAAGCACTGAGCACCCTTTCTGTTGTAGTTTATTTTTGTAGCGGATGCCGTTCATTCTCTCCTTGCCCCATCTTTTCAGCGCATTGTAAGTAGTAATGATGTATCGTCTTCTCGATGAAGCACTTATCTGGGGCCCATTACTGTAATGACAGAGCCCTCCATACTCTTTTGAGGTTTTATTATCAGAACGACTGCCTTGCTTCAAGCTGATTTTCATAAATCATCATTTTCTCATAAGCTTAAAGGAAAAAAAAAAAAAGTCTTTTGGAAACCTGCGACCTACTTTATTGTGTGATTCCTCACCGCTGGTCCAGCTGCCAGACCCAAAGGCAGAGTCACAGCAGCTCATGGTTTGCTTCCAGGAGATTATTTGATACTATTACATTATTTTATAATCTCCTGGGTTTGAGTGGTCGTGCTTGCTGGCCTTTGCAGTGCCTTCCTCAGTACTATAACCTTAAATTCTGTGCAGACTGGAATTGCTGCCAGACTCGTGCACGCAGGAGCTGACTGCCCAAATCACACCTCCAGTCCTCGGATGCAGCTTCACGTTCCCAAGGGGGCAACCTGAGGGACACCTGCCTTTGGCCACCGTGTCCTCCAAAGTGAGAAGGTCACTTGGGAGGTGTCTGGTCAGAGGAAGGAGAGCTGTGCTCCTTCCCCAAGGAGGTGCTGTGAGGACACACACCTCCCGCCAGCTCAGTGCCTCTCCATCTGCCCCCATCCGCCTCTGCCTCACAGCAGAAAGAGCATTCATGTATTTCCCTCTGTAATCTCTTATTAATTTTGGATAGGAAATCCAGAGGAATTCCTAACAGAAGCATGGAGAAAAAGCAAACCTCTTTGTCCTAGTCCCCAGGATAAACATCTTCAGCACCAGAAGAAAATAAGGGCTCCTGAGGATCCCAATCTGTGCCTGTGTCCCAGCACCCATGCCATGACCAGATACAGGCTGGGCAGAGAATGGCTGGAGAGCAGCTCTGAGGAGAAGGACTTGGGGGTATTGGTGGATGAGAAGTTCAATGTGAGCCAACAATGTGCGTTTGCAGCCCAGAAAGCCCCCCACATTCTGAGCTGCATCAAAAGAAGCGTGGCCAGCAGGGTGTGTGTGTGAAATTCTGCCCCTCTGCTCTGCTCTGGTGAGATCCCACCTGGAGCATTGTGTCCAGCTCTGGAGTCCTCAGCACAGGAAGGACATGGACCTGTTGGAATGGGTCCAGAGGAGGCTACGAAGATGATCAGAGGGCTGGAGCCCCTCTGCCGTGAGGACAGGGTGAGAGAGTTGGGGGGGTTCAGCCTGGAGAAGAGAAGGCTCCGTGGAGACCTTAGAGCCCTTTCCAGTCCCTAAAGAGGCTCCAGGAGAGATGGGGAGGGACTCTTGATCAGGGAGGGGAGCGATAGAAAGAGGGCTAACGGCTTTAAAGTGAAAGAGGGGAGATTTAGATTAGATCTTAGGAAGAAATTCTTTGCTGTGAGGGTGGTGAGACCCTGGCCCAGGTTGCCCAGAGAAGCTGTGGCTGCCCCATCCCTGGAGGGGTTCAAGACCAGATTGGATGGGGCTTTGATCACCCTGATCTAGTGGGAGGTGTCCCTGCAGGGGGGCTTTATGATGATCTTTATGGCCCCTTCCAACCCAAACCATTCTATGATTCTATGACACACCACCCAGCTCTCCTGGCATTTTCCAGAGCATATTTTCCCCTCGTGTCCCTCTACTTCTCACCATCTTGCCTGCATATGCCACCTCTCTGCCGTTTGGGACTTCTTGAGCCCCCTGTTTTCTGTCACACCCCCACTGCGTTCAAGGGCCATGTCCCACAGGCCCTGTGTCACCTCCCTGTGGCCAGCCCCCCCGTGATGGAGCAGCCGCTGCACCCACCTCCCTCCTGCTGTGGGGCAAGGACTTCCTCCCACGCTTTCCGCCGGGCAGTGTTTTCCTAACAGATAATGCAAAAAAAATCAGTTTTGGTCCCCGACCAGCTCTGGGATTTCTCTGTCTGTCACAGGGGCTGTGCAACTCTGCGTTTCCCTTGTGTTTTATATCTCCTGGTTTCCTCTCCTGGCCAGCGATCGTGGTTCTTGCTCCCTGCTGGGGCTCACCATCGGGGTGCTTTGGCTTTGGGATCAGCAGGGATCCTGCCCGTTCCGGTGACTGCGCTCTTTCCCAGGCAATGGGTCATTCCTGTGTTAGTTCTTTGTTAAATCTTTGGATGTCATTCATGTCTAAGTGATAATTTTGTTCAATATTTTTGGATGTTAGCTATTTTAAGATTAAGGGAGATTTTTTATATTTCTTTTTTTTTGGCAGATGAACTCATCCCACTGTACAAATAAGGGGAAATCAGAGGTATTTATGAATTTGAGATACACGCAAAAAAAATATTTTCCTTTAAGGAAAAGAATGAGTCTGTTTAGATGTTAAACAATATTTGTTTTCAACTTTTTCTAAACAGAAGCATTCTTTTGCTTCTGAACTACATTCTAATTTATAAATTGGCGTCAGTTATAAAAATATTTTTCAAAAGCTTGCATAAAACTACCCAAACCAGCCATTTTTCATTTCAGTCAGACTCTTTGTGATATTTTTTTTTCACCCCCAGTTTCTTACCAGAACCCAAGAAAGCCCTCGGTGCTTGGATTTGCAAATCGCTGTGGTGCGAAGAGCTGTTCCCCCTCTTTGCCACAGCAGTTTTCTTACCCTTGGAATCCGTTTCGTTAATTCTTCCTTAACGTGCGGCAGAGGGACACCTTTCACCGCTGCATTGACCTGGAAGGGTCCTCCCAAGGACAGCTCTCTCCTCCACTGAAGTTGTTGTCAGCCACAGTTCCTGGGAAAGGAGCTCATTAAATTTCTTCTCCTGGGCAAATCCAGTGGGATTTTTGTTGCTGTTGGTGGGTTGTTTTTTGTTTTTTGTTTTTTTTTTCAGTTTTCTTTCTGCTGACATGCCTCTTCTATCTCTATTTTTTAAAATATATCTCTTTTTTTACTCCCACCTTTTTTGCCTGCCTCTGTCCCAGGCTTTTACAGTTGATGTAGATGACCAGAGCTACGCTGGACAGATAATGAAGACACGTGAATCAAATGTCCTGCTGGTTTACTTCACTTTGCTTTTCAGTTTGTGGACCACTATAAAAGTTTTACAGGAAGCGTATGCTCCCCTGTAGCAAAGCTGAGCCTCCTGCAACGGGTTAATTCTTAGTTACTTTTTGTGGACCTTTTTGAAATTGTGTTTCTTAATTCTCTCAGGGATTTCAAGGCCACAGGTTGAAACCAGTGGTCGTGTGCTGCCTTAGTGATGGAACTGAGGACGATATTTGAGCAAAGGGGGCACAAAGTTCCACTACTTCAGTATTTTAAGAGCTCTGTGGCCTCAGGTTCTTAAGCAACGCCTCTTAAATATACATGGAACCAGCAGCGCTGAAGGGAGCCTTTTATGCACCAAATGAAAATGCAAAACCTTAAAAGAACTGGCCAAGTAATGTATTCTTGATACATTCAACCCTCTCCAAGTCAATGGGATTAATGAATGTAAATCCTTACAGCCAATGGGATTATCAAGTGCAAATTCACCCTAGAGGAAACCCCTCGATTGGATGAGCTTTCATTGAAGTCACAGTATTCCCTGTCTGCAATTAGTTACAATTTTTTTAATTATGAACTAATTTATTCAGCCATTGTCTGTGTGCAAATTTTCAATGAATTTTGACTGGATGGAACATTTTCGTGGTCTGCATTATTTCATTGTTGAGATGTTTCAAACAAAGGAACAATTGGAACAGATTTCTTAAAGGACCAAGTTTCTAATTAATTGCAAATCACAAACTAACAAATTACCAGACCATTCATCTCATACCCAGAGGGATAAGTGCTGCCAATTTGAGGAGGAGACCGTATTTTTCAAACATAACAAAGAAGCTGAATTCCTGTTTTCAGTGCAAAACGGAACTGCGCTTTAACTATGAAATTTTAAATCGTGGCTGTATTAGAACAGTGCTAATTTAACTATAAAATTCAATTATCCGCTGATGATAGTCTCCCGTTTGATTCCCTCACAGAGATTTCCATCATTTCCCTAATACTATCTTTGGCCGTCACCTGGAGGCATCTGCTCTAATGACTGCTGCCACTTCTCCTCTTCATTAGTTTCCTGACGCCCTTAGTTTTTGGCACTGATTTACGGCATTCAAGACAGGAAAGCAGCCTGAGTACCTTCACTCGGTGTCACTTGCAGCCCGGCGCAGAGATAGGACAAACCACATCCCAGCCCTCACAGGAAATAGCTGGGCCCCCACCAAAATGTCGCTTGCTCACCAGATGTGCTAGACCCAAGCAGTTAAGAAAACAAAAAGTGGCACTGAAATAAATTAGCAGCAAATATCCAGCCCTGAAATTTTAAAATTAGCCAAAAAAAAAAAAGCGTGTTAGGTTATAAATTTTAAAGAGATACATAGCAGCATATTAAAAAAGAGAGGGGAAAGATGGTTTCAATTAATTGGTTTAATTCCTATGTTTTCTGAATGCTCTTCTTCTGTCATGGGGAATAACAAGTACTGGGTCTAAATTACGCCTGGCTGAGCATATGAATTATGGATTCTTGAAGGCAGATGATGCTGGCAGGGCTTTTTCCCCCCTCCCTCTTTTTATCATGCCTGGAAGGTCGTATTTCTGGACGCTCCTGTGTGCAACTGGGCATGAAAGGTGCCATCCTGTAAAATATAGAATCATAGAGTTGCCCAGGTTGGAAGGGACCTTTCAGATCATCGAGTCCAACCATCAACCCAACACTGACAAAACCATCACTAAACCATATCTCTAATCACTATGTCTACCCATCTTTTAAATACCAGGGCATTTAAAAATGGGCATAAAATGCCCATAAAAATGGGCATACACATGGTGCTTATACAGTAACCAACACTGATTTTTCTTCTGCCAAGACCTCCTTGTGCTAATGTCAGAAAATCAGCAGGCATTAATTTATTTCATTATATCTGCCTTACCTCCCCAGCAGCAGAAGAAACCTAATAGGAATATTGGGCAGGGGCAAGCAGGACTGTTTAGGCTGATCATGACTATACATAAAATCATCACTATTAAAGCACTAACAGAATTACTGTGTTATAGCATCAGAGATTGCACACCTGCATCCTCAGCTACGAAACCTCAAAGCTGCGGGAGCCTCAGGCAGGGAAGGGTCTCCACGAAGAGAGGTCTCTGGTGTATTTTCTCCCTTCCTAGAAGGCATTTTCTAACCTGTACCAAAGCCTCTGCTGCACCAGGCTCCATCCAGCATCAGCAGCCTTTTGCTGCATGTTTAGCTCATCTCCTCTTGTCCTGACTTTCAACCAGAACAATTGCTCTCCATCATCTTTATTAGAGGTTTGTGTGCATTTAGGAACCAGAATCTTGCCTTGCCTTCATCTTCTCAAAACTAAACGATCTTCTCTAGACTAAACAAATGCAGTTCTTTCTACCTTGCTGGCTGTATTTTCCAAATCTCTGATCATACTTGTTGATCTCTCCTGGATTGTCTCCAGTAACATCTATATCTTTATTAAAGTACAGTGCACAAAACTTAATGAAACCTTTCAACTGAGACCTCCACACCAAAGTGCAGGCCAGAATAGTTGCTTTTGTTGTCTTATGTGTGATGCTTCCATAGATATAACTCCAGTATTTATATTTTTTGCCAGGGCACTGAGCTATCAACACAAATCCAACCTATCATACGCTACACCCTTCAGATCTTCTTCTGCCCAAATCATGACACTCTGCTTCCAAATTTCTTCCAGCTTTATAGTTGGGAATTTGATTTCTCCATCCTGAAAGTGGCACTTTGTCCTAGTGGTTACTCAGTTGGGTTGGCTGTGGATCATCTTTCTAGATCGTTTCTGCTCTTTGATCCTCTGACTTGATTCTCTTGTACCTGCTCCAAGTCTAACGGTAACCACAGATTTCATCATCTGCATCATTAGTGAAACGAATGGAAACAGGCCCAGAAGAGATCCCAGAGGAATCCCACTTGAACAACTTCCTATTTGATAGGAACAATTGATAACCGTGTTTTTGGAGTGAAGTTCACCCAGTTGCGCACTCGTCCTGTTTTGTGATTACAGTTTAGCTCATACCTAACGTGACTGTGTTGGGAGGCTAAGATAAATCACATCTGCTTGCTCTTCTTCATTCCCTGAGCCAGCTACTCTGTGAAAAGGGGAAATTAGACTGGTTTGACATGATCTGTTCTTGACAAACTCAAGTGGACTGCTTTTTATCACCATACCATCTTCTAGGTATTTAAAAACTGATTGTTTAATAACTCGTTCCAGATTTTTTGGAAATCAGGGTGAGTGGTTTATAGCTTCCTGGGGTCTCATTATTCCTTTTTAAAGATCAGCACTAGAGTCACCCTTCTCCTGTGCTCTAGGGCTCGTCCTGTTCTACATGGCTCCTTTACAGTAATTGCTTTACAATAATTGTTAGCGATTCACAGATTACTTCATCTTATTCCTTGAATAAGTTCAGGTGAACTTTATGAGGCCCTGGTGAATTGTATGCTGTTGGCTCATCCAAGTATTCTTTAACTTGGTCCTTTCCTGTTTTGGCCTGCAGTCCTACGTCATTTTAAAAATAATTTAGTTAATTAACTGGTCACAAACAGCTTTTTTTTTTAAATAAGGGCTGGATCAAGAGACGTGCCAGGCTTCTCTGCATCATTTGTTATTTGCTCTCTTTTCCTGTTTAGCAATGGATCAAGACTTTCCTTTTTCTTCCTCTAATTAAAATTTATTTATAGAACTTTTCCCAGTTCCCGTTTATGTCCTTTCCTAGTTGAAATGCCTTCTGTGCTGTAGCAGCTCTGCTTCTCTACCCAATTGTTTGTCTTTCTCCCTTGTACTTATCCTTAGCTATGTGTTTGTATTACTTCTTTCTGTAGTATCTACTTTTTAAAGTCCTCAGAAAGCTACTGGTACAGCTGGAATTGTACCTCTATGTGCCTGGGGTTCTTCTCTGTAGGGGAAACTTGCTCTAATTTTTTTAACATAGTGGTCTTTTAGGATCTGCCCACTCCTGCCGAAAACCTTGGTTATCTATTTGAGAGATTTTAGTTACTCTGTTGTTTTTCCTTTGCAGTTTTGTGTAACTAAAATCTCTTATTGCTGCCATATCTCATTGTTTGGGTATCTTGTACAATTGCTCATAAAAGCTTCTTCTACTTCCTTTGGATGGCCCATAGCAGATCTCTGCCTTAAGCTTCCCCAAGGTCGGCTGTGTCACAGCATCCGAACAAAGACTTACAGTTCTTCCTGCTCCCCTGGCCCCCTGCACTCGCCTGCAGTGGCCAACACATCCCTCCCATATTTACATTTTTGTCTACTTTTTAACTGATGTTTCTGATTCTCAGGCTGCAGCAAAGGACAATGCTTTTTTTCAGTTAGCCGAAGGCTTCTGCAACCTTCTTTGAGTGTGCTTTAGAGGCCACTGTCAGATTCTTTAATAGATTGGGACAACTTAACCCCATTTTGGTATAATCTCAGCCACAGGCATTCCTCCGTACCTCTGTGGGGCTGTTTTGGATCAACTTGCAGTTCAGCTGAACGAATTGATCGCAATTTGGCCTAATGCTTTCTTGGAAAAATCTAACGAGATGCACAGACTCCTGGAGAGAGCTGTAACATGGCTGTTGGCAAAATCAAAGAGCCATCCACTCCAATGCGTAGCAGCCTCACCTTGAAGAAAAACATCCAGAGAAACCATGATACGTGAAGATTTGATACCTATCATCAGATGCTCTCTGCAGGGACATTGACTCTTTTTGATCTCAAAGAGAAACCATGACTCCCTCAACCTCCACCAGCCCCCCTCTGGAAGGTCACCCCCCAAGTTGTCACCAAGCCCATGGAGAAGCTAAATTCTCCTTTGGCAGGACACCAGCATGGCTTCAGAGGTACGTTTCTGCTCCTCAGGTCACAGAAATGCCTGGGCAAGTTGGTTTCATCAGGGCTTGCTCTTGCTCTTACTGAACCTGGGGCCCTAATGACATGGTCGGGGCAGGATACGGCCAGGGGAAGTAGAGTTAAGCACATGCAGAAGCCCTTGAAGGGCTGGAGCCGAGTCTGCAGTTCTTGTTTGGCCTGGCGCGTCGTTTGTGACCCATCCCATTGTTCTGAACTTAATGCTTATTCATTTCCTCTTTGCTTGTGTTTTCATATATTATTATTTTTAATTGTGCCTTTTTTTATTATTTTAAAGAAAGAATAAAAATAAACTCCCTTGGGCCACAGAATGTGGATCAACACAGTCAGGTCAAGGGACTGCTTTTAGTCTCAGCGCTGACTCTGTTGCAAACATGAATTTCAAGGTGACGGCTTTGCCTAGAAGCTTTTCGATTAATAGCTTTAGTCCTGGTGTGACCTTCTGGGAATGCAAACACTCCTACAGGAATTCAGAAGGACCATTATTTTAGAGGGAAGAAGGATATTTTTGAGAGGATAGTCAAGATATTCAGGGGATCTTCCTCGTTGTAGAACTAAGATCGTACATCCTACAAAAATCTGTAAATATTTAATTTTTCTTTACATCATTAAACTACACCAAATCACTGCACATCACATATAAACTGGGGCTCTTCTGTTCTGCCCTGGGTCATGTCTCTGTGGTGGAAGTGAAGTTTATGCTGGGAAGGGACCGGAACGGATGGAGGAAGAAGGGAAGATTCTTGTTTTCATAATGGAGAGAGATGCGCAGTAACATAAAGAGAATTTCCTCAAATTCCTCTCTTCCCCTCTAAAGGGGGAACTCTGGGGAAGCATTGTAGTGGAACAGACAGGGTGGCTCTTCAAACTGAAGCTGTGGTCCAGGCATATATCTTTTTCCATTAAGAGGCTGAAACGTTGTCTCTTTGTAAAGCAGCTGCAGTTACTTAACAGTCAGGCTGAAAACTAGCAAAATTAGTAGGTATTTAAGCAATGCCAGGGCATTTTGATTCAATATCGAAGACAGGCAAATTATACTTTGGTTATTGCAGTTCCACCGAGGGTGTAAAAAAACGTGATGTGATGTCCCTTGGGCAGAGGCAAAAGATATTTGAAAGCTGCTGTTTTGAATTATGATGGCACGTTTATGGAAAACAGACAATGTTGATACCACAAAAATGTGATGAGCACCATTAACAGTGAGCATCACACAGCAAACTATGAACCCGATTGCCTTCAAAATGTAAAAAATTCAAGTCAGAGGATTTGTTTAGGGAAGGGATTAAAAGCATGTAAAAAAACAGTCTTCTTTTAGCCCTCATACAGTTTGCCAAGAGCTCTTTAAATAGAAGCTAGAAAAGCTATTTATGCTTTTGTCAATTAATAAAACATATGCCCTTCTGTACAGAATATAATAATAGCAAAATTATGCTACAAATAGAGGCAAGAGCTGCTGTCGTAAGACTTTCCTTTAAGTTATTTCTGTAGCCATGTTAAAAGAAGTGGTGCTTGATCTAATTTTTGGATAGCGGGATACAGAGTGGGATACAGTGGGATACCTTGATGTTTTGGCTGCTGGTCTCTATTCGAGGCAGGTGACTGATGCCGTTACTGATTTGGAAAAGCCAAACTTCCATAAGCAGAGACTGAAAAGGGTTGGAAGAGTTTACATTCAAGAGGAGATTAATAAGAGCGGACATGATAAATGTATGAAGAGAGTGGGTGGGTTAGATAAGAGACAGGAATGAGTATTCACATTGTCTTTAAAACAAGAGCACAGAGATTCAGTGAAACTCAGCAGCAGGAGCAAATGTAATAGTGATAAGGGGAAGCACTTTTTCACACGATATGGCAACTAGACACGGCAGCCCCCAGTTGCAGGATGTTTTTGAGGTTAGGAGTTTATCAGGATTTATGTAGAGAGCATGAACACGCCAAGTCATCACTGTGAATGCTAAAGAGAGCCAGGAACCAGAGCAGCTTCCAACACAGCGATGGGGGAGCATCGCTTCACTCCTGGAGGTGGTCCATGGCCCACGTCCTGCTGTCAGTTGCAGGACCCCTGCCCAGAGGGGGCTTTGGCAGCTCCTCTTTCCCACTTGGCCAACTTTGGTGGGGTCTGTCTGGGCCTTGCTGAGTTCCCACTGCAAAGTGGATGGTGCTGGAGCAAGCTCCTGGCAGGGTCAGGGACTACATGGGCCATGGGAAACACGGTTTCTAAAGCCCACAAGGTCCCTTTGTGCCCAAAGCAGGCAAAAACACCTCATCTCTACACAGGTGGAAGACCTGAACACCAGTTGTTTTGCTGGGAAACTCTATGATTCTCTGAAATGAGAAACGAAATGAGGCTCTGCTCCTTTCCTAAAGGTGATGCAGGTCCTGGTGCAGACACCTTCAGGCTCCAGCCTTGGCTTTCCATCCAAGGAGGAGTTGCCTGGGAGCTGTGCAGGAGCAGGAGAGAATCCCTTGCTCCAGGGAAGACCCACGGTGGGCTTTGCATTCCGGGAATCTGTGACCCATTTCCATGACATTACCCTGAAGTTTGCTATTGGGAAGCAATCCTTCACTCTGAAACCCCTTATCTTGAGGGAGAATGTAATATTTATTATTTTTTCTCTGTTTACTGCACAAGCCGATAAGCAGCTCTGGGACCAAGGAGCTGTCAGAGTCTATCCCTTTTTCTTCCTAAGGGCTGACTAATTAAAAAATAAATAAATCATTAGTTGAACTTTCAGTAACTGTTTTAAAAAAATTCATGCAGTGTTGGAAAGGTCAACGTCCAAAGTAGTTGGGGGTTCAGATCCCAGCAAGTCTGATGGCCGCCCAGTTTCTCCAGGGAAAAGCTAAGTGGGACACCTGAGGGGAGGAGGAATTGGTCATTAATCCAGGATTCAGCAGCTGGCCAAGGCCAGTGATCTTAGTAGAAACAAAACACGTGCATAGCGTGTGGTTCCTTAAAGCCTGGGTTTGTTGCCTGGCCTGCCACTCTGAAGAACTGCTTGCTTTTGCGAGTTTAATAATAAAATGGATGCTGAGGTCAGGGAATAGGCCCCTGCTTTAGCCATCCAGCTGGGAGACCTGAGGATGCTGGATTTTGATGGATTTTATGTAAAACGGATGAAAAAGAATTGCTTTTGGAGAAAGGTCACATGTGAAGCCACTGCAGGCAGTCATCTTCATTACCGGTGTGTCTTCTCCTTGTAGAAACACAGGCAGGGAAGCAAAAAGCTTTGATTTTGACTAACGATCACTCAGAAGTACTCCATGATGGGGCAAGATGAAACATGATTGCTTTCGGGGAATGTTTCTTTTCGTTTGATGAAAGCAATGCTGTCACGGGATATATGCCAGTAGCCTCATCCTCCTCTCCTAATTCTCCACTTGTTTCATTGCGATTGCGACTCTTCGTACAGGGAAGCGTAAGAGAAAAAGTAAATGAAGCACATCAGAAGAAAAATATATCATTACTGGGATTAGACCATTTTGTACAAAAAGAGATGAGAAGCTGCAAAGGTATTGTGATTAATGGTCCAGCAGGTGTGCTTTTCTTGCTAAACTACCCTCCTAGTTAATCTCATCTGTATTTTCCAGCATCACAGTGAGGTCAGTGTGAGTCATTCCCTGCACTTTAACAAAACTTTGGCTGTGGCAGCAGCCTGTGGACACGTCCTCTGCCCACCACGAGTAGAAGCCAATTCAAGTGAGTTTAGTCATCTGTCTTTGGAGCAAAACTAATTTCAGTTGCCTTGTATCTGCTGAGGAGACTGAGGTCCACAACAGTACTAAGGACAAACTATTCTCCACCAGCCCCTGGGGACATCCTGCAGCTCAGCACTTTCTGTCTCCCAGTGCCAGGCATTCGGCATAACCCACCTTTTCTGCAGTGGACAACGAGCAGGCAGACATTAAAACAAGTTACTTCCCCATCCTGTGAATTGATGCAGCCTGTATTTCTACGGGATTTCTGTATTTCATCCATATAATGACAACCAATGTAACGGTTTCCCATGATCTCATGTTTCCATGTATTGCCTGAAATGCCTCACAGACCCTCATCTCTTCTCCACTCATCCCCTAACTCCGGGGGAGCCAAAAGCAGCACATGCCACAGCCTGTTTTGGAGCCATGTGGTGCTGACTGGCTCTCTGGGATACGTTTGTTCCTTGCCAGCTGGCGATCAAACAGGACAGATAATTACTGCTCTCACCTTCAATCCTTCCCTCACTCAGGACAATAACTGGGGTCTCCGTTCTCTCCACAGACCTTGGTTTTCACTGCTTTATAGGAACATCTTGTCTTTGGTATCTCTCCCACTTTATCAAATGTGACTGGAAGCGGCCAGTGGATTCCGAAATTATAGAGGAGGTGGCAACTGAGGGAAGAGGGGACTAACTGGCAGCAGGCGCAGCATGACAACTGTGCAGAAAAAGTTCCTGTCTGCAGAAAAATACTACCCAAGCACGTTGGCTTTGTGTGCACATGCACAACTTTCCCCGGGGAGAGGATGTGAGGGGAGAAACCTCACGTGGGATGGATGAGCTACATGGATTCCCGGGCAACTGGAAGATGTTCGGGTTCCCTCATGATGAGGAGATTAGGAATTTGTGTTGAACTTTGGGCTTGTCACCATGGCATTTGTCATCAGCCCTAAATCAACTGGAATGTGAGCACATACATTCAAGAAATGAACAAAATATAACAGTTGCACATGACATTTGAGCAAAACATTCTGTTCCTTTTCAGAGCTGTTAATGGACCGACTGCACAGAAGGACCTGCCTGGGATCGCTTAGATCTGAAATACTGTTAATGGGAGACTGACAGACACAAAAGGGTAAATCATTGCCACTACTGTAAGACAAGACGAACAGGAGATGGATAAGGCTTGGAGACTGATCAAAGCTGAGAAAAGTCCCAGGGCTCTATGGGAAAAAATGTAATAAAGTAGAAAAAAAATTCTTATAGCTGCTTTCTTGCTTCTGACTCCTGTTGACTTTGGTCTACTGACCGTCTCTTGCTAAGAGATGAGGATCACAGTCTGGCTGGTGGCACTTCTATGTGCAGGTGACCACGGCGTGGGTCAGCCACCATAATTCCTCTAATTCCTCTTTACATTTACATACAATTCACCTTAGTAACAGGAGCTTGCTTCAGAAACTGCAAGCATGAAAAAAAAAAGGTTTATCCCAAGGATGTTGGAAGAGAAACATTTATTGTTTCTGTCTAGAAGAACCTGTAGTATTCAAACTCCGTGCCGATGACTGTGATGCAAATTCCTGGAGGAGCTGATGTTGCCTCTATTCTGCTGGTAACAGAACTACTACTTTCTTTTTAGGCATTTCATTTCAGCACATCCCCTTAAGAACAGGCTTGCATGTCTGACTTTTGAAATAATTAGAATTAACAAATGATGGCATTGCTACTTTTACTGCCATAATTTCTAGGAGCCAAGTTCATACAAAAGCCCATTGTGACTATCTCTTTTCATTACACTCAGGCAGAATATAGCCAAGTTCTGCTTTCAGTTACAGCCATATAAATCTAAACTACCTACATATTCCTTGCCAGTAGTACTTGTGTATGCTGGAGTGACCATTCTACAGTATTATTTTCCCAGAAAAAGCAAAGTGATAATTCATCCATGTGACTTAGGAGAGCAGGTTCCAAATAAGTTGCAAGCACAGCTAAAAATGGAACATGAAATTAGTAGAGAAAAACACAAGGAAATAAGAAAATAATTTTAAGATTTTCAGTCTTGAACACAAGCATGCGTTCACATATACACATACCGAAAAGATCTGTTTGCAATCAATTCCTTTGTCACTTACTGCCTAAGTCCTGGATTCGGGGAGTCTGCTGCCACGGGATGATGTGTGAGGAGCAATACAGAAGAGGAAGCAGATCTGAAAGCATCCAAGACCTATCAGCCCTGGGGAGAAGGTTTGTCAGGCAGCTGTTGGGTTTGGGAGGTGCTCGGGCACTTTGAGGGGGACTGAGAAAGACAGAGGGAGAGATAGAAAGAGGTAAGGCTGGTTTCTTGTCCATTTTGGGTGCTTATGCTCAGGCAGCATCCCAGAACAGGCAGAGCTATTCTGGCCTTGGCAGCGAGAACACCTTGTAAATGGGAGATGATGGGGGCTCAGGAGCCCCCATGATGTTTTTTGTCAGTGTTGGGTTGACGGTTGGACTCGATGACCTGAAGGGTCCCTTCCAACCTGGGCAATTCTATGATTCTGTGTGGTGGACCAGAGCCTGTGGTGCTGGAACGGTTCATCAGTGGTCTGCTCTCGCACCAGGGACATGCCCGTGGGGCATGTGGATGAAAGCCAGTGCTCGCTCCCTGCTATACAGCCACCAAGTGTGCTTTGGCATGGTCCCGAGGATCTCTCATTGACAGAGCATGGGTGCCACAGAGTCTTTCAAGGCAAAGTCGTTATTTGAAATGGAAGCAATCCCTGCAGCCTGGACAGACACCGTGCAGGGAAACCTCCAGGCTCTGGCTGAGCCAAGAGAACACGTGCCAATTTGGCATTTAACACATATAAATATACACGCAACCTCCGTTTATATTAATTACAAATATTAGAGGGTTGAAAATATGTGGCTGGATACCAAAATGAAGGGTAGCTAAAGCAACCACACTGGAACTATCTGCACGCAGAAACGCGAGTCAGCCAGCAAGACAGAATATAGCAAACTAATGCATAAGTTCGAGAGGAAAAGTTTCCCATGGATTTGCAAGAGTTACAGCTGGAAAAGACATGATGTTCCCTCTCTTTGCCAATACTAAGCAGTTCTGCAGGGTGTTACATGCCTCCAGCACGTGCACTAAGCTGCCTAGGGCTGGTCAAAACGGCCAGCGGGAGCATGGACCAAACTGTCATTAGGTATCATCAGGTGCATTTCCACAACCCATGGGTAGATGGAAGGGATGGCGCAGAGTCCGAAGCTTGGCAACGGGTATAAATGTGTGCATTTCTTCTTTGCCCCTTTCCTTTTCTCATGGAGCTCAGCTGCACTAACTCATAAAGTCTTCCTTGACTGAATGATGGTGGTGTCTGAGTCACACACTGCTGTTTCCATGTTGATCAGAGGGCTGAAATGTTTACAGCTGAAGTACACCAGCCCTCCAGAGGACTATGATTCCTTTCTGAAAGTCTAATCATGCCTTTTCCCTCTTCTCTTCCCCCCCTCCCCCATTACATGCAGTTGATGTGTTTGAGAAGGCTACCTGCAACATCTCCCTCCAAAAATATCTAAAAGAAAACAATAGCAAAATAAAGCAAGGGCTTTGGCTTATACTCTAGTGCTCTCACTCCCCTGGCTTGCACCAGGAATGCCTGGGGGTAGGAAAAGGGGCGAAGTAATATGTCTTCATCTCATTTTTGCCGTTGTATTCACCAAGAGGAGGGTTTTTTCCCCCTTCCTACTGCTGAAAAAAAATAATTCAAGGCACCCCCTCTCCCCTGTTGTCCCTTTTAGACTGTGTGGGACCAACACTGCTGTACAAGCTCCTGATGGAGGGAGACAGCTCCCAAAGGAGAGGGCAGCATGGGCCTGTGGGGCTCTGTAATCGGCTGCTGGGAAGGCAGGTGGAGAAGACAGCAGTTTCTTCTGGAAACCAGATTTTAGAAAAGCTAAACTGGGAGGGAATGTGCATTATTGTGGCTTAGCTGCTAGCCCTTGCATCGCCTGGGTGCCTAGGGCTGCTCAGCAGCTGTGTAAGCAGAGAACAACAGTGATTTCTGGTCCACAGAAGCTGGCACCGAAGCCATGAAAGCTGTGTCCAGGCTGGAGGATGAGGAAGACGGCGCATCTTCTTGGTGCAGAGGACAAGTTGCTGAGAAAACCTAGTGCCTCGACTGACAGGTATTTTGAGATTTCCTCTATGTTATGGGAAAAGTTGCAGATTCCGGAATGAGGCTCTGTAATAATTTGTTTCTGTATTTTAAGCTTCCCTGATTATTCTCCTTTTTGTCTCTTTCCTTTATCAATTACAGTCTCTTACCAATGGAGTAGGCATTTTATTATGAAGCAATTTTCTTTTAAGCGTTCAATTCCAATGAACATTTCAAATAAATCAAAATTTGACATTTTAATTCAGTGCTGCCTAACAAGTCTTTGACTGGATTTAGCTTTTCAGTATTTGTATTAGTGAATTTTTAGTATCATTTCATCTAATCTCTTACTTTCTTGTAAAAAGAGGGGGGAAATCAAACAAGAGGAGATAAAAGGAAGAAACCTTGCTCCTTTCTCCTTTCACACATTTCCTCCTCTTTTTCTCCTATTGTAATCCCCACCCAGAAAAGAGGGAGAAATAAAATATGTGAGAGGATATGGAGAGAGACCTGAAAACTGGCATTTTTCTCCCATTTCTCTCCTCTCTATTTCCTTATCTGGGGGAAAAAGGAGAGGAATATTTCCCTCCACCTCCCCTTCACAAAGATCAGAGAAGTTTAAAACCAGTGAAAATCAAACACTGGGATTGAAAGTCAACAGAGTTATTTGGATTATTTTGTTTCAAATATTTTTGGCAGAAAAATGTATTTCTTGGCAGGACAAAACTTTGCCTTGTTTCATTTACTGGTCAGGTCTATTCATTAGCAGCGTGTTAGGAGTCAGGCACTGCTTGTGTAGACCAGATTATGTCCATGCTGGCTAATTAGTCCCATCCCATCAAACCTCTTGGGATTTTCTGATTTTAACCTAAAACCAATAGGATTTTCCATAAAAAGAAAGGAGAAACAGGCATTGAAAGATCTGGTGAGACTGAAGCGTGTGTTCTGAAGCTGGAGGCATCATGATGCTCCAGTGGGATGAGTGCTTGCAGTCTGTGACTCCCCCTCTCATTCTCCAGAATGGGTTTTTCTTCCCCAAAAGGCTTCTGCCTTCAGAAATTTGCAAAATCCCTCTACTCTGGGAGTAGAGCTGGATGCTGGATTTAGACATTCACATTGCAGATGGATATTTATTTTGTACTGGTGACTAGAGAGGTTGTAGAATCATAGAATGGTTTGGGTTGGAAGCAACCTTAAAGATCATCGAGTTCTAACCCCCTGCCCTGGGCAGGGACATCTCCCACCAGACCAGGTTGCTCAAAATCCCATCCAACCTGGTCTTGAACCCCTCCAGGGATGGGGCAGCCACAGCTTCTCTGGGCAACCTGTTCCAGCATCTCACCACCTTTACAGTAAAGAATTTCTTCCTAATATCTCATCTAAATTTCCCCTCTTTCAGTTTAAAACCATTACTCCTCATATGTCCTCTTTGGCTGATCCCTCCTGCCCAGGGAGTCCTGGATGGTGCAGGTGCCAGTGTGAAATGAAACTGGTCTTCAAAGGAAAGGTACGATGACATCAAGTCCCATCACCTCTCTGCTGCAGTGAGTGCCAAATGCAGATTTCCTGGCTCCCAGTGGCACGTGCCAGAGCTGTGGGATCACCTCACCTCCAGTTCCTCACTTTTATTACAGCATCACATCCCTTTATGCCCCTGGGTGCTTCATTGAACCTCCCTTTTCCAGTTCCTTCCACTAGAAGAGGGTGACGGAGAGACTTGCCAGCCCCACGACTGGTGCAGGACAAAATGTGATCAAAGTTTGGTGAAAAGACAAGGTGTGAATGCTGGCTGCTGTCAGCGGAGGAAACGGGGCAGGTTAGAGGCTTAGGGTACCACCTACAGCTTCTGAACTTAACTCCAGCAGGGGACAGGGAGCTGGGCTCCTGGTTCCAGGGTTATATTCTACTCACCGGAGTACAGTAAAGTACTAAAGTCATCATGGAATACATCAGAGATATATAACGCTGGTAGCGATGGACACAACAAATACCGAGGACAATAACTTAGTGTTGGCCTGGACATGTCAAATTCCATCCCGCTTCAGCTGCTTTCCAGGAAAATAGATTTCTGGTTTTAAATATGAGGATTAGCAGCAGCAGATTTAGGGCTTAAAATAAAGTATGTATTTTAGATTTATTTAAGGGCCTTTGACTCCCAAACACTTTGCTTTAATATATCGCTTTCTGGGCTGACATGGCTTTCATTTTTCATCACTACTTTACATTCCGCTGTTTGAATGGTTTACGCAGGGGAAACCTGAGCTTTTCAAAAGCTGAAATTCTTCTTCTGCTGCTGTTTAAGCAATGCTTTCTTTCCTTCTCTGTCTGTAGCAGGTTCTTAACAGAGAGAGCTGTAATTCAGAACAATTCAATTTTCCATCATTTAAGGAGCAAGACACAGTAATAGCTTAATCCTGATTATACACAGCCATTTGTGAGGACTGATTTCCAGATGTTCATGTTCTTTTATTATTTTTTTTTTTTACTTTTTAAAGGTGAATGTTGTTCATTTCTTTGGACTTGGTGCTAGGAAAAAAATCTCTGAAATCCCCAGGACAGGAACACTGATCAAACTTCAGTCCAACTGAAGTTAGAAAGCCACCCCGAAGTTCTAAATAGCTGCTGGTCAGGTCCAACTCAGGCAGCAGTAATGGAAAATTTTCTGTCCTAAATCCTGCCCTGGAGGGAATTTCTATTTGGAGAAGAGCATGTTCACTCCTCGCTTTTCCTTGGACTCTCTTTAGAGATTGCAAAGTACGGTGAGGTCAGAGCTCTAGGATCTGGTTTGCATCCAGCCAACTTTGACCTTCTGAAGGCATTGGCTGCTCCGCCAGCCAAGATTTCATGGTTAAAGGTCAATTAAGATTACTCCTTAAATTCTGAAGAATTCGAGGGGGGAAATTGGGAAGAAGACAATGACAGTGTCTGAAAGCCAAAAACCAAATTTGGTAGCAAATGTTCTATGTACACCAGATTTTAGACCCCATATCTTCCAGATTCAACTGTCCAAGTCACGCAATCCCTATAACAGGCCTTTCCTGTAAAACCGTGCTTTCTGGCCCAATGAAACAAGCTGGCTTTTGAGACTGGAGCTGCTCTCCCTAGTCTGTTTCCAACAAAAAAAGTGCCATTTTAAATTGAATTGTGGTGCTATCTTTGTACGCATTATTCCAATCATCCTGCTGGGAGGGTTCTCGGTGTCGAGCGATCAGGGGGCTCACGCTGAGGCTCTGCTGTGCAGATCCAAGGGATAAATTTGAGTTCCTGCAGCTGACTTGCAAGCAAGCTCGCTAATAAAATTTAACTCTTCGAGAAGATAACTTGGTCCTGACTACTCTGATTGCCTTGGCACATTGCGGTGGAAATACAATTACAAGATTGGACTGCTCTCAATTTGTTCCGGATAGAGAGAGAGAGAGAGAAAAAGTGTTTTTTTAATTAAAAATAAGCCAGCCCAATTTTGAGAGCTTCTTGCCAGATTATTGTTTAGTTCAGCATTGTCTTTTCATCTGCATCATGATGATCCTAGATATGCAGATCAACAGATTTCCTCCACTTTAGGGGGTAAAGGTGGCCTCTTGGCCACAGTCATGAGTTGGCCACAAAGCCTCCAGTGAGTGTGGCCTGTGAGGCTGTTTCATGGGCTACCAAAGCTCTCTGGTGATGCTTGCAGTGGTGGTTTTTGGCACAGCAGCTCATAAGTGCACTATGAGAACTGATTTATACAGTAAAAAATACAGGGCTTTTGATTGTGCTGTACAAGAAGGCCTCCACCTGCCAATTTTCACCTGCTTGGAAGCTCTTCTGAGCTGCTCGAAGGGCAGGTGACAATGACACCTTGTCTCAGCTCCTGCCAGAAGAGCTCTCCCTCGCGGTCTATGTCAAGGATTAATTACTGCTCATTTGCTGCCCATGAAGATTACTTACTGCATTGTGAAAAAAACCCCACCAAATATTATTCCAGCCTCCATGGGGGTGACTGGGCTGAGTTCCCCAGCAAAGCCCTGACTCCAAGCAGAGGTTGTCATTGCGGGGGGAGCAAAATAAAGTGAAGCAAAACAAATCAAAGCGGGAGGTGCTTTAAAGCAGCTGAATAAAGACACACAACAAACCTGCCTGCAAAAGTCTCCAGTTGAATTAAAGCAACCTGATCCCTGAGCTAGCCATGGCGATGCATCATATTCATCACTCAGGAGAAAGGGGCCGGCAGTGAGCCGGGGGGGCACAACAGCATGGGCAGTGTGGCTAATTGTGGGGGCCTGCTGGCAGATGGAAAACATCTGGTTTGTGTTTGAGTTAAGAAGGGATATTTAACTCTATTACCCAGATTTGTATCTGTCCATTACTTATTCAGATTTATTAGCATAGGCTCGCGACATAGAGGTTACACGAGGCTGAGACTTCTTGGCGTACTGGGAGTCATGGAAAATTGCTATTAAAGGCAGTAAAGTTCATAGAATCATAGAATGGTTCGGGTTGGAAGGGACCTTAAAGATCATTGAGTTCCAGCCCCCTGCCCTGGGCAGGGACACCTCCCACCACACCAGGTTGCTCAAAACCCTGTCCAGCCTGGCCTTGAACCCCTCCAGGGATGGGGCAGCTACAGCTTCTCTGGGCAACCTGGGCCAGGCTCTCACCACCCTCACAGCAAAGAATTTCTTCCTAAGATCTAATCTAAATCTCCCCTCTTTCAGTTTAAAACCATTCCCCCTCATCCTATCTCTCCACTCCCTGATCAAGAGTCTCTCCCCATCTCTCCTGTAGCCCCTTTGGGGACTGGAAGGGGCTCTAATGTCTCCCCGGAACCTTTGCTTCTCCAGGCTGAACCCCCCCAACTCTCTCAGCCTGTCGTCACAGCAGAGGGGTGCCAGCCCTCTGAGTATCTTTGTGACCCACCTGTGTACCCACTCTAATAGGTCCATGTCCTTCTGATGTTGGGGACTCCAAAGCTGGATGCAGTTCTCCAGGTGGGGTCTGCCCAGAGCGGAGTAGAGGGGTAGAATCACCTCCCTCGACCTGCTGGCCATGCTTCTTTTGATACAGACCAGGATGGGGTTGGTTTTCTGGGATGCCAGCACACATTGCCAGCTCATGTTGAGCTTCTCGTCCACCAACACCCCGAAGTCCTTCTCCTCAGAGGTGCTCTCTGCAGATCTCAGTGCTAAGAGTGATGGCATCTCTGTGTTAGCAAGTCTGAGGAGCTCTGCAGGTTGGGTGATGTGTGGTTGGTGCGTGGGGGTTGTCTGAACAGGATCTGGACAAGGTTATATGAATGGACAAGGGATTGTAGCTCAGAGACACAAGTGCTCTCCAGCCTGAATACAAGATCAGCAGCTCACAAATCTAAGAAGTGGGGGTGCTTTTAGTGACTTTCTTCAACATTAAGTTGCCTCAACTTTTCTGCAGTGCTTTACCCCCTCCTACCACCTACTCATGACACCATCCTACCTCTATAACCCCAAGTCCTCTGCCTTGTCCTGCCCCACAGCCCGCCTCTACCCTACCTTCCTCTTCCAGTGCTCCTCCTTCCCAGTCTCATATCTCTTTAACCACTTCCCTAATGCATCATCCTTATTTCTGCATCCAGATATCGATCGTTCTGCCCTTCTCAGTGTGTGAGACCTCAGGTGTCTGTGGGGACTTACAAATACTCAGTTCCACTGAAAAACAGACCCAAAGTATCTCAAAGCAGGTGTCCAAGCTGAGGGGGGACTTCAGAAATGGGGCTGAAGGTGACTTTTCTTAAGTGGTCAATCTGACAGCAACCTGTATTCACAAGTTCAGGGCACCAAAACGCACTGCGCTGAGCCTGACAGTAACTGTGGGACTATTCTCCCACCTCCCTCCAGCTTCTGGCTTGAAAGTATTCATTGTGGGAGCAGGAACATTGCCAGGTCTCTTAGGTGATCATCAGCAGAGAAGGAACAGTGAAGAGTGAAAGCAAATAGGTCACAAACCACCCCTAGGCTGAAATTATTACCCAGAACTGTCCCACGAATCCCCCATGGGACTGAACACACAAAACATGAGTGGCACTGATTTGTGAGATGGTCCCTGCTCTGGTTAATCAGTGATGGTTTCAGAGATCGCTAGTCAGCCAGTTCCTGGCAGGTGTAAGCCTGTATTTAACATTGCTCAACCCCGATTGTTATTTAAATGAAAATAGGGACCTTTTTTCCTTTCAATTCCATTTAATTCCTCCAAGATATTAGCTATAATTCATCATGTTTATAACTTCTGAAATTAACTTCCCTCCCATAGAGTTCAATAAATAGCACTTTTCCTGAATAGCTCATTCACAGTGCAAAAACACCTTCTTCCTCATATTTTTCACTTCATAGAACGAAACCATATGAGGTGGTTAAGATTTACATGTTCAGCTCTGGCAGGCTTTTTATATTTATTTGGGTTGCAAGATATAAATCAGTGCTGGGCTTTCCTCCAGGAACGACTTATTTGTTATCTTGCTACGTGTGTGTTTCTGGGGCAAAATTTGATAAGGTGTTTTTAGCATTATTGCATGGCGTAGGTAGGGTTTACATTGTTCTGTGCCAGCTTCCATGTTTTGACTGCAGAACATTACCTTACACTGCATTTTATCACAACCGACCACTGGAAGTTTGAAAACTTTCCCAACTCAAAAATAACATGTGTAGCTGTGAATCACATAGTTTTCTTCAGGGACAGTCCCATTATACTGAATATCCCATAAACATATGTGTGATGAGGATTAGAATTTTTTAATGACTTAGAGCCATGATTTGAAGTAACGGGAATATGGCTCCCTCAGAATAAAATGATGCTCTTTAAATCTTCAGGAAATCTAATTGCTCGCACAGGGAGGCTTCTGCAGGACACCAGATTTTAAGTTCATGCAAGTATTTGAGGCATATAGGGCCATGGGGTGATGTGGGGTCTTTAGAAATGCCATAATAGACCCCTCTAGTTTAATAACTATGATAATGGTTTCAACAAGTAAGTCCATGGTGGATACATTATACTATTTCCGAATCTGTCAGGAAGTTTCTTTATCTGTTTTAAGTGTCACACCTGGGCATCTCCATCCTTTGGTGCAAGCTTGAGCTAGAGGTGATGCATAGACACAGACCAGGAACTGGACTTTGGTGGTTTTATAAACTCAAGCCACCAAAAAAAAATAGGTGAGCGTAGGATTTAGGAACCTGAGACTTCAAGCAGGACAACTGAATTAAAATCGTGACAGATAAATGTGCCGGTAACTGTAAGGGTCTAACCAAGTGGACTCAAGATCCAAGACGTGATCTTGTGTACACATGCGCAAACATGGAAAAACTCCATGGATTTTAGTGACTCCTGATTCTCTCCTGCATGATGACTTGTGGAGTCCCCCTGGAGTTTGTTATTTACGGAATGTGTGAAAACCAAAGCACTTTTAGATCAATGTATGCATAACACCAACACTCAGAGATCAGCATCTTGACACCTATTTGGTCCCAATCAGGAGAGGCCACACAGATGAATGTAAGGCCATATTCAGAGATGGCAGTTACTGCAAAAGGCTTAAGCTGGAGCCCCTCTCCTTTGAGGACAGCTTGGGGTTGTTCAGCTTGGAGAAGAAAAGGCTCCGGGGAGACCTTGAAGCCGCTTCCAGTCCCTACAGGGGGCTACAGGAGAGATGGGGAGGGACTCTTGATCAGGGAGACGAGACGTAGGACGAGAGGTAATGGTTTTAAACTGAAAGAGGGGAGATTTAGATAAGATATTAGGAAGAAATTCTTTCCTGTGTGTGTGGTGAGGCACTGGAACAGGTTGTCCAGAGAAGCTGTGGCTGCCCCATCTCTGGAGGGGTTCAAGGCCAGGCTGGATGGGGCTTTGAGCAAACTGGTCTGGTGGGAAGTGTCACTTCTCTTGGCAGTGGGGTTGGAACTCAGTGATCTTTAATGTCCCTTCCAACCCAAACCATTCTATGATTCTATGGTACTATGACTTAGGAGTCACCGAGGTAGCTAAGTTCAAGAAAAAAGCGAGTGCTTATTGTTCAGGACTTTTGGATCTGAAATCCTTGTACCATCCATGAAGTGAACCAGGTTCTCAACAGAGTGACCCAGAGGCCTGAATCAGATGCCTGTGTCTCAGCTTTGAAAACATGGAGAGAGAGCAGGAGGTGCCATTGAGCCCGAGGTGGCCCAGGAGGACAGACAGCTGGATGGATCTTGGAAGGACCTCACTTTCTGGCCCATTGTGCCTACACAATTGGTCCATTTTCTAAGTGAGATTTCAGTTCTCCACTAACAAAATGGTCTGACAACCCTTCACATCATTCACTAGTGCACTGAATCAGTGCACTGAATACCATTTAGGTTTTCCGTAGCTTTGCTTTTGTAGGCTGGCTGATGTGGAGTCCTTGATCCCTATTTTCCATTACGCCTGCTCTCCTGTGAGATCTGGTGAAAATAAACAAATCCAAACTTCGGAAAGTCAAGTCTATCTTCATGGAGACTTAAGTCTACCTTTTTGCCTGGTATTTTTGCCTTAGACCTCCTAAGCTAAGGATTTTTCTTCAGATATATTTCTCTTGTGGGAGTGTCATGAAAAATATTCATAGCCCACAGAGGATTTTAGCTTGGTCCAGAACTCTTTCTTTGCAGCAGGACAGAAACTTGTGCAAATTAGCAAGGTGACCTCACTCGTTACATGCAGAGCTCTTCAAAATTTTCGCTGGGAAAAATCCTCTAATTTAAACAGGACTTCATCTGGATTCCCCCAGAAGGAATTAATAACAAAATACTTCTTCTAATGTCAATGTGATATATGATGACACAACAAAGACCAAATCACACATATTTTGTTCAAAAACTGACATTTATAACCTCACTTTCTCAGAATCTTTTATTCCAAAGCTGATGATTTTACTCTTCATGCTGTCATCAGCATATCAGCTCACTTTGTGGAACAGAACTTCTCCACCGCTTGAACCCCCCTGGACATTTTTACGTCAGAATTTAGCTCGAGATCTGGTCTGAGCTCAAGGTCTGCATCTGAAGTGAATAGAAGCAAGATGCCAGCATCATTTGGGTTTGGTCTTTCCGCCCGTGAAAGAAGTTTGTTATTTGATCCCTTTTTTCACCCAACAAAGGTCTTTTCCTCCCCAGCAGAAACATTCTCAGATCTCTTTCTCACTTTCTTTCTTCACCTTCAGTTTCGCTTTGCATTAGTTTGTTCGTTATCTCTGGAAGGAAACCCTTGAAGTTCTCCCTGTCCTTGAGTATCTTCGATATGCCCAAGTTTCCTTTTGCATCCCGTATTCCAGCTCCTGCTCTGGGCAGCTTCGTTTATTGACTCCCTGATAGCAGCCATCACCGTGTGTCACTGATCAAAAGGGCTGAGAGGAGAAGAATGTAAAAAAGAAAAAAAAAAAAAGGAAAATACCTAGAAAAGGTTTGGTTTGGCAAACGATCCAAAGCCTCGTATCTGATCAGTCATAACCTCCCCTCTGTCACTAACATGTTTCACTACAATTTACATTTAAATGGTGTTAAATGAAGACTTTTATCTTGGTTGCCTGCCCGTGCCCCCCCCCCCCCCGCCCCCCCCGAGAACATCCTTTCCTGCCACTTTCACCTCCTGCTACTTGTACAGAAACACAAGGAGATTAAAACCCCCCACGCCTGATGGCTCTGTTTTAATTCCATGTATAAAACCCTTTCTTTGTAGGCACCGTCGTTAATTGATGGGCTGTGCAGGCAACGCCATGACAGGCACAATAAGAGGAGAAATATCACTGCGAGAAGAAACACAGGTCACTGCAAAGGATTATGCTTTACGGCCAAGAGGCTGGAGCTGTGAAATATTTGTTGTACTTTATGGAGAAGAGGCTGAGGTTGAGAGACATTTATTAACATGGAGTTACAAAAACCTAGTCCTAACCATAATTCAGAGATGACATGGTGAGATGTGGGTTAGGAAAGGGATTCCTGGGGCTCCATCCTGATGTGTGCTGAGCACCTCATCATCTCTCCCTGGTAAATCAGCCCACTCCCATGGGAAGCTGGGGTGCAAAGTGACAGTTGGATCCTTCTGATCCCAATGGGACCTGCATCAGGTCCTCCCACTATTTGGAAACTTCACATTTCACCCAGCACCAAAAGTTCATCAGCATGTGGTAATTAATGATGTGTACTAGTGATGTATACAAAGCAGAAGAGATGGGTGTCTCTAGGAGAGAGGGAGGTGTTAATGTGAAAATGAAGTCCTAACTACTAATGTGTTTTTAACTTGCCTTCACACGCCCCCAGACCCAGGGAGAACGGAACTTTTATAGCTGTCTAAGCTAAATGTCTCCCCAGGAAACTGAAGATACGAAATTCAGTGAAGTCCTTGCTTTCTGATGGAGATTTTCCTTCCCTTTGTAATATTTAGTCATATCTAAGACTTAGGAAATGCGATCCTTGTGCAAAGTGATCAGATGCACCCAGTTATCAGTTGCATCTTGTTTTTGTGGTATTCACCAACTCTGTATTTCACAGGTTACTCAGGTATTTCATTGAAAGCCACCTGTGGTTCTATGAGTCTGTAGCCCCCTCGTCCTTGTCCTCATCAAAATACCCCAGACCCACAAAGCTTTAGATGACTTTAGATGTCTTTGTTGGAGGTTGGGGGGAAACATTATCCACCCTGCGCAGATGGGGAATTGAAGCACACGCCAGATGAAGTGATTTAGCCGAAGGAAGGAAGTCTGCGACTGCTCCATAAGGAATTGAACGCAGGTTTTCCCAGTCCCAGTGTGGTATCCCCCATTCCAGACGATCCTTCTCACGCCAAGTGCTTCAGAGCTAGATCTCTCATTAGGCAGCAAGACTTTCTGTGCTAATGATGCTTTACCAACCCACGCATGAGGATTGCATGGTGCAACACTTCTCAACAAAAAAGCCTGATTGATTGGCAAAACCTGCAGCAGAGGAGGAAGGCAAGAGAGGAGGAACAGGGCTGGATTTAACACGCTTTGATTTCAGCATGAGTCAGACCAAGATCCAGCTCTAGAAAATATCACACAGTATTATTGTGTGCAAAGGTTGTTAATGAGACCACATGAAAATTGGGGAAGGCAGAGTGAGGGAACAAGAAAGCAGACCTTGGGCTGTGTAGGCTTAACATGCTTTTTAGATTATTCTCCGTTTGCCAGAGAATTACTGTTCTTCTCACTACACAAATGGAGCACTGAAATACAAAAATAAAAGCCCTCCTCTGTCCAATCAGCATCTGGGTCACAAGTATTTCGGTGTGGGCGGGTAGCTGTGAAATATTTCTAGGTATTATTGCCAAGAAGATTTTGAAATCTCACTGGAAACCAAAAATTTCATTAAAGATAAACTAAAAAAAAAAAAAAAAAAAAAGGAGGGTCAAAATACCCCCAAATGAAAACTGTTAACAACAGAACGTCGATAACTTAAATGAGAGAGGAGGCAGGAGGTTTTGGACTGGGAACATTTTAAAGATTCTCTGCACTTGCGAATGTGCTTGGCAGATTTCTCTGTTCATAGTAATAAATTTGGGATGAGACTGGCAAGGTAGGAGGTGAAGGTAAAGGCATATACCAAATAGGAGTGCTGAAACTGTGATAATGGCTTTTAAGAGCCAGATGTTGGGACCAGCGTGGTGCCTTCTGAGGACACAAAGAACACGAGACTTGTTGACAACTTCCTCTGGCAGTGACTTTTCACTTACACATCTACTGCAGCACCTGAGCCTGGGAGCCAGACTGGAAAAACAGGGTTAAATGAGATATAAATCTGAAAATACTTATGGTTTGAGTGCAACAACTGATGTTCTGGCTAGAAAAAACTGCAGGCAACGTGTGGGTAATGAGCACAATTGTTTTCCGAAACTTTTGTGGTAGAGTGAGGTGCTGTTATTGCACATTCCCCACACGTGGAGCAGCACTTTGAGGGCTCTATTGTCTGTTCTAACGTGAGAAGTCTCAGTTTTGAAACACCTTATTTCTTCTGCAATATCCATTTAAGTCTTAGTGGATGGAGGCTGCTCAGCTTTCTCGGTAGTATCAGCAAGTGAATGAACTGTTTATGAAATACTCACAGATTAGCCCCTTTACTGGAAAATTTATGGCTTGTGTCTGCATGAGGCAAAACACATACCCTCGGTAGTATCAAAATATTTCAAGAAAATATTCACAGAATTGGCCACTTCTAAAAATCACTCACAACTAAGCAAATAATTGTTGGCATTTTCAAAACAAAAAGTAATTTAAACCAGTTTTTCATCTTGGAAAAGCCTAATTTCCTTAAAAGATAATTGAAAGTATGCTTTACAATAGGTTTAAAGTTTCTCCAGTTTGTCAAAAATTTTGACACCTTTTCATTGAAAAGAAGGCCAAAGCTGACTATTCACCACCACGAGGAAATACAAAGCATGCAAAACCTCTAAAACCTCAAATGAAAAACCAGCAACCAACAACACCCACCCACAAGTGCTGAAAAGCAGTGCTGCCCTGCAACACGAGGAACCTTCCCAATGTCTACAGGAAAATTATCTCCCCAGGTCGTCTCTGCTGCTATGCTGGTTGCCACCTTTCAGCTCAGGGCTGCGCTTCTGGTGCTGAATTTTTCATGTGTTGGGGGGACACAAATCAGTAACTCCCACCTCAGGGCCTGAAAGTGTATTGGACACATGAGAAAACCATCTCCTTACCATTCCCCTCATAAAATCATGGAGTTGCCCAGGTTGGAAGGGACCTTTCAGACCATCGAATCCAACCATCCACCTAACTGACAAAAACCATCACTAAACCATATCACTATGCACTATCTCTACCCATCTTTTAAATACCTCCAGGGATGCAAAACAGAGCTTTCTTATCCTGGGCTGCATCAAAACAAGTGTGGCGAGCAGGGCGAGGGAGGCGATTCTACCCCTCTACTCCTCTCTGGTGAGATCCCACCTGAAGTCCTCAGCACAGGAAGGACATGGACCTGTTGGAGCGGCTCCAGAGGAGGCCACGGAGATGCTGCAAGGGCTGGAGCACCTCTGCTATAAAGACAGGCTGAGACAGTTGGGGGGGTTCAGCCTGGAGAAGAGAAAGCTCCAGGGAGACCTTAGAGATCCTTCCAGTCCTTAAAGGGGGCTACAAGAGAGATGGGGAGGGACTCTTGATCAGGCAGGGGAACCGTAGGATGAGGGGTAACGGTTTTAAACTGAAAGAGGGGATGAGATATTAGGAAGAAATTATTTTCTCTGAGGGTGGTGAGACACTGGCCCAGGTTGCCCAGAGAAGCTGTGGCTGCCCCATCCCTGGAGGGGTTCCAGGCCAAGTTGGATGGGGCTTGGAGCAACCTGGTCTGGTGGGAGGTGTCCCTGCCCATGGCAGGGGGCTGGAACACGAAGATCTTTATGGTCCCTTCCAACCCAAACCATTCTATGATTCTATGATTCTTAGGAGAAAAGCCTTAGGACTTACATGGTCACAAGGAGCCCTGCAAAAGCAGCTGTACTTGTGGTCCTGGGGGACGCTGGAGTTGTCTTTTATACCATATATGTTCTTGCTGAGGTTTTTACACCTGTGTATTAGATAACCAACTTAGACATTGTCATTCAAAGAAAGCCCCTACTTGAAACAAAAGATTTAAAGCCCCCAGAAGGGTTGTCAGGCAGCTCGGCGCACTGATGTATTCCCCCTGGCTTTCATTCTCCTTTCCTGTTCTTTTGTGTGTGTTTATCGGCTTTTCTGCGGCGCCCACGTGGCTGAGCGGTGATGCACATCTCTGTGGGAAGAAATGAGAGGTGGTGGAGCAGGACGAGTGAGAAACAGGGGTGACCCCCGAGGATGCAGGCAGCTTCTGCAGCAGAGCCATGTGGGATGATCTAATACAGCTCCAACATGTGCAATACGCATTGTCTGTATTTTAAGTGCTCTTTATTTAGGTCCGGGCAGCCAGAGAAGGGAAATGAGTTTCGACAAACAATAGGAAAACATAGACATCTAAAAACAGATTATTTCCTACTCCTGGGTTGTGCTATGCCACTTCATGTTCCAGCAAAAGCCGAGGATTTTCACGGGAAGGCAAGAGGATGGATGCAGCATCGCCACTGCTTGTGACCCACCTGCCTTGCCTCTGACACCACCGTGTTTTGATGAGCCTTCCATCTTCAGAAATGAACCCAAGCCCCACTGCTCATGGTTGGGTGTGCAGGTCCCTCGATGAGGCTGGGAGCCCACGTTACCTTGCACCCCGAGCGACGTTGTCCACCCAGGTGTCTCAGACCATGAAGGAGAGGAAAGGAAGTATTCCAGCTGCTGCTCCCATGAGGCTTCATGACAGCTTTTCAGACCAGAAATGGTCATCCTTTTGGACAATTAATTCAACCTTTTATCATTTATGAAACATTTCTTGTGGAATGTTCATTGATTAACTTTTTTTTTGTGTGTGTGTGGACTTTTTCTGTGAAAAAAACCCACCAGAAATAGTGCTCCAATCAGCACCTCCACCATTAAGAATCTTAGGTCCTTCCTTAATCTGCAAACCCCGATGCAAGCTGAACTACTGAGTTGTTCCCCTGGCTTTGGTGAAAACTACATTTTTTTGGCCTTTAGAGCAAAGATGCTCTACTCAGAACCTAGTCAGCACCTGGCAAGGATGGGCTTGGCAGGGGAGAGCAGGGAGTGTGGGGAGAAAGGAGCACAAGGTGTGGTAGAACTTTGGCAGACTCAGCTGGCTTAAACCAGATCTTTAACCTCAGCTTCTAAGTCTTTCCTGGTGTAAAGGGAGAGCTGGTCCTGGAATGCTGCAGCTGGCTGGCTTCTCCCAACTTCTCCAGTCAACCCTTGGAGACCTTTTATTAAGGAGATTTAGGAAACTTGAGGTTTTATCACAAACAACAAAGGAGAAGCGGCGCAGCTCTAGAGCGCACGTCATTTCAGGCAAGTCAGCCCATGACTTCGTAATACAAAGAACATGAAAGGCCTCTGAGAACGGATCCTTGCTATAATAAAGCTTTCTTTAGGAAATGCTTTGGCACAGAATTTATCTGTTTGCTCTACCACACCATTTTGATCCAAAAGAGGTCCAGCAATTGCCCTGAGTCTGCTTTTCTCTGCAGGTAATGAAGCCGCCTCCGGGTTTCCACCGCTCGAGAGCGGCCAAAACGAGTACACGAGCATTTTGTGTTGCAAAACAGCTCTGCACTGTCACTAATCCCACCGAAAAGGCACGGGGAGATTTACAGAGAAATGCTTCTTGGCCGGTGCAAGCCTGCACGGGGCTGCTTCTCATTTCTGAGCGAGTCAAAGGAGGGCTCCATTGCCTTTTACTCGTGCCAGAGTCTACTGAAATCCAACAATCCTGCGTCCCGTGGGGAGCCAGGGGCCCCGTGTTTCAACCCTGGGTGGCTGATAGAGGAAAATCCACACAGAACACCCCACCAGTGAACCAGGGAGAGGGCTACCGTGGAAAGAGATTTCAGGGCTTGCTGATTTTACTCGTCTTGTGTTTTGCCAGTGTGGTGACTGGATCTGCGAGGTTTCTGCTCAGTAAGCTCTGATACCAATTTTCTATATATTCCATAGAGCTGGTGTTAGAGCTATCACATGTGCTCAACAGACCTGTGTATGAGCACTGAAAGTTTCTGGAGAAGCCTGGGGGTTTTTAATCCAAGAAAATGGCAAACTCGGATCATCCATACCTTGAGCTTGTGTCTGGGAGTCAGAATAGCTCCCTGCCCTCTGCAAAGAAAGGTATTTGTGTCTCTGTACCTTCTCTAGACACAGAAAACTCATCTTTAGAGAGGTCAACTGTGAACTTTGGGCTCCTCCGGACTGGGCTAGGTCTGCCAGGCACATGGGCTGGGGCACAATCTAAACGTGTCCACAGATCCCTGCATATTCCATTATTTGTTGCTATTATTTGTCAAGTTTCATGTCTGAAACAGAAGAACTACAGCCTGAAACCCTACAGGTGGAAAATCTGTCTGCTCTCATACATCAGGCAGGTGCAGGAACGCTACTGCTGCAGGGAGGCATTCACCTCTGGGATGCTTGGTGGGTCTCTCTAACTCCACATGAGCTCAGAGAAAGAAAGAAAGAGGTTCTGCAGGACAAGGCGCTCCGCTTTATTGTTTTGTGGTAAGGAGTACTTCCATGGTCACAAAGGCTTTACTCGGTGGGTTTGTTACTGTTGCTCGGTGTGCTGCTGGGAATACCGCAGAGTGCTGAGCAGCAGGGTACCACGCAGAAAGGGCTCTTTGGAGATGCTGCAGGGCAAATCCTTGAGCCTCAGCTACGTGCCACGGAAAGAAATACAAAGTGAGGCATGTACTGGATTTAAGTCCAGGAGCAGAGACCCTTTCCACAACGTTGAGACATGTAACCAGAGGGTTGTAGGAACGTGCTGCTTGCAAAGGTAAATGATGGACCATGGTAGAGGCCACCTGACTCTTAGATTTTTGCACCAGACACTGGGCCAATGGACTCTGGTCAGTGCTACCACAAGGAAAGAGGCTCATTGCCTTTTTCCTTTAAGCACTGGATGCTTCTGACCCTTCACTCCTTATCCAAGCTCAGTGCTTGTTAATAGGCAAGTGCTGCCTATTAAAGGCACCCAGAGTAGCTGTGTAATGAGCATAAAATGGCGTAGCGGGGGCCCATCACTGGTGGTTATTAGCTCGAGGGGGGACCTCACCCCCTCTCCCTCTTCTGTTCAATCCCAGTCCTCGCTGCCAACATCTCCTTACACATGACAAGAGCTTTGTGGTTGCCAAGGAGAGCCCACCCCCATGGAGAGGAGGAGAACGTGTGGAGAAGAAGTAGCGGAGACCATTATCATCATTTATACAGCAATGGGAGACTGGCAGCCAAGTGCTGTTGGCAGTAAAACTTTCAGCTGCTCTGGGAAGATTGAGAGTGTTCTCGTAATGATTCCCAGACATCTGTTTCACAGCAATTTCTCGAACTCGTTCCCTCCTTGGATTTCTTTCCACCTCTGTTTTATGCCCTCTGAAGGGCAGGGGCTGGCAGAGTGGGCAGAAGAAGGTGCACTCCCAGAAACAGGGGACTGGAGGGGGCCACAGTGCCCCAGGCACACAATCTCCGGCAGAACTAGGGAAGGATCTTGGGTGGAACCAGATTCCCTCTCTGGGAATGACACAGCAGCCCATTGCCACAGAGAGCAGGGATGGGGCTCAATCCACAGCCACAGCCATCTTCCCTTTACTGGCTTTTTTGTTTTTAAGGAACTGGGGCAAAGTTGAGAAGACTCCCTCCGCCTCCTCCCATAAACCACCGCTGGGAAACAAACACAGGCAGCTCCGTCCAAAAAATGTGCAGCTCAGGCTCATCTCTAGCTGAGACAGGAGTGACGTGAGATTCCCCAAGCTGCAGCAGGCTGGACAGAGCAGATGGACTCAAATTTTAATGAAGACAAAGGGAAGGGGGAGGCGTAGAGCCCCCAGCACACAATGGAAAGGGCTCTGGAGGGGACTTTGTGGGCCAAGGACTCCAAGCAGATTTATTTTTTTTTGCTGATGCATAATTGCTTAAATGCAGCTTGGCTGAAAGTGCAGATATAATAGGGATTTTTGCTTTCTGTTAGCCACCTGGAAAGTGACATTAAATCCTTTTTTCTCTCATATTCCTGGGTGGGGATGCATAGCCAGAAATTTCTCTGCAATAAGGACACAAGTCCAGGCGTCACTCGTGTGATTCGAGTGCTTTTGCTCTGGCTCTTGGCCAACATCACCACCAGCAGGACTTGATCCAGTGTTACCTTTCCACTATAACATCTTAAGTGGATGCTGATGCTTCAGCCAGGACAAGAGTCCCTGGGGGCTGCTGGACCAGGTGGGTACCGCTCCCACCAACACACAGGGAAGGGATGCTGGAGCATCCTGGAGGGGATGCTGCCTCCGTGGGTGGCTCTGTGTCCCTCTCAGCCCCTGACCTTGCAGCCAGGGCTACCTGCCCCACGGCCAGCCAGCACCAGGTGGAAGGATGGTCATGGGAACCAGCCTGAGGCCACCGGCTGGTTTGGTGGACAACGGCAGCCCCCCCTCTTTAGGGGTAGGGACGGGGCAACCAGGATCAGGCGTCACAGAGAGCTCTGCCTCTGTGTGATCTGACGGCCAGATGTTCTTGACTGGAGATGGCAGCAGGGTGACTGCCAAAAGCTCCGTGGGGGAGGGAATGTCATTTGGGAAATAGTCTTCCTTCCAGCTGACACATTTGGGCTGGCAGTCAAGAATGTCAGTTGTCCCTCGGGCTCTTTTCAGCAGCTACTGTGGCCAAGAGAGGTGTGAAGACAGAGATGTGTAGTCTCAGTAGATCAGAGACCCAGTCAGCTTCAATTAGACCAGCCAGATGACATCAGAGATAATTTAAAATAATATAAGGCCTATCAGCATATCAGCTCTGTGAGAGGGGACATGCAGCACTGGCAGGAAGAGGAGGCTGGAACGTCCTGTGGGTGTTGTGATCACAAGTTTTTATGGGCCAAAGCCCATGGAAAAAAAATTTGTCTTTCCTTTAGGTCCTCTGATGTTCAGGGTACGTCACGCAAAAAAATGGAATCCCTCTTCAGCCAGCCATTTCTTAATCTTAAATTGTTCCTGCTGCAATTGCTCTGTCTGTATACTGGAAAGATAGACTGCTACAAGGCTCTGCAAATAGGCTCAAAGACTGTCTTTGAGTCTCTTAGAGAGTCTTTTGCTCCATTTAAAAAAAAATAAATATATATATATATGAAGATCTTGATTTATCTAGTGCAGAATCTCAGCCCTGAAAAGAGAAGCCTTGACTTCCCCTTCGGTGAGGTTTGGGATATTTTTGTTGTCTACAGATTTGTCCACTCCTGTTTAAATACCGCCAAATATTTTATCTCACCGTCTGCTCAGTTTTAGAGAATATGAGCAAGACAGAGCTGCAGAAGAAAGTTCATGTAATGTTGCTCCTCGTTTTCTGACAATAGCTAGCAGGCACCAGTGCTTTTGGGAATGATATCCTCCAAAGCAGGAGATAATGAAATTATCTGCTCTCAAGAAGGTCTCCTCACAACAATAATAATAACCCTTTGATACAAATTTACCATTCATTGTTTACAACTTTTGACATGCTTGTTATCTATAGAGAAAACCATTCCTTTTAGGATCTTGCCAATTTTTAAATTTTTTTTTTGGTCTAACAATATTACGGGAAATGAGTTTTGTAGCTTGATCACATGTTGGCTAGAAAAGTGTTTCCTCTGATCCATTTTGAATTTGCCCCTTTTCATTTCTTTACTTTTATCTTGTGGATTAGCCTCTTATTCAAAAGCCCCTCAAAATCCTTTCACAAACAACATCTGCTCACCCCCAGGACAAGAGGACAGACCCTGTGAAACCCATCTTCTTCACAAAGTGTACTATGAAACCTTACAAGTGAAGGACCATGCAGGAACTGAGTTACAGCACGAAGAGCACCAACTGGAGGGGAAACAAGCTGTTCTAGACTCATTGCCCTGGAAAACTGGACATTTTAGTTAACCTGAAAGGAATTAAAACCAGCGATTGAAAGAACCCAGGGTAACAATAATATCCCAAGTGAGGGCATGTAGCTGGATTTTTTTTTTTTTTTGGTAAAACATTGTACAGCTTAAATAACACCAACATAACCTAAAACACTAATATGAAATTAATCTAGATTTGTAATATAATCAAAAAGCTGATAAGAATCAGAACAAGAGCTAAAAAGAAATTCTAACACTACTGAAAATAAGTTTCTGTTTAAATTAACATGTTTTCACAACCCCTCCATCACTCTCTCCCTTCTTCCTTCCTTCCCTCCTTTCTTTGAACCAACCAGATTTTTTTCTGCTCAGAGGTTTCCAGCCAGCTCAAGATATTCCCTAGGGAAGGAAAACCTAGTGACGTCCAGCTTCGTTTACACACAAGAGCCAGGTCATCTGTCCTCATGTATATCTACTATGTCTAGCTCCTGAAATGGGGCCATATTCCCTGATTTGAGCAGAATTCCTGGGTCATTTCTGCCCTGGGAAACAGTCAGAGCATGGAAGTGATTACTGTGGTATGAAATAACACAGAGATAACATGGCACGTGGTCATTCAGGCAGTTGAAAGTCTGCCCTGCATAGGTTTGGCAGCCCCTCTGTCCCTGTCAACATGAGACAAAGGTCTTCCCCACTCTCAAAAGCCTTGTACTGATTTAATTTAAGCCACCTGCATTCCCATTGACATCTGAGTGTCACCCCAGGCTCTGCACCTCCCCTGTAGGCGTTATTCCTGGTCTGAGCAAATTACTCAAGGTCTCATCTCTATTATAGTCTTCTGGTGATGTTAAAAAGTGTTGAAAAGTGTTATCAAAACCCACGTTATGACCCTATCCTCCCTCCTCCCCCTGTTGCCACCTCTGACAAGGTGCTGCTTAATCTCTGAAAAAGGGTTTGGTGGCTACATCAACCCAAGCTAGAGATGCCTCACTTGGGTGACAGTCGTAGGAAGGCCAACAAAAAATGGTCTTGTGAGGTTACATGTGGCTTCTCTTCTCAGTAATTCTTTTCCCTCCAGGTGGAGATCACACAGCCCCAAATTCACAGAGCACTGAAATCAGGTCCTTGGCCCCCATGTTCAACTGTGGAGCTGGGAGTAGCCCCCAGAGATGTGGCAGGGAAATGGACAGCCCCCAGATGAAAACAAGCTCCCAGAAAAGGAGCTGACGTTGTCTTGTCTCGGTCCATCTCCCTGCCCCCAGGCAGCGTAAGGCGTTTTTAGGTAAAGTCATTTTTGATAAATGTTCTAACCTCTTGAGGCTCTTCCACAAAGGAGATTCTGCAATGACCCAAGGCAAATCTTTTCTGGTGTGTCAGTAACCATACACCAGAAAGATTTTCCTGATATCTAACTTAACATCCCTTCACTGCACACTAAGTACGTTACAAGCCCGTAACTTCCAGCTGCCAATGGGCTCTCACTGACCCACGAGGTGCTGACGGAGGGGCACAAAGAGGCCACATTAGGGACCCTAACCAGAAATGCTCGTTCCCGACGCCACTGCGAGAGGGTTTTTTCGTCATTGTTGTTTCTGGCACAGACTGGTGGGGCAGGCGGGGGCCACGCAATGCCCTGGAGCATTGGGAGAGTTCGTACCGATACCGGTGGGAGAGGTACGGGGATCAGGAGTCAGACACAAGCCTTTGTCTCTTACCTGCCCCAGAGGGTCAGGTTTCCTTCCACTTCATAAGTATTTATTGTTTCAGATGAAGGATGGTAGGGGGTCACCGGGGAGGGGGAACAGTGGATATAAAGGATAATATTGCTTCCAAAAGTGTGTCTGGTTTTTCCAACAGTATTAGCTACTCTAATAAAAGATGTTATCTCTCTCTACAAACCTTGACTGGCCTATATCCTTTCATCACGGCTTCAGCAATGTTACTACCGCAATAAAAATACTTGCAGGCAAAGGAGCCTCTGGTTCTTTAGTGATGGTTTGCATCAGCAACCGGAAGGGAAACCTTCCCATGGGACCGTTCTTCCACAGCCCTTTCAGGCAGCCCTCTTCCCAAAGGAAGCACGGCCAGTCTGCCATGCTCTGGATTGGGAAAGCAACAGTGATTTGATGGTTTTGGCTTTTGTTGGAGCACCTCTTGTGTTGGCCTAAGAAAGGGAGAGAGAGCTGAGGGGCAGAGAGGAGCCAGGCTGTTGGTTTCAGCATCAGCCCCAGCTTCTGCCAGCATGGGCTGCTCGTGGAGCCACAGCCTAAGCAAGTATCTAAGCACAGGAGCTGTCAGGAATGGAGCAGGTTCTACAAAGGGTACAGCAATCCCTTGGGAAGGGGAGATCCTCAGTGGTTCTGCTGAGGACCCTGCAGGATTGCCCTTTCCCTCATTCAGAAGTGGCAACAGGACCATTACAGCTATAGCTGGTGGAGATGAGTTTCTTCCTACAAACTTGTGGCCTGTGCTGCCACACAGGAGACCTCAAGAGACTTCTGATCAGTCTTGGCATCTTCATCATGGTGGGGTTTGTACTGCATGGTTAAGGGGCAAAAGGGAAATTCAGGCCTGAGATTAGAGCTGTTCACATACCTCTGGAGTTTGATAGGAAACAGTTCTTCTGTGCTTTCTGCTGACACCAAATCTCCTTCTCCTCGGAATAGTTTAAAGTTGGAGAAGGGCTTGGATTAGAATTTGCCCATCTATAGGGCAGGTTTGTATTCACCTCTCTTCTGAAAAAAGAAGCAGTGAGGAAACGCAAAGAGCATTTCCTCAAGATGAAGGGGACTCTGAATGGCTCAAAGGTTCAGAAGAATTGAAGCAGCTGAAAAATGTTGTGTTGGGGCAAGCGCAGCCTGTGGCAGAGCTGTATTGAGTTTGGGCTTAAAAAAATTAACTCAGAGGGTTTCAAAATATTTGGCTTTTGTTTTTCAAGGGAATAGGTTTTCATTCTAGAGAAAACTTGGGACCACAGAGACTGGTGTTTTGTTTCTTATAAGAAAGAAACTGCCAAAAATTTAATGAATCATTGCTTCTGGGCAGAAAAAGTGCAGTATGATTGGGGGTCAGCACATTTCTGAAAAGAATGCATACTTTCAATTTTGGGATGACCCCGGCTCTTTTTTTTTTTTTAAGCAGCCGTATCAGAATGTCAACTTATTCACAAAATTCCTCTTCCCCCTTCTTTGCATTCAGTTCCCAGCGCCATTCCAGTGGGAAGGGCGAATCTCACTCCAAGAAAAGACAAGAAACAGTTAACCTGTTCTCACCATCCCAGGTGCTTGGACTCAAAGAGCCGGTCAGGTCTAAACAGGGAGTCAGAGACCCATATACCAACTTTGGAGGGCAAAATCCTTACCCACAAGACCACGGTGAGAAGAGTTAAAGCCTTAACACAGCTGCTACGGCTCTGACTTAATAGATGTCCTTACACAGTCCACTCGAGTCAAGATTTGTTTCCCCGCAGAGATGTTTCACCCTTTGAACATAAGGCCATTGACCAACCTTTCCCAGTCAGGAAGCTCCAGTCATCTGTTTGCAGCTATCTAACGAAGGAGAGGAAGGGCACATTTTAATTAGAGCATTTGAACTCAATTTGAACTTCACAAAGACTGGTGAGGCTCGAGATGCCGGCTCAGGTGCCGTTCACTTTACAAACGCCAAAAGGAAGTGTGAGAGAGAGGGAGAGGGAGAGAAAGAGCCTAATAAGGACTGTGTAGACAGGAGTTTGACTCCACTGAAGGCACCCTGGTGGGCCATCATAGCGTTGGGTGACTTATCTCTTCCTGACACATGCTGGAAGCTGCTCACATGCTAGATTTTATTTTTAAAATTGAATCATTGAAACGGATCTAAGTGATTGGTGGGGGCCTGGAAGGGGACTGAGAGATGGAAACAGTTTGTGAATGGGTTTGACCACGGGGGTTGCTCCAAACTTCAGAATAAATGTTCCTGCAAACACCCCCCAAAGTGTGTTTACAGAATGTCACCTGGAAGGCTAGCTGGAGTCCCTGAATTTTCCAGTAGTTTTCTAAAAATCTCTGCTGCTGTCAGGCTTTGAAGAGGGGGAATTAATCACGGCAGGCCAAAACGTGGCGACGTAAATGGGCTTCATATTTTGCTCTCACAACGCTGTGCTGATTTACACCCAGCAGACGATTACACAGCTCCTTCCTAACAGCAGCTGGGAGACCTGACAGCAACAGTCAGACATAAAAAGTGGTTCTCTTAAAGCTCAGTGGAAGTGAATGGAGCAATTGTGGAGCAAAAAGAGTATCAGTACAAAGAAAATTAGGCCTGGAGTGACGCAATAGTCCTCATTTTGCAAAGTACCACTGGGACCGAGTCATTGCCTTCCCAGTACCGCAGCCTGGACTGAAAAATCCACCTACTTTCACAGCTCTGTCTGTAACAGCCTATTAAGGTATTTCATTTTGGACCCAGAAGGGGAACCTGTTCCACATGCTTGACAGTGGATCAGACTATGGTTTTTCACATAAGGAATTTATTATTTCAGAGATGCAATTAGCCAAATAAAGGGTTTCCTAATGAAGTGTCCATTCTCTGTACCATATTGCACTGCAGTCCTGATGCAATAGTTAAAGGGGTTTAAGCAGCAACCTCCCTTCTCCTCTATTCTGCAGAAACACTCTATGGTTTCCATAAGATCTCTCCCAATTTATGCTCTTTGAAGTGGGTAGGGAATCAGGACGACAAATGGATCTTTACCAACATCAACATGTAAGCTACCCTGTGCAGGGCTCCCTGACACATTCCCACCAGCCTGGAAGAGCATGTCTGGACTCCCCTGGTGGCAATGAAAATTCATTCAGTTTAATCAGTGGGAACCCCATGAAAACCATCACTGTGCCCAAAACAAGCCAGGAACATGACCTGCTAATATTATTCTGTGAATGAAACCATGCTCAACAGGGAAACCAGCCTAAGGTTTTATACATGTCTGAGCTACTGACTGCCAAAGCTGCATCGTTTTACTGCACCGCATCCGCTGCACATGAGGTCTGCCTTCCTGATTGCAAAACCTAAGGAGGTGGCTCCATCTTCAATAGAAAAACTGATGTAAGAGGCTCTGAGCCCTGCCTGGGCTTTCTCAGGGGCACTCAGGTAGGGCCACCTTATAGGTTGTACCGGTGAAATGACCCAGAATGCCAAACAAAATCAAGCATCATCTAGGTTTTGGGGAGTTTCCACCAAGAGCTGCCCACCATGCAGTGGAAGGGGAATGAAGCAGATCTGCCAGAGCCAGGAGCTTCTCAGATCTGTTTTGCCACTAGAGAAAATATTAACACCTTGTTCCTGAGGAGCACAAAGCAGGGAAATCTCTGCAGTGGGCCTCAGAAGAGACTCTGACCTGCTGCTGGGCATTCCCTGGTCTGCAGCTGCAGGAGGACTTTTTGCTGGGGGATTTGCTATGATCCAGTTGCCACCGTTGAAAGAGCTCATCACCAACTGGCTGGAGTCACCCTGTGCAGAAAGGAAAGTCAAGACCTCCATGGACAATTCCAGCTCAGACGCTGTAAGTGACGAGCCTGGACAGGAACATGTTTTTCTTTTCCTGGTAATGGATGACAGTCGTTGTGTTTCTGTTCTTAGGGCTACATCATGTCCCTCCTCTTGGAGATGTGATTTGGAAGAACTCAACTGCAGCCAGTCAGCTATAAATTTAGCTGTAGAAGGGCTGGAGTTACAGCAGTACAAATGAACTCCAAACCTGTCGCACTGCAATGTCTGAGAGAGTAGGGTCCACGGGTAGGTCTGAAATTGTAGGAGCATCCTGACATAAGCTTTATTTGAAAGACAGCAAACTGCTATGACCTACTGCCTGCAGTCTGGAGAGTGGCAGTGACAGCTTATACATGGTGACAATCCCCTGCAGCCACCTCTGTCCTCCCTCTGTGACCAGCCTCACCTGCTCCTTTCCTCCAGCTCTGGGCTTCGGATTGATATTTAAGACAAGACACTGCCTTTTGCTTAATTCCACGGGCTCTGCAGAGCATGCAACAGCCTGTGGTCATGTAGATTTGGTTTTGTGTTTTGCTTATTAAAGAAGTTTCTCAAAAGAGGCACCAGAAATAAATCTGGGTGCAGCTAAATCAGTGATTAAACTGCAAGTGACTTAACGGGGCCAAGGTTGCAGCCCGTAGGCTCCATCTGCAGCACCAGTAATGAATGCCAGACGCCGGCTTTGAAGTCACTCTGTGTGTGGATGACATAGAATCCCAGAAAAAGCTGTTGCTAGTAAGTAAAAGCCCTCAGATACCTGGGCAAGGTTGCGGTCATTAATCAAAGGCTTTTTTACATCCACATCAGAATGGAGATATATTGAATCCATGAGCTAATCTGGTATTTGACGTTAATTAATTACATCTCCCTATAAATTTCAGTGCATCCAGGACTTGCGCCAATATTCTGGGGAAAGAGGGAGTATGGCTGCATTACTTTCTTCCCCTTTTGTTGAATGAATACAACAGATTTTTAAATGAGATGTCACATATTTGTTAGATATATTGTGCAGTTTCCTCTCCTCCTTCTCCCCCCTATTAACTACCTCTCCCAGAAGTTTAAAATTTCATGCAAGACACAGATATCTTGAAAGCAATAAGTAAGTTATAATTAAGAAATCAAACACCTGAGAGTTGTGGGACAAATTACACTTTTGTTATGCTGGGGCAATGCCAGTAAGGCAGGGGGCAGAATGTGGCTGTGTATCTGAAATCAAGTAGTTGAATCTCCAGTATTAGATATTGGCTCAGCCTGGACATGTTTTTTTAAAGCAATTATAGATATGCCAAAGGAAATGTCCAAGGCTAGCCAAGATAATCAGCAAAGTTCCTTAAGCCAACTTCCCATATTCTCCTAAGATAAACTTAAACAACATTTCTATTTATTGTTTCCCGAGTCTCTTGATAATCCCTATCAAAAGGCAAGAAGAATTAGAGGAAAGGACTGAAAAACAACTGTCTAACAGTTGCAAGGGCAGCATTTAGAAACTGGATTCTTCAGTACAGTCTGTACCAGCCCGAAGATGAGAAGTTTTGAAATAAATCAGAGAAACCACATTCACCAAGAGGCATCGATTGGGCTCCGGGCATTGGCACAAACCTTTTTGAAGACTTCTCATGTGCAATTGCAAAAACCAAAAGTGTGAACAGCTGCTTTTTCTGTGCCACTGTGTGCAGAAAGATGAATGGCATAGATGCTTCTGCTGAATGGAAATGCTTCTGGCTCCAGCTGAGATGAAGGAGAAGGGTGGAGAAGGGCTCGTCCTTGTTCTGAAGGTGTAGACAGTTCATTTTTTCTCTACATCTGCCCTGATCCCCTGCTGTAAATGAAGAATATTGCAAAATGGAGACACGGTGCATTTGTAACCAGGGAACATAGAATGGCAGACCTGCCAACACGTGTGAACACGCTGGTATTAAAGGAGGCACAAAATAGGTCCCCCCCTTGGCTTCTAAAAGAAAGCTGCCTCACTAGAAAAGCACAGGCAATGATGTATGCGGCACGAACCCAGCTGTACCACCGCTGCCGTCTTCCAGATGGGCCGTTAAATCACCGGCGGCTATTAAAATACCACGGCAACTTCTGCAAGTGCAGAAACGCTCGGCAGAGCACTGTGGCCAGATTCCAGCTCGTGAGGCTTCAGCCCTCCCTGCTCCTTCACCCTCCTGCACTCAGCAGCATTGCTCCCCTCCAGCATCATTCCTGGGGCTCCCGCACCAGCACCAGAAGTGCCCAGGACCCTCCAGACCCTGGAAAACCAGGGGTTTGCCTGAGCATGGGTGGTTTCTGCAGCCCGTTGCAAGACTCACATTCCCTTTCCCTTTGCAGGTGCATGAGTCCAGCAAGTCCAGCAAGACCAAGTACTTGGCATTTCAAGAGAAGAAATATTTCAGGAGAAGAAGCACTTCAGGAGAAGCAGCCCCCCGTAGACAGGAACCCCTCCAATGCCAACTGCATCTTCCACTAAGGTGCTTTTCACCCTTGAAGGCATGGAAGGAAAGCAGCGTCCACTCACTGGCCAGAGTCAGCAGAACCATGTGAAACAGTGAACCAGAAACAGCCCAGATTTGCAGTCAGGGACTGAGAATAGTTTGTGCTAGGCAGATCCGTTGGCCACCAATGTGCTAAGCCTCCCTCCTCCTCCCAGTTCACAGAATCACAGAATGGTTGGGGTTGGAAGGGACCTCTCAAGACCATCCAGTCCAACTCCCTGCCAGAGCAGGGTCACCCAGAGCACGTTGCACCGGGTGGCATCCAGGCGGGTTCGGAACATCTCCAGAGATGGAGACCCCACCACCTCTCTGGGCAGTTACACCAGATCTGTTGGGAAAGCCAGTCACCAAAAGGACTGAGGTCCCCACTGTGAGCCCAAGAGCTTCACTGGATGTTAGGTTTGGCTACACCACCACGTTGCAAAGGCAAGGATAATTTTATGCGTGTGTTGAGGGAACTTTCTCTTGAGTGGTGCCTGAGCTAACACTGGGAAGCCACCTGCTATACAAGTGTCTATAAGTGCTTGTACAGTGCATCTATAAATGTTCGCCTTTCCTCTTGTTTCTGACTCAAACAAATGTAGTTATTCAGCCCTGGTAGCAAGGCTGCTTGCTTATAAATGCTGAATTCCCACACCAGCCTTACTGCCAGCTGTGGCTTGATGCCTCTGGCTGCATCTCCCAAGGGACAGGACTGGCTGTGGCTGCCTAACAGAGAGTGCCCCCATGGCCTTCAGCTCTCCCCAGGATGTTGTAATCTCCAGGAGCTCCAAGAACTTGACTGATGTTTCCTTTGCCTCCCTCATCCTTTATTCCCAGTTCTTTCTGTCCCCACGGTGCATTCACACTGGGTCTGTGGTGCAATAAGGAAGTGTCACCACAAAACCTCTAAGAGCAATTTTGGAGACAAAGTACCCATGAAGGAACTTGGAGTCTTAGCGCCAGAAGGAAAATGTTGATTCACTGAAAACTCAGTTCATTGCCAAGCAGCAACAAAACCAGGACCCATATCCTCTGTGCATTGGCTCCAGCCAAGGGAAATTTTATCATTGTTAGACTCAGCACTCTCATCAGTCCTGAGACCCATTTTTTCCCGAGTGTCTGCTGAACCTGCTAGCCTGAAAAATCCAAGGTTTTTTTTGGCTAAATGCAGCTGTTGCCCACCACAGGGCATGCACCTTCTGTACAGCCCCACCATGCTGCAGGAACCCAGTGCAAGTGGGTTTGTCCCAAACAAGATATCAATACTGTCAATCCTCTGCTTGCTTATCAAGCATAGTTGGTTGACTGTTTGATGATGAGAGGGCTGGAGCACCTCTCTTAAGAAGACAGGCTGAGAGAGTTGGGGGGGTTCAGCCTGGAGAAGAGAAGGCTCCAGGGAGACCTTAGAGACCCTTCCAGTCCCTAAAGGGGCTACAGGAGAGATGGGGAGGGACTCTTGGTCAGGGAGGGGAGAGGTAGGATGAGGGGGAATGGTTTTAAACTGAAAGAGGGGAGATTTAGATTAGATCTTAGGAAGAAATTCTTTCCTGTGAGGGTGGTGAGACACTGAAAGAGGTTGCCCAGAGAAGCTGTGGCTGCCCCATCCCTGGAGGGGTTCAAGACCAGGTTGGATGGGGCTTTGAGCAACCTCGTCTGGTGGGAGGTGTCCCTGCCCATGGCAGGGGGTTGGAACTCGATGATCTTTATGGTTCCTTCCAACCTGAATCATTCTATGATTCAACACGCAATGTAACGAGCCTAAATCAAGACACTCTGAGCAGCACATAGTGAAAAAAGAAAATAAAGCCCATTCGTGGCTCTTGGGGTGTCCAGCACCTACCAGGGAGCTCAGATGTTCCTCTCTGATGGCAACATCTCCTCATTGCTAGAGTGGAAGTGTTTTACTTCTGTGTCCTGCACATTGCAGTCTCCAAATGATACTGCTACATGCTACTTGGGGCCGCTAAGGCATTTCTTTTCTTTACCGAGTAGTAAATTATAAAATAAAATAAATTGGCCCGCAATATGTTTTTCCTCCCTCCAAATGAAATAACACAGAAAACAGCACTCCTCAATTAGACCACACACACATAACTCTCGACGTTTTTGTTTTGACTTGCAAATTAAGTGTATTTGGCCAATATAAATACCTGGAAGCCTACCAGCCGTCGCCTTGGTCAGACTGCAGCAGGTTTATAACAGGTATGGCTCAGTAAACTCGGCAGTTTGTCCTTCTTAAAGAACTGCTACAGCTTTCTGTGGTAACCTTAATTCTGTTTTTACCTCATTAAAGCCTTTTTTTTTTTTTTGCCGACTTTGATCATGAACTCTCTGCCTCAAAGGAATAATAAGAATAATGGAATAGAAATACCATACAAACACATTTCTGGGCAGCAGTGGGATGGGGCAGCAAGATGACAGGACTGAGAGTGAGTGTGCAGGGCGGTCTTGAACAGAAATATTTTCTGGACCGTTTAGAAGATATCAGCACCCAGGAAGAAACCTAACAGATAGAAGGTAAGTGTCACTGTGCTCTGGTATCCTTCTCCTGTCATAAAAACAAAAAAAGCCCAAAAAACCCACAAAAAACCTTCTACCTTTCAGTGAGTTGAAATCTAGAAAAGACCCTTGGATGTTTTGAGTGGGTTTATGTCAGGTGTCCAAGGCACAGTGACAGAGTCGGGTACATGCAACGCTGGATTGGATCAAGTGTGTGTAACTGAAAAATTCTTCCAAGAGAAAAATACATCCTTATCAAAACCAGAAGCTTTCTGAAGATATCAAATGTTAGGAAAGTTAAATTTTCCAGATGGGAACTGAGAAGAGAATTTGTATGTTGGAACAAGCAGTTTAGGGATAAGTTTTGACTGAGACATACACCCTTCTGTCCCCATGTCTGGAACTGGGGCTTTATCTGGGGCTGAGGTTTGGAGGAGACAGGTTTTCACTTTTCCTTCTTCCCTGCCCCTCATTTTCACTCTCTTCCCTCCCTTATCCACCACCCAAAGAGGTTAAAGAGGACAAAGGGGTGAAGATGGGAAAAACCTGTCTTGTGTAAATACACCTACTCTTTCCTAGAAAGGGAGGCTCAGAGGATGGGGAGGTGTCCGAAGGAAGAGCTTTAGTAGACAGGGAGCAGAGAGAACTAAGGAAACAGAAATGTTATAGAAAGACTGGAAGGCCCCTAAAACCACAGAGAACAGAGAATTTCATGACTGGTCTGGTCCCAAAATGGAGTAAATAAATAAACGGTGGGGACTTCTTGATTAAGCGGACCTAGAAGCTGTGTTTATTTTCTGACCGCCTTCTGAAGTGAAAAGCAAGTGCACATTTCTGCAGCAAAGCCAGGCAAGTTTGAAGGATGAAGTATTTCATGAGGGGATTTTTGCTGGGGATGTTAATGGGGTAGTGGCGAGGGAAGAAATTCAGAGTCCCTCTCATTCAGGGACTAGAGCAGCGCCGGGATGCTGCCAATACCACCGGGCAGGGAGGACTGGGGCTGGCCATGGTGAGGAGGCTCAGAGTGGCCACCCTTCCAGCCTGCTCCCTCCCTCTCCCTCCAGACAGAGGTTTCCAACTGGGGGAAGGCATCAGGTCCCCCTTGGTCACAGCATCTGAGCCAGCTTCGTTAATCTGTTGCTGCTTGTGACTCGCCGTCCTGAGCAAAGCCCCTGGCATGGCACCAAAGCTCCATCATTTACAGATTTCACTAAAAGAAACACAAACAAAACACAAAAGGTTAACACCAGTCCTCAGACGGCTCAGCCATGCTGGGTCTCACAAGCATCGCTTAGCAAATATGCCAACTAGACCCTGGACATTATCAGTGAGAAAAGGTCCCACCTTTCACTGCAGCCCTCCAGCCAAAATAGCCCGTTCTGAGCCCGATCATATGCAACAAAATACATGGGTTTATTTTTTTAAAACAGCACCAGAATGAACTTTTCCTTTAAATAAAACAAACGATTGCTAACGGTCCTTTCCCACCTTCAGTCCCTTTGGCCTTTTTTTCTCCCCTTTCCTTCTTGGTCCTAGACATTTTACAAACACTTGTAAATAACCATACCCAGGCCAAACAGAGAGTCATTCTTTATTTTAAACAGGACGTCAAGGATAGTGAAAAAACAATGTTTGTGGCTGGAATCTATTGTAGAAAGGTGGAAAGAATATAGGACTGTTTCTGTGTCTGGAAAAAGATGACGAGTGTTTGTTTTTATCACAGTATGTTAGAGAACAGATTAGATAACAAAATCCTAAACAGAAGAGCTCATGCTCCACCAAATCTGAAATAAACTTGGAGGAGATGTCTCAGTGAACTCCATCTCCTTCTGGGCCCATGAGGTCAGACCTGCAGGGATGGATCGTTTCGCATCATTTGCTCAGTCAGTCTCTGGGCAAGTACAAACAACGCCAGTACCGTGGCCTGATGTGGTCAGGAAGAGTAGATCTGATATTCTGGTCTTTCAGGGGGAGTTAATATGCCATTGCTCCAGCTGTGCCTGCTCTGATCAGCCATTCATTTCTAACAGGGTGTGCACAACCATCAGCCTCCCTTGCAGGAAATATATGCAGAAAAGTAAGATTTTCTGAATTATCCCAGAGATTTAGGAATCTTGTTTCCAGGTGTGACTTAAGATCTTTTGTTCCAAAGGAGGCAAAGTCTCATTGAAGTTGATAAGCTCTGTTTTCTTAACTACATTACAAATTGCATTAAATTGTAATCATTAGAGCTGTATTAACACGACTTGGCCCAAAAACATTTCTGGATTTTTCAGAAAAGCAAGACATACTGAAAGAATTAACGTGGATCAACCTGAAACATTTTGATCACCTTGAAACATTTAAAAAAGCTATGCTGAGTCCTTCCAATACAGGTCGTTTTATTAACTGGCAACACACAGTTTTGAAACAAAACAATGAAACATTCAGTCTGTCCAGCAGTATAGCTCATTGTTTTCAAAGTTATCCTTGCTTGTTAGTTTTGGATGAAAAATAAAAGCAAGCTGGGTTTTATTCCTGATTCATTAGTGGATTTAGTTCCCTGGAACTCTATTTAACAACAAATATAGTAAATCCATTGTTTTTAGACTAGCAGTTAGATGAGTAGTTCTTCTGTTAAGTAGGGTTAGTTGAAATACTTTGAGCAGAGCATCCCTTCACCCCCACGTTTTCTCTTATCAAAAATGGCTCTGTTTCAATATTATAAACATTTTCCATTCAAATGGATGGTTTCCAGTGGAATTTTCCACAGAAGTCACCAAAGTGCAGAAGGCCCACAGCGGTTTTTTCTGGGTTGACCTGATGCCTGGTGTCCACATCCCACCGTGGGAGCCTTGCAGGGATGTGCCGTGCAACCCTGCCCAGCAGCCTCTCACGCGTCCCCACCGGCTCTCCAGGACGAGGGGTGGCAAGGGGCGGCCACGAGATCCGCCCCCCCACGGGCCATGGGGCACCACAGGCCCTTGTGGGAAAAGGATATGCCAAGAACAAGGTCAAACCTAAAACTGAAGGCAGCTTTTCAGCATTTCTAAACCCATTATTTTCTTTGAAAAATAAACTCAGTTAAGTTTGATTTCAACTGCTTGTCCCAACTGTTTGTTTGTCCTTAGTGCTGAAATTACATTTTTCCCATGGGAAGGACATTATATTTTTCTGTACCCTTTAATGTCAGTCACTCCACTGTCCTAAATTTCATTGAAACACCATAAGCATAACCTTAACACCTTTCAAAGCCTCTATTCACAATAATCTTTGTTTCTTTTATCGCTTGCTTACATTTTCTATGCATCTGCTGAATTCCTACCTGCACCACAGCAGTGCATAGCAAATCAAAATAGGATGGTCCAATTCGACAAATACAAACTGAACTCACTACCAAAAAAAAGAAGTGTGGGAAGTAAGAGAAAGTTTAGACATCAAATAAAGACCATTTCCTGATTTTTTCACCTACCTTTCAGAGCTTTGTAAGCAGAAAATCTCTGTTCGCTTTGACAGCCTTATCTTAAGCTGTTACAGCTCACGTTCACACGGCTCATATTCCATTTGATTCCTCAGGTTTTAGTGTTTTTCCTACCAGCTTTCTCTGGGCCCTCTAAAGTGTTTCATCCATAGAAACCCCCAGGCTGAGGAGCTCAGGTGGAATTTGGGAATAAAGCTTTGATAAATGAAAGATTTCTGTAGCATGCCTGTTTTCCTTGGTGGTTTTGTTTCTTTCTGGTTCCTCTTGGTAGGCTAGAAATCTGAAACACCCAATTCTTGCTTGTAAAAAACTTGCAGTTGTCTTTTTTTTTTTTTGGTAAATCACTGCTATTTTCCACTGAAACTTCAAGTAACTTTGTTGAAGATTACCATAAAAATTCTAGTCCTAGTTTCTATTGCTTTGCCTGGAAAGAGGAGGATAAGCTGATAGGAGCTGTAGTTCTCAATGCCCCAGAAATTGTGTACCACTGGCCATGGGGAGGAGAGAGCCAGTGGCCTGTGCCAGGAACCAGAGCTAAACAAGGAGTGGGGCAGATGGGTACGTTATTGATGGAATCACCCTTATCCATTATGAAACCCAGAAGACTCCCTCAGCGCTGTGCTTGTGAGTCACCTCCACTGACATCCTTGCCTTGAGTCAAGGGTGGAACGGGAGGGAGCAGAGGTTGGGTAGGGCCCTGGATTTAGCATCCTGAATTCCTGAATAGAAAGGAAGGGGGTAGGGAATAAGGATTTCCAAAGAGGAACAGAATGCTGTTTTTTTTGGCCTTCTCAGAAATCTCCACAAAGTGAACAACTTTCAGCTGAGTAAGCGTCAGGACCTCAACTGTGAGGCCCTGCTCCACATCAGACTTCTCAAAACGCTCACTTCTCAGGTTATTAAGTATGGTCTTTGCCCTCTTGAGACCCGTGAAATGAATCAATGTCTCCTGCCAACCACCAAGGGATTTGCTGTCTTCATGCCTCATTGAGACATCAAAAACTAACCAGTGAGGTGAGGGTTTCTCAGTCATGGATTGCACAATACTCCCAACACTAATGCTCTATGTACAGAAATAATATCCCGAAGGCAGATCTCTTCACACTGCTGTTGATACATTTTCTAGCCTCTATCGCTCTTTAATATTCCAGTTTAGACATAAAGGCCAACACATGTAAATGCTGTTTTGTCTGCAAAATGCTGTATTCAGGCAGGCAGCTGCATTTTGGCAGAAACTGTGTGAAAATGCCAAAATCCTTAGCTGGTATAGATAGAGTACAGATTGAATTATCTGAAAAATGCCAGCATCATATGCAAGAATAGCTTATTGCCATTGGTGTAACTGTGGGACAATTTGGTTAAAAATTTAGCCCTAAATTTCCCTTGGGTATTCTTCGAAGTCTTTTCCTTTGGGAAAATGTTGCTTAGCCCTCGCAGCATGAGAACTGTGCAGGAAAAGTCAAGCTAGTGTTGATACTTCTTTTGAAACCTAGTGATGATGAAGTTCTGTCAACAGTTTCTCTTTATGCGATTTGTGAACCTGAAGCAAGTTGGCACCACTGTTCATGTCTAAAAAAAAACAACTACACAGGCTGCACCAAGCCAATTTTACCTTCCATTATGCATAACGACTTGCTAGAAGACGTTCTGAAGAAAGTCATTAAATCAGCAAATTAGCAATAGAACTGTGACTAATGATGGCTGGAAACAGACCAGAGGTTAACTGGGAATTTCCTCCTCTGCATTAAGAGCTGCAAGTTTAGGAGCATTTGGTTTAGTCCTTTTCATGAGCTTAGCAGAGCCAGGCAACCTTTCAAAGAGAGGTGATGGACTATGCACAATTAAACCAATGGATTCTTTCCATTAACTTTAAAAATTCTTGGAAAGAACTCCATATGGATTGGTTTTCTGTGGCAATTCTGCAGTGCTCCCTCATCAGTGTGTGCAGAACAGATACATTTTCCTCAGGAAACTTGTTGGCATGAACATCTGGCCCATGATAACTCCAGGAACTAAATCTAGAAGCCTTTGAGGGTTGTTAGCAGCCCATAATTTCAGTCTCATATCTCACTCTTATCACTTATTACTTCCTTCAGAACAGAGACTTGATTTTGAACTTGGACTTGCCTCAGACAAGTCCTATTCCCCCAGTGCAGGAAGCACCCTCCAGCAACACCAGAATCTCAGAGCTGGCACTCGAGCCACCGTCCTAATTTACAGCCTCCTACCGCATTAATCGGTGGTTCCACCATGACGTTACACAGATATCCATCATTTAATTCATGAGCATGTGAACTCAAATCAAATGCCACCCTGTAAATGCAGCCTCCCCTAGCAAGGTTTAAGTATTACTCGTTACTGTCTTGAATATCAGCAAGTGGACATTAGTGATGAAGACGCCAACTTTACACTACTTTATCTTTCATTACTCTCCCCTGTCATCTACAAAGAAGCCAAGGAAAGACGGGAAGCGATTAAGCTGCTTTTTTGCAATGTCATGGAAAATCGATATTTTTCTGTTCATCTCCAGCAAATCATCTGCGTTTTTTCTAGTAATTCCACCTTCTACATTACAGCCTCTGGTAAGCTCAAGCACTGGGTCAGAATTATAAAGCTTCAATGTATCAACACAACTGATCCGACAGTGGGATTCAGCAGCTCAGCAGACCGTGTGGCAACCTTTATCTAGTAATATATGACAGTGTCTATGGGCAGGACAGCAGGAGAGACTCCCAAGCACAGCCACGCTGAAAAGTCTCGTTCCTCTGCCAATGACAAGGGAACAAATTAGCTTTAGACACTGCTGATTCCTTACTGGAAATGGCTTTGGAACTATACAGTATGTGATGGAGTCAGGGTTTTTTCTGACCAAGCTTACAGGTAGGAACAACTTTGTTTCACTTAAACATAAATTCCACGTTCTGCAGAACTGGAGAAACACATAGAGTCATAGAATGATAGAATTGCCTTGGTTGGAAGGGACCTATCGGATCATCAAGTCCAACCATCAACCTAACACTCACAAAACCCATCACTAAACCATGTCCTTTGTTACAATTATCCATGCATAAGTGTTTTGTTTGGTTGTTTGTTGGTGTTTTGTGGGTTTTTTGTGAAATCAGAACACTGGAAATTTTCATCCCATCTCTACTGCATCTCATGCAGAACACAAGGCTGTATGAAAGGACATATATCCAGCAGTTTCTATGCCCAGGACTAGTCTGACTACAGCTTGCATGATGTATCACAAAGGGCTGGGTAGTCCCTCACAGGAACTCCTGCTCATGGTATGACCAAGAGACATTTCCCTCAGAAGCCTTGCAGGAGGCAGTTGGGGAAAGGAGACAACATAACTACGTTTCCTTGAAATCATTGCAACAACGTACCCCACATAGGTCTAGGTTCTTTGCTTCTGGCATGTTCCAAGGTTTCATACAAGCAAAATCTGAAGCCTAACTCTCCTCTCCACATGTTTGCGTTAACTATAAAAAACTGCTCATCTGCATAATGTATCATGTCTCACCATAAAACACTGACCTTATTACGACAAGCTTTACACAAAGCTATTTATTCTAATGTCCAGTTCTGCAATGTTTTAGTTGTAGCTATTCCTTACAAAGTCAAAGTAAGCCCAAGACCTGTAGACTGAAGCACAATGACTCCTTAGACCTGAGCACGAGCCTGGAAAGACAGAGGAGTTGTCTTAAGCTGCTTGATGCAGACAAAAAAATGATCGTTGACCTCAAGGACATTGTGTGAAATGTCCCATTTCCCCATGTCCTGTTTCCGTTTTGGGGACTAAAGGGCAGATGTAGATTCCAGTCCCAGGGAGGAACAGGGATTTGAGACTCCTCTTTCCCATCAGTGTTTCTCGTTTGCTCATTTAGCAGCTCCTCTCCTGGCAACCTGGCTTGTGGTCAACTCCTGAAGCTCCGAGCCCTCCCTCCCAGTGCACACACTGAACCCAGGGCTGGCAGCTCCATCAGGAGCCTGCAAATACCCTAATGCTATTATGATATGAGACTTTTTGTGGCTGGATGCCAAAGTCTACTGGCTTACCCTTCACGGGAGTGAGGATAAGGAAAGCTAACATTTCACTCAACCATCAAAAAACGTGAATTGACCTTGATAGGTAGATGAGTGGAATTTTTCAAATTTGGGGTAATAATAGTCACTGACTCCATGATTACTGGTGGTATTGGGAGGTTTAAATAATCAATCTTCATAAAGCTCCTAATCTCTGCCTGACAGGCACTATATACAGTGTGTGGAATATTAATATTGCATCCAGTTCTGGACAGCTCAGTAACAGTAGTGAGAACAAATTGGAAGGAATTCAGAGAAGCCCAGCAGAATGATGGAGTGGCCAGAGAGACTGATTTATGTGGGTTTATATCAAAAGAATTGTGCGAAGTTTTGGCCAAAACGTGAGGCAGGAAGGATGATCTGCAGAGTGGTAAGACAGGCATCTTGTGGTGTCTGAAGGGGAGACACAGCAGGAGAAAAAGAAATTATTTTGAGCTCTCTCAGGATGCCAAATTAGTATCATTAGAAGTAAGTAATTGATAGTTAAGGCAGAACATCAAAAAAGTCCAATTTCTCTGTTATCGCCCAGATCAGCTGGCAAAAAATAAATCTGCAAGACTGAGGATAAGTGGTGGGTAAAACATGAAAAGCCAATGAGGAGATAAGGAGAAATTAGGAGAAATAAGAAGAAATCAGGAGAACATAATGTCCCAGAGTCTTCTAAGTGTCTTGTTGAGGTCACAGGAGATTCTTCACTGCAGGAAGGGAAAAGACTATCAACCATCAGTGGGGAGGTGCTGAAAAACCATGAGTGATTCGGAAGAGACCCACAAATCATTTCCTGGCCATGGACAGAGAGAGAGACAGCAAAGCTTGGCCAGGGCTGGGATACTCCCTGGGGGTCTTGACTCCAGGTCAAACCTTGCTATCCCACAAGCCTGAACCAAAGGTCCAGACTCCAGATGACAGCCAAAATCTGAATCATAAGCATCCAGCTCTGGCTTGTGTCGGATTTAAGGTGACTGTTTTGAGTATTTTAAAGAGAAGAGAAGTGATACATCCACGGCAGGGACCTCTGTGCTCTGTCGATCCCTCCTTCCTGCCAGTGACGGGAACTTGCAGCGCAGCTGTCAAAACCCCAAATCTAACACACAGGAGTAGTGGGGAGGGAATATAGGCTTCTCTTTGGCAAACTTTCTATCTAGAAACATGTGTGCAGAGGAACACCCACCAAGGGTCTGTGCTGTGTCCTGGGACACAGGGCTCCCTCCAACGGGACAGCAAGTTCCTCTGGAAGGGGATGAGTGGAAATCACAGACAAACAAGAGATCAAACAGGCCTCTTGTTTACTGCCCAGAAGGCAAAGGTTTAGTCACTCTGCTCTTGGAGGAGGATTGGGATACCCATGACCTCTGCACAGGCACCATTCACGAGGAGAATGCATAATTTGAGGAGGTTGTGCTGTGGAGTGTCGTCTCATCTTCCCAAGCGGTCCTTATTTGCTTTTAGATTTAGGAGATTTTAAACAAAGAAGGTCTTCTAAGAACACACCTTTTTTTGAAAATAAAACAGGTATATCTGCTTTGTGTTCTCAAGTATTAACAGTTACTGTGGATTCAGTTTTGTCCTATTTAATGCAGGTTATTGCTCCTTCCATTTTCTGTTGAATGTTACAGGGATTTTGGTCAGCCCTTCATCACCACTGGAGACAGAAATGGTATTTTAACCTCTGAAATGATGCATCCTGAGTCCTGGCAGATCAAGATCTCACTGTGCCAGGCCAATACTCTTTGGCACAGAGAGCTCAGCATGGTAGGAGAAAGAGGACCATGACTTCTCACACCTCCTTCACAGAATCACAGAATCACAGGATCTTCATGGTTGGAAGGGACCTTCGAGATCATTGAGTCCAACCATACACACACACAAAAAACCAACCAACCAAACAAAACCCCCCAACCAACCAACCAACAACAACAAAAAAAACCACAGAACAAAACACCGAACCAAACAATCTTGGGCACTAGAGCATGCCCTGAAGTGCCATGTCTGCACGGTTCTTAAATACCTCCAGGGTTGTTGACTCCACCACCTCCCTGGGCAGGCTGTTCCAGTGCCTGACCACTCTCAGTAAAGTAATTCTTCCTAATATTCAATTTAAACCTCCCCTGATGCAACTTCAGGCCATTTCCTGTGGTCCTGTCATTATTCCCTTGGGAGAAGAGGCCACCACCCACCTCTCTACACCCTCCTTTCAGGTAGTTGTAGAGGGCAATGAGGTCCCCCCTCAGCCTCCTCTTCTCCAAACTAAACATGCCCAGTTCCCTCAGCCTCTCCTCGTATGACTTATTCTCCAGACCCCTCACCACTGTTAGGGAACAGGGACAACAACTACTTTTCTTACAAAAATCTGCTTTTTCTTTTACTAAAGGGGGCTGGTAGTAACTCAGCTTCCTCCCCTGCCCTTTCACACACCAGAGCATGCCGTTCTGGACAGTTACCTCCCAAATTCTCCTTGACATATCCCCAAAAAAGCAGCAGCGCTGTGATCTCCTGCCACTGTAAGCACCGCAGTGATCAGCAAATATTGCTGATGAAAGCAGCCCATGGCCCACACACATTCCTCTTCGGTGACACTCAGGCCAGCTGAGCCAGGCACATATTGTACTGAGGAGACATAAAGTGGATCCTGACACAATTGGACTCTTTTCCGCTCCCAACACCAAAATGTAGAGAGAAAAACACTTTGAACCCTAAAAAAAAAAAAAAGAAAAAGAAAATTATTGTATGGATATTTCACCTGAAGAAACTCTTCTTTGAACAATTCACACAGCTAACGAAGTTACACTGGTGAAAAAGTTGGGGAGTCCTCACTGGATCTGGTTGATTTACATCAACATACAGAAAAAAATTGTATTTAAGTGCCAGTCACCTTACCCGGGTTGGTGACGTGGTTAATATCACTTTCTCACTAGCTCATGGAGCTGAATCTGCAGAGATAATGTTGGAATTAATTAGGACAGAGCTCCTCACCACAGATTGCTGTGCTTTTCGGACCACTTGTAGCTAGGACCAGGCAAGTATTTAGAGTAGTCCCTTGCTGTAGGATGCTACACAATGGCTCTCTGTGTCTTGGCCATCAGATTTTGCTTGTACCATCAAGTTAAAGAAAAAAAGAAAAGGCAAAAGAGGGCGTGGCATGTAATCGTTTCATACTAGAAATAAAGCAAACCAGAAGAAGAAGTTGATCTGGACACAGAGAGTCATTTAATTGATTGAACAGTACAGAAGCGATGTTGATCTTTATAATATTTTCCTGCCCTTCTTCACTTGTATTACCCGCACAGTACTTTTTGAAAATTCATCCCAGGGGCTCTCCTTCTAGGGGCAGCAGATGTAGATGCTGCAGCGACATTTCCCACCACCTCGCTGCAGAGCAGACCCTGCACATGTGGAGCCAAGCGATGCTGATTTATCAGCCCCAGTTGAAGTAGGATCAAAGCTTCGGTGATCGAAATACAATAGGAGTTTGCCTGTAACACCATCTGTGTTGGCTGGAACATAGAACCTATCACCAGCCATATATCACTTGATATCTCGATCCAGCAGGGCACCAAAGGGACATTCCTGCTGGATGAATAGTCCCACTGATTTTAGTGGGACTACTTACACATGTACTATTAAAAGGTGTAATTATTTCTCCGGAGCAAACTTAAGGCCTTTAGTTCATCAGCAAAGTCCGTTGATTTTGTTACGGTGGTAGTGTTTGAATAGATTGATGCTGATTTGCATTAACTAGCAGACTAAAACTCAATTTAAACCTTTCTTTGATTAGGATGAAGACTATTTTTTGCTCCAGGATTTAGGGTTTGACTTTTAGCTGAGGTTAAAAAGTCCACCTTCACACAGGATACGCACAAGAGTGCTCCAGTCCCTAAAGAAAACCAGCTGGAAGGACGAGGCTCAATGCTTCTGCCCAGGGACAGGGACAATGCTTGCCTAGGGTCAGTGGCTACTGATTTTCGTGCCACAAGTGTGACCAGTTTGCCTTGTGGCAATGGCAGCTCTGCAGTAAGGATTCCCTGTGACAGGAGACCCATTTTGTGCATTATTGCTGACCGGCGCGTTAGTTGGTACATCTTGACCAAAAGAGTCTTGGCTTCCATGTACCTAAAAATATAGGTTAGCTATATAGATGCTGCATCTACCAAAACCTTGTATGTTCTCCTTTGAGATGGAGCAGAAGCATTGCCTTGTACACAAATGGTCCTGACTTTGGGGGAAAGTTTGGTCCAACTCAGAGCCATTTCACTTCTCAGTAGCTTCCTTAATTAATCTTCTCATTAGCTGCCTTAGTCACTAGAAATTAGCATATCCATGCTGCAGTGACACCCCAGCCTCACCTGATCGCCACAGACGGAGATTAAGGCATTATGGACCTCTAAATCCACTGAACTGTGTAACATGTTACTTTTGGCCTCCCATATTAAAACCTTTTAAACTCTGCAGCAAGCTCTAAAACAACCCCATTTCCTCAGGGCTGCCAGAAGCAAACGTAAATACAGGAGTTCGAAAGAAGAATCTGGTTTTCACAGCTGCATCTTAGTTAAATTAAAAAAAAAAAAAAAAAAGAAGACGACAGACAAACTGACCTAAAAGCTTTCGAAAATACAGACCAGGGCAGACAAAAGTAATTGTTCTAAAGCTGTTGTGGATGTTTTAGGAACTCTATCATTTCCAGATTTGAATATTTTTTTTTTTTATTTTTCTAAGAAGGCATCATTTTAAAGTCATACAGGACTTAAAAACATCTTGATTAGAACTAGTATCAGGGCTTCAAGAGACAACAAAGCATACGACAGTTAGAAAAACATGCCATTTTGGCTATAGTATATGACTAATTGATTTTTGAGCATTGCCTAATTGTGTGACACTGGTTAACCAAACAACAATGCATTTTTTCACAGGCTCTGGTATTAGCTCAGCCCATTCTGTGACCTCCCCCTGTTGAGAGACACATCGTATTTTTGATCATAAATCTAACAGGGTAAAGGCTGGAAAAAGGATTCCTGCTTTGGTTTTGCATTTTAACTGAGGTTAAAAAATTCTGGCTGTTGTCGTTTATATAGGGAGTAATATATTTTAGTGAGAGCTATGGCTTGGAGAAATGTGGATACCAAAGCTGGGCTGCTGAGATTTGTGTTTATTTAGACACAGCAATGGGTTGGATTTGTGAGTAGAGTCACGCTTAAGTCATAGTTAAATTCATCTTTGATGGCTTCACTGACCTAATTCCTCAAATTCATTTGAGGAACTTAGAAAAAAACTATTAGAAAAACTTTTTATGAAAAAGTATTTTGAGTATAAAAATCTTTGAGTTCTTAAAATACTCTCTCTGCTTCCTCCATGTCATGGATGCTGAGGAAAGAATATCATCTTAGGCAAAAAAAAATTACACTGAAAAACATGTATTTGTGATGAAAAAAACTATACAAATTTATAATAACTAAATTTTGGGAAAGAAAATCTTGAGAAAGAATAAAATTTTGCAGTAATATATTCTAAAATATAGCTTTTTACTTTTTAAGATTGTTACTGGTCCCTAAAGTTAATTAAATTACTGTAAAAGAAAAATTCAGGAGAATAAAATGAAAGAAAAGACATTATCCTATGAGAACATGTTTTTACTGATTTTAGAGGGAAAACTAAAAATAATCATAAGCACTTCAATGTGATTTGAAAACATATTGTTTCTGTTTGGCTGGTCAACTGAGGAACTGATGTTCCTATTTTCATGAGTGAGATGCTGATAGGATTTAAAGCATCGTTTGCTTGGGAGTGTGTGCCAGAACCAACCTTGTTGGAATTTCAAAGTACAGATTTACACTCTGCTGTTCTGCTGAGAAGCAGAAATGGGCGAGTCACTGTTTGTGACTAGACTATGAAGAGGATTTTTGTCTATTTTTGGAGGCTACTTTCTAATAATAGAAATGTATCATAGTGCAATTCTCAAGCTCAATTTGAAAGGTGTTCTTTGATTTACTCCTGACTGAGCACTTGCAGACTGAGCTTGTTACCCCAGATACGGGGACTGCTTTGGTGGAAGGAAAGGCTTTCTCATTTAGAGAAACATTGCTGTTATTGCCTTGTATATAAGTCCCCCCAAAAATAGTGTTTGTGCATTCAGTGGCTCTCTCACTGTGATTAGCTCCTCTGATTTGTTTTTGTTTGTTGATAAGGGGACTGGAGAAGTGACAGGAGTAATTGATGAGCCGTGATGCAAATTCCTGTCTCACAAGCTGGGGGGTAAGTAAAAACCCATCCTCATGACCAGCAGGAAAAGAAAAAAAGAGAAAGAGAAAGAGAGAAAGAGAAAAAAAAGAAAAAGAAAAAGAAAAAGAAAAAGAAAAAGAAAAAGAAAAAGAAAAAGAAAAAGAAAAAGAAAAAGAAAAAGAAAAAGAAAAAGAAAAAGAAAAAGAAAAAGAAAAAGAAAAAGAAAAAGAAAAAGAAAAAGAAAAAGAAAAAGGAAAAGAAAGAGAAAAAGGAAAAGAAAAAGAAAAAGAAAAAGAAGGAAAAAAGAAAGAAGAGGCAGAGACCAATGCATTGAATCTGTCCAAGAAAGCAAGCAACGAAACAACTGTGTGTGTTTAAGCAAATGAATACTCTAACGGGAAGAGTCCAAAACACTGAGGCAAAAATGAAATTCAAGAACTCCCATATTTTATATTTGATTGCTTTGCCATGTGTTCTTCTACTTTGTTCTCCATGTGGGTGTGTGTGCGCGTGGATCCTTGGTATTTGCAATGAAACCGGGCTGTGAAGATGAAGGGTGCGTTCTTGAAATGGTTTGTGGGAAACTGGCTCCCTGTCCCGTTACTGAAAGCTACCTGGCCACATCCCAGGTCCCAGCTTGGAAACGCGTCTTGAGGAGTCTTCCTGGCTTTTCCCCAGTTATTTCCCTCGGTGGTAATGAAGAAGAAAAAGGAAGAGCGATGCTCTGAGCGTAAGGTGCATTCGCTGCCCATCGGCGTTGGCTGCAGCGCTCACGGTGCTCACTTCAGCAGAATGCAATGTAATGACCTGATCCAACTGGGAAAAGACCATAAAATTCCATTGCAAACACTTGTATAAATAGGACTTTTTCTGGTGAAATTGAAACCATATTTTGATTTTCCATTAGAAAAACAAATCTGAAGAGATAGTTCTATATTGAATAGCCTTAGAGCTTTTCAGAGCCAAGGAATCAGCTGCTGGCTGGAAGAGTTGAATGGCAATGTTCAACGTGCTGACCCAGGCTGGTTCTCTTAGCACTCTGTGACTCAGCAGCGTATTCCTGTTGGGATTTTGCTCTCCATCACAGCCATTAAGGCCTTCCTTGGACAAGCAGGTATAAAACTGATCCTCTTGCCTCAAAAGCATGGGTTTCTATCAAACCAAAGAGGAATCCCCAGGAACCATCGACAATATGGAGCAAATGCCTTCCAGTAGTGCCAGGAGACCATGGTGGCAGTGTTGGTAGATAAGCTCCTGCCTTCTAGTCTATTTTATACAAACCAGGTGCACAATTCAGTGGTGTCAGCCATGTGCTTCTCTCCAGAGATGTCATTTTTTTGCCTACACTTTATTGATTGGCAAAAAGTAATTCTGACCACAATGGGATGTGGAAGAGAGGGGTGAAGAGCTGGAGCACAGCTGGTTTTATCACTTGTGTCCACTGCCAGCTCCTTCCAGGGGCTGGAGCTGAGGCAGCCCCGAAGAAGTTTTTCTCATTCTAGAAGTTAGGAATGGCAAAAAGCACCTTCTGAGCTTCCCAGAGGTTTCTGCTGGCAAAGTGGACACCCTGGTCTCAATGTGACCTGTTTGATTTGCATCTGTGACTGTCAGTGGTCTTCGTCAAGAGCCATAAAGCTTTTGTATATTATTAAAAACCCCAGTATATGTATTTCAGTAGCACCTAAAAAACCTGAATTCCCGGAAAAGCTTATCATCTTAGGGAATACAAAGGGAAACCGAGAAAGGGATAAAGGAAGTGACTTGCCACAGATTATAAAGCACATAATAGTAGAGGCAGAAAGAGAATCCAGACCTCAGGAGTCCTACACCATCCCCTGGTGACTAACTGAGATAAACAGGTTGCTAACACCCTCTTTGCTTTTGTTGCTGCTGTACCCTCACCACAGTCAGGTATTTACTTTCCAAACAGCTAATTGTGAGCTGACTTCAAGAGCTCCATGGAAATGAGAAACATCCAGACATCCATAACAGTCAGGCAATCAAACCTCCTTGTAATCCTGACTTTGATTTTGGATGTTCATCTGCATTTTCTGCAGGTGGTTTCCACCAAGATCTGAATTTTTTAGCCAAGTAAGGTCCTTTTGAGGATACAGCTGGCATGGCATATGAAGTTACTGTCCCACCTGCCCATTTCTGCCCTGAGGAAATACTGCGGGGAGTTATTTTCACTGCTGGTGAGACACCATAGCAGCTCTTGCAAGTGTTTCCATTGTGTTTCATTGCAAAGATAATTACACGCACCAGATAACTGCATGGTAGAAGATTCGAATGTGGGATTTAAGAGAGACTGGTCACTTTCAGGAAGTCTGACTGCCATCCTGGGTTGAGAAAAGGACCATCTCCTCAGCTGATCCTTCCCTTGTTGCCTGGATGTAAATTCTCTCCAGTCGTGTCAAGCACCTGACATGGTGCAAGGAAGATGGTGTTCAGAGATGTCTTTGAAATATGGTCCAGTACAGAGTGTCCAGTGGAGGCCAGTGCTGGCAGCAGTGATGTTCCCTTTGCACAGTTCTCTTTCAGCATTTATCCACAGACAGAGCAGTTGCCAAAAGGGGATTTCCACTGCTGACTTCCCACTCCCCTATTTCTGGCCAATCCAGTTTTTTATTCCTCTCCTGTGAATATCTGCGGTTGGGTCAGGAATTTGGAAAGAGCTTTCCAGTGGGTGATGGCCAAAATCGTTGACAAGAAACCAACACCACTGGCAGGTCTGATATTTAATAACTTGAACTGACCACCAAGGGGAAAATGAGGAACCCCAGGGCAGTGCATTTCTGAAACATCTGAGCAGGCTCATGTGAAACAGGTCCATGGCCTGGAATCGCCCTGGGGGCCATCAGCCAGGCCAGGCAGCAGGCAGGCCAGCTTAGCATCTCTCCCCCACCAGCTCTCAACTAAGGAAGAAACAAGCTATAACACACATGCACGCATATTCTCCCTCCTGGATGCTTTGCAGTATCACTCCTTCTCTCCAGGTTTGGGGACCCAGAAATCCCTGTTTTGTGAGATTTCCCTGATTTCACAATATCAAGGAACTGGGAGGAGAGAACTAATGAAGAAGCAGGACAAGAGTCTCAAGTTGTCTTCACGCCACCACCTTTTCACTATAAATCTACACCTGGCTAAAACAGACACAACAACAGATGCCACAGCTGCTAATTACGTGCCCAAGATGACAGCCTGGACAATCAGGAGTGGGATGTGTCACACTGCCAAACCACCCCTGCAGAGCAGCCAGATGCTTTATCTCCACCTCTCTGCAAAGCGTGGCACAAGGCACCGCTGCCTTCTTTCTCTGCGGACATTCACACGGATGTGTCATCATCTGCATGAGACCTGTTGGGTTTGTGGTACAGTATTTTGAGCAGTCGTTCATTCAAACAGCAGAAAATTTAGTTGATTGTCGTTAGGAGATAAAGCTGGTGGTCCAGATTCTTAGGGTGCCTGTGCTGTACCTCCAGGAGTGCCCCCAACCCACCTGTATATCAAATTCACTGGCTGTGCTGTGGGCAAAAATGGAACTGTGGCTCCAAATGTGCTCTTCATTGAAATCTAAAGTTTGTGGGTTCATGCTTGGAGTGGTAGCTCTCCATATCTGCCTCTCACAGACAAAGGTAAGAACAGTAACAGTCGTTAAATGCTGTTAATAGACTACAAAATATCCCCCTCTACTCCATTCTCAGGAGATCCCACCCAGAGTAGTGTGTCCAGCTCTGGAGTCCCCAGCATAAGAAGGACATGGACCTGTTGGAGTGGGTCCAGAGCTGGCCACAAAGATGCTCAGAGGGCTGGAGCACCTCTGCTATGAGGACAGGCTGAGAGAGCTGGGAGGGTTCAGCCTGGAGAAGAGAAGGCTCCGGGGAGACCTGAGAGCCCCTTCCAGTCCCTAAAGGGGCTACAGGAGAGATGGGGAGGGACTCTTGATCAGGGAGGGGAGCCACAGAATGAGGGGGAATGGTTTTAAGCTGAAAGAAGGGAAATTCAGCCTAGATCTTAGGAAGAAATTCTTTGCTGTGAGGATGGTGAGACACTGGAACAGGTTGCCCAGAGAAGCTGTGGCTGCCCCATCCCTGGAGGTGTTCAAGGCCAGGTTGGATGGGGCTTTGAGCAACCTGATCTAGTGGGAGGTGTCCCTGCCCAGGGCAGGGGGTTGGAACTCGAAGATCTTTAAGGTCCCTTCCAACCCGAACCATTCTGTGATTCTATGATCATTGAACAAGGAGTTCAGGGCATCAGGTCTGCCCACAGTCTTCTCCTTAACACTTACAGCAAGTTGTGGAGATCACCACGGCCCAGTAAAGGAAGGATTGTCTCCTTTCATGAGTTCCCTTTGCTTGAGTGCTCCTGTGGGATACTTTTGGCTATCAACCAAATGGGTTTCAAGGCCTCCTTGATGCTGGAAAATGTTCTTCCCTCCTATATCTTGAGCTGACAGGGTCTGAAAATAGTGACTTCCAAGGCACGTTGCAAAAAAATCTTTGACAAAAAGCTTTTGGAGCGGTTGGGCTGTGAATGATCAAAGTTTACCATTCATGGCTTCCCAATTGAGCTCTTCTTTGGTTTAGTTTTTAAATAAAAACAGGTCTTGAGTTTTTAGGGCTATTTTTCATGTGTAAGGTACCTGCAAATTCTTTGCATTGCTCTTTTCATTATTTAAATCAAAATAAAACCATCAATCAAGTAAAATTGCCTGTCCAATCCCAAGACTTGATTCTGAAAGCTTCAGCTCTCCATCTGGTCTCTTAAACCACAGCAAGCTACCAGAGTTTAAAGCTGACTACTTCCAGTACCACAGCAATCAATCCCTCCTGCATTTAAGCATGGTTATTTTGTAACACGCCATGACATGAGCGCATTCCTTCCTTATAAAATAATTGACTTCTCCATATCTCCGATGAGGTTTCATCTTCCCAGCCTGACCCAGCCTGACAAATGCACTGGATCTACTTAAAACGGCAGGTCCAGGGTAGCTAACGCAAAGCACTGCAATTAAGTGGGAGCAGCCTGATTAAAATGTTGTCCTTAATTATGTGCGATGACAAGGAAAAACCATTTTTATAGATTCTCTCTGTGACAGGGCCCAGGCTGCCTTGCCAAAGCCCTAATGCTAGACAGCAGGAAACTTGGCCCAGAACCAAAAAACTCAGCAGACACTTCCTTTAGACAGCGCTCGGTGCAGAGAGCAATCTGTCCTTCCCCGTGTATATTTTAGGCAGACAGGCTGAAAGTCAACACAAGCTCGAACAAATCCGGGCACTGGTGTAGAAACTCGTGTTATCTTCAGACGAGCCTAACCCCCGGGTCAGCAGGAGTCTAGAGTATGGGGTCAATGTGGGACTAATGCTTGGAAGTATAGACCCCATTAAACTTACAGTGTTGTTTACATCAATCTGCTTCATTCATGAAATGATGATGTTGCCAAACTTTTCTTTTTTTTTTTTTTTTTTAAGAGAGATGGGCAAGGAATCTTGGGCAATGGTCCAAAGGCCCCTGAGGCACAAATTAGTTTTGATAGATTAGAAACAAGACGAATCTCGGCGGGGTGGTATTAAAGCATCTTTTATTATGTGCAAAGCAGCCTTTTAACTTCCCAGGAGACGTCCCTATCTCTCCATGCTAGTCCAAGCAAAAAGCTTTCAGCATTAATAACACCTGGAGAACCCCACTTGCCTGACAGCTCAAGGAGAGCAGCTTGGCAAGGGCTCTCTGACCTCCTAAAATAGCCCATTTGGGGTCAAATGCTGTTGTGTTCTGGACAAAATGACCTCCTTTCAAAACTAGTAAGAGCTTTGACCGGTGGACACTTCACAGCTTTAGGGTTCTGTTTTCTTTGTGTGATCCATGATGTGTTTGTCCACACATCAGTGGCTTCGTCTGAAATGTCTCTCACACAAAATCATTTCATTGCTGTGAAGTCAACTGTCTCACTACTAAGATGTTTGCTGGACTCACTGAGGTATGTGACATGAAAGTGTCAATTTAATAGCCAAAAACTAAAGCCAGGCAAAGCAACTTTTTGCTTGAATTTGGAAGATTTTGTGCTTGCTGTCCAGGGGTTGCCCACTCCCTGCTGCCCCCAGCTTTCCTCCAGCTGAGTCGATGGCTGGTCCTCACAGGCTGGAGAGAAACACCAGCTCCAGCCCAACCACCTGAGATGAAAATCTGCTTGAAGTCCTTTTCCCCACTCTGCTTGCACCATGGGGAGGTGTTTGGACTGGGAGACAACCCCTCTCTGGCAAATAGGAGCTGCAACCTCTCTGAGACCAAGGGACCAACGGTGCACACAGGTCTCTTTGATACCTCTGAGGGAAAGCCCATGACCAAGGACTCACCCTACAGTGTAAAGACCGGTAACAAACACTTGCAGGATCCAAGAGTGAAATTTCTCTCACACACAGAAGCAAACAGACAGACTGCCCCAAGAGTCCCGAGCATGCTTCAGCAGAGGAATAATTATCCTTGAGCGCTGGAGCGTCAGAATTTTGAATTTTCCTTACTGAGGTGACACTCTCTTCAGAAATACTTACAATAGGTGGAAAGGCAGGAATATACACCTAAAACCAAAAGGCAAACAATACATGAAGCTTTGGTGGGATGGAATAGGAAATAACAAAGACTATTGTAATGCTACTTTATAAAGTCAATGGTACTGCCTTACCTGGGTACTGTAATGTGGGCAGATGGGAGAGAAATTAATTACATAGTGAGCACTTTTCCCAACCTCAAATAGGCAATTTGAGTCTGTAACTTTTATCCTGAAAGGATTGCTTAGAAAAATCTTCCCTTAGATTCCTCAAAACTATTTTTTTGGACATCTGGAAATGTTTAATTTTGATTGCAAACATAAATATAATGTATTTCCTACATGAAATGAGCACTTTTTTGAACTTTTTTGAAATGATAAAATGTAGCTCTATTGATTTTTTCAGTTGTTCCAAATTAGCAATTGGATGTATCTTTCACCAAAAGTTGTTCCTGCATAAATAATTTTCATTGTTCTGATGAAAACGCAGCAAATTTCCAGCCAGTTCTAACGTGCATTCCTGATTACTTGTCTCAAAAATCATTCTCCATGCAGAGAGCTTGGAGAACGGCAATGAAAATAACAAAGGAACTAGAAGAGAAATCTCTGAGAAGACACAACGAAAAATCATTTTTTTCAGGAAGAAGTATGATAAAACTGTATGAGCAGTGAAATCAGGGAAGGGAGACAGGGAAATTTGGCTCCCCTTGGCTCATAATGTAAAAAGAAACCAAACAACAGAATGAATAGGGAAATTCAGTGAAACAAATTCAAAGCCAGTAAAAGGAGATGCCTTTCATTTTAATTTTATTTTTGCATAGTGTAATTTGTTGCCAGAAAATGTCACTGAGGGAGAGAACTCAGAAACGCTGGACATTTATAGAGATAACATAATTAAATCCATAATGGGTATCGATAACATATTTTGAAAGGAACATTGAGCGAGGCGTGGTTTAACTCCAGTCAGCAGCGAGGACCATGCAGCCACCCAGTTCTTTGCCTTCCTCCTAGAAGAGCAGGGAGAAGAGGGAGAAAAGAAGGGGAAAGGGAGAGAAAAAAGACCTCATGGGTTGATATAAAGACAGTTTAATAGAAACAATAACAGAAAAGGAAAATAACAATAATAATAACAGTAATAATAATGACACAAGTCACTCTCGCCGCCCGGTGAATTGGCACCATCCTGAGCAGTGATCATGGATTCCCGCCCCCGTGGCCAAGCATGACATCTATAGTATGGGATATTCCATTGGCCGTTCCATTGTTCTGTCTAGTCTCCTGCTCAGCTTCTGTGAGAAACTGAAAAAAGTCCTTGAAAAGTTTAAACATCACTTAGCAACAACTAAACCAATATGCATTGTTTGCATTCCTTTCATGGAAATCACCAGAAAGAAAATTAACTCTTTTCTGGCTGAAACCAGGACACAGCCCTATAGAAAGAAGGTTAACAATGAACCTTAAGTGCTTGCTAAAGAGACGTGGCTGGCTATTACTGGGGACACGAACCTCAAGTGTAACAGTATTGGTCTACTTCAGTCTGGGAGCTGCAACACTCCCTTGAATATGGGAACAGGACAATAGTCATCAAGCAGTAACAAAATTTGCATTTCTATATGAACATGGCAGTTCTATATATGTGTACAGCTATTTATTTTTTAACCTGTGCAAAATTTGAAAATCTCCTTTCATTCTGAGCCAGAGTGAAAAAAAGCACTGAATATTCTTTTCTGTGATATACACATTCAGAAAAAATTTCCTTTTTTGGGGAAAAAAAAGGAATGTTCTCTTATATATTTATACTTATGTTACTTTTATTAGTTTTACATCATTTCTTGAGAAACAGACGTTCTAGTCTTCACTGGGAATCATGTTAAAATATTTTAAACAATATCTGGTCCTCTGATGTATGAGTATTCTTTTTGTTCCAAATGCTAAAATATACTAATGCTGGTAGGAGACATAATCCAGAAAAGGCAGGATGTTCCAGTCATTGCCGAGTAGCAGCTGCCCTTATTTATTTAAAAATCAAATAATAAATGATAAAAATAATATATTTTGCCATGGCTGTTACAGCAGGTATTGTAACATAACCACCACATCCCGTGCTGTCTGTTATGTCATGTATCAAACTACTTGCTCAAGGAACTGTGTGCTTGTGGCCGCTTTCCCGTTTGCCTCATCTCCCTACACACATCCTTCTTTTTCACCCCAAAACATAACAACTGCCACGACACTGCTACACTGGCTTATGACATGCCGGTTGGAAGACTGAATGACACAGGAATGTCAACAAATAACTAAAAACAGAGAAGAGTAAACACACAATACAATTATTTTTTTTTTTTCTGTAAAAGAAAGGTTAAAAATACTGGTGAGAAAAGTCATTATCACTACAGATTATTGTGAAAATAATATCTTGTGAGGGAAAAATCACTTCACTGAAAATATCCTGAGCACCTCTAGTCAGTGCTGACTAAGAGCAAGGTCTGTTGCAAGACTCAGTTACGTGTAAAAGCCAAGAGTGATTTAATGGAAAGAATGGACTTGAGGCATTCATCTGAGAACGTGAATATAGTGCAAATCACTGAACTGCAATTCAGAAGCAGATCGTGGCTTTTGTTTATGAAAGCCTGTAGGCACCGCAAGAGGCAATAGATGTTTGGCCAATCAATCCAGTTAATTGCAGCATATATTTATACAGAATAGTAACTCTGAATAACCCAGGAGACTACTGGAAGAAGTTAAGGACTGATTTGGCTTTTAGCCTTGCCCAAAGATTTCTGCTTGTCTTGAAGAACGCCTTCCTAACCAGGAAATCCTGGATTCATCTGCTTTGCAGGAGTGAGAGGGAATGCAGCTTTTTCTCCTCCAGGAACGAGACTTGGATAACAACAGCCCTCGTGCAGAAGTCAGGAGAGTCCTACCACACCAGTGCTGCCTGGACCCTCAGGTCTAATATACTGCAGATTAGAGGAGCTCCAGCCTGTAGTATCTTATAATTCAGCTTGTATTTGGCACAAATCTTGCATGTTTTCTCTATATAGATTGGATCCTTGCCTGTCTCCAGTTTAAAGCCTCAGTAAACCAATTTGTTAGGAAAGCTTTTTGCTCTCTGTGCCCCCAGGCAGACCCAGGATTACAAGAATAGCAGGCTCTCGTGAGATTTCCTGGCGTTTCAGCTTCATCTCAGTTCATTTTCTGTAGCTCAGCTGTTAGGGCTGAGCCCTGGCCAACTGGCTGTGCTCGAGGGGCTACACTGAGTCTTATTTCACCCTCCCAGCTGTGATGCCTTCCACACCGCTCCAGATGTGGCCCGCACATCGCAGTGTAGAAATGTAGAGTGTTCTGCACCTGCGTTGGTACCTGTCCCCAGGAATGCCCATGGGAAGCTCCAGCTATGGATGTTGCTTCCCTTCTCCTTCCCTTGGTCAACTTTGTCATATTTTCAACACGGACACGGAGGGGAACGTTCCTGGGGGCAGCTCAGAGCTGAGTGAATAACGGAGCTCAGCCTGGCTGCTCTCCCTCTTGCTGAATCATCCTGTCTTTCATGCCTTAGAAATGTCATTAGTCATCAGCCTTCCCATTCCTTTCTCTCTCCATGAACATGCAGCGTGTTTAATAGGTCCCGTGTCTTCTTCCTCCTCAGCCTGTTGCTCCTATGGTTGCTCAACATTCCCTTCCAATGGATGCCGGAAATTCAACTGAGCTTTTGATGTCTGTTCCCCCCACTTTGTTTTTTTTCTAATTCCCTGTTTATATGTTGCCTGTCAGTCCTCCCTGAGCTTTGGCTGACACTTCAGCTGTTGAAGCAGTTCGGGATATCAACCTCCTGCAAACTGGTCAGCAATAACAATCAGGAACAGGAAAACATTGCCAAACTTTTCTGCCTAAGGTCCTCTCTTGGCAATTATGACCCCACTCCCGTTCCTACTTCCATCCTCACAGCAGCTAGATGAGGAACTACAGGGAAAAGGGAACGAGTGAAAGGGGTTACAAGAGAAAGTCCATCGATTTATGGGCATTTGGACAAGAGAGGCTCAAGACCTCGCAGTCTCACTCTCTGAGGAGCGATAGAGTTTCTCGTCGTTCCTGCTCTGCAACTTACAACTTGCATTTGGCTGGAGCATATCTTCCAGGAAAGCATCCAGTTTGGATTTGAAGACATTCAGGGAGGGATAATTCCCTGCTTTGTTGGTCTTTTTTTCTAGTGATTCATGGCTGCCTCTATCAAAAGTCAGCGGGTTAGAAGCAGAGGGACCCAAGTCTTGATTTTGGTACCCCACGAGGTAAGGGAGCTATCATGTCTTGTGTCTTTCAGCTGTGACCACAGTGTTACAGCTCTGTCCTCACAGAAGATGTCTCAAGGTCCCTTTTTCTCAACTCTTTCTTTGGCTTGGATGTTAACTCTGCCATCAATCATGCTCAGAGATAGATGGGCTTTTTGTTTTCCATCAGATAAATAAGTGTCACTGACTAGGCTGTGGCAGACAGAGCTCTTCAGAAGAGAGGTTTGAAAAGCCTCATACTGTGCTATCCAAATTATCCTAATTACCTAATTATCCTTATCACAGCAGCTAATTAGGCTGGCTATAAAGCTCAACCCTTAAAGAGACCACAGGCTATAAAAGCCTGTAGGCAGGAGAGCTTTCACAGAGGGACTCAGAAGGACAAGTGGGTGTAGGAATGATTTTATTGAAGGTTTGGTGGAGGACAAGTGCCTGCAGAAAATAACCAGTAGCCTCTCAGGCTGCTAAGAGCACTGACAGGCTACGAAAGCCACGGGAGTGTCAGCAAGACCATCATCTACAACTGCCCAATTTTAACAGCTTGCAAGGACTAAGGTATGAAAATTGAAATCTCTTTTTCCCCACCCCAGTCCCTTAAAAGCAGGGACAAAATGAATCACAGCCCTCTTCCTGAGAGCCTTCTCTTCCAAAAAAGCAAAAGCAAAAGGTGGCTGAGCAGGCTATGAAAGGAAAAGGTTCCTCAAGTCTCATCCTCTGACAGAGCAGGGATGAAAATAACTGGTCTCTGGACCAGGTCCCCTTGTGCATCAACACCTCTCTTGAAGGTCGTTTCAGTTCCCACCTACTAAGGCAAAAAGCATTTTTTCAAGGTGTGAAGTGTGTTAGAAAGGGTTTCCTGTCCTCCAAGTTGAAAGCTTTTGCAGCAAGGTGAAAGTCAGTGGCATTATTTATTGCTTGCTTCTGGCTCTCGGGGACAGTGGGTTTGGCTGGGGGGGGCGATGAGGGGAGGCACGTGTAAACATTTTGACAGAGTGCAAAGTCTGTCCCTTTTAGCAGCCCTTCGGAAAGGGGAAGGGAGTCTCTCGCTGTGTCTGGTGCTCCCCCTTGCTTGGAAGAATTAGTTCCTTGTAAATAAAAGCCTGTGCTTTTTCCTGCTGAGGTGGGTCCCTATTGTCTGCTGTTTGATTTCCTGTAAATGGACTTCCACTGGTCTTGGAACGCTTAAATAGAAACCAGAAATAGTTCTGAGCAGGGCTGTGCACACACAGTTTAATGGCAATGCAACCGAGTCATCTTTTTTTCATGAAGCTACCAGAGCTTGGTTCCCCTCTCTCAAAGGCCCTGTCTGACCTGCGATAGCCATCACCCCGGGTACGTTTCCTACCAGAGAAAAATCAGAGCACGTAGCCCAAACCCAGGCAGAAGCATCAGGCAGCATCACAGAGAGCAACACCTCGCTAGCAAGGGGGGATACACCTCTGGATGTGACGGAGGGAAGCACAACCCCAGGACACTGCCTAGACCTTCCCCATCTCAGCGCTAGAGCCATCCGGGGACCTCTCGCGAGTGGGATCTGGTGGGAACATATCCCTCTTTATTAACGCAGTAGGATGGTTTCCTTCTGATGCAAACAGAAAGAGAGATGGGGAGGGACTCTTTATGAGGGAGTGGAGCGACAGGATGAGGGGTAACAGTTTTAAACTGAAAGAGGGGACATTTAAATTAGATCTTAGGAAGAAATTCTTTCCTGTGAGGGTGGTGAGACACTGGCCCAGGTTGCCCAGAGAAGCTGTGGCTGCCCCATCCCTGGAGGGGTTCAAGGCCAGGCTGGATGGGATTTTAAGCAACCTGGTCTGGTGGGAGGTGTCCCTGCCCAGGGCAGGGGGTTGGAACTCGATGATCTTTAAGGTCCCTTCCAACTCAAACCATTCTATGAAAACCCCTGGTTAAAGCATCTTGCTTGCTTTTAGCAGAATTTATTACTTCTCTTTATTCCTTATGCTGGTGTTTTCCCACACACGCAGCCTTCCCAGCTGGCACGCACATTTCAAATACCACTTACACCCAGTAGCCTTTTCGACAGCCATAGTTACAGGTTCAGAAGTAAGGCATCACTGCTCTTGTAACCTTAATAGCCAAATATCAAGTAATAGCTCCAGAAACTTGTAAGAATCAGGAAAAAAAAAAAAAAAAACAAAAAAAATGGTCTGTTTGGAAGTAATAAAATGCACATTGCCATGGGCCTCCCAGTTCATGCACCTGCTGGCACAGCCGCAGCCAGTAAAGGGAGGCTTGTAATAACATAAAAGCTTGGAATTCAGAGGACTTAAAAGCCGAACGCAGCATTGGAGAGGGAGACTTGCATTGCAGAGAAATGAGCTTAAAAGGCCCAGAAAGCCACAAATGCTGATTGTTTCTAGATTGTGCTCCATTTTACTAACCTAATGTGAATTAGCGGAGGTTACAAGGTTAATCTCTGCAATGTTTACCGCTTTCCTAGCTAAATAGAGGGGAACTCAAGCAGAATGCGTTAGGTTTCAGGGCTGCAGCCCCCTCTTGGGAGGTGCTGGAAGCTCAGAAAAGCCAGTGGGAGTGCAGGGAGCTGAGCACCTTCCAGGCAGGACTCAGCACAGGGCTGGATCGCTCCTGGGAGATTATGACGGCAGGAGGCTTGGAGTTTTCCCTTGTGGCAACCCAGGTAGTTGGGAGGCTATATTTTTCATTGCTTGTGTCAGCTGAATCTCTGGCAGGACTTCTGACCAGAAAGATGGAAAATTTTATCACAGATGAAGCTTTGGCAGTTTCCCGTTTTTCACCTAAATCAGGGGGGTCAGGGGAAGCGTTGGGAGGATGGAGAAGGTTGGCTGGATGTAACTGAGGTAGCAATGATGCAAAGTGTGCCTCTCTTGTTATCCCACCCCTAGCTCCCCAGTCTGTGCCAGACTCCACTTCTGAGAGCAATGACTGTTGGAGACTTTTCTTCTGGGACGATTTGGGTTTTTTTGCTGGATAACTCTTAGAGCAGGGAAAGAGCAAAGATGCTCAGCCCTGTCTGGATGTTCAATGAAGATAATTCACCATACCAGTTGTCTGGCCAGGAAAAAGAGGCTCTGCCTTGAGAAATTGTTCACATAGTGGCCACAGACTTGTAGTGCAAGCCCTATTCTATCTTATTCCCAGCATAATTGCTTTTGAAGCAGCCTACTTAGACTATTTTATTCTTTTTTCCTTTTTTTTTTTTTTTTTTTTTTTTTTTAACATGAAGCCCCAGTTTGTTTGAGGGATTGCTCTATCCCTGCAAACCCTTAATCACATTATCCCCAGTTGCCATTCCCAGGTCTGCCCCAGCCCCTACCAGCTTTGAAGACAACTTCCCCAGCCACATCCCTTAAGAGAAGTCTGATTATTAAAATCAGCTTCTTGCTATAGGAGAGGCCTGAGGAACCTCCTGAGCAAACAGCCCTGGGAAGCAGGACTAGGGATGTCATTGGGACCAAGGTGGAACAAGAGTATTATGAGGAAAGTTAGTGCCTCTTCAGTTAAATCTCCACCAATATTGTCATTTTCATAGAATAAAAATATTTTCCAAATCCAAACAAAAAAAAAAGAAAAACTTTTGATAAAGTCTAATTGCTTCATTTTATCATTTTCCAGACAGAACTAACATTTTTTTCAATACCGGTGTAGTTTGTTTCCACTTTCATTTAAATCTATTTGAAAATGGGGGGGAGGGGAACAAAACCTTGAAATGAAACTTGATTTCAGGGAATTAATTTTTCCCTTTTATTTTTATACTACCTTTGAAATGCTTTGGTTTGCCTGTGGATCAGGAAAAAAAAAAGCAGTTGTTGTAACAGCTCTGGGACCAAGTCCATTAACCCATCCAGACGTTACCAGTCTCTTAGTCCATCCCCTTGTTCCTGTAATGGTTTTAAATGTGTTAAAACAATTTAACTATTTTTTTTCTCTCTCTGAAAATGTTTCTAAAATACACAGGTGGATTTTACAGCACTTAGAAACACAAGCAATTAAAGCTTTGCTCCAGGGCCAAACTGCTCCAAGGACACTCAAAGCAAAGCAGTTGGAGAGCAACAAATAGACAGAGCACACAGTCTTAGCAGGGGACCAAGGGATGATTCGGGGTCAGTAGAAATGGCACAGCACCTGGATCCAACCCTGTCCTCCTGACATCAACTGTCTGCAAAAGCCCTGTCTTACAGAGAGGGAGAGCCTGGCTCTGCTGGACACTTCTCATCCCCTTCTGGGGACTGCTCTATTTTTAAATTTCAGACTTTACCCACAGCAACTTTGGAAATACAGCCTCCCCAGGTGAGGAACTGAGACAAACTAAAAGGAATATGAACCCAAACACTTCCATATCACATCATAATTTGAAGGAGTTCAGTGTGTATCCCACCGATGTGTGCCAAAAAAAATCCCACTTTTGGAACTGAATTCTTGCTCTGCATAAGGCATCGTGATGACCCAGACTATCTGTACGAACCTGGTGATTTTACAGTGTTTTGGAAAAAAAATAGCTATGAAAAGAATGAGCGTGTCTCTCTCTGCATTGAGTACAGCACACTTCCCACCCTCCAATGTAATCTGCCTTTGCCGGCTCAAAATGTCAGATGTGATGAGGAGCGAGAGAGCTGAGCATAAACAGGAAGGGCCTGAGTCCGAAAAGCTGCCCGCCGAACTCAAGACTTTCCCAGCTCTGCCTCTGCTTTAACCTGGATCATTCAGCCCTTTTCTGTGCTGTGAAATCCCACCAGGAGGATGTTGGGGCACCATTGGAAATGGCTCTGACGGTTATTTTCTTCTCCTATGGGGCATCCAACTCCGGCCAAAGGGGCAGGGTGAGTTTTGCCGGGCGAGCTGACTCTCCTGCTCGGGCTTTATGGGAGTGATGCAGGTTACACCGTGTTCTTTACTCTCAAATAGGCAGTGTATATATAGAGAGAGCGCCTGCCCTGCCGTGGTTGTACTAATCATTACCTGTACCAGACAGAGCATATATGACATTAGCATAAGTGATTTTTTTTTTTTTTTTTTATCTTAAGAAGAACAGAATGTTGCAACCACTACCAGAGCTACAAGGAAAGCCTCAGGAAAACAACAAAACAAAAAAAAACAACCCACCAAACTCCAACGGCCAATTATTTCTGTGTGTGTATGAAACTCAAGTTTTGGTTGACCACAAATCCAGTTTGTATTTTCGTGGGATCTAGGCCAGTCCTGACCTCTGGGTGTCCATATTGCTGAGCAGGGACATGCAACATGGGATAAGGGTGTTGCAATAAAATGTTTATTAATGTCAAACGGAAATTACTCAAGGTACGGCAGACTTTTACCCTGGAAAGGTACAAATGTATCACAAGTTATTTGTTCTTCTACGTTATGCTTAGACATAAATTTTCAAAGCTAAGTTGGCGTTGATGACCAGGTGGACCTATTATAGGAGCAGCATAAAGTCCGAAAGTATTGCAACATTCAGTGTTGCTTTAATAAGGGTCCAAGTCAGGAGCTGGGGAACCCATTTTTAGGTTACCACTTCTCAAAACTTTTGGCTTCTATGTTAAAAATAACATGTCAAGCGATATGGTTCAACAGCAACTTAGGGCCTTACTCAAATACATCATCTCAGTGAAGGTAGTGGGACTGCTACACCAGGAGGAGTAACTGCATAAATAAATGAACATTGAAGGATGAGGCCAGGTTGCACCACCAAAATTGAGTCCCTTGGAAATCCCGTGTCTATAAAATGCTCAAAGCCCTTTTCCATCTGGGGATGTGTAGAGGGAAGTTGATCTAAACTGACTGGAGGCACTGTGATGTTTTATACTGGACAGGCTAATGAAAGTCCAGACAAGAAATAGGCTTCTCGTTTCACATATGTTTTCCTTTAATTATTGCAATACAAGATCTGGCTTTTCAAGGCAATTTCTGGGGTAAAGATTAGGAGATATTGTACATAATAGGACTTACTCCTTGAATGGAATCCAATAGTCCCAAACTAATTTCCAGTCCTTAGAATAAGGTATTTCTCCTGGGGATGGCAATATCTGTGGTTTCAATCTCTCACATCCTACCCAACTGTTTCCTCATTACAGTCTCAGGTTTCTTTGTCACTGCACAGTTTATACAGGCTCAGATTTAATCAGTAGCAAAACATTCATCAACATGAACCCATGCCATTTTTTTTCTTCTCAAAAATACCTCCAAGCTCGCTAAATATTTGTCAAGTAAACATTTCCTAGACATGGAGAGCCCTGCTGCCCACTTCCTTCTCCTTTAGGTCTATAGCAGGCTTTGGATTCTTCCCGAGGATTACAGTCATTGGTGTTTTATTCCCACATGTAGAAGGTTTGAAAGCAAGCCATCGTGCCTCCAGGCTGTAACTTCACAAGTCGCAGATCCAGCTCTGGACATGGAAAGCCCTTCTGTGGTTAACTAGCACTTTGTTTCAGTATGAAGCTGTTTAGGCTATTTTCTCTTCAAAATTATAATTAAGGTTCTCACTTGGCAAAATATTTACTTTGTGCTGTGCTTTATCAAAGAGAAAAAAATTATCATATTATTTTTCAGCTCCGCAGTAAGTGGATATTCCTACTTGAGCTCTCACAGTGATTTATGAACATAAATGAATTAAGACTTACAAGAGTACTATGAGATAAGGAAATACTATTCTCCATCTCGCATTGCAGGAAACCAAGGCACAGCTTCTGCCAAGATGACACACGGAGTTTGTGCCAGCCCTAAAGCACACACTCCTCCCCTAACATCACCTGTCCTGTTTGCTCTTTCAGCTCGTTTTAGGGTTTACCATCGCGTTTGTATTGTCAAGTTGCTTTTAAATTAGGCGCTCGTCTGTCGTAAAGTGATGTTTCCAAGCAGTTGCAGTGATGTCCGTTCCACTCCCTCCCCTCCACCTCTGTTATGCTCATCTTCAATTTTTTATTATTTTTTTTTTCTCAGGGTTTTGAGGGTTGCTGGTTTTAGCAGTGTCGTGTACCCACACTACCTTGTGCCTGTTTCAGGGTGAAAGCATGCAGGAGAAGACACCCCGAGCTCTCTCAGCTCCCACGTGGGGTGCAGACGTCTGGGGCTTTGGGGGAACATGGAAGATTCTGCTGAGTTTTGTGTACAGAAAACCAGCTGTGGTCTCCGTACTGCAAGTTGCGGTCACTCTCTTCCAAATACCTCCAGTGTTTTCATACAGCACTGATGCCTTCTGCTCACCACAGTTTATGCTCAGTTAGAGACATCAGGCTCTGACAAATGAGCTCTGGAAGAGCTCAGTGAAGTGGTTTAAGATGTTTCTACCCATGGCTTTCTGCCCTGAAGTTTACGGTCCTCGGAGAGCAGCACAGAGTGTGCTTGTGCCCCAGCTGCTCCCATGGCCAGGCTGAAGCCTTAGCTGATGTCCCCAAAGAGCTGGGTCTATGCTACAGCTGAGAATCAGAAGCCCTGAGGCGTGAGCAAGTGGCGTTTGGCTCACTCTGATACAAGGACCGTGTTCTCCACTAAAGGCAAAATGGGTATATTAGACCTCTTCTGCTCCTTGGCTTTATAGTCCCTCAGTGCCTCTCAGCAAAGCCTGTGTTCCCACAGCCTAATCCACTGGTCACTTATTTCTTGCTGAAGGGGATCCTAAAACTAGAGGCTGGTCTCTTGAATCCCAGAAGAGGCAAGGCACAGCTTGGAGAACACGCTTCACACCAAGAAGCTCACACTTCAAATGACAAATGATGTTTATTTTTCTTCTAGAGAAGAAAAGAGGCATCCTCCCCTTCCCGCCTCCATTTATATACATGGGACCCCTGAATTTGAATTGCTCTTCAGCGTGAGAAGACTCGAGCTTGTAGCACCCTCTAGCCCGGAGCCTGCTCAGTGCACCAGGGCATGGATGGAGCGATGCGGGGAGACAGGCAGGAGCTGAGCCCCTGCTCCAGAAGCAGTTTAAAAGCTTGTTTCGCACAGATGTTCGGTGTTAGTGCCTCTAACCTGAAACATTTTGCCAGCCTCTGCAGTGAGGTGCGGAGATCAGTGCTGTCATCTGGATTTCTCCTGCTGTCTTACATCCCCTCCTCTTAGAAGCTGAACCCTGATGTTTACACCTGCCGGAGCTGAAGATCCAGCTGTGCATCCACAAAAACAGCTGGGGCCTTTCTGCCTGACTCCCTGTCTGTCCTGCCCATTGCTGCTGGTGGGATGAGAACACCAGCAGCACCACAGTCTGGGGGAGACAGAGCTGCAGCCCCACCGCTCCCAGCTCAGCAGAGCGGGCAGAAGAAGGGAAGGAAAGGAAAGGCAAAGCAAGCAGGGGTCAACAGCCTAACCAAAGGCCAGAACCTGGCCCTGGCCCTGACAGCATCCTCCACTGAAGCAGTGCAATGTTTGGAGTGGGTCCATGGGCTTCTCCTTCATGCCACGGCTGCATCATGGCTACCAGAGCCGGTGTCTATCACTGGAGTGACTGTGCAGAGGAAATGTCCTTCAGCCATGGGTCCCCTGCATCACAGAATCATAGAGTTGTCCAGGTTGGAAGCGACCTTTCAGATCATCCAGTCCAACCATCAACTTTGACAAAAGCCAGCACTAAACCATATCTCTAAGCACTACATCTACCTGGCTTTTAAATACTTCCAGGGACAGTGACTCCACCACTTCCCTGAGCCCATTCCAATGCTTAGTAACCCTTTGAGTGTAAAAATATTTCCTAATATCCAATCTAAACCTCCTCTGGCTCAACTTGAGGCCATTTCCTCTTTTCCTATCGCCTTTTGTCCAGGTTGAACAACACCAGCTCCCTCAGCCGCTCCTCAAACTGGTACGAGTCTCAGCTCAGCTGGGCTCACAGCTCTTCCCACAGCTCATTGAAGGCATCCTGTCTCATTGCCTGCTGAATCAGGAATAAACCCCAGGAGACCAGAGCATCTCATAGCAGCTGCTTAACAAGCCCTGTAAGTCAGGCAGGCAGCAATCCTGATAAACTTTGGAGGATGGTAATGATTCTGTAGGACCAAAGAGCTGGATCCAAACGAAGGTACCAGAAACCCCACAGAATTCTCACTTGGCACAAAAGAGAGAGAGAGAGAATTCTCTCCTTTTCTAGAGAGAGAATTGTAAGGTTTCTACTGGAGCGAGTGTTCTCTTATTTTAGATATTACATACAAACTTAGAGAGATGTTGAAACATAGCAAGGCATAAATGATACTGAAATGGCTGCTTTGTGAAATCCTATAATGGGAAATTCTTTTACAAACCTTTTAAAATTGGCAAATGTTACTAATATTCCTCCAGGCAACACTTGGTCTATTATTTAAAATGGGATGTGTGGTATCCCAGAGCGACTGTTCTCCCGGACTGCAAAGCGTTCTGTAGGACCTGCGAAATATGAAATGATTTAAGGAGGAAAGAGGGTTATTCAGTTCTGCTTTGTGTGGTTTCTACTGCCTCTAAAGTAGTTTTAGAGGAGAGCGTGTTCTGGGCTGTAATTCAAGCAGTGTTACAGACACTGTAAGGCACCAAAAAAATGGACAAATTAAAGGCACCTGATGAAAAACACTGTTACTTTCTCCGTTTGCTGCCCCAAGCGCAGAAACATGTTGCTTGGATTCACTTGGGTGTTTATATTAAATGCAACCGGACTTATTAAGGAGGCCTGAAGTGAGCTGTAAGTAGAAGAGCTGGATTGTTTGTCTCGCTCGGCAGAGCAGCCTCAGCTCTCAGGATGGTCTGAATCAGCAGGAATTTCAGCACATGCACAGGGACCCCAGCAGAGACGAGACTTTTTTTCCATTTGCCCCGGCTCCTATACATCAGTGCGAGGACCGTAACTCACCCATCTGTGAAAGGCCCTGGGAGTTTTCTGCACATACCTGAACTTTCCGCTCCAGCACAGAAGATGTGTGATTTTTATTTTTTTTCACGGTGAAAGGCAACCTTAATGCTGCAGAGTTTTTCTTGTGGGTAGATGGCTGGGAAATGGGGCTCATTTTTTTAAAGACACCTTCTCCTTTGGAGCTTGGAGGGCCTGGCAGAAATGCCCTAACCCCACTGCAAGCTTCAGAGGATCAACAAAAGAATAGGGGATGAGGTTCCCTGGTGGCAGAGAGAAGCTTCAGCACAGTGTGAGAAGCTCAGTGTGAAATGACATGAGCCTCTCTAGAGCAGCTGTATGTGCTTAGCCCCGCTCAGGACCTGTCCCTCAATGCAGAGAGTGACCCCGTGCAGGGGAAGGACACTGCGTGGGTAGGCCAAAATGATGGGAACACATTTTGGAGCTTGTTTCCTGGGGGGCGCAGAGATGCTGGTGCAGCTGAGCTGCCTGGGTGTCCTGGTTTAGGATGAACTGGCCAATGATGGACGACAGATGCTCTCCCCCCACCTCTTGCTCCAAGGAGAGGAGAAGGAGAGATAAAGAGATTTACAAGTTTAGAAGGAACTAAACTACTTTAATGAAATATTAATAATAAAATAAAAAGAAAACAATGAAATAGATACAATATATACAAAACAATATCAAGCTCTGAGCATGACATCACCAGCAGGCACTGGGGAAGTCCCAGACTACACTCAGCAACAGATGGGAACTGGATTCCAGCTCTGGAATCAGGAACGCATGGATCAGGATCAAAGGCAGATGAACAGACAGGGTCCTCCTCGGATGTCAGCAATTGGAGAAAGAGGGGCTGACCCTTTGATCCCCCAGCTTACCTGGGCATGGGGCAGATGGGATGGAAGACCCTGTTGGTCAGTTTGGGGTCCCCTGTCCTGTCAGCTCCTCCCTGTAGGTGCCACCCCTCTATGCTGTTCCACTTCCCACCCTCTAACAGGGCAAATAATGAAATTAGCCGACCTTGGTTGTTTTAGCAATGAATATAAGCAAGAGCCTCTCTCCAAACCATTCCTTGGCATTAACTATGAACATAGGTCTTACCACTCTGGGAAGGAACAGTTTTCTGCACAATATGCTGTTAATTTCAGAGAGTTAGAAGAGGCTTAGCTAAGAAGTAAAATTACTGAACAGAAAGTTGGTTCTGTTCCACCTCAAACCAGGACACTGGGGGATGTCTCTGCCCTCTCAGGGCAACATGACATTCCTCCCCTCTCTCCACCTGGCCAGGCCTTGCCCTAGGCATCTCTTGTAGGATGCTTATGCTCTTGGTCAAGTATTATTTTCACTAAACCATTGTGCTTGAAGAACAGCAAGGTTATAACAATCCTGCATGTGTTTTTTTTCTGCCACAGAGGTCTGCTGAGAGTGTGATCTGGCAGTAGGAAGAAAGCAAAGGCACCAGCAGTCCTTTACTTGCAGGTGATGGCCTCCTGCAGTGTGAAGGGATGGATGAAATGGCTTTCAAGGAGCTCGCTCGGTGGAGGAACCCAGGAACATACAGCCAAGAGGATGAGCAATGTGCAGGTGAGGATTCATCTTCAGCAGGGATCAAGTTTAGAGAGCAGACAGATCCCAGAAGTGCGGTAGGTGCTGAGACGAGCTCAGGAATGCTGATCAGGTAATCCCAACCTGAGGGACAGGAGGTTTGAATATAACCATCACAAAGAGCAAATCCGCATTCCAGCACGGAAAAGCATCTGCGGGGAAAGGGATCTTGGGGCAAGGGAAGGCGGACAACTAACAGGAACAGCAGATGGCAATATCCCTGGCCAGCACTGCTGGCTGAGCTCTCCTCTCCCAACCGCAGCTGTAGATCAGGGATGATGTGAAAAACAGCAGATTTGACACTGTCCCACAAAGCAGCTCTGATGAAACCACATCCAGGCTGGCTGTGTCCTGCTGGCCACCTCCCTGTGACAGCACTGGGAGCCCCAAAGAAACACTGGTGGGCAAAGCCGCACTGGGGAATGTGTCTGGCTGCGAGGGATGGGCTACACCTCCTGCCTGGGCAGCGAGGGGATGAACTGGGGGCTCAGGGGTCCCCTGCCCCACTCCCCAGGCAGAAGGGGCAGCCCTTTGGGACACCATCACCACCCCCACCATCCCCTGGGCAGTCATACAAGAAGCAGCCTTCAGTCCCGGTGCAAATCCCACAAGGGGATTCTCCCCCCACCACTATTCCCCGTCTGCCACCTCCCGCCAGCACTGCTTTGCTGGGGTCTTACAAAACATGCATAAGGTTCAGGTGTGAGACTCTGAAGGGCTTCCAGGGTTTTTTTGAGTAGAAAACTCTGTGGGGAAGTGGTAACTGCTGCCCCTCTGGATGCAGCTTGACTGATGCTGGGTACATCCAGGTCCCTCCTCTTTCCTTGGGGTGAGACCTGGTGTCTTTTCTCTAGTAAAGACCAAAAGAAATTCATGAAGGCAACACACGCTGAGTTTCTTCCCATCTACTTCAAATTCCCCATGCACTGGTAAACCTTCCTTCATGTTGAAAATTTGCAGGAGAAGGATGCTACACAACCGTGGAGTATTTTGCCACTATCTATGAGCAATGCCCTGCGTCCCACAGCGTTGCTATGTCAGGCAGGGACATCTCCAGGAAACATTTTTGTAGCACATCTTGCAGCCAAACCACAGCGGTGGTGTTGAAAGACACAAAAAAACTTTTCCCTTCCTCCAACTGGCCAAAACACAAGAAGGAGTGAGATTTGCAAATTGCCAAATTAAGCTCAGCCAGAGTCTGTGGCTGCTGTCATTAAGAAAAACCCTGCAATAAATGTTTACAAAAGCGTTTCAGAAATAATGGCTCTCTGTAGAACCGGCTTGGGAAATTTCCAGCAGAACAGGTTTCAGCAGAAAAATGCTGATTTGTTGAAACTGCGGGGTTTGTGGAATTGTATGGGTTTTGACACACTTTCGATGAACTATGGCAGCAATTGCCAAACTTGGGGCTGGGAGCCTGGTGGAAGTTCAAGCAGAAGTGAGCCCTACGTCTGGAGCTGGGGTCACAAGTCTGGAAACAGCTACACTGTGGGCAGATTTTGGCTTTAAAATCCTTCCTGCCGGGGCAGCCCCTCTGCGCAGAGTGCCCTGGGGTACAGGGTGACAGGGCTCCAAGGTTTCCTGGCTACCAGCTATCAGAGCTGTAAGCCCTGGGGTGCTTTCAGGGCTGCCAGAAATGCCTGGCCCTTGTTCTCAGAGAACACGTATGGACATACACCTTGCAGATGCAACAGTCATAAAAGAGAGCAAAATAATTTTAATGAACAGTAAAAGCAGAAAAAAAAAGAATGGAGACATCTTTGGAGGGATGGAAGCTATTCTTGGGCCTTACTTTAATTCAGACAATAGGTTTCAGAAGAAAATAAAAGCAGGGAAATAAAATATTCAAACAAGTCAGAAGAAATAACTTCCACTTTGCAGTTTGATATATTGTGGGGGGATTCTCCTACAGCATTTTTTTTCCACAATCCCATCTTTTTTGATAACTTTTAAAAAAAAAATGGGAATGCTTGATTTGGGGCTAAGACAGACTTTTTTGAGTCAACCTGAAACAAATATGGCTTGGGCTCAGCTGCTGATGGATAAGTCTGTTTCTTTAAGTGCCTTCCCCTGCCAGAAGCTCCAGAACACTTGGCCGTGGGGTAGGACACATGGGAACCCAAACAGCTCCACCACTTCACTGGTACCATGCTGGGCTGCTGCCCACCTGGGAGAGACTCAGCCAGGCTCTGGGTACCCAGGAAATGCTGTTTCCTCCACTCTCTGTCCCAGGGAAGCAATGGGGATGGACTGATGCTTGGGCTCCCTGGCTGATCAACACCATTAGCATTAGCATTTCAAAAGCATCATCTGAAAAACAATACTCACTATTTAAAGAAATTTTGCTCCTGATTACAGGCTTTAGCATGTCCAGAGACACCAAGTATTTTGTGTGCTCACGCTCTGCAGGTCAGAGAGTTGCTTTATCCCACCATGGAGCCCAGCCTCCCGGGCAGTCGCTGGTGTATTAGAAAGTATTAATACGAAAAACCAATAACTTATATCTACAGGGGGGATTTTCATCCTGAAGTACAAAAAGTGAGCTATAACTGAATGAGTTATTGCGATCTCACATTCCTCAGCACAGTAATTAGGCATTTTAGTGAGCCTGTGGCTATATTAACCCCTGGGGACCAGTTCATTGGCTCTCTTGCATTACTAGCCGATAAATACTGTGCTTGGTATTAAGCAGGAGGAGAAGGGGCAGGGAAGGAGGTTACCTCAGGAGGTTAACCACAGCCCTCCAGGGTCATGCAGGAGCCCAGACCTAGCTCATTCTGCTAGGTTTTGCTCATTTTGACATTCTTTTAATGGTCTTCCCACCACTGCCTTTCCCAGTTAAACCGACCCTTCCCAAACAGGGCACTGCACCAAGTGTTCCCAGAAATGTGTCTAGAAAACCATTTGCCAAGGAAACAAATTACTCAGGCACGAGTTGCTCAGGTTGAAGTCAGGTCTCATACGACGCCCAGTCTTCCCTAAGTCTTCCCAAACCTCTTCTCAACTCTTGCATCCTACCAAGGGCTGGCTACCACACCTGGAGATGGTGTGACTCCCTTGCTTGCGTCTCCTCTCCTGTACAGTGATAAGGGGAAATAACACTCAAGGGTTAATAGCAGGGCCATTGCTTGGCTTAAGCTGTGTATCTATAGCCTAAAGCCATCGCCAAGGTGTTTAGGCAAAGAAAGGATGTGCTGAAACCATAAAGTGGTCACATCGGCCTCGAGGGGAGATAAGGGAACAACTGGTGTTCTCAGTTGTCCTGACAGAGAGATCATCTGGTTTCCCAACCCCGTGGCCTGGACCAACACATTAACATTAAAAGCGAGAGGTGCACAGCGAGGAAGACATACGGCCTTCATCACCGAGACCCCGGCCCAGGAGCAGCAGGAGGCATTGCGCATGTGCAGCTGGGAGGAGTTAAAGGCAGAGACCGTGGAAATGATTCACGTAACTCATTGTAATAAAGACCGCCTTTTCGGGGACAGGTCATGGATATGTATAGGCGCTCTTTGAATATGTAAAGTCTGATTGTTGGTATTCAATGGCTTTAAGTCCAGATGGAGAGCAGTTACAAGTGGTGTCCCTCAAGGGTCCGCGCTGGGACCAGTACTGTTTAACATTTTTATCAAAGACATAGACAGAGGGATTGAGAGCACCATCAGCAAGTTTGCAGATGACACCAAGCTGTGTGGTGTTGTCGATACACCAGAGGGATGGGATGTCATTCAGAGGGACCTGGACAGGCTGGAGAGGTGGGCCCAGGTGAACCTCATGAGGTTCAACAAAAGCAAGTGCACCTGGGAAGAAACAATCCTCAGTATAAATACAGCCTGGGGGATGAGGTGTTAGAAAGCAGCCCTGAGGAAAGGGACTTGGGGGTGCTGATTGATGAGAAGCTGGACATGAGCAGGCAATGTGCTCTCGCAGCCCAAAAGGCCAACCATATCCTGGGCTTCATCAAAAGAATTGTTGCCAGCAGATCCAGAGAGGTGATTCTGCCACTTTGCTCTGGTGAGACCTCCCCTGGAGTACTGTGTGCAGGTCTGGAGCCCTCAATAGAGAAAGGACATGGACCTGATGGAGCGGGTCCAGAGGAGGGCCACCAAAATGATCAGGGGGCTGGAGCACCTCTCCTATGAGGACAGACTGAGGGAGCTGGGGTTGTTTAGCTTGGAGAAAAGGAGGCTCCGGGGAGACCTCATAGCGGCCTTCCAGTACCTGAGGGGGGCTACAGGAAGGCTGGGGAGGGTCTGTTTACAAAGACCTGCAGTGACAGGACGAGGGGCAATGGTTTTAAGTTGGAGAAGGGGAGATTTAGATTGGATATTAGGAAAAAGTTCTTTACCATGAGGGTGGTGGAACACTGGAACAGGTTGCCCAGGGAGGTGGTTGAGGCCCCTTCCCTTGAGATATTCAAGGTGAAGCTCGACGAGGCCCTGGGCAACCTGGTCTAGTTGGGGGTGTCCCTGCTGACTGCGGGGAGGTCGGACTAGATGACCTTTGGAGGTCCCTTCCGGCCTGGACCAATCTATGAATTGTATAAACCCTGAGCTAACTGCTGCGGTGGGTACGCACCATTGTGGTGGGGCGACCCCCTGTGCTGCCCGGCGCCCAATAAGCATACCTACCTTACAGCCCCACAGGCTGTGGAGCCTGCTTTCCGCACGTCAGCAGGACTCGCTTGCTGTTTGCAAACGCCATCCTTGAGTCACGTCAAGCCTTGGCTGAAGGGATGGCATGGAGCTGGAGATGAAAATAGCTGGCCCACCATTGCATATGGCTGCTGTGCCTGGTCTCCTTAGTTCAGATCATCCCTTCTGACTAAAAAGGACCTCCCAAAGGATGCAGAAAAGAGCATCCTTTTTTTCTGAGCTCTGCAAGAGGGGAATCTGTGGAACCCCTTCTCTCCCTCAATTCACAACACAGGCTTTCATAAAACAACTGTGTCCTTCTAATTGTGAAACCTGAGACCCTGCTAATGCAGAGAGGAATAAAATCTGCTTGGAAATGACTTTCCATGCCATGAAATGCAAAGACAACCTTTATGCATGGGCTTTATAAAATATTCTTACAGGAAAACAGGTATTTTATTAAAAGTAAAAGGGCTGACTAAATGGTCCAAATAGTCAGCTGTTAGTGAAAATGTTTGGATTCTTTTTTTCTTTCAGCTAAATAAGAAATAGCCCACAATTTTTTTTCTCTAGTACGTTCGTAAATAAGACTCAGTTAGAGGAGAGGGAGTGGTGCAGCAGATCTTCTTTTTCTCTTTTCAATTGAACAATATTAGAGGAATGTGACTGCCACTATAGTTGGGATAGCTATGGCTTAGCTATGGTTTATGGTTTTGGATGACAATAGTTTGGATCACAGAATTAAGGAGGCTGAATAACTTGTTCGTCAGCTCTGCCAGCAAGGTTTACACCTTTCTGCATTGGCAAAGGGTGCTATAATATTGCTAAGAATTACGCACACTTAAAACCTTTATAGGATGCTACTTCTGTACCACTATGGCAAAAAGCTCTTCCTGCACAGAAACGTTGCAGAATTGAGCAGAATTTTTTTTCCAACAAGTAGCCTCCAAAGTACAGCTGAAAATAATTCAGTTTCTCAAGAGAAAAAAAAGAATTAATCTTGCCATATTCAGCTGAAAACCTAACTTATTTCCATTTGTAGCCACATTTTTTTTCCTGCTTTCCCAATTGAAAAAAATTTGCCTGAGGCAGACGCTTTATACAAATTCTCCAAATAACTGAGCCCTGGGTTTTCTTGTGAGACTTCCAGCCGGCCCTAACACAAGTCACCTCTGTGATGGGTGCAGCACATTTCTCTCCAGTGGCAACTGCAAACTCCTGGGACACTGCAGGGTCCAGCTCATCTTTCAATAATAATTTGGAAAGGATATGATGTACTGTGTCCTTTGCAATGTTCCCTGCAGCACCTGGGTGCCAGCCCTGGGTCTTCTACTGAGACATAAGGAGTTGGGTGCACAAAGCCATGCAGCCCAGGGGAAGGGGGGACCAACAGGTTATACAAATGAAACCTTGCTGCTCACTGAAACTTTAGAAGAGTCAAGGGAAGGTATATGGGAAGAGAAAAGCAAACACCCTCGCTGATCCTTCTTCTGAGCCTTACTGGGAGAGCTTACCATAATAACAAACTAGACTAACTCAGGGGTAAAACCTGTTCCTGGCTCCCAACGTCAACTCTTTGCACCACACACAGGTGAGTTCGTGTCCTGTGGTCTCCTATCTCATGGTCCTGACACCATCAGAGCAAAAGCTGTGGTTGTGGGATAAACCAGACTTGTTGGGGCATCTTGGCAGAGACTTCTGCCTCCCCCCCACCCACCCTGCCCTTTGCACAGGGGCAGGGTGATGGCGGAACCCCACTGTCACCTCCCGGTGCTGCCCCCAAGGGATGGGCTGATGCCACCTCTGATCAGGGTTGTTTCCCCCATCCCTCGCAGACGCGGCTCACACAAACCTCTCCTCAGGGAACGCGCTGCCCCAGCAGGGAAACAAAAAGAGCATTTCAAAGTATTTCCTTTCCTCAAAGAGCCAAGTCCTGAGAAATTGCAGCTGCTCCTGTCCTTGGGTCAGGCCATGCTCCGAAGCCAGTTGCTGCCATTTAAAGCACAGGAGAAGTCCCTGGTGTGAAGCCATCCTCAAAAAGCCCCGATGGACAGCAAAACCTCTGCAGCGGCAGAGTGCAGCAAGTGCAGCAATTCCCTGGGGTTGAGAGGTGATGTTTATCCAAGATCTCTGAGGGAAGCAAAGTGTGAAACAGCAGAGGCATTGGCAGGCCCTTTGAAACAGTGGAGAATAGACAGCTCGCAAGTCCCTGTTGCCAAGCTGGGCTATATCTGCCTGTGGAGAGGCTGCTGCAGACATGGACATACCCCCTTCTTCCCAGGAGCAAGGCTGTGGGGCTCTGGGTTGCTGATTTCTCTTTCTTTGCCTTGGAAGGTTGCTCTTCTGCTCTGGCTCCCACGTAAGATGGACCATGAAAACTATGGGAACATGCATGAGGACCACAGGCTCCGCTGGGGCAAGTATTGAAGCCTCTTTCAACACCGGTACCTGTGCCATCTGCTACTGCCTACCTCTACATGCAGATGCATGTGGTAAAGTCTGCTGCAGATGTGTGGACCTGAGCCCATCACATCTGAAGTTCAATATAGTGCTTCCCCCTCCTGTGTTTTTCCCCGTGTGGAATTTCACTCTTTTGCCCCACTTTCTTCCCTCTCTGACCCATTCCTTGGCCTCCGGAAAATCCTAGCTGTGCTTTCTCATGCATTCACCAAATCACATCACACCTTCCTCAAGTCAGACTCCTCCAGGAGCCATCCTCCTCCAGACTCTCAGCCTGACCTCCAGGAGGTCCTTGTGGAAGCCTGGTTTGAACTCCTGCCTGCAGACAGCCCAGTAACTTATACAGGATATTTATAGTGCAGATGTCCTTAATGTGCCCATATTGTCAGCGCACACTTAGGCTGAGGTCCTCGGGAACCCTCAGGATCTGAGAAGCACTGAGTCCACAGGCTCTCACAGCCATCAAAGAACTCAGTGGTCAAGCTGTTAATGGGGAACTCATAACATCATGTCTGACTTTCTCCTAAGTCCTCCTCCACAGCTATAGAGAGCCCAAGGACCACCTTGCTAAGACTGGACAGGACTAGAGTTAAGTATCTTGGCACTTTTGAGATAGAGCAAAATGAGGTTGCGATCCTTCTTGCCCCATTTAAAGGCCACCAAGCCGGAGGTGAGTTTTGTACAGCTGTCCATGTGCCCTCCTGCAACCCTGCAAGCTGGAGTCATCAAAAATCACACTGCTGGTTTATGTACTCACCTCAGTAATCCAGCAGCCAGCGAGTTAATGCAGGAAACCTTGAAACCTCCCATCTTCAGGAAGTGCCAAGTGTCCTGCAGGCCGTGTGGCTGCTCCTGGGGAGTGATCTATGCTCCAGCGTGACCCTGGCCTTTTCCGTTCCACACCACTGCGCTTTCAAGTTGCCCTAAGGAGGTCCTCCGTGTTGGCCTTTGAAGAGAGTGCCCCGCTGCCCAGGTGGGATCTGCTCCGCAAGCAGCAGATCCTACTGTGCGAGGCTCTGCTCTCACCACGTTTCAGGGTAGATCAAGCCGTTGCCTACAGGCTGACAGGCTTAAAGTGATTTATTGGGGTCTTTTACAAAAGACTGGATTTTGTTAGGTGCACTAATAGCACTTGTAAGTGCAGAACCCAGATAAGAGATACATGGGAATTTGCCTAGGGAACTGTTCCAAAATTTCTCTCTAGGCAAAATATTTTGCGCTGCCAGCTGATCTCTTTCATTCTCTCCCTTCCCTTCAGGGGAAGAGATTTTCCAGCCCTAACTTTCTGATATATTTTCCTATTAGAGGCTGAGGCTCACTGGAAACGCAGAGCATCTACCTACTTGGGCTTGGACCGGTAATATTACAAGTTGATTTGGCCATGATACCCGTGAGCAAAATGTTTGCACTTTCTTTTCCTGCAAGGGTATCCGTGGGAAACTGAGCGATGGGAAGCTCTCTGGGCACTGGCAGTTTGTTAGACATCTCCAAACTCCATCAGCCAATGGAAACATAGGAAAATGGAAGCAGAGGGGATAAGCAGGGATCCCTCTTAAATTGTCTCACCCAAATGTATTCGGACAAGGCAGTTTGGGTCAGGACCTACATGCAGACAAGGAATGGGCACTAAGTTTCTTCCTGAAAGTGTAAAGATCCCAGGAGAAACACCATTACCAACAGCAAGCTACAGAGACCTGCTGCACATCTCCTTGAATTTAATCCCATCTAAATCCCGGTGTGCAGAAAACAATGGGAGTTTGTCACTATTAGGGCTTAAATCTCCAGTTGCTGACGTTAAAAGCCAGGAAGAAAGTTTTTGACATAACCTCTGAACTCCAAAGGGCTAAAGTTCAACCTGGATCAAAGAGGGGTCTCTAAAGAGCTCCATGCTACACAAGCAGGGTAACATAAGGATGCCGTGTACAAATTGCATTGCCTCTCAGGAATGCCTTGCTTTCTGTTACTGCTTTTGTCCCCAAATAGCAGATCCAGGGTCCCAAAGCAGAGAGTGGCATTAAAACACTAACAGAGGCTTTGCCAACTCCAACTTAATGGCCGGTTCAGAAATCCCCTCCCGTCTCGGGGCAGGCAGGATTTGAAAGGGATTGTAAATGAAGTGGTGGCTACAAGAGTGGGAAGTCCCAGAGTCTTGTGACTCGTCATAATTAACTTAGTCCCCAGAGCACACACTGGGAGGACAAAGCCACCGGGTGCGCGAATGGATATGGTAGCTTCAACTGAACTGTTTGTGGCACCACCTAAGTCCTCTTTCTAATGCTCTGACCTCTTAACTCAACTGCTGGCATCTTCCACACCTCTGGGAACCCTCCGAACCCTCTGTCTGAAAAGCAAGGAGGATGCACTGGGCATAAGTGTAAGATCTTCCTCTCTGATCCAATACCCTCTTCCAAAATGAAAGAATGGAAGTTAGATTTTTATTCTTACCGAATTACAGAAATTGTGTAAAATTTAGGCACTTGTTTAAAAAAACTGAGAAACCTGAACGTGGACAGCGAGCTCTTGAAATCTTGATTTCTGTGTTCAGGGGGTTGTTAAAATATTGGAATGTTGTCAGCACCATCAAGAAACCCCAGTGGCTGAAGGATCATCCCAGTGTGCAAGGAGCTGTACAACAGGGGTTGGGGCTAAAAGGCTGCCACATTTATTTGTTCCTTGAGCTAAATGTTGCCTTTGAAACCTAAGCCATATTATTATCTTGGAACGCCACAGGCCTGTCATATCCAACCGGACAGAATACAAAACCAGATCAAAACAGGAATGCTTTACACTGCAGTTTCCATCTTCTGAGTATTTTACCAGCCAGAGGTTTCTAGAAACGATGTTTTTTAAATCTCACCACTCCCCTGGAAATGTGCTCCATGAATGAATTACCAAAAGAGGCAGGAGGTTTGGATACCTGTGTAGTAGAAGGACAAAATGCACATGCTCCGGGCTTCTCCAGGGATCACGATACGCCGCCGGCCAGGTGGCCCTGCATGAGGCCAGCTGGGGGCCACCAGCACTTATTAGCTCCATCCGGTTCAGGGCCAGCTCTGCGGGATCCCAGCTGGTTATTGCTGCGTTACTGCACCGTGCGGAGGTTCTGGGGAGGTTTATTAATGCTAGAACTAATCCAGCTGTGTCTGCTCCCGCCCCGGCATCGCTGGCACAGGTTCTGTGCAGTCCCCAAAATTCCCTCCAAAGATAGCTGACAGCTAACTATGCACACATGGACGATTTATGCACACCATGATGCCGACATTATGTTATTTATATAATAGCGTAAGTAAAATCAAGTGAAATAAAGTACAGTTTAATGTGTCATTATTTTTTAAATACTACTCAGACAACTCAAAAGATAGCTAATGCTTGTATTCCTTTGTTAATACGTGTACGTTCCCCACCCAAATCAGGCTTCAGAAATCAGGGCACTGCAGCACATGCTTAAATTAACCTTAGATGTCATTCAAGAAATGTGCTAGCCTTGCCAGGAGATCTTGCCCTCAGGTTATTGTCACCACGCTGTACCCCCCGGCTGGTGGCTCTGCATACCAGGGAGGGCTGTAAAATATCTCTTTGGAGTAAAACCACATAATAATAGCACTGTCCTTACGGCAGATATAATCAAGTAAAGCTACTGTACAGTTTTACATGTCCCTTTTAAATCAAGCAAGCATTGTTTAACCTCACTTTAAAATTGTTGCAAATTTGGGAGACAAATTTCTTTTCAAGTGAGTTATGGCCAAGAAATTGAGCATTTATTTGTCTTGCTTTCCCTTAGTCCCTTGATGCAGAATTGAACTGGCCATTCATTATCATCCTTGAATTGCTTGAAGAGTGGGGAACCTGTTTGCTGTCTACTCCCAACATTGGCCCAGGACTTCAGGCCAATTTATATTGGAATATAAAAAGTGAAAAGTAAAAATATGCATGTCACATCAAAAAGTCAGTAAGACCGTCTAAGTTACAAAGAGCTTGCTCAGCCTCTCCTGTCTGCACCTCTCCTGGACTTCACTGGTACCGATGAAGGTTGATCTAGTGAGAAACTCTTCATTAGGGTTACAAATGAGTGTGAACTTGCCGATGTCTCAGCAACAAAGAATGGATGAGAAGCACCTGAGAGGAGCAAGGTAAAAAGATGGTGTAAAAGTGCAAGGAGTAAATGAGGGCTTCATTAACATATCTAACAGGTCAAATAGCATTATCTGCACGATGGGGAGGTTTATAAAAAATGTTGTGCTTTGCGCGTTTCCCAATGACCCAGGTTTCCAGTGTTTGCCCTCAATTCTAAGCAGCTTCAAAAAGATGTATTATATGGAAAAGAGCCCCTTCCCTCCCAATCATTCATGGTTTTGTCTCCCCTGCTTGGCACAAGTTATAATCTTTTTGAGGCTTTATTAATAAAATATCAATTAGGACATTTGGTCCTCTGATGTCTGAGGCACTTAGAGCAGGCTATCCCCTGTAAGCTCTTGAAATGGGCAGCTTTCCATTGCTTGAGTGGATGAAGTAATTGAACAGAAGAGTTATATTAAATCCAGACACATTCAGTATTTAATGCCAATTAGGTCCTACTGACAAGGGAGGGATATGCTAGAGATCTGGCTTATGTCGTGCCCTTCCTTTATCCCTTTTTGACAAGATGAAGGTGGAATGACCTCAAATAATGGCATTGCCCTGCTGTTACTTTTGCTAGAGCTGGCACATCATATTTTTTTGGTTATTGATGGTTCACAGCTTTCATGTGTTGCAATCAAGGAGTTTTAAGGCTTTTCCCACCATCAGTATTGAATACAGCTCCCAGCTATCCCTTGCTATTTAATTCCAGATGGATCGAATCTTTAGTACCGCCTGCAGGCACATTACTAGCTAATGAGTTGCACTGGTCTGAGATCATCGCTACAAACATTATTTCCTTGGTAAATATTTTTGGTTCAGACCTGAGAAACGGCAGAGGTACATGCAGTCAAGATTTATAATCTGGCAAGACGCTTGAAAGTCGAGTCGCAAATAACAATGGCTACATTTGTATTCGCTGTTTACAGCTTTCTTCCTGCAAATATGTTGAGGCTTTAATCAAACAATCAGCCCTGACACAATGCTGGCAAATTCCCACCGCTGACAGCACAGAGATGCACGTCTCGAGGACTTCCATTACTTTCTCCGTACAGTATCCCAGCTCTTCGCACTCACCAATGCACTCATCCTAGCAACCACCCCGGCAGAGAAGTAAAATTGTTCCTCTTTCACAAATGCAAATGTTGATGGAGAAGAAAGGGACTGGAGTGCTAGGAATACTTAGAGCCTAAAAACGCATCCAAATGCTTGACATTTTTTTCAGAAGCTCCGACATCCAGCTCAGGGCTGGATGCCACCATGGGGAGACTGTGAAGCTCTTGGCTCCTTCCTCATCATGAAACCTGCAGCCTTAGTACTGGAAACTGGTCACTTAGAGGTGTTGGGGGGGGACAACCATCCTTCCCAGTAAACCTCCACCTGCATTTCATGCCTGTTGAGGCATTCTCGTAGATGCTATCTGGCAAGAGCCTACTTCTCCAGGTCCTTTGAAAAGCTGAACTAATGCCCCTGCGTCCTCAGAGGCCTTTAAATACTTCATGAAACAATTGATGTCTTGCCCAGGGTTGCTCAGAGATGCTGTGACAGAAACAGGAGCCCAGCCTCTCAGCTGGCCAATCGTACTCTGCTGGCAACATCCCACTGGCTCCAAGCCAAAGAGAGAGTCTCCAGCTCAAGGTATGTTTCTGTCATTGTGCAATGCTGTCTATAATTTGGGTTAAATCCTGGTTCTTTTACTCAAAGAAGTTATCTCGAGTCACCAGGCTGGAATCCGATCTCAGTTAACCCAGAATCACATCAGCAATGCTAAGGGTTCTTCCAGTTTTTAATCTGAAGACACATTTTGTGTTTATATGGTATTACATCCCAGATTTACACAACTTTTTGGAGACCAGATCCCAGCCCAGAAAGACTAATCCAGAACAGTGGCAGGCCATTGTCAAAAAAGAGCTGAAAAAAATTAAAGTAAATAATTATGAAAACTGCTTTAATAAACAGCACAATAAGAAACATGCCCCATCCAAAACTTATTATGAAACTCAGGTTTAATTGCATGCATGCAAGGGAAAATGCCAGTTTTCATATAATTATGGCACATACAGGAAGAACCAGATGACCTCAGCAACTAGAACAAGAGAAATGGGACACAATCACTTGAGGAAAATTTGTATGCGTAGGGAATAGGCTCAAGAGTTGCACCTTTAGTGGACAGCCCATCACTGGGAACTAATGAAGCTCTACAGCTCTTAGACACAGGGTGTCTCACGGTCACCACCACAATGCCGACAGAGGAAAACAGAAGTTTGCTGAGGCTGAGGGGAGGTATTTCCATCTGAAGAGGGAAATATTCCTGCCAGAAAGCAGAGGTCCAATAAGACCTGGTCATCCGTAATCCAGTACAGACAGGAGCTACAAAGATGCTCAGAAAATTGGAGTCTGTCCTGTGCAAGAGAACTGAAGCAGCCTGCCTGGTTTTCAGAGCCCAGGGAAACAGCGGTGAAGACGCAAGGCAGTTACCCCCCTCCAAAACTACTGGGTGACAGTGGGCAGAAACTGCATAGAAGGAAGAGCCAAAGAGCAATACTGGTACAAGAGCTAATAAGCACAATTATATCTTTACCAGAAATGAGAAGAAGTGGTATTCAGGATCAGGCAATCCAAACGTAGCAAAATTGGGAAAGAAAGCTACTTTTAGACTGTTTAACGTATTCAAGCAAATACCGAGGTTACGGTGTACATGTCTGTGATAGTAGGAAACTGGAGTGGATGAGTCATCTGGCCCCACCAGCGCTGTGCTCCTGCCACATTCTCACATCAACCCTTTGAAACACCAAATGTTGCTCCTACTAGAGATTTTGTCACATCAAAGCCATCAGTGCTTCCCTGTCCATAGAAAATTAGCATTTTTGAGGGTTCAGATTACATTTCTGGGGACTTCCCATCCCACAAAAAAATGTTAATTCTTGTGACTTTTCCTTCCTCTTGGTTCCTTTCCTCCTTTCATTTTTGTCTCAGGATTAAAGGAGAAGGTAAAGTATCCACATTTCCCATAGGACAGAGATTTGATGCTTTCACATATCTCTCATTAATGTTTGTGCGCAGTAACACAACCCCGAATATTCCTAATAGTCTCCGGCAGGAATGATAACAGGTCACTGAGAGCTGGCTCTATCTGGTGGTTGTGGATTTGTCCAGGGTGGGGACAGAAGAAGAAGATCCTTCTGCTTCTTTGTTATCTAACTTTCTGGAGTGCAAGACAGGTCTCGATGGGTTCCCTACTCCACCAGTAGCATCAGGTGAGGGGTTAAGGTAGGATTTTGTCAACCTGACCTTTTTGAAGGGAAGTTTGCTCCCCTAGCCCATAGCAGTACAGCTCCTTGAGAAGTTCAGCTCTGCTTCACCAGCGCTACAGTGGCTGAAAGTCACCCAGGAGGTGACACCTGGAAAACTCCTTCAACCTTTTAGAAGAACAAGTGCTCACTTTCAAGTCAGACCCTACTTTTAGAGGCAGGAAGGATGGATCTGGAAGCTTAGACATTGGCACCTGTGAGGAGGGCTGGAAACCATCACTTTGATAAAAAGATCTTTTCTTGGCTGCTTTTACCCCCCCACCCCGCCCTCAATCGAGAGGTAACAATAGAGCTGAACCCCCCCCCTAAGCTTTCACAGCAAATGCCAAGTCCTTTTCATCACTTCTTGACCCACTAGGTGCCAGCTCCCTGCCTACTGCAAAGGAAACATCCCCTGGAATGGATCCGCATTCCAATGTTATGGGGCTGCTGGGACTATGCTGGGATTATGAAGGGATTATTCCACCTCTGGCTGTTTTATTAAATGTCATGTGATTGCCAGGGAAACCCTGGAGGAACAGAATAACACTGGCCCACAGTTTTGAATTTCATGTGGATCTAAGTCAATTGCTTATAATATGTAAATGAAGTAGGCAATGGATTAAAACCATTAAATCTAAACCCGGGATATTCTGGTACACATCGTGGCCCCTCTGCAGATCTGCTCTGCACCAGTGGGGACATCTGGCTGGTGGGGGGGGCCACAGCAGCCCAGGAAGCAGGAGATGGTGTTTTGCGTGCCCAGGGCAGGGCAAGAGGGTTCAGACAGACCTTGGGGACCTGCCTTCAATGGGACTGCAGCCTGGCAGTGCCCCCAGATCCTCTGTAATCAAATTTGGCAAAAAGAGGGATTAAATCCTGTCAATAACCAACGTGTCCCCAGCTGGAATACACACCAGCATCCCCATCTCTCGGGACCCATCTCCCCATTTTCCTGGGCTCTTTGTGCCCATCCATCATCCCTCCGCTGCTCCGTGTTTCTGCTCTCCAGCCTGCTCTGAATCTCTGCCCCCTAACCAGGCTTTCCAAGGTTTTCCTCCCACTGGCACTGCCCTGCCAGCTATGGAGCAGGGAATCCAGCCACCATAAAGTCCATAAAGTCCAGTTCATTACAGGGAGAGCAGAGGTCTGAAGTTAATGGGTCTGCAGAAGGTGTGGTGTGCCACAGGATTACTGCTCCCCGGCATGGAGAAGGCAGCTGTTCTCTTCACTAGATGACGATCCCTCCTGGGATGCTTCGGTCTTAGGAAAACTCAAACCAGACCCTAATAAAGGCTGTTGCACTTGTGCTGGCTTCGTCATCCTGCAAATCACTGCCACACGTGCGGTGAAGGGGGGAAAAGCAGGTAGGGTGGAAATGTTTTTGATACCTCTCCCAACTCCAGTGAATCACCGAGCCAGCTGGCAGTGGTATTATTAATTATTCAGTATGATTAAATATTTTGTTCCTGATCATGTATAACAGTAACGTTCTACACTTCACATGAGGAATTTCATTTTTCTCTCCTCGTGCTGAAAGGGACCTTGAGAGATCATCTAATCTTTTCCCCTGCCCAGGGCTAGACCAGCTTCATCTAAAGCCTTCCTGACAGATGTCACATTAGTTTGTCACATCCCATTCCCTTTCCCAGGGTCTGTCCTTCCAAGTTTTTGACCTTCGTGATGCCATGGAAAAAAAGGTAATTGCGGATTCTGCCAAGATTTCAACACCCACAGGCAGGGCAGCGCCTGATGTGACATCGACTGTGATCTCTGGCAGGGTGTCCCCTGCACCTCACCTGACTCCAGAGCTGGAAGATCTGGAAGAGCCCATGGAAGCCAACCTGAACTCAGGAAAGGTGTGAATTTGGACAGGCTCAATTAAACTCCATTAAGGTGAATCTACTACTGGAATTCTGCAGCTGCAGACAGCTGTGCACCCTGCAAACTGCTGTGTACCCTGAGACAGATGTGTGTATTGAGGACAGATGTGTGCCATACAGACAGATGTGCTCCCCGCAGACAGCTGTGCACAGCTGTAGGCAGCTGATCCATGAAAAAGCCTTCTGCTCACCACCACCTTGCAGGGTGCCACAGCAAAGCTGCTGGGCAGAGTGCTCTCCACCTCATTTCCATCAGGATGAGCTGCATCAGCAAGGACCGCTTATCAAACACCACCTTAGAGGAATATCATAAGGTCATTTGGATGGAAATAGTTCAAGGGGCAGCCTCAGAATCTTCTCTGGCTGCAGATCAGGGAGGATCGTGACGTCTGGCAGAGAAGTTCCCATGAAACAGTGCTTTTGCACTTAAATAAGAGCATTTCAGACGTATAATGGTGCTCTCTGCACATCAGGTAATTTTAGTAGCACCCAAGGGTTTAAATAATGTTCCAAAACCTCATCAACAGCACCCATTGAAGACGGCAGGCATCCTCACAACTGCCCCTGCACACGTGGTTTTGAACTGTGCTCACCTGCTCCCAGTTGCTCTTCTGGTTTTCTCTGCTGAGCACTGGGGCTTGGGAAGAGGAGGGAGGGAGGGAGGGGGAAAGCGATTATCTTGATCTGGCTTTCTGTTAAAGCTTGTTCTTCCCTTGGCTACCAGGAAAATCTTGTAGCTGTTACTGGGCAGCAGCACTGGTGCTGCTGGAGCTCTGGCCAAGGCTAGCACCTGTAACTGTACTCAAGTTGGCTCTTCAAGCCTAATTTTCCATGGGATCAGCTCAACCTTTATGTTAGTCTTATAAAGCAGCCACAGGCCAGGCAAATGAAAGGAAAGGGCATGGACCCAACCATTTTCTAGCCAGGATAATGGCTCAAGCAATGTTTATTTGGACCTGTTTTTTTTTCCCTGCTTTTTATGGTCTTCTCAGCCCCCCTTGGAGCTTGAAGATAACGCTCTTTGCTAATGCAATCACTGACTCATCACAAGTGTCTCTGTTGCTGAATGTGCACAAGGAAATGGCTTGTACAGACAAGCCACAGAGGTTTGCGTTGGCCAAATGTGCACGGGGCTCACGGCTCTAAGCTAGCCAAAGCTGGAGACTATGTGTTTAAAAAAGACTTTAGAAGGAAGAAGATTTGCAATCACTGAAAAATAATGAGCAGATATCCTCTCCTTTGAGACAAGACCCAGGATTTATTCACCCCCTGTAGGTAGATGTTGAGAAAGCAAGCCAGCAATAAAGTCAAGGAGCCATAAATATCCCTATTCAGTGAACTAAGCAAAAAGAGGGTTGCATGGGTGAGGGGTGCTTTAACTGGAAATACACGGATCTCTTCTGTGGCCAGTAATATCTTAAGCATGCTCATTTCTTGCCACAGATGCTCTGCAAAGGAGAAGATGTTAGCGGAGGCTTCTGCGGACCGGGAGGATGAGATTTGCATCTGGGCTGACTGACCGTGGTACAGCTTCTGCAGGGATGCTTACGGCCACAGACAGATCACTCAGGCATTTTTCAATACCTGAACAAAACCCGAGCACACGGATCCCCACAAATCGCTCTTCTGGGTCTCCAGGGAGCTAACGAAGGGGATAGTTTGTAATCTAGCAACGGAGTGTTGTTTGTACCAGCAAAGCAAGGAGGAGCCAAACACTCCTGACTGGAAGAGGAAAAATCCCCGAGCTTTTCAGTTTTCATTTGTAATTCTTTTCTGGGGAGGAAAAATAGGTTTCTGGCACGCTTTGAATGTTCAGTGTGAAATACCCCTTCGCCGCAACAGATTTACCTGAAATCAGTCAATTGCCCTCCCACACAAAAGCTACCAGAGCCCACCTAAAGTGTGGCCATGTCCCATTACTGCTCAGTTGTCATCTATTTGTGCCTTTTAAGAGTCTTTCATTGTGACGGCTTTACATCACAGTGCTTTTTTACAGTTCTCTTTTCCCATGGCTCACAGATGCCATCGCAGCCACACAACCCAAAGGTGACCTTATCGCTCTCCACAACTCCCTGAAAGGAGGGTGTAGCCAGGGGGGGGTCAGTCTCATCTCCCAAGGAACAGGCGATGGGACAAGAGGAAACGGCCTCAAGTTGGGCCAGGGGAGGTTCAGATTGGATATTAGGAAAAACTTTTACACTGAAGGGGTTATTAAGCCTTGGAATGGGCTGCCCAGGGCAGTGGTGGAGTCACCATCCCTGGAGGTATGTAAAAGCCGGGTTGACATAGTGCTTAGAGACATAGTGATGTTTTTTTATCAGAGTTAGGTTGATGGTTGGACTCAATGATCTTAAAGGTCCCTTCCAACCTGGACAATACTATGATTCTATGATTCTATGACACTGCAGTGATTTTGACATGACAACTCCATCACCACCACCACAGGTGCCACCACCATACTCCAGCCAGCTGTAGGTGGTCTGTCAACTGATCCCACAGTTGCTGCCATGACTTAAAGTCCAAGGTCCCCAAAATTACAGGATTCCACAAGGAACTCAGCTTGCAACTGGTTTTTTCTGAGAAATTTTATACATTGTAAAGGAAACGCTTAGAAATACGCATTTAAAAGGTATCAGAAGAGAAGATGCTGACAGACACTGTTGTTTGCGTTGCTGTTTTATAGGATGCTGTGAGATACTGAAGGTCTGTCGCAGTTTCTGAGTGCCCGCAGACAGCAGGACAACATGTGCCAGAGATCATTGTGCAGTGCCTAAGGGTGGAAAACAGCTAGAAATCTTTCCTTTACAAGCCTGGGCTGCAAAAATATGTTCTGTGATTTCTATCCTCTGCATTGCCTACAAATACTGATGAAAGGTATTGGCCCCCACAGCCAGACTCCTCCTCATTCCCAGGACTTCTCTGTAGAGTCATTAATAGAGGCAAGGAACGGGCTATTATTAATAACACACTTCATCAGTTTTCTGCAGTTTCCTTTATTACCTAGCTACCTGTAACTACAGATATGTCTCTTACATTACCTGCAAAAAAAAGTTATTAGGAAAATCATGACGTCAAACTGACAGAAGTGAGGAAGCGTCAAATCTCATCTGATGGGTGGACTTATTCATTAGGATAAAACCTTTCACTTCCAACTACTTCAACCACTGTTTCTCTGCCTCCCCTTCACACACATATATTCATTCTGATTTAAAATAGATCCCCTTTGAATCTCTGTGAGGTCTCACCTGCCTGAGGTGAGCTGATGGGTCCGTGGTTTTCTGCAGCATGGGGAGAGGTCCTCCTCCCCGCTCCCTGCAGCCCAGAGAGACTCAGCTATCCCTCTACGTTCCACATCCTTTTGAAAACGGTTTCTCCACCTGAATTTTTTCACTTTCCAGTTATTCAAATCCCTGACCCTGGAGGGGGGGAGGAAAATAAGATAGGGGAAGGCGGGCAAAGTTGGCCAGATTTCCACGGGGAAGAAAAACTCAACCTGGCTCAGATACCCAGCTGTGGGGAGAGGATCCCAGCTGTGCTGGTGATGATGCAGAGATCAAGCGAGTCTCCCTGTTTTTCTCCTGCAAATGTAGCTGGAAGCCTCCAGGAATGGGCTTGAAAAGCATTTCCACAGTCCAAATGCATCTCGGTATCTGGGCTGGGTTTAGTACCTTGATAAAGTCTTGCAAAGTCACTGACGTGCCCTTGGGAAACACTGTCTTTAGATGTATGGTTAAAGCACACCTGAATTTGCTGTTTGGAGCTTTGTAGAGCATGTGACGCCTTATTGTACAAATTCGAATCTGTCTGCTTTTCCAATAGACCCTTCTCATGGTTACACTCGTGCAAACCTGGAGTAGCTCCTCCAATGTCACTTAAATTACTCTCAGTTTATACAGTGGGATCAAAATCTATTCCACAAGGTTTTGCACTAGATCCAGTTACAAATGATGGAAACGCCGAATGAAAAAAAAATCCATTAAACATGAGGAGAATTTTACAAACAGAGGCCTTTTTAATGGGAAATAAGTGGAGTTCTAGATTATTTATTAGGAATGTTTTTAGATGTAGTCGAAGTTTTACTGCACTGGCAGTAAAGGGATTCCAACACAACATATAAAAGCCCTGTGAACTCAAGAAAAAACTGTAACATATTAACGATAAATTAGACTGTTTAATGTGAGAAAGCTTAATAATGTTGGAATCCTGCCCTGTATACCTTTAAAAAATCACACTGGATGACAAAGCTCTGCCTACCTGCTGTGTGCATGTGGACAAGGGGGAAGGAAGGGAAAACGTGCATGGGAACCACAGGGATACTCGACACGTGGGAATAACAAGGTTATACAGAGGTGAAGCCTAATTCAAGGAGGAGAGATCGATGGAAAGCTTTAAAAATCAGGGTTATTTTTCATGACCCACCACAGACCTGCGGACAGCATTACACTGCCCAAATGACACAGAAATCACATTCCCACCTTAAAAGCCAATGACTAAAAATCTTTATTTATTCCTCCCACCACCACGTGGCTCCACCTTTTCAGCCCCTTCTCATTCTCTAACAATAACCAACTTTTCCTTGCCAGTGTTGACGTCTAAATGCTCCCATGCTGCTTTCCCCCTGCAAAGATATTAAACCTAATATTGCAGAAATAAAGCCAGACAGGACCGTGGCTCTCTCCCTGGTTCGGTGCAGACAGCCCTTCAGCCATCAACGAAGAAAAGCGAGATGGCAGAAAAGGAGCCAAGTGTCTGCTGTCCCCAAGCTGTGTCAAAATCAAAGCTGATAAGAATTATGGTCAGTGCATGCTCTACATGAGATGTTAAAAATGTGCAGTTTCGGAAAGTTTAAGATTTACAAGTTTTCACAAAATAAAGCCAGAAATATCCAAAGACTTGTCATGAATCCAGGGAAAATTAAAAAAAATAAATAAATAAAATAAAAAAATCATGTTTAAATGCCTTTGAACACAGACAGAAGGATCCCTTAAAGCTTTCTTATTTTTTTCTTTAAGTATAATGAGTTTGGAGAGGAAATATTTTGTTTTCCTGCTAAGTTCCAGGAATCCCATTTTAATGACATTTTTCCATTCAGCCAAATATACGTCGTTGATAGTATGGCCCCTGTAATCTGCTCAAGCCATCTAGCTATCTGACATGATGGATGGGAAGCAGGAATATTGTATTTACTTTCCCATTGAAGGGTAAGGACCAAATCTTGCTCCCATCCACCGCACCCCAAATCCAGTCTACCCCCTTGTTATTTCCCTCTTGCTGGACTTGGGAGTGGAATTTGGCCCTTAGGGTTAACTCATGCCAGAGGCAAATCATTTGCTTTGCTAATAAACCAACGAGCTTCCCTTCTCCACAGCTACACAAACAGCAATGACTTCATTACACTTTCAGATAGCTGCTTTTTTCCAGAGAAAGAAAATATAATTAAGCGTTGTGATTGCAATCGTGCCCCGGAATAGCTCAGTGCTTTTCATAAAATTACCTGTATCTGAAACACTTTAAATCAGATTATTCCATTACTGGGTGCTGTGTAGATAAGAGGCCTCTGCCTCAGATCAGGGTTAAATCAGAAAGTTTCCTAACAAAGGCTACTTTATATCTGAAAGCCATATGTATACATATATATACATATGTGTGTATATATATATGGCTTCTGAGAGATATATATAAAACATATATATATATAAAAGACTGCTTTTGGGTATCATTCATCAAAACAATTTTGGCCGAAAGATTTTTTTCTGGAAACTTACATTTTTCTGTTCTTTCACCTTTGCTATATATATTACTTTTCCACCCAAAGAAAAGTATACATGCAAACAAAAAAAAAAAAAAGTGGAGCAGTTTCAAATCTCTTGATGCAATATATCTTTATTTTGTTGGGCAAGATATATCCCAGTATACTCAGCTAAATCCAAGGTAGAGCTGTTCTCAAATACGTTATTAAGACGTAGCATTTGGCAGTAAAAATCACTTTTAGATCCACAAGACAGTCTTTCTGAATTTCACTGAAGTCTAAGATTGCTTACCACGCATGGTATTAAAATCCGAATAATATTTATAGCTAACTATTACTGAGAGCTCCATGCTCCAAATCCCTTTTGGGAAGCATCTTAGTTTAAGTGTCTCATCGTTATGAATTCCTGAGCCATCGAAAACCTTCACACTGCCCTTGCCAGAGCCGACTGCTTTTCTGTGCTCTCTGAAATAAATCCGTCTTTCGTCAAGCCAGTTTTCAGAGGACGGGTCATATTCTTTAATGAGATAATTGTTACCTTAGAGAAGGCAGTTCCTTCTACACGGAAAAAATTTAGGTGCTGATTTTAACATCTTGTTTAGGTGAGAAACTCCGAAATGAGACACGTTTCAAAAGTCCTGAAACTTTCCTAATTTAATGATACTTGTTCAGAGAAAGATTAATTTTTCTTTTTGAAAATAAATTTTCAGAACACCTTTTTTCTTTTAAAACATATAAAAACATTTTAAGTCTTAAAAAATCAAAAGCAAAATGAAATGTTCTGAATCCTTTTCCACATAACACCTAAGCAATCCCCAATTTGTCTTGTTTCAATTTAGAATAGAAATGTTTCTGACATCTCAGGCTGAATTTCCCATAAGACACAAAAGCCAGATCCTAACTCATTCACAGACTTCGATCGAACAGTCTATGGCTTCTAATGAATGAAATCTGGCTTTTGGCACTGATTCACCACCAATACTCGAGTGACACAGTGTAATACTAGAAGTTACTTCCTTAACCTATTTTTTTCCTCCGCTAGCACTAGGTATTTTCCTCAAAGAAAACCTCTTTTAATGGAATGCACGTTTGTCTAATCTCATCTGTGTTTAAACGAGCAAAATGCATCTCATTTTCTTACTGACTGAAGACTGGTTTTCTGTGACTTGATCTGTTTTTTGGTAGAGCAATTAAAAAACCACCATAGATTCTTCATGAAAAAAACCTGTGGTTTGACTGCTTACCATGATTGTAGGGTGGGATCCATCCATTCAGACTGCTTAAAAAAAAAGATGCCCAGAAATGGGCTCACTATTTTGCCAGACTTTGCTGCTCTGGAGGGATCCTTGCCCAACACAACCCTGTGCCAACAGCACCCGGGTCCCTTCCCACAGCAAAGCTCCCCGGGGCACAGCTGGATGGGGATCTCTGGGAGCCCAGATGTACTCCACAGCTGGAGAGGAGGCTCTGGGAACCCAGATGTGCTCCGTGGCTCTGAACATGGCCTCTGTGTGGCAGTTGACCTCTAAGTACCTCCTTGTCTCAGAGGGCTGAAGGCTTGGGTTGTCATCTGAAGATGATACGCCAACCAACAAGAAGTGTTCAAGTTATGGAAGCCTTCCCTTGCTCTGGGCATTTAGCAGCGCTCAAGGCGTTGATTGTTATTTCTGGCAGTAGGGGAAAAAAACTCTAGTGCTGTTTTGAGTTACATTTTTTTGCTGCGATTTGCCCATTTGCAAAAAACAAGCCAAACTCCTTTGGCTGAACAAGGCAGGATGGAGTCTCTCCGCTCCAAGCAGCCCTGTGCATAGGTGGCCCTGCCTTTTTGGCTCTTCTCCAGGCCACGGCCCGAAGCTTAGGTATCAAGATATATCTTTACTTTGTTCACTCTCAACTTCTTTCATTCATTCGGTTCTCATGTATGTTGTACCCACACAATGAAAAGAGCCAGGAGTTCCTTGAAGGACAGGGAACTATTGGAAAGAGTCTGGTGGAGGCTAGGAAGATGATCAAGGGACTGGAGCACCTCTCTGATGAGGAAAGGCTGAGGGACCTGGGTCTGTTTAGCCTTGAGAAGAGAAGACTGAGAGGGGACCTCACCAATGCTTATAAATATCTAAAGGGTGGGTGTCAAGAGGATGGGGCCAGGCTCTTCTTAGTGGTGTCCAGTGACAGGACAAGAGGAAATGGGCACAAACTGGAACACAGGAAATTCCATCTCAACATGAGGAAAAACTTCTTTCCTTTGAGGGTGGCAGAGCCCTGGAAGAGGCTGCCCAGAGAGGTGGTGGAGTCTCCGTCTTTGGAGACATTCAAACCCTGCCTGGACACGTTCCTGTGCGACCTGCTCTGGGTGACCCTGCTCTGGCAGGGGGTTGGACTAGATGATCTCCAGAGGTCCCTTCCAACCCCATACCATTCTGTGATTCTGTGATCTAACTGGCTTGGTGTGAGCAACACACTTCAAGCAGCTCGGCGATACCGGGCAGACACACAAAATAATTTCTTTCCCCCTGATATTTACAGCATTTGCCCGTACAAGAAAGGTGGCAATCACTGGTATAGATGCAGGAATCCTGTCTCCAGAGCAGGACCATATGTTTCCTCAATACAGCTTCTGTTGCTTGATGTACCCTGCTCACGGGGCTGCTGGTGAAGTCACCAGGATGTGTAAGTTACGCTGATGGTGATACTGGTGTTCAGGTGGCATCGTGAAGCCAAACCTGGGCAGCAAATACGCCTCCACTTGATAAGGACTGCCCACAGAGCTCAGCCCATGGATCGGGGTGATGCCTTCACTCCACTTGTGTGTGGATTCAAGTCCTCCCTGCTGATTGCTCATCTGGTAGCATCGTACTGCACAAGCTGGCCTCCATCCAGCAAAGTACTTAACCACATGCCTAGCTTTAAGCAGACAAGTGACTATTGCTTGCATTACAATTTCAGGCTAAGCACATGCCTTAGTGTTTTGCTGAATTAAAGTCACGGGCAATACTTAGGAGACTCATATTTGCTCTCTGCTTTACCCACTGTCACCCCAGCCCCGGGTGCTGGCACATGTTCATCTTTTCTGGAGGCCTGAAGCTTACAGAAAGACCATGAAAGGGCTGTATTTGCCCAGTGGACTCATGAAGGATGGGGTTATTTATTCCCTGGAAATGATCTCTCAGAGGTGCAAACAGAAAGGTCAGGTATGGTTATGAATTTTTCAAGCGAGGTCTATTGCCCTTGCAATAGTTTATGTCTCCTGATTGGCCCCACTCTCAAGATGAGCAGCGTTTTCCAGGTTGGAATAATAAAACGATTCTTTGTAAAGAAATTCCTCTGCTTAATGACCTGCTTGCAGCTTCCACACCTACAGCAATAGGCATGTCCTGCTATCATCAACAGAAGGATCCTGGTGACCTTCTTTTTATGGTGGGGCTGAGAGAGCGGGACAGAATTGTAATTGCAATTCCATGTTCCTGACAGCTTCCAGATTTCACATTGCAAAATATTTTTTTTAGCCATAATTCGTTTTATCTTCACGTCATCCTTGGGAAAGCAGAGCTCTGTTTGGCTCTGTGCTTGGGTTAGTATCACTCTTCTCCGAGCAGACCCACCCACACAAAGTCCGCTGCAAATTGCACCCTCATGAGCAGGGCTTGGCTGAGAGAAACTAAATAGCAAAGTCTTCTGGACACCAGGAAGGGCCTGATGCAAGGCAGTAACAAAATTTGACTCTCCATCTACCTCCAGGCATACTCCGCTCCCACCAAGAGGCATTTCAAGACTCTCCCTGGGGATATGAGAGCAATTGAACACCCATTCGCTTCCTGGGAGCGTTTCCCAACAAAGACTGGCCAAGGTAAGGGAGCCCACCAGCCACGCTCCTTCCCTAGAAGGGCAGTGGAAAGGATCACGTCTTGACCGCGGCTGACTGAGAGCCAAGTCCCAAATGAAGCCGGCTAAGAGATGGAAACTGTTAGACCTACACAGCATGAGCTCTCACAGACCAAGTCCAGCTGCTGTAGCCCCCTTAGCATGTCACTATCAGCAGTGTAAATATCACCGGCCTCCTGAGCATTAGGGTTTTGCCTTCCTGCCTTTTCCCCAGCAGCCCAATAGCTCTGTTCTCAAGCTGCCTGGTGGACTCTCCATCACCTCTGTCTGCCCTGTAAATCCTCTTCTACCTGGAAAGGGTGAAGAGTCTTCTACAAAGGACATTTGGTGCTTGGGCCCTTCCTTTGCTGAGGAAGGCAGGAAAGCCAAAAGAGAAAATAATTGCACTCAGCTACCTCCCGATATGAAAGCATTCGCCAGACCATCAACTCCTTTCTCTCCAGCATCTAATATCCTTGACACAGACATCTCTTTCAGTGATGCTTCTTGGACTGCACCAAAATTCCAGCCTTTCACACGCCAAGCATTAGGAAAACTGGATTTATTTTAGGAGCCGTCATTCATCAGGTGGCTTCCTTAAAGGAAAGACTCTTTCTCCATAGACCAGCTTCCCAAGTATTTGTCCATATAGAGGGATGTTATGCGTACAGAGTGCACTATAAGGAAATCAGGACTATTTTCAGATGTGCCTAAACTGATTACAGCCCTAAGCGTGTAGCAGCTCTGCTGCCTCGAGGTTTGAGTGTGATACCTGCAGGGTTACTTGGGACCAGCAAGAAGAGGGGCTTGATGTTAGGGCAGGCACCACACACAGTCTTAAAGCCCAGGAGGCACAAACCTATCCTGGACTTTGTAGAAAAAACCCCAAATCCATTTCCACACTCCAGGTGCCACTGGAATGTAAATATACAGTAACCATCATACAGTGAAATGCGGGTCATGGAGATGTGAATGGGATCTCCTGAGAAAATCCCAGCTTCCCAAGGAAAGAAAAAGAGATTTGTCTAATCCATATGACCCCTTGGAATGAAAGCAGCTCTGCCTTAACTCAGGAAATGTCATTCTGGTTCGATTCCAGGACAATATGAGCAAAAGCATTATGGAGCTGCCTCTACATATCTATGCAGTGCAATGTGTGAGACAAGACATATAGAGATAGAGATAGAGATAGAGATAGAGATAGAGATAGAGATAGAGATAGAGATAGAGATAGAGATGATAGAGATAGAGAGCTGATGTATATGGGCATCTCTGCATGTCTGCTGCTACATATGTCTGTCTGTATGTAAATGGATGGAGAGATTTCACAGCAGGTCTGTCTGGAATAAATCTTTCTCTTCCAGGAACCGTTTGGATCTTATCCACTGTGTAAATGAAGACAAAAGCGATTTCTTCTCAGCATTCAGATAGAAGAGGTGTTCAGTCCTTAGGGGGAAAAACATCCCATGACTTTTAATAGAATTCAAAGGGTGACTTAGAGATGACAGTGGGCACGCAAAAATGAATGATATCGTCCCAGGCCAGGGTTGAGGAACAACGTCCGGGAGCCAGTGAGGATGCACACACAGCCTTGCAGGGCTGTTGTACCTCTCCTGGAGATGGAGAGGTCTCCAGAGCATCCACACCAGTGCCAGAGATGGCTGTGAAAAGTGTGATTTAAGTCCTGATGCTCGTTCCATTTGTTTACCATCAGCACAAAAATTAAATGAGGTGCAGCAGCAAGGCATCATAAAAAATACCAGTGCCGAGTCTTAATTTTCCTTCCAAGCAGGCATCTGGATTAGCGTGTGTCTCTGCAAAGCCATGCTGCTCGTGCGTGGGGACTGGGTAATCCCAGTACAACTGGCCACTGACCAGGAATGGTGAGGGAGTGAGTAGAAAACATCTGCTCCCCTGTCGTATCCTGCGCTATCTGCATTCCATCTGGCTTGGCTGGACATAACTTTTACTGTAAATGTCTTGTGAATTGGCCCCTTCGGGAGTCAGCTTGGTTTTAAAAGTATATGACAACTGATGGAGGGAAAATGGATTAATAAATCTGTTGTGGTGATTGCATTCCGTATTACTAGCACTTCTTGAACCCTTTGGAGGGAAAACATTTCTTTGCTGAGTTACCTTACTGAATGAAATCATTTCATCTGTTTGGGGATTTAAGATTTATTTATCTCAAATAATGTAAAAGGTCGTTCTTCATTGGGCCTATAAACTGGATCATTCTTTTGGCAGCAGCTGCTGCCGAGCTATTAATGTCACTGGTAACATGAGAAAAGAAAGAAATAGAAATGTCCTCAAAAAAAGATAGGAGAACTATGGACGTGGATGTAAATTAATGTGTGTGAGGATGTAATCTTATCTCCTGCAATGCAGGATTTATACTCCAGTGTTCTCAGTGACCAGGGGTAACAAATCTGACCTGAACCAGGCAGTTCTGCTGCCCAAGCCTCAGATGATGCCTGGTGCCACCACGCCAGCCTGAGCAGCACCTCGTTTTTTCTCTTTGGAATTAAGACCAAAAATACAGGGAGGCTCTAATAAGTACTTTTTTTCTAGATAGGTAAAAAGATAAAATAAAAGAGAATGCTAAATCCATCCTAAATATCATATTTAATCCAAACCAGCAATGCCTCATTTGACAAATTTCAAAACAAAACATTTTAAAGTAGAAGTTAAACCTTTTGGGGAAAGTGAACAAGGAATGTTGCACATTTTCAAATTTTCAAAATTTTCCATGCCATTTTTTAATTGGAAACTTTCCCTCATCTGAAGAAAACTCCTGAAATAATTTTGTTCCCTCAGTAATCTTAAATTTTATTGAATTTATTAGGCTCACCACCCATGAGACTCCAGCATCCATTCAGTCGTTTCTTCATCTGTCTCGCGAGTGTCACTGTCTCTCGCACACGCTTCACGGTGCAATTCAAGAGAGCTCCTTCAGTGGCTGACAAGAGGTGATTATCTCTGCTCTTCAGAAGTCACACTTCCTCGGCTCCCTATCTCGCCAGCTGGGCTAGAAGCCAGGCTGGCTCTCTGGCCAGCCCCTTGGGGCATCAACCCCCTGGTGCAAGGAACAGCCCCAGCTGCCCACGCTCTCACACATAAGAAGTTTTTTTCTGAATCAACTTTGCTTCTCTCCGCGTTATCAGGAAAGGGGAATGTTAGTGATTATGTCTGGCGAAAACTAGTGCTGGGGGAATAGCCAGGAGTCGGCAGCCTGGCTTTGCTGCAGATAAGCGCGAGGAGTTGTACTGATTCACCAGTGTTTACCCAAGTTATTCCAACTTCTACAGTGAGCAAAAAGGAGCTGCAAATCTCTTGAGCCCCCGACTTCCTCCAGAGGTTTGTGGTTGGTCTGGAAATGCCGCAAGAGAAACCCAGTCTTGGCTAAAACCAAAATTCCGTATAAAAATATTCTTCATTTTGCTACAAAACTCAGACTCCGCAGTTTCGTAGGAGCAGGGATGCTGGTTGGAGGACCCCGGCGTGCTAACATTGGCCTTGTTTGTATGAATAAGGAAAACAGCAATAGATACTGAGAAGATGCAGAAGAGGGAAGGCAGAAAACTTTGAAAACTGAGCATTTTGAACCTTAGCTGACTTATAGGAGAAAATTCAGAAGGGAAGAACCTCAGGCTTGCCAAATTGCCTGAGACATCTGGGCCAATATCGTGACTCCAGTTATATTCAAAACCAGGTGCTCCTAAGGAACAGAGAAACTGCCCGCTGGGGAAGTTGCTTACTAATTTACTTTATTAGCAGTTGTCTTCCAATATGTTTTATAACTTTCCCCAAACTCTTGTTTTTGAAACTGCATTAATATCATTGTGAATATTCCCATGGCTTTGAGGAATGTCCCATTTCACTCTGAACCTCTCTCATCTCCAGGCACCAAAAGCCTCGTATTTATTGGAACGTGTGGAGAAGCCGTTCCTCTAGTTACATTCATAAGATATGACTCAACTGCACGGAGTAGCTGTGCACATCCAGGGTGTTCCTGCGTTAGGAGACTCAGCAGCAGAAGCTCTGTGATGATCTGGTTTCTATACAGCCCTGATAGTCCTGTCTACTTCCATAATGTCTCTAGTTTTTTTATCACCACTGTAAAGCAAGTCCCAGTATCTTCTTCCCCAACATATTTTCCTGGGCTGTAATCTCTCTTCCTGCTGCTAATCACACTTCTGATTCCAGGGCTTCCTGTTGGGATAGGGTCCCCGCTGGATACAAGCAGCAGCTTTACGCTCTTGACTGGATTATTCTCCTATCAACGGCGCTGAAAGGAGCAATCCAACGGGCTGTGCAAGTCCAGCAGCCCTTTCTTGGCACTGCATTGGTACTATCTGCCTGACAGCTTCCCTTTCGCCATAAGAAATAATACACTTTGGCCCTAAAGCTTTCCTGCTGGAGCTATGGGAGAGTGGAGTGTGAAGCCAGCATAGCAAAACCCTCAGCACAGATAAAATTATAAACTAAAATTGTGCTTTCCCCTTTGGTAGCCTTGCTCCATTCATAAATGACTTGAAGGGCTTGGAGGAGACCTTAGAGATTACTACTTTTTTTGTAGCAAAGGTAACTCGTTTTAAGGCCAGCTCTGTGTCCCCCCAGCAGCTTGGGTCAGGAATATGGTTTTTCCCCCTGTGGATGAGACATGCAACCATCGATGTGAGTGAGATTAGATCAAAGTAAAGATGCCTTACTTTATCATAGAACCATAGAATTGCCCAGGTTGGAAGGGACCTTTCAGATCATCGAGTCCAACCATCAACCCAACACTGACAAAAACCGTCCCTAAACCGTATCTCCAGCCCAGCGTATTCCCCCCCACATCTGACTACTGGGACGAATGTCCCAGCAAGAAGGTGCACTTCAACAAGGAAAAGCATGTCCAGCAGTTGTGCGAGATGTGCACCGCTTCCATGTTCCCTTAAAGCAACCCAGTTGTGTGTAGACAAATCCTGTGCTAATAAAGGCTTGTTTCCGTCTTTGGGAAGGGAATGATGGGCAGAGGGACTGCTTGCATGATGCTTGCTCTTTAAACTAGATTTTGACTTCAGACAAAGATGAATGTGAGTTTCTTTCTCCCCTGAATCCTCCCTCTTCTGTATTTCTTTCTTTTTTATTTTACTGCTTTAGGGCATTTTATTTTTGAAAACTGAAATAAAAACCTGAAACTTTTTATTTAAAACACTTTTTAAAAAGCACATTTGTTTTTTCTTTCCCTTTTCATGAGTCTTCTTGAAAATCAGAAGAGGGGAAGAAGACTGCAAAATTTTTTTACAAAACTAACTGATATTTTTATGAAACATACTTTTTTCCCTCCAGATCCCACAGAATATTTCAAAGAGTACAGGCAGAGCAGAGATGGGGGAGCTCTGAAATCTTTTCTAATCATTCAGGAAAGGAATGAGCAGGTCCCAGATCGCATCCCTGCACGAGTTATCCCTGACCTGAACACTCACCCATCAAACACAGGGAGCACAGGGATGGGGAGCGCAGACCCTGCCAAACCTGAGTGGTCTCGCTTGCAAATCACCGCAAAACTTAACCCTGGCCTTCTGGGGTCACCTACCAGAAATACAGGAACAAGGAAAATAAAATCATTTGAAGGGGAAGAAGGAATAGACTTAAATCCAAACAGAGTTTTGCAGTAAGGAAGTCAACGGAGTCAAGGTGCCGGAGGAGAGAAGGGGGTGGCAGAAAATGTGTGTCACCCAGCCATTGTGTCTGGCTCTGCCGGCTGGAGGGGAAAGGCTGCCCTTGGGCACCGTGGGGACCGCGACTGCTTTAAAGTCCCGGTTAAAGGTAACCGTGTCACCACCTGCTTGATTTCCCTGGGGTGTAAAATGATACGCAACCACCGCAGATTATTTCCATCTGCTGGGGCTGTGGGGAGCGGGAGGCCTTTATGTTCTATTTACAAGCCTGTGAACTGGGGGGGAACCAAGAGGCCAGAGAAGTTCCCCATGAATGGAGACGTTGCGTTGAGTTACAGCTTGTTCCCAGACAGCTCCGTGTCCATTCTCACAAAGACTGAAGTGTTGTGTCTTTTTTTTTTTTTTGCCCAGAAAGCTTTTCCTATCAGAAAATGTGGTTTCAAGTGAAAGCAATATTTGTGGGGAGGCAAGAGGGACCTGGCCATCATGACAGATGTTTTTCAATATTCCAGGGAGGTGAAATGAAGCAAAAAGAAAACTTGCCTCTACTTAAGCTTTGGAGCAAAATAAAGTTATTTTGTTTCAAAACATTCATTCGAGATGGAAAAAGCTGCTCTCATCAACTTTGCTGTTGTTTTTTTAATCTTTGTGGAGAATGCCTCAAAAAATGCTGTTTGCATACTCCTAATTTAATTCTCCTGAAATTCTTTGCCTTTAAAATGGTTTAGCAATTTGGTCTTCTGGTTTTGTTCAAACAGGAAGCAAATTGTAAAGCAATTACATTTCCTGCAGCAGAGCCAGTCTTCCTCTCGGCCACTGCCGGCAGGAGGACGTGGAGGTGGGTGGCCCAGACCAAGCCAGTGGCTCAAAGAAGACCATCCAGGTCAAGCTCTGCTGAGCATCTCCTCTGCCCTGGTCTCCATTCTTAGCCCTCAGACAGACAAGCTAAGAAATTTATTCTTAGATTCTTAATTTATTCTTAGTTTCATTTAGAGGGTTCAAGACAGCCCACTTCCAAAGTCCTCATGGCCCGTAGCTCTGCCTCTTTTCCACAATAGGAACCAAACTCAACTTCAAGTCCATATCCAGTCCCGAGCTTCATTTCAGAGCTGTTTGGAATTGGAAGTTTGGGTTAGACCCTGAATCTAATTTGTAACGTCCGCCTGCTTCATCAGAAATGCCTGCACGTCCCTGCAGCCCCGAGGCAGTCCACTCCCTTCTGGTGCCAACTCGGAAATCAAACTCAGACCCAGCCCCTGTCAGGGCTTCGTGGATGATGAATGGGCTCGCTATGTGAAACGTGAAAAAGAGAAGGATCTGGGCTCATGGAGACTGACAGGCAGAGCGGAGCGAGCACCCGGAGGATGTGGGAAGGGCCCTTGGTAACAGGAAGAGCTCTGTCACCTTCATGGCCAGATGGAGAAAGAAAAACTGCTGGAGCAGGTGATGGAGAGGGGAGCAGCTAGTGGCCACCATGGGGAAGCTGGGGCTTCTTTGCAAGGGAGCCCAGCCCCTCTTCGGTGGGACAAGGACCCATTCCCCATGAGAGAGCCGCACCTGGGAGCAGAGGTGGAGCTCACCCAGCTGAGAGGGATTCACCCACAGGCACAAAGTAACTCCCACCTTTGCTTCTGCCCTTTTCCAAACATGTGATGAAGCCTCAGAGCTCATCACAGAGCTTAGCAGAGCAGGACCCCGGTCTTTTTCTGGGCTCTGTGGACTGGTGACATTAATGCCTGGCTATGCTGCCAGCTGTGATGCTGATGACAAGCGCCACCAGTGGCACTGGTGACACCCTGCCTTTTGCTAGCTATGCACCGGTCTGGATGGCCTGTGTCCCTTACAAATCCCCCTGCTTGGGAAACTCTGCCCTTGGGCTATGCACAGCCCATCCATCTGCATCCACACCTCCATCTGCATCTCCATTGCTTACCTGCCTCGGGGAGGAGTGTTGCTGCCTCTGGCCCTTCAATACAAAGACTTGGAAAGATGGAGCGAAGGAAAGGAGGAGAAAGCAGCTTCTGGAAAGGTATTTGTTTTGCTGGCTGGTTGGCTTGAGTGGTTTGGACGTCTGTCCTGTGCTGCAGGAGCATCTGTGGAGGCAGATGCGAGGATGCGGTGCTCTGAGGTCTTGCTTTGTGTGGTTGGTCAGGGGGGAACCACTCTCCTCCAAATCTGTGTTACCGCTGGGAGAAAAACCCAAACCATTTGTGTCTCCCAGCTTCCATGGCCCATCACCACCTGGATTATCCAGATGAGGTGTATCCTTAAACAGAGAATCCTTAAAATTGGTCTGCACCCTGTTGTATCTCCTTCTCTTACCACAAACCCTTTAAGCACCAGTGGGAAAGCCATTCCAGGAGCAGTTCCCAGCACGTTATTTTGCTGTGGCTCCAAGGGGTATCAGCCAAACACCAGAAACTGTAGCTTGTTTTCACCTGCTCCTTCTGCAAGTGGAATAAAAGGAGAAAAGGATTGCTCTGACAGAAGCAGGCAACGAAAACGGACGCGGAGCTGGAAGCGCTAACTCCTCTGTCAAGTTAATTGTCAGCCTCTCGCAGCTCAGTGCAGCCCGGTTTTGAAAGCTTTTATAGAAATCCAATTAGGTGTTGGCTGTGGAATTTTTATTGATAAATAACTTACCAGAGCAATGCAAACTGGGGAGAAGGGAAGGTGATGGAGGGGGGGTTATTCCTACAGAAAAGGCGGGGGGGGGGGGGGGGGGGGAGGCGGAGGGGAGGGGAAGCTTAAAGTCATGATTGATTTTTAGGCTTTCAGAACTACTCCCAGGTGAATTGCACTAGTAAACCCTGCCCTGGCAACAAGCCATGAGGAATAAAAGCAGACCCCAGAAAAAGAGAGATGCACAGATGCAAGCTTTACGCAGCGCTTTCAGAGGGAACCTGCTGGCTTGTGCAGTCGGTTATTCATTTAACGGGTCCCTGGATACAGGATTTCTTTCTGGAGCGCAGCAGAGCCTGGCATGTCTCAGCTGAGAGCCCTATGCCCCGTCCCTCAGTTTGTACACTCTTAAACGTCTTCCAAACAACAAAGCTGAAATCTGAACCTCATTTTAATTCTGAATTTTGCAGTTTAGTTTTGGTGAAGATGCTAAGGTCAGCTGTGGATGCTCTGGGAACACGGGGATCATACTCTCCTCTCCGGGCCAGCGACGGAAATCCCTGTGTGGGGAAGGAAAGAAATTATATTGGAAAGGCGAAGACAAGGGTTTCAACATAAAAAGTATTCAGGCTGCCTAAGAGGAGGAAAAGAAAGACATCAAATGAAATTAGCAACCAGAAGGAAAAAGCAAGTTTAACCCTCATAATTTTACTGGTAAAATTACATACTATATTGAACTATATTAAAATATTAAACTATTATTAAAATTACAGTCTATATTAGACTGTAATTACAGACTATGACTTTATAGTAAATCAAAGCTCACAGAAGATGCGTGGCCATTCTTTTCCTTTTCCTTTTCAAAAACTGGCATTTTTGAAAGTGAAACCTTTGGCCAAGACGAATCATCAGGAATGTTTATGTCTAGAAAAACTGCATCGGACCGTCTTTCCCTTTCATCTTTGCTTTGCAGTATTTCTTTTCTTCTGCTTGTTTATTTTTTTGCTTTTGCTCCATTTCAGAATGGAGGGAAAAAAAAAAAAAGAAAAAAAAAAAGGTGAATTATGTATAACCTGGAAAATCTGGCTTCTGCACACCTGTGCCATAAGAGAAGGTGCAGAGTGGCTGAAGGCTGTGGCCACTTTGAGTCCATTTCACAGGCAGTTTGTTGGGTAAAAACCCCTGTACACAGTTCCCTGAGAATATTTATTTCTATTCCTTATTGCTTCAGCCCTAGGAGACATCATTCAGACAAAAGATAGGGTGTTTTTTTACGTGAAGGAGTAGACCTTGCTGAGATCAATTTGCATGAAAGACTTAGCAGATTGGATGATCGCTGGGAATTGATCCAGATTTGGGGAGTCTGCAGATGAATGCTGGAAAACTTTCAAACACATCTAGACTTTTTTAGCCACTTCCCCTTCTGGTCTGACTGGTGGGAGCTGAAGAATGACCTCCTTTGCAGTATTTCTGCATTTCTTCTTTCATATATGGCATACAGACAGAAACTAAGTAGTGCATGAAAATTAAAAGTAAAAAAAAAAAAATAACAAAGTTGTCTCAGGTTCAAGGTCTGGCTTTAGTCTGAACCAGAACTGGGTCATGCCCTGGGCTATTCGCATCCAAGATTTAGCCTTGAATTCATTTGGCGTGCGGGCAAAGGTCTGGGCTGGTTCTGAGCACTGCATTTGCATTTAGTCTAATGACATTCTCCCAGCCTCACTGGCCTCGTTAATTCTGAATGTGACATTGTGTCACCCGTTAACTGACATAAAACAGGGAAACCCTTTTCAATGGGCAGTAATCACAGAGAAAAGAGGGCTTGGATTTCGTGTGCTGATAGGAAAATGCAGGTCTCGGTATCTGAACCCCTCTCAAGTCACTCGCAAGTGCCTTTTTCTTCTCTTTCACCCCTCAAAGTGGTGTGTAGTGAGAAGGCTGGAGCCCCTCTGCTGTGAGGACAGGCTGAGAGAGTTGGGGGGGTTCAGCCTGGAGAAGAGAAGGCTCCGGGGAGACCTTAGAGCCCCTTCCAGTCCCTAAAGGGGCTCCAGGAGAGATGGGGAGGGACTCTGGATCAGGGAGGGGAGCCATAGGAGGAGGGGTAAGAGTTTTAAACTGAAAGAGGGGTGACTGAGATGAGATATTAGCAAGAAATTCTTTGCTGTGAGGGTGGTGAGAGCCTGGCCCAGGTTGCCCAGAGAAGCTGTGGCTGCCCCATCCCTGAAGGGGTTCAAGCCCAGGCTGGACGGGGCTTTGACAACCTGGTGTGGTGGGAGGTGTCCCTGCCCAGGGCAGGGGGTGGCACTGGGGGGGCTTTAAGGTCCCTTCCAACTCTAACTATTCTATGATTCTATGAAGAAGGGGATACTGAGGACTAACCAAGCAGGATATATTCTGTCTCCTCTCACTGCTATTTACCCTTTTCCACCTCCTTCTTTTATCAGAAGAAAAAAATTGTTGAGATGGATTTTACCCATCAAAATGAGCAGGGAAAAGAAAAAAGCAAAAATTTTAAAAACTGGTTTTGTGCATAAAAGGCACCCACAGAATTTTCGTGCCTTGCTTAAGTGGGTCTCTTCTGCTTAAAATATTCATATGGGCTTTAACATTCTCACATTAAGACATTTATACTCCTATCCTTTTGTGAGGTACTCCCTGACTGGGGGTACCATTCACATGGTTATCCCTCTGTTGGGGTGCTTTGGGTTGCAGAGCCGGTGGAGCACCTCCGTGATGGGAGGCTCAGGGCTTTATTGCTCTCCCCTCCCTGAGTGCAGATGTGTTTAGACTTCTGTTTAGAATTCTTATTCTGAGACAATAAGCATCCTCCTTCCCAGGGAGGAGCTGCGTTTCTGAGCACAGGGGAAAGCAGAGAACCTAACACAGCTCATACATCATCTCTGGTCCTGGAGGCAAGTTGAAGGCATTTGTATGAGGGTATTGGTTCCTCAGGTTTGTAATGATTCCTGACAGCCCAGCAGTGAAATATTTTCCAGAGTGGGAGTACAGATGTGGGGTGATGTGGATCTTATTTCTCACACAGCCCCAATCATGTAAATATGTGGATTGAAATACACCAGGTGATGAAGAGCAGATTTACCCAAATAGGAGGCTTCCAAGAGGTTTGCCAATAAGGAAAGCAAGTCTAATAAAAGTGATAGACATAACAGAACAAAGCTGGCTACACATCAGCCACAGGCAAAGTGACCCTTCACTCTCCCTCTGTAAAGTATCTTGTGGTCTTTCTGGATGAACCATCTCTGCTGAGGAGCATAAAACCCCTCAGACCCATGTGAAGGTATTGGGGCTGTTCCAGTTCACAGCAGTTGAGGACCTGGCTGTTATCATCCTCACAAGTAAAGGACCTTCTGTGAATGAGCAGCCCTGAAGACACACTCTGCCCTAGCGTGAGCAGTTACACATGCCTGATGTCCAAATTAGAGAGGGATATTAAAACGACTTGAGCCTCAGAAACAATCATTTGAGGAAAGGAAGGAGGTTGGTGGTGAAGGACACATTCATCAAAGGAGGAACCAAAGCCCTCCAGTCATTCAGCCTTGACGAACAGTATATGGTAAGATCAGGAAGATCTGAGAGTGCAGATGAAAAGGAGCTGGAAAGAGACTGACTTTTTGGTAGGTGAGTTAGGAAACCTAGGGGAGGAATGAAATAATTGATTTGGACTGAGCTGAACTTTAATGGAATAGTAAAAAAAAAAGAGGACGAAAAATGGATTATCAACACAGAACCATTTGTTTTGTCTCAAATTATCTTACTGATTCAATTAACTTTTAGACTTTCCTTTAAAAGGAAAAATCAAAGCATTTTAAGTTTAAAAAGGCAGACTGAAATGCTGAAGCACTTTCGAAGCTTGCTTGTTGTTTTTTTTTTTCAGCTGAAACTGCTGACTGGATCCAGCCGAGCATGTGCCTCATTTCAACCCCCCTGTGCTTTGGTAGGGTTCATTCAGAAAAGAAACGACAACTGTCACCCTGCAGCACCGAGGGACAGATGTGGAGTGGCTGTTGCCAACACATAGTGACCCCAGAGGAGAAGAAATCACAGGCAGCGACTGGGGGGTGACACAGAGGAGCCCTGGCTGTTAGACATCACATCCCAGCCCACTTGGCAGCATCTCTGCGACAGCAGGTTTGTAAGTACGTGTTACATGCTATAACTCTCTCTCTCCAGCTCCTTCTCTCCTCCTTTCTCTGCAGAACAGCCTGCAGTCCAAAATGGAAGGAGAATGTCAGGGAGATAAAGGGCTTTCAGAGCAATTGGGGTGACCCCGTAATGGAGGAAGGAATAAGGAATAAGGAAGGAGGTGGGAAGCTATGCTATTTAGCACGAGTGGAGCAGAGCAGAGCTGGAAGTAGAATAAAGTCTGCTGACCATCCATTTAGTCTGGCTGAACTGAGATTGTACCTGAATCTGGTTCTGCTGGTGTGAACTTAATCACAGCTCAGCCAAAATATTGCAATAACTAACTCAGTAGTTCTCTGCTCACACAGAGTCCTGCTCAGTAAATGGTGCTTGCACCTTATACGCAAACTATCTCAGAGCCTAATTAGTCAGTTTGCTAGCAATTCAGTGCATATGGGTTTGTAAAAGAATGGCCTCCTGTAACATCTGATTACTCTAAACTAGCTGAGCCTTTCCCCAAAAACATCCTTGCATGGATAACACAATTCTTCAAATGCCTTATCAGCTAGAGCCTGACTGAGAAATGCAATCTCCCTTGGGTAATTCTGATATTTTCTACGCCGTTTCATCCACAACTGCTAGGAAAAGCAATGATGGAGAATGAGAGGTCAACTGAAGAGCCCTTTCCAGCAATGGGGAGCTGTTTGCTGTTGGCTGACATGATGCTCTCCCCTGGTTCTGCAGCAAGACCTGGGGGTGATTTCCAGGTCCCCAGCCCCGCTCAAAAACTGTGTGAGGCACTGACCGACGGGCATGGGTGAGATATGGCTGCCGATTCCAAGTGAGCCATTTCACTTCGCTTTTCCCAAAGGTGAGGCGCTGCCAAAATCAATCTGTTTCCTCAAAAGGCTTCGATCCGCACACAGCTCCATTTCCCAATGAGAAGAAGTGTTGATTTCCAGCAGATCCCTAGGACAGCCCTGCCTGGGCGGTCACAGCCTCCTCTGGGCTCCCACTCCAAGGACTCAACACTCTCAAATTTCTCTGCAGTGCCATTTCTTGATTAATACCGTGGCTAGCACTAAGTGAGGGTCGATTTACATGCCAAGCTCAATGACAGATTTAATAAAATTCTCTGCTTTCTCACTGGAGCACCCATATCGGCCAGGGAGGTTGCTGGCTGCCTTTTATACACATATACAATGGGTTATATGTATGACTATATACACGTGCAAATATAGGTGCACATGCATTTATGGATGGATGGATACACGTATGGCTCTCACACACACACATTTTACTTCGGAAAAATGTTTGGCGTGATTATGTCTTCCTGTTTCTTTCCAACTGAGTGGGCAGCAAGTGTTGAAGCACGCGGTGGCCTTGCTTAAATTTACATACATACGTGCCAATTCCAGAGCAATAAACTCAGACATGCTTCTTGATCGGGTTTGTTTTCTTAACATTCCCGGCATGCCAGCTGGCCGGATCAAGACCAAACCAAACTGAAGCTACAGGGTGACCTGAAAACCAAAGAGCCAAAGAGTTCAGTTCACGTGCCATCTGCAACCTGCTCAGCTCTTTGCTCTCCCACTTCTTCCTCATCATCTCCCACTCATGGTGTAGCACCGCTACATTTTCTAGACCCTTCACACTCTCACTGTTGGGTGGGTTGTGTCTATGCAAGGGAGGAGATGGATGGGGACTTTTGGGTGGCTCCTCATCCCAGGTCAGGTCTTGGAGGGAGATGCCTGTTGCAAGAAACTGAGGCACCTGTGCTGAAATCTGCACAGGAACATGGATCCAACCAGGAACAACCAGCAGCACCTGGAAAACAGATGTAAATCTTGCAATTGGTGTAAATCTTGCAATCGGTGCTCCCTGTGGACAGTACAGTGGAAGAGGAACTCCAGAGTCCCCAGGCCTCCACCTATTGCAGCAGGAGACCTCCATTTTCACTGCTCATTGTTCTTCTCATGAAAGTCTGACCTCTGGGAATTCCTCACCTTTTGGATTTTTATTTTTTATATATATTTTTTTTGCATATCTAAGATGCTGCTCTCCTTGGGCTGCTGTGTCCTCTGCTCTGCAGTGCTTAGTCCAGGCTCCCTGAAGGGGTGAAAGCAAAGAGAAGGGCCGGTCTCCACTTTTGTTCCCAGGACCCAATCCTGAGCCTTTCATTTGCCTACTGATTTGATTCTGGGCCCCTTCTGGTGTGGCAGCACTTGTGAGCAGGTGACACTCCAAATAAATTTTAGCAGAAGAGCAGCCCAGCAAAATGTTGTAAAGTTGTTTGTTTTTTTTTTTAATGCTTGGGAAAAAAAAAAAAAGAAAATTGTAAATATTCCCTGGCTTTCAGCGAGCAGGAAATGGACTGTCCCCAGCTGATGGCTTGTGCTGAGTGGGTCAGTTCCTGATTCATTTCAAACTCAGCAGCCACTTCATAACATAAGCATTTGGGTAGCTCTTTAAAGGGAAAGAGAGGTGTTGTTCCAGCCTGCTGGAAATAAGGAAAGGAGACTTTAAGAGCTTAATAACTGTGTGCTGACTCAGCAAAGGAAGGAGTCTGATCAGCTCACCTTGACCTGACAGCCGCCTGAACCGATTGCCACTCCTGCAGCACCACAGATTTCCCAGCATCACCTCCCGGTGACAGGGACCAGTCCAGAAGGAGCTGATGGGCAAACCTGCTGTGGGAGACATGGCTTGGATCATAGCTCCAAGCTGGCCCCTCTGAAGCAGAGCGGCTTGGACTCTACCAAAGGCAGATTTGGTGTTTTATTCCCACAGAGCTGTGAGGGATCAGCAAAAACCTTGCCAAAAAGGCCCTGGCTGCTCCTACCTGGTTCTGGGCCAGCTTCCAGGAGAAGACCTCTCGGAGGGGAGCACAGGCTTCCGCTGCCCTGCAGCACTGGGGAACGCTGGTCACTGAAGGGGTCACACAACACTTCATTTCTAGAGGAATTTTCCTAAATGGCTTCCTTAAACAATTATTTAAAGTGATTTCCTCATGCAAGTTTGGACAACACATTAGAAAAACAGATCCCATCTTCTCTAGAAACTCTCATGAGCAGAGCGAGCAAGGGTAATTAGAAGTGATGAGGCAACACAGAGACACATTTAGCAACTAACACACCATTTTGCTGAAGACGCAGCCTCTGAGAGAAACGGGGTGAGAGCAAAGTGCTCTTGTCCATCCTGGATGGTTTGTGCTTGTCCACCTGAGCAAATATCCCTTCCCCTCAGAAGTGAATCTTCTCTAACTGCAATCCAGCAGCACCTGCCTAGAAATTCCTCCTTTCTATATCAAAATGCTTCCTTATTAAAAAAAAAAACCCAAACAACAACAAAACAAAAATAAGAGCCACCACAAAAAGCCACAATGTCACTCCTCAAAATCTTCCATGCACTGGGATATTTTGCTGCACAATCTACCAAGGAAGTTTCAGGACTGAGCACTGCTCTGAATCATAGACTCATAGAATGGTTCCGTGTTGGAAGGTACCTTAAAGACCATCCAGTCCCACCCCCTGCCCTGGGCAGGGACACCTCCCACCAGACCAGGTTGGTCAAAGCCCCATCCAGCCTGGCCTTGAACCCCTCACAGAATCACAGAATATTTTTGGTTGGATGTGACCTTTGAGATCATTGAGTCCAACCAATAAAAAAAAAAAAAAAAAAAAAAAAATCCCAGAACACCAAACACCAAAACCAAACCAAAACAAACACCCACAACCACACACCACACCACCCACAAACAGACAGAAACCAACAATCTCGGGCACTAGAGCATGCCCTGAAGTGCCATGTCTACACATTTCTTAAATACTTCCAGGGATGGCAACTCCACCACCTCCCTGGGCAGGCTGTTCCAGTGCCTGACCACTCTCTCAGTAAAGTAATTCTTCCTGATATCTAATCTAAACCTCCCCTGCCGCAACTTCAGACCATTTCCTCTGGTCCTGCCATTATTCCCTTGGGAGAAGAGGCCAACACCCACCTCTCTACACCCTTGTTTCAGGTAGTTGTAGAGGGCAATGAGGTCCCCCCTCAGCCTCCTCTTCTTCAAACTAAACATGCCCTCCAGGGATGGGGCAGCCACAGCTTCTCTGGGCAACCTGGGCCAGGCTCTCACCACCCTCACAGCAAAGAATTTCTTCCCCAGATCTCATCTCAATCTCCCCTCTTTCAGTGTAAAACTGTTACCCATCCTCCTATGGCTCCCTCCCTGATCAAGAGTCCCTCCCCATCTCTCCTGGAGCCCCTTTAGGGACTGGAAGGGGCTCCAAGGTCTCCCCGGAGCCTTCTCTTCTCCAGGCTGAACACCCCCAACTCTCTCAGCCTGTCCTCACAGCAGAGGGGCTCCAGCCCTCGCAGCATCTCCATGGCCTCCTCTGGCCCTGTCCCAACAGGTCCATGTCCTCACTGTGCCGAGGACTCCAGAGCTGGACACAGTGCTCCAGGTGGGGTCTCACCAGAGGGGAGCCGAGGGGTAGAATCACCACCCTCATGCTGCTGGCCACTGCTGCAAAGGAGCATGGCAACATGTATCTGACCCACAGATAACAGGGACATCTCTCTGTTTGGGAAACAGAGATTCCATCTCTAATGGCTTGGTTTGTTACTCATTATGGTGTATTAGAACAGGTTTTGTCTCAGCCTTCTCTTTTTGTTTCGCTCTGCGGGTCCCAAAGGTTGCTCCTCTGTAGGACATTTGCCAAAGTCTGAGCAACTGGGGCTGCAGGACGAAAGCTACCAGTAATCTAATTTAATTCCTCTGAAGGCAAACATTCAAAGAGTTAGGATCTGCAGGTCCTGAGTAACCAGTAAAATGAAGCGATGAAAAGTCCAAGGGGAGGATACTTGGCCAAGTTCTAGTATTGGTTATACAGTATAAATCCAAAATAAGTCAACAGACTTTGTTCCCCATGTCATTAAATCCACATACCTGAAACTATTTAGTCCCGCCCCCTTTTTTAAGCTTATTTCTAGATGGATAAAATGACTTGCAGTCATTTGGACCTGATTCTGTTTTTACAGAGTCTGGTGTATAAGACGGTGTGTAGATGCTCTTCCTTATTTCTAACATGGACAAGACTTGGAATCTGAGATTTTGCCTTTTTCCTCTGATTAACATCTCTCCACTCTTTCAGTTCACCCCAAATATTGTGCTGGCAGGAGAACGTCGCACCTTTCCCCTCCTCCCCTGACTCTCCTACCTTTTTCTCTGATGATGCTGAGACAGTACTCTGCACCCTGCACAGCTGCTGAAGTGAAAAAAAAAAAAAAAAAAGAGAAAGAAACAAGCTGCAGAGGTTTAATATGAAACAGGCAGCATGACCAAAAATACCACATTTATAGATTCATATCTTGAGCCTAATTCAAATCCATTGCAGAACAGCCCCCAAAGGGAAATGTATGTAAAAGACTCGTCCAGGTTGGCTGCTCCACATGCTGCTTTCCATGGTTTTCAGGCACTGATGCTCCCAAAGCATCGTTTTTGGGCATCCTCACACCTTCATCTTCTGACCACCGAGGCTCCCTGCTGCCAGGGAGGGAGCTCAACAGCACTGCAGGGACTCACCCTCAGTCTTTCAGTATGGAAAAATTCTTCTTCTATTCCTCTTAAGCTCCTTTCTCCCAAACCATGGTCTTGAGAGCCTGTTAGAAGTGGTTAAAATAAAAAGTAAAAATCTCTTTTTCCTGAGAACTGCTGATGTTTTTCCATTTGTTTCCATTACTAATTGGCTCAGGGGAAGTCAGAATATCATAACTTCTTGCAGCAAGACCATTTCCACAAAAATTATTTGATTTGGGAATATATATTTAATTTCAAAAAGATAAACACATCTACCTTTGATGTCGCTCTGCTGCATTATATTATTAGATCATGTTTGAAATAATGAAGTCAAAACAAGCCATTTTACCTTATCAGGGCTACAGGTTTCAATATTATGAAAATGAAACAATTGAGCACCATTGAGAAAGAATGAAAAAATCACCTCAGAGCCTTTGGACTTTCCCACTGAAGTCTAACCAGCCTGGCCACGTTCCCACTGAATGTTTGGATTCCAAGAAAATCAGATCTGTTTGTTAGAGAAAAGGCAAGAATAATCCTCCCTCCCTGCTTTCTGCTACCTGCCCTCACACAGATGGTGGGTTTGGGGTGAGCCTGTGCAGACCCCCAGAATAAGGACATGTAGGTACCATGGGGCAGAGGTGGAGGAGTGGGGTGGGCCCCAGGAGTGATTTCTTCATGAGGAGCCTGTGCTTCATACGAAGGTTGGGAAGTCCTCCAAGAGGGAGGAGGTTCTTGAGAGCAGCAGAGGAAGAAATAATGCTGGCAGGATTTAGGGTTGTTTATCTGCCCATCAATACCCGAGGGTGATTCTCCGGTGAAGTCGAGTAAGCTGGAGAGTGGCAAAAAAAATAATGAATAGCAGCTAAGTGATAACTCATCAGAAAATTTAAAGGTGATCGAGAATTTTCTGCCTGAGTATTTGTGCAGTTAAAAATAGTTTTCATGAAACTGAATTTTTTTCAGGGGGAGTTTGCAGAAACTTTTTGTACTATCTGCCAGGGGTAAAAATCATAATGGAAAGATTTCAGATTAAATCGACCTGCTCAGTGCCTGTCCAAGCTCCCAGCCTTGCCTTTGTGCTCTCAGTATCTTTTATGAGTTAGGTGCTGTGGAGAAACTATAAACCTCATGAAACACCTTTGGCTGGTATGTTCCGATAAGTCATAGATGGCCACAAGAGCAATGTGGCACAGGAGATGCAGACCAGCCTGGAAAACCCAGGATGGGGTGGACTGCTGGAACTACAACTCCTAAGAGCCAGTCTGACATACAGGCGGATCCAACCCTCCACCGATTTGAGCAGAACAACTGATTTTGTTATTTCCTGATTGAATCCTTTCCAAAGTGTCCATTCCATTAGAAAACACGATATTCAGACTTTTTGCTGTCCTGCTTTGGAATAATAATAAAAAAATCAGAGTATTGGGAATCTTTCCCTCTTTCTCCTGGATAAAAGTTTAATTTTCAGGAGCTCTGGGTGCCAGGCAGAGGAGTGTCTGAGCACAGCATGTGAGCCACACGCTTCCAGCCTGACACCCTGCTCCATCCTCTGTCTGTCCCTGTCACCGAGCGATGGTCCCTTTGTGGCTCTCAAAGAGAGGCAGAAAAGGAGTGGAAATGTTTGTGCCATTTGCTTCTGCGCTCTGCAAGGGTTTTCTGAAGAGCATCCAGGTCGCTTGTCACAGTCAACTTCCCTTTATTCCTTGACGTTAAGGGAAACCAGGCATTTGAGAGATTCAGGTCACGAGCATCCATGTGGCTTTTATGCCAAGGCTGAAGGCCAGATGGCACCCTGAAATACACTGCTGTAAATCACGAGCATTTCACCAGCCCCGCAGCACAGAGCGAGCAGAATCAGGTTCCCTCCCACCCGAGGCACAGTATTGCTGGGGATTTAGCTGGGGACTTCCATTTGTTTGCAATTAGGAGCTGGCACTGGGAAAGCCCTGAAGTCACCGTGGTCTCTGGGCGACAGATAAAGCTCTTGTCTTTGCACAGGGAAAAAGGCAGAGCCAAACCAACACACAGTGTGTGAGCACTGGGGAGCCTGATGAAAGGCAATAAAGAATGTCCAAAGTCAGCAACAAATAATATGGCAGCAGGGAAGAGGAATCTTAAAGCAGTTGGAAGTGAGGAAGGAGGGAGGGGAAGTGGAGGGGAGGGAGAGGAGGAGCCAGGATGGCTGGGTGCCCAAAGCAGTGATGCACGGGGTGAGCGCTGCTAAGACTCACATGGGAGAAGGCCACAGACCCACAGAGCATCCCTCTCCGGGCGTTATCTCTTCTAACTGAATGGCTGGGAAGCCTCACTTCTCCTTGTCACCTCTCCATTATCTTTTTACATTGCTCCACCCTTCCAAGGAACTGAAATACTTTCTGTTAACCGAATCTTGCATATGGTGAGGGTGAAATTAGATGATCTGCACTTCTTTACTTGCTTGACAAAGCCATCCTGCAGCTGGTGTGATGCTTCTCCGACACCCAACGAAGAGATAGAGACTTGCATTCCTTGCAACATGTATATACCATTAAAAGCCCAGCGGAGCAGATCTTCGACCACGAAATCTGCCAGGTAGGGACTTGTTTTTATCATTCTGTGTTTGTGCAACTCCTGCACGGTGGGGCCTTGTCCCAGTGATAGTAATGATGGACAGAGAGAAAAATCAGCCTGGGAGATGGGATGCAAGCGTAGGGAAGCGCAGGTTTGTACAAGAGACACATTCTGGAAACATCCCTGGAATCTCCCCCCTTTCTTGGCATGACCAGATGTCTGCTCTGGAGATCCCAAGGGGAAAGGGAGGGTATCAGCCCCTTAGTAACAGGGCTGGGGTGGTCTCCTTAGCAGGCAATAAGGCAGATAAAAGAAACAGTGGGACAACCAGGCTAAGGAAAGCACTGAAAGTTGCTATGAGGACCTACATTTTGAATGTGGGCACGATGATAGTCCTCCAGATGCTTTTGTGGCTGTAGATCTGGCGTTACAGGGTTTGATTCCTGTTTGCATTCAGCGTATTTATATTTTGAAAGAAAGAAGTATTTCCTCTCCTTTTTCCTCTTCCTTTTCCAAATATTTTGTGCAGAACTGTTTTACTCGTGCTCTGCCCTGTGGGAAGGCTCTAATTTAGAAAACATGGGCCAGGCTACGCAACGGGGCTTGGCATTTGCTCATGTAAGTAGTCTTCCCTTGGCTTAGGAATTGTACAGTGCAGCCTGAAGTATTTTAAGTGTCTCTCTGGTGCCCAGAGGCAATCAGATAGCGTGTGCTCAACACTAAACTTATATATTGATTTTATGTATTGTTGCAGTGCTGTGTATGGAAGGACTTGGTTACTTGGGTTTTGTTACACGCTCTGAACCGCATCCAGAGAGTCCTTCCTTCAGATTTGCTGTTTTTACAGGCAACGTACAAACACATTTCACCACAGCCAAAATCTTCTTCCAGGCACTGCAATAAATCACGCGGCATGCTGGGCAGCTGGAAGTGATTGCAGATCTTTGGGGTGGAAGAATCACACATATTTCAGAGGTTTCAGTCAGCTACAGCAGCATTTTAAACCTCTCCTTCTGCTCTTAGGTTGTGTTCTTCCACCTCTCAACAGGCTGTGCTGGACTTTGCCTTCCCTTCAAGCCGTGACCACAGAATTGCAGGGGTTGGAAGGGACCTCTGGAGATCATCTAGTCCAACCCCCTGCCAGAGCAGGGTCACCCAGAGCAGGTCGCACAGGAACGTGTCCGGGGGGGGTTGAATGTCTCCAAAGACAGAGACTCCACCACCTCTCTGGGCAGCCTCTTCCAGGGCTCTGCCACCCTCACAGGAAAGAAGGTTTCTCCTCATGTTGAGATGGAACTTCCTGTGTTTCAGTTTGTGCCCATTGCCTCTTGTCCTGTCACTGGACACCACTAAGAAGAGCCTGGCCCCATCCTTTCGACACCTGCCCTTTAGATATTGATGAGCATTAATGAGGTCCCTTCTCACTCTTCTCTTCTCCAGGATGAACAGACCCAGGTCCCTCAGCCTTTCCTCATCAGAGAGCTGCTCCAGTCCCTTGATCATCTTCGTAGCCTCCGCTGGACTTTATCCAGCAGTTCCCTGTCCTTCTTGAACTGGGGTGCCCAGAACTGGACACAGCACAGAAAGCCTAAAGCACGTTCTTGGTTCTGCCAGCTCACAATGCCCATGGGCCAGGGTTCAGGTCTCTGCTGGCAGTAGGGAGGAAGCAATGACAGGTCATCGATTTTCCTCGGAAGATATTCTGGAGAATGGCTGGCTGTAGAGGAAAGCACTGGAAGGCATGAGAGCTGAGGACACACTGATGTGCTGAAGGATGGTGGTATGGCAGGCAGAAGGCAGATCAGACTTCACAGATGGCAATGAGCCCAAGAGCATGGACAAAGCAGCTCTGCAGCAGTGTTCATGAGACTCCTCTCTTCCCTGGATCCTGCTCTGGTACAGTGGCTGCAAGGGACAGAGAAGAAATGTCCTACCACCTCTTTCAGAGCCTGGAAATGGACCCCTGGACCTAACCAGAGTGCACCAGCAAGGGTGAGGAAGCAGGAAGGTGCTGATGACTGTCAGGGAGTGACAGACAGCTTTATATCATGAGGACTTGTCACTTGAGCTTTGGCAACTGGGGTTGAGAAGAAAGAGGTCCTCAAAGAGCCAAAGGAGAGAATGAAGGACAAATAAGGGTCGGGGCAAAAAGGGACAAGGGAAGCAACTCGGGAAGTTCCTATGAGAAAAGATCACCAGTGTGAACACTCCTGCCAGAGGGGACCTACATGAGCAGACCCGCCTCCCAGAGTCAGGGGGTGCATGGACCAGGGACAGGGCTGGAGCCTTCTCTTGCTGCCATGCCTCTGCCCTTCCAGCTGGAGGGCAACCTTCGTGACAAGAAATAGAGGTCTTTTACCCCAAATCTGTCTCCTGTGTAACAGCAGGAGCCACCCTCAGCCTCGGTCCAAGTGGTGCTGGGGTGGCTGATGATGTACTGGTGTGATTAATTACAGACCAGCTGAGGAATGCTCCCTTGGAACTGGGGCTTTCTGCATCTGGATTTCTGAAGCCAGAGGGATCATTAGCTCATCTCATCTGACCCTATGGGTAACAGAGGCAAGAGAACTTCACCCCGTGTCCCCTGAGAGCCCAGCGAGCTCTATGTGGCTAACACCATGACATCCAGCCCCTATCTGAAAATATAAGAAGGATTGGGGCTTCCCCCCCCTGCTCTTGGGGAACGTGTTCCAAAGGCTAATCAGTTCCACACTCAGAAATCTGGTTTTAGTTTGAATTTCTCTGGCTTGAGCTTCTAGAACTTGTTTTTTTGCATTGTTGGGGCTTTTTTGTTTGTTTGTTTCATTTTGCCTTTGCTAATCTTGAAGCTACATATTTGTTTTGTCTGAGGGACTCTTGGGATGACTTGAGAGCAAGTAGCTTTATGAAATGGAGAGATGCTCACCAGAAGCTGGGACTGACCCTCGTCGTGTGGCATCACAGCAGCTCCTTAGGTAACATCCTCAGTGGTAACACCCTCTGCGGCAACATCCCCAGCTGGTCCCAAGAAGCAGGAGCACTTCCCATGCTGTCTTCTGACCTCTACCACACCAGGGCCTAATAAATCCAGCCCATAATCAGCATCAGGATGGCTGAGGCCATGGATGCAGCTGATTCCCTTTAGCTCGCTAATATTGGAAAGCTGCCTGTGAAGAGAGCCAGATGGGCTAATGAGATGGGTTCACCTCTAATTCCTAGGTAGTTCATGGATACATTGCCAGGATGCTTGGAAGTAAAAACCTGTGGAAGAACCAAAGAACCAAAACTTTCACGTTCAAGAGAAAAAAAACTGATGAAAGGCACAGCAAAATGCTCTGAAGAACACGGGGCCTTACCTTAATATTAATGTGTAATTTTGTAGCTAATTACTCCCAGTGCATTTCCTGGTGGCCTAGGACCTCTCACTGACCTTCTGCACTCACAATTACCTGCTCAGTTTTTCATAATCTCTTAATAAATCATTCCTGGATTTGCAAAGGGCTCATCAGTCACTGAGTTTCCTTTTTTTGGCATGTCTTTTTCTTTGCATCAATTTGGCCAAGCAATATTTATTGAATAAGAAGCTCTGTAAGGCTCAAGCACTGTTTCATTGTTATATTAAATTATCCCCTAACACAAGTTAGTTAAACTGAAAAAGGGGAGATTTAGACTAGATATTAGGAAGAAATTCTTTGCTGTGAGGGTGGTGAGAGCCTGGCCCAGGTTGCCCAGAGAAGCTGTGGCTGCCCCATCCCTGGAGGGGTCCAAGGCCAGGCTGGAGGGGGCTTTGAGCAACCTGGTCTGGTGGGAGGTGTCCCTGCCCAGGGCAGAGGGTGGCACTGGATGATCTCTAAGGTCTCTTCCAACCCAAACCATTCTATGGTTCTAAGTGGGATTCACTTGTGTTGTGGCAGTGGATGCGCAGAGGAGGACTGGCATGTTGGAGCAGGGCAGCTGTGGAGGGAGCAGGGTGACCTGAGGAAACACATTCCCCCTCCCATGGGGACTCGGAGACAGGGGAAGGCACTAACAGAAGCCAGTTTCCAGCTCATGGTTTTGAAACTCATGGCAAATTCTCTACAACATCATCCAAGTTAGGATTATACCTTCAGGATCTCTGGCCAGTCCCACAAGCCTCTCAAACTGTTCCCCACCTTCAAACTGAGGGTTGACCCTGCTGTGCCCTGGGAAAACCAGCCCCAGGGTGGGTGATGTTCACAACATCTGCTCTTAGGTCAAGCGCATCCCTCAAGGTTCTTCAGAGAAACCCTTATCCCTTCCCCAGCACAGATGATGAGGGCATCCCTGTTGCTGGAGCAAAACCATCTCTCAGTTTTCAGTTCCACTGAAGCCAACCTGATGCAGGAGGTTGACTGTTGGGGGAAAAAAAAATAAATTAAAAAGAAGTCTTGGCTTCTGTTTAGGGAGCAAACGGTTAATCTTCTCCTTTGAAGATGACACATTTCAATCCATGAGGCTGCCATAACCCATGGGCACTTTGCCTTGGGCTCCCTGCAGAGTCTCGGCTACATGGAAGCACCCTTGAAACTGGACATTTAAACTACCTCTGAATGGGGTTTTTTTCTGATGTGGAGCTTTTAGCTGTTTGTATGTGAGGAAAACAGATGAGAAGCAAGGAATCATTTCATTTAGATAGAAATTTTTATTAAGAAAATTTTAAGTGCATACACATTTATGGGAGAACTTACAATGATATAAAAGTGTTTCTTTTCAAAATATTCTATGAAAGGAGTAATTTCAAAAGCATAATATAACTCCTCCATAAAAGCTGCCTTACAGGAACACAAATACAAAAATCCCTTTCACATTATTTGGGAAGATATTTCTTTTTACTCAATAAAAATATAAAGTACAGTATTTACCACATTCTGACAATATTGAGTTCTTAAGGAGTGGAAGATGGGAGGTTCATGCAGCCCTTTCACAATGATACATTTTTCTTCTCTGTGGCCACCAGAGTTTCATGTTTGCAGACAAGCCTTGTCTTGGTGGGATGTTGGTAAACAAAAAAAAAAATCAGATTTTAGGTGGTGAGTTCTCAGAAACCTCTGGTTACTAGAAATCACATCACTCAAAACAAGAAAAGAAGGACCCTCTAGGTGCTAAGAAAGGGAAAATAGCAACAAAAACTTCTATAGGAACTGCATTTTCGGTGAAATGTGTATATTTAACTTTGAATAGAGCCTTCATTGCAAAATGAGCAGTCACCTTTGCTCAAACACCTTAGTTAAAAACACATCAGAAAGTCACCCTTCATCCTTCCTCAGGCAGAATTCAGATAGGATGTTCATACATACAAGTATAAAGATAGCATAAATAAAAAATTGGCACAGCAATAAATACCATCTATTCTTTAAAAAAAAAATAAAAAATCCAACCTTAGGCTTCAACAGCTGCACTTTGAAAATACCACACGTGACCATTTCACATTTATGGAAGCTGCTTTTTCAGCACCAGTTCAGTGTTATCTCTTTTCCCTCCTTCTCTGCACGTGTGGTCCCTACATCACTCCCATCTCTCCGGGCTTCCTGTCCCTGATTTGGTCTTTGGTCAACAGTTAAAAGGCAGAAAGGAAAAATCAAACGCTCTCCCGGAGAGGGTTTCGGCTCGGTGTGCACCGGAGGAGCGGCGGGCGATGCACGGGACACCGCAGTGATTGATTTCTCTAACGCAAGGGGCACGGATGCTCTCCCTGATGCATCACGCAAATAACGCCAGGCAAAGAGCAATTCTTCCCACTCAAGGTTGACATTTTTGTCTCAAGCAAGAGAAAGCTTTTATCAGGTTCTCACTCTAGCCTTCGGTTACTCACAACCAGGTCTGTTCCACCATGTTCACGCTGCACTCAGCCTTGCCCAGACAAGGGAGGGACACGGTGCTGGCCTCCCCAGAGCAGCCCGTGCCCTAAGTGGTCTCAGCTACTTGAGTGGTGAATTGTCACCAGCTCAGCGGTGTCAGGGCCTGAGTCTCAAGAAATGCCAGAGACAGATGGCCCACAAGGCATCCGGAGAACCACCACCAGGCTGTAGGTGTTCCCCCAGCCTTGCAGGGAGGCCCTTTCCTTCCTGCTGCAATTCGTGGATTTCTCCCAGAAGAAAATGTCCTTGCTTTAGCACGCTCTACCCCTGCAACACTCACTAGTTTGCCCTTGTGCTGTGGTTTCACTGGAAAGCCTATGTTTTCCCTAGAAAAAAAAAATCTTTTTGGCCCCTATCATCAATAGCAAGATATGCTCTTAAATCAAAACTAGAGGATTATTTAACTCTCTGTTTACTCCAACAGGAACAGACCAGACAAGCTGTCCTTGGAAGGGGAGCATGTGTGAAGGATGCACCTTCCCTGGGGAGAAGGACAAGCTCCATATCTGTGTCAAAATCAAGATTCTTCCACGCTTTCCCCCAAGTCATTCTTGGCTTTGACACTGACATGTTTGCTTCTGGCAAACCACTCTGGATGTGTGGGGACAGGAGCTGGATCCTAGGATATAAAGTACTGTCCAGGGATGGATCCTAGGATATAAAGTACTGTCCAGGGAAGACACAAGAAACTCTAGTTTTCTTATAAAAGTTCTTTCTGTCTTTACTGTTACCACCAGAGGATCTGATCCTGCTCACGTCTGAACTCAACACTCCAACTCTCACCAAGTACAGTGGTACCAGACCTTTCAAGAATGGAGATACAATATATTTAAAGCACCAGGTTGGTAATAACAACAATAGAAGGAATGTCAAAATGACACACACACATACATTTTAGGCACAGCAGTTGGTTTCCACTTTAAAGCAGATGAGGTGATGTGGTCCCAGCTGAAGCACTCTCTGTAATAACATTGTTTTGCAGAGAGGAAAATACTTATAAGCTTTTTACCTGAATCCACACGGAAATATGGTAATCCCTGGCTAGTCAAAGCTCCTCTTTGGCACTAAAAGATGCCAGCCACAAAAAGGAGCGCTTAGTGAAACACCCCTCTGGATGTCCCCGACACAGGCTGCAGGGAAGAGGGCAGATGCCTTTTGAAGCAACCCGCTCAAAAAAACAAAATACAATCTTACAACATATTTTGGTTAACAATAGACACACAGATACATACAAACACAAGCGTTGTGCTGCACAAATGTGCTTCTCTCCCCCCGACCACAGCATAATGTGATTATCTCAGTGTCTTTCTATACACTTTATAGCAAAGATACTGCATCTACTGGTGGAAATCGGGAGAAAGAAATCTGTGGCTGAAAGAGGGGATTGGTGCAAGAATTGGTACCCCTTTCTGGGTGGAAGGAAATTCCAGAGGCTTTCCTGTTCACCAGCAAACAGGGCCATGGCCACTGGTGAACAGTGAGTGTTGGCCTTCACTTCCACACCCCAGAAACACCACTCCTTCCACAAACTGGGCAGACCCTCTCTTGCCCCAGACATCTCTTTTCTCCAAAGATGTGGCCAGGCATCCTCTTCTAGGTAGCTCCAGAGCCATCAAGGTTGTTACGGCCCTCAGGTAGGTGTAACTGTTCAGTAGATGAGGCTACGGCATCGTTGGTGAAGGGTCCCGTGAATGTATCTCCACCTACTTCAGTGCAAAGACAGCCAGGGGAACTGAAGCCACCGTCCTGTGGAAGGGTGGGAAGAGACACCCGGTGCGTGGAAGCGTATCTGACTCCTCCAGCAACTTGGAAGACCATTGCCTGGTTAGACCCTTAACAACCCATTGCTTTTTGTGCTAAAATTTGTCATCAGAAACACAGGAACATAGGAAATGCCAGGTGACATCAGATCAATGTTGTGGCTCCTAAACACACACAACGACTCCAAACCAAGGACCAGCACCTTGCAATACCAGCTGTGCATTGACCCAGCTGCTCAGAGCTGTCAGCAAGGTCTCTGATCTTCAGAGAAGGGCTTTAGTCCCGTGGCCCTGAGTTTAATCCCTCACCCAAAACACCTATAAATGACACCCGTGGCAATACACTTTCATCAATGTCTGATGCTTTTTAGCCTTCCTATGTTCTTGGCCTCAACGACTTCTGGAGGCAAGGAGGTCCTCCACTACCTACACAACATCATTGCACTGTACAGTCCATGTCCTTCTAGGTTTAAAACTCCAGGAGACTTGCATGAACCAAAAGAAAGTTAAATAAAGCAAGACCTCTACATAGCAAAGGAAATAAAATATTATATAATAACATAGGGTTAGTTTAACTTCATATCTGCCCTCAGTGCTAGGTAATAAACCAACCTGTATAAAAACATATTTTTCTCAAATAGTTACATCTTACTATATAAAAATAGCACTGTGAAAGCAAGCCAACCTATCTGTGCAAAAAAAAAAAAAAAAGAAAGCCCACCAAAAAACCACCTTTGGAAATGCATGAAGCGTTGCTTTTGTGCTGCATGATAACAGTGAAATGTATTCCTTCCCTAATACTGGTTATCTGCTCTCTGGGTCCTACAGTAAGAAATCCTGTAGACGGCTTACAATGCTTGCCTCTTACATCTTGAACCTCCTGTTGATGAAGAACAGAGTGAAACACTATTAAGGTTTGTTTCAGTCGCAAAAAGCTTTGATATCAGGCCTAGTCAAACAGCAAATCTGTGTCTGGGCTAACCCAAAGGCATTTCTTTCGCAGCCCCTCCAACCAGTCTTTGCCAAACATTTTTGGGGGGGAAGTTCTCCACAAGGAGCTACTGGGACCCAGCAGGGCAAACCCAGCAATGGGAGTTATTTTGGGCAGGTTGTGCTCGTCACAGTTAGTAAGGTGTTTGGAGCTAACATAGGAGGAAGGCTGGCTAGGAAGCTAATTCTGGGCTTGAAAGCCAGAAGAAAGAATTATCGGTGGGCAAGGAGACTTGGGGAAAAAAAAAACAGCAGGGAAAATAGGGATTAATCATTGGTGAGCAGCCCCAGTGGAGGAGCAAGTGCCACTGGGAATGTCTCCTCTATCTGCCCCTATCCCACAGCTCTGCTGGAGAGCAGGGACTGCAGATCCCTGTGAGGGATCCACAGAGACATCCACAGGTCTCTGTGAGGATGGAGCAACACAAGAGGGCAGCCCACGCTCTGCTCTGTTGGTGTTCAGCTCCCACCATGGGGTGGCTGGAGAGCAGAGGTCCCCAAGTCTGCTGCCCAGCCAGGAACCATCCCCGTGGCCTCCCTGCTCTGGGAGCAGGTCACAGCTCATGGTGACCAGTTGCCCAGTGAAGGTGGGTGACGGGGAGGGTGACGCAGTAAAGGCAGGGGTGGGGAGCTCAGGGCAGGAGACGAGTCTCCCATGCTCAGGGTGAGCATGGTACCCAGGAGGAGCGGTGGGTTAGACATCACAGCAAAGTGCAAGGGTTTTGTGTGCAGGGTTCACTCACAACAGAGAGTAAGTCTGGGCTGGTGGTCTCCAGGTTTTGTCTGGTGGCCCCCTACTCCTGCTCCAGGCTGATCGGCCTTTTGCAAATCCAGACAAGGTCACTAAGGCTGAGTTACAGGTGTCAGAGGGTAAACACCAGGTATTCAAAAGCCCTGATGTCCCAGCATGTCTTGTCTAGCCTACAGGATCAGAACAAACAATCCTGCCGGATCACTGACTGTGTGACCACAGCTGGAGACAGTGGTGACTACTCCCAGTGAAAGCAGCCTTGGCAAACCCATCCAGGCATAAAGAGGATGACTAAGCCATGAGCAAAATTCTTCTCTTTGAAGATAGTTTTTCCAACATCCCACACCGGTAACCCTACTTCTTTTGGTGCAGAAAGGCAGGACACACCACTCTGGTGGGAAAAAAACTAACTGGGACATCCAGAGCATTGGCATATGGAACACCATTCTCTGGGACTTGCCTAGCATCTCCCATAGGAGAGGTGTCAACCAGTCACCAATGCACCAAATCATGTTGTCACCCTCCAAGTGCTGCATTTGTCATTAAAAAACACCAGTGACAAATTCACAACTGTTATTTGCAGTTAAACTCTATCAGTTTGATACTAGAGGAATATCGCTACCTAAGAAAATAGGGTTCCCAAACCTTTACCCTGCTTTTGACTTTGGCTTTGTTTCAGGGGGTTATTTTGGTCTCTTTGGGTGTCCATTTTCCATCTGTAAAATGGGAACATTTTCCCACCTGTTGTGGCCAAACTTTCCCCCCGTTTTAAGAGTTTTATCTACATAAATCCCTTCTTCAGGAACGGTATGGATGTTATGCTCCACAAATACGGGGGAAAAATGGAGATCTGTATGAGCTAATGTATTTGCCCAAGGTCATATAGGATGGTCAGTGGAAGAGCAGGGACCTGAGGTACCCCAGCTCAGAAACTAATGCCTCCTACCATTCTTTCTCCCTGGAGACTTTAGTGGTGTTGCACGGGAAGGGCAGAGTGGGCCCCGTTTCTTCTGTTGCTTTTTTTTATGAGTGCGATGACGTGGTCTAAATTAAAAGAAAGATACAAAAAAGACTGCCATGAATTATCCATATACAAAGGCCTGTTTTCACATTCATTCTATGGTCCCTTCACAACTTGCTGGCGGGGTGCAAATGATGAGAACATCCCATTTCCTATACACTCTGCCTCAGAGGAATTCTTGGCAAGTGAAAGTGCCCTGGTGACAGGACATTTGCAAATTCTGAGGCCATAACAACTCTTTTCCCCAAAACACTGAAGCCTCCCCCAAAAACTTGCCAGATCTTGTCAGCCAGGAGCCTCACCAGCCACACAGTACCCCCTGAGGTATGATGAAAGCAGAGGTGGGGATGGATTTCTGGCTTCCCACCCAGCGTTCCCACTGCCATCAGCAAGAACCAGTGGCTGTCCCATGGGATCTGTGGGCATTCAGTACCTTAAAATGAGGCAGTGAAGACGTTGGCTTACATTGTCCCCCACCATGTGGGGTTTTCACCCAGCACACACTTGGTGGAGTACCAGGAGGTAGTAATTTTGGCATCTTCTACTTCAGCCCTTATTTATTATTTAGATGAGGTCAGAAATTAGGAGTTAGGGTTTACAAGGACTCTGGAGGAAGGCAGCAGCAGGGCTTGGCTCCCATCACAGCCAACCCCTACAAATCGGGAGTTTCCTTTTCTTTCTCCCAGTGGGCTCAGGGGAATGGTTTTTCATATTTGACTTTGTTATCTTCTCCAGATCCACCATCTCTCTCCCAGCAGCCACTGAGCTTAATGCTCTCCAGCACCTCAGGCTGAGGGGAAGTTCTAAAGCGGGACTATATTTTAGTGACAACAGAACAAGCAAGGATCATTCTCTGGGATCATATTCTGCAAGGGATTGATTTTGCATATCCTCGTGTGAAGGGAGAAGGGAAAGGCAGTCAACGTGCTGTAAATGATGCCTGGGATTGCCTGGAAGTGATAAAGGATTTGTTAGCTATTTTGAGAAAGGACTGATTTGCCCATTGTCTATAAAAATGGATGAATGTTAAGTGATGTTGGCCGCAGCAGCTGCGCAATGATTTTTTTTTAAAGCCAGTTAAGGAATTTGGTTTCCTGACAGCCTGAATGTATTTCACTGATGTCTCATGAGTGTGTACATTACATGGAGATGTGATGAATATAAAGCGATAATAAAGGCTAAGCAGAATTAGTGAGCAAAATAATTCCCTACTGAAAACCATCCCTGGTTTCACAATCAACTGCTTTGGACCACTATGTTCTATGATCTTTTCCTTGCTCTCAACTGCAGATTATAACACAGAAGATATCTTAATCTATACCAGCGCTTCAATATGAGTGTCTTGACACTTTGGATATTACTTAAGCAATTACAAGAGCCCTTTCTACAAAACGTATTGATTTTATTCCAGAAAAATAAATTCCCATGTACAATTGGGTTTTCATAACATGAAACAATTAGCCATTTTATTGCTAGTGCATATAGGGTAATGTCACATTTCATACAATTTCAGTACAAGTGAAAAAATATAATATATGGCTGATTGAAATTGATAGCTACATTAACATTTATAGATCTATATAGATTTATTTTACAAGCTGTTAGTAGTTTAAGGGGGATATCGGTGTTTTAAACTACCAACATTCATATGGCTCCAATTCAAATATATGAATTGTTTGATGCGCTATAAATATATTCCAAAGTACATTTCATTGAAGAAGTCAAAGCTGTGCACTAAAATATATGAAAAACATGCCTTGTGAAAAATGCTACAGACAGAGCCCTGACTGTCTGTGGAGCATGAAAATGCCACTGGTGCTAGCATTACTAGTTGGAAAATGAAAATAATGCCATGATTACAGGATTAGGTGATGGAGATATATGCTTTCTGTCATCTTAGGTCATAGAGCTGGGACCAAACTCTCTTCTGTTACTCAATGCAAACCAAGATGAAACCCACCAAATTATCAGAATTTATTCTGGATTAGCATTAGGGTAAACAAAACCCCAGGATATGGCTGGAAATTAGGCATGAGTTTACTGGTTTCAGTAGAGCTGGCCCCGGATCTTCACCAGGGGAGGTGAGAGCAGAACGTGTTCCAGCTGAGCTGTTCCCCTAAGTCAGGCAGGATCTGAGCACATCATCACATTTGCCCAACCCTACCAATTTCTTAAGTGCCTCCTAAATTTCAGGTCTTATGAAGAGCACCAAGGGCTTCACTGGGGATGACAGCGAACAGAAACCCAGGCAGGGGCTTGAGAATTTTCCCAAATTGGAAAACAAATCAGCCCAAGCCCCTGGGATAGTCAGCATGGGCCACATCCTACTCTTAGGGTGAGTTGGGCCTAAATCCAAAGCCATCCTGACAGCATTAACCTGGATTATCTCTGCAGAGAATTCGCCCAAAGGACAAGAGGGCTGAGTGATGGCAGCAAAGAAGGCACTGAGCATTGGATGAGATGGGAAGAGCTGTCAGGGCTGGAATCACAGTCAGTTTGTTAGCTAGCCTTCCTTCCCTCCTCCTCCTCACTCTGGGCACAGTGGGGTCCCAAAAGGACCATATGGAGGAATCTCTCTACCTCCGGCAGCATTTCTCCCCTTGCTTATTGTAAAAATACAGGGGAACAAAGGCTTTTTTTCTTTAACTCTACCCCTTGTTTGGCAGACGCAATTGTGAAGCAAATAGTGGAGGGCCTTCAGCTACCTGTACTGCCTCACATCTGCCCTGGGGTCATACCCGTCCCCACATTCCTCCAAGAATGCACTGCTTTTGCAAATGACTGGATTCCAGCCCTGCCTTTACCCTATAGATGCAGGGGAGGGGGCAAGGTTACAGTGGTTACTGAGGGGTGGGAACGTGGTGGTGAGGGTGGGGGGGCGATACTGAGTGCACAGGTAGACTTGTTGGCCAAAATGCCACCACTGGATCAATCTGGATCAATCGCAGGGGCCTGGGCAAGCAAGGAAATGCTTTGTACCATCATTTGTCTCATCTTCCACCCCAGGAAGGCTGGAGCCTTTCCTTGCAACTCAGTACAGATATATTCTCTGTGCTGCTCACCAAAAAATCGAACCGAGATAGTGTGTCTCCAACCTCAGGTTAGCCATGATCACCCAGCTTTCAAGGGGTGACGGATTTAGAAATAGATTTAAATAGTCTGAATTTGCCAAGTATGGCTGGTTTTCCCCTGGCCTGGTTTTGGGAGAGCCTTATTCATGGCAGCACATCTCACCTTGGCCGATATTAATAGCTCTCCACACTGGCCAGCAGAGAAATAATTTTTTAGCCCCAAGACCTCCTGGGCCTCAGCTGCCTGTGCAAACAGACCCCAGTGTAACATGGAAAAGGGGCTCCAAAGGAACTGGAACTATATAGGTTTTGAAGTAATTGTAGTTTGGCTTGGGGAAGGGGGGACATAAAGGAAGCATTTTCCTTGGGAGAACGGCTTTTTTTTTTTTTTAAAAAAAAAAAAGATGAGTTGGGGACCCCAAAACAGATTCATTAGGATTTTGCCTCAAACCCCGGCAAAACTCTTAGTTTAACATTTGGATATACTAGAAGCTGTTGTTTTAATACAGACTAGGTCAACACCAAACCCATCTTCAAAACAAGATCTGATTCCACGAGTACTTTGTCCGCATGGTAAAAGCCAGCCCTTAACGTTCTACCCTTTAATAACTCAGGATGTTTAGCTGTTAAGTCCATTTTTCTCTTGCCTTACTTGTTTAAAGCTTTCTCCAGATATTCCTGGATCCACTTTAACTTGGGATCGATGCACACTTGCTTGCTGTTGCTCTTGAGCCTTGCACTGCCAAAGGAGAAAAGTCAAAGTGAGTTTGGTGTCTGATGCTCCTCAGCCCATCCCCAGATGCCTTATTTTGCACAGAGGTTTGAGATTCCACTGTGGACAATACCTCGGGGGTCAGTGTTTCTCTCGGTTAACCCATGAAGCTGTTATAAACATCCCAGAGTTCAAAGCACTGGTCCAATTTGTCCCCTCTGATGCCGATTCTTGAGGTCTGTCCTGGTACGTGTGTGGGGGGCAGGACAGATGCAGAATTTAAATCTAAGTTTTTCCAACTCCTATCTGGGCTGTTATGAGTTTAGTGCTGGGAACAGGTAAATTTCCTTTGGAAACAATGGTGTGGTAAATATAGGTCATTTTTTGCAAGGAAGTAATTAAGAACAGCTTTCAGATTCAACACAAAACTGAAGTTTCATATGTTTTGAGGAGAGACACCAAACCATAATTCTTGGAGGTTCTGAAAGGGTCTGGTCACTTGTTTGCTTTTTGTTTTTACATAAGACTGAACGAACAGGGCGCAGGCAGGAGACAACTGGAAGCACCATAGTGCCAGAGGCAAGTTTTTCCCTCCTCTATTCCCTCAGCACTGGAAACAAAAGCGGAAGCCTCCTGAGGGGTTCCTCCTGGAGGTCCAAACTGCACTTTTCAAACCAGGCTTTTCAGATAATCTGAATTCCTGTGAATTTGGCATTTGGGCTCTCTGCATCTTACATATTTGTATGAAAGTACAAATAACTTTTCCCCCGCATCGGCAGGTCTCACCCCCCAGGGATCATGGAGCCTCTTGAGGGTGCCGTGATCTCCCAGGTCCCCCAAAATACCCTGTCTCTGCCCCAGCTGCTCAGAAATCTCCCCTTAAAACAGCCTGCCTGCCACCCAAAAGCGCCAAGAACAGCAATTTCACGGGAACGCCTGTAGGAATAAGTTCAGGACTTGTTTTAAGGCATGTTGCTGGATGGAAGCCAAAACGTCCCCTCGCTTTATACAACGAAACGTGCAGGACATAAAACTGTGGCGTAAGAAATAACAGGTCAGAAAGGCCCCTTGGCCTGCAGTTATGCAACAACGTAGTTGTAACATAAACACATGGAAGATCCAGCCTCGCGAGCCCTTGTGCCAATAGAGAGATGAATGGGCCTAATTCATATTTCCCTGATAGCGGTGCCAAGCTGGAGAGTTTCCAGAGAAGCGATACCAGCAGAGGGCAAGAATGGATTTGCTGATGTTAGCAATGCCTGGGAACTCTGGGGCTGGCCTCGCAGGGGACAGAACCAAAAGCACACGTAACCAGCCTCCAGGCATGTGCAATGTAATTCCTCTCACCTAATATTAAAGATATTGATTTATTTTTTTTTTTAGACATTTGTTTCTGAGCCCATCAGCCCCTGCTCCTCACACAGTCATGGCAGGGACCTAGGAAATGGTATGGAGTGTTAATCTGCACTGGTTTAGGTGTCTACTTTAGGATGCAATTATTTGCATGCTAAAAATGCCTATTTTCCTATGCTGAAAAGCAGGGAATTTAGGATGGACTTTGTAGAAGAAGACATGGACAGAGGAGATTTCTGGATTTGGAGAGGTGTCTTCCCAGAGAACCAAAGAAAAAAGCCTGCCCTTAGACTTTTTGTTCAGGTACAATTCCCCTCAACCGTAAAGGGAAATGTACTTGTGCAAAAAAATACAAGATCTTTCCTTGAAATGACATGATTTCACCGAGATTCTCTACTGCTGAAAATGGTAGCTTTTAAGTTCCTCGCACCTTCACCGCATAATGCGTATCCACTAAATTCAGAGTGTGGTTAAAACCACCAAGATGAAAAATTTATGTGTTAGTTTTGATTCTGTTTCAGTTTCTGTTTTGATAAAGACCTAATTTGACCTCATGATGTTTCAGGGGTATTTGGAGGTAAGTTGTTAAGTACCTTACTTGTTCAAGTGATGAAAAAGTTGGTGAACTATAGGTTCATGTGTTCTGTGTGCCACTAAATCACATTGCAAACACACACATTTGGGTGAAGAATGGACAAGAACATGAGTCCTTTGTGTTTCTGCGTTTTGTGCTCTTATCTCTCTCTAATGACTATGATCCCACGTTAATTAAGAGATAAATGTATACTCTATCCTGTCTTAAATGCCTGTCATTTTCTTGAAACTACTCCAGAAAATTCCAAATCCCCAGCGCTGGGACCCTTATGACATGCACTGACAGTCCCAGAGCACAAATCCATACACTACGTCGTTTTGGATGCTTGCCTCCAAACTTGTTTATAGGTAGAGATCAGGCTTAGTCACAGCTGGTTTTGCCATTTTTGTGAAAGGAAACTATTTCTCAGCCGAGGCTTACATTTTTCTCACTGTCCCCCACCAAATCCTACGGCAGAAGCACACGTGAGAAAATATGCACGGTCTACCCAGAGTGGTTTAAAAAAGAAAAGAACCACATAAATAAAATACGTGCTCTTCAGTATTTCTGTAGGTTCCTGAGAAATCTCATGAAACCACATCAATTTTCTGAGTGTAGAAATGTTTTGGATGACAACGAATGGACTTCTACAGCATTTCAGTTGCAACTGGAAGAGCTCGACACGGATCAAAGACAGAAACTAGTGATGGGGAACTCTGTCTAGTCACTGAGAGCTTCTTACAGAGGTCACCAGATGGTGGTGGCAGCAGGGCTCCCTTGCAATGAAAAGATGAATGGTAATTTCCTTCTTTTGAAGATTTTGAATTTTAGGAGAGGAGGGAGGGGGGTGACCCATGAGCAAACGAACAAAGAAGACCTTTCTAAAAACACACACAGACACACACAAATCTACAACCCCATTTTTCCTGAAAATCAGTGTTTCGTTTTCAGCAAAAAATGAAGAGGTTATTTTCCACTGGGAGCCCATCATCTCTGCCCTGCTCTGATCTGTGATTTATCAGTCGGTCACTGCCTGGTGTGCCCATGTGTTTTGGGTCTGTACCTCCTGTGGAGGCTACATGAAATCCAGGAATTCTTTTTGCTTGCTTCTCTCTATGGAGAAGCGGAGCATTAGAAGACTCAGAACACTGTAAAGCCTTTTCCCCTAGGTGTGAAGCTCCACATCCAAGGCAACGGATGGCCTGTCTCATATTCCTGCTTGCATACCCCTGGGATCACACACTCACAGGGAGATCAGAGGTAAAACACAGCTGGGAAACATCCAGCCGTACCCTTTGTGGGGGGCAAAGCGGGCTCCAGCTGTACCTGCCCCATGGGGTGAAGAGATGAATTGGAAATCACGGCATGAAACACAGACCAAATTGCAGCCACCAAAGCATGAACCAGCTCCGTCCGCCGCTCTCCTTTTTGACACACCTGAGATTTGCACCCGGCTGAAAAGAGCAGAGAGACTTACACAATCTGAAGCGAGCAGTTGGGGGTGGAGAGGATTTTGAGGTGCTTAATGTTGGCTCTTGCCACGTTGCTCTCGTAGAATCGACAGGGGCATCGGTACGTCAGGCTGACGGGTTTCTCTGCCGGACACGGAGGGGGGAAGAGAGAAAGGACACGTTACTCCCTCTTGCTCCCGGTCAGAAGCACAGACACACAGAGCAGAAACTCCCTCCGAATATGCAGGTGAAAAAGGCGATAGAAAAGCTGAAGCTTTGGGAGAGCATTTGCCCACAGCTCAGAGCACAATCCTTTTACCCCAGTACCCAGCCTTTCAGTCCCGGTGCGTGGGATTTCGGAAGACAAAAGAAGAGGGAGAGAAAAACGGAGATAAGTAAAGAAGAAGAGATTAGAATAAGGAGCCGCTCCATTGTGCGGGGATGCTCCTGGTAATTAGACAAGATAAAGGCCAAAAGAGGGGGCACTTGTCCTCGGTGTTGTTCTTGCCAAATGATTTTGACCTGGGGCCAAATTAGAAGGTAGCCAGAAGAAAGCGATGAATTCCAAAGGGTTCGGATCAAAACGGCTCTCGGCTCAGGTGCAGGCTTTTCAGGGGGGACTTACTGGCTAGAGAAAAAAAAAGAAAACCGGGTTTTTCAGGCTTTCCCAGGGCCCAGCAGCTGACCTTTCCCCACTGCAGCCAACCTTTACTCCCAGCCGAGATATTCGCATGAGGTGGTGCGAGATCACAGCGGTTTTAGAGAGAGATTTGGAGTCTTTTCAACTCCCAGCCTGTGGCGAAGCAAGGGCAATCCAGGAGATATTTATCAGGCAGCGTGTTCCCCATACGCTAATCAGGGACCACCGGACTGCATGAGAGTTTTGTCACCGGCATCGCTAGGGACAGAATTAAGGTTAGCCCCCCAGGCTAAAACTCAGCAATGAATATGCCTGGAGAACTGAGAAACGCAGCCTCTGATGCCGATTTCTCCACGGAAAAACTTAATTACTGGCAACCAAGCGCACCATAAATAAGGTTCTCACTCCCTGTGTGAGCTTCAAAGCTCCACGCAGGCTAAAATGCAAACACGGAAGCCTTGCCTGGAAGTCTAAAAGGCGCTGCCTAGTATTTTAAACCATTTCCTTCTATCGGAGCAGTTTTCAGCCTCTGGGAGGAATTAAATTCATACCCTTAACCCATAAGGTCTGGCTCATGCTGTAGATGGTCAGATCTGCATCCGACAGGGCTTTAGATGCCACATGGCAATCTTCAGCCCTGTTTATTTAGTCACATAGGAGCACTCCCAGCGTACAAACCCAGCTCCCTTAAAAGCAGATGGAGAGCTAAAGAGCGGAGAAAGGCTTGGAACCTCGTCTAGGAAGATGAGAAAAGAGACAGCTTTTCCAAGTGCAGCTGATCTGCACATACTGCCTACTTACCAGTGACTGTCTCTAGCACATATAACCACAGACAAGATACTGAAATTACCCTGTCCTCGGGAGGGAAATCCCTTTTTCCCCCCCGAAGTGCCTCCACCAAGAGATGAGCCAGAATCAGATCCCACAGGGAAACAGAGAGGAATTCATCAGTGGGAGCAGAGCTCGTCCAGATTCCCACCAGGACCTGGACTGTAAGTTAATAGAATTGGGGGACACTTTCTACCAATTTTATGCCAGACCAAGCGGTGATATCATCTCTGAGTTAATAAATGGGAGGAGAAGCTCCCATCCGCAGGGGGAGGAGGAAGGAGGGCTGCAGGGTGAACCTCCCGAACATGCACTAGACCGGCCAGTGCCAACGTGGAAGGGAGGGAGAAAGGCGCTGGGATTTCCCACTGCAAATCTTTATCTGCTGATAGCTACACATCAGTGAGCTCGGACTGGAAAAGGAGGCTGAAACCGAATGCAGTCGTACAACAACACTGAGCACAAGTGGAAGTGTCTCTACAAGCTTGTATGAACCAACTTTAAGCAAGCTTTCCCCCAAGCAACATGCAAGAGAGGAACTGTTAAGATCTAAGGTTTGAGAGCGCAATCCTGTCCTCTCTGGGACTGGGAGAGGGACTTTCAATCCCATCCCGCTTGAAATCAGGAGCAGAGAAAGTTTAACCGCCTCCACGAGTCCCAAAAGTTTTTTCCTGCTGAAGAAAGTGCAGTCAGCACAGCAAGGAAGAGGGGAAGCCCCAGCATTCGGTGTTCTTCTGTCACCCCAGCGCAAGGTGGAATCACAGCTCCCCTCCCAGCACAAGAATCCCTTTGGTGCTTCTGTGTCCCTCGCTTGGGGACCTGCAACAGGCACTGAGCACCAGGGAGAGACAGGACAGACACCAGGTCAGCTCTGAGCATCACTAACAAGGAACCAGCACCTCCTGCCACTGCCCTCCAGCTCCGAGAGCTTGGCTGTGGCCCCCTCTGCTCTCAGCAAGGCTGAAAACCAGGGAAAACCAGTGCACGTGGCATTTCCCAACACATGAACCCCTGTCATCCTAAAGGAGGAGAGGGAAGGGGCCACAACCGGGGGGATGGAAAATCTCCGGTCTCACCCCGCGGCTGACAAACACATCTTCCTTATCTCATTTCAAAATTCAAAACAAATTGTTCTGTGCACAGTACAGCTGATTTAGCCCATTATTCTGCAGGTTTTCACTGCAGAAGTGAATGCTCCGTGGGTTCTCTGATGTCTAATAAACAGTGAGCACAAGCTGAAGCCATTCTCTTGGTAGGACAAATCAGTACAGTCCATTAATTGCACTGTTACATGGAAACAGCAATTTTCATGCAACAGATCGTACACAAAGCTTTTGAGACCTTTATCTGGCACATTTGCTTAAAATGGTTGAATACAATCAAAAGTCACAGAAAAGCCAGGCACAGCTCAGACATCTCAATGTCATTCCTTCTGCCTTATTTCCTTAGACAAAAAGAAAAAAAACCCACCTCTTTTGGTCTCAACTAAAAGTGTTCTTGGTTTTGTTGGTGAGGGTTTTTTTAAATAATAGTTATACTGGTTTCTGCCTCAAAGCTGATTTTTGCTGGCCCTGAACACCCGCTTCTGCTGACATATTCTCTCTAGAGACAAGGCACCCACAAATATCCCCGTCGCAGAGGGACTTATCGAGGTTGGACAGTGCCTATTTCACCCCACAGGAATCTGCCTTCTTTCATCTGCACTGGAACTGGCCAGTAAGGGAACAAGCCGGTTGCCAGTAACTTGCTATGTGGGCTGGGGAAGCGCTGGGCACTCGAACAGAGAAGGAGGCTGTACCCGGGCAAGCAGGCTGGTCACAAACAGACAAAATATTTGATAGAAGCATCATTTTAGTCCTGTTCATCCAAAGGTGCATTTGCCAATATCAGGAGAAGGGTGGCAACTTTTTAAGACTAGAAGAGCTCCGTTTCCCTGGGGAGTGAGGCTGTGACAGGCAGATACGGCTTTACCAGGGTGGCTGGGAAGAATTCAGAACTCCCCTGCCCTCCAGGACAAGGTAACCCTGCAAGCCCTCATCCGGATCAGGGTTGAGAGCACTACATGACATGCAAAGAAGTAGGCAAAAACCCCTTCATTCTTATCACTACAAGCCGGTGGGGTCTTTCTCCTTATGCTAGTTTTACTCCAACCCTTTCAAGCCATTTCCTTATGCAAGTAGCCAGGTCCCGGACAGGCTTACCCTGCCTTAAAGATGCCCACTCCCGTCTGCTGCCGGCTAAGGAGCTCTGCCAGGCAGGGAGCAAAGCGAGGGGAGCTCTGCCAAACCCCGACCCTGTGCTAAGCGGGAAGGCGAGGAGATGGGGACCCCCTGAACCCCCGGTGGTCCCCGGTCCCCCGCTCTCCGCGCCTCCCCTCCGGGTTGCGGCCCCGGTACGGGCCGGCAGCGCTCCCCCAGCTGGCTCCAGACCCGCACTGGAGGGCGAGGGGAGCCCCCTCTGGGTAGCCGGGCACCGGCCCCGCTGTCCCCGGGGTTTGCCTTCGCCACCTGCGCCTCCCAGCCCGCAGCCGCGGCGGGTCCCGGCGGGGGCCAGAGCCCAGCCGGCCGGGTCCGCTTGCTCCGTGGTGGCTTTTTAAAGTGTCCTTCACCGGGATTTGCTGCTGGGACAGTACTGTGGAAAGGCATCGGGCGAAATTACCGGGAGCAATTATCTCTCTCAAGTTAAACAAAGAGGGCACCGGAGGGCATCCTCCGCCGCCCTGGGTGGAGAACACACAAGTTTCGGTCACTAGGATGGGAGAATGAGATAGAAGCGAAGGATTGAAAAGGGCACTCGTTACCTCTCCAGCAAACTTTCGATGAGGGGACAAAAGGTGACAAATCTCAGCCGCAGGAGGAGCGCCCGGGAGATGCCCGGAGGCTGCGGGCAGGACCCCCCCCGCCCCGCCACGCGTGGGGAAGGCGGCTGCCCCCCTCGGTCCCCGCTGCCCCGGGCTCCCCGCGGGATGCGGGGCAGGTTGCCGCGGTCTCCGGGGCTTGTCCGCACCAGGCGGCTCCCACGGCGAGCAGTTGGCGAGCAAACCGGCCAGTTGCCGCCGGGCTCCGGGGGCGACAGGCGGGACCCGGCGTGGGGCGGTGAGACGGCGCTGCGGGCAGGACAACCGCCGTGTCGCTTGCCTTGGCGACAAATGCTCGCCGGCTGCCAGCCCGCATTGCCCCAGACTTCTCGCCAGCGCAACCCCCGCACCCTCCCCCCGACACCTCGCCGTGCACCCCGGCCCGGGGTGCGGTGAATTCCTGCCCAGTGACCGTTTTGGCTCAGTTCTGCCCCGATCGAGGGGAGATAGACCACGACAGAGGACAGACAAGCAACCGAACAACCGTCTGTTTCTCATTTCTTCTAACTTTTAGGGGTTTGGGGGTTTTTTTGGGTTGGTGTTTTTTTTTTTTTTTTTTAAAGGGGAAACCGATATGCATATTTTTGCAACCAAACCACCTCCCCGCAGCCCGAGCGCTGTTGCAAGGCTTCCCCCAGCCGATTTCAATCTGGGAAAAGCTTGGCAAAGAGGACCGCTTTGACCAGCCTTCTTTTGAAAAAAGCCAGCGAGGGAGGGAAGGAAGGAGGGAGAGCCTGCCCTGCTCCCAGCTCACGACAGCTGTCGCCCGGGGCTCGCCAGACGCGCACATCTGAGCCACGGCAGTAGCCACAGCCGGGAGAGCGGGCGAGCTGCGGGGAGAAGGGGGGGAAGTCGGCGGGACCGTAACTCCCGGGCTCCCCGGAGCCGGCAGCAGGAGCGGGGCGAGCGGGCAAAGGGAGAGCGGCGGCGAGCACTTACCCTCCGAGAGGGAGATGACGGCCAAGGCGAAGGCGAGCAGAGCCAGGGCTCGGAGGTCCATGCTGGGGCGACTGGTGGGGCGCGGGGCAAGCGCTGGAGTGCTCGTCCCGGCGGCTGCGGCTCTCTGCTGGAGTCCCCTCCTCCCCTCCCTCTATAGAGGGGCCGGGACCGCCGGGGCTGGGGGAGGGGAGGCAGGGGGAGTAGCTAGCCTATGATTTATTGCCCGTGGCATGTTATTACATCCTTCCTCGGCTAAAAATGCTTGGAAAGGAACCAAAAAAGAGCGAAGGCTCTTCTCTTCGCACTGTCAGCCCGGCAGTCTTCCCCCAGGCAAAGCGACTGCCCCCGCAGCCCCGCCACCCGAGCCCCCCCCCTCCCCTCCCCGCCGTGGGGCGGCAGCGGCGGTGCGCTCCCCCCCGGCACCACCACCAGCCCCGGGGGTCCCACCCGCAACGCGGCCCGGAGCCGGGGTCGTGGTCACCCCATCCAGCCGGGATCGGGGGGCAGCTGGGATCCCGGTCACCCCATCCAGCCGGGAGCAGGGGGGCAGCTGGGATCCCGGTCACCCCATCCAGCCGGGACCAGGGGGGAAGCCGGGATCACGGTCACCTCATCCAGCCCGGGCCGGGGGAGAAAGTTTTGTCGCCAAAGTATGCCAATCCCCGGTCCCTTCTGGGCACGCCGGCCCCACTGCTCTGGAAGCAGAGCTGGGACAGCTGTGGGGGACAAAGCATCCCGTAACGCCTCAGCATTCCCACCGGGAAGAGGAGAAAAATCCCCCCTTCGCTCCCATGGGGGCAAATACTAATTGACACCGGCGCTCCTGGGCATCGGATCCAGCGCCTCGTACGAAGCGTCTTCCCATAAATTTATCTGGAGGATTTTAAGGGAGGAAAAAGCGAGAGAGGGGCAGGCTTTTCTGTTTCGCCTCCGCAGGCTTGGCTCGAAAGGCCACCTTTTCCCCGTGTTAGCTGAGCCCAGCTGTACATTTTGCTGCCACATTTCGCCTCCTTTGTATTGCAGATGCCGCCGGGCTCCCTGGCACCTCGGCTGAAAGCCCCAGTAGCCCTGCAGAGCCGGGAGGTCTAAGGGGTGCCGCTTACCCTCGGCTATTACAGCATTGTCAAGTATAATTGACTTAAGCATGTCCTCGCTGTCTGCAATCCAAGCCCACGGGGCCCTGTTTGTTGCCATTCAATACTTTAAATAAACATCGAGGCTTTGATTGAATTTGGACCCCTCGGCTGCATTTAAAACAGGCGCGCTCGGTGAGCTTGGGACGGAAAGGGCGGGGGGGGGCCGACGGGTGAAGCTAATCCTGGTCTGGAGGCGTTTAAAGGACAGGTCCACGATGCCACCAAAGGCAACAGCACGGTCCCGTCTCTTTATACCCTGGGTGACTTCAAATTCTCCCAGCCACGGCTCGTGAGGTTGGAAACAGGGGCCCAAATCCTGCACCTGCGGCTGTTTCACCCAGGGGAGCTTGTTTCTAATGATGGGGGGAAGGACTTACACCGACACCGGGCCACGAATTGGCCCCCTCCCTGACACACACAGGTGAAGCTGGTTCTCACATCCAGCTCCCCTAAATTTAGTTATTTGTCTTTCTTTTGCCCGTTTACCAATTTGTGGAGGCTGATCCTGCTCTGCCCCCTTTCTTTTAGGTCAGCTAGCGCAGTAGCGCGGGAATTTGATGCACTGAAAGGGCCAATAATTGTAATTAGTGCTGTAAACCTGGCTACAACTTGGGTGACAGTCGTGACATCCTGCAGGGGATGGGAGAAGCAAATCCTCGTCCCACTGCCAACGCTGCCAGGAGTGCTGCGGCTGGCACATGGGGACATCCACACTGCCCTTCGCATAAAAGAGTAATAGTGTGTCCTTCTGTTGCTACGGGCACCGAGAAAAACAGTCCGAGGGTCTAATCAAAGAGAGTGGATGGATGCGGAGTGAGATCAGAGTTAAATCCGAGTAGCAGTCCCCTCCTCGGCATCCTCAGACGGGGTTGTAAATGAAGGGGAAAACTGGCCGGATCCCATGAAATGTCTGGACAGACCTTCAGAGCTGACTCGAGGAGATGCAGGATGCAGATAGGAGGGCTCTCCCTACACCTCTGGATGAGGGAGAACAGCCAGCTCCAAAGAGGGCTCTCACCCTCCTCCTCCTCCTCACGGCAGGAGGATGCCCCTCCTCGGCTGCCTTTCCCCTAGGCCACAGCCGCCCCTGCGTGGGAGACCGAGCCTCCCCAGGAGAAGGGAGTAGGAGGACGGGGGACACCGCACCCGGCAGCATCCCTCTGTCGCCTCCCCGACCCTCCCCAGCAGCGAGCGCCGGGGCCGGCTCCGCTGTGTCCCGGCAGCGGCGCGATGCGGCGGCGGGGAGCTGCCTCCCGGCCCGGGAAAGGGGGGAGCCCGACGGGGCGATGGGGGTCCCGGGGCTCGGCTGGCGGCGGGGTGTCACCTAAGGGCCCGGAAAGAGGGGGGGGGGGGCGGCGGGGAGTGGGGGGTCCCGGGGCTGGGCAAAGTCCCCGGGGAGCTTCGCACCGGAGGAAAGGCGACCCCGCGGTGCTGGACACCCCCCCCCCCCCACCTTCGAGGGCTGCCGGATGAACCCCTTGTATTTTGCGTTATTTCCCTCCTCCCCACGCACGCACACCCCCATAGGAATGTTCTCTACTATCTAGAAACCAGTGGGTTGTTTTGCCGGGGCACTTCTACCGGGCCACCCCAGCCCAGCCCGCTCCGTGCCCAGAATTTCCCCCGGTGGCCATCGAGAGGGGCTGCGGGGCGAGCGAGGGACGGGAGACCGGACCCACAAACTGCCCTGCACCGTGGGGCCGCCTTCATCTCCCCTCTGTGGGATGAAGAATTATTTACACAATAACCCAGCTCATCTGAACCCCGAGCAATTTCTACGAGCTGCGATTATTTATTATTATTATTATTATTATTATTATTATTATTATTATTATTATTATTATTATTTTCTGTCAAGAACAAATTGCTGCCTGCGGTCCAACGGTCCTGAGCTTAAGACTTAAAGAGCAACAATACAACAAAGCAAATCAAAACAAGAAGAAAACCCTCAACCCGGGGGGGGGGTCCTATGGTTTGGCCCCCCGAATCCAGAATTACAAACTCATGGAAATCTGAACTAATTGTACGTTTAAAGGAAAGTGGAATGACTGGGCAAGTGTTAAACTCCATGAAAAGTTCGTTTCAGCTTAATGTTAACTCCCAGAGAATTGTCCAGTGTTTATCTGAATGCTCAAAAAAATCCAGCCTGCACCCCCTCGATGAGCTGGGTGGCTGATCCCCCCCCCCCCGCCCCCAGCAACCAGCTGCAGCCAGAACGCCTTAATAGCCAGTACATTTAATCTTTTATCTGAATGCTAACAAAGAAAGGATGAATTCAGAAACCTTAAACAGACCTACTGTTGATTTCAACACAGCTTGAGACAGCCTTTTTTAATAACACAATATTCCAAATTTTTAGTGTGTTTGTATCAAATTACATTTCCTCTTAAACGGGGAGATGGCAACTTTTTTGTTCCTAAGAGCTTTAGACTGGCGTAACCCAGCAATGAAATCATAATTGTCTGAAGTTGTTTTAAATCTCCACAGATTACGACTGAAGCAAGCCATTTCGGGCCAGTACAACACAACTCCTTATTATTAAGAAACTTTTTTTGTGAGTTAAGAATTAAACTAAATGTCCTCAGTTTGGGAAAATAGTATCCCTGTTTAATCTTGTTCTCACTAATACGATTTGACTGTGATCTTCCTTAATATTTCCTGGACTACTTATCTGTAACAAATCGCATCATTTTTTGGATGGCCATAATGTTCACGCAGAATCTATGCTTAAGTGGAATTAAGATTCACGGTGCACCTCAGCATTCTGGAGTAAAATACATTGCAAAGCAAGCATGTTAATACCAGGAAATTCAGTGATCTAGAGTTAAGGATAATTAGATTTCAAAATCTGTACGTATTAGGCTGTGGGACTGCACAACTAAGATACCAAATCGACCTTATTTCTGCCTTGTTGCAACATCATCCATTAGCCCACATGACAACGACTACAGCAGCTTAATAACTCTGTCTCTAGATGCAGCTCTTTTTTTTTTTTTTCAAGATATGTTTTTTTTAAGCTTGCTTAAACTGCTTATTTCCACATAGTATGATGTTGCGGTGGGAAGAAAACGAAAGTAGCAAAAATGTTAATATCAACATTAAATGTTGCAGGGTATTTTTAGGGTGAAGAGTTAACTCTTTTTTTAATGAGAGATTTTAATGAGATTTTGAGTGTTCCAATATTTTTATGTATTTATATTCTTTTGTAATTTAACTCTGAAAATCTCTGATGTTATCAGAGAATTTCATTTATTTAAAAAAAAAAACAAAACACCACCAAAAATAAGGTATCCATATAAAGTTCTTATTTCTTCCATTACTGACTATATGCCCTTATATTTACCTCCATCTTACTGCCATTCTTGTTTTGCTAAATAAATCTTTTTTTAATATTGTCTTATTCTTGTGACACTCCTACATATTTTTTCTTTCCCAAGACTCTTCCTCAGGTGAAAGCTTGAAGGCTTTGCAGTCTTGCTGCGCACCCAAGCAGCAGCTAGAAGAGGACAACCCTAAAGGGGTTTGAAGGTCATTCTTGACTCCTGTCTTTGACCTTCTTGTTTCAAGTGTTGAGACTGTTTTCCCTCCTTATTGCCAAGTCAGGGTTCCAAGCTTGTCCTTTTCATGTGTAGAGAACAGGACTTTTAGTCCTGTAAGTCCTGTAATACACTATTAAGTATTTGCAACAAAGCAGTATAAACTAAGAGAAGCAACTTGTTGGATTTGTCTGCTCTGCCGAAGGAAAAAAAAATAATCTCCCCAAATAAGCAGGTTCCAGACAGAATTGCAAGAGGTCTGTTCTCGTTACAGTAAAATAGCCTCAAACCTTCGTGTACATGGAGATATCCATAATGTGTGTTGGCCCCAAAATATTCCTTGGGGGGCAGAGGGAGAGATCAAATAGAGGTCAAGTGAGTAACTGTTTATAGATGGTTAACTAGAGTGACAGAGAACTGTGGTAGCTGCTTCTCTAGCAGCCTTTAAAGGTTTTTAGCTCGCTTCCCTGGGAGTTTTGCATGTGGTTTCCATGGACGTGAAATTGGCCCTTAAGGGCAGAATCCATCTCTCCTCTGATCCCAGCAGAGCACATCCCGAGTTGGTCTAACCTTTCGTGAAGAAACACAAAACGTGATCAGTTTTGCTTGGGTTTCAGTTTTGTTAGGAACGTAACTCTTGGTCTCACCGGGAGGAGTTTCCTGAAAGCTTGGGGGGAAGCAGAGCCAAGTTTGGCGTGTTCTGCCTCTCTCCCCCCGAGCACTGACGCCGTGGAGGGGATTTTTATTCCAAGAACATTTTATAACTGTGTGGCTTTGCTTGGGTTTCGCTTGGAGCGTTCAGGTTCATTGAGCTTCCAGGCCACTTGGAGGAACCTAGACCTCAACGATAAAGGTTGGCTATTCCCAGCAAGAAGAGGCACCTGGGACGTTTGGCCAGGGCCAAGCTCAGCTCTGCCTTTGGACTCTCTCCATGGGAAACCCATGCACGGGATACCAGAGCCTCAGAACTGAACAGATTTGGGTCTACAGGGAAGAGATCCAACCCGACGGCCAGGTCAAAATGGTCAGAGGTCCTTACAGCACCTATCTCATTTCTTTCAGGCTTTCCTTTGGCTAATTGAATATGAGTCACACATCTCTTGGGATTTTTTTTTAAATATTATTATTTGCTTTTAATTTAAGATAGGCATGAATGAAACACCATAACCCAAATATCTATACACTTTGGGGATTTCTAGGCTCTGAAACATGCTTTCCAGCTGCCTTCTCCCTCAGCAAAATCTGGGGGCCTCATGGTTTTGTCCACATTAGCAAGTTGCGTGGGGTGCAGTAAGAACAGATCTACACAGCAAAGCAGTTATTCCACTCCGTTTCAGGGGTTTCCTTTAGTCTGGCTGTAGCCTTGTCCTAAGGACCAAATCCTTATTTCGAATTCCCTCCTGGAGTTCATTTTCCGACTTTCTTTCCTCCCAAAGAAAAATGTTAATTCGCACATTCACTCTGTGATGCGAAGTGATTAGGGACGGGGCTTCAAGAAGCCCACTCTAAAAGCACATCCCTGATCCCAGTTAAAACCCAGCCTCAGAGACACAGAAGGCAGGCCCGTAACCCACCCCCCCCCGCAAAGCCGGGGTACCCGCCCGCGGCGCCCCCGGGCTGAAGGCGAGGGGGAGGCAGCGGCCGGTTCGGTGTCTTGGGGGGCCCTCTAGTGACAGGACATTGGGCACAGTCCGAAAGTCAAATCCCGTGAAAAAACCTTTCCTCAAACTTCCTTTGTATTTCCCTTTTGGTTTTGAAAAGCCTTTTTTATTTTTATTTTTTAAACTTTCTGTGGATATTCTGGAAGTTTCTGAAAATTCGATATTTTTTTTTTTAACGCATTTTCATAATTGAAGTGTTGCTTTGAAAAAGTCCTAATGCCAGTTAAAACCATTAGTATACCCATTTCAGAAAAGAGTAACCACAGAGTTTTACATCACATAACAGCCCAGAGTAACAGGTAAGATAAAAATGAGCAAAAAATCCCCAAAACAATCAGGTGGAAGGCTTTGTCTGGGAGAAGAGAATGACAGGATGCTGTGTGCCCAGAGCAGGCGTTATTGCTGGGCAGCATGTACACAGAATACACGAAGGGCTGCGGAGGCAGATAATGTGAATTAAATCTAATTTGTATTTATAGATTTGTTCTCTGGGTGACAGGTATTAACCTCACACTGAGGTGAGATCCAGCAAACAGCTTGTTTATGGTGATGGAAACATTTCATTTGCTGGAACTGTTCTGACATCCGTCATCTAAAGTTGCCAGATGGTAAAAATGTTTAGTTTGCCATAAACAATCATTAACATCACTTAACATACGTGTCACTCACACGGCAAGGACATGTGTCTTACAGGACCAGACCTAACCAGGATACAGGAGATTGGGACATGCCAAATCCGATCATTTGCGTATTTTCTGGAGTTTTATTTTACTCAGAGCCTTATTGGATCTTATAACCAATAGCTGCTTGCGTAAACCAAGGTTTCCAAAGCCAGCTCCTAAGACTTTGCTCACTTTGAGGGAAATGTTCAGCCATAAATGAGTCCCTGAAGTTCACACCCATGAGCTGCCGCTCCCCCAGGATGTCAGCAGAAACACCGGTTCCTCATTTCTCCTCTTTTGAGCAGGTCTAGCCTTGTGGCTGTAGCTGCTCTTCCTAACTTCTGCCTCAGAATTGGGCCGTGAGTGTATATTTCTGGAGATTATCACCGTTCCTACTGAAACACAGAGAGCATGAGACCAGTTGATGCTCCCCCAGTACCCTTCAACCTGATGGATCCCCAGCTGCTCATAAAACTTCACCCATCCACAAAGAAAGTCAAAGAGTCATTCAGAGCTGGAGAAGTACAGTAAAGCCATCTAGCCCCCCCCCTTTTTTTTTTCTCACAGTGCAGGGCAATTTCTGACTGAAGATTTATTGCCATTGTGCTCAATCTGTGCTTCAAAGTTCTTAGAGATTCAGCTTCTATTTCTTCCCTCAAGAGGCCCTTCTAGAGTCCAATACGTCTTACCATCAGAAATCTTTTTTTCTTAATGTCCCTATTTTTAACTCCTCCCTTCTGGAGTGTAAAAATTCTACTTATATTCATTTGCTACTTTATGATATTCGTCTCTGGAGATGGTTTCTATTTCCTCTTTGACCCACACAACCAAATGATAAATGCCCGTGTTATTTCATTGCCCTATATCATGAGTCTCCCAAATGCTGCTCTTCTTACATCTCAGTTCACAAATAGGGACTGACATTTGCTGATGTGCAGGTGGGTTTATATTTTTAAGCATTTGTGGCTTTGCTAGCTCACCAAAGGCAGTCTGGCATGCAATTTTCAACCTGGCAAAGAGCATACAGGTAAGGAACTCATCCAGACTGAATTTCATACCAAGAAGTTCGGCCATGATTTTAATTGACCAGACTGGGACACAGTTGTGCAAATAGCAAACAATTTGACAAGACCACGAGAGAAGGGCTTGTAACTTCAATTTTAGGGGTTGCTCAAAATTACTGACCTCAGAAAAATCGGTACTATATGTCTGCAGAAACTGGTTCCTCCAGACTTGCTTCATTCAGTAAAAAACACCGAGATCTAAACAACAGGGAAATTTAGAAGAAGATTTGTTAGGCAGTTTTGCATTTCTCCTCATTTACAGTGATTGCTCACATTTTTTGGAAGAAGACTTAGCTGTGTGTATGTAAACGCCTGCACCTTCTCTCTCACGAGAAATGCGAGAGTTGTCTCGTTCAGTGACAGATACATTAAGCTGAGTTCTAACAACATCGGCCTCCCACAAAGGAATAAAATAAGTGTTTAAATTTGGCATAGTCGCCCCCTCCACACATGCATACGATCAATTCCCCGACATCTGCAGCATAGTTAACTCACAGCTTTATTTTGGTGTGAGACAATTTAGCGTGTACACGAAGCACCAACGGCGTATTCCAGGCTGAGGGCCCAATCCTTGGCCCCTCTCCCGCTCCGTAGAGTGAACGCAGCACAGAGGTGTCAACATTTGTTGGAGCTTCACAGCTGGAAATCCCCCCTGTGTGCGATGAAGTGCCCGACACGAGTCCACCCAGATCTCATCCTGCCCTGGTGCAGCTCCCTCGGTGGCATTTGGGGACAGGACCAGTGTTGGACCTGAGCTTGGTGTTCTACAGAGAGGGAGGACTTCACCGAGCGGGCACAACCAGCTAAAAGGCACTATGATATTTACAGATGCAAAGAATCCAGAGGAAGATGCATGAGAGCAATACAAAGGCCGCACTATTTCAGATCAAAGGTCTACATAACCCAGAACACTCTCTCCAGCCATGGCCAGGAGCAGATGCTCAAGGGTGGAGGGCAAGCATAGCTGAGGCTTCCTGCAGCATGTCCTCTCGGCACGTGGCCAAGGGTCTGGGCTCAGCTCCAACAAGGATGTGGAGCTCCCAACTTCCCACTGATTCCAGCAGCTCCAAGCACATCCCACACCATTTGATTTTAGCAGGGAACCAAAAACTTCAGTAGAAATAAAGAACTGAAGGGTACAGACTCTAATTTTTAAAAATATTGCACCAGTCTCCCTGAAAAACAAAACACAGCTCCATTCCTCCCCCCACCCCTCATTATAAAAAGTTTTTTTCCAGCTCCCGTAATATCTGAAAAACTGCAGATGGAATTTATGGAACAGTAAATGTCTGCCCTGAAGATAAAGTCAAGAATACCTGGAAATAAGAGTAATATTGACCCTTCCTCTTCCAGCAGGAGCTGACTGCTGTGTCCCTGTGCAATAAAATACCTATCGATCACCTCATGGGAAAAGCCCAAAGGGTAGAGTTGCCAGGACAGCATGATCCAAAAAGCCAGGGCATTCAGAGTAAAAAGAGGCTTTAGGCTTGAAGGATTGGTCCTAGAATGCTAAATCCAGGAGGTTAAAATGCGATTTCTTCCTATGTCCAGCTGGCAGATTAGAGTTGACTAGTTTTTATTCTGAGGAAGAACAAAATTAATTAATTTCTTAGTGTGTATCTAAGGACATAAACATTGTTTTCTCTCCATCCCCTTTCCCAGGACAACACCCCAGGAAGCGTCCCCTGCTCCTGTAACTGGGAAGGAGGGGAAGGAACGCGCCTGGACCAAGCCGCTCTGCACGAGAGGCCAGTATCTGATGTGCTGGCTCATAAATGACACAGGAAGATTTTTCTCTGGATTTACAGCCTCGGCGGTTCCGCAGGGGCTGGAGTTTTCCCTTTCACATTTCATGGAGGTGTTGCGTGCGCCCTCTCAAATGGGAGACCTGACATGGAAACAAAAGCCCTTCAGATCTCCCCCAGAAGGTAGCTTTTTCCTCCCAGCAAACCCCCTGACCAGGTGGACCGCCTGCAGCTGGGATGCAGGAGCAAGAGCAAGTTGTTTTAAAGGTTGTAAAAACCCTTGGGCTTAGCTTTTATTTGTGGGAGAAAAAGCCCAGGTGGCAGATGCTTCCCTGCACTCCTCCCAACATGTGCCCATGAGAGAGAACCTGCCTGGGAGCTGTCTACAATACAGGTGAAGAAGAAATCAGCTGGGCTGGCTGGATAAAATATATCTTTACGGAGATATTGCTAGGGAATTCTTTATGGGGATGCCTTAGCACCTCGTAGACCTTAAGAAAGAGGGGGGTCAGTTCCCCGAATGTAGACATCTGATCATTGTAGGTCTGTGGGGTACCTGCCTGGCCTTTTATTCCTATTCCGGGCTTTTTATTCCTATTTTAAGGATGGCGGAACCAAGGTGGAGCGTTATTCTGGACAACGGCTGCAAGAGCATCCTCTCCTTCGGGATGTAGCAGCGTCTGGGAGGCCAAACCTTGCTGGAGAAGATGCTGAATGCTGCCAGCTCCAGCTGACCTCGGTGCCTGGTGTGAATGTCCTGGCCTTTGGAAAACAGCTGCTGAAGGAGTGCTACGGCACTGAGAGCTATTTATGGAATTTGGGATTACACAGAAAGTCTGTATTAGAGACAAGGCTAAGCCTGGGCTCTCAAGCGGCGCGATTTTCTGCCGTAGCTGCAGTGATCCCCAGCTACAATGGCTCCTTGTGAAAGCAGAAGGACGTGGAGACATTGCCAGAGATAATTAATACTCTCTGTCTTCCATTTACCTACTCCAAGTCATGGAACTGGCCTCAAGCCCCCCCATGGGACACAGCAGGAACATCCATACAGCCCCTACCTGCTCTTGCACGCCCTGGACGTGTCTGTGCTGCCCCCATGAACACATAAAACACACATAAAGCACCACAAGCACCATTTATCTGCTCCGTACTTTCAGCTCTGCCTAAGCCCAGCTTTATTTTAGGAAGAAATTCTTTGCTGTGAGGGTGGTAAGGCACTGGCCCAGGTTGCCCAGGGAAGCTGTGGCTGCCCCATCCCTGCAGGGGTTCAAGACCAGGCTGGATGGGGCTTGGAGCAACCTGGTCTGGTGGGAGGTGTCCCTGCCCAGGGCAGGGGGTGGGACTGGGTGGTCTTTAAGGTTCTTTCGAACCCAAACCATCCTAGGATTCTATGATTTTAGTTCCATGCTTGGGGCAGGTGGATGAGGGATGCTGCAATGATCTACACAGCCAATGGCACTGGGAAAATATCTATGGGGAAGCCTAGAATTTCTGGCATGCACATACGCAAGGCAGCAACAACATGAACAACAGCAGCTGAAGCACGTGGCATGGCATCTCGTGTCTCGATTGACACAGTGACAGTTGCACCGGGAGCATTGATGGAGAAAATAAGGAATGATTTGGCTGATCTGTATCGCCCCTGCTTTGCCGCCTGGGGCCTCATGAGGAAATTGCTGGGAAGAGATCAGCGCTAAAAGGCAGCAAGCACGGTTCCAGGCATGGGGAGTTCAAGGCTATCAGATCCTTGGTGGCCTGGGACTGCTGCCTCTAGAAGGGTCAATACAGAAAGGATTAACTCACTGGCAAAGGGCCCAGCGAATGTGGGGCTTCCTTCCAAAACCTCCCAGCCTGAAGGGCTTTATTCAGCCCTCACTCCAGATGCTACAAAACAAGAGGAACAGGAATTTCCCAAACATTTACTCTACCAGGGTTGGGAAGCTGGAAGAGAGAGGGGGAGGGCCTTTCCCCATCAGAGAAAACAGTCCAGAGCAGGAAGGTAGGACAAGAGCTACCTGGTACTTTGCACCGGGACCTGACTCAGAGATGTCACCTTCCTTAATTTCCACTGCCTGCAAGACCAGAGGTTGCTCAGGGCACAGTCATCAGCTGGCCTTTGCATCCAGTCCCCCCATTTCTTATTTCTGTCACCTTCTATCCCCTTTCGCACCCCTCAGCCTGCCTCACTCATTTATAGTCTTGATTTCTGTATCATTTATACTCTTGATTTCTGTATATGTATATTTTTTTAATTTTGCTCCTCCAGCTCTCCGCTTCTTCCTGCCTTTCCCCCGCTTTTTTCTCTTTTTTGTCCCCTGTTCTACCTTTCCATTTCTCCATCCCTAGCCTGCCCTTCCCAATTCCTCCACTCCATTGGAAGCACCTACCAGAACAGTGGGCCCCACGTGGCCCGTTAGAGGTGTATGAGCACTGCCATTGCTCTTGGTCACACAGAACCTTCATCCTTACAAGAAGCAGCCCAGGATGTCCCATGAGGTCCTTCCTGAGCTATGGCCCTGCATTCTGAAAGGAGGGCTCAGGAATATCCCACCAGACAGTTCTTTTAGCATCCCTGCATGGCCTTCAAACAATTCTAGCTCCTCTCTAACATTCTCTTAGAAAACATGTCACTTATAAGAGCTATAAAGCTGTGGAGGTGACAAAGTACATCAAGGTTTGTGGGCTCTGAGGTTACACAGTGCAGAGAAGGATCTTTTGGGCTGAGCCCAGATTCTGTTATCACACAAATAACCCTATGATTTTGCACCTCTTCCATCCAGTCTGTTGGCAGACTCTTCTGAAGCCTGGCTGCTTAAATATTTAAGGACTTTCACCTAATTGATGCCTCAATTTATCCAGTTTATCTATTTATCCCTAATTTGTTCTTGCGTGGTACAGTCTACGGCATAATGAATCTCATCTGCCTCATCTGCAGGGTGGTGGTTGGACTAGATGATCTTAAAGGCCCCTTCCAACCTAGACAATTCTATGATTCTATGATTAACAGACACAATTTTTTACTCATCTTTTGGGGAGTTTTTGCAGATTTAGTGCTGACAAACTTTTTGGTGCTTGTATGTCCAGTGCAGTCAGTACAGAAGTCACAAGCAGGACTATCAGCTATGGCCCCATTGTGCAACCTTGAGTGTCATCCTTCATCTCTTTCCACTCCGATGGGGTTATCTGGCTGGTGCCATCTCACTCTGGAAGGTTACACTTCACTTAGACTCATGGAGTAAATTCTCAGCTCTGCTGATACTCCATCTTCCAACGGCAGGGCTAAAAGGGCACAGGGCTGTTTATGTTGGTTTGAGGCTCAATCATAATGTAGGGTTTTGTGTGACTGGAAGCACAGAATCAGAGCAGCTGGCAGAATTCAGGAAAAAAACTATAGGATTCCCTTCAGATCAAAGGCAGACACTTTCTTCTTCATTCCCACAATTGATGTTAAGGAACTCTGTTGTGTGCTTCAAGAAAAAAGAAGTCATGTTTTCACGGTTTCCTCCCCCAACTCTTCTCTTTTTTTCATTGGATCTGATTGAAAATTTCTCATCAAAGCTTTTTCAGTGGACATTTGAGCTCTTGATGAAGAGAAAAAAGGTCTCAGGGCCCTTGGAAACATTCAATTTTTCACTGAGTAAGCAAACCAAATTATTTTTAGATAAGAATGGCAGAGTTGGGGGGAAGAGCAGGAGGATACTGGGGCTCGGTGGAAAGGCAGCATGTTTTGTGTCAAAACAGAATATTTTTCAACAAGCTGTACAAGCTCATCAAATGTTCCTTAATTTCAGCTTTTGAAAATCTCCAATGTCAACCCAAAAAAGTGCTGAAAAAGAACGACTGGTGTCTGCTTGCCAGCCTGTTGACTCCATTGTTCCTAGTTGTGAGTGGGGACTTGTGCCTGTGTCTGAAGTTGAGATACATGCTTTCACCTGTGTTCCAGAGTTAAAGTTTTGTTTCCAGGAATCCCAGTTTGGTCCCACTTCTTGCCATCATATGGGGTGTTGTTAGATGGCCATTTGCCCATTACCTACCAGAGCGGGCACATGCCATATCAGGAGAAGTCTCCCTTCCCTTCAAAAAACTCCCAATCTAAGGAGAAACTTCCTTTTTCTCACAGATGTCCAACAGTAGAATATCGCACCCAAAAGCTGAGAGCCCATGCAGTGCCTAAACATGCCTCTTCCTCAAGCACCTGGGAATTATCTGGTGTGTGGATAATCTGTTTTCAGAAATAAGGGGTCCTGAGCCCTTGTAAACAGACAGAATTGTCACAAGAGTGATCTGCAGCTGAGCAGACCCAGCAGTGAGAAGATGCTTGAACCTACCTGAGCAACCCTGGTATCCATCAGCTGGGAGAACTCATGATTGGTCTCCCAGATACTGGAGATACTGATACATTCATGCTGGAGGAGCACAGTTACATCAAAAGTTGGGTATTTTTTATAAAAGCCACCCAGAGGATATGAGGGCCACCAAATACAAGTGACCTGAATAAGAACTGTGGTTCAGCTTTCCCACTCTGGATTCAGTCTGATTCAGGTTGTGAAGAGAGGAATAACCTGGAGAACAAAGCCAGGTGAAGACTATATGTCATCCTCCCCCTCTACTCTGCCTGGTGAGGCCACATCTGGAGCACTGTGTCCAGTTCTGCCCCCCCCCCCCGAGTTCAAGAAGGACAGGGAACTTCTGGAGAGAGTCCAGTGGAGGCTACGAAGATGATCAAGGGAATGGAGCACCTCTCTGATGGGGAAAGGCTGAGCGACCTGGGTCTGTTTAGCCTGGAGAAGAGAAGACTGAGAGGGGATCTCATCGATGCTAAGCAATATCTAAAGGGCGGGTGGCAAGAGGATGGGCCCAGGCTCTTCTCAGTGATGCCTGGTGACAGGACAAGGGGCAACGGGCACAAACTGAAACATGGGAAATTCCATCTCAACATGAGGAAAAACTTCTTTCCTGTGAGAGTGTCAGAGTCCTGGAACAGGCTGCCCAGAGAGGTGGTGGAATATCTCCTTCTCAGGAGATATTCCAAATCCACCTGGATGGGTTTGTGTCCAACCTGCTCTGGGTGACCCTGCTCTGGCAGGGGGTTGGACTAGATGATCTCCAGAGGTCCCTTCCAACCCCTACAATTCTGTGGTTCTGTGAAATGCAATGCAGGGCTGGTGCTAGGGCTTTGAGGCACCAAAGGGATTCTTGGAGGAGGTTCATTTTGATGTCAGGCTGCTCTCCTCGGCAAGAACCGGTGATGAATTTTGCACCGCTGAGTTATGCCGTCCTATGTGACTGTAGCTCTGTTTATTTTGAAATCTTGCTGTGGTGGAGGGAGTTTACGAGCCAGCAATATTTCTACTTTATGGCACTTCCTTCGTCCACATTCCTCCGTCTGGTCATTTACAGGGGCCGGGCCCACGAGGAGAGGTCAGGGGGGCACCCGAGTGGTATCTAGAGGCTCAGAATGGAAACATGTTTTCTCACGCAAAAATAAATAAGGGAGAAATGTTTCCATTGCAGAAGAGAAACAAAGGCTGGGATTGAAGCAGAAGCCAACCAGGCAGCCCAGCCAAGGCAATTAACAGCACTTAACAACAGGCACACACTGTACATAACGTGTCTATTCCAGTGACACCCCCTTTGGCTTTGGCGCATTTATGTTTGGTTGCTTTAAACAGTCAGCAGCTGAAATGCAAAATACAAACAAAGCTGTATCTGAATCTGAATGAACAACCAAGGAACTACCTGACCGGGCAGGGACGTGTCTCCCCTGCAGATGCAGATGAGCTGCATCTGACCATAAAACAGCAACTCCCCTTGGATCACAGCTGAGGATTTTACATTGGAAGGGACAACAGCCAAAAAAAAAAAAAAAAGTTCTCCAAACTGATTCCCCATCCCTGCCCTTCTCAGGACTTGAAGGAGCATCCCAGCTGGGAATAATGTTCATCCAGAGCTGCCCAAAATCTGTATCTCGCCTAATTTCCTCATTTAAGCATCCACAGCAAAATGAGAAGGAGCTCTGCACATTTTAAACATATAAACCCCCAGCCAATTCCACCAAAAGATCAAACAACCACTGAAAGCCAAAGAGATCTACAAGATCAGCACAGTCTTACTAACATGCCAGGTCACCCAAACGAGCATGCGATCAGCATCACAGAATCATAGAATGGTTTGGGTTGGAAGGACACCAAAAGATCGTCGAGTTCCAACCCCCTGCCCTGGGCAGGGACACCTCCCACCACACCAGGTTGCTCAAAGCCCCGTCCAGCCTGGCCTCGAACACCTCCAGAGATGGGGCAGCCACAGCTTCTCTGGGCAACCTGGGCCAGGGTCTCACCACCCTCACAGCAAAGAATTTCTTTACCAGATCTCATCTCAATCTCCCCTCTTTCAGTTTAAAACTGTTACCCCTCCTCCTATGGCTCCCTCCCTGATCCAGAGTCCCTCCCCATCTCTCCTGGAGCCCCTTTAGGGACTGGAAGGGGCTCTAAGGTCTCCCTGGAGCCTTCTCTTCTCCAGGCTGAACACCCCCAACTCTCTCACCCTGTCCTCACAACAGAGGGGCTCCAGCCCTCTGAGCATCTTTGTGGCCTCCTCTGGACCCGTTCCAACAGGTCCATGTCCTTCTGATGTTGAGGACTCCAGAGCTGGACGCTGTGCTCCAGGTGGGGTCTCACCAGAGCGGAGCAGAGGGGCAGAATGCTCTCCCATGACTAGGGTAGTTCTGACTGGGCTCTGGTTGCCAGGTGGGCCAGCAAGGTGCCACAGAGGGGGGTAAACCAAGGAGAAGCTCTGTCCCCATCCGTCTCATCCAGCAGAGAGGACTGAGCTCTGCTGCTGTTATTTGGCTGGATGTATCCCCGCTACATATCTGACCCTCCACGCAGAGGACTTCCCTCCTCCACACACATGCAGAACACCACCTGCAGTGAAGGGTCTCAGCCACCTCAGTACCTTCCACATATTTGTTACGAGTCCAGTTGGTTTTGCTTCTGCCTTCCCACCCTGAGGTGGTTTTATTTCTGCTTTAGATTAAACAAGCAATTCCCACACAGGCAGTTTGTTAAGTGTCCTGCAACGACAGACAATACCTTAGAAAGGCACAAAGCGCTGATTTATCTGAGGTTACTGGCTACAGCACGTGGTTTAAATCAGGTCCTGGCCCGTGACAGTGATTTAAGGGAGAACCCCGCTTAATGGTAGTGAAGGGAGCACATCTCCCTTCCTTAATCACACACAGATTTCCAATTGGGTAGAGACTGGACTGCCTATTTGTTCTTCATTATACAAACTGTAAACACACACTCGGATACACACAGCTCGTCCACTCTAATCATCTGTCAGGAATTCCAGATTCCTTCTCTGCAACCAAAAGACCTCCTTTATTATCGCATCCTTTCCTAAAAATGTATACAAACTAACTTCTGTTCTCATCCTATTCTCAGCTTTTTCCCAGCTGAACTGCAAAGATGGGGTTCCCCATGAAGCTGGTTTGGAGGCTGTGTGTAGTCGTCCTCACCTGGACAAGTGCAGCAGAGTCACTTGCAGAGATTTTAACATTCAGTGGGCCAAATTCTGTGAAATCCTCTTCTACTCCGCTGTTAAAATAGCCCCTGTGAACGCTCCTCATCAGCTCCAGTGCAATGCCAGCCAGATTAGCTTGTGCCACCTCCGAGCAGCAGCTTGGTATTGCACTGAAAGGCACGAGAAGCACTCATCTAAACCTGGTTCACAGCTGAATTATCTCACAGTTGTGAGATAATCTCTTCTTACTGCAAGAGGCTCAATGACAAATGTTTGGACAACAGCGTTATCTTACATTTTAACCATGCCATTTTAACAGCTAGGTCAAAACCTAAATCAGATGGGACATTTCTAAAGGCATAAAGAGAATTAAGCGCCTGTTTTTCAGTGCCTCTCAGGAGGGGTTGGACACCTCATAGATATTTGTGGCTTTGAAGAGAGAATCCAAATGCCGGTCATTTGGGTCTGGCCTGAAATATCCTTGCTAAGTTTTTTTTGGCAAAGCCAATTCTGCCAGAGAAAGCTTTTGAAATTCCATTTACCATCGGATGTAACTCAGACACGACATTTGTAATGTCACCAGAGAAGGGCTGCTGACGTGAACCAAGAGCGTTGGCAGCGACTTCCATGGGACCAGGATTGGGTCCAGCTTTCACATTTCCTAGGCATTCTTTGCTAAACTTTATTTTACATAAAGAAGCATTTGTTTGGACTCCAGATGTTCGAGTAACCCCCTGTCACATTCTGCTTGCATCCCAGCTCTCCCATCTGCGATCTGAAGTGTTACAAGGGAAAAAGTGGAAGGATTTATTTTGATCTCCCTCCCATCTGTTCTACACTCCACCGACTCCCCTCTTGGTCTGTGCCGGTGTTTGAGAACAGGGCTAAAGCAGAGCGGGTGCAATTCCACACTGCTCGTACCCCTGCAAATCCAGAAGACAAGAACATTCCCTCTGAACTGACCACAGGCAATTATTTGCAGAGTTATTTGGGATAAACAGTTGTGATGCAGGAAATCAGCAAACCCCGTGCGGGCACTTGTTCGGGGAGGAGAACATCTGCTATGAAACACTTCAGTTGTTACCAGCGCTGAACAGATGGGCACTGCCGAGGCTAATGATTGTGAAATATGAACTTTACGACGTTTCTGAGCAACCCACAGTAAAGTTACTGCAGCACGTCCAGTGCTGACATCTCTTTATTTACTCACAGAGGGCTCCGAAGGCAGCCCTGACCCAGAAGCCTTGGTTTACAGGATAGGAAACTTATGAACACTTCCTTTAATGACTGTGGTTATAATCCAATTTATAAGATAATCTGATTTGGACCAGAATGGCCACTGGACATCAATGGCAAAGGCTCTTTTTTTTTTACTGTTTTTTTACTGTTTTTACGAGTGTCAAAACAGAGGTGTATGCTGTGGGGAGGAAACTTCCCCCTCTAGTTCCTAAGAAATGCTCCTCTGCTCCAGGGCTCGCCTGCACCAGGATTCTCTGTGGCTGATGCAGGCAGAGAACAATTCTCACCAGCTTGAAACCAGTCCAAAATGAGTGTCAGGAAAGTCTGTGTGGCACCTAAGATGAATCCAGAGTTTGCACCAGCTTCCACAGTTCAGGTATTTATCCGATGCTGCTGTGTGGGTGAAGATGCTCCTGAAGGCAGCTAAAGGCTCCTAATTCCAACATTTATTTCTGGAAGTGCTTTGTGTTGTAGAATCCCAGCTGGAGGGAGTGGGATCACCAGCAAATGAAACAGGGAGGCTTGAATTCCAAATGGGTAAAAGGTATCCAAAAACCATACGGAGGAAAGCAAAAGAAAACAAAAAAAAACCTCTCACTGTCCAAGAAATTCAGAATGACAAAAACCTTCTGCTTCCATCTTCACTCTGGCTCAGCAGAAATGGGAAGCAGATCCAAGGCTGGGGGTGTGTGGGTTTTTATCCCTTTCTACTGCAAGAAAAAATTCTCAGAGCACTTTGTCGGAAAGAAATCATTAACACAGGAAACAAGAATTAGCAGAGACTGCAATAATTCCTGCTACAAATGAGATGGACCCATTTTGCTTCCCAGCTGCATCACTGGAAAACCACCAAGGGAAGATTTTTGGATACAAAGATTCTCCAGGGCCTGGTGCACAAACCCTGTCACAAAGATTGCAGGAAGTTGTCTGCAATGTAGCATTAACTTTGGTTTGGTTTTGTTTTTTTGTTTTTTTTTTTTTTTTATAAGGGACCTGAAAATTTCCACTCCTGATCCACAACAGAATCCCCTGATGCTCGGCTCTCCTGTTCCTCCCCAGGCCTGGCTGCTGGACCAGCAGCCCAAGGTGATATCACCCTCTAAGTATGAAGTTTGGCATTGAAATGCCTTGTTCTTTCTCCTTTTGCTTGCCAGCACTATCCCTCAGCTCTAGCCAGGGCCTCTTATTTGCCTGAGAACTAAATTTAACTGAAATAGTAATAAAGATACTTTGCATGCTCATCTGACACTAAGAGAGAAGAATTAGTGGACAGATTATTGGCATGTGGAATGATGTCTTTTCAGACTTTCCGTAATACCGTGGCTATTAAAGTAAAAGATCATTAATAATACACCATTTAGCTTGTTTTAGAAGGGTGGAGGAAGGACTGAGAATATACGGATGAGGAGAGTGAGGGGAAGAAGCTGGAAGCTTTAAGTCCTCCTGGCAGCAGGCGGGGAGACAAACCCCAGCTGTGCCTGGAGCACACTTTGATGTATTTTCAAGGCGTTGCAATAGCACACTCGTTTCCAAGCGTATTTACTCACGGTGGTAGCCCCGGCCAGCTGGTGTGTCTGTGTGCTGGTCAGATATCCAGCCTGGGAAAGATCCCCGGTCAGCAAAAAAGAAGACGATGCTGGAACTGGGGCTGTGACGAAGCCTGGCTGTTCCCTTCAAAGGGTATCTCCTGGTGAAAGTGCGAGGGTTTGCTTTTAAATTTCGCTTTTATGACAGCAAAATCCGGCATGGGTTTGAGGGATGTAACATGCTGCTGCTGCTTTTTCTTGCACTAGGAGAGAGAAGCATGAGAGCTGAGACACTGTGGGCTCTCTTAAGCACAAAGTGACAATCTTCAGGTTTCTCTCTCCCACTCTCTCCTTGTGCTATTTTTTATTATCGTAAGAAAGACACTCTCTCGTCTCTGAAAATGAAACTGCTTACCAAAGAGAAGAGGTGTATAATAATCGCAAGCAGGAGACACAATTCAAGCTTCCTCCTTCCCACCGAATGAGGAATTAATTTTGGGAAAAGACCTCACAGAACCTTCCAAATTTTCCAAACCCCTCTAAATCCCTGATACTGGACTTAGAAAGGCAGAATGAGTGAGGGCTGTGCAGAGCCTGGATTCTCAATACCATCACCGTATCACAACCAATTTATCTCACCCTGTTTCTCTGTTGCACGATAATTAGTGCAAATTAGCTGCAGTGGGCCTGGCAGTGATGCCCAGCTGTCTTCAGTAATGAAGGGGAGCCTTTGGTCTAACTGGACACCCAGGAAGGCACCTATGAAGTTGCCACTCCATGAAGGTACTTTGTGCCATAGCTCTTGAGGGAGCTATGGGGCTAATTAGAGGGGCTAACTGGTTGTCTTTGTGGACTCTCCTACACAATATTTAATGTTGTGCCAAGGCACAGGAGGATCTCGTAAAACCATTTGACACTGGGATGGGTAAAGGTGCTGCTTCTCACCTGAGAGATGCAACAATCTCTACTACACCCACCCTCTCCACATCTTCCCCCACGCTCTGCCTGGACCATCCTGATGCAGCTGAAAGCTGTGAACGTACCCAAGGGGGTAGCTCTTATTCCTGTAGCTGATTCAAGAGGAAAAGTGCTGGTTACGCCTCTTTAACAGCATTGAGAAGACTCTACATGGTCAGGATCAGCCAGGTGACATCCCCCTGTGGCCTGTGTCACTGTGCCCATAACACGGTGGTGGCTGCTCCGGCTTCACTCGGCAGAGAGCACCAAAGGGATTTGGAGATTGTCTGCTAAAGCCTCAGGATCTCAGCAGGTGTCACCTGCCATGGTCAAAAAAAAAGGCCACTTTGCTCCCCATCCGTTTTGATACACTTTTTAAATGCCACTGCTCTTCTACGGCAACCAGTGTCCCCACAGGTCGGAGGGGGAGCGCCCTGCAGTGGGAATGGATGATGCTCTCTATAAAACCTCCATTCTACAAAAGACTCCCCTGGAAAGGAATTTTTGCCTTTGGCTCAAGGTCCCCCCCATGCCTGGAGGAGTCATCTCAGCAAACGGAGAGTACCCTGAAATAGAAATCGGGGACACCATGAGACACGCATTCGTCTGGCAGGCGGGAGCGGTGCTGCCAGGATGGCGGGCTCTTCCCTTGGACCATGAGAACACGGTGCGTCCCACGGGAAACCACAGACCCGTAACCCCCGACGTGCGAGCCCTGGGCCTTCCGAATGGGGTTGTGATGGGGCAGACACTTCTTCACAGCTTCTCTCCTGACGGCTGCCCCTTCATACCTCATTAGTCATGTTTATTCTGAGGTACATGTTTTGGCTGGGTGGGAGAATATGTTTTTTTTCTTTACAGTTTTTTTCTGGAGAGTGATCGGAGTTCCTGTTCCTCCTGTAGGCCAGATTCGAAGACTGATGTACGAGACAAGCGTAAGATGGACTTCTTATGCTGTCTTATCACCTATCGACAGCCCCAGGCAGATATGCAAAACACTCTAATTGCATACCTGGGGCAGAAACAACCATCATTTGTATTAGAAAACTTGTCCCTACAACCGCCATTTCAATTAGAAAACTTGTCTCTGACTGCCATCTTTTTGTATACTTTTTTTTTTTTTTTAACACTTTTTACTTCTCTGAGCCACTCAGGTGATGAATTACTGCAAGATACGAATGAGACCACTCTTACCCCTAACTTCACATATAATTCAGGCCAAATCCAGAGGTGATACAAAGGAGTCAAAGTGGAAGTAATAACGGAAGAGTCCGGAGTGACCCCCTCCCACGTCATGTGCTGTCAGGAGCCTGGAAGAAGGTGCAACACATAGAATCGTAAGTTGGAAGGAACCTTAAAGATCACCGAGTTCGCACCCCCTGCCCTGGGCAGGGACACCTCCCACCAGACCAGGTTGCTCAAACCCCACACCAGCCTGGTCTTGAACCCCTCCAGGGATGGGGCAGCCACAGCTTCTCTGGGCAACCTGGGCCAGGCTCTCAACACCCTCACAGGAAAGAATTTCTTTCTAGTATCTAACATACAAACCTAAACTCCCTCTTTGACTTTTCTTTACCAATATATCTTTGTAAAACTGCTCAACAGACTAAATAAGACAATACTTTCTCAAACAAAGGCTTTGCAATACCTATAGTCCTGCCACAAACTATTGATGAAATTACTCACAATGGAATAATCACTCGATTTGCTGCCTTCGGTCACATCAAGACAAAATATCCTCACAATAAGGCTTCAATATTCCAGAAAAAGTTAAGTTCCTTTGCCCTATAGAACTTTCAGGATTAAGTCAATTTTAATTTCTGTAGCTCTTTCTCATGCCATCCAGAAGAATCCCTGCTGCTGAGGGTCAGTCAAATATCGTCTTTTGTCTTCTTTTATTTTTATTGGGCTGCACAGATTTGTGAGCAGTAATACTGTTTATAGCTGTGCAGGTAAGAGAGGGTTAAACAAGTTTTATGTTCAGAGCACCTAAAAGGGTCAAGGGGTCACTTCCTTCATGTGTAACCATTTGACCAGGTGCAACTGTGGAATTTTCCCTTCCTCAAAAGCCTCAAGGTATAGACCATTTCCCAGAGGTGCATAATTAGATTTAATGGCCCAGTATTCTTCAGATATGGCAAAAACTTAAAAATATTGAGCAGACGGTGGCTGGAGAAGAGCAGAGCAATTTGCTTGACAAATCCCACCATCAGCCCTACCCTCGCTTTTACATGAATCATCATTGAGGATTAGAGAGGAAACAGAAAGGGAAATGCTCTGTCTGAATCCCACCGAAGTGTGTGAGCTCAGCACTGATTTCCACAGGTTATTTCTGCATCACCCTTATAAAGCTGCCGCTCTTTCCCTTGGCACTTCAGTGACCTGATGCCCAGGAGTATATGATAAAAGTCCACCATCCCCCTTCTATCAGAAGCAGGTAACATCTTTAAGGTATATTAGTGAACCCCATTGCTAAGGAGTAACTTGAGGAAAAAAATACCATATTATATATATTCTTTTTTTGGTTCTTTATTATGGATACAGTAGACCTGAAATTTTTTCTGACTTAAAAAAAGATATTTCTCCATTTTCTTTCTACGTAGGGAAATGACACGCACACCCCGCTAGAGCCAAAGGGAAAATTTCTCTTTTCTTCAGGAGGATCAGGATTGCACACCGTAAATATGAATTTTGGGTAAGAATTTCAAGACCAGGCAACCAAGAGCACTAGCCCAGATGTTGAAAGTCTCCACGAGACACTGTAGGGCCTAATGTACATTTTACAGTCCTAAATCCTGAGTGGTGCTGAGGTGCTGTGGACAGCCAGTATTTCCTAAACTCTGCTGAAAACAAGTAGAGCCAAAGCTCTGATGGAAGTTAACTGTTGGTGAATGAAAGACCCACACCTCACTTAGCGTGAGGTTCAGCCAGCCAAAATCTAGATGTCTAAAAATGAGGCATCCAGTAGAAGCATGTTTTCCTAAGCTGCCTGTGTCTGCTGTAGAAAGTGATTTATTTCCCCTGACTTCTGTCACCTTTCGGCCCCCTCAGTCTCCCTCTACAAACGTTGTGAGGATTAAGACAACCAGATCCAGTAGGAGCTTGACTGTTACCTGCCTGGTTAGAGAAAAGGTATCCCTCTTCCACTACTTTCCAAACGCTGCCCCTTTTCCATCGTAGAACTTCATGGATATTTTCAGAACTGGTGGCACTATGATATCTGAAGACACTGGCCTTTAGACTCATGCTGAAATTAGGGCAGACTTAGGTTTTGGCATATATTTTTAGTTTGGTTTTGTTTTCTTTTTATTAGCAGTGATTTAACTCAACACCTGAGAAACCCTGCATGAAAAGAAGGTCTTCATTAAAATTTCAACACCCTCACTGCTTCAATTTAGAGTCAGGGGAGCTCCCACTATGTCCGTAATTGTTTTTCCATAGTAAAACACGCTTTGCTGAGGGATAATTGATACGAGGCTTAAAATTCTAACACCAAAATAAAAAAAAAGTTAATAACTTCTGTAAGTATTTGTTCGGGCCCCCAGTTCCATCCTCTAGAGTCCCATCATGTTCTTCAGGGGTGGGCTAGTAAATTGTCTTCTTGGCTGCCTCCTTGGCCAAGTTCACCCACCCACGTCTCATGTTCCAAGGAGTCTGATCCCACAGGTCTGTGTAACGTCACCAGCTTCTCTCCTGCAAATATGCAATGAGAACACGATAGCGTTTTCTTTCTGATGTTAGATCACAGGTGCTTGACTGGCCTCTGAGCTGATGGAGAGGAGCCATCAGGCATGCAGTCTGCATAGGTAGAGATGATTAATCGATATGTAGATGTGCGTACATATATACAGAACAGACTGTGACCGTATCAGCTAAAAGCTGAAAAAATGCAAAGGCATAAAATGACCGTCTACCAGCATCACAGAATCACATGGGGTTGGAAGGGACCTCTGGAGATCATCTAGTCCAACCCCCTGCCAAAGCAGGTCCACCAGGAACATATCCAGGAGGGTTTTGAATGTCTCCAGAGAAGGAGAATCCACCACCTCTCTGGGCAGCCTCTGCCAGGGCTCTGCCACCCTCAAAGTAAAGAAGCTCCTTCTCATGTTTTGATGGAACTTCTTATATTCAAGTTTGTGCCCATTTCCTCTTGTCCCGTCACTGGGCACCACTGAAAAAAGACTGGCCCCATCCTCCTGACACCCACCCTTTAAGTATTTATAGGTGTTGATCAGATCCCGCCTCAGTCTTCTCTTCTCTACACTAAAAAGACCCAAGTCCCTCAGCCTTTCAAGCATCACCAGCTGAAACTGTCTATAAATGCAGGATTTTGCTTGTTATTAGCAATTTCACTCCTGGTTAGTCGATTCCTCAAAACCGCCAAAAAAAAAGAGAGGGTCCTTCCACACACCAGTTCACCAAGCAATGTCTCTTCCCTTTATTAAATTAAATGAGATGGAAGAACCCTGGGCACCACCCAGCCTTCATCCTGCTCATCCCCTGCCCTTGCTTGCTGAGGGAAAACCTGGTGCAGCCCATAAAACATCCTCAAATTCTGTCAGCTTCCCTCATCCTAGGTGTCAAGAGGACAGATAAGGGATAGAGAAAGAAAATTAACAAAACAGGATGGCTATCAGGAGGAATTTGCTGATATTACTCAGAGGAATGATCCCCTCCCTGCTTCAAATACATAAAACCAGACTGAAAAAAAATACTACAAAAATATACAGTAGAAAAAGCAACCCGGACTCAGCTCTCAAGGGTGGAGTGAGAGAGATCCCAGGAAGACTTTGCTGTCTATCACCTCCAGGTTTCTCTGAAATTCAGGCTTTCCTGGGAGTACTCATTCAAATTTCTGCGAAGTTGAATTAAATAACATTTGTCTACTACTGTGTATTCCACCATAAATTCCACTCAGAATAAAATGAAAAGATATTTCTGGAGACCTGTAAGATCTTGTTAAATGAACAAACCCAACCAGGACTTCCTGCCTGGATGCCTTTGTTTTGAGATTGTCCAAAGGCTCTTTCTTGACAGAGATTCCCCAGATTATTATTATCATTGTTGTTTCCTGTAATAAAATTCCTCAAAAGCTAGTTTTGAACGAATGCTGAATATGCGCTTCTCCAGCCAGGGAGCCCTTCCCCGAGATCCCTGGAGGCTGTTTACCACTGGTTTATGTTAGCCTGTCACTGAGAGATTGACTGAATGCCCAACTGTGTCCTCCTGCCAGAGATCAATGGCTTCCTCCAGAAAGAAGTAGCCCGGGGGAAAGAGGAATGCCTGGACCAAACAGCTTCCTGGTCTCCCATGCAGTTTATGGGTCTGATACTCTTCTCGCTTATCTCAGGGCAACACCAGGGTTCATCCCCATCCACACTGAGTAGAGATATGCAAGATAGCAATGCTATCAGCGCAGAGGTCATCGGTTGCTTAAAAATCATGTAGATCTAGCTTTTTTAGGCTTCCTCAACAGTTTATTATCAGAAGAGCATAAGGCAAAATAAGACAAGGAAGATGACAGCCTGACAGACTTCCTTATGCAGCAAGTGATGGGTGAACTTTACAAAAGATAGGCGTCATTTGGTCTGGATCAATACCTGAAATACATTGAAGTTTGCTTTTGTGCCACCCTGTATGAATGAGATACCAACAACCCATAGAGTGACCTAAGAAACGTTGCTAAGGCAGGCAAGAGGCCAGAGCACATGGAATATAAGGAGACCCTGAAGGAACTGGGTTTTTCTAACCTGGGGAAGAGAAAGCAAGAAAGGGGAGGAACTGATTGATTCTTTTACTTTCTGAAGGGTCTTGCGGTAAAGATGGAACCAGACTCTTTTCAGAGGTGCACAGTGAAAAGACAAGACATAATGGAAACAGGTTGCAAAAAGGGTAATTCCAACTGGATGTATGGAAAACATCCATCACTGGGAAAGCAGTTAAGTATTGGAACAAGCTGGCAAAAGAAGACATGGAATATCCATCCCTGGAGATTTTCAGAGCTTTCTTGGATGACACCCTGAGTAACCCGACCAAATGTCAAAGCTGGGCCTTTGAGCAGACAGAGTAAATGAGCCCCACAGGTGCCTTCTGATCTAAATTGGTCTGTGATTCTATGATTGTATTTATACCGCTTGGACCTACAAACTCAGGTGGAAAATGCTGTTGAAAGCCACTGTATTTTTTTAGCATGACTTCTGGCTCTAACTGGAAGAACAGAGTTTGATTTGGATCTAGAAACTGAAGGGCTTTATGCATGTATTGGTTTGCCCATAGCTGTGTTCAATGTGTGATACGAGGTCAAATACATTTATTGCAGCATTTTATTCTTCACTGACCAAAGAACACCTGAAGAACTAGCAAATTGTGATCCAGGCTCTCTGGCAAAAACCCTGTAGGGGCTCAGAAAACATTCAAATTCACCTCAGATTTTAGATTAAGGTTCAGACTGGATCTTGTTTCTTGTTGGGAATGAATTTAAACCAGAGTAGTGGCCTTTCGTTTGGCTTCTCTTCCCATGCTGGCTTTAGCCCAGAAGTCTACCATTGCATTCAATGAGTTTATCACTGATAAACATGAGGATAAGTGGGAGGAGCATTAACAGACCTCCGCAAGAAAAACAAAGCAAGCTCTGGCTGCTTCTTCATGCTCATCTGACTCATCACTGAGCTACCAGCCTTATCTCTCCCACTGTGGACAGCTGTATTACTATTTTCTTCCTCCAGAAAGAGAGGGCAGGAGATGCAAAGGAAGAAACAGTGGGAGAGTGGTTCTTTGGGACCCGTTCCTAGCTCAAAGCCTGTCCTATATATCCATCTGTGGTTAATTATGAAGTCACAGAAACTAGAAGAAAGGAAAAAAAAAAAGTGCCAAAGAAATGTTTGTCTTCCATGACAATAGGGTAGATTGTTCCTATCGCTCTTTCCCCCCTGACCCCTTCTCTTATGCCCGTTGACTTCTCCACTCCTTCATTCAGGGAAATCCTTTATACTCTCCCTGGTGAGCCTAATATATGCAGCAGGAAGGGAAACTAACTCAGATATAAGACTAAATACGCTCCAGGACAGAAAGGAGCAATTGCCTTGAACACAGCAGTAACCCGCGTCCATTGCTTTTAACTAGAACTGAACCCCTAATCATATTTCTGTAAATCAGGAGCCAGTTTCAATTTTTTAGAGATATCAGTGTAGAAAATTGCTTTTTTTCTTCATAAACAACCCTGTTTTGGCTAGAGATTGCATATTTCTTCCTCTTCTCACTTGTGCCAGGCACCAGGAGAAGGTTAGAGTGACCTGCCTGAAGGATGGCTGCCCCTTCAGCGATTCCTGCTCTGCACAGAGCATTGCTCTTCTGCTGCTGGAGCCTTTGGGGTGAAAGAAAAGCAGGAGGTCAAATAATGTGCTGGGTGAAACTGCTGGAATGAGTTTGGGCCATTATCTCTAAATACCACGTGTTTGCACGTGACCCCTGCAGAGCTGTGTCTCTGAATGGCGCTGCCAGATGAGGCAGGACAGCTCGGAACCACTTGGACCAACTTCAGTGGGGCGATGCTGGGTGACACCAGCTGAGGATGTGGCCTCACAATATTTGACATCTGCCCCTCTATGAAGGAGAAGGATTTCTTGGCACATAACCTATCTTCAATATTTAAAAAAAATGAAAAAATCCTTTATTGCTTTTTAATTGGGACGAAGGAGGGAGTATGTTTTCTTTGGATCTTACTTCAAAGCAGACGATCAGCGTTGCTGAAAATAAAGAGCCTTGTTTAGACCTCTTCTGATCTTACCCTCTAAGCAAAATAAACTCAGATGGAAGCACCCCCTTCCACTTGTGCTCTCAGTGCAGGTCATTTCCCTTGCAGGTTTATTTGGAAAATAAAAAACACCAGGCTTCTTTTTGCAGTGGGCAGTTACCCATTCTCAGGAGACACAGATACCAGCAGCCCTCTCCAACCAGTGCTTTTGTCCTCACACAGTCAAAACAGAAAGACAACAGTCTAGAGCCCTTGTCTTCGAGCTGTTTCTTCCTGCACCTTCATGGGTTACAAGAAACCACCTTGAAAGGCCGCCAGCTAAATACAGGACATCATATGTGAAAGGTCTCCTATGAATCCTACCCCTCCCCTAACCCAGTGCTTCTCCTGCCTAAAGGAGAAAAGAAATTAATTGATGGGGAGCCAAGGTTATTTCCTTTTCCTGGCCTTCATATGCGTGTCACCTTTATTTAAGACAAGTAGATTGAAGATGGGAGATAATATTGTGTTGTAACACTGATAGTGAGCTTTCAAATTTGTTTTCCCTTAGTTGTTTTTTTTTTTTTAAAAAAAAAAACTAGAAATACAGCATTCCAGCTGAAAGGACTACTTCCAGCCCTTCTCCCTCCTCCTGAATATGGAAGACGGGTTCCTCCAGGGTATGTTGTGCCTTCTGCAAATTAAACTCACGACCAAGTGACTGACAGCATCCCAAAGGTACTACACAATCTAGACACTGAACAAGAAAAACACAAGCACACCTGATGGCCAGAATGCTTGCTGTCCTTCTGAAGAGCCATTTAACTGCTTGATGGGCAGGGTTGCTTCCCTATAGCGTGTGCCTTCTTTTTTCAAGTGACAGGGCAACATGCGTTGAGAGTCACCTGGATTCATCAAATAAGGATGTGGGGGACTTAAGGCTAAATTTCAGCCTGACAGTCTACCACAAGATGGGAATATTGGGCCTGGGACACAGCCAGAAGTGACTAGAAAGTGTATGCACATGAGCACTTTCACAGTGAAGAAAAAAAAAAAAACACACAAAACCACACTTGCAAACACCTCCTGTTGCAATGCGGTGAGCTCTCAGCATCGGTTTCTGTGTCACTACGTACTTCCCTTCAACGGACACCAAGGATCAAGCATATCAGAGAGTGCTAATTAATTTCTCAGCCTGGTGCAGGGCATGTTGATATTTAACGTGTTCACACAGGGCCTGGGAATGTGTTACAACCATTTAGAAAATGTTCCTTATGCGCCCTTTTTAAATAGTAAAATTTCAAAGCCCCAAAACACTTGGCTGGAAACCCCTAACGGCTCTCTCAGGGAGGCCCTGCAGGTCCTCCTGGAGCTGTATTTCATGTGCTTCACACTCCTGTTGTCCCCCAGGCATGGCCCTAGGTTGGGCTAGATCTCCTGTGACGCAGGATCGTCTCTCCTCTTGTTCTCTTCTCAGGCCTTAGGGGTGAAGCGAGAAGCGATAGATGACATATATCTTGAGTTCAGTGAGGCTTATGACACTCTCCCATGTGACATTTTCATAAAGAGTGAGGGGAAACACAGTCTAAATGAAACTTCTCAAGACTCAATGCCAAAATGATGGAAAAAAAAATAAATTGGAGAACAGTTATCAATTGCTTAGACTCGCCCTGGAAAGATATATTGAGAGGGATTACTCAAGGGTCTGTTCTGGCTATTGGCACTGCTCGTTGTTTCTGTTAATGATTTTGGCAATAGAATAGGGATTACCCTTTTAAAGTCTGAATATGATACCAAAGTAGTGAGATGGAGCGGAGGGAATAAAGACTGGATGTTGTCCCTGCCCAGGGCAGGGGGGTTGGAACTCAATGATCTTTAAGGTCCCTTCCAACTCTAACCATTCTATGATTCTATGATTGTATTTACGTTTAAAAACAAAAACACACCAAAAAAAAATCACCAACAACTTGACTAATTAAACCAAATTATTAGAAAGAAATTATGAGGATTGCCTGGTTGCAAGTCCGTATTGATAAAGACCGAATATTTTGCTTAGGCAGAACTAACCAACTGCACAAAAATTAAGAGACAGTGAATGACCAAGAAGAGAACAGGTCTGCAGAAAGGTGCACCTCAGAGGGGTTTTGTTAGATCCTGCACAGGTTTACATTCTTCAGATGAGGTCTTCTGTCCACAAAGAAGAGACAATTCACATACTGCTTTGTCAGTGGCCCATTTATGCCGTCAGCCAGCCCCCCGAGGAGCAAACAAACCTAAGCCTCCCCTTCCATTTAACTTTCCATGAAGACTCCCATTCCTTCTGTGCCATCTTCCCAAGACACATGGACATACTCTCCCTAAGAATAACTCTCCTTTGCAACAAGATTGACCCAACCCTACTCATCACCAGAGCCCCTAAGGTGATAATGAACCTGAGTTACAGCTGGGGTGGGCTGAAGCCACAGTCATTTGTTGCTTAAATCATTACACAAGGTGTTACTCTAATTACTCCTGGAGCCCACAGGGGGGTGAAGAGCAGCTCCCAGCCTAGTGCAAAACGGCAGCCCCTTGATTCTGAGATCAAATTAGCGATTGGGTGTAGAGCAGAAGGGAAATGGGATGGGGAACATGGGGAGGGAGGACAACATGCTGGTGGGAAAGGAGCCCTTGCTTTTCCTGTCTTATCCAAGCACATCAGCCTTGGCCATGCAGCCCTGCTGGTCCCAGAAAGCTTCTCTTTACCCCCCTCCAGGCTTGAAGAGCTTCTATTTTTAGAAAAATCAGTGCCACATGAAACTGTCTAAAGCAAAGAAAAAAAAAAAAAGACAAAAAAAGAACAAACTTATGAGGTTTGTAAGCAGTGCAAATCCAGGGTTATTCCTTCACTAATGGGGTTTGTCTGGTGTTAGAGATCCAAGCCCGGGCCACTGGTTACAGGGAACACAATGGAATTTGAAGCCTAATTAACAAAAGAGATCCCTCCACCTGCCTTTAACCGGCACACGTGTTTCCAATTGGGCTCACAGCCACAAAGGGCTAAAATTGTGCTAAACAACTCTATTCCAGAGCGCGTGGCAGAAAAACAGCCTCCCGAGTCGTAAGCCAGATCCAGATGCTCAAAGGACCACAGGAATCAAAACAAGACCTCATTGAGGGACGTGGGTGAGGGGGAATGGGAAGGATAATTTTTTTTTTTTTTTTTTTTTTTTTTTTTACGAGAAAACCTTAATACTCTGCAGCCCGATTAGCTGTGAATAGCAGTCATTACCAGGCTGGTAGAAAGATGCATTTCAAAGGAAAACCTACAGCAAATGTCCAGTAAAGTAAGAATAGAGCCAAGTCAGCAGCTTTTTGTCCCTCAAAAGGCAAAAGGCGTCTCTCGCTTTTGAGAAAGACAAAAAAAACAATAATAATATCTGCCAACCGTCTGCTTTTATCCTGGGGTTGTGGTGTGCTCAGCAGCGCTGTATGTTGACTGCCCCGAGTCTGGCTCTTTGGACAGACTTGGTGACAGATTCTAACAGCCCTGCTGATACCTGCTGTCACCCTGAATGAAAGGATTCGCAGGAATCACTGCTCGGCTGGAGCTGCTCCACTTCTGTCCTTGAAATGCAAATGCCGGTTGCTAATTACAAGCTCTTTTCATCCTAAAACAGAACCTTTTAATCTCTCTCTCTGATAGTTACTAACAAGCTGCTGCTGGCATTATTTTTTTTCTTATTTAGGAATGGTAACATCCCCACAAGACCCACATTAAAAAAAAAACAGCAAGGAGAGAATTCAGATAAAAGTTTTGGGTCCCGCTATGTAAGAAGTGCCATCCAGCCAGATGCAGCCCCAGCCCTGAAGTGCCCCAGGGACCTGCTGTCTCCTGGGGACAGGAGAATCAGCAGTGTCCAAGAGAAATAGTGATGCCTCATGATGCTCCACCAGCTTGGGGCACATCAATCAAATCAGTCTTGCTTCCAGTGGAATGCCTTAGATTGAGCCTTCCAGAGTTTTCTAAGAAGTTACTGATGAACCAGAACCTTATCAGCTTGCTTTGTCTCTCTGCTTTCCACCAGTAACACAGATGATGGGGAGCCACCACCTCAGCCCCAGTTTTCAGGGACTTCCCAAATACTGGAGCAGCCACTTCCCTTTCAGACACAGCAGGGTCAGCTCTGAAGCTCACAGCTTGCACAGATGATGAAGATGAGGATGGTGGTGCTACACTGTGCAGGAGCAGAGAGCACATTCAAAAGCCCCTCTATGGCATGTGTTCATTCCACATACCCTTTGCCTGGGACTGCTATTTGGGGTCAGGGTCTTTCAGGTGGCTCTTGAGGACCTCTTGGGTTGTGGAGAGGCTCTGGTTGTAGAGGTTCAGCATTACTGTTCTGCTGAAAGAAATGTAATAGGCATCTGGGATTAAAGAGGAGAAAAACGTGGTTAAGGGTCTTTGCTGCAGAGGCCTCCTTAGTGGAACACTGTTGGTGAGATCAAGCCATCTCTGCTAAGGACCTCTTCCCAGCAGCACAAGCCTGGGAGGGTAACACCAGTCCTGGGACCAGTCCTGCCCCAACTCTTCCTCGATCACTTGAATTATCACTGGAACTTTCCTAGCTCTAATTTCTATTAAAAAATTACAATACGCTTTGCTGGTTTTAAGGTTGCTCTAAGTCTACTGGATTTAAACCTTGTGAAAAATCAGAAGCTGCAGCTTCTGATACCCTGTCACATATTTCTGGAAAGATGGAATTAGATCTCTGTAGAGATACGCACGCTGCACACACTCAGACCCTGCAAACGCACGGCTGGGGAGGCAGCCAACCCACCGAACACATCTACTCCAAAGCCAAGAATGGGGGAGCTGGGGGATGGAGAAAGGGTAGGTTTTGGCCTGGCCAAGTGCTTGAAAGTGACACTTGTTCTGTGATCTGCCAATTCTGCCGGGGGCAGGTTTGGGATGGAGCCCAGCTTCTCAATAACTTTGCTCTGTGCCAAGGAATCTCACGCATGTTGTGCTGCTCATCAACCCAGCTGGGTCCTGCTGGCTCTTGTGTCCCTGCCCTCACCTTAAACTGGTGACAGGAACGCAGGGGCTGCACCTACCAAAACTGCTTCCAAAGGGGAAAGTTAAATCCCTTCCAAAAGGGATTAGCAATTATTATAATTAGCATTATTTCTCCCCACAAGGGCTTTTCCCTGCCAGTCCAAAGAGACAGGGGCTTCCGAGCCTTGTTTCCTGCTGCAAAGGGAAATGTGCCCCATGGCAGTGAGAAAGCAGGGATGTTAGCGATGCAGCCACCTTTAAAGAGCTGATCGTGATGCCCAGAGTGCTGGTTATTGGCACCTGCTTGGAAATCTAGAAGACCAGCCTTGTCCTCTTCCACAGAGGGAGAAGGAGCCATCAGACAGGGAAACCAGGGCTGCTCTGCTGGAGTATTCCTGGGAGAAGTAATGTTTCTCCCTTGGAAACATCAGTAGTTTGTTTTAAAAAAAAGAAACAACAAACAAAACAAACCCCAGCCAAACAAAAACCAACAAAACAAAAACCTTAAAGAAACCCCAGTGAGTTTGTTTTGTTTTCAAAAGTGACAGACTATTGGGATAATCTTCCTTGTTTCAAATTACACCAAGAAAAGAAAATAAATATGCATTTCAAACATCTACGCTATTAGTATTAATTGAAATCTTCTCTGCAGCCCGCAGCGTGCAGAGCAGCCTATCTGCTCTTGCTGTTCTGAAAGCTGCAGCGATGGAAGCGTCAGCCCAAAGCACTCAATCCAAACAGCCCCGACTTGTGCTTCACACAGAAATCACGTTGAGGTACGAGTCTGCGTCTGGCTGGAAGGAGAAACAAATGACACTTGGACAGGGAGAAGGGGACGGCTTTGAAAATTTCAGCCTGGGACTTTCAAAGCAGCAGTGGGGATTCAGATGCAGCATCCCATTAATTTTAACGACTATCTAAATTCCCCAGTAGGCTTTGAATAACCTCAAAGTTAAATTCCTGTTATTTTGGGGATATTTCCTTTACCTTGACCCAGCTTTGTCCTTTCTCAGTGAAAAGGAGGGGGTGAAAAGAGCGTTCTGTGCTTTCTGCTCTGCAGAGACTTCCCTGCCTGTTTGTGGTGGTCATTGTCACCGCTGCCTTCTCTCCCAAACACTCATCCCAAGCCCCCCGGACGCTATTTGTTTGCCACGTTGCTGACAGAGATTGTACAGATCGCTGGGGAGAAGACGGTAAATCATAACTATATGACAAGCTGCTTCTGACAGCAGGTCCCTCTTGTCCCGTTTTCTGGAACCTTTTTTTGGACTTCGTTTTATGTGGGGTTTTTGTGGTCTGAAATATTCTATAAATCTCTTTGAACCTTGCAGAGCCTCCCTTTGTATCTCACTCACACAGTTCTGCGATTACCTGTCTGACTGGGAAGGTCCAGAGCTGACATCTCACTTTTAGCCTGGCTACAGTTACTGCATCGTTTCACTAACCAGCTCCTCATTAATTTTATGTATTAAATTTTTACGTAGCAAAAAAATAATATTTAAGCAGCTCTAGAAGATGCATAAAGAGCAGACATCTAAAACCTCAAGATCAACACCTTTCCATCTGCAAAAACATCCTTACACTTCAGCTTATTTTAAAAAAAGTTCTTCCTCAAAGAAATATAAACACATAAAAACATGAGAGCTCTGTGAGGGAAAGTGGTTACCGGGCAGAGACTTCAGCATTTTCACCATAATTCAGCCTCTTTGTGCCCCGGTTTTCTCCTCCATCATACAGAAATAATAGCAGGGCTCATTTTCCTTGGTAAAAAAAAAAAAAAAAAAAAAACAAACCAAAAAAAACCCAAAAACCAAACATCTTTTTGACAGATTTGTTTGACCAAGGTTTGGGTTCAGATACTAAAGGAACATTTGAGAAATAGTGTTATCAATACTTGCATATACATGTCAGAACCATCAGTGAGCTAATTTCATTACACTATTTACTCCTTCACAATCTTTGAAATAGATGGAACATATGGTTTACATACAGTTTCTTCACATCCTTGAAAGACGTGTGTAGTGTCAGTCATTTGAAAAAGTCTTATCAGATTCCGTAATATTGAGCAGTACATTAGTAACATATGTTTTATATTTTTTTCTTCTGTATTAATGACATAAGGAAATGCATGAACATAAAAATCTTAAGAATGGGAATAAAAGTCCCACAAGTTTAAAAATCCAAGGTAACCGTAAAGCAATGAGTCTGAAGAACCAAAACTGACTGTTTGCAGAGAGCTTTCAATTGAAAATAGGAAGAAGCTTTGAGAAAAGGAAAAAGGATTTCATTCCTGAATAAATACAGTTAGACACCAATTCACAGTGGCTTCTCTGTCCTTCCTTACAGACGGTTGAATTTTTAAATCACTCTAAAATAAAATAATACCCTAATTTAAATCTTCGAAGCTCCAAGCAAATGGCACTTCTCATTTCAATTAAGACTACCACGCACCTGTGTTTCCCTGGAAATTAACTGTTTTTCCAGCCAGATACTTTATCGGGGTGAACATTGCCCAGGCTGTGTGGACAATTGATACATCAGCAGGTCAAATACTTCCATGGAAGAGCAGAAACTCCCAACAGGGCTCCCCATACAGCCAGAAGTCTTCTACAAGCACGTGGGTCACCTCAGTAGCAACTCCACTGCACAACCCTTTAGCTCAAGAGAAGATTTTAAATCCCTGAATTCTGCTTAAAAAAATCAATAAAATATATACACTATATATATTCTCATATTCTCCCCAGCTGGCGAAAAAGGAACAAGAGTTCCTTCCGTGGCCATGATCCTTGTGCAAGGACCTTTCGTCCTGGTGTCCCATTCCCAAAGCCAGCCCCTCCCTGCAGCTCTACCCCAGTCCTAGTGCTTTGTTCTGCCCCACATCCACAGCTGCAAACCAGGGGAATTCAGGTCCTGCCTTTCTCAGGCTCCAGGACCCACCAACCCAGGGATACTTCAGCATTTAATGAGCTGCCTTCTCCTTTGACAGGCATGTCTCCGGACAGGACAGTTTTGACTAGAGAAAAATATAGTCAACATATGTTTCTGATTAGGATCCACCCCGTTGTCCCAACGTATTCCCTGCATTGCTTTATGCCGTGTTACACGGGGTCAGCTTCTAGATCTACATGCAAGGCAACATAATTATCAATGACAGGACGCAATGCCCCAGGGCAACGCAGAAAGGGAGGCCCAGGCTGCTCCGATCAGATGTCCATGGTTGTCCAGCTGTTTGGACGTCACCTAGGTGACACCCAAATAACACGTCGAGTTTCTGCCGGTGCAGAGTTTTGCCTTTATCTAACTAAATTAATTGTTCTTCCTTTAATAACCAGTGCAGCCAGAGGGCCAGGATGACCACAAGGCATTTCCAAGAGATGTGTCCATGTTACCCTCACCCTGATGTTCAGAGCAGGCTGGTGGGCCGAGGAGCACGCCAGACCCGAAGGTGCTCTGGGATATGGCAGCCGTTAATAAAATATGTGCTGTTACCAGGAAGCCACAATAGGAGAGCCAGTGCTGATGGATGGTGTGGGCTTTCTCGTTTCCTGCAGAGAGTTCAGGTTCACATACTCCTTGTGGGAGAAGGAAGTGGCCACGGAGTCCTCATCCTCCAGATAAGGCTGGGATCCCTCTCCCACTGAAACCACGGGCAGTTCAGCATTCAGAGATCACAGAATTGCCCAGGTTGGAAGGGACCTTTCAGATCATCCAGTCCAACCATCAACCCAACACTGACAAAAACCACCACTAGCCCCTGTTAGGGTTAGATGTTGGGGTGCAACCTTTTCTGCCCCACATGGAGTACCCTCCATCCCCACCGTCTGCCTTGGCAGCAGTGTCTGAACCTGCTGTAGTAGGTTGGCTTTTTCCTCCTCATTTTACAGTGTGTTGTCAGAGGTCTGCTGAAAGAGCCTGGCCCACACGCAAGAGCCAAACTTTACCTAAAGTGTTCATGGGCCGAGTTCATCCTGAGAAAGGGATATTGTGGAACTGCTCCCTTACTGCAGGCACTTCCGTTAGCCCTAAGTGATCCAGGACAGCCTTGGTTACACCTTAAGCTGTGCCAGATATGTGTTGCCTGAAAAAAACTGTGTATTACATGATCTGTAGCACACATGCCTTCTCAATTTCTATCCTACGGATGGGACACCTACAGCATCAAACAATTCTGGGACTTGTTTGAGAGAGCGCGGAGAAGTGCACCCACCTTCCTAGACCTGTACCTCACCAGAGCTACCTCCACCAACCTCACACACCAAAGCCAGAAGCCACGGGTGACCTGCAAGAAATGGAAGTGCTAAAAAACCAAAGCCAACCCGTCCCAGAGCAGGAAGGGGCCAAGGGCAGTTCTGCAGAACGACTTCCAAAGAGTCGTCAGGGCAGAGGAATTAGCGCAAGGGACCAAAGCAGGTGATCTGACTCCAACTGGGGTGACAGGGCTGGCCAACCCCACTCTCCGGCAAGGTTTTCCCTTTCCCTTCTGTGCCGCGGTGCTCAGCGGTCCCTGCATTTTGCAGGTGCACTCGGCTGAGACCCGTCCCAGCGCCCCCCATTCAGGGCGCACAAAAGCTTCTGCCTCCCCCCCTGTGCCCAATGTGTCACAACAGTGTCAGCCCATGTCACCGATCACAAGGGAACAACAAGGGGGCTTATTGCACAGCCCCCCCAGCACGGTTCTGCCCCCCCCAGCTGCTGAAAGGAGGCTTAAAACCAGGACGGAATGAGGCACTTCTGCAGGAAAGCGAAGATCCAACACAGGCTTTGTATTTTAGCTCTTGCAATATTTTGCCAGAGTATTTGACTTGCTCAAAATGTGGCCGTTTCTCTAAACTTCCCCAGGCTGAAAGGCTTTTCTAGTCTTACACAAGCATGACCAGAATCATAATTTGGCCCATAGCCTTTTTTTTTTCCCCACCCCCCAGGACCAGCTGAGCTGCCTGCCCAACACCAGGCTGTAACACAGGGGCATTTGGATCTCCTGTAACCCACCACCTGGTAGATGTTGAAATGATCCCATTTGCTTCCATTTACTACTTGCCTATTTTTATTTTATTTTTTTTTTTTTAAATAATTCACTCATCTAGTAAGATTAGGTGGTTCAGAGAATTTCTTAGCAGTCAAAAAAATGCTGCTAAAAATGCTAAAATGCTCTCGGCTGTGTCCTTGCCAAATGAAACCCAAACCTCACCAGTTTTCAACAAGTCTCAATTCAATCCGATTGATACGAAATCAGACAGCCAAGGACGTTTTGCTGGAGCCAGCCAGTTTTCGCTGAGGGTAAATCACACCCAGCTCCCACCCGCAGCCATGCTCCCCCAGCCAGCACGGCTACTCTGGAGCCACACAGCCAAGAGCACACACACACACACGTGTTATCTGCCAGTAATTGTCCTTTTTTACAAAATCCTGGTTACACATCAGCTGCCTTCAGGAAAGAAAAGGCCATGCACTGAATGTAAACAGTCTAAGGGCAACTTTAGCCTGGGACTTAAGCTCTTTGAGGGAGGTTTTTTGCCTTTGTTCACCAAAAAAAGATGACTGATGCAGTAATACAATAATTTTAATTTGCTAAATGGTTAGGAAACAAGCCAGGCTTCTTCTAAGGTATAACATGACTCTCTAAAACATGCAATATGTTATATATCTCTTTGCCTACTTGGATTATACCTGAATATAGCCATCATCTTTTGCATAAGATGAGGCACGGACCCATTTTTCTCAGGGTAGACATGTCACCTACATGCAAACACATAGGTGAGAGGAGGAGGGCTATATGTGACACATAACAGAGAACTGGGGGTGCACACAAGGTGCTGGGGAGCCAGGGTGGGAGAGACACTGCCACCAGAGATGGGGTTAGGATGCAGCTGCTACGTTGCAAGGGACATCATGTTTATGATTAGAGCATCTCCAAGCCAATACCTGTCTCCTGCACATCCTCCACAAGTACCTTCTCCCCACCCAGCTCCATCCCCCCAAACACACAGACCAAGCAGGACCATTTGGATCAAAGCAAAACCCAGCCCATGGCAAGGCAGGGGGGACCCAGCCCATCATCTAGGGTTCACCAGCCCCTCACCATGTGAGAACACCAGGATCCTGCTTTCTGCCATCCCGACCCAGCCCAAAACAGCCACCGCGCAAACCCAAAGCCCCCCCCCTCCAGAGGGATGTACCTTGCCAGGAAGCCTTCACGAGTCCCCAGGTTGAGCAGAGGAGGCAGATCCCAGCAGGAAGGGTTACCACATCCAGGGACCTCCAGACACAAGCGAGCAGACCAGAAGGGCCACGTGTTTGGGACTGTGAGTCTGGGACAACCCCTCCCCACAGAGCCCCCCATACCGAGGGCAGGGGAAGGTCTCCTGCCCCTTCCCACCGTGTGTGTGGGCCAGAGCCCAGCAAGGAGACACACAGACACTACCCAGCAGCCTGAACAGCCAGCCAGCCATGTGCTGAAGGGCAATTAAAATCCTCATTAGCTGTAATTAGCCAGCACCTGACACCCCTTAACAGAAGCCCGGCAGCAGAGAGGCCTCTGCCTGGCAGGAGAGGGCCAGTGGGAAGCCAGTTTTTGTGGCTTGTTTTATTCTTCTGTGTTTTTCCAAGCTCCTTGTGACCATACTAGAGCCCCACCAGAGGCAGCACCTCACCAAGGTCAGTCAGGGACACCCCCCCCTGATTTTGGCAGGCTGTGGGTCAGACCTTCTCTGGAGAGAAGAGCCCAGAAGAGCCCAGCTGCCACCAGCACCAGCTGCTCCGGGAGCTGCGTGCTGCTAATTGATCCAAGAACAGCTCACATTAATTAACCCACCCCTCCTCCTTGGTGCTTCTGCCCTCTACAAATGTACAAAATAAGGTCTACAAAAGCCTCTTTCCTTGCGTGAGATCTCTTGTCAACATTCTTACCCAGATGAAATCTTCAAGCAGCAGGAAATTCACCTCATACCCCCTGAGGCAGATAAAACATTAACCTGGGCAGAAAGACTTGCCAACACTCTTCTCATGGTCAGACATGTCATCCCTTGCACTGCTGGTCCTCAGCAAATCAAGTGGGTTAGGCAATATCATCTTTCCAACTTCATGGCCAGAAGGAAGAAGGGGTCCCTAAGAGGGCCACTGACCTTTTGGTTGCCTCAGCACGTGTGGGTGGCAAAGTGCTTTGTCTCCACAAGGCTGTTCATGTGTGTGGTCTAAAGGACCTTGATTATTTTCAAGGCAAAGTAATCCTGGGGATGAGGGAAACCAGCAGGCAGGGAACAATCAAAGAGAAGAAAGGAAAAACTTGCAAGTGCACACTCTTGGCCTTGCTTCAGCCTGGTCTGGTGGGAGATGTCCCTGCCCAGGGCAGGGGAGTTGGAACGGGATAATCTTTAAGGTCCCTTCCAACCCCAAGCATTCTATGATTATGTGGTTCACTTTGAACTGGGTTTTAAATTGGGCTTTGCTAACCGGGTGCAAGGCTGATGGTGTTGAATCATCAACCGGTGTTGCACTGTTCCTCCCCGTGATTTCCATCCCCTCACCTGGTGCTCTAAGGAGGAGGTGGCAGGGCGGTCAGGCACGTTGGGTGGCTGTCCCAGAACCGCTCAGACAGTGTTTGTTGAACAGTCGGGAAGACAAATGTTCACTCCGCTTTTTGCAGGGGAAAGGCTTTGGCTCCTCTTGAAAGCCTGTCCCATCAGCCGCCAACCTATTTATTGTACGTCCACATCCTTTGATTACTTCTTAAGCACCTGGCCTTCACTTCGCAGCTCACGAGCTTCCTACAAACCTTAATGCATTTATCTTCGCAGATAAATGTAAGGGAAGGGAAGAGCTACTAACTCCCTGGGACAGAGCAGACCTTTTGATGCAGGTCTCCTAAATCCCAGGCTAGCCAGTAAATCCCTCAGGCGTTTAGTGGTCTCCAACTGGTTCTTTAGGCCGTTCATTATTTATAGTACGTGCCTGGCTGTACAGTATTTCATTACCTCTGGAGGAGGATGGCAAACACAAAGGGCCGGGAATCCCCGTGTCCTCCTCAGCCCCAGAGACACGGCAGGACCTCAGACTCTCCGGGGCTAATCCCATGCTCTTTTAGCTCATTTGTGGAGTTCTTCTTTACAAGAGGGGAAAGGATCAGTCAATGTGATGTACAGGTCCTGGATTTTCACTTTGTTACCGTCGTATTGAGCCTGCAAGCTGAATGCAGAGAAAAGCTTATAGAAAGCAATGTACCATAAAAAAATAATAATGCCATTATTTCTAGCTCAAATTTAATCTCCAGCTGTGGCTCTTTCCATGACTCCACCAGGGTAAAAAGCCCTTCACAACCGAGTAAGCTCTTCCCACGAAGGCACCTACCAGTCTGAGCAAAGCTCCTCTTTATTTTCCTCTTGCTGCCCTAAGAAGCCTGAGCTCTCTCATTCCCACACTGCAAAGCAATCACAAACTCTCAGATCATTTTTTGGAGTGTGTGACTTTCCACTGCATCCTCTCTAATTTTTCATTTTCTTTAAAAGTAAGCCCATTTTAAAATGTCCGCAACAAAGGTTTGGAAGGAAGGGGGCAATATCTTTTATTAGCCTAAATGACATAGCTGGAAAAACCAGACAAGCCTTCGGTTACTGAAGACTTTTGCCTACTTTTCTTTTCTGATACTCCTTTTCTCCAGCGTCCGTCTTGCTTACAGCCTTAAACCACCTCATCTGCTGCAATTCCAGTGCCACAAAGAAAGCTCAGAAGTCTTAGAAAGGCTGGACATTTAATCTGTGCTGCCACAAAACAGCATTATTATGAGGACTGCGCTGCCGCGGCTGGTTTGTTGTTGTAGGATAGCTCACCAGTCACCAGGCAGCTCCTATTTCTTCAACGTAAATCACCACTAAAACCATTTCTTTGAGTTCAAAACCAACAATGGCATACTTGAATTGCAATAAATTAGGTAGGTAGGGCAGCACAGAGAATCACCAAAACCTACATTAAGTTGAGGGGGATACAGTAAATATTTTGATAAGCTGTTGTCAGAGCACAAGGCAGCTACTTTTAAGCTGTATCTTTAATCTCTGTCTGGTTACAGATAATGGGGGTGAGCTCCCTCTGCCTCTTCCTGATTTTTGGAAGTCTCTGGAAGTTAGGATTGGGGTAAAACACCCTCTCACCTCCAGGCAGGTTTTGAGATCCAGCTGCCCAGGATGCAGAACGGTGACCTGAGCTGAGACCCTGCAGTTCTCTTTCCCGGCAGCTGATGCAGTACCTGGGGAACAACCTGGTGCCAAAATATCACATGTGCAGAGGTACAGAGGCAAAAATAAAAAACCCCCACCATTTCAGGAAAGCATCACTCCTAAAGAGAAGGAGGCAGCCTGTAAATCTATCTAGCTCAGTCTCCCCTACAGCTGGGAAGGTCTCTCGCTTTGGATTCCCTCCATCCGTCTTTCCAGCGTCGGGCTGTCACCGCGGAGAGTTGCTGACAGACAGCCCCGATTCACATAGCCACGCAGGAAATCCCCACAACCCATTATCACCGGGCAGGAATTCATCTCCCAGACAGGCATCCCTGCCTACCCCTTTAATACACTGAAGTCCCATCACCATCGTAGCTGCATCTTATTTATCTAGTTTAAAAAAAAAAAAAATTGAAAAAAATCAGCCGCAGTGTGAGGCACGCTCTTGTTCAACAGTGCTGGTAGCAGCTGGAGGATGGGAATGGTTTGTTCTTCTCCTTGGAAAAAAGAGACTTCAGAGAAGGTCATAAAGTTGCAATCAGAGCAGATCTGCCCCATGGCCCTGCTTGCCCAGCAGCTTGTTCCCAAGAGCAGCCTGGACAAGATAACCCCCCAGTAGATCCCCCCCAGTAATAAGGATTTCTCCACCTGCCCCCATAACCATTCCAGTGGATTTGGATGAATAGGTGCCCTGATACCAGTGTAAGGTATAAATACTTATGGATAAATGCAAACTGCCGTTTCTGTTCCTGCAGAGCAAGGGAGAGAAGTTGTACCAATACAAAAGCTGTCTCATTCTCAGCATCTAAGCTGAGGTGATGGAACTACTTTGGGTTAAACAGAAAATTACATCTATACAGCATTTTACTGACCAAACTTTTATAAGGAGACCAGGACATAGAGAGCGGCCCAGTGAAAAACAAAGTCTGATAGCACAATGAGTAAAAAAAAAAATCATATTCTGGATCAATTATTTACATGCTGCCCCAAACCCCACATCCTCAGACCTGTTAAGGAAAGAATGTTTATTTTACGGTTAAAGAAAGATACCAGGAGATACAAAAAGCTATTTCAGACATTAAATGAAAGCATTCCTGAATGGTGAAAACCATTGTGTACAGAAAGGGCACAGAGAAGGAGCCTTTGAGAAACCTAAATAAGAAAATAAATCTCCCTTTATTTGCCTTGGAGAGTCTTTTTTTTTTGATGTCAGCTCAACTTTTCTTTGAAACCTTCACAATCAAGTTGCATCGTGCAAAAGGGAAACAGAGATGTTTATTTATCAGCAGAGAATTGCAGGCTAGTCCCTGCCAGGATGGTTTCTGTCCTTTTTACAGCCGCTGCGATGGCAAATACATCTCCCGACCCCGGGTAACAGCATTGCCCGGGATAAGGAGCCCCAGCAGCACTTTGCAAACCCCATCTGGTTCTGGGGCGCCCAGAGGGACCACGTGAAAATACTCACAGCAAAGGGTGGAATGGCTTGAAATCGCATTTGTCATATTCTATTCTTCATGAATATAGAAATATCCACTTTTTTTTCCTGTTCCCTTCCCTGGGATGGTGGGAAAAATCACTGTATTTCCTGAATAAGTGGAAAAAAAAGACCATTTGGAGCTAAAAATGAGCTTGTAATGCAAAGCTAAAAAGACAAGGTTTTCTCGTGTGCAAAAGCAGCCTTCCTGTTAAATTCCTTGGTAATTTCATAATGTAAGAGTAACCCAACACAAAAGCACTGAAGAATACGTTAACTCCTTGACTATCAGGAGGCTACAGCCCATGACAAGGTCAGTATTTTCTCTTCTCAGCCCCCCTCATCATACGTGAAGCATGTGGAGAAACAAACTCCCTGGGGTCTGAAGGCAGGAGTGCAGGGACCACGGGGTGGGAGGTTCGTGCTGCCAACACGTGGTGGTGGGACATGGGCTGGGATCTCCCACAGCAAAGGGTCTCCAGTAGAAGCTGGAATTTGGGCTGGTTCCTAGAAAGAAAAAAAAAAAACAAACTTGAACTGCTTGGTTACTGTGTTTGGATTTTCTTCTACTGTGTCTTTGCTGGCAGTGAGTATGTTTTGACGTGTACTCATTAACTGGCCTCCCTCCTCCCAGGGACTAGAATACCTGAATACATAATTTTTCTTTTTACCCAGAAAATGTAATTTCTTATTGTCACCAGTGCCAGCAATTCTTGTTAACGCTTTAAAGAGAGAATTGCCTCTCTTGTACTATGTTCTGCACAATCTCTCCACAGTTAATAGCTGTATATAGTAGATGGGGAAACACAACCAGGTGGTGGATGGAGGCCATCAGTGAGTCTTCTGGCAGCCAGAAGCTCCTGCACCTGGAGAAGCAAAGGGCACAGCCACAGCTTGGCATAAGGGCACGAAGCTGCAGCCTGTGGCCCTAAGAAGATGATGCAGACCATGGGAGAGCAAATCCTGTCACCCCAGCAGGTGCCGGCTCCCCTGAGACCAGATCTGAGGTGGCTTCAGACAAGACCCTCTGTGCCTAAGAGGTGCTTTCTCCTGCCAGGAAAGTCCTGATCCATTTTCCCCACCATCCCAAACCTTAATGTCTTCAGCCAGTGTCTTGTTTTTGGTTTTCAGGAAACCAATGCCCAGGTTACAAACTCAAACCGTTTTACACAGGTGATGTCTAAAATGAAAACTAAATAAATCTCCCCTAAGATGACCTATTAATATTGATCCAATCTCTGAGCAAATAAATGAATGTACCTCTGCTATTTGGATGGCTAAATAATTCCAATTAAGAGCATTATGAACAATGCATAGTACGTTTGCTTTGGAGGGAGGCTAAGGATTTAAAGCTCATGTTAGAAACATTATCTGCTGTCACTAATGTGATTTGCTGACTTGAGCGTTTATTTTTTCTGATTTTTTCCCCCCCATTCCCACCAATTTTTCAATTAAAACTTAATCGCCCGCCTGCTCACTCCCTACAGAAGTGATAGGGAGATTATAAACTATCATAAAGCCTTCTCTGGTCTCACATTTCTGTCTGGCAACACAGAGAAAAGGTCACTTCTAGAACTGGCTTACACACTAAGCCACACTTTTATTGCAGTCTTGTGGCTTAAGAGCTCCCTTTAGGAACATGCGTTGGGTGCTGGGTGACGTGTTCAGGTCCCGCCTTTCTTTAGCTTTGCCTGGGTATCTTCTAGTGAGCTGGGTTGCCATCGCAGCAGCAGAAATCAGGATCCAGCCCTTGGGTGACATACTGACAGAATCATAGAATGGTTCAGGTTGGAAGGGACCTTAAAGGTCATCCAGTGCCAACCCCTGTCCTGGGCCAGGACACCTCCCACCAGACCAGGTTGCTCAAAGCCCCGTCCAGCCTGGTCTTGAGCCCCTCCAGGAATGGGGGAACCACAGCTTCTCGGGACAACCTGAGCCAGGGTCTCACCACCCTCACAGCAAAGAATTTCTTCCTAAGATCTAATCTAAATCTCCCCTCTTTCAGTTTAAAACTGTTCCCCCTCATCCTATGGCTCCACTCCCTGATGAAGAGTCCCTCCCCATCTCTCCTGGAGCCCCTTCAGGGACTGGAAGGGGCTCTAAGGTCTCCCTGGAGCCCTCTCTTCTCCAGGCTGAACACCCCCAGCTCTCTCAGAAGAAGGTACTTCTTGTACCTTCCTCTGACATGGGTATGTTGATCTGGTTTTATGGCTTATTTCCTTACATTGAATCAAACTAAGGTCTTTTGGAGATGAGCAAAGAGCCACAGACCTGTGTCCCAGCTCAGCAGCTGAAAGAAATTTTGGCAAAGATCATTACCTTGTTACTGAAAGCAGGATGAGTTCGGACATCACAGCCCCTTCCCTGCTGGGAGACAATAACAGCCTCGTGCCGTTGCATTCATTTCCTTAAATAAGCTCGTAGCTCTAAAATGAGCAAGGACTTGTTTAAGCCTGTAACCAGAGCAGTGGCTGGAGGGAAGCTATAAAGGGAGTTTGTATACACGGGCAATGATAGCGGCGAGAGAAGAGATTAGATAAACAGATGATCGTTTACAGCATCACGTGCCTCACAAACCTCTCCTGGCAGGAGATGTATTACATCCACTCCAAAACAATTAGCTGGCCTGACAAGCAGGGAATATTCACTGGGGGGGGCAGGTAGCAAAGGTGATTTGTCACTGGGACCCCTAGGCTATCAGGAAAGCAGAGGCCAGGGTTTTCCTGGACTCTTTTATGGCCGGCTGTTTATTTTTAAGAATTAATTTATTCTTCCTGATGGGCTTGGTGCAGTTTGCCATGCTAAAAGGGCTGTTGTGAGTGTCACATCCTTATGGGAAGAGCCAGGGAGAAAAATGGACTTGGTTTCCCTGGTTTAGTGAGCGGGGTGGAGGTCAGCAGCTTGGACCTGTGTTGTGCAGACAAAGCAACAGGGCCTGGGGACATCATAGCGGTCTTCTGCACGGACACATGGGGCATGAGCTGCCGTGCCCGAGCAGGTTTTCACTCCCCCTGCATCCAAAAGGGAGCATAAAGACTCCCAAAACAAGATTTTTCACTTTGTACTGCTGTAAAGGAAGAGAATCGTTCACCTGCAATGATCTCTTTTCCCAAGGTGCTAAACATGGGAATTGGCTCAAGGCTTTTCAACTGTATAGGGGGAAATTCCCCTTTTATCTGCATTTTTGGGGATGGTGAATTTTAGAGGTGGTGGTCAGACCTGAGACAGAAGTGCAAGGAACCAGTGGGGCTTTGAGGCCCCAGGAGATGGTTCAGGGGAGCTCTTTGCTCCTTCAGCTCTCACCTACTTCATACAACCCTAGAAGCATCCCTAGGGAACTCCTGCCTTTCTCACTGGCTGGAATTGTCATGTACTTGGGATAAGCCCCCACAAAAACCAACTCCCCAAATGATACCTCAAAGGGACAAAGTGAGACACACAGCTTGGTGAGTCTGCAGCGCCCTGAAGAAAATGGCAGACCTGCTGGCAGAACCGTGGTGGCCTGGTGGCCACTGCCCAGGCCTGGTGGCCACCACTCCAGGACCTTCCCATGGTCCTGTTTAGCTGCTGGCTATGTTGGGGGCATGAGTGAGCCAGAATTACCTGAACTACAGACTCGCGAGGACATCTGCTCTGTATCTTTGTGAAAAAATATTGCTTGTCATCCCTTTTTACAGATAGTAGACTGTTTTCATCCGGATCCTTTTGGCATTCCCGAGGATTGCCCAGATAGCCGGATGAAAAATGTTTGCAACCGCTTCCCGTATCTGATTGCTTCTCCTCAATTGGGCCCAGTGTCTTAGAGCCCGTGGCATTGTGCCCATTTCTGTACTGGGAGGGTGGAGGATTGTTAAAAGGAGAGAAGTAAACAGCAGATAATGATAATAGAACCTTTCTGCCAGGTGGTGTTAGCAGTAGGAGCAGGCAGAGTCAAACAGTGTCTAGAGTTTCCATTTAATATAAAATAAATGGTTCTAGCCTCCACCTAATACTTTGCCCTCTAGGGTTTTAGGAATGCAGACTGTAAATCCCTGATCTCCTTTAACGCCTGTTATTCCCTGAGCCCAGAGTTTACGTTACTCATCAACTGACTGAACTAAAAACCCTTCTGAGAACTCCAGGCTTCTTGGTAAAAATCCCCCCTAGACCTCACCTGCCAAAGAGTCTGGTGCCGCTTCCTTCAAATAGTAGCCAGGCACCTTGGGTACTGTCTTTCCTATGGAGCTCTGCCTCTCTTCCTTTGTAGGACACTCAAGGGAACTACCACCTGGCAGAGATCACCTTAGTGAAGGGGTAACTATAACCGAAAAAAGATCATATGCAACATGCTTCTTCAAAATGGACTCGGGACTTGTCCATGGGCATGATGCTGGTCAATGAGGTAGCCATCCAGTGCAGCCCCTAGTCCCACCAGTCTCCTTCAGGCTTCCCATTGCCCTCTGAAGGAGCTTGACTAATAGACAGAGAGTGGAGAAGGCAAAATTTTGGCTGAGAAAAGATGCAAAGATCTCACTGCTTGACTGGAGGGCTGTATTCCTGTAGAAGTGGATCCACTCAGCATCCTGGCAGAGGAAGCTTTGAGAGACATGTTTCCCATGTAAAGAAAAACAACAGGGACTGCAGTGCTTGATAGTGACCTTTTAAAGCCCAACAGTATCCAACAGCAGTGTTGGAGGAGTTGGAGTAGTCTTGGTGCTCTCCTCCACCATGGAGAAGAGCATGAGCATCCATCCCTGAGAAGGCGTCACCACACAGAGGAGTTTTATTTGGGAACCAGAAAGTCTCACTGTGGTTTGGGAAAGGATTTTCCTTCCCTGTCCTCATTCCAGAGCTACAGGCAATCTTTTGGATAGACTGGACCCATGCCACAGCGTGCCTTGAAGATTTAGTCTGCAACTTGTACTTGATTCTCATGAGGAAAGTTACCCAAATATGGCCTGTGTCTGGTGTGCAGCAATCTTGAACTTCCTTATCCTAACAAAAATGGAAAGGTAGCCCTGTCTACGCATTAAGTATCATGGGAAAAAATTCTAAATTCATCTAAATTCATCTAACATCATCATCATCTAAATTCTAACTTCATCTGCTTCCCTAATCTCCCACCGGGCAATATTTTTTAAGAGTTAGTGAAATAATGACAGAAAATCCATTAATAGATAAAAAATCTTATATGGAGTTGCAGATGGATGGCTTTTTCTTTTATCTTTATGGACAAAACTCATGTTCAGCATTTGTGATACAGAAGAAATATTGTCCATGACACCTCAATAGCAGATTTTGGAATGAAGCTGTGAGGAGACTGGGCTTTCCACAGTGGCCTCCCACCTCCCTGCTGTGAGTTGAATAGATCAAATCTCTTTCCAAAAGCAATAAGCCACTTAATTGATCCCAAAGCTTAAAGATGCTTTCTAAGTCCAAGCAACTGGTTTCTTTTAATACAAGACAGAGCAGAAGAAGATCCTGCTCTACTGGATCAGCAGAGGAGCCAGAGCAGAGGTTTCCTCTTTGCTAGATCAGGCTGTCTCCTCCAATGCCCCAACCAGAGCTCAGCTGGTTTTCACGTGCTGGGCTGCCTCCCTGGGTGGAGGATACAAGAAACTACTGAAGACAATCAAGTCCTGTGCCCGTGAAGAACACAACAATATTTGAGACCTCAGTTTGAAGGAAAACATCTCCTTTCAGCACCTACACGCATGTTCCTCAGTGTGGGGATCCCATGGTTTGAGATGGAAACCTGCTGCTTGCACTCACCGATGCTCAATGACATTGATTGACCATTGTATTATCTTAACGCTGTTATAGCAGCAGTCTCGGAGCGGGATTTGCCGAATTTTACACACATATGTTTATTCCATTTAACAAAATCCATTGAAAACACCCATAAAAAGATCTCGGCCACTTCTTGCATTTGCAGCAGGACTAGTAAGTCGGAGAGCGAAGATATTCAACTAAGGCATTTAAAAGCACTTTAAAGGCTCAGTTTCTGAACAAATGCCTCCATCCCTCATTTCCTCCACGTTACAGATGCCAGCAGATGGAGGAGGAGACAGGGGGGTTGTGTTCCTCTCCCCTGGACTGCAGAGGAGGAACCCTACAGCATCCAGTACCCGCTGGCATTTCTGGGGCTGGAGGCTTCATGCCCGGGCCAACTGCATTGCTGGCAAGAAAGAAGGCAATGGAAGGACTAAAGCTTTATTTGTGAGGCTGCAAGGGAACAAAAACCACAGTGAAAGGAGATTTTAAAGGATGAAGACTGTTTGCTGCCCCAGGCAGAGTTCCTACAAAGACTTTTAAGCATCTGAGTCCTATTTTCTATAGATGATCCAGATCTTAAAAATAGTAGCATCTGGGGAGTAACAAAATACATCCACTTATGGATCTGAAAAAGTTTGGGTCAGGAGTTCAGACCATTGGAAAAAAAACCTTCTCCCTGGGAGGAAAAGGAAAACCCAGAGACTCCATTGATTTGGGGATATAGGCTGGATAGTCCATATTTCTTTGGAGGATTGTTCAGCCCTTTAATTTATACAGCCACACTTTACCACACATGTCAGATGTACCTCCCTGGTAAACTCTTCTCCTTCCTGGCCTTTCAAGTGCAGAGTCTCACCTGCTTGGATGTCACGGGATGATGCTCACAGGAAAACAACCCTTGAAATGCCAAACAGATGTGAAAATGCATCTGAGGAGGAACGTATGGGTGGTACCCGTCTGTCATCGCCCCTTTCACCATCCTGTCTCCTCCCCTGTCATCTGGTGCCCACCTCTGCCAAGCCACAGACAGGGGAGCCAGGTGAAATGGGAGACAGAGCCCTGTTCAACGCATTTGAGCTCTCCCCTCGTCTTCACCTGGCTGTGGGAAATTCACCTTCGCTTCACTGAACATTCACTTTAAGGTGGAAGAGCAGGTATTTTGGGCAGGTTCCTAGTGAAGAGCGGGTCCACCTTAACAAAGATGATAAAGATATAAAATCTCAGAAGTCATTTGTACTTACATAGAAAGAGCGCAGTCGCCACCACCGCCCACGTGTGCAGCCAGTCTAAGAGGTTGTTACCTTTATTCTCAGCTGCCCACATTTTCTTTTTCATTTCTTTTTCTTTTTCCCAACCTGCTCTGAAAAATGTTAAACACTTTTAAACAAGCATGGGGGTTTTGTCAGAGGAAAATATCTTTTTTTCTTTTTTTTCCAAAACAGATGTTTTTCCTGTGACATTTTTTTATAACAAAAAAGTTTGTCTGGCAAAATAAACACAGCCCTTATTATAGTGATTGTCAGAATTTTGTTTGATGGAAATATAAATGCAGGTAAAAACTAACAAGCAGTATATGACTAGTTTCTATCTTGAAAAAAAAAAAATCATATTCCCTCCCCAAAAGTACAAGAAATTTGCAGCAGGTCCCTACGGACTTTGTAAAAATACACAGATACAGTCAAAGTTTCTCAGTAGAAGTTAAAAATAAGATCACTCTGAAACCAACCGAGTGACACCATCTTCAGCTTCTTTTAAGAAGGGGTTTTTTTTCTCCTTCAACCATTTTTCTTACATGGTAAATTCCATTTTCTATAGGTAATGGAATAGTTATATTAACCAAAACTTTCCTGAAAACTTCCTGAATTATAGCATTTCTCTGCAAATGCTTTGAATGTCTCTGATTTCCAGTGCTTTCAAAATAAAGACCCATTGTCTCCATCCTGTTCTTCAATGCCATGTGAGACAGAAAGCATGTACTTCTTGCCCGTATTAAGAAAAGAGAGGACATGATTTGGAGCCCCAGCACCTTCAGTGAGATGCTTGTGGGAAGATGGTGGCTCTCAGCCCTTGTCTCCTTTGAAGATCTGACTGCTTTGGAACCCAGGTTCCCCACCACACGTGGAGACAGGGCACCACCAGTAAATTATTTGGAAAAGCAGCGCTTGCCCCCTCCTGCTGGGATCCTGCCCATCCTCACACCCTTTCTCTGGGCAGGAGAAGCACAGGCCACCTCTCCACTGGCTGTCCAGGGAAACTTCTCCATTTCTACTTCCTCGCCACTACAAAGCATAATTACAAGGCAGAAGCAAGGACTATTGATAAAAATAAACAAAGCAAATTATTACCTAATAAGAATGGGCCAGCTATGATCTTAGTGTAGAGGAATTTGAGAAAGAAGCTTTACTTTAGGGAATAACGTGTGACCTTTCTCTTTTTGAAGAGAAAGAGGCTCTTGGCGTTCTTGGGCTCTTAATTCGCCTGAAACCTGAGCCGTGTTGATACCGATCTTTTAATTATTGTCCGCTGTTGACCTGGACAAGGCATTGTGAGAAGGCTTCAAATCAATCATCCCATGGCTTTGACTGAGTGCTCACCTGTTCAAAGGTTTGGTTTTGGTTGGTTTATTTTTTTGAAAACCTTGCAAGTGAGCAGAAAGCCAGAATATTTTCTACCATCAGGAAGCCCTTTCAAGCAGCCCTTGTAAGACCAAGGGAAACGCTTGTCCTGCTCTAAAAGCCCAGAATTAAATTCCCAGAGACAATAATAATTAAAACCAGAACAAAACAAATTAAAAAGAACAAACAAAGCCAAACAAAACCATGACTTGGTTGATTGCATTGGAATGAATTTGACCAACAGATGGCAGCTATGAAAAGTAAGATGGGTCACTTTTCCCAGCCGTGTAAACAGAATGAAAGCACTATAACCCATCTGCCATGTAAAAATAGCGTTAGTCATGCTCCTGAGACAAGTCATAATAAAAAAAAAGCATTCTCAAGTCAATTTTTTTTGGCTTATATGCAGTAGAAAATGCTGTGCAGGGATATTCATCATGATGGTGTTGTGTTCCCTCATCAGCCTGTGACCTTCCAGCTTCCAGGGCACACAGGTTTTATTTCCTCCATAGAAAAACTTCTGGAGACACAGAGGGTAGGGATGGAAATGAAGGAGAAGGTGTAAATACAGGAATGTGCAGGGACTGCTCCACCAGAGGACACACAGAGGGATGGAAAGATCACAGGGATTATAAAAAAACACCAACATGCAAATGTCAAAGCCTCAGGAGGAGAAATAAAATGGTTCACCAGATTGCTTTGCTAGGGACAGCCAGGGAAGCAACCCTGTCCTACGAGACAACGTAAGCACCCGGCCACCAAGGGTGTGTTGGGACATGGGCACACGAACCCCTCTTCTGAATATGCCTAAGAAAACCCAACAAACACCCCCAAATGCCAGGGCAGAGCTCGATATGGCCAGAAGGCAGAGTGGGGCTTGCAGATGAGATGGAAGTTTCACTTCTGGTGAAAGTCTCTATTCAGGTGACAATTTTTAATGGAAAAAATGATAAATCTGTACAAGATGTGTTCAAGACCAGGCTGGACGGGGCTTGGAGCAACCTGGTCTGGTGGGAGGTGTCCCTGCCCAGGGCAGGGGAGTTGCACTGGATGGTCTTTAAGGTCCCTTCCAACCCAAACCATTCTATGATACTATGCAGTATTCACGCTGTGAGGTGCCGAAAGCGGAAGCACAGAGATTTTGAGAGGCTTTTAAAACAGCTAAAGGCGATGAGTGGAGCCAGGAACCCGCTGGGGTGGGATGGCGTTGCCACGCGGGCTGTTTCTAGCGGAACCGAGGCAGAAGCTGTAAATGTCAGGAATTTGCCTGCCAAGTGCAAGCATCGTCTGTCAGCACAGCCTGCCAACAGGGTGGCTGCGACAGGGAGAGGCAGCTAGGTGCGGGATTGCTCGCGGAATCAAAATGATTTACACTGGATGGTGTGGGCATCCCTGGCCAGCCAGGGAAGAAACAATTGGCTTGGAAAGAGATGCGGAACATGTAGGCAGAGGGCGAGAGCGCCATGGCTGCACTGCTGACTGCTGCGAAGGGGTCTGCCAGCGCCTGGCGAGTGCCCCCGCACCTCTCACCTCGCCTGCAGCTCTGCCTGCACAGCGTCACCTCCCCAGCCACCAAAACAGCTGGAACCAGGGCTGCTGACTACGTGGATTTTGCAGCTCGTGTGAGATCGCTGTGAAAAGCCACAACTTCTGGCAGGGAGAGAGTCTTTTTTTCTTCCCTTTTTTTTTTTTTCCTCTTTATTTTCTCTCCAGAGCAGCTTCACTTGGTGAGTATGAATTTAATGAAGTTCCAGCAGCAGCCAAGCTGCTACCCAGGCTTGAGGAAGACAGACAACACACACTGTCCTGATTGTCTACCTCCCAAACCAGTTTGCATGTCACTAATGAAGGTGAAACCTCAAACTATGTCCTGCCATCAGTGTCCCTCTGAGCTGTGCTTGCTTCTCTCTTTTCTTTTCCCCACCCACACTCACACATATCCATTGGAATGGGTCCAGAGGAGGCCACGAAGATGATCTGAGGGCTGGAGCCCCTCTGCTGTGAGGACAGGCTGAGAGACTTGGGGTTGTTCAGCCTGAAGAGATGGCTCTGGGGAGACCTTAGAGCCCCTTCCAGTCCCTAAAGGGGCTTCAGGAGAGATGGGGAGGGACTCTTGATCAGGGAGGGGAGCCACAAGACAAGGGGGAATGGTTTTAAATTGAAAGAGGGGAGATTTAGATTAGATATCAGGAAGAAATTCTTTGCTGCGAGGGTGGTGAGTAACTGGCCCAGATTGCCCCGAGAAGCTGTGGCTGCCCCATCCCTGGAGGGGTTCAAGACCAGGTTGGACAGGGCTTTGAGCAACCTGGTCTGGTGGGAGGTGTCCCTGCCCAGGGCAGGGGGTGGCACTGGATGATCTTTGAGGTCCCTTCCAACCCAAACCATTCTATGATTCTATGTTCTATACATTTTACAGACTTGACCTGGGGACAAAAAGGAGCCTTGTTCCCTGTCCCATTGCCTTGCAACACCATGGCAGTTCCTGGCACAAGCGACAGCAGAGAAATCCATCCATAAAATCCACCAGCTCCCTCGATCCCATCCACTGCAGGCAGTCAGGGTACATCAGGATTTCTCAGCTCTTTTTTTAGGCTGTAAACTGTCAGATCCCCACAGGCAGCAGCTCTGCCCAGCCACTACCTGGGTTTTTACACACAGGGAGAATTTCTTCTCCCATAAAAAGGCACCTCCGGTCCCGTCACCAATCTGCCAGACTTTCCCAGATGCTTTCAGTGAATGCAAGAGCTATTCACTGTTACAGAATGCACAGTTCTTTCTGTCCACAGGATCCATAGGTTTTTTAAGTCCAATAGGAAATGTTACAGTCAAATAATCTGGTGTCTGGCTGGAGAACATCATCCCCTGTGGAGGGGTGAGCCCATCCTTCTGCTGAGGAAAGCTGCATTTTAGAGACACACCTGGTCTTGATTTAAAGTCTACATGTGATAGAGAACCCTGTACAGCCTCTAGTAAATTATTTCAGTAGTTAATTCTCTCCACTGTAAAAAAAATCTGCACCTTATTTCCACGCTGAATTGGTCTGGCTTCAGCTTCCAGTTCCTGGGATCTGCTTGGACCACACCTCCAAGAGAAGTGCTCTTGTATCCAGCTTTCTCCTTTGGTGGCTCATGTAAAACAGGATCCAGTCACCTCTAAAGCTTTGCTTGAAGTACATCTCAAAGGATTTTTATAACAGGCTTAGCCCCCATACGGCCACATGGGCTGAGCCAACCAGAAAAAAACCAAAAAGCCGATACAAAATCCAGGCCCAAAGACCAATCCAGCCCAGTTTCTGACCATAGCCAGCCACAGGGATTTAAATAAAAATATCAACCCCAAGGGAGGCAGAGTGACCTTTTGCACGACACATCTCTCCAGCTTTGCTCCTCAAGGGTTTGCAGGGACCAAGCTGGAGTTCATGGTGAGGTTTATCAGCCGAGGCATGGGGTCACCCAGTTTGCGTTCGCACAGTTTCCAGTCTCCTTGGGCAGGGACAGATCAAACTCACATCTACTCGTTAGCATTTCATAGGCCTATCCTCAGATAGGCGTAACAGATGAGCCCTCAGGACAGGTTTTCCAGGTACCAACTCACTCACTTTTGATATCTCATCATAAAAGTTGATTGGAGATCTGCAACTTCTCACCCAGAGTCCCCAGTCACTTTCCCCTACGGTTTCCCTGCGCGGAGCGGGACCAGGACCACGGCTTGGTACCCATCCAGTCACACTTGTCCTAAATTAAACACAGGGAAAAGGCTTTTGGCTGCATTTTGGCCGTCTCCTGGACCCACGGCTCAGCATTTCTGGCTCAGTTTACACCGTCGCTACAAATGCCCTAAATTGACGGTATCTGGTTTACATTTACGGCAGTTTATACAGCTCCTTTGGCCAGGTTTTTGCAAAATTTCCAGCGATGTCTGTAGCCAAATTAAAAAAAAAAAAAAAAAAAAAAATCAGAGTAGATTATTGTGCTTTTCCCTGACAAATATCACATGCTCCTCTTCTGTGTGTATTATTTCTACGATGGCACACCAGCCTCGGGCCAGGACCCTTTCTGTGCTCGATGCTGTACAGATGTGGGAAGAAAAAGCCACCTCCTCACAAGGCTATTACTCACAAGTGAGGACAAAGTCCCCTGGGGCACTGCCACCTCCTAGGATGAAGCGTTGCTTCCTCCCACACGTGAAGGTACAGGGCACAGAGACATCCCAGCAAGTTTCAAACATGCTGACTGAATGGCAAAACCATCATTTTACCAATTTGGCCACATCTGAAGAGTACCAGGGGAGCAGGTGGCAAATTCTCCCGCTGTCTGGCAGCTCGAGCGATGGGGGCCAAGGGGCTGCTTGACCCCAACAACAGCCCATCCAGGACCTCCCCCCGGACCTCTTCCAGCTCAAGTTTAGGCAAGACATAAAGCTTTTTGTGGCCAGCTGGGAAATCTGCTGAGCACCTCCCAGCCAAAGCCACGACAGGGGAACTTCTGGCACCCAGCCCACACTTCGTGTAACCCAGTAAGGATTGCTGGGAGGGGGGTGGGCTGCAGGTCAACACCTGATTTCATGCTGGTAGCCCAGTGCCAACACTCAACCACGGCACAGAGCCAGAGGGCACGCGTTTGCTCAGCATACTCCACCGACAACATCCAGAAGATCGCTGGAGCATAATGGGATATGGGAAGCAAACCGATTTTTCATGTGACGTTGCTGGATTCGACTCCTCTGACTTCTGCCCGTCCACTCTCACCAAAGCCAGCAATGCAGGAGACCACTGGCCACAATGCAAACTCCTGGGAGCGCTGATAGGAAGCCCCGAGCTTTCTACAAGCATTTTTGTGGTCTGGGATTTACTTGCAGGAATATTTGCGGGGAGCAGCTACGTGTGGGGAATTGCAATGGCATGTCTTCCCATCTTTTATCCCCACTCGTATTTCGGTATTTCCCTCCTTCGGCAGATTTCACCAGTCTGATAAGCAGGTCGAGCAAGGAGTCATGGAACATTTTCCCAGCTGCAAAATGCAATCCAGCGATACGACTGTTTGTACTGTGTCAGTACCATTACTACAGTACTGCTCGCTTGAAACACTGGAATTTCTGGGTACCTTCTATGGAAGGCTGTCAACAGGCAGCGCTCCCTCGTTATACACCCCTGGCACTTCGCAGATGCTGCAAAGCTGCATCCAGATGAGAACATGTGGCTACAGATTCTCTGGTTGCCCGGAGAAGCTGTGGCTGCCCCATCCCTGGAGGGGTTCAAGGCCAGGCTGGATGGGGCTTGGAGCAACCTGGTCTGGTGGAAGATGTCCCTGCCCAGGGCAAGGGATTGGAACTGGATGGTTTTTAAGGTCCCTTACCACCCAAGCCATTCTAGGATTCTATGATTTTGCGCAGTTTACTGTTGGTTGCAAGCCCAGGGTGCAGCTCCCTTAACCCCAACTCTCATACCTGCTGCTTGCCAAGGTTTAGCAGACAGTTGCCAAGGCAGCTCAGCCCCCTCTGCAGTTAGAACGGGCCACCCATGCCCAGTGCCTCCCCATGGCAAAACACAACAGAAACAAACACCCTTCTGGCTTCTAAGAAAGGATAGAAAAAAAAAAAAAAAGCAAGTTTACAAAGTGGCCTGCTCACTCCTCTTCCTAAAGCCTGCACAATCCCTGGCTTTGTGAACTCTGTAGTCTGTTAACACAGCAATTAATTACAACCCATGTAGGGCAACCACAAGTTGGCTCACAAAGGGATAGAGGCATGAGCGACCAGGAAAACCTGAAGTTGTCAGGATTTTTTTTTCTTCTGCAAGCCTGTTGCTCTGTCACAAGCACAGAGATCCCAGGATGCTCACAGCGCGGGCGAAAAATCCCACTGCGTGCAGGAAAATCCCACTGCGCAGGAAAGTTCCTGCATGGAAAAATTGGGCAGAGCATCCGCTGAGGGTGGGAAGCTCAGGGGAAGAGCCCTTAACTTGGCATCCTGAGCTACAGATGCTCACTTCCATTTGGACAGACGAGGAGAGAGGGCTCCAGGAAAAGGAAACCAAACATAAAGCAAGAACTTCACCAAACAGAAAGCTGCCAATTATCCAGCCCCACTGATCCTGCCCTGATCGTGGGACATTCTGGAGTGCAGGGATTGCAGCAGCTTTTTCAGTGCCTTGGGTATCACCGGGGTGTCAGATATTTCTCAGGAGCTCTCACAACCTCCGTGCGCCAATGCTCGGGAAAAACCCTGGACTACTGTTTCCCCTCCCACCCTCGGACTGTCCAAGGCAAACGGCAGCATGGGAAGGTCTCCCTCTTTCTCTCAAAACACGAATGTGCTACAGCTGGGCAGCAGATTATTTTTTTAAATGAAAAATGGCTGTAATATAATCGTTTGCCAGAAAATCAATTTTCAGAAGCAACAGCTAATCTTTCTTTTAAAACACTCCCCCCCTTCAAATATTAGGGTTTTTTTTCTAAGAACCATTTAAGGTTTTGATTGCAAAGCACACACAAACTCAAATGTCATCCAACACTAGAAATTTGGGAAGGGTCACGGCGTTTTCTAATGAAAACATATTTTTTGCAGGAATCGTCAACAAAAAGAGAACATTGAAATAATACTAATGGAAAAAAAACATGCAAAACCAATATCCTCAGCAGCTCAAGTCCAGCCAGTGTGTGGACAAGGGGATTCCAAAGCCAGGAGGCAAGTGGACTGGCTGCAGTGGGACCATGACTTCATAGTCCCCCACACAGCAAACCCTTCATCCCTATTTGGTTCCGTACCAAACCCCATACCCTAATGAACTACACCAGATAACGAGCTACGCTGGTCTCTCTACAGCTTCAGGAGGAAGCAGATACAAGTTTATCAGGGCCGCCACAGCCATTGCCATGAGAGGACATTGGTCTTTGCCAGGTCCTGTGTTTCAGTCATCACAATCTTGATGCACACTGAAGTTCGCTGCTGCTACCATTTTTATTGAAACAGTCTGTTTAAAGGCAACGCTTTAAACCTGTATTTACTCTAGACCTGTAGGAGAACCATCCTCTGGAATAGATTGATACAGCTTTGCTGTTCCAGCCATTTAGAGAGATTAAAACAGCCGCCTGGGCAACCCCAAGGGCTTTGCAGGTCAATGTTCAGCCCATGCTGAGCATCTCCACTTCCCCGTTCCTGCTGAGGCTGGAGGTGGGTACGGAGCTCACAGCTTTATTGCCCAACGCAGCCGCACGGACACCCCCACAAGCAGCAGGAAGCACAGATGCTTCCCAAGATCTCGACAAAGACTTCCTAACGCTGTGAGCCATGGTCGCACTGCGGTGGGCACCGTTGGGGAGCCACCGCTCCTCACCGCAAGGGAAGTCCACAAGGAGGCTTCCGGAGAGAGGCCCAGCTGCCAGGCTGAGCATTAATTACTGCCACACCAGGTTTAAAAATAATTGCCCTGGGATGCAAGCAGCTGGCTTGCTTTTCCTCTCGGTCCACCACCTCCTGTGGCTGAAGGTCCTCAGGGTGGGGAAGGGAGGTCCCAGTTCAGCCTCCCTCTGCAAGGAGGCTCCCAAAGAGCTTCCAGTGGAGGCTGAGCCTGGGAAAACAAATACCCTGGAGAACCCCCCTGGTGCTACCGAGGGGCTAGAGGTAGAGTGGGCAAGGGAAGGGGCACAAAGCATCCCCGCGTGCTTCTCCCCTCACCCCTGCAATGGCTGTGGGACTGGGGGTGCTCCGTCACCCCCAGCAGCAGGCTCCTGAGGACACAACCCAGTTCCCCCCCAATTTCTCTTGTCCACCAACCCCTGGTTGTACTATAAGGACACCACCAGCTGTCTGGGCCTGACTCTGGTCACTGGCATCACCACAAGCCCCCACCTCCCACCAGGGCCATAACCCCCCCCATCCCCAGCTTTCCAGAAAAATAGCTGACATTCCTCAGCAGGATGAGCCTAAACCAGGCATGAATACGCGACCCTACAAATAAACAGACTCCCTCCCATGTTGTTTGGCCCTTTTAATATTTCAGTCAGCACAGGAAACTTCTGGTGGAGGGGACAGGCAATATTTCAGAGGGGGGAAGCAGCCTGTGGGTCACGAGTTTAGCAGGGAAAGCCCCCCCAGGAAGGAGGGAAAGAGCCTTTGCGTGTTCATTTCTTGTCCCTATTATTTTCTCTCTGTTAAGCTCTGGCAGAGATAAAATACCACTGACGGCCAGGTCCGATCTCTCAATTTGAGTTGCCATTCTGGTCTTTTGCTGGCCACATCTAAAGGTACAAACTGCCTGATTCTGGGAGACAGAAAAAATAAAAAGGAGAAACAAGTACTGACGCACATTACAATTTTAGGTCAAATACCTTGGTTTTCTCTCCAGGCACCTGGTCCAGTTGTTGTAAGATGCCTAATAAGAAGCATTTTTTTTATTCTGTTTACATTCTGTGGTTAGATTTTTCTCTGTTTTCCCATCATTGCTTTATTTGGCTCCCAAGTCTCTGAACTGCAGCTACAGCCAAAACATTTCTCACCTGCTCTCATGGAGCCATCCCTTGTACAGCAGAGCCACATGGTCCAAAGAGATGGCACCACGTCCTGTCAGCTGAGAGGAGGGATAAAGTAAAACCCTTACCATTAATTCCCCAGGGTGGGACACGATGCCTTCTCCTCAGCTCATACAGCCCAGACATCTAGTCCAAGAGAAAACCCTTCTCCATCTCCTTCATTTCCACATAGGAAGGGTTTTCTCACTCCCCATCCATCATCCCCTGTCCTGGCCACTGACAGCCCTTGGGTCACTGGCCCCAAAGGCAGTGGGGTCTTTTCTGGAGGATCCACTCTGGGGATGTCCCCAAGCTGGGTGCCTCCCACGCTTACAAGCAAGAAACAAATGGCCCTGGGAAGTGCATTGGGCATTCAGAGAGCAAGGAACAGTTTTGGTGGTCTAGGGAATCACCACATTGCACAGACCAAGCATATCACTAATCACCCTGATGGGATTGGGGAGGGCGACAGCTCAGGAAGGACATGGACCTATTGGAACGGGTCCAGAGGAGGGCCACAAAGATGACCTGAGGGCTGGAACCCCTCTGCTGTGAGGACAGGATGAGAGAGTTGGGGGGGTTCAGCCTGGAGAAGAGAAGGTTCCGGGGAGACCTTAGAGCCCCTTCCAGTCCCTAAAGGGGCTCCAGGAGAGATGGGGAGGGACTCTTCATCAGAGAGTGGAGCCATAGGATGAGGGGGAACAGTTTTAAACTGAGAGAGGGGAGATTTAGATTAGATCTTAGGAAGAAATTCTTTGCTGTGAGGGTGGTGAGACCCTGGCCCAGGTTGTCCCGAGAAGCTGTGGATGCCCCATCCCTGGAGGGTTAGTAGGGTTGGACAGGACTTTAAGCAACCTGGTGTGGTGGGAGGTGTCCCTGCCCAGGGCAGGGGGTTGGAACTCAATGATCTTTAATGTCCCTTCCAACCCAAACCCTTCTATGATTCTACGACAGGCTCACCCAGCCCCACAGTGTCTGGGTCTGGTATCTGCATCCAAGTGGGGGGCCAAGCTCCACGGGGCGCAACGAGGGGCCGGTCTCTGCCTTCCCCGCAGACAGGCTGAGGCACATCTGTGATCTATTTCTTGCTCTAACAAGGACTCCTTGCATGAAGTCTTTTAACTTCCGATTCCTGTTCTCGGAGATGAGGCTAATGATAGTCCTAGGATCTCCTCTACAGAGAAGAGGAAACTTCATTAATACCTGCAAAATCCTTCTGAAAACCGCCTGAGGATGAGCAAGGGCGATTTCACCAATAAGCTGTGCATTAACCTGCAGCCAGAGGAGTCACGTTTGCTTCCGACTGCGGAGCGGAGCAGCCAGAGGAAAGGAGCTGTGCTGTTGGAAAGGCTTCTATTTTGCCCACCCGGACTGCGGGGGGATCAGCTTAGGACTGAAATAAGCTTTGGGGAGTCATTGAACTCTGACCCGAGCTAGAATAATAGGATGTGTTTATGTCTGACAATGGGGGAGCTTTGCAGAAACCTCCAGTGAGCTCCATGCGCAACGCTGTTTTTATGGTCCTCCTAAGGAGGGAATTTCAAGGGATCGTATATGCCTTAAGTGTAAATTATGACATGCATTAAGGACCACCCGCATCAAATGGATGGTCGCCTCAGCCCAGGGTTTTTCATGGTGAATTGAGAACAAATTCCACAGCCCCCCGCTGGTTTGCGCTTCCATAGAATAATATATTTTCAGGTCAGCAGAGCTGTCTGCTCCTCACACAATGGGTCCTTTCTCCCTTTTCCCCGTACCTGTCAATCGCTCTCTGCCTCCGCTGTGATTTGTGTTTTACTTCCGGACTGTACAACTAAACTCTGGGAACGTGTGAGGGCACAGCAGCCAGGAGAAGCCTGTTCCCAGCCACGGCACTGCCAGCCCAGGAATGCAAACGGGCACAAGGCAGCCGTACGGATGCGCTGCGTAACTGCACAACCCGAGTTCAAAATGGGGTTTTAAACCAATGGGCCTATTTTCCTAGTTTACTTGGAATATTTCATGTTGCATATTTGTTAGGAAAAAAAAATTGGAAGCCTTTAGAGGTCAAAAAAACTTGCCCAAACTGCTCTGTGGCTCAAAGAATAGATGTAAATAGATAGCCGGATCAAGGCAGCGTGTAAATCTCCAAACTCTCCCTTAAGTACCTGCTCACTACAGTAAGCTACACGTAGGCTCTACCAGATATCTCTGTAGCCTGTAATTACCTGCAGAGACCCTAACTAACCTGAAAGGACTACATTTAGGACCACAAAGCTGTGTCTATCTTACCTTTTCATCTGCGTTACTAGGTTGTAGTAGAAATAATCATAGCTCCCTTGATAAACTGGAGGTTTTCATTATCAGCTAAGAAGTAGCTGTTTTTCTTGGTGGGCCAGAGGCTGCCTGTCTTCCTCCAAACTACACAACTTTGTTTCAGTGGCTCTTCTGAAAGGTTCTCAGTAGGTCTATCTCATACTTTCATCACACTCAGGTTAATTATAAAATTAAGCCTTTAGCAGGTATAGCGTGCCAGCATTTTGCATCTCTTGATCTCCAGTGATGTTACTAAGCTCACAGATTCTTTCCATCTTCTCTAGAATAAAGAATCACTGATATTTTTTTACATTGAATGCGTTTGCAACCTTTTTTCTTTTAAGGATTAATCATCACTATTATATGCAAAATGGAAAGCTTTTCTTATTCCAGTGCTGACAAATAATATCCTACTGCATAAATACTCTTTGTAAGAGGCTACTTGCAGCTCTTTCATAGGCTGCTTTGTGTCTCTCTAAACCTTCCTTCTGCTTCTTCATTATCCCTTTATGTGATTGCAAGGAAGGCAGTGTTACTGCACAGACTGGTTTCTTATTTAATAAATCCAGGTAGGTCTCAGTATCTCTTCCTCTGTCTCAAACAGCATTTTCCAATGTGGTATTTTCTACCGTTCCTTCCCCAGGGTGGGCATTCAGCTTAATGTGGGGGCCAGTCCATAGTTCTTACCCCCAAGAGCAGCCCTGAAGTTGTTCTAGCGTATGACACTTTACACCTTGAGCTTTCCGTGGCACTGAAAAGCTCCTCTCCTTTTCCTATAGGCAAGAACAGAACAGATTTTCAAATTGCTGGCACTTTCTCCAGTGTTTAACTGGAGAACGGTTCAATGAAACCATCCTCACGTGTGGACGGTTGTATCGTGACAGTTAGCGGGACACATCTCTGAAGAAGGACTATAACACACACCCTGCATGGTTTTTGTGCCTTGTTCCAGGTAGTGAGTAGCAGTGGAAAATTCCATGGAACGTCCTGATCTCGTGGAAATTCCTGTTAATCTACATCCCGAGCAGTGGATTCACTTGGCTCCCCACGGAGACTGTGCTCTTCCATCTCCGAGGCTGGAGATAGCAGAGAGGAGCGAAATCTGGGATTTGGGATTGCCAGGAGCCAGGACTAGGGTCTGAGACCTAGAACTACAACTGAGGACTCAGAACTAGCCCCAGGAAAAGACTGGAATACAAACGACCTAAACCGGAGGGTGGCCATCGTAATTTAGAAACACCTCTAGGTGCAACTTCTCCCTCAGCTTCCCCACAACGGTCAGACTCCGGGACATCAGTTATCAGTCTGGCTGAGCTGGTTGCTCTGATGAAGAAACAGCAGGGACATCCATAAATATCTAACAGTACTTGAACCTGCACCTGATCCCACCAGCCAACGAACACACCTGTAAGGACTTCGCTTGGAGTGACTTTTCTAAAATAGTGCTCTGCATTGTTTCGAAAGCCACAGTGTTTGCAAAGTGCTATTACCTAATTCTGAAATTCGGCAGAACCATCTCTTAGAAACAAGCCAGTAAATTTCATCTTCACCTCTCCCTTTTTCTTGGTTCTGCTGGTTCCCATCACTGCTTTGCTCCTACCCTTTGTCAAGCTCCATCTTCCCACCTCCTTTTTTCCATGTGTATAATTCACTTAACATCAGATGCACCATCTTATGCTATATGTGTTTTTAAGATTTTTGCAGTATAAACACATCTTGTCAGTCAGTTGTATTTACTGCCAATTCATTTACAATCTGACCCTGGAATAAGTACTTCGATTTTTTTCGAGTTAATATGGTTTGGGTTTTACGTAGCAAATATTTTGTGTTGTCTGCTTTTCAAACTGCCAGCCATCTGTCTATTATTAGCATCAGACCCTGACAACGGGAATATTCCACTCATTAAATCACTGTTGAGCAAAGTGTTTAGGTTTTATCATTAAGAAAAAAAGAAAGGCTTTTTTTTTATGTTATGAATGGTTCTCAGGAGATACGTGCTACCATTTAAAGCCAAAGCTAATAGGATCCTCAGAAATCACCCTGTTTCATGTTTCCAGCTTCAAAACCAAAGGAATGCAGGCCTGGAAAGGACTTTCTGGATCATCAAGTCCACTTCTCATAGCACCACACAGCACAGCTCCTAGAGGCTTGGCTCATGTTTGGTTTCTCCATATCGATTGGTGTCACAGACGGAGAAATACACTCATAAAAGAGAAGCAACAACACTGATATAAACCAGTGAGTTCGCAAAATTCAATGGTAAATGCAACAGTGGTTTAACAAGACTCGATGGCAAGGTACACTCGGTTATTTAGTGCACAGAGGACAGGGTCAAAGGCATCAGGGAGACCTTCCCATTGAGTCAAGAGGTTTGGAGAGGACCCCCCTTTCCTTCCTAAGCTCCTGCTCAGAGTAGGTGCAGCTGGATCCAATCCTGGTCCCAGACTCAGTCAACTTCATGTCTAAGGGACTGTATGTAGACAATGAATCTAAGAGTGAAGTCAAATTCCTGCATGCGTACTGCACACCAGGAGGGGTAATTAAAGACAATATTCATTTTTGTGGGGCAGTGAATACTCTGACCTCAACCCAGCAAAATCAACACATTGATTTCACCTGGCTGGCCCCACCAGGCAGCCAACCCACCTGTAAGGGCTTTGCTCTTAGTGACTTTTTCATAACAATACAGAGCACTCACTCTTTCTATAACAGCAGCCTTCGGGTGTCAGCTCAGAGAGGCAAAAAAAGGTTCATAAACTCCTGGTTTTGAGAATGCATCTTTTATTACCAGGATGGCAAATAGGTGAAGAAAGAAGCCAGCACTTCAGACTAAGTGCAGTGCTGGTTTTGCATCCAGTTGCTGTTCAGAGGAGCAATCCTGCTTCCAAGTTATTAATAGCAGCATAGTTTAATAATAATAACAATAAAAAAAAGACATCTGGATGAAATCAGAAGAGAGGAGCAGAACCACATGTGCACAGGGAACCCAGGCATGTCCCAGGCTCACTCACATATTGTGGTACAGAAAAGCCAGAGTATTTCATTGAGACGGGAGTAGGAAGCCAGCCAGAAAGCACATGAAACCTGGAGCTCTGCTACTTTTAAACTAAACATCAGTACATTTCTGCTTATCTCTTTACCCTTGCAAAGACAGCTTTTGCTGAATATCCAAATGTTAATGGAACAAGCCCACAAGGAAGGCAGCCAAGCCAAGTATCACTGCCCAGAACTAGCTTTTCTCCTTGATTGCTCCCTTTTTTCATTTTTCCAACGTTTCCCAGCCTGTCTCTTTCTCCTTATTATGCACAGAGATCATCCTGACATCCTCCTAACTCATCTTGACTTGTACAACGGGCTCCCCCAGCCCCAGGTGCCTCCAAATGCATGTGGTTTGCAGCCATTAGGCAAGGCAGATAACAATTACATACCAATCCCACTATGGATGTTCTGTGGCAGGGAAAGGGAGTTGCTGGCACTGGTCTGCCCTTGAAGGGGGTGAGGATGAGCCAAACCAGAGTAGTGGGGGCAACAGGAGCTTTCTTAGCTGCACATGAGCCAAGACATCCTTGGTGACAAAGGTAGCACCACCCTGCACTTGTCAATCGAGTCCAGCAAACGACCAAACACTGTTGCTGTTTGAGAATTTGAATTTGTCCAGCACCATATGACTTCATGGAGGGATCTGAGAGAACCCAGTGGCTTTCTGAGATGGTGCATTGACCACTGTTTTTAACAGCAAGTCCAAAAACGATGTCAAGGTAAAGTCTTTCCTGCACTTGGAGTGAGAGGACGCTCGAGAAAAGTCGTGATCCATTGGACCAGAAAGAAGGAACCAAAGCTGTGGAGATGAGGACCCTCTGACAGGAGAGGCCCATCTGGACTCCAGAGACTGTTTAAGCTTTTTTATGTAAAGATGACTACCACCAAATTTAATATCTGATATCCAACTACCAAATTAAAGTGTTTTCCAAGACTCCAGAGTTGTCCCTACTAAGTCTGAGCATCAGCTTTACCAAAGGTGTGTCACAAAGAAAACCTCTAGGAACCAAGGCAGAACATCCCATTCAGCTGCCTCCCTCCCTCAGCTCTCACCACGGGGACAAAGGACTTCTCTCTGGGAGCCATGGGACAGAGGAAAAATTGTGGGCAATGATCCAAGGGAAGGCAAATGAATCTGGTTGCCCAGGGAAGTGGTTGAGTCACCATCCATGGAGGTATTTAAAAGATGGGCAGGTGTGGTGCTTAGCGATACGGTTCAGTGATGTTTTTTGTCAGTGTTGGGTTGATGGTTGAACTCGATGATCTGAAAGGTCCCTTCCAACCTGGGCAATTCTATGATTCCCCTGCAGATAGAAGCAAGAGTGCGTGGTCGGACACAGGCAGCACATAAGGACAAACCAGGAAAGCAAATAAAGACCTATCAAAGTGTAAGAACTCAGAGGTGAGTTCAGAGGCTCCACAGACCCTCATGATCCAGGTCAGAGTAATGGGTTCATGAACAGTAAAGCCATCAGGGACCGTTCTGTTCCTTACACTACACCGACATCCCGGTCAGAGGGCTTTCTCCAGCAACTCCTACATCTAGGCAGACAAAATCTAGATGGGAGGGTGCAGTTTTCAGAAGAGACATCCTCTCTCAGAAGCACTGGAGAGCTGACTGTTATCCCACATGATGTGATCCAGCAGTTGATAGCCACATCACGGGAAAGCTCCAGACTGACTCCAACACAGACATGTGAGGGAAAATAAAGATTTATGGTGCCGCAGACAGGGCATGATTACAGCTTGTCTCGATAGTTACCTGGGGACTAATGACCTTACGCAGATGAAACGGCGAGACTATCAAAGCTGATTTATTGAAAATGCTCAAGGAGTCCACTGACAGCTGGACAGACTGGGATGTTGCTGGAATTGCTGGTCGGAGCAGTGTCTGTCAGCACGCTGCCAGGGAAATATGCTGCAGGAAGGGGGTCTGCCGCACATGGTGCTCACAGAACCTCCTGCAGCAATGTAATGAACGATTTCAAAGGATGAGAACAAGAAAATCCCTGTTCCTTCACTTAACGTTAAGTATCTTCCCACTCCTCCACTCTTACTGTGAACTCCGTTATCACGTGCTAAATAAATGCACAGCCTAAGAAGCAGCATTATTAGCATGGAATCAAAAGAGAGTAAGAAGTAGAGGAAATGATAATAGGAGGCTGCACAAGAACGAATCTGGTGACACACGGGAAGCGGAACATCAGAGAACTGGATTTTTCCTGGGGCAGATACTCCTTGTGAAATTGCAATGGGCAGGAGAAACAAAACTCACCAAGTTGCAGATCTAGATGGAGTTCTTATCGCAGAGCAGAGCCCCTCAGTCTCTTCTCTACGGCCTTTGCAGTAACTTCTTCTCAAATAAAGAATAAATCTTTTCCCTAAATAGACGTAATATGGAAAACTGATCTCATTTGGGGCCTGAAAAGTCAATAGATCTCTACTACAAATGGGACTAGAAAAGGAAGGGAGAACTCTTTGAGGAAATAGCATTAAGATATAAGAACTCATACATTTTTTACAAGATGTCTCTAGTGCACAACTGCAACACACAGCTGGAAAAAAAAGGCAATGTTTTTAATAATTCAAGAATGAAAGGACACCGCAACCAGAAGCTGCTTAAATGGTCACATACGAGTGGGTGGGGGAAAAAATATATAACTTTTTCTTCCCCCCTCGTTATAAATCTCAACCATTTTTCTAGTCCCCCCCAACCAAACAGCTCTGTCCTAACTTTCTGAATATCAGCCAAAAGAACTCACTTTTAAACTCTGCAAAGGATCACAAGTTGAAAGAGGCTGCCACCCCTTGGAAAGGCAGGATCAGAATGAAAAATGACCTTCGTAGTCGGAGAGATGGTCCTGACCAACACGAAACTCGGGAAGTTCAAGTACAAAGGATTACCATCATAAGGAGAAATCAAGTGCGGAAACTGGAGAGAGAATGATTAGCTCTGGGCTGACTGAACAGGCAACTGCGCCGCATAAAACGATCAAGTCATAAACTCAACGAGTTGACAACGTGATGCCATTGCGAACAAGACAAATTGCTTTCTAAGATGTATTATCACAAGTGTTATGTGTATATAACGCAAGCGCAATGATTTCACTCTTCTGGAATACTGTATTCAATTTGGGGCACCGCAATTAAAGCGAGATGTGGAGAACTGGAAAAAATCCAAAGGGCAGTAATAAGAATGATCGAGGTAGAGAAAATACGGCCCAGGAAGAATAGATGAAGGAAGTAGATTTGTTTAGTCTACAAAAAAGAAGACTAAGGAGAGATGTAATAGCAATCTTCTCACATTTAAAAGGTCAGGAAGATGATGATCGATTGCTCTCCATGTTCACTAAGAGTAAGAGAAGAAAAATCAGTTTTAGTCAAGGCAAGGCAGATCTAAAGGGGATATTAAGAAAGCTTTCTGACTGTCAGCATAGTTAAACGTTGCAGCAGGTTACCTAGGGAGGTTGGGGTTTTTTTTATAAGAAATCAAGCACTGTCTAGAAATAATCCTCCTGCCTAAGTGCAGAGTGATGAGGGAGATCTCTGCAGGCCCATTCCAGCACTACAGGACTGTAATGAATCTATGATTTTTCTCATTAACATTAGCCTTGGGAAAAACTCAACATCTCTGGCTTCTTCAGCTTTAGAGGTGCTAAGTTACCCTTAACAAGGGACAAAATTCCATCCTTGGGTCACCTATAGCTTCATTGCTGAGCACAAATTAAATTAGTATGTGTTTAGCAGATGAAAACTGACAAATACATAAAATACACGCAAATGGAGCATTCAGGCCCATTGGCCAGCGCTAGATATTCGAGTTTCTTGCCCAGCCCTGGAGATACCCCAAAGCACCCTAAAAAGTTCATTAGTCTCCACTGCACTCCTGAAATTTGCCTTTTTATATTTGTTTTGTCACTATAAAAACACTGCATCCTTTGGGGAAGAAAACCAAATAACAAATAAATTCACAGATGAAACTGAATTGAGAGGTGTTACTGATAGTAGGGGAGACATAGAAAACACAAGCGGATTTAGAGAGATTTTAAAACACGCTCTGAGCGTACCAGAACAAGCAAAGAGCCAGGCTGGGGAAAAAGCAAGCAAATTAATTTGGGGAAAATAATCTGTAACAAAAGATCTGCTCTAGGAGAGCAGGAGCTGGAAGCGGCAGTGCCGGGAAAGGCTTAGGAATGGCAGCAAGCAGCAAATAATGTCTCAACTTGGAGACAGCAGGAGCTGCAAGGTGCTGGAAACCCGAGGAAATAGAGCACGTGCTGTGATTAGAGGAAAAATCACAACTTTTTTGCTCCCTACCAGGTGGCAATCAGATAGTTCGGTCCCCTTTCTTTGGATAGGGGATATCCATTTGGATATTTGTCTCAGGCACTCGTGTGGCACAAGATACTGGTTTCTCCCTCCGCCCTGGCATGTCCCATGGGTCCAGTACCGCTGTTAAACCCATCCTCACTCCCAGGGCAGAAACACCAGGCAGGTTTGCTGCGTCTCTCAAATCCCAGAGGGGCTCCAGCCCTTGCAAGAAGCAAGAGGAGGGGGCACAGCACCCCTCTGCTGCAGCTGGGATGGGGAGGGATGCTCTTGAACACAAAGGCGGCCTTATCCCTAGTCCCTGGGGATCAAATCCTGATTTAATTCAACTGCTTTATGCATGAAGAAAACCTGCCTGACCCTCGCCTTGCCTTTGCTGTTCCAGCAGCCTTTTCCAATCCCCCTGCCAAACTCTGTTCAGAATCCTTGGCATGTTGCAAACCCCATAATCAACCATATTAGTGGGGAATTGGGAAGCTGTCTTGTAAGAAACAAAAAATCATCCCTTTTGGATCCCGAACGCTGCTTTGCTGCACATGCAGGTCTACAAGCAAGTTCAAAACACTGCTCAGAGAAGCGTGTCACTGAAGGAAGAGATGGAGCACGACGGTTGCATGGAGCCAACCTGATCTGCAATTGCGCCCAGACCGGGAAATAAACGACATCATGAGCAGCAAATTGCAAACAGATCAGGGGCTAAGCATGGGCTTGAATCGTAACAGCAAGCCCAACGCTGCTCACAGATAGCATGGTTCTAGGGGAGTTCAGAGAGGGTTTGTCCTGATGATAGATGTTTTCCCCAGACATTTATCCTCCAGTATTAAGCTACTCAAGAAACACACTGAAATCCCGATATCCAACGTTCTTAAGATTCCTATCTGTGCTCCAGCAATGCATCACCCTTCAGCAATCACAGCCATGGCGTCCCCACCACCAGAATAGGGGTCTTGTGGCTCCAGGAGGGAAAAGCAGCTGGAAAAGCCAACCCCAGGCACAGGGGGGTCCCATTTCCAGGCGACTTTCACGCTGCAGACAGACCTCAGCTGGTGCTCCTTGTGGTTCAAAGATGTGGGTCAAAGTCAGGGCTGGTTTCCCAAGGAAGTTCACGGGGGGTTATCGAGAACAAGTTCTTCAAAGCCACAAGTATTTAAATCACAGCCTCAAAAAGCTTGGGGTTAGACAATGCCTGGAGGCAGGACATTTTTGGGTGGAGGGTGGGATTCCTCTGCCTGCCACAGAGGTTCTGCGGTGACAGAGAATTCAGCAGGGACCCATCCAGGCCCCTCATCAGGGATGTTAATCAATTCCCTCCATAGACCATCCACATCTCCCTCCTCTACATGCAGTCCTCCCTCTCCTTCAGCCCAGACAGTTATTGTTCAGGTCGCTGATTTTGACAAATACATAGGTAAGTAAAATATGTTTGAGCGAATATCTCTTTTTTTGGCAGAAAATACTGCTTTCTACAACAATATCTGTTAATAATAGTTGACATAATGCTATAAATATACATTTTCCCAATAAATTTTAAAGTTGTGGGAAAAGGCACCAAAGCTTTAACTTTTGTCCCTCTTAGGAAAATGCTTCTTCCATGATACAACCAGAGCTGCCTCTGGCAGGTACCAGCTCCACAGCACACAGAACCAGATGAGGCAAAACGATGGCTCGAGGGAGCCCAGCTCAGCATCCCTTCCCGTGCGAGGGTAAACGTAAGCTCTGGTGGGGTTAAAAAAAAAGGCAGAAGACAAGGTGTCCAAGTGTCTGTGGTGTTACAGGCATCCCATGCATTAACAAAAGGTCTGCCCTGCCACGCTCCCAGATCCCGTCCCAGCCCAAACCTTGATGCAGACTGTGCAATCTGTTTCCATTCACAGCCAAGGCTTGCCGAGCTGCCAAATCGGCCACTTCCTTGCCAGGTCCATACATTCTCATCCCCAAGGAAAGTGGAAGCCATAGATTACAATTCCCACAAAACAAAATCCCTGTATTATATTCATGTTAGAGGCTGCTTCAAAAACAGTGCCTGAGAGAATCATCGAATGGCTTGGGTTGGAAGGGACCTTAAAGATCATTGAGTTCAACCCCCCTGCCATGAGCAGGGACACTTTCCACTAGACCAGGTTGCTCAAAGCCCCAATCAACCTGGTCTTGAAGGTAGGTGCCCTGCTCTTGGCTGTCTACAGGGATAGTCTGCAAACGATGTGACCCGTGGAGACTCCAGGGCCATTGATGTGAAGGTGGGGTCCAAAACAGGGCTCCCACGGCCTTTGTCACATCAGAAAGTACCTTAATGCCTGCAGGAATAACACTGCTTTCACCTACAAGATTTGTCACATCCAAGCTTGGACAACCGGATGCCTTCCCCACAGCCTGCAACATCACTGGGCATTGCTGCATGGAGTAGGATTCTTAAAACAAGTTAATTGAGACATCCAAGAGCATACAAAGAGTTAGTGACACAGAGGAAATCCCAGAAATCCTGAGTTCTGTCTCGGTCTAAAAAAGCTGGGTGCTCCTTTGCTCCCAACTCCTTTGGGCAGCTCTGGAAAACCCAGGTTTCATCTGCAAGAGGGGCACTCGATCAGGGGAGGGGGGAAAAGCCTGATGTGGTCCAGGCAGCTCTGAACGTCAGGAGTCCTGCATTCAGTTCCTGACAGTTTGTTTCACCTTCCCCTCTATGTACTCAAGCACGCTTTAATTTAGGTTGAGTGACGATTCCTGCCTCAGAAGTGCTTGGTGAGCAGCCAGCAGCAACCCAGTAATAAAACACCTTCCCGCTGCTGATAGGGGAGCACAAGGGAATTGTGCTGGGAAGCCCCCACCCTGGAGAAGGAATGCAGGTAGCCTGTGATGGATCAAGCCCAGCTTCTTCACTCTTCCTTTCCTCCCTCCCCCAAAATGGCCCGAGCAACGAAGCAGCAAAACCCTCCCTTGCTGGTCTTACTCATTTGACAGCTGGTTTTTGCAATTTTTGGCTAGAAAAGCACACCATCGTGACTGACGCTTGCAACACAGCCTACCCACCATCTTTTCCTAGCCAGACAGTAAACCAGTGGCTGGGGGGGATGCTCCTCTACCCAGGGTCTGGGATGCTCACTCAGGAATCAGCCCACACCAAAAAAACAGTTTATTTTCCCTGCTATTGTTTTCAGGGCCTCTGCCCAAAGGCAAAAGCTATGTGGCCACACCACACCACAGCTGAGAACATCTTTGGCCATAGGTGGCACAAAGACAATGCTGAGTGCATCAGAAAAGAGGGACCCTGGCCCCACACCAGCTGGTGGATGGTTGGATGGTACCAGGGACACTCAAGGTCAGGCCTCACGGTTTGTAGAACAAAACACTTCAAAACACTTAGCGCTTTTAGCAAACAGCAGCTCTGGAAAGGGGAAGGCTTCATTCCTGACTCCCATGAGACAAAGCAGCCTTGACACTGCAACACAGTCTTGCCTGAGCCACTGGATTTTTCAGCTAGCCATGTACTAAGGAACTGTCCCAAGGCCAGAGAGAGATGGAGACTCCCATGTCCTCTCCCAAGAATATTTCTGGTTTGGCTGCAAATTAACGCCGGCAGAGCCCTTCTCTGGGCAAGACCCTGCAGAGCACCATGGCCTTGGGCTAGGACCTCCAACAGTGGTGGCTACATAAAAAGTCAAGTGGTTTTTTACGAGCTGGTCAGACACCTGGTTATGAAGCCCCAGCAACCGGCTGCATGGAGCACTTTATAACAGGATATAGGAGGGCAGAGCTGTATATGGCATCTCTGTGCATTTTCCAAAGCAATCGTTTTCTCCCAAAAAACTGCATGTGGGAGGCAATCCGAAATCCAATGGGACAGATGTCAGACCCCAATACAGGAAAAGGTGTGGTGAAAAACTTTCACTAAACACACATTTAGGCAGCTGGTTTTTGGTCATGAAAGTGCTTACCTGGTGGAATTATTGGTATATGGCCCTGAGAGAGTGTTTTCCAACAATGCAAGAGTTTAAGGGATGAAAAACTTGGGATGATCTTTCAAGAGAAGCAAGGAAAATACACCACACTGCCACAGCCCAGCTGTGATTCCTTATTTTTCTATTTATATATATTCTTGTTTTTCTTATTCCTTGTTTGATTCCCAGTTGTAATTCCCTGTCAGCAAGCAAAGCTGCTTTTCAGGGATTGAAGAGGAACATTCACTCATGGAATATCTGACTGTGCAGGACAGATAAGTTGGCAAGAGGGGAACCACCCCCCACACACACCCTTTTCTAAATATTTACATCTTTGATTGTTTTCTCCTCCTTGAACTTACTAAAATCGCAGGGTTTGTGTGGAAATTTGGACATGAAAACAACATTATTCAGAGCTGACTCCCAAGTATTCACACATCACTGTTCCTGTCACATCCACCTGTCTTTGAGAGTCCGGAGTGAGCAGTGGACCCCAAAGGGACCTCATGCAATGAGTGGTGGGATCAACTCGCAAAATGCTGCCTCCAGATCCAGCATCCTCCGGCACAAAGCCGATCCTGATATTTCTAGGAGCACAATCAGACCACAGTGACGTTTCCAGCCAAGCAGAGATGAAGTAACAGACTTGGTCTGGTCCTTGTTTGGCTTCAATAACTACCAATAAAATAAAAAAAAACCAAGAAGGCAGAATGGTCACAGGCCTGTTGATAATTTGGGATGTTTCAATTTGTGAAACAAGCTCCATGTTTCTGTCACGACTAGCCCTAGAATAACAAACAGACCGATCTAGTTTCACCGCTGCTTGGGTTGTCGGTTTGATTTGTTCTCAGATGTTATGGGTTACGTACTGCTTTGCAGAGACCTTCAGCAAAGCAGAAACCCCCGAGAGCTCCATGAGCTCACGACGCCATTTCCTAAGGATTTCAGTCTCATGGCTGTTGTTGCAAGTTTTTCCCAAAGTTGGAGCTCGGTGTGTTTCTCCTGAGCCCTCTCCCTCCTCTTTTCCCCCTTTTTTTTTTTTGGTGGGGGGTGTTATAACACCTAATGAGTTCAGCTCCCTGAAGTTTTCCCCTTTGCTCAAAACATAAACAAGGTCTTGTCCCTCTCTTCAGGCACTTACTTTCACCAAACACACTGGAAACACAATCACCTTTGAGAACTGTGCCTTTCTGGTGAATTTGGATGAAATTAGTTGCTGTAGTAAAAACACTGGATGGGAGAGATCACAAGAAACTCATACATGTACAAATGGATTAATTTCATAACCTTTGTTTCCTTAGGAAACTAGCGTTAAAAAAAAACAAAACCACAACAAACTCACTGAAAAGAGTGAAAGTTACTGAAAATGAGAATGAGACCAGAAATAAATCACAGCCAACACATCATCTAGTGAATAAAGGTAGTGCATGGGTTTGCTACAGCTCAGCTGGGTCTGGTGGGATGTTCTACTCTTCACAGAACAGATTCAGCTTGAATTCATTGCTTGACTTTATTTTTATTGTTAACCTGGAAAGAAAAAGTCTTAAGTTACCAAAAAAAAAAAAAAAAAGTAGTTCACAGACTCTGCTAGCTTTGTGAACCCATAAAACAGTTTGCAAGGTTCATAAAACCTCAGAAGCCAGAAAATCTGCCACCCCTGATTCCCACCTTACTTCGGGCTCTGGTCTCACTTCACCCATCATGAGATGTTACGAGCTCCCTCCTCTAACAGACGACGACTTTCTACACTCTGAGCTCATTATGTCGCCTTCAGTCTTTCTTGACGTCTCCATGCTGGATTGGAGCCTACACTTGGGTGGAAACCCCTACGTAACAAAGCCCACCCTCCTGCTTTCTGGCCGGTTGTGAATGAGCGCTGGTAGGGCTACTTGGCTTTGCGCTGATGCCAAGCAATTGTTTGCACAACAACTTATAAGTCCCTAATGCATCATTCCTTATTTTTCCTTTTCCATTCTGCTGGATGAAGATACCTTCTATTCAGCTCCTGGGTAAGGGGAGTGCATCCTCGCTGGATAGCCTCTCATACGCCAGCTGGATACCAGATGATAGGAAAGCTTTATATTTTAACCCAAGTGGCAAGACTGAAGCAGCCTCCACTTCCTAAGGGTCACATTTTGTGGAGCAGTTAAATCCCTGAAAATAGAACATTTTCAGAGGGAAAAAATTCACACCAAAATACAGCTTGTAAGAATGCTCCTAGAGCCCTGAATTCCTGCTAGATCCCATGAGCCAGGTCCATAGGTCCCGTAGCCAGTTCAGGCTGCTGCCAAACCCCAAGCAGGTGGTTTCAAGCCTCTCATATGAAATATGGTGGAGCTACTGCAGTGGAAATGCCCAGGTCACTTTTTCTGCCCGACTTCACTACAAAGGCAGATGAGGTCTGGAGGCTGTGGGTCCAGACACACAGTAAGTACATGAAACCTCCATTGCATTTTCAGGGGTCTGTGTCCACAGACCACTCACTCCACTTCTAAAAGGGCTTGGGTGAAGGCTACCTAAGGTTTGCTTTACCCTTTATGCGAATCTAATTGGTGCCAGCATTAGGAAACACCAGATAGAGCCCATAGAGAGGACCCACTTGTATGTGGGACTGCGTGTCAGCTTAGCAGCAGCAAAGACATCAGCAATTGACCCAGTGCCTCCTGGGCCATCCTGACAAGGACGGTGACCACTGTCTCAGGAGGTCCAGATCAGCCCTCTCACAGCGTTTTGTAGTGGGAAAAAAAGGCAGGATGCATTTTCATCCTTAGTCCTTGCAAGAACATCACAACAGACCACCAAATCTGGTCCTGTCTACAGCAAAGGCTGGAAAGATGCTCACTTGTCCACCCCACCAGTGCTGCTGAGGACCAGGGTACTGGTCACCTTTGACATAGGGACATGGGGGTTGCAGATACATTAGAAATGGAGCCACTGAGCCCAGCTCACAAGGGCAGTTTGGACTGACAGGGGAATTCAAACACTCCTGCAACAGCCACAGCCTGACAGCCCTGCCAGGCTCCAGGGGCTGCAAAGGAAGCCTTTAAGGCAACGCTATGGGGAGACAGACAGACAGAAATTAGGGCAACTCACCAATGAGAAAGTCCAGCCCAGACTAAGAACATCAAAGGAAAACCAACGAAGAATGAGAATAAAATACCTCCCCAGCTAATGCCAGTAAAAACAAACCAGTGACCTGCCACCCTCGAACACAGGCAGAGCTGCAAACTTCCCCTAACTACCCCAAAAAAATAAAATCAAACCCATATTATTTTTATTGAATTAAGAAAAATATACACATTGCTCCAAGGAAAAAAAGAAAAAAGAAAAAGCTTCAGCTCAGGCAGCAAAACATTGGCAGAGACACCAGCAACGGGAAAAGGGCTCTCACAGCTGGGCAGTCTATAGGCAGCACTACTGGGGCAACCACAACGGCCGGGGGGGCAACCACTGCTTAACTGGGGCAGCAACTCAGGGAGCCCACCCTGTGACTACCATGCACAGAATGGGGACTCACTGGGGGCAGCGGGGGACAAGGGCACAGCTTTGCTACCCAGCAAAAGGCCACCAAGACTTTTTTTTGAAGCAAATCTTTACGTACATGCTACACAGCCATGGTTTAGAACATGATGGATGTACTCAAATATTTTGCAGTAAACACTTGCTAGTCAGTCTTGATGAACAGAAGCACAGTTTTAATTGGAGTTTAATTGCTGCATTAGTCATTTACTGAACATAAGTCTTGCGTTAATGGTGGCACTTCCTTTTCCCACAAAGCACATTCCATATTTCTGAAAAGACAAACAAATGCTTCTAAAGGCTCCTGAAGAAGATCCAGAACCCTTCAAGCACAGCAGCTCCCTTTGTGCCTGCAAGAAACCCCAAGCTGCTCAAAACGTGGTACTAATCACAAACCACTGCCAGCAGCCACAGACCTTTATCCAAATAGGGATTTTTAACTCACCGAAACAAATGAGTTACTTATGGAAAAGGAACCCCCCCATTTTGCAACCACCACATCCAAAGAGGCAGCCAGGCTCTTTCTGTAAACCAATACAGATAAGTGGCTGCAATTTTACTAAGTTGCCTTTAAAACATGGGTTTTATTTTCAGTTCATGCAGAAATGACCTCGTGTGACTTCGGTTCAAGTCTCCCCTCCTCAGTCTGCAAATTATTATTCTGCAATAGGACAGAAGGACCTCGCTCGTATTACCAGGGTGTCGGAGCCAACGTGTTATTTCTTGGAAAGAAGTGGGCTGCCAGAGTCCAGGGCGGGAGTCTGAGAGCGCTGCAGTGAGTTACATTCATTACATCACAAGAACAACTGAGAAAAAATAAACACTTCTCAAGTCTATGACTAACCGGAGCTGTAAATTTCAAACACTTATTACAGAGTCAGAGCTGAGTAAAACAACACGGGATGTGTTACATATCAGAGGGTAACCTCTCAAGGAGGACTTAGGCTCTGGGGAAAGTTTTAAAACAGAACAGGATGAAGTTTATGTGCCTTTTTTTTTTTTTTCTTCATGTGGTTCTTATAATTAACCAAACTGTCACAGAAAATCATCCTAGAGGTCTGGATCCAATCCAGGCTTCTCTAACACACTTGTCCCATCATCCTCTCCACGACTGGAGTACCCATACCCGAGGAGTTAAATAATTAGAACTGGTGGACAATTTTTCAACATATTTTTTTCCAGCCTTTCTGTTAACACATTTCCTCTTGGTAGATTGGGGGGATTTATCCCTCTTTTCATTTAATAGGGCCAAACATAACTTTTCCCAAGGGACCAAAGCACCAGGTGATTCCCAAACTGCTCTTAACCCACATCTATCCATTGTAGGCAATTTACTGCTTAGGCTTTGCACCTGGTCATTTGGGGCACACAGCGTGATTTCTGGTCACTGACTGCATGGCCTTGCTCAACTTTTAACTTTGAAACAAAGGTGATGCATTAAACAGCAAAACAAAATCTATTTCTTGGAGAAACGCATGTTGGCCACAGGCTCAAAAATCGCTCCCCATCAACAATGTAAATCTTCCCACGTGTGAGAACTCACAAAACAGCAAAAAAGGGAAAGCTGCACAAGAGGGACCAGATGGGAACCGAGCTTTGGATTCAACAAATTGTTTGCAAACAGGTTTCAGCTTTACGACCACTTCTCCCTACAATCGTAAAGGGCAGCCGCAAGGGGCCCCAGAGATATATTTCTGTCCAAGGTATTTGGGTGTTGAGACCTGGATTCTGGCTTGTTCCATGATGATCCATGGAAAGGGAACTCGCACATTGGAGGGAGGATGAGGACAATCCTTCATCTGAGAAAGTTCAGCTCTGCGTGTCAGGGACTGGCTGTTGTTTGCTGAAGGTCACAGTTCATGTCCAAAATGCTCTCAGACATCACCTCTGTGACAAGAGCAGCTGGATGAAAACATACATCAACAGAAATATGTTGCACACACTTTTTTCTTCATTTTCTTCCTCTCTCCATCGGCTCTCATATTCAATCAGTGAGAAAATCTGTCTGGGTGAGGAAATATGTAAACACATGTCTTAAACCATACAAATATCTCGAAAATCCCAGCTCTGGAGAAGAAGAAAGAGTTAACGATGGATTTAATGATGGAAAGACACAGCCAGTGACTGCACCAATTACAGCAACAGAACAATCTAAATTGATGGATCTTCACTGTCTTGATATATATCGTCTTAAAAGAAGAGATCTACTGGAGAAGCCATATATTTATCTTGGGCAATGTTGTACCTGAGTTGTATGAATAATATGTTAAAATAACTGAGGTTGGGTTGTAAAATAGTCACTGCTCAGTGTGGTGCGCAAAGGACAACAGAGTCTCCAGCTCTAGTTGTAGGGCGCAATTGTGGAACCACGGGACTGGAAAGGTTCACCTTGTTTCAGGAGGCAGGTTGTTGCCTTTCTATACACTGCCAGGGCTATTTATTTGGATTATACAGAGTAGTTTGAAAGAGCAGCTAACATCCACACTCTCGTTCATAGTTTTGTTTCTGATTCACACTGGCAGTCGTAGATGCACAGCCTGTTCTCCAGGTATTCACATGGAAGTGACTGAGACATGCCAAATTTACCAGCAGCTTCTCATTAGTGGCTCTTCCTTGATTATGACATCTGGTGAGGCTGATGACAATAACAGAAGAAAAATGTGCAGTTCAGTCATTTGGAAATGACTTAAGTGGAGGCCGTTTTGCACAGTATGATGTTGAAATGTTAGGAATGATTGAGGCCAGATTTATAGCTCAAGCAGCCTTGCATCTGCATTTCATTTGTGAGCAACCAATACAAAAAAACACCTTTAAAAAAAAAATCTTAATTATTTCCCAACTGACCAAGAGACCTGAATATTCTGTCAGCAATATAATCTAGACCACAAAATGTTGTTCTTGTTGAAAGGAATTTTCAGAGTACTGTTATAGGGCTAGTCCAATAAACCTGTACTAGTCAAGGCTGTCACTATCCCAACTTTTAGCTCTACAGGATGATCTTCAACTGCTGGTCAGTAGGAGAGATTTCTGTAATACTCCTGGAGAGGACAAGGAGATCATGCACAAAATTTTAGCTGTGAAAAAGGACACAAAATTTGGAAGCAGCTCATGTCTGCCCTTCTTTGGTAATCAATTGCCATTCTGAAGTGGTTTCTCCTCCAATAGCATCCACAGCTCAGCACCACAGAGAAGTACACAGACATAGGGGAAGAGCTGGGAATTTGGTGGCTTGGCTGTTAAATTAACTACCTTGCAGAATTACAGAAAATTCCTTTCATTTGCAGTGATGTTTTCTGAGTGTTGGATGGTTGAACATGTCTGATCAGTTTATAGCACACAGTGAGCACAAACTGAGATTAAACTGTACTTCCTGCTGCCCAAATGGTCTGTCAGAGCAGAAAGCTCAGTCAAAACTTAATTTCAATCTTAATTGTGTTGTGTATAGCACACTTAATACTGCCAGATACAGCCAACAACAGTCCAAGGAGCTCAGGTTGATAAGTGAAACCACCTTATCAAGACAGCCAGTGTACAACACACACACAAGTGTTGTTTTTCAATGAAAGTTAAGCTCTCAATTAAGGGCCTAATTGCTTTCTTGAGTGTTCAGCCACAAGACACAATGATGCACTTAAGTTTCTCCCATGTCCTTAGAAGGGCAAAAATAATAGCTCTTCCCTGAGGATGCGGCTCTCCTCCTTGCACACCATGTAAGGCAAGGTGACAAGACAAGTCTTATTCAAGATACAGTAGATAATTCTGTGGAGTAGAGACATTTCTAAAGCAGTTGAGGAATCACTGCCAGCAACAAAGGGAGGTTTTTATGATTTTTTTGCATGCATTTGAAGTCCATGGTTAGGTCATAAACCAAGATGCTCTGATTAACTTCAAAATTCCTAGTTTCCGGTATTATGACCTTTGAGCTGGGACTTGTCTTTGTTACCTGTCTGCCAGACCCTCCTACAGGCTGGTGGGGAAACTTGACAAGTTTTGGTGGAAAATTTCTGACAGGATTTTCTGATGGGTTGCTGTAGCTTCCAGAACCATCCTCCTCCCCACTGACAAGGTCCAACACCACATTTGCAAGAAGCAATCAGGAAAGAGGAGAGGTTCCAGCAGTCTCCCCCTCCTCACTGTCCTTTTCCTCTTCCATGGGCAGAAAGATGGAGCACATTGACTGCAGCAATGGAAATTCAACAGGCTGGGGAAGGAGAGTCCTTTGAAGAACCCATTGCTTTTAAAGTAAATGGGGTGCTCTCTGGTAAAGTGTGAAGTGTAAGGTAGGAGATTCTTTCTGTATTTACTTCTAAACTGCCATTCCCCTCTGTTCTGAATGATTTACCTTCTCCTTTCAGCACCTTCTCCTTTTGTGGTCACACAGGATTCTCTTCCCCTGTGCATTGGCTGATGGAAGCTCTGGCTGGAGAGAACACAGTTATCTCTGGAGACCTCCTGAGCACACAGGAGCCTGTCCTGACTTAACTGGTAAGTCACCTTGTCCTTCAGCATCTTCTACAATTCATCATGTAGGACTCCACACAGCAGCCCTCCACCTTCCGTATTTTCCTACAATATGACAGGACTCGTCAGTGAACAGGGCTTCTGTTCAAAATGCTTCTCATTTTCTGGTGGTTTATTATACAGTGGGGCCTCTTCAGCACACATCACCTCCTCTTCTGATGATATACTGAAATCTTTGCCTTCTGACCAGTCCAGGACGACTTCCAAGATTCCTGGGCAACCAGGGTTTCCTATTCAACCTCAGCATGTGATCAGCGCAACCCACTTAATTCCACGTAGCACTAGCTGTGTGATGTGTAGAAGGGACTCTTTCTTTGAACATCCAGCCCAGCACCAACAGTCGAGATGCCAAGAGGAGCTGTGTTTCTGTACCACCCACTTCCAAAGCAACTCAAACCCCTTCATATACTGCCAGTATCTCTTTTCCAGGTGGAGTCTGAGGCCAGTGGGCCTCAGATCCTCTGTATCCCCAACTCCAAAACTGAAGACATCAACCTTGAGTCTCTGTTCACCAAGATTAACCCCTCCCTGTTGCCCTCATGAATCTTTCTGGGACTGGCTCCAAGTCCAAAGAGAAGTTGTCACATCTATACCCTGTCACAGCCACCCCACCAGCAAAGATCCACATGCAGAGCTGATCCCACAGGGAGCTGAATGCCTTAGCTCAGCTCACTACAGACACCAGCATCATTGAGCTGTGGCCCCAAAGATTAACTGGACCTATTCATATCTTTTTTTAATGTTCAAATAATACATTAATTATTCAGGATGGCTTGTGTTGGAGAACACTTCCTGATTAGGCCATGATTAGACCACACAGACCTACTCAACATTAAACTTTAAGGCAGACCTCTGGGGTCAAGAGCTGGTCTCATATGCTCAAAATTAAAATGTAAGTGCTTTGCTGAATCAATGGTGATTACAGAGAAAGCAACAGCACGCAGTAAAGGTAGAGGCCCCCAAAAGACACTAATTGTTGGCAAACAATGGCAACTCTTATCAAACATGAAAAACGATAACGTCAAGATACACAACATAATTATCTGTACACAAAGCTGCAATATGAACCCTGCATAGCTATGAATAAAAGGCTTTGTTTGTGAAACTGGCCATTTCTCAACACTTAAATGCATGTGAACAAGTTGAAACATAAATCAAAGATATAAGCCAGGAGTCCTCAACAGCGGTGCTAACAGTCTTTGAGAGACTGAACTGGACAACACCTTTCAAATAAAAATATTTCCATAACAGATGCTGTTTATTTTGTTCTACTTCCCTGTTGGCAAAGACACTGACTGACCAATTTATTTTTCACTGGTTTTGAGTTTTCTGGCTGCCCCTTCTGATTGTAAACATCAGTGGAAAAAACATTTATTTGTTTAGAAGTACTCTCTTGGGAAGACTGATAAAAGCTATTCTTCAAAAACCTGAAGCATAAGCCAAATTTGAGAAGAAATTACCCTGGCGTTGCCAAGTCTTGTGATTTTCATCCTACCTCTTCAACATGCAGGACTTTTCATCCAGCGTAAGTGTTAAGAGAAGGAAATGGGAATCTTGGATTTTGTTTCCAGCTTCACTATTTATTGAAAGAAAAACATGTGAAAGCACCTGAGCAGCTCCTACCCCACCTCCTCACCCAGGTGGCAGCACAGGGACAACCAAGCAGAAAGGACACTCCAGAGGGGAAAGACGAGATGGGTTTGCATCAGGGCAAGCTGGGACCATGGTGCGGACACGGTCACAGGCACGAACACCAGCCTGGGTGCTGGTCACATTACAGAGAACCAGGTTTTGTTCTACAGTTCCAGCCATTTTAGTGAATAAAAAAAGCTAGAAAATGTGTCCTAGACAAATCTGCTCAAAATTCAGAAAGGAAATAAAGAGAAGGCAACAACTGTGGAGGCTGGGTGGGGGTGGGGGTGTGTGTTTTGGTTTTTAAGTGTGTTTTAAAAAAACAATAATAAAAATAATAAAATAATGATTTTGAAGAGAAAACTGAGCTCCAGATGGTTGACTCATTGGCAAAGGTGCAGGATTAGCAATGTTCATTTCTCTTTGAAAATGCACGTATTAGCCAGGAGCAGGGGGGATTTATTCCTCATCTTCCTTATGCATTTAGGAGTCTACAACAGGCACTGGATTTGCAACTAACTGGGCTTATTTTCATTGAACAAGAACAGAATTGAGTCAATCTGTCAATGAAACTCTTGCAATGCTTCTGACAAAGGAAAAAAATGCTATCTTGTTACAACTTTAACTCTTTTTCCCACCAGAAGTCCTGTTTTGAGACCTCTCCCTCCAAGTGAATGATTTCTGCCTAAAGTTTATCCTGTGTGGTCTCCTGCCAAATACTTTTACAGCAGAAGTTTGTGGCTACTCAGACAAGGCATTCAAATCACTTGCATTTGGAAAAGTCGTCCCTGCTTTCCTTGGGAAATCACAGCTTGCAAGTATCTTGTCTTAGAGAGTCCACATTTTTTTATCCACCTGCCTTTACAGGGAACTCCTGGGCAAAGTGGTGTTAAGTTTGTGAGCGATTCTGCAGGTTCTTTGCTACAGGTTTTTCTTAACTACTGAAAACTCTGAACTCCCTTCCCTTCTCTGTAGAGACAAGAAAATTCAAGAAAAGTTAATCCTGTAGATGGGAAAGCTTTACCCTGGACCTTTCAAACTGCACGCAGGGAGCAGATTTGGGGCATCTCAAACACAAATGGTCCCCAGTTGGGAAGGAGACTCAACCCCTGGTTATTTCACCTGATGGATGTACACAGACCGTATTTCACAGACAGGAGGCTGGGTGGGACGCTGCTGGAATCCAGACTGCCCCACACAGTAATCTTGCCCTCAGCATGCTGTATTTCACACCATGAGCCCAGACAGCAGCAGCAGCAGCCACCACCTGATTCTCTGATTAGCAAATCAGCAGCCCAAAGTCTCCCCGCTGAGCTGAGAAGACAGTTGTTAACAGCCAGGCTTTGGCCATCTCCAGATGGCATGGCATGGGCTGGAGGAAGCTGATTACCAAGTAAATGCAAACAGTTTATCAGGGAAAGGGTTTCCATCAAGGCACAAAGCAGCAGTGTTGCCACCAGGCTCCACAAGTTCACCAGAGAGATAAAGTCCATCACTCTGGGCTTGCCATTTCTTAGGAAGGGATTTTCTCCTGATCCCTTTGTCCCTACATTCACCCAGTCAGCTTGAGCCATTGCAGCCCCACTGAAGAGGAAAGATGCCCGGAGAAGTCAGGGTGCAGAGAGCATCAGCTGTGTCTCCCACCTCCCCAGCATCCTCCTCATATGCTTCGTCACACAGAATTTATACACCCACACTCCCCCTTGAGCTATAACAAACAAAAAAAGCCAAAACAACCATTATAATAGCAAAAAAAACACAACCAACAGCTTTACAGTATAGCCAGTGTAAAAATGCAGTCCGTGGTCTATTGCTCCACAGACATCAGCACACAGGAAGGACAAGACTGATTTAACAGCTTCTCACTATTTTCTTCCACCCCCGTTGCTCAGCATGGGCTCCTAGGCCCTGCTATTACTTTCACCTCCCTTAATTTATCCTGCTCAATCTCAATGCCCAGCAAACACTAAATCTAACAAGCTCCTGTGAGGGTAGGGCAGCACCACCCCCAATTTACAGATAAAACAAGTCACAGAGCTGAAGGCCAAAAGTAGCCATGCTGAGAAATCAAGTCCTGCTTTTAGACACCCCCTTGGAGTGGGGTCATCACAGCTCCTTCACCCTCCCCTCAAATGAACACCAACGGCAGCCATCTCCCCGTGTCCGTCAGTCCTGTGCCATCTTGAATGCACGCATGCATTTTGGGGCATAATTTGCACGAAGTCTTTACACAGTATTCCTGGGATTTAAGCGGCATTAGCCATTTAGCCACACTGTTCTTGTAGCAGCATCTTCTGAACTGCTCTGCAGCACTGGGCATCCCCTCCAGACAGCTCCAAGCCACCACACGACCCTCCTTTTGTCCACTCAACACACCAGTGGATGACAGTGATTAACTAGCCTCACGTGCAACCAATTACCCAACTTCTCAGGCAAGTCCCCAGGACTCCCCACTTCCCTTTGCCTCCATAAGGCATTTTTTATCATGATGGATAACCCACCGTCAGCACTGGGAATTTCCTCCTGGGACAGGTAACTTTCCCAGGGGTACAGACCCTTTGTGCAGCTCCCAAAGGTGCGTATAAAGCAAAGAGGAGGAATCTGCACGAGAAAGAAGGGCCAACTTCTCTATCTGACCAAAAGAAAGTGAACAGAGACCGATAGGAAGAAACGGCTCCTAGACCAAGGAGGAGTCCAGGAAAGTGACACATTTCCCATTACTTAAGACCATTAAAGGTAGTTTGGACTGAGTTCAGGAAGATTTTCACATGCATCACGTGCCCAATAACTATTATTTCAGCACTACACTGCACAACTGGTTTGCTGCTATAGCACTTGTTTTCTGCACCATTTTTTTTGCAGATATCCTTTCAGCTGCACAGAGAAGCTATTTTGTTTTCACTCATTTAGTCTTGTTAGGTGGTAGAAAGCTGTATCCTGCTCATATTTGACCTTCAAAATCAGGCAGGCCCCTTTGCAGCCAGTGTTAGAAAACCCTTCTGCACCCCTCTTCCTCGGCAGAGAATGAAGGTACAGACTGAAAATGCAAGTGAACCTCCAGATAAACATCCCTATATTCCTTGGCACAAAGTTCACGGAGCCTTTTGGTGTAAATTGCACTTTCTTGCAATCAGGAAGAAAGCATCAGAACTACAGGAAACAAAAGTAAACATGTTAAACCAAGCAGCACATTTATGTCCTCATGCTCCTGGTATTCTAATTGCCCAGATCAGGAACACGGCCAAACTTCTAACAGCCTTCTTCTGTCCTTCAGGGTGCCTTTGCAAGGGAGAAGGCAGTGGAGCTAATGGGATCTGGTGTTTTTCCCATTACAAGGTTAAAATACAGCCAAAGATTCCAGTCCTGAAGGCAGTGTCACCTGGGCACAACCCACACACACTGCTCTACAGACCCATGCCAATGTCACAGCAGGCTTGAAGGAGCACATGGTCTCCACAGACACAACTTCTTCTTGCTGTGGGACCTCAAGGAAGGTTTGTTGGGTTTTTTTTTTGCCCAATGACCTTGGGGATTTGCTTCTACTTCATGGGAATGTTTTGGATGGTCAGCTAAAGGGAGGAGCCAACTCTCTGAAAATCAGCCATGACTCTCTAAAACCCAGGTGTACCCCTTCTTCGATAGCAGCTCTGGCCACAGTGTCCTGGAGGAGCCACCACCACCAGCAGAGATGAGAGGCAGTTGCTCCTCAGGGCCTGTTCCCCATCACTTGAGAACAGATTGTTCCAATATGTTGTGTTGGTTTTATGAGGCAGATGAGTGTCCGTTGGGACACAAGGTGTAATTACAGTGCAATTTCAATTAAGAGTCCAACTGTGGTCCAATAAGGTAAAAAGGTCAGTGCTATATCGAGCAATACAGCTGGGTGGTGGTTTCGCACTTGGCTACAAAACGAAGGGAAATCCTAACTGGGGCCAAAAATATCCCTGTCTTCAGCCATGATTTGCTGCCAAGCATCAATCCCAGAGCAAATTCTGAAAAGATATTTGCCTGGATTTACAGTTTAAACAGTGCATTTTACACCCCTTTGTTTTAGCAGGTTCAGGCTGCAACTTCCACTCTTTCTAGAAAGCTTTTTCCTTTTTTTTTTCCCCTCCTCCTTCAAGTTTTGATTACAAAATAAGTAGCTGAAGAGTGTTCTCCTCCATAGGTAGAGTTTTTCAGCTGCCTAGTTTTAGATTATAGCAAAAAAAGAAAAGAAAAAAGAAAACTATCACACTGTCCTGGTGTATTTTAAACAAAGATTTAAGGAGCAAACATAGAAAATAGACTTGCCAGTTTATCATCGACAGTGGGAAATTATCTCAGAGCACCTCCTAGGGGACAAAGTCTGAGAAAACATCTGGAAGGGAATTCGATGAAGCACTGAGCGGGACAACAAACAGCATAGCAATCAAAAGAGAATGTCGAGGCAGGATAACTTGTTTGAGCTTTAAAATTCCCCTAGAAAATTCAATACGCTCGAAGGTGTAGGACCCTGCTTAACATCAAAAGTCAAAAGCTGGGCCAAAGTGACATGAAAGAGTATACAAAGCCAGAGGCTGAATAGCAGACCACCTGAAAAACCAGAAGGAAAGCAGAGATTAGGTAAATTCAGATGGTGGCTGGGACTGAGACTCTAGGTGAGCACTGCAACTGCTTATTGGGACTTATACAAGTGGCTTAGGCCATTTACAAAGCACTTAATCTTTACCGGAACCCAAAGAAATATTAGATAAAAGGAAAATTATTTGTCTCCAAATATATCTTACCCTAGAAGTAAACTCTTCCAAAAATTTGGAATACCTGCAGATCTCATGTGGCTGCTTTTGCCCAGTCATAGATACACAGGCAGATGGGAATGGATTACAGATTTAATGAAATCCTCAGTCTGGCTTCTCGCTTGGGGTCTGCAAATGTCCCCATATGTCCACAAATGCTGCTAATCAAGGACTGGAGACAGCAACAGCCTCTCCATCCCAGCCCCCTTGAAAATGCCTTTGCCATCAGCTGGGGTACTATCCATCCTGTTAAGGTTTTGGCAGCTATGAATGGGAATTTGGTTTTAAAACCAGGCCAGCTGTGAGGTCAGACACATGCTCATGTCAACCAACCATGACGTGTCATCCAATTTTAAGTGCAAAAAGCCTTTTAGATTTATAACCATGTTAAAAAAAAAAAAAAAAGGCACTCAGGGGAGTCGCATCTCTGTGGAAATAGAGGATGCAGCTCGTGGAAGGAGAGGCTGAGTCAGTCACGAGAGCAATGAATTTCACATCGGACTGGAATAACAGGGCCTTTACAAGTAAGGCAGACCTCATAGAAATAGTTGCTATTCATCTGGTGTCCACTAAAAAAAGATTCCCTTGGGCCAAGTGAAAAAAGCTGGGGACAGAGAACTACACCAACGAGATTTGGGCAGAGGTAAAGCAGATCTGGAAGATAACATGAAAAGCAGAACACAAGGCTCTGAACTTATCACGCCTAGATATCATGGAAAAGGAATGAACCCTGAAAAATAAAACAGGAGAATGGGCATGTTATTACCTAAGTGAGAATATCTGAGAAATTGCAACAGGCATAGGGTTGCAGTGACTGCCTGCGTCCCCAGGGGACCTGGCAGCAAATTATGGGGAGAATCAAACTCATCTACTCCTGACACAGGCAACGTTTTCACCCTGTCCAACAAACAGCTGATCAAAAGTCAAACAGCTTAGAGCTGCCTCTTGTCTGGAGCTAACTTGCTTCCCAGAAACCTTTGATAAAGTAGACAGTGCTTCCGTAGCAGATTTTAGGCTTTTTATTTGCCAAAGAAGTTTTGATCTCGGTTCAGAAGTTAACCGATTTGATCTTGCTCACACCAGTTGTCTGAATCTCCGTGGACTTCACCAGGACAGACTTGTACCACGGGAAAAGGAAATCACTGGGAGAACTACTGAATAGTTTAGGATACATCATTTTTTGTCTGTCTCCCAAATATACTCATGTGCAACTAATATGACAAATGCAGCAGCACATCCATCATTTAGTTGATAAAGGTTTTAGAAGACATTAAATAATCCCACCACAGGCATCGTACAAGCTGCCCATGGGTTCACTTTTGTGGTAAACACCTTTTTTAGCTCTGGAAATACACCAACAGTATGTTTTGTGAGGCCAAAGCAAGCGCTGATTTCTGGAGCCTCGCACCAACATGGAACTGTAACCTTATCAGTGTCAGAAACTGAGGCAGAAATCTCTAGCAGCGATGCAGGAACAACGCTCTATCCAGCTCTCAGCTGCGGTCCCTGAGCCATAAATATGGACAGAATCAAGAATTTAAAGATTTGGGAGTGTGCATGACCGCCTGCAGCTGCACAAAACGTGGAGGAGAAAGTCGCCGTGCTTCAAAGTTGCTGCACAAAAAGGCTCATCGCTTGAGCTCTGCTCTGGTGATCCCCAAGCCAAAGGGAAGAGAAGCTGATCCTCAGAGGGCCCAGAGCAAAAAAAATGATGGAGGCAGCAATTTTACACATCGGCAACTTGAAGAAATTAAAGGAGCAACCCAGGAAAGCATTTGGCTGGTGATTCTCAGCCTCCTGCACCTGACAGTGCAAGAAGCCAATAGCTTTGGCTGTCTTGCCATTTCCAGTTTGATGTGACATGGGAAAAATGCTCCTCCTTGTTCTGACTGCTATTTGAACCCAGCATTTATATCCCAAAGGAAGAGCCTTCCTTAAAGATGCTGGTTTCCTAACACGACCAGACACGTAGCAAACAACACCCTGAGCTCTCGCTAATTAACCTTTTATCTCTTAAGCTCTCTGCCCCTTTTTCTGGAACTGCACCTTGAAAACACTGCTCTTGCTCCCACACCTGGGTTTTCCATCCTTCCCTGTGATCCCCGTGCCTTTGGCTGAGGGTCGGAATTCCCATCTCCTCCAGGCCAGCCCCTCACATTCGGCTTCCCCGCAGCCCGACAGCCAGATGCGGGGCTCGGCCCCGGGGCCACCGCGTTTTCCTTTGCACTCAGGCTCAAGAGCTGCATCAGCAACTGACAGCTATTTGGTTATATCTTTTTTTTTTAACAAATAATTTGACTCACATACATGTGATCAACTGCAAAGTACTCACAGCTGCTGGAAAAAGCAGAGTTTCCAGCTTGCCCTGTGAATGCAGCGGAGGAGCCAGGACTCAGCTTCTCACCAGGAATGCCTCCAGATCGCGCTGGACACCAGGACCAACCCAGGAAGCCAAGCTGCTATACACAAACCATAAACTATCTGTCAACACCCAGAACTGATCCTGCCCAACTTTCTAAATAACCCAGACCCACAGTGTTGTTCTGCTGAATCTCTGGAGCTCTGCCAACATTTCTGGGATGGCCCATCTCCAGCTGTCAATATATCAAGACCCATGTTCTCCATCAATTCATGTTTCAGAGGCAGGAGCTGGGAATGAAAGCGTCACCCAGTTCTGAAGCATTCCCTGCACAGAGACTCCCACAAGGTGTCAGAGCAAGCAGCAGCTCATCACCATTTCCATCACACAGGTAACAAGCCTGTTGAGAAGGAGACATTGTTGTTCCCAACCATTTTTCTGCAGCCCCAGGTAGACTGGTGCCTGCGGGACACCAGCGTCCCGAGAACAGAAATAATCCAACAGCTGCAGCAAGGAATACAAAGGGATGATTTTATTCAATTTAAATCAAAGTGTCCTTATATCTCCTGCCTGAAACACTTAGGAAAACTAGGAAAGTGCAGCAACCATGGGACTATTTTCCTGCTTCTGGGCAGAGGGAGGTTAGTTAAGCAGAGCCCCAGACATGTGGGTTACACGCAGTTACACAGGCTCAGCTCAGAATCTGTTGGCGCAGAACCAGGAGTGCATGTCATGCATTTGGGGGGTAGCTTTTATTTGTACAGCCCTCATCTGGGCTTCAGGGCTCTTCAGTATTAGTCATAGCTTAAAAATAAACGAGATAAAAGATAGAAGAGCAGAAGCCCTAAAAGCCAGGGCAATAAAATAAAATAAATAAAAAAAAAAAAGGACAGCAATACACCCAATGCTTCCATTCTGGTTACAAACCGGATAGCAAAGTTTCCAAATTCTTTTGAAATATTGCAGTGCTGCAGGGATAACATGATGGATTTAGACTCAAGACACTGAAGAACTATCCAAGAAAACAAAGCCTTTGATTTACACTCAAGTAAATCTTCCTCGGGATTAATCTGCCCGACTCTGAGATAACACGTAGATTTTTTTTTTTTTTTTTTTACACAGCCTAAGATAAACAAACCCTCCATGTGCAGCGAATGGTGGGGCAGGGGAAAAGGAAAGCAGTTTGGGAGCGTGTACTTTCCAAGGAACAGAAAAACACTTTGTCATTCACTCTGGGTTTGGCTTTCAGAAGCACTGCCAGGGCACCCAGTGTTTGATATAACCCGTCTGCTACCAAGGGCTTCATTCGAGAGCTGCCTGCATCTCCGGGTGATCCCCAAAACAACAGGGCTCTGGGTAGCATCACCTCACCCCCTTCTGCTCCCCTCGGCTAAATGTGACAGAGCAATTGAGCTGAGGGCTCCAGCCCCACAGAGCTGGCGGGGACACCAGCAACTCCATAAACTGGCCTTACTGGTCCCCAGGGGATACAGGGCTGTAAAGGCAGACTGTAAAGGCATTTTTCTCAGCAGTAAGTGAAATGAGCCTTCACAACTGGGCATCACACAGGGATTTTTTCCTTCTGCTACCAGCAGCATCACTGTGATGCTTCACTGTTCACTGCAGGAACAGGAGACAGTGCTCCAACATGGACCAAGGTGGGATGGTGTCCATGGTTGAGCAACACAGGACTAACTTCTCTTCTAATGCTGGGGAAAACTGCACTTTTAGAAGACTCTAGTGTCTGAATTAATGAAACTATTTACTTTATAGCCAGCCAGACTGTGGGGTTCAAGGTGTCAGTGTTTTCAAGCTCCCCAGGTGCGGGGATGAAGAGTGAGACCCAGCCACTTGACCCAAGCTGCCACCAGGATTATTTCATACCATGAACACCATATTCAATATAAAATAGAAAGTTTTCTGTGCAGTTCTCTCTCTCCCTTGATAGCATTGGTCCAGAGAACTCCTTGCCCCAGTGCCAGAGCCCTGAGCCCTTCCCTTCCTCCTGAAGGCACCGTGCTTGCAGTGTCCCACATTAACTGTCCCTGCTGGGAGTGCACAGCTTCCTGCCGGGGGAATGGGCTAGGTATAATCCTTGGATATCTTATATTAGTATCAGGATTCATACTGATTCTTTAGTATTATTGTTAATTATTTAGTCTTATCCTATTGAATCTATTATATTTCAACTCTCATGTTTCCTTGTTTTCCCCAATTCCCCTTTCCAGGTGGGGAGGGGTCATCAGATGATAGAATAATTGTCTAAACAACAATAAGTTGTTACTTTTTTCCCCTCAAACCATAACACATGGGTTCTTGTTTAACCTACACAGACCATACAGGAAAAAAAAACAAACAACAAAATTTTACAAACTGTAAGCCTGTCCTCAGCAGTAACGTGCTCCCTGCCGGTCCTGGCTGGACTCAGCTCTTTGCCCTCACACCCCATCCTCTGCCCCACAGCTGCTGGGGGTCTGACTGCCCCCCAGCCCCTCTCTCCCTTGTCCGAGGCAGGAGGCAACTCCCTGGGGCTGGTTTGGAGCCCAACCTCAGCCACAGAGCACAGGCTGCGAGCACACAGGTGCTGAGCTCTGCTGGGGGGAGGAAATAAAATAAAAAATCTCAGCTCTGCAATTGTCTGCTTCAAGATCCCTGCTGTGTCAGTTTGTTTTTTCCACCAGCAATGTTTCAGGAACAGCTGAGCGCTCGGATCCCCCTTTCTCTGGGACTGAAAACCGAGCAAACCCAGCGAGCACACACAGCTGCTCGCTCAGCCAGCAAGAGCAGGGGTTTGCATCTGGCTGGGCCGCTCCTCAAAAGCCTGGTGAGAAAACAACATTTGGGTAACAGACAATTAACACAACAAAAGGCGCTTGGAAATAGAACCAGAGTAATTTGCATGCATGCAAAATACTACCCCTGCAGTATATGGATATACTGCAGGGGTATATCCTGCAGTATATATTTTTATGTATATATAAAAATTCTAGGTTTCTACCCCACGCATTTTCCACATGCAAGGAAAACTTATCTGCTTACTCTTAGATCTTTCTTGGCACATCCCAGGCAACACACCACTTCCTAAAGGCACAGACCGCTCTTTGGGATAGCCAAATAAAGCCTGGATTAGCAATGTGTGTTCTTCCAGCAGTTTCTGCTCAGCACTGCATCCAGCAGATCCCTAACACCACCAAGCCCTTGGCAAGTGACCATGTGTGTATTGCGCTGTAACAACAGTTATGGAGATCACAGTTGATGAGCAACTGCATAGCAGTTTTGGGTGCTTAACCTGATGCACCTCAGCATCTTTTCTCATGTGGCTACTGGGGCACAGACCTGCACTGGCCATCCCAGGGCCACCCTACCTGCTCCCGAAGGCAGGATTGGAAAGCAAACCCAGATTTGCCAACTCTTGAGACTGTGGTTTTACCAACAAGCCACCTTATCAGAAGCATAACCAGTAGGATAGCAAAAGACACAGGTCCTGCAACTCCCCAGGGTCCATTCCCATTGAGGCAAGTCTCAAGTGAATACGACGTGCAGAACTACTAGAAAGGAGCACACAGACTGCTCCTCAGGGCACTTACCCACACCTGAAGCAGGGCCTGAAGGGCTCCATTTTACCTCCCTGTCCAGCAAGAGCAGAAGAAGCAGCCAAGACATTACAGACATCCACACATTATGCAGAAAGCTGAAGGAACCCAGTGAAATAACTCACACCAGTTACTTCACAATTCCCCTGGCCCTCACCTACTACATTGGGAAACGACTCATGGGGATGGAGTGGAAGCAGCAGACACCGTCTCTGACTGCCTGGCTGACTGCTTAACAGGGAGATCCTGGATTTGGGGAGTTCTCAGACAAGTATGGCATTGGGTTAACATGCCTAAATTTACATCTGTCCCAGAGGGACACATTTCCTGTACTACAAGCCCCACAAGAAGGGGAAATTAGTTTTTTCCTTCATCAGTGTCTGGCTCTGTTCCAGAGGTTTTGGCTTTTTGTCCTTGCAGAAGCTTCCCTGGGGAAGCATCCCTTGAGGTCTACTTTCTCCTCATGCCTGTCCTTCACCTGAGCAAGGGTTAGAGAGGGGACCCAGCCCCACTTCCAGGAGGTCTCCAAGCCCAGGATGTTTGACTAAACAGTTTGGCCAAACAGGACTCGGTCATCAGCTGCAAACAGAGCCTGGGACGGAGCAGCCTGATGGAGAGGACCTGGTGGGCTGGAGATGTGTGGGAGAAGGACAGCCTGCAGGAGACATCACAGTTCCTCTGTACAGAAAGGGTGAATTATATATAAAAAGCTAAAACCTGCTCATCTGGCAGCAGTGAGACTTCAGGAAGGAGCAGCACAGGGCTTTAGAGGAGAGATTGTTCTTGGGGTGGGTCACGTACAGAATAAACCTCTTAACTGGTACGGGCACTACTGAGAAAGCAACCGAGCCCAACAGCATTTCTCCAAACCTACTACCACTTCACTGAATGCACACCGCTGCGTAACACAGCTGACAAACACACAGCAAACAACACCTTCTAAACAAATGAAGCATTTACACCTCTTAAAAACATTCCTGAAGTATAGGTTTGCTTCCAAATGGTAACAGAGAAAAACAATAAAAGACCCTCTTTCTGAGCCATCCATCTGCACTCACCCTCCACTCCAACAGCTGTAGAGCTTCAGTTCTGCCTAATACCTCCCCAGATTTATTGGATGCCCAGCGAGAAAGCTCTGATTGTTCCCTGTTGCAGCATTTTGCCAGGGGTGAGGAATGTGGGAGGGATCCATAATATTTTTATGACTATTGTATGACCTTCTGTTAACTGGATGGGATAAGTCACAGAGCCCTCCCCAAGAAGAGGGCAAGGCCCCCCTTGAAATGGATGCTGGTGGGGAGGCACAGAGGTCAACCCAACAGCGGAGCCTGGATGTGGGTAGGAGTTTTAATTATGAATTATGAATCCAGCTACTATGGGTTGCTATTTTGGGAGCTGCTAAATTAGCAGGCAAGAAACAGGAGGATCTTCTCAGAAGATAGGGTACTTCCACCTCCCGCCCATTAAGGGATGTGAAGTTTTTGAGTCCGGGATCTGTGTTTCATATTTCTGTTTTCAGTGATTTGTGATGTCTGATTTATCAAGGTCACAGAGCAAAAAATCTTGCCTCCACATCTATCTCTCCTTGTGCCAAGGGGAAAGGTAATCCCCCAGAATCCCTCTCACCAGCACAGATTACATTTCTTAAAAAAAAGGGTATCATCTTCCCTCAGGCCACTTTACATGGCCTTGGAGAGTAAAATTGGGTGGCTTCTGGCTAGAGCTGCATAATGCAATATTTTCTCATAAGAAAATGTTTCCCAGTCAAAGCTGAGAGTTTTATAGGCAGACATGAATATAATGCAAAAATAACTTCAATTAAAATGGGAAATATCAGATTAAGAGAGCTTGGATTCATTCAAAGAGAATTTTACCTCCTTCTAAGACTCTGAAAAATGTTAAAATTCCCTTTGAATTTTTGAGTTGAGACAAGTTTTAGCACATCCTACAGGAGCTTCACAACCCTGCAGCCCTTAACATAAGAAATGTCACGCCTTTTAATTGAAAATGCTGTCATGGCTACCCCATAAAAGTGTTAAGACACTAAAACAGTGACAGTAAGTGAAATTTGTGTCTGCTGACACCCCCAAGAGGCATCAAAAAGGCAAGCTAAGCCTCAGCTCCTTTCAGGGCTCAGGAGACCCCAGTGTGAAAGGGAAAACTCCATTGCTCTTTTTCATTCTTTTCATAATTAAAGCTCTTCTCAAAGGGCATGAAGGCAATCTATCTCCTCAAGGAGAAGGGGTTGGTGGCTAATGGGGACAGACTGCTGACTAACGAGTGGTCTACAAGCCCTGCTCCTGCAAGTACCCACGCTCACAAACCACTTCAACCAGCAGCTCCACAAAGCCCCTCAGAGGACAAGACCTCACCTGCAGCTTGGGTGAGCAACACCATCTCCCCCAAGGACCCCAGCACCACCAACAGAGCCCTCGTTACTGCAGGATGGCCAGAGAAACAGGCTCTGGGGCTCCAAAGAGAGTTACATACTTCAGGCTTGTGAAAGTTTCATTTACTCCCCTGTAATTGCTAAAGGCAGGAATGAATTGCACCAAACACAGCATTTCTACCAAATATGTTTACACTAGGAAAATAAAAGTCTTTCAGCTGGGACCAAAGCTGTTTGTGGACACAGACAGGCTCCAGCAGGCCTTTCAGGAGAAGTGTCACCTAGCCTCAGACCCTGCCAGGATGGCTTCCTCATAGTAGCCCACCCAGCTACCGAGCCCCCCAGTTTCCAGCAGAGCCAGGCGCTCAGCGGCACAGCTCTGAGCCACATGGTCATGCTCTTCTGTGGATGAGACACTCACCTTCAGGACCAGCCTTTCACCCAGGTGTCTCTCCAGCTCCTACTGCCAGCCAGGTCCAGTTTGCAAGGTGCTGTTTTGGTGAAGAACTGAAAAAAAAAAAAGAAAAATACCCATGAGGTGGTCAGTTTGGTTGGAAGCTCCAAGAGCAAAAAAGGCAACCCAGGAGGCACCACAGTTTGTCTGGACACCACCCATAAATCCAAACCCAGACACCAAGAAACAGCAGCAACAGAGGGGCAGGGCTCATCCCCTGACACCTCAAAAACCACCTCCCAAACCATAGCAATTGTGCCCACCTTAGAGCTGCCTTCTCTACAGGAACAAACACACCCCAGAAAAATCTGCTCAGCTCTTACCTTTGATATTTAAGTATCCTGCTGTGCTCCCATAGGCCACCACCACCAGTTGAGCCCACCCTTCACCTGAGAGGTGACCTCCTCCCAGGTTCTCCCAGGTGAAGCCAATCTTGGCCTCCAAAATCTCAACCACAGTTGCCCCTGTTGCAGCCTGGGAAGCAGGAGAATGGCTGGATAAGAAACAAACACATGGGTGCCAGCCAGTAGATGAGTGACAATATCTATTTGTAGCCCGAGATCACAGGTTTACGTGCTGGATAATCCTGTAATGACATGCCAAGGACATTTCTGGAGGGCACGATGGCAAGCTGTGCTTGGGCAAGCTGCAGTGATGCACGCTATCAAGTGAAGTTCATGATCAGATACACATGCATTGTGCTCAGACACATGGTCTTATTTGCATAACAATGTGCCTGAAGCATTGCCTTCCTGTTAACAGGAACAATTTGTCAGAGGGTTTGTGCCTCAAAGCGAGTTATAACTTCATGCTTTAAATTAAGAATGCTTCTCCTTTCTCTTCTAGCAGAAACAAGGCAAATGTTCATGACATCCCCCAAAGAGTCAGCCACAGAGAGGAGACAGTCCCACAAAGAGCTTGCTAAGAATCCACAGGCTTGAAGTCATTCATCTGATATTTTTTTTTTTTTTTTTTTGGAAAAGGCTGTATATAAGTGGACAATCATCAGGTAGAGTTGGAGAAAGAGGCAAGAAAATTTCATGCATCTTTGGAGATTTTATTCTGGTTTTTGCTGCGATTTGGTCTTGAAAATATACCATGAGCTGTAGCACAAGCCCAGCAGGACCACATCCACAGAAGACCCTCTGCTGAAGTCTGTCCACCTCCCACCTGATCTTAACAGAGAATTTCTGAACAATAGATGTTATTTTAGATGTTTGTTTTGACCAACTTCACACAAACATTTCCTGTGAAGAAGACAAAGGAAAATCTGAGAAAGGTTACTTCCTATTTGATACCAAAACCTGGTCTGAAGCCATTCTTCAAACTCAACCCTGCTGCCCACGAGCAGACCAGATCTTTGCCCTGCTGCCCTCAGGGTGCTGGCCAGGAGAGAGGACAACCCAGCAGCTCCACCATGCCCACAGCAACTGAGCCATGGTCCTCTCCAATGTTTCATTTTTAATAAGTATTCCCAACTGAAAAGCAAATGCCACCCCACAGCATATCTCTAGCAAACAAAAGAAGACAAACGCATCCCAGACACAAGGGGTGTGGGAGGAAGAGGAATGTCTGAGCAGCTCCCAAATGTCATCCCATGGTTTCTCTTACCAGGGGGGGTTTGCACCAAGGGAACAGAGGCAAATCTCCCGGGGGCTCATGTGAGGAGAGGCCTGACTTAAAGCACTGTGTCTGGAAACCTCAGGTCTGACACTGGTCAGATTTATGTGATAACCAAAAATGATGAAATCAGTAGAAGACTGTCTCTATATAGACATATATATGTATCATAGAATCATAGAATAATAGAATCATAGAATCATAGAATGGTTTGGGTTGGAAGGGACCTTTAAGACCACCCAGTGCCAGCCCCTGCCCTGGGCAGGGACACCTCCCACCAGACCAGGTTGCTCAAAGCCCCGTCCAGCCTGGCCTTGAACCCCTCCAGGGATGGGGCAGCCACAGCTTCTCTGGGCAACCTGGGCCCCGGTCTCACCACCCTCACAGGAAAGAATTTCTTCCCCACATCTCATCTAAATCTCCCCTCTTTCAGTTTAAAACTGTTCCCCCTCATCCTATGGCTCCACTCCCTCATAAAGAGTTCCTCCCCAATAGACGTCTTAGAGTCATAAGACTGGGTTGTTTTTGCAATTGTCGGGCAGGGCAAAGCCAAGTCATATTCAAGTGCAGCTTCCCTCGAAAGAATGTTTAAAGAAGGGCTTGAATCTGACCCAACTTCACATCCAAAGGTGACCTCAACTTCTGGCCCTTTTTCCCGCAGCAGGAGACACCAAACATTCATGGTCACATAGTCAAGCAAACCCTGGAGTTACCTCCAGCCTCCTCAGTTTTCCCTCATATTCCCCCTCCCTACCCTTAATGCATCATCTTCCATCCTCTTTTTTAGCTTATTAAGTCTGTGGTGGCCTCTCAAACATGCTAAATATAAATGTGTGGACCCAGCTATGTAAATAAAATGGCCCACGTTGTGAGCATACATGAGGGCAGGGGGTCTTTCCCATGGAGTCTCCAGCGCCAGGAGATGGAGACCAGGAGGAAAGAGGGTCAGGGAACAGGAGGACGTGTCAGGAGGAATTTTTATGGATGAGTGCTATGCAGCCAGAAGGGAAAGGATTTTTCCAGTTCTGCTGTTCCTGGTATATGTGTACATCAGCGTTGACAAGGGCACACGCCGTGTGGGGGCAGCTCTGCGCCTGTTTGAGCGACTCCCTTCTTGTTCCTTCCTGAAAGAGAAGAAGCTCAGACTGGAAAAATAGGTCAGGGGGGCAGCTGCCTCCCCATCTCCTGTGCAATGTCCCACGGCAGTGGGGGCTCTGACCTTCTGCCAGACAAGGGGATGTGCTGGGGGCTGCGCGTAGGGTGGTGGGACAGGATGTGTGAAGTGCGAGTACTCCCTGGTGCACACCCTCTGCTGGGTTAGAGGGTGTCTTTGCTACCCGCCCCACAGTCTTCTTCTGGACTCAAGAGGTCTTCATCAAGCTGCTGGCTCCTTTGTGCCTCCCCATGCGTGCAAAGGGGAAGGAAGAAGGTGGTCCATGGCACGTGGCCACCTAAGAGGGTGGGCTCATGGGGTGGGACAGCGGTGAGAGCACCCCTGACCTCTGGCTCATTGTCACACTAAGACAACCCTGAGCCTGCTCCTATTCTTCATCTTCAGCAGGCAGAGAAAAACGAACACCGGACTCAGGGACTGGAACCTCAGTGCAAAGCGAGGTATGACACAGCCAGTGGTACCCAGAATTGCAGGGGGTGCCCAAGCCAAAAAAACAGAAATACATAGAATCATAGAACGGTTCAGGTTAGAAGGGACCTTAAAGATCGTCCAGTACCAGCCCCTGCCCTGGGCAGGGACACCCCCCACCAGACCAGGTTCCTTAAAGTCCCATCCATCCTGGCCTTGAACTCCTCCAGGGATGGGGCAGCCACAGCTTCTCTGGGCAACCTGGGCCAGGGTCTCACCACCCTCACAGCAAAGAATTTCTTTCTAATATATAATCTAAATCTCCCCTCTTTCAGAGTAAAACCGTTCTCCCTCATCCTATGGCTCCCCTCCCTGATCAAGAGTCCCTCCCCAGCTTTCCTGTAGCCCCTTTAGGGACTGGAAGGGGGTCTAAGGTCTCCTCGGAGCCTTCTCTTCTCAAGACTGAAACATGGCCAGAAACTTCTGCCCAGACCCACAGACTCACCCCTGGAGATCTGATGTGATGGACAAACTCAAGTTTACACCCCAGCTTTCCAGCTGAGGGCAGGAATGACAGCCTACTCCCCTCCTGCCAAACCACACCAGCTGTGGCAGGGTCACAGGGTTTCCAGAGGAAGCCTCCTCTTTTCTCCAGTGCCCTGTGCCAAGGCTGGAGGACGGAGAGCTGGGACACGGGGTACCTCCAGGGTCTCATCTAACCCTATCTGACCCCCATCTCCAGGAGGTCTGTCTTCTTTGCTGCCGCTTTTCCTTGCTCTCAGCCTCTTGCTATTCCCAGTCCTGGCCAGGGGTGATGTGGCAAACTTCATGGTTTAAAATCTCTACACTTGAAACCTTTTCAGACAACATAGTAAAAGAGGTGATGGATCCTGCTGTCCTTGTTTGCTTTGCGGCCTTTTGGAGGCAATGCCAAGTAAAATGAAGCCCCAGAATAAATCCTACTGAACAGGAACATTTTTATAAATAACCTCTGCTCCACAGCTTGCAAGTACTTGAGCATTTCTCCATCTCTGCAGCCAAAAACATGTGTTTTGTGTTGCTTCACATAAATCTCTCTGGTTATTTATCTGCATAAAACCCTTCTATAAATTGCTCACTGGGCCTCGAAATGCAACGAGCAGGCGCTTTGATGTATGTCTCAATCACCAGGTGAATCAATCACTGCTGTGCACACCTTGTTTGCTCCCACGCAGGGAGAAGTTACCAGTCCCCTTTGCCAGAAAAAGAGGGCAAAAAGTCAAACAGTTTTGATGGATGGATAAATGTCTGTGGGCTGAACCTCCTGCACGGAGCTTGTTTATACTGAGAGTTACCAGCACTCCCTCCTCCTGTTGGCTGATAAAATACTCCTCCTCCATCCATCCTTATGAAATACACTCCAGACCAAGGGCCTGCACATGAATATTTGCTCTCTTTGTCAGCTCCTTTGACACTACTGCATTTCCTCCTGAGGTGGCAATTCCTCCCTGTACAGGAATAAAAACATCAGCCTTATTCTGTGGTATTAAAGCGGTATTAAGTCGTGTTAGAGACCCGCTCCATGCAGAGGTGGATCTCGCTCTTCATCATCACAGCGCAACTTTTAAGCCTTTATTCTGAGTCCTGCGAATGAATGGTGTTCATTTGGGTCAGAGTTTTGCTGAGCAGCTTTTTTTTGATGGAGAGCTACTGCTGGATTTCACAAGGGATGTGCAGACTCGTTGACAGGCAGCCAGGTTTCACGGTCCTTGGGTGAGCTGTCGGACACTGCCTGGATCAAGGCATCGCCCTGCCTCAGTTTCCCCCCTCCAAAATGAAAATGAGTCAGTGCAGTGGAGAAACCAAGAGCATTTGCTTTGTGTTGACGTAGATCTGTTGGCAGTGCTGTCAGGTCTTAATGACAGGAGTCAGCCTGCATATACAGTACGCTATAAAATATAACGTCACGCTTCTCTAGGGCAAGGAACCCCTTGTGAATGCCCTCTCACCCCTGCACGTGGCTCCTGCCCTGCTGCGATGACTTGCTGTCTCCTGTATTATATGTCTCATATTAGCAATGTTTTCGTAGCGGGGGGGGGAGTGCAAAGGGATGGAGAAGTTGGAAGAGGGGAGAGGGAGCCTTAGACAGCTTGGCCAGCAGTTCAGACACCTCCTGGTGTGACAGCCCAGAGCTCACATCCACTGACAGCTACTGAAGGAGGAGTTGGCCGGCCTTGGGAGCGGGTCACAATCTTTATTCAGGGGTCCCACCAGCAGCTGAACTGCTGATTCCGAGACAATATGTGTGATTGATTTCATCCTTCCTTCAGCTGTGTACAAATCAGCTGAGGCTGCCCTGGAATGTCTCACGGGTAATTTTTCTGCCTCTACACTGCTCCTAGGTAGTTATCTGTGGTACCCCCTGGGCTCTGTACTTTCTTTTGACCTGTGGTGTGGGGCTGGACTTCTCTTACTACAGCCCACTGTTAGAAACAAAATGCTCTTAAAGGTGGAGATGGGTCTTTCAAGCCCCTTATTCACCTCCCTCTTTGATCACTCCAGTCCCATGGGGGCTTCTTGTGGGGTGAGGAATTTCTCAGTGCCAGTGGGAAAAGCGGATGTGTGCTCACAGATATCGCATCCTCCCATGGGGCTGAAATCCGTGGTCTTCACCTCCAGATCACAGGCTACGTCCATGTTGCAGTAAGTGACCCCAAGCCCTGCTAAGAGGGCTTTGTCGCATCAAATATACTCAATATAATCTGGGAGTGTTTCAGACTCCAGCCCAGACATGCAGGCTCTGGGGAAAAAAGGAGATGGATTTATTTTTAGTGTGGCAGTCCATCCAGAGTCACCGATGCCAGCTTCAGCATGACGAGTTTCTCCACGTCCTGCAGCAGGTTGACTGCTTCATGATGGGGAGTTCCTGCAAGTGTAGGCGAACACGGTGTGAGTGACACATCAGCTCATCTTTCAACATGCCTGGAGTCCCTGCAGCCATTGTATGGGAGCAGCTCACAGCAGGGGAGGCTGACCAAGCCCACACTCCTGCCAGAAAGAAGGGAAACTGAGGGGGAACGGGCATATAGAGGACACGCAGGGACTTGCACAGGGTGTAGCTGTGCCTCAAGATCACACACGCAGCTTCCTTCATGTCTCCTTTCCCTCTCTACATGCCAAGTCGAGATCTCCTATCATCCACTCGAGAGCCAAGATCGGGGTCCCAAAGACCAGAGGTTCCCAAAGAAGAGGGATGAGGCCCTTGGGTACCCACCACTGAGGCCCAGACCTGCCACAGCAACCCCACCACACTGAGGTCTCCCCTTCACCCCAATGAAGGCAAGGTGGTGGAGGTGGTGACCAGCTCCTTTGCTGCGTTGTCCCTCAGCCCAGCAGAGGTGGTCCCACTGGAGGGGGCTTGTGCCCACAACACGGAGCAGTACCAGGCACATTCCTGACAGAGGGAGCATCCAGATTGGAGTCACCCCAATTCCTTGGGGCTTGAGCCTTGAACTTAGTGCCTCGAAGTTAGTCCCAGGTCTCCTGATGCCTCCTCTCCCTCGTTCCACTATGGCATTCCTGGTTTAGCTTTAATGTCATCCCCCAGAGATCATGAGTTGAAATCATGTAATTCACTAAAAGATTGGAATCAGGGGCTGGCGGTGCAGCAGTGGGATCCTGCTGTCCCCTGCTGGGCATCCCCAGCACTTTTTGCAGCTCTGCCCCCAGGTTTGAAGACTCCAGAGGGCACGATTTAGTAGTTACAGCAAAGGAAGAGGGGGTACACTTGAGATTTTTCCCCCCAGCTCTGCTGTTTATGTGGCTTTAGGCACCTTAGTGTTGTGTTTTTTCCCTGCCCCAGGAGAGGAGGGAGGTCTGCCCAAGCTCACCCCAGGATGCTCTGGGTTCATGCAGGCTGATTCAGAAAGCTGTGGACCACTGGTGACACGAGGCAGAGGGAAACTCCCACTGACTGCAAGGAGATGTTTGTCCCCAGTGCAACCACAGCTGCGACTCACTGGTGCTTCCAGTCAACTGGGTCCATCTACCATCAGCCAGCTGTCATGAAAATCCATTTTCTCTCCATGACCTGGTGGAAGGAGGACACGGGGAGACAGCCCAGGGCAGGAGGTGGAACTTGATGATCTTTAGGTTCCTTCCAACCCAAACCATTCTCCATTCTATGATTCTATGACATGGCACCACTGCAAAGGCTGTGGGGCACTGCCCACATGCCCTTCGGCAACCAAGGGAGAGCATTGGTGTCAGTCTGTCTCCGATGGGCATGTTGGTGGAAGGAGATCCCACCTACTGCTCAGAGAGGGGACCAAGGCTACTTGACGTGGTGGTTATAGCTGAGTGCTTAGAGGGGGGAAAACAGCAGAAACACTTTTCTAGAGCATTGTGCAAGGCAGTTTGGGAACTGTTTTCACACGATGGGCAGGGAGTGAGAATTGCTGAGTAAGTCAAGTGTGTTCCCAGAGGTTTCTGCCAGAGCACGGCTTGCGGTGCCCTACGCCCCATGACAGGAATCTCCGCTCACCACAGAGCCCTTGCAGTATCACCATGTCCTCTTATGAAGAAAGGTTGATGGACTTGGGTCTTTTTAGTCTGGAGAAGAGAAGACTGAGGGGGGATCTGATCAATGCCTGTAAATACTTAAAGGGTGGGTGTCAGGAGGATGGGGCCAATCTTTTTTCAGTGGTGCCCAGGGACAGGACAAGAGGTAACGGGCACAAACTGGAACATAGGAAGTTCCACCTAAACATGAGGGGGAACTTCTTTCCTGTGAGGGCGGCAGAGCCCTGGCAGAGGCTGCCCAGAGAGGTGGTGGAGTCTCCGTCTCTGGAGACATTCCAAACCCGTTCCTGTGCAACCTGCTCTGGGTGGACCTGCTCTGGCAGGGGGTTGGACTAGATGATCTCCAGAGGTCCCTTCCAACCCCTACCATTCTGTGATTCTCTGTTGCAGAGGTGAGGGACTAGATGTGTACTGCTCCCCTGCAGGCTTCCCAGGGTGGTCGCTGGGCACAGAAGAATGGCCACGGTGGCCACACCACAGCAAAACGACTTGAGCAAAGTGTGAGAGATGAAGATGAGGACTAGCATCACCATGGAAGCCTAACAGTGAAATAAAATCCTCTCAACTCAAGCCATATATCACTGGAAGCAGCCTGTAAATGCGAATCCTGGCTGGCGGCCAAAGTGCAAATGGCAAACCTCTGTGCAGGGGAAGTAGCTTTATGTGCAGCGGGGACCACTGCTATTACACGTCCCAGAACAGGCTGTGCTGGTGCATAGGTTTTGCAGTGTTGGTTACAGGCTATTAAACCCCTCTAAGGGCATAACTTCTCAGTCCTTTCCCGACTGCACGAACTCTTTCCTAAAAACTTCACCAAAACACCCTCAAATGGCTCGTAGTTTCACTGAGGGTATCATTTCCCCACCTGAACAGAGGCAGAGCAAGAAGGGACCCCTCCACCAAGAAAAATCAGGTTCATGTGAGGTTGCTTTGTAGGAACACAAGCCAAAAAATTCCTAAATGGAAGGAAGGAGCTGTTAAAGGAGTGTCGGTACAAAGCCTGAGGATACCTGTCCTGCTCACTCCGTGCTCCCCTCCTGGGCACGAGAGCGAGAGAAGCACTAATGCTCCAGTGAATGGTGAGTGGAGAAGACTTTAAGTGACCCCAGACTAAGGATGTCCCCAGGCAGGGGACAAAGACACTCAGGAAGGCTGATGTAGGCCCACTCTGAGGATGGAGGTTGGGCAATAGCTAAGGGAACACAGGAGGGAAATTGTTAACGTATTAATCTGCCTTTCCCAAATGGCTTCTCTTCCTCCATCACCACCACCACCCATAAATTCACGTTTATGTTAAACCCCTGGGGCTTGCTGCTCTCCAGAAAGGAAACATTGCAGTCAAGGGCACTTAGACAAAGTCATGCTGTTTCTGGGTGAGAGCTCGGTGCAGTTTAATGAGAGCTCCAGAGTAACAGCCCAATGCATTGCCCATGTCCCCAAGGAGGACCCCCACCTTAGGAGGTGCTGGTGCTGCTGAAGGCTGGGTGCTGAGAGTGCTCAAGATTGCACCATGGTGTTTGCTGCTTTTATTCAAGCCTAAGCTCGTGGCTCTAAGTGATTCTGAAAGACTCTTGCATCTTCCTTTCATCTATTTGCTTTTTAAGTCGTTTTCTAGCTTTCACGTCTGTACAGAAATTCAATAAATCAATGTTTTTACAACAAGAAGACAGTAAGGAAAAAAGGCACCTGGACTCTTTGCACGACCTCAGGGCTCTGAAGACCCTTTGGGGATTTCTGGAAGCGGGGGGTGATCCTGGACCCTGCAATGATGCACCATGAGAGGGCACAGGGATCTCCCAGGCGGTGCCCAGCCACAGTGGGATGCCCCGGCTCGGTTCCTCCCCAGCCTTCGTGTGACCTTCCCCACCGGCGTGCCTCTGTTTCCCTCCCATGTCTCTCTTGAAAAGGAAGTTTTGACACACAGCTGAGTCATCGGCTGAGGAAAACCCACAGTTCCTTCAAACACCCCAGGTGGTGTGGGAGGGCGGGAGGAGATGGGAACACCCAAAGGCAGTGCCTGGGCTAAAAGATACCTTTTGGGGCTGCAGCATTCAACATTGTCCCTCGGGATGCTCTGGAAGCCCTTCTCTAGTGGAAAGTGCTCACATGGAAAACATGCTCTGCCCCCAAACCTTGTCAGCATTGCCTGCTGCAAAATCCCTGCCATCCACACCACCTTGTCAGTGTTCAGAAAAAAACACTACCTGAAGTTATTTGCAAGAATTAGGGACTCATTTCATGAGCTCAGGCATTTGGCTGTCCTGGAAACCTCCCCATGGCAGGACACTCATGTGACCCCAGTACCCTTCCAATGGCTCTGGTGACTACAACACAGAAATACATTTCACTGAGGTTCCCAAGAAGAGACATACACATCTCCCCTGCAATGGTCGGCCTGGGTCTGTAGGACCCTTGGGAATGGATCACAAGTCTCCTGAGGAGCAGCTAAGGGAGATGGGGATGTTCAGCCTAGAGAAAAGGAGGCTGAGGGGAGACCTTCTCACTCTCTACAACTCCCTGAAAGGAGGGTGTAGCCAGGGGCGTTTGGTCTCTTCTCCCAAGGAACAGGCGATGGGACAAGAGGAAATGGCCTCAAGTTGTGCCAGGGGAGGTTCAGATTGGCTATTTGGAAAAAATTCTTCACTGAAAGGGTTATTAAGCCTTGGAAGAGGCTGCCCAGGGCAGTGGTGGAGTTGCCATCCCTGGAGGGATTTAAAAGCCGGGCAGACGTGGTGCTGAGGGACATGGATTAGTGATGGTTTTGTCATTGTTGGGTTGATGGTTGGACCAGATAATCTGAAAGGTCCCTTCCAACCTGGGCAATTCTATGATTCTACGATCCTCACAAATGGTTAACCTGCCGGGAGCTGCACAGCACTAATGACTTCACATGCATTTAATCAGCTTGGGCTTCCAGAGCCTCCTCCTCAGGAGCAGGAAAGGCCGTGCACCCCGGGTGCAAATGCTCCCAAAGCCGCACCCCCCCCTTACCAATCCTTAGCAATCATTAATCACCGCTGGGCCGGCAACGGGAGCAAGCAGCAAGCAGGAAAAGGCCAAGTCTCAGCAGCCTCCGCGGGAAGCAGTGCTGGCCGGTTCCCCGTGGTGGCAGCTCGTCCTCCGACCACCCTGCCCTGGGAGGCCCTGCTGGAGGTGGCCCTGCTGGAGGTGGCCCGTCCTTCACCCTTTCCTTCAGGAAGGTCACTTGGTCCTGGGCACCAGCAGCTCTGGGAGCTGCTGGGCTACACCTGAGGCAGGAGATCTGAAGAGGGAGCTTCTGCCCTGGTTGGCCACCGTGGTCTCCATCTCTTCGCCATGGGGCAGAAGGCGCTGTGGGGTGCCCTGGAGTACACCTGCCGGTTGCTGGGCATCTCCACCGCAGCAGGTAAGAGCAAACTCTCTTCTTCTTGGGCATTTAAAGGCGCTGAGCGGGTATCAGGACCTCTGAGCTATGTTCCTGCCCCATCCTTCGAGGGGGACAAGGAAATTTAATCTGTTTTCCTTTGGGACGCAGGGAGGGAGAGCGCTGGGTGCCTGGCCAGGCTCGTTCCAGATGCTGTGGGAGAGGGCACAGTGAGACATCCCAAAGGAAGACCCAGCACTCGCTATGGCAGAGGACAAGCTAAAGCACAGAGGGAAAAGAAAGCTAAATTATTTTCTTGTAAGAACAGACATGGGCATGAAGGTGTGGATGAGACTGAAAAGCAAAATACCCGTGGCTGTGCAAAACGGCCAGGCTGGATGTGAAAATGAAGGAGGAGCAGGTTGTGCTGTGGGCAGCGAGTGGTCCTGTGCCAGGGCAGGATGGAAATGTCCTACCATGGTGGCACAGCCACTGCCAAAGTGCTGCTCTGCCTCTCTAGCAACCCGCTGGGGAGCAGGAAAGCATCTCGGGTTATAGCTGCAATACAAACATCATAAATCCACCCAGCTGGCTGGCTGCATCCTCCCCCCCGCTGCCAGGGGCTGCTCGGGACCAGTGTCCTCCCGGTTTGGTGACACATCCCGGTGAAACGCAGGTGTTTTGAGCCAGGTGCCTCAGGCACAGCGTCTCACCCAGAACTGTGGTGAATAACCCTCCCGTATCGGGCATCTCAGGATGGGACGTGGGGAAACAGCTAAGGCAGAGGGCTCAGGGGTTCACTCCAGGGCTGATGCTGACTCACTGTTACGGGACAGGGCAAGCAGCACTCCCTGCCTCAGTTTCCCCACCAGCAGAGCAAAGATCAAAGAGCCTGATCTGCCTAAAAGTTGGAGGTGTGAGCCAGAGGTTCCTGGTGAGATGTGACTTGAGGTGGTGCTTGTGGTTCCTGTGTCAGACCCCCAGGAATTTCGGACTCAGACACTGCAGAGTAGGTCACAGGGGGCCCTCCTCCCTCCTCCTTTCCTTTATCAGCTGCAGCCACGAGAGACACTTTGCTGGGGTCAGGGGCAAAGTAGAAAGCACAGAGGTCGGGCTAAGAGAGCACAGGTCCCCAGGGACACCCAAAGCCCAGCTGGGACACCGGAGGCTGTGCTCTGGAATGTGCTTTAAATGACTGATAATGGGCAGAGATCTGAGTCTCTGAGTTTATACAAACTCCCAGGAGATAAGTGTGCATCGTGATGAGGCTGCGAGAGATAGGAGCTGGGACACAGCTTTAACCAGCAAATGTGAATCTCTTTCTTTCCCCATCCCTATCCCCCTCGGGCCCATAGGCTTAAAGCTCCAAGGAAACTCATAGAGTTCTTCCTGGGAGAAAACACGAGCTTTTTACCATGGGAAAACTAGAGCTAAAACAGCAAAACTGAAAATGGCTTACAATTAAGTGTCTTAGTGGAATATAATATCTCCCCTTCTCTCCTGCCTGTTTTCTTTTCATCATTTTGCATCATCTGCACCTCTTTCTGTAGTTCCTGAAATGAGCAGTTTCTCTGCTGAGCATCACAGAGCATTGAGAGCTGCTCTACCTATCTCTGGGCTTTCCCACAGCTCTGATGCGTTCCCAGCATCACCCACCTTTCCCAAAAGGCTGGTGAAGAATGGGAGGTGCCTGGGTTTTATTCCTCCGCGCGTCTCAATGGACTAAGAAAACAGTTTGGCGCAGTGTTTAGTGCCTGATGAGGTGTGCGAGGTTTCTGCATGAAATGGAAACCACGCAGAAGAGAGTCCCATGGGTTTTGTTCGGAAAAAAAAAAAAATATGAAAGGGAGAAGAGAGAGTGCATCAGCCTCACTAATTGATTCTGAGAAGGCCTGGCCAGCTCCATAAACTGCTTTGCAAACAACAGAAGGCTACCCACAGAATATAACCCCCCCCTTCCCCCAGGATCTTGTAATGCAATGGCCGCAAAGGTGGGGCTACGGGGTTTCATGTGTGTGAGAAATTAAGCCCCCCCATGAAGAGCAGAGCCTCATGAAGAGCCATCAAACAGCCCCACAATTTGTTGCAGTGTTTGGGGCATCTCTGTTAAGAGATTTGAGCCCTTGTGATTTCTGCGTCTAGGGAGGGAGTCCTTACTTATTTCTTAATTCTCATGCTTTCAACCATTTAATTCCGAATCATGTGCCTTTAGCCACATGCTTTGGACAAGATCCAAATCAAGGCAGCGACTAGTCCAAACAAACACCTCGGAAACAGCCCTTTGCTGCTTGCGGGTTCCTCGTCCGAAGAGCTTTGTGGGTGAAGCAGAAGCTGTGCAAGGATCAGGAAACCTCCCTATCCAGAGCAGAGACCCAGGCAGAACAGACGAGCTGCTGAATTCTGCCTCCATCTGCCGGGAATGAACGGGGGAATCAACAAATTCCACATTTGTAGGGAAGATTATAAAAAAGGCTTCTCAGTCACAAGATAGCAAAGAACAATACCATGCATGTAGGATTAGCTCACACAGCTCCACAGCCCTCTGATGGGACTGATTGTGCCGGGTCTGATTTTCTTCCCAGTGGTGCCCAGTGACAGGAATAGGGGCAACAAGCACAAACTGAAACACGGGAAGTTCCATCTCAATGTGAGGAAAAACTTTTTTCCTTTGAGGGTGGCAGAGCCCTGGAATGGGCTGCCCAGAGAGGTGGTGGAGTCTCCTTCTCTGGGGACATTCAAAACCCACCTGGATGGGTTCCTGTGCAACCGCACTGGGTGCCCCTGCTCTGGCAGGGGGTTGAAGGAGATGATCTCCAGAGGTCCCTTCCAACTCCTACAATTCTGGCATTCTGTGATTCTGTGCTTCTGCTCGGAGCTGGAGAGGCTGCCTCCATGCAGGAGGGTGGCCTGTGGGGCTCCCCAAGCTGACAGGGGCCATCAGCTTCAAGTAACACAGGGAGACCCCAGAGGGGCTTTGCTCAGCCCAGATGGGAGAGCTGTGTGCTTAGGCACAGACCCTCAGCATTGACCCACCTTGTGGGCTTGATGGACACTGGTCTGCACCCCCATTTGGGAGCCTGGCACCCTATTCCAGCAGGGCAAACCACAGTTCAGATAAATGAAGCCAACTAGCACCTCCAGCCTTGGCCACCCTGCATTGAACAGGACCAGCAGTGAACTTCCTGAGCACCAGAGGATGGGATTGGACCTGCTTGGTGAGATGTGGAGACATCAAGTGTGGACAGAGTGCAGTGACTGCCTAGAGCCATGCCCTGGCCATGAGACCTGGGTTCTGCATAGGCCCACGCCACTGGCACTTGGGCACCATGACTTGGTCAGGGACCAAGCTTGCACCATGATTTGGACATGGACCAAGTTTGCACCATGACTTGATCATGGACCAACCAGCTTGCTGCAGCTGGTGCGAGGCACTTTGAGTTAGCACCATTTTGGAAAGAGTCTTGTGGGGGAACTGAATGATGTTGAAGGAAATTTTCCATCCCCTGAAGCTGTTGGCCCCCAACAGCCAGTCCAGGGAAGATTTTTAGCCTCGCTAATACTCTTAATCCCCCTTAAACTGACTCCCCAGTGTACTGTGCTGGCCGAGGCACCAAGGGGACATTCATTCCCTGCTTTTAATCTGCCTGCTCCCGTTATATGTTTTTCTGTTTGGCTAGCAAAGGATCTTGATGCCATGGCTACGGCTACGGAGGTTGATGAAGGCATCTGGCAGGGTTCCCCTGTCCTGCTGCTGCCCTGCAGCCGCGTGTAGGGTGCAGCAGGCCCAGGCAAGCTGGGAGGGCAGGGGAGAGGGACTGGTGGTTGCTGGGGGGGACCTGGACAGAGAGGTCCCCAAGACAGGGAGGTGACAGAGGTGGATGGGGCAGTGGGAGCGAAAACCCTGTGGCAGCTGTGCTGAAGCAGCATCCAGGGGGCAGAAGGGATACAGGATCTTCCTGTGTCCCTGTGTCCCTCCCTGCTCACCTCTCCCAGCTCTCCAAGGCCAGCTGATGTCCCCAGAGCACCTCTCCCCAGCCCACACAGTGACAAGGCTGCGGTGACAGGGGTGCAGCTGGGATGGGTCTCTGGGCTGTGTGTCAAGGCCACCATTCAGTTCAGACCCCCCTGGGTTGGTGTGTCACTGGTGGTGGCTGTCCCAATGTGCCACACAGCACAGGGGGAGCCACCTCGGCAACCCCTGGGGAAACCGGGGGCATCAATCCTGGGGGCTGGTGGGGCAACCAAGAGTTGAGGACCGACCCTGCATCTTTCAACATCTTTCCTGCCTTCTCTTTCTAGTGCTGATCGGCGTGGGTGTGGAAACTCTGCAGCGAGGACAGTTCAAAAGCCTGGCTTTCTATCTGCTGTGAGTATTTTTTGTCCTTGGAATCAGAGCCGGTGGCGGGGCAGGGGGTGACTCGTTTGACCCCTCCACCATATGTGTAGCACCAGGCTAGACTGCTGCAGTGGCAGTGTCCGAGGGTCTGGGGAGTTCAGATCTCCATCTCTAGGTTTCAGATAAATAAGCTATTTCTGTTAGAAGAGATTGTGCTACCACATCGCCCACGCTACTGCAGACCAAGGCAGGCCAGAGGTGACACTGGCTGCAAGGTGACCCCCTGGGGGGGACAGAAGGGCTTTGAAGTCTCCTCCACAAAACTCAGCTGAGCAGAGAGTGTTCAGACCCCAGCACACAGACTCTGCTGTGGACTGGCTAGTAAATCCTGGCCCCCTGTGCCCCTTCTGCCACCTGGAGAGCATACTCAAGCCTAGCCCTGCCCCCCTGACAGCTCCACCTTTCAGTTTTTCAGGGGTTGCAGTTACGGTCTGTGAAGGCTTCTTCTTTATCAGTTTGTTCCTGGAGATGTGCTTCACGTGAGTAGACCTTGTCCAGTCTTCTCGCACCTTGGTGGGACTTCCCTAAGGCAATTTTGCCCCCTTTACAGGCAACACCACACCTAGTGCCAAAGGTAGTGGCTCAGGCAAGCGCTAAACCAAAGGTCCTGTCCCTACTGCCATGGCAAGAGGACTCAGGCGGGGGGGAGGTAAGTGGGGCCACATCCACAGCCAAACTTGTGTTTTCACCCAGGCTTGTGCTGGAATTTGCTGAGAACCAGCAGGACAAACCCTGGTCTGCAGCATCTGCTTAACATCCAGTACGATGTCCCACAATGGACTGGGGTTGAAGGAAGAGCCAGATCCCCAAAGTGAGCTGCTGCTCCCTCCCAGAGACAGCACAAAAGTTTGTGAGAGTGCAGGAAACCCGTATGTGCTGAGGCTGAGCACTTCTGCTGTCTTTTAGCATAAACTCAAAAGCCCTGACAGCTTGGAGGCAATGCCTTACTCCAGGCACTTGACTAGTTGCTAGGTGGGCAAACACACCGAGGAGAGGTGGCCTGAGATGCCAGCCTCTGGTAGATGTAGCCCCCAGCCTCTTCCCCCATGGGAGGCTCTCAGGCTTTGCTTACCTTCCCTGACCAATACGGTGGTTTCCTGGCAAAGCCAGAGAGAGGATCTGAACATTTAGATGGGTGATTGTTAAGTCCGGACCTTCTTGCCATGTCCTTGGTGCCCCGTCCCACAAGAACCTCTGTTTCTCTCCCCAGATACAAGCCTGACTCCCTGGCACAGGCCTGCTGGAAGCGAGCGAGACGCCCAGGGAGCTTCCAGAAATTCCTAGGGTACACGCTGCTGTCGGTGGCTTGCTTCCTGCATCCCGTCCTTGTCTGGCATGTCACCATCCCTGGTGAGGAGCCCATGCTGGGGTGGGGAATCGTGCAAATGGAGCCATGGGGCTGGGCAGAGAGGGTGGGGATGTGCAGGGTGTGGATTGGTTGTAAGGACCACTGAGCCAGCTGGACCAAGAGCTTGGTGAGCTCTCCACTTTGCTTCAACCCTCAACTGACATCGCCTTCTCCCCAGGGTCCATGCTGGTGCTCACCGCCCTGGCGTATTTTTTACTGAGCAAGAGAAGGAAGAGCCCAGAGCACAAAGAGACACATCCTCAGGTGGGCCAGTATGTGGACCCTTCAGCCACTGTGGCAGCCCCAACTGTTGCTGGTGACACTGAGCAGACCTACACCTTCCATGGAGCCCAGAGGGAACAGCACCGTTCGCTGCTGGGCCACATGAAGAGCATCCTGAAGGGCAGCAAGGACAGGAGCCTGGCTCCAGCAGCTCCTGCCCAACCTGAAGCCCCACCAGCCCCACGCAAGCAAGTGCACTTCCAGGAGAAGGTGGTGCAGATCATCCCCTCAGTCAGCGAGAGCTTGGAGGACTTGGAGAGTGAGGCTGAGGAGACCACGTCAGACACAACACCCATCCTCACCCCACCTGATGCCCCTGTCATCCTCGCTCCCCTCAGCTCCACAGGCCTCTTCTGAGCCCTCAGCAGGAGGAAGGACAGGGTAGACATGTTACCCCTGCCGCTGGCATCTCTCCCTGCCACTCTAGCAGCTGAGGAGCCCTGAGAGGTGGCCCTCTTTGCCCTCCCTGCCTCCAGGGTGACAACTGTGTCCCTCCCTTTCCAAGGGGCTGCCTGCACTACGTGGTCCCATGCCTTGTGACAGGGCTGGTGGATGTCCCCAGCCTCTGCAACGCCATGGCCAGGGTGGTGGTTTGGCCAAGGTGGTGCCAGGACAGTGAGTTTTCTGCTCCCATGGCCTCACGTGTGGGTCACAGCACATCGCAGCATCTCCTCCTGCCTAACATCACAGCTGTGATGTGGACCTCCCACAGCAGCAGCAGGCAGGAAGAGAGTAGACTTCCATGTCCCCAGAGCAGCCTCCACCATGGGCAGTTGTCTCCCTCCTGCCCTTGCTGCATGTGGAAGATTCTGGGACACATCCAGCACAGGACACCACAGCCTGCAGGTTCCCTCACAGCACCTGCACTGGCTGCAGCAGACCCAGGGCATCCAAAACTTCATTTCAGAGGTGGGCTGAGACCAAGCACACCTCCCCTGGGGCTCACACCCACGAAGTGCCCTCCGCTGAGACACACTCCGAGCCCATCAGCGAAATCACCTCTGACTTTGGGGACACCTATGCAGGAGCAGGGAGGACCTTGGGGTTTCCTGGTGTCCCCTGCCCACACAGAACCTCTTGCGTTAGAAGAGCTTTGGAATGATGTAGCAGCTCAGGTCATGAGGTTCAGCACCGCGTTGGCACAGCAGACCATGTGTAACTCCCTGTGTTCGTTAATTATGGGCCCCAGAGGGCAAAGGCAATAATAAAGTTACAATTCTGTCGCCCCTGTCCCCTTCATGCCAGCTCTTCCCTGAACCCTTCGTCTCTGGCTTAATCCTACCACATGTTCTTCCCTTTGAGGACCGTCCACCTATAATCAGGCATTTTTTTCCTGCTCAACTCATCCCCTTGGCACTCCCCCACCTGAGGACTAAGACTCTCTGCTTCCAGCTGGCAAACGCTGTCTATGCCTGCAGATACCATCACCAAGACCTTCATCATCAGCGTCAGGCCCCTCTTTGGGCTGCACAAGGGAAAGAGCTCGGGTGGCTGGGTGTTCTCGGACATGGCACATGAGGCCACACTGTCACCGCCACTGGGTTGAAGAGTTGTCACCACTCTGAGCCCAGACATGTAGCACTGGGGTGAGGTGGTGGGAAGGAGAGAAGATTCCTGAAACCTGCTTAGACTGTTTATAAAGTGGAAGCCAATGGGGCTGGCTGTTTTTCTTGGAAATACATTATTTCTTCTTTTTAAAATCTCAGCTCTCTGAGCCACGATCATAGAATCATAGAATGGTTAGAGTTGGAAGGGACTTTAAAGATCATCGAGTTCCAAACCCCCTGCCCTGGGCAGGGACACCAGACCAGGCTGCTTAATCACCTTGTTCATAGTTTGCAGTGTGAAAATGTGAAGTGTAAGTGTTCAAAAACCAGAAGGTAATTGAGATAAGAACCCGATGCTCCCTTTTTAATCAGCTCTTTCTAAGTGACTCCTAATTTGGGAGATGGATGGGGACAATATTGATGCTTATTTGCCTGTGTTTGATAATGAAGCTGGCCACAAGAGAAGTTTCTGAATGGTTGCACACACTTGTCATTCCTACAACCAAAAAGCTTTTTGTTGCACCACCAACACTTAAAATGATAGCTGGTACCAAGCTGTTCTAAAGAAGATACAGGGATTAGAGACCTCCTCCTTCTGGCTGCACAAATTAACCTTCCACCCCATAAATGCCTGCTGGGGGAGAGTCACATACACACCTGCCTTTAGGGAGGTTTTGCACCTGCAAAAAATGCCTTCAGAAAATTGTGGTCCCTTTTTACAGCCTGGCACCGCTTGACTGAGAGCCGCGAGCCCAGGAGCCAGCCACAGCTCCACCCTCAAGCCAGTGTATTCATCATGTTAAGAAATAAAAATAAAGCTATTTTCTTCTAAATAAAAATAAAGTTATTTTCTTCAAAAGGCTGTGCTCAGAGCTAGCTCCTCAGCTCCATCACGCATCTGGTCTGCTATTAGACCTGCCCTCATTAGCCAGCTCAGCTTTCTGCATCATCCAGGGCTCTTCTTTGAACTTTGCATAATTAATTACACACAGAGAGAGATAAGGCTTGTTGAAAAGGCACCACTCCCAATAGATCAAGGAGATCTGCTGAGGAGAGAAAGACCACATTTCTTCAGCCTCCTCTCTAGCCCTGAGCCAAGCTCCAGGGTCAGGGACAGCTGCTTTGTGACAAGTGTTGTCCTTCAACCCTTGGTCAACCAGCCCCAGATTTGGTACTGGTGGGGCAGCAGGGCAAGGGGAGAAGCAATGCAGTTGTGTGTGGAGAGTCAATTTCATTGCTCTGCGGAATGTGTAAAGTGAGTTTGTAATAGCTAGAGTTTGCAGAATTAGGTCATTCAGTTTTTAGGCTCATTTTTTGAAGTCTGTTTAGGTTTCTCCAAGGAAGCCAGATGAAGAGGAGCTACAGATGAGGTGGTTTTTCAGCCTCCCCAGAGACAGCACTGGACCTGGTGGCTTTTCTTGCCTGCTCCGTTGTGTTGGCCTGGCTCTTCTCCAACCTCACAGCCAAATGGCTCAGGAGACAAAGGCTGGGAAAGAGCCGCTCGTCTTTTCTGTGCTATTAAATTGTCTGTCCAGCTAAGGTCCACTGGGCTCACCCAGTGCCAGGGAAGTGCTGGGACCACAGAGATGGGGGCAGGATGCTCCAGAGGCAGCTGAGCTGCACCCCAAACATCAGCAAACGGGTCCTCTCCCCCTGTGGGGGCTGAGCTGCTCCCCCCCTGCCAAGGACCCTGTTGTACATCCCTGCTCTGCTCTTGGCCACCCACCCCACCCCTGGTGCTCTCTGCCAGCTCCGTCGGCAGGCAGAGCTCATTAGCTCAAAGGGAACATAATAATAATTAGGAGAAAGAAAGGGGGTGACTGTCTTCTGAGATAATGAGCCAAATAAATTCACGGAAAGAAGGGCCAGACACAAAATGAAGAGGATGGGGAGTAAAAGCACCTCTTTTGGAGGCAGCTCAACTGCTTAAAGAAATGCAGCCTCAACCTTTCTTTAAAATCCCAGTGCAAAGGAAATGTTCAGCCTCAGGGGGTGTCAGAGGGCTTTGCAGAGGGCTCAGAGATTATTTGTCCAAGTGTGCACTTTTGCGTTGGCCCCTGTCCCTACATTTAGCTGTGAGGGGCTACTGGAAGCACCAGAGATGCTGCAGAGAGCTGTTGGGGGGGCCATATATGAAAACTCTCCTATATGTGGGGTAATTGCAAGAAAAGGAAAAGAGGAAGAACTCAGCACTATTAGCTGCGCAGCGATAGCTGAAACTGAGCTGCCTGAGCTGTAAGTCCACACAGCACCACACGAACACTGCTGTGTAGTTTTTGCCTGTATTACAGCTAATTCATGACACAGCTAATCCACTGAGATTGAGCCACCAAACTGGAGCTGAATGTATAAAGCTATAAAATAAAGCTATAAACTCCTACGGAATCACATACTGAAAGGAAGCAAGATGACTCATCCGAAAGAAGTACAATGTGTGAGGTGAAACTCTGTGAGGTAATCCTGGCAGAAGGAGTTTTCTTCAAACTTTCCACCAAAGATTTCCCTGCAGGAGGAAAAAAAAAAATTGCCTGCTTTGCATGTAGATATGCATTGGAAACACTCTGCAGTGCTGTGTCACTGTCATGGGCAGCTCCTCATTCCATACTAAGTCACGTCCACATGCAGGAGAAGACCTGTCTCCACTCGATTACAAACTCCGTGTGCTCACGCACCTGCAACCCTACCGCTCCTCAGCCCCGCGCCCTCTCCCAGCCCATTCTGGAGGTTCTCCCATGCGCCGGACCAGAAATGCAGGTTCTGTTTTGGCCAGACTCCTGCATTTCATGCTGTGCAAGGAGTTACAGGAACCAGAAATCGGATCCCAGACCCGCCTGGGGTTCCTCGGAGCTGTCAGCTCCCTTATCGTCTCGGCACGGCGTGAGAAAAAGCAGGAATCCGTCTTCCAGCTGTCAAATAGCAGCTTGGTGAAATGACTGCACTTAGGTTATATCCTAGTGAATGATTAAGGTACCTTCAGGAAACTAATTCCAGGCAGTTATTCACTCAGCGTGTGACTTTATGGAACCCAGTTTAGAGGTTCTATGCAAAATACCAGGAACTTGATTTCCCAAGCGAGGTCTTTGGATCACATATTATGGAGGGAACCTGTATCTGAGACAGAAAAAAAAAAAAAAAAAAAGGAAAAAAAAAGGAAAAAAAAGGGGAAAAAAAGAAAAAAGAAAAAGAAAAGAAGAGTAGTGTTTCCTGGCAGCTCTTCCTCCACCCATCCTTATACCTATAGGGGACTTCATGCAGCACAGGAGGAAGATGTGAACAGCATCTTAGCACTAATCCCCATCCCACTCCCATCTCTTCCTTCTGCCCAACCTCTCCTTCACCCCAACCTTTTCCACCCCAGAGCTGGCCTCATCCAGAAGAGCCATTTACAGAGAAATATCAGTCCCTGCTAAACAAAACTATACATCCTGTGACCTGCGCTTCAGCTCCCCACGCTCGCAGCTGCCCTTTTGAGTGAGGCTTTCGACACGGCAGAGAGAGGCAACACCTCTCAAATCTTGCCTAGAACGAAAGAAGGCAGCAGCTACAGGAGGCAAACCCAGCAAAAAGAGCAGCCCTAACAAACTTGTTCAGTTTTTCTGCTGTTTTCTGGGGCAAAACTCACCTTCCAGCTCTGGAGGCCTGCTGATGCTCTACAAATTTTGCACCATGAAAAAGCAAGTTTGTTTTTTTTTTTCTGTACTGTGCTGGACTGTATTACTTCCCTCAATAGCAGGAGAAAAGAGAAATACACAAAAAGAGCTTCATTGTGCACAAAACTGAGCTGAAGCAGCTCGTCTACATTGGTCACTCTCTCAGCCACGCTCAAAGAGAATTCTTGGGGGGGGGCGGAATTTTGGTATGGTGACATTATTTTTGGATTTGATATAGTAGCACAACATTTCTCCATTCCCAGGTGGGAAAACTCTGTCTGGGTTCTTGGTTCCCTCTTTCCCTGTTGTGCCTGTTCAGGAGACAGTCCCCAGCATGGGAGCAAGCCAGCCTCCAAGACTGAGCAGAGGAAGGGGCCACATCCCATTTGATGTCACCCTGTGGAGATATGTCCCCTCTTCATGTGCTCAGGAAGATGGAGGCTGCCAAAGAAGGTGAATTACAACGCTCGGATCCTCTCCGTGCTCCCAGATCTGGTGGGTGAAGCACGGCATGGAAGCTTCATCTGAAAGGTTCTTGAGGGGAAGAGCTCGAGAAGGGAATTACACCTTTTAACCCCAATTTCGCCTGAAAATCCCAGGCCCAAGCAAGAAAGTGAATCCTATCTTATTCCTCTCAAATTAATTATTATTCCCCCTCAGCATCTGTTTCTCATGCAGGCATCTGCAGGCTCAGAAGACATCGCCAGCTGCATAAATGGAAGCCAAAGCATCTTCTCCAGCAGAAGATGTGTTGTGTGTTTCACATGGGGACTGCACGCGGCCACAGTGTAAAAATATGACAATCTTACTGTCAACATCTCTCACATGGAAGTGCCATAAGAAGGAAATGGCAGACAAATTCCTGCTGACTGGTTTGGAAATGGAGAAGGCTCTGCTGTTGTCATTACTTCTCCTGGCTCTTATCCAGTACTAAACTATCGCATTTATGCTATAATTATTTTTTCAACCCCATGCTAACTTGTTTTATGATTTCTTCACTTCCAACTAGTAGTCACAGACACAAACTTCCCCTCATTCAAGCTGAATCCTTTTAAATCACAACCCCAAACAAAAGCACAAGATAGTCCCTCTGCTCATGTATTTATCAGATAGTTATAAATACAAATTATCTTTAGGTTTCGTAACCTGACATTATTCATAAAGTTGCTGTTACTCCACTGTAATCAAGTTTTGCAGAGCTTTCAGGTAACAGTAATTAAAAATTACAAGACAAATCATATTTCTGAAAACATTCATTTCTTTTGGCAGACTCAATGGTTTTTAATGCTGTAGTTACCAAGATGAAAGATATAGTGTATCTGCACGGGATAGCTGCTAAGAAGTTGCACTGAAGCCAAGTAGTATTTCTGTTTGACTATACTGTGGTTTGTGTTTTATTTGATCTATCTAATCATGTTTAAAATCTGATTTATTCAAACCAGTCATAAGAAGATTCTGAGTTCACTAGTCCATAAATTTACTCTGCCTTGGATGAATCACTCGCAAATGGACATGTACGAGAAGCAGTCAGGGGACTGCTTCATGGACCACAGCTCAGAAATCACATCTATTATATGTGCCTGGCTTTCAGAAAAAGACACAAGACAACAGGTTGTGTTGTAGTCTCTTCTAGAAGAAAGAATATGTTGAGATTCAGGAGAACACATGGATCAAGGAATAGAGTAGATGGAATGGATGAGACTAAACTGCTTATGGCAGGGGGTTGGAACTCGATGATCTTTAAGGTCCCTTCCAACACAAACCATTCTATGATTCTATGTTTCTATGATTCTATGATTCTATGAAACTAGACTGGAATGGAAAGGAAAAGAATAACTTCAGCTTTCCAATATAAATGTAATTCCAACTTAGGTATAATTTCAAGTTGCCACTACCAGAAAAGTAGAATTGTTGTTAATTGCTGGACCAGGGCTGAAGTCCAAAAGTAAGTTCGTGATTCTCTTTTACAGTTATTATAATTTCTCAAATATACATTTTTCCTACATCTGCTTGTCCCCTCTGTAAACTCAAAAATAGGCCATGCCAACTGCTGGATATTCTGCACAAAGAGATCAATGGCATGACACTGAAATGTTGCTTCTTCAGATCTATAATCTGATTTAGGAGAAGAAATTTCGTGACTAGAAGCACTGGGATTTCACCTGGGGTCTTGATATGCCTGAGGACTCGATGGGTTGTAAAGGTGTACAATGGGAAGAAGAGAAATGGTGGTGAGAGAAGAAAATACACCTGAGGATTGCGAAGGCTGAATAGAAAAAGGTGTGTGGGAAAGCTGAGAAACAGGAGGAATTTATGAAAGGACTGAAGAGCTGAAAAAGGCCAGGTAGGTAAGAAAATATGGCAAGAAGCTGAAGTGAATGGCAAACATGAGGGACAGGAGGTGCTGAGGAACATACAAGAGTTCTTCTGCAAAGAAGACTGAAATACAGAAGAGAAGGCAAGGGACAGGTTAGGAGCTGGCCTCACCTCATGGACAAGAAGAGGGTGAATGAAGATTTGTTTCATTCATCCTGAGCAGAAGTATGGCAACATAGGCTTGAATTTGGAACTGAAATTGTCCCGTGTCTTAGGAGTGGTTCCTTCCCCTTCAAAGACCAGAAGGCCAACTGAAAGGAGCAAACACAGAGCAAACATAAGCAAACGTGGGTACATGACAATTAATTATGCTGTACAACTTTTCCATTGGCTTTTTAACTCTGAGATGGTTCGAACAGGTCATGCAACGTGCTGCCGCTTGCAGCAGAGCCATGTGGTTCCGTGGGAGGAACAACGGGATGGTGCTCACCACCTCGCCGTGCAGATGAAGGTGACTGGATGGGACTCGGAGACACGGCACACCAGGGTGTGGATGGGAATGGCACGTTCTTGTAGCACCACGATTGCAGCTTTTCCTCAGCTCGTACGGGAGACACCACACCTTTTCAGGCTACAATTGTGTTTAGCAAGCCAGGATCATCCCAAATGACTTCCCATATCTATTACTAATAAAAAAGCAAATGTGCTTTGCAGGGTAAAAGCCTGCTATTTCACTTTCTGTCGCTCCAGTAAATCCTCATTGCTTTGATGGGAAATATCAGGATGATTGTCTGCAATTAGGTGCAGTTACTCTATTTCTGAGGGTGGTTTCCCAGCCAGAAATGCGTGAGTGCAGGCTGGGTGGCTGACACATGGTGCGTTTGATGGTTCGAAGGCAGCAAACCCTCCGGGATTAGCACAGAGCCAACCTCTGCAGCGCACACTTTGCAGTTCCACACGCTCGCCCTGCGTCACACAGACCTGGGCAAGCACCACGGCCTGCTACATGCAAGGAAACACACCACGACTAGAAAATTCTGGGCACGAGGTAGCCTCACCAATGTAGTTAAAACCAAAACCAAATATATCAGTAATGGGGAAAACAGACAAACAAACAAACAAACAAAAAAACAACCAAACCAAAAAAAAAAACCCAAACCAACCCCCTAAAAAACCCTTTAACTGGCACAACATCAAAGAACTGGATAAAAAAAAACTATGAAATTACCCATCAAGTATTCTGAAGTCCAAGGATAACATCAAACCCTATATGCTCATCCTAATACTTGTCATGCTTGCTGTAGCTTATAAATTTATAAATTTATCAAGATTTTATGGAAAGTTTGGTTGGTGTTTCCATTAGAACTGCTCCTCCTGGAGTCACTTGAGGACATCAGACACTCAGCTCCTGTTCCAAGAGATGCCTCAGTCATAGAGAAAAAGTCTTGAAAACTGAGAGCTCCAGGTGATGCTGGGGAGCTTGTGCAGGGCACTGAATGCAGAGAACTGGCTGGTCTGCATCTCTTGTGAAAGGAAAAACTGTTTAGAATTCCTCTCGTAAACTACCTTCTACTTTTAATTCATCGTTTTTCTTTTTCCTATGATGTTCAGCTACCAATAGCGAACATTTTGCAGACTACGATGTCCACAAGTTTAACCAACTCGTGACCATCAGTCATTGCAGATGGGGAGCTGCTTCTGCATCTGAAAATCTGGCTGCTGGGAAGCAAGGGAAGGATACCTGCAAATCCAGTCTCTGTTACTTTACTAATATTTTCATAACTATAGTAATCTTCAACAGATAAGGATAAAGCACTTCACACCCTCCAGACACGATCCAGCAAGAAACTGGTTCAGCTGAAATGAGTATACACAAAGGCCAGGACAAATCCCAGAGGCAGGCAAGGATGCCCAAGGACATCTCAAATGGCACCAAATCCCATGTTTGGTTACGTCCCATTGATGGATCCATGGACTGATAACTGGTGCCTCCAGTAGCCCCATTATCTTGGTACATGCCTTTTCTTTGTCCAGTGTCCCCTGCGTCGCAGTGGCCAAAGGTTAAAGAAAAGCAGACAGATTAGTGGCTGAAATTCTGTGATTCTGCAAAAAAAAATCCCCCAAAACTCTGAGTTGTCTGAATGACAGCTCTTGGAGTTGTCATTTAAGGAAAAAAATAGCCATTGTGAGTAGAGGGTTGAGTGTGCACGCCCTGTGTGCGCATACACCCTATACTTATGATTTCACCCACCAGTAGTTGACGGCTGGTGTACCACGGGGAGAAGTGGGTTTGCTGTAAGCAATTATCTAGCTCTGCCTTTGATTTGTAATTTCTAATAAATAAACAAACTCCAAGCCTGTAATTCTCTGCAGTCCGGAAATGAAAATTACAGACCAGTGGTCACAGAAGCTATGTCAGAGCTGACCAGTCCCCAGCGCCAGTGGCAGCAAACAGCGTGGGGACGGCATATCATGTGGGAAAGTCATCACTCGTGGGGAAGGCATCATGTGGGAAATCTGCTGAGCCAGGCAATCATGGGGAAGGGAAGGCTGGCTCCTTCCACAGGCCATCCCAGTGGTCCTCCTCAACGTGCCTTTCCAGGAGATAAGGTGTGATGAGGACATGACAGGGTGACACGGTTCACTTCTGTGCAACCTGGAACCACCTCCAGGGTGTTGAACACGCCAGGTGAGAACTCACACTATGCAAAATGGTAACGTATCCTTCCATGTACGTGTCAGAACCCTTGGAGACAGGGAACTCCGATCCATTTTTAGGTGAGCTGTATGAGTCTTTCTCTGAAGAGGCCTAATTTCAGTTCCTTCCTTGTTGAAACTGGACCACGCGCAGCTGTGCAGAAACCAATGGCACCAACTTCCTACACTGGTGCTTTCTGTGGAAAACAAACGCTTTCTTATGAAGTGGAAAAGGCAGGTGCCCAGTATATGCCCCATGTGCAAGTTTTATGCTGCACATTGGCCGTAAGACTAAGGGTGAGTCTGTCATCAGGGGGTTTATAATATCAGAAAAATAATATGCAAAATTCAGTTCTGCAAAATATTTATACTCATCTTTATAATTTGAAAATTATTCAGGTGTAAAAAGAATCATTTTGTTTTGCAATGGCACGATTTCTTTTCAAAACATGAAGATACGAGCAGTCCAGCAACAGTACAGAACCTTACAGTGATTTTATTCAAAGGCATAGGGGAGGAGGGTTGAGCTGCCTTCCTAAGGAAATGATGCTCAGGAAATCGTGCTGTCTATGCATCTGTCTATCTGTTCCCTGATAAATTTTGAGCCCCGTGGCCAGTTTTCACTGATAGCAGTGCAGTCCTCTGCAAAGTAATTACTACTCCCTGTGTTTCATGAAAAAGAGATGACCAAGTCGACGAGAGAGACTAGAAGTGTCTTGACCAGTAAAGATGGCCACATGATGAGGAGATTAAAAGAGGAAGCAGAAGAGCAAAAGAGATACCCCAGTCATTAGAAATATTTAACTGCTGCTTGCACTCAACTGCAAGGTACAAATGGAAAGGGAACCAGTAGCTACATCAAATGCTCAGGGAATTATTTTTTGTAACACAGAAGAATTCTGGTAGGATCGAATGAAAATTTTGGAAGCATTGCTACCTCTGAGAATCTACCTGCCTGTTAAAAACCTGTTTAATTTTTTTTTTTTCCAGAAATTCCTTCCTATTTTTCAAAGCAAAAACTGTTCAGTGACTTCTTTATCTCCAGCAGTCCACTCTCTTAAGTCTCTGTCACCACAACTTGCAATAAGGACATGTCTGTCTTTGTGGCTCATATGAATAAAATCTGACATCCCTTAGGGAGCGAAAGGAAGGATTTCAGCCATGGTTTTCATTTACTTATCTGAATATTCATTCAGATAAACAAGCACGCAGCCTGAACTGAAATATCCCTCAGACACTGTTCAGTCAAGTATTAGGAAGAGTCCGTGCACAGAGTCCTCAGAGCTGGAGTTGCCAGCTTGGACAAGGAGAAGGAAACAAAAGCCCTGGAGGTCAAAATGACCTTGGCAAATGAATGGCACAACAGTGATGAAAGGTTCAGTGTCCTACTTGTTAGACCTGGACACCGGTTATTTCAAGATGCCAGGATGACCCGGGTGAGACCTTGGATCCAAGCGTAGAGAGATTTGGCTGAGCGGTGCCGCGGCAGTGCCAGGGAACGCAGCAGGGAGATGATGCTTTGCCAGCTGAGGGACAGGAGATGCTTTGGCAGGTCCAGCCCAAGGGGTATGGACCCCCACATGTGGTGCTGCTGGGGCCAGGTCTGAGCTGGTACCGCTGAACACCACTCCATAGGGATGCCGCCAGCGCAGATCGGAATCAGCCCGAGGATCACCGCACCACAACTTGTTGGGCAGTGAAGACGTAACCAGTTTTCCTGTTGGCTTTCAAAAGGAAAATACAAATTACTGGCTTTTCAAACCTGGTTCTCCTCTGACATTGGAGCTTCTCAGCTGCAGGTTGACAGTCCCACAAGCAGAGACCATCCTGCTGAGGGACATGTCATGCTCCTACACAGACCTTGGGAATCCACCACTTTTCAGATGGCCACTGCTACCTGCTCCAGGGGAGAGAAACAGCCAGGAGACCACCCTGAGAAGGGACCTTCCTGCCTCAAGGCACTTCACAAAATGCTTCCAAAGCAAAGAGATCATCCTGACTGTAAAAACAACATGGATTTCCTTTGCCATGGTAAGAATTATGCCCTTGTCTGCTATTACTTGGCTTAATGAAAGACTATCCCCTTGTTTCATGGAAACTTTGAATGCCCATCAAATGCAGCAGAGCTTGAAAGTGGTCCATAAGTTTCATCCGTTACTATTTCTGTGCAGTGTTGTGAAACTATGTGTTGGCACTAACATTTTAGAAGTAAACTTCCTTCACATAGCAAGAGAATGAAATATTGTTGACATAAGTAAAATAGAATGTGTAGACTCTTCATTTGGATTCAAAAAATATTGCTTTGAGGTCATCAGGCACATTTTGTCTTTATAAGGGAAAGCTTAGATTGAAAACAGAGACTATGTTTGATACGCAGCTTTGCAATTTAAATTGCATTTCTATAGCTAAGGTTAAAACAATTTTATCCTGTTCCATTTTCTTTACAAAAGATCAAAACATTATTCTAAGATCGAAGTGCAAAGTAATAATCTTAATTTTGTAATTATTTTTATTTTATTTTTTATTATTTTACGGTGGACTATTAAATGTGGGAAAATCAGTGTTGATGCCCAGAGCAGACCAGTAATTTGTATTGGTAACTGTATCTTCACTTTTTAAAGAAAAAAGACTAGATCTATAAGTTAGCTATACCTTTGCTTTTTCAAAAGAAATTCCTACTGTGTGTAATGGTAAAGGGAAAAACAAGTGCTTTACAATTGGAAAGACAGAGCTATGATTATCCGAGCTGTTTACCTAGCAAAAGTTAGTGGGAAGTTGTTTTTTATGCATGAAAAAAATTAACAAGCTATGACTGAGTTAATTAGTAATGGAATTCATATCTGAAGATATTTTTCCAGTAGAACGCAGCAAGGAGAAAGGTGTTCATGGGTGGAGAGAGCTGGTGGTCCCAGCTGGTAGCCACCTCGGAGCCCAGCCCCGACCTCAGCTCGCTGCCCAGCTGCGCCCCAGCCCAACCCAGTCATCGGTCCACAAAAATCCCAGTTTGAACAGAGGACAGAGGTTTTGCGATGCCATCTCTAACCCCCCTCCTTCTGTGTTGGAGCAAACCCGTTACTTCAATTCTTGGCTCTAAGAAGAGCACGAGCCACCCTGCCCACAGACCCTCTGACCCAGCCTTAAAAACGGCTGGGTGGCTCCTGCTGATGCCAACACACAACTGACCGGGGCTAATTGCCTGACCAACCCCAGCCTCATTCATTAGTCGACACTTCCGAGTGCTTAATGTCCCGTGCTCACCAGGACTGACTGGTGCACGCTGAGTATAATCAGTGCTCGTCCTGGTTCCAGTTCTTCTGTCACAAGATTTGGGTTCACTCTCCCAAGACTTTCATTTAGCGACAAGTGCAAGGTAAATAAAGTGTACTTAATTCAGCTTTCCACACGTGTGTATGCAAATGTGTGAATTCTTTTTTTTTTCCTAATTACAGTTGATTCATATGAGGGTGAGGAGATTCTGCTGTATACGTTACTACAAAATCAGCGGGAGGATAAAAAGAGTTACCCATGGATCGTGGGGCAAAACAGTTTGAACAGTTATGCAAAGGTCATGAATTGCAACAGAGACTTCATCTTCATCCACCCTTGGAGATGAAGAAATCCTGGTTTGCATATATTTCACAAATTTCAGCATCGGCCAAGAAGCGCTGTGGAAATTACTTGTGTCTCCAGAAGTTGTGTTTCCTTTGGATAAGTCAACAGAGGGGCTGGTGCTGAGCTTTTTGGTTGCAAGCTGCCTCAGGCTGGTGTCTGAGGCTTGGGCAGGAGGGCAGCGCTGCCTGGGAGATTCCCAGACGAGGTGTCAGCAGCGTGAGCAGAAGAAACAGGCATGAGGCCCTCTCTGTCCCTCCTGAGCCCTTCCTTTTGACACTTCTTACTTTACTTTTGTCACACAAAAGACTCATAATTATGTCACTGCCAACTCAGAGCTACCTCACTCATCACTTACAAATATGGTGATGATCAGCCTAATTGCTGGAAAACCTCCAGGCCAGCCCATGATAACGAGCACCAGGAATATTTTTGCAGGTCTGACAGAGCTGAGGAGCATCTCCCACCCGAGCAGCCCCTGTTCTCACTAGTGTTTTATCCTTTTACACTTGTGTCTGTTTGTGGGTGGACTCCATTGGAAGGACCCAGTTCAAGAAGGACAGAGAACTGCTGGAGAGAGTTCAGCATAGGGCTACAGAGATGATCAAGGGGATGGAGTACCTCTCTGATAGGTACAGGTTGATACACCTGGGTCTGTTTAGCCTGGAGAAGAAGACGACTGAGAGGGGGTCTCATCAATGCTGATCAATATCAAAATGGCGGATGCCAAGAGGATAACATGAGGAAAAACTTTTTTCCTGGGAGGGTGGCAGAGCCCTGGAACAGGATGCCCAGAGAGGGTGTAGAGTCTCCTCCTCTGGAAAGACTCAAAACCCACCTGGATGAATTCCTGTCCAACCTGCTCTGGGTGACCCTACTTTGGCAGGGGGTTGGACTGGTTGATCTCTGAAGGTCCCTTCCAGCTCCTACAATTCTGTGACTCCCTTCGCTCTTTGGAGGTGTAGGGGAGGTCGGGGAGCTCTGCTTTCATCCCCCAGACATGTCTGTGCTGGGAGCCAACAGTGCTCCAGCCAAGGCACCGGCATGGGATGGAGGGGCTGAGGGCAGGTGTTGCATCCACCCTGCCAGAAGCCAGGTATTGTCGCAGGGATGCCATGGAGAACGCACTGTTAGACCCTGCTCTTGGTTCTCAGGGTTTTTCTCGCTCTCAGGAAACAACTGTTTGCACCGTTACGGCATGAAATATTTCTAAAGCCCTATGAGTGCACGGAGGGGTTCCTTCTGTTTTTGCTGCTGCGTGTTCCCTTGGAGACTCCTGGCTGGCAACTTGCACAAAAACAAGTCTGTGTCTCAATAAAGCATACCTTCCTCTAAAGGCCCTCCTTAACATACTCAAAATAGCCAAACGTTTCTGATATCTACGCACACTGGCTGGATGAAGAAGCCAAAAGGACATATTTGATCCGTGAAGAACTGCTATATTCAGCTGCCTGCAAATATCTTCCATTCTTAAGTCACTTCCAAAGCCAGGTCCAATTCCTGAAACGGGAGGGAATGGGGAGAGCAAAGAGTTTGCAGAAAACACCAAAATGCTAGGGATTAAATCCTGTGCATTGCTGAGATTTTTTTATCCAGAAAAAGCAGTGGAAGGAGCTGAGATTTCATAAGCCGAGCACGTAGTCAACAATTTATACAAAGGCACGAAGGCACTTATTTATATAAGGGCACCTGGACTGACCAGTTTAAAGTCCATTTGCGTATGGCCACATTTGTGAAGCTGCAGCCATACCTCCGGCAGCGACATTTCAGCCTTTAAGCATTTCCACTGAATTCTGCACCTCTTTATAGCGTGAGTAACTTCCTCTGGGACCCGTCAACTTACAACAGAGGGTGCATGTCTGTCTTTAAAATAAAAATCAGCCAAACACTCACTCTTGTTCAAGTTCTTTTCCCATCTCAAACACCCACTTCAAACACCCGCTGCCAATAACTTGTAACGATGACGTTATCCGCTAGTTTGCTCTTTATGGTATTACACCATTTATCTGTTCTCCCTTTACTCAATATCGAGCTCTTTTTGTCAATGAAGCATTGCTTTGCATTAAAGAATGAAGCTGGCTTTGTTCAGAGGGAGTTAATAGCACGTCTTGATTAGCTAGAATATCATGAGGTACTCGAGGGAAAGTACATATTTAAACAGTTCCTTCATGGAATTCATGTTGATCTTCAGAAGATGCTAGGACTTTAAAGAGAAAACCTGGTTTTCTTAGAGGGAAGGTGCCAGGTGTTGAAGTATCTGAAAGGAAACAAACAGAAGATGTTTTTAAAAAATATTAAGCTATGTATGTGTAGACTCAATGTTTGGTAACACTTCTAAACTAGACCTTTGGAAATCATTTCCTCTCCTACCTCCCTGCCAGAACCAGAAGTTGGACCTTTATATCTCTCTTTGAAAGTCTGCTGGCAAATCTTGCAGGAACAGGTCTTCCTGAGACTTTCTTTCGTATTTCTTTCTGGTCTGTAAATATTAAAGAAAATAACTTCTGAGGATATATTAAATAAATCTCTTCAAAGCCAGAGCAAGCATTTCAAGGAGGAAGTATACAAACTATAATATAAATAGGAGTATCAAAGCCAAAACCTTGGTAGATGTTCATCTCAGTGTAGAAGCAAATCTCTTCTGTGTGGAAGAAGAGTATCCATAAGACAGAGTGAATATTTGGAGGAACAAGTGTGGGGAACTGAAGAAGAAAGAAGAATTAGTTTCAAGGTTTAAAAATACCAAGCTGGAACAGGCAGGATGCAAAGTCCACTGGCTTTATACCAGAATGTGCAAGTGAAGGAAAAAAAAAAAAAAAAAAAAAAAAGCAAGCCTCAATCACACTTCTGCAAAGTTTGTATTATATTAATAGCCAGGAGACCAGTTAGGGAACATGGCTGCATTACGCTTTTACTCCACAAAAAGGAGAGCCTCACAGAGGTCCCTGTCCTGAAGACCTAACAATCTAATAATCTACTCAAACCCACCTAATTTCTGCTGCTGGGCAATACTGGCCCACTCCCAGTACACATGAGACCACGGGACAAGTGGCCACTATGGTAATGTTTCCTGAGTCCGTAGAGATTATGAAAAAACATTCTATGTTCCTAAATATACATTTAAGGAACATCCATTTTATTCTATGGCCTTTTTAGAGGTGAAGTATGAATAAAGGAAAATCTCCTGAAACCACTCCTGCAGCAATATCGAGTTATGGAACAGCAACACAAGCATGAAAAGAATAAAAGAAAAATAGGTGCAATAACATCTATAGAAGTATCAAGGAGTCAGAGTTCCTTCCTTCCATCCTTTCCACACAACACGAGAAGCTGGAATCGGCATGTTGTTAGTAGAAGAGAAAATTGTCGCGGGTTTATTGACAGTTTCATTAGGCATGATAAGGTATATCTGTGAACATATTTGTTTTCAAAATTCCTGATCCTGCTGCACCACTCCACAGAGGCTGGTATTCTCCTTAAAGAAAAATCTACCTGTGATAGTAAAAAGAGCCTTGTTATAGCTGTGGTGGTGAAGGAGATGAAAAGCACGAGGTTTGAGAATAAAAGGAGTCGCCTCTCCCTGGTGCTCCCTCAGGGAAAAGCTGAAGTGACAGCAGAAGGAATGAGGAGTGGGAAAGAAATAGATGCTTATTAAGATGCTGCAGGACTGGGGAAAAAACAGTGCCTGACCATCGTATCAGGGCTGTCTTTACCCAGCACGGCTTCCCAGCACCCGGGAACTGAGTTTCCATTCTTCTCTTGTCTCAGTCCCTCAGCCTGAACACATGATTCCTGCCAAAAGGTGGGTAACGCTCTAATTTCTCTCTGACCCCAAACTGGTGAAGGCTTTGTGGGAGCTGCAAAAGACGGTATCAAACCCAGGCTTAAGGAGCTGCTTTATGATTTGAGAACAACTATACTCTGTAGTGCTGTTTCGTTTATAACTCACATAGGTGAAAGAATGGTTATTTCTTGAAAGACTCCTTTTGGCTAAAGAGGCGTACCATGACTCACCTAACCTGAATTGAGGTAACTGGGGTAACTGGAGAGGCACAGGGAAATGGCAAGTGTGGGAATAAGATTGCAGTGGCTTTCAAATTTAAAAAAAAAAAAAAAAAAAAAAAAAAAAGGAGGCTAGCTATTATTTTCAAATGAAGTCTTTAAAATGTCTGTTCCTTTTTCTACAAAAGGAGCCTAATATTTTCAAGGTACAGATTGTATCAGAATACAGTGTTAGAAAGTCAGAATATAAATTGTTCTATGATAAGAAAAAAATAGGTTATTCATATTATTTGCGAAAAGAAGTTACAAAGTCTTCTTGATCGGGAAAATAATGAATGCAATGGATTTGTTGGCTGATTCAGTCCAGCTTCGAACTCTGTCACTGGGAGAACAGGGGTCAGAAGTGGCCTCGAGGGGTTTATGTGGCACAGAGAGAATGATAATTCAAGGCCCCGGCATGTTCTTTGAGCTAAGAGTGTGTGGGTGCTCACAGACTGGGGAGCTGCTATGCGTGAATCTAAGTGGGCTCATTTCCTCTCAGGGGATTCTTGTTCCTTATTTCCCAAACAAAACTGGACGTCCCTGCACTCACTCTGTACCCACCATTACATTCAGCAAAGCTTTCTTCTCCTTTCTCCATCCTCATCCCAAGGAGTGGGATAAATTTTGCCATTGAGCAGTTTTGCATAAATTATGCTGGGCAACTATAAATAAGTGCTTTCTTTGGGTTCCTAAGTTCTTAATTAACTTATAAATATTTTAATTTGTTTGTTTTCAATTGTCTTTGTTTTTTTCAGCTGACTATCCAACAGCTTGGTTGTCTCCATTTAGAAAGCGTCCCTGTGACAGTGATTGATATAGTTACAGGTTGCCCAATAACTCCAGTGTTCCCCAGAGTTAGTCAGAAACGTTTCCTAATTAATGTACAGAAGAAACACGTGGCACGGTAATGCGAGCAACTTGCTTCTCAGGAGAACGGGTGAATTCCATTTCCCCAAAAGGTTTGCTCCTTTCTTTGGATTCACTGATACTTTTGCCCTGATTGAGAGCAGCGTCCTGGTCCAGACCTCAGCACAGAATCCAGGTTGCTGCCAAACTCTCTCCGACGGGTGTTTAAAGTCAGCTTTGTTCCATTTAATTAACACGTTGGGCACTACCAGACTAGTTCCTTCCAGTATTAGGCAGAAAAAACCTTTTCATCAGAAAAGCACAGAACCTGTCTGGATTACGAATGCAGAACAGAACTACTGACAGATGAATACACTCTTTTATCCAGAGAGAAGATATGGCTGTTTGTTGCTGTGGCGTGTTTGTTTCAGGCATTTACTTATCCGGAAAAACTTGGAAGAATGAAGAGAGCTGTGGATCCTGAAGCATTTATGAATATTGTGAGTTGCTCGGGGGAGCGACCTGGGGATGGAAGGGATGCAGAGGGGTTTCTAGGCATTAGAAATAACAAGGTAGACCAGCTGCCTTTATTTAACCCATCCTCTCTGATCACTCTCTATACCCTTGCTTTCCCTTCTGTTCTCTTCTGCCTGCACGTGTAACAGCACAGCTTATGTTCGATAAAAATCAAGGCAAACGCTTTTCCTTAGTAAATCTCCAGAGTTAATTCCCTTTTAAATATCAGTTGCTGGCTTGCTCTTGCTGGAACTATGCCCCTCTCTTAAAAAATTGACATCTGGAACGTCAGCATTTTGTCAGCAAAGGCTCTAAATAACTAGTGGGCTATGTTTTCTTCTTTTTTGAATGAGCAGCATAGATCAGAAAGGGCCAGCTTTCCAGAAGAGCACCTCTTGCCAAGCAAGCTCATTTACATCTTTAGTCACTTGTTAAAATCTTGGGGTTTTGTGTCCTGCATGAGAAATTACACTGCGTAATTCTCTGAGTGCAAGTTATAAAAGACAATCCTCTTCTGTAACAAAACAGGTTGAACGTTACAGGTGAAAAGTAATATTTCTTTCCAAAATTAATATTGGCTGTGCTAAGGATTTCCCTTGTGACTACACAAGTGGCTGATCCTGTTCTTTTTCCATAATGTAGTCAGTTTTTCAGTGGTGCTCATTGCCCGTGTGCCATTCACAAGGGGGCTGGTGTGAAGCTCTCTGGGTCTTTTATTTTATGATTCTATGATCTCTCTGAAGGTAGTTTAAATAAGCTGGTTTCGCTTCACATTGCAGCAGACCATGAGCAGGCACCCAGGCAGATCATCAACTCAGCTACGGGAATCAAAAGCTCCTCCTGGTTCTTATATCACCAGAATGCAAGGGCAATAGAATAACACAGGTTTTTCTATAACAGATCTTGACTGAGTAGTCAAATCCTGGATATAACACAAAGAACAAAGGAAATCTGTTGTAGTTTTAGGGTTACAACACCCAATCTGATATTGCTTTATTCAGATGCTTACTATATGTAGGCTAAATCCCCAGTTGTATCTGCTCTCGAACATTTCTTCATTGTGAATTTCATATTCACATAATAGATCTGAAATGGCCTTCTGCAAGCAAACGTATTTTACCTTCTCTTCTAGAATGAGCTGGTTACTTACAAAGGGTACCCCAGCGAGGAGTATGAAGTGATGACAGAAGACGGTTATACCCTCACCATTAACAGAATCCCTTATGGCGCACAGAGTCGGGGAAACCCAGGTACGTTTCTTTAATATGAGACAAAACCAGCCTAGATTGGGCACGTTCTGCCAAGAGACACCTTGTGTTTTCAAAACATCCACCAAAGCTTGTATCCACAAGTGATATTTTAGCAGAGAATTCTGGCTGCCCGGAACAGCCTGCAAGACCAACAGGATTTATGTCAAGCACACCTATTTATACTAAAAATCCACTATAATATGAAGCATATACCCTCATACTAAGAGTTGATGAGTAAAAGTTAGAGAAAAAAAAAAAAAGGAAAAAAGAGGGTAAAGGCTGTAATCTGTCCAATCCACTTGTTTTGAGAAAGCTGTTCCAGCTTTTAGTCTTGCTTTGCTTTTGCTTACACCTGGCTAATATCAGGGACTGATTCATATTTTGGGGAAAGGAAACCTCTGCAACAATCCCACACCTTCATTCTTTATATCAGTGTTGAGAATCTCAAGCTCTTGCGGTTGAGCGATACAAACAATGACCAGAGGGTGCCAAGCCAGATTTTTGCTGGTGTCAGGTACATCTTTCCATAAATCCTTACAGAAGCTTGGAAGAAGTTCTCTCTTTCCAGAAAGGGACGTTTTGTTCTTCTGAATAGTTGTCTGCCTTTAAGTTGGTGCAGGAACAAATCCCAGTATTGAATATGGGAGAATAATGTCCCTTAACTACCAGAAAATGAAAATAAAATAATATAAATTGTGGTTTTGTTTCTGATTTCCTTTTCAGCTTTGAAACCTGCTGTGTTTCTCCAACATGGACTACTGGGAGATGCTAGTAACTGGGTCACAAACCTGCCCAACAACAGCCTGGGCTTCATACTGGCTGATGCTGGTTTCGATGTTTGGATGGGAAATAGCAGAGGGAATCGCTGGTCCAGAAAGCATCAAAATTACTCCATTGATCAAGATGAATTCTGGGCTTTCAGGTAGATCAAACCATTAAAGGGCATCTCCATTGCCCACCCTTACATATTTATTTAAGCTGGCTAAATCAGGGATTTACATATGCTACCTTTTAAAAAGCACTCTTTACGTTCACTTTTGCTGAGGTGCCCCTGTACACATGTGAGCTTTCATAGTGGTGGAGACTGCTTTCCTCTAATTAATGCTAGAAAAGGTTCTTCAAACCAGAGACAGAGCAGCAGAGCAACTCAGAGGAACCAGCACCGCTCATGTCAAAGCCACATCTCGGTTCTGGAGGCAATTTTGGAGACTATTTAGAAATACTAGTCTATATATTACAATAACACTAAAATCACAGAAGGAGAAAATTTAAATATTTTTTGCACCTATTTCAATGAACATTTAAAAGTAGACCTTTTCTTTAATGCCAAATTGTATAAAATGTGTGATTCCACGGAAGGAGCTCTGTTACTATATCACCACCTCTTCCTTCTGCACACACCATTACAATTCAACCTGATACTTCTTGAGGTTACTGTCCTTCTGTTGATGTCAAAGGAGAAAGTATCCCTTAAGTAGTACCTTCCATATCCAGTGCCAGAAAAACACAAAACCTAAAATAGCAGAATGATTCACTAAACGGTTGGTGTTGTTTCTTTGCTGACAAGCCTCTATTAAAAAAAAAAAAGCAAATTCAAATGGACTTTTAATTTATGCGTGCCTCCCTTTCAATCTCCCGCCTGCAGTTTTGATGAGATGGCTAAGTTTGATCTGCCAGCAGCAATAAATTTCATTCTGGAGAAAACAGGACAGGAAAAGTTGTACTATATTGGCTATTCGCAAGGTGCTACCATCGGTAAGTAACACACAACAGACCAATGTTTCAGGAAAATGGGAGTAAAATGCGATTTGAGATACTGAATATACCTGGAGTTTTCATTAACTCTTTGCAGGAGTCATAAACACTGTTTTCAGCACATTGGCATTTTTAATTTATTATAAAGACAATAAAACATAATGGACCAAATGTGCTGCTGCTGGAAGTCTGTCGACTTAGAATTATACTGAAAATTATTGCGGGCCATTCAAATTGTTTGTTCCTAAAATGCATGGGTGTGCCCAACAGCAGATGGTCAGTGGACCAAAATAAAAAAAATAGGAAGATGAGAGCACAGAAAGAGAAGTTGGCTGGTTTGGACAGGACACACACACACGAAAAAAAAAGGGAAATATGAAATTGGATTGACCAGAAGAAAAACAACTACTCCTTCCAATAATATATGAAATCCATGAATGTACATCAGAAGTGCGCAGTTATGTTTAAATGCATTTGGAAGAAAGCTGCAAAAGACAAAATGTAGAAAAAAAATAGGGAAATAAAACTACAAGCTGGTAACACGTGGAGAAGAGGGATTTCACACAAATCTGGGCTGAACCATAGTCTCTGAAGAACTAACAAGGTTGCTTGTAGGTCTGAAATTGCAGAATAGCATTTATAAACACTGAAAGCAGTCTAATGGACAAATGATGGCTTTTCTTAACTCCTCTTTTTTTTGTTTGTTTGTTTGTTTTCTCAGCTTTCATTGCATTCTCAACAATGCCAGAGCTGGCTCGAAAAATCAAACTCTATTTTGCCTTGGCACCTGTCACTACTCTTAAGTACGCCCGAAGCCCAGTAACAAAACTCCTCTACCTTCCTGAAAAATTGCTCAGGGTATGTGATATCTTGGTTTCAGCCCTTTAACCATAAACTTGTTTGTTCAGCTCTTAAAATGGGTAAACAGAAAGCTTAGGGCTTTATGAAGTCTCCTCATTTGCATGTGGGTAGGTTATAATAACTCAGGCCTTTGGAAGTTCAGACTGGGCATTAAGAAAAACTTTTTATCGAGGGCAACAGCACTGGGAGGGGTCACCCAGAGAGGGACAGAGATGCAGATCCTCAAAGGTTTCCAAGATTCCTGTAGACAAAGCCACAACCGATGGTCAAGCTTAGAGCTAAAATATGAATTGGAGTTTAACATTTAACATATCTCTTCATTAAAAGTGATGTAACACAAATTGAGTAATGCCTGAGGAGGCTGATGCAATGGAAAAGCACCTAATTTCTTTCTTGTTTGCGGGAACATCATCTCAAATGAAGAAAAAGCAAGTGGGAACCACTGAAAGTGCTGGAGAAGAGGAACAGGACACAAACACCTCTTAAAAACAACAGCACAATACGGAAGTCTACGTTCTTAAATGAATGTTACCTTTGTATTTCACAGGCTTTGCTTGGCAAAAGGGAATTCCTTCCCCAGACCGAACGTCTAAGAAAGTTAATAGTCCCTTTCTGCAGCCACCAAGGTCTTGCCAGGCTTTGTAGAAGTATCTTCTTCGGTCTGGGGGGCTGTAACCTGAAAAACATTGACATGGTATGTATAACTCTCACCAACTTCACCGAGAGTTTAAGCTTCTGCTCCCAAAACTTACCTTCTATGCTGTGGTGCGAATCCTGAATGTCTCTTAGTCCACATCACATTGCAGGGAACAGTCCACACCATCAGATAGCAGTATCTGCTGGTTGCCCCATCACTGGCAGGGGACCACTGCCTCACTCCTCAGAAGAACACTTGGCACCATCCCTACACTCAGCAGCTCCTCAAAGCTCCACAAAACTCTAGAGTCTGATTTCTGCCAGACCTTGCCCAGTGCACCATCTCCCACCTCATACTGTGGTCTCATTGGAGATATTCGGTATTACACACCACAGAAGAAAAAAAATAAAGTCCCTACCTGCTTCGTGTTTCCAGGAGCTCTTTGCAATGGAGACAGGAACACACGGATTCCCCCTTGTCCTCCTCCTCTAAGCCTTGGACCATCAGGGCTCGGAGGCCCAAGACACTTCAGGGGTACCTGAAAGAGACTTGGCAGACGCTGGAGGTTAGGACATGCTTGAGCTCCTCATGCTATGTCCCGCTGTAGGCATCACCTACCCCCACCTGGGCATCAACGTTTTGCTCCAGCGTTTTCCAAAATATGCCTCAGAGCATATTGTTTATGGAAGGGTCACACAGCCACTTGTTAAGAAAGCCCTGCAGGACTAAGATTTGTTTTATTTCAAATAATCATGCATTCCTCAGGCAGCTGCAGTTCCTTTTGCTCTTCTGTCCAACAGCTGTCCTTTCTCACACAGGTTCTGTTACAGACTCCTGGAAAAAACCACCAAATTTGGGGTCTAAATTGCTGACTTTCTATTCTATCCTCTCCACCTGTTAGATTCTTTTAGATTCTCAGTCATCCTGGAAAATGTCCTGGTTGGGGACTCTTTTTCTGGTGCTGCTCCAGACCTGCCACATCTCCACATCTGGAGTCACTCTGAGGGGGTCTCCAATCACCCCACTCCAATTTCTCTTGGGTTTATGGATACATGACACTGCTGTGGCAGGGTTTTTTTTAATGTACATCTGAACAGAAGGGAGGAAGAGAATACTCACTGAATGTTTTCTTTCAGAGCCGAATCGATGTGTACATCGCACAAACCCCTGCTGGAACTTCTGTGCAGAACATAGTCCACTGGAGTCAGGTACCAGCAAACTCCTGGAAGGCAAAATAGGTTCTCACTTCTGGCTGTGCAGGGCATAGGGTGGGCTACAGCTGATATCCTGCTGTGAAGTCATTGATAACTTCTGGGAAACACACATAACCCATGGTTTACAACTGAAATCTCAATTCAAAACACTTTTTCATTGATTTTTCTTTTTTTCAGCAGAATAGAGATACCCTATGTGATACAGGTAACTTTGGAACCAACAATGAGGATTTGTGTAAAAATACGTGTGTTGGAAGCTGTGTATGCGGATGTATATATCGCTCTTCTTATTGCGTATCCATTACCTTATCTAAATGATGTCTGCAGCCCTGTACAGAGCTTATCTTAGGAAATTAGTTATGTTTCCAATGTGGGACATAGAAATGAGAAAGACATAGGCTGCTTTGTAAAATACCAAATTTTACTAGTAAAAGCCCTTGTATTTTCATCTCTCGCTTTCAAAGCTCTCAGTGTCTGAGCAGCAATAGAACTATAAATAATAAATCCTTTACTTAGTAGGCTCGCTACGTCCCGAGTAGAACGTACTGTCACAGTACATCCTCAGCAGCAGCGCTGATGGGAGCTGCCTTTCTGTTTTTAGGCTCCTGTTTTTAAGGTATCATAAAGTCTGGGTTCGCTTGCAAGAGCTGAGTTAATGGACACCTTCCTTTCGATGGTGTCTGTCACAGCAATAACAACCCATGGTGTAGGCAAAGCCAAGGAGCACAAGGGAAGAACTAGAAATGGTGACTCTCACAAAGCTGAGTGGTGGCAACACAATTGTCAGAAGAGGACACGGCAGCAGCAGTGAGGGGAACTGGCTGGAGGCAGTTGTTGACAGCAATTTTACAAACTAGAACAAATCGCCTGCAAAAACATCCCTGGGTCTTTCAGCAGGAGCAGTGAGGTGGGGTTTATTTTTGGTTCTGACGAAAACATTTGGCTCCTTTTCACTGGTTGAGACTTTTAACTAATTTACTGTTGGCTCTTTCATAGCTCTTAGAAGAACTTCGGTTGAGGCTTTAGTTTGGAGTCAGAGGCTCAGCAGGGCGAGAACCCATAATCTTCCTGAATGACAGCTTTGTAACTACCCTTTTCTTGTTCATCCTCTTAGGAGGCCCATTCTGGGAAGTTCCAAGCTTATGACTGGGGAAGTGCAGAAAAGAACATGGAAAAATACCAACAGGTATAGTTTGGGGAAACAATATTATCACCCTTGGACAACACAGAAGAACAGAGGACGGGAGCAGGGCCGTAGTAGGAGGCACATTTTCAGAATATAAGTAGACGGATTTAGCCACCCCCATCTGTATTACTGATTCCCAGTTTGGAAGTCAACAGAGAGAACATGCAAGCACTAATGACAATAGCAAAAGAGAGAGTGCAAACCTTTTCGATTAAATGATCAATAGGAATAAGAGGAAGCAAGGACAGGAAAGACAGAGAATAGATTTTGAAAAAAAAGAGTACATCCAGCAGGTCAGGCCAAAGAGGCATCTTGCCTACCAGCATGATTGACACAGCTGCCAATGCATGAGGGACCAGGGAAACACCATTAGGAAGAGGGAACTGGAGAGCTAATAGCAGCCAGAGACAAAAGGACTTTGTCACTAAGCAGTGCCTGAGTAACCTCACCTCCATCCAAGATTCTAATTCCATGCTTGACCCTCCTACCCTTTAGGTCTTTACAACAGCCTATCATTAAGAGCTACATGTTTTAATGATGGCTTGCATGAAATGCAACTTCCTTTGGTTTGTCTTGAATTTGCTTGCCCCTGGAGAGTCACTGGATGCCTTCTAGGTTTTGTGTTATGAGAAGCAATGAGATAATTACTTCCTGTGCTCTTTCTTCATGCTATTCATGATTGTATAAGCCTGTCTCCTGTCCCTGCTCTGGCCTCTGTTTTCCAAACTCAGGAGTCCAAACTACTTCCTCTTTCGTCCCACAGAAGTCGCTTGATTATCCTTTTGCCCTAGTCACACACTCTGTTTTCTAACCAGACCATCTCTGTCTTCTGGGACTGACCAGTACTCCACAAGGACCAAGATGGGGGTTTACCCAGAAGCATCCTGACATCTTCTGTCTTGTTCCAGGCTCCCGTCCCATGAATTCCTAGCTGAGAGGGCAAAGACCCAACAGTAGCTCTTTGTCAACTGAGGAGGCATTTCTCCTTTGGCTGTGCTATCAGCTGGGTCACCCCTGCAAGCCCAGAGAAAAGACAAGCAAGGGCACTTCTGTCATTTTAGGAAACACAGACTGTTTGGTTTTCAACAAAACTGCTTTGAACAAAAACAGAAGAAAGCCCCAAATGCATGTTTGCTATGCTTTCCTGGTCATTCCTTCCTGTACCACTTCATGTTTTCCAGGCTGCTCCTCCTCCCTATGTTGTGGAAGAGATGACTGTACCAACGGCGGTATGGACTGGGGGACAAGACTTGCTCGCAGATCCCAAGGATGCAGCCATTTTACTGTCTCAAATTAAGAGGCTCATCTATCATAAGAGGATTCCGGGATGGGCACACCTGGATTTCATCTGGGGACTGGATGCACCTTTGCACATGTACAATGAAATTATTGATCTGATGCAGAAGTATCCTTAACCCACAACCAGGAGCCGTACCCAACTCATTCAACACCACTTGCTCTCACAGGGTACAAACAGAACCTTCTTTTGCATCAGGTGGTTTCTGTTGGAGTCAGGGAAAGGGTTCCTCCCAGTGCTATTTTCACACCAAGTGTCACTGCATCCTGACGGTGCACTTGATATTTTCTGGCAACCTCGTAGGTCAGCAGTCCTTGATGACTTAATTGATGCAGCCTGGATTCTGCAATAACCATCCTTTGATAACAGGAGACATGGTTTGGTTGCAGCCTGCTCTCTGCTTTAGACCCTAACAGTAATGAAAACACTGACTTTCTCTGGATATGGTTAGTGATCTAAAGAAGTTTTCCATTCTTCCTATTATTTCTCATTTATTGGGCTGGCAGTTCTTGAAAGGCTTAGTGTAAGCCAAGACTAATTCTAGCAGTTATGGTATTGATTAATTTTATTTTTAGATGAGAAGATGAAGGAAGTAAAAACTGAGTTCACACAAAAAACTCACTCCTGAAAAAAAAAGATGGTTTGTCTTCATTTGAACCAGGGCTGCTCACTTTTTTCATGAGGAAGAGCAAGGGACAAGGGGAGGGTAGACGCCTCAGAAAACAGTAGCCAGTCTGGTGGTCCAAGCATGCACCTGGAAGATGAGAAGCTTGAGTTCAAGGTGCCCCCCAAGACAGAGAAATCTTGGCAGACTCAGTCTCTGCTGACAACACTTCCAGGGTCTGTGTACGTGAGCTTTCCAGGGTGGGACAAAGGAGCTGATTTCCTCTTGGCAATGACAGCACTTCAGTGGGATACTTTGGTTCAAAGTTACACTCTGAACCCAGCAGGAACCTCACATCTCCTGCTATTTCACATGGAAGCCACTGGCTGCCAAAGACCTGAGTTGCTCTAACCTTTACCATGGCTCTGAAAAGCCTCTTTGGGGTTTAAACACTAAGATTATAAGTACCCAAACATTGCTAGAAAGAATCTATTATCTCCATCCCATGTGTTTTTGGAGCACTTTGCTCGTTAGTGGGAAGGACTGCTTTGCAAACAGTGCTGAAGAAACTGTCATCCTATTTAATTTCCCCCAGGAACTCCGGTTCTACCAATGCTGTTTCAAATAGGCAGTTATTGCACAAAGACACTCTCGTGAAGGGTAGCGTCCAGGGGTTTTAGGTGTTTGGGGTCACTGTGCCTTCAAAATGAAATAACATTAGCTTCACTGTGGGAAGAGACACTGTGCATTTTGGGGTTACCTTTCAGTGTGACACCCTCATTCTCCTTTTGAATCAAATGGTAACACGGGCCAAGTCTGGGATGCTAACCAGGTCAGGGGCAGCCACTACACTAGCACAGGTCACTGGTGACACTCTATGACCAAAACATCAGCGTCTCACTCTGCAAAATGGTTTGTTAGCCAAAAAATTTAACTGTGGCTGGTGCCACTTCCGTTCCTTTCCCTTCCAAGACAAACAACAGGACTGTTTCGTCTCCTGAGCCCATTGCTGAAGCCTATCCCGTGTCCTTGTGCTCCACAAATGTAAACAGAGCTTGATCCAAACAAAACTGGTCTCCTCCAGACATGGACCTTCCTCACATCCACTACAAATTCCTGGGGATGAATACCTTCCAGGCAGTCAGCCCTTCAACTAAGTAACTTGGGACATGAGGAGGGACTAGACATCATGTTGCAGAACCCTTTCTGAGCAATTCATTTATGGTTTGATGAAAGTTATTGTCACTTGGAGACGTCAGAGTGGTTGAGTTATAACGCTTTTCACCAAGAAATTACCGAATTACCTTTTTCACCATCCCAAACAATGTTCTCTACTTTGTATGTAAAGCAGAACTGTTACTGTGTCTTCACTGACATCCTGTTGTTACTTCGTGCCTTTCCTTCCCCCTCCACCCAAAGCCATCCTATTATTTGCGACGGTGTTCCCAGGAGCAGATCCCTTTCATCTGGTGTTATTCTAAATGCTCATCAGTCCCTGATGAAACACAAGTTATTCTGAAGACACTTAGGAGTTAATTGGCTGAAAAGGCTGGTCCCCGCGTAGGAGGATTCTACTTTCTTTGTAGCCCAGCTGCCTAAGGACACAGAACATGTCCTTCTGCCCATGGCCATCAAGCCAATTTCAGTGAGGACTGAGCCTCCAGGCTGACCGATTCAGCAGTTAGGGAAAGATCTCCAAAGATACCATGTTTTCAGATTTGATGGAAATGGCTTGGGAGAAACAGGAACCCTTGTTTATTTCTTCACTGGGAGAAAGGTTTTATGATATGTGCAAGCCTTCTTTGGCACCAAAGAGTCCCTACAGAAGCCCTGTCAACTCTGACCAACTCATGTGGAGTGACATGGGTTTTAGGAGTTGTGCCGCTCACTGAAAAACAGACTTAGGAGTCTGTGTGTGATTTCACTGAATTTTTCACTGAATTTTTTTTAGAGGGACCATAGAGATCATTTAGTCCAACTCCCCTGCCAAAGCAGGATTGCCTAGAGCATGTTAGAACATGTTACTCAGGACCGCATCCAGGCGGGTCTTGAAAATCTCCAAAGAAGGGGACTCCACACCCTCCCTGGGCAGCCTGTTCCAGTGCTCTGTCACCCTCACCGTGAAGAAGTTTTTTCTCATATTTGAGTGGAACCTCCTATGTTCAAAGTCAAAATAAACCAAACGAAAAACAAGAGCAGAGACAGTGTTCTTCAGAGACTCCTTTGAGAGACGCTGGACACTTCCCCATCTTCATCCTAAAAGATCACATTCGGAGCAGCCCCTCAGTTGGGCAATAGGACAGGTCAAGGTCTGCCACAGCCTCAGGGAACTGGAACACCCAGGTCCCAGCTGAACATCCTAACCACTGATTTGTATGTACTTCTTAAACTCTCCTGCTCCATGGGGCATGTTGGGGTTCAGAATTTGACCAGGAGATCTTTTTCATCACAAGGATTTCCCCACCTCCGAAGCACTGCCAAATCAGCACTTAAACACGCTCTACAATACACGCTGCCAACTCATGACACTCCACGGCTGCTACCCTGAAGTGCTCATTGTGTTTTGACTTCCTTTTATCGGCGCAGGTTTCTGCCAGTGAATCAGTCTGCTGGTGGAGACGGACCAGGAGCAGCGGCAGAAGACACCAGCGAGGCAGTCAGAGCAGAGGTAAGGTGCTTGGTCCGTATGTGCTCATGGTATTTTCTCAGTTGCCTGTCTCCATGAAGACGTTCAGTCTCGGTTTTGTGCAGTTGCTTGTAACAGCAGAGAGCTTTTTGCCTCCCCGATCTGTAATCCTGTTGCCGTGCACAGAAGCGCACAATTTGCTCAAGTTAGAAGGCAAAGAAGTTTGACCCGCACAAAAAGGAAGAAAAAGAGCAACTCTCTCGTTTTCCTCTACTTGTTTTCTTTGGTCTGAGAACAAGGGAATGAAAGTCCTGGGATTGCAACAGCGTGTGCCAATCAGACCGCCCGCTCTCGCAATTTTATGCACGTGTGTGTGTTTTTAATGAGTAAGGCAGAAGATTCTCACCTGCATTGAGTCACAGCTGCTTCTCTGGCTGGTGTGTGTGTGTGTGTGTGTGTGCCTTATAGCTTACATGAAACAAGTTTTGTCCTGCTTAAAGAACAGGGATAGATGGATGAATTTCTGAAGGGCTTGTACCTCAGCTTCACCAAATCTTAAAAGTGCCTAAAATACTTTGAAGGGCATTTCTCTCTCTGACATTTTTTCCTTATAAAAGTGTTCTTTCATGGGGGTTTTACTGTGCCCAATGTTTCCGTACAACTTTACCTCACTAGATAAAAGCAGCTCCTGTCACGGCTCCTGTCAAGTGTCTAACCCTGAAGCTCCAGGGAGCACCGGGCAACCAAACCAATGTGACTTGGCCGCTGTATCTGATTTAAAATGTGAATACCTGGAAGTCTGTGAGCCATGCCAGCTAAGGCAGGTGATTGCAGAGCACATCAAGAAAAGTTTGCCCTAGCAAGAGGAATAATTTAGCCTCTGCGATGCCTCAACTAGTCTTGGAAGTGATCTGAAAACAAGTTGAGGCATTGGCAGCATTTTTTCTTCCCAAATGAGATTCCCCATGCAGCAGGAGGGCGGCATATTTTACTCCCATTAGAACAGATCAAAACAGCAGAAAGCAAAAAGGGGTGCTGTGCTGACTGAGTGTGTGGTTGTGAGGCTTCCTATTTTGACAACAAAAAAAATAAGTATTTGATATACAAAGGGAATCTAACGGAGCGTGGTTTGGTGCCAAGTTTCAAGTTTTGGGTGTTTCCAAACTCTGCTTCAGTTCAACTGTCTGATGACTCAGGAGGTTTGACTTCTTTAAATTCATTCAGTCAAATTTAAAAGTTAAATTAAAGATGAGAAGAAGTCAAAATTCCTTCTCCTAAAAGGAGATTCAGAGAGTGCAACGCTCTCTTGGTTACCCCTCCCTCTCTCTCACAAATCCTGCTCATCTTCCCCATTACTTGCCTGGGAATACTCTAATTTTCTCTTGATCTGTAGCTCCATTTACAAGTCCAGATAAACTTCATAGAGCAGCATGTCCCACCACTGCAGATGTTTTATGCTAGAAGCAGACTCCAGAAACATGTGGCTGCAGGAGAACCTCTGTTCCTCATTAAAAATTGGATTCTCTATGTCTAGTGGACCTCGGAATGCCTTGCTTCAGAAAGACTTATTTCCTGAGTCTGCTAAACTTCCTAACACATCTATAATGCATGCAGGTCCCCTACAAAATTCTCCAGTGGCAACAAAAGTTAATTACAGGATGGACAGAAAGGTGAACTAACATAAACACGCGGTGATCATAGAAGTGTGTCCTCTTCTTCTGAGGAAACTAAGCTGACAGGAGAAGTGATGTCCCCGGTCATTACTGGTGAGGCAGCGTGACAAGATGCCTCGATGTACTGAAGCCTTACATTGCATTATGTGTCCTTTTTGCCCTGTGGATTCTATTGTGGAATGTTTTGGTAGCCTGCCTGGTCTTCATGGTCTTTATCCTCATGCAGAAGGGCTGCTACTTTTCTCTTCACAGTTCTCATTCTCCCCTCACACCTGCAAGCCCAGCAGACAACACATATCAGCTGAATAAGGGCTTTTCCGGAAGGTGTAAGCAGAGTCCTGAGCTTTATGGATGAATCCTTTTTGTACAGGTCTTCAGATTGGAAAGAAAAATCCTGTCCTACCTTCTCGTAGGCAAGGAGCACTGAATAGGTCAGCGCTTCTCTTGCTCTCCAAAGGGTTTTAGCTCGTAGTCCCACACCCAGTAGCTTTCTGGGGCACAGAACCCACTCTTCCCTTTTCTAGGGAGCCTTTTTGAGTCAAAATTTGCACATTGAAAAAAAGGATGTAAGAAGCTCACCGAGAGCAGTGTTCCTGCACTCATCGAACAGGTGCTTGAAAATAAAGACTATAACCTGGAAGCATATCTGCTGTAGGTGGAGCTGGAATAAACTGGCTCTAGATAGACTGCACTCTGCTATTCAGAAAAGCTAATCTGGTAGCATCAGTCATCCCAGGAAAGGGCAAGGTCTCACCTGCCCATGACCTTGACAAGATTTGCAATATAGACAGCCGTTTCTAAGAGATACAGGAGACGGTCCCTTGGCAACAGGAAGGGCCCATCTCAGGGTCTATTGTTCACTGCCCTAAAAATCAAGTAATTCCATGGGTTCTCGGTTGGTGGCAGCCATCGAATTTGAGAGACAGAAACTTTGGGCTCAGGAGTAGCAGTAGGAAAAAAAAATAACCAGTCGTCTGGTGAGAGCAGAGCAGGTTCTTGGAAGAAGTGGGCAGCAGGGGGCTAGGGAAGAAGCCCGAGAGGGTGGTAAATAGAGACCTACACGACTCAGTTTCAGTCTGAAAGACAAAGTTGACTGGGAACCGACTCATGGGTCTTCTGGGAAGCCACACATGGTCACCTTGTTTTCTTCATATTCTCAGAGGAACTAATTTCAAACAGAACTTGATCCTGGTCTGGGGCACATGTGGTGCAAGCATGTTCCCGTAAGCCTGCTACGTCTCCTCCCAGAGTTTCTGAGTCACTCCTGGTCCCTGCAGAACCCTTCACTAGCCTCTCATTGATTGATCCCTTACCCCAGCACACCATTGACCCATTTGATCCCAAGGGAGGAGGAGGCAAGTGGAAAGAGCCCGTCCCAAATCTTTCTCACCTCATTCCTGAGGAAACAAGCAACAAACAGTGCTTTCTTCTCCTTTCACCTCTCCTGCTGGCAGAGAAATGGAAGCAGATAAAGGCAGACAAGCTGGGTGATGATCATCTTGAGTACTTATGCTTGTCAAGCTTCTGCTAGACTCATGCCAAGAACTGGCCCTGTCTACCAACCACAGCTCCCTTGTCATCTGCAGACAGCTCAGGCTTATTCTCACCTGGTGTGTCCAAGTGTTTTCCTCACGCGTTTGGTAACCTTCCCTGTTCCCTGAACTGTGGACAGTCCCTCCTCACACAGGGATTTATTCCAGCAGCCCCTTGGGGAACAGACCTTGGGCAACTTTCAGGAGACTCCCCACTTGGGTCTTCCTGTGGAATTCCACCCTCTTCCTAACGCAAACATCCCTGCATGTCCTCTTTCTCACAGCCACAAGATGTGGTGCCTCCTCATGCTGCTCTGCACCCACGGAATCGCCTTTTCAGCAGGATTCACCACACCGAATTCAGACAACAGCCCACAGAGGAAGACTCGCAACCCTGAATGCTTTATGAATGTCGTAAGTTGGGTCGTTTTCTCTCTCTTTGTTTCTAAATCGTCTCTCCCAGTACCACTGCCCCATCACTAGTAGTCCCTGTTAGGAGGCTAAGAAGGGCTCCTTCCACATTTCCCATTTTCCCAACCTGCCTTTTCCAAATCCCCTGCACTAGAGTCACCACTGCAAGGAGGGTCAGCTCTGAATGTGCTGGGGATAGATGTGACTTGCACATGGCCATGTCCATGAGGACAGGCCTATAGCACTGCAATGGAGAGTGCCAGCTGCTACTTTTGGCTCGAAGGCCAGGCAACCCCGCAGAACCTCCTGAGGGGCCCTGGAGATCCAGGCTACAGAATTTTGGCCCCAGCAATAGGACTCAGCCCTGGACTGTGGCCAGAGCATGGACTACACGCTCCAGTCCATACCAAACTGGAGAACAGACTTTTACTGCCAGCATTTAGGGTGACACCCAACAGATACATGATGAACAGATGAACACAAGGCTTGGCCAAGCCTCATGACACTTCCTTGCAGTCACTTTTCCCAACATACACTTTGTTATTTTGGGCTACCGCACAAAGAAAGAGAGGGTGCGATCCTAGCAAGAGGACAAAGATATCCCTCCTGCGCACAGGGCTAGAAGAAACCTTGATGCTCCTACCCAAAAAGTCTGAGCTGCCAGAGAGAAGAGCTCCTTTGCAGTGGAGGCAAAGGCTGGTTTCTAGTCTCAAGGGAAGCGAAGTCCTCCCCTTCTGTACCAACCTGTTCGCTCAGTATGGTGGCAAAGGAGGATGAACCCCTTCTTCAAACGCCAGGTTCTCACAACACAAAGCAATCCAAGACCCTTGTTCTGAATCACCAAAAATTTCCTCACAGTACATGCAAAATTAGGTGTAGGTGGTCTCATGAGTTCCTTCACGACAAGAGCTCCACCCTTGTTTGCCTTGCCTTCATGGCTTGCCTAATCACACTTTGGCAAGAAAGGACTCATTATGGCCCCAAACCCACATCTTTTGGCACTGTCTTATGCAGATACTGCTGCATGTTTACTCTCTAGAAAGTTTGATCTGTATCAGCCTTGCAAAACATGAGAAACTATCTCCCAAGAGCTTAGTCACTCAGTACAGTTCTGCTTTGTCCCATAATACCAGATCAAATACCAGACCTAGACAGGTCTGAAGAAGACTTTGCATGAATCTTTTTACAAGACTCTGATGGTTTTTTCTGAGCCATGGTCCCTATGGCCAGGGGTCTTGCACTACCATTACAGAACAGCCGACATCCACACTGCTCAGCTTGGTCACCCTCCAAAACAGACAGCTTGCACATTAACAGACTCTCCTTTGGCTTCCCACAGAGTGAAATTATCAGATATCACGGATACCCTAGTGAGGAATATGAAGTTACCACGAAGGATGGATACATTCTTGGCGTTTTCAGAATTCCTGCTGGGAGGAACAGCCAAAATACAGGTGTGACACGGTCATAGAGCATAAGGAAAGTGTGAGAGTCAGTTCTTACATGGGTCCCCCCGTCTTTCCCCTTTGCACGTGCAATAGCACGTTCCACACCTTTCCATCTTAGCAGGAGCACCCAGTCAGGAATGTGGCCTGAATTCTGAATCCATCACAAGTCCACACAATCAGCGTCTCTGTCCTCATTTCAGACTTTTCTAATAATTTTGTCATATCCCAGTTTTTTTTTCCCTCATGGGGCTGGGCGAGGGTTTGGTAGACTGGACTTGGGGAGGTTTTGCATTAACACCCGAAGTAAGATACATTTAAAATAGAAGTCTGACAAAAAAGCCTCTCAGGTTTGGCACATGAATATTAATTCCCAGCCTTCTGAAGGACAGATATTCTTAAGGAAGATGATAAGGATGTTGAATAACCTGGGGTTTTCAGCAACCTGGTCTAGGGGAGGTGTCCCTGCCCAGGCCAGGGGGGGTTGGAACTCTATGATCTTTAAGGTTCCTTCCAACTCTAACCATTCTATGATAAGAAATCAGGTCATCAATGAAAAGCAAATGCATTTCATCTGTTTCTTCACATTTTCTGAATTGAATAAAAAATTCTACCAGTAATTTGAGATACCCAGGATACTGCCACTTTCTTTGTTCCTCCTTGTTAGACTTAACAGAATATTTGGGATGTCTCCTCCTATTTGGATCTCCTCCTTCAGAGATCATCTGGATCAGCCCCTTTCTCAAAGCTGGGTTAAACAAAGTTAGATCAGGGGCCTCAGCCCTTCTCAGCTGGTTACTGAATAGACCTAAGGGTAGATATTCTTCTTCGGAATAATTATTCTTTGTTTTCCATACACTATTCTGCATTCAGCAGTTTTCAGCTGTGGGTACATGGTTTCAATATAGGGAGGTGTACATTGACTTTCCAGTGCAAGAGCAGGTGGGGACAGGCCTCCTCATTAAATTCTTAATTTGCCAGACCTGTTATGAAATGGTTCCTGCTTCTATAGAACAAATTCTTCAGGTTTCTCAGACCAATATCTGTGCATAGTTCTCTTGGGAGTTTCCTGAATAAGGAAAGGTTTAAAACCTCTCACAAACAAAAGCCTGCACCCCAATCTTAAATACACATTGCTCTGCTCCAATATAAGAATACTTTCATCTTTTCTAGGGCAAAAGCCTGTAGTCTTCCTACAGCATGCTTTGCTGGCAGATGCTACCCACTGGATTTCTAACCTGCCCAACAACAGCCTGGGCTTCCTCCTTGCAGATGCCGGCTACGACGTCTGGATGGGAAACAGCCGAGGGAACACTTGGTCTTTAAAACACAAGATGCTTAATCCCAGCCAGAAAGAGTTCTGGCAGTTCAGGTACTCTTTAGAGGAAGAATTACTCGAGACACAGACTCCAGGGGGACTAGATAGCTTCAGCCAGACGGATTTTATCTAAACCAATGTCAGAACAGGGTCTACACCAACCAAGGAGAGTAAAGAACAAAACAAAGAAGGATGCTCACTGCTACTCACAGTTGGGAGTATCAGATGGGATTTCAGACACTGGGGAATGACCGGGGATGCTGAGGAAAAAGGAGACCGTATTGTGAGACAGAGAGAAAGAACCTCAGGCTGAGCAGCCTTATCTAGAAATCTCTGATCTCTCACAGCTGAAATCAACCAAGAGATAAGTGTGTTTTGTAACCCACTAGTGAAAAGCACTGATTACATTCAGTTCCCCAAGGGCTGCAGCTGGCAGGGGATACTGGCATCTCCTCTGCAGGGAGCCCGAGGCATCGGGCAGCATAGCCTCATCCCCCTGCCCCATTCCCCAACTCAAGCAAGGATGCAGACAAAGCATCCAACCTCGTCTTTCAGTGAGCCCTGCTTGGCACGATGAACAAATCTGACATTCAGTAGCCCACAAATTCTCTGCTCCCTTTTTGTGTTTCTCCCCTGTAGCTTTGATGAGATGGGTAAATACGATATTCCAGCTGAGCTGTACTTCATTATGAATAAAACTGGACAGAAGGATGTGTACTATGTTGGTCACTCCGAAGGCTCAACAGCAGGTAATGTGAGGACACTCAGGGTTCACAACCGTCCCTGTTCCCCCGCTCAGTAGGTGGGTCTCCCCATTGAAGCAGTTGTTTTTCTGGTTTGTGGAGGGCTGGCAAACGTAGAAGTGCCTCCTGAGCTGAGATTTGCAAAATATGCAAAACTTTTCTAAAACCAGCTTTGGCTAGCATTAATAGGCAAAGAATTCTAATAGCAGATCCAAATACAGTTCAACTTTTAAAATAATTAGAGATGCAAAAGCGATTATTTACTGGGTACTTCAGGTACTGGGCACTTTTCTTAAATTCTCAGCAACAGGAATTTTCATTGAGTTCATCTTGTCTATTAAGCCATACAATTATTTTCCTTATGAACTGGAAGGAAAACCTATAAATTTAAAAAACACCTATAATACATAATTTCAAATAACAGAAGCCAAGGGAAAAGAACCTCAATGTTACTAAGCCATGTGGCTTAATGCAATCTTGCAATTTAAAGCACAGTTTATAAACAGATTGCCAGAGACTGAAAAATATGAAAAAAACCGCAAACATTAATAACTTATTTTTTCTTAGTGCCAGCCTTTAGCATTAACATACTTCATGGCCTTTGAATGAAACTAACTTTCTTTTATCATCAGCTAAAAGTTTCTGATGTTTATAGCTTATGTGTAAGATCCATGAATGGGCATTGATCAGAAATGAGCAACTGCCAGTTCATTAAACTACCCAGAAAAAAAGGAGGAGAAAATGTGGGAAAATCATACATTGTCACAGCGCCAGATCTTTTCTTTCTTTTCCTCTCATAAGAGTATTTAAAGACCCTCATGGCAAAACAAACTAACCATCTAGGCTTTCTTCAGCTGCTTTTGATGCAAACAATCAGTTGAAAACACCCAAAGCTCCCAGTGTTCAGCTAATTATTCTAGAGTTTCATGGAAGCATAAACATACATAGACCTATAGAGACTATAATCTGGAAAACTCCATTTTTATGAGTTCAGTGAACTTTAGAGGGAATTGGTTTTATCATGAAAACCTTATTGACATGTCATCTACAAAAAACTGTTCAGATAAAGGCAAAGTCCAGACCTGCTCTAAACCTCAGAATGAACTTTGCTTCCTGAATAAAAATTAATTTCAGGACTTAGCTTCAACGCTTGCCTTGGGTAAAACATGGGCGACAGACAATGGGCTGCAAATCTCTCACTTCTTGTTTGCTACCTACTGCATATTTATTTATTTAGTCTGTGGAAGGTGTCTTCACTAACCCAGGCTCTCTCTTTTGTGTTTGCAGGCTTCATAGCATTTTCTACTTACCCTGAGCTGGCTCAGAGGGTGAAAATGTTCTCTGCTCTGGGCCCAGCAACCACGTGTTCGTATGCTACGAGCATTCTCATTAAGATAACAAGTCTTCCTGATTCACTGCTCAGGGTATGTTATTTTTCCTTCTAAGAGACTCAGTGCCTGACTTATCTTCACAGGGTTCCCTCAGGTGGAGATGAAGTGTCCCCACACTGGTGACGTGCTGATACTGTGCTCTTGAAAAAAATGTGTTCCCAAACTCTGTGGGGAAAATACTGGAGACATAGGGCTTGAAGCAGCAGGTCACAGCGAAGTGGGAGACTTATGGAACTCTGTCTCATCACAGGATTCTTGCTGATTACTAATATTTTGCTGGCCTCATGCAGGAGGAATTAGACCAGGGCTGCAGTAACAGCCATGACAATCCCAGGAACTTCAGAAATGAGTGAGCGTTGAGGTCACTACACTAGAAATGGAAGGATGGCTTCCTCCAGGACTGGTGCCAGCAATAAGAAGGACGAAGGATATGTGGTGCACTGTGGGGAAGGTGTTTTGGAGGGGAACCAGGAGGGCAAGCTGTTCAAGCAACCTTCGAACAGCGAGTTAGGAGGCCGGGCTATTTGCAACAGTTTCCTGCATAAAATGCTCCTGTAACAAGAAAAAAGATGTGTTTTGCTTTTCCCTTCCCTCAGTTGGTATTTGGCTGCAAAGGAATCGCACACCAGATTGGATTTCTGAAAGGACCCGTGACACAGTTATGTGCAAGCCTGGATAAGTTTTGTGGCCACATACTCTGCTACATAGCCGGGGGTGACATAAAAAACCTCAACACAGTGAGTACATGCAAGAACACCTACTCAAAGTCAAACTAGAGGGATTTTGGAAGTCACATCTGTGCACTCTGTCCTTATCTAGTAACTGTCACAGGTGAAAACGGACATAAACCACAAGTTGGTTCCCAGGAAATTGAGGGAATCCCAGGACATTGTGTGGTGTGAGCAGTGCCAAACAGGACTAGAGCTAACGATGGATGGGACCAACAACCAGGCACATTCCAGTCCCAGAAAGAAAGGACTGAATTCAGCCTGGAGCTATATTACACATGTCAATAAACGTGCCCTCTTTTGGGGCTAAGCCAACTAGATTTTGGTCATACGCAGGTGCTCTTTAAAAGGAGCCAATGGATGATGGAGATTTCTTCTTGGTAGCACAGTTCCCAGTTTCCTCCCTTAGTGTGCAGACACCAGGGTCCTCTGAACATTGGAATAATTAAGAGACAGGAAAAAGCTCCTTTTCTCTTCCCAGTCTTCAGACTACTTGGGTCCCACAGAAATACTGTAAGGGGTGTTTTCCCATTTTTGTTGTCCCTAGAACTGCGCCCAACAGCTCAGTCCACAACCTGTAGAGCTACAGAGAAGTGCAACACACCTACCATGGGATTCATAAAGATCAGTGCATCCGTCAGAGGGGACAGGAGAGACAGGAGGGTTGTCCCTATGCTTATGGACACTGTAGTGTGTCTTAAATTCCCTTTACAGTGGCCAAAGTACACAGAAGCTGACCTGTGTAATGTTTATTACTGCAATATCTGTAAGAAATGGGGCCCATTCTTCTCCATCTATAACCACTTGTAAAAGCACATACGGGAAATCAGTGCAAATTAAAGGTTCATTGCAAAAGCAATTAAAGGCATCGCAGCCCTTTTGAATTGTGGAGCTAAAGCATTAAGGATCTTTCCTGACTTGTGTTAAGTCACTAATGTGCTTGTCTGGGCAAGAGAACAAGCCTGAGGAGGAATCCAGTGAGATGGAATTAGAACATCTCCTTAACAGAAAAATACTATAAAAGTACAAACAGAAGAAAAAGGAATCTATTTTGTAAGCTGGCTTTTTTAGCACTAGGAGTAAAGTGGAGAGAAAAGTCTGGTTCTCAGTGTTCTGTCTGATATTTGAAGAATATCCTATTAAAATGGGGTTTTAACACAGCAGCAGTATGTTGCTCAGGTCCTTCACAGTTTTATTCTCTCACAGCCCTGGGTCACTGCCCTTATAACGCTTCTGCTTTCTCTCCAGAGTCGAATAGATACGTACGTAGGACATTCCCCTGCTGGAACATCTGTACAGAACGTTATTCACTGGCAACAGGTATAACCATGCACTAGTGTATAAACAGCCTCTCACTGCTGCTTTTTATCCAGCCGACAGCCTCCAGGGAAGCCCAGAGGCGGTGGATCTGGGAAACTGCCCAGCGCATCTTCTGGGGTGATGCCGAGAGCCCTGCCACGGGGGGAGCACCGCCTCCCATGGCTCCCCAGGCCATTACCTCCATTGCCCCTTTGGTACCAGGCACTGAGATTTCCCCGGGGCACATCAGGCCTCTCTGTGTGGTGGGCTCTAACAGCTTCCAGCCTTCACCCTTATTTATGAAAACATTTGCCTTGAGAATGACCATGAGCATGGTCTGGGCACTTGGCAGGCAGTAGAATAGTGGAAACTCAGCAGCCAGGGGATGATCCAGACAAAGTAGTAATCCAGGCTAAACCTTTTTTTTCCAAGTGTTAAATGCAGCCTGGATTGCCTCCCAAAGTCAATTAACCAATTAACCTCATAAATACTTCCGCTGGCACAATGGCAAAGTGAGGGACTGCCTTATACTGCTACAGTACATGTCAAGGGACACTGCTCTACAGGGATGTTCCCAACAGCCAGTTTTTTCCAAGCCCCTTTTAGTCACTCTTGCCACTGTCCAGATCCTGGATTCCAGTTCTCTAAAGGTGGGTTTCTACTTAAGCTCTGGCAGATCTGAGCTTGTTCTGCTCATGGTCTGAACCGGACCAAGGTGAGACGGCTCTACCCAAGAAACACATCACTGCATGAGTCCAGGTGCCCCTGCGGACCCAGGATACACCTTCATACATCATGTAGGCACAAAACCCATTTCTGCAGACACTTAATATGGTCTAGAATATAGGTGTGCTCCCAAGGACACCCCTGAAGAATTCTCAGCAGTCAGTCCCACAGGATACACCTACCCCGAGCCAGGAAATGCAGACAAACCATTGACAGCCAGTGGCTTTACAGCCTGTTTTCCCAGCCTCTAAGGGAGTGAAGTGGCTACAAAGCAAACACAGATAGAGCAGGATGGAAGAAAATAGCAAATGCAATACAGCAAGCAGGTTTGTAGCACATCCCCAGCTACTTGAAGCCTTGAAGTTGAGGTTTTCTAAACTGACAGACGGTAACTGTCTCTCACCCCGTATTACATACGGCCAATCACAAATGAATTTGTCAGGTTTGTGCAAAAAAAATAAAATAAAAATAAAATGACAAAAAAACCCACCCCAAACAGATGTGTACTTAACTCTTCACTCATCGGTTCTTCAGTCCTGCATGTTCTTTAGACAGCACAGACTAAAGAAGGCTGATGTCTTGTCTCTAATGCCCCACCTTGAAACTTCTGTCGGAGCACAACTCACGTAGAGCCAGGACAGAGCCTTTGGAAATCTGAGCAGATCAGACAAAGCTGACACACAAAAGATGTGTAAGGAGAGATCTTTTATTACACTAGACCAGTAATAGCCCTGACACGTTCTAGACCTTCAGGTCCTCTTTCCATGTGACAACTGAACCCAACTCTCGTTAACTAAGGTAGTCAAGCAAAATTTTAATAACAAAACAACACGGGTGGCAGCTGAGAGTCGAAGAGAAAGTTAACAAGAGGAAAGGTGATGAAGCCCCTCAGCCTACAATCCATCCTCAGTACCCTGGAAGCCTGCAGCAAGAGGAAGAGGTGGGAGTAGCTCAGAATCCGCTGCCTGAGCCTTGGCTTCAACCACAGGCAGGAAAATGCCTCCTGCACTCAGCTTCTTGGTCTCTCAACAGTTACATTTCATCTGTTCTCTTAACAGCTAAGACGTGCAGGCCAATTTCAAGCTTACGACTATGGCTCTAAGGAAAACATGAAGAAATACAACCAGGTAAGGAAATACAATTTCCCCAAGAACACATCCTTGGGTCCTGGCAAAACTAAGAACAGAAAAATTCAGATTTTAGGACCTGCGAGTGCTATAGAAAGAGGGTGGTCTGTGATAATGTTTCACCTGAATCTCACACTCAGAAGTGTAAAATTCTGTTCACAAACAAGGCATAGATGGTTCCTTGCATTTTGCCTCCTCTCCTGATGCAGGGATGTGTCCAACGACATGTCCATTTACCTCCCATTCCCAAAAGGCTGAGTCCCACCCAAGTTCTGGGACCAGATGAATATGGAGGTCTTTGCTTCCCCAAAAAATCTGCAGGTCTGCCTGTCATTTAAGGGAGGAAATGAATCTCACAGCTACGGTGACCTCTCCAATTAGCTGACAGTCATTTTGCTTTTAACCAGCCCATTTAACTTGCAGTGTCCTGTGCTGTACCAGGGCACACGACAGACAGATAGAGCCTCCAGAGATATAATCAGCCACTTCTACTCATGCACACTGTCTCAGAAACCTTCTAGAGTGAAATTATAAATGGCCAAACTATTTCCTTGTCACTTCAGTCGTAAGTATAATGACTAAGACCAACAGTTGCATTCCATACCCCAACAAAACTTAAAGATCTTCCCACCCTAAATATACTCGAGTGAGCTCCACAGTCCTGGCCTGATAAACAGGGACACTGCTCTTCCCACATCCCCACCTACAAAGGACACGAGTAGGTGTCAAACTGCAGGACAACTCACAGCCATGCACTAAGGAAAGACATAGGAATGGGATGGATCATTCCCTTTCATGTTCGACAGGGAACGGAGTGAGGGCAGTGGACACTCAGAGGGTGGCCTTCATCCTCACTGTTCTACTGCAGCGAGTGCAGAGCGGGGAGAGAGATGGTCCCACAGAATCCTTTCTCTAAACACAGTTTCTGATACAGGAGCCTTTGCTCAGGTCTCCCCCCTTTCTTACAGTCCACTCCTCCTGCGTACCCCATCGAGAAGATAAGCACACCTATTGCTGTTTGGAGCGGTGGACGGGACAAATTTGCAGACCCCAAAGACATGGCAAAGCTGCTTCCTCGGATTTCTAACCTCATTTACCACGAGCATTTTCCTTCTTGGGGACACCTTGATTTCATCTGGGGCCTCGATGCGACTGAGAGAATGTATCTGAAGATCATTGAACTAATGACAAAATACTTTTGAAACCACATGCGGAGTATTAATTCACTCAATTAAAACCTCCAAGATTTCTATTTGGCAATAAGAGTGATGTCTGGGGAAGAGGTAAGCACACAGACACAGATAACGGATACCAGTATAGGTATTTATCTGCACTTTGTTGTTTCTTGCTTTCCTCATAGTTTGAGGTTGTCCATGGTGTTACTGTGACTGCTGCCTTCCTGGGAAGTTTGAGGTGCATATGAATGAAAGCTGAAAATGTGAATGTATTTGAGCACACACTGCAGGGATCCCTTAATTTGGACAGCCTTTATAAGACTGATTTTCCTAAGCTTAAACTCTCTTTTATGTTATTCTCGTGTATATCTTACATACCCCACAGAAATATTCCTATGCCCAGTTTGTGTCTTCCCACGAAGACCCAAAAGTGAGATTTGCTCATTTCTCTGTTGAAGTACAACCGACCTTTGTTTAAATAAAATCTTTTATCTACTTGACAGAGAACTTGGCTTTTTGTTTTTCCTTTTTTTCTCCTGACATTTACCTACAGCGTCAACACAACCAAGAGATCTTCAGACACAAGAAACTAGGCAGGCAATAGATGACTTCCAAACACCAAGGAATCCAAATTCAGGAAAACTCATAGAAGTATGCCCTCTATGCCTACACATCACCCAAAGGTTTGTTCACACGCCCTAAACCCCCCAACTTCAAAGACCATGGATGGCAACTGAGAAGTGAAGAGATACAGACCCCTCAGGCAAACTGCACTCCAAGCAATGCAGCTTCCACCCCAGGAATTACTCTTGACGCTGGCAACGAAATTGTTGTGAGCACTCTGAGCTACCAGCTTTGACTTTTACATTAATCTGTGTCTTGACCATACTAGGTTCAAGCAATTTTCGCCTTCTGGCCGTTAGCCCAAAGAGGGAGCATCTTCATTGTCCATGCAAGTGCCTCACATCTACTCACCTACAAGTCAGTCTGGTGGGTCAGAGTGCCTGTCCCCAGGTTAAACCCAAAGTGTTCACTATTACAGGCTCAGACAGGGTACTTTTGTTTCCTGGGGTGTTTCTGGGTGGGGCCTTAGGCTCATATTGCCCAACCAAGATCCTTTGTAGTTGGAGTCAGCATCCAATAGAATAGTTATACCCCCAAAAAAAAAAATACTGTGTTCTGCAACACAGGAAAAATACACTAGCTTGTCCATGCACTTAGTCTGGCAGCCATTAGCAGTGCGGATCATGGCATCTATCACCTGAACTTATGACAGCTTACGGGAAATGGCCCAAACCATCAACAAAAATAAAGATCCATTAGACCAGGAAAGCAAGACACAGCAGCATTTGAAAGGCGAGTCCCCTTTATTGCTGCATTATTAAATCACAAAGCGCCAGACCACGTTAATGCATTGCTTACCGCTGCAGGTTTTCTTCTGCCTTCACCTATGCAAGAGCAGACTCATGAATTTATTATTATTTCGGTATGCGCATCCCCCGCTGCATGCACCACTCTGAAAAGGAGGCTATCCCGTCCAGTCCCGTGGGATGGATACATCTGGTTCCCATCAACAGCATTTCATTTATTGATTTATTTATTTTTTATTTAGTACATTGTTTGTATTGGAAAGGTAGTCAGGAGATTTGTTTTTCTACCACAGCAAACGTATTTTCGTTATTATTTCTGAATGCATTGCATTAAAGCGACCCAGGAATTGGCTTCCTTTGTGGTCTCCAGTAACTCACTGAATCTTTTAGCTGTTTCTTATATATTAAAAAGAAAAAAAAAAAGTTAATCCTTCTCTCGTAGCAACATAGTGAGAATTAAGGTGTGTGAAGCTGGTAGCAGGGATGGGAGGAAGCGCTAAGCGGGGAGATCTGTTTTCCCCAGTCACTCCCAGCGCAGGAGGAAAAATACAAAGAGGAAGGGTGCCAGGCTTTGTATAAACCGCTGTGGCCTATTGTTCAGTTGTCAAGCATAGCCCCACCAAAACGAGTAACACACGCTCTAAAGGATATTTTATTTTTTGCATTGGCTGCCAGCCATCATGTGCAACGTTTAGGCTTCCCGAAATATCCCAGCCAGCTTTCAAGATCCACACTCTGCGCAAGTCAAGCAATAAACCTGCAGAAGCAGATGGGAAGGGCGATATTTTGAACACCATTGTAATTGCTCACGGCTTCATAGAAGCAAGTGAACTCCTTTCAGCCCACGTGGCCTTGGGGACACTGAGAAGTCTTCACATGAAATAGTCAAAGTCTGCAGCAAGGAATTGGTCCAAGGGTTTGGACCGAGTCTTTATCGAGTAACAGCACCCAACCCTCTGGAGGACTCCCACCGCCGTGCAAGATGGGGTGCTAGATGAGGTAATTTTCTGCGCATTCAAGAGTCCTTGACGACTAGGAGGTTTTCCTCAGCATGCTTTCAATGTTGTGGAACTGCAATCTTCTGGCTATGTCTAAAGGGGTCTCCCCATCCTGAAAGAGACAGATGAAATGCATTGCAGTATGGTAGATACAGGTCAAATACAAAGAGCTTTCCCAAATTTGTCACCCAGATGCAGTGCTTTAAGTTTCACTGTCACATTCTTGGTCTAAAACAGAGGTTTCAGAAGGTGCTGGGTCCTATACTACCCTCACTGAAGCCGGGAGAAGAGTCCTCTCCTCACCTCCAGTCGTGACAGCCATTCCACCGCTTCCTGGGGCTAATGCCCCAAGTCAGCGCAGAGCCAAGCTAAGGTTTGATTCCAAGAGCAACACGGGCAACGCATTGCTCACCTCAACTCAGCAATGCAGATGCTCCCAGGCCAATATTTATGTGGGCAACATTTGAGCTTTTCTGATGGCAGAAGCAGCTTGACTTAGCTCCTCCTCTCAGAAGAATGGTGTCCAGTGGCACAAAAGCACCATGGAAGGCTCTTACCACTCCCCTGCGGCCTGCGTCTTAGGAACGACTGTGGAGCAGCTCCGAGTTAAGAAGAGGTACCACAAAGACAGCTAAGCTAATGGTTTTAAACTGGAAGAGGGGAGATTGAGATGAGATCTGGGGAAAAAATTCTTTGCTGTGAGAGTGGTGAGACCCTGGCCCAGGTTGCCCAGAGAAGCTGTGGCTGCCCCATCCCTGGAGGGGTTCAAGGCCAGGTTGGATGGGGCTTTGAGCAACCTGGTCTGGTGGGAGGTGTCCCTGCCCATGGCAGGGGAGTGGAACTGGATGATCATTAAGGTCCCTTCCAACCCAAACCATTCTATGGTTCTATTCTATGATTCTAAGTGATCCAGTGGACACAGAGGCAGTGTTTACTGTTAGCAATCCAGCAGTGAAGGACCTGGACCTTAAAGTTGCTCTTGCCAACAAAGGCAGTGGAGCAAACATTGCTTCACACCACGCAGCAAACGAGTCCGCTGCCAGGAAGCTGCACAGCCTTTTTTAAACCCTCTGCTCACCAGCTGAGGTTTACAACACATCGGTTTGCCATCATGATAAGGGAATACAGGTATCAACTTCACCTTCTTACCTGATTCTTCACCGAAATGTCCGCGTGAGCTTCAAGCAGTAGAGGAATGACTGCCTGGTTTCTCATTTTGCAAGCGTAGTGAAGGGCTGTGCTACCAGACTGGAGGGAAAGAGAAGCAGATGAATTTTAGTTCTATTCCTTCTTTCGTAGACCTCGGGTGAGTGTGGCTACCTTACCAGCTCCTCCCTAGCAGCTGGATGCAAGAGACACATATAATTTCCCATCACAATACACCACAGCAAAACAAATATATTATCATAAGAGCAACAAGAATAAAAAAAAATAATCATTCCTTCCCTTGGATGCAGCTGCTAAACCAGGTCTGATACCTTCAGCAGGGAGCCAATACTTTACTAATTTCAGAGGATTCCGTGATCCTGATCTCAACAGCTGCATCTTAAGCAATACTGTTTGCTCACACTTCAACGTTTTAGAATTTGGTTGCTACTAGAATTGGGGGGTTCTCCTTTTCTGCCTTCCAGCAGGGGAGATCCTTACCACACCCAAGCAGTCTGGTGGCTACAGAACTCAGCACGTGGCAGATCAGGGCACTCTGAAGATCAGGAGAAGACACAGGGTCTAGGACTGTGGCACAATCCTTACCCATCGATCTGCTCCAGTGCAAGGACTCATAAATGGTGATAAAGTCAGACCCTCATATCACTAGAATACTTATGCATTAAATACCTGATCCTATAAAGATCTTAACCCAGCTTGCCTGGATTCTCTAAAGATGATACTGGTCAGAAAGGGAGAATTAAATGATCAGTGGAGAATTATTTCTGTGTACATTGAAAACCATTGCTTAATTGCCAAGGGGAAACACTGAATTCTGCTGCTGAATCCCAGTCAGTTCAGTCCCTGATCCTAATCTGAAATGTTGCTAGAGGGTTCTGAATCTGTTTAGAGCATTATTGCATGCACAGAAACCACATCTGCATTTGTACAAACCCACTTACAGAGTCTGTAGCATTGACATCCACACCAGCTCTAAGCAACATCTTGATCAGGTTTTCATTCTGTTTAGTCTTTGAGACCTGTTTGGTGCAAGGGAGAGAGTAACACAGTAAGACAATTCATCTGCATATAGTAGTATTAAGTAGATTTGGGCTAAATACTGTGGGGTTTTTTTCCCAAAAATAAGAGTTTCTGGCTTCTACAAATGCCAGACTGATGCAGTGATACAACTCTGCTCCTTCACTAGCTATATTCACGGCAAAATCCCTGCTGCTTCTGTTGCTCTCCATCAGTCCTTGCTTTAGAAACAGCAGTCCATATTCTCTACAGGTTCCTGCCCTGAAATACTGCCCTGAGAAAGGCGACCAGTGGAAAAGGAAAGGTACGGGGGCTTTCGTGCTTTCATCCAGACTCACCATGAGGAAATACCCGAGCAGCATAACGGGCATGAGTATTATGATGAGCACGTAGTCAAGGAAGGTGAACCGTTTCCTCACAGCGTAATGCAGACACGTGCGGTCTTTCTAGACACAAAATAACTCTGATTAGTACCAGATTCAACAATCTGATGATTTTTTTTTAATACTGACAACAGTAGGCCATTTCATATTTCACAAGCTTTCTTTTAGGTCATCTACTAGAAGTATTTCTCTGGTTTTCAAGTAGAAACAGACACACGCGTTTTACATCCTTCAAGCAGAAGCACATTTCACACATCTAGAATCACAGAAATGGGGCTACACGTGCAAGAAGGATGTGGGATCCAAAGGATTCCCTGTTTGTGTCTGCAAATTTGGACACTGCTGCAGAGGGAAAGAGGGCAGAGGAGACACCTGATGTGGCTACTGCCGCTGCCCAGCAAGTTAAATCAGCAGGAAAATCCCCCCCAGCTCTTCTTCACAGAATTGTATCACAGAATTTTATAAAAAGTGCTGGTTTCTGAAGCAAAGGCATGAGATTTTATGGCATCTCCTGCGGCACAGGTAAGACAGGCAATTAGCAACATCCCCAGAAGATTCCTGGTGAGAAGAGAGTTTAAAAGTCATTAATATCTTTTAATACTGAGCGTAGCAAAGCAGCTAAAGGGTAGAGCCCTTAAACCTGTGTTAAACCTCCTGCAGGTTTAACAAAGGTTGTCAAACTGGACTTTGGCAAACTAGGGTCACGCCAGGGCCCAAAATTAGCGGAGAAGCCTTTCTGTGCCATCCTCTGCTCCCCATTGCCAGTTCTGAGCACCACAGCCCAGCTCTGCACCCAAGGACCCGATGCCATCTGTGAAGGGGAAGCAGAGAGGCATTTAAGAAAGCCAGGCACAGCTGAAGAAAAAGCTACCAATGCAATTAGAATGGTCTTACCAAAAAATATGGAGCCCTTTCAAAGGGACTTTGGGATAAGATGGAGAGCCTTCTGCATCGAGAAGAATAGACAGCATAGAATATGCCACTGCCCTCACGAATATTTGCTGCCCTGCTATGAAATAACCAAATGCACTGGAAAGCAGAGATATAAGAGCCCACAAATGTGTGGGAACTTGCCCAACGTTGTCTTGGTGTAGGAGATGATACAGCAGAATTGACAGCCTTGTGGGTTTGTCTCCTGGCTATTTATCGCCCTCACCATCACAAGAATAAATTAGTAACGAAGCCAGAACATGCATCTTTTGGCTACTTTTTATTTGTAACCTACAAGGAAATCTACCACAAAAAAACCCATGCTTCCTCATCACCTCAGGGAAAATAGCCAGTCACAGCTACTGTGCAAGGCAGGTTTTTTTAAAATGGGCGAAGAACAGCAGAAGGTTTCCCTCCTCACCCCCGTCACATTATTACGTGTCAAACCATGCGACAAAAGCAGGTCTGCAGAGGGAATAAAGAAGGTTTTCATGGAGTCAGTCCCTCCTTAGGGATGCATTTGCAGGAGATGGGCAGGGTCTCCTTCAGACCTTCCTTTGAGCCAGGGTGAAAAAAAAGATGGAGGGAAAAGAAAAGCTACAGAAGGGGCAGAGACAAGCTGGAGGGCGAGGTGAACACAGAGTGACGGATGGGGAAGCAGGAAAGCACTGGGAACGAGAACGCAGAGAAAAAATCAAGTTGGCAATGGTTGTCTTCTGTGCAAGTTAGGAAAATAAATAAGGAGACAAATGGAAACATAAAGGCTTATTAAATTATAATTTGGGGGCTATTGTCATGCCTCGGTTGGAAGCAAACCTCAGGTCTGGTGGCACTGCCACTGTTCACACACACACGCTCCGAGAACCTGAAAGAACAGGCACTGCAAAGGAGGAGTCAGTGGCCACTTACCTTGTTTCTGAGGTGGACATCAGCATTTCTTTTCAGGAGATAGCTGACTATCCTGTTGTGTCCCTGTTTGCATGCACAAATCAAGGGGGTGTCTCCACCGAAGCTGTCCTGGACGTTCACACAGTTGCCGTTGCGCTCCAAAAGGAGCTGGACTTGGTTGAAATCGTTGTTATAAGCTGCCTGACAAATGGGCTGAAGAGAGAAGAAAATATTCATCAGCACACATTTCACTAAAACCTCCGTTCTTCTCATTTTGACTTACTATTTTCACATCCTAAGACACTACCAAGAACTCCTTGGCAGAGGCTGCAGTTCTAGGTGACTTCCAGAAGATGGTGGTAAGAGATTCTCCAGCTGCTGTGTGGCAGCTCAGCCCTTGGAGAAGTCGCAACCCTCACACAGTGGAGTGAACTTTCTGTTCCATTTGGACGATGTGTCCATCATCCAAGAAATAAATCCGGTTCATTCACAGCCATTAAGAAAAAACCCTGCTTCTGATCTCGCAGGAGTGGGTCACTGGATTAAGCAGCGAGTGCTGACAAGCCCGCACCTCTCCAAGTTCACAGCGGGCTTTCCCTTCGGGTGAGCGTGGCTGAACACGAACTAACACTTCTGACTCATCAGTTCCCAGAACGGAACCATACCTCAGGCGAAAGCTGAGCTAGGAATTAAAAAAAAAAAAAAAAGAAAAAAAAAGGCAGCAAAAAAACCCCCACAAAAACCAAAACAACAACAAAACAACCAACAACGGGAAAACCCAACAAAACGAACAAACTAAAAAACCCAGCAAAACCCCACTAAGACCTAAAACCTTCACAGTGGTTCTTTTCTAGGGCTTTAAGTTAAACTTCATGCCTAAAAAATACACCCATGTATGTCCTCCCCGGCTTTTGAGAGCCTCTGGCTGTTCAAATCTGTGCTCGAGTATTTCTACGCACCCTTGACCCAACTGGCAAACCCTTCCCTCTCCAGCTGCAAGAGCTCAGAGGAAGGAGAGGATGAGTGACAGGAGTACTACACGTTTCTAATGGCCTAATACAGGCAGAAAATAACAGTGGGAAGTCTGGCAGCATTTGAAGTTCCCCAGTCAAAAAGAGAATAAGTTTCTTTTTTTCCTTCCGTCTTCGATATTGAGGGGTTTATTCACCATTTTCCAAGATAAGCATTTTCTTTAAATGCTATCTGCGGTTTTTCCTTCCCATCCTCCTCTCATCAAAACTTAAATACACAACACGAACAAGATCTAGCACTGAACTCTGAGCCCTTTCCTCACCCCCCCTGCAGTCGGCTTTTCTTTATTTTTTCCACATTAGAAAGATTCATCTTATTTACATTTCCACTTCAGACAAACTTTGATCTGCAACACCAGTTTAACTCCAGCATCATCGCTGCTTAGTCTTCTGGACAGCAGCATGAGAGAAGTGATTTTCCTTTCTAGAGAAAGCATTTACATGTTTACTAGACCTTGCACTCCCTCTTGGCTTGTTTTGGGGGGTTTTTTTAATCAAACAAAAATCTAAAAAGAGTACATGCAACATCGTAAATTTACATTGTTTGTCTATATTCTTTTAAAACCTCACATGTGCTATTTGTTTATAATACACTCCTCCAGAACTGTTTTAATGATTTTTGAGGAGAAATCCCTCTTGTAAATCCTGTGTTTATGTAAGTGATCTGCACACCAGTGCCATCTAAATGATCAGTTTGCTCTAGAACCTCACTCTCTGTTAACGTTGGTGTCCCATGCGGTATCTTCTTGTCCAGGAAAGAGAAGATCAAGTGGAGTCTGTCTGCACCTTTGATTTCCGTACTATTCTTGCTTTTAAGTATTGCTTGGCTTATTCAAAGATGCAGGAGACTTGTTTGGTTGAATACCTGCTCAAATCCCAGCCATTTACCACACAACTTGACTCCTTCCCAGTCTGACTCTCACTAGTTCAGAGCTCGTGTCACCAAACGATACGTTGCAAATTGGACTCTTTTGTGCTTTTCTTCCTGTGCTGCCTCAAAGAGTTTTACTCGTCTCTGACTCATGAGATCTTTTTCTAAGCCTTACACTACTGTTGAACCCAGCTCTAGAGCCACGAATAATGACGGGGCATTTACCACTCCCTAAGAGACTATGTGATTGGGGAGTGAAGTCATGCATGGAGACAAGCACACAAGTCACGCGTGCTCTTTTACCCTCTGAAACTGGCTTTTCTCACCCAAGATCCCAGGTACAGAGAATGTAAGGAAGCAATTCTCATAGAATCATAGAACGGTTACAGTTGTAACCATTCTTAAAAATCATCAAGTTCCAACCAGTTCTTGACATCGGGGTCCAGAAATGAGATCAGGCTACAGCAGGAGCATAAAACTTCCACACAACTGAGGAATACGAAGAGCCCTGAAGAAAGACTGATTTGCTTAAACTCGGCTGGGAAGGAAAGAGTCAAGGCTGTAAGAGTTTTCAAGATAAATTAAAGAATAAGCATTAGAGAAGAAGAGCCTGGAGCATGAGAAGTGTGCAAGGATTTATGTGGCTGTGAAAGCCTCTGCCACAAACCCCTCTTCCATCTTTCACTTTTTTGGGGGTTGCCGCTTCAGTAGCTCTATCTAAATAAGGACTAACCATTCTTAAGACTATTTTAAACAATTCTCCAAACTTTGCTCAGAGTGATAGAGTTTCTTACATACATGCAGTTAGACAGCACCTGCCTAAAATATCAGCAGTGAGGCCAGTTGTAGAGTTAATGTTACATACAGACAGTTATTTCCATCCAATGTGAGAAAACACATTTCCTTTATGTTTACAGAAAAGCAGGGAAGCTTTTCTAAAAATCTGGGAGCCCTCACTCATTTTTCTGTGACATTAAAAGGCCACCTCAGCAATGATGTGGCTTAACAGCCAGCTTCTGATTCATTTTAGGGTTGTGGCACTATTGTTATCCACCCACCACACACAGGAAGGAAATAAACCTACGAGATACGGATTCAGAACGACTGGGCTTCCCAAGGGGGAAGCAATATCAGAAGGGTCTAAAGTTCACGTCTCAGGCTTGGGCTCATCTGTGCAGAAGAATCACACCACCAAATTCCTGCCCCCATTGATGGTGTCTTTTCCCTGATGCAGAATAAGTGTTAATCACAATTAACTCAGGTTCTCCAGGAACCAGAGCACATGGCTCTGCCCAACCGAAGAAAGCAGACACCAGGGATAGGAAATTAGAGTTTGAGTATTAGAAGTGCCAGTGACTGAGTGATGCTGACCCAAGTCAGGTGGTCAAATGAAAACCGAATATGTTATTTTAAAGCAAAAGCTCCATAGCTGGACTAGAATCTCTCTTTCCACAAATATTTCTTCTATAAGAAGCCCTTCAGAAGAGGATTTCATTTTTCAGTATCTGAGGCTTCAGGAAAGGCGAGAAGCAGTCAGAGGACAGCCAAATGTTTTCACAGCTGAGGTCCTTCGTTACAAGATCATTAGATAAAGGGTGGAAGAAAAGTGAAAAAAACACATTCACTACCTGGGAGAAGGACGATACCTCTACACAACTGATTTATTATTTTTTTTCATCAACTGTGGGCCATGTGATTGAAATCAGGACCCGGTCATTCACTCAGACCGAGACGAACTGCCACATCTGAATTTCCCTACTTGTTTTCAGAGCTTCTTGCATCTCCCTCCACGTCGCTTTGCTGAGGCAGTGATAACCATGAGCTATTCAGCAAGTTCTACCACATGGAATGAAGGTTAAAGGCATGGCACTAAGGACAAAGCATTCCGCCAGCAGAGAGGAGGCTGAGGTAAAGCCAGTTTTGCAACTGGGAGAGTAATTTCAGCTTATAATTGCTTCCTCCTCTGCGAGCAGCAGGGTGTTGCCTAAGTTACAGCAACGCTTCGCAGTTGTTTAGACAAAAAGGAATCATTTCCTAACATCCAGGTATTCTGAACCAATCTGCTAAAATTCATCCAGAGGCAGGCTACAAACTAGACAGGAGAGTCTACTTCACATTTGGGATGCACCAGGACCCCACCCCCACTCCTCAGAAAGTAGAATTTACACTTGTTTACACTTTTGTAGCTTTCTATCGTGTATAAATGAACCATACTTTACCCAGAAAATGGTATTTCTCACTTAAGAATTTTCAAGGAAGAGAACTAACGAATATGAAAAATATAAACTATTAAGCATGGAAGATATGAACATCATTTGAACATTCTCTAAAAACCACTTAAATTAAATGACACTGGTTTCTTGCACAACATTATCTCAGGGCAGTAGATCTGGAGAGAGGCAACAAATCCTTTCAGAATAAGGTGCAGTCTGCTCGGCCCATTGCCTTATGAATGCATAGATTCACTCTCCCTCTAACACTGAAAGAGGAGAAGATACTTGATTTCATTGAATAGCCTTTTTTTTTTTTTAAAAAAAAAAAAGGGTGGCTTTCAGCACAGAAATGTAACCTTTGAAAGGAAGGGCTGTGTAATGCTATCTCCAGCAAAAGAAACTGCAGTGCAATCCACTGCATTCACAGGCAAAGAGGACCAAAATTTCTTCCCAAGTGTACAAATGGAAAGTTTATAAAATAATTAATATCTTTAGGTATCATTTACACTGAAATCCAGGGGTATGTTAAATGGACTGTGGTCTGGGGGCAAACCCATAAAGATAAGAGCTTAAAAAAAAATAAAAATGAAATCACATTCCTAAAACAATCACGGGGTGGGAGATAACGTTTCCTTAGGCATTAGCTTTATTATTTATATTCAACATAAGCCAAGGAGTTGTTTGCAGAGCTTTTTTTGTTGTTTGCACCATGCTCAGAATCATTTTGATCTCAGAACAGCAAAAAACATTGAACACATACTTCCTCTGTGAAGTCACAATAATTACACTGGTTATTGCATTTTCTTCATTCTTACAAAGAGTAACTACTTCTGTCAATTTGTAATGGCCAAAGTATGGCATTTCCAAAGGAAAAAACTTCCAGATCTGTATAATCCCGTGTAGGGGAGGCTGCGAAGGAACAAACCCGACCCAGTGAATATCTATAATTTTCAATAACTTCAGTTACTGCGCAGAAAATGTTCACGTACCTCTGAATAGAGTATCCCCATGCCTATTCTTCACTGCTGGAGTCGTTCTCGTTCACCAGCCCAACAAGTTAACCTCACTGGAAATGCTCTTGAGCTTGTTTGAATCTGGTTAATATTTAACTTAAAAGTATTGCTCTTTCTTACACTGCATTTCCTTTGGGTGATTCCTACTGGCAGCACGGAACAATCGTCTCCAGAGGCCCAACCCAGGGAGGTAAACGCGAGCAGGGTGGCTTACGGGAGACCAAGAGAACAAGTTACAACAGAGAAACATGTTCCTTTGTAATTTTTTGTAATAACAGCCTCCGGTTGCCTAAAAAGGAAAGTCACAAAACAGGCTGAGGAGGGGACGAGAGAGAGAGGGGAAGAAAGTTTCACAAGTGAAGAAAGGGAGGGGAGAAAGAGGGAAAAAAAAAAAAACAACATAAAACCTAAAACTTAAAACTATGAATAGTAGCTAGTTTGCCAGCCAAGCTGCTTCTGACTGATATATATCCCAAGCCCTCTGCAAGAACACCTCAGATGTTCCAGGAAAAGGAAAGCAACTAGATGCCACACCTTTAATGAGAGCTCCCAGTATAATTAGCTACAGCCTCTTATTAAACAGCCCAGCTGCTTTCATCACCTTGTGCTCAGCCTCTTCTTCCTCACCCAGCTCAAACAACAAATATGGTTTGTCACTGTAAGATCCATACCTTAGTTGCAGCAGAACTTCCTTGGGAAGGGGATTGTTGTTGATGTCGCCGTCCCCTTTGAGTGTTCATGTCCCTGAAGACACGATGCTGATGGTATTTCTGTACTACACCCTGACAGCCTTTCCGAGTTAGGCATGCATGTTTCATGTGTCTGCAGACATCCCCAAATCTCTTTTCACTTTAAATCCACATTTCCTGTATTTCAAGAATATTTTTAAACCAGTGTTAAAATATATGCATGTAACTATCTGTCTGAAATCCAAGCCCTCTACCTTACATGTGAGAACTTTTATTTCCATATAATTTCCATATTTATTCTCCAGTAAGATGGATGACCACTAAAAAAATTGGTTATAACGCCTCCATCCTTCTCTGATTAAAGTAGTATAACCACACTGGCTGTAGCATTAGTTTGCTAGCACCAGGTCTAACCCTTCCAATGGCTGTTTACCTGAAGAAAATTAGGTTGGCTTGTAACAGAAACATACACTACTCCTACCCGCGACAAACCCCACGAGGATCCTCCCAACAGATTGATCTTTCAGCATGCAGTAACTATTCTCTTGGCCTAAAGGCACAGGGCAATAACACCTCAAAGGCTAGAAGGTTTTCCCTGCCAGCATTCCTTCACACCCAAATCCTAAGGAGCAGACACCCCCCCCCTACATCAGCTGGCCAGGTTGCTGCAATTTATAAACTACAACTTGTTGAAAAAAACCAACTCAAATCGCTCAGCTGTTACATATAACAACTTAGTAGTTTACCTAATCCTCTCCTAACACCAATGTATAAATGCATGGTGAGATGGAAAAGTATTTAAAACAAAACCAAAACTCCCACTCCTCCACAACGCAGAGCAATAGCTTCAGGAAGCACCTTTCCCAAGACAGTCTAAATGTCATTTAACCCAGCGTCACACCTCAGGCCCTCCTGAAAATCACCAAAGTGACTAATTTGGTCAGAGCTTCGGCTGGGGAAGAGATAAGTAGCCCAACCATGATGAGGTATGAGTCATGCAAATTTATGTAGCCACAGGTCCCCTTCTGCTCCACATACTGCTCTCGTGTTCTTTACCATGCTTATAAATGAGGAGTTGAGTTCTGAAAATTTTAATCTTTTTTTGTTGAATAAGTCTTATTTTCTCCAAAAGGTGCCAAGACTCAATGCATGGGCAAACTGTCACCTACTCAGACTCTTACCTCCTGAAACAATTTAACCACACTTCAAAAGCTTCATCTGAGCCAGAAATGAACTAAGAGTTTGTCAGAAGGGCCTTCCTCAGAGAAAGAATAAGGGCAACTCATTTTAAACAAAATATAAATTAAACTTCAGGACAGCATATGGTCACTACTGGGTTACTTCTGTGACGGCCCGTGCTGTGGCTGAGCTCCAGGAGCTCATGGTTCATACAGACCCATCCTGACCTCTCCAAGATCCCGCTCCCCACAACCGGTTCACGGGCACAGGTTTTGGAACTGCCCCATGTGTAGGACAACAGCCCCGCAAAAGTCAGCAGGGCTGTACATTGGCGCAAACATGCTGACATACGTGTGTGTTTTCACAATCGGTGTTATCCCGTATGGTAATTCTTAATTTAAAATGGGTAAATGGTAAATGGGTAAAATGGTAGCACGGTGACTGGGTGATGCCTTGAGAGATGAAAACATTTGATAAGCAGCGAGCTCCTTTCCCATACGTGCCCGCCTAAACACTCACCTGTAATGCAGATGCAGGTAATCAATCACCCGGCAAACGCAGGGAGAAAATTGATGAGAACCACAAAAGTACCTGGGAAGAAGTTCCAAGACAAAAGGACGAGCCTGTACAGACCATTTTCTTAAATTAACACTATTTTTGTATCTTACAGCATTTGCAAAGGAGAAAGGAACACACATATTCCCCTTTGTCTCCCCCCTCCAAGCCTGAGGATCACCAGGGGTGTGCTCAGAGGCCCAGGATACCTTGGGGGGACTTAAGAGAGAGTTGGCAGATGCTGGGGGCTAAGACACGCTTGGGGACCTCATGCCACGTCCAGACCACCTGGGCATCGGCATTTTTCTCCAGCATTTTGAAAACAGAACACTTACTATCTCAGCTGGTGTGGTTCTCTAAGTAAGGACAGTATGTCCTGGGAAGTTTCCGTACACCTTTTAGGATTTTCCCATGCTCTTTTTTATATGCATGACTTTCATCATCTCTTTTCCATATTTGAGTGAGTTTACCTATTTTTTGCCCTTCACTCAATTCCTGCTGACAATATCAGAAATAATATCGTACACCCCATATGCTGGCGTGAGGTGAAACTAGGTAAAATGTTGCAGATCGTTCCAGGCTGATAATTCTATAAAACAACAAAAAAATGTCATATGGTGTTAGCTGGGAATAAAGCAGAGAAAAGACGTTTGTATCTCTTGGGGTGGGGGGGTATCAGCCTTGCCGAGCTGTAGTGTTTTTCATTGAGAAACCACTTGGCTTTTCCACAAGCTGCCCTCTACTTTATAAAGCAGAATTGTTTCTGCGGTGACTCCCAGGTTCTATTTACTAACAAGGACTTCCATCGGTTTTCCCACACAGGACAGCAGATGGTTGGCACCCACATTCCAGGGAATTTGCTGTACGAGGCCACTTTCAGCAGGGACCGAACCCCAGTGAATTCAGCAGTTAGGCAGAGGTTTCCAAACATACCATGTTTTCAAAAGGTGCTTGGAAGATGCAAGAAACCTTATTAGCATCTTCTATGAGTCAAAGTTTACACAATGTTTCTGAACTTAATTCAATCCTAAGAGTCCCAGGCTAATTCAGAGCAAACTGGTCTTTTCATGGGAAGAAAAGACCTGTTTTCCCACACCTTTCAAATCACTTTCATTTTTATGCTGAGATTATCTAGCAAAGGAGAATTGTCCCGAAGCAATCTGCAAACAGCAACTCAGAAAACAAGCGATGGTGCCAGCTTCTCCACAGCCACGGCAGTGGAGACCTCGTCCAGAGGTGGGAAGTGTTGAGAAAAGCGGGACTTTTCCACCTCTTCATCCCCAAATAATGTGGCCACAGCACTCCCCAAGACAGGCATCACGATCTGTTACAGCCCCAGGGGGCAAGAATCCCCCAAGGTCCCTGATAAATATCCTAACCACAGGTGAGACGCCTCCCTGCTTCTCCTACTCCATGGTGCAATTCGCTCTTTCAGAACATCACGTAACAGTGCTGTTTATCATAAAGTAACTCCCTTCCCTAAATACTGCCAAATGAGCAATTAAATGTGCTCTCCCATAGGCACAGGCACCGCACAGCACTCTGCTGCTGCTCCTAAGGGAATTTTTAGTTCCTTTTATCGGCAAAGGTTTCTGCTGGTGGAGACGGACCAGGACCTGCAGCAGAAGACACAAAAAAGGCAGTAAAAGCACAGGTAAGATGCTTCAACATATGTGTTCATGGTCTTTTCCTCTGTTACCCGTCTCCATAAAGATGCTCGGTCTTGCTTTTGTGCAGTTGGTTGCCGGAGTAGACAACCTGCATCCTCTCTGGTCTGCAAGACCCGTGCTGGGCATCAAAGGACATCTTCTAAAGCTGAGGAGGGGAAGAAGCCTTTGACCCATGCAAATGGGAAAAAGGAGTAACTGATGGTTTCATTTTGCTCTACATGTTGGTGTTGTTTTTTTTTTCCCTGAGGATGTCACTGTGGATGCCTGAAAATCTCGCTATTGAAGACGTGTGCATGAATTGGGTATTTTGCTCTCATAGTTCCAAATGCATTTAAGCTCTCCTCGTAAGTTAACCCGGACACTCTGATATCTGCCAACCACGCTAATTGCCCCAGTGCCTTTCTGTCCCACTTACAATGTGAGAAAAAAATATTACAACCCTCTCAAGAGTACACTGATTAATTTCTAGAAGGTTTAAAGCTTGTTTCCATTAAATATCAAAAGTCTTCAGAATGGCCTTCTGAATGTATCTTTCAGTTCTCTTTCTCTACTTTTTTTTAATTTTATATTTTTTAATTAAATATTTCAGTTAATTCCAGTTTGCCATGGTAAATGCGGCTCTTTGGCAGAGCTTCATTGCATCAAAGGACTAGATTGCTGATCAAGGCTCCTACAGCCAAGACTTCATGAGAGAGTGCACACAGGTGGAAGGATTGCTGTTCTATTGACAGAAGAATGGAAGTGTTCTCTTCCAAAGTGGATGGACTAGAGTGAGTTTGGATGCCAAAATTAAAATCAAGGGTATATCCCAGTTTTGGCTAAATACAAATGTTCTAATGACTCAAGGGGTGTGACAGATTTAATCAAAAATGAAAATAATTGAGAACTCCTTCCCTGTTGTGGTTTCAGCTGGGATAGAGTTGACTTTTTTACTGGCAGCTGGTACAGTGTCATGTGTGGATTTGGGATGAAAGCGATGATGATGGAGCACTGGTGTTTTGGGTTGTTACTGAGCAGTTGAGGCCTTTTCTGTTCCTCACACCACCCCACCAGAGATGGGCTGGGAGGGGACGAGGAGCCGGGAGGGGACACAGCTGGGATAGCTGACCCCAGCTGATCAAAGGGATATTCCATATCACGTCATGCTCAGTATATAAAGCTGGGGGAAGAAGAAGGAAGGGGGGGGGGAACATTTGGAGCGATGGTGTTTGTCTTCCTAAGTCACCGTTAGGTGTGATGGAGCCCAGTTTTCCTGGGGGAAGCAGGGAATGAATTCCTTGTTTTGCTTTGCTTGCGTACAAGGCTTTTGCTTTACTTATTAAACCATCTTTATCTCAACCCACGAGTTTTCCCACTTTTACTCTCCCCATTCCCTCCCCTATCCCACCCAGGGCAGGGAAGGAGTGAGCAGCTGTATGGTGCTTAGTTGCTGGCTGGGACTAAACCACGACACTCCCTCATGAAGAAGTTCAGAGAAAACAAATCTTTTGGCTCTGTATTCCCGGCTCTCCAAATCTTGAAAATCTTCCCCATTATATGCCAGATAATACACTGTGGTTTTATGACCTGTTTGTTTGCTGGTTACAAAGGTGGCTACAGCCAAAAAGCAGGGCAGCAATTGGATAGACTGCAAAAAGCTCATTCTTCCAGGTGGCTTCCACATCCTCCTGGAGCCTTGGACTCACTCCTTAAACAGGAGACCTGTAGACAGTCCCTCCTCACACAGGGACTTATCCTGGCAGCTCCTTGGGGAACAGACCTTGGGCAACTTTCAGGACACTGTGTTTGGATCTTCCCATGGAATTCCATACCACTTGGGTCTTCCTGTGGAATTCCACATCACCCTTTTCCTAACACAAACGCCCCTGAATGTGTTCTTTCACACAGCCCCAAGATGTGGTGCCTCCTCGTGCTGCTCTGCGCCCACGGAATCGCCTTTTCAGCAGGATTCACGGCACCCTCCTCTCTGAATTCAGACAACAGCCCGCACAGGAAGACTCGCAACCCCGAATGCTTTATGAACGTTGTAAGTTGGGTCATTTTCTCTCTGTTTCTTTCTAAATTGTCGCTCCCAGTACCACTGCCACTGCCCCATCACTCTGTCATGAGATTAAAAGTAGGGCCTCTTCAAAGGGGTTATTCCAGCGTTGGGACAGGGAGTACCTGCCTAGAAGAAAGCTTGATGCTCCCTTCCAAAACGTCTGAGCTGCCAGAGAGAACAGCTCCTTTGCAGTGGAGACAAAGGCTGGTTTCTAGTCTCAAGGGAAGAAAAGTCCTCCCCTTCTGTACCAACCTGTTTGCTCAGCACAGTGGCAAGGGAGGATGAACCCCTTTTTCAAACAGCAGATTCTCACAACATGAAGTAATCCAAGACCTGTGGCTCTGAATCACCAAAAATTTTCACACAATAGTGGCAAGGGTGTGATAGGTGCTGCTGTGAGACTGTAATAGAAGATCCACCCTACCTGGCTTGCCTAGAACCATAGAATCATAGAATAGAATCACAGAATCGTTTTGGTTGGAAGAGACCTTTAAGATCACCTAGTCCAACCATTAACCCAGCACTGCCAAGTCCACCACTAACCCCTGTCCCTCAGCACCACATCTACCTGTCTATTAAATCCCTCCAAGGATGGTGACTCCATCACTTCCCTGGGCAGCCTATTCCAATGTTTGACGACCCTTTCAGTGAAGAAATTCTTCCTAATATCCACCCTAAACCTCCCCTGGAGCAACTTGAGGCCATTTCGTCTTGTCCTATGGCCTGTTTCTTGGGAGAAGAGACCAACCCCCCCTGGCTACACCCTCCTTTCAGGGAGTTGTAGAGAGTGAGAAGGTCTCCCCTCAGCTTCCTTTTCTCCAGGCTGAACACCCCCAGCTCCCTCTGTAGAGCCAACCTGCCCTCCAGCAGATCAATGCTCCCACCCAACTTGGTGTTCTCTGCCAACTGACTGAGGGTGCACTTGATCCCCTCATCCCCAACTGGCATTCAGCCACGCTGCTCAGCTTGGTTAACCTCCAAAACAGAATGGCTTTATCCAAGCTGTTAAATAGCATCATCCCTGAAGTCTAAAAGAACAAAGATGGATCCAGGAAGAGTGGTGGGGAGTACTCCCAGGACAGCCCTAACACATGACAGCACATACAGCCAAGTTGCAGGGCCCAAGAACAATCTCATTTACTGCACAGGTCCTTTCAGACTCTTCCCTTCCTTCAGGTCCCTTCCTACCAGAACAACACAGAGCAGTAGAGGAAAAGCCAGCGCTATGTTACAACATTCATCTTCCTGGCATCTTCTGGGCCAACTTCACATTCCTGGACAGAAGTAGCTTCTAGACAGCTTCTCCACCCATCTCTACACTCTAAATGAATGTTAACAAGCTCTCCTTTGGCTTCCCACAGAGTGAAATTATCAGATATCACGGATACCCCAGCGAGGAATATGAAGTTACTACGAAGGATGGATACATTCTTGGTCTTTTCAGAATTCCTGCTGGGAGGAACAGCCGAAATACAGGTGTGACATGGTCACAGGGCATAAAGAAAGTCTGAGAGCCAACTCTTACATGAGTTGCAGGCACATGCAATGGCATGTTCCACAGCTTTCCATCTCAGCAAGAGCACGTAGCCAGGAATGCAGCCTGAATTCTGTATATAGGCTAAAAAACTCCTGCAAAACCAGACTCTGCACCCCAGTTTTAACTACACATTACTTACTACTACAGCATAAGAAACCCCTCTTCTTTTCCAGGGAAAAAGCCTGCAGTCTTGCTACACCATGGTATTTTAGGAGATTGTATTCACTGGATTTCTAACCTGCCCAACAACAGCCTGGGCTTCCTCCTCGCAGATGCCAGCTACGACGTCTGGATGGGAAACAGCCGAGGGAACACTTGGTCTTTAAAACACAAGACCCTTAAGCCCTCCCAGAAAGAGTTCTGGCAGTTCAGGTACTCTGTGGAGGAAGAATTACTGAAGGAAGCACCATTCAGGGGGCTAGCAAGATTGGGCAGTTAATATTGGAATGAAAAACATTTCCCCTTCTGGTTGTATGAAAACCCTGCTGGTTTTTGGACATGCAATGTCCAAAAACATGGGACATGCAACGTCTAAGGAGACTAGACCACCTCTTTTCCTCAGATGCAGCCACTTCTGGGCACATCACGGGGGGTCATAAGAAGGACTTGGCTACGTGATCTGGACAGGTCCTTCTGGAATCAACACATAGAGGAGTAAAGCTGGAAGTACACAGGTCAACTCTGTCCATATACAGTGCTGGTTTCTTTGGGGAAAAGGTTTCCAAAACTGGGAGGCATCAATAACCTTGAAGTCTCCCACCAGATACCATGTCCCAAGCTCAGACAGGAGAGGAGCTCAGTCTAGAAATCTGATCTATCACAACTGGTGTTAACTGAGAGAGGAGTATTTTTTTAATCTGTGAATTCCTGGTGAGAGCAATGATTACATTCACTTCTGCCCCATCCCTGGAGGTGTTCAAGGCCAGGCTGGATGGGGCTTGGACCAACCTCGTTTAGTAGGAGGTGTCCCTGCTCATGGCAGCAGGGTTGGAACTCGAAGATCTTTAAGGTCCCTTCCAAACCAAACCATTCTATGATTCTATGAATCTAAGAGCCTCAGGTAATGGACAAAACCTCCTCTGCAGAGAGCCCAAGGCGTCAGGCAGCCTGGTAGCACAGTTGTGTCCCTCTGCCCCCTTCCCCAACTCAAGGAAGGATGCAGACACACCATCCAACCTCACCTTCCAGCAGGTCCTGCTTGGTGGGATGAACAAATCCAACATTCAGTAACTCACACCGTGGTAGCCAAATTGTCTGCTCACTTCTTGTGTTTCTCCCCCGTAGCTTCGATGAGATCGGGAAATATGACATTCCAGCTGAGCTGTACTTCATCATGAATAAAACTGGGCAGAAGGACGTGTACTACATTGGTAACTCAGAGGCTGCAGCTGCAGGTAGTATTAGGGCTGCCTGAATACAAAATAGTTGGTGTTTATGATTCATATATAAGATCCATGAGTAGATATTGGGGTTTATGCCATGGTGTGCCATTGCCCTTCCACAAAAATAAACTCAGAACCAGAGGAGAAAATGGGTGAAAGTGGCACATGGCCACATTTGTAGACAATTATTTTCCTGCCTTGTCATACAGGCATTCTAAGGGTCTTTTTGCAGAACAAATCATTCAGGCCATTATCACCTTCTTTGTCTTTAGATAATTATGTTCTAGGCAACCAGTTAAAGTTCTCACCAAATCCATCAGTGGAGAAATTTAGGCATGTTCAGAAAACAGGATGGGATGCACCCTTTTCTGGTTTTCCTTCCTTCCTTCCTTCCTTATTCTCTTGCTTTACATGTGCATTCATTCTCACCTGAGTTTGCACTTAGTTACAAGTAAAAATTCTGCTCCTAATCTTCAGATGATTATTGCGTCACTGCATGACAGCTTAAACCTATACAGTCTGTAACAGACTGTAGGCTGAAAAACTCATTATTTTATTAGAATTTGGAGAACTTTAAAGGGAATTTGAAATAAGAACATCTGATTAATGCATCTTCTCCCCCCCAAAAAAATGGCCTTACCAAATTGTCAGTTCTGAGAAAACCAATATCGAGACATGTTCTAATGAGCCTGTATCCTTAGAATGAACTCTGTCCCCCAAATAAAAATTTCAAGAATCAAGCATTTTCCCTGGGTCTGCAGCACAGAAATGGACACCAGCCAATGGGCTGCTAATCTAGTCTCACTTTTTTTGTTGCCTACTGGTTTTTTTTGTTTATTTGGTCTGTGGAGGTCTCTTCACTGACTTGACTCATCTCTTCTGTGTTTGCAGGCTTCATAGCACTTTATACTTATCCTGAGTTGGCCCAGAGGGTTAAAGTGGTCTTTGCTTTGGGACCAGTAACCACCATCACACACGCCACCAGTCCCCTGGTAACATTTGCACGTCTTCCCAAGTTACTGATCAGGGTATGTCATTCCTCTTTCTAAAAGACTTAATCATTTGCTTTGTCTCTACTGAACTCACTCGAGCCGAACTGATTTTAAGGGGGTGATGAGTAAAGAATTAATTCAGTGTATCAGGTTGCTGACAGTGCTGGTAGACTTCAGCTTTTCCACAGAGCGAAGCCACAAAGCTTGGCATGGTATCTCTCTTGCAACTTCTTTAAGATAACAGGCCTACTTTCACCATTATTTGTTCAAATCATATATTTTTGAAGCAAGCTCCCAAATGCCAGAATAGAAGATGTCTAATGTAGCCTATTAAATCTAGCCTTAGGCACTAGTAGAAAACTACAAATAAGATATTCCACATCTTCATTTTATTACACGTGAGGATCATTTATGCTTGTGAAATATTTACTTGTAAAATGATGAAGAAAACTTAAAGGGAAATACCTATTTCACCCCAGAATTTACCAATTTAATAGAATTTGCTGGGAACGATGGAAATCCCACATGCTATACTTCATGTTAAACTGCAGGACCACATCAGCAACCTGGTCAAGAGGGAGGTGTCCCTGCCCACAGCAGGGGGTTGGAACTCGATGATCTTTAAGGTCCCTTCCAACCCAAACCATTCCATGATTCTATGATCCTCTTCGGTCCAAGCTGTACCCATTATGTGACTCTAGAGCATCCAGCTCTACACCCTTCTCATTTCTCTGCTCCTTCTTTGCTCAGTAGCAATACTCAGAATAGAAATATTAGGATAAAAAGGGACTTCCTATACTCTGCAGTCATGAGTGCAGCCAACTTTCTCACTGAGGTCAGGGCACTAAAATCAGATGGACAGTGATTCGTGCCCAATAATAAGAAGCAGAAAGAACATCTGGTGTGCTCTTGGGAAGAGACACTGGGATGTCAAGCAGTTCCAGCAATCTTACTTAAGAGGCAAGACTATTAGAGAAAAGGGAGTGGCAGTTTTCTGCATGAAATAATCCTGCAACAAGGGGGAAAAAAAACCCAAACAATAGTTTTGCACTTTTCCTCCCCTCAGTCACTGCTTGGCTGCAAAGGAGTTCTTCAGCAGAACGAGCTGCTGAAAGGGCCTGTAACCTGGTTCTGCAGAACTCTGGGAAAAGTTTGTGCCAGCATCTTCGGCTTCATAAGCGGGGACCGAATACAAAGTCTGAACACGGTAAGCATGGCTAAGAACACCTCCGGACAAGTAAAGCTAAAGAAATTTTGAAGGAAAACAATTTTTCTGCCTTATGTCTCCAAGTAGTTGCAGAGACACACAGAAATGTGTCGGGGTTTTCAGTAATGCCAAGTAGGACCTCAGCTCATGTGAGATCTGCCACCTGACACGTTCCAATCACGCCAGGAGGAAAGGCTGAGTTCAGAATAGTCCCATCATGTGATGATGTCCCTCAGTGTCCTGTCTTCTGGGGATAAGCAAAAGAAAAGTTAGATAAACACCAAAGCTTTTTAAAGTGGACAGATGGATGGAGCAATTCCTTTTTTCATTTTGCACAATTCATATTTTCCTTCCTAAACAGGAAGAAATCCAGATCCTCTGAACGTAAGAGTTTGTTTCTTTTTGGTGACTACACATCAAAACATTTCCAGCCAAAACTCAAAGCTGTTTCTTCACACATCTCTCAACAGCAAGATCTCATTCCTTTATTTTGGCTTCTGCCTTTTTTTTCTTGCAGACCTTCCACATGTCAGGCCTCCAGTGGCCTTTGATCTCACGTACTCAGACTACTTAATAAGTGTTCCTATAAAAGGCTCCCACACACGTAGCCTCATTATGCTCGAGCAGACAGCCTATTAACAATCCTTCTCTGTCGACTAAGCACAGCACTATTTAAAAACATCATACAAACTGTAGAAACTGAGAAAAACAAAGGCCATATACGCTCCCCAAATGATGTCTTCCCTATGACTAAGCACTAATGTGGGAAAGAGTCTCCCAAAGGGATAAAATCCTACATACTCTTTCCGACCATAAACTCACATATTTGCGAGTCTGTCCTCAACTTTCTTTTAGATATTTGAAGATTATCCTATTAAAATGGGGTTTTAACACTGCTCAGGTCCTCCACAGTTTTATTCTCTCACAACCCTGGGTCACTGCCCTTATAACGCTTCTGCTTTCTCTCCAGAGTCGAATAGATACGTACATAGGACATACCCCTGCTGGAGCATCAGTGCAGAATGTTATTCATTGGCATCAGGTATAACCACGCACTGACTACTTCTCACTGCTGCTTTTTATCCAGCCGACAGCCTCCAGGGAAGCCCAGAGGTGGTGGATCTGGGAAACTGCCCAGCGCATCTTCTGGGGTGATGCCAAGAGCCCTGCCACGGGGGGAGCACCGTCTCCCGTGGCTCCCCAGGCCATTACCTCCATTGCCCCTTTGGTACCAGGCACTGAGATTTCCCTGGGGCACATCAGGCCTCTCTGTGTGGTGGGTTCTAACAGCTTCCAGCCTTCACCCTTATTTATGAAAACATTTGCCTTGAGAATGACCATGAGCATGGTCTGGGCACTTGGCAGGCAGTAGAATAGTGGAAACTCAGCAGCCAGGGGATGATCCAGACAAAGAAGTGATCCAGGCCAATGCTTTTTTTCCCCAGAGAGTTAGTTGCAGCCTGGATCACCTCCCAAAGCCAATTAACCACACAAACGCTTCCGCTGGCACAAAGGCAAAGTGAGGGACTGCCTCTTCTGCTGGCATCTTACGCCACGCTCAGACCTACGTTGTTCTGCCCATGTTCCAAATCAAACCAGGACCGGAGAGCGTCGGCTCGGAAACACATCACTGTACGTGCACAGAACTGTGGCCACTTCTGCCAACACTTAAATATATGCTTGGTTCCGCACACCCCCCCGACTAAAACTCCCAGCATCCAGACCATCAGCAGCCAAAATAGAGAGACAGAAAATAAAGACAAAGCAGCAGATTTCTAGCATATGCTCAATTACTTAAAGGTTTGGATAAAGATAAAAATAATGCACACACCTTTTCAGTAAGACAGATTCATCTTTTATTAATTTTTCCTTTCACTTTATCTGTCCTTGTCCCAATGTCAATAGATAGCACGTGCAGGCCAATTTCAAGCTTACGACTATGGCTCTAAGGAAAACATGAAGAAATACAACCAGGTAAGGAAATACAGTTTCCCTGAGAACTCATCCCTGGGTCCTGGCAAAACTCAGAACAAAAACCCTCAGATTTTTGTGCCTTGAGTGCTACAGGAAGAGGGTGTTCTGTGATAATGTTTCACCTGAACCTAACACTCACGAGAGTAAAAGTCAACACTAGAAATGCTGTGCTCCTCCTGCAACACTGATAACTTCCAATTTTTTGAGATTTGATCAGGCCAGTTGACTTTTAGTGAGCTTTTCTGAGTCAGGGCAGGTTATTTTATGGGTGGCACATTATTTTACCGGTGGAGAAAGACTCCAAAGATTTGTCAGCCACCTTCCATCCATACATATGGTCTTTAGATACCAGAGTTTAAAATTTTGGAATGGGAAATTTGCTGTTCTCAATTCTTTGGATGGTAGGAAATTGCCCAAAAATCAGTCAATGGGAAAAATAACATAGCTACCCTTAGATAATAGGGGTCAATTCAAATGCATCTTGTGCATGGTCTCTTACCACCCTGCATTAAGTCTTTTGGCTCAGGTCTCAGAAGATCCCCATTCTACTCCGCCATATTTCTTTGATTTCCTCCACGATGACAGGCAAGGCAAGGATGCTCACGGGCTCTTACTCCATCAGTAGCAACACTGTGACCTAGAGAGAGTGTCAGGAGAAGTCTGGACCAATACAACTAAAAGTCTTTCACTCCATGCCCCATAAAAGGATGAGGATGACCCTATATAAGCCAAAAATGGGGCACACATGAACAACAACTCCACAGTCCTTGCCGGATAAACAGGGACACTGCTCTTCCCACATCCCCACCTACAAAGGACACGAGTAGGTGTCAAACTGCAGGACAACTCACAGCCACGCACTAAGGAAAGACATAGGAATGGGATGGATCATTCCCTTTCATGTTCAACAGGGAACGGAGTGAGGGCAATGGACACTCAGAGGGTGGCCTTCATCCTCACTGTTCTACTGCAGCGAGTGCAGAGCGGGGAGAGAGATGGTCCCACAGAATCCTTTCTCTAAACACAACTTCTGATACAGGAGCCTTTGCTCAGGTCTCCCCCCTTTCTTACAGTCCACTCCTCCTGCGTACCCCATCGAGAAGATAAGCACACCCGTTGCTGTTTGGAGCGGTGGACGGGACAAATTTGCAGACCCCAAAGACATGGCGAAGCTGCTTCCTCGGATTTCTAACCTCATTTACCACGAGCATTTCCCTGCTTGGGGACACCTTGATTTCATCTGGGGCCTTGATGCGACTGAGAGAATGTATTGGAAAGTCATTGAACTAATGGCAAAACACCCTTGAAGTTTCACTCGGGCAAATTATTCATCCAGTAAAAACCCCAAAGATTTATATTTAGTAGTTGAGTACGGGAACAGGGTTTGGAAGAGGGGTTTACAAACCACCAACGATTGGTTTGCAATTTTTTTTATGTTGCTTTCCATGGTGTTACATTATTTTGGTGACTGCAGTCCCTCTGAGGAAGTTGAGGTACGTGGGGATGAACACTGAAAATGCAAACGTTATTTGAAGGAACACTTTAGGGATCACTTGTTTTGGAAAACTGTAGCTTTTATAGGCCTGGTTTTGCTACAACTAAGGTTTCATTTTCTCTTCCCTGGCAGATCAATACCACGTACTCCAGCTGAGACAGAGGTGTTATTCCATGAATACCCAAAAACTGGGTGATACTAATTTCTCTGTTGAAGTACTACTGATCTTTGTGTAAATTAAATCATCTACCCTCTTGATAGAGCATTTTGCCTGTTTGCTTCTCCTCACATTACTAACAGCAGCAAAAGACCTTCACTTGGAAGACCACCATGGCACGTAAGGAGACAGTAGTTGGCTTTAATGACCCAGATGCCAAGGAATCCAACATCAGAAAGAAATCACCTGATTGTTGGGCAGATGCAGATACTCACTTACCTTCACATTAACTAATGGTTCGTTAACCCCCTTACTACAAAGAACACAACTGTCTTCATGTCCATAGCCTGACAACTGAGGACTGAGGACAGCATCCATCTCAAGAAATATTCCTGGCACCGTCAGTAAAGACATTCTTTCCAGTTCTCCCAGCTTCTCAGTTCACAGCGTTAGCGTGTCCCGCTTGCTCACCTACAAGATTACTCCAGGAGGTGAGAGATCACATCAAAGGGTTGATCATCGCAGGCCAAGACAGGGTAGCTCGGGCACCGTGGGTGTTTCTGGGTGGGGGCTTAAGCCCAGATTCCTCAACCGAGACTTGTGGCAAACGAAACCCGTTTGATGATAATCTGGGAGATAGATACCAATATATAAGCAAAACATGTTTGTCCCATGCAATACAGAAAGCACATGCTAAGGAGATGACACACACCTTCTCTAGCAGCCTGTGGTACCACTGGGAATGGAGCTCACAACTTCTGGAGATCCTTGCAGCCCAAGTCACAGAGATCGCACTTACACCACACTATTTATAAACCCCAGTGTCCCAACTGCCCCAGAGAGCTCCAAACAGACCTCCACAACATCAGCAGGGCAGACCTGACACAGGCACATCAAACGTTACACCCAACACAAACACGAGTTCTAGGTCTAAAGGGCAGGGGAGCAGGACCAAGAGTTCCAGGTTAGGAGAAGAGGAAGCGAGCACCGCATTGAACCATCTGGCAGCAAAGTCCTTCAGCTCTGCTCTCCTTCACACTTACCTGACATTCAGAGGAGATGCTCACGATGAAGCTGATAGCATGACACTGGAGAGAACACAGGATGGAAGGGAGGGAAAACAAAGATTCACCCCACCAAACTCCTCCTGCTCTCGCCAGCAGTGCCTTTTCCCTGCCACGGAATTAGGGCTAATCATGAACTAAGATTCTCCATGGACCAGAGCCCATGGATCTGCCCAACTGAAGAAAGCAACGGGCAGTGCACTGGGGACTGTCCTTTCTGGGAGACAAATGAAGGGGGATCCAGTAGGTCCTCAAAACCTGGTTGTGTGGGCACAGGTCTGAGGTTAAGCTCACTCAGCTTGGAAGCAGCCACCACGGGGCACTCCAGAACATCAAGTTCTAACTTCTCCAGAGGGCCTTCCTGTGCTGTACAAGAAGAACCAGCCACAGCCACACCCTGCAAGAGGTTACGGAGAAGCATCCAGGTCAGCGATCAGTGTTTCTTAGAAAAGAACACAATGTACAGTGTCTTCCACGCCGAACACCTAAATCAGCCTAGTGTTCAACCCAACGTCACCTCTGACCCGAGTTTTACAAAGGATTGCCAGATTCTCTAATGGAAGACAACAATTTCCAAATGCTCATCAGACAACTTCCTAGAGGTTCCCGCAAGCAACCGTTATCTTCTTATTGCCGTGCACAGGAATGCAGTCCTAGAACAGCCAGTGTCTGGACAACAGCAACACCGACCCCTTACACATCCCCTCGGAAGACTGTTTTCTACCCAGACAACACCCTTGTAGGGTTGTAAGGGTCCCTCACACCTCTGCTTCAGGATGGGGTTAACTCAGCCGCCCCACCGAGCACAAAGAAACTCCTCCATGGCATAGACTAGACCCTGTATTTTATAACACTTTCCACTGGTGTTCCACGAAAAATCCAAGATAACAAGGTAAGGTTGACAGCTTCTCTTCTTCCTGCAACCCCTGACCTCCTCTGCCTTCAGGGAGAAGGCCCCCTCCTCCCCAGCCATCCCTCTTTCCCAGGCACCACAGCCCAGGGACCACTTCCCCAGGTGTTATGGTTTGAGAAACCCACAACAATTTATGGTCGTTTAGACAATTATTCTATCACTGCATGACCCCTCCCCACCCAGGAAGGGGAATTGGGGAAAACAAGGAAACATGAGGGTTGAAATATAAATAGATTTAATAGAATAAGACTAAACAATTAACATTAAGAACCAATATTGATTCCAATAGCAATATAAAATATACAAGGCTGATGCTCAGCCCGTTCCATCAGCAGGAATCTGTGCACCCCCAGCAGGGGACAACAAATGTGGGACCCTGTAAGCACTGTGGCTTGGGGAGGAAGGGAAGGGCTCAGGGCTCTGGCACCAGGGCAAGGAGCTCTCTGGACCACGGCCATCTCGGGAGAGAGGGAACTATGCAGCAAAATTTCTTTTTATACTGAATGTGAAGTTCATGGTACGAAATAATCCCGTTGGCAGCTTGGGTCAAGTGCCTGGATCTCGCTCCTCCTCATCTCCACACCCGGCCAGGCTCGAAACCACTGAGATCTTGAAGCCCACAGAGCCTGGCTGGCTAGAAAGTAAATATTTCCACCGGTTCAGACACTAGAGTCTTCTAAAAGCGCATTTTCCCCCCCACAAGCATTAGGAGAGAAATTAGCCCTGCGCCACCCAAACCAGGACAACCCAGCCCCGCGGTGGCCACCACGCCTTCCTCCTCGCCCGCGGGCACCTTGCCCACCGGTAGCCAAGCAGGTATGGACTTCCTTAACGCGCCAGCACCGTGGGAAAAGAGGAGGGGACAGGTAAGGATGGGCCACGCTGCGACACCCCCGTGGCCCATCACTCCCGCAAGGCACCCCCCCGCCCCGGCCGAGGGGGCTTCCACTCGCCCTTCGCCCAAAGGGCGAGTGGAAGCCCCCTCGGCCGGGGCGGGGGGGTGCCTTGCGGTGGGCTTTAGCGGCGGAAGATGGGGCTACAGCCACGCTGCTCGCCCGGGCTCCGCGCAGGCTCCTCCCTTCGCTCCGCACCGTAACCTGGGCCGGCGGCGGCGGAAGGCGCTCCGGTGGGCGGGCGCCCCTGAGCTTTGTCTTCCAGCGGCCACCGGACGGATGCCGGAGCCCCGGTAAGAAGCATCTTTCCACCCCGCCCTCCATCTCTCTGTTTTGCGGGAAAAAAAGGTGTCCCAGCCGGGCTCGGGGAGCGGTGGGAAGCCCCCGGGGACCGGTACGAGCTCCATCCGCGGGCTCGGGGAGCGGGTGGGAGCCCCCGGGGACCGGTACGAGCTCCATCAGCCGGGGCTTGGGAGCGGTGGGAGCCCGGGGCCGTTACGAGCTCCATCGGCCGGGGCTTGGGAGCGGTGGGAGCCCGGGGACCGGTACGAGCTCCATCGGCCGGGGCTTGGGAGCCCCGGGGACCGGTACGAGCTCCATCGGCCGGGGCTTGGGAGCCCCGGGGACCGGTACGAGCTCCATCAGCCGGGGCTTGGGAGCGGTGGGAGCCCGGAGCCGTTACGAGCTCCATCAGCCGGGGCTTGGGAGCCCCGGGGCCGGTAAGATCTCCGTCAGCCGGGCCAGGAAACGTTGGGAGCCTTGGGGGCCGTTACGAGCTCCATCAGCCGGGCTCGGGGAGCCGGTACGAGCTCCATCAGCCAGTGTCGCCGGTACGCGATGGGTCCGGCCCGTCCCCGCCCCGGGTGTCCGGTGCCGCGGTCCCCGGTGGAGGCCTGTCGGGAATCAGCATCCTCCGGGCAGGGCGGAACTTGGAGTCCGGGCATCCTCGGGGAGCCGGGGTCAGGAGGAGAGAGAGGGAGCAGCTCTGGATGCAGGGATGCAGCCTGGGCATCGTGGTGTCACTGGGAATTCGTGGAGGGGCTCGGGGGGTGGCGAGGCTGGGCTGGGTAATGCTGCCCATCTCACTGCCTCTACAGAAACGAGTGGTTCGGGGTACGGTGGGGGAGCAGAGTCCAGAATGGTACCGTCTTTCAGAGAGAAATACTTATAACAGTACTCTATTTTTAAATAATTTCCATATACATCTGAAAGATTATCATGGGAACAGAAAGTGAAAGAATGCAAAAAAAAAAAAAAAGAAGAAATTGTGGTCATTGGGCATCTTTAACCAAATCATAGAATAGTTGGGGTGGGAAGGGACCTTAAAGACCATCCAGTGCCACCCCCTGCCCTGGGCAGGGACACCTCCCACCAGACCAGGTTGCTCCAAGCCCCATCCAACCTGCCCTTGAACCCCTCCAGGGATGGGGCAGCCACAGCTTCTCTGGGCAACCTGGGCCAGGCTCTCACCACCCTCACAGCAAAGAATTTCTTCCCCAGATCTCATCTCAATCTCCCCTCTTTTAGTGTCGAACCCTTCCCCCTCGTCCTGTGGCTCCCCTCCCTCATCAAGAGTCCCTCCCCAGCTTTCCTGGAGCCCCTTAAGGGTGGGACTTCATAAGACTCACTCTCTCATGAGCTATTTTTGCTCGTGTACCTGGTTTTATACCTACCTCATTCTGGCCTCTGTAGGACCTAAGGTGTCCCTCTGAAGTGCACCAAGGAACATGGGTCACTTCTCTCATACACGGATGCATTGTCCTGTTTCAGAAGGGTGGGAAAAAGTCCCTTCTGGGGGAATCCCTCATGGTCTCATGGAATTCCTTTTATTTGATATGCACATGGCTCTGAATGCTTGTCTGAGAAGTCATGGGTGGAAAAAAAAAACAATCACCTTTTGCAGAGAATGAAAAGTGGTGAGATGATGAGGTCTTGGGTGGACTGTAGCTCCTGGAGAGTTCATTCCTCAGGCAAAGACCAGCTTTGAGAAATTTCTGTCTTCATAGAAGCAGGGTATCTCCTCATTGCAGGATAAAGTGCTTGACTGTCCAAAGCTGTAGTGAGCATGCATTTGATAAATTGCCTTAGACCATCAGGTCCTAGAAAATAGGGTACAGACCCATGACTTCATGAAATATTCCCGGGAGAACGGGGTGCAGGTTTGCTGTTGCGGGTGTTGCTGAGGCAATATGTTGTGTTACTCTGCAAGAGCTGGATTTTCTCAGGCGCTAAATGCGTTTCTGCCCGGTATATTGCATGTCCAGGTGCTAAAGGTTATGAACAACTAAACCAAAGGCCAGTGTTGACGAGTCTGGAGGTTTATAGGACACAGGAGAGTGCAGGAAGCATTCCTCCCCAATCCTGTGTCATTCTTTAGGTGCAAATTTCATAGTTACAGCTTTTTAAATAGTATTTTTAAAGGCTGTGAGTGTGTGGGGGGGATTATTTTGTAGTATTATGTTTAAAAATAGGCTTCAGTGGCTTGATCAATCCGTATGTGTTGCTGGTATTGCTGTGGGGACACTGCGAAGGCATTTCTCATGTGGTTTTCTTTAAGTGCATGAGGTATGCTCAAGGTCAGGCCTGGAGGCATTTCCTGGAAGTCAATCACCAAGCGAGGAAGAGCGTAGCTCAAGGTGAGGGCTGTCGTGAAATCTTCAACTGCAAGGTGACTTATGCATGAAGGCCCTGAGCAAATGCTGTGTAAAACCAAATATTTGGCCCATGTTTGCCAGACGTAGGCATAATGGGGCTTTTTTCTCTTCTTATCTGACTCCTGAGATTTTATTACCTCATCAAAGGTTACGTTTCCAGTTTGCGTTCTGGAACTTAGTTTGCTGTCTTGTAGTAAAAGTCTTTGCTTATATAATTTTAATAACTACTTAACATTTAGATTGCCATACCAGAAATCCTCTGGTCATAATTTCTAGCATAAATCGAAGTATGGGTCTGTGGGAGAGAATGATCTTGTTTGCACAGCTCCTGAGAGATCCGTGTGTTGTGACTTAGTCCTGTTGTTGCGTAGGCATCCCTTTTATAAAAATCCAGCGTTTTCAGCCTTACGCAAACGATGACACCTGATGGCAGTGCCGTGAGTCAGGCGTCTGCCCAGACACAACCCGCAGCCTACCACTTCCTACCGGCGGCTGCGGGTGACTCACGGTTCATCAAACAGCATCGGGGAGACCGGGGGCTCCCCACGTCATCCACCAGGAAGTCTCTTCCTCTTTTAGCATCCCTGGACCACTGTCAAAAGCCTTCCAGAGACACCCAGCTCTCTCTGCTGATACAGAAAGGAGCTGGGATAAGGCTGCAAAGATCATCGGGCTCATCCTGAAGGGGAAAGCGATTAATTAATTTGGAAACGGGCTCGTGGCTTGGCTGGGATGAATGCCCTGTTGGCCTGCGAGGGGAGGGAATGTCAGCCACACATCGTTGTGCTCAGCTCGGATATTCTGGATAATTCGGCTGACCGTGTTACAGCCGGCACCGCCATAAAACACATGCTTATGGTTGTCAGCCTTTGCAATCTTCTAAAAGAGAAACCAAATATTGTAACTACCCAAGTAGAAAAATCAATCTAAAGCCTGCTGAATTCTTTTCAAAAGAGCCAAGCATTCCTGCTTGGGTTTTTGTGTGTTGTTTTTTTTTCCCATCTGCTCATGGCATGAGACATCCTGAATCATCTGGGATAGGGCAGGAGGTCAAAGGTTTCCTGATGAAATCAGCTAACTGCATTATCTTAATATAAGCGCTGCGCTGCAGAAACACGCCAGATTAACTGCTAGTTATTTGTACCGGTTGGCCACGCTCCATCCTGTAGGTAACACCGCTACCCATTTTCCATCTGCACTTTGCTTACTTAACCATTAGTGGGCCAAATAGTGAGAATCCATCGAACCGATGCCCCGAATTATTTCTTTTCTAGAGTGGAGGCCCCACGACAAACATCATTCTTCACAGGCAATTTAACAGGCTTTGAATGAACTGTGAGGTTGTATGTCAGAAATGCCAATTAAATTCTTCTTTTTTTTTTTTTTTTGTCACCTCTGTTATGAGGAAATAAGACGGAACAGGAATTTGTCAACAGATAGAAATGGAAATTAAACTGTTGCAACTGGTTGCTCACCCAATTAACAAATGTCCCTATTAGGGGTTATAGAGTCTGACAGTGCTACAAAATTAAGTAGCAAATATTGCCAGAAAATCATTACCTTTTAGAGGAAGAACAGGAGAAAGGTTCTTAACCTTTCTCTCCCAGTGGGACTTCCAGAGAAACAGGGCCACAGGCAGAAAAACCTGCAAAACCTGGGGATTTGCAAGGACTTTGCTCGGTTTGGTGGAAGCCCGTGGAGTCATAGAATCATAGAATCATAGAATGGCTAGAGTTGGAAAGGACCTTAAAGATCATCTAGTTCCAACCCCCCTGCCATGGGCAGGGACACCTCTCACTAGAGCAGGTTGCTCAAAGCCCCATCCAGCCTGACCTTGAACACTTCCAGGGATGGGGCATCCACAACTTCCCTGGGCAACCTGTTCCAGTGCCTCACCACCCTCACTGTAAAGAATTTCTTCCTTATATCTAATCTAAATCTCTTCTCTTCCAATTTAAAACCATTGCCCCTTGTCCTGTCACCACTCTTCCTGACAAAGAGTCCCTCTTCAGCTCTTCTGTAGGCTCCCTTCAGGTATTGATAGGCTGTTATAAGGTCTCCCCGGAGCCTTCTCTTCTCCAAGCTGAACAACCCCAGCTCTCTCAGTCTGTCTTCATAGGAGAGGTGCTCCATCCCTCTGATCATCCTCGTGGCCCTCCGCTGGACCCGTTCCAACAGGTCCATGTCCTTTCTGTGTTGAGGACTCCAAAGCTGGACACAGTACTCCAGGAGGGGTCTCACAAGAGCAGAGCAGAGGGGCAGAATCACCCCCCTCGCCCTGCTGGCCACACTTCTCCTGATGCAGCCCAGGACACGGTTGGCTCTCTGGGCTGCCAGTGCACACTGCCTGCTCATGTTGAGCTTCTCATCCATAAGCACTCCCAAGTCCTCCTCGGGGCTGCTCTCCAGCCATTCTCCACCCAACTTGTATTTGTGCCTGGGGTTGCCACGTCCCAGGTGCAGGACCCTGCACTTGGCTTGGTTGAACTTCATGCAATTTGCACGAGCCCACCTCTCCAGCCTGTCTAGGTCCCTCTGGATGGCAGTGTTGCAGACCTCTGCGCTGATTTTAGCCTCTCGCCTGTTTCCCTTGGCAACCCGGCTCTGCGTCTCCCTGGTGCAACTTACTGTTATCAGAGATGGTACATTTTGGAGCAAATCATGTAATTTCTTTTATTTCTGCCCTTTTCTGGCTCCCTGTGCACTGGTACATGCATTTTAATGGGGGATTGCTGTGGATTTCCTGAAGGAAGGAAACAGCACTGTTTTTCTACACCTCATCCAGAACATCCTTTTAGTGGGTCACTGGAAAGACGCTGTTCTGTGTTGCATAAGTATTATCTTGGTGACAGCCTAAGGAGGCCACTGCTGGCAGTCCCAGGCATTCTAACACTGGTGACGCCTTACCCATTATGTTAAAAATCCTTTTCTGCCCAAACTGACCGGTGTTACCAGAAAAGGGAGAGGGAGGGAGGGGAAAGATGGTGTTTGGACACAAGAAACCACAAGAGAAAGAACTGTCACAGAATGACAGAATCACAGAATGATACGGGGCTGGAAGGGACCTCTGGAGATCATCTACTCCAACCCCCTGCCAGAGCAGGATCACCCAGAGCAGGTTGCACAGGAATGTGTCCAGGTGGGGTTTGGAATGTCTCCAGAGAAGGAGGCTCCACCACCTCTCTGGGCAGCTTCTTCCAGGGCTCTGCCACCCTCAAAGTCAAGAAGTTCCTCCTCGTGTTGAGATGGAACTTATTATGTTCAAGTTTGTGCCCATTCCCTCTTGTCCTGTCCCTGGGCACCACTGAAAAAAGACTGGCCCCGTCCTCCTGACACCCTCCCTTTCAGTATTTACAGGCATTGATCAGATCCCCCCCTCAGTCTTCTCTTCTCCAGACTAAAAAGACCCAAGTCCCTCAGCCTTTCCTCATCAGAGAGATGTTCTGGTCCCCTCATCATCTTTGTAGCCCTTTGCTGTACCCTCTCCAGCAGTTCCCTGTCCTTCTTGAACTGGGGAGCCCAGAACTGGACCCAGTGCTCCAGATGGGGCCTCCCCAGGGCAGAGCAGAGGGGGAGGATGACCTCCCTCCACCTGCTGGCCACACTCTTCCTGATGCACCCCAGGATGCCATTGGCCTTCTTGGCCACAAGGGCACATTGCTGGCTCATGGGCACCCTGTTGTCCACCAGTCAGCAGTTCCCAGGCACATGTTTTTCTGGACATTCTCTTAAAAGTGACTGATATCTTTGTCGACAGAGCACATTAATACATCTGGTAGGGAGCCATCACCTACGTATGCAGCTCAAATGCATAGGGTTGTGTTGTAGTGGCAGGGACATATAGATCTTGACGGGAAAATAGTCTGCATAAAAATGAAGGAGAAAAGAAGTGAAGGTCAGAGGTCTCCTCTGCTCTGAAGCAACGGGAAAAGCCTATAGGTTCTATGTTCATATTCTCTGCAGGGAATAAAAATCAGGTTCTTGCATGTCTCATGCTGGATGTGATCTGCACGGTGATTTATCAGAGTCTTAGCAGATCCGCAACAATCTCACTTTATTGATGTACCTTCTTAATGCAGCAATGTTTGTGTCTGTTCCAAAAGGAAAGCTGTCCCTAGAAAACAGCCAATGATATTTAAGTAGCTGCATTAACTAACTGCTGTCATCCAAATATTTGCAGAACAATTTCTGAAGTCTTCAAATAATTGTTCTTACGCCCACCTTTTCTTTAGATGAAACTAAAGCCCAGTTTTGTGGTATAAGGTCCAGCACAGAGCAGTGTAACCCTACAGGCAAGACTTGGGAGGATCTCCTCTGCCCACGAGGAGGTGAAGATGCTGCTGTCTGTGTGCCACCAGGAGCTGGGTGGGACTGGTCCTTCACAGTGGGTGAAAAAGAGGACATAACCTTGACCCTTTTCCGGAGAAGACGATTGCGTATCTCAGGAGCTGCCTCTGGGAGGGCTGGGAGGAGGTCTTGGTGATGCTGTTTAAATGGATCCATGGAGCTAATGATGAACCATGACTGAGATAGGCTTTTCTAGAGCTAAGCTTGGTAGCTCCTACTACAAAGAGCAACTTCTCCAAGAAAAGGTGTGAGGTTCTCAGCAAGTGGCTCCGTGCAGGGCTTCTCTTCCCTGGAAGACCCTTCTGTCAATTTTGGTTAATTGGTATTTTTCCGTGCACAAGAGAACGATCTTGCCACGACGTTCAGTGCTTTGTTGTTTGGGTGTTTTTTTTCCAGAAGAGACTACTTGCTACTCCAGCCGAATCACCTCCTGTAACGGTTGTTTCAAAAGACCTGTTGGCAGATGAACAGGCTGTTTCTTTCTGCAGAGAAGCAACAGAAGGCGGTTTGCTGTCTAGGCTGGGTTTTAGCATATTTTATATCAAACCCAAGTGTGTGTGTAAATGATTGTGTGCCGTGCCAATACACGGCCTGGCACTTCAATCCGAGCTGAACGAGGGAGGCGCCTGCATTTCTAACCTAATTTTTCACAAAATTCACTTGAGCATCCACTTCAAAGAACAGAAGGGCAGGTGTCTGCACCGTGGGTGACGACTTCCCATGAAACAGTCCTTTGCCTTCAGCTGGCAATCACTGAATGTGCCCTATTTCAAATTTCTTGAGGCAATTTGGTTCCATTATGGGTAACCAAAAGGTGGTTTTTGCACCTTGTAATGCGGTTATTTTGGTGAGGACTGACCCCTGTGTGGTTTGAGACACACCTTTTTTCTAGGAGTCTATAATCATCGCTCTTCACAGTGTAGTAAAACAGAGTAATTCTGGTTTAACTTCTTATCACAGTATTAAAGTAAGGTCTTTTTCCAATCAGAGGATGAATGCAGAGCAGTGCTCTCAAGTAGCTGGTAAAAAGTGGAACTACACCACATTTTAGCTCTTATATTAGCAAATATTTCTAGATATACTGCAAGGATCCTGATCCTGATGAACTCAAGTGAATGGCTTTGATGGGAACCACATCTGGGTTTTACATTCCACCAAAACATCAAGTAAAAGGATGAGTATTTCTGAAACAACCCACTACTGAAAAACATGCCCAGCTAATGCCCCATATTACTGTTATTTTTAACAGAACCTAAGCTTTGAGTGAGAAAAAAGTGCTTTGGAAAAATCTGACCAGTGATCTCTTTAATGCAGCTTTTTGGTAAGACTAATAGTCAAATTCTTGACAACTGTTGCTGAGAGCGGTGAAGGCATTGTGTAGTGGCCAATTCCCTTGGAATTTAAAAATATATTATGAAGGGGGAACTAATGATTAAACTAATACTTACTGAAGTTTCTTGTTGATAAGTCTGAAAAGTTCCTTCAACATTTAAAAACCTTTTCTGAATAACTGAGATATATATATGTGAGATATATATATATGATATATATATGGAGATATATAATATATATCATATATCCATATATCTCTCTATATAATAATATATAATATATATGATATATATATCCATATATATATATCTCTCCATATATATATATCTCCCCTGTTGGAGCGGGGCCAGAGGAGGCCATGGAGATCCTGCAGGGGCTGGAGCCCCTCTGCTGTGAGGACAGGCTGAGAGAGTTGGGGGGGTTCAGCCTGGAGAAGAGAAGGCTCCAGGGAGACCTTAGAGCCCCTTCCAGTCCCTAAAGGGGCTCCAGGAGAGATGGGGAGGGACTCTGGATCAGGGAGGGGAGCCATAGGATGAGGGCCAATGTTTTTAAACTGAAAGAGGGGAGATTGAGATGAGATGTGGGGAAGAAATTCTTTGCTGTGAGGGTGGTGAGAGCCTGGCCCAGGTTGCCCAGAGAAGCTGTGGCTGCCCCATCCCTGGAGGGGTTCAAGGCCAGGCTGGATGGGGCTTGGAGCAACCTGGTCTGGTGGGAGGTGTCCCTGCCCAGGGCAGGGGGTGGGACTGGATGGTCTTTGAGGTCCCTTCCAACCCAAACCAGTCTATGATTCTATGATATACTTATTCTATCTCCCTGTACCACTATTTGCATATACTTCTAAGTTAAAGTTGCACTCTCTACTTTTCACTCCTCGGGTACTTGGTACCATCCTTGTCAGCCTGAACAGAAACAATGATTTTCAATGTCATTTCAAATGTTGATTTTCTTGCTTTACCCTATTTCTGTGGCTGAGGGGCTTTGACTTAACAAAGCTGGATTTAATAATGGATTAATGCATAGTATAATAAGCTGGATCATGTAGAAGTGTTTTTTGAGGAGGAAATGGGATTTGATGAGGAGTGCTGTTCGCTATGAAATCAAGAAGTTTGTTGATGTTAAATACATATATATAAATATATACATAGATGTTAAATTCTTATATTCTGATAACAACTCTCAGAACATCCGTCGTTGGAAAAAGCTTGATTTGCCTGCTAAATGTCCAGACATTTCTTCTTAATCAAATGTTAAGCCTGTCTAAGTTAGTTGAAGTGTCTGAAATAGTAAAGCAGAAAAAAATCCACGTTTACTCTTATAATTTAGAGCACTTTACACTCTAAATAGACCAAGGCAGCTCCACGCTGGCATTGCTGCTTGTCCCCTGCGGTTGGGGCTGGAGTGTTGTTTGCTTTTTTAGCATAATTATTTTGTATTTGTGAATATAATTAGGTTCTGTTGCACAGAGAGGTTTGGTATTTGACTTTCTCTTTGCTCTTGAGGGTATTTTCAGAAGAAAAAGAGTCACTCATCAGAACTGGGCAATTCTTGTAGGCACCGTACGACCTCGTGGGGTGTGTTTTCAAAGCCAGCTCGTATCCGTTTAGGGCAGAATTGCCTCAGAAAGGGGTAAATCTCTCTGTTCTGCTGGCTTCGTGTTTCTGCCACCGCCCTTACAGCCTGAGTTTGAGGAGGAAACTTTTAAAAGTCTATTTGATTTTAATTTGGATCAGCTACGACTTGTACAAAGATGGAGGTGACTGTGGGGCAGCACCGTGAGGAACATCATGCACGGGGACATTCCGACGGACGTGCCCGGAGTGGCGTTTTTAGTAAAGCTTAACCTTTTCCATTTTAATGATTAATGATTTATAGTTCTGGCCAGCGTGCCCACGTGTTAAGGATAATATATTGGAGTGTGGTCATAAGACAGCCCACGTTCTCTTTAGGACATTTTTATAGCTAATGTTTATGAGTTTTACTTGACATTTTTGTAAAAGTGCTATAAATTCATCCTAGTAGTTGTTCTTCATTTACAGTGTCTGGTTTTTAATGTGCTCCTGAAACCAGCTTTAAAAAGTCAGCTTCCTCTTTTTATTTGCAGCAATTCTGCTCAGCTCTTGCTCCATGGCTTGGCTTGTGCTCTCTACAGAGCTTCTTTAAAGCTCTGGCACAATTTTGAGGAACTGTGATTTTCTGCTGTAACCAGATGTCTCCTCTTTAAAATACCTGGTATCACACTTCCCCCTCCTCCCCTCCCCCCACCTTAATGCTTCTTTAGGTTAAGAATATCACTGAAATAACATATTTATAACTTCAATTTTCTTAGAGAAAACCAAGATGAGAAATGTTTGCAAGTGAAGGGTCCTCTGATGTCTTCCTGTGCTAGTTCCAAAGACATTTTGGCTGGGGGATATCACAGGCTTCTTTAACAAAGACCTCTTTGGGAATATTGCCCCCCAAAAAAAACCCAAAACAAAACTCCAATTAATGGCTTTTGTGTTGCCCACTTGTTGCACTGACATTTTCCCACTGGAAGGTCTTCCAGGTGGTAGTTGAAGGAAGTCCATGATCCGTATCCCATGTCCTCCAAAGGGAAGCATCTCCAGGGCATTCTCTCAAGAGTCCATTTCCTCACTAGACTTTGAAGAAAGTCTGTAAGGGAGAAAGTGCTGGAAAAGCAGTTGTCTGGCTCAAAAGCTGCCAATTGAAGTAGGGAATTGAACAGAAATGCATTTCTGCACCCTTTGCTTTTGAAATTATTTCTTTATATATATAATATATATATGTTATATATTTATATAATATATATAATAATATATTATATGTTATATATAAATAATATATATAATATATAAATATATATATAATATAATAAATAATTTATATACATAAGTTGAATATTTTGCAGTTTGTCATCCTTGGATGCATGCTTTAGAGCAGAATTAGCCTTCCCTTCAGCTATCGTACATCCCCCCGTTGCTTCTAGGGGAAATAAAAACAAAGTGATGGATAAGTGAGTAATAAAGGGTTTTAAAACACATGCTTTTCAGCTCTTGGATATTTTTTTAGAATTGTTATTCCTGAGCCACACGAAGTGTATGAATGCAGAGTCTCTTAATTGAAGATTTTATTTCTGCTTAGAATCTGAGCTGCCGGGGCAGAGGGCTAACATGAGCTCTGTTAAAAAGCCAAGTTTTTAGCCCTCTCCTTTCACAGTCCACCCCACATGGACAGTGGTCCAGCTGAAGAAGGGTTTCAGGTGGAACCAGCCACAAGGCAGTACGTTTCTTTTGGCGCAGGCTAAAGCAAAAATAATTAATTATCGCGGTCCCACAGGGCCTTTCTGCAGCCCGTGAATAAGCAACGAACAGGCAGCAGAGCCAAGCTGAGCATTTCCACCAGAGTTCCAGCTACGTAAAATTAAATGGTTTCCATTAGCACTGCAACCACAACTAGTGTTGATGTCTTGGGTGTACAAGCCATGCTCCATGGTCTTTTTGGTCACAAATTGTGACAAATCGGGCCTGAATACCTTAATTTGAACAAAAAAGGAGGTCTTGAAATTGAATTCATTGAATTCAAAGACCTGTGACATTTCTGATGGTGAGAATAAAAATCTTGAGAAGGGAAAACATGGGTGTAAAGTCAAGCAAGAACATATTCATTGAGATCGTGGGGTCATAGGTAAAAGCAGATTAAGGCTGAATTAATATGGTGGACTGAGTATACCAGTAAGGGCTTTTACAGATAAAACAGGAGGAATCTGATTGTTCCAAAGAAAGTGTAATACTTGAATGAATTTAATATCTTCTGTAATACTTGCACTAATTCTTAAAATTAAGGACTCATCTAATAGATGCTGTAAGTTTTTGGGAAAAAATGAGGAAGACTCAAATACAGAACTCAATACTTGAGAAATGCAGCCGACGAAAACCACATTAGGGCTGTTTTTCTCTAACCCAGAGTCCTCTGGCCTCTGGAGAGAGGTGAGCTGAGAAAATGTCTTTGCTGAACCCACTCTTCATGCTTTTACAAAAGCATAAAGCCTATTTACTGCAATGTATAAAGTGCCTTCGACGTTCAGGCTCGAATCTGTTTAGACTGAGTGCACGGAAGTGAAAAAACACATTAGGAGCTCCATTTTCATATTTCCGGTGTCATTTAAATAATTCATTTCCCTTTCAGGGGTTTGTTGGGTTTTTTGGTTTTTTTTTTTTTTTTTGCTGATGACCACAACGTGTCTAAATATTTGTCTTTACTTGTTGAGAGCTGTGCAAGAAGCCATCGCTATCAGTTGATTCATCAGAGTTCATTGCGTTTTGAGCGCTGTTGGAGCCAGGTAGCTGTGCAGGTAGAACACGTGGTGCCTGAAATATTTTCCTTGCTTTATATTTCCAATAGGGGTTTGTGTGCTAAGTTTTATTTTTAATTATAGGCTTAGCAGGAAAAAGAGATGCCAGATTCACACTGTTTATAAATGTGTTTGTCAAAACATATGCTCAAGGAAACACAGATTCTGTGCTAGTCTTGAACCTTTGAGTTTTTCACTTTCTGCTTGAAAGTTGGGGTGTTCTTTTTTAAAAAAAATTGTAAAAATAATTGATTGTCATGTGTTCTAATTCCCTGTAATAATATTAGAACAGGTAAGCCAGTCCATAACTCTCCTGTAAGCCCCCAGGCATTCGGGTTTGAAGTTTTAGATGCCTGGTAAATTTTAGATTATTATTAAATATGTAAGTACTGTGATACCCAAGCAGTGAGTGGGTGCTGGCATCCAAATTTATGTGACATTTAAATGCATTTTTAATCTGAATGACTTGTCATATGTTTTCCAGCACATGACCGCAACCAATGTATCTACGTCCAATTTTCCCTGGGGCTAATCAAGCCTGAGACTGTGGCTGCAAAGCTTGGGAGCTGGGTGACACCACCCTTCACGGCCAGATGGAGAGGTTGGAGGAGAAGAGTGACCTCCTGGCCTTGCAGATGGAGAACAACATGGAGCAACCATTCACCGTCAGCTCCTTGGTACGTATCACACAGAAATGATCTGGTGGCTGAGCCCCCTCTTTGGAATAGGAACGGATTCAGGAGATGTTTGGATACAGGGGTCTCCTCCTGCAACGCTCCCGGTTCCTCCCACCTCCTGCCCGATGGGTTTGTTGGGATTTATTGTATTTCTATATGTGCGGTTTATGGGGTTTTAGCTTGTTTCAGTCATCAGGCCTTTAAGAAGCCGAAGTGAACATTTTGAATACGTGGAGTAAAAATTTTCATCAAAATAAGAGGAAGCAACTCACAGTAGCCAATTATTGAACTACTCGACAGGAAGGTAATGATTATAATAAGCAGCTGCGCTGCTTCTTCGGTAGAGTTAGTTCCAACTTCTCAGGCTTCAGCTGCCTGGTTTGAAACTGGAAATGAACATTAGAAGTGAACTGTTGATTGACCAGGGGAATTTATGGCTCTTTTTTAGCTGAACTACACCCAGCAGCCATGCCCTATGCCTCGTGTAATAGGACTCTGAATATTCAGGCCCCCCATCAAATTATTTCAGTAACTTAAGGCAGAATCTTGTAGAATTTCCTGTGTGTGAGATTCTCAAGAGGACACTCTCTGTGTTGCCGTTTGTCATTTCTACGGGGGTTTACTTAATTTTATCTTAACTTTTTGTTTTTCTAGGATTTTTTTGTAGCTGGAAGATTTGTGGAGGGGGATGAGATCACTTTTTAGTTGTAATTGCTCTCACAATTTATTTTCACTTGAGAAACATGTTGGAATGCTTCAGCTGTGGCTACCAGTGGGGAAACCAATGCCTGTTTTGAGGAAAAATGCTGAAGATTTCCCTTGAGGCCCTTGAAATGAGATCACTTACCGAAAGCAAAATCGTAACGTCTGCTTCTCTTTGCCCACCTCTCTGCTCTTTTCCAGAAAAAGTTAGTAGCTATTCCTGACCACACAGACGTCTCGGTGAGCCCCGAAGAGAGAGTCCGTGCCTTAAGCAAACTCGGCAGCAACATCACCATCAACGAAGACATCACCCCCCGTCGCTACTTCAGATCCGGAGTAGAGATGGAGCGAATGGCCTCGGTTTACATGGAGGAGGGGAACCTGGAGAACGCTTTTGTCTTTTATAATAAGTTCATAACGTAAGAAAGCATTTGTTGTCATTACGACTTGTAATTCTGAGAAAATGGAAATGAAGACCCTTGAGATCAGGGTGCCCCCCTACTCTGCTCTGGTGAGACCCCACCTGGAGCACTGTGTCCAGCTCTGGAGTTCTCAGCACAGGAAGGGCATGGACCTGTTGGAACGGGTCCAGCGGAGGGCCACAAAAATTATGAGAGGGTTGGAGCACCTCTCCTGTGAAGACAGGCTGAGAGACTTGGGGTTGTTCAGCCTGGAGAAGAGAAGGCTCCGGGGAGACCTTGTAACAGCCTTTCAGTCCCTAAAGGGGCTACAGGAGAGATGGGGAGGGACTCCTGATCAGGGAGGGGAGCCACAGGATGACAGATAATGTTTTTAAATTGAAAGAGGGGAGATTTAGATTAAACCCTAGAAAGAAATTCTTCACTGTGAGGGTGGTGAGACCCTGACCCAGGTTGCCCAGAGAAGCTGTGGCTGCCCCATCTCTGGAGGGGTTCAAGGCCAGGCTGGATGGGGCTTTGAGCAACCTGGTCTGGTGGGAGGTGTCCCTGCCCAGGGCAGGGGGGTTGGTACTCGATGGTCTTCAAGGTCCCTTCTAGCTCTAACCATTCTATGATTCTATGATCAGGAGAAAAATGTCCAGTGTGTTCTTGCAGAAGAGCTTTATTCTCTGGAGATCTTTCATGGGCTTTGTTATAATTTCATCTCGACTGTTAATATAATAGTCCTACCCATCTATTAACTGCCAGGCGTGAACTAACCTAATATGCAGAGGTTTAATTTTGCCATACCAGGCCATACTACGAGCACTGCTTCCCACAGATTACTCTGTGTCTATCAGCAGGTTGGTTAAATACAGTTCATTTGCTGTAAATTGTTTAAAAAGCAATGTTTTGATAAGATTTCTGAGCCTTTTATAGTTACTCCCCATGAGCTTCTGCTGATCTTAAAGATGGTAGTGTTGCACAGCACTTAAAAAACATGAAAAAAAAATGGCTTTTTGCCTCTTAAGTTTTCTTCCTCCAAAGAATTAGGTATAATTTATTGTTTCTTACAGGACTAAATGCAAAATCCATAATAGATGTTCATTATATGATTATTCTCCCCACTCAAAAAACCACCAAATCTGGGCAGCTTTCATTACAACTCTCAAAATAGCCACCTGAAAAATATATCAGTGGCAGATTTAAACTATTTAATTAGCTGGTTTTGCTGCAAGATTGATTGAGTTGTTTTCTTACTTCTGAAAGGTTGTTTTTTTTCATATGCATATTTTAAAATTTTTATAATAGGAGACCCCATTCCTTCCCTCCTTATTTTCCCCACACTCTGAGAACTAGAGGAAATCTTTCTTATAATTTTAAATGTCTGGGTCTCCATGAAAAGCGATGGAGACCAGAGGTGAACAAGGTACAAATTGCTGAGAGAATGGTATCAGCCGTGCGTTCCGAACCCTTTGCAGGTGAGCGTTGCCATCATTGAGACGTCTGGGCTGGTTAATAACGTTGTAGTTAGCGATGCAGCTTGGTCTGGTAAAAATAACTGCTTTAATGATAGTCGGTGCTGCATTTTGGACTTCCCATTTAAAATGCAGCATTTCAGCTGAGGACAGCTAAAGACAGTAAAAATAGGATTTATTAACACCGGGTGGAAGGTGCTTTTAAGGGCTATTTTTAGGTGCTGGCTGCTAGTTAGTCCTTTTTTTAGCCCAACTAATGAAAACCAAAATACATTCAGACGTAGGAGACACTCTCCTGTCGTTACCCTCTGTGTCCCGTACAAGTCTATACAAGAATTTAAGTCTCAGTTTAAACAAATATGTAGAAATCTGCTCCAAGTCCTCTGGAATTCGGTGTTTAACAGTTATGTGAACCTTGATTTTTCTGCCAACATAAAAGCTCTTGTGGATGTTCCCGCGGTTACTGAGGCAAACACGTGCCTGTTTAATTTCCCAGGTTGTTTGTAGAAAAGCTGCCCAGTCACCGAGACTATCACCAATGTGCGGTACCAGAAAAACAAGTTATTATTAAGGTAAGGTTACGGTTTCTGGCCTTTAAGAAATGTTTTTCCCAGAATGTCCCAGTTCGTTCCCAGCACTGCTTTCCCCGCAGCGCGCACAGCCCACACCAGCCTCCGCAGCTGGGTTCCTGACACCCTCCTCCACTACTCATTCATCTTTTATTTGGGATTAATCACTTGGTCGTTACTGGAAATTAAATTATCGTTCTAACAGGTGAACAAGAATGGTCTCTGATTAAGTTGGTAGATTGTTGGAAACCCAGGTACGCCTGTTTCTGACAGTTTACATATTTAAAATACACTAATTTAACAGTACTTGGAGTTTGATGCTGATCCCAGTTACCTGAGTGGTTAATGGTCCAGACTGACTAGTGCAAACAAGGGAAAGAGAGATGTGGCGTTACTGGTGTCTTACCCCGCTTTTTTTATTAAAAAAGTGATTTCCTTACCCTACTGAATAATCAAAGTGTATGTAAAAAGTTTAGCTTTTTAAAATTTTTTTAATTAAAAGAGAAATGTCAAATACATCCTTATATTGAACTTAAAACATCCGGAACTGCCCGATGAGAATAAGCATAAGTGTCTCTTGCTTCAGGCTGCCATATTTGCCTGCTTTCTCTGCTGGTAAAGCTGAATAACATCATATTCAAAGCCAAAATGCTTCATGCCAAATTTTTGACTGTGGCCCACAATCCAGGAAAACATCCCTGCTGAGAAAGGGCATCAGACGTGCTCCCTCCCGTGGCACCCACAAGGATCAAGCACTTGGTCTCTTTCCCTCCCTGCAGCCTCTAAATTCTTCTGTAGAAATCTCTGCATCGGTAGAAAATATTGGGCATTGGTTTTTTTTACAAAATAAAATTGTTTTACCTGGTGGTGCTGTCACAGGAAGCTGCAGGTGCAGCCATCTCTGTAAATAAACATTTTTTTTCCCACCTAAAAATAAGTATATTCAGTATTTCTGTCCAGGGAGTCCCAGAGACAATTGTGACGATCCTGCCTGAAACACTGAAAGTTGGGCTTAGCTCTTTTATAAATTACACCTACCACAAAGACATTACTCATCACAGGCCTGTTAAACAAAACAGGGACAACAGATTGCCAGGCAAAGGACTAATCTGTCCTTGAGATAAGAAGCAGACGTGTCACACCTTTCACTGACGTAAATTAATAGAGCTTTATTGAAATTAGTGTACTATAGAAGTTTCATAAGCTGGTTATCTAGTGTGTGTTTCTTCCTTTCTTCTTCTGGGAGAAGAGCAGTAATTTTTTCTATTTTGCCTTTTTTTTTTTTTTTTTAAATCTGTATTGCAGCTAAGTTTGTTTTCCAGGTGGCTCTTTTAAAAAGTGAAAAGTAAACTTAAGTATCTTTCTCCCACAGAAACTGAAGGAGGTTGCATTTCCACGGACAGATGAACTGAAGAGAGATCTTTTAAAGAAATATAACTTAGAATATCAAGAATACATGCGAAACGAAGTAAGTTTCATATGATTATTAAACAATTGTTGGTATGAATATTTTTCTGTCACACAGAATTGTTTAATTTTCTTAAACAATTAAGCAGTGAAGTGCCAGTTCTACATGAACCTCATAATTTCTCGGGCTGCTTAGAATGAGTTTCCACTTCTCCTCAGAATTTAATCTCTTGGTCATTTGAAAATAAGTCACGCAAGTGTGTGCTTGGAAATAGATGTGCTGTGATAGCTCCTGAATAACTAACAATGTCCAAACAGGCCTTTGGCGGGCTCTGGGTCTGCTTTATGAAAAGGAGACTGTTGATGCTCTTCCATGAGCGTGTGGAAAAGGTCCCTGGGCTCTGAATGTGCTCAAGCTTGAATTGATCCTGTTTGAGTCTCCCAGTAAATACTTCAAGAAAATATCATATATTCATCTTGTGTATTGAAGTCACTGAAAACAGGATCTGGAGCTTTAAAAACTTGTGTTGGAAAGACCATCTGAGCAAAAACCCATCTTTTTCTTTTCTTCCCTTAAAATTGTCCCAGGGAATTATGAAAAAAAACCAAAACGAAAACAAAACTAAACCAAATAAACACCTCATATACCTGTCACCAGTTGGTTCAAGACTTTGTTTCCTGCTCTATTTTGTTCGTGACGTTTAAGAAATGATTTTGCTCTGTTTGTTTTTTTCATTTGCTTCTGGAGGTGCTTCCTGCTCTCCTTCTCCAAGGAGCGGAGGGAAGTGCTGTGGGAACCTGGAGCTGTTGAAACCTGATGTGCCTGAGGCTGGGCAGGTCCTGCCCCAAAGCCAGGTTAAGGCAACCCAGGGAAGGTTGGGGAAAGAAAACAGCAGGAGAAAGTCCACCAACCCATCCAAAGAGCAGCAACAAGCCACAGAACCAGATAACTATGAAATCTGCCCCAAAAAAACAGAAAATGGGCTCGTGGATCTCTTGTTGCGTTGAAAATTGTAAGGGCTTCCTTGTTGGCAAGGGAAATTGTAAGACCCTGGTGTGTGGTCTCTTTGCCGTCGCTGGTCTGAAAAGTCTTTTTCTAATGACTTTATTACAACGGGCAAACGAGGCTGGTGCTATCGCTGCTGACATAAAAGCACACGGCACCACCGGTGTGCAGATTGGAAGCTTTGTGTTGGGAATTCCTCACTGTTTTTCCTTCCATATCATGCTGCTTTAGGGGATATCATTGTATTTTTGCCAGTTCAGCAAACAGGTTCCCAAAAACCTGTAATTTTTGATGGCAGGATTTTATGGGTTTATTAAACCCTTCGTTTTTTGTAGCTTTTTTTTTTAGTGTTCTGAGAATGTCACCATTTTTGCATATATTTCAGAACAAATACAAAACTGAAGTTCTGAAGAAACTCGAGCATCAGAGGCTGATAGAGGCGGAGAAGAAACGAATCGCCCACATGCGGCAGCAGCAGCTTGAGTCGGAGCAGTTCCAGTTCTTCGAGGACCAACTGAAGAAGCAAGAACTAGCTCGAGACCAGAAAATCAAGGAGAGCGTGGTCCTGCCCGAGCAGATAGATGGGAATATGCTGTCCTGTATTTCCGTGCCGGAGAACAGTTCTTTATCTGCCACATTACTGGAAAAAAAGGAGAGGAGCAGCACATCTGGCTGCGCTGGACACTCACCCCCAGTAAACCGGGTCTTGAAACCAGCGGCCACTTTAGGTGCTGTTCAGAGTAAGTGCAGAGGTTTTATTGCTTTTTTTTCCCCCTTTTTTATTTTACCTGTCACTTTGCTGCTTGGAGAAGTCCACACGTTCATAGAATCATAGAATCATTCAGGTTGGAAAAGACCCTTGGGATCATTGAGTCCAACCATCAACCCCACTCTGCAAAGTTGTCCCCTACACCATATCCCCCAACACCGCATCTAAACGACTCAAACACATCCAGGGATGGTGACTCAACCCCCTCCCTGGGCAGCCTATTCCATGTCTGAGATGGGTTACTCTGCCTTAGGGGCATCTTAAGAGGTATTTACTAGGTATCTATCTAGGGGTGTATATATATGTGTATATCTATATATAACATATACTAGGTATAACAGGTATCTACTAGGATACAGGATCGTCTCTCTAGGATTTGGAGATGACCATCCACCTGTCCTGCTTTTTCACTCATTCCCAGCCAAGTCCACCCTCACCATGAGGATGTCCATGGTGAAACGAGCCTGAGCAGGTTGATGGACACACAACAGTCCCACAGAGTTTCTTCATTTCAAGAGAGGAGATTAGTAGCAGTTTCACATGTTCCAGTTGAGTGCCAATAGATAGATCTGGAGATGGAGCCTTAGTGTTCCTGCAGAATGAAGTCTGGATCTTGCCCTGGGCTTCAAGGGAGCAGAAGCAGAACCTGGAGTGGTTGACCCTGGCCTGGGAGGTGGAATCAGGTCACTGTCCCCCCAGGGGCAGGCTAACGAGCGTGTCCTATGGGCTGGTGACCTCAGCTTGGGGTGAGATGACACTCTACTTTGTATGTAGATTTATTCTCATTAGAAATCCGTGATGTGGTAAGTACAATTCCATCACTTCCAGTAATTTCCTGTAACTGTGTATATTTCCTTATTTTAGGGAACTTCACCGTGTAAGCTGCAAATGCCTTTTTATCTCTCTCTCATTTTTTTTCTTTTTTTTTCTTTTTTTTTTTTTTTTTTTGGTTTTGTTTTCTTTTTGTTAGCTCAATTGGCCGAAGCTCTCAGAGGCGTCATTTTGCCCAGGGATCTCTGTCACAAATTCCTGCTGCTTGCAGAGGCAAATACAGTAAGAGGAATAGAGACATGTGGAATTCTCTGTGGAAAACTGGTACAGTTTAACCCTCACGTTTGTATGGGGAAGGCGTATTTGACAGTGCTGTATTTTTCTGTAACGTATCCATTTCGGAGCAAAAGCAGATCTAAATGATTAATGATTTAATACAATTAACTTCATGTTATAACCTGAGTGGTCGCTTCAGCAGTTTGGGCTTGCTTTATTAGGGAAACGTGATTTAAATTGACTGCTGTCGTTATAAAATGCAGCCAGATTTCCAGCACGCTGTGCAATACCGGCTTTTTCCAGCACTTTCTCTGGCATTCATCTAAGGTAAGGCAGCTTTAGTTGCAGGACAATGAAACATAAAGACTGTTAGAATCTACCGGAGTCATCAAATTCATAATGGCACAACATAAAAAAAAAAAAAAAGAGGAGGAGAATCCCCGTATGAGGCTGTAGAACATCTGATTTCCAGGCTGTTTTTTTTTTCCTCTGACCTAGATATCACTTAACATCCTTTCAGAGCGGGGAGAGATGTCATGGCTAATGCTGGCACATGAAGAATTTTAAAGATGATGTCCAAGTCTGTCTGAATTGTACAAAGAGAAGGAATAGCAAGGGCAGTGATGTGCCAAGTTCCACAGAAAATAAGCAGAGGATTCTCAAACCTCCTCTTTTTTTCATGTTTTTAATTACTTTAAAGGACAAGCTTTTCACACTGGTTTCTGAGAACATTTCAGCACAAGGATCTCGTGTTGTCACTAATACTAAAAGCATACTAATTGTATGTTTTCACACTAAATCACTAAGGGATGTTTTGGAGGGCAGTAAATCCGTGTGGCTGCACTAGAACCAGGGCAGCAATATTCCTTATTTTAGCCGATGGGCTACAACCTTCAGATGCTGATCAGCATTTAGTCATTTCTTTCGTTTGTTCCACCCTAAGCCCGTGTTTGTTTTGCAGACACGTAATGAATTTACCATTACCCACGTAATCGTGCCAAAGCAATCTGCAGGGCCAGACTACTGCGACATGGAGAACGTGGAGGAATTGTTTGGGATTCAGGATCAGTACAACCTCCTCACTTTGGGCTGGATCCACGTACGTGTGACTCAGAGACTCTGGCTTTTCTGTATCGACTCTGCACGCTGTGGGGAAAAAAAACCCTGGAAATAACAAACTGAAGAAATAATTGGAATAATCCAAATTAATTTGCTCACTTAATTCTAGTTGTAGTGATGTAAATGAGCACTAATGTTCTCCACAGATGAGTAGTTCTTAATGCAGATGAGGTGTTCTGTTGACACAATGGGCCTGCTTTTGCCAGTGCAACTTTTGTTTATATTGATTTAGGGGTATTTTATTACTTTCTAATGCTGTTTGTTTTTCTACTATATTCAGAATTTGAGGGGGAGAGTATTGTGTTGTTTATATTAATTTCACTCTTAGGGCGTTTGGACAATCAAGTCAATTCCTTTTGTCTTGTGCTTCTTCATCCCACCTTTTCCCCCCCACGACCAGAAATGTGCTTGTACATTCAGTTGTGAACGTGGCTCCATAAAGCCCCTACTGAAAAGCCACTCTAAAAATGTAGAATCTGCCTTAAATAGGACCTTCAGAAACCGGCCCGGGGAAGTACTGACACTTTGACTTGCTACAAGTTACTGTTCTTCTCGAATGTCTGTTGACCTTGATTTGTAAGAAATATTTCACGATGTTGAGTTCTCCCTTTCTTTTTGTAGACACATCCAACACAAACCGCGTTCTTATCCAGTGTTGATCTTCACACCCATTGTTCCTATCAGCTAATGTTGCCAGAGGCCATTGCAATTGTTTGTTCACCAAAGCATAATGAGTGAGTTCTTATTTTTCTAAGTAATATTCAGGTATTTTTCCCTTGTTCCTTATCGTAACGTTCGATCAAACGCGAACAGCACGTTTCCACTGGGATGAAGGGCAGGGATATTGCGTTGGGAGTTTGTTTTCTTTAAGTTGTTTAGATTTGCATTCCGGTCTCTACACACATTATTGTTTCTGGAGTCTCTCTCCTCCTTCCTTCCCAGCCCCAGGTTTTAAATTTTATTTATTTTTATACTCTGCTCACCCAAGTAGTAGTGAAGGGAGCCGTTCTCCTAGAGCCCTCATTACCAGTGCCCCACCACACACCTGTCTTCATTCTGTCTGATGAAGGAAGTGGAGGGGTTGGGTGTATTTCTCCAGGATGCTCTGAAAATCACCGTTTGGTGAGGAGAGGGATAAAGATCATCTTTTATTTTGATAATAAGGTCCTATTTTTGTATTTCATAAAATACAAAAAATAAGTATCTGGGAAAATCTGGAACTGTCTAAGTATTGATGTGAAGGTTTATAGTGGACCAGGTTGCCCAGGGAGGGTGTGAAGTCTTCATCCTTGGAGATAACCCAACCCTGTCAGGATGTGGTCCTGGGTGACCTGCTTGAGCTGACTCTGTTGGAGCAGGGAGCTGGACAAGACAATCTTCAGCGGTTCCTTCCACCCTCAACAATTTTGTGATTCTGCTTTGGTGTGCTTGGCGTTTCGAGGCCCCAGGGCTAACTCTGGTGTTTAGACCCTGCGTTTCTCCAGCCTTTCTGGCCTTCTGCCTCTGCAGATGGCTACTCTGAATCCCAGTCTGGTTGCCTGACTTCTTATATGGGCCATTCAGGAAGCAGAGCTGTAGATACAGCTGGAGGGGCAAGTGTGAGGCTTTGTAACCCAGAGCACATCAGCGCACCTCTTCCAATCTCTGCTCTTCCAAACTGCTCTCATAGTTTATGCTGACACCCTGGAACCAACTGCAACCCGTTACCCCGGTCTGTAACATTGATTAGTCAGGTGCTGCCCTGTAATTATTAGGTATTAATGTTCTTTACAGAAGGGTGGGTTTTCTGATGTTTTAGTCCACACTCAAAGTTTTAGCTCATACATATGCAGCAGTACATTTTCTAGGGCTTTGTGCTACTTGATGACCGAGGCGAGAGGGGAGGATGTGTCATTTATGCCACTGGCGTAAAGGCTGCTCCCTTTTACGTTGCCCCTCTAGGGTTCAGCAAGTGAAATGCAACCCAGAACGCTTGAATTTCTGGTTTCTATCTGTCCCTCTATGAACCAGCCTGGGCCCTCAGGGAATAACCTGCCCAATGGCAGTAACACCAGAACTGTGATTCTTTTTTTTTTTTTTTTCTCCCCTTCCCCTCATCATCCCTTCCTTTCCGGGAACACAACTCCCCTTGATTTCAAATACCTTTAAGAGTCTAACTCAGCCTCGGCTCCTGTGCATCAAAGGTCACTGAGCACCATTCTCTTGTGCTTCTGTTAAACAAAGCGATTTGTGTGAGACCTGGGAGGTGTGTCACGGGCACAGCGTGTAACAGGAGTGTCCACTTTTGCTTTCCAGCACCGGCATCTTCAGGCTTACCAACGCTGGCATGCTAGAAGTCTCTGCCTGTAAAAAGAAGGGATTCCATCCACATACGAAGGACCCCAGGTTATTTAATGTAAGTAAATAACCCAACATGGCTTTGACTATTTAAATTTTTGCCCATGGTTCTGCTGCAAGCAGAAATTATACGTGCTTCAGATTAGATTTCTTTATCATTTTTCCCCCCCATTTTAAGAATTCATTACCCTCACTTCCGTGACTGAGGCAGACATCGGGAGTCTACTGCCATTCGAATGGTGACAAACCAGAGGCCGTCACCATCCGGCACCACTTTTATCTGCTTTCAGAAGGAGCAAAAAGCCCCAGTTTCAAAAGTGGGAGTTATTCCCGAGCCCTTCGGTTTTTAAACAAGGAATTCAGTTTGTCTCCCCAGCTGTAGTGTCCCAACAGAACGTCCCAGCTGCTAAAAGGTGCAGCTATGAGCAGATTAAACCCTGTTTCCTTCATTGCCCGTAATTTTCCACTGGCTTCTCATAAGCCTTTCTCAGCAATTACCACATTTTTTAATGTTTTGTTAGCATAGTACGCTGTATGCGTGGCTGAACAGTAGAGTCAGTCAGAATTATTAGAAATGTCACTGCTGTCTGGAAGACAACAGTCTCTACCTTTGAATAATTAAGATTTTTTTTTTTTAAATGTGGCTCACTTCAAATACAGAGCATCTCATACAGCTCAAAATAAACTGATGAAATGCAGAGAAGCAATGCTGAAAGGCGCGGGAAATGACTTCTTTGTTGTAGGACTCTCAGAATGGCAGTATTACTCCCCAAAAGAAGGGGAGGTTGAGGTTCTGTTTTGTATTTTTCTGTTCTTTTATGACTGACTGTAGGGATGAGGAGGAGGTAAGTCCAACTCTGAAAAGTCTTAAGACCTTTTGTTCCAGATGGGCTCTTTCCAGCGGTCCTTTACGGACTCAGCTCATCACTGACATTACCAGCCACTTGAGCCCATTTATAATCCTCAGACACGCCGCTGGGATCACACATCAAACACAGACAGCCTTTCAGATACACGCCCCAAAACACAGTGATCTCCCAGCAAAACCAGTAAGATCAGAGCCTCATTTCCCAAAGGAAAAAAATCTTAGGGGTGACAATACAGGAAGCTTCACGAAACTTGACTAAGAGAGTCCTAAGCTGTACTTAGAATCTGTTTCGCAGGCTGAGCGCTAAATAATAATTAATTTATTTAAATAAATCAATGTATTTCCAATGGGATGTTGTAGTCTTTGTCGGATGCAGCAGTCCATGCCCGTGACGGTCGGGTTTGCCTGTGAACAGGCAGAGCAACAGGTCCCAAAGCTGGATAGACAGGCATAGCGTTAAGCAGGCTCGGAAAATGAAAAGGAAACAGTAGCCTTCATGCTATTTTACTGACATTAATTTCTGTGAGTAATGGGTGGACTTCTCCTGCAGCCGTGTACACACGTCGTCGGGAAAGACGTGAAGATAATTGTGCTGGACCTGAGGTGATACGGGTGGACAATCACGATGTTCCCACACAAACAGCCAAAACAGAAAAAAAAAAAAAAAGGGATTCCTGCTTTTCCTACATTTTCAGAAATGACTTTTATATTTATACATTTTAGATCGAATGGTTTGATATTTATTGCTCTAGCCTGGTTTGGAGTTATTTTGTTGCTCTGTCAAGATGGAGTTCAGTGGCATCACCCCTGAATCTGTAAACAAAATCTCACCTATGAAACACAACAATAAAATGAACTTCAAACAACAGTAACTGTGGTGAAACAAGTAATCTTTCTCTTGGTGGCGTTAATTGCTTTCTGAGAATTGGAGATTTTTAACAGTGGTTGGCTTTTTGTGACTTCCAGCTATGCACTGATTCTGTGAACTTACATTACATGTAGTAGAGGCAAATACATCAGTTGGGTAATTTTTTTTCCCCATCCTTTTCCCCAGTCCATCCTTGTCCAGCTCAAGTTTTGGCCAAGTTATTAAGCAGAAAACACAAGTCCTTTACCTGGGAGCTGACCCTCATCACCTCTTGGAATAGCAGAGATGCACCAGAGTCCCTTGAAGAAACGTGTCTTCTCCAGCAACCCTCCAGGAGAAACTTTTATTTGAAGCCAGGTTCTTATCCTGGAAGGGATTCCCTGGATTTATATAGAATTAGATAAAAGGATCTAGATGGAGTTAGAAGGAAGAACAGTACAAAGTTATTTGCTCTCACAAGAGTTTATTTAGGATCTTTTCCAAGAACCTATAGATAAACCTATACTTTAAATAATAAGTTTAGTACAAAAAAGTTTGGAAGGTGCTAACAGTTGGAGGCTGGACAAGACCTGGAAGCCAGGGGTTACCCAGATGTGGTTAATCACAGGTGCTGTGGCAAAGAGCTTACAGTTGGCAAGAGAACAAGTTACAGGCACGTGAGGTAACCTATTCAGTTTAGACAGGAAAATAGGTAACAAAAATAAATAGCATCCTTTATCCTGAACTCTAATGAATACAGATTGCAGCAGGTTCCTCAGAACTGATCTTTTTCCAGGTCTGTCTCAGTGAATTCTTTATTCATATATTTAGATTTTTAAGACAGTATTACTGGCTTCAGCTTTTATGCATATATTTCTAGCTGAATATCAGTTTTGATGTATTTAAGACTATAAGAGGAATCAGAAAAAATCACAGAAAAAGGAAAATTGTCTATTTTGTCTACTTTGATTACATTACCCCCTTCCCCCCCCCCAAAAAAAAAAAAAAAAAACAACAGTTCTGAAGAGAAAGTGTATTAAGCCAGCTTAATTACCCTTTAGACCTTACCAGGAATCATAACGTAATAATAGGCTGCACTCATTCTGGGGGCATATGGTAGGAAAGCCCTGTGGTGAATCTAATATTAGAATTTAGCTGCGCTCCCAGAGGAACAGGTTTGGTTTCTTTAGAGAAAAGCCCCAGAATTGTTGTAGGCTGCACGGTGCACCTCTGGGCCACAAAGAAAATTGTTTTTTCCAGCGCGACAGCTGTGAATTAAGGGTGATGGGGATGGATAATACTTCTGGCTAGAGCAGACGCCAAGCAGAGGGCACGTGCTCATCCTGACATCAAATAGATGTTCTGTTCCTTTAGTACTGCCCAGAACTTTGGAAAAATCCAGACTGGTTCTCTTTGCAGACTGAAATGTTTCTGAGGCCAGACTTTGACAACGTGCAGTCTCAGAGCTGAGCGTTTTCTATCGATGGCATCACTGAGCAAAAAGTACTGCTTTTTCTAAGCCCAGGATAGTGTAGTAACAAATTTATGTCACAAGATGGAGCTTCAAACCAGCTGTGAAGGTGCCTCCACAGCTGGATGTTGGGTTTGTTTGTGGGTTGGTTTTTTTTTTAAATAGGAGCAGCAATTTCATAGCATATTTAAAATTTATTCCCCAAAAAAATAAAATACATGGTATCCAATTAATTAGAGTCACTATGATGAAGGATTTATGGAATGAAAGAATGAAACCATAAGAATGTATTTTCCTGAATACATTCACAGTAACGCACTAAGGCAACATACAAAGATAAAGCGGTTTAAAAGCATTTGCGGTGAACGATGGAAGGACCAGCCTCGTCGTATTCCTGTTTGCTGATCCACATCTGCTGGAAAGTGGAGAGGGAGGCAAGAATAGAGCCTCCGATCCAGACGGAGTACTTACGTTCAGGGGGAGCAATGATCTGTTTAAGAAATAAAAGCAGTAAGTACAACTGTCCGCTGTGAATAAATTACATTTGTTATAAGAAATATTAATCAGTGACATTTGATATGAACAAAACCACTGTATCTACGTGCTAGTATCATCCCTGGCGTTACAGTTAGCCATTGCTGCAAGCAGTAAAGTTTAAAAGTTGTTATTTAAGTCTAAATCCCAGTCTAAATCCTCAGTTTCTCTGCCCGAGTAGAGTAAGAGTCATGCATTTGTGTATTCATGACGGGGTATGAAAAAAAGGGAGATGATTGCTCTGGAAACATACAGCGACAGCCCAGGAGGGCTTGGGGAAGCGCGTGACCTACGGGGCACTCTTGCTGGTACAGCCACCAAAACACCAGCAGAGCAAGGAGCTGAAGATCTGAAGCAGCAGGAAGATGGGATCGTCAGACTCTCCTGAACTTGTTGGACAAGAACAAAGCCCAGCATTTCCTCTCTCCCATCTGCACCAGCCAAAAGGGCTGAAGAAGCTCAGATGTAGCCCCAGCAGGAAATTTATGCTGTTGGGTCCACGTTATTCATGTTCAGGCAGTTTGGAGAATTCCTCCTGAACAAGGAAAGGAGAGGAGAGAAGGTTCTCCTCTTCCCGCAACAAACTTACCCACCGGTCATTATTTCCTAGAAGGTAGAGACATGCTTCAAAATATGTAAAAAGCACTTACTCTGTAAAGTGTTACCACGTTTCATAGCATTTTTGAGGACTTTGCATGTGCCAACTCAAATAGTCGACAAATAATTGCACCATACCTTGATCTTCATGGTGCTGGGAGCCAGGGCAGTGATTTCCTTCTGCATCCTGTCTGCGATACCCGGGTACATGGTGGTGCCTCCAGACAGCACGTTGTTGGCGTAAAGATCCTTCCTGATGTCTATATCACACTTCATGATGCTGTTGTAAGTGGTTTCGTGAATGCCAGCAGACTCCATGCCTGGGGAAGTCACAGAAGAACTCTGAGGAAGCAGCTCCCTACAGAGACTTAAAATCGTTAACACAGGACCGACAACATGAACTTTAGTGTCTCTTTGGAAGAGCTCGCTCTTCAAAGCTGTGGAAATCTGGAAAGTTGTTCTGCAGCTGCCTAAATTATTTACTTAGGAGTTCCTTGGTGTTCAGCCCTCCTCTCCCCCTTACGCACACAACTCCTCCTTAAAAAGAAAGCCGGGGGTGTGGAATAATAAAGTTTCCACTGGGCCTTTGCAGGCAATCTCAAATGTCCTAAGAATTCCTTATAAGGTCTTGGAATATTTTGTTTTCTTTTTTCTTTTTTTTTTTTAAATTGAGCCAGCTCAGAGACGGAACAGTTCAAAAAATGTTCTAATGCCTCTAAGAATGCAACTACTTCATCTATTTCTGAGCTGAAATCCTGCCCGTTGGCAGAACTGACAGCAGACTTCGGTGTGACCTTGCTGCACGTCTGCCTTCACGGCTGTCCATTAGCAATGCATCGCGTTGGCTTTGCTCCGCAAATATTTATTTTGGGAAAGCATTTTGCCTTATTGTTTGACACAGAGTTCCTCCCACCGTATCAAATAAAATGATCATTTTATAAGGGGTGCTGGGACATACTTGAGTGTAGGTTCGGGTGACAAATGGGACAGAGTCAAAAGAAAACAGGGACTTGATATTTAAATGCAGTTGACAGAGGCAGAACAGTCGTTCAACCTACCAATGAAGGATGGCTGGAAGAGGGTCTCCGGGCAGCGGAAGCGTTCGTTTCCAATGGTGATCACCTGGCCATCAGGAAGCTCATAGCTTTTCTCCAGAGAGGAGGAAGAGGCAGCAGTGGCCATCTCATTTTCAAAGTCCAGGGCCACGTAGCACAGCTTCTCCTTGATGTCACGGACAATTTCACGCTCAGCTGTCAAAGAGGATTCAACCTTTAGAGTGGCATTGAGGAAGGACCCAGCATCTCTTCTCCCAAGGAACAGGCAATAGGACAAGAGGAAATGGCCTCAAGTTGTGCCAGGGGAGGTTTAGGATGGATACTAGGAACAATTTCTGCACTGAGAGGATTATTAAGCACTGAAAGAGGCTGCCCAGGGCAGTGGTGGAGTCACCATCCCTGGAGGGATTTAAAAGCCAGGCAGACGTGGTGCTGAGGGACATGGGTTAGTGGTGGGTTTTGTCAGTGTTGGGTTGATGGTTGGACTCGATGATCTGAAAGGTCCCTTCCAACCTGGGCAATTCTATGATTCTATGTTGACAGGTTTTTCCATTTCATCACCCAACACCCTCCCCATTTTTTTACACAAATCCTCTGCTAGTCCTGCAGGACACTTCTCTGTCAGACTCCTTCTTGCATCTACTCAACTGCAGAACCACCACCAGCCCTTCTAAGGCCACTAGAAACATTGCACATTCAACTCTCTGCACAAGCTCTCCTCCTCGGGCAGCAGCCTGTGTCCTTACCAGTGGTGACAAAGGAGTAGCCCCGTTCCGTCAGGATTTTCATGAGGTAGTCTGTCAGGTCCCGGCCAGCCAGATCCAGGCGCATGATGGCATGGGGCAGGGCGTAGCCTTCGTAAATTGGCACATTGTGGGTGACACCATCCCCGGAGTCAAGCACAATCCCTTGGAGGAGATAACACACGAGTCATTCCCAGGTGCACATCAATAGTTTAGTGATGGTTTTGTGATGGTTTTGATGGTTTAGTGATGGCTTTTGTCAGTGTTGGGTTGATGGTTGGACTCAATGATCTAAAAGGTCCCTTCCAGCCCAGGCAATTCTATGTTTCTGTGATTCTATCAACACATCAAACTATTTCAAACTCTAGCCCAGAGACCTACCTGTGGTACGTCCAGAAGCATAGAGGGACAGAACGGCTTGAATAGCGACATACATGGCTGGCACGTTGAAAGTCTCGAACATAATCTGAAATGCAATTAAAATAATTGCCTTAACGCTAGGGGTTTTGGTTTAGTTGAAGCAATTTACTGAAAGAGAGGGAGAAGATTTTCCTATTTCTTGGTGGTTGGTAATAGCAAGGAAGGAAAATACAAAACCTAAATCGAAAAATAATTGTCCTACAAGACATCTCCCTGTATCTGGCCTATATCTTTAACGTGTGAATACGGACATGTGCACATATTAGAGATAATTTTGTAATAGGCCTGGGGATAAAACCAGACTAAGATGCCATAAAGCTTGGACAGACTGAAGTACTCACATTCAAAGCAGATACACTGATTTTCCGAACTAAATGTCATAATATGCATGGTGGTCACTGTGCACTTTCCATCTTCCCTAACTAAGAGAGAGACTTCCGGGCAGCACAACTAACTGAAATGATGACGTTCCTATCCTGTTCAATACACAAAGTTGGAATTATTCCATAATAATTCCATACATGTTCCATTTAGTGAGAGCTCACCTGAGTCATTTTCTCCCGGTTGGCTTTGGGATTCAGCGGGGCTTCAGTCAGCAGAGTGGGGTGTTCTTCAGGTGCCACACGGAGCTCGTTATAGAAAGAGTGATGCCAGATCTGAGGACAATGGGAGAAGGCAAAGGAAAGAAACACCATCAGCCAGCAGCACAGGATCATCCCAGACAGGTATTGTGCTCCAGAGCCCTAGAGATATCTAGGAATGTTTCTCATGCAGTTGTTCTTACTGCCTACAGAGAGATCACCAAAGTAAAGAAAAGCACCATCCTCAGGTTTTACTGCTCATAATATATGATTTATTTTAAGGACACGGAAATTAATGAAAATAAATATGGTATTCTTACAGTAGAGATAGAGCAGGACAGACTTGGTTCCAGTGACACTATTTGGATAACGATTGAAAGGGAAACAGTTCCAGAACAACTCTAGAACACAGGCAGACCCATGGAGTAGAGGTCAACAGGTAATGGGTCTCTTGAAGGCAGTTTCATCTTTGGGTTTATAGAGGCCAGCCCAAGAATTCACAGAACCAAAGGCAGGCAAATAAATGGTTCGTGAGGCTGAAAGTCACCTTGTGTTTAACACCTCTACACAACTCACTCCTGCCAGCCATAAAAACCTGAGGCCACGTGGACCACAATGAGGAGGTCAATACATCAACAAGAAGTGAAACCACCAGACACTTTCTAAAGGCCAAGAAGTTTTTTCTAAGCTTGTTTTCAAGCTGGTGGTGATCAGAGACCACTTGATAAGCTAAGCATCTGAAAGGTTTTACTTCCAAGTAAAACCTACAACACTGTGGGGGTCAGTCAGTCCTGTGTGACTCCACAGTGTGTTGTGATGTCCTGGCTGTTCCAAACAGCCCTATTTCCAGAGCACAACACTAAATAGAGATACCACCTCAGAAATCATATCAACCGTAGAGACCATGACTATAAACATGGTTCCTGAAGCCTTTCATCCAAATATTGGCTCTGAAACGGGTGCATTGCACTGCAATACCGCTAATCTTTCAAGCATTAAAAAGTCTGCGTGTAAGCAGTGCCCTTCACACCAGAATCACACACACACTTTGCATTTCTACAGAAACAGGCACCTTCTTAAATTCCATTTCCTTACAAATTGAGCATATTCTTTTCTTTCCTTCCCCGTCCCTCCTCCATTAATTAGCAAAGATTTATAGATCGCACTGGAGTGAAAGAACTCCCAATTACTATTTTGAAGCACTCCTAGTAGTACTTCAGCTTTAGAAGCAAGTCAACCTTTGCTGTGAACAAGCTTCTGGTTAAGCCACTCTTGCTAGCATGAGGCTTTCATCTGAAGTGTAGTGGGTATTCTGTAAACATTTGATTCAAGTCTTTCTGTTTGCCAGCAGCACACAGGTACTTTTCAAAGCTGAAATACCTTCTCCATGTCATCCCAGTTTGTAATGATGCCGTGCTCTATGGGGTACTTCAGGGTGAGGATTCCCCTCTTGCTCTGAGCCTCATCCCCTACGTAGCTGTCTTTTTGGCCCATACCAACCATCACACCCTGTAAAATAACACAAACGGAGTTAGTCCCTCAGGGAGGGCTGTCACACAGCAGATAGAACATTAGCTGTGAAATAAATCCAGTTGCCAGTCATACGAGTTACAAAATACAAATACTAATGAATGGAGAGTTACTCGTTGCTCTTTAATTGCCAAAATTAAATGTTTAGTTCACTTAAATCTCTGGAGTTCATGCTTCCACTACAGTTTAAGTAAATCCAACAAGTACAATGTCAAATGTATCAAGAAAAAGTAGAAAAACGGGGTTGTTTTAATGTTCATTATTGTTAGGGATGAACTGCCCACTGTAATAAAAAATAAAAGTAGAAAGTGATCTTGTGCCATCTAAGGGTCAAGACAGAGCAATACACTCTGTACACTTCCCAAAGCATAAATGTCAACATTTTTTATTCTTTTTGAACACTATAATATTGTCATTAGAGCCAGGCATTTCAAATCTACTAGTACAGGCTTCTTGTCAGGTGTTTTCATGGATCCTATAGAAATGGTCCACGGACCAGAAGCTGCAAAATACTCTGGATATACAGTAGTCTCAATGTTAAAGACAGAAATATTGGGGAAAAATAGCATATAGTAGGATGCTTTGAATGCATAATACTCTTACCAGAACTTAGTCTCTACAGACTCCAAACTTTGGCATCTCTAACTCTCTTGTCTTAAAAACAGGCAACCTGGATTTGGAGTTTTTGATGGGATGATCCTTCCTCCAGGGGACTAATACTATCTGTGATATGGGACCAGGAAAGAAAAGTTCTAGAAATTTGTATTTATTTCCACTGTGACTGTATGGCTTGGTTTTGAGCAACTAATACTGTTCACATGATCAACAGGAGCTGGCATTTGAGTATATTTTTTAAATTATCTTAATGCCCAGAGGCCTTAATTAGAGCTCCATCCCTCGCTGCTATACTGGAAGGCAGACATTTCTCCAGCCCTGAAGAACTTAAAATGCATTTGCTGGGAATATGAAGTGCCACATCTTACAACCAGTTTACCTCTTTCCACTTCACCAGGGCCTCAGATGCCATAGAAGCAATTAGGTGGATCCACTAATTAGGTGGATTCGTTTGTTGTGGCCTAGCCAAGCTGCTCTAGGTCATGCTGGTGATGATCCGGCTCAGAAACTCTCCGTATTTAACAGTTCAGGTAACAAATGTATTTTGCAAACTATGAAAGTCAAGTGGAATGTATCAGATACTCAAATGTTAACCTTGAAGCTAAAGAAACTCAGCCCAATTTGTGACACAGTTAAATGAATAAAGGCAGGAAGGGACTGGAAACTTGTCTTTTCTCCTTTACTTTTCCCCACATCACCCATCAGCAGCTTTTAGGGCAGTCAAAATTTCCAGATACTTCTGTGTTGGGCTTTTTTGTTATTTTTTTTTTAAAGTAGCTTCACGCACCAAGTTCTCTGGGTGATCCAAAATTAAGGGGCAGGGAAAAGAGGGCATAGAAGGGAGTGAAAAATGTTAGAAGGTTTCCTTCCACACAACAAGAGACCTTCTTTGCCTCGGGTGAGTGCACTGCTGCCCTGGAAACACAGGTCACCCAGGGCTGGGCTAGCAGCCCACGGGAAAAGGTGGCCCTGGGATGGAGGGCTGGGGTCAGGGCAGCAAAGCCTTCCACAACCCCAGTATGGAATTAACCAAAGCAGTTCATCACCTGGTGCCTGGGGCGACCCACGATGGAAGGGAAAACTGCCCGTGGAGCATCATCCCCAGCGAAGCCGGCTTTACAGAGCCCTGACCCGTTGTCACACACCAGGGCGGTGCTGTCCTCTTCCTCGCACATCTTCTACGTCAACCTCCTCAGGCCCTCCAGGAAGAAAACAACCCTATGAAAACGGCAGGAAAAAATTAAAAATTAAGAAAAAAAACAGCGAAAAACCATACTCAGGTGGCAACCAGCACCAGCAAAAAGAGGGATGGCAGCAGTTTGGCCACTGCAATGTCTATGGGGCCATCCGAGGGAACGGGCTTCCTTTGGAAAGCAGGAGAGGTTTCAGCCATGTCTGCCGGAGGGCTGGAGGCACCAGAGATTGTCCAGGGGATTCCAGAGGAGACTCCCAGTCCCGCGGCACGGGCAGACACATCGGGGAGCAGCAAATCTAAATTTGGTCACAGAAATCCAAATCTGGAGGTGGGTGGAAGATAAAAGAGAAGGCTGGGCTGGGAGCTGCAAAGCCAAAGATCCCTTTGCATCGGATTTGGCACAATTTCCCCTGTTTTTCTATCACCCCTGGCACACGTGGGCACATGCGGGAAGCTGTCAAAGGTAAGAGCAGGTCGGTCTCCCCCATTCAGTCTTAGGCTTCCCCAAAAACCAACCTCACTGAATGCTCTGCATGCACCAGGGGCATTTTCCCAATGGAGATATTAACCCCCTGGGTGAAGATGGCCAGTGAAGTTTACATTTAACCTTTTAAAAGAGAGGACTTGTTCCCAATTAAAAAGGAGTGAAAAAAAAGAAAAATCCTTTTCCAGGCCTCCCAGAGTCACTCAGAAAAAACAACCCGCCTTTACAGGGAAGCCAGGCACAGTATGTGTTTTAAAATCAGGCCGTAGCGTATGCTCCACCATCATTTGAAAGCAGTTAATAAACTGCACTTGTAGAGCGGCAGAGCAATTTATGTTGGCTCCTTGTCTCAGTAAAAAGAAGCTCTTTTCCTCCTCTGGCAACAGGCAGATAATACGGGTAATAAAAATGCTTTGAAGGCTTTGTATCAGAGTCAATTACAGACACAAGCCCCGAATACCAGGAGTCAAAGCAGAACTATTTGCTCACAATTTATAGCGTGGCAGGGAATCGCTTGGCTCGCTCCGAGCCCGGGGCTTCCAGGCAGAGTCCAACAAATTGCGATGTGTTAACAGCTCAAGGAGACGGCTGTCATCCACGGACAGTCTCCAGCCTCCACAGCCTTCTGCCGCAGGAATACTGGGAGCGCTGGACAAAGTGGGAATGGGGTCAGGGAGAGCCGTGGCCGGTGAGGAAAGGAGCCTGCGACCTCTTTAGCCTCTAAAACACAGGGAACAAGCACAGAGGGCTCTCCCAAACCCTTCGTTTAAGATCCCCCGGCTCTCCCCAGCCAGCAGGAGGACAGGGGAATCCTAACTTGATGTGCTCCAGACATTTTATCATTATCATTAAAGGAAAGCAGTAGGTTGCGACTTCTATATTTATTAGACTCCTGGGAAAACAAGCTCTTTATATTCAAAGACGTCCTGAATGGAGCACAATTGTTATCTGGCATGAATGAACAGGCTGGTTTGGACAAACCATTTCCTAATTAGGAAACAGGCTTTTCGACCGCCTGTTTTTGGAAGGGAGTCGGAGGTCAGGGGGTTTGCTCCAACCCATGCAGCTCAGGCAGTGCCAAAAATCACTTGGGGGAGGGGGAAGGAGAGGGCAGGAAAGGCTACATTTCTGAGCTCAGCGGCCTCTAAATGAAAACCATATTTAGTAATAAAGCACAAAAAGCTGAAAAATCCAAGCTGAGTGATTTCGGACGGGGCGCTCTGCATCCAGGCAGCAAGTTACGGCTCAGGACTCCCACGGCACGTGGTGGCAACATCTCACAGCAGCAAATGCCACTCCACACCGTGGAAGAAAGGAAACTTTTCTCCCAAGTAATTAATAACAGTATTTAGACGCTTTTTTTCTACTTGCCTTTTTATCTAAAGATAACCAAACCCCTCGCCAATCTCCACAAGATGTTAAGAGAAGTCCAGCCCCACAAGAAATACTGTGTGTAGCCTGCTCCTTAATTAAATGTTTGGCATTTTACGCAGCAGTAGTTTCACATGCACAGAGACAGGGATGAATACACACACATCCTCATTGTAGCCTGTTAAGACACCACTCATTTGCACAATTCCAGCTCTTCTTACAGCCACATTCCCCAAAACACTCACGTCACCTTACACTGAGGTAACAGCACTAAGGCAAACCTGCTGAGAAACACCACTACATACCCCTTCAGGACCTCTGTTCTGTCCCAAACTGACACCCCAAGGTCACCCGGGTTCATTTAAACACGAATAAAGCTGTAATTCCAGCTGTGGCATCACACAGACTGTGTCTTTACACAGTTGCTGGAGTGCCGGGGGAATCAGCAAAACCATCAGGCAGCGCTTTTCTTTCCCTTTCAGAAGTGCTATCACAATAAAGACAACCCAGCAGTGACATGACGAGCATTTTATCAATCCAACCCTAATGAGCGAGTTTGCTGAAGCAACGCTGCAGCCCAGCAGTACCTCCTCCCGAACGGCTCCCCTTTGACATGAGTTAATTGGCGTCTCCGCCAGCAAATTGTAAATCACGGCATTGGTTGGGTGCCACTTACCCTGACAGAGCTGGGCTGGGGAGGGATGTTCTGGGACGATGCTCTCTGTCTGAAAGCCTGGAGGTTGGTTATATACCCCCCCCGGCTCCTCTCCTCCCACCCGCCTCCCAAACAAGGAGCAGAGACAGGCAGAGACAGAGCCGGAGTCTCTAACAAAACCATATAGGGACCTTATCCCAAAAAACCTCTAATCCGGGTGGCCATGGGCCCTGGGTCTCTTCCACCGCATTCCAGCGTGGAGCTCATGAAACGGGAGGAGACTTTCAGTTGTGCAAGATAAACACTTTTAAAACTTCAGGAGAGTTGCTAAAACAGAGAGGGAGGGAGCGACAGGCACCCTCTGTCTGGCAGGAGGAGCACGTGTTCAACCAAGAGAGGTCCAGGGCTCTCCAGGGTGACACCCAAGAGGCAGAAAGATCAATGGGAAGAGCGGTCATTTATAATAGGGGAGGCATTTTTGTAAGCAACGCTTTCCTTTCATTAAAGATATTGAGAAAAAAACAATGAAAATATTTCTGGCAAGCTCAACAGTCTCTTTGAAAGCTCATTTTTTTTCTTGTATGCTAAATTGTCTTGTATGCTAAATTACCCGTAGGCCTAAGGGTAATGAAAAAAGTACCTGCTGTTGTACAAGGTTCACAGCAAAGTCTTCAAAGGTTGTGAAAATGTTCTGTTAAAAGACCCTTACGATCCCCTCTGGACCGCGATGGGTTAGAATCCATCCTCTTTCTCCATCAGCTTATTTTCAAACCCCTGGGAACCGGGGGCCAGCTTCACCCCAGCGCTACTCCACGGACGGCCACAAGTCTGGACCGGCGTAAGCTCGTCTCAAATTGTTCCTAATTAAGTTGTTAAATTTTATAACACACACCCCCCCCATCCAGCTCTTTTCCGTTGGGCATATTTTTAGCGCATAAAGCAAGGGTTCTCACCGCACAAGTTATTTTCAGCGCAGGGCTGGATTTTTACAGCTGGAGCCAGCTGTTCTCTGGGCAGGGCGATTCCAACAAAGCGGCCCCGTCACAGTCAACCATATTTTGTCAGTGAGTTTGTACCAAAGACCAGAAACCAGCATCTCTGAACTCCTCCAAAGCCCGAAACCATTACAAATTCAAAACTGCCCTACGCCCACGAGCCACGGAAGATGTGAGAACCCAAGTGAGATCCTGGCTTTGTGCGTCTTGCTTCAACGGGGAGGAGCATCACACCGTGTGTTTGCTGCCTAATTGAGTGGTCTTAATGCACGAAAACCTCCCCTACAACCGCGGCGGCAGCTTCTCTGATGGAGAGATTATCAGGACCAGGCCACCAGTAGAGAGAGCAGAGAGGCAGAATTATGGACTGAAGGCCAAAAGGAATTTAACTTTTAAGGAAAGGAACTTTTAAGGAATGTAACTGCCTTGGAGGGTCAGAAACAGAAGCTAGCAAGTGTTGGAACATGAGCCATGCAAAAGCTATTTGTTATTTCAGTTCCAGCAACATTGCAAAAGATAAGAGATACTAAAAAAAAAAAAAAGGGGGAAAAAACCCACCAAGGTAAGCAACCCACAACAGCCGATATAGAGAGATTCTTTTTTGCATATCTCCAACTGCCACTCCAAGGACAGCCAAACCCAAATTCTTTGTTTTCAAACAACACTCCAAAACACAGCTGAGAAAAATTACGTACCTCACATAGAACGTATGGTATTAAATAGGGGAACTCGAATTTCACACAGCAGAACCCTTCACCACAGTTATCACGTCTGATTTTGATACAATTACCTCCTAGATCCGTGGAAACATAATCCAAGGTTTTCAGAAGCGTCATCTACTACTTCTCCTTGGAAATCCCAAGACTGGGACAAAGATCCAAAAGAATCCAAACTCTTTGCCTTAATGAAAGAGGTTCACGCTCCCCAAAAAGCTTACCGGTGATGATGCTGTAGCGTATGAAGGACACATGAGACTGCAGAGCCAAATAAAGAACCTTTCAGCAGACCTGGTCCACCACCACTCACAGTCTTCTACAAGAGGTCCCTGTGGGCATTACAGGAGGCCACGCAGATACCACAGGCACTTCGGATCTCTGTTAAGCTTCATCATGGTTCCTGTAAGCTCAGCCTGGTGTGTACCACCATTACCAGTGGTGGCAATGGTGGCAGCAACCGCTTGGCTGCGATGATGAATGCTCATTTGGGTGGGGATCACACAGAACCATGCCTCTCGTGGGCACCAAAGATGTGGGAATCCCAGCTTTCAGGCTGCTCATGAAAAAAGTATGGTTGACACAGAGTCTCACTCAGAGCAGGCAGTTGTTGGTAAAGAGGAAACACCAGTTGTTTGGAGGAATCTACCATATGAAGGATATTTGTTAGAGGTGGGGCAGCGCAGATCAGAAGGGAGAAGTGAACCCGCAGGCTGACTGAGCAGCAGTGACGGGCACACAGGAAGAGCACTGCAAAAATCAGGGAACCATAGAATGGTTTGGGTTGGAAGGGACCTTAAAGCCCCCCCAGTGCCACCCCCTGCCCTGGGCAGGGACACCTCCCACCAGACCAGGTTGCTCAAAGCCCCATCCAGCCTGGCCTTGAACCCCTCCAGGGATGGGGCAGCCACAGCTTCTCGGGGCAACCTGGGCCAGGCTCTCACCACCCTCACAGCAAAGAATTTCTTCCCCACATCTCAGCTCAATCTCCCCTCTTTCAGTGTCAAACCGTTGCCCCTTGTCCTATGGTCCCCCTTCCTGATCAAGAGTCCCTCCCCATCTCTCTGGGAGCCCCTTTAGGGACTGGAAGGGGCTCGAAGGTCCCCAGAGCCTTCTCTTCTCCAGGCTGAACACCTCCAACTCTCTCAGCCTGTCAATGCAAAGACATTGCTCAACGATGACTCCAGCACACAAGGGAGAGTCCTTGCTCAGCTCATCCCTGGGGCGTTACGTTATGGAAGGTGCCGGGGCAGGAAGGAAGGCAAAAAGTTGAACTATGCAAGGAAATTAGGTCAGTCTGGCTCAAGGGACATTGCAGGTATTTCTTTTCTTTTCAGTGACTCCATGCTCGAGTTACGACCACACAGATATTACTACAGATAAAAATACATGGGGGAAAAAATGACATTAGTAGTTTACACCTTTCTTCTCAGAAACATAGGTCATTGCCCCAGGGGTAGGGGCAAAAGGGAGAATGTACTTGGCATGAGACAGGAATAAGAACCTAAAGAGAACTGAACAGAACAAGTCTTTTGAGAACTAAGCCCAAATGCTGGGGATCAAACCTCTGAACCTTCCTCTATGGACATGTACCAGCTTAGTTCAAATATATATATAAATTTTTTGCGAGAAAAAGAACACAACACCATTCCTGAAAGTAGTTTGGCTTCCCCTCTGGAGGCCACTTCCATCACCACTTTCTGCTGCCTGTCCTTCAGTACTTACCCCGCTCATTTGTATAGAAACCCCCACAGCACAATGTGCCCAGAGTGTCCGTGCCCTGAGGTTCTGGTTCTTTCATTGTATCCATGGCCAAAACCTATGGGTTTTATTTGGCTTCCCCTGAGAACTTCTCTTTGTCCAGGCTAAACCCTTTTGCGGTCTCCATCACAGGAGCATCTCCACAGTATCACCAGAGAAAGGAAAATAAGCAGAAAAAGTAATTTTGCCTCTTTCTTTCATCCCCTTTTCCCTGCTCTCTTTATAGTCATTTTAGCAAAGCTCCCAAGCATCTGTCAAGACACCAGTGTAAAAACTCTTAGCTACGTGCTCCTTAAGAAGAGTTCTTTGGTTTTCAGTAGCTTGTGCAGATTATTGTTGTATGGACAGAAAATGTGCTTGGGACCCCAGGGCAGCCGGAGCTGTGTGGCCACCAGGCCTGGGAAATGGGCTTCAGCTGGCCCCAGGAATGCCAGCTCGGAGCCCAGGCTCCGCTTCCGAGATGCCCATGCTCTTCTGGTAAAAGAGGGCAGGAGCCGCCGTCTCATCCCAACTACTGCAGGAAACTGGGAATAAAGGAACCTCTTTACTCATAACATGACAAGCCATTACTTTATAAGGGAAAACAACTTCTCAGCTGTGCGTGGAGACCTTCCTGCCTGCGCCCAATGGGCTGCTTAGGAATGAGACTCTGCTAAATATGTCCCTGGCTCCTTTTTATTTGGGGATTCCTTTCATCTTCCTAGCATTAGCAGAACCTCTGAATGTTTTGGTGTGTCTGGCTCCAGGCCCTCTCCTCTATCTCATTGATAGGCCTTATGCTTCCCCACCCCCCCTTTTTGAGAAAGTCAGGAATAAATAAGCTTTAGGGAGCAGAAAGTGCCTCTAACAACATGATTCATGGCAGCTGTCACACGCTCTGCCCCTGTGAAGTCTCAGGTCTCTGTCAGACCCACAGACCAGCTTTCTCTGTGATTTTCAGGCTCTCGCACTGGTCTCTCTCTAACAACTGAGACAAACCAGCTCTAATCATTCTCAAATATGGCAGTTTTCAACCTACAAAGCCTGGAAAATAGTTTTGCCAGCGCTGCTCCAGAGCTAGAGGATACAGTGTTAGCCTCCTGAGCCTCTTGATGGAGCACCTTAATTCACCGCCTTCCTTCGTCTTCTTGACACAGTATCTTTCTCTGCGGTGACGTTAGGTAAAGTTATCACTCATTTAAAAATCAAAGGAACATATTCAAAGCAAAAATGAGCTAATGGCCCCCTCCCCATCCTTCTTAGATAAATAAATAGAATGTAAGAACGAGCCCTGCTGGGTCAGGCTGAGATCCATCCAGCTCAGGATCCTGTCTCGGAGATTTCCTGACAGCAGATGCTTAGGAAAGAAACGGGGCACCTACAGGGATAATTTTCTTCCTATTTTCTTTCTGCTTCCTTACATGCAGCATAAGGATTTCCTGAGATGGGAGTCTGTACCTATGTCATCATGCATAATGAAGGGAAGTGGTTGAGGCACCATCCCTGGAGGTTTTCAAAAGACGGGTTGACACAGGGCTTAGAGACATAGATTAGTAACATGGGGGGTTCTTTTGTATGGTTTTCTTTTGGCTTTGTTTTTTATCAGTTGGGTTGATGGTTAGACTAGATGATCTTAAAGGTCCCTTCCAACCTGGGCAATTCTATGATTCTATGATTCTATAATAGAAGTGGACAGATTTTTTTCCTCCATAAATTTGCCTAGTTTAAACACATCGTTTTGGAGATTTCTTTTGTGGAAATATGCTGTACATTTTCTCTGCAAGGCAGCACCCACAGCCCACGCTCCAGCTGGTGCAGACATGCCTAATGTTAGAAAGGAAACATGAAACATCTCAGAAGCACAGTCAGGGGAACGCTGCCTTTACACTGAGCTGCAAATCCACCAGAGACCCTGGGTAAGTCCTCAGGCCACTGGCCAAGGCTGAGGTCTGCCCTACTGGGTGTAAACTGGTGGCAGCCCCTCAGCAGCTTGGTCACAGCCCTTGCAGACGTATCTGATGTCCTAAATGCTGGTGTCGACAAGGGTTCATGATACCGCTCCATTCTCTCACATCTCCTGGATGTGTCAGAGAAGAGCTAAGAGCTCAGAGAGAACAGGTTCCCCCAGATAATTATTAGAACCTCTCCAGGAACATGCTATCCATCAAAATGTAAATGAAATCTTCCCACCACATCTCTGTGAAAAACAAGCCCTGTCCTCCCAGGGAAGCCAGACCTACAGGGCATGTGCGTGGGGCGGGCAGAGCACAGGGGGGTCCTTCCTCCACAGTGACTTCTCAGCTCCCCAACCAACCTTTTCCCAGGCCGGCAGCAACAAGAAGACAGAGTTCCCACCACGTTTTGGGAAGTGGCTGCCCTGTTGTTATCTCGGCAAAAGAAAGGCTTCAAAATGAGCTTGCACAGCATGAGAAATCAGATCATCCCCACCAGAGAAATGCGCTGGAAGCAGGTTTCATAAGGCTGTTACAGATAAAGATTGTGGACACATTGCATGCCTATTTATATATATTATATATATATTACATATTATATATATAGTTTTATATATAGATATATATTTGCGGAGGCCTTAGAGTCCTTTCCAGTCCCTAAAGGGGCTCCCAGAGAGATGAGGGGGGACTCTTGATCGGGGAGGGGAGCCACAGGACAAGGGGCAACGGTTTGACACTGAAAGAGGGGAGATTGAGCTGAGATGTGGGGAAGAAATTCTTTGCTGTGAGGGTGGTGAGAGCCTGGCCCAGGTTGCCCAGAGAAGCTGTGGCTGCCCCATCCCTGGCCAGGCTGGATGGGGCTTTGAGCAACCTGGTCTGGTGGGAGGTGTCCCTGCCCAGGGCAGGGGGTGAGACTGGATGGTCTTTAAGGTCCCTTCTAACCCAAACCATTCCATGATTCTATGGTGTGCTCCTGTGCCTCTGCTTGAGCCTGGAAGACTCTCTTGTTATCTCCTGTGGAGCTCCAGAAGACTGAGACTGATGATGGCTGGTCATCAGCCAGAAGGAACTCAGCACACAGAGATCAGCCCTGCTCCAGCACATTCAGTTTATAAACCTCACCCCAAACGATGCTCAGACCTCACCACAAGACTGAATTAGGCAGGTTTTTGGCCTTTGCTTTGCAGATGCATCTCAGTTAACGCAGGGCAGTTTCTTCCTCTTTCCTGCAGACAGCCATAAGAACTATGGAAAAGTACAAGATAAGACGTTATTTCTACTTAATAATTTGGTTGTTTTTTCTGAAAGTGTGCCAACATTTTCCAGCCAAATGGGGTAGGTTTTTTCCTCTTCCACTAAATGTGTTTTACATGCCCATCTCTCTTTGCTCAAACTCCCTATCACACCAAAGAACGGTATTTTGTTCTTTTCCTTTTACGACTGTAAGATTGACTTAAGACACACATTTCTGAACAAACAGAACCACCTTTCAGAAATAAGAAAAAAGCACAGAATTCTGCAAAGCTTTTGCTCATTCCAGCCCATTCCAAAATCGATTGTTGTTCCACTGGAACTGATGGAACCACTGGCCTCATGGGGGATAAAAACTGCCAGGACTCAGGTTTAACCTGCCTATAGCCCAGATGGAGGTTTCTCCAACCCCAACTGCTTTTTGATCCACTTCTTAACCAGGATAAGATCCCAAATACCATTCTGTATTGGACACACACATATAATACGCCCATAGGGACCGGTAGAGACACAGCTCTCCATCCCATAGAGGGAAGGCTCACATCAGCCTGGTGTCACTGCTGTTTTCAAAGACTTCAAGAACATCCCAAGTATCTACAGGCAGAAAATGCTAAATCCTGGTGATTCATGTTCTGTTCTTGATGCAAGTCATTCACAGTGCTAAATAAAAGACAAGGTTTTGTGTATCTCTGTCTCAGAATGATGGTTTCTACCGCGTTGTGACTCCTGCAGGCGCTTGGCAGGTTTCTCTTTCTTTCAGTTCCTCGTGAGTAACTTCTTGAATGGATGTAGTAACGCCTTCTGCTGCTGCAAAACAGTTGCCCAAGGATCCTGAAAATGCCTGGATAGTTTCCACGTCAGGATACCAGAACCACACACAACTCTCTCAGCTTCCTAATTAGAGCCTGTTACTTACTGCACTGTGTTTCGCTCTCTCTGGGAATTCACTCACAAGGTCAAACGCTCAGACCTCGTCAGCATAATATAAATCTTTCCTCTGTGCTCTGATTAGCCTCCTTAACACAGCGCGAACACATTGTTTAATAAAAGGAGAAAATTATGCAATTAGCAGGTCTTCAGCATAAACATCCCCCCCCTTCTGAATCATACTTAAATAAAACAGCATTGCTATAGTATTTTAAAGCATTAAAAACTCAGCACCACTTGCCCTGCAACCGGCCGGGCCTCCTCAGAAAAATGGGGCTGGGGGGGAACAGGGGACAACTGCACTTGGGAAAAAGTGCCAACATCTGTCTTCTTTCTTTTTTTTTTTTTTTTTGGCTCACACAATACAAGCTACTGCTTTCATGAGGGCTAAATCTTCCCCATTACCCTGATTTTAATAATTTATAGTTAATTCTTCCTGGTTTTGTCAGATCCTGTTTCTCGAGAAGGCCCCCTGGAAAGAAAACACGTGGGAATGGTGGAACAGCAGCCGGGAGAGCCAGGAACAAGCTCCAGAGACCAACAGCCCGTCGCTGCACCAAGCCCAGATGCTCCGAGCTCTGCCAGGTGGCAAACACAGCGCAGATCGGGTTGCCCTTTGCGGGGGGGGGGGTGATGGAGAAGGGGCTGGTGGCCAGTGGAAGTCCCCAGCTACCAATATACCGTATCTTTACATCCGCTTTATGCATATGTAGTGAAATCTTAGACTCATAGAATCGCCCAGGTTGGAAGGGACCTTTCAGATCATCCAGTCCAACCATCAGCCCAACACCGACAAAACCCACCACTAACCCATGTCCCTCAGCACCACGTCTGCCCGGCTTTGATATACCTCCAACAACATCAAAATTACCATCAATCTCACGTAAAATCACATCTCACTGAAGTGATCCCATGAGAGCCAAGAATCCAGCCTAAAACTTCTATTTCAAAAAGGAAAGATGATTTCCTTACACTACTACAGCTCAGGGATGCGAGTCCTTCCTCATTTCTCACCCAAAAGCGAGAAACCGCTCCCCTCTCAGCAGGTTACCCCCAGAGAGGGGGTTCTGAGCACCCCCAAGATGGGAAAAATGCCTGGGAACCCCGTGGCTGTTAAAGCTGTGGCCTCTGCTGGCACCAGTCCCTCCTGCCCATCCCGGGGAAGCAGAACCTCACATTCTGCTGCTCATCCCTCCCTGGTTCCCCGTCGGGTCTCCCGTTGCTGCCCGAGCCACAGGCTGAGCTGCTGACAGCAGAAAGGACGTCTCGTCTCAAATACTTGGCTTCAGAGAGGTATTTGAAAAATGATTCAGCTGAAAAACCACCACCAACGTTCTTATCTGGGAACTTCACAGCCTGCTTCAGGCAGCAAATATCACTGTATTCCTTCTTGTGACGACCATCCCCCTGGAGATGCAGAGCTTTCTAATTTAATTGCTGATGAGAACCACCGACAGCCAACAATCAACTGATGGAAATACAAATCAGCCCATACAACGTGCACTCGTTTAATTTGCTTGGTGCTCATGAAAGCTTGACTCTGCAGCCGAAGGGAGGAGAGATGACTCACTCGTCCTCTCTGTCTGTACAGATGTGGGGCAGAGACGTGGGTGAGAGGGTGAAGGGGGGGAGCAGCGACAGCCCCGCCACCTCCAAACCTCGCCCCTGATACAACAGCCCCTTCTCAGCCAGAATTCAGCCCTCCATCGAGCACCTGAAGGGTGAGCCCTGGTTAAGAGCAGCGCCCAGGAGACACATGCTCAGGGCAAGGTGGCTGCATCCTGTTCTCGCTCTGAAGAGCCTTTGATGTCACAGAGGATGCTAAACAGCATCCGAGACGTTAGTGGGAGGGAGAAAAACTCTTCACATCACTGACCCTCCCCCCCCACTGCAAGAGAATTGCAAAGGTTGAGCGATATCCAAAAAACCTGGGAGGTTTGGAGTCTGAGCCCTGAGGCGTTGCTTTATCCAAGGGAGCTGGTTTCACTTGTGAGGTGATGTCCCAGAGAGAGGAGCGTGACAGAGCTATGAAAACCAGTGGCACTGAAACCCAAAAACACGTAATAGTTCTTACAGTTTCAGAAATTCTGATCAACTACAGTACACCAAGATCTTTTAAACTGTGTCCTTGAGCTTCTCCTCCCCGCCACCACCTGCAATGAAGTTTGAGTTAACTTCAAAATTATTATGAAAACTCTTCTCCTTGAAGGGTGGCTGTTTGGGTGTCACTCACCATCGGAAACAAAGCCGCCTGCTGCGCCTGTTACTGCCATCTTCACATCAACAGTTAAAAGCAGAACTAAAGACCTCATTTTACTCACGTTTTCCTTTTAACTCCAAGCATTTCTCTACAGATCTTTCCTCTCTCATCCTCAGTGTGAGGATTTAGCCTCAGATTTAACCCTCAGATGCAGGAAAATGCTACTACTCAGAGAGTAAATCAGCTGTTCTCCGGCCGGGCAGAAAGGGAGAAGGTTTGAGTGCTTCCTCGCCCACCTCTGGAGAACATCTGGCCTCCCTAGCACATTATCTCAAGAGATTTTACAGGTCATCTCTTACACATCTGACAGTTAGCATTTGCTGCGCAACAAGTTCTGCAAGTCTAAGGCATAGTCTTAGTATTAGTAATACCATCCTCGACAAACAGCTAAGAGCAATCAGCCTGAAAAAAAAAAAGGGGGGGGAGGGGGGAGCACCAGCCAACCTTTGAAGCTAAACTGCAAGTTCTGGGTGGAGACAGAGCCCTGCGAAACATTTAAATGAGATGCAAGTCACAAAGTCCAATTCTAAGCGAGCCCGTGCGATGTGCCATGTTATTTGCTAAATATCACAGGGCTGGGGATCTCAGCGCTCGCTGGCAGAGGGCGCTGGCAGAGGGCTGGGACAGGACGGTCCCATGGCTCAAATAAAGTCAATAGCCAGCCCTAAGATAGAAACACATCTACATTTATGGTAAGGTTACAGGGATTGGCTGTGGGAGCCACCAGGCTCCCGGCCAGTTTGCTTTCCCAGTCGAAGGAAATGCTCAGTTTGTTTGAAAATGATTTGTTGGTTTTTTGTTGTTTTGGTTTTTTTTTTTCCCCTGCTGTGAAGAATGCATTGACGTCATCAAACCGGGTCTGCTGGAGAAAAGCGTGGACCCAGGGCTGGGGCAAGAAGCTGAACTACCAGAGAAAGGACAGGCATCTGTTTCAGCTTGCTTTTAGAGAGACGGACTATTCCTTCGTCACCGTCTCCAGAGGAGAGCTGTCAGAGGGGACAAGCCACTTGCTACGAGTTTCGGTTTCCACCCTGTTTTGTTCCACTCGGGTTTGTTGTGTTTCCACTCTTTGTTGCTAGTGTAGGGTTTTTCTTTAGCTAAAAACCAGCATCTAGGGCTCCCCAGGCCCGGGTATCACATCACTCTCACTTCTAATCGGACCGTGCTGCCTGCCACAAGTCCCCCATCTGCTTTGGTGTCACACCAGCCAGCACCCTCACCAAAAATAAATAACCCCACAGGGTGTTCACAAACCTCCGATGACACGCTCCTTTCCCACTTCTACGCCATCGTATCATCTTCTCCACCCGCCGAACGGGGCGCTTGGGCCAACACGGTGCTTTGGGACCACATTGTCTGGCCAAGAAGAACCTTTCGCTGTGCCACGAACACGGGCGATTACCAGAAGTACCTTAGAAAGGGAGAAGGGTAAAATAGCATTGTCAGAATCTGCCCAATAAAATACCCAACAGTTACGGTGGGTTTTGATCATTTCTGTTCCACCACCAGACCACAGAGTGAAGGTCACTCCATCCCTCCGATCCTTTCCCAGCCAGAGAAGGCAACCCAGGAGGAAGGAGAGGCAACGCAGCAGCCTGAGGAACGGATTACACGGGCTCATACTCCAACCAAAAGTCAACATTAAGTTGTTCTGAATACATGAGATGGGGGGGCAGGCAAAACAGAAAAGCAGAAAAAAAAAAAAAACCGCCCCAAAATGCAGACAGAAAGTGAAACAAAATGACTCTGCCTTGGGCCTGATAAGTAACTATTTAAACTTTACCCCCCCTTCCCCTTAAATTTCAGGTTATTTATTACAAAACATGAATCATACAACAAAATGTTTCATTTTAAGTATTTCCAAAACATAGACGCTCCAGTCTCTCCTCTTTTTCTCCCTTTTCAGCCAAAACAAATTGTCCAAACACAACAGTCGTGTCCCCTAATCTGCATTTTAAGGCAAACTTACTATCTGCTAAAAGACAGGGGAATAACTCAACAACACAACAAGGACAAGAAATATACAGGACAAGAAAACACAAAGCTAATGGGGAGACAATTGCAGTGAGGAGTTCGGAACAAATTCAACAGCTCCTATGTTTATTATACTAAGGTACATTACGTCTCCCATCTAGCAATAATCTCCTAATACGTCTTGCAAAGAAAATTTTGATGGAACTACTTTGGTTAAATTGCACTACATTAATCTAACCGCCCAATCTTAGCACAAAAGAACTGCTAAATAATTATGAATACACCAAAACAAATCTAAACCAAGTATTTAAAAAACCCAAACAGTATATTTATATTTAAAAGAATAAATCTGTAACAATTTAAAAAAGGAAGAGGTAGTAGAAAGCAAGTCAGACCTTATGCTTCCCCCCCCCCATTCCTGTTATTTTCACTCTGGAATATAAATATGGATTCAACACTTTGAGCTGAGCCCAGTACACAGCACAGGTCTCTGGGGCCTCGGTCGTGTCTTATTTTCAGCTTGGCAAATTTTCCTTCACCTGCAGAGACTAATTAAGTCAGCCTTCCCAAAAACTTAGCAATTCCTAGGGCCCTCACCCCCCGATGGAGCCCGTCTCTCCGGGTGGGAGCAGGGCTCCTGGGGAGGGAAGGAGAGGTTTGATGCCGGTTAAGGCATGAGCACAGATTCCAACACAGCGATTCCCAAAGCCACAGCCCTGCAGTCGTGTGTATCCAAAATTATCCCTCGAGTGTGTCCAAAATGTGTTTTTCCTCATGTGTTTTTCCAGCTCCCTTGGACAGAATTTCCTAGGACCCGTGCACGTGTGTGGACGTGGAATAACGATAGCGAGAAAAGAAAATAAAATAATCAAACCAGACCAGTAAATAAATCAAAAACCTCACTTTAATTCCAAAACCTTACATTTTTTAAAGGTGGAATTGCAAAGGAACCAAAAAGCCGGTCTCCCCTGCGTTACCTGCACCTGGAGTTTGATCCCACCCCGGTGCGATCCCTCTTGGCACATCAGGAAAGGCGCAAGGCCATCTGCTGGTAAGAAAAATAGCGCAGAGCCTTGTGCTCCTGATTCCAGCTGTAGGTGTGGGGCGGGGAAAGAAAATAGCCAAAGCTGGCACTTTTCCCAGCCAAAAAACCACTGCTGCAACCCAAAGAACGGTGCAAGAGGAGAACGCTGCTTTTTAGCGTTTAGCTCACCGATACCAGCTCGGGATAGTCAAACCACAAACGAAAACCTCCTCCAAACACACTGCTGCCTCTTGCTTTGTATCCCTTATACATATATTTAAAAAAACCCCAGACCTCAAGGAGGTACAGCTACGAAGTGCAGGAGGTGAGACTCCAAGTCATACGAGACACTATCGTTTTGACAAGAATCTGGCGGCTTCTCAAACGCCTCTCAAAGCTCCCGGCCAAGACAAAAACACTCCACCGCAAAACAAATTACATATATATATATATACACTTATATGCAGTCATCATCACACCTCCGGGGCGGCGGGGAGAGCGCATGCGCCCAGTCGTTAGCGGAAGACGGCAGAAAATTAGGGCCAGAAGCACAATGAGGTGTCACCGACCAACCAGCGATGCCTGAGGAGGGCCCAGGCACGTCGGGGGTCTGGTTTGAGGACAAACCGATGAATTTGGAAACAATTCTGCTGAGCTTTTTGCTGCGGCAGCCATCCGGATCCGGAAAACGCCGCTCGCCGTCGCTGCTCCACCCCTCCCCACGGACAAATTTCCCCTAAAATTACCAGCCCTGGGGTACATAATTGAGGTTTGCCCAGAAGGAATAAGGGGAGCACAGGGACTGCACCCCAGAGAGGTGCCTCTCCTCCCTCGCACCCCAAACTGCCCCTGGGATGGCAAAAAAAGTGGATTGTTAAAGGATGCTCCAAAGGCGGCATCTCTACAAACGTGTCAGCGGTACGTTTGGGTTTATCCGGAAGCAGTTAAAAAGCCTGATATGTTTAAAACAACCAGCGCACAGCTATCTCTCTGCTGACAACGTTATGGATCCGGTTTATGTGCATGGCAGCTGAGAGCCACGCTGGCAGAGAAGCTGAAGGGTTTCTGGAAATCTGACTCATAACCCACTGAAAAAAACAGGGTTTAAAACGAAAACGCCAGCTCAGTTGCAACCATGGTCTTTCCAAGGCAACGGTGTCAGGTCAAAACCTGAAAAATCAAAACACTCACCCCCTGCTGTTACTGCTAACCCCGGGAAGGAGGCCGGGAAAGATGCACCCCCGGCAACTCAAACCACCGAAAAACAGAAGGAGTGACCGGAAACGGCCACGAAATTAAGCCAAGAGGCTTGCGAGATCCTTCCAACAGAGCCAACGGCGGCATCTCCCACTGCAGCGAATTTTGCCTGGTCCGAACAACCGCTCCGCTCCCGCGGGTCCAGGACTCCCTGCCCCGAGTCCTTACCGTGAACCCAAAACTGCAGTTTCTGCCCTCAGAGGGGAGGCGATGGCTCCCCCCGGCCGCGGAGGCACGCAGAATCATAGAATGGTTTGGGGTGGGGGGGACCTTAAAGACCATCTCGTTCCAACCCCCCCGCCTAGGTTGCCCACCCCACTAGCCCAGGTTGCCCAAAGCCCCATCCAGCCACAGGAAGCGAACGCCCCCGGCCCAGCCTTTGCTGGCGCTTTGCTTGGCGACCCAGGGCTACGCCTGGCATCCGCAGGCTGCCAAAGGGCTGCCCCCGGCCCCCATACAGAGCCCCCCCCCCCGAGGGCAGCGTGGTTCCCACGACCCCTAAGAGGGGTCGGCACGTCCTTGTCCCCCCCGTGACCGAGGGGCGGTGAGCGCAGGGGGGGCCCGCGGGCAGAACGGCCCGTCCCACGGCCTCGGGGAGGGGCAGGGGGACGGAACGTCTCCCGGGGCCGGGCGAGCAATGGCCAGCTCTGCTCGCCACTTGCCCCCCCCCTCCCGATAGCCGAGGCGGGGCGGGCCCAGGCCGTGTTTACCGTGGGAGGAGCCGGGCGAGGACGGGACGGGACGGGGCGCTTTCGCTTTACCGGAGAAGCGGCGGGCAAGGGCGGCGGGATGGCCCGGGGGCTCCTTGCCCTGCTCCTCGTAAGTGTCTGCCCGAAGGGGGGGGGGACGGGGACGGGACGCGGGGTGGGGGGGGGAACGGGACGGGGAGGGGAGGGAGCTCCGCGACCGGGCGAGCGGCGGGGCCAGCCCCGGGCGGGCGGGGACGCGGTGCCAGAGGCGCTGCCCGGCTTCTGATCGTATTCCCACCCCCCCCATATTTCAGCTAATTCATTTAGGCGTCTTTTGGTTTGTTTCCGCCCCCCCCCCCCCACGCTTTTTAAAAACCCACCCTCGAGTTGGGGCACTTCGTAATTTCTCCCTTTTGAGGGTGCCGGGTGAAGGGAAGCGGGTGTTGGGGGAAGGCGGAAGGTGGGAAAAGGGGGGGGGGGGGGGTGGATGCAGGTGGCGTTCAGGGAAGGTGTCCTTCACACCATGGATGGATGCGGTGGATCCATCCAGCGCACGAAGTGGTTTCCCCGACAGCCACAGCTGGCGTTGGCCACCGTCCGTGGCCACCCGTAGCCACCGGCGAGGCAAGGTCAGCATCCATCCATGGGTGGATGGGTCAATGGGTATCTGCCCGGGCAAAGACCACATCAGTGAAAGCTGGCTTTGCACTGCACCTTGGGGATCCATGACAAAGTGATCTGGGAAAGCAAATACCTGTGGCAAAGGACTTTTGAACCCCCACCGACAGGGTCCCAGGAAAAGCCAGAGAAATAGCCCCAGCCCGGCGGCACGAAGTGCGGCGTTTACTGGAAGTATTGGGACAGGGCCCTTCCTTTCTTGCCTTAATCATCCCCAGTGCAGAGTATGAGCCTGCAGCTCAGGTCACGTGTGTTAATTGCCATCAGCAAATTTACCTTTGCAAACGCTCGCTTCCAAGGGCTTGCTGCCAGCAGGGGCAGCAAGGTCCTGGGCAGGAGACCTGGGCACAGGCAGGAGCCCAGGGGTGGTGGGGACCAGGCAGGTGACAGGCAGGGGACCAGGTCAGCCAAGCCCTGACCCCCCTGGAAGCCTGGACGGGGTTTGCATCCCTTCCCCAGCCCCACTTCTCGCCTCTTTCAGGGAGAACTCACCAGAGTTCATATTGAAAAGCTCTGTCACGGCGCGGTCACGTTGCTGATGAGTATAGTTTGCTTCGTGGTTTGGCAGGTACAAATCAGGTCAAACCGACTCAAATTCTGATCTGATTTCCTATATAGCAGGTAGCAAACTGTCTGAAGGGATTCAGTGGGTTCTGCCCGTGCCCTGCACAAAGCACCAGAGCACAGTTAAATTACAAAGAAGAATTTTCATCTGCTGAGAGAAGTGTGTTCTCTATTCATGTGCAGGAGCAGCAAACTGGCAGAAATGTCAGTCTAGCTCAATATCTTGGAACTATGCAGAATATAAATTGAAATTTAAAAATACTTTCTCTTTTCGCAGTTCTCCCAGAGAATAAATACCATTCCTGTTCTTATTTCCCACTTGTTTCCAAGTTTCAGTACCCCTTCGAAAGACTGTAGCATTCCCACATACTTTCTGTTTTTAAAAAATAACCATGTTGGTGTTTGTTTTTTTTTTTAATTAGCATGTTTTGACATACTAATTCGATTAAACCAGAACATTACAGTAGTTTGTTGAGTGAGACCTCAATTTTGCAAGGCACTGCTCGTTGCCCTGTAGTAGATGCCATCGCAGGGGACAGTCCTGCAAAACAGCGATGGCCTACGCAGAGAGAAGACATCTAACTTCACCCTGTAAAACAAGCCACAAAACCACGTACCAGTCAGAGACACATTCTGAAAGGCATAGGCCCATCTTGAGAGGGCGAAGTGTTACCTAAATATTTTGCAATTATCTGATATGACCCCGGAGCAGGCAGTTCTCTGGAAATGGAAAACAGGACTCCTGTGTGGCTGTACCAACCCTTTTTTCTCATATCCCAGGCAACTAATGCAGGCATTTAAATCACAGAATCGTAGAATGGTTTGGGTTGGAAGGGATCAAAGATCATCTAGTTCCAACCCCCATATATATATATTTTTTTTTTTTTTTTTTTATACATATATACATATAACTCATGGGGTGACCCAAAACTCAAGTGAAAAGCACGAGGGCACCAACTCTGGCAACATTCCTCTGCTCACCTTTCCACAATTAACACCCTTTCTCTTGGAGGCAACTCCCTGAACAAAGAGAAAGCACCAACGAGCAAACTGTGTTATTGTGTTAAAAAAAGGAAAAGTTGCTAAATTTCTGTGCTGTCCAGCTCTTATTCATCCCCAGCCACATCACCATCAAAGAGAGGAAGGAACGGCTAATATTACTCCAGCTCTCCCAAATTGTGTAGTATTTATTAGGTGTTCACTAGCACAGTATTCCTAAATTAAAAAAAAAATTTAAAAAAAAAGGCCAACCATAGAACCCCCGCCCCCCCAATATATTGCCGTAATTTACTATTCCCCATCCCAGCTGACTCACGTGCAATGGATTTTATTCAGGCAGCGACTGTTTCAAGACACCAGACAGTAACTGAGGCTTCTTCCTCTCACAGGCACCTTTCCTGGAAATTTAAGCAGCTCGGGGTGCTTCTAGTTGTGGGGAAATGATGATCGATGATCTTTAAGGTCCCTTCCAACTCTAACCTTTCTATGATTCTATGAAATACCAGCTCCCATTGCTGGGCTTCAGAAAACGGAACTGGATTCTTTTTACCCTTCTCATAAAAGATTTTAGAACACAAAATACTATTTTAAGTCGTGGGGGAAAAAAAAAAAAAGAAAAAAGATGGGGGAAAAGTGAAACTGGAGATATTGGAAGCAGAAATTACTTATCATAGTAAAAGAGTTGGAGTAGGAAATCCTCCTAACGAGCAGCATGAAATTACTTACTCTCTGAACCCCTGACGGGGTTAACGCGAGGGAGATGAATTACACAGAAAACCGAATTAAAATAGCTCTACCTCTAACAACCATTTGTCAAAAGTACCAGAAGCAAATCAAAACTCACAAAATGAGTTAGAAGTTTCTCTCAGCTCCCACTGAGCCAAAAAGCAAGAAAAATCCCCCTCTCCCCCTTTTTTAACACTCAGAAAGCCCCTGATGAGCTCATGCACATTGCCCCACGTAACAAATAGGGGGTGGAAAAAAAAACAGGCCACAGAGTTCTGAAGGCATCAGCCTTCTCATCCGTAGGCATCTATGGATTAGGAATGGGAGAACAGCTTTGCTAAAAAGAAAGTGCATTATAAAGGTAACAGGAGAAAGCAGAGACAATCTTTTTTTTTTTTTTGCTCAGGGTTAAAAGCTGTAAAGCTTTAAAAGTCCTGCACGCAAATAGCACGTTCACACGCTTCCAAAGCTGAGGTTTCATCCCTGTAAGGAAAGGGCTGCTCAAAGTTTTTCTTCCCTTGAAGGAAGTTGACCCGTTATGAAGAATATTCTGATACAGGAAGAATCAGGGGGCTGAGAATTCCCAAACAACACGAGTTTTTCAAAGAAACGGAAGCTCCCGTCGCTCTGCCCTGGGAACACAGATGCAAACAGCTTTTCTGGGTCTCCTTGGCAGATGCCTGGTGGTGAAAGCATTTGAGAGGAGGGAAGGAGAGGCAGAAAGCTCTCCTAAATGCTTGGGCTCTGCAAAAGCAGAGAAACCAGAAAATCTGGGCTCATGCGATAATTTTTATGGATTCTGCTGAGGTTAGATATCCCCCATTGATTGATTTTATTCCCACTGACTGCTTGGTTCAACCTGAGCCTTGGGTTTAGATCTGACAGCTGTTTTTTAGGTTGAGATGAGAAAGGTGGCAGAGGAGCCTCTGTGAGTCATTTTGGGCTGAAAACCTGCAGCCGCTGTTTGAACACACGCATCACAAAAAAAGCACCTATCACCCTTCCTCTGTAAAAGCCCCCAAAGTGCTGCTTTTCCACCGTTACCACTCGCTGCTCAGTGATGAGGAAAGCAATTAAGGTGTGTGCAGGAAGTTGAATGACTATCGATATATTTTTTTTTTCTCCTGTAAGACACACCAAAATTTTTTATATAGCAAAAAAAATACGTAGCAAATCCAGGAGGAGAAAAAAAAAAAAAAAAAGCATGTGAAAAAATGAGGATGTTGCTCTGAAAAATCTCCAGAGTATTTCTCCTTGTTCCTGGTGCAGGAAGGTGGTGTGAGACCTCCCTGCGAGCAGATGTAGGTGTTCGGTGCTGCTGAAATGCCGAATTCTGAGAAGTGGTCCCTGCTTCTCATAAGCGCGCCAGGAAGTTCATCCCCGCCAGCGAAAGCGGAGGGTTTCCATCCAAAAGGGTGCCGTTTCTGTCACCCCGGGCTCCTTCCCATGAAAGCAAGAGGCGGCGAGGTTTGCTGGCGTGGGACGGCGGTGCCTGTGCACCCAGGGTGATCGCAGCCCTCCAGCCAGCAGAAAGAGGAACTCGGCAAGTTTTACTGATACCAGTCATTTAGAGAGGTGTTTCCTCCTTTCATTATGTCCCATTTTCTGCATGACTCTCTGGACTTTTTCTTTCTTGGAGCCTGCTCTGGGCTTCGCCAGTGCCATTCCGGTTCCCCAGCTGTAATCTGCGCTCTCCCTCTCCTCTTCACGGTTGTCCAGGGTCTTCCCCACCCTGCCCCAGAATGGCTTGACTTCTCTGGTCTTAAAAGGGGAGATTTGGGTGCTGCCGGCAGGACACGGGGTGTCCCTGTGGGCGCAGAGCTTCTCCCAGCACTGGGAGGGTGGACGAGGAGGAGGGAGCCCGGAGCACCCTTCTGCTGGCCACGGCCTCACAGTGGGCAAGCTGATTGGGATGTCGTGATGCTCCAGCTCAGAGATCCAGGATGAAACACATCCCCCCAGTGTCATGCCATGGCTGTCCCCTCCATCGGCCCAGTCCAACACATGGCGGAGGAGCCATGGAGGTGTGGGGCATCTCCCTGCTGCAGGGAAAGCCACACCAGACTGGATGCACACCTCAAAAATAATTACTAAGAAGTAGTCAAACATAGAATTGTCTGGGTTGGGAAGGACCTTTCAGATCGAGTCCAACCATCAACCCAACACTAACAAAAATGACCACTAACCCGTGTCCCTCAGCACCACGTCTGCCTCCAGGGATGGTGACTCCACCACTGCCCTGGGTAGCCTGTTCCAGTGGTTTTTTTTAGTTCTCCCAGGCAAAAGGAAAACAAATCACACTCATTTGGCACATCCGTTTGACAGCTCCGGTTAAGGCCTTACATTAATTTTAACCTTTTAACACTGTTACGCTGGGATTCAGAGAAGAGCACCCTCAAAGCTCTGGCAGCAGAGGAAGAGAGTCAGAGCGCCGACAGGGGGAAGTGAGGGGCTGAGCATCCTTACCCACAGCTTCTCGAGTGCTAAACCACTGTGTTCTAGCAGCTGAAGCTTCTCCTCCAGGTGCAAAGAAAGACCTCCTTAATTTCAGTCTAGCAACTAATATCATATACATTTTAAAACAGATGGGCTGCTAAGGAAAGAAAAAGCTTTTCACCTTCCCATCTCTAAATAGACTAGAGGCTCAACAGAAGTGGCTACTTGTTGAAGCCAGGAGACCATGGTCATGTCTGTTACTTCAGTTAATTACCCACAGATAACACTTCCTTTATGTTACTTGAAAGCCCACTTTGAAATCCAAAGCCATTTTTCAGTAAGTTAAATTTTAAGATAATTAAATTTTTCTGCATCTAACAAGTTACGGTCTAAGAAATGGATTTAGGTGTAAATTAATTTGAAAGGAGACTGCTGTTTCTTTCAGGAATATATAGGCATCATCTGCTAAGAGAAAAGTAATTGAATTGGAAAAAAACATGAGGACAAAACCATTTTACAAATCAGGTATTTTGGTCTGAGATTAAAACATTCTGGGTTTTTTTTCTTCAGAAATGCATTAACGCTGTTCAGTTTTCAAGCAGCAATAGGGTGGCAAGCAATGAAGAAAGATATCATTTGAATCAAGGAAGGTCCATATGGAAGATCATTACTGCTGGCTAAGAAAGGGCAGACTTAGGCACAGAGATCTGAGGCAGAGAAAGCTCTTTAAGAAAATGGTGTGAGTTCCCTTGCTTCGCACTATAATTAGCCACATGAGGTAATTGCTACAACAACAGCCGGCCTGTTCTCAAGCGTTTCTGTCCAAAAGATCAGTACCTGTAGAAGGTGGTTTGATGGCATTAAATCTAGTGTGTGTCCTCATGGTCCATGAACTCTTCTGAAGTAATGAAAACTTTAATAAGGGGGTGAATATCAATGTCTTTAGCAATGGAGTAACGGTACCGGTGTAACTCTGGGCGAGGGGTAAAACACACCTACAGTCCTGGACAGCTTCTTTCCTCTAACTTAATGTTCTTCTCTCCCAGGTGGTCATCTCAATTATTGAAATGCAGTGCAAAAATCATACTGAACATCTAATAAACCCAGCGCACAGTAAATTAATTACGAGGAGGATCATCGCCAAGCGGGAAATTAACTGTAAGCAGGAAGAATACAATTTAGATGGTCAGTGTTGCAAGAAATGCAAACGTGGTGAGTATCATTGTAATTCTGTGTTGAAAAGTCACTAAGAGTGGAAACCACAGCATGCAGAGCTGCTTTCTGCTGGGATAACTGGGACGCTGTGCTTTCCTGGATGCAGTGCTTCATTCTAGCTCTGTATTTCTCTACTACAGGACATCAGACTCTTCAAAAGCATTTCTTGAGCTCAGGGCATCAAGAACTTTTCACTACAGATAGTAGTTCTCGCATAACACGCTTAGAATCATAGAATCGCCCAGGTTGGAAGGGACTTTTAAGATCATCTAGTCCAACCATCAACCTAACTGATAAAAACCATGACTAAACCATGTCTCTAAGCACTGTGTCAACCCGTCTTTTAAATACCTCCAGGGATGGTGGCTCCACCACTGCCCTGGGCAGCCCATTCCAAGGCTTAATAACCCTTTCCGTGTAAAAATTTTTCCTAATATCCTAATAATCTGAACCTCCCCTGGCTGAACATCCCCAGCTCCCTCAGCCTCTCCTCTAGATCCCTCACCAGCTCCATTGTCCCTTTCTGGACCCACTCAAGCACCTCAATTGTCTTTTTTGTGGTGAGGGGCCCAAAACTGGACCCAGCCCTCGAGGTGGGGCCTCACCAATGCCCAGTACAGGGGGACAGTCACCTCCTGAGTCCTATTCACCACGCTGTTCCCGATACAGGCCAGGATGCTCTTGGCCTTCTTGGCAACCTGGGCACACTGCTGGCTCATGTTCAGCCCACAGTCGACCAACACCCCCAGGTCCTTTTCTGCCAGGCAGCTCCAGCCACTCTTCCCCAAGCTTATATCGCTGCATGGGGTTGGTGTGACCCAAGTGCAGGACCTGGCACTTGGCCTTATTGAACCTCGGCCCATTGATCCAGCCTGTCCAGATCCCTCTGCAAAGCCTTTCTGCCCTCAAGCAGGCCCCAACACCAAGCCCTGGGGGACACCACTCTCACAGGAGAGCCAAGAATTACATGCACATCTTTGAAAGGGGTTAAAAAGTGCAAGCACAGGCTTTTACCCGCAAGACTCCATATATTCATGGAGTCCGTATTCCAATTTTGCCCTGTACAGCTTTGTTTGGTATGTCCTTCTTCAGTCCTAAATTGGAGGAAGAGGGGGGGATAATCGGATCCGACATATACTGCATTCCTGAAGAGCACATACGTATGCATAAAGAATATATATTCTGTCCAAATTTGTTAATCAAAAAAGTATTAGGGATTTTAAGATATGTCTTGGAGCTGATGGCTTCTCTCCAAAGGTACCGCAAATCTTAATTCTCTTTTTTTCCTGTCTCTACAGGTTCTGTTAAAAATGTCAGCTGTCCGACAGATATTGACAAACACTGTGGTCCGTGTGAACATGGAAAGGAGTACGTAGATCATATCAATGATTTGGACAAGTGTTTGAGGTGCTCTTCATGTGACATAATATTAGGTACGTTTATAGAAATAGCAACTCTAGCAATGAGGATTCAACTGAAAAGTCTCCACAATCTCCGAGTAGTGGGTAGCACAGAGCACGTTATACCTGCCTTTGCTCAGCCAAAGCAGTGCTTGCAGAGCAGACCTATACAAACTGGTGAGAGCCGAAGAAGAAAAGCTCTCTCTCTTCTTCACCCTCTATTTAAGAGGAGTGCTGTAAGAAGCAGGGATGGGAGAATTCCCAATAGTTTCTTTCATAGCCTTTCATGTTACTAATTATAATATTATTTAAAATTGCTGGAGCTGATGGAGTGATGTCTTTTATACATTCACAGTGATACGTGGGACATAGGATCAAATTATGAGACTATGAGGCTTGTCCTATCGGGTCAGGCCAGTGGTCCACCTGCCCCAGTATTCTGCATTCAGCAGTGGAGGCCAGAGATGTTTTCTCTAAATAGTGCTATTTAGAGAAAACAAGGAAACTCATCTGCTTTCTGTGATAAACTTGTTATCTGTCAGGGAGAGTACAGAACTTGTCTCTGACATCAGGCAGGGAGGCGAGTTATGTGATCGTCTGAGTTTCCTTCTGGCTTTACGGTTCTGAATGAGAAAAAGCAGCTGAGAACATTTGGCAGAACCAAGTGAGTCCTCTTCTAGCAAGGCCTTTATGGTGGGACCAGTTCTTTGAGCTCTTGGCCAGCAGAGGTCTCTTTGCCATCACCGTATTTCCAGTACTCCTTATCAACCCCTGTTGTTCTTAGCTAAGCCTCACCAGTGCCAGCGGTGGTGGGGCTAAAAGCCAGTCTGTCTGAGGACAAAAGCTTGTGAACCTGCTTTTAAGGCCTACTGCCTCAAACTAACAAACTTTAAGAAATAAGGGGTAATGGTTTTAAACTGGAAGAGGAGAGATTTAGATTAGGTATTAGGAAGAAATTCTTTGCTGTGAGGGTGGTGAGGCACTGGCCCAGGTTGCCCAGAGAAGCTGTGGCTGCCCCATCCCTGGAGGGGTTCAAAGCCAGGCTGGACGGTGTTTTGAGCAACCTGGTCTGGTGGAGGTGTCCCTGCCCAGGGCAGGGGGGTTAGAACTAGATGATCTTTAAGGTCCCTTCCAACTCTATCCATTCTATGATTCTATAAATTTATTCCAGGTTTTGAGGTGGCGGAGAACTGTACCCCAGGACAGAACACGGAATGTACCTGCGCAAAGAACTATTTTTGCAATTCTGCTCCACTGTGTAATCACTGTCACCCGTGTACTGTGTAAGTCTGTGCCTTCACCGTTAAATATATCACATGCTATCACATGTTACATCATACCATACGCTTCTTTCCAGCCAGTTTCACGACAGAGGCTCAGGTAATCTATAACCCCAGGGAAATCACACTGCTTTGCCTTTGCACTCAGCTTGTGGAACTTACCTTGCATCCATGCCGGCTTTCCAAAGGCACGCAGAGAAGCTTGTGTAGATCCACCAAGTCTGTGTGTACTTTCCAAGAAATGGAATAAAAAAAAAAAGTCATCTATGATCTGAGCTTTCCTGTTGTCTTTGTGTGATCTACTGTTACATCTAGAAAATCACTTCCACACCTCCTTCCATTCCCACACCTTTCCATACCGTTTTCTTACCTATGAAATTCCAGACCCCAACAGCTTGGTATATGAAGTATTCAGCCAGTAAAAAGCATTAGAAGATTCTGAATTGCTCTGTTGACAGACTTTTTATAAAAAGAGAAACAAATCCCCTAATAATTTCTGATCGTGTTTTCTGCAGATGTGAAAGTGGCGTCATTGAAAAGCAATGCACTTCGACTTCAGACACCGTGTGCGGAACTGAAGGTACCACTTAACAGCCTGGCATGGTCCAGGAGCTGCTGTACTTTGCGAGGCTTTTGCAATCACACCCTTGTATACAATGGCGCGTAGCCATTCCTGACGGCTAAGTCTAAGCTGACTTTCATGTCATGTCTCCAATGTTCCACCATAAACAGGATTTCCATGGTGGGCCACTGCTTTGATAATTATGGTACTGGTATTAGGAGTAGCTGGAGCAATAATCTACTGTAAGTGATCCCCGTTCCTTATTCCTGTCTTACTCTGAGTAAGATACTCAGCTGCTTACTCAGGTGTGTTATATTCTTTGGAACCCAGAGGAGATTCTAAAATTGCTTTATTTGTTTCAGACAAGAGAAGACGGAAGGGTTTTACTAACAAGGAGGACCTACCTGAAGTAGTTTCCAAATCAGATCCTCCTGGTGTAAGTATCGTTGCTTAGATCACAAAACCCTCCCCTTCATGCAAGGAATTTTGTTCCATTTAAGTTACACCAGGGCTCATACATGCCTCTCCCGTGTGCCATTAACGAAGTAAATTTCACTGTGAAGACTCTCTTGGGAGAAGTAAGAGAAACCCCGAGTTGTTTCTCCAGGATTTGTTTATGTGCTCCCTAAGTTACACGGCCGAGATCAGAACTTCATCCATCACCAGGTCCCCACTGACCCAGGGTCCCTGTCCCCATCCGCACTTTCAGGCAATAGCAATTGTGGGGCGATTCCCCCCAAACTTACCCCAGTCAAACAAGGTCTGTCTGTCTATCCAACCTGATTGTCCTCTCTCGAAGAACAGGGAAATCACGGAGAAAACTAGAAAGAAATTACAGAAGTTGAGTGTCATGAAATGTGTTTATCCTCTTAGACAGGGTTGGTGTTTTATAAAACTTGTTTCTACCCATTTTTCTCTTGCTTGTCTTTTCAGGAGAATGTACCTCTCACCACCTATGCAGGTAAGAAACAAGTAATTTCTCAAAATTCAGTAGAAGAAAAAAAACATAGATAAGTAAATCCTACACTAAAAACAAAACAAAATAGTATTTCTCCGTAGACTTTGCCACTGCCTGGAGCTGTCACTCCCACATACCAGCCAACAATTCGTTCGTGCTGTGCTTATTAAGGCATTTAGGGGTATCATGGCAGTTTTAGCCCAGAAGGAATTTCTGTTATGTAGGAAGCAGTTACTAATTGACAGCGGGTGAATTTCTATTCTGCGTGGGGTATGGATACTAGGAGGCAGCAAGAGGGATTTCTAGAATCGTGGATAATTACGATAATGGGATTGCCCCACACCCAGCGGTGGGACTGCAGAAACACAGACCTACCTTATGTTCGGGGCAAATCCAGAGGAGTTACACACAACAGGGAGAGAACATGAGCTCCGAGGCTGTATCACAACAAAAGACCTGTGCTGTTCCAGGGCCTTTCCCTGAGCACAACAGGGACACGACCAGACTGTAATGACAGAGAAGGACAGAAGAGGTTACAGAGGGAACTGAGACTCCATTTCCATAGAAAGCAATATGGGTGCAAGCCTCAGTATTTGAATTATCTAGCATTTGGTGGGAACACGTAAAGCAGACCCGCTACCTATTGTTTACAAATTACATATAAAACGTACTGAGTCACGAATACCTGAAACTTAATCCGTTTTGGGTAGGAAGAGTATCAACTCTGAGCATGGGTGACAAAGAACAGCAAGATATAAGTGCCAAGAGCAGTGATTTTCTTTTCTGTTTCTAGACATTGACCTGAGCAGCCACGTTACTGATATCGTGGAGCAGATGACACTCCAAGATGTCATGAAATTCGTTCGTAAGCGCCAAGTACCAGAACCTATCATAGATCAAACCATTCGGGATTACCCTAATGATACAGCTGAGCAGAAGATTAAGCTGTTTCAAGTCTGGTATCAAAGGCAGGGGATAAAAGGGGCCTATGGAACCCTAATAAGCAGCCTGAGGGAGCTTAGAATGCGTGCGGTAGCTGATAAAATTGAGGAAAAACTGAAGGCAGTGGTTCCCAGCCATCAGGAAGGGGGACAGTCTTGTAGCGATGACACTGAGCAAAGCAATACCTGCACTCAGGAAAATAGAAACTCTGACAGTGACGGTGCAGAGCTAAATAAAACCTTTTCTGGTCATTTGGAAGAGACACAGCATAGAGTCACTTGAAAACTACCCCTGACCAGATTAGTATTTTTCTAATAATATAAATAACAAAGCTTTTAAATGCCATTTTCATTGGCAGTTTCATTCAGTAGCAGTATCTTTCCTTTAAAAAAAGTTTCAGCTTTGTTTTTTTTCAGTTGTTAAGAACTAGGAGGGGAAGTTTTACAGCTTATTTACTGAAAGATACAACGCAAGAGCCTAGCTGTAGGATTCACTACAAGAAGAAGGAAGAGTCTTATTCGAAGAAAAGGTTTAGTCTAAATGTACAGTCCTGCATTACTTAATCAATGTACTGTTTTTCTTACAATAATATTGTGGGACGTTGCATTTTTCAAAGTGAGAACTCTGGTGTGAAGAGAGTATGGAGTGTACCAGGAAGAATACTTGAACAAAAAAATTTATATAATATACACCTGATTAATTTTTAATATAGGTGTTGCTGTATAATTAAATTCTACAGTGCTGTAAATAGGATGTCTCCCTTGTATAAAAGCACCTCTGTGTGTCTATACAGGGGTTTTTGTGTGTATTTATACAGAATCACAGAATCACCTAGGTTGGAAGGGACCCTTTAAGATCATCTAGTCCAACCAATGAAAAAAAAAAACAAAAACAAAAAACAAAAACAAACAAACAAAAAAAAAACACAAAAAAAACCCACTACACACACACAACACACCACACACAACCCACACACACACCACCACCACACCACCCACACTAATCCATATCCCCGAGCACCATGTCAACTCCTCTCTTGAATACCTCCAGGGATGGTGCCTCAACCACCTCCCTGGGCAGCCCATTCCAATGCCTGACAACCCTTTCAGTAAAGAAATATTTCTTAATATCTAACCTGAACTTCCCCTGGCGTAACTTAAGGCCATTACCCCTTGTCCTATCATCTGTAACTTGGGAGAAGAGACCGACCCCCGCCTCTCTACAGCCTCCTTTCAGGGAGTTGTAGAGAGCAATAAGGTCTCCCCTCAGTCTCCTCTTCCCCAGACTGAACAACCCCAGCTCCCTCAGCCTCTCCTCGTAAGACTTGTGCTCCAGACCCCTCACCAGCTTCGTTGCCCTTCTCTGGACCTGCTCCAGCACCTCAATGTCTTTCCTGTGGTAGGGGGCCCAAAGCTGGACACAGCACTCGAGGTGGGGTCTCACCAGTGCCGAGTACAGGGGGACGATCACCTCTCGGGTCCTACTCACCACACTGTTCTTGATACAGGCCAGGATGCTGTTGGCCTTTTTGGCCACCTGGGCACACTGCTGGCTCATGTTCAGCCGACAGTCGACCAACACCCCCAGGTCCTTTTCTGCCAGGCAGCTCCAGCCATTCTTCCCCAAGCCTGTAGCGCTGCCTGGGGTTGTTGTGACCCAAGTGCAGGACCCGGCACTTGGCCTTATTGAACCTCATCCCGTTGGTCTCAGCCCATCCAGCCAGCCTGTCTAGATTGCTCTGCAAAGCCTCTCTACCCTCCAGCAGATCAACACTCCCACCCAACTTGGTGTCATCTGCAAATTTGCTGAGGGTGCATTCGATCCCCTCGTCCAGATCATTGATAAAGATGTTGAAGAGATACGTGTGTATGTATGTGCAAGTTTTCTATGCAAAAGCTCCCAGCGCTAAGTGAAAATTACTATTATTTCCCTTGTTCCCTGCAATGATTTCAAGCCTCTTCTAATGCTAAAGCCCCTCAAAGAGGCAGGAGCTGGAGCAGCAAGCTCCAAAGCAGAAGCGTGTTTTTTTGGAAGGTGACCTGCGCAAGCTCTGAAGTCTCCATCTGCAAGTGTCCCAACACTAGCTTTTCTAATGCAGGAACTGATACGCTGAAAACATCATTTCCATTAAAAAAAATAATAATACGCATAGTGCATGACTTCTCTCTTTCCTTATGGTGCAACCCATAGATGTCATTTTTAGGTTTTCTTTTGCTCAGGTCAGTAAATAACAAAAAGGGGCAATCTCCTGAAAAAAAACCCACCTTACCTTTCTCCCCTCGCAGAAGATGGAAGTCACCCAGCTGTGCAGTCTCACAAACCCTTTGAACAGAAGAGGAGACCTCGGTGGAAGGGTCTGGGTTTTCCAGGTCACCCAGTAAAGCAGGAGGACTTTCTTCTTTGGCTCTGCCACCGGTTCCCTAGAGAGAACCTCCAGCGGGGGTGTGATGGTGACCTCCCCATTGCTGCCATCTGTCCCCAGGGCTGTGGGAAGGGCAGGGTAGGTCTGGCACCAGAGTGCCCAGTGCTTGCCTGGGGGTTGGTTGCCATGTCAGGGGCTTCTCCAAAAGGTCACGCTGCTGGAAGCAAGGTGCCTGGAAGGGTGGTGTGTGGCCCTGGAAAACAGCTGGAAATCTGTCCGTGGCATCAAGCTGGAGCCTGAAAAGAAAAGGAGGACTTGGATTACCTTCAAAAACTTTAGGCCTTTCATAGGCTTGACCCGTGGAAGGTCTGAAGGCCACAGAGCATGTTTTGTTACCAAGCCCAGGTTGTACAGCTCTTCCCCAGGTGTCAAGCCGCACACAGATGCTAAAAGCTGGGAAAAACCTTCCACCCCACTTCACAGCCTTTTGCCTCTAACCTTTCTGCATTTTCTCAGTGTCTGATCAACCATCTTGGCACCACTATAGTGCCCAAATCCCCTGCGCTCTGCCACTCCTCGAAGGAAAACCTTCAGGCGGCTGTGGCTGGGCTACAAAGATGATGAAGGGAGTAGAGAATCTCTTATGAGGAAAGGCTGAGGGACTTGGGTCTTTTTAGTCCGGAGAAGAGAAGACTGAGGGGGGATCTGATCAATGTCTATAAATACTTAAAAGGGTGAGTGTCAGGAGGAAGGGGCCAGTCTTTTTTCAGTGGTGCCCAGGGACAGGACAAGAGGGAACAGGCACAAACTTGAACATAAGAAGTTCCATGTAAACACGAGGAGGAAATTCTTAACTTTGAGGGTGGCAGAGCCCTGGAAGAGGCTCCTTCTCTGGAGACATTCCAAACCCGCCTGGACACGTTCCTGTGCAACCTGCTCTTTCCTAGATGATGTCCAGAAGTCCCTTCCAACCCCATATGTCATTCTGTGATTCTCTTTGATGCCCAGGCATCAGACCTGTGCCCCTGTGGACTGATTAAGGCATAGAGTTGTATAAGTGACTTGTCTCTGTGCCACCTGCCTACCGTTCTGACGTGCCACGACAGCACATTGCTCATGGCCGTGGTTTGGGCAGGCTCCACAGATGAAGGAGAACAAAATGCCTTTCAGAACATCAACACAGTGTGGGCTGTTCCATCATTCTGGTTGCAGTTATGCAGAAGAAGAGCCAAAACAGGAAGGAAGGAAAGCTCGATGCTCTCACAAACCCTGGGAGACAGGCCTGTACCACGTCCCACCCAGGAAGACGTAAATGTAGCTTAATGGTATGTTGGCAGGTACTTGACTTGAACCTTCAGTTTTCTTGACTTCCGGCTTTCTTTCTCCAAGTGAGCCATCTAGCCACCAGAAACTAAGGTTGTCCACCTCTCAGGGCTTCAGCGCGTCAGGCAGAATGACTGATCTGAGCCAGGAGGCACCAAACCTCGTGAATTTGTGGCAGTAAAACAGATGAAGAAATTTTTCTTTCATCACACCGGAATTCCCCAACCTCAGTACAACGAGGATGGTTAAAAAAAAAAAAGTCCTTAAGCAATGAGTCATATTGTCCTTAGGAGACGTCTGCAAGGCTGAGTGCAGACTGCCATTAACTCCGGTGGTTAGCAGACATCATAATTGCGCTTTTTCTCTTAACTAGAACACTGTGCATCAAAAAAGAGGATTGATTATATTGTTTTCCAAAGGAGCGGGTATGTCTCTGTCCCACAGTGCAGCGTGGAGCTGCCCAACCAAGCTGAGTACCTGCACCAGGGATGGGAAGCAATGTGGTTCTGCTGCCCCATGGTGGTACCACACGCTGAGATACCGCTCCGGTGTCCTTACCCTCTGCTCGGCACCGTGCACTCCTGCCATCACCGGCCTCTTCCTACCAAAGGATGCGGCTGTGGTCACCAGCGGCACAAAATAGCTCTTTTCTCAGCTGCAGGTAGGGGAGGAAAATAAAAGACAAAAAATGAAAGTGGCAGAAATGACTCTGAAAATCGAAACTCTCCTGTTTTATGGACACCCAGCATCAGAAAAGCAAGTGGAAACTGAAAGAGAAACTTGCCCAGGGAATGACTTGCCACATTTTGAAAAGCAGATTTCAAAGGGGAAGGTTACCCTTCAGGAAGCCAAAACTTTGCAAAACGCTTGCGTTCGTTATTTAAATAGTAAAACCAGAACAATTGTCATTTAAAAATAACAACAATAGAAGAACAGGAAGGCAGAAATATGAGGCCAGAAGGATGATCTCACTTCAGCCCCCTGCGAATTTAAAGTGCAAAGGCAGGAGCGAGGGGGCTGTGCAGAAACTCCCCAGGGTGTTCCGGTGGTGCCCACGCTGGGAACCACAGAATAGCTCCTGCCGCCCTGCGAGAAGCCCAGGCACCTGCCAGGACACAGAACCCAGACCCGTCCGACAGCACAGCACCAGAGGAGAGCACGAGAGGTTCAGCATCGCTGAAATACCAAATAAACCATGATTTTTAAAATTCTCCCGCAGGCTGCCGACTGGAGAAGAGACGCGGCTGAGTACAAAAGCCTGAAACGTTTCTGCAGAGAGAGGATGACAAGCACGTTAAAGTGTGTGAGGGAGCCCCAGGCTGGTGTCCTGCATGGAGAGGAGGGAAGGAAAGCAATGCAAACAGATCTGTGAGAAGAATAAAACTCTATTGGGAAAGGCCTTGGACATTTTTTTGTTTTGAGGGGGAAAAAAAACCACCTCAAAACTCAGATTCCTCTCGCGGTGTTTGTCAATACTTTGATTTTGGACTTGAAAGGGCAGCTCGCATTCCTGCTGCCCCGCTGCCGGCAAGAAGGAGAATGCCCACCATGTGTATCCAGCTGCTGGTAGGGATCCGCGGTTGAGAATTAAGAGGGATGTGGGAACAATCACGAAACTTAACATGCAGTCAGGGTTTTCTGGATGGCTTTTCGGTGGTTTTAGTTCAAGCTCCTTTCCAAGCTGAAAGCAAGACTTTTAAGGCAGACGGAGTGCCAGAGGGCCCTTTCCCATAGCTTTAAACAGAGGTCTCTCGCTCCCCCAGTAAACCAGCAGCTGTGACAAAGTGCTGTTTCCATAGCAGACAACCAGCAAAAAACGTCTGTGAGGGCAGGGATGCTGGGAAGAGGGTCCTGGACCAATGCCCCAATAATAATATCACAATATACCCAAACAATAATACCCCAATAATGGGGTTAGTGATGGGAAGCGATGGCAGGAGAGAGCCAAAGGCGCAGTCCCCAGAGGCACAGAACAGCCTCCTGCCCTGGGGGACATGTGGCACAGAGAGGTGACCCTGCCACCTACACATCATCCCACAGCGGTGTCCCCACAGCTGGCTCTCCACCTGGATGTGTCTCACTGGGATACAAATGAGAGAGGATGAGGCAGAACTATCCAGTTTCAGTCCCTCTGAAATGATTCAGCTCTGGAGCCCTCAGCACAGGAAGGACCTGGACCTGTTGGAGTGGGACCAGAGGAGGCCACGGAGATGCTGGGACGGCTAGAGCCCCTCTGATGTGAGTACAGGCTGAGGGAGTTGGGGGGGGATTCAGCCTGGAGAAGAGAATGCTCCAGGGAGACGGGAGACTTTAGAGGGTCTGCCCCATCCCTGGAGGGGCTCAAGGCCAGACTGGATGGGGCTTTGAGCAACTTGGTCTGGTGGGAGGTGTCCCTGCCCAGGGCAGGGGGTGGGACTGGATGGGCTTTAATAGGTCCCTTCCAACCCAAACCATTCTATGATTCTATGATTAACCTACAGTCACTAATGGGATCGATACATTTTCCAGATTATCAACATCAGAAGATTTACATTCTCTTTTCTTGTCTTTTCCTGGTCCTTCCTTCCTTCTCCATGAAGCTCTCTCTCCAGACATCTCTCAGGGATAGCTGAAGCTGTAGGGAACGTTTTACAACACCCTCAAATCGCTCCGATGTGCTGTCCGCCCCTGTACCTGCCGGGGCTGGTCGTGCCCTGGCACCTCTGCTCCTCACGGTGGGGACCGCAGTGGCCACCACAGCTCATGGGGAAGGACGGCGGTGATCCCTCAAAGGGCCTTCAGGTTCAAGGTCTGTCTCTAAGACAAGAGGACAACGCTTATTCCTGTACTTCGAGGGACAGGGAGGCAAATAAGTTTATACCAGACAATGCCCCCCTTATTTATCCAAGATCGGATAGCAGTCAGGAAATAATTCAGTATTTTTGAACCTCTCAATCAAATCTCTTCAGATTTAAAATCCTTTAAAATTATTTAAAAAAACACCCTTGGAGGTGGCAGTGTTTTTTCGTGGGGAGAAAAGGGGGAAAACGGCTAGAGCTCACCCGGCTGTTGGTGGAAGGCGGGCGCCTTTCCCTGTGCCTGCTCGGCAGGTGGCAGCCCGTGCCCATGAAGTCCCACGCATGTCTCCTCCTCCCGGTCCCCGGGATGAATTGGCAAGGATGGATGAGAGCTGCCTCCCCCTACTCCTTCCCAAGCTCTTCTCCTCTCCGGGGGAGGAATTATTCTCACCAGGAAAGGACCTCTTATAAAGGAGCTCACACATGGAGTGAGCTGAGGGCTGGCTATGGCAAGGGCACGGAGCCTTGCCCTGGTAGAGCTGAGCCTGCCCTCAGGCTGAGACAGCTCCAACTCCAGTTTTACACAGAATCATAGAATTGCCCAGGTTGGAAGGGACCTTTCAGATCATCGAGTCCAACCATCAACCCAATGCTGACAAAAACCACCACTAACCCATGTCCCTCAGCACCACGTCTGCCTGGCTTTTAAATCCCTCCAGGGATGGTGACTCCACCACTGCCCCAGGCAGCCCATTCCAAGGCTTGACAACCCTTTCAGTGAAGAAAATGTTCCTAATATCCATCCTAAACCTCCCCTGGTGCAACTTGAGGCAATTCCCTCTTGTCCGACTTGGGAGGAGAGACCGACCCCCCAACACCCTCCTTTCAGGGAGTTGTAGAGAGCGAGAAGGTCTCCCCTCAGCCTCCTTTTCTCCAGGCTGAACACCCCCAGTTCCACAAGACTTAAAAAAGACACCTACGATGCCATAAAATGCTGTGTGGCAGCTGTCGTAACGCTCCTCAGATCTGGGGACGAGCACAGCCCCGTGGCCTTCAGCCAGCCCTGGGATTAAGCGCCTCAAGAAAGTCCCACACCGCGGTGCCAAACTGCACAGCCGACGACTCGGGAGCGCCAGTTTTGAGCTAAATACCACATGGAAAAACCTGCATCATACCAAAACATTTGGGCTGTGAACCAAACGCTCTGCAATCCAGATTTGGCGCTGCTGCCGAAGGACGTGCAACATCACCTGTGCCAACGGGAATGTGCGTCACAGCAGTCTTAATAAAAATTAACAAATACAAGTAAGCAGTTGAGAGTTAGACATTTCCTTGATGGTTACTTATGGAACTGCCAAGATACCAAAGGTAGTCGTTAGTGACTGAGAAGGTCACAGGATGGCTATCCCAAAGCTTGGCCCTCCGAAGGGCAGTCCTTGTGTCACCATAATCAAGTAAAAAAGCAATTGGTGAAGATGGGGAGTAGAAGGGGTGGGTGGTGACAGCTCGGAGGCTTTCTGGAGGAACTGGCTTATGAATAATACCCTTAATTGCTACAACATGCTGTTGTAAATGGTTTTGTCTTTTTTCTTTTCCAGGCTTGTAAGTTAGCCTATCATTTTAAATAACTATACATTAAATGCAGTTTTGACTTCTGTTCTAGCTATAGAAATGTTGGGAATAACCACCTCGGGAACCTTGCTGCCAAGATATTTTTTTTTTAAATCTTATAAAATCTATGGCTGTTGCTTCCATCAGAAAAACTGGAACGATCACGAGTGCTTGAAAATATACAATCCTGTAGCTTGAGACATCAGAGCTTGCAAAGGGCTCTGTGTACTAGGCTTTTTGTTAGCTCTATTTATGCGTCATTAGCAAACAGCAAACCAGCAACTACCTGGGCAAGGTACACAGCTCCTCTACTGAGATGTCTTTCCTGAGAAAGTGTTTTAATGTAGGAGCTTTCATTAAAAAGCCTTTACCCGACACCAGCGTGAGGAACTTTCAAAGAGCAGCCCACAAAGATGGTCTCAGGAGAGTAATGAGCAATGTTACTCAGTGCAATTTAAATAATAATAGGTGACACGGGCAGGTACTCTTAATTCAGGGAGCCCTGGTCAAGTGGTTTGTTGAGCAGTTGCACTAATGGGGGTTTCCAAGGATTCCTGAGCTGTGGCTCCATGCCTCCGGACAGCGGGATGGAGCTACATTCACCTGGTGCCCTGGGGATAAACACTGCAGGGAAAGCCAAGGAGAAGCATAGAAAATTATACATCATTACTTGCCTTTACAAATGTAAGACTCCATTAACCTGCCGTCAGTGCAATTATTTTAGGCTCTTTTTTTGAATGTAAATAAAAACAGATGAGTAAATTCACGAGCTGGAAGTTGGGGGCCAGACATACGATAAAAGCTCTGTTCTGTGTGAGAGACCAGCTCCCTCTTCCCTCTTCCAAAGGCATTCCCACATACAGCACAATAAAAACTCACAGATCCCCCAGGAAACGCAGTTTTCAACATTCCTTAACTCCTCCGAGTCCAAACCAACTACCAACAGAACGTGCAAAAGCATTTCTCAGAAAGAAATAATGTTTTCCTACTTTCTTCTCTCAGCTGTGGACCTCTTCCAAAGAAAGATAGCAATGTATTCATTTTTTTACTTAAATGGAGGAAATGGTTCTTCCAAATGTGACTGAAAATATTGTTGGTCAAATTAAATCAATACGTTATGTCTGGACAGCAACCAGGTCCAGAACATTTCAGCAGAGAGAGTGTTAGAAGCTGTAACTCGTTCAAAATAGGACTTCAAGTGAAACCCTGCTCTGCTTGGATTCAGGTTAGCAATTGGGACCAATGGGGCAAACTATTATCACCAGAAAGCCAGAAGAATTTGTCTTTTCTGGGCAGCATTCCACCCGAGGATCTAATCAGTCATCAGCTTATACCACTTACCCTTAACAAATCTGGGCAGACCTACAGACAACCTTAGTGTAGATAAATCTACAGGGGAGGCCATGACAGAGCCAAAAGGAAAAGCAGATTTTTTAAATCTAAAAATACTAGAGCAACATTTTTGGAGCTAAAGGCATGGTTTAAGGTGGGATGATGCCTGTCTCTTTGGTATCTTGCCACACTATCAAACACAGAAATGCAAGTCAGTTGTTCTTCCTTCTCCTTCCACCCTAACCCTATACTAATTGGTGCAGTAGATCACAGAACGATATGGGGTTGGAAGGGACCTCTGGAGATCATCTAGTCTAACCCCCTGTGAGAGCAGGTCCACCCAGAGCAGGTTGCACAGGAACATGTCCAGGCAGATTTGGAATGTCTCCAGAGACAGAGACTCCACCACCTCTCTGGGCAGCCTCTGCCAGGGTTCTGCCACCATCACAGTCAAGAAGTTCCTCCTCATGTTTAGATGGAACTTCCTATGTTCAAGTTTGTGCCCATTTCCTCTTGTCCTGTCCCTGGGCACCACTGAAAAAAAGACTGGCCCCATCCTCCTGACACCCACCCTTTTAAGTATTTATAGACATTGATCAGATCCCCCCTCAGTCTTCGCCAGACTAAAAAGACCCAAGTCCCCCAGCCTTTCCTCGTCAGAGAGATGTTCTAAGCCCCTCATCATCTTTGTAGCCCTGTAGATGTTAACATCCATGTGAGATGTGGCAGAACCTGGCTGGAACTCCCTCTTCTGGTCTGGCACCCACCTCCCAGGAGCATCAGTCTGGGCTGTCTGAGGACATCTCTTCCCTGATCACTCCCTGTTGGAGCAGTTCCACTACATGCAATTAAATACTCATTGCTGTGTGAGCTTGAAATTGATTGTCTGTGTTGCGGGGGATACTAAACTATTAATTTATTCACAGTAGTTATCTGGTGGACCACATGCCACAGGAAAGGCGGTCAAGGAATCGAGCCCAGCAAAGGCCCAGGGGCTCAGCACCTGCAGACAGTGGCATCTCCTGAGATATCAGGTACCTAAGTTCTTCTGTGGGACTAATTTGGGTCAGATTCCAGGCAGCAGCAAGAGCAAATACCACGCTGTGAAGGCAGCATTACGCTATAAAGTATTTTTACTTTGTCACACTACACCGTCCTTTGGGATTTTTGGGGGTTTTGTTCTTTTTTGCCTAATAAGGTACCTGGGACTTTCTTCTTTGAGAATACAGTACTGTTTAGGATATCAAACAGGAAATTAAGGCTTCTAGCTAAGGTGAAACCAAAGAATTTTTCCTGTTCAACAATGGACTCCAGAGAGAGTTTCTATTTAAGAAGAAAGGGCTGGAAATTCCGGCCACCCTAAAATAGATGCACAAAGCCCTCCTGCTTCAAAAGCTACTGGTTACTTTCTGAGACTTGTAAGACTAGAAAGGGCTTTGAAAGGTTATTTACTGCAGTCCTTTGCCCTAAGGAAAAGGCATTAGCTACAATGGTTTTGTCCTAGCTCCAGAGATGGAGACTCCAAAACTCTCCGGGTACTTCATACTGATGTTTCACAATCTCGACTCCTAGTAAAGTTTGTCTTAATATCAAAATGAACCCGGGGTGTATTTTCAGTGCTCTACATCTCGCTATACCCACTAGGACACAGAGAAGAGATTGTTCCCTTCCTTATTACAACAGCTTTTAACATATTTGAATATTGTTATCATGCTTCTTCCCACCTCATCTTTCTTGCTCCTGTAGGCTACACAGCACCGGTTTGTTGAGCCTTTCACTGGAGGGCACAATTTCTGCACAAAGACAAGCACACAAAAATGAAAAGAACATTTTTTTTCCTGCTTTTCTGCACCATCACATCAGCAGGATTAAGCATCTGAGTTCAGTTGCCCTTGAATTTCCCTTTGGTTATCAATCTTTAAAACTTGCTAATTAGTCCCCAAACCAGGAGTGTGTTTTAAGCTGCGTACAATTCTGTGTATTTAACTCTGGATTGCAATGTAATCCAGAGTTAAACTTTCGACTCTCCCTCTCGTAGCAGTATCTGTGCTTAGGGGTATAAAATGCCTAGTCCAGGGTTCTTTCTGAAAATCTTATGCTCAAAAAATTTCAGTCCAATTTGGCTAAATCTCCCACATTCGTTACTACCTCAGCAAAAGAAGCAGAATTTATGCAGTTGGTGCTTTAGTTCCACAAAGAGTTGGCAAAGATATAATGGCTGAGATGAATTTCTGTGGCCCTTTTGACCAGGCATCTTTTGCAAGCGTGAAGGCATTTCACACATGACCAAGTCTGTTGTCCCAACCAGAACTTGGCCCATTCCAGCTCATTTTCACATACCTTCTAAACGTTGCTCTGAGGAGTCCCGGGGGGTCAGGCTCTGTATGAAACCGCTGGGTATTACAGTGCTTTGGATTCCATTTCCAGGGGAAACGTTGCTTTCAGCAGGATGGAGTCTGGGTTCACCTCCCTTAGATACAGGATCTGAAATTGCCCTGTGCATCTGTTTCCTTTATTCCGCTGCCCCGCTCAGGGTCTGCTGAGGAATCCTCTTTCCTGCCTCATCCTTATTATAACAAGACGACAAATACGCAGTTTATTCCTCTAACTGGATGCCCTTCTCTGTCACCCTGTCAGGTTCTAAAGGCATTTATTAACTTTTATGGGATCATTAAATCACTGGAAATGTTAGGAGTTATCCCTTCAAAATTACAAGAACAAGATGTTAACACTAGATGTTAAATAGGCAGAGTCCTTGCTGTGACAGCTTTTACCCATTTTCTCAATATTTTCCTACAAGATACAGCCAAACCATTACCAGAAAAATTAATGTAATTGTGACTTGTCTAAAGAAAGTTCTTTCCTGGAATTAGTCTTTAAAATTTAATTTCAACATAACTCTTATGCTCATTGTGACTGCAGCTCTTTCCGAATCATTTAATGACTTTCTGAATCATTGTAATTAACCAGCTCCTCTGCTTTTGGGACATTGCAGGCAGCCAAAAAAGATGCTGACCCAGTCTTTTAAGGGCATAACTCCTGGTACGTCCTACCCCATCCTACACCATCCTCACAGCATCCTCTGCTGGCAACAGCGCAGCTACAGTCATTATAGACAATGACAATAAGTGAGACAGAAGAAAAAATGAAATAGAAATAACTTTACATTCAAAATTAAAGTTTTCTCTGAAAGATCGGTAAGAAATGGTCAACCTCCAAGGAAAGAACCCTTCCCTCAACACACAAACTCAGGCACTGTTGTTCAAAGCAGGTTTCAGGACATGTAGAGATGGGAACTCCAGCATGAACACTGCTCAGTGCCAGAGGAAACTCTTCACAAAATATCACTAAAACAAAATCTTAATCTAAATTAGATAATTGGATATCGATGATACTAAACACTGTAAACTAAGCAACATGAGTACTTCTGTCCCTAACTCCAAGGCATCATTTTGTATATAAATATATTCTAAATGGGGTATGAGAGTGGATTCCACTGTGCGATAATCGAGGTGGGCAAAATAAAGAAGGAGGAAGGAAGCTACTGGGAAATGCATCACATTCTCTAAATCTCACATATCCCTATGTCCCACAGGCCATTCCTTACTGGTGGGATTCCTCTCACATCAGAGGTCTGCCGGCATCATTGGTGTATCAATCCCATGACTAATACCCTACAGACGGAATTACTTTGTGGTCTCTCTTTGCCCTGAAGAAGACCAGCACCAGTTGTCAGATGACACTGGTGAACCAGTTTGTTACCAGTATAACTTTGGATTCTGAACAGTTTTTGGAGCTTGAACGCTGACAGGAGTCTACTCTGCCGTTTGGACCTGCATCATTCAAGACGCTGCGTGACTCACCAGCCTGGAGGTCAGCTCTGTGGTCCAAACTGGGCACCAGCTCCTTCGGCACCTTTCCCAACACCAGCAGCCAGCCTTGCTGCCTTCTGATGAAGTGAGGAGGAAAAGGAAAAGAAATACAGAAACCCAAATGAAACAGCATAAAGATTTTCCTGTCTTTCAGAAAGCTGGACTGGTCAAACAGCTCCCACCATCCCACTTCAAGTGGGAGATAAAGCTTCTGCACGATAAACAACGTGACATGGGCTACAGCTGCAAAAATTTGGTTTTCCTCCTTCACTGTTAAATCAAGGTGTCAAAAATAACAGCCAAACTTCATACGTGGCCCCATATCTTTCTCCCTGCCCTCCACCATCTCCCCATCCTATCACTCCAGTGGGTCTGCTGCTGTTGCACACACACAGGCTGGGTGTGCAATGGGACACACGGTCAATGTGACACTCCTTGAAAGTGCTGGAGCTACCGTTCAGGCATGGTGCACCACCCAGTGAAGAATGTTCCGTACTGAACCAGTAAGGAACAGGCTGCCACTGCCAGAATAACTGGCACAAGCTACTGCTAGCCACCTTCTTCCTCAGGAGTAACCGGAGAGCACACAGGGACCGAGCCAAGGAATTGTTCTGGCAACAGAAGTAGCTTGAACCTGGCCACCTTGAGCTCCTCAGCCTCTCCTAGCTGATGCACACCCATCTTTTCCTGCCTTGGAAACCACCATGTGCATTTCAGGGTGACAGACAAGGAGACAGTTCCCAGCTTTGTTCACCCAACCTGCCGAGATACACCTGGGGCAAACAGGAAGAAGAACGTTGGATGCTTTGGCCTGGTCTTGAGGGCATCTGCTTCTTACCTGGCAGCAGCACATCCTCTGCCAAGAATCCTGTTCTGCACAGAAACTTCCCACAGGTCCTGCAAGGCTGTCCCTAGAAGAAGAGGAATTTTATCAGCCTTTCCTTGTGGTTCTTCATTTTCTCTTCTCTGTCACAGGTATGTTCTAGGACAGTAGATAGGACAGCAAAGCTGTGGCCTTGGTAGAAAATATAGTTCTATCAAACCCATAGCTTTCATGTCCTATTCAGCAGAAGGGATCAGAAGTCCTGCCTTTGGGGACACATTGCTTCCAGCACTTGGTTCCTCACACAGCATTCTACCCTTACCCAAGGGAAATAGCCCAGATTCCAAGCACCTTCATGGAGCATTTCAAGATGTTTGTATTTCTACTGTGACAGCCCAGCGTGCCTCTCTGCTCTCCCTCCCCAGGGAAGGGCAGTGACCCTCTGCCTGGCAAATCTACCATGGCATACGCCACCAGTGACATCTAAAAGACGCTCCACAGAAAGAGCTTATTCCCAGCACTGTCGTCCAGAGGGAGTTTGCTGGAGGAGAAACAATAGGCTGTTTCCACAACATCATGAGAAGGCTTCCTGCCTTCTCAGTAAAACATTCTCAAGAGGGCTGCGCTAGGCAGGAGCAAGAGGTCTAGCACCAGTGAGATGAAACAGAAAAAAAATAAAAGATGGGATATGGCTGGGGAGCAGCTGAAGTTGATGCATCAGGTGAAACAGGGATGGAGCAAGCCTTCTGGAAAGAGAGATGGGAAAAAAATGAGTTAACAGCAAAAGATGATTGATTGTGTCATGTTTCCATGGCAGTAGCTAACCGAGATGTGTAGAAATGGACAAAAAAAAAAATTGCAAAGAGGAGGAGCAGTTATACCCCTTGACTGGGACAATTTTGGAGTACACAGACTGCCCTGCTGTCCTGACAAAAAGCTCCATGATGGCATGTCTTCTCATTTTGCCAACAAGATGTAGAGTGTTCACCCATTAAGCTGATGTTTTCCCCACTTCCACCATCATAGGGGAAGATTTGGATCTCAGCCCAAGCTCCTCCACTGACCCAGAAGCGCATCTTCCTCTTCTTCAAAAAGATGCAAGAAGGATTTTCCTCCTCTGCCCCTTAAAACTCAAACATCTGGTCACTCTCAGAGCTCGCTAAGTCCCTCCATCTTCCCATCACACCACTTCTCACTTCCCCTCCAGAGCAGGGTTTTACAATCGTGTCCCTGTCCCCCAGTGCTGGGGGCACAGGCTCTTCTGCCCCCAGATATTCCACTTGATGCAGCAGAAAAGGAAAGGGAAGTAGGACATTGCGCATGGGATCGGTGCGTGGAGGTCCCGTGGGCTGCCGGTGTGACATGCCGGCCACAGTGTCCAGGCGTGTTCACGTGGAAGTAGTTGGGGTTCGTCTGGCCACTTGTTTGGCTTTTGCTTCCTCTGTGTTCTCTGACTCTAAATTCCCATCCAAAGCCGGGGTTTTATTGCAGTGGTGTGCAGAGCTTTCTCTGACCACTACAAAGCCACGCACAGGCTGCATCCCTTCCCTCCCCACTCCCTTAAATCCACGTGCAAACAGGAACATGAACGCACCACAGCAGGGTGGCATCTCGGTGGTACAGGAAGTCATTGTTTGGGTTGGTTTGTGGTTTTTTTTCTTTGGTTTTTTTTAAGCTGACCTTGCCTTTCAAAAATCAGGGAAGAGTTGCTTTATTTCCTCCCACCACACGCTAAGCAAGACTTCTTCTGTCATCTTCTCACAGGGGGTGCCAGCTCCCTGACCCAGAGATGCTGCCAGAGCCCCTCCATGGCAAGTCCCCTGAAAAACAAAAAACCAAACAAACAAAAAACCCAACAACAACAAAATCATACTAAGCAGTTATAAAAGTAATTACTTACATGCAAATTTTACTCTCACTTGTAGTTTGAGCTTGTGGTGACACCACGGAATCACAGAATGATATGGGGTTGGAAGGGACCTCTGGAGATCATCCAGTCCAACCCCCCACCAGAGCAGGTCCACCCAGAGCAGGTTGCACAGGAATGTGTCCAGGTGGGGTTTGGAATGTCTCCAGAGAAGGAGACTCCACCACCTCTCTGGGCAGCCTGTTCCAGGGCTCTGCCACCCTCAAAGTCAAGAAGTTCCTCCTCATGTTTAGATGGAACTTCCTATGTTCAAGTTTGTGCCCATTTCCTCTTGTCCTGTCCCTGGGCACCACTGAAAAAAGACTGGCCCCATCCTCCTGACACCCACCCTTTTAAGTATTTATAGACATTGATCAGATCCCCCCTCAGTCTTCTCTTCTCCGGACTAAAAAGACCCAAGTCCTTCAGCCTTTCCTCATAAGAGATGCTCCAGTCCCCTCATCATCTTTGTGGTCCTCTGCTGTACCCTCTCCAGCAAAGTCACTAAGTCTTTGCCAGCAACCAAGAGCAGAATTAAGCCCAAAACTAACTCAAAAGTTTTCAAAATCCAGAAGAATCTAAATTCCCAGCTGATTAGATGGGAGAAGCTCTGCTGAGTTCAGCGCAGCCACACTGACGCCTGGGAAGACTTGCTGCCGGTTTTGCTTAAACCCGTGGGCTGGCACTTATCTGAATCATCGGAACCTAAATGTAAATTTTCCGTGTGGCCGCTACTGAAAACATTCTAGTTCTGAACACCACGATGAGCAGATCTGACCCAGTGGGTCCCTACAAAACCTGCAGTGATAAGCCACAGGGGCTTGGGCCTTCATATTGTAGAGATGTTTCCCATCTCAGAGACTCTCTTAAGAACAATTTTTGACGGTACGTTAACATCATGATTTTTCTTTGTTGATTAATGTAGCAATTAATCTTCTCTGCTGTTTTTTTTCCTCTCATGAAACTCATATAGTGTAAGAACGGTCCCTGAGGGGGGAAAATAAACCAAACGAACAACAAAATAAACCAAACATAATCCTTGTTGCAAAGTTAGTACCATCAGAAATTCTGCGCCTGTTTACTGTTCATAGGGAAACTATTAAAACATTTAGTCAAACGTCAGGAAGCAGCAGCAGCTACTTCGGAACTTTGCCATAGCAAACTAATAAATTCAAATGGAAATGGGACTGGAAGGAATGTTTTCTATCTCAAATAAAATCACCTGACCGGGAAGTCTCGTCAGAAACAAAAGTATTCTACACCTTGGAACAGTCAAGCGAGTCTGATCTTGTATACACTGAATTGAGTGGGAATAATTCCAGCATGTTCCCTGGAAGCACAAACAGACCAAATCTCCCCTGCCTAACTGTAAGCAAAAATAACAGCTTTTCAGTGAAGAATCCTTGTTTTAAGAGAATGCCTTAAGTTTTACTATTTTTCACAAAACAGGCAAAAGGCAAAAAAAAACCCTCCCAGTTTTGCACTGGTGAGGATTCCCTCAGCGTGGGCTCCGGGGAGCACAGCCATGGGGTAGGGAAGTCCATGCATACAGCAGCCAACGCAATGAGATGCCCAGGTTTGATTCTGCACCATAAATCACCACTTTATACATAAACACGCAATTCTACTGAACCCCACCCAGGTCTCCTCCGGCTCCCAGGAGAACATGAATGAGACTGACACAGCCCGCAGGTCCCCCAGCCTGAAGTTCTCTATTGCATTCCAGAGAGACACAGCCCGAAACTTTACCTTTAGACCTTCCTGAAGCTATTGTGCAGCCAGGATCCTTTCGGAGCCTGCAAATGCCAGCGCAGGTAACAGGCTGCCTGTAGTTGGCAGGCTCCTTAGTTTTTAATCTCGCATACTTTGTGGGTTTTTTTTTTTTTTCCCCAAAATATTGTCTCAGCAAGTCATTCTGGACATGCCATTCAAATTATAGGAAGAGCCACAAGTATTTTTCTTCAAAGATGCCCTTAATTCTGTCTAACTGAGCTGGCAATAACATCGATAGTGTTATGTAAAGGTGACACAGCGGCCTGTTTCATATCACAGAGTGGTTTGGGTTGGAAGGGACCTTCAAGACCATCCAGTCCCACCCCCTGCCCTGGGCAGGGACACCTCCCACCAGACCAGGTTGCTCAAAGCCCCCTCCAGCCTGGCCTTGGACCCCTCCAGGGATGGGGCAGCCACAGCTTCTCTGGGCAACCTGGGCCAGGCTCTCACCACCCTCACAGCAAAGAATTTCTTCCTGAGATCATTCAATCCATTAGGCATTAGCTACTGTTCTAACACCAAATGATGAAACTTCTCAGTTTCTATTCAGCCTTTCTGAAAGGAAGGTTTCTGTGGTCCTGGCAGGTGCTCTGTGTACTGTTCCTGGTCCATGGAGATCTCCATGGATCCGCTGCACATATAAATGCACATTTATAAGACAAGGAGCTACAGATCGTATGGCATAGAAGAAAAGAGATTCTAAGAAAAACTACTCAAAAAAATTTGTGGAATAGGAAATAATTTCTACGCATCACATTGCCTTTTCAGTTACTGCCATCAGAAAACTTTTGATCAGCGTTTCATTTTTACTAATCTCACACATGCACAATAAGCAGCGCAGAGGATTGGAACCAGTTACGAAGAGAAGCCAGCAGAGTCCCTCCGGATTCAGAGTTATCCCCAGGGCTAGGCTAGAGTTATATGAAAGGATGAAGCCTGGCTTCTTCCACTCTACCCAAATTAAATCCAGCCAAATACCAGCAACAGGGTCTTTAATCTCAAAGGAAAACATCAAGAGATAAGCAAGAACAGACGTTCAGAATGACCGTGCTTACACTGCTCATGAAGGGATCAATCCTGTGGCCGCATTCCCAAGGCAAGGGCTTCTGGGGACGGAGAAATTCCAGAGAGTGACCTTCAGCTTCTTGATTCCTGAAAGAGATAGAGGGAAAAGTCAGCAGGCTCTTCCAACACCAACGTTCCCTCCTGTTTATAGCAACAAAGATTTAAGGGCTCCTGCCCTCCTGCAGATAGGAGCTCCTCAGTACTTGGAAGCCCCACCAGAAGCAGAAAGGCAGAATACCCTGTGCCACTTGGATGGCCAGGGCAGCTCCTCCTGCATACCCAAGAGGTCTGTGACAAGGACTACTTGACTATTGCCACAGCTGGGCAGCTCACACTGCCTACTTCGGTGGAGAAAGCCATCCAAAGCAGGCTCTACACAGACGAGAGAATTCCCTCGCATGCACTCTGTCTCCCCTCACTCCCATCACAGGGCAGTAAAACTGTCACATGCAACATCAAGGTTTAGGGCAGTTGGTTGGTTTTACATGCCATTGCCTCCTTTTCCCAATTTCCCCAATGGCTTTATGCTCTCTGACCATTTGCTTGCAATTCCAAGCAAATCTGACAATAGGATAGCAGCCAAAGACAAGACCTTCTCCAGGCTGCAGAAAAACAGACGAGGAGAAGGGAGATTGTACAATGAAGAAAAGGCTGCAGTGTGGATGCCACTTCGACCTTGGGGAATCCAGGGACAAGCCGTGACTCCGCAGATCGACGTGCCATTAATTCTGCTGCTTGTGCAACGCTTTGACAGACGTGCCTGCGGGAGCACTCATTCCTTTGGTTATTTACCTGGGGAAAGTGGGCACGTCATCAGTACAGGAAGTCAAAAATCAGTTCTGAACTGCCCGGTGTTTTCACACCTGGAGAAACTTGCCGTCTTTAAGATGCTTACACCACCAGCAGATTGGCTTGAAAACGGCCACAGGCTGGGTAGGAAGCTGTTGCGAAAAAGGAGCGAGTAGATAGCAGGCTGTATTAGTCACTGACGTAATTCTGTTTAGACAGAGACTACCAAGATATAACAGAAGTAATTGGTAAAAAGTAAAACTACTTCTAGAAGCGTTTACTTACGAAACAGCTTCTGTAAACACAGAGCCTTTCTCAGAACCTAAATATCATGAAAATCATAACTTTTCCAGGGCAGTACAAGTTTTTTATGCAAGCGGAAGAGTGTTCAAGAGTTCTCTGTTTAAAACAGGGCAGCTTTAGAGAAAAGTCATACATCGCAGGAGAAACCTTGGACTGCACTCCATAGAAAACTTGCTGCTTGTCAGGCTGCCGCCTCCCTCTACTTTTTCTGCTCTGCCATTCAGCAAATATTCAGACATATAATCAGCTCTTTTGTGTCTTTAAGGAAGTTTATGTGAAGGAGAAAGGTTATTATAATGATTTAGTAAAACCAGAGGATCAGTGTGGTTATCCACCACCACATCACGGCCATTCCAGCATCTGTAGGAAATGTCACATTATGGTTTTGTACCATAAGGCTTTGGTAGCAACAACGCCTTCAAGTAGCCCTGCTCAGGGCTGTCAGCTCCTTCTTCCTGGCACACCAGCCCCTGTCACCATGCCAGGCCATATCAAGGAATGGCTTTGACTTTAAAAAAAATAAACTAAAGATGAGCCATTTTCTTTTTTTCCCCCCCAAGAGTTGTTTTTCCAGAGTGGATCAGCTTCCTGAGGTGGCTCACGGGAGAGCTGGGTAAACGCTCCAACCAATGCTCCCGGAAGAGCCACAACGTGCCGCAGGTGCCCAGGGTCTGGAGAGGGAGCAAGAACATCTTTGCTGATCTGACATTCATAGAATCATAGAATTGCTGAGGTTGGAAGGGACCTTTCAGATTGTCCAGTCCAACCATCAACCCAATGCTGACAAAAACCATCACTAACCCATGTCCCTTAGCACCATGTCTGCCCGGCTTTCAAATCCCTCCAGGGATGGTGACTCCACCACTGCCCCGGGCAGCCCATTCCAAGGCTTAACCCTTTCAGTGAAGAAAATGTTCCTAATATCCATCCTAAACCTCCCCTGGTGCAACTTGAGGCCGTTTCCTCTTGTCCCATCACCTGTTCCTTGGGAGAAGAGACCGACCTCCCCTGGCTTACACCCTCCTTTCAGGGAGTTGTAGAGAGCAAGAAGGTCTCCCCTCAGTCTCCTCTTCTCCAGGCTGAACATCCCCAGCTCCCTCAGCCTCTCCTCACAACACTTGTGCTCCAGACCCCTCACCAGCTCCGTTGTCCTTCTCTGGACCCACTCCAGCACCTCAATGCCTTTCCTGTCTTGAGGGACCCAAAACTGGACACAGCACTCATGGTGAGGTCTCACCGGCACCCAGCACAGGGGGACAGTCACTGCCCCAAGTCCTGCTGGCCATGCTATTGCTGATACAGGCCAGAATGCTGTTGGCCGCCTTGGCCACCTGGGCTCTTCCTGCTGAAAAACTACAGCCTAGGGCTACCACTCAACTTTATGCAAGAGCCAGCTGTGGCCTTTGATTGCCAGATTGAGCAGTCCATGGGAGGATCAAAAAAAATGTTGATCCTTTCTAGAAACATCCCAACATCTCCAAAAAGCTTTGCTGGTTTGCAGCTGTACCCCCAGGATTTATGGGAGTAGGTGCTGCCTGTGTGACCGGGGGCTGCCCTGCGTGTATTTCCATCAACACATTCTTTCCTGCTGGTGCCTTCCGCTCTCCTTTAAACACAGGTTTATGTCCTGTGCTTTCCATTTTGATTTTTCTACCCAATTTCTAGTTGTTTACACCCAGATCCTGACCTCAGATTTCTTCTTTAACTGTGACTTTATGAGTTACTTGCCTCAGTCCCTCCTCAGCCCCTGGTTTTGTGTCCAGCATGTCGTGTAACAGCATAACATCAGCGCTGAGCCAGAACCTCTCCCTCTGCGATGCTTATCCTTCTGCTGGGTCTCATCCCACACCATGAGCCCTACACGGGAATCCAGCAGAGGTGGATAAGACCACTGTGGCAGGACACCCATGGGTGGCTGGGGACCTCACTGAGATGTAGCGTCAACCCAGGTGGCATTGATCTGGATGGGTGCCATGTTAAGCTGGCCTGCAAAAAGATACTTGTAGGACCTTCTTTCTCCCTTGCATCCAACTCCCCTACTCCTTGGATGCCACGTTATCAGCCCATCCTGCTCACACAGGAGGTCCAGGCCAAGGATCACAGCACCGCTAAAGCTACAATGAAACTGTGCAAGTTCACAGAATCACAGAATGATATGGAGTTGGAAGGGACCTCTGGAGATCATCCAGTCCAACCCCCTGCCAGAGCAGGGCCACCCAGAGCAGGTTGCACAGGAACATGTCCAGGCACACTTGGAATGTCTCCAGAGATGGAGACTCCACCATCCCCCCAGGCAGCCTCTGCCAGGGCTCTGCCACCCCCAAAGTCAAGAAGTTCCTCCTCATGTTTAGATGGAACTTCTTATGTTCCAGTTTGTGCCTGTTTCCTCTTGTCCTGTCCCTGGGCAACACTGGAAAAAGACTGGCCCCATCCTCCTGACACCCACCCTTTCAGTATTTACAGGCATTGATCAGATCCCCCCTCAGTCTCCTCTTCTCCAAACTAAAGAGACCCGAGTCCCTCGGCCTTTCCTCATAAGACAGATGTTCTAGGCCCCTCATCATCTTTGTAGCCCTCTACTGTACCCTCTCCAGCAGTTCCCTGTCCTTCTTGAACCGGGGAGCCCAAGTTCCAGAAAAGCAGCATTCACTTTCCCCGAGACATACTCCACACAGGTCAGGACCATTCCGTAAGTACCAACCACCTCAAAAGGTGGCCCAAGCAGAGAACTGCAGCACTTTGAGCAATTTAGTGGAATGAAGAGCCAATGGGAAGAATATAACAAGTTTTATTTCTCACTTCAGGGGTACTGTCAACCTCAGTCAAATCTCGATGACCACTAGTGGCTAATCTACAGCCACAGAGAATGGAAGCCACTCTCTCAGACCACAATGTAGATCGACTGATTCCGTGGCTGCCATGAACCAGAAGCCAATGACAGGTGCCCTGAGGTCTTGCACACCAGCATCAAATGGGAGCAGCGTGGGGCAAGACAGTGCTGAAGGCAGTGCGAGATGCAGTGGAGTGATAATAATACCCCTGGAGCAGTCACCTCTTTACCTGTCCAAGACCTGTACTTATCTCTGCTCTGTGGGTCCAACCCCTCCAGCACACACTCCAACACAATTGGTCCATGATCTGGTGGACCAACAGCAGGTTGCAAGATGTACCCTGTGCCTGCACATCACCAAGACTCCACCCGTGATTTAATCCAGCGCTGTAGCTCTGCAATCCCTGTGTTACATACAGCCTAACACTGGCAGCAAACAGTGGGTTTTGCTCAACATTTTTCTCTGCACAAGATCCATGATCCATGGTCCATGCTTCAAGGGTTGCTGCAGCATTCCTTAGTAGTTCTTGGTAGGAGGCAAAGGGGAACATTACTTTCACAATGACAAGATGCAAATTATGGCTAGCTCTGACATCGCTTAGAAAAAGCTACTTCCTGAGGCAGTAACTGCTCTAAGAAACAGGAGGCTGAACCACCAAGAAAGCTGCCCCAAAATCCCCACAAGGGAATAGACTACGATACAACACATTCCTAACTCATGCCAGCACAAAATCATCCTTGTCATATGTTCTTATTTACTGGGCCAAAGGGAGTCAGATCCAACTACAACCTCACCTTAAACTCTCTCAAAACTTTTCAGCTGGCAGATCTGCCATGCACACGTTACTAGCACTCGCAAGAGCACGTCCTCACTCATCTTTGGGCTTCCACATGGAATGCAGATCCTGCCACATCTTCTTCCAGCCACCCTGTCCCACCCAGCTTTGGCAAGCCAATCAATCATCCGGTGAGTGTTTCGTTTCTCCCTCCAGGAACTGAGTTGCAAGATCAGATCTTGGGTATTTTCTGCTTATTCAGCCTGCATTAACAGGCAGGAATTCCAAAAGGGAATGCCTGGGTTTGCCAGGAATGCTGCCACAGGCATCAGAACAGCCACTGTCCTTGTACTGGGGCACCTCTGCCCTTCACACATACCTCTCAGAACCATGGAGCCTCACAAACAGGATGGTCCTGGTCGATGTTCTCTCTTGGTCAAGTAGAAGGACTTGTTCTTCTTCTACCTCATCCACTTTTGGAAAGGTATTTATATCATTCCAACTCCCTAAAACAACACAACAAAGCAGATGAATGACCAAATCCATTGTATTTAATGAACTAATTGATATTGTTACTGAAGCACTACCACAGCGTCTTCATCTGTCTTCTGCCATCGTCCTATTTTGCAATGCAGAGAATGGTGACTTGTGGTAGTTGCCCCAAAATTAATCTTTTATATTTTTATATCATTTTGGGTCAGGGAGAGGATCTAGGGCCACGGAGATGCTGTGAGGGCTGGAGCCCCTCTGCTGTTAGGACAAGCCGAGAGAGTTGGGGGTGCTCAGCCTGGAGAAAAGAAGGCTCCCAAAAATCTTTAAAACACACTGAGGGTATTTAATGACATAAGCTCCACACCATACTTTTAACGACCTAAACTCCACACCATACTTTTCACAGACTGGTGGAAAACACCCAGGCTCTCCCAGGACACACCGAGACACATTTCAGAGACAGGATGGTTAAAAAAAAAAAAAAAAAAAATGCAAAAGAAAGGCACGTTTTCTCTTTTTCCCACCAACCACAGCCTTAAAGTCTCTTCATTTCACTCCTGTGTCCTTTTCCTCCGCCCCATCTGGTCTGACTCTTGACTCCTTGGCATTCAAATCGAGCGTGGGGAACCAGCTCACAGTCCTCTTGCCCTTATGAGTCAGAAAGGACCAAGCACGCGCAGCCGCAAGAGACCTTCAGGAAATTTTGATCTTCTATTCTGAGAATCTAGAGCTGAGCTACTTGTCAGTGGCCCATATGTGGGACATTTTTCAGTAGAAAAGCAAAACGCTTATTACAGATTCAAAGGTCACCCTCTGCTGACATTTGAGGCCCTGGTCTGACTCAGAAGGGCAAGAGACCACCTAAAGGAAGGTATCATCGGGATAGTTTCAGCGTTGCAAACTCCTTCTCAATCCCTAATGTAAACTTACCCCTTTTGTTTATCCATCACAGAACTTAATCCACTGTCTTTAACTATTCTCAGTTTTCTCCTCTAAATCTTAAGGAGCGATTGACATTAAAGTATAGGCAGCAGATTTTGTGCAATGACTTTTATGAGGGACTGGCTCAGGACTTTTTACGGTTTACACCAAAAAGCAAAGCTGTCCAATTTGCAGCATTGCACAGTTTGGCAAGAGCTCACAAACCCCACGTAAAGCTGTCTGCAAAGAGTACAGCATTTTGGATGTTGTTTCTGACCAGGCTCTTCATGTCCTTAGTTAATAGTATGTCATGCATGTTTGCACAGATATCCATATATTCTATTTATGTATTCTTGCTGAAGTACAATCACTTTTGGTGTGTGGTCTGCAGAGAAGGACTGTTGAAGTCTGGCCTCAGTGCAAGCTGTAAAAGCTTCATGTCACAGAGCGACTATAGCAGTAAGTGGTCATCTACACAGTCCTGTCTGACAGCAAAGTGTAGAACCCCTAATTTTCTCAAAGGAAATCTGAAGACGTTTCTAGCTTTCAGCAGAGACAGCTTACAGTACTTAAATAAGAGGAAGGTCAGACAGACTGCACTTGACACTGCTGGGAACTGACAGATGGTTTTGAGAAGAAACAAAAAAGGTCACTTAAAAAAAGCAGCTGAAAGATTCCCATTTCTTCACTGCACTGGTAATAAAATGAGGTTTCAGAAACAGTCACAAAATAGAACAAGGAATTTCCCAAGACTTTAGGACTTCTTGTCCATCTGTATCCCTGAAAGCAAACACACATTATGTACCAGAAGGGAGACAGTTATAATAAACGTCATTAACCAGCAGCGCATTTTTAGCAACTCAATAAGATATAAGCACAGAGAAATTGCAGAAGAAACCTGCAAAATCCAGCCAGCAGAGAAAGTAACATAAATTCACCAGAGGCTGTTTTTTCCTTCTTTCCACACTACATCGGATCTGTTTGCTTGGATCCCGTCAGCACTCGCGGAACACAGCTGGGCTCCCTTCCAGCCCGCTTGGGCTTTCCTTATCTGAAATGGAACTACTGACTCTCCTGGTTTGCTAGTGATTCTATTTATAGTTTACACACGTTTTCCTTTTACGTGAAATAAAGATTTCACCAGGAACCGAACAGAAAGCCCCCAGGGGATAACAGGAGGGGGGTAAATGCATGGACATGGCAGGGAGTGGGGGTTGAAGCACAGGTTAACCCTGAGCTGCTGACCAGGCAGAGAGATGCTCCACACAAGGTACGACGGATCTGCCCCAGCCAGCCACCAGCTTCTGGTTTTCCCCAGGACTTTACAGAATTGAGCAAGAGGAGAACCCTGTTAGCACGTGTCTGTTAACACTCCCTGGTGTAGGGCAGAATTACAAATCTATCTGGATCCTAAAGGATGTCTCTGAACTGCTTGTTCTGCTGATGGTGACTGAAAACCCTCCTGAGAATCATCTTCCAGCCTTTCAGGATCCTTATCCTCACACGTTTTCCTAATACTTTACATTTCCCTAATGCTTAACCAAGTCTTCCTTTATTGCAGTTGACACTCACTATTTCTACCCAACTTACGGTAGGTGTAGAGAAATCAAAAAGCTATTGCTTCTGTCTCTGAAGCAGCCCCTTATGCATTTGAAGACCTGTATGTCGTGTGTCCCCCCCCCTTAGACTTTTTGATTAAGCAGCTCCAGAGTGCCTTTTTTTTTTTTTTTTCCCCCACAGAATGATACGGGGTTGGAAGGGAGCTCTAGAGATCTCTCTGGAGATCACTCAGTCCGACCCCCTGCCAGAGCAGGTCCACCCAAAGCAGGTTGCACAGGAATGTGTCCAGGTGGGGTTTGGAATGTCTCCAGAGAAGGAGACTCCACCACCTCTCTGGGCAGCCTCTTCCAGGGCTCTGCCACCCTCAAAGTCAAGAAGTTCCTCCTCGTGTTTAGATGGAACTTCCTATGTTCAAGTTTGTGTCCATTTCCTCTTGTCCTGTCCCTGGGCACCACTGAAAAAAGACTGGCCCCATCCTCCTGACACCCACCCTTTCAGTATTTACAGGCATTGATCAGATCCCCCCCTCAGTCTTCTCTTCTCCAGACTAAAAAGCCCCAAGTCCCTCAGCCTTTCCTCATCAGAGAGATGTTCTGGTCCCCTCATCATCTTTGTAGCCCTCTGCTGTACCCTCTCCAGCAGTTCCCTGTCCTTCTTGAACTGGGGAGCCCAGAACTGGACCCAGTGCTCCAGATAGGGCCTCCCCAGGGCAGAGCAGAGGGGGAGGATGACCTCCCTCGACCTGCTGGCCACGCTCTTCTTGATGCACCCCAGGATGCCATTGGCTTTTTTCCATCTTTCCTCGCAGATCTTGTATCCTAAAAGGCTCCACATTGCTGTTCCTTTTCTCTGAATTATCTCCGATCAGTCCACATTCTTCTGAAGCCAGACTGCTCCAACACGACATCCTGACGCAGCCAATGTTTTGCTAATGTCAAGTGGAAACCTTCTATCTATCCCATAAGCTGTGCTCGCCGCAGCACTGTTGATGCTTTTTTATGTTTTCACCCACTGAGACCTTTTCCTGCCACTTAACCACTTGTCCCTCACCAAAACCTACGACAGACTGGTTGATTTGTTTTAAAATCACATCTTATTTTTATCAGGCTAATTCTTTAAGTTGTCAAGATCATTTTGAATTCTTCAGTCCTTCAATTTACTGAAAATATCATCGGACATAAGACATGCTCATGAAGCACATGTTGCTTTCACTTTATCCATCCTATAGTAGATTAATCTACACCATGTTTCCCTAATTTGCTGATCTGAACAGCACTAAAAACCTCAGTAAAATCAAAAAGCTCCAAAACCTACTCCTTCCTCCGTCCTCACAAGGCCAGTTACACGAAATCTTAGAAGGGAAATAGACTGATCTGCTTAAAAATACTTTCATAGTTTATTATGACTTGAATTTAAACTAAGCTGATGACTCTTAGTCTTCAGTTCTTCTTTCCTACTTTTCTTCTCACTGAAAAAATAGGTAACAAGGGTCTGAACAGTGGATACAAGCATGTATTCAGCTCAGCTCAGAAGAATTTTGCAGATGAAGTCACTGAAGTCAGCAGGAGATACCAGAAAAAAAATAATTATTGTAGAATTAGATGTAACACCATGATCATTTTACTGCAGCAACATGTGATCTACTGGAAGGTCAGAGACTTCACAGGTAACCAGTAAATAGCCAGTGTTCAAATGGAAATAGTAGAAAGCGTCATCAAAAGTGCATGAAAATTGTTGAAACAATGTGAAAAATGTTTCTAAACTACAGTGTAGAAGTGCCTTTAACAATTGGTGGACATCCTGTCATTTCCAAGAAACAAGAAAAGCCTACCTTATCTTGCTTACGTATTCCTGGCAAGGAAAAATTAAATCATATTTCCAATCATTTTTTAAATTCAAATAGCCTGAGAATTCTAAGTAGATCCTTGGCTGGGGGGGAAGGGGGAGAGGAGCAAGTGTCTTTCTTAATCAAGAAAATTATTGGCTAATTATGCCTGTTTTGAAAGGTGATTTTAGTGGGCAGAAAAAGATCCCTTTCAGCTACCTATAAAAGTCCTTCAGCCATGACAATTAAGTATGCTGAAGACACAGGGTTTTTTCATCCAGACAACCCTCTGTAGCTTCCTACTATTATGACAATGGAATATTTCCATTTTCACCCACTAGATCTCATGAAACCACTGAAGAAGTTAACGAGTTAAAAGATCAGTTAACATACAGTTAGAATCACTGAAGCTGGAGAGAACCTCTGGAAGTCATCTGCTCGGGGCAGGACCAGCTTCCAGGTCACATCAAATTGCTCAGGGCCTCATCCAGTCAAGTCCTGAAAAATCATATTATTATTCCAGTAGTAATCCCCCATGCCAGCCTTTCCTGAGGAAGGCTGTTGCAATCTGTCATGTCAGTTGGCTTCACCACACATGGCACGTGTGATATAGCCTTGGTCCTCTCACAATAAAGGCGACCAAAGCCAACAACTGCAGCCCCAGCACTCAACTTACCATCTACTTTTTAGATTTTCTCCAAATAGGCACTCCAAATAGAAGTGCTGCCCGTATATACGGCATGAACTGAAATGGTTAAGTAGCAACCAATTAATTTGAGGAGTTTCGTGTCCCATAATATCTTCGTGCTTACAGTATCACCTGTAAAAACCTTCCAAATGGTATTAGAACTACAGCTTCCATATATATATATATTTATGGTACTATTTAGTGACAAAAGAAACCTTTGGGGGCTAATGCAGAACAAGGAAGGCAGGATTTGGCATGAGTGAGCTATCTGAAAAGCCATGCAATTTTCCAAAAAGAGGGAGGAGAATTTGTCTGCCAAATAATCATGAGCTACACAAAATGTCCCCCCAGGGGAAGGATGAGTTGTGGAGCACCTCAGCAGTGGAATGGAAAGTATGAACACCCTGGAATGCTGACACAGTACCTGGAGGAGTGCAAATCAATTAAATGTCATGTAGTGAAAGTCCAGAGTCCTACTTCAGTTTCAATTGCCTGATGTCAGCTGGTAGAAAGAAGTCTAACGCCAGCAGGTCTTCCGGTGCCTTTCATGGCACTGCGGGGAGAGCGTGGGTAGATAATTACCCTCGTTAGTCAAATTCCCACTCACCTATTCAGCTTCAAGAAATGGGAATCCCTTATAAACAGAGAGGAATGCTCCCACATTCTTCCCAATGCGCCAGGGCACGCAAGTTGGCATAAGGCTCAGAGCTCCCGGGTTTAACATATTTCAATTCTCTCTTCTCTGTCGGTCCCTGTGTAGGAGAGAGGACGTGACACGTATAGTATTGATGGACACATTTCTTGAAAACAAATTATGGATTGAAAGACACCACAGTGAATCTTACCACTATTTTCAGCCAACATGTTTTATCCACTAAGGGTTTATAGCAAAAAAGAAACCTTTCAAATAAAATAAAATTTTAAAAAAAATAAAATTGCAGAACTAATTTCAACATTCAAAAATCAGGATTTAAGTTTAGACTCCTTTGAGAAACAATCCTATTCTTAATATATTCACCTGTTTGATTATTTACCACTTCCCATGTTTAAAAACAAACACCCTGAAAATAAAACATGGGATCTACCACAATGTAAATAGTCTGATGGAAGTGTTTCCTGGGAGAAAGAGAGGAGTCACAGCATGCTTCGGCTCATCTCATCCTCTGAGAAACCACTTGCAGCAACACTCATTGTTATGTCCAACAATCACCATGTTCTCACCACTGAACACCTCTGCCATTACCGAAACCAAAAATATATTGACGCAGTGCAATGAAGCACCCAGGGAACGAGTAACGAGCCAGCTGATCATGCTTCCAGCCATCCACGTCTGCTTTTTGCTCTCACTGTTCCCAGCAGCCCAGAGAGGTGGATGCACACGGGAACCCTTGAGCCGAGCTCTCTCCCTCTTTGCCAGCGCTCACCAGCTGACGAAACATCCCTTCTTTCGATAGTCCTTACCGGTGTTGCAATCCTGTTTCTCCTCAGCTTGTATTTGCAGCGAGATGGACCCTAGAGAAGCTTTCAGCCTTCCAACTGTAGAGCACGGGGAAGAATACATGGATTCCATACAATTTCAGAGGGATTACCATTCATTGCAACTCGGTGGGAGAGCGGTACCGTCCTGGTGCCGTGTTTTCAATCCCAGCATGTACCAAGGCAATATTCCCTTCCTGAAACAGCAACACTGGCATTTTCTGTAATATCAAGGTGTTATTTTGAGATGGGAGGTGGACACTCCACCCCCAAAATTATCCCATAATGAACTCCCAAGCTTTTCTCCCGGCACCAGATCACAGTGAATGCTGGAGGGAATCATACGCAGACACAAGAACTGCAGATACATGTTCTGCAACATCAATAACAGGCTTAGTGCAAACTACCTAAAAGAGCAGTATGGAAATGAAGATTTTTGGCTGCTCTGGGCCTGGCCAGCTCAGGTGGGACATAGACAGGTCTTTGACCACTTGGACCTGCCCAGTGGAAGGAAGATACCCGTAGAGACCTCCTAAGGACAGAGAAATCCTTTTTCTCTGGGAAGCTGCTCTGAAGGGAAAGGTAGAAGAGGAGTCCATAGAATGGTTTGGGTTGGAAAGGACCTTAAAGATCATCGAGTTCCAACCCCCCTGCCCTGGGCAGGGACACCTCCCACCAGACCAGGTTGCTCAAAGCCCCATCCAACCTGGGCTTGAACACCTCCAGGAATGGGGCAGCCACAGCTTCTCTGCGCAACCTGGGCCAGGCTCTCACCACCCTCACAGGAAAGAATTTCTTCCTGACATCTCATCTCAATCTCCCCTCTTTCAGTTTAAAACCATTACCCCTCTTCCTATCACTACATTCCCTGATCAAGAGTCCCTCCCCATCTCTCCTGGAGCCCCTTTAGGGACTGGAAGGGGCTCTCTGGTCTCCACGGAGCCTTCTCTTCTCCAGGCTGAACCCCCGCAACTCTCTCAGCCTGTCCTCATAAGAGAGGGGCTTCAGCCCTCTGAGTTAAAGCAGATTAAGGGGAAAAAACATATAGTGTTAGTTTCTGGGATAAACCTTGTAAGGTTTATATGCATTTTAGCTGCAGAACTTGAGAGAAGAGGAATAGAGAGAGACCTAACAGTTTAATGCTAGACAAAATCTAACATCTGAGAAGTGGTTTGAGCTCCTGAAAGAAGGTGTCAGAAGCCCAGATAGTGAATACCTCAGCTGAGGAAACGCTACATGGCTAATACAGGAATGAGGAAACATCTAATTAATAACATTATGAGAACAAACACTTTATCCTGACTTCAGAAGATAACACTTCTCTGTGCATTGCAGTCGCTCAGCTCTCACCAAAAAGGAAACCTTTAATAGTTCAACAAAGGCCTGAACACTGAAAGAGACAACTTCATGACTCACCAAACACGTTGAGATCCCAGAGAAGGGCATGTCCTAAGAGGAAATATCTGGACAGATCAAGGGCTTTTTACCTTGTTTTGTTCTGGAAAACATAATCTTTGAAGCCTCATTTCTTCCCGTAAGACGACAAAAGTCTTCTTAGTAGAGGACTAGTTTTCCCAAGAAGTATTAGCTTGATTATATTTGATGAAGAAAATAAATATACATATTACAATATGTGAGTAATACGGAGAATCTGTCCGGGATAAGCATATGCCAGGGAAACTTCTTTATTTTTCTTTATTATCAGAATTGCTTAATCTTAAAAACAAAGGTTGTTGGGTTTTGTACAGTGAAAATTGAAACCAAATTATTCTCATTTTCTAAATCTCAGCCAAATTGCTCTGTCTCAGCTCAGAGTTGGTAATATTTAACAACGTTACCAAGAAGAAACAAACAGCTGGGTGCATGCTGAATCTTCCAAAACTATAAATGAGGCAAATGCACACAAATTTCTCTCACTTCATAGCATTCACTTCTCAAACAAAATCTAGTTCAGCACTGACTTCCAGCTGTCCCCAAATATTGTGTATACTGGACTGACCACTCTGCAAATATTTTCTGTGATTAGATCCCACTTCTTTTGCTGTTTCTCACCACAGAACACTAACATTTTGGTTGTCCCTGCTGACCCGGAGCACCAGATATCCACTACTGCCAGAGTGGAGCTGGTGGCACCCCAGGAGAGCACAGCCACTACCTTTCTCATCATATCAATGAGGATCGCTGTAGAAAAACAACTTTATTCTTACTCTCAGCTTGCTCAATGAATGGCACCATGGAATTTTTCAGCCCACTGTAACAAACACCAGACAATTCTGAGCCCCCCCTGCAAGCTGATACCGATGCAGACCAATTACTCCCTTAAAATCCCTCCCTGGCTCCCCCTCCTCACTCCTGAGTTTACCCTGTCACTTGCTTTGAGAGGGAGCGTAACCACTCAAAAGAGCACTTCAGACTTGAAACGGGTCATCTCTGCTGTGTACAGCAGAGGGACGCACATTCAAACGAGCAGGAGAAAGTCTGAAAATGAAGCAACTGTTCTAATGAGCTGGAAACTATGGGCTATTGAACTGTATAATAAAAGAAAAACGTTTCTGAAAAAGCAGCTTTGAAATACACAGTTGGAGTTCACCCGTGGAGTTGGCTCCAACTTCCCCAAGCACTTGCTGCGCTCTGGGGAAAGCATCACCAGAGAAACGGGAACTTATATGGTATTTAATAAGTTAAAATGTTTAGTCACAATATAGGTCACTGTTTCATTCAGGACTTGCTCAAAAAATATTATGTTCATTTACAATCCATAAACTTTATAATTTAAATAAAGGCATCCAGTTTGTCAGTAAACATTGCCTTTATAGGAAAATGCAGTAAAGTTTAGCTTTTCCTGTATTTACATAACAGTCTGTCCACTGAGACTTAGTGTTGTTATTGGCTTGGCTGAAACCATTAATAGCATAAATCATCCCCTGCTTAAAAAATCCCATACTAGTCTTGAATACACTCATCGCTCTCACAGCAACACTATCATCAGGGAGCAACCTAAAGAAATAAGCTTCCAAAACAGGTCTGCAGGGACCACAAGAAAACAAATACAAGGTTTTGCATCACCAAATAAAATTAAACAACATTGCAGGGGACTTGGTTAATCAAATAACTTTATAGATAGACTGGCAGTACGTATTTCTAAGAAAAATACTACATCAATGGTTTGTCAAGAGGAAAACAAATAGAAGAAAGGATGCTGCTAAAATATACCTGAGACTATGAGCCTGGATCCAAAACTATAGGTCTCGTATATATCCTACATGTCAGCAGCCCTGGTATTTCCTTCAGAAACAGAATAGGGAAATAAAACTCTGACAAAGAGCATGCTTTTGTGATCATGTCTAGAATGTCAGCTGGAAGTCAAAGAGACATCAGCTGTGTCGTCTGCAACTGTGAGACCCTTAAATGGAATACTATCAACGCCAAAAGCTTTTGATGTCACTGAGTAGGACAAAATGTGAGATGCTAGAAATTTAAGAATAAATGTATGATATCAGTACTTATGCTTTTAGCTTTCCTTGAGACTCACTCTTGCCCATTCTGATGGCCAGCAATGCATCTGCAGACTCCTTTTGTCCATGAGGTAACCTTGTTCAAGGGCAGAGGAGATTCTACAGGAAGCAAATACACACAAATAATATTTTAATTGCAATTAAGCATATGAAAACAATGCCTTCAGGAAGCGATTGCTAATAAAATAGTGATAACACCAGTGGTGACACATTCATTACTAGGAAATAGTTATGGCAAAACTAAGGAACATTTTACCATCCAGGATGACTTTCTAAGAAACTGTTCTCTGCACAGACCGTTATTTTGAAGTAAATTGTTATTCCAGGAACAAGAGTGGAAAAAGCTTGCAGCCCTCACTACACCTTGCCTTTCCTTTCAAATGAACACATTAATAAAACATTGCTTACCCTTCATTTCATAAAAACACACAATTTGAATAGCCTTTTGAACAGGTCCCAAAGTAGGAATCTTTTCTGGCAGCAGGGTGTTCAGAACACCCGTTATACTTCTCTCAAAGCCAAGAATAAAAACATTGAAAGACAGGAAGCGATCTGTGTGTCATAGTGCCAAAAGCAGTCACAGTATAAATCAACAGTATTGTTCTTTTATACCCAGCCTAATGTACCTCTAAATCAAAGTCACGTGAGTTACTTTAACATGTTCATGAAAAACAGAAAGACCTACCATGTTGCTAAACTCATGCTTTTTCAACCCAGAAGCAGAAGGAACTCTCACATTCCATCCCACCCAGTTTCCGCCGCAGGTTTGGCACAAGCCAAAGGCCAGGGTGAGGTCCCCGTGCCATTAGGTCCATTATCATTATGTCCAAATGAGGAAAGAGTCAGCCTGTGGGTCCCAGCTGAAAGGGAACAGACACAACGTCCACCAAGAGGCCAAGGTAAAACTGGAACCCAACTGCAGAAGGGATAAGTGACACTGGAAAACTTAATCCATGCTTGGTTTGAACTGATGTGCTTGCTCCTGAGTGGGAAGAGAGAAGAGCACTCCAACAAGTCAGATCACTGTACTGGATGTTAATTGCTGTTGTTTCCATTGCCCATGTTGGAAGGGGCTTAAAATACCCTCAACCACTGCCTGTCCTCTCAACATGTTGCTTCCAGTTGGCTTGCAGAATGGGAACACAAGGCCAACAGAGGTGCCAAGAGATGGACCAGAAAGATTAACTGCTTGAATGATCCATAACGCAGCTCAGCAGCTCTGGCCTGACAGGTCTCCCTAATGCTTAAAAAAAAAAAAACAAACAAACAAAAAAACCAACTCCAAAACCAACAACAACAACAAAAGAGTCCCAACACTTGACTTACCCCATTATTTTCTGTGGAACAGTCACTGTGCGTTCTACAGAGAAGTAGGGCTGAAAAATAGGCTCCACTTACAGTCAATGAGAATTTTACCATGTGACTCCAGCTGGAACAGAGCGTTCATTGCCCAAAGAGCTTTCTGGAAGCGACCTTCTCAACAATATTTTAAGGGCCATTTGTGTGGTATCTCTAATAATTAATTAAATTTCAGAGGTCTTGAGAAACGCTTGAAATCAATTGGTTGGGCTAGCTGTGGTCCTTCCACAAGAGCAGGTAACTCACTCGTTTCACCATCATAAGGATGTTGGAGGCCGAGTGCTTGTGTATTTTCTGAAGAAAGCCCTCAGTTCTTTCAGGCAACTGAAATGTTTCCAAGATAACCCAGCCCCTCACTGTTCATGGAGCTTTCCATAAAAATCTGTTCAGTTCAAGAAATAACAGTCTTCCATGAAGGATGTGTTCACCTATTGCTAGTGGCACAAGTTTTGACACAGTAAATGAAATTATTTCCAACTTTTTTTCTGGAAAACAAGTGAGAGATATCCATAGTTAGACACCTTTCTAGCAAGGCCATGCTCAGGCATAAGCTGTACAGACCCTGCTGAAGGGGTGAACAGGTTGGGTTTCAGGCAGCACACAGTAAAGTTTGCATCCTTCTCATCTCCCAAAAGGCACAGATTTAGTCTCTAATAGATTGAAAGAAACTTGTTCCTCTTCAGTTTCTCACTAAACAAAGAATGACTTAGATGTAGAGATCACAAGAGAGAAGTACTTTACATTTAGCAGATATCAAACAGCCTAGCTGACGTAGAGATAACTGCGCTCATCGTGTCGGTAAACACAGCTCTGAGGAGATATTCTCAAACACAACGGCTTCCCCTTTTGTGGGTTTCTTCCAGCTCTGCTGTCACTGTTCCCACCTGAACACACTTCTGTGCTAACCCTGGCTCTGCATGGGGAGAGAGGCCCATGTATTTCAAAGACATTGTGTTAAATAAGGGACTGAAAGTATCTGTACAGGAAGAGATTTCTACTCTGCATTTCTTTGAATCGGAGCTGGTTTTGGTATGAAGTTTCAAGGCCAGCTTCATCAGAAGCTCGTCAGGAGTTCAGGTCCAAAGCCTGACTCAAAGTTGAAGCTGACTACCCCGTTTTCTCCAAAGCTGAAATGTTCCTCTCCTTCTCCTCTGCTCGTTTTATTTCATCCTAGACAAACAAAAGGTCATAAACTTTTAACTTATGAATCTCACAGAAAGATGATGATTCATATTGATGTCATCCTGTGCCTTTCTCTGTAAGGAGAGGGATCCAGGACTTGAATCCAACATTCAGTCATTTTGATCCCTGACCTCTTGAGATATTTGCTCTCAGTCGTGCCACCGAGGGCATTAGACCACATAATCCAACCTCCTGCATATGACAATCCAGACATTTCCCTCAGATTAGTGCTGACCAAGAATGTCAGTGTTCTAAGACAACCCTTACAATAGGTGCAGAGAAGAGGAGAAATCAGGGGTGGTCACTGCTATTTGGACCTGGGGTGGCACTAGGCAGCAGCAGGGGGATCTCAAGGCATGGGGGAGACTGCATGAAAGGAGAGAAAAGAAAGAAAAAATAAGATATAACATTGTCTTCATCAAAAATTGTCTCTACTATTAATTATTTATCTCATTCTCAGAGCCCCCTTGCAATCCCCTTTCCCTCTCTCAGCTTCCCTTTTATTCCACCCCAAACATCATTTCCCTGCTCCCAGCCTTCCTTCACTTTTCCCTCTTCTTCTGACCCTCTTTTTGCTCCTGCTAAAAAAATTAATTTGGAAGCCTCCAGCTCTCTCTGCCGAGGAACATTCCCCACTAAAAAGATTTGGGCTGCTTCTGTCAACCAGGAGTTTCCCAGCATATAAAGACCTGATTAATGTGAGATTTGAAAGTTAAGTATCATTCATACCTACATTTTCTAAACCAGTCTAAAAATACCAACAGAAGTTATTATTATGCTTCCACCGCGGTGACATTCCCTAATTTCCCATAATTATAGCTAAGCCTCATGTAGAGAGGGTATAATCAGAATAATACAACTGCTGGAGCATTCACTTGGTAGGACTAAAATTGCAGTTTTAAGCAAAATACTTGTGCTTTCTGAAAATTTCAAGCATCAATTCTTTTAACAGGAACATGGCATGAAAAGGATTTTTACATAGTACTATCAAGGCAGTTTCATATTGGAAATTAGCATTTTCTGGAATGCAGAAACAAGGGCCATTGCTGCTCAGCCTGTTCCCTGCTCATATCAGCAAAGACTGAACCTGACTTCAAGCAAAGCTGGTACCGACAACAAAAGCTGGTACAACAGGAAGAAATCCATTGGTAGAAGGAATTAATTTGTGCTTTATTGTATGAATTGAAGGGAAAAAAATGTATTTTGCAAATATGTTTGTTACCTTACTCATGCCCTCTCATATATATATATATTTTTTTTTTATATATATATAATATATATAACTGCCCTTATTTTTCAAAGGAACAAGTCACATATAGTGAGAAAGAATTTGGAATTGAAGATAGATTCTACTATATTATATCTAGCCAGGCTGGCTCTCATCTTTATTTAAATTATTTCAAATCATTTCTGAATAATCCTCAAAATGACTGAAAAAATTCCTTGGGGCCCCACTTCAACATCAGAAATGCTGTTTATCTGACGTGGAAGTAAAACATCTATTAGATGTTCCTCCAACAGTCTTGGCTGTAGAGATTAAAATGATGAGATTTATCATCAGCAATGACTCGCACAGATTAGGAAATTACCCTTGTGATGAAGGAATTATCTCAGCTCCTGTCCACTGATGGCCTTCTCCTCCCCTCCCACACAGGGATTTACTCATCAGCTTAGTCTGCCACCTGCACAGCTCCATCCACAAGTGAAAAAGTACTCCTACTAGCCATATCCCACAAATAAATGGAGGCTCTTTGAGTTGGTGAATTTGAGAAGGCCGAGAAATGGCAAGGCTGATAGAAAACAAACATCATAATAAGAAAAAGCTAGAGCTTAAAATGTCCTTCTAGGGAAAAAAAAAAAAAAAAGAACCACACAAAAAAACCCCACCCAAAACTCTGCACATTGAAAATGCACAGAAGAAGAGAGTTATGGACATCAAGAAAACCCAGCCCAGCTGCAGAAGGTAAGGAAACCCAGTGCTCCAGAGTGAACTCAGTAGGGTTAACCTTCATGTATGAGGCAGATTGGTTTGATCTGCAGTTATAGGTCAGCTGTAGTTCTCTCACATATCATCTGGACCCTCCAAAAACTCTTGCAGGTCTAAGGACATTGAAAGCTCAGATGACGACGGAGTCACAGTGGGTGCACACAATTAAAAAGGAATGACCAACAATCATCCCAACCAAAGCCACCAGGTTAACGGATTCTCCAAATATCCTACCCATATCCCTGGTACAGCCATCTCCTCGGCACCTGAAACACAGCAGAGAACGCTGGCTCTCACTTCTGTCTCTGCAGACACTACAGTTTCTAACAGTTATTGTTTTCCAGGCTCTGCTTGCTTGAAGCCTATTTCTAAGCCAAAACCCCACCCTAACCCTTCCTCAGCAGACACTGAACTCAACAGAATCCTTACTGGCCGTAGGAGCTGTCTCACTGCATTACCATGGACATCTCATGGTGAAACAGCAGGTCCCCTTTCTAGGCTCTGTTTTCTGCAGCTCACTGAGGTACCGTATGGTACTAAAGCTACCCTGAGTTTTGGGGCTGGAATTCATTTGAGAAAGCAGTGAGAGCCATTTGCTTTCAGAGATCCCAGTTGTCCTTCTATCTTCACAGATGTTACAGTATCTCATAACAAACTTTGCTCTCCTTTCTCTAATATTGTTCCTGAACTCAGCTTTATTTTCAACACGTCCAAGAAATAAGCATAAGGTATTTGTTCCCAGGTGCCCTGGACGCCGCTCCACTTGACAACACCCAGCAGCAAAACACATCCTCTCCGGGCCTGGGTTCCTTCAACCATCTCTCCAACCCCAACCCTAATTTACCCATCTCTGTAACCAGAGATGAAGCACTTCAGTCATTACCAGACCTAAATAAAACACTTTCTGAAGCAGTCAGTCAGCTCTTTGTTTCTAGAGTTTCCACCAGGAAACCTTCTCACTATCTCCAGCTGCCTCAGACACTGATCCCAAACACCACACTATCCCTAGGTCTACCTTAGGTGTTCCAGTTGGCCATGGAACCAAGTGGAAACCAACGGGAACGTTGGTACAAGTTCAAAGTTTATCTTTACCAGCAGTAGAGGCTTCTTCCTCACGTGAGCTAGACAGACTCAAGAGGGGAAAGCTGTACCAGTATCAACTGGGCAGGGTCTTCCAGGAACACGTATGTACCAACAGCAGGTCCCACCTTCAAGGATGCACTTGGAGAGACAAGAGACGGGGCAAGAAAGGGGCCAGCTCACATGGTGATGTCAACGCTAACTTTAGGTGAATGTTGTAAGGACAGTGTCCTTCCCTTCATGGAAAGGCGGAGAAAGAAATTCTATTCAGAGCTTGTGTGGCAATAATTTCACTTCCTCATCAAGGTTCATGTCGCTGATTACATTTTCCCCTTATATTTGCTGAGCCAAGCTTTTGTGCAGCACTTGAAAGAAAAGGATTGAATGAAAGAACATGCATGTTAGGAAGCTTCCTGTTAAATCATTAATGAAAAAAAGAAAAAAACCAAAAAAAAAACCCCACCCCAAACTTCATTTCTGAGACTTTTTTTTTTTTATTTTAAGAGAGTTTGTTCTACATTTTCTTTCTTTACCTGTCATAGCGGGGACAGCAACAACAATTTTATAAATCTCTCCTGATATATTTTCATAACTTGTAAAACAACCTTTTGACGTTTTCTGCTCTCACTAAGTCTAGCTGCGAGTAAGTTAACTCTCAATACATTAACTATTAAAGTACATTCAAATATTAATTAATATTATGAAGTGCAATATTAATCTGTAATATTACCATTACGATAATATAACTAGGTTTGTATTAATATAATTACTAATTTATATACTATAGCAATACTTTTAATATTATAAATAATAATATAATAAACAATATAAATTAATTTAAAAATTAAATCTGACTATGAAATCCATCCTATGATGATCTAGAAATGTCGCAAAGGTGCTTTTGGTTCCTATATTTCAGAATACTAACATTTTGGTTTATCTATAGTTCCAGTCCTAAAAATAAAGCTCCTAAGTAGCATTTTTGCAACAACTGAATCCAAAACCCAATTTAACCAAAACCATGAACAGTTTCAACCAAAGACGACAACCAGCAAGAATGCTTTTTGGAGGTCAAAAAAAGCTGTTAAGAGTCCCAAAGCCATCAAAAAGTAAGCAAAACCTTGGCTTTTAGGTTTTCATATTATTTTCATATCAAAGTTAACTGTTACTCTGAAGGAATGTTTATTTCCATGCTTGGTGGAAAAAAGCTCTATTCCATATCGACCCCACATTTGAACATACTAAGAGATTGAAAAAGCCATTATGTCAGGTATTATATTTTATTAAGCAATTCAATAATGCTTGTAAAGATTGTAGGTGTGTTATTTTCTAACACCATTGGCTGGTGTAGCAAAAGAGAATATAACTTCCTACAAACTCTGTTTCTCATTTTTATAAGTGTTTTAATTAAGTTAATGTGTAGTCTGCTTGGCTTCCTTCCCTTCCTCCTTGCTAAAATTAATTGTTCATGCCTCAGTCCATCACCTCCATCCTTCCTGAGCCCAATGCTGAAAGCAAGCTAGAATTTTAATTTTCTGTGTCATGCATAGTCTTGTCACTTCCGTTTCCTCCTAATTATTTCTGAGCGTTTCCTCTAAAGACTCCAACATTCAGTTCCCCAGTACCAACAATGTCCAAGCCCATTTGTACCTTTACAAACTCAGCTCCCATCTCTAGTCTGACAGCCTACAGATCTACCACTGAACACTAAAACACATTTTGTCCCGACAAAAACTTTCTTCCAAAAAAACCACGAAACCAACAGTTGTCTTCAAGCATCTTCCCACAGATGTTTAGGTTTTTACCTAAACTGCAAGCTCTGTGAGGCAGGGACCCTTTTGCTCTGTGCTATGGTCATAGAATTGCCCAGTTTGGAAGGGATCTTTCAGATCACCTAGTCCAACCATCAACCTAACTCTAATAAAACCCATCACTAAACCATGTCTCTAAGTTCTATGTCAACCCGTCTTTTAAATCCCTCCAGGGATGGTGACTCCACCACTGCCCCAGGCAGCCCATTCCAAGGCTTAATAACCCTTTCAGTGAAGAAATTTTTCCTAATATCCATCCTAAACCTCCCCTGGTGCAACTTGAGGTCATTTCCTCTTGTCCCATCGCCTGTTCCTTGGGAGAAGAGACCAACTCGCCCTGGCTACACCTTCCCTTCAGGGAGTTGTATAGAGCGAGAAGATCTCCCCTCAGCCTCCTTTTCTCCAGGCTGAACACCCCCAGCTCCCTCAGCCGCTCCTCATGGGACTTATTCTCAAAACAGAACTCCTCTGGAACTACAATTTCCTGGCATTGCAATAATATTGGTAGTAAAAACAATAACAAGTAAAATGCAAACCAGAAGATTTTTGAGCTGGAAAAGAATGAAGTCAACTAAATAAATCACAACCTATAGTTCTACTCATTGAGCTTCAACTAAGGAATAATTAATTCCTTCACATTGAGACAAACTGGGGTTTTTTTTCCAGCCTTCCACGGCCAAAAAGTTGGATGCAATGCAAAAGGAAGACTCGGGATGCGATCACACGCAATTATAAAAGAGTTGCTCTGCCACGACAACAAATTCCTCTAGGAGCTATTCCGCGAGAGTGTGGTAAAGCCCTCTTTCACAATTCTTCAAACAAGCAATTATCGATAATAAAGCTGAAGAAGCATTAGATTTGTATGGAGCAGAAGTAATTTGGTACTGGAATAGGCGATATCCTCCAAAATGAGGAGTATTCAGGAGCTTTATTTTAGTTGTAGAGTGCAATATTCTTTATTTTATACTTATCTGAAATCTGATATAAGAGTGAGGAGGATTTTCTCTTAAATGAAAACAGCCTTTGGGGACTAGAGCTTGTTTGGTTTGCATTTTTTAGCTGTGACCTTACTTCTGAGACACTGTGGTTTTGGCAACTACATTATTGCTAATCTCTTCTGGAAATTTTAAAAACTTTAGTCTGAAAGGGTTATTTCTGCATTATTTTATTTTTTTCCAAAACCCTAAAGATAAGAGAGATAATGGTTTATACACTAAGTGGAAATTTTCTAAAACAATAATTTCAAGATAGGAAATGAGTATGTACGACAGAAACACTTGTAATAATTTGAGTATTAACATGTGTTATGGTGTGTCCTCAATACTAACACAATACTCAAGGAAGACAACATACCAAAGTAGAAAATGCATATCTGACAAAAAACTAGAATTATTTACTGTGTCATGAATTAGGATTCGATAGTAGCTAAATAACACAGCAAATAGCAAATGAAACCTCCTTTTTGCCCACTGTAGATTTTGGATATGAATGCTTAATTTGGAGAAAAAAAAAAAAAGATTGCTAAACAGAACTATTTTTATTCCTGAAAGAGAAATGTGCATTTCTTTTTTTAAATAAATGTGTTTCTAAAAGCTAGAATTGTCTGATATGCAACAGGTCAAAACAGGAAAAACAGAATGCAAAGGGAAAAAGCAGCTTTGGTTACATTTTTATGGGAAGTCTCTGGAACTGGCGAGACCCGTTGAAGGTTGGGATCCCATACAGTTACACCAGTCACATTTTCTTCTGCGTGCAACGCTTTGCCTGTGTGCCCTCCTACCGGATGGAAGGCTTTAAACACCAGGAGAAAGATTAGGATTGCAGCCATGAGATCCATAAACGCTGTTTCCCATAGGAATTCTTCCAAATTCTCTCCCGTCAAGCTTCACTTCCATTTCCCAAGCTGCTTTGCTCAGACTTAATTACCCGGTGGTAATTAATTGGTGGATGAGAAGCTGGACATGAGCCGGCAATGTGCACTCACAGTCCAGAAAGCCAACCATATCCTGGGCTGCATCAAAAGAAACGCGATCAGCACACAGAGGCGGGAGATTCTGCTCCTCTACGCTCTGGTGAGACCCCACCTGGAGTCCTGTGTCCAGCTCTGGGGCCACCAACATCAGAAGGACAATGGTGGCTCAGGGTGAGCTGGAGCAAAGTGGGACAAGGGAGGAACAGAGGACAGGGATAACTACCTATATGTGAAGCTCTACTTGACTCATCTTTAATTAATGGTCCACCACATGCCAATGGCCTAAGATCAGAAAGGCATTGAGATATACCAAGTACTGGTCACTTCTCCAAGATATACTCCTGTCTTCCATGCATGGAGTCCTTATTTTGAGACAAGTGGATGGCAATTTTGGACAACGCAAGGCCAAAAGCAAACTTAACAGTCTGCACATCAGGATTAAAGCATACGTACGTCAACATCAGAGCTCGGGCCCTTTAGCAGGGGATTCATTCAAACCCACGTTGATCTTGAGATCTCAAGTTCCCTGAGCTATGGGAGCTCTCCGAGAGCTGGTTGTGAAACTCCGCTCATGAAGTAGCCGATTCTCACTGTGTTGTTCCCCATACTCTATCTGCAAGGGTAGCCCAGAAAAAAATTTTTTTTTCCGCCACACAAAATTTACTACTGGGAAATTTTTGTTTAAAAAAAACCCTCCTACAACTTGTGCATTGGAAACCGTAGCAGGAAATGTAACATAAAAGCAGCACAGTCAGTAAGTGCTCTCTCCAGTCGGGGTAAAACCAGAAGACAAGAAATGGCTTAGATGTAGTTTTTCTGTGCTATACCTGCTGAAGTTCCCACATCGGGTTTCGGGGGTTCATGCTCATATTTTCCTTTAAAAGATATTTTCTCCTTTCACTGTAAAAGAAGCTACACTGTCAGAGGAAACCAACCAGACAGAGCACTTTCTCTATAGTCAAGCTCACCCTGAAGTCAAACTGAAAAAAAAGTTACACTGATAATTTGGCTCCGTAATTTTCCCCGTTTAGCTTATAATAAAAACAGGTATTACAAAGTTTCCCTGTTCCCTGTAGTTGCTGAGCTGATAAAGGTCAGAGGCTCTACTTGGGAATTTGCCAGTCTCTAGAGCAAATGGCTTTAGCTCCAACGTGGTTTGTGTGAATTGTTGAGGTATCAGTGTTAGACATGTCTAAAAATGTCTAAACATATTTACCTCCAATCTATTTTGTGTGAATTGTTGAGGTATCAGTGTTAGACATGTCTAAAAATGTCTAAACATGCACTTTTGGATTTTTTTATACTTTCAGGTTAGCCCTTACCATTGTGAGCTGCTTCTCATTTATATTTTTAATTTTGCAGCTTTGTATTTTTGTGCATTGCTCTGCACAGGAACGGAGCCCTCTCAAAAAATCTGATCTGACCAGAATTCAACCTTTTTTATGTGCTTTGCACTTCATGGGACTACATCATCACTAGGTAAAAATTACACACTCTGGGTCTAATTCTCATCAGTAAAGAGTTTCCAACTGTGAAATCAGGGTGAGATTCAGAAGGTTAAATGAAACCAGATCCTCCAGCCACGGGGAGGGGACCCATCCGTCCCTAATTACAAATCCCTGAGAAACAGCGGGAAAGGGGAATCGCCCATGGGACTACCTAAAGTGTGCTCCTGTCACTGCCCTGATGAGCTCCGGTCTCCAGCACAGGAGAGGAGGAAACACGCTGCCTTATTTTATTCCCTCGTGTCATTGTCCTTCCTTGTATTGTGATGGGACTAACCCACGTCATCCAGAAACGGGAGCCACCTCCTGTGGTTGCTGAATTCAGGGCCATGAGGAATTAATTGCCTGCCCAGCATCTGCGGGCCAGATGAGGGGAAGAAAAACCCCTGTTTCAGCTCACCTGTGAGCGAGTGGATGTTTTTGGCTTTATCCCATGACAACTCACACATGCTGCCAGCTTCATGAGTCCCTCCACGCGCAACACCAGCACGTACTTCAATCGCCAGACTTTCTCAGGAGGCATAGGAGGGATTTTTCTCACATGGGAGAATTTGTGGACCGCAGTAAAAACATCCCAGCAGCACAGGCCTCTGGTCACAGTTCCATCTGTCAGAACTCTAGACTTTTCCAATGCATCTGGCAAACTAACAAACTGATGTGCAAATCCATTACTAAAAGTGAAAAATCTTCCAGGGCTACAAGACCTATGCTTTTACCAAACTAAACCTTCTTAAAATACAACCCTTTGGCTCTAAAACATTGAAAAAAAATATTTTTTAATTTTTAATACAATCACTGTAATTGCCTCTAAATGAAACCCGAGGATTGATGTATTCCTTCTGACGTACAGGGTGGAGATGATGCTGGGCATTCCAATAGACAGTCTGCCTGATGCAAGAGACTTCCCTCCGCATTTCCTGCGGAACAGTCGGAGTTTCCTGTATCACTATGTTTATCTGTGAGGAGCCACCACAGTCCTCAGCAGTGCGTCTGACACAGACAAACCCTTGCTGAAGGGATACTGAGCCTCACTAAGAAGCTAATGAGGGGGTCATTGAGCCCTTCAGCACTGACTCATCTAAGCCTTGACTGGTATCTGATAAAACGTACCTTGGGTTATTTGTAGTTTAACACTCTAATCACTTTCACTCTTGTTATATTTGTCCAGATCAAACACAGGGAAACAAAACATGATAAAACTAAACCTTACAATTCTTTACTCTCGCAAGCAATGCTTCAGCGCTGCAAACAAACACCACACCCCCTTTTTCAGAATTTTGGGGGTACACAAAAGTACATTTAATTTTGGGTTTGTTCATTAGTGGGGACCAGACGCTCTAGTGTAGTTCAGAGCTCTCTCTCCATCTTATGACATCTCTAAACTCTCGGCTCAGGTTCCATGGTCTCGCTTACCTCTTCCCCCTGCTTTTCACCTGAAAAAAACCCTGAAACGCTTGTAATAAAATTAGCCTGCTCAATCCACCTATATACCAAGTCCTTGTCATTTATCTATATTCCTATGAGCCAGAATTTTAACCACAGTCTATTTTCAGCAGAGCTGACCTTTTGTATACCGTCCTTCCATCCTTCATTCCCTTTCCCTTATGTCCAAGGCACACCCTGATAGCCAGCTCCTATCCTCCACTTCTGAGTGTTGTTATCTGGCCTCATAATTTTACCAGACAACTTGGAAAGATAACAGAAGTTTGTTGACAAGCTGCAATCTAATGTACATAAAACCGAAAGGGGAGTTAATGTATAATGGAAAAGGGAAATGAGTTAAAAGGCAATCTCCTAATAAAAACCCCTAGGAATGTGCCGTGCTAGAGTGCCAATGAGCTGTAATGTGGACCATGGGCAAGACTATTCAACCAAGAGCTATAAGAAACTCCTGTAAAGTAAGAGCTGCAATCCAACTGTTTACTTTTATCCAGATATGCTTAACTTTTAATCTAAATCAATCCCCTATTTTTCCCCTGCATGCTTTTCAGAGCTAGCAACCACTTCCCCAACAAAACCTGCGCAAACACTTCAACTCCTCGCTCACACAGCATTAGATGTCACAAAGTGTTTGCTTCCACACTTCAAACTGGCAGCTTCAGTAAAACTAACTGGAACAAGCACATTAATTAATGCACTTCTGCTTTTGACAACAAAGAGAAGAAACCCTCACTAAGTAGCTCACCAAATGGCTTGTTTAGGCTCAAAAACAACGAAGGAGCTATGGTGAAAGGCATAATGAACTTCAGCTGTCTGTTGCACAGTGTTTCCAAAAAAGAAGAAAGAATATGACTATTTGCATCCTCAATAAAGCTTTTAATTCCTCTTATTCTCCTCTCTCCTCACTTGAAGCTGTGCCTTTTGTCCACACAAAACCAAGGGAAGAGACTTGGAGACTGGCTTCTCTTTGAGCCTTTGGGATCAGCCCACAGCTAAATCACAGCAGTTCTTTCTAAGACACTTCCTACCCCAGCCAGGCAGCCAAAAATCCTGTCCATGTCCTCCTCGTGTCGAGTATTGCAACATCCTCTTCGCGGGAGTTATTACACACAGTCCTGTCCTGCTCCAACCCACCTAAAAAGCAGCTCCAAAAGATCAGCACACTCATCTCTTCACCATCACATCCTTCCACTGTTGACCCCCCATCGATACTACATGAAATCAAAGCTCTTTTCCTTCCCTTTCAGGGCCTTTTCTGCCTGTCTGTCCACCTTACAGAGAAATACCAGCTCCCGGCTCCAGCCAGCCTATTCGCCACCACTGTCTGCCTCCCGTTAAACCAAAGCAAAAGCATTTTGCTGTCCTTTTCCAAGGTCACACACCCCTTTTCAAGGATACACAGACAAGAGTGAGGAACAAAACTGTCTCCCGATATCCTTCCAACTGCTTGCACCTCCCTGTTACCCCACACGTATGCTGTGTTGGAGGGGGTGTGAGAAGGGGACGGGAGGATGTTGTAGGTAGTGTATATTTACACAGCTCCAGTCACGACAGAGGTCTTCACCCACGAGCACAGTTCCTGCACACTGTGATAATAAACAACAAGGAACAGAGATGGGCTTCTCGATCCCGGCTGCGAGCGCTGAATCCCTCTCCAGCACAATGCAGACTTCACCTATAATCGCTGCTCCCCTTCCAGCCTGGTTCCCTTGAAGAGACTGTTCCCAGTGTCCCCAGCACTCAGCCTCATTCCCACCCATCACACAGGACCAGCCAAAACCACGACACAGCTCCCAGGCAGCTGGGGACTCAGAGCAGACCCCTGTGGTGATGCTAGCAGGGCTCCTCCTGGCTGAGCTGGTGTCAGGATCATAGAATTGCCCAGGTTGGAAGGGACCTTTCAGATCGAGTCCAACCAACCCAACACTGACAAAAACCATCACTAAACCATGTCCCTCAGCACCACGTCTGCCTGGCTTTTAAATCCCTCCAGGGATGGTGACTCCACCACTGCCCTGGGCAGCCTCTTACAAGGCTTAATAACCCTTTCAGTGAAGAAATTTTTCCCAGTATCCTTCCTAAACCTCCCCTGGTACAACTTGAAGGTGTTTCCTCTTGTCCTACGGCCTGTTCCTTGGGAGAGGAGAGGTGGAGGAGGGAAAGCACAACTGCAGCCCCACAGAGTGATTCACAGCTCCTGTTGAGATGACTGGGGTCCCTGCCGTACGCTCTGCTGACAGGCTGCAAACCAGTTCCTGGGGTCAGGGATCCTGCTGGAGGCGCTGGGGGAAGGCAGCCAGCAGAGCCACCGAAAAGGGGTGAAAGGGGTGCCACTGCATCACATCGCAATGGGAACAGGGAGAAGGGGAGTCAGGACTCCTCTCAGGGAACATCGCCAGCCAGTTCTGTAACTCCATGAACAACATTGTCCAGGTTGAAAAAAATAAAAATATAAAAAATTCATCTACCTGCTGGCAGAAAGTTATGTAGAAGTCTCTGCACTGGCAAGAAGTCCTGCAGGGGCTCATTGCTCCTCTTCCAGCAGTGGAGGCTGAGCACCGGTGAAAGTGAGAAATACTGGGGGGCAACAGAGAGCTGGAGAAAATTCAGCAGTCGCCTGTCTCCCATAGGGAATGGCAGTGCCTGGCCCAGTCCAGCACTAAGCTGGTTGATTCAGGCCCACCTGGAAACAGAGGAAACAATGTAATTTTGGAGTCTCTGGCTGGGAGGGACATCTGGAGATCACCTAGTCCAATCTCCTGCTCACAGTGGGACTAGCTTCAAACAGTGCCCAGAGACCCCAGGGAGCTCTTGCCTCCGTGCTGACAGCTCATGGGTTTCAGGGTCGAGCTGAAGTCAAATGTTTGTAGAAACAGAAAGAGAAGGTGGCTTAAACCAGACTGAACACACCATGTGAATGTCCATAGTGCCATAGTCAAAGGGATTGGGCATAGCTCCATCCTATACACGCTTTTGTTCCTCTGCCCTTCTGCTTTCTCTGCGTCTTCAGCCAGATACAGTTGACTATCTGCTGGAGAGCCAAGCAGCCTCTTCATCTGTGCAGGAATAAAAGGACAAAGAGCCAAGAGTCATTTGCACAATGAAGACATTGTGTCCCCAGACTCCTTCAACATCAGCGCAGCCCGTGACGGAACCGGGGGTGGGGAGGACATCAAAACCCTCGGTATGGGAAGCATTTGAGTTGACATTCAAGTACAAACAGCTTTGCTCTATGCCACTAGAAATGATTACATCCGCCTGAATTTGAATACACTCTGACCTAGATTTTCAGCAGCCCCAAAAGAAGACGGTTTCCCAAATCCCCTTTCACAGGTATGTACTGATTCACTTAGGAAAAATGAAAGAAGATAAATTTAAAAAAAAAATCAACGTATGCAGAGAGTGGGTTGAGAGTTGGATTTTGGGTGAGGATGCAAATGATCTGATCAGGGAGTGGGAGCAGTAGGAATTTTTCCCCCTCAAAAAATCTGGGAATTTATCTCTTGCGTCACTGTTTGAGTATCGGCAGGAATGTTGTGAGCAGATTGATCCAAAGCAGCAAGTTAATTTCCTGGTCCTGCTGCTGTGTTTGTTATTAAGCAGTGTCAACTGATGTTTGGACCATGAGTCATCTCATACTCTTTATCAGTAATAAGTTGGTTTGTTGTCTTACAGCAATTTGTGTAACAATACATTAGTGAGGAGCCGTAAAAAGCCATATTTCTCAGAACATGAGGATTTAAAAGTATCAAAATTTTTCTCCAAAAAGTATTAGTCAGTGTTTTATAGCCACAAGGAACTTGCAAGTGAGATGATGGCACCGATCTATTTCCTTTGACAAATTTTTAGTATCCCCTTTTAAGTTTTTAATATACAAGAGCAATTTTTCTAATTAAACTGAGCTGATAGGAAACACATCTCTAACCTCTCAGTGAGGGAACGCTTCTGAGCGCTCAAAAATTACTCACCCCTGCAGATCACTTTCATTTTCCTTCCTGTGGGTGCCCACGACACAACGACAAGTTATCTTACATAATTCAGCAGGGAGTGATTGTAACCAACTGCCAGGAGCCTCCTCCCCTGCCTCACGAGTGACCCAGCAGCTCACCTTAAGCCATCCTCCTCCATAAATCACATCCTACAGCCCCCCTATTCCAACCTCCTTTCCTTCTGCACCACGCTCAGTTCCACTCCCAGGTCGTGATTTCCTTTGGCTTGGCTGGTTTCTCAAGTGAAATAATCCATCAGGATTTTTTCTCCCTTCTCCCTAAGGAAAATAGTAGCATTTAAAGCTACTAAGTCTTCCTTCACAGAAGCATTTTTTTTTTCATTATTCCATGGGTTCTTTTTTTTAAAGAAGCTAAAAGGCAATGATGTCAGGAGACTCTCTGTCTTCAGTCTCACATTCAAAACACCCTTAAAAGTTGGGGAGCATCATCAGGAATCTCAGCTCTGATTCTGACCACACTTTGCAGAAAGCGGTGTCCTGGGCTCCTGAACTATATGTGACTTTTAAGTTCTTTGAAATACAGGCCACCCTCCCCTTCAGCCCGTTTTCAACAGGCTGAGGCTCTACATCTCTAATCTGGCTCTGCCCAGCATGATATTGGGAATTTCTTTGCTCAACCTCGCCCTCGTTCATGCAAAACAGTGTTACAGATTACACTGGCCCTCGGAAAAGAACAGAACTCAACAAAAGAGCTTTTCAGACCGAACTCATACAAGCTTTAGTGACCTCTTCAGTAAAGAGCTAATGTCTAGTTTCAATTCTGAATTATATGTGATTTTTCTATGGGATCTAGCACCTATGGTTATGACTCCTGTCAAGTTAGAAGACATGTAACCAGAACAGATTAAGCAAGCAGAAATGAAATTGCTTTGTACATGGCGAAATAATTCTCGGGTGTAAAAAACCCACAGCAATTAGGGTAAAGAAAAAACAACCCTCAGAGTGTATGTAAAATAAACACAGCAGGGATGATTCAGCTGCAAAATGCCGATCAGCTGCTTTTAGGAGTGGTGGGATGCAGGTTTCTGCTCGCGCCGTTAGAAAACAGAAGCCACATTTACAGGCTTTGCTTCCAGATAATCCCCAAACCCAAAATAAGTCACAAGTGAAATGAGAGCCCAGTGGTGGGAATGTCATTATTTTCAGCATCTGGTTTATGCAAATTCAACATACAGACTGTGCACAGCACCCTCACAATAGACTGCATTTTCCACTCCCTGCTGACATCAATCATCCATCCAAATACATCACAGGATTAAAACATTCAGTAAAACCATAATTCACACTGTCAGTAGCCCAGCTAGGAAGAGCTTTTCATTAATTAGGTCATTAGATGAAACACACATAATAATATGCAGAAGACAGATGTCTGGTGTGCATTCCTGGTTGCTATACAATACCAAATAGACAAGCCAGAGTAAGGCAATGAAAAAAGAGAAAGGAAAATGTACTATCTTTTGATGTCAGAGTTGAAATGAGAGAAGGTATCCACCAGAGATGTCATACATCTAATTCCCATATAGCAGCTGGGTGACTTTTTTTTCAGAATAAAACTAAACAGTTATTACTGAAAAGATGCATATTTGAATTATTAAAAACAACTTGGAAATTTATATTATCATTCCTGGGCTTAAAAACCAATTTTTTTTTAAAGTAGCTCATCTACATGATTCATTTCCATTTTTCAAAATGAAACACTTTTAGTTTTGCTTCCAAATTAAACTAATAATTTTGGATTAATATAGAACTTAAAAATACCAAGAAATAGATAATGTAACTTTCAGTCTAAAAATGGAAAGAAAAACACCCTGCTTGGTTTTATTCCAAATGACTGTTTTTCCAAGCGAGGCAATTAAAGTCACAGGTTGTTCTGTGACGCAGCTGTTTCTGGAGAGCTCAGCACATCTGTGTGCCCCTTCCCCTGTGGCCCCTGGAGGGGGGACCAAGGCAGGTGGAGACACCAGAGCACCACACTGGGTTCCAGCCTGGAACCTCTCCCCCTCAGAAGCTCCTCTGCTGCTTTCAATCTGTCTCCTGCAGAGCCACCATGGGTTATGGCCATGCTACATGTGGGTTCTGAGAGGACATGGGGGCTTGAATTAGAAACAGCAGACGTTGAGGAGGAAAACAAGAGTTTGAGGACAAAGGAATAAGAATCTGTGGAATTGGTCGCCGGGAGCAATGTCGAGATGGTACAGGAAAATAGTGCAGGATGGGATAAGATGAAATGAAGAGAGGAGAAAAACACCCACCTAAAATACAAGACGACATTTTTAGCAACTACTTTTGAAATGAAGCACCAGGGCTTTGCATCTCCAGGAGGTCATAAGGTTAAGTCTCTGTTTTCACTTCAGAATGAGTTTTAGATGAATGTAATTTATCTAAAACATTACATTAGATAAATTACATCTAAATAAATAAAAATTACTTTTATCTAATTGTAATTTATTGCAGAATGTTTGCATGTCATTAAGCCGATATGTCCCAGTACAGGCCAGCTTTATTCTCTCACTCCTCAGCTCACCTGACCAGGAAAGGGCCAGGGAGACAGACTTTGTTTCTGCAGCCCTTAGAAAAAGAGCTCAAACTGGATGCTGGGCACATTTTGTGCTCAAGCTGCAGCTCCTCTGTCCAGACAAAAAGCAGGTCAGTGGATAACAATACATCTCCCAAAATCCTGATAGATGAAAAGCTGTGAACCAGCATCACTTCTGACTGTTGATGGTGTCTCAATTTTCATTCCCTGGAAAGGGGGCCCAGTAATGAAGCTGACTGAGAGCCAGAAAGCTTTTGGAGGCAAAACCAGCATTGCAGAGTGGTATGGCATCACAAAAAAAGGTGAGGGGGAAAAAAAAACACCTAAGAGAGAAATGAGAACTACAAGTACAAAAATTACCAGCATTCAACACAGAGCAATTCTCCTTGTTGCAAAGACAAAGCCAGTTAACCTCAGGCAGTGTTTAGACTACTAATTTCCACAGATTTTGTTCTACCACCTTCACAAAGCTGCTTGAGGTCTGACCCAGGATTTCACATGGACAGGAAACTCCCCCTTCACCACAAGAAAAATTCCTCTCTCTCTGTGCATAAAGACTGTTATTCCCCTTTTGTACTACAAAGTTGAGAAAACCCCACAGAACGTTTCAGATCCTTGTACTTTTGAGTGAGCTTTTCTTCCCCCCCTCCTTCCAGGCTCAGCTGTTAGTTGCGGCTCGTAGGAAACATTGCTAAAGTCTTCATCAGCACTTCCTTTTTTTTTTTTTTTTCTTCTCTCGGAGGGGAGGTTTCATCTTGACATGCTGCAAGCCAAAACCGAGCTTCTACCTGGGAGCAAGGATTAGGGCCCACTCAGTTGTGCTTTTTTCCCCTCCATTCCAGATGCAAAACAACTTACATAGCCGGGATGACACAACTCAGATCAATGCGATACCTGCAGGTGAGGGCGAATGCTGTCAGAGAATTGCTCAAACAAAGCAAGGGCAGCTCTTTTCAACCAATCTCCCAAAGAGGAAGCGTTTCTGGAACTGGTGACAGGACGTTTTAGCCAGCTCTTGCTTGCTCAAGCTGACAGCAAAATGCTAAAGAGAAACTAAACTAATTTTAAAAGAGAAAGAAAAGGGGTGGGGGGTGGGGGGGAGGAAGTGCTGGAGTGTTTTCATTTTCAGATACGCTCCAGGGCTTGTTCTCTCGAGGGGTGCAGGGATGTCCTAAGGAGCAGGAGAAGGTGAGTGTGGGCAAAGAGCTGAAGTACCCTGGGCAAGGAGGCTTTCTGGAGGGGGGGGGACAATGGGGCTGGATGAGGCTAGAGTGGTTTTGCTGGGGTGCAGGAGTCACAGATATTTGTAAGATCAAGTGTGGAAGGGAGCAGAGAGCATGGATTGCTCCAGTCAAAGAGCCTGGAGACCAAGGTACACAGCTGGGGACAGACCGACAGGATGGTCACATATGGGAAGAAAAAGCCAGATGAACTGAACCTACACGTATTTCCTGACCACTCTACTCCATTTTGAAAGATCTTACAGTTTTAGAGACAAATAACAGCAATTTGCAATTTTGAGGAAAATTCTTCGTAGCAATTTCATCTCCACTCAGCATGGAGTATATTTCTCCTTGGAAAAGGCTCTCTCATTGGGTGATTAACATCTCTACTCCCAGAATTTTTAATGGTTTACATTACCATGATGCAATCTTGGGTCTCAAACTCATCTAAACTAGATAAATCAACAGAGAAGTGATTGACCTAGGAAAAAAGTTTATAATAATGATACTGCAAACATTTTTTGGTGGTCAGTGATGATTGAAAATACTGAGAATTTCATATTCATGCAATTAAATCACAAAATTATCTGCCTTCACTTGGAACTGCTGCCACTCTATAGCAAAATTTCATCGGCTGCAATTATCAGTCCTAAAATAATCATAGAATGGTTAGAGTTGGAAGGGACCTTAAAGATCATCGAGTTCCAACCCCCTGCCCTGGTCCAGGACACCTCCACTAGAGCGGGTTGCTCAAAGCCCCATCCAGCCTGGCCTTGAACACCTCCAGGGATGGGGCATCCACAGCTTCTCTGGGCAACCTGTTCCAGTGTCTCACCACCCTCACAAAAACAAATACAAAATAACATGGGCTCTGAAGTTCACAGAAGTCCTTCCTCTATTAACTTCCATAGATTTTGGAATTTGGTTTTAAGATAAAGATTATTTAATCAAGGTTGAAGTTACCTTTCTCAGTGAACGTCATGTAAACTACAACTCTCCTAGTGTTTTTACCCACTCAAACTATTGCTGGTCTTTATGGTCTTGTTTCTGTTTTATTCCACCCTTGGTGCGGTTTCAGAAGTTGAGCATCCCAAGGCATACTATTGCTCTTTTTCTTTTTTTCCCTTCTCTCTCTTTTTTTTAGTTCCTCTTTTCCTAAATCAGCCCCATTATTTATTTAGCCTCATTGGTTGAGCTTCTCTTTAGGCAGCATATTCTTTCTACAAATACATCAGACTTTTTGAAGACCAGCAGCAAATACACTAAATCATTCAAGGGCACTGTATCTATAACTCACTACACTATTTGAGTTAGCAAATTCAAATGGGTCAACATGCAGCCAGAGCCAAAATAAGAAACACTGAAGCACAGTTTTACAGACTTTCAACATAAAGAAGACAGACATAGTTCAAATCAAAGAAACTGCTTGCGAGTTGTAAATCCTTGTTTCCTGTGAATTATTGTCTTTATGCATTACACACTATAACCACAAAAACCACAGAATCTCTGCCAGGTCCTTCCTGATGCAGCAGCATCTCCAGCTACCTCCAGGTTTTCTGTACTGCCCCACAAAATCCTCAGTCTTGTCCCATGTCCCCAGAGCTCACCACCCACCCACTCACACCACAGCATCACTCTTCTGTCTCCTCTGGCCTCTAGCTAAAGGACAGACAGTGCAGGCTGCAATTAATCGAGCTGCATAATTGCCTAGAGGCAGCCTTCACACAGAGGGAACTAGGGCTGGTTCCTCCCTGCCCCTTTGTAAATGGGTAAATAAAATGGTGTAAATACCTCTTGCCTCTGCCCAGCTAGTGATTTTCATAAAACGTGAGAGCACTTAATATCTTTTGGACCTCTCCTGCTTTTTCCAATTCTGCTGACTTGTGTAACAAGTCCCACAAATTACTGGAAGACACTGAGAGACGCTGCGATTTCGTAATTCCTTCTGAAACAGAGGAAAAAGCGACATTGTCACCCCCCACACGAATTTCAGCTGTCTTGTTCTCTGCCAGCATCTCTTGACTCGGGAGAAAACCCTTCAGTTGCTCTTGAGATTGAGCATTCATGGCCCACTTCTCCCCACTGATGTCCACATCAGTGCTCCCTCACAGGCCTCAGTGGAGAAGGTTGCCTCTATCAAACCACCAGCCACAACTCCGGTTTGATGTCATTGTCAGATTTCTTACACCGTACCTTATATACCACAGGTTTTTTAAATGTATGTATATATAGAAATAAATACCCAAAGAAAACAAGCAAGGGGGCTTTATTTATCTATAAATTAAAATTATTTATATAGATATACACACTATCATGAGCTACCTCACATCTTGGCTGGACAATCACCAGAAGTGCCACGCATCCATTCCTAACAATCTCATCCTGGAATTCCCACTAAGCAGAATGAAAACACAGTTCTTCCCCGAAAGCCACTGGCAAAGGCTGTCAGATCGAACACCAGTTACCTTTGTGCGACTCAAGTCCAAGCCTTGCTTTGGATCCTGTATTCAGTTTTTTTTCTATGGTGCAGTCAGGAATTTTTACATTAAAAGGCAAGAATTTGAGCAAGTGCACAGCTGTAACAGCATAATTATTAGAAAGCCCTTACACAACCCTGGATTTCACACCTTTGATCACGTGTATTGCAAGAAAAACAAGCTTCTAAATCCCTCTCCTTGCCACAGCCAGACAGACACTTAGCAAGTGCTACATCTATATTAAACAATCAAGATTTGTAATAACAGCACTGGGAAATAATAAAGCCCCGTTACTTGTTTTGTTTGCGTATTACTGCTTTGTAGACAACACACACTCAACAGCTTTTCAGGCATCTGAAAGGACCAGTTACTGCCAAGTTAAATGTAGATGAAAAAGTTTTGATTAAATTCCTCTAGCAGAGAAGTGAATGCAGCTTTCACAAAATACATGTTTTAGATTTATTTACTCTTACACCACAACTTCACTGGAGCTAACGGGAAGGTGTAGGTACCAAGAAAGCTGTTTGGCATATCGGGGTAAAGCAGACAGTTGAACTCTTCTGCTAAAATGCTTGGGATGAGTGAATATTTACTTTCCACTGCTATCAGCATTTTTTTTTTTTTTGAGTTAAAAACCTCCTATGGTTTTAAATTTAGTTCTTATTTCTTATTCTCAGACCTAGTGGGAAAAATACATCAGCTCACAGCAGATGAAGAACGTGCATATTGATGGATTTTATTCCTGGTTTGGCTTTTCCACAACTATAATAATCAGAAATATAATTCATCCTCAGGGAATGCTTAGGTCTCAGAAGAAAGTTTGGCAGCAAGAAGCAGGTGCTATACGTCATTTCTGAATGCAGAAGGTCCATACTATGCATCTAGCCTCCACAGAGATAGCCTTTTCCTCTCGGTTTGTAGAGCTCCTGGCATCTGGAGTTTGGCTAGGGTTTCAAAGTTATATTATAAATTTGAAATATTTATATTATTATAAATATTATATATATATCTTATATAGAATTAAAATATATATTTATGTATTTGAAATAGTGCTAACTGCAAATTATTAGGCTCTATCACGACGGTTAACATGTAGAAATGATACTGATGCTAGTACGTGAGTGCTAATTTATTCCATTACCCTCTGATTAAAAGGTCTGAGAAAAGAGCAGGGAGGCAGTAAGCTGAAGCCCAACAGGCAAAGGAAATAAAACAGAGAATCAGCTTGTTGGGCTGATATGGCCGAGTGCATGTGCCTTTCCACTATAACATGCTCTGCTCTTTTGTTATCTGTCCACAGCTTTCACAGAAAAACAGCGCTGGTCTGCTAACTGTGCCAAGTGGGGAGGGAAACCAAATTCCTTCTTCTAAAACAAGATTCAATTACTCAAGATACAAATCGGAGTCACAAAGAGAGAGGGGAAAAAAAAAAATATAAAAATGCATATAGCGTATGGGCCAAGCCATGCAGTTAATTTCCAGAAGGAAAAGGAGGCAGAACAGTAGGCTTAGGGCCCAGCTTTAACAGTGATGGGAGGGGGGTTTTTGGTTATAAACACGGTGTCAGGACTTGCTAGAAAGCAGATAAAATGGTAAACTGTCAGTCACGGCACTTGCGAAAGGGCGTTGCTACACAGACTCACTGCCCGCCAGCCAGTCGAGAGCTGGTGAATTTGCCTCAGCTTTCCGGCTTAGGAAGCACGCAGGGTACGTAACACGAAATGGAGACGTTATAAACCAGGAAAGCGATCCCCAGGGGCGAGGGGCAGGAGGAGGCCTCAGGCCCCGCTGCAGCCAGGGGGAGCCACGGCTCTGGAAACAGGGCAAAGGCACTAGGCTGGAAACAATCAACCCCACACAACGAGCGATTAAATATTATTTTGCTTCCCTCACCACGTTAGTCGCGGAGCTACTAAGCCACTACTCGCTTTCTTAAGGCTCCGATTTTGCTTTGGGCACGGTCACGCTGGAACTGTGAGACCTTCAAACACCACGTCCACGGGGCTCAGGCCCACCAGAGACCCTGCCCCTCACACACCTTCCTCACCACAGGACACGGCCCTGGCTTTGCAACCATGGAGGAAACCACACGCGGGAGCATCTGAGCTACCGAGCTGCCCCACCGCCCCCAGACACACTCACCACACGGCAGAGAAGCCCAGCATGAGGCAAGGTCCCTCCAGCCAGCATGGCGAGCCAAACCAGCACCTCCCTGGACCAGCACTTAAGAGGGGAAAAGCTCTTTCTCCTGCTCCTTTGGGCTGGGATGAGCTGGAGTGGGCTCTAAAGAGGTGGGAAGGTAACGAGACACAGGTGGGAAGGTAACGAGACACAGGTGGGAAGGTAACGAGACACAGGTGGGAAGGTAACGAGAGGCTCTTCCACAGATGGAAAGCTCTGGAGAGAAAACACCCGACATTGCAAAGCCACCCTGTATGGAGCCCAGCAGGAAAGTCAAAGGGAAGGAGCCAAGCGCTTGCCTTCTCAGAGGTAGTTTTCCAGGCCAGGACATGAAGGAAAGGCCTCTGTTTGCAGCAGGATGGGTTCTCCGTTGATGGCGGCACAAAGGAGCGAACGTCAGATCACCCAAGTGAAAAAAATAGGGGGAACCTGGCAAAGCAGCTCCCAGTTCTCTTAAGGGAGGAGGGAAGGCTGTCAGCAGCTGCTCGAGGGAAGTAATTTGGGGTTATCAGGAAAAGACAATACAGGGGAGAAGATCATTAGGATAAAAAAAAGACAAATAAAGGCAGTAAGGCAGCTGGTAGGCATCTTGCTGTAAGCTCAACTGACCAGCTTGCAGGCTTTGTAAGCTGCAGGAGTCAGAGGAGCTTGCTCACACAGTATTAAATCATTCCAGCCCTTAGCTTAGGCATATATGTATATTTCCCCTGTTCATTTTTCTGCATGGCTTGACAAATTCCTTTGTTTTGTAAATAAAACACTTAAAGGGGCTTTGTAATTACCCAAGCATGTTGTTTCTTCCACAGCTCCTACGAATGTCTGAAGAGGTGTGTAAACAGCCTTACATCAACACAATTTCTAGCAGTGCTTTTTCATACCCTTTTGATAAAGAGGGTACACCCTGGTCACCTTAAAAACAGACTTTCTATAGCTTACCCTAGACTTTGGGCTACTTAATCCCCTGAATTGTTTGCTGCTTAGTTCTGAGGACAAATAAAAGTACCTGCCATCTAAACTCTCCCTGGAAGTACAGGTCACTCATCCTTCCACATCCTTCGAAATCACCTGTCTGTACCCCTGAAGTTTCTCTCAACAGACAGAAACCAAAGTAGTTGTGTTTCTGCCGGCCTGGCCTGCAAACCATCCAGCTTGCTTTGTTAGCTTTTTGGTTTCCCACGTGTAAAACCCGTTATTACAAAATTGAGCATGGAAGAGGCACTTCAGCTTGTGTGCCCACAGATATATTTTTTTTTAATTAATCTAATGCCAGATGACACAAAAGTATGTTTGCATTTATGCTGACCAAAGGTGGAGCTCCCTCTTGCAGGTCACCGTGTTTGGCTGCCGTGGGAATTTCCAGAGGGAGCTGGATAACAGAAAGGAAAAGCTGTGAGCTGGTGTGGAGCCTGTACCCCTCCCGCGGTAAGAACCTGAGGGCTGAAATCACCTGTAACAGGGTAGGGAGGATATATCATACGTATGCACAGAGATACCATCCGTACCTGGCAGGATGGAAGCACCTGCAGACACATCGGATTCCCTTCCCTTTCTCCTTTCTCTCCTCCCCCTGTCCACACCTCCAGCCTTGATCATGGTGATCGTTGCAGTCTGGAGGACAAGGAGATTCCTAAGCTTTACAAATCTTCTTTTTAAAAAGGAGAAAGTCTGTAAAGCAGGATTAAAAAAGCCCTCAGCATCGTTTTCCACAGCTAAAGGTCCCTCTGCATTAATTCTGTTCCCTTTAAAGGCTGGAATGCTTGTGTTGGTTGGTTTTGGGGGGCGTGGGGTTTTTTTTTCTGTGTCCTAAGCAGCTTCAGATTTCCATAAATTAGAAACACATTTAAGTTTTGGAAAACAATTGTTTGGCAGGTTTTTTTAATGAGAAAAACACAACGCAAACAGAACTGCAGGCTGTGCTAGAGAGAACCTTTCAGGTTGGTTGGGACTGAGCAATGCGGGACCAGCCTAAACCTTTGAGCAAACTGGCCCATGAGTTTTGTATTTTGAGGGAGTCCAAGATGACTGATTTTTTTTCAGATACAGAACTGGTTCAAAAAGGGTTGCATGGATCTAGGCAGGTAACAGTGGAAGCTTAATGCTTGTGCGTGAAAGCAAGAATAAGTAAAACTGCAGAAGCGACCGCTGAGTCCACTGAGATAAAGCCACATCAGAGAGTTATTCACTCCTTCCAATAACACTGAGGGGCAGCAGATGACAATTAAGTGCTCTGTCACTACAAATTGCTTCAAAACCAATTTAAGAGATAGCACAGTCTGATTGCCCAAAGAGATTCTCGTTTTTCATTTAATCCAGACAACACACTAGATTAACCAAGTTACTAAATCACATTAATGACACAGAGTATTTTTCAAATCATAAAAGATCGTAGCTGCAGCCTGTGTTGGTTTTCCCCTGTAAAGAACCTGCATTTGATCCTCACAAATAAGGACAAAGCCTTTTCCAGGAGTCAACATTGACTCAGCACGACTCTAAACTTCATTTGCTCTCCCCGAAGCACCCAAGGAGCACAGTTTCCAGCAGTGCTGGGAACGCACCTGAACTGTCCCGTGGTGGTGTTGGGTACTGTTACCTCAAAATTGCCAAACCGGGTATCATTTTAAAAACCCAGCCTACATTTCCGGAGAAGAACAGTGAGAATCTGGGAACTCCTGCAAACTGCAAGATCAGACAGAGAGTTCAATATAGAATCATAGAAACATAGAATCATAGAACAGTTTGGGTTGGAAGGGACCTTAAAGCCCCCCCAGTGCCACCCCCTGCCCTGGGCAGGGACACCTCCCACCAGACCAGGTTGCTCCAAGTCCCGTCCAGCCCGGGCTTGAACCCCTCCAGGGATGGGGCAGCCACAGCTTCTCTGGGCAACCTGGGCCAGGCTCTCACCACCCTCACAGCAAAGAATTTCTTCCCCACATCTCATCTCAATCTCCCCTCTTTCAGTTTAAAACTGTTACCCCTCATCCTATGGCTCCCGTGTCCTGATCAAGAGTCCCTCCCCATCTCTCCTGGAGCCCCTTTAGGAACTGGAAGGGGCTCTAAGGTCTCCCCGGAGCCTTCTCTTCTCCAGGCTGAACCCCCCCAACTCTCTCAGCCTGTCCTCACAGCAGAGGGGCTCCAGCCCCTGCAGGATCTCCATGGCCTCCTCTGGCCCCGCTCCAACAGCTCCATGTCCTTCCTGTGCTGCGGGCTCCAGAGCTGGACAGAGTGCTCCAGGTGGGGTCTCACCAGAGCAGATAATATTTAACCATGTGTCTAAGAACTAAGATACAGTTACAAAGAGAAATGCATAAAAATCTTAGTACTTTCACCTTTATCAAATTACAATTTAAAAAAATATAAAGTGGACAACAGCAGCATCAAAAAAATCTCCTTTTATAGCTTCAAAGGTCTGTGCAAACATCCTCTACTCAGAAATGACAGCAGATGAGCTTTTGGCAGCTTAGCTGGGAAGTCTGTGCAGCACATCGTGTCACAACATACGGAGGAAGGAAGCCAGGAGAATTTAGGAAGAGCACAGAGAAAGTTGGGTTTCATTTTTGACAGGGGCCCTTAGAAGAGTGTCCTGCCACCCCCCTGTCTGGTAAAGCCTTGTGGTGAAGGGCAGGGGGAAATGCAGATGTATGAAGTAACAGCTGTAAAATCCTGTTTTAAAATCTCAGCACCATCAATACAGAGAACTCGCTGCGCTCTCACACTCAGCGGGACAGTATATGCTGAACTTTCAATGAAAACAGGAACAAAAACAACTCTTATTTGCTTTATCTTCGGTTTATGCTTTTGTCTATATATTTTTTTGTGTGTCTATTTTTTTATGTGTGTCTATATTTTGCTTTTCATCAAATTGCAAAGGCCTGAAGTTCCATGTTTGTCTGGGTCTTCTTCCTGTGAGTTTTTCTCATACATACACCTACAGTTACATTATAGGACACCATTGCAGAAGGTGCTTCAAAGTGCACAGTAATATACAAATGGTTTCATGCTTTGGAGCCTAAATTGCCTTCAAGGCACTGGAGAAACAGGGAGAAGGGATGCCAGGACGTCGTCATGATGATGAAATACAGATACTTCTAGCATGGAATTAAATAAGCCATTCTGGACATGTACTAGTCAAATTTTCATATGACAACTAATATCTTTTTTGTATTCTTTTTTTAGTACGCCACGTTCATGCAATAACGAGCCCTTAAACTGCGATTACAGGCTTGACTGGCAGGAGGTTCAGCACAGATATAACCTGGGGGAAATTCCATGTGGGAGGAAATGCATTCCTGGTGTGTGTCTGAAGCCGTGCGGATGCTGAGGATGCAAGGCAGAGAGGAACAGGCAGGACCATCGTTGCCTCCTTCCGTCAGCACGTTGTTCACCCTCATCGCCCTTACCCTACGCCGTCAATGCCAACTGAGACTGCTTGACTTGACAAGACTGAGCACAGTGTTGCCTGCAGCTGACTGAGATTCTGGCCCAGGTTGCCCAGAGAGGTAAATCTGAATCCCTGGAAAAATTCAAGGCCAGGTTGGATGGGGCTTTGAGCAACCTGGTCTAGATGAAGATGTCCCTGCTCATGGCAGGAGGGATGGACTAGATGGTCTTTAAAGGTCCCTTCCAACCCAAACCAGGCTATGACTCTCTCTCCAGCAGTAAAGTAGTTGTTATATCAACTCTTAAGCTTCACACAAGAGCGGAATAGTCCCTGTGGTTTCAGCTACAACCTTTCTTGTGGGATTTGCTCATCGGCTTCCTCATAGCAACGAATCCAAGTTCCAGTCAGCCTTAACCTCGCTTAGAGAGCCAGCAGTCCTCCAAACAGGCTGTTAGCGTGGATAGTTACAATATATAGTTAAAGATCTAACTCGGGGAAACCACAGAGCACCCCCTCAGTATTTGCCAGGCTGAATTCAGTGGGATTTCCAGAGCTGAGAGGGAAACTTTGGGATACCTCAGAATGGCTAAACAGCTCCCCAAAATCACAGGCTGTATTTTGCCTCCTGCATTTGGCAGAAAAAAAAAAAAAAAAAAAAAAAAGGAATATTTCCTTCTCTTTGTAGCACCCCCCAAAATACTGAAGATTATAATAATCAGAAAGATCGGGAATTCTTTCTTTCAGCTGAATAAAAGCATGGCAAAAAAAAATCCAGTTTTGTATTTTTTTAAGCCTCAGTTTTTGCTCTCAGTATGTGACATGTTCTTACCACTGAGAAGAGGGGTTGCTCTTCTGCAATAACCGGAGAGCAAGGACTCAGAGTGCAGCATTTCGTACTGTTGAGGAAGATGTTTATGAAAATTATCCCCTGTTCTCAAAAGGATGCAGTGTCCAGAAGTGCTGTCCCCACTGGAAGCTCACATTGTTGGAAACACTGAGGGCTCTCTCTTCCCCTGGACAAACAGCCTCTGTAAGGTCACCCGACCCTCTGGACATAACACGACGACAAAGACATTTTTGGGTGATGATGCAGAAGCGTTCATGACACACTCTCCACATTATTGGCACTTTCTCTCTTCCCACCACTACCCTGAGAAGTTTATTATAACACAGGCTGGAAGACTGTGGGCATCCAAATGTTCTCTAGTGGCCACCAGAAGCCCAGATGGGTCTCTGCTGGGGAAGACATGGGACACCTGACCATCTCTTCATGCTTATTTTTTTCAGTGTGACTTTATGAGACCACACGGCAATGATTTACCTACAGCTGTTCTTCCAGCCACATGGAGCCACCTTGTTCTACGCTTCAGCATCCTGCAAGGTACGATTCTGTTCCTCTGAAACCTGCTCGAAAGAATCGTCTGTTCTGTAGAACCACTGTCCATATTCCTTGCCAGGTTTCTGCATGCAGGTTGTAATAATAATAATAATTGTTATTAATTGATGTGGGTGTGAAGGAACCAACGCTCCCTTTTATTAAGGGGCTGCTTAACGTTCTGCTCTCACATCATAAATGTAGGGAAAATTATTGAAGCTTCTCACAAACGTAATGATAAAATTTTGCTGTGCCTTTTTAAACCGCAGTCTTCTACATGCTGTTTCTAAAAAATTGAAAACTACTTAAAAATAGTTATTCTGGAGAAAAAGTAAATGGTTCACTTTTGAAATAACATGACAATATTTTAATAAGAAAAGTCTGAAACTCAGATAGATAACATCTATCCAAAAGGAACCATTCCTGTTCCTGATACAAAGAGTGAATAAAATGAAACAGAATAGAATTTTAAAAGAATGACATATTTATTTTCTATTAAAACCAGACAGTACATCCAGGTTTAAAATATAAATATCAAAATTATTGCACAGTTACCAACTAGCTTTGTTTGGCAGCAATATTTTACAACATCATTGTGCAATAAAACTCCACAAAATCCACAATGTGTACCTTTCCTGTTTACATCATAAATCATCCTACGACAGTAAGACAATTGTTCTGGCGTATGTATAAAACCTCATACAGTGATACGATACATGCTTTATGAAAGCTGGAAGGAAGGAAAGAAGAGAGAACGTCTCCTAATGCTTCCCTTACACCTTTGACTCAAACAAATTTAAGCGACAGGTATTTACCCTCCCATTTGCACAGTCATTTAACCCAGGCAGTTCCAAGTATACACACAAATACACATATATTAAGAGGATTTGTTATAAATAGCTATTGCTTTTATAGGCAGCTTCAAATATACAATCTTCTGTAGGTCTTTGAAAACTTATTGTCCCAGTTTAGTCTATAAAAAAACCAAGTAAGAGTTCGTCCACAGGTAGATACCTTTAATTAGAATGTGACTCTGTGAACGTCCCGAAGAGCCTGTCCCAGTGGGTGAAGTAAGGAGCGTAGTTTGATTTGAATTTCAGGTGATGGAGATCGTGGTGCGGTGCCCCCCCGTACAAACCAAAAGGCACCAGGCGGTGAGTTGACCACGGGAGGTCGTATCCCGAGTGGTCCTCCACCGACAACCAAATGTTCACGAGGAAGAAAATCATTTCTGTCAAAGGATGGCATCCGAGGAGCACTGGGTTGACAGCAGCAAAAAATCCCAGCCAGAGCAATTCCCATACACTGGAATACTGTGTAGTGAGAGCAAACGTGGACACGTGCTTGTGGTGCACCTTGTGGAAGGTCTTGTAGAGCCAAGGCACCCTGTGATGAAGCAAATGCCACAGGAAGTACTGGAGATCAAAGAGAAGCAGGCAAACTGCTACCTCCAGCAGCACCTCAGGCAGCTCGGGAGCCATCACCGGCAGATGCACTGGTCTCCAGTACCAGTGGAGAAACGTCACCGGGAAGATAAAAACCACGTGGTGATACGCGCTTTGAATAATGCAAGGCACCATCATCCCAAGAGTTGGGTAGTTCAGCGGCTGGATTTTGTATTTTCTCAAGTGTGGCAGCCTAGTGCTCAGGAAGTCCAGCGCGACGTACGGAAGGCAGAAAGCCATGTACGCCGTGAAAGAAAACAGCACCGGGAAAAAGGGGGACTTGACGAAGGGCTCCTTTGCCGTGACAAAGTCCCAGAGAGACTGAAGGCACGACCTGTCCCGCCGTCCCTCCGTGTCCATGGCGCAGCGGAGCAGCACTCCCTCCGGCTGGCTGCAGCTCATGCCCATCGCGCTCCCGGAGGGCTGCACGCCCGGCCAGCCTTTATCTAGCCCCGCTCCGGGGAAATCTCCGCCCATCAGAAATCCTCCTCACTTAGTCAGACGCCGCGTTAAAGAGGAAGCTGCCTTTCCTGCTAGACACGAGGGGCAGAAGGCGTTACAATCTCAGAACACAGCTGGCTGGCCAGGGTGGTCGCTGGCGCCCACCAAGAGGCTTGTACGATAGGAAAAATAAGCAGAGAGAAATAATGCAGAGAAACTCAGAGAAAGAGGGTAGGACCGTCTTCCACTCCTCTTGAAAAACCTGCACACGCTTGAAAAACTGCTGTCTCTTACTAATGTTAAATTGTGTCGCGGTGTGTTACCCTTTTCCCTTCACAGGTAAGGAAATACAACCTACCGTTGATTTTTTATGTGGCTGCCACCAAAGGTGTGCACGTACCTAACCCCGGGTCTGCCCTGCGGGTGTTCGGTGGGCGGTGGATGTGTGCAAACACACAGTTTCTTAACGAACCCTCGGGTATACAACAGGCTAAGGCAAAACCTGATTTAGGAGACCTACACTATGCTTCCAGCCTGACTGCGGTGGCGGTGACTTATCTCCATCTGCCTTTGAGGTCAGGGTCTCCTTTACACTCCTGTGTCTTCTCGACAGGGAAAAATCCACCTGACTCGACCAGATGCAAAATCGAGCCAACAACTTCTGAAGAACCAAACTATCCCCCGGCTGCTGGGATGAACACAAGGTAAAATCTAACGATGCTGTCAAACGGGGACTTAGTGACGGGTGTTATTGCAGTATTACACTATTCCCTCCACATCCCAACAGCTCCTGGAGCAATACAATATGGAAATCCTTCTCCAACCCGGTAATGTATGTAGTGAAAGGATCTGCTGGTTACACCCATGTCCTTTAAAGGCTCCTCCTTTGACCACAGCCAAGCTCTCAGCAGCCACAGCCCAGCAGGCTTCACCCCCAGCATTTCCATTTTACTATAGGTATTTTAGGGGTAAATGACGGCGGTTTTGATTTCACCGCTAAGGCATCACTTCTTTTGTGCTGCTAGAAAGAGACCAACAAAGCTCTGAACGTTTAGGGAAACGGAGCTTGCCATCAGCTTCCTCTGAACTCACCTCTTTTGTGGGTACAGCCTTTATTCTAATACTGGAAATGAGCTCAGCTTCCTGGATGCCTTTATGAGCTTGTTCAGACGATTTTAGGTCTTTGCTATTCAGAAAAGCAATCTGATGGGGGGGCGGAAATGGGAGACAGTTTCCTTGCCTCTCAGTAATTAAGAAAGATTAATTAGCGGTGACCTTTTCTGAACTGTGCATGGACTTCTAACAGTTAAGTTTGCTTTCAGCCTCACCTATGTTCTCTTCAAGAGATCCTGCTCTGAAGGAAGTGCAGATTTTGCTTCTTGTCAGACTCCAGGGGGTTTTCTGAAGCAGTGACGCTCCCCGTGCTGTGACTGGGACCATCAGGAGTTATTTGCTGGGCACAGGTATGGCACGGCCTTCAAACACCCCACCTGTTGCACAGACATTGTAGAAATAGATTCCCATTTTCTGCTGCTGTGAGACTGTTCTGCTGAACTCAATTACTTCAGACTGTCAAACGCAGCGAAACTAAAACCCAGCGAGAGGCACTAATTTAATGGATGAGGATCTATATCCAAGAGCTGCATTTCAATCTCCTGGTTGTATTTTATCCCGACCTCCATTTCACGATGCGGACACGAAAAATGCATTTGTAACTTAATAACGTCTGAGTCAGAAAATATTCTTGTGAGAGATGCTTTCTGTTGATTTATGGAGTTACAGGCAGAAATTAAGCCTCCCAGGTGGGACACGTGATTCTCTATTTTATTAGAATTATGCAGGGACCAAATTTATTCCAGCATGTTCTCCAAATCTGCCTAAGGGGAGACGGACAGAAATTGCTCAGCTGCCCTAAGACACCGCTCCGACTAATCCCTAACAGCCACCCGAAGTCTCGAGGAGTTTTAGAACCACTGCTGCCTATCAGCTAAAATTTAAAGAGCAGGCATCTTGCCTGCAGATTAGATCATAGAGAAATATTCTTAAATCCCTTAAGGAAAAATAACGGAATTTTGCAGTCTTATTACTGGTATATCCTACAATGTAAAGCGAGGTGCAAGGTGAGGAGAACTTACCTGGGTGGCTGTGGCAGCCCCGAGCCGGGCTCGGCACCCCATCTGGTGGGCTCTGCGGGCAGGGCTCCCCGGCTGGCTACCGATCCTCGGGCATCCCAGAGGGAAACCCCCAATTCTCCAGAAACCCAGCTCTGGCCGTTCGGCTCTGCCCCCACAAAGCACTTATCGCCTCCTTCCACTTGGGTTTCTTTGTCGGCGCAAGGTACGCGGTGAAGAGAAGACAAAAGCACAGGCAAATCCTTTCTGCGCTGGGTTCAGCGACACAGCCCCAGCCGCCTTCGCTCAGCCGACGGCGCTGCCAAACTTCCCCGTGTTACAAGACTCTAAACGGTTCTCTCAAAAAAACTCAAAGACTCCTGCTACAGCGTGTAGGTTGAAGGGCACATAGTTTGGAAGGAGGCCCCGCAAAGGGTCTTAAATAGATTCCACATGAGCAGGAGACGCAAGCACCTACCCCCGGCTGCGGGGCTTAGGTAGGAGCTATACGGCAAACACTGAAGGGGCAGGAAAATGAGGAGAATTTAGCAGGAGGGAAAACCAGGATTAACCCACTGGAACTAACGTCACAGCGGCAGAGGCAACGCTTCTTTTTACCTCCTCTGTAGGGCAGGATTATTGTTGTACTGGAGATGAGCCAGCATCCCAGTGCCTGCTGAGCCTTTTCCCAGCAAAAGGGTGCTGGGGAAGAGGGTTGGTGACCTGTTCAGGCCAGCAGCGGGACAGCGGGACAGCATCCGGAGCCACGGGAGGCGCAGGCAGCCCCTTCTCTCTTTTTAAAAGAAATTATTATTATGCTGGGGAAAAAAAACCAAACAAACAAACACAATAAATCGGGGGCTCTCACATCCTGACTCACCTCATCCAGGAGCCGGGGTGGCAGGAGACACCGCGCTCCGCGGCGCTCAGTGCGGCTCTGCGCGGGTGCGGATCTCAGCAGGCTCCTTACGCCCCCTCCCGGCGCCGGGCGGCGGCTCCGCTCCGCGGGCAACAGCACCCCCCAGCGCAGGCTGCGCGCCCGGGGCCGCCCCCCAGAGCTCCCAAGGGAGGCTTTGTTAACCTTACAGTTATGGGGAATTCTTTCTTAGGCGTTAAAATGCTCAGGGATAACAAAATACAGGACTCGGGGGGGAAAGAGGCAGGTTTGTGTATGTACATCGGGTCACCCAGGCGTCTCCTTCTGGTCAGGTTTACTGAGGGTCAAGTCAGAGATCACAGAATTGCCCAGGTTGGGAGGGACCTTTCAGATCATCCAGTCCAACCATCAACCCAACACTGCCCAAACCATCACGAACCCATGTCCCTCAGCACCACGTCTGCCCGGCTTTCAAACCCCTCCAGGGATGGTGACTCCACCACTGCCCTGGGCAGCCCATTCCAAGGCCTGATAACCCTTTCCGTGTAGAAATTTTTCCCAATATCCATCCTAAACCTCCCCTGGTGCAACTCGAGGCCATTTCCTCTTGTCCCATCACCTGTTCCTTGGGAGAAGAGACCGACCCCCCCTGGCTACACCCTCCTTTCAGGGAGCTGTAGAGAACGAGAAGGTCTCCCCTCAGCCTCCTTTTCTCCAGGCTGAACACCCCCAGCTCCCTCAGCCGCTCCTCACCAGACTTGTACTCCAGACCCCTCACCAGCTTTGTTTCCATCTCTGGACACGCTCCAGACCCTTGGCTCCAGGATCTGAATCCAAAGGAGGGGCAGGAACCTCTGGTCCTCACATCCTAGGGGAGCAGCCCGAACCCCGTGCCCGTGGCCACGCTGGGTACGCGAGGACAAGAACACATTCATTTCAGTTCTGATGAAAACCCTTAGCCTCAACACAAACCACTTCTCTTAACAGAGCTAAACACATTTCTTAATCAAAATATTCACCTGCCCAACCAAGCTCCACTGAAAAACCTCTTAAGCCTCATGGAAGGGATTTTCCTGAATCCCTAACCATGGCTAGGGATGGGAAGCCGCCAGTGAAGCAAATTGTTAATTCTCAAGCTTTACCTTATCGGGGTCAGTTTTCAAAATAATTACCATCGGGAAAAGATCCTAAAATTCTCTCACTCACAATTTGTAATTCCGTAGTGAGAGTGATTTGCATCCCCTACAACCGCACCCAGTGGTTGTTTCTGGAGGAGTCACAACGCGACACAGACACTTTGCAGCTCAGGATCCTCCGACAATGGGAGTCGGGCAGTGGCCTTGCAGGGCTGGTACCGTCCATCCAACCTTCACAGTTCTTTATTTCCTTGGGGATTTCAGTGAAACCTGACTGCGGGGCAGCAGCGTCAGAAGTACTTTGTTCCTATAAAGTTATCTGGAAACAGGCCATAATAAGCACTCTCAGGACAGGCAATGCTGCAGCACTGAAAGGGAGCAGACATTCCAAACGCTCCCATTACAGGAAAACCTTCCACGAAGATCCATGTTTTATCATAAATCAGAAAACCTATTCCTTCACCAAGGTTTCTCTCTCACATCTTCTGGGTTAGAGTCATTTGTGACCTTCCTCACGGTTACCTTTTCTGTAAGGCACGTTCACCATAAAGAGTAATTGTCAGAAAAGTGGCTTATTTTGCTCCCAAGCTGACAAACCTGTTTCTCTCACAGGGCCCACGGGAGCCGGAGCCGTCTCACCACCATTTCCCATGCTGAGGAGCTTCTCCGTTGTCCGAGTTGCTGTGCAAACCTTTGCCAGTGTTGTCACCAGCTACACAATCACTAAATGGAGTAAAAATGCTCTGCAGCTCCCAACTCCCGGAGCCATCCCCACTCCAGCGAAGCGAAACCCCATAATGGCCTTTGTGTGAAGTTCCCACTGTTCTGGCATTATTTCCAGGGCGGGAGGGGTGGGGGGTGTCCATCAGCTGATAAAAGAGAGGGTTTTATACACCCCGCACATCTACTGTGCTCAGGGTGTGCAGAAAGGTACCGCCCGAGCGTGTTTATCGAAGACACCAAATGCCAGAAGCTGGGCATCGCGTCAAAGGGACCACGGCAATTATTAGTTCCCTGCCTCACCGTGTAATTAAATGCTAGTCATGAGATTACCAGACGGTCCGTTAAGCAATCCAATTACCCAAGGTTTAAGGATGTGCCACAAGCAGCTTTCCCGCGTGTCAGTGTTTGAAAGGAGCCTCACCTGGGGGCCTAGAAAACGCCTCCGTCTCATGAGCAGTTGCTTACAATTGGGACCTCATTTAAAAGTCTCAGAGAAGTCCCCGAAAACAACACCGACGGCCCGTTAGGCTCAGGAAAAGCCTCTTTCAGGACAAAAGTAAACTGGAAGCACACTTGGCTGCTGTACTTGTTCATTGTACTTATTCTACCGAAGAACAGTTGTGAAAAACTTGGCTTTCTGGCTTCTGCCCCAAAGACTCACGTGCGTCTGTGAAACAAGAAGCGCAACACAAGACACCTCCCAGCTCCGAGCAGGGCTCACCTTTATTGAAATATCCCAAGCTTAACAGACACGCTGCAGGTGGCCCCTGCTGTCCCGCATCCCCTCGCGACTGAAGGGAGCCTCTTTGGATTCCGAAGGAAACTTCCTTTCGGCACAGCGAGGGGAAGCAAAGGTGGCTGCTACAGGTATAAAGCAAACCTAGGTCCTGCTAGGAGTCCTCGCTGAAATATCACCAACCGCTTTTTCCTTAAACAAAGCCTAAGGATTCCCTGAGTCTGAATTAGGAATAAAAAACAAACCAACCCAAATTTATGGCTTATGCATCTTTTTGCAATTTTTTTTTTAATTTTATTTTTTTTCCAAAAAATAAGCTTGCCTCAGTTTAAACTGCACTATTTTCTATGCCATGTAGAAAAGGCTTCTTATCCTGCTGGAATTACAGACAGAAGTCCGGCTCGAATGCAACCACGGCACAGAAACCATCGCCTGGACTGAGGCAACCGGCTCTGGAGATCGTTCCTACATTTGGCACGTTTGGAACTTCTGTGCAACCCAGGGGAGCCAAAATCCTCCGCGCACTCAGTGGGAAGAGCAAGGCACCTGTACCACAGACCCTTACGGCTCCGAAGTCAGACCCCCAAAGTGAACCCTCTCCCCCATTACATGGGGGTTTAGCCCCATTTTGAAGTGGAAAGTGAGAGAAATGGGAACTGTGGTTAATACTGCCAGGCCCCACCAGGGCTCCCCAACACAACGGTGACAAGCACCATGAAAGCAGCTAAAAGGTAAACAGAGCTCCAAAGCAGCAGGTAATTAAGGGGAAAAGCCCACACGAAGTAAGTCACTCAAGCTCTAGAATTAACGCTTTGGCTCTTCCCTCGCCAGTAGTTTACTGGGGCAGCTTGTTCCCTAGTGGTCAGTGCAAAGAAAACTAAACACGAGTCCGTGACATCATTTTCCTCAAAAGCCATTAAGTTTCTTCGAACCGCTCCTCCCGTTCCAGGGATCCGCGAGGGCAAATAACGACCCTCATCCACAGCTGGGGCGTGAAACACAAAAGGCTCCAGGGACACCGTTGAATCAAGAAAAACGCAGGGATGAATCAGTCCCAAAATCGGAGATTTCAACCGACAGCGGTGACCTTCTCTGGCTTCATCACAGTTCTTCTGGGCAATATTGAAAGGAAGTCATCCGAAGAAAGCCAGCTTGTACTAATGGCTAAAATAATAACAATGCAGCAAAAAGCCACTAAGTGCTTTTTAAAGTACCAGCACCGAACGGGTGACTGCGGGACAAGGGGTACTTCCCACAGGTACTCAGAAACCGCAGGGTTTTACGCACAGCAAAAATACATTCTGTTTTAATTGCCAAGCACCTGAGGTGCTGAACAGACTCCCTTGTCCCAGACACGTCACTAAGTTTCTGTGCCCGTGACATACCCCTTCTGGACAGAGCCACGCTGCTGGTTTCTGAGTACCGCCCCACCGGGTACAAAATCCGCAGGAAACACTGAGGATTTCTGTAGGAGTGAGAAATAATACTGAGAAAAACAAACCAAACATGAATCCAATTCAGTAGTCACTGCTGGCATTTTAAAAATGCATCATAAATAAGCAAGGTAGCATTATTGCCAGAAAAAGCATGTGTTCCAAAAAGATTAATTCCTGGTGAACTAATACTCTGAAATACTAAGCCAGCTTAGAGATACTTCCTAATCATGTTAATTATCTCATTATACATGCGGTAAGGTGCATCAAGGCCCCAGATGAAATCCAAGTGTTCCCATTCTGGAATGTTTTTGTGGTAAACCAGGTTTGTGATCTGGGTGAGCAGCATAGCGATGTCCTTGGGGTCGGCCAGCCAGTCCTGTCCACCCGTCCACACCGCTGTGGGCACCGTCATCGCTTTGATTTTGTAGAAAGGAGGAGTAGACTGAGGAGGGGGAAAGGGAAAACCAAAGCATTAGAAAGAGCAAGTCTTCAGCGTGATATGACACTGCAGCGTAACACGCAAGGAGAATGTTCCAGAATCTCATTTTCTCTTCCCCTCTTGGGCAGCCAGAGGTGGAGATGGAGTCCTGACTCAACAGAAAGTGTAACTCCAGGAGTTACTCCAACGTTACAGCACGCACAGCAGCAAAGACGTGGTTTGAGGGGCTTACAGGACAGCAGGTAGCTGAAGTCTCAGAGAATCCATCCCATTCAGGTTATTTCTAAGCCCTAATCAAATAGTCGGAGCGATTGCTACTCTAACAGTACGACACTGAGATCTTTCCCAGGCACTAAGGTGACATGGGGCAAAATATTTTTAGTATCACACACAGCAACTTAGAAACAAACATGCATGGAGATGAAACAGGCTGAGGACAAGCAATACACATGAACAGAGAGGGAGACGTGGACCTCTCGAGGACCAGCCCTGAGGAGCAGTGTGCCACCACAGCTCCGAACCCTCCTGACTTAGGACTGTCCCAGAGCTCCATAGCCCTGTCTTTCTGGGGTTTGTTTTTCCTTTGAAAAGGCAGATCTCCAGTCTGGTTACTGGGCAACGCTAGTGACTCTTTAACATGCAGCATAAACACAGTACCCAGAGAAGTGCCCAAGAACATTTAAGACACTCAGGAATTATAACATATCCATAAAAGAGGTCTACCTGGTTGTAATGAGCCATATTCGCAGCCTTGCTTCCCCAGTCATAAGCTTTGAGTTCCCCAGTCTTCACAGCCTAGAAATAAGACAAACATTCACATATACAAAGAAGAATTTCAACGCTTCTATTGCGGGAATAAAAAAACCATAGGTCCTCTGGAGAACCAACACAAGAAACAGGGAAATGCCAAGAATTAACAAGGACAAGTGTCACAGAAGTAGGAAACATTAACATTCACTGCCATTAGACTTTGTCCCTTAAGACTTCACACTCTTTCATAGCGATGGCAGGAAAGATCAAGGAAAATAGTTCAGTGTCTCCAAAGCCAGGATGTGGCAGCTCCGTGCTAACTTCTGGAATATTCACCTTGCTGTCTAAATGTATATGCTTCATATGACATTCATATACATACCATGCCTCAGGCACAATGGCATTACAGGCGTGAAATCCTGTGCTGAGGTGAAATTCAAAATACACTAATAAAATAGAAAATGAAGCCAAAGAGGACAGGACAGGACAGGACAGAACACCTGCTGCTTCTCACTGGCTAAAAATATAACTTGTAATCAAAAGGCAGTCTGCTGAAAGGGGAACAAATACTTGTCACAGCATTTCTGAGTGAAGTTACTGCGTTGTATCGCTTGTTGGCCTGAAGTACAGAGTTACTCTGTCTTCAAAGAACCAGGGGAGAGGGGTCAGCCACCAAAGTCACCACCAGCAAAGCACTGCAGTGACAAATTGCTGTTCTGACAACTGGCAGTTCCAGAATTCCACTTGGGCTGCGCTACACACAGATTTTGGCATTTTAGCCCATTTAACTATCAGAGACATCAATATTCTCCAAACAAGACAGAGCCATGGATAGATTATGGACTGTCTACCTGGCTCCAGTGGATCATGTTTTGTACAGAAGTCCCCGCGGGGCAGTGTGTCGAATACACGTCCACTCGGCTCTGCAAACAGAGATTTAAGAGGGTTTACTCCTCACAGTGCAACCATTATTGCTTCTTGAACAACTAACAGAAAATTTTCCATTAAAACCGTTCTAAACAAAAGTTAAACGGAGCCATGTATATAGATGAGGTAAAAGGTTGAAACGTTTTGGGAATTACTTACAATTAACTGCAGAAATTTAAAGCTGAACTTTAAACTTGATAATGAAATCCCTCAAGCATTTTTTACATATTCAGAATATCTTTTAAAAAGTGCTAGCATTGTAAGAATTGGGAGCACGTTAACTATATTTAGATGGCCTTCCAGAGAAACCTTGCGTTACTCTACAACTAAACCAGCAGCTGTCAGGCCAAAATGACTCTGAACTTCATACACCTTGAGTTTAGAAGTACAAAATACCCAGGGGAAACTTAAATCCCCTTTAAAACCATGAAAACTGTATGTGCTGGGCAAGAAAACATCAGAAAACTGCTCTTTCACCTTGATATAAAATATTTTTAAAAATGTACATTTTTGCACACAGAACGGTGAAAAAAAATAATGCTAATTCTGTCTCACTCCAATAATAAAATCCTCAGCCTTCATCCACCTGTGGGTAAACTGATACCAGCTTCTACTGAGTCCAGGGAGTTTAATAAATAAATAAAGAAATCTTTATTCTTCACTTTAAGAAGCATTATGAAAAAGGCAGTCTCAGGCCAGCTGCTGGTAACCAGCTTTTAGATAACAAACCAAGTCCTACAAACAAGCCCTTTGGAACCAGAACCAGAGATGAAGCCATCAGCAGGGTCCGAAATTGGTCCCAGAGGAAGTAACTGCACGTGCCCACCGTTGTATCTTTAGTCTTCACCTCGTTGCAAAAGGAATTAAATACGTGCACCATCATATTAACTCACTTCTCTTACCCACTTCCCGAACAGATCTAAAATAATCTATTTTAGCTTTCAGTAACATTTTAAAAGGTTAATCCTATCCATCCAAGCTGGGCAACTACATCCATACCAAGGAAAGATATTAATCCAAAACTCGGTATGATGAAGGCGGTGTTATTTTTTTTTCTAATGGCATGAAAAGGCCAATCAGTACAGCAATACACAGTCGATACTGTGGTAGAGTGCAAAATAATTCAGCTATAAGAAGTCGCCAAAACATACCATATTCAAGTTTCTCTCATTAAAACCACAGAGAAGAAAGAATATGTTGCCACAAAGGTCATCAAGTATTCTGTGGGTGCAAACGTGGGTCGCAAGCCACTTCAGCAAGTAATTCTGAGGGAGGAATTGTTTCTTCCCAAACATGTCCTGCAAAACAACAAACACATCAGACAAACACGTCATTGCATAGAATGACCAGGCTTTAGTTTTTTTATACTGCAACATTCTTGAAGTAATTCTCTGCGTTTGCACTGGTGACAGGAGTGTCACAGGAAAATGATTTGTCTTGTTTGCAGTCCAAGGGGAAGGCCGTGGTTAGTGCTTCTGCTATAAACGGTGCGGTCCATCACCCCCACAAAAATCACGTGGCAACTGGGACCATCAGTAAAGAATTCCAAACCTCACCTCAAATTCTAATCACTTTTAAATTCACTATTTTAAAAGGAGCGCTACACAGCTTCTTGTCATCAGAACTGTTTAAGGCTGAAGTATTTTAAGCTGCATCTGCTCACATTAAATGGTCTTGTACCTGCAACTCTCTCCCTTCACACCACGGAAGAAAAACTAGCTGCGTGAGCTGCGATGGCCACTTCCTCTCCATGGGTATTTTTAAAACGCCCAAGGATTTGAAAATGGCCCACTGAGAACTTCCCCAAAAGTGACCCAGCTCTTCAGAGACACGCCTGACCCCTGGGTTTGTCACTGCCACGTACTTCCCCACTCCACTTTCCTGCAAGTCACCATGAGAATCGAGTTCCTCAGCACCACACAAACATCTGCCCAGGGCACAGATCAGCTACTATTCTCATTAGACAAAGTTCGTTAGGCAAGGGACCAGAGATCCCAATTGCGAGCATCGCTTTTGCGTTACTGCCTTTGGAGCAGGGAACTAATACTGCAAAGAGACTGGCAATAAATCTGCACAAGGTAAGTCAGAGAAGGGTTTATCTCAGGACAAACAGCTCTGGGTGGGAATCTCCACGAGCGGCAGAAAGAAAAGCAATGGTTAAAAATGAGTGAGAGGAGGGTGTTCACAATGTCACACTCCCTCTGATGTTCCCGGGGAAAGGTAAACTCCTCCAGAGGATGAGTCACTGCAGCTAAATAAAGCTGCTGCTCTTAATCACCCTCTGCAGGATGCTCTTCTAATACTAAATGGTTAATTGTGAAACAAATCTGTTAAAGTTCACAACTCTAAAGTATTCTGTATAAAGCCATCACATGGCTCTGCTAAAACAGACCAGCCATTGAATTCATCATGTGATTTCTGTAGCTCAAATTCTAGAAACATGTACATGAAAAAACATGATTTTATTCCATCTATTAAGTTGTAATTGTAAAATCCTACTTTAAACTGATGCAAATTGCCTCATTAAATAGCAGTAAAGCCAGAAAAGCCACTGCTTACTGCATTATTATGGAAAAACCGGCCCAGCGTTCTATTCTAACACATTAAACTAATCACAGCTATTCACATTCTCTGCTCTGCTGTCTTCAATTAGAAACGGTTGAAAACCCTCATTTGGCCCAAAACATTTCCACTCAAATACAAACCTTGAGTAGCAGGTCAGGAAACACTCCCAGTTTTGCAAGAGGGCTGGTGGCAAACTTGACTGTAGCTACCGGTGCCAAGGCAAAGAACATTTTGATTTTCTTAGCCAGCTGTGGCAAAGTTGAAAAAGCAATGAAAGCTGTAAATAATACGAGAGTAATTAACAAATCTCACTGACACAAGTTAAGGAGAATTTTACCTGGCAGTGATTCTATTAAATCTATGTTGAGTGTGCACAAGTATTTTTAGATGAATAGTTTGATTGTTGTCTCTAGGATCAGTTTAGATATTTTAAATTAATCTGGTTGCTATGGAACACAAATTAAATGAGGCAAATCAGAAGAATTTGGTTTTCTCTCAGAAACAACTTTTTGCTAACTAACCCAACGCTTCCAGCTCTTTCTATCTACAGGTCTATAAGCACCTGGGGCAGGCCTTACACACAGCAAAATATGCTGGAAATAGGAATCTTTATTCTACGTGTCCGATGATTCTGATTTTACTACGCAGAGTTCATTGATTTACTTTAATAGAAACTGTACTGGTGGGAAGCTGCCACTACAATTTATCATTTCGACAGCTTCCGACTTCAAGTAAACACAGAAAGGTTAAGTGTTTTCTTTTTAATGTTGATGAATATTCCAGAGAAGCAGCTAAAAAGCAGAAGCAGAAGATTTCAAAAACCCCATCTTTTCATCATTAAACCACATACGTGGAACTTGGTACCATTTCAAACACAATATATTCTAACAAATCATATTCTTCACGTACCCATTGTGGTGCCCTGTGAGTGGCCAATGTAATATACTTGTTCCTGGCCTGTCTTCTTCAAAATAAAGTCCACCGAGGCTGGAATGTCGTATTTGGCCATTTCATCAAAGCTACAAAAGCAAAGATAACAAGTCCGTTGTGTGAGTGAAGTTATCAGCGTGGAACAGCTGCACAGAGCTTTTTTGCGCTGTGGATCAGTTCTCTGGATAAAAGGAAACAGGACACCATACTGACCATAAAACCCCCTTTTACTGTCCCTATGTATGTGACAGCACGTGGAAGCAGAAGGAAAATATCTTGTACATTCCCAGAGACGATGGGCAACGAGGGCAAGAAGCGCAAGTAGTATCTATAATTTCTCTTGCAAGGGGAGGATACCTGAAAACCCAGAATTCTTCTTGCTTCACGGTGAAATGCGTGTGTTTCCTGGACCAGGTGTTCCCTCTGCTGTTTCCCAGCCACACGTCATAGCCAGCGTCCGCCAGCATGAAGCCCAGGCTGTTGTAATCCAGGTTTGTGATCCAGTTGCTGGCATCGGCAAGCAAACCGTGCTGCAGAAACACAGCAGGCCTCGGGCCTGGAAAACAAAAGCATTTATCATAGCTCCCTGCTCATTTGGAACTGAATAATTAAAGTGAGTTACTGAAAGTCTGCTTTAGATTGGCACTTTGAATATTTAATCTACTTTACCTAATCTTCTAAGATTAGCAGTTTGTATAATATTCACACTGCCGTGAAATCACATTTTCACAAAAAATCCAACTTTTTAACATTAGGAATTTTAAAGTAGCAACTTGTTAGTTTCCGAACTAGAGCAAGAGACTCCTTGAAGTTCAAAACTGACAGCACATGTGCAATAAGCACACATGAAAAAAGCAGGAGCTACAAGAAAAATAGAGGCAGCCCTTACAACTGCTTCAAGCCCAAAAATACTCAGCAAAGCGGCCCAAACACAGAGACAGATAAAACAATTACGGGCCTCGCCCTGCCCCACACCAATTCCCATTTATGTGCTGCTGACATCTTTCTTCTCCAATTAAGACAATCCCAAACCAGGGTGCTGACCAGTGGAAATCTCTGCAACTGACACTGATATTATCTCTATGCATCTCCCTTCCACTCCTGAGGCTCTGGCAGCGCCTGAAGAGCTGCATGGGCAGCAACCAGCAACGAGGGAGTCTGTGTTTCAAAGGACTTTCTCCTCTTAAGTAGTTAAAAGAACCACAGTCAAGACCCAGGTGGAATTTAGGAAGCCTCTCTCCTGACTTCCCCATCCTGAAAAGGGAAACGACAGCTTTAGGTAAAATGCACATTTAAAAAAATTGAAGGTTTCTGCTTCTACACAAAGGAAATAAATTGATGTATCATCCTTTAGGAGGAACATGACCTTCAGAAAACCCCAAGACCTGGCCTTGGATCCCGCAGTAGCACAGGTGCTTGGGGTGGGTTTTTGCTTTAATAACTGAAATCTGATAACGTGGTAACTTTAGCTCAATGCCAGAGAATATCCAGGAATTTAAATTTACCTCCTCTGAGGACACATCCTTCCACTACAGTATTAACCTCATGCATTATTTCCTCCATTGATAATTTAGAGACTTGGATCTTTCAGCAGAAACAGCCAAGTCACAACTCTCAGTCACCTACACCCTCTATTCCGGGTCACGGCCAGAAATGTTTTCTGTGAGTTCCAACACCCAAATTAGCAATATTGCTCCCTCCCGGTAACCTTCACACTTGTGATGAGGAACTTATTCAGTGCCTGCTTTTCCCATTGTGTTAAAAAACCTCGTTGTGGCACACTGTTCCTGCAACCAGAGCAAATCACTCTTTACTCTGCTGCAGTAATACTTCATCGCCACCCGAACAGCGCACAGCATTTTCAAGCCTAACACTAAATTTGTTTTCAGCAATGTTCACTTTCAGCTTTGATACCTTCTTCCCTTTTACTAACCTCAGATCAAGCAACTTCTGGTTTTTTTGAAGAAGAAGAGGCTCTCCTCAAGCTGTGACTTGCATGTTTCATAACACGGGGAGGGGAAAACTGATTAACCACTTTAATGCCTTCATTCTGTTCCCCTATCAGCCTCCAATTTCTGCCGGTTCCTTTTTCACTTCACCAAACAGTCACCAGATCTGCACGTGAATTGCACAATCCTGTGACAAACTGACTTGGAGAATAATAATTTTCTATCACCTCTGATCCTAAAAACCCCAGAGAAATAAATAAGAAAGGCAGGTCCTTAAACTACCCTTTTGGGTAGAGAACATTTTGCTCTCTCCACTGCACTCCCAAGAAGGGCTTCCATGCCCTTCTCACCCACGCTGTGAAGCTGGGTTAGATTTTTAGTTAATACTAAAACCCAAAATCATTGATGTTCTCTGGATATTTTCCTCCCCCTTTTTTTTTTTTCAGCTGAAGAACTGTAGGTTTTGTTCCAAAACATCATGTGCTACATAATTCCAAGGGATCCTGTTCACATTATGTAGGTATTGCAAAAGAAGAGTTATGGCATATATACGCTAAGTCAGCAGTGACACATCGTTGGTATCTCGCTGAGAAAAGATACCAAGTCTATAAAAACTTAAGATCAACATGAACTTTGAAATCTTCATTCTTCCAGGAGATCATACTTCCCCAAGTGTGCCCACTAATCCCTGTTTTTAAAATTAAAGCGCTTTGCAAAACATGAACTTGGGGTCGAGGGTGTGGCGAAGGGGAATGCAGAGAATTCCCCAGGTCAGGAAACCTGTGTTTGCTTATGTCATCGATGAAGGACTGGACAAAATCAACAGGTACAAGGGCAGCCTGGCCTTTTCCTGGGGGCTTCTCTGAAATTTTTAAGTACAAAGGCACCTGCCAGGTGTGACTGGCCTCGTTCACGCACTGATCTTTACACACCCACCTTGTACGGGGCGACGGACAGTTCAAACGCCCCAGCTCACACAAAACCAGCAGATACGGCCGGGTTGCTTGGCCTTTGGCAGAGGAGAGGGGTTTTCCACAGGTCTCGTTCACACCCAAGGCTACAGGACAATCTCTTTGGTGAGCTCCATGTTTTTACCTCTCACCCTAGTTTTTTTTCAGCCCACAGGGTTCCGAGACAGGCCTTAGAAAATGCACAGTCTCCACGCAAACCACTGCTGTTGTACACAGGCAATTGTCTGCAGGATCCTCTGTAAGGGGTGGGGACAAGACTGGTACCAAATTCAGCCGTTGCTGCTCAAACACACCGTTAATTCCACATGCGGTGTACGAGGACAGCAAGTCAAAGGCTCCGTCTCTCCTCTCCCACACATCTGTCTTATTTTTAAAGCACTCCATCATCCGGTCCTGGCAAAAACCTCCTTTGCCCGTATCGCTCCCTTAACTTTCGCCTTACGTTTCCCCCTACCCTTCCTCTCGCCACCTCCTCACCCGAACACCCCAATGTATTTTTAAATGTATTGTACTCAAGATGTTCTGAAGGGATTTTACCTTACTAGATTGTTTCACCTATTTAAGCAGTAAAACATGGCAGCCTGGCAGTATGCACTATTGGCCTGGCTTGTACCTCACCGCAAAGGGAGCATCAGAGGGGTTAAAATTAATTCCCGTTTTATGCAGAGATCAGGCAGTAATTATTTCGTGAAGATTCTAGTGGGAACTCCTGTAGTTTAGTTCTATTTCACCAGAAGAGGGGTGTGAACTGCCCCTACCTCTGAAAATGGGCAGGCATTTTTAACAAGCTTATTTGTTATAAAGAAACATTTTTTAAAATGGGGTTTGAAATAACCCAACAACGTTAAAATCTCTTGAAAAGAGATTGACTGTATTACGTAAAAAAAAACCCAACAAATCTCAACCCTTATTTTCCACTTCCTAGAAAATCCAGGCCTCTCAGCCCCTCAATAAAACCAAACAACAATGAAGGCCTCGTATTAATGTCACAAAAAAGCAATGGCAGGAAAACAGAGCTTTCTAGCTCCTTCTCCCTTCCTTTGCTCAAGTCGCTCTACACAAACCTAATCTATTTTGGCCAAAACATTCACCAATAAGACATTCTAACTGCATAGGTCATGTAGTCTTTAATCCTTTTCTGGATTATTACAGGAGCAAAAGTTTTATAAATCAAAGAGAGCTTTTTCAGGACTGCCCATTTTTGCAAGCAGCCATAAATCTTACCTTTGCTCCTCCCAGGGCCTTTTCTTCCATAAGGAATTCTGTTCACGGAAAGGATATACCCGTCCTCTGTCGTCACCTCGTACTCCTCACTCGGGTATCCCCTGAAGGTAATAATTTGACTCTGGAGGAAGAAAAGGAACCGCCCGGGAGTCAGAGTGCCAGCCTCCTCCCTTCAGTAACACCCGCAAAGTACTCGGGGTTCCTTCCGAAGTCACTCGCACCCCACTGACAGTAAGAAAGGGGACTGACGTGGTGAAATGGAGATTACGGTAACAGGGCACAACACCCAGACACAGATTTGGGAGAGAAAAACCGAAAGTGCTGTCTGCTCTCCAGGAAAGCAGCGCCTTCCAGCAACAAGCGAGGACAGCAAAAAGCCACTGGCGCCACAGCAGAAGAGGAGGAGGGAAGAGCTCATCTCTCCTGAAGGGAAAGGCTTCTTTAAAAACATTTCAGATTTATATCCTAACTTCACAACGAATTCTCCATTATACAGAGGACACAATGTTTAGGTGATGTGCTGAAACCAACCACGAACTCGGCAGCTTTCAAACACCGAGGTCACGCTCCTTCACCTGTGCGAGCTGCTGATATTGTCACCTCAGCTCATAGTTCCACGGACCATCTCTTACTCACCCTTCTCCTCAAACCTTATTCTGCTGCACAGCCTTTAAGTGACTTCGCTGACAAGCCAAGCAAGAAAATAATAATTTAAAAAATCCACACTTGTTTATACTATGATTTCATTAATAGGCTTATCTCCCATCTCTTACGTCTTGGGCTTCGTGTTATTTTCATTTGATATAACTCCATTAGGACAGAGAACCGGCTGTTTCATTGGTTTCATGACACCAACCGTGACTTGAGAAAATGTAAGCAATGCAAGACACGGTGGGAGTTCTACTCTCCGGCTGCTGGGCAAGGAAGAGAAGGAGCATTTCATTAAACATGCTATTCCTTTTAAATATATCTTTAATCACCCACAGCAACATTAACATTCCACAATGATCTTAAGACTAAATTCCATTCAAATGCTATTAGCCTTAGACTACATTCAGCCCTCGAAATGATATTTAGATGATACTGATGACTCGAGCGTTTATTTTCTTACAGACCTTAAGCATTTCTAGGGCAAAATACCCTTTCGCACATGTGAAAAAAATGGCCCGGTTTGGATGGGGCAGAGGAAAGAGCAACTAATACCGGTTACCGATAGCAAATAGCTTCTGGAGGTGGCTATTGTTGCAGAAGGAGAATAAAGTTAAGCGAGTAAACGCCAAAGGGGAAGAAGAGCAGCTGCGGGCGAGAACCCGGGAGCATCCTCCAGCAGCACACGGGTGCTCCGGGAGCGCTCTACTTTCTAGCGGTTCGGAAGGAAGAGCAAAAAACAGCCACAAACAGCAAAAAGCACCAGGTCTGTATCAGAAAATACGCGATGGAGATGAGCCACCGGCACCAGGGGACGGAGAAGGAGCCGAGGGGAGGAGGAGCGGGCAAAGCCTGGAGCCTCCAGGGGCTCCCCCGGCGGCTGCGGGGGGCACCGGGCCGGGCCCGCGGAGCCGGAGAGGGGCGGCCCGGACCCCTCCGCTCCCCTCCTCATCCCGTTACGGCCCCGGTGACATCCCCGGGCATCCCTCCCTCCCCGCCGCGCCACTCACGATGTTCATGTTCGTTTCGGGGTCCACATTCCTCCTCCCGCCGGCGAAGGCGCCCGAACCGGCGCCGCCCAGCAGCAGCAGGAGAGCGGCCACCACCAGGCCCCGCATCCTGGGCCCTGCGGGGAGGAGAGGCCGCGGCGGAGCTGAACCCGGCTTACGAGCCGCCTCCGCCGGCCGTGAGGGGGGCGGCCGCCCGGGCTGACAGAGCGAGGAGGGAGGCGGCCGCCGTCCTGTCAGCGGCGCGGAGGCAGCCGCGGGGCGCAGCCTCTGAGGGAGGGATTGGGGCCGGGGTGTGTCCCCGCAGCCCTCGGCGCTGGGAGCGGCCCGGCAGAGCCCCACCCGGCGGCGGGAGGGAAGGAGGAGGGCCCGCCCTCCCTGAGGGAGCTGCCGCCGCGCCGGGACAGCTCCGCTCGGCGGCGGGAGGAGGGCGCTGGGCCGGCGGCGCCCCTCAGACCATACGGCGCGGCCTATCGGCGGCGGCGGGGCCCGCCCGGCCCTCCCCGGCCCGGGGGCGGTGGCCGCCCAGCCCCTTGTCGCTAGTCCCCCCCCCCCGCCCCGGGCCCGGCGGCGGGCCTTGGGCCGCCCGAGCCGGCGTGATTCAGCGATTCTCCGGTCGTACCTCGTAGGGCGGCCCTGCGAGGGTGGGTTTTGTGTCCCGCCCCGGTCCCGCCGCCGTCTGCAGGGAGGGGGTGACGCCGCCACGGCCTCGGCCGGCAGCGGGAGCAGCCGCGGGGACGCCCGGCCCCGGCGCCTCGGGAAGGGCCGGCGCGGTGTGGGGGCTGCCGTCAGCTCTGGGTATGGCCCACATACATCAAATCTGATACCAACGGGCTTCAGTTCCAGCAGGGTTATCGTCAGAGCTGCCTGCAAACCTGTTCTGTCCATAGAATCATGGAATGAGTCGGGGTGGAAGGGACCTTAAAGACCATCCAGTCTCACCCCCTGCCCTGGGCAGGGACACCTCCCACCAGACCAGGTTGCTCAAAGCCCCATCCAACCTGCCCTTGAACCCCTCCAGGGATGGGGCAGCCACAGCTTCTCTGGGCAACCTGGGCCAGGCTCTCACCACCCTCACAGCAAAGAATTTCTTCCCCAGATCTCACCTAAATCTCCCCTCTTTCAGTGTCAAACCCTTCCCCCTCGTCCTGTGGCTCCCCTCCCTGATCCAGAGTCCCTCCCCATCTCTCCTGGAGCCCCTTTAGGGACTGGAAGGGGCTCTAAGGTCTCCCCGGAGCCTTCTCTTCTCCAGGCTGAACCCCCCCAACTCTCTCAGCCTGTCCTCACAGCAGAGGGGCTCCAGCCCTCCCAGCATCTCCATGGCCTCCTCTGGCCCCGCTCCAACAGCTCCGTGTCCTTCTGGTGTTGGGGACTCCAGAGCTGGACACGTTAAGTCCATGCTCTGAGGTAATTAATTGGCACTGCATTGCATGTCTAATTTCCCGGAGAAGCGTGCCTGTGGTCAGGGGACGTGTGGCCCTGCTTGCAAAAACTTGGACCACGTTCAATCCTATAATACAAATATTCACGTCACTGAGTCCCAGGTCCATGGCAATATCCTCAGCAGAACACAGGAACCTGATGTAAGATACACAGCGGTGGAGCAGGAGCGTGGCAAGAACAGAAATGTTTCTGTTTGTTTAGAAAGCATTTAAAGATTTTAACTGAAAAATCACTAAAGTTTTCACAGCACCCCCTTGTTTTGACACGGGGATACACCACCCCACACAGGTGACACTGCGCCACCCTCTGTGCTCCTGGATCCTGTTTTTTAGGGTTATTGGGTTTTAAAGAACTCGGGTAGCAAAACCATTGCTCAGCGATTCACTTGGGTTTTCTGTCAAATTAATTACAAGGTGCTCTTCCCGCCTGGAGGAAAGCCCAAGTTATAAAATGCTGCAACTGCTGCTGTCAGACACGGCGATTACAGGCCAAACTGACACCGGCACAAAGCGGGGTGTTAAAGTGCTGCTGCCATTTACTGTGGCACAGGCCATTTGCATTCTTCTAATATTGAAAACTGCATTTCGGGCAATTGTTTGGCTGGGCTAACGATACCAGGGGAGACTTCTTTATCAGCAGGTGTCCTTTTCAGCTCCAAGGAAAGGTACGGATACGAGGTTTCTCCCTAAAATACGTAGACACTTTTGAAGCCATTCCCTATTTTAGAATATGGCCAGGAGCAGAGATGAGAAACCCACAGGCGCTTAGTAGCATAATAAATCATTAGCGTTCACATCTATTTTGGCCTCGCAGAAAGCTTTTAAATACGTTTCTCTACGACCACCTGCAACCTTTATTTTCCATAAAATACATTAATCTGTGTAGATACCCTAATCCCTTTTCCTTCCCAATTCACTGCCCCTTTTCACCGCTTATCAGTGTTGTGTGCTGCTCCGAGCAGTAGCTGCACTAACCTTTATCTTCAGCTCTGAAACATCAGCTCAAAAAAATATATTAAAAAAACAGAACAAGAAACCCCGGAGCCCTTCCCACACCCCTGTACGTGTGGGCATGTGGACACTTCTGAGTTTCCATTCCTCCCCCTGGAGGCTGCTCCTCCGGGTCCTGGCACGAGCAGCTCCACGCAGCTGGAGGGAATAACGCCAACAGCCATCGGCCGCTGGCATCCCTCCTGGGGAGGAACACCGCGCTAATGGTGGTGGCTGCTTCCTCCTCTCCCCAGCATCCACTTTGGGTCATTTTTATATGTTTGCTAACGCACTTTTACACCTTTCCTTTTCCTCTCTGGTTTGCAGCTTCAGGTTACGCCTGAATTTCCTACATATAGTGCCATTTTCATGTGTCAGATACTATTTCTTTGCTCTCTTTGTTGCCTGTAAAATCAATTTTATCAAGCCAGGTCTGCATCTATTTTTGTTTGGTTTCTAAACTAATCATCAGTGATTGTTTATCCCCACAGGCACCCAGTACCCAGCCCGTGCCCCATCTCCTGGCTGACGGTTAGCCCCGTGACACGGCGTTGCTGTCAGCAGCAGGCCATCAGCCCTGCACTGAGTTTGCGTGGCCTCAGGACCCCTCAGGACCCCCTGACCTGCCCACACCTTCGTTTTGCTTGGCAGGAGCCTGACGGCAGTTTCTCGAACCGACTGTCTGCATCTCGGCTGTTTCACTTTCGTTTATCGTTGCGGAATCCAACTGCAGTTTCACAGAGAAAACAGCAACAGAGGGTTGTTGCCGGTGGGGTGAGACGCTCAGTGCTCTTTACACGCCGCGGCACGGGGAAACGCAGGGCTGCAACAACAGCCGGGCCCCCGCGATGCGGAGACACGGGATGAAGGAGCATTACATGGATGACACAATATCAATAAAAGAGGAGCCTGAAGCACAGTGTGAAACTGCACGAAGATTTTTAGCAGAGGCAGGAGGGGGAAATGAACCCTCCCTGGCCCGTGCACGATAACCAGGGCAGCCCAAAATATTCTCCTTATCGTAGAAGCCTCTGGATTTGAGGACAGCAAAAGCTGGGAGCTCTTGGGAGCTGTTGCCACATTCCCCACAATACAACACAATGTCTGGCACGGAGCCAGGCTGGGAAAAAAAAAAGCAAGTTTTGTGCCTCAGAGGTTTCTATTCCCCTACTGGCGGCTGCTCCGGCTGCTTTTGCAAATCGAGGCTCAGCTGAAGTTTCACTTTCTGGTTCCTGTTATATTTCTCACAGATGACGTGAGAGCTGGGGCACATAAAAGCACATCGCAAGGGAGAGCAGCATTCCTTGGGCTTCCAAACTACCTTAAGCCGAGTGAGCTGGGAAGGAAAACCATGAGGTAAGAGCAACTCAGTCTCTGAAAGATGCTTTTTTGCTACATCATGGGAAACTAATGCTTATTGTTTACATAATATAAATAATCTTATAATGTAAATAATGCTTATTATTTACATAACGTAAATTTATGCTTATAATGTAAATAATGCTTATTGTTTACATAATGTAAATTTATTTACATAAATGTCAATAATTAGGGACTTTGGGGATCCAAACAGCAGAAAATATTTTAGAGAATGTTTGCTAGGAGAATCAAAATAAAATACAGGTCTATTGAATATTGTGCTGTTGTTGCTTCTCCGACAAGGACCAGTCTCTGTGAGCAGAAGTGACAGTTTGCATCACAAATCTGGTTTTGTGACATTCATGAATATTAATTTTCCACAAATGTCTTTTCCTGAATTCCTCTCCGCTGTTAGTTTCTCCGCTGGGGACACTGTCGTGGTTCTCAGCTGAGGCAATAAAAAACCCACCCGCGTTTCATTTTGAATTGAAGGGGGCCGCTGAAATGCCCCAAGCTAGTCCTGCAGATTTGGGAGCCGGGTTCTGTTCTGTGATATTCACCTGCAGCCAAAGGTTTCTAATAAACAGCGATAATAACAGGCACCCGCTCTTGCTTCCCCTCCATCCCAGAGGAAATGTAGTTACCTCAGATACAGCTTTCTAATCGGGAACTGCTGTTAATACCATCCGAAACACCAGTTGGGCAGAGGAGATTATTTGAGAAAGGCAAAGAATTCTGTATGACAAACTTATGCACTAACAGCACTGCTAAATACCATTTCTGCCTGACCTTCCTCCAGTACCTCTGTGTCAGATGGTCTGGGTGGAAACGTGTACTCAGTGTCGCTTTCCCCACTGCCCCAGAACCTGGCAGAGTTCCTTCCTCATCCCTCCTCGATTTGCCTCCTCATAATTCTCTGGTCACTCCACTCACTCTTTTTTTTTTTTTACCCAAAAGACACCTCCTTTTGGAGGGGTTGTGCAGCTGAGCGTGGTACCAGGAGGGCTGCTAGACCCTCGGGGTTTTACAGGAGGGAGGGCAGAGGAGCCTCTCTAACAAAGAAGGGTTTGACTGAGAAGCCTCAGTTATGAAGTCGGGTAAAATTCCTCCTTTAAGGGAGAGCTCAATATGGACTGAAGCGTTCTGTCCCCTGCGTTGTAAAGGTTTGTCCTTGAGAGTTTGTGTGCTAAAAGCTGCTCTGCAGACCCACCCCAGGGCACAGGCAAGCAAGCAACGGTGAGGGGGACCCAAATGCCACCCTGCCCTGGCTTCTCTGAGCCCGTCCCCAGAGCTGTCACCCTGTCCCTAGAACCATCACCCCGTCCCCAGAGCCATCACCCCATCCCTAGAACCATCGCCCTGTCCCCAGAGCCATCGCCCCGTCCCCAGAGCCATCGCCCCGTCCCCAAAGCCGTCACCCCGTCCCTAGAACCATCGCCCTGTCCCCAGAGCCATCACCCCGTCCCCAGAACCATCACCCCGTCCCCAGAGCCATCACCCCATCCCTAGAACCATCACCCCGTCCCCAGAACCATCACCCCGTCCCCAGGCACAAGGAGGAGCTCAGAGGCACGAGGGCAGGCTCAGGGACACGAACCCCAGCCCAGCCCTCCCAGGGGACCCTCAGCCCCATGAGGATAGGGATCCCTTCCTAGGGATACAGGACACCTTACGGGATGCAGGGAAAAGCATTTGGGGATGGCAGGAGACATTATGGGATGTCTGGGGGAGGGGAGGAAAGGCAGGGAAACAAGGGATACATTAGTATAATCATAAAAACGGTGCCATGATCTATCGAACAAGGATTTACAAATGCAGAAAATGCAAAATGAAACCATAAAATATACAGAGACGTGGGAAAGGCGCTATGTCACTTTCTCTGTATTCCGGGGGGAGCTTTGTTATTTGACCACCTCTGTTGGGTAGGCTTCAGCAGTTGTTCGCAGAGTAGGAAGTAGGTTCCTGAGCCCCAGAGGACCTTTGCCCGCTTTACCACAGAGACCCCCCCTGCTCTTTGAGAGGGCTGCTGGGTGAAAGCTGCCCTCTCGCACGGGCGAGGAGAATTACCAGAATAACTATTCAGCTCCTCGGACCAATGGCTTCCCACAGCTTTGGCTTTTGAAGTAGTGTTGACTGGTGGCAGCAGGTGAGGTATTGCCTTCTTTTGAAGTACATCCCGCCTGGTTTAAAAACAAGAGTAGCAAAAAGCCAATGGAGTATAAGTGAGCATAAGTACGTTTTTCTTTGATTTCTTCTAGTACCATTTCCATGAACTCCTTGAAGAGCTCCCTGCTGAAGCTAGAATGTCATTTCACATGGACTTTGCTGAAGCAGGATGTGGATCTCAATCACCTAGAAGAAACAACAGGTGATCAGATCGAATTCCTCACAGAATCCAACATCACAAATTATAATCTACTATCCTATGTATGCCACCTGAAGAATTTAAATGAGGAAGCCCTGAGAAATCTCCAAAAAGCTGAAGAAGCAGCTCAAAAAAATCCTCCAGATGAAATGGACTGCAGAATTCTTGTTACCTGGGGGAACTACGCCTGGATCTATTACCACATGAAGAGATACGAAGAAGCTCAGACTTATGTCAGCAAAGTGGAAAACAGCTGCAGAAAGCTTTCAAGTGCCGCTCAAGGGAAGATTCAGCTTCCAGAGATCTACGCTGAGCAAGGATGGGCGTTGTTAAAGTTTGGGGAAAAATACTACCCGAGAGCAAAGGATTGTTTTGAAACTGCTCTGAGGAAAGAACCCGATAACCCCCGCTTTAACGTCGGCTATGCAATAGTCATGTATCGTTTGGAAGTTTTCTCTCACAGACGATGCGAAGAGATAAGCCCGGCCCTGGAGCCCCTGAAGCGTGCAATGGAACTGAATCCAAAGAACACTTTCATCATGGTATTACTTGGGTTAAAACTTCAGGAGCTAAAGCAAGCGGAGAAAGGGGAGAGGTACATTGAAGAAGCAATGCAGATAAACCCGGACCTTCCTTACGTCCAGCGATACGCTGCTAAGTTTTACAGAAGGAGAGGAGAAATGGACAAAGCACTGGATATTTTGAAAAAGGCCCTAGCAGTGATCCCAAAATCTGCCTTTTTGAATCACCAAATGGGACTCTGCTACAAAGGAAAGCTCCTCCAGTTGAAAAAGTCTACAAAATATCCACCTCAAGAGCAAGTGGAGGAACTCACCCGACTTGCCATTTTTCATATTAAAATAGCAATTGATCAAAAGACAAATTTTTTTTCTGCCCATATGGACCTAGCAAACATGTATGCGCAAGGAAACAGGTATGAAGAAGCAGAAGAGACATTTCAGAAAGCGCTTCATATAAATATTCTATCCTATGATGATAAACAAGCATACTACTACCATTATGGCAATTTTCAGCGTTTTCAGATGAAATCGGAATCTGAAGCCATTAGGTATTACCTAGAAGGGCTGAAAATCGAAAAAGAGTCTTATGGAAGAAATATGTGCAGAAATGCTCTGATGAAAATGTTGGAATGGAGAATTCAGAGAGGTTTAGCAGACGCGACAGATTTTGGTACACTTGGGCTCGCTCATAATCTAAACGGTGAGAAACAGGAAGCCATCGAGTGCTACGAGAAAGCCCTTGCTCTGCGTCCCAACAACGAAGAATACCTGAGTGCATTATGTGAGCTGCGACTTTCCATCTCAGGCTAAAGCTCCCAAAGATCCTTCACACCGAAAAAAAAAGTGATGATCTGTAGAACACAGAGCTTCTAATCAAATCAAAAAATCAAATCAAATCAGATCTATATCACGTATTACCTTTCTCCAAGAAAAAGATAAGGGCATCATATTGTAGTATTTCACCTATCCGCGTGGAAGGCACGCTTATACACTAATGCAATTTCTGATGCTTTTTCAACTGTTTAAAAAAAATGTATTTTGTGGTGTTAATTAGAAGATGCTTTGATGAAGACTAGTTCAGTTTACTGCCCTGTATATTGTTTAACTATGAAAAATAGTTGGCTAGTTCACTGGAAAGCTTCCAAAACATATATTAAAGAGCACTGCATCCATCGAGTGTTGCTTCCTGTGTCTCTCTGCTGAGCAATCCTCATGTTAATAGATGAAAGAAAGGGAGATGGCCATTTGAAAAAGTAGCGGGGATAAAGTTTTGGCAGGATATGAAAGGGTCAGGAGGTAGCACCATCTGCTTTCCCCGAACTCTCAGCAAAGCTGGCTTCAGAGGTGTTGCAGCAAAGAATTAAACTTGAGCACAAACCAACATCCGTCTAATTTACCCAAACCCACCCCCTCAGGAACAGAGAGAAGGGCTGGAGGAGGTGATGGTCTTCAGTTGTCCAACTAGAAGTCAGTATTCTTTACAACGGGCTGGGCTAATTCCATAGTATCTTGTATCCATAGTACCTTGGTATCGTGGTGCTCAGGGAAAACTAATGCTGTACTTCCAATACACTTCTGAGCCTGAGCCAGGGGTGTCGAATGAAGCCACCTGGCGACAGAGCCCATCGGGGGGGATGTGCACTTTGGTTTCCTGGAGTATTCCTGTCCCCACAACAGCAGTCCCACCTACAGACAGGATGACAGGCCTGAAGGAGTGTAAAATACAGATGCCACAACAGGAAACGTCAAGAAACCTCTCCCCTGCCAGCTCTCCCTCAAAGAATCTTTCGTAACACAAGCAAAAGGATCAGGAGTACATCACACAACCCCACCTTCTGCCTAAGAAAGGGCTGGGGCAAAATCCATCCAGCTTTTATTTTAGAAAGGTGGCCCCTATCCAGGGAAAGAGTGGGGAGGGAGAACAGGAAGGACTGGGAGCAGGACTGACACTCCACTCCTGAAAGCTGGTGGGAACAATGGTAGGGTTGATGTCAGGAAGCCGTGGTGGCACATCCATGCTCCCCTCCACACCCTGCCCCTGGAGCCTCTCCTGCCCCTCTCCTGGATTGGGAGAAATCAGGAGCAGCAGTAAAGTATTCTGAGAAAAATGCGAGCCTGAACTTTTAAGAAGAGACAGAGTGGCTCAATCTTCTCCACAGCAAAGAAATTCCTCTCCTCTGCTGTGAGGACAGGCTGAGAGAGTTGGGGGGGTTCAGCCTGGAGAAGAGAAGGCTCCGGGGAGACCTTAGAGCCCCTTCCAGTCCCTAAAGGGGCTCCAGGAGAGATGGGGAGGGACTCTTGATCAGGGAGGGGAGCCACAGGACGAGGGGGAAGGGTTTGACACTGAAAGAGGGGAGATTTAGGTGAGATCTGAGGAAGAAATTCTTTGCTGTGAGGGTGGTGAGAGCCTGGCCCAGGTTGCCCCGAGAAGCTGTGGCTGCCCCATCCCTGGAGGGGTTCAAGGCCAGGCTGGATGGGGCTTTTACCAACCTGGTCTGGTGGGAGGTGTCCCTGCCCAGGGCAGGGGGTGGCACTGGGGGGGCTTTAAGGTCCCTTCCAACCAGAACCTTTCTGTGATTCTATGAAATTCACCATGAGGTGTAAAGATGTGAGAAATCTATTTATTGTGCTTTATGATCTCCGGGCTGTGCGGGATTGCTCTGCCCACAGCACTTCCCGGGGATGCTGTCTGCAATCACTGCCTTCCACTTCTTGCCTTGGGTCTTCTAAACGGGGAGAAATGTTCTTTCCCACAGGGTGGTGCTGCTGCATTGCCTGGCGACCCCGGGAAAAGGCTGAGCTTGAGCTTGGGGAAGCTGAAAAAAACCCCCAAACCACGCATTTTGCAGTCTCCAGTGGACAAACCCAGAACCAGACAGAAGGTGAACACCTCTCATTCGCACCCAGGTACAAACACACCCCTGGAGCCTACGCTAGCGGCCCAGGGAAAAAAAAAAAAAGAGTGAAGATAACCCTGCAGTGTTCATTTATGAATGAAAAGTGTCTTCTAAATGATATACAAAACTACTGGAATACACCAGAATAGTCACTTAGCAGAAGGGATTATTTTTTGAGGCAACCCCGGCTAAGGACGTCGTGCTGACCATGAAGCACTGCTACAGCTTCACTCAAACCACCTCTTCCTTCCCACGTACATTCCTAATGCTTTAGAAAGCACACAAGGAATTGTTGTGGCAACAACATATTCACCATACAGCAGCACACACAGCCTCTGTTCTTCAGGTGATAAATGATCATCCAATTTGGCAGAAACATTTCAGGCTCATCGTTTTCTCTCTTTTTTTCTGAAAACAGGGTTATTTTTCAGCAAAAGGTACTTGATTTTTCAAATGCTGTTTTCACATAGTTTTTTAAGGTACAATTTATTACATGTCCCAAAACTGATCTGATAAAAACTCTCACTAGAACGTAAGCGATTTCAAGAGACTGGTGATTTCCTCATTTCAAATCTCATGCAGTGGAAACAGATGGGGTAAATTCAGCAGTTGTAAACGGTTTCACTTACTAACAAGGAACAGGATGGAGTATTATCTCTGGCAGGATTCATCCGAGACAGGATCCCTCTGTTTCTGCCTCAGACAGATGTTTCCCCGGCCAAGTCTGACCCCGCTGTCCCGGGAAGCCGGACGGGCTCAGGGGTGCAGTAGCTCCATCCCTGCTTGTATCCATCCATCACGGCACCGTGCCACGCCAGGAGATATCCTCCGCGGAGAACAGCCTGAATATTACCATCTCTGAAAAAGAAATAATAAAAATTTGCAGATACAATAAATCATTTTTTAAAAGTAGTATAATCCAGAGTCTTCTATAATGTGCCACCTGAAGCACTTCACATGGTGGGATGAAGACGAGCGGTTCTGTTTGTGGACCAGGGGGTGGGAGATTGGCACGAGGCTTCTCAAACCTTGGGTTGCATTCGCTTTTCTTCCACTGGCAGATCTGCTTCCTTCCTTCTCTGCGGCTTACTGGGGAGATTCACGACAGGGCTGACACTTCACGGTGTGTTTTACACGCAGAGAGCAGCACTCTGGTATATCAGCTGAAAGTATCATTCTGGCTTTTGCCCACTGGCTTAATTCAGAGCAGAAACAGTGTTAGAAAACCCTGAAATAATTCTATCGTCTCCTACAAAAGAGCCGTGTATAAAACCAGCTGAATGTTTTCTGCTGAATTAGAGATTTAAAACAAGAAATACTGCCTTAATTAATTAAGCTAAGCACAAAACAGAAAAGCCTATGAAAAAATAGCTTGAAATTTAAAAAAAAAAATCCAAAAAATGCTAATAATTTATTACACAGTATTATTTACTAAGATAAAAATGCATTTAGTATTATTCCAACAGACTTGTATAATATGAAGTTATGGCAGGAACGACAGCTGACACATCGTGATGTGATTAGAAAAGTAATTAAATGTTTGTAAAGTAAATGACAGCAGTAGCTTACAACTTGTTGAAATAGCTTATCTTCTCTGTAGACCACACCATTCTCTACTTTTTGATATAAACTTTTGCATTAAGATCTAAAACAACATCTTCTTCACCGCTAATTAATAAAGCCACTTGTTTTTTTCTCTCAAATGTGTACATTTTTCCTAACTCATTAAGAAATACTCATGGATGATTTTTGTCTTTTTTTATGAACAACTGTTAAAATCAGAATCAGGGCCCAGGACTCAATAGCCGCACGGAGCAGAAAAAAGGTTATACCACTAGTTTTAAGCAGTTTTTGTGCTCCCACCTCTTAATCTCCCACAGATCACACCCCTGGCTCTGACCACCCTTCTGAAGCAGGGCAGCGAGAAACGCTTTGTTTGAGCACAGACAACTAAGTCAAACAATTTTAATCTGTTATATTTGAAATATGCATGAATAATAGAACTACTTGATACACATCCTATCCAGATATATAAAAAAAATACATTATACCCCTATGGCTGTTCTCTTTATCTAAATAAAATTTGTGACTATCAGTCCGTTTCGCTTTCCCTTCTGAGGCACAGAGCGGGTCAGGACACCACGAGCAGCCACCGAATACCCAGCAGGTGATTAACAAAACTACCAGTTCAGCGTTGATAAAGATTATTTGGACTCTGATCCATTTGCTAATGACCAGAACGCAACTTTACTCAGCATCAAAACACAGGAATGATTTGCATTTCAGAATGTGAAGTTCCTCCGTCGATGGCTTTGGAAATGTAGAAACACCCCATTATTTATTAGCTCATCACATCAGTAATTTACCCCATGAGGTCCGTGGCTCTGGTTGAGCACCCAGAGCATATTTCTCACACAATTAGTAGGAAACCATCGGGAATCACAGCCCTTGGGCCAAGTGACCTCATCAGCCCTTCAGATGGCACAGAGAGGTAATTTGCACCACCTGAAGACACATCTCCTGGGTCCAAGCAGAGACAGACTCGCTGCTGGAATACGCAGAAACGACTTGGTCTCCATATGCTTGCCCAGACTCTAAATTTCTTCAAAAGCTGCTGGTTTTACAGGAGGAAGAGGGTGTGTGTTTGGAAACAACCGAGCCTCTCCCCTGGTCTCCTGAGCTGCCTTTGGGCTTCTTCCGGCTACTGCAGCTAAGCCAGGTCTGTCTGCCAGCACGCCTCGTCCCCTGGCACAGCTTTATATCTCTTCAGACAGCAGACAAGCCACAGCACCTCTTCCACCCTCCCAGTGATCAGCTGGAGGATCATACCTGCAATGCCAATGCTTAGAAATTCAAGCTTTAAAGGAAAAAAAAAAAACAAAACCAAAAAAGCAGCAGCCACCTCAAAATTTTGCTGTAGGGGGCACGGGAAAGTAGGTCTAAAACCATATTTGAAATTAAATTGCAACTTATTTACAAAATTCAGGCACGCTAAAAATTAAAGCTGCTTCAGAGACACTTTCAGCATAAATCACAGTTTCCTGCCAGATTTTCTAAAAAAAATAAAAATAAAAATAATGGCTTTGGCATTTGAAAGAGTTACTTGCAAAGCATTTAATGCCGACGGATAAATGTGGAGGTTTTTTGGCGGTGTGTGCGATTATTCCATTGAAACATAATAGACCGGAACGCCAGAAAGCTTTTTTCATTAATACTGTTTTTGAAATAATTTAAAGTTTATTGTTCAGTTTCGGTGACTGATTACTTCATAGATTTCTTTGGATTATAGCCAATTATCATCTTTGAGATTACCTGTGGGGTCAACATATTGCATTTCAAATAAACCTGTGAACATTTGTATCTAGGAACTCTCTTTTGTTTCCAGCCTAGCTTTCTTCTCTCACTGCATCAACCTGAGCTGACTGTTGCTGTGTGTGGATTTTAGCCAAATAAAACACGACAGAAGAATCTAATCGTGAGACGCCTTGTTTCACAGGAGCAGTATCGTCTGCAGCGTAACACAGCAGAGCCACCGCCGTCTCGGTCACAGCTGGATCCAGACGGCACTTGTCACTTGTCATCTGTTGCCGTAGCTGTTTGTACCCGCAGCCAAAAACTCAACATCCTTTTGGTCTAGTTCCGCCGTGACAGAATAAGCTATGGCTCCATTTGTCCAGATGTGTGCTTTGGGGCCAGCATCACTGGTGAGCGGCCGCAAATGCATTCTTTTGATTTTCTTTGCTAGTCTCGCAAAGCACAGTAGGGTTGAACTAAATATCATGGAGAATCCACACAGGAGGAACGATGCGGTATAGCTGCCAGTCGTGTCCACCAGCCAGCCTGCAGCAAAGCAAATCGTGGGGTTTTAAAGGCCCATCAAAATTCTGGTAATTCACAAACCCTGCGATCAACCAGGGTTTTATAAACTTCTGGAGTTATCCCGTATAACAATTATACAATTAAACAATATGGGTTTACACCACGTCACTACACAGTTACCTCCTGGGGCAGGGAGGGATTTGTCCTCACCAGGCAGATAAGATTCTTATGGGCTTTTGTTTCGTGGTTAAACCCATGAGAAAAGGCACAGCCGTCATCACCACAACACTAAATAAACATCTTTCAGCTGCATGGATTTAACCGGCAGCCTTTAGACATCCTTAGAGCGCCCTGGGATTAAATATTGTGTGCATGAGCTCCTGGTACAGAACCATCTAATGAGCTATGCCCTAGGCTCACGCATCACTTAAAATAATTCGGTTTTGCTACAGAATATTAAATTAAAACCTTCAGAAGCAGAGATTAATTGGGAATTGATGTGAACAGCAGACAAAATATGCAAGACATGGCTGTTTGAAAAAAATATCTCTGTTCTTCCACAATATTCAAAACTCTGTCAAGTTTTCTAAAGAATAATAGGGGCACAGCTCTCATCCTTACGTCACTGTAATCGAACTGATGGGGGAAACGCTGGTTAGATATTACAGTGACGGGCCCGTGACCAAACAGTAGTGAAGCTGACTCCCCCAACTCTTCAAAGCAGTCTGGAGATGAAAAGATCAAGTCTTCTGCACAAAAAAACCCACCTTGGAATGAAACTCTCTTTAGGTTACATTTTCAAAACCATGTAATTTCATGATGAAATCTTTTGTTCCTTCTACTTGCACAATTTCTGAGCTACGTGAAGTGCTGATGTAACAGCTTTTAGAAGCCCCATTCCATACTGGTTTGTTTTCTAAATTTCAGCTTGCTCTGTACGTAGAAATCACCCCATCAAGACAGGGCTTTAGTGGGACTATAGCCTTAGGAAGGTCTAGGTGTGCTATTTCCCTGCCCAGGGGCTCCTTCCGCATTCAGCATGTGTTTGCCATCCTTCCTCTCCTTCTACATCACACCAACAGGTAACTCTGAAGTAGCCATAAGATTACAGGGAAGTCATTTGTCAACTGACCTGCAACAGGCGGGCTCACTAGGTACGGTATGGCGTGAAGAAAATACACAACGCCCAGCGCCGACGACAGGGAAGAAGTTCCCACGACATCTGCCGTCACGACGGGGATCAGCGTTACGTAGGCTCCATCGAAGTAGCCAAAGGTAAATGAGAAAGGCACAAGCAAGGGGAAGTTGTGGAGAACTGGCAGGAAGAGACAACACAGGCCATCCATTCCCACGGCAAAGAGGTAGCAGAAGTGCCGATGCTTCTTCAGACACCTGCAAATTCCAAAACACAAAAGAAGGTGATGATGGCTCGGCACGGCATCTCAGTTAATGTGCCCTGGCACATGGCACTTCAGTCTCTCTCTTTAATATAGCTCAAATTCAAGTCAGTTTTCATACACAGCCTTCAAGATGAAAAGCTCAACACTGACGAGTCCAGGTAAGGAAAGCTGCCCACCTACGCTGCAGAAACATCTGGGAAGCAGCAGCCCATGCTGCCCTCAGGGTTCTTTGGGCTACCCTTGGTGAGGGGAGCCACTCCACTGCCAGGATTTCTCAACCTTCTGAAGCTAGAGCGTTCAAAGCAGTATTCCATCGGGCTTTATACCCCAGTATCATGCAAAAAATATTTCAGTATACCTCTCTTAGCTGTCATCCTTTGTGTCTGCCCTTAAACACTGGAGTTACTGGGAGCTGAGTCAGATGGCAATTCCCTTTCTCCCTTCCCCACAAAACCAACGCTTGATTTTTCCCACAAACTGAATAAGCACAAAGGATGTGTCCTTTAGACTCAAAACCCTTCTTAATTTAGCCAGTCTCTACCGATGCTTCATGTGCTGCACACAGATGTTTGGAGTGAGCTGAGGTAACAAAGCATGGTGAGTTCTTACATACTGGAAAATGTATAACAATTTTAGGTCTGAGTGTATTCCTGAGGGCTGGGGCTGGGCCAGACCCTTGACTGTTTTCCATACCTTCTGTGCTTCCCCAGCAGCACTAAGGAGATGGGAAGGCAGGGAAAGTAGAGTGAGATCCTCTAGGAAACAGGCACAGAGGTCACACGCAAACAGCCTCAGGCAGGGGGTTACATTTCCACTTTGCACAAACACATCATTTCTTCAGGAAAAAAAGAAACTGAACCAGCAGAATTGAACAAACTCGAAAAGAACAAAAACATTAAAGCTTACTCTTTAATGTTTTTGTTCTTTTCGAGTTTGTTTTCGAGAATTTCTGAAAGTTAGAAAGTGTGATGGTTTGTTGGGGGTGGTTTTGTTGTGTTTTTTGGTTTTTTTTAATGTTACACATGCTACAGAAAAAGCCCATAATGTTAACTTTTAGGCGTGTTCCACCTCACTTGCATCCAGCCTCCCACCAGCCAAAGCTTACACTCGCTTAGCCATTACCTTCTATCCGTTAGCCATCCAAAGGTGACGTTACCGATGATGTCGATGACACCCAGTATGGACATGAGGAAGGCAGCCTGGTGATGACTCACTCCAACGCTCAGAGCGTAAGGCACTAAGTAGACAAAAAGAGGGCTACAGCCATATGCCATAAATAAAACCGACACTGCCAGCACCATAAAGCCTGGCATCAGTAAAAAGTCATATTCCTTCCACGAACAGTAGCATAAACATTGATGAGACCAGGCTTTGATTAAAGGTGAGCAGACGGACATTCGTTTCAACTCTCGTTTCTGTGCTTTGGGGACATAATCTTGTTCAAGAAACTCAGAAGCAGTTTTACGGTCCTCCTTCAGAGCGATGGGCCGCATCAAGGCACCGCAGACGCAGAGGTTTAAAACAAAACCTCCCAGGATGAGTAAAGCTCCGCGCCAGGAAAACTGCTCGATCAAGAGCTGGACCACGGGGGCAAGGATGAAGGTACCGATCCCACTTCCTGACATGGCTATTCCATAGGCCAGCGCTTTCCTTTTGTTGAAATATTTGCCCACCATCGCGATGGCTGGAGAATAACAGAGTGCAAACCCAAGCCCTAGAAGAGATAGCACAGTGCAGACGGCTTAATACTAAGCACAACACATGGAAGACATTAAATTAAACGCCATAACCTACTTTCATTAGCACAAACAAATGATGCTGTATCAGGCAGCCCCGTCACAGTGTGAAGAGAACCAGGATGAGTCCTTTCTTCCACCACCAGGGTCACTGACTTGACAAACCTGACGGATCACAATTAATCCACAATAACAAGGCTCAGAAAGAAGTGATAGGGTTTGCTTAATAACAAGAGCGATGGATAAACGTCTGAGAGATGGCATGTTAGCCTCTCCTGGATGCAAGATGAGGTCTCGCCCCAGGGTCTGCACAGATGCTGGCACTGGGCACACCGTCCTGATGAGGCACCACTTTGTGTTTCAGTCTGTTGCAACTCTGAACGTTAATTTTCAGGTTCTCTGAAACACAGCACAAAGAGTCTGTCTCTGTTACTAATATTCTACAATAAAACCTTTTTTATTCAGCTAAAAAAACTCCACGCGGCAGCTGCTTGGAGTCCTGACCATTTTGAATCCCTGCCTGCAAGTAAAGAGGGGGGAAAAACCTCAGAAAACAAAGCCATGTCCTATTTAGTAAACAAGTAAGATCCATCTCTTTGAATGGGAAAAATTGTGGTCTGTGCTGTAGAACCAGAGAGCAGATTTTCATCACCAAATGCTTGCCCTAACACTAGCATATTTCTGAATCAGCCGTAGAAATGAGTTCCTGACTAGGTTTTTTGGAGCATGTCCTACATTGAGGGTAAAACGGTCCCCATTGCCTGTGGCAGAACTTGCCAACAGAGGAGATAATCACCCGGCGCGGTAACCAGCTTGCCACCTCCTCCTCAAAGGCTGCACTGTGTCAGGCGGGCACTAAGCCTGCCAGGAGGGGATAAGTGGATTAGAAGGACTCCGGGGGGCTGGCACCCCTCAGGAGGCCAGGGGAGGAGCTGGGGTTGGACCCATGTGGGCAGCAGAGCTGGAGGAACAGCCCTGAGCTAGGCATCGGCACTCGGGAGCTGTGAAAATCATGCTCTGTTTGGAGTACACACCACTTATTTTTTTAGGGAGTTGGTAGAGGGGAAATAGGTCCCCAGAAAAGCCAATATATGTCCTGTGAAAAGTGGAAATTAAAAGCTTGGGGCTGAAAGCATTTTCATGCCTCTTAGAAGGAGCTCTGCTCCTTACTGCCACTCCCTCAGCTCACCTCTGCTTCGCTCCTCACAGTTTCGAGTCCTGCAGCTTTTATGGATTTAGACATTCTCCAGTTGTGCTCTCATCTCCTCTCTGGGCTGGGGCACCACCTCGAGCCCTTGCCAACAGTTCACCTCGCCATTAATCAAGCCCAACAGACTAGAAGTTCAGTGCTTCAAGTTCACCAACTCCAGGTACAAAGTGCTTTTCCACTTCAGTATTCTCAGCGGCTCTCGCTAAGGAAGCCTCGGTGGCATTAGCATGGTATGAGGCACAGTCCCTCAAGTTACAAGGAGCCTTTTTATTTGTAATGAACACATTTGTCAAAGATTAACATTGTAATACAGGAGTGACATGCACTACAATAAGGATTTTATTATTTTAAAAAAAAAACAAACCACCAAGTAAGCTGTTGGCAGCACGTGAACGGCAGTAATTCCACCAACTTGTTACTAAACAGCAGGGGACCAAGCACAAGGGCTTATGTCACCGTGGCTACCAGGTCAGCAGTAATGAGGAAGGAATGTCAGTGTGACCACGGGCACCTCTCAGGTTCCTCTGGGCACACCAAGCACCGGGAGATAGCACAGAGCAGAGAGAGTTGTTACCACTGTATCTGAACGCTACAGTAATGCTGGCAACCAGCAATTTGTTTGCTTTTCAGATGGAATGTAATGCAGACAGAAATAAGGTGCACGGCTGCGGTGCCAGATATTCATCCCCTGCTCCTCTCCCCACTTACTCTTATGTTTGGATTTAAACTTTTTTATTTTAATACGCAAATATTTTGGGGCAGCCTAGAATTCCTACCATCACAAACTCCTCCCCAATCACAGGCAAAAAAAAGGAAACCTTTTCATGCGTCACCTAAAACAGGAGCCCTTCCCGACCTCCCAGCATTTCACGAGGTTTTCCATAGTCCAGTCTCTAACAGCAGTTGCAGAGTTGCTTTTGTAGCGTGCTGCGTTTGGGCTGTGGGAGACCCACCGAGCGCTGAAGCCCTCAGAAGGGCAGCCAAAGCCTCTCTTTTACGAGGGGAACAGAGTGTCTCTACCGACCAATATGACATGAAGAAGAGATAACTCCTCCTGAAAAGGAGGACCATCATTTTTAACATTCCCACTTTGCTTTGGTGGCAGGAGCAAAGGGGACGAACGCCTCCTACCTGTAAGGACTCCTAACGATAAGTAGAGATGCTCCAGGCTGGTGGCGAATGAGCTCAAAATTAGTCCAGCAGATGCAAGCAGCCCTCCCAGCATGATACCAACTTGGCAGGATACATGATTACTGATTAAACTCCCGAGCGGGGCTTCAAAGAAACAAATAAAGCTGGTAGTTAATGGCAGGTCCTCACACACAGGGCGTTGCAATGGTCAAGGAAAAGGCAGCAGCAGGTGAGCAGAAGAACATGGTGATCGCAGCTACACAGAGTGGTCTTCCGACATCCCCCCCTATCACGATGGTGCAAGCACCAAAACAACTTCTAAAAATAATTTTCCTGAAAGTCAGGATGAAACTGAAATTCACAGTCGCTTTCTCAGCAGCCTTTTTAGTAGGTCGAAGTCATTACAGGATGCAGCGACTTTGCAGTTTTTGGGGTCAGGAGAGGCCACAGCAAGAGCCCACACTGTTCATTACCCCACACTTAGAACACTGAGACCTTCCCCCACCTGGAATTTGCACTTCAGCCCTTGGTAACTTCAGGTGTCCTTCCTTGCTCCTCCTCAGCTTCATGGGCTCTGTGTCAGACCCAGACGGGGGAGGTCCCACATCTTTTGGAGCCTCTCCAGAGCCACTACCCCTTTCCTGCACTTCTCTGACATCGACAGCCCCCAGACCACCCTGCCTCTCTTGTGGGGTGTCATCACCAGCCTCCTTCCCTCTCCACTACCCACAGTGCCAGGGCAAGGTTATCCTTATTTCTCTTTTTTTTCCCCAATATATAACCTGCCTGGCAGAGGAGAGTAGCTGTGTCTCATTCCAGCTGTCTCCCTGTGCCTTCGCAGCAGTTCTCAAGGATTAACCCTCTCCCAAAAGAATGAGGGCATGGACGTTCACCTAGCTGTGCAGTTTAAAAGTAAACCCAGGAGAAATTGGGTACAACCACTATATTGACGGACGTCATTTTTAGTAACACTGAACTTTCTTTTAAGGGAAGACTACTTGTAAACGTACAAGTTTGCTAAAAGGAGGACGACTGTAACGAGCTGAAGGCAAAAATGTACGTCCTGTGCTAAGTCTCAAATATGATTCCAAAAAAAAGGCAAGAGAAACGAGTGCTCAGTTAGTAGCTCTCAAACACGACTTGTCCCACTAGACCTCGACAAAAGTACATTTCTGAAAACTTAGATCATTTGACAGCACAAAGTTCTGCTGCTTTTCCACGGTCTGAAGACACTCCCTTCCTGCACAACCGCGCTGGGGGAAGCAGCTTGGATATACCCTACCCCAGAGAGCCCACGGTATCTCTCCTCCCCAGCTGACTCCACCAACTTGTGAACACGCTAAAACCAGATGGAGCTGAAGAAAAAGCAGCCGCATTAGTCTTAAAAGGGTAATACACACCACAGAGCATCGTAGCACAGTCAACGATGGAGTGGATCCAAGCTGTTCTGGCATAGTCCTGCCCGAAGTATGCCTGGAACTCCACAAAAAAAATGGAGATGCACCTAGGAAAGAAAACATGAACACCAACGTGTTGAACGTGGGATATTGCCTCACAGAAAATACCGATATAAAATTCAGGTATAAAGAGTACCCACTTGAAGGTCCTCTCTAGCTCCCAGGAAAATCAAACCCGTGGCTTGCCCAAATCCCACCCAAGATGGAGAAAATTTCTATGAAACAGTTTCTGAGAAACAGTTTCTATGGGATACTGGAAGTGAAGAGCCACCTTAATGCATGAGGGACAAGACCCGAAATGGTGTGTGCAAGCAGAATAATTCCAACAGTACTCTGTGTAAGGCACCTAGGCTGGGGTGACTCAACTGGAGAAGAATCCTTGCTTTGCACTGGCAACCACTGAATCACAAATTGGCGCCCAGCTCTTATCCCAACAGTGGGATTAGACAATTAGGCTGATGTAGAACCTAATTCAGACAGATAGCTACTCCAGAGAGATTATGAATATTATAATACCACGTTTCTCACTGCAGTATCTCCTGCTAGATTTTTATAACTCATATTATTTTTTAACTGAAATGAAATTGAAATTGCAATTATCACCAGCAACGATGTGATCACTCACATCATTTGTTGCTTCCCTGGTACGCAAAGCCCTAGCTCCCCAGTTCCTTGCAGACCTGGTTGCTCACCAGTGGCAGCATTCACATCTGCACAACGTGGCAGAAGGCAGGGCCAGCACAGCACCCATGGAGCCAATACCACCTACAGCTCCGTGTTCACAGATGCACGAGCGCAAAGCAAGTGAAAAGCAACTCCTGGTGAACAAAGAATCAAAACTCAGCAGGAGCCCTAGGACCTTCCAAGAGTTTATTATTAAAATGCTTCCAGGAGAGGCTACTTTGCTCTGCTTAATGAGTGTTACTGGTCTACCTGCCTCTGCAGGGGAATGGATTAAAAGGCCGCATAGTTTCACTTTGGTTTCTGGATCAGCAACAGAACCCTTTTCCCCCTCCCTGCAAATCAACAAACAACCACTTTCTTCATCTGTTTTCTTGCACGTACTTCGTTCTCTTAGACACTAGATGCGTGCCAGCCATTAGATGATTTCTTGGCTGTAACACATTTCACACACAAAAATGAATTAGATCCATTAAGAAATCTCTACTGTTATTACAGTATTTGTATATTTGCATACATAAACTAGCACTGTGTCGGTATTTCCATGCCCCTTTTATGCTGTTGACCCTGGACCCTAGACTTTAGATCCCTGAGCCTGTCAGCTTTGTTTTAAAAGAAGTATAAAATTCAGGTAGGAAACACTGGTTTTGCATTATACTGGCTGTCCAACAAGACACTGTCCCCGTGTTCCTTGCCTACCAGGGTGCCTCTCTCTCTCTGCTTAATACAGCTTAAATGTCCGTGTTCACACACACCAGGCTCCTCTGCCTCCAGCTGACATCAAAGCCACCCCACAGCAGCTGGGGAAGCCATCTCACTCCAGATGTATACGTTGTGTTTACACGAGGCAGCAGTCTATTCCTGTTCTATTTTTGAGAAAAAATTTTGTGCATGTTTCAGATACCAGAAGGGTATAGAGAGTGGCCTCCTCTCTAGGTCATGGACCTTCTCAGTAAGGATAGTGCCCAAAATGCTTTGCAGTAGGAGAAGGGGGTATTTTACAGGTTTCTCAGCAAATCTACTGGGACTAGCAACAACGAGCACGGCTGTGGGGCCAGGGGGACACAGTGGGCCCAAAGAGACCCTACATGATTCCTCCCTCCTCGATCAAACCACCACAGCCCGAAATAACGCCGCCTGCCCAGGCTTTGGTTCTGCAAGGACTCATGGAGAGGGTGTTGAGAGGCAGGGCAGCTGTCAGAGGAGGCCAGACACAAACCAGAGGGCTCATAATCCCTCAGCCCTCCTCACAGCCACAGGGATTTCAGGAATCCTTTAAAAATGTAGCGGGAGGGAGGTTTGCACCTCTCTAGAATAACCCCCGCAGCTGCAGGACACCAGGGGAGATCCCAAATCCTCCTCCTCCTACGGGGAAAAACAAAAAGGGGGTTAAGCCCACAAACAGGTCAGAAAGACGAAGAAGCAGCCCCTTTACCTCGTCACAGCCCTGGTACAGATAGTGACGAGGAAGCAGCCGGCAACGATCATCCATCCCCAGCCTCCGTCGGGAGGGCCGGGGCGGCGCGCGGAGGCCATGGCCTAGGCCGGGGCGATTCCTCCCTCCTCCCCGCCTCAGCGGCGGGGGCCGAGCGGGGCCGGCACGGCGAGCGCGGGCCGGGGCTGCCCGCCACATGGGTTACTGGCCATCTGAAGGGAGAGAGAGAAAGAGAAATAAATAAAAATAAAACAGGCTGAGAGGGTGTCGGGGCACAAGGTCCGTGCAGTAACCCTCACAGTTGGGTGAGGACGTACTGCGCCGGTATCACTCATTTCAGAGTAATTTGCCCAGCAGTTACATCCTGGCACACAATACCCTTTTTTTTCCCCCAGAAATGTTGTAATACATACAAGTCACGCACTTTATTGCAGCTCGTTTACCTTCAGCGGGCTCCCCCTGCCTCCCCCAGGCCCTGTCCCGAACTGTATTTTCCACCACAGTCTCCATTCAAAGCAGATGTTCTTCCCTGTACACAATTCAGGGCAAGATGGTTTTGTTTGAGGGAACACAATTTTCACCTTTGTACGAAAAGGGAATTAATATTCACTGCAAGATCAAAGCAGTTCTGATGATGAAATGACCTCCTCCTCATCCTCCTCACAAGCCAAACCTTAGAATCATAGACTGGTTTGGGTTGGAAGGGACCATAAAGATCATCCAGTGCCACCCCCTGCCCTGGGCAGGGACACCTCCCACCAGACCAGGTTGCTCCAAGCCCCATCCAACCTGGCCTTGAACCCCTCCAGGGATGGGGCAGCCACAGCTTCTCTGGGCAACCTGGGCCAGGGTCTCACCACCCTCACAGCAAAGAAGTTCTTCCCCACATCTCACCTAAATCTCCCCTCTTTCAGTGGCAAACCCTTCCCCCTCCTCCTGTCATGAGGAAGGCTGTAATCAGGCAGGGCACGGTGACTTCATTTTCTGGGCACGGACAACTCACTGCAGGCTAGAGGTGGCCTGTGCCCCTCTTCCATCCACTGAAATCAAAATAGTGTCTTCATCCAGGCCATAACACGGGCTCTAAATGCACATCGGGTGCTTGTCAATGCTTTTGAGCAGTGATTTAAGGTAACCACATTAGAAACAGTGTCCTTGAAAAATATCAGTGAAGAAAAATATCCACAAAAGATGCCAAAACTATATTATACTGCCATCCAGTTACCCAAGCTAAAGAATCTACCATGAAATATCTGTTCCGGGTCTTTGTGTATTCCTCAAGTACCATCTATTTGTGCCTGTGTGCTAGTCAGCCTGTTAGCTATCACACATTTTACTTTTGGCCAAAAATGCTGCCTACTATTTGGAAATAAAAGTTACTATCCTATTTTCTGTCTTTGTATAATAGGCTTTGCTAATACTTATTTATAAGTAAGTATTTGCATAAAGCTTTCTAATGATTGAGAGCCCACAGCAATGCCCACGATAAGAATTAGAATATGTACTGACAATCTATGTATTCTCTTCTCTGTTGTCACAAATATCTGTTTCATCATAAGTTAAATTTTATTATAAAGTCTTTGAAAGGTCTGTATTATCCCCTGTGTTTATATGGAGTCTGTAGACACAACAGGGATCCCCACTGCAGCATGAAGTACCGTTACGATTCCAAACCTCATCGTTGAGGTATTCCACTGCTAGGACTTGCGTACACAAAAAGATCAATGGAACGGAGACCAGGACAGTTCGCCTGTTGTGACTCAACTTTCTAATACCCAGCCAAAAATGCCCACGCGGCTGACGGAGCTTTCTGAGTGGCCTCTGCAGGTGCCCACATGGCCCCAAGGACGCCCCTGGCCTCTTCACAAGCTTTGTGATATTTTGCTCAAAGTGTAAAGTTCATTTTTTTGACCTTACCCGTTCGCTTCAGGACAAACACATGGCAGTGCCAGCGTGTATCCGCACCCTCCGTCCCTCCCAGCTATGGTCTGAAACAAATTCTGACACAAACACAGGCATAGTGAGGGGAGAAAAAAGGTACAGCAGATTGGTTAATGCAATAAAATAATAAAAGCACGTGTGTAGGGAAGTAGAGAGTTATTCACAACATCTACAAGGGAGGCTGAAAACGCCTGCGGTCAAGAGTTAGTCAGAGGATGCCGGGCACATGATAGAGAAGGCACATCCATGGACTTCCCGCTTGACACACACCTGTATTTACGCTGCTAATTTGTGAGCAGACCATACATCTCCTGTGTTGAATCCATCCAGGCGACAGACAATTTTGCAGGGTTTCTGTTACATTTTGAGTAAGCTGACACAAACTAACGACTGATCCTTTATTTTTAACTCATAGGCTCGATTACACATCCCCTTCTGTATAGCTCCAAGCAACAACTGTCTTATTAAGTATGTCAAATGTTGGATCAACAAGGTATCTGATGGCTAAGGCAGCGGTTACAGGATCCTTCATGCTGGATCAGTGAATGACCAGCTCATCAAACAGTACAATTTGATGCAAACCACCTCCACAGCCCTGTCTACTTAGATGGAAAACAAAATTCAACACTTCTGTGGTGTCTGCGTCTAACCTAGCTGCAAAAAAAGCCAATATCCAGTCTAGTATGAAGCCAGAAAGAGATTATACCCTGATTTGGCCATAAAGTCTCCTGTTTACATTATCCTGCCCAATTCACGTGAACAAGCAGAGCAAGTACCAGTGCTCTGCACCATGTGGCCACCGCACTTTGCATCTAACAGGACGGGACTCAGAGGTGGATTTAGCGTATGACTGAAAGTTTGATATTTTACATTCAAATGCCTGGATGATTGGAAAGCCCCTGAGAATCCATGACAGCCACCTGAATTAATGGGGCACTGGAAGTTGAAATGATTTTGCTCGAGGGTTTCCTGGAAATCACAAGTGATGACATTTGGCAGAGTTTGCATAAGCACATGATCCATCAGAGAGAGACCCTGAGCAATTCCAGCTCTGAAGCACTTTTGCAGAGCCTTGGCATGGCAGGGCTTCTTATTTTGGATCTGAGCAGTACCTTTCACTGCCCCTTCTGGAGGGATGAAGATTTCATTTCAAGTTCTGATTATTGAGGGTGGAGGAGGAAGTTCCAGGAATGGCAGAAGGGATAACAATAAGCCTTCAATAAGCAGAAATACACACAAAATCTTCTCAGAGGAGTCAACAATCTTCACATGCAGAGCCCGAACTGATTTTAATGCATGTACAGCGATAGCTGGGTGCCCTGTCCTCAGCCTGGGTCTCTGGCCCAACTTCCCAGGCGAGCTTCAGGTTGCGTCCGAGACATTTCAGCTGTACCCTAACACACTTGGAAAGAATTTGATGACATCCCAGGCTAAGCAAACACAGATTAGACATTTGGTTACACGATCACTTGCTGTTATTTTCACAGAACCCTGCCTGCCAACGTACACGCGAACAGAAAACATTTAATGAGGTTACAAGCGACCGAAAACCACCATGTAAGAAATGCCTGGTCAACATGGAAATAGGCACCTCCCCGCAGCAGGATCAGTGCAAACCTCATCTCCTTGACTTCATGGTCACTTCGAGGGAGTGCTGTGCCTGCCATAGCCACCGAACTAGTAGGTAAGTTAAATAATTACCTTCCTTGTTGCTACCCATGACTTATAAACACTTACGACATTTTATTCTGAGGTGAGAAAACTCTGACTGCTCACACCCTGCTGCTGTTTCCTAATGATCCGTATCATGGGTAGTACGGATTGCAAATGACGTCGAAGAGGCAGAAAGCACATATTTTGTCTGAGCAACCACGTCCTCCCCGTCCTTCCCAGCCCTACGTTGGTTCACTCTCGTGCTGCATTTTTTCTTAGCCTTTCTGGTGCAGGATGAGACTTTCATTGCATACCTGTTCTGCCTTTACCTGACCCCCACCAGCAGCGCTGGTTGCTATTCTAACACATCTCGGACACGCACAAAAGTTCCTGCTGCTCGACCAGGCTGAAGGAAAGCAGGGTTAAAAGCAAAGCTCATGAAAAAAGCACTGCACTTTGCGACCTTTGCTGCATAATTTTCACTCGAGCATTAAGCTGTGAGTTCCAAGAAGATGTCAGTGGGGTGAAGGTGGCAACAGATTCTGCTGATCCCTAGGAAAGCCTTAGTTACCCAACAGCTCGCTGAACAGTGAGTCTGTTCCCCAAGTTAATACATTAGGTGCTAATTTGGCAGGATAAATAACCTATCAATAACCTGGTTTCTCAAAAAACAGGGTTTTTGAGAACTCTGGAAAGAAAACACCTGCTCCTGAGAGCATTCCCCTGACTTGCTCTGCTCAGCCAGAGGAAAGGAGTGGGCAAGATGACTGAAAAGGCACAAACCCTAACCTGGCACCTCATCACGAGGTCCCTTTTACCGAGGGAAGGAGCAGAGAAATCCACGGCAGCCTAGCAACTGGCCGGCACAGCCACAGCAGCACTGACCTGTTAAAAGGCAGCAGGCAGCCAGCAATGCACCCTCCATCTGCCCCCTCTTCCGCCAGAAAGCTTTCCTTCCTTAAACAAACGGATTCAATAACGATAATCTCAACGGTGTGAAGATGGGAAGCATTTGCGTGTCGAAGGAGGAAGGAACAGCAGGTACTGTCACACTGATGCACAGCATTGATGCACCTGGGCAGCTCCATCACCTCCAGAAATGCCACCCCCACCTGCCAAACAGCTTGGATGCTTTTTGAGAACATCTCACAGAATCACAGAATGATATGGGGTTGGAAGGGACCTCTGGAGATCATCCAGTCCAACCCCCTGCCAGAGCAGGGCCACCCAGAGCAGGTTGAACAGGAACGTGTCCAGGTGGGTTTGGAATGTCTCCAGAGAAGGAGACTCCACCACCTCTGTGGGCAGCTTCTTCCAGGGCTCTGCCACCCCCAAAGTCAAGAAATTCCTCCTCATGTTTAGATGGAACTTCTTATGTTCCAGTTTGTGCCCGTTTCCTCTTGTCCCATCACTGGGCACCACTGAAAAAAGACTGGCCCCATCCTCCTGACACCCACCCTTTCAGTATTTACAGGCGTTGATCAGATCCCCCCTCAGTCTTCTCTTCCCCAGCCTAAAAAGACCCAAGTCCCTCAGCCCCTCCTCGTAAGAGAGATGTTCTAATCTATGGCTCCAGACAGAGGAGCCGTCACACAGTCAGGTTTGGGTCGCAGAAGCCCACAGCCCCCAGACCACACTGGGGGTTCTCTGCTTTCTGCTTCTTCACACCATCCTGGCTACACAAAATTCCAATGGCTGTGTGTGAAGATGCCTTCACAATTTCTTTGAGAACTGCATGGAGGGGTTTTGTGCAGTTTATCCCAAAGGAGCTGGCCCAAATACCTGTACCAGCATAAATTAACACTTATTTTTACCTGTTTGATTAATACAGACATGCACGTGAGAGAAGAATGAGATTTATCTAGAATTTTCTTTCTGAATGAGTGTAAGATACACGCACACACATAAACTGTACGTGCCATTTGCTGCCTTCACGGTGACGATGGGCTGGACGAGACCTGAGAAACTTGTGACAGTCTCTGTGTCCAGGACACACTCCCATAACAGGTTCTTTCGCACCCATGAATTTAAACCCTATTTTTCTAGTGAACACCACCACACACCGCTTTCAAAGTCACTTTGAGAACATTCGTGCAGATGAATTTTATGAAGAACAAGCATAAAGCAGCTTAGGCATAGCTGGAGAAAATTCATTAACATTTGGAGTGAAAGGTAGTGGAATTGCATATATTAACTACATTTACCACCCTATTCACCGAGCTCTAGGGAGGTCTGAATATTTTCCTGTATTTACCCAATTCATGCAGCTCGGGGATAGTTCCATGATCTTTTTTGGTTTTCTTGACCTTAAGATTGTACCAAACATCAATTATTTGTTGTCATTTACTGCATTCAATCACATTAACCTCTTGCTTTAATTCCTTGCTTTCTGTTCCCTTTTCTGACCGGTGCATCTTTAATAAAAAATAAAATAAAATAAAATAAACAAACAAACAAAACCAGAAGAAAATAACTATGGATAAAAAAATAATAAAAAGGGCACAGAATGAGTAGCAAAGGACAGAAGAAGGAGAGAGAGAGAAAAAAATGTTAGATAACAAAGAGAATCGATTTATGTGGTATGTGACAGTGGATCATAAGAAATGTCTAAGATTAACTATTCAATGTGTTTTGAAAGGAGCTTCTGTCAAGTGGATTGTCAAGAAATGGCACTTTTTCACCCTCCTTTTGCTTCCCCCTCCTCCCCCAGCAATTGCATACCACGGTGGGCACTGCAGGCAGCAGTCTGGCAGGCGGCTAAATTCCAAGTTGTTCTTAAACACACGGGAAGTAAAGACTCTGTAATTCCGTGCAGCTCTTGGGATTCAAAGGCTATTTCTAATCTAATGTATTTTCCCCAACAAAAAGCCGTCCCATTCTGCACCCGGGGTTAGTTATTTAACTGGAAAAGTACAGCTTGTTTTGATTTCAGCAGAGGCTATTTATCAAGAGCTGTATGATTATGACTTTGACTTGCTTAAAAAAAAAAAAAAGCCAAAGGTCCTTTCCAATGCCATGGTCCTAGATAAAAATAAGACCACCGAGCTTTTAAGGCTGCCACTCTATATCCTCAGCTTTCTGCTCTGCTGAGATGTCTCTGTCCAGCCTTTAGAAAAAAACAAATTTTATGCTTTTCTGAGAAGATTGGCAGGTTGGTCCATGGAAATTCTCCTTGTGCCAGGCAGTGAGCCTGGGGATTATCTGTATCTGTACGAGCAGGGCCCACACTCAGCTTCTCAGATCTCCGTAAACTCAGTACCTCTCCAGCCCTGTTACGAGTGGTTAACAACAAGAACCGCTTACCTGAAAGTCCATTTGGGGGAATTGTACCAGAACCAGAGTAAAAAAAAAAAAATAATAATTTAAAAACAAACAAACAAACATACAACAACCTGATTTTTAATTGCTGTCACAGCACTAACACAAGAAGCATATTAAGACAGATTGTAATAACTTTTTCCAGTTTTTTTTAATCTATAATATACCTGCATAAATCTGGACAGTTTACTCTGGAAATCTTTAATCTCTTTTATATTTTTTAAGGAGGGGTTTTCCTATGGTATGAAATAAGAACAACACTAATAACCTATTTGTATTCTGGTAGTACTTTGGGACTCCTAATCAGACAGCCTGTGCCACGCTGCTGGGCATCATGCAAATACCTAATAAACTTGCCTGCCATCCAAAACCTATCATCAAGATAGAGAAGATGAGAGCCCAGTTTATTAACTCCCATCGCTTTGCTGAGCAGCAAATCTTCTTTTGCCTCTGTTTGTGTGTCTGAGGGAGGGAGATGGCTGTTGGAGAGGAGAGGCTGAACAGAGCATCGATGCGGGAACAGGAGAAGCAACGTGGAGACCAAAGGGATGTTCAACATCTGGTAGAGCAGGGAGGTGCCAGAGAGGGGCGCAGGTGAGTGGGGTGGCGCAAAAGAGGGGCAGGAGTTGAGAAAACTCCCCTTTACCCAAGAGCACAAATACTCAGGGCAGAAACATGAAAAAGACAGCAAAAAGAAAAGGTGGTAGAACATCACTACATCCATTAGTCATTCCCCTACCGAGAAGCACGTCGCTGGGAAAGAAAGAGCCGCTCTGGCCTCCCACAACGATCGCTTCGCAACACCGACTCCTTAATTTGTCAAGTTTGCCAGAAATTGCTAAACCAAACGGCGTGGCCAGAGCCCCAGCAGAAATAGTTGCTGTCTGCTGAGAGCTGGCAGCGCTCGGATGAAAAATGTAATGTGAACTTCCCTTTTCTCTGGAAACTCTTGCGTGGGGCTAACAGAAAAACAACAGCCTGATGGAAGGGGTCTACAGCAAAGGGCTAAGCAAATGATAAGGGAAACCTTTTGACCCTTTAGCATGGTTTCTGGTAGGTTAGTCCTTAAATAATGCAGGTTAACTGTAGAGGATAAAGTGAGGGGGCACGGTGCCGTCACTGGCTCCCTTTAACATCCTTTTAGACCATTATGCAGAGGGGAAGCCAAGAAAGCAGCGGGCAGGGCCATGGGAAACTGATACGGCCTCACCTGGGAATCTCAGTGAGGTATTTACAGAAAATGCACTTGTGCTTTGAGCTCTTTCACAGTTGTCATCTTTTTAGCCCTTCCATTTATGGGAAAGCCTTAGTCAAGTTATGCAAAACTAATTTTGTTTTCTAATGTCCTTGGGGTTCCTGGCTGGGTCTTAAACAAAGACATCCTTCTTCCAGTGTTCAGAGCCCAAGTGGCATTGTCGGGTTTTTAACAATTCCCACAGGAAAAAAACACTTTTCATTGTTAATTTTGTGAATCTTACGTTAATGCTTTCTAAAGGGAACGGAGATGGCTGTTTTGGAAAACAAATTCCGTACCTACAGACCAAGCTATCCAGAAGATTGCCCCTATTTATCTGATGTTCTAGGGCTGCTGCTGGCATCAATTCATCATCTTCTCCTGCAATATGCAAGATTTGTTTGCAAAAACTAATCAGGCATGACAAGGCAAGGCAGGTTATTTCCTTTTGCTCACACAAGCTGATGCTCTGAAACAAAGCTATTAGGATACTTAGTGCCGTACGTGCTCTTCTAATGGACAATCTGTACCGTACGACAGCAAACTGTCACCGCGACCACTATTTTTCTTGGGAGATTTTCAGCTGAAACCTTGAACTCTGTAAAATTAAGATAGTCCTACCATCAATTCAAAGCCACTATTAATTTTCCCTTTAATAGTGATAATATATCATTATTGTATAGACAACGGTGCATTAATATAATCCCCAGCAGGAATGGAAGAAAAATCTCTAACTGCTGGAAAGACAACAGTTTAAGACAAAAACCAGGATTCTGCTGTGTCCTGAAACAGGCTCCCAGCAGCAGCTACCGGTGAGTGCTGCTTCCCAGGGTTAGGTGTTTCTGAGAAGTCATTGCACAGATCGCATTTACTCTATTTAAAAAAGCTTAATATAATATACTTTATAGATATAAGAGATGTCTTATATATAAATAGTATAGCCATAGGTCCATACCAATGAGCACATCTCTGTACAAGAAGGCTTGTGTGTGTCACTGCACACAGACTTCAGAAAATAACAGCAGGACCAGGAAGAACATATTTGACAGTGTGCACTATCTTAGTGAAATCACACACTGAAGTTGAACAACCAACCAAGACGTCTCGGGCGGATCCGCGCATTCTTCACGCTCGGTCTTCTGTTCAGCCTCCCCGAGCCGTACCTACTTCAACCAGATCCTTGCCTGACAGCTTATCTTAGCTCTTAGGGAATCTTTAAAGCTTTGAGAAAAGTGCCTCAGGTTCCCTCTGCTGAGTGAGTGCTGGTGCAGCTGCTCCATTACATCATTTGCAGGAACCATCAGCGGGAACTTTCCATGTTCCTTAAGGAGCTCCATGTACTTCTGCTAACGAGCACCGCAGCCCAGAAGTACAGTTTCTCAATTTTATGCTAAAGAACGTTTCTCTTCATAGAGAAAGTTTTTGTTTCGGTAAGTGAAACATGAAAAAAAATAAATCTACCTGTCCTATTAAGTATATTTTACCTTTGCTCTCCACATTTCTGGCTATTTTAATTCTTTAGAAGTTAATTTCCATTTTCGTTTTCTCTGCTGTTCCCATACAGCCCCTCAGCTCGTGTCTTCTTGGCTCCACAGACACACGGAACTGTCAGCAAGCAGAGTATTACAGTGAGCCTTCGAACACGCCGATGTTTGCATTTAAGGAACTTAACGGAGATGCTATTGGAGAGAAACCCTTAAAAAATAGCCGACCACGGGCTTAGCTTAATTTATAAAAAGTACAAGAGCAAGGACTCTGCAGCAAAGGACCCAAGGGTGCCTCAGGAAAATTAACCTGTAAGTAGGGAGGGCAGAAACTGTACAGAAGAGAAGCTGGAGTTCTGTCAGGAGCAGCGAGACAGGAAACCGCCCTCCACAGATCGTATCGTGTTTGTCTTTTCTCTACCAGCTACGCTGGAAAGGCAGAGAGCTATAAAAGGAGGAGGGAAAGGACCCAGACGGAGCAGCGGGACAAGACATCGGGGGGTCATCTTGTTAGACAGTAATGATAAGAGAGCCCATAAAAGGTGAAATTTTAGAGGACTTGAAAAGGGAAAAAAGAGAAAGAGACTGATGCTATCTAAGAAAAAAACAAAACCCTAGAAATTCATGTAAGAACCGGTCATAAAAGAATTTATAAAAACGCTCTGTCTCTTCTTCCTATTAAACCCAGTCCCACGTAGAGCAGCTGAGAGCAGCAGAGCATTTACAGCCACGGAACCATCCCAGCCTGTCAGCTCTCCCCTAAAACACCCAAACACCCCCATCGGCAGCCGCCCACACGGAAACACTTCAGAGGATCCCTCTGAATCCTCTTCAGGGGATCCTGCAGCCCAACTGCGGGCCCGTTATCCCAGCATCTTCAACCACTGCATCGGAATGTTTATCAAAACAAACACCTGGCTAAGAAATTCAGGAAAAGATTGTAGAAATCGGTACAGGCTTCCATCCTGCTACCGTGCTTCCATAGGAGTTATGAAAAAGTTTAAAAAAACAAAATAAAAATAGTCCTGGCTCCTCTGTCTCAGCTTCCTTATGGACGTTACTGGCCAAGGAGCCACCGTGAAGGAAAGTGTTTGCTGGCTGTTCAGATTGGACACTCGTGTGAGCACCATTTGGTCAAAGTCTCACACGTCAGCTTGGGAACCAAAAACCAAGGGAATTAAAAGGAGGACTCAACTGTTACCCTCTTATCCTGTTATCTCCGCCCACCTTGTAATTGTTCCTTAACCAGATCCAATTATCAATAATCCTTTTAGTGGCATCACTTTGACTTTAAACAGCTTATTACCTGGATGACAAAAGAAGCAAGAGTAGCTCAAGAATGACCAGACAACAAAAATTATGTCTAAAACCAACGTTTGTATCTTGATGCACAGAGGATGATAATCCCTAAAATCTTCTCTAGGTGAAATTAAGTTTTTTTCATGAAAGAGAACAAGCCCTAGTGGTTTTTTTTCAATAGTATCTTCTATTTACAATGGAAATTCACCCCATCTAGGTAATAAACTATAACTATTAGGATAGCATTATTTAACAAGCTCCAAACACCCCTCTGTCAAAGGAACTTGGTATTAATATCGTCAAACATGTCAACTTGTGAGATAAGCCCTAAAATGGGCAGGAGGAGGAGGTATTTCCCTACGTCAATGAACTAAATTAAGAAGTTTCGTGCGGTCCTCAAGAAGCTCTCAAAGCCAACCAAGTTTAAGATGTGTGTACAAGTCTAAGATATGGCTTACTAAGTAGTGTAACAGCCCCAGAAGCACTGAGGCCAGCAGGAAAACCATTTGAATTGGGAGGGAGAAATTAATTGAGAAACCCAACAGCACCACAGACACCGAGAAACCCCTGGAGAGGCAGGGGAAAGATCCCACTTCCCACATTTGCATTTCACATCTGGGAAACGTGAGTCATCACATCCACATTGGGAGAAATCCAGAAACTGCAGGAAGGAAGGAAGGAAGCTTTGAATTAGAAAAAATAATAATAAGAAGAAGAATAAAAAAAATAAAGTGAAAGACAGGAGACTTTCCATCTTGAGCAAAGGGAGAGAAAGAGCTCAGCACTGTCCTGCTGAGGACTGAGAACAAGGAGTTAAATTCCCAACTTTAAGCCGACTTTCAGGTCCTATTCAGAAAAGGAGACACAGGGGTTTGGTGGCTGTTTCCTAAAACATCTTCTCAGCGTTTGTACTCAGAACTTGCCTCTAGGAACTTCTGCAACACCTGGGAAACACCCTTCCTGAAGACAACATTTTCTTCTTCTATCTGTCTCCTATCTGGAATTTTGCTTCCAACTTTGCCATCGAGACCTGACATTTCTTTTACCGTATTTTCACCCGCACTCTTACCCAACGCTGACAATGAATTCAAGAGAAGCTCCCAAGCATCAGGTACACGTTCACCCCAGAAGAAATGGAGTATGAATGGTGCGTGTGGGCAAGGACAGTGACAGACTGAGGGAGCTGAGGAGTCCCAGGAGGTTGGTCACGTCCCTTGGCAGGCTACGTTTGTCATTTTGAAGGTATCGCCGAGTGTCGAGACCAAAAGAGACATTTCCCTCGACAAGCACGGGCCGGCTCTCGTCTAACAGAAGGAAAATTTGTAACTCCCAGTCCCTCCCCGATCACACAAAAAACTTGGAGAGTTGGAAAGAGAAGGGTGACAAATTACTTTTCCATAAATAACCTACCAGTGAGTTAAAAGAACAATAATGTACATTATAACTAAATATCCACACGTGGCCTCGGGCTGCACGTTACCATTAGTTCTGGAGGCTGTTATGACAATCCTCTGGCAGCAGCTAATGTACTTACCATTCCAAAAGCATTCAAGGGCAAAACTCCCCAGAAACTGAATAGATTCTTGTGACAGCCAGGACAGTTAAAGAAAATCATGTTTAATAGTAAAAGGAGCCCAGGAGTTTATCTCAGGTTTTACATTAATTTTAACTCTACTCACTTAAATAGCATTATCCCACTTACGCTTGGCATCAACTTGCAAACCTCTTTCCCGGTGTGTCCGGGTGTGGAGGGACAATCACAACACACATAAAAAAAAGACATTGCTTCATTCTCCTGCGTTACTGACGTAACACTCCCAGGCAGCACTCACACCAAACCCCAGGAAACCATCTCACAATAAAACACCAGGAAAGGGGGGAAAAAAGAGACCAACAATCCTTCAGTGAAAACAGGTAACGTTGTCTAAAAGCAAACGCTAAAGACCACTTCATTTACTGCCTTCTCACTCCATCATCCCATCACGTGCAACAAGCAGAAACTAGTAAATACGACATATAAACCGAACAACAGCAAAAAGCTACATTGGTTTTAAATCCCAAGGAAAAGCAGCAAGGATATCCTGCTTTGTGGATGGGGAGGGACTCTTGATCAGGGAGGGGAGTGATGGGAGGAGGGGGAACAGTTTTAAACCGAGAGAGGGGAGATTGAGCTGAGATGTGGGGAAGAAATTCTTTGCTGTGAGGGTGGTGAGAGCCTGGCCCAGGCTGCCCAGAGAAGCTGTGGCTGCCCCATCCCTGGAGGGGTTCAAGCCCAGGCTGGACGGGGCTTGGAGCAACCTGGTGTGGTGGGAGGTGTCCCTGCCCAGGGCAGGGGGTGGCACTGGGGGGGCTTTAAGGTCCCTTCCAACCCAAACCATTCTATGATTCTGTGCTCCCCCAGAGCAGCCGGGTGGGTAAATAGTCCCATTGGCAACAGCTGTCCCACTCACCACATCACAGCAAGGGCAGACACCCCCCAGAGGAGAAAACAAAACTATCTTTGCAGCTCAAGAAGCCAAACAGAAAGAAAATACCTTCATTTTCAGTGAAGAAAACCTGAGTGATTTGCCTGGACAGCTTCAGTTTTAGTTTTAAAGAATTGCACCTCTCCAAATTTCTCCGCACGACGGGCTGTGAGGTACCACCTGCGGGAAAGCTCTAGATGGCAGCTCTACTGCTCACAGACACATCAATATTTGTCAATTAGCACAGGCAACAATACAGCTCGTGAAAGATGTAGTTGGCTCTCCTAGGGCTGCTGGCAAGAAACCACTTTCCTCTTAGAAAGTATAGATAAAATGAAGAATTTCTTTTTTTTTAAATCTGCTTTTTTTAAGCCTACATGAGACTCTAAAAAGACAACCCAAACTGCAGTTGTGGTGACCCACCACAGGACAAACAGCAAAGGTCACATATTTTTCTTAACTCTAACACATCGGTTTCTTGGTTTAGGCCAGAAGAAAAAAAAGTCTGTGCTTTTTCTCTGTTGAATAAAGGCTGTAATAGCAAGTAATTACCCCTTCAGGTTCTGTGCCGAAGGTGTACCATCATTCTCTAAATGATGATCACTCTCTAAAGCAGGAGCTGATGTGCTCCCGGCGTGTTCTCACTGGCTCCAACGGGATGGTGACAGAGGAACCGGGTGTCTAAAAGCGAGAGTGAGGACAAGCCCTAAAACAATGCACAAGAGCTTTCAATCCGTGCTGTCCAGGCTGAAATAAATTAGAGCAGATTACAGAAAGCTTACGCTCCACTGACTTTCCAGTCTAGCCATACCAATTAAAACAGTGCTAATTGCCTAATCGCTTTTGCCATTCAGAATTTGACAGCAGGTCTAGGCTACATTCAGAAGTATATTTCACATTATGTGTACATATAAAAGAGAGTAAATCTCACGCAGGTGACAATGATGCTCTCTAGGCTCAGAGCCGCCCTCTCGGGGTGGTTCAATCTTCCCTTTTAGAATTTAAGGCGTCCACCTACCCAGCTGAATATAACCTGATTAATAAACACACCCTTACGATGCTGAGCTCTATTTTCCGGAAAAAATGATCTTTTGAAGAGGAAATGTACCCTGAAGTTACGAAAACGCAGAGTGAAATATCAGGAAAGTAAAATCGTTAGGTGAAAACGGAATTACAGCCGAAACACAGAACCGGTTCTTCGCCTGTACAGCTAACTGCCTGACAAGATACCTGAGCATTAAGACACCTGAGCATTAGGATGCCCGAGCATCCAGCTACGTTTTCCAAGCCGCCGTAACCCCGTGCCACCTCCTGCTGACCACAATTTGATGAGCAATTACGTCTCCCGGCAGAAACAGCCCTTACCTCCTGCTCCCCGGCCGCTTCCTCAGCCCCGCCGCACCCCCAGACACCAGAGCCAGAAGTACCGGGTAACCAAGGAGGAAAAGGCACTTTTGAACCCGCGGCAGCTCCCCGATGCGGCCCCACCAGTGGCTGTACTGGGAGTGCTGGGAGGGCGGCAGGGGGCTGCTTGCGCAAGGCGGGCTCTCTGAGGAAACCCACGCCAAATTTCCCCCCCCAGGGAGCGATTGTGTTTGTACCGAAACATCTGAAAAATCTTCCCCCCCGCCGTGCCCGGGCCGTAGGATCTTGGCCTGGGAGGAAGGGATCCCTGAGGGGGTCTCCTCATCCCCTTCCTCGTAGCCAACTCCCATCTCCCCGGGAAGAACCGACATCGGAACATCAGCAAGATCCAACCCAGCGGCTCCCAGCAGCCGGGGCATCTCCTGCAGGGGACCCGCTCGCTGGGGCGATGAAACACAGCTGGAAGCTGGAGTCAACCTGCAGCGCGGGCCAAAGAAGGTTCCTGAGGTTTCCCACCTTTTCCCATCAGTCAAACCAATCCTGATAAAGTTTTGTAGAAAAGAAGTTACGCGCCGTGCTACGCTGTCTCCCACCCTCACTTTCCAACTGGAGTCTAAAGGCGAAAGTTAATGATTGATTTTTAAGGGCATTAACGTGGAAACCCCTACGGGAAGCCCTGAGAAACCTGCCATTAAAATCGCTCCTGTCACACTGCTGCAAAAGAGGAAAAAGTAAAAATTAAATATAGCATTAAGTGAAAAAAAAAACGTAAAGAGAAATCCACATAATGAGCTACGATTAACTAAGAAAATAAATGTGAAAAGCCAGTAACGGGCAACGATTTGAGGTGGGTAACACGGCTCTAACGGAGGCGTAACAGACCCACGCTGAGCAAAAGGCAATCCCCTTCCCCTCCGGTCAGTCCCACCTCATCCTCCAATTTCCCGGCGCTAACGGAAGGGTTTCCTCCTGGCGGGGGCTGCCAGCAGCAGAGACTCCGCCACCCCCACGGCTCCGACACAAACCCACGTTCACTCCAAACGCCTCATCAACAACTTGCACCCCCAGAGACATCAAAGGGAGCACATCACAAACCAGTGGCAAATCATCAGAAAGTCCAAAATCGGGATAATACTCAATCTTTTTCTCTTTTTCTTCTTAAATGGAACGCTCTCCTGACCTCACTCAGCTTTCCTGAACACAGAATTCCCTGTAGGATCCGTACCTGCGGTACCACCTGCCCCGAGCGCGTTACCACACACCTGGGGAAGTCCTGCAAAAGACTAAAATATTCCCCTGGAAATTAATTACGTTAATGTACCGGGGCCCTTCAGGAGGGGGATCCCGCTTCCACAGCAAACCAGTTCCGCGGGCGGCCACCGACCGGCGATCCCAGCCTGCGCCCCGCTTTCCGGGGCTCTTTGGGGAGCCGGTTCCCCAGGCTGTGGCAAGCGGCCGGGGGGGGGTCCGTGCGCCCCCGCACGGCCCTGGCTCCCCAGCTCCCGCAGCGCTCTCCCGACAGGTACATTTTTTCTGCTTATTCAACAGAAAAAAAAAAGAGAGAACGAAGTTCTCCCGGCGCCGCGCGGGAACCTGGAGCGCTGTTTGTGCTTTTCCCGAGCAGCGCTTTACCTACGGACAGGCGCGCGCTGGTTTTTAACATAACGGTGGCTTTACCTTTATTCCTATTTATTCTCTTAACGCCCCTGCCGCGCCAGGCTCCGTGCTGGGGACAGGGCGGGAAGGCGACCCCCGCGGCGCTGCCATCCGCCGCCGCGCACCGCCCGCCCCTCTCCGCGCCCCCGCCTTCAGACCCCCCAACAACCCCAACGCACCCCAGCCCCGCCGCTCCGCCCTCCCTCCGCGCAGGATCCGCGCAGGATCCGCGCAGCCCCTACCTGCCGGCTGCAGCCCCCGCGGCGGCGGGCGGAGCGGGGCGCGCTGCCTCCGCGGGGGCGGTGGCTGCCGGGGGGGCGGGAGCCGGGGCTGGGCTTCGCACGGGGGGGGGGGGGGGGACAAGGGAGCAGCTGGGGTCCATCGAGACCCCCCCGCAGCAGCTCGGTCGCCCACCCCGCCCGGCCGGCGAGCAAAACCCCGGCGGTGGCGAGGGCGGCGGCCGGTTCCCTCCTCCCGCTGCCGCCCCGCAGCCCGGAGAGGGGGGGGGGCTCCTCGGGGGGGGCTTCCCCCCCCTCACCGAGGCTCCGGCTCCGCCAAACTGCCCTCCGAGGGAGCGGGACCCCCCCCTTGCGCGGTGCCTTCGCCCTGCGAAGGGGTCTGGGCAGAGCCACGGGCGCTGCCGGCCCGTTAAGAAGGTTTTTGCCCCCGAAAGGCCCAGCCCCGCACCCCGGTGTCTGGCTCGGCGCCCTCGGGCGGCTCAGAAGGTGTTTGTAAACTCTTCCCCCGTCAGGAGACACTCGAGAGTGGAAATAACAGCAAACCCCGTGCGTGGGGGCGGCCCCGCACACCCCCGGGAGCCCTGCCGCCCTGCCCTGGCCCCTTCTTCCATTGGGGAGCCCGATCCCAAGCCCCGGGGCAGGGGAAGGACTCCCCCGGATCTCCGCAGGCTGCGGACCCTCGACTCTTGGAACGAGTTTCAAATTCCAGCAGCCTTTTTTGTTTATCCAAGGAAGATAAACCGAGTGGCCTGCTGAATCCCGCACGGCTTCTCAGGCAAGGGCTGGAAAAACAGCAGGTCTGCGCTCGGAGGGGACATTAAACATCCTGCGACACTTTCCATGGGAACAAAGATAAAAGGGGACCTGTTCTTGCCCTTCCCCAGACAAAGGGCTGCCCGGTTCCCGGCTCCCACCCAGCACCTTCCGCAAGCGCGAAGCTCCCAGGGGCGCCCACAGCCCGGAGAGGGGGGCGGGAGGCGTGTGGTACACGGCTCTTCCAGGCTGCATTCAAACCCCTTAAACGTAAGGAATTACACACCAGTGGGGGCAGCACGGCAGCTTCGGGGTGGGCTACCGGGTGGGAAAGGCTCCCCTTCCCCGGGGGGTGGGCTACCGGGTGGGAAAGGCTCCCCTTCCCCGGGGGGTGGGCTACCGGGTGGGAAAGGCTCCCCTTCCCCGGTGACAGCGCTGCTCTGGACAGGACAGTGGCACGTCGAGGAGACACTGGTCCACAAGCGCGTCCCCCCCCCTTCCGCAGGCCGTGGGGTGAAGCTGCGTGTGGGGCAGCCCCCACAAGTACCCCCCTTCCCACAGCGTGGTAACTCACAGCAGCTGGAGAGAAAAAGGCCTTGGTTTCCCCCCCCCAGCTGCGTGGGTGACAAAAACTTGTTCTCGAACCAGAAATAAGTGCAGCTTTTACTTTCTTGGTGAAATTTTGATTATTTCCCCCCCCCTCCCCCCCCCCTTTTTTTACAGTTCTGTAATATTTTGGGAAGATCTGTAACCTTACCTGGATCAGACCGTGCTTCAGGTGGCACCGGTGAAACTGTGCTGGGGCTTTCCTTGCCAAAACACCCCGCGAAGGACCTCGCGAGAGGCTTTATTTGTTCTGCGTGAGGCGGGACGAGCACGGGCAGCTCTGGAGAAGACGGGCATCGAGGAACCGCCCCGGAGCCCGGGGGGGATCTCGGCATCGCAGCCAACTTCTCCTGCAAGTCCGGCTGGGAGAGTCTCTGTGACAAAGCCCACCGGCGACGGGGACGGCAGCGGGTGTCGATGTCGGCTGCTGATGTTCGGAGGTCCGGGTCGACGACAGGTAACGGTTTCCTCCCCGTGGGGTGGGAAGGACGTGGCCACAGCCCCACGGGAGAAGGCACAAACCACCCCGTGTACCGTCCACGCCAGGGACGCGCAGAGGCAGTGACACGGCTCATACTCCCCCGGCCTGGCCATTGGCACTGTAACAACTGAAAAACACCCTTTGGGGCCGTTTAAATTTTATACAAATTCATTTTCAGCACTGAGGGATCGCAAACGAGGTATCACCGAGCCAACGCGCGTGACTTCGTGTGGCTTTTTGGAGCGACCCCCCAACAATAACAGAAACACAAGGGTTTGGGTTGACTTTCAGGTTTGAGACATTTGTGACAGGGTTCCTCTGGTCGCTCCAGGACAGATCCTTCTCGTGCGAGTTTCGGCTGCTGACACGGGATAAAGGATCCATCGCTCTGCTCCATCCGGGAGTACAACATAACTCAGCTGAACCCCCCCCAGGCTGCGGGACTCCGCGTGTGGCTCCTCCAGACCCGCTATAATCACCATTTCAAAGGAGCACACTCACCCCCCGGGAGCCCCACCGGGCAGAGGCAGCGCCCCGGGGATGGAGTCCTTTCCGCTCGGTCCCTACCCCAAACGAGAACAATTCCTTTACCCTCTTTTACGCTTTCCAAACCACAGGAACAACCAGAGGCTCCAACGCTAGAGGATTTACAGGGGAGGATAAATGCTGTTACAGCTTGGAGGGTGGCTGGGTGCCGTGGTACAGTTGATGAGTGGCCTCCCTGGGCATAAATGTTCTTTAAGTATGTTGTTTAATTGAACCTTTATATACAACTTTCTGTGGTAAACTGAAAATGGCACTACCCTCCTTCCTCTGCCCTCTTCTTCCTCCTCCCCGATACAGCCGCCCAACAGAGCAGGAGCACACCGTAAGGGCGCGCTCAGAGGAACGTCCTCAGAGCTGGTCGCTAACGCTTGGGCACACAACCTTTGGCATCCTACAGCCGAGGGGACGCAGCTTCCCTGGCATCCCTGGAAATTCAGCCAGAGACATCACAAACCACGGTCCCTGCGGTTCCCTCAGCTCCCCCCGCCGGCAGCTACAGCCCATTGCCCCTTGTCCTGTCACCGGCCTCCACTGAGAAGAGTCTGGCCCCATCCTCCTGATCCCCACCCTTTAGCTATTGCTCAGCATCGCTGAGACCCCCTCTCACTCTGCTCTTCTCCAGCTGAACAGCCCCAAGTCCCTCAGCCTTTCCTCAGCAGAGAGATGTTCTGGTCCCCTCAGCATCTTTGTAGCCCTCTGCTGTCCCCTCTCCAGCAGTTCCCTGTCCTTCTTGAACTGGGGAGCCCAGAACTGGTCCCAGTGCTCCAGATGGGGCCTCCCCAGGGCAGAGCAGAGGGGGGAGGATGACCTCCCTCCACCTGCTGGCCACGCTCTTCCTGATGCATCCCTGGAGACTATTGGCCTTCTTGGCCACAAGGGCACGTTGCTGGCTCACAGGCAACTTGTCCACCAGGACTCCAAGGTCTCTCTCTACAGAGCTGCTATACCCTCACCTGTACCTGTTCCTGGGGAAAAGCACAGACTAAAGAAGGCTGAACTGGGGTTCAAAGCCTGAAGGCACCTCAGGTCTTCTTCATCCTGTTCCCCAAACCAGCACGTGACACCAAGTAAAAGAAGATGGTGAGCCACCACCCGTTCTCCACGGCACAGAAAACCAGTCACTTGGCAAGAACTGGCTGTACCTCAGCCAAAACTCCAGCTGGGGCTCTCGGGGCGAGCTCCCCACCCATCCCAGGGTTCACCGGCCGTGCCTCTGGACTGGTTTCCCTCCAGCTCACCTGTGAAACACACAGCTGAGCACTGGGACCACTTTCAGATCAGGCTTTACTACCCAATGGGTGTATCTGCTGCGTTGACAGGCTGGGGGGGGGGAGAGAGAGTTTCTTTGCTTTAAACTATCATATACTCCTTTAAATAAAATATGCCCATTGATAACATCTACAGCAAACATTTACAGAGTTAACAAATGCAGAAACTATTGTCATTCCACCCAGAGAGAAAGTTACAGGCATCAAAGACTCCTGTTTTCTTTGGAGATGGACCAGATGAGCTCCAGGGGCGCTTATGCAACACGCAACCCCACAGCCCACTTTTTATTTTATTTTATTTTACTCTGTGCGTGTGCAAGGCGGTTTTTTCCCCCATTCCTTTGCCTTTTTCTCTCGTGTGTGGGCAGAGACCTAAAGAAGAGGCGGCTGAAGGTACATCTGACATGATCTGCCCCGTGGGTGCTGGGCACCGGCCTCGGGAGGGACGGGGCCTGAAATGGGGCTGAATGTGTTGAATTCAGCCTTTTTTCTTCCCCCCCCCCCCCCATCACTGCGCTGCCGGCCACATCCCAACACCTCCCGACCACAGCAGGGTGGGTGGAAAGGCCAGGGACTGGAAGGGACCTGACTCCCAACTCTTTCCTCTCCTCCAACAGGTCTGCAAGGCAAGGAGGTGAGGAAAGGAAAAGAAACGCCAGTTCTTCTCTCGCTCTCGTCAATAAAGAGATTTCAGTCGCCAAGATTAACGCTCCCCGTTTGTAGGAAAGAGGCTTCTGTGCTGTCTTTGTGCCAGGACTCGCAGAGCAGAACTGGTAACGGCTCTTTTGCTCCTACACTGATAAGGGCACTTATAATTCCAGGGCTGGTATCTGCGAACCGTAATATACAGTAATATATATAGATAGTAATGGGTATAAAATGAAACAAAAATTCTCACAGTGCCGTGAGGGAGATGTTCACGGGAACCCGACACAGGAGATTTTATAACCCGTTCGGGTGAGGGCACCAGCAGAGGGAGAGAGGGCGCGTGGCAGGTTAAAAAAATCAAGTTCTTAATAGTGGAGAAAAATATCAGAAATTGAAAAAAAAGAAACTTTCCTGACAGAGGGAATGATTCTTCCCACAAATAAGAGGTGAATTCATTTTCAGGGGTTAGTGACTCTTCGGCTTAATTTTTTTTGCATTCAATGTCTCGTGTGCCCAGAGCGAGGGGTGAAGAGGAGAGAAGACTCTTCGGAACGTTCAGCGCCGGAGTATTTTCTGCCCTACCTGGAAGGGGAGAGCTGCGGGACGGGACGGGTCAGTCCCTGCTGTCACCTGAAAGCAGCGTCGGTCCCTGGAGCCGCTCTTCCCCCTCCAAAACCAGGGATGGACGAGGAGCTGCCGCGCGGCCCGGGCAGATCTGCTGGGGAGAAGACACCTCTGAGGAGGTAAAGCTAAAAAAAAAATAAATAAAAAAGAAATGACTAAAACACTGGGAAATTTGGGGTTGTTCTTGGCTTACCTGGTAAATAGTTCTGGGGTTTTTTGTGCGCAGGCTCTTGTAGCCAAGAGCAACAGGCTGGCCGCTCGCTGGGGAACAGCTGGGGAACAGCCGCGCTGGGGCCAGAGGAACGGCGTGGATTTGTTTCCTTGTTCAAATAACACCAGGGGGGAGCTCGCTCCAAAAAACAAACCCATTCTGCTAAAAGGAACTAAAACAATTTCAGTACGTTCAGCATTTTGGGATTCCTTTGGCCAGCCAGCTTTGGAAATGGAAAGACCATTGATTTGTTTAGGTTTTTTTTTTTTTTTATTAATATGCGTTATTTTACAGTTTGTTTTTTAAAATATAAAAAGAGTAAAAGTAAGTTTGAAACACCAGACAGCGTTTCTCACCCTTCAAATGAATTCCAATGGTAATTTTTTTTATTGCCATCTCCAGGTGAAGCCCACGCGACCTTCTCAGAGGAGAAGCTTCTCGGGGCTCCGGGTGCCTTGCCCACAGCGGAGGATCCCGGAGCACCCTGCGCCGCCCCGGTGCCCAAGGGAAGCTGGAAGTGAGGGCATCCAGGGGGTGACGCCCATGGGAGGACGGAGGGGGCAGAGCCAGCGGAGCAGATAAAAATACTGCTCCATCCCAGCACAGCATCACACTGGCCGGTTGGTAACCATGTACCGATTTACACAGAATCCTTCGATTGCAACTCCCGACTGATGCAACCGCTGCGACAGCCCGTAGGAAAGAACATTTTAATCGGCACGTTTTTCCTACGGGCGCGAAGCATCGACCTCCTCATCCTCACCGGCACGAACACCCCCCAGCTCCCAGCCAGCCGGGCACTGGGAACCCGACTCCTAGAAGCCAAAACCACCTCTTTTATTCCGTGCAATGGGCACAAACTCAAACGAATGCCAAAAAAACAAAAAAAAAAATCCCCCAACAACAGCAAAAACCCCCCAAGCAGGTCTCAGCAGCCGCACCATCCCGGGTGTGGAGGGACAGGGGGTGACACCTTGCTGCTTGAGGTACAGCGTTTCAACTGCAAAGCGCTGAAGGCCGGCAGAAGAGAGCCGTGTTTCTGCCACCAGGACACGACTGGGTTTGATGTAAAAAAAAAAAAAAGAATAAAATAAAAATAATCGACAGAAGAGTAGATGCCCTCCTGTGCGTTTCCACACCGAGACAAGCGGCGTGGGAGACCGGGCTCTTGCCTGCACCGGAGACCATGTCTGCGTCCAGAACCTCCTCTTGCACGAGGTGAATCTCGGTTCCTCGGGCAGTTGGCAGCTTGTCCCGGCTCCACAATTAGAACCGCTTTTTGTTGGGATTTTTGGCAAGGGAGGCGCCAAGGGAAGGTTTGAAGAAGAGACTCTTATTGCACAGCCCCTCTCTCTCTCTATAATAACCATGCAACACCAGTAACACTAATAACCAAGCAGCTCCCAGTTCCCATCAGCACCAGTAATACTTAAAGAATCAGAAACTGGATTGTTTTTCGGTTTAAACAAGCCTTTATTTCCCAGGACATCCCAGAGATCAGACGTCCTCTACCTCCCCAGCACGAAGACACAAACCGAGACCGTGGTCTTTTTCATCGCCTGCATTTCATTTCATTTCACCCCAAAGGCACCTTGTGCTTTGAAAACCAGAGCCCAGAACTCATCCCACTGGAAACAATCACGTCTGTTTATTTTGTCACCGATTCAACCCCATATGGTTCTCCCCATCTCCAGAATTCTGCTGTCTCCTGCCAAAAATCACTTGCGAGTATCTTGTGACAGCCTTTAACGGGAACATAAGCGCTGACGGCAGCGAGACACCGGGACAGCTTCGCTGAGGCTGGAATGCACCGAAAAACACCCCCCTCCTCCTAGAACTGGGATTTTTGTACCGGCCCCGCACACCCCATGCTGCTCTTCTCCATCAAACCTGATCAAGCGATTGCTCCCAGTCATCTCTCACTCCTCAGCAGCACCAGCACCTTCTCCCAATTATTTAGTCCAAAAAACTTTACTTTCAAACACAGACCCCTCTTTCTACAGGACATAATTAGACTTTTTGTCAAAATCATTAGAAACTGGGTTTTTTTCTGCAGGGGGGGAGGAGGAGGAGGAGAGCAGCCTGTGTTTCAACAAGCACAGATGTCCGAGTCCAAAGAAGAAGCCCTCGGCACGAGCCGTGACAAGGAATCCCCTCGCTCTGCTCCTGCTCGCCCTCATTATTACCCAGTTTCAGAAAGAGAAGCCACATTAGCGCAGCGGCTCGTTAAGAGATCTCAGCAATTACAGCGAAACAAGGGCTTTGAACCCACACTAAATCTGCAGACTCACTCATCCTCCTCAGGGAAAGCTGCTCCCTCACCACCACCCTTCCCAAAACGATCTTCCCAGGTATTTCCAGGTTCTCCGATAGTGGTGAAACAGAGCTTTGCTCACTCAGATTTCCAGTTTGTACCAGTTGCAGAGTGGAGTAGGACTGGTTTCAGAGTCTTTGGATTCCTCTGGATGATGACACGGGGCAAAGAACCCTCCCATCGGATCGCTGTAGGCAGCAACTGGCTACAAAACACAAGGGGAACAATTCAAGACCAGAGCGATGCTCCGAGAACAGCCCCCGAGGGCTCCCCCGCGGGAAAAATCCCGGCACAGGGCTAGAAATGAACCCCCCCGGCACCCGTCCGTCCCCTCAGCTACGGAGAAGGAACACGGAGGCTGGGAGCAGCGAAGGCAGGAAAAGCCCAGAGCAGCAGATTACAGTTCCCTGCGTTCATGGGACGGTGGCGGTGGGGAAGGAGGGGAAAAAAAGTCAACCACAGGTTTCAAAGCAACCGAGAAATACTTTTGCAGCATTTGCAGGCTCTTCTCCCTCGGGACAGGAACCATTTAACTTACAACGTGATCCTCCTCTTACCTCGGGCTCCTCTGATTTCTCCTACTTAGTGCCTTCATTTAGTTTGCTAATAGTTTTCCCAACCAAACGTACTCATTTATGCAGAATACACCTCAAAAGGGTTTTTTCCCCCAGTCTTTTAATTACACCAACTTACCTATTAAGCAATTTTAAATCAGCATTTTGAAGTTAAGGTTTTGTTTTGTGCTTCTCTTAGAGCTGCCGTGACCATCTTACCTGCCGGTGCCCGGGAACTCACAGCCAGGTTTGGGCTTTCCTGCTTCAGCCACCCAGTCTCCAGCTCGCACAGGCCAGATGGATTTTCCTGAATGAATCGCTGGAGTTTCAGGGAATTTTTGGTTGGTTTTTTGGTTAGGGTTTTGGGGTTGGTTTTTTTTTGAGGACTAAAGGATTTTAATCTTCAAAGAAGTGCTATTTCATATTTCATTGAATTTCACTGAATTTCACTGAATTTTTAGAGTTGGAAGGGGCCACAGAGATCATCTAGTCCAACTCCCTGCCGAAGCAGGGTTGCCCAGAGCACGTCAGTATTTGTTCACTTGACATTATGTTCTTCCTTCCCACAACTATAAACGCTTAGAATCTAAGAACACCTAAGGGATAGATATTCCCGTGTCAAATTCCCTTCAAAAGTTGGCCAGGGAGAAAAAGATGGAATTTCTCTCTGAAACAAACCAACCCGCCCCAGAAGGCGCCCCGAGCCCAGCTGCTTGAGCAAAGTGTTAGTTATTCAGATGGTCGATGTTCTGCTTCCCTCTACCGTTTCTCAGCAGCAGCGCAGCCGCCCGGTACCAGCCCGCGGGCTGCCTCCAAAACACCCCCAACACACAAACCAACCTTTCGGCGCGGCAAAACTTGGCAAATAAGCTTAAGGAAAGCTTTATAGTTTTTTTTATTTATTAATAAATAATAAAAAAATAAAACAATCATTAATAAAATAAAGCTTTGTGGTTTTTTTATTTATAAAATTCGAGGCACTGAGCGGCACTCTCCCCACTTACCTCAAGCTCAATATTCCACGAAATATCAACCACAACCCACCAATTGTCTCGCGTTGTGATTTACAGCCTACGGGAAAGTCAGCTTCCAGCAGGGAAAAGGCTTCACAGACCAAAGCCGTGTCACCAAGTAAAAAACCAAAACTATCCAGAACCAAAGAACTATGGAAATAACGAGTCGTACGTGGCACACAACAGCCTCGGGTATCGGGCATCACCCGTTTCAAGAAATGAATCCCACAGATGCGTTAAAACCGTCAAAACAGCAGTGGTCTTTATTTCCATTAGACAAGGTAACACTTCCGTTAATATGAATTTATTTCAACGTTTGGGAGATACGGAAATCAATGCCTGTTAAAAAAAGTGAAATAAACCCCCTTCCAAAAATATCTTGGATAATACACGTCTGAATTTTACACTGTCCCTCCAATGGGCCCTTTCCGTTCTGTGACATCACACGCAGTTTTTGCAAGACAAAACAATTTATGGCCTGGGTTTTCCAGCCGCCGTTTGTGAGCCCTCACGGTGCCCGAGAAAAGCAAGTTCATGGGCGCTGCGCAGCGACCCAAGTACAGAGATCTCAACTCTCCATTCAACTGGAAAAAAAAAATCAATCATGTAGAGGGGTCCACAAACCACAAAAAAAGAGAGAAAATACTGTATTGGAATAAACCCTCGACTCCCAGTGACCTGGAGGGAAAGTTAACGTTAGCTCAAAACCAGATAATGCATTAGGCAGTTTATTTTCTAATTTTAGAAACTGGGCTTTGAAATAATGCAGTTATCAGTTGGTTTTGATTAAGATAAAAGTTAAAAATTGCAGACTACAGAAAAGTCTTCAAATAAATGAAAACAAATCCCTTCCCTTTGTCATCTAACGCCAAGAACGTACCCATAAATAACATCTGCACTACGGGACTCTGCACGCGGACCAGGGATGTTCAACACAAACAGGATTTCGTTTCGGTGCCAAACCAATAATTAAAATTTTAGTTCGCACCTTGTTTAAAATTTTTAACGTAGAGGAGAATGAGTCCTGCAGAACCCATTAGTGTCTGTTCCTGTTGTCATTTTTCATCAGTCGTGATTTGCAATCTCAGACCCCCTGCCCCCAGCAAGTTCTCTCGCAGTCTTGCCAAGGAACACGTGGTCAAAGAAAGCTCGTACATTTATTTTTTGGAGGGGCAAGGGGGGTGTTAAATAATAAAGTGTCTCATCTAATGTGGAAAGGAAAGGCAAAAAAAAAAAAAAAAAAAAAATCAATGACTAGTTTTCACAGTAAAATGCATCAGCTTTGTAGTTTCATTTGAAACCAAGAACAAATCATGAAACGTCATGAAAATAAGATAAAAAAATCTCCTAGAGTGATTACTAAATGAAGTTAAAATTACCACACTAATCAGTAAACCCCAGAAGAAAAGCAGATGCCTCATATTACAGGTCCTACATTAAACAGTATCCGCTTTTTAAAATAAATCCATAAAATCTGTTTGTTTGGCCACTTTGCACATTTTTCCCCTAAAAAATACAGTGTACAGAAAAAAAAAAATCTCGTTATTCCCAGTATGAATTCTGAAGTAGAAGCTCAAAACCCAGAAGTTAAAGATCAGCTAAAAGGATTTTAAATTATTTACAAATCCAGCAGGTAGAACTACCATAATGGCTTCGCTTCCATCCTTGTAGTGGCTTTCGCTCTTTTCCAGCAGCATCTGCAGTGGGAACCTCCGCCGACAGCTCCGTCACTGATCCTCTGTCATCTTCAGCAACTCCAGGAGAGCCCCAACAGCTCCAAAATAACCCTTTGAACAAGGCAAAAGTCAAACAAATTCCAAAATAAGACATAAGCATGAGCATGTGAAGCCTTCAGCTCTGGTAAGGCAACTAAAAGACTTTTCTCATGCAATGAGCCCTGCTGAAATCTGAATTATGATTTAATATGATCTTCTTTAGGTCCAAGAAAGGGCTTTGTACCAGGAGAAACCTTACACGGTTCTCCAAAACTGTCAAAAAGTACAAGTTACAGCTCCACTAGAACAATGCTGTACTGAGGGAGGGCAGTTTCCATTTTTAATACATCCATCTGGAAATGAGGCTTATAAAATTTAATTCTAGTTGAGGTTTCTGTACCAGACCCCGCAAACGAACACTGTGGGTACCGGGGTCAGAAAGCAAAGATGAGCGACGCACAACATTGAGCAACAAATACCCCAAGATTAGTGATTAAGCCAGCCAGTTAACAAGGGGAATTTTCAAATGAATTTGTAATTAAAGTGTCTTTACGCAGATGAGGCACTGAAATTCTCCCTTTTCCCTTCACCACGACAAGAACCACAAGCTTTCTGTACTTCCAAACAGAAGTAAGTTCAATGCGTATTTCCTTACCTCGTGTTCCAAAAACAGAGCTTTCAGCTGCCCCTTGGACCAATAGTCCATGGCGTACGCTAGCACCTTCATAGAGATCATGTTAATTCTGAGGAAGTTGCCAACAAACACCACCTTGTCGATGTTCTGCAACATTGAAAAGCAGAGCAGCAAAAATTAGACTCAGCTACAACATCGGCCTCATTCAACACGTGCTTCTGCCTCCACTACGGAGTTAATGGGAATTTGGGGTTACGTTTACATTCTCCAGACTGAAAAGTAAAAACAAATAAAAAATTACTGTAGTTAATGACCAGTAAGTAGAGATGTTGAAAGAAAAAAAAAAAAAAGAGAGAAGTTTTATTCCAAAGATGGTGAATATTCGCTTACAGCCCAGACCTTCCCGACATCAACAGGATTAAGGATGTTTTGTTGGAGCTTTCTGTTGGGTTTTTTGGTGGTGTTTTTTTTTTTTAACTGTAGATGATGTGGCTGCACTGAAGATATCTTTTCCCCCTGCTTGTTAAAGAAAGCAACTTCATTAACGAGTTTTGCCACAGAGAACACCCTCACTCCAGCCCTCAGCATGGGAGGGTGCCGATACCCAGGTGCAGTAATTAATTTCCTCAGTCTCCAATGACTGAGTTACAACTGTCCTCAAACCAAACACATCAACATAAATTGTAGTTAAATAATTCTGCTTTACAGTCACCTATCCCCTCAGTCCCTGCGGTCACACTCGTTTCCCAGGAACTTATAAAATAAGAACTTCTCACACGGCTGCTGTTAACCACGGCCGAGAGCACTTTGCACCCTCTGGCGAGGCAGCTCTATCTCCCAAGCTGTTTCTCACAAAGGAGGGACAAACACGTAGCTGATTAATTTCCCGTAATGCGATACCATCAAATTGATTAGAAGCCACATTTGCATTTCATTTTCACGAAGGTTTTTTTTTTTTTCCCCTGAATGTACGCACGAAGCTGCCGTTACCAGGAACTCCAGCAAGCAGCACCTAATGCCGAGTATAAAAATTACTGACGGTTTAAAATCTAAAAATACTAGCTCTATCTACTAGAACAGCAGTGCAAATTTCTCCTCGATTTTATTTGCCAACCTTCCTTGACTTGACAAGGTTAAAAATTACATTGTCTAGATTTTCGAACGGAACTACAAACAGCTTTAGCGTTTTTTCAGCAGTGGGAAAGCGAAGAAACGCTGGTTTTCTCTCTTAAGGGGCTCCTGCCGATTTGCTGTTCGGCTGTTCCCTGCTGGAATACTCAAAGCTGAAAGACAGACAGAAATCTTCAACTGGTGGAGGGACGGCGACGGTGATGAAAGGCTCACTTAAGCTAACCCAGTTACAACACCCTGGAAAAGACACGCACTCTCCCGCTCCAGGGGATTTTTGGGAATTGTTTGATTCCCCAGCAGCAGAAAGCCACAGCACACCTTTAACCCAGTATACACACATATTTGCCAATATATTAGAACGGGGGAATCTATATCAAAGATGCAATAAAGAAACCTACACATATTTCTGCAAGACGACTGGTTCAGACGCCACTTCCACGCCCTGTTAGCGAGGGAAGCATGAACCAGGGGATTGGTTTCCTTCACCCGGTCCTGCCCGGCCTGGGACAGACCCTTCCAAATGATGTGGAGCCAAACGCTTCCAGACTATGGAATTTTTCTGCCCCGCTGCCAACTTTGTGTGAGCAAACTTTGCTTTGAAGTGCTGCAGACAGAACATTTCATTGATTCCCCAGCCTCATTTTTATCCTGCACACATGCAAGTCATTTGCGACACAATATTAAAGCTGCAATCATTGAAAAAAACCCCAAACTTATCAAAACTCGTGCTTCAGGGCACAAATTGATTTTGTTGAAGAACCTAAGTGAGCTTCAGCATAACTCTAAGCTAATACACACAAACTCCACAAAAGAATGTATCATTTGCAACTGTTTTTTAAGCCGAGTCGGGCATTTCACTCATCGAGCCTGGCGAGAGTCAGAGCTCCATCTCCCAAAGGCAATTTAGGTGTCCGGATTATTTAGCAGACTGACAGCATTACTCTTTCCCCCTCGCCCCGAGAGCAAGCTACCCAGGGATTAGCTTACTTGCAATGATATATCACGTTTGAATTTTTTATAATAGCATGTAAAGCTACTAAATGACGTTTTCATTCTCTAAAGCCACAGAATTTAGGTTCAAGTGTTGGAACAAAAATTCTACTTTGGCATTGTCTGGGAAAGGAAGGTGACTCTACACATCGATCCACATTCCTCCGCAAAACTCTGGATTGTGTCCAGTTTGTGAAGAAGCCTGCCCACAGGACAGCGGGGTTAGGAACTGTCACGATGGCCGGGAAGCGTTAAGTTTCCTCCTGGGAAGACGCGGCGACGTCCCTGCTGCGCCTCTCCATGCTTTGATAGCCCTGTACAATGCTGCTTGAACTCCATGCCACAAGGCAACACTGTAAAGAAGCTGAAAGCAAAGAGAACACCGAAAAAAGGAGTCAAATTGCCAAAAAAGAAAAATAATACCATCTGTAGCCGCTTTTCACGACGAAGGGAGGTTAGCAGTGGCACACGCCGAGATCTGTGCTGTTCAGGGTATTTTGGAAGCGCTGTGGGAAGGGCTGTGAGCAACACACTGGGCATTCATTGCCCTACGAAGTCACGAACAGCACAGCCACGCTGAGGAGACTCGCACCCGGTGACGGAGCAATGAAGCCGCAGATGAAGTTTAAATTAAAAAAGTGAAATGACACAAAGGGAAGGAGGGAGAGGAAGAGAGACTTCAGTGCCCAGACACAGTAACAGGCTCCACATTAGCCACCCCCGCTCAGGACGGAACAGGGATGGCTACCGAGATGTATCAGCTTCATGCCCACAAAAATAAAGGGACTCGGAACATGGAATTTTTCAATGTTCATCATAAATTCACTGTGCAGCCCCACTCTCAATAATGCATGAAGATCTGATCATTTGATCTCAAAATTATAACCGTAAGAAGATTAAAAAGACAGGATGAAACGGTGGGAAAGAGACACAGAGTGTCTTCTGTCGGAGAGGAGACCAAGCACTACAACGTTCTGTCTTGGAGTGACCAGGAGGGAGACGTGGGAAAGGTTTTTTTAAAAAAAAAAAAACAAAACCCACCAAAAGCACTAGTGATGAATTATTTGGTATTTCTCATAAAGTTAATAACTAGAGAGGACCCAATAAAGTAATGAGATGGCAGTTTGGTGAGTTTTTTGGGTTTGCTTTGTTGGACGTTTTTGGGGTGGGGTGTGGTGTTGATTAAAAAAAATTAAAAAGCAGCACTCTTCTAACCACAGGGTGCTGTGGAGCTAAAAACATCACTGCATTTAAAATAAGATTAGGTAAATTCATTGAGAGCAGACAGAAGAGATTAATTACACCACATAGTAGCAAAGGCTGCAATTTGCAGCTCAAAGCAAGTGTCTAAATGTTTGGGTTTGCTTTGGTTTTGTTAAACTCTCAGAAGCTGGAAAGGTGTGGGAATGGAACCATCCATCCACAGTTATCCTGCCTAAAGAAGAGAACGTAACAAGCACCTGACAGAGTTTGAGGCAGGATAATGAACTGTATTTCTTCCCTCTGCCCCAATACAATAGATCTTGCATCTATTCCAGGCATTTAACACAATAGACAATTCAAACCCACCAGGCTATGGAAACAAGCCAAGCAAAATACTACTTAAAAAAATATAATCTGTCATGGTATAGCAAGACCTGTTAGTATCGACAAGGTAAATCAGAGTATTAATTTGGATTATAAAGGTGTTAGTCTCTACGTACTACAGCTTGGGAGCAACTGAACAGCTCGAGGCACCAACGGCTCAAGGAGATCTTTCACAGGCAACTTTTCTCCCTTCTTCAGTACCTTTGAAGCCCAAAGTACCCTACGCTTTGCATCAGAACATACACATAACACAGATCACAAGAGTTAGGACCCCACCTTAAATATATGCATATTTATCAAGGCCAGTTACACACACAGCAATTTGCATTTTTGCATTCTGATCATCTTCCTACATTGTTTCTAAAGGTTTTTAGCTTGTAGTAAACATGCCCTCTCACCTCATTGAGCGCACACATGCGAGCAATGGACCCGATGTTGTTGGTGATGGTGACCAAAGTAGCTCTGGCCAGGTCCTCTTTACTGATGGAATCTCTCTTCTCTTTACTCATCATATGGCCGAAGCTGCGGGAGGAAGATTATTCCTTTTAGTATGAGTTATTTAGGAGTGCTGAAAGCCCTTTTATCATTTAATAAGCTTTGCTTGGATTTAAGAGACAGATGTGAACATGTCAAAAGGGATGTCATTGGAAAGGCAGAACAATGAGCGAAGACACTTCTAAAATAACTAATTTAAAGCGCAGCAAACTGCACCAAGCATTGCTTACACCTGCTTAAAAAAAAAAAGGGCAAGAAGTAGGTGAGAGATCTAAGGACAAGCCACATGACCCATTCCAAATGACATTTCCACATGGAGTCGGTGCATAGTCCAGGGATTACGCACTGAGCCCGGGACACACAGCAAGTTTCCCAAGGAACTCCTGAAAAACAGCTCAATTAACACATACCTTGAGGCGACAGCAGAGCCCTGAAGGCCAAACCGCTCATAGTCCCCTCCGTAAATATCCTTCACCAGCTTATCCACGTTGGTGCTGTCTCCTTTCGCAGCCATCTCTAACGCCTCCTCAAAGGTCTCGCAGCCCGTCAGCAGACAGCACAGGCCCAGGAATGTCCCTCCTCCGAGGCTGGAAAAGCAGAGGTCCTTCAGCCCAGCATCTCCCACCACCTCCCACCGCAGCTCTCCAGACTCCAACGCGGCCACCAGCGGCACCCTGCAACTCCTCCCGCACACAAGTGAGGGCAGACACCCTAAACTGAGTTCTGATTTAACACAAACGTCACCCAGCGTGGTTTTAACCGAACTACGCTGAAGTCCTTAACATTTAAATAGGAGAAATGACGCTAAATAAAGGGTTGGCTGAGGATAAGGTCCGATCCACCACCGCAGACTTCAGTTTGCTATTTGTAGCACTCCCGCAGGCTTTCCCTGTGCCAGAATCATTAGCCAGCAGATCGCTTCAGTCAGTGATGAAGGAATAAACAGTGATCAAAGCTAAATACCTACGCAGAGGCAGGCGGCCAGGAGTGATCTGTCCCCCAGCCTCGCTGGTTCCTGTTCCAAGCACGGCCCGGAATGTCTCAGCCTCCAAAGAACCCTGAGCAAGGAGCAGCCACTTGAGTATCTCGCACCGGCTCACGTACAGTGTTTACTGACTATATAAATTTAGCAGGGACTATATAAATTTAGTCTGACTGGGCATAACAAGTTGTTAGCTCGCTTCATTAAAATTCTACCTTGGACTCTGCAGTCTTAACTGACGTGAACTTCAACTTACTAACCCCTACCTCCTCTACACCCTGCCTCACCCTTTCTTTACCCTCGAGAAAGTTACTATTTGCAGAGATGGCAGTCCCACCGACCGGAGCCACCGCCAACACGGGGATCAGCGAGACACCACACTTGCACCTCGTGAGAAAGCGCAGGAGGTGTGATGGGAACACCATCCAGTCGGTGCCCTTGGATTATCAGGCAAGTTTTTCAGAAGTCATCTAGAAACGCTGTAATACAATATATTCAGTAAGGGAACAGTAGGAAGCCCTGCCCACCAGCCACGAGCCGGTATTGATTTCATCACCTCTAACACGCCAGCAGCCCCCTCCAGTCACGTTTTCCTGTCGTAGTGGAAAGAATCAGAAGCACATCTAGAGATATCAGAAGGGCTATGCTTGAAAAACAACCAGAACTGCAAGAAAACCAATACCTCTTCCACTCAACTTTTTGTTGATCTGTATGAAATACAGAAAGTGGCTCATTGAGGCCAGGGCATGCCCTAGGTAAGGCAACAGAAGACACATAGAATCATAGAATGGCTAGAGTTGGAAAGGACCTTAAAGATCATCTAGTTCCAACCCCCCTGCCATGGGCAGGGACACCTCTCACTAGAGCAGGTTGCTCAAAGCCCCATCCAGCCTGGCCTTGAACACTTCCAGGGATGGGGCATCCACAACTTCCCTGGGCAACCTGTTCCAGTGCCTCACCACCCTCACTGTAAAGAATTTCTTCCTTATATCTAATCTAAATCTCTTCTCTTCCAATTTAAAACCATTGCCCCTTGTCCTGTCACCACTCTTCCTGACAAAGAGTCCCTCTTCAGCTCTTCTGTAGGCTCCCTTCAGGTATTGATAGGCTGTTATAAGGTCTCCCCGGAGCCTTCTCTTCTCCAGGCTGAACAACCCCAGCTCTCTCAGTCTGTCTTCAAAGGAGAGGTGCTATGAACGCAGCCACGTGCAGTACACTGGAGAAACTTCATTACTATGGACCCTGCACTGAAGAAGAGAATGCAGGTTTGGAAGGGACTGTAGCAAATCCAAAAACCTTCTCTGGTTGCTGTTTTGAAACGGGATTTTATTTTTCCGTTTCTGTTTTGGTGGGTTTCTTGTTTTTAACATTACTAAAAATGAAGTATATCAATTTAATTTGCATGTATGGGGAAAAAGTGGGACAGATCTATTGGTATTTTTACTACAAGTCTGGATGGATACATTTGTAAATAAAGTTGTTTCCTATAAGCAAGCACTGCCGCCACAGCTATGGAGTCAACTTTAACACGCCTCGGGCTGTTTTGCTGGTCTTGAGAACAAAATTCTGCACCCACACCACTGAACTCCTGAACAGAGCAGCGGCATCTACATTTCCCACTGAATATAGGCCAGAGACCGCTTCAACTCAGCTGTACCCTACAAATCATCTCAGACAGCACCGGCTGACCCAGCCCGAGGACAAACCAAGGATAGGGACAACCAGATCCTAGTCTTTACACACTGGTGTTCCTTAATTTACAAGCGTGGTCCAAAGACCGGCGCAATCTGGAAGGAAACAGGAGATTTACTAAGATTCCTCTGTTAAAATCCAGTAGTAGCAGGTTATTCTGCATCCTAATTACTAAGCAAGAGGTTTTTGTTTAGCTCAAACATTTTTATTTCACTGCTCTGGCTGTCCTGGGGGACCAAGGCAGAGGAGACAAGATTCATTTACTGAGACAGCTTTATTTTGGTAATATCACAGCAAGAAATCAGAAATAGGTAGGAACACCAAGAAGAGACTACGGCAGCTCTAAAGCTGAACGGATCCATGATTTCTCTGATGTTGACCCGCTCTCTGAAGGAACCCTAGGATTTTCCATCCTTGCTACTGGTGGGGCTTTGAAGAGAAATGGGAAGACAAGCACAATTTGGGGCTGCATCTACTACTCACACTGTCTAGTTCTATCTGTTCAATTATTAAGGAGAAAATAAATAAATAAATAGAATTAAAAGAACACAGAATAAGTTTACCTGGATCCTGTGACTCTCTTATAGTTGTCCTTGGAATACACAGCCAGGATGCTGACCCCTGAGCCGATGTTAACCAGCAGCATAGGATATGGATTATCAAGGCAGTAAGGCTTTTTCTGGCACTGTTCAGGATCTGTAGGATTTTCGAAATAATAGCACTCGGGTTGGCCATTGAAACCAACAGAGTCAACGTAAAGGAGGCCTTGGATCAAACAGTCCAATTCGTCCAGTTTATGGAGTTGCAGATCAGCAATCTGGAAAAGAACAAGAAATCAATAAACAAACACTTCCCAGTATAAGACAACAAGGAAGGACAAAAGGCTCTGCTGAAGCACTTTGATCACTTTAACAGTAACACATTATGCTATTGAAAGAGTACAAAGATCTGTCCAAGCATGAAGTGCAAAATAAAAGGAGTTTGTTATCTGCCTGACGACAGGCACCTTCCAAAACAACGATGTGCTGCGCAGTAATGTCATTCAGTTCCTTTGCTTTGGAGATATTCCCTGCCTGCCAGCAAGAAACGTTTCTCCCCCTCAGTTTTCTGAAGCAATAAATCTCTTCCCCCTCATCCCCATCCCAGGAGGAGCTGTGGCTTTTGGGCAGTGTCCGACACCCGCCTGCACAGCAGCGTCCCTCAGGGTGCAAAGTGCTTCAACCCATCATCCCACCACACTTCCCAGCAACTTAATCGAATTTTTAATAGAAGCATTAAGATCAAGAAACTTCAGTTAAAGAAAAGATAACCTTACAAAGTGCACGTGCTTATGTTAATATGCGTTGAATATGCAGTGGATTATGTTTAAGATTTGCCTTTTTTTTAGTGTATGTCCCCAGCAATCCGAGAGATCTGTTCCTTGAAATTATGATGAGCACTTTAAAATGCCTCATGAAATAAAGGGTATTCCCTACGTTTGGTGAAAAACAATATAAAAAAACCCCACAAACAGAAATATCATCAGGCCCATGCCCCCAGCAAAATGTTCATTAAAAATGTAACTGTAACAGAAGGCAGAAAAACAATTATAAGACCTTCAAAAGCACATTCCCTCTGAGATCTCCTAGGTCACTCTTGACTGTACTTAAAGATGTCTACTTGCCACAGCATTCTGTCCTCTGGAAAGAGAAATCACAGCCCTTTCTCAAAATAGGATACGGTGACAATCTGCAGAAAGTCTCCTTCCCGAGTGACACCGACCTCAGACTCGTGTTAGGGAGAGGAGAGGGGGGAAAAAGAGCGGAGTTGCCAAATCCCGAGGTCATCTGCATCCTCCCACCTGAAAGGCAGGTCTAACCCAACTCCGCTTCTGGCAGCAAGAGACACGGGGCATTAGGAACAAAAGGGAGTTACAGAGCTCAGAGCTGCTTCTCAAACACTTGCAAGTTGCTGGATGTTTTTATAACAGCTATTGGAGGAGATCTGCGAGGTTAACTACCTCCTATTTTTAATTCTAGAAGCTATATTAAGTCACTACAAAGAGGAAAGATATTTCTGTGGCACGGGCATGGCCAGTAGGTTACATTCTTTTGAGTTATTTAAATCTCTTCCCTTAAATTTTTTTCCTCTACTTGTGCACAGCTCTAACTTGCCTGAACTGAAAACCGTCCCAGTCTTTGCGTCTGCCCTTTTGTTACACTCAAATCCTGCAACCAGAGAATAGAAAGAAGACCCAAAAAAACCCCAAACCAGCAGCCTCAGAGACCTCAATATAGATACAGTTATTCATAGGACAATACAGAAAAGTTGAGAGAATTTCTTCCTGCTTCAGTATCTCCTGAAACAAGTATATTCCAATATTTTGCAATCCCGTCATAGTTTTGTCTTGGTTACCACATGGCTACACAAATTACAATTGCAGAATTGCAGCATAAAAGACTTAAACCACTTAGCCAGCAAATAAAAGAATAAAAACAAATTAGGGCAAGAGGTTTTTAAAGAAACGTTACAAAAATCTTAAGGCTATTTTGCAAATATCTTGGATTTCAGCAGTTTCTTGCTGTTAGACTGAGAGGAAAAGCTCCGATCAAGAGAGATACAGCACAAGGCGTTAACGTAATAAACGCTTCGTGCTCTCTTTCTCCCAACGGACACCATGGAGCCCACTAAGTCATCACTCGTTACAGGATTTCTTTCTTTTGTTAAAGCTAACTAACGTTGCACAGAGCTAGTCAAAATAAGGAAAGATTCTATATTAACCATGATCTATCTCCAAGTTATGTGCTGTACGGTCTGTTTGCTCATCTCACTGGGTAAGCCAGATGCAGCATGGCCAAACACAACCTGAGACAGGTACAGCATCCACTGATGCTCTGAACCAGGAGCCTCCTACACAGAGACAAGTCATTATATATATAGATCTTATATATATATCATACAGAAAGACAAGTCACTTGTCCCTGCCCATAGCAGGGGGTTGGAACTCGATGATCCTTAAGGTCCCTTCCAACCCAAACCATTCTACGATTAGCAGATTTACGGCCCCTACTGCTTTTCTCTCATCAACCTCACCCTTTTGTCATCAGTCAGGGACCTTGTGAGAAACCAGCAAACAATACCGATCTAGAAGTAAAACACTTCTGGCATTAGTGCAAAAACACAGACAAAACTCCTCGTTTCTACCACCTCCCCGGTCAGGCCACCAATTCTGTAAGGACAGAACAGGAGAAACTAATCAAAGGTTCTTTTTCAAGCACCGAGCGTGGAAGTTTTATTAGGTCCAGCCCGTATAAAAGACATAGTAGGGTTCGCTCTGCTTTTTATAGCTCTGTGCTATATTTAACAGCCAATATTCTGTAAGCAGAAAAGCCCCATTACTGCTTGCTTTCATCTACGATATTCGTAGCAGACTGAATTTCTGTGTTATTGCAGCAGTTCTGGGTTTCATTTTTGGATGGAGCAAGTTGGGCATCAATATTCCATGTCAATCTGCCTTCGTTCCAAGAGCCACAAGCTCTGCAGCCACCCAACCTCCCAACAGCCCCAGGAGCCACCGCTTTTCTTATTTCTAAACCCAAATTAGGGCATAGTTGCAAGAAACGTAGTAACCCAGACTTGTGCAAGAAGCCACGATAGAGCCAGGGACACAATTCCCAGTCCCTTTCCCTGCACATAGAACTGACTTCTCTCTATTCCTTTCTCTGCTCACAATGACTTCAGCAGCAAAACCGCATCAAACAATAGATATGCCTGTAAACATCATAATTTATGTACAAGTAAGTGTTTTCTGGTGCCATCCCCTGACCTACCACACTCTACTTCTCATCTTCCAGCTGGTCAATCCCCTTCTCCTTGCAGGAATCGAAGCTTATGTGCAGAAATGCAAACCAAAACCGGGAGCTGTGTGTAGCAGCACATTTTAATCGGATGTTTTTCCTGCAACTCTTCAAAAAAATGCATTTGCAGGTATTTTCCAGCCCTTCACAACCCCTGAGGTGAGGGCAGACAACAGAGCTGACCCTGCTCTGGGCTCCTGGAACTCCATTCGGCACGGTGCCTCTCTAGAAAAGCTTTATGGCAGAAAGTTGGGCTGTGAGAGGAAGAACTGCAGAACAAAGTACTATACAGGACCCCGGAGGGAAAATTTATGATGGTTACAGGGAACCATATGTACATTTTTTTTAGAAGAACCATTTTTCTGCATTATAGCCAGACTGTAGAAATTCCTCTTTATTTTAAACTGTTTTTTTTTTTTTTTTTTTTTTAAATACCAGGAAGGGAAGAAAATACTTTGGACCTCGAGGAACTCTTCAGGACCATCAAAAAGAGAGACTCAGGACTTTAACCACGGTTACAAGCAGGTGGAACACAGGAAATAGTGAACATTTCCCCGTGACAGCTCACACTTTGGCAACAAAATCCTGAAACCCAGCGGATTTCAAGGATACACAAAAGGTGTGTTGTTCCTGTGCATGGATGTTATTCTCAGGAGAAAGAAATCACACCTCTTCTCGTGCACTTGCAAGAAGTGCTGGAAAACGGTACTGGCTGCTCAAGTTTAGGTTGAGTTTTTCAGTTGGTTAGTTTTTTAGGAGGGGGTTTTGTGGTGGTTTTTGTTGTTTGTTTTTTTAAATCATATGCATAATGTCAAACAGTTTTTAGCCATATTCAGGAAAGAAACTGTTAGGAACATAACATCTTGCAAGTTTTTCATTATCAATTACACCAGCCTCATTTACTGTATCACTCTGGCTTTTAGATGCCTTCTGGGCATTGCTCCAGTTTCTATTTCTTATAATAGCTTACGGTGCAGCTCTTCCTTCCATTGCCTCTCGTCCACTTTTCTAAAGATATACTTTGCTTCCTTTGTGTTTTGATTGCCTTCACCTCAACCCTGCTTCTCTCTGCGCTCAGAGGAGGTACTCCCCCAGCTGGTTCCACACCTGAGGCTGGGAAATCCCCACTCACCTTCAAACAAGACAAGGTCTAACGCAAATAAAGGGTATTTTGGCTGAGGCTGAAGAGAATCACCCCCTGGCAGAGTGAGCTGCAAGGATCTCGTCCTTCTCCTGACGGGGAAAAGACGCCCATTGCTTCTCCCCGTTCCCTCTGAAGAGTTTCCCAGCTTCTCGTGGTGATAACAGAAGGTATCATGGTTCCTTCACCTGTTCTCTGGATGCTTTCAGCTCCAGTCCAGCCTACACACTACAGACCAGCACCTCCAGCCTCCTTGAGCACACGAGGTGTTACCCAGGTTACTCATCCGACAGCACAGGACAGCGAGTTTATTTCTCTTAAGGTAAATATAGTCTACGAGTCATCCAGGGGCATTCAGTTCACTCCACAAAGTCAAGCCGTAGAATCAGCTAAGAACTGGCACGAGGAAATCCCTCTCCCACAGCCAAGCTTGCTCTTAAAGCATTTTTCTTACAGGTTACGGGGAAGGTGAAGGCCCAAGTGTAAGTCTGTGTTGGTCACAGGCTTCCTTCCTACCTTCCCCAAACGCTCTTTATTAACCAACTGGGTTTTGGCCCAGGCCCTGCTTTCACCGAAGCCAGCTTTAAAACTTCCACCAAGACAAGTCTGTAGGTGTCTGTTCAGGGAAGGAAAACAAAGATCCCACCTTTGAGGCACTGCAGTTAGCAGGAATTTAGCAACGGAGCAGGTCTGAGACCAAAGTCTGAGTAGTCCTTTCTTCCCTCGTCCCCCAGGTATCCTCTACAAAACGGAGTGACAGCCCAGGAATTTATTCCCCATTACATTTACAGCATACTTTTGTGCAAAGTGACGTGTGTGTGCTGTCAGGAAGGACACAGTACAAGGAGATTTATATTACAGGTACACAAGCAGATAAATCTATGTACTCAGAAGTGATGTTACTTGAGCATTTACGGAATACGCGAGGTAGTTGGGGAAAGGAGGGAGGATTATCAGAATTAGGCAACAGGTTCATCCATGCTTTAACACCACAATTATCTGAAAATAAAATCAGCCAGGCACAGAGACTAGTCATTTAGAACGGAGGAAAAAAAAAACACAAACCCAAGCTAAAAAAAACAAAAACAAAAAACCCTAAGCTGGAAAGGGTCCCTTTAGTGAATTACTTACTGATGCTCTTCAATGAACATTAACTATAATCATCTGGTTGGTAAAATTATTTCTGTGGTCTAGTTTAATGAATAGAGTCAGTTTTCCTGCTTCTAGGGGAAGCATTCACATCTTCAGAATGAGCCAAACGATTTGCCAGGCTACTGATGGGCACTGCTGGCAGCCACCAAGAGGCCCAGGGAGCCTTCTCCAGGTCTCCCCCATCCAGCACCGGGGAGCACATGAGAGGGGGGGTCAGGCGGCCAAACCTACCTAACTTTGGACATTCACCTGCCTTTCCACGGCACAGAAGACAGGCTTGAGGTAAACAGAAGGCGCCTCCCAATTTTGTTTTATTTTTTTAATGTGCAAAAGCAACAGAGATGTCTAAATCAAACATACTTAACTCATTTAGGGATTCAGAATTAGACACCGGAACAGGCAAGTAACAACAGGGTATTTGCCTAAAGCTGCTGTCACCGTAATCTTCAAAGGATTCCTTCTTTGGGATCCAAATGCCGTTTTGCAATATGTTAGATCTTTTGTCCTACATCTACGCAATCCTGGATGTCCCATAAGCATTTAGAAATACCATGAAAGACAAATAACTTAAAAGCCTGTACATAGGGAAATAGAGGGCCAGAACAAAAGCATGTTACCTCTACCAGTTTCAGGAATTTCCTAGCTTGTAGCCAGATTTTTTGAATGAAATTAAGAACATTCACAAACATACTTTAGTTTTTCCACATTGCTTCTAAGGCACAGAAACAGGAACACTTAAAGCCTCCTCCATGTAAGGTTTTACATCACATTGTCCAATACTGGAGCCTGCAACAGCAGGGTATTAGACTTGGCACACGCTTTCCACTTGTACAGGTGCACTGGAGTGATCAAATATTTGACACAGACATTTCAATGCCTTTGAGAGGGCAATCCCGGGCTGTTGTCCGATGTCAGTGCACAGCCAGCAGGACACTGAGACAGGCGGCTGCTGGTACAACGGCTAACGAAGTGTGACAATTTAAGTGCCAGTACCCAGGACACTCAGCCCTTGGAGAGAGATTAAGCAAACAAACCTTCATGTAACAGGAAGCATTTTGCTTCTGTAACACTCCACGGACATTACAGTTTGAGCCAAGAAATAGGATGGCTGTAAGAAGAGGTGTCCAAAGCACCCACTCAGGAGGGAGTGCACTTCACTGGCCAAATGCTCCCGACAGCCTTTAAAGTGCTTGCTTTAAGCTACCTGCAAGCGTTGCAGCACACAAGACATTAACTAACACCGCAAAGACGTGGGACTTCATGCCTACATCCACCAGGAATTCCCTATGGGACCTGATGTTTTTGTACAATCGCCAGCAAACCAGCCCCAGTTTCAACCACGGCTTCCAGCGCTACATTGACGATTTTGCAGCCAACGTGACAGAGACTGGTCCCTCACTAAACTGCACATTTATGCCAGATAAAGTCAAAGGAGAGAAACGCCTGGCTGTGAGAGCCACCACTTCCAGTTCAGTTCTACAGCTGCGGGAGCAAGGGATGTGAACCTCCTTACTAAGTAAGCAACTCCAGCTGCTATTTCACAATGAATTTGGGAAGACCGACCGGTGCAAAGGGATAGTCAGTCTCTTCAGAAAGTCTCCAAGTGATTTTGTCACTAGACAACGTGACCTGAATCATCCCCTGCACACATAGAAGGACGCTCAGAAACCTGAACAGAGGCCATACTGACCAGCGCTAGAGCTCGCCTCCTGCTGTGGTGCCACCACCCTTACACGAGGCAAGACAAACTACAGCTTTTGAGGACTTGACGATCATCAGTAGACCCCAACACGTAAGGGACTTCCAATCGGCCTAAGGGATGACAAATCTGGCACTAGTAGAAAATAAATGGAGACATGACCCCGTAGAGACACATACCCGACAGGCAACTCTCTCTAGTGCTGTTTGTACAACGGTTCTCTAGTCCTCTGTTGCCACCATCAATTTTCACAGCGCACTCACCCGGGAGCCAGGACTACTGCTGAAGTTCATACAAATAGCAGCACCCCAACACTTCAGATTTCCACCAGCTTCTGGAGCTCCCTGCAGAAGTTACTTTTAAATTCTAGGGGACCTGGGACGTCATGAAGTGCCTTGCTTCGCATGACGTACTCCAGAACTGAAATCAAAAGCAGCTCCCGTTGTCATGCTTCCATGACACCCTGCTCCACGCTTGGGCTTCCAGACTCTGGACTTAACTCCACTTGAAGACTAATACAAGGGGAAGGGAACCTAGATCTAATCTCTAGCCTGTACGGTTTAATTTCTGGGTTTCTAATAGATAACCAGTCTGCAAGATGAGCACCTGGTCTCTAGGTTGTCATAACACACCCTCAGCTGGTGATGAGGCATCTGGTCATCACAGCTGTACTCCAAAAAAGCCATTTACTGGGGACATTTTGCACAGCAATGCTTCAGTAGAACACCCAGCCAGCAGAACGCCCTCCCCTGCCCCCTCCAATTAAGAAACATGACTTGATTCCATTCATCTTAACCAGCTAGGATGGAGAAAAAAAAAAATGTTATTTTCTCTGCAAGTTTTAGTAGAAGGACTCCCGGGATGTTCTCCCAAAGTACCTCCCACTGACCCCTCACAAACTGCTCACGTACCGTTCTAAAGTCCTCCTCGAACTTGTAGGCTCCACCTCCCGTGGCACAGAGCGTGGTGTGCAAACTGGAGAAGTTCTTCTCGCTGCCCATCTGGATGAACCTGTGCATGGCGCAGCTGGGGAAGCGGATGAAGTGCAGGTTTCCTTTGCGGCCACACATAGTCAAATTTTTCAGTTCCAGGTGGACGTCGCGAATGCCAGTTTTACCGTAGGCTGTATTGGAGGTCAAGTATTTCCTAATGCTTTTCAGGTTTTCCACCTCCTCCTGCTCCTCTTCTGCAGTAATGTCCTTAGGTTCAAAGTAGACCAGTTTAACCAGTGTTCCACCGATATCCATTCCAAACCATGGAAACGCTAAAGACAAGGGGGTCGGGGAGAAGAAGAAAGAGAAAGTCACTATAAATATAGAGGTGAACGACAATTCAGTGCAGTCACAGCAGCAGCCGCCGCTCCGGAAAGCTGGTGGTCACTTACGTGTCCAATTCACGTGTATTAAACACCTCCCGAAGTGAAGACTTCATAAAGCCCCAGTTAAGAAAAAGAATCATCTCAAAATACTCTTCTCTGGAGAAACAGGTTTTAATAAAATGGAAGTATTTCTCCCCAGGAAAGCGTTTTCCTCTTCAGTCAGCACCTCCTGACAGAGCCCATTTACTGCGTTTCACCCAGCCCGACTCCTGACCCCAATTCCTCAAATAGACCGAGGAGGGGAGGGGGAAGGAACAACCCAACAGGAGAAGAAGATTTCTCGAGTCACGTTCCTGCTGTGTAAGAGCCACAAGGGCCTTTCCAAGACCGGCCAGAACGTCCATGGTCACAGGGCTCTGTGCGAGGAGCAACACACAACTCTCCCGTCATGCTGGGAGTCTCCAGGCTCCAACCCACCAGAACCAGCAGCTCTGGTGGGACTACACCACCCACACAGATTAGCAGAAAAAGAATCAGCTGGTTTAAGTTCAATATTTACTAGAGACAGTCCTCTTCTTTGAGCACAGACTCCCTATCACACAACTCTACAAGAAACGCCACTATTTGCTTCTCAGCGTATATATATATATATATATTTGCCAGAGCTGGTCTAGGTCTACAAAAGCTTTTGTTCTGTTAATAGCAGGAGAAATTCGGCTGACCCAGGCTGCTCTGCTTACATACACACACATATATATTTTAAATAGTAAGCCAGGTAACTTTAGGAAGCAGTAAGAAGCGAGAATACAGAATCTATACACAGGTACTGCAGAAGGAGGCAGCTGGTAACGTTTCTTAGAGAAATTAAATTAAAAGTACCAAATGTGTTCTACCAAGATCCATTTCTAAAATAGTAAACAACTTGGGGCAGAGATTTTAATTAGCATAGGAACTGCTGATGGCACCGCTCTTCCTCAGGTAATCACAGCTCAGTATTAAGTTACCCAACTTCAGGCTGAAAGGAGCTTAGAGCCTTTTACCTCTCACCACAAGGGTCTCAGCATCATTCTCATCTGGCTGAACAATTCCCAGGCCTGAATTTCACAGTTATTAACACACACACCCTCCCACAACCAATCCTTAAATATCAGATATTTAAAACAGTCATTTTGCTCCATTGCTGTACGGCAAATAATCGAATCATCAGTTTCTCCCCACCTTCCCTAAGGACAAGGCAGGCATCGTGCATAAACTCCCAGGAAGTACCTTGCTTACAGTTCAGTTCTTCTAAGGGAAAACCTACTGTTACCTGTTGCAAGCTCTAATTCATTTTTCCATGCCCTACCAGCTGCAAGACACAAAGACACTGAAACAAAGGCTCATTTGAGGTTTGGAAAGATACACCCTATGCAGATGCATGAGAGCTCCCTGAAATGGGAAGAACTTGAAACAAGTGTTTTTAAAATAGGCTTTATCTTAAAGAAGAGCAATGTGTTACCACACGCTAACCTGTATCTCAAATGCTTTTGGAAGTACAAGGTAAATATTTAAGCGAAAGTGGTCTGGTCCCCGTTGTACCACACAGCGGAGCTCAGGACACCAGTCCCATTAGCGATTTACACAAATCTTTATTTAAGCTATTGAGAACTTTAATTACCTGTCTCACTGGAACTATAAGGCTCCTCCTCAGACGTAGCTCAGCCATGCAGGCAGGAGGTTTAATCCTAAAAGCAGCAAGGTGGGACTGTGCGACACAGAACCAGCCTGGAGCTAAGGGTAACCCAACTTCCAATATTCTACATTAAAGGCATAAAATCTGCTACAATTGACCTGCACCAAGAGTTGTTTGAAAGCCATAGTGTAGATTTGATCTTTAGAGAGAGGAAAGAAGCACCCCATCCTCCTATCAAACACAAGCCCAGCAGTAAAAGTGTTAAGTACTACCAGCCCAGAGTCATTCCTAAATGACTGCCAAGGCATTTACATCTTAACAAGTTGAGGGCTCATAACTAAAGCATTAACAAAGAATAAGCCCCGGAGAAAACAACTATGAAGTTATTCCAAGTCTGTACAGTTCTTGGGAGAGGTGCAGATAATGCTCTCATTTGAAAACCAAGCAGAAATGCCAACAGACATTTTTTTTTTCCCCAGTTTATTCTCTGTGTGAATCGAAGCTCCTTTCATTTTGTTGCGAGCCAAATGCGGAGCTGCAGAAAGGGCAGAACTTTGCTCCCAGAACAGCGGCAACTTTCTCCAGCACAAAAAAAGAACACGAGATCAGGCCACAGTACGGGTATTTCAGCCACGCAGAGCAGCAGCGCAGTTTCCTCCCCAGCTGCCTCCCGGAATCGCTCGCAATAGAGACAACAACTATTTCAACTGGTTGACCAATTAGGCCAAAAAACAAGTCCCGAAGTATGAAAAAAGAACGGTTATTTGTGTGGATACAGTCTCCACAGACCTGAGGGAAAACGGGGAGGTTGGTTGGTTGTTTGCAGTTTTGTTTGTTTTTTTTAAACTGGAAGTCCAGCATTTCAACCATAACTTGAACAAGCGTCTGGTTTCTTGAGTTATTAGAAAGCCAGGAGAAGAAGTGGGATTTGTCCCATCCGCACTTTAGGCTGGTAACAGTTACTCAAATCTGTGGGATTTACTACAAAAACAGAAGACACTGGATACACTGCAGAAATGCTTTCACAGGGTAAAAAATGCACTTCTTAACTGTAATTGACTGATAAGACTGTTATGGGCCGATTTCTCACTTCTCAGCAAAGTCAGTGTGCAACACACCTACTGGATCAATGCAATCTCTTAGCGTGGAGAAAATAAAACTGTTTTACTGTATTGCCACACTGCAGTAAGGCGTAAAAAATACCACCACTATAAAATCTAGTTCCAGGTCCCACAGAGCTGACGTGGAAGGGGTCGAGATGAATCACACCTTCTGAAAAGCCCAGCATAAATCAAAAGGCTCAGCTTATCTCCTTAAGAAAACTAATTCCCTTTATGTTAAAACTGCACCAACTACTTACTGGTTTGTTATCCACAGATAAAAATCTCCATTACTCCAAACGTAGCTGCAGAAGCAGGTGACGATGCAGCGAGAAGGTGTCCCGGCGTTGCTCAATCGGGTAATGTGAGGCTCACCGGCAGCCCTGCCATCTGGGGGAAAGGTTCCCGTGGGAGAGAGCCCACATTTTACCTACTTTCTGCACCCACTTTGAAGAGTATGAACCTATAAGGCTATTCCTATAAGGCATAATTACATTCAGGATTGAACGCGTTTGATTTTTTAAAAATCCTGTGCTTAGTATACAATAAGGAGGGGGCAAAGACGGAATCACAACAAGATGAGGGGAAGCAGGAATCAAAGGGAACTCCTCGGTCACCGAGTAACATTTTCCCCCATTAAAGAGGATAATCCTTCACATATGTTTCAACAACCACCACGGGAGTTCTGCTGAATCTTTTTACTCCTCAACTCTTCGAAAGAGACTGTGCCTGAGCCCCCTGGTTACAACTTTCTTCTCTCTACCTGGACCCAGGAGTTTCCATGACCGATTTGCAGCAGTTTCTGTTTCAGCTCATACGTGCCTCTTACAAGGCGTGTGTTTCCTCGAACGCGGGTACAGTATCTCAGTTTTTTTAATCAGCAATTTGAATGGTGGTATCAATACTCTGATATCTTACTCATAAATATCTCAGATGAAGTATCTTTGGTTCAGCTGCTTTTTCTTCCTGGACACACATATGATGAAATCCTACGACTTCATTTACATTTATTATTTGCATTTAATTTGCAAGGCTTGATGCTTTGATAATCTAAGAACTTCCTGTTTTAATTGGGACTGGAAGAGAAGAGAGAGCCAAAAATAAGAACTGGGGAAAAAAAATAAATAAAAATCAAACCAAGAGTGACACATGAGACAGGATTGTGTTCCTCACTGCTTCTGAAAGCTGCTTTCTATTAAAAAGGAAGCTGATAATAGCTTACATATATGTTTCGATTACTTCTTCCTATTCTACACAGTTATTTCAGGAACCCAAACATGTTGCAAAATGGAAACATTTGTTTTCCTTTGAACAAAAATAGATTATACAGCTTAAAAAAAATATATCTGCTTAGTAATGAAAGTTCTTCAAACTTTACAAAGCTAGAGCTAAATAATTCATGCCCATGTATCAGGTGAAGCCTTCCCATTCATTCTCAGCAGCAAGAGCTTATTGAATGTCCACCTCCTCAACAGAAAATTAAAAGAAAAAGAAAAAAAAACACCCAAACAAAACCACAACCAAAAAGCTTCCAGCCTGAAAGCACAGAGGTTAAACAGTCATGACCACTCACACGTATACAGTCTGTGCCCACACAGTGATTGCTGAAGGAGACCAGGTCACTCCCTAGCCTGTAGAGCCAAACTTACAGAGCGACAAGAGGCAATGATTAGCTCCCAAGAACCTCATTCCTGGATCTGACGGAGGTTTCCCCTTCCTGCTGGAATTACCTTGTCGGTAAGGCAGATAATGCAGGTTTAACTCCCGAGGTGCTGGACCACACCACACCAATCAGTTGACTCTGTTGTGACCAGTCCTGTTCCCCCGGGAACCCTCACTTCCACCCACACTAAAAGCAGCTGGGACTAACTTCACACAGCAGGTCACCTGCAGACACTCTTGAAATTAAAAAGATTGTGTGATATTCCAACACCTTGGACAAAATTTCAGTAACCAGTGATAATGTAATTACTGTGACAAACCAAGAGACCAAAATCATTTTCCCCCCTGTATTCCTCACTAAAATATACTATATAATCATGGCATTCCATATTTATCATCATCACAGGTGAAAAAAACCTAGATTTTCCACAGTTTCCACCTGGCTTTAAGTAGTATTACAATAACCACACTGCACCCAAACAGCACAGGTGAAACCACCTAAATATTGGCCTAAAGCCTTCTTTTTGTGAAGCTGCACCTTGAAGTGTTTAGCAATTAACCATGGCAATTATAATGCATATTACTTATAAACAGTTACGCTGCCTCAAAAACACACATTCTTTCACCCCTAACAATTACCAAGTGACTGAGGGTGAGATGCAAGATGCTGATTGGAACAGAGACACCAAGGCTTCACCTTAAATTAAGAAAAGCCATAGCATGAGGATGCCCAGCTGGCTTCTCCCCTACCTCTGGGGTAGACTAATGCCATGAAGCTGGTGAAAGCCTTGTCCCTACTTGGCTACAAGGCTGTTTCACAGGGATTGATGGAGGCACTGAACTGCTCTTCTTCTTCCTTCTGTTCAAAGATCACATTTAAACCCAACACCATGGCACTTGAGCAGGCTTTTCAAATTTGCAGAATTCACACTGGTTCGGTATTTTCTTCTCTCGGGAGCGCTCCACAGCACGAGGCATCATAACAGATACTTTTTTGTATTCATTATGCAGAAAGGGAACGTAAACACCCTGGTCTCACAGAGAGTCTGCACTAATGATCGGAATCAGAAAATTGACACAAACCCAATATCCCTGACAACTCAGGAAAAAACCAAAGCAGAGACAAGCTCCCCAGCAGCAGCAGGAGGTGAGTCCCCAGGTCCTGTCTCACCGCAGGCTCAGCAGCACACTGGTTTCACAGGGAATCTCCCATTCTCAGGGGGGAAAAAAAAAAAACAGAGACTTAGGAATATAGAATTCTACCTCACGTCGTCAGGAAGTAAAAACAGTCGAGAAAACATATAATTTATGAGGATTTAAAGGAATAATCGCTGCAGAGAGATAGATTTCATTTGTTGAAATATTGGGAAGTGCCAATGATCTCATTATCTTTTCCCCCACGCAAAGCAAAGCCCACAATCAATACTGGAGTTTTACACGCCATGTGGTAACTGCGTGTCGTTTTGCAATGTGTCCTTAAGCACAGAACAAACATCTGCAAAGGCCAGGACTAAATACAAAAACCAGTAAAACGGGTAGTATTCACTAGCCCCTGATACAGTGCAAAGCTGTGCACGACCAGGAGAATTTGAGTGTAATTTAACGGATTTTTTAAGCTAGTGCCGATGTGCTGTCATGTTTTCCTGCAAGACTAATACTAAATTGCAAATTTACTCTTGTACAAAATAAACCATATAAATTAAAGAGTATAACATCAGCAAGAGTTTGTGTATTTTATTCAGCAAAGAAATTGCCCACAAAATAGTCCTGCAAAGCACTTCCCTCACCTGCTGGTTTCATTAAAGCCTCCGTTCATTAAAAGCCCTCAGCTGAGGACTCTGCTGTCACACAGCCTGAGCAACCCACCCGCTCACCCGGGCTCTGCCTCCCCTCAAGATGGGAGAGAAACTCCAAATTCCTCATTCAACTGATCACACGTATCCCTAAAAGCCTTATTCTTTTAGTTTTTACTCTTATGACGGATTGGATACGCAAGCGCTGACTCTTCTCAGTCACACCGAGTCAAAATGTCAGTTGGTCCAAATTCAGCTTTTGTTCCTGAATGAAAATGTGAAGCTGGAAAAATTCTACACAATCAGCTTGTGACAGAGAACGATTTGGTCACCAATATGTTAAATTTGGCAGAAGCCTAAATTAGCTATCAGCAGGTAAACGCTACATGATTAATCACTACAGAGAACATTTTAAGGGAAAGGGGTATGTGCAGCTCAGCAAAAACATTCACAAAGACAGAGAAGCACTGGCTAATAAGTAGCCCTGTGAAAGCTGCAGCTCCTCAAGGCCGTCTCTATTTTCTTCTGCTCAGACAGAAGAATTTGTTAAAGTATTCCTTTCAAAAGGATGAAAAAAAACCCACCCAAACCCCCGAGCCCTGAATGCACACCACCTCCTACTGAGCAGAAACATCTTTAAGTTCTGGCAGTGGGTAGCTGTGATCCTGACGCTCCCCGACTCCCCTTTCGGAACACGCTGAACTTTTAACAAAGAGGCAAACGTTTGCTGGCGTTGTGCGAAGGGCTCGTGAAGTGAGAGCACGAAGAAACGGAGTACTTTTCCCACCGGACTGCTTTACTCGCAGAGTTTACCATGGAATTATTCAATAGCTCCATACCTACGTGTAAGAAGTCAGCAACGATCAATGAAGTCAAACACACCGTTAATTAACAAGCCTCACACAATGAGGTACATCGCAAACACGGATGTCTGGAGACTCAGAGCCTTGAAACAAACCACGAAGCGGCCAGCCAGGTCCCTAACACCTCAGACCCAACTAACCAAGAGCCACGGGTCCATCAGGACGCGTTACAAATTTATCCCGTTTGCAACATACTCATTTTCTTCCCCTCCCAGACAGAATAATTGGCGCTCCGCTCCCAGCTCTGTTTCTCTTAATTCCGGCAGTGTCCGGGGAAGGCGCACACGCCAAGGCGGCGGAGCCCCCCCCAGGGCACAGCAGCCTGCCCCCTCTCCCCCGCCGTTACTCACAGCGCTGCTTGGGCACGATCAGCTTCATGGGGGCGTCCGGGAGCGGCGGAGACCGGCAGGACCCTGGCGGGGTTGGGGGGGGGAGGGAGGAGGCCCTCGTTTCACGGCTGGAAGCTGCGGCCCCGCCGCCCGCCCGCCCGCGTTTGTGCGGGGCCGCCGCTCCCCGCCCGCCGCCGCCCCATTGGCGCAGGGCGGGCCCGGCCCACGCGGGAACGGGGCCGTGCCCGACCGCCGCCGCCGCATTGGCCGCCACCGGGGGCCCTCGCTCCGCCCGACCGCCCGGTGGCGGCGGGAGGGATGGGGTGAGGCGGAGGGGCGCGGCGCTCGGCTCTGCGGGGGAGGCGGCGCAGGACCCGCGGCCGCCCGACTGCGGGCCCGCCGGGGCTGCGGCAGAGGGAGGGAGGGAGGGGGCCGCCCCGCGGTACCGCCGCCGCCGCCGCCCCCCCCGCGGTACCGCCGCCGCCGCCCCCCCCGCCCCGCGGTGCATCACTTACGTGGCCTGTGCCGCCGGCCCGAGTCCATCCTCCGGCGCAGCCTGCATTTCTTGGCCGGCGAGCCCTGGCTGAGCGGCGGCAGCTCCGGGCGGAGCAGCAGCGGGTGCGGCGCCTCCCCGCAGCCGCCGTTGCTGAGGGGCGGGCTGGCGGGGTGGAAGCCGTTCTGCAGCAGCCCGACGCCCAGCAGCGAGGAGGAGGAGGAGGAGGAGGAGGAGGCGGCGGCGGGCGGCGGCCCCGCCGAGGCGCGGAGCGGCTCCCCCATGGCGGCAGCCTCTCCCCTCCCCTTTGTCTCCCGGCTCAGCTCCGCCTGGGCGCGGCGGAGCCTCCGCTCATGCCGCCTCCGTGCGCTGGGGATGCGGCGCCCGCCCGTTCCTCCGTCCGTCCGTCCGTCCGGCCCCGCACGGCGCAGGCGTCCTGCCCGCAGCGCGCTGCAGAGGGGCGGCCGCCGCCCTCCGCCGGGGACGCGGCGACCCCCCCCCGCCCCCGCCCGCCACCGTGCGCGCTCCCCAGCGCCGCGGGGCTCCGGGAGCGCGCCCGGGGCACGGCCAGGCTGGGAGGCGGCCCCCGCTGCGGGTTGGGCCGCCGTGGCCGTTGGCACCGTCGGCTCGGCGCGTCCGCACGCACAGGCGTGGCTCGGGGACCCCGGCGCGCCCCGCACACCCCCCGCCCTCCCCCCGCCAAGGTGCTCCCGCGTCACCGTCGCCATTCAAGTTTTTGTCCCGTTTCCAGGCGTTTCCTCCCCAGCTCGGGGGGAGCGGGGTGACCTTGAACGCGTTCGACCTCGGGCTTTTTCAGTCCCTTGGCTTTCCCTACCCAGCACCGGTAATGGCGGGACCCGCCGGGACTCACCCCCCCGCACCCGGACATCCCAGTGCGAAACCACATTTTCTGAATGAAATACACGCAATATCAAACGGACGCAAACACCACCAGGGCGAACTGCGGCGTCGCGTAGACTCAAAAAGAAACACTAATTGCGTTCTGCTCCGCGCACGAAGGTCGTTTCTTTACAGGAACTACCCCTCGCTCCACGGGCGATTGTCCTTAAAGTGAGAACAGGTCACATCACGGCTCCTCCTTACGCCTAAAATTAGCAGAGGACTCGGGCCCTCCGCTTTAAAACACCTACAGAGAAGGAAGAGCTGCTCCCACTGCCCCCCGAAACGGACAGGGCGTTAAGAATTGTTTCGTGAGAGAGAGAACGTGACATTCTCCTTGGCTGGGACCAGAACATCACATTTCGGTAACTGGGAAGAAGCCACCGAAAAAAACCACACGCGTGTGAAGTTGGGGAAACAAAGAAAGAATTTTTGAGAATGAAGAAAAGAGTTTTAAGAACAAAGGACAAGTAAAATTTTCCTCCTCAAAACCAGTAACCAACGTTCTCAAGATGATTAAAACACTCCAAATTTTCCTCATTTCCTAATGCATCGTAACTGCTGTAACTACCAGCCCCAAAAAGTTTTGAGTTTTGTTTAATACCCGTGAGGAACAGTCTAGGTAGAGCTGATCCCCATTTACAGCAAGGAGAAAGCATGGCCTAGACACCTTTCTGAGGTTCTTCCCAATCTTTTCTTTCTAATTAAATAATTCCCTAATATTTTGCTGTAAATATTGCACAGTTATTCCCAGGAGAGCCGTGGACTGGACCATGCTGAAGAGAAGAAGTCAGGAAAATACGAGCTGAATCACTGACAAGTTTGGGGTCAGTGCAGACCAAGGGCACGTGACAGCCACAAACGCCACCTCAAATAATGCCGGAGAAAATACAAAAATGGAGAAAGGTTAAAGACTGTCCAAAGCAAGTGACAGGTTTTATGTACGGGGACGGATTCACTTCTCAGTGTGGAAGTCTCCCCAATCTCGTAAACTCTCCAGCAGGAACGCACGAAAACACTTTCCAAACCCTTTGTGTTGTGGAAAGATTAAGTTTCAAACCAATGTGCTGCTTTATCTAAACAATTTCAGACTCTGGTATGATTAATATCACATGAACGGATTTCTTCACCGCAAAATACCCCCTTTTTCATATTATTTTTGTTTATACTTGTTTAATTTTGGAATGGGCTTTTGGAAAGGTTTTACATACCCTCTTCGGGTTTGATTTTGGAATTCTTCAGCTCTTCCGCAATATAAATTAAGACAAAGGGAATAAAATTAGAGTATATTTAATGTATGCTATGAGGGTAAGGGTTTAAACAGAAGGAATCTCATGGCCTCAGGTTTGTTTGGGGCACAAGCACACCACAGTGTGAGCCACTTGGCACTGGGGGGACAAAGACCTGAGCAGAAATAAACCGTCCTGCTACTCTGATGGATGAGCAGTTGGCTCAGGACCTGCTCTCTGCTGGGATTTCATCCAGAGCTCCGTTTGCGAGGCAAGACATCGCAGCACAACTGCCTGAAAGCAGGTATTGTTTTTCAGAGGTCCCGCACCCTCTTGCCTTCACACCATAAATACACCCCCAGTCTGTCACCGCCTGCTCCACAGCCCTTTAGAGGCATTCCTGTATCTTTTATATGTATTTCATAGAATCATAGAATGGTTTGGGTTTGAAGGGACCTTAAAGATCATTGAGTTCCAACCCCCCTGCCCTGGGCAGGGACACCTCCCACCAGACCAGGTTGCTCAAAGCCCCATCCAGCCTGGCCTTGAACCCCTCCAGGGATGGGGCAGCCACAGCTTCTCTGGGCAACCTGGGCCAGGGTCTCACCACCCTCACAGTGAAGAATTTCTTTCTAGTACCTAATCTAAATCTCCCTCTTTCAATTTAAAACTGTTACCCCTCATCCTAATGCTCCACTCCCTGATCAAGAGTCCCTCCCCATCTCTCCTGTAGCCCAACGCCATTATAAGGTCTCCCCAAAGCATCCTATTCTCCAGGCTGAACAGCCCCAACTCTCAGCCTGTCTTCATAGGAGAGGGGGTCCAGCCGTCTGATCATCTTCATGGCCTCCTCTGAACCCATTCCAACAGGTCCATGTCCTTCCTGTGCTGAGGACTCCAAAGCTGGACACAGGACTCCAGGTGGGGTCTCACAAGAGCGGAGCAGAGGGGCAGAATCACCCCCCTCGCCCTGCTGGCCACACTTCTTTTGATGCAGCCCAGGATGCGGTTGGCTTTCTGGGCTGCCAGCGCGCACTGCTGGCTCATGTTGAGCTTCTCATCCACAAGCATTCCCAAGTCCTTCTCCTCAGGGCTGCTCTCCAGCCATTCTCCACCCAACCTGTATTTGTGCTTGGGACTGCCATGTCCCAGGTGCAGGACCCTGCACTTGGTGTGGTTGAACTTTCCTAAGGTTTGCATGGGCCCACCTCTCAAGCCTGTAAATTGTTACAAGTCAAGAACTAGGTGGAACATCCAACAGCCACCAATGAAGTCAGGGCATGTATCACAGGGGCAGTTTCTAACACTTTGATGGCACTGGGCTCAGACCAGTGAAGGACCTGAAGGAATCTGCTATAGTGACTCACTGCCTATGACACACCTGCACAGCAAACACTCCATGGGTTATTCCATCCCTGCACTGCAGATTCCCAGCTTTCTGCCACCTCCGTTTATTTGTTTATAAACACAGAGAGCCAGGCTTCAATTCTCTAACTCCATGAGTCAGCTTCAGCAAACTAATGACTACCTTCTGGTTAAGATCCTCTGCCACTGGATGAAAAGTGCTGTGCTCCAGCCCTTCCAGTTTCAAAACCAATGGAACTAAAAAAAAACCACAACCACAAAGACCAAGCCACGCAGAACCCCACCCTTTCAGGTGTGTTATCAGGCAACCTGGCCTGAAACTTTTAGGAACCTACAAGGACTAGCTCCTCCTCCCTCGTTCCGTGGGGCTCCCGGATCCCTGGTCAAGGCTAAGCTAAAATAAGCATCAAACAGGTGCAGCTCACATGGAAATCCATTAGTCAGGAGTCAAAAAAGCCTTACATAGCACCAGTGCAATATAAAAATTGAAAATAAAGCAAATACAGTACAACTTAATAAATTAACGTAAAAATACTAAGAGCATTCCTTGCAAGAAATCAGATACTGTTGATTTAGGTATAACACACATCAAAAGGAAAGTGCCAAGTCTAGGAGTCCAGTATTTCTTCCTAATTTCTTTTCAGAACTGGGAAAAAACCCTTACTTTTTTGGCGTGTGCAGGACCTTCAAAAGACACGTGTTTGAAATATATTTTAATGCTCTTTTCCCCTTCAGTTGCAGGGTGAGAAGAACAACAGTCAAACATAACTGTATAATGACAAATCAAATGGGACAAACCAGCTCTAAAACTGTGTAGAATTCTCATCCAGAAAATGCAATGACAGAGAATTTAAGAGGGGACCCAAAGGGCTCTAGTGTTACCAGTGCGACCACGGGAGAGCTAAGCCTGGCACCAGAATTCTCCTTTCTGAGAGGGGACACCGACTGCAGATGACAGAGGAAGCGAAGGGCATAAATTTCATCAGATGCCTAAATCTTTGCCAGATTGAGGCCAAGCAAGATTCTATCGAGCCCATCAGTTCCTTCTCTCCCCACCCACCTCCTGGTGCAGGCTCCTTTTGATTACACCTTCTGTGACAATTAAATGTGATTTAATGAGGAAAAGCCCTGTTCCCCTGCTCAGAGCTGAAGCTCGTCTCTCTCCATTGAGGGAGAGAAAGATGGAGAAAGGCGTCCTGTGTGAGCAGGAACTTTGCTTTGGTGGTCTCAGCAGCCCTCAGGAGGAACCTTCTCTCACTTCACTGATGACAAAAAGAGCGCAGATAGATCTCCTGAGCGCCCAGCTGAGTGTCCACCACAGGTGGTACAAATGCTACCTGGAAAGAGTTATCTGGACTAGGACATGACTTAAGTATCTGAAACCATATCCTAGTCTGGGGAATAACAGTCAGAAGTCGTCTTACCAGCCTGCCCATCCCTATGGCCACACGTCGCAGTAGCCCCAGTGGTTTCGACAGTTTCCCTCTGGCAGTTCTGAGCTGAGGTTAGAGATTGTGGTTCCCTCATTCATCCCAACTGAAAACCATGCAGCAGTCACAGAAGAGTCAGAACCTCTTCCTTCGAAAGCCCTCCCTGCCAACATCTCTGGTTCTCCGTGTTCACCCAGACTTCCCAACTCCACTTGCAGGTGCATTTACTCACCATAACTTTTAACTGATCCCTGGCAGAGCTGGCGGTGCCCTTCATTGATAGGAAACAAAAAGCCTTCGGTGCCCTAGTTCAGACATTTCAAATAGAAGTCCCCAAATTAGTAAACATTTAAAATCTAGTCCTTGATTATTGCTTAGGAGTACAAACCAGTGAAGATAAGTAGGTGTCGGAGGTGAATCTATCCTTTTTCCATGCCACAGTCGCTATTTTGCAGAGATTTTGTAACAAAGGAAAAGCCAGGTAATGGATTCAAACTATCAGGTATATAAAAAAGGTCAAAATCTCATTTCAAATACACTCTCCTTTGCCCCCATCCACTCTCTCTCACACCGAAGTATCTGGCTCACTGTACTGCTGCTTATCTTTAACTATCAAACTTAAATATACAAAATGTAACTGGAAAACATGCAAGTTCTCAACCTACTGATTGAGAAATACTGTTCATCATCATAAAAAAAAATAAAAATGATTGCAACTAGTAGCAGAGCATTTAGTAGAGAAAACCATGGCCTTTGCTCCTGACTGCTTCCCCACAGACAATCACCCTCACGTGTGTATTCATACTCATTTTGCTTGGCTGAATGTGTAGGAAGTGTCCAGCACAGGGTAGAAAGGACACCCAGCTTTTATTTTCCTTCTTCCAAACTAGGCCACAGATGGGAATGAGTGTAAAAGGCGCCTCTCCTCAACCACCCCCAGCAGCAGGGAAGCCTGTGTCTGAATGAGCATTTAAGCAGAGGGTTAAGTCCAAACACCACAAATAATGTGGATGTAAAACTTTTGTACTTGAACAGTATGACTTTGCTTTCAGATAGATAAGCCAAAGATTTGTTTAGGGTTTTGATGCTGCAAAAACATTTAATATGTCCTTGTGAGATTAAGCTGAAACCACAGATAATAAAACTCATATGCTAATCTTGGTATAAATATCGTTTTTATCCATGTTTGCAAAGAATCAGACTCGTGTAGGAAGGGGCTGTGCTATAAATGACAAATTTGTTCCTAAAGGCTCCAACTACCTAGTAACAAAGAAGGGAAACAACGGAACACGAGGCTAACACTGGGCTGGTTTGCCGTAGTTACATCCTCTGATATTTTGGGGACTGGTGACCTTTCAGAGTAAATATTACAGTGAAGAGTTTGTCCTGTGCAATGCGTTTTGTTTTGTTCACGAGGACAATTTAGAGCTTTCAGGTTTTCACAAGGTCAATATAAACTATGTACACACACAAAAAAAGAAAAACAGAACTATAATCACAGACTTCTGTCTTTTCATTTGATACGCTGTGAAAAAAAACCCAAAAGAAAGTAACTTCCAGGGTCTCTCCTGCACAGAAGGCAACCTGTGTTTAACTGCAGGAATCTCAGTGTCACCAAAATATTTGTTTTCTTGTAATAAAATGTAACTAGCAGAAACACAAACTTGGTCTAAGGGGAATTTAAGACTCAAAGAGACCGTTTGGGTCATCAGAACAAGTTCTTTGAATCAATGACTAACCTGAAAGGGTCTAAGAAACAAACATAGGATTTTCAGTTATCCTGTAACATACGACTGAACACCCTGGGACCAAAGCATTATTTTGCCACTCACATGTCAAGTCCTAATTATACACATCTATTGTTCTTTTTACCCAAGAATGGTAAATCAGACTCCTCGATCTCATGAACACTGCTATCAAATTTGTCATATTTATCCTTATTTTTGACATGGAAGTCAGATAAAAGAAGCTACCCAGTTACTTTTGGTGCCAGCCATTTCACACGTGGGAAGACAAAAGAAAAGCATCGTGTATCTCCTGTACAACAGGAGAAAAAGATACCGTTTTTGTTTACCAAAGCTCTGCATCCACTGAAAACAAAACTGATAGGGCTGAGACATCAATCTCTCCTACTTTTTGCCCAATTGCTCTAAAAGTAACAAGCACCAATTGATTTGCTTTTCCTCCATTTATAAAAGTTACTTAGAATACCAAAGGAGACACGTAGCTTATCTTCATTCCATTTCCTCTTGGAAGGAAAGGAGAAGAAAAAGAAAAGTGAACAAGCAGATAAGCCCAGAGGAAGGTGCAGCCACCCCAGCAGATGAAAATGCTGCTGCAGGGGTCACCAGGCGTCCGTGGGCAAGGACAGCAAATATGAGAATCCCCACAAATGACACGACAGGATCTAGTCTCCATTCCCAGCCCCAACTGAAACCCAGTATAAACTGGAACTGATACGCCTGACCTAAAATCCTAAACCAATAAAAGCCGTCTGATTTACAACCTCCTCCTTATTGCCAGTTTTCAGACCTTAGATCCTCCCAAAACATATAAATCAAACACCACCTACATAAACCAAGTCATTTGCAGAGTGGATTAATTCCCACATTTTGAGGCAAATACAAACAGCACCAGATTGACACATCACGACTGTTTTCATAGGATTAGCAAAGACTACCTAATTAATGAAAACATAAAAAAAAAAAAAAAAAGAAGAGCTCTCTCTTTCCTGCAGAGAGAAATCAGGCTGGAACCCTAGTTTCAGTGAACTAAAAAGTCTGTGGTTAAAATAGAAAAATGCAATTCTCCCCCCTATTAACCAACCAAGTAGAAATTTGGTTGCTGATCTCAGTCACAGCACAGACTGGCCTAAGGAAAAAGGCAGATGACATTCACATAGTTCTGAATTTAAACACTTTGCACTTCTGTAGTGCCCTGTACCCACAGATCGTCAGACACTTCACCAACTGCGTAGAACTGCTCTTCTCACCTCCCATTTAAAGGAACAAGAACTAGTGAGAGAGCTGAGAAGGGACTTGCAGAAAGGTTTTGCCTCCAAACTAAAACCCATATTTGGGCCAGTCTGACCCAAACCAGAAATTAAAATACCCATGCCCCTCAACTGGAAAGTTTAGTTGCAGAGTCATTTTCAGATTGTTAACTTGTTTGCCTGGCCAGGGGCAGTGCCATATTAGAAAGCTGAAAGACTTCTGTTTGAAAAACATTAGAATATCTTAATTTTCTTAAAAGGAATCCTGATTTTTCTCAGCCAATCATAGATTCAAGACACAGCTTCAGTTCCCCAGAAGTTACAACCTCAGCAAAATTGGGTAGAAATCTAACAATGCTTTGGGTTGGCCAATTAGCAGTCAAACCTAGATTTCATCAGGCAGAACATGCTGTCTCTGATATGGCAGGGCTGTGGAAAGACTCCTCCTTCCTGCTGCTTATTGAAAACAGGATCCATTTAGATTAAAAGCACAAACAAAAAAACCCCACCCCCACTTGCAGTTCCAGCAAATTAACTCATCAGTATCAGCTTCCCTTGTTGAAGCTCCCTCAGCCCATTAGAAACATACATTTTCACGTCACTGACGTTTTGCTGTTCTGCTTGTAGAATTCAGTGAAAAGCATGTACATGCACAAAAGTTATGTCATTTGGCTGTCACCAGCATGATCAAAGTTCTAGGCACACAGGTTACTGACCTCAAATCACACTGTCTGAAGTCCTTGTTTGAAATAATTTGTTATTCTCTACGTCAGTAGTTATTTAATCTGTCGTTTACTACATTTACAACTGAACAAAATAAAGAAATTGAAAGTACTGCTTAGTTTTCTTAACACATTCTCCTGTCCCAGTGCAGGAGTAGTTTCAGCTGTACTAGCAAATAGCCTGCTTTTTAAAAGTAAGGATGTATAGGCATCTGCAATGAACATCAATGATTTCTAATGTTAATAGAAACTTCAACTCCCAGTTAAAGAATCGTAGTTGGGAAACATGAACATCTCACTGAAACGTGCCAGAGTGTCCCCTTCATTCCTTCAGCTGGGAATCATTCAGGACTACTACAATGAAATTGTGTTCCATATTTTCATTGCCTGATGACTGGCCAACACGGAGGTAACACCTGACTTCTTTAGGGTAGAGGATACGTAGAGCCAAATGAAACTGGATCCCCAGCAACCAGTGACACTGAACTTTGATATGAGTTAATAATCCAGAGGAAGGACGGGAACAAAGGGAACTGGGGGGGAAAGGGGAAGATGAGCTATGGACTTGCCTAATAAGAGGCCAGTGATCCCAAGTTTGTGGTCTGTGTTCTCTTCCCATCATTGGCAGGCATCAGCATCAGCTGTTGTTTCATCAGCTCAGCCCCACATTGTGATACCACCTTTCAAACTGCAGCCAGGGAGAAGGGCAGACAGAGAAAAAGAAACAAAACAGAGAGGATTACAGCCAACAATACGGTACTACATCCATCCCAAGCTAAGATGGCATGGAGCTTCCCATCATCCCCATATCAATAACATTCTCAATAATATTCATCAACCAATTTATTAAGAATTCTGAGGTGAAAAGGTTATTCACAGGAACGTTCCTGTGATGAGGCTTTAATAAATCACAGTTCTTGGAGAGAAAGAAATACATACCACATTAGACATCCCTTGCCCAAGTTCACTGCTGAGATTCTTGGTGGCCATGGCTCCTTTCGAGCCCCAGTAGCTTGCTACACCATCCACCTAAAAACGAAAAAGCACATTAAAAAATGTGGCATGTGTAACACATCCTCGAGCTGCGCCGTGGCAGAATTTGCAGGGTACAGCTACATTTGTTATACCTGAAATCCAGCCTCATGTTTATTTGTAACAGCAACAGCCATCTGATTAAAACAATAATAAAACTACAGCATCTATTCCTCAGTCATTTTTCTTGGATAATTAATTTGCCAAGAGCATGAGTCACCCAGTTAGAAATGAGTTAGAGAATGACTCATTTCTAACTTTATACTAACACTATCCTTAAAATAAAAGGATTCCTCCCTTACCCCTAAACTGTTGCACGTTTTAGTTCTTTTCACAATACCAAAATCTGCTTTATATAGAATATTTGGATTAATTGCTGGAATAATTATCTTCATTTTATAATGTCATTCACCAGAAAGATCTCATGGTGCTTTATAAACACGTGTGTATTCTTCAGCGCACCCACGTACACGATGAAGCCCAGTAGCACGACAGTACTTGGCACCACTGCACAAAAGCACCTGAGGAACTGCAGGCAGGTCCTGCAATCAGCTGAGACTGCAACAGGCAACTCAGGCACACAAGCCCAGTAACTAACGATGGGATTCCACCACTAACATCTCAGATTTTGCAAAACGGGTTTATTCTGAGTCTGGAGGGTCGGATCAGCCAAAGCTTGGTAACACTCAGCATTTCAGTGGAAACCTTTCCATTTCTTCAGATCCCAGGTGCCAGCAGACTTTTGGTGGGGAAGCCTGGCCTCTTGCAAAACTCTGCCTGTCCCTGGGCTGCAGCGTGTTGTGACAACATCGGGCAGGGCAGCACCAAAGAAGTGCATTTTGAACTACATTAGGAAATCCTCCCTATCTCAGCTCTGCAAGTCTGGATGTGCGCGAAGGCTGCAATCCAGCCCAGCCACCTGCCTGTTCGACTCCTTGCTGAAGAATTGCCGGAGATGCAACTCCATGGGCCATCGAGCCCATCTACGACTCCCTGACAGAGGAGATGCAGCCCTGCCCCTCTGTCCCACCAGCACTTGTGCCCGCTCTTCTGCTCTCCCACCACTTCTTTGGCCATGGAGATCTACTTGTTGATTTGGCTGGAAATAATGGTGTAAGAATGTGTTAAAAAAATTAGCTGCTTATTAATCCATCCTTTGAGAAGCACCTGAGACTTCAAGAGATTTCTTCATCTTTTATAGAATCATAGAATTGCCCAGGTTGGAAGGGACCTTTCAGATCATCCAGTCCAACCATCAACCCAACGCTGACAAAACCACCGCTAAACCATGTCCCTCAGCACCACGTCTGCCCGGCTTTTAAATACCTCCAGGGACGGTGACTCCACCACTGCCCTGAGCAGCCTCTTCCAATGTTTCACAACCCTTTCAGTGTGAAAATTGTTCCTAATCTCCATCCTAAACCTCCCCTGGCGCAACTTGAGGCCGTTTCCTCTTGTGCCATCACCTGTTCCTTGGGAGAAGAGACCGATCCCCCCAGGCTACACCCTCTTTTCAGGGAGCTGTAGAGAGAGAACATCATCTGCCGGTTCACTTTGAGGTAAAAAGACCGTGTTTCTCTCCAAGGGCTGCAAAGAGCACTGTAGTCCGACCGCACAGCACAAATACAGGCTCCTCTTTTCAGGAGCATGACTTCATTCCAGGCAGGGCAGATGTCTAGCATCTATTAAGGTCCCTGCCTTCTGTTTTTCCTACAGCATGGGCAGTGCCCAGCCTGAAATACTAATAAAATAAAAGCTTGAAAAAAAAAAAAAAAAAAGAAAAAGATGAACTCAGACCAAAACAGGAAACGCCCTGGGCCATTCGCTATTGTCAAAGAGCCATTATTTTCGAGTCCTTTAGATTTAAGTCGCTGGTTAAGAAATTTCTTTCCTAAATGCTCATTCCTTGCCCTTTTATTGTGCTGTAGGATAACCCTGTCACCCAATACTAGACGTTCATTTTGATACCTAAACTAAGAGGCTAGTGCAGAGAGCAAGGTGCCTCCAGAGGGTGATTGTGGTTATATTGCTTAGCTGTACCCTGCAGTGTAACCCCACTTCCAGAACACGAATTTAACTTAGGCCTGAAAGTATTCTGAGCATTTCTCTCCGCTGGCTCTGCAGGAAGTCCAAGGTAAAACATGTGAAGGTCAGTGGCGTGGTCCCGCTCGAATTGCATCTTCACATGAGTTCAAGGAGAAGCCCCGAGTGCCCAAAGCCCTGACGACATCCCGAGGAAGGGGACATAATGTCAGGGAACGGCACTGGTTTCTGAGGTCAAGGCAGTTGATACTTGCCAAGAGTAAAAGCAGCTTTGTCCCGGGCACCAGAGCCAGAAGATGAGCAACACTACACTGAAATCTGTAATGGCTACACCGTAATGGATCCTGCTCCTCGGATTTAGCCCACGTTACATGAGCATTGAGCTTCTTGCTCTTGAACCGCATCTTTGTGAGACACCTTATATTTTTGAGACACAGAAGTGTTCAGTCTTCTGGCATCTACCCAGAACTTAGAGATACATACATGTGCACACACTCTCTTTAGTGGAAATCTTTCAGATTCTTCAGCTCTCAGCTATATATCTGAGAGATATTTAGATATATCTTGGCCAGTTTCCCTATTTCAGAATTGCATTACTCTAGATATATATTGACTTCATGTTACAATTTCTTTATCTTGTTAAGTTTCTAGTAAGATGACAGAGCAATAGTTGAGAATGTAACTATCAACAGAATGTCTTTGGTAAAACTTTCTGGGGCTGTTCTGAGGCTCTGGGACCATTAGACAGCTATTCACAGCCTGTATTTTATGTAACACTACAAAAGAAGAAACAGCATTCTCAAAAAAAGTAATCATAAGGATTAAAGCTTGAATTTCTCACACCATGAAGAATTTCCAAAAGCAGCCTGGAACTGAACTAAAACTTCTGAAACCTCAATTGAAATAAAACTCAAACATGTGTTTCATTTTAGGAAAGTCAGCCCTGAGATTTTACTTTTATATTATGGTTACCCATGTTGGTATTTATACAGCTCTGTGCATGATTGAAACAGAATCAACAACACATGGAGAGAAATAAAGTTTGACTAATAAGATTTGGAATTTATCCCCAGCCCTTAACCTGAAGGTTACAAGCTAACACGCCGTCTGCAGAGAAAATAATTAACATCGTGTATGGCAAAAAGTGGCAACGGGCCTAGTCCCAGGCTTGGAGCTAAAAAGATATTATGCAGATATCTGCAGAACTTAGGCAGAGGTTTAGAAATAAAAAAAGAAGCAAAAACCAAGGGGCATTTCAGGGAACCAAATGGAGTTTGGATACACAGTTCAAACACACCTCATAAAATATAAGCAGCACATATAATAAACATTTTCTAAAGTAGCCAACGTCCCTGGACTGCGTCTGTCCTCCTGTATTAACAACACTACCTCATTTCTATGTCCAAAGGACATAAGGACTTGAAATCCATAGGAAAACTAAAACGCAAGATTCTGGGCATGTGAAAACAGGGGCAAAACTCATCCTGACTTCTCGAAGTACATGATTCGATTTGTTATTCCAGCTGTAGAGCCATCGCTAACAGCATGTCCTGAGACATCAGGGTCACGTTGAGTAGGAGGGAAGAGTATTACACACCCAGTCAATACCCATCAGTCTTCCTGCTTGTGGGTTCTCTGGCAAAATTTCCAATTCTGGGATTACCAGTAGCTCAAAAATGCAAGATTCATCATGATCACAACCCAAAGTGAGACAGGGTACTGGGCCTGGCTGGGATGGAGGTAATTTTCTGGGGCACATCACAAACACCCACAAAATTAGTTCTCTGGAAAAGCCATCTATGCAGATTTGTTCTTAAAAATAATAAGACAGCACACAATTTAAGAGTGGTCATCTTTTCTTGTATAAATACGCTTTCAGAAACAAACCTTTGACTGTGTATTTTTTAAAGAACTGTTTTGTTATTTATAACACATATCTTAGACACCTGATAACTAACTACACTATTCCTTACGTGACTATGAATCAGACAAAGCAGCTGATACATTTTTAGGACAAATACTCGTGTCACAATGTGAAAACTGTTCTTACCGTTTTCTCCCACGGAGGCCGCTTTTGCTGTTAGATTGACTAATAGATATAGTGGGGTTTGGCCTGATCAGCTGCCTCATGTCTAAATGCTTCAGCCCCATTCTTAGTCATCACTGGTGGCCTTATAGCATCTGCTGCCAGAGTTAGAGAAAGACCCTAGAAAAGGCAGAAGAAAAAAAGAAGTAGATTGGTTTTTTGCCCTCCAGTTAGTAAAGTTTCAGTTTTCTTTGGTAGCAAAACATATATAAATATATATATATACACACAAACGGACACAAAATATTTCTCAATTATTATTCACCTTGAGAGCCTACTAAATTTTACTCCAAACTGGCAGTTCCAATGAGTAGGGTATATCATAGAAACATTTAAGAAACATATTTTATCATCACTTATGCTGTGATGATGTTTAAAAGCCCCTGTGAGGTTAAGAATCCCATTCTATTAGGAAAACATGAGTACAACTGTCCTAATGGCAGGCCCTAACGATCCTGCTTTGAAAAGCTTCCTGTTCATAATAACGGAAGATTTAAATGCGGATGGGTGGGTGGGTGAAGAAAATACACAGCACAGCAATACTGGAGAGAAAATAAACTGCATTACTAACTCCTCAGAATATCCAAGCCAGTCACTTGCTTTAGTTGCCAGAGCCAGTAGAGAACACTATCATTACGAAGCACTTCGTTACACATGCTTATTAAAGAGCTGTTCAAATTAAAATAACATGAGAACCTAAGAACACTCACACACTTGGTAAGCATAACGATCCAAGACACGCAATTATGTCTTCAGGTATGTTTTAAGCCTGTTGATGAGAGGTAGAAGGTTCTGATTTCAAAATCCTAGACCCAGCCTTCAGAAGGGTGATTATTTATGTTACTGTATTACAGAGAACAATCGATTTTGAAACTTTTTGTTTTAATTACAAGATTAAAAGGCTGGTTACAGCTGAAATCATCTCTTTAGCTCACCAGAGGATTATGCAATAACTCAAAAAGGGACAGAAGGAATAACCAGAGGGTTGAGGGAGAAGCAGGAAGAAACAGCAATAGCTTTTTTTTGTCTCAATTACACTCTTTGCAAAGACTAAATCTTGAGTTACACAAACTGAGCAAAACGCATCTCTGTAAATAGATTTCAAATCTTCTCCTATCTCAGACAATACAGCTCCTGCTCCAGAGTAACAGTTTGCCATGCACGGGTTTTCAAATGAAGCTATGAAGATCTAAGAACAATATGCTGAGCACATGTAGCACATTTTCATCACAAAAATCCCTGGCATGGGACCAGGTGGCCTCACTGCATCCATGAGAAGCGCACACAGGGCAGGACCTAAAGAAGCCTTAACACAACCGTGTCTCCAGCTCTGAGCTCCCTGTTGCTCCTCTCCCAAGTGAAAGGCTCTCACACCAGCACGTGCTCTTCAAGTCCCCTCTTTGCTGGTGGGTCCACGATTCATTTTCCAGGCTGTATTTTATCCTCACAGAGTACCTCGAGGGAGCGGCCTCATGACCATCTGCAAGCTCCTTCCAGTAAAAGTTTCCTCCCACCCTGCCCCAAATCCCGCAATTACTCAATTAAGCAAATTAGCCACAAAACAGCCATGGGATTTGCAGGCGGGGCTGGCAGAAAGCTCCTGCTCCTCCAGGGAAAGGGCCCTGACCGACCACACTTTGCCTCTGGGGTGGCTTTCACTGGCACCACAGGGCGCTAACTCCGGACATTACTGCAAACCTCACACTCTGGGCCATGTCACCTTGTCTCTCGTAATCAGTGTGATGTCTGGTGATGTCTGTTTGAAGGAAGAAGTGCTGTGCCAGTCAACTTACACAGGACGGCAACGGGAACGTTTGCTTGCTCTCAGGCGACCACCTCTACGCTGCTCAGTTCAAGGAAAGCTCCAAACTATCCACACGAAAGCACAAAAACTAAGACTGACGAACCCAAGCCATTATACTCTCACGTTTGTGACCTTAAAGCTACTCTTGCTTTTTCATTTAATACAACACCAAGTTTTACAGAAAACCAAAAGGAGATAATTTAGGAGGGACGAGCAGGAAACAAGCAAACAAAACATAAAAGTAAAGAATCAAAAGTCAGCCATAGGAAACTGATACTGAACGAACTGGGAAATGTGAAACTGAAGAACTGCTCATTGCCTAAAAGAGATTATAAAGGAAAGCATACCTATATTACTAAAGAAAAATAAGCAAATGAACAACCTGCAAAGTCATGAGTTCATAAAATCAGCTGCATATGCATTGGAAGTAACGTCACCTGAAGGCACCTGATGGGAGTGGGACAGCGAGGGTACCACTATAGTGGCTCAAATTAAAGGAAGTGTGAAATGCACCCACACGACTGTGCCCATACCAAGATAAATGCCAAGCACTGCCCTGAAAGGTAGGGGTGAAAAGGGGCTGATGTGGCAGCCGGCCAAGAAGATAAAGCAAGGCACCACTTTCCTCCGAGACACTCGTGTGACAAGGTTTTCTGTGCCCGTCAGCTCCAAAGAGACCCTGCACAAGAACTTTGCCTCCAGTCAGGTCGGGAAGAAGCTGTGAGGACACGGGGGAGCACGGCAGAACCAGGGGTGCCGAGGGGACACTGAAGCACTTTCTTAATTCCCCGGGGAAGGTGAGTTGAGTAAAAAGAAGCTGAAGCCAGTCCTGGTTTGGCTGCAGCACAGAGGTGCTGAAGGATGTTGGGCCAAGTCCCAGCGGTGTTGACTGCGTCTCTACTTCTGACAGCAAGGCAAAAGCTTGCTGAGATACGCTGTCTCATCGGGCATCCTCTCACCTCTCAGACGAGCAGACTCTCCACAACTTTTAAATCCTGGCCCAAATACAAGGAGCATAAGTTTCTGAGGGTAACAGTGAGAGTTCTAACAAGCCATTTGTAAAAAAAACTTTTTCCTTTGGGGAGTGGCAACCTTGCTCCACAAGTTACAGAGAATTTGAAAAGAAACATGATCAAATTTCAGGGGCGAATGAGTTAACAGTTTTGGCAGCAGATATTTTTGTTGCAACTGGCTGTCCTTGCACAAACCACTTTAAGGAGAATATATTCGTGGAAAGCCATAAAGGTTATTTACATAGATGGAGTTTCATCATCTCCCACTCCAGAACAGGCTGGGTTGGTTATGCTGATCTAATATTTTCTGTATCCTGGTTTGTGTGAGGCCAGGAGCACACGTTAGATTGGGGTTTAGTTTGCTCTTTTAGTATGCCGATGGTAGTTCTTTGAGACACCAGTTTAAATTATGCAGCATGTGCAGTATTATCAAAACAGTTTCAGAAATCTAATATTCAAACAAAACCAAACTACTGCTTGTACCATAAGCTTTGTTATGCCCCAACTTAGCAAGAACAATTTTCCGCAGGAAATAGCCCCCAACCTTTTTAAGAATATACCTTGCAAAGGATTCTGAGAAGATCTTCAGTCCTCCTTTCCAACAAGTGGAAGTGAACAACTTTGGGGTTTGCTCTCAGGAGCTAATTTTTCTCTTTCTTTGAGAGCCATTACCAGTCCCCTCCTGGAATGGAAAACGTGGTTGGTTTGGCATTAGGTTAGTTCTGTAGCTTGAATTCATTGTTCCGTTCGGAACAGAAACTAAGATACTTTTAAAAAAGTTAGCCTAAGTCTTAAAGAGTGCCTACAAAAGCTTTTCAGTTTTGTTTGGCAAACATTTTCAAATTCAAGGTTGCATCACTTTGTGCTGTTAAAACAGACCAACTCTTGCTACATGGCCTGCATCTGAGCTGAAATCAAGTACACATCTTTTATTGATATGACATAACCTCTGTTTAAAGAAAGACAGGATTAAAGACAACCTCATCAAAGCAGCTGACACAGGATCTACGTAGAATTACTCTTTCACAGAATTGCCTGCACTAGCTGGCATTCTTTTCTTCAAATGAAAGACAAGCGTTTGGTTTTGGTAGTTACCGACTACTTTCAAGTTACTTTTCCTTTTATTTAAATTTAAAGCAGACAGACGTTCCTTATTAAAGTTCAAAGAATTCCTGTCTGAGTCTAAAGAGAAACTTATGGTGATTTTTGTTACCAAAACCTGTATATTTCCATACCCTGACGTCCCAGAAAAGGATAATCTGTTTGGCATTATGATAGTGTTTTGAAAGTAAGGCAAAGGATTTATCTCACTGCTGTGGAAGAAATTAAGCTCCTACCATCCAAACCTGGTACCAAAGAATAACTTCCACCTGAGGAAGGTTTTAAGCAAAGATACCTTACTAAGTGTTTTCCACAGCTGGGAATATTGTAACCCAGGGTGAGGAACAGGCCCAGCCCCAACTTAAAACCGGAGTTTCCCAATTCTGCCGATCCCTGCTCTGATGTGGGGCACCTGCAGCTGGAAGGGGGGCGCCGGGCCTCTCCCCTTCCACTGCCTGCGAACAGTCATTACACTGTTTATATATATACAGGCTGCAAGGCCTCAGCTTGCCTCTCGGCCTGTGGGAACGGCATCACACGGAGTAGCGACAAGCTTGAACTTACGCGTATCCTGCGGCCAGACCTGAGGGAGGCACAGCCCGGGCCCTGCAGACGGCGAGGCGGACCCGGCGAGGCCAGGGCGCCTTCCCGCGGCAGCCGAGGTGCTGCTGCCGCTGAAGGAGCGGGCCGTGGCGTCCCGGTAAACACCCCTCCTCGTAGCCCACTCCCACAGCAAAACCCAGCCGCCGCCTGAGAAGAAACCTCCCCCGGCCCGGCCCCGCTCTCGCCGCCCCCACCCGAACTACACTTCCCGTCGGGCCTTGCGCCCGCCCTCCCAGAAGGCCGCGCGGCGCCGCGCACTGCCATTGGCTGGATTTGAAAAGAAGCCGCGGCCGTGCCGGTTACTCCGTGCCGGTTACTCCGCGCCGGTTGCGCGGTAGCGGGTGCCTGGAGGGGTGCGGGCAGCGGAGCGGCCTTCACCCGGTGGCGGCGGTCGGGCCCGCCCAGCGCGGCCCGGGCTCTCAGGTAGGCCCGTGCGGGTTGCGGGGCTTTCGCTTGAGGAGGGAAGGAGGCGGTGGTCGCGGCCTAGGGGTCGTGGAGCTGGGACGCAGCGTGGGCGGCCTTCGTGGCGGGCGGTGCTGAGGCCTCCCCCCATCGCTCCCCCCCCGCCGACATCGCTTTCACCCCGTTACGGCGGGTGAGAAGTCACGGGGGGGATGTGGAGGCTTTTCGGTACGGCCGCAGGGCGGTGCAAGCCGCGGGTAACGCCAGGCCTGGGCAAAGCCATGCGGCAGTGTCCCCTAAGAACGGGAAAATAGCGCAGAGCCTCGACGTGAAAGACTTCCCTTTTAAAATTTTTAAGTGTACGGGTTGATGCGTTATGTTTTATATAAGCTGCCAGGTTTGGAGCCTTTTCTACCCTTTCTCTTGCTGCCTGATGGCGCTACAGGCTGCGTGTGTCACGCAGGGTCCCCATCTCCTAGGGTGTCTGCAGCTCCAAACTCTGCTGTTGCGGTAAGCAGAGTTACGATAACATATCCCAGTATACAAGTACCTTTTAGCGGCTGCAGCCAGGCAGTGTACCTGTTTACACCAGAATATCTAAGGTAGTTGTAGTGCTGTGTGACACAGCGTGGGGACAGACGGACAGTGCGTATCGTGGGGTTTGCACGCAGCCGGGGGGTCTGAGGGCTGGGTGCATCTGAACACTTTCCATTCCAGCTTTGCATATGTAGCTTAACAAACACTTATTGTTTCTTTCTTAAAAAGGTACGGAACAAGAGCATAATCTTGACAAATCACTTTAATATAAGCTTATATTTAAAGCAACTAAAATGTCAGTTATTTAACAACTGTGTTTCCTGTTACAGCCCGATAGGAGTTTAGCAGTGTGACTTCGCGTAGCTGATGAATAGGATTTCTAGATCCTGACAGCACAGGTATGTTTCTTTCCCGGAGCAGCTTATTCACAGGTCAGTGTTTGTTTAAGCTGTGACAATATTTCAAGCCAAGTTTTTCATACAGTTGCCTGACAAAAATAAAAGCTGTCGATTAGAAGAAGTAAAAGTAAACATTGCTGTTTAGTTTCGGCATAGCTTTGCCTCATTGGCAGCTTGGTGCTGTTTGTATAGCTCCATGAAGTTCTGTGAAGTTCCCATCTGCCTTTTACGGGCTCGATAGGAAGACTGACTTGTTAAGTGTTTTGATGCTTTTGAACATGTTTCAGGTTTTCTGCCGGGGGAACCAAAAATGTTATGATGCCTTAATAGGCAACACTCTTCCTCAGCAGAGGTGCTTTGAACCAGCCCTGCTCTGTCCCTTGTTTTAATGAATACTGTGTATTCTTCATGAGTATTTAGAGAGACAAGTCTATGCGTGGCTGTAGCGCAGACACAGGAGCAGAGTGTTAGACCTTTGAATCATTGTGTCCGAAGCTTCAAAACAGTAGGTACCTAATAGCCAGACGCTGGCTGCCGTAGCCTATGAGTAATTGCCCAATGAGTTATTTTAAACTTAATCTGTAACAGAAATTGCTAAGTCGCATCTGTAATGTCATAGGAAAAGGCAATAGGAGAGTAAAGTGCAGACAAAATAGACTAATATTTTAAAATTAAGTGCGCTTTTTAAGGGTTATCAACACTGAATCACACACTTTCATTTTCTGTAGCAAATTTTCACTGTCCAGATTCTGAGATGCACAAAAATCATTAAATTATGGTGGAATAAATGAATTGCTGATCTGCAAAATGACTAAAAAGCAATACTTTATCTTGTACTATGACATGAGGTCTTCTAATTTTCTAGTGTCCCCTTAGTAGCTAAAATGATCTGTTAGTCTTTGGAATGCTTCTGAACTCTGTCTTGTATTAAGCTACATTGTGTTATCTTTATAATACCGACTATTTATCCGGCCCTGCAGAGACAACCATGAAGTTCGGGTGACTCTTGCAGTGAGCTTTTATTCTAAGTGGACACTATAGTGGGATGATGGAGAAGTGGCTGTGGAACAATAAGTTTATGGGGTTTTTATGTTATAAATTCTATCTTCCTTGTCAGGTGTAGTTTTTAGCAGGGTTGCAGTATATGTTTAAGGCTTTTCCCTGGTAAACAGTTGCTTTTCACTGAAAGAAGAATGGCTGTTCTTGTTTCATCGTGATACGACCCCCTCTGCAGACCCTCTCCCCAGCTCTCAGAGACTTGCTTTGTAGACTCTGAATGGGATGAAGAAAGCTTTCTCCTTAGAAATTGCCAGCTATCGGTCTCAAATTGACTTGGCTTCTAAGGGACCTCAGAAGCCCTACATTATGTGATCAGAGAGCAAAAAATAGTTTTATTTTATCTTGCAGGATGGAACTGACTTTGGACAATGAGAAATTTGCCAGACCATCTTATATTGATAGCGTTGAACTGCCTCAAAGAAAAGGACCAGTAGATGTGGAAGATATTAAAGCAAATCTCTCTGCTGACTTTTCTTTGCTTTCTTCAAGCTCAGACCCAAGCCGTGTAAGAAAGCTTTAATGTTTGCATATTTATTTGTTTTTTAAATAAGCTTAGTCCTTTCATTGCTAATAATCAGAATTTTACAGAGAAAGATAAAAAATAATATGTTTTTAATTTGGAGGAGATGCGTAGGATTAGATGAAGTTGTGTGTCTCTGCATTGATACCTTATTAGGTGCATCAGCCTTCTGTGAATGAGGCCAATTGCCAGTTCAGAGCAGCTTCATCATTGAATTGTTCTGTGGGTTTCGTTCTTGATCTCTAGCTGGCCTGAATGTAGTGTATGTGCTGCAAGAGTATTCACTCTTAAGTTATCACAGAGAACTTCTGCAGGGACCGAAGGGACTTGTAAATACTGATGTAGTGAATTACTTCTGCTTCCCATGTCATCAAATGTGTCTGTTCAAAATAGCCTGATGAAAATAAAACTGCCTGAACATGCTACTAATCAAACAAAGAATCACAAACAAAGAATCTGTCAAATTTCTAACTTCCTTATTTCTTATTTTTTGATTTAAGAGGAGCAGTTTGGAGCCTAAGGGACACATACAAGTTTGCCTGCGTGTTAGGCCATTTACACCATTGGAAAGAGAAAATGAATTGCAGGTGTGAAATCTATCTAGTTTTAAAATACAATGGATGGCAATTTTTTTTTTCCCCCTATAAGCTGAGCTCTTTATGCTCTTTTCATGCCTCATTGCTTGTATTTCCTTTTAATAGGGCTGTGTTTCCCTTGAAGATTCAACAAGCATCATACTGAAGCCCCCCAAAACCTCTTTGAGTCGACTGAGTGAAAAAACTGCTGGACAGATGCAGAAGTTCACTTTTTCACGAGTAAATGAATTGTCTTTAAAAGTTTTTAATTTATTCCTAGAGAAAGTTGTTTAATTTAACTAGTTTGCTTGGTATTAAATGATATTTTTAATCTGTCAGTAGTCTAAGATTAGAAACATAAAGAATTTAAAAGATTCTTTTAAAGTCTGTAATGATTGCTTAAACAAAATTAAGATGTTTCTTGGTAATGCTCAGGTGTTTGGACCCGAAACAACTCAAGAAGAATTCTTTGAGGGTACCATGAAGCAACCAGTACAAGATTTCTTAGATGGATACAATCGTCTTATTTTTACATATGGCGTTACAAATGCTGGGAAAACCTACACATTCCAAGGTATAAGTAGAAGTGTGTTCTCCTTAAATTAACTTCCTTTTTCCTTTTTTTTTAGTGAAGATTCCTCATGTCTGCCTTCAAATTAAATTGCTTATCTTTGTCATTTATCCGTTTATCCGTACACGTTTCATATCATATACATTTCATTTATCTATATATCTTGTTCACAGTAGTAATTAGGATCTTTTTGCCTGTTGCTTTCAGGGACAGAAGATGACGGTGGGATTCTGCCGAGGACCATGGATATGCTGTTTAAAAGTATTCAAGGGAAGTTATACACAGCAATGGATCTCAAACCCCATCGGTGTAGAGATTATATAAAGCTGACTAAAGACCAAGTGAGAGAAGAAACTGCTATTAAAAATTCAATGCTTCGCTTAACGAAAGAGGTAGAGTAGCGCTTCTTTCTATACACACGTTTAGACAGCTCAATCCTCGCTGAGAAGAAACTTCTTGTATTTAAGCAGGGATGTGTCTATTTGCTGTCTATTCGAACTAGCGGTAAAGTGAGCAAGAGTACTGAACGCTGGTTTCCTGTGGGTGTCTGTCTTGTGGCTGAATACTTGATAGGATTTATACTCTAAGCTTTATTTTTTTTTTTCTTGTAGCCTGGGCACCTGATGATTTGTTCTCTGGGGTTACTGGTGCTTAAGGACTGAATGCAAATGCTCTCCGCCTTTATGGGAACACTTGTGTGTCTGCTTCTTTAAACAAGTTACTGTCTTTCAGGATACTTGAAAGAAATTAATGATTGTGAGCTTGCTCCCCTTTTCCTGTTTGGGAAATATCCTCAAAGGAAGCAAAAATGTCTTTGAAACAGCAGAGCTATAAAGCCAGTGGACTTCTAAAGATCTGAACTAAAATGGGTTTCTGCTGGACTTTATTCTTAAACAGATGGCTGCTGAGCAGCCCAGAAATGCATTCGGTTTTCCGAGTTGCCTGGAATTCTACAGCTGTTTAGTCCAATTACAGTTTTATGACTGATTTGTATTCTGTATAAGCATACCTTTTTCTTGGTGTTTTTAATTCTAAAATGAATGGAATAATATTAAAAAAACTGAGCATATGCTAGGAATCGGAACTAAAAAGGGGTTGCTGTGCTTTTTCATTTTTTATGAAAAGAATTAGACACCTCTCCAGTGGTATGCTGGGTTATAATGGGGCATTTGGGCTGTTACGGGGTGGAATATATGTCACCCTGATTTTCATGTGTGAGTGAACCAACTGGACTTCTCCAGTGTGGGAGGTAGGTGGCAGCAAAATTCTTCAAGACTTCACTTCAAAAGCACAGCCATATGTTAAATCTGGCTTTAGCAGAAAAACCTGGTCGTGTGCGTGTTTGAATACACGTGTCCCCTCCAGTTTCTAAGTCTGTGGTTTCATGAACAATATTTTAGCCTATAAATTTGGTAGCAATGTTTGCATCTGCTTCAACAGAGACAGGTTGGGGTGGGGGTGTGATATGTGTAAAGCTTAAACCTAAAAGTTTTGAATATATAAATATTTAACTATTTCAGGAATTGTTTTATGAAATCCCAGGGTTTATATGAAATATACTCTTGACAAAATATTTAAAAAACAAAAACAAAACAACAAACCAACCAAATGCCAAAACAAACAAACAAAAAAAACCTAACCCAAAACACTAAGTCTGGTCCCAGAGTGTATGTGTATGAACCCCATAAGCTCCAGCTGCAGAGTTTTCTCTTACTTTTTTTCCTTTAAGGAGCTTGCAGAAGGAAACTTTCCTTCTTTTTCTAAAACCTTTAGACTTTATTTCAAGCATGAAATGTTTCTACAGCCTGTATCATAAGGCAGTAAGTTGCTCACGTAATTTCTTAAGTGAACAAGTGTTCTATGGTTACCTCTGTTCCTGAGGGTTGACCTCGTAAGCTCTAAGATATGGAATCCTGAATTAGCAAAATACCAATAACAAAAGATTTAAGGACTCGCTAGATTCACCAGGTTAAGAGTAATGTGCAAAGAACAACCCTTTCCACAGGAGTGTATGGGTACCTTGAACTAGGCACCGTGTGTAGCCAGAATCTTTGTACTGGCATATTGCAACTAGGCTTTATTTCTATCTAGTAGGACGATAGAAGGGTTATAGAAGTAGCTGGTGGTATGCTGGTGATGTATTGCTAACGATAGATCTTAAACTCTCTGTTCTCTTTTGTAGGTAGACCATCAAAAAAGCACTAACAGCAAAGCACCAGTTCATTCTAAGGGTATGTTTTATATTAAATAATTGTAATTAAAGCTGGCAAAGAGGCTTTCTCAAGGCAAATAACTGACTTCTGGCCTATGTTAATAATAAAATGATTACTTGGGGGCTGTGTGTTTGTGAAATAGTGAGTTATCTGGGCAGAAAACACAAGGGTAAAATGGTTAGAAGAATAGCTGAGCGGGCATTAAATGAGATAAAATTAAAGGAAGGAAAAGTAATATTACTTCTGCTTTTAGAGTACCTGTATGTAATCAGATAAACCTAATTCTAGCATTTAAACACTGACTAAATACTACTTTTGCTCTAAAAAGTCAGAATGAAGTGTACTTGTCAGTTTAATTTTGTCTTCTAAAGATATTGAAGAGACTTGAATAATTCCAACTGAGCTGTACCTGTCTCATAGAATTTGCAAGTGGTAAAGGAAGTGGTAGAGTAGGTGTCTCCCTGCAGATATGTAGGGTAAGTGTGGGGCTTCCAGGTACTTAAGAAAGGGGGGGAATGTCATTTGTGTCTGGGGTAAGTGTTTTTAGAAGGCTGCTGTAATCAATTTTCAATTATTAATTTTTTAAAATGAAATTCACTTTACTAAGCCTATAACTTGTAATATTTTGTACTTGGCAGATATGGAAGAATTCTTAAAAGACTCAGAACAATCTAGCCCGACTGTGAAAAATTATGTGAAATTTTCTGTCTGGGTTTCATTTTTTGAGATTTACAATGAATGTTTTTACGATCTGCTGGTTCCTATATCAAATGACAAGAAAAGGAAAACACTGCGCCTTGCTCAAGACATCAAGGGATGTTCTTATGTAAAAGGTGATTAGAATACATAGTAGATTGCCAAAGGTGTAACTTGAAAAATCAGTCTTCCTGTAATAATCTTTCTTTCTAGATTAGGAATCTCCTAACTGTATTCACTGGGGCACTAGAAATGTCTACCTTGACCATGAAAGGCAACTATCTGCAGAGATAGAACTATTTGTGCCTTTAGTAGTGTTTTCTCTTCATTCTTGACTGTTCCTCTTAAAAGCCTGCGTGCACTCCACTGCCTTGATATTTTTTTGAAATTTTGAAAACAACTGGCAAATTTGTTAGGTTTGGGGTTTTTCCATTTTCTTAAAAAAAGACTCCAAAAATTCTTAACTACAGCTATAATTGGCTGAACAGTTCTTTGAGTTTTAGTATTTTCTGTAGAGAAACAGACTTCAGAGAATATGTGAGAAAGTTCAGTCTGACTCAAAATTACATTTTACAATACTGGAATCAAACCTGTGAGGTCACTTGTTTTGGGTTGGGGGAGGGGGAGAGTTAACAGAACTCAAAATAACAGTTCAATGTTTGTTTCTGGCCATGGAAAAAATAGGGTTTGAGAGCAGTTTGATTTGTTACGGGTTCTTTAAGCAATCAAGACACCAGTTCTAGATTAAAGGCTTTTTTGTAGGTGTTTGATCTGCTGCTTTTACCTTTCATATGCCAGACTATAGATTCAAAAAGCTGAATTTGACAATAAAGCCAACTCCTTCATTTCTTGAAAGACTAGAAAACGTGTAGGAAACAGCTTGCTTTGAGCTATGCTTCAGCATAGTCCTTTCCTATAAAGCTTGGAAGTGTAAGGCTGTTTATGATGTTATTGGGGAAAACCAGTTAATGATTTTCTTGTTTTTTCTTGGTCACAGCTGGTGTTTTTGCTAGTACAATCTTGGTAGCCTCTAGTTGAAGAGGTTATAACGTCCATATTGTAAGTTGTATTAGTAGGGTTGTAGGTATTGACTCCAGCACACACAAATAAGACATACGGTCATTGTATTGCATTCATCACTACTGTTTTTCAGTTGATGGCTCTGAAAGATAGCCAGATGATTGATATTTTTTTTTTTTTTAATATTTTGCACCCTCTCAAAACCATAGGCTAAAACAGAGAAGCCATTCAGGTAGAATTCTGCCTTGATGAATATGAACATAAGGCTTTCATACTCATATTAGGCCCTACCTTTTGGCTCTTCAGTGCTCAGGCAAAGGTTGCTCACTTAATTTGGATGGAACATATTTTAGTGTCCCAATAGGATGAAATGATGTGATACACTTGTCCTTCCTTTCCCATGGAAGGAGGAATCTGGACCTTATTTGTCATCATATAATTTCTGTCTGAAGCAGGCTTAGGAAAATGTTTGTATGTCTCAAGAAAATGTATTATTCTTGGTGCACGCGTTACCCCCAATCCCATCTTTCTTTTTGATAATGATTACTGTGTTTGTTCTTCCCAAAGATCTGCAGTGGGTTCAGATTTCTGATTCCAAAGAAGCTTTTAGACTTCTAAAACTGGGGTTGAAACACCAGAGCATTGCAAGCACGAAACTAAATACTTGCTCCAGCAGAAGGTGAGAAACTTCTTGAATAATATTGGGCATGGATGGTGTGTGGGAGGAAGGAGAAAGGAAAACATGGCTCGTGGCTTTTAGGAGGGGAAGAAGCTTTAACAAGGTCTAGGTATCTAGGTTTCGTTTTGGCTTTCTTTAGCAGTATGTGACCTAATGCTTTAAGCCAGAAGGATTCAATCCTTCAATAAGATGTACAAAAACTAACGGCATTTTATCAAATACTCTCCCTCAAGCAAAAGCACTTGGTTTTTTTTCCATGTGAATGTCTGAGGAAAAAGCGAAATAAGTGCTACTTAAATATCTCTTTAAAAGTTTTCATATCTGATAGAGTATATGCTTAGATATGTTGGCAGATTCAACAATGTTTTGAACGGATGTTCAAAAATAGGAGGCGAAAAATATTTGGAAGGTATTGGCCTACTCTGTCACTTCTCTGCTGACTTTAAACTTCTCCTCTTAGTCACAGCATATTCACAGTTAAGATACTGAAAATTGAAGATTCAGGAGCACCACGAGTGACCCGAGTCAATGAGTAAGTTCAGAGCAGAGTCTCCCTCCTTCTTTTGTGATGAAGATGTCATTTATCTTCCCTGTTGGGGTACTGGTGCCACACTCCGCGCCCAGTGCTTCCTGGCGGAGCCTCAGGCTCTTACAGTGGTTTCCCCACTTCTTGCACTCAGATGGGACTTGGCCCTCTCCCCTCAAGCCTTCAGGTTGCAGTGCTGTTCTGTATCTTGTCTCCTCTGTTCAGCCCAAGGTCCTGTGAGCCTGCCGTGCTCAGGAACTCCTGGAAGTCCTCAGGAGGAAGACGATGGGGGGAATACAGAAAGCGTGTGGGGAGAGGGTTTGGCAGGAAGTAGGCTGAAATTTGATGGGGAAGCAACACTGAAAAGGGCGGAAGGGTTCATGCAGATAAAGATCAAGAAATTCTTCCTCAAGACAAATAATGGTTTTTAATAATTTGTGCATGTTCTGAGGTGAATGAAGTGAGTTTTCCTTATCTGCTTTCAGATTGTCAATGTGTGATCTTGCTGGCTCAGAACGATGCACCAAGACCCGCAATGAAGGGGACAGACTGAAAGAGAGCGGGAATATAAACACCTCTCTCCTGACTCTAGGCAAGTGCATTAGCGCACTCAAGAACTGCCAACAGTCAAAGTAAGTCCTTTTGTGAATGGCAAACTGATTGTGGTTTTTAGGTATTGCCTACAATGTTTAAAAGCTATTATTTAAAATATACAATGCTAACACTAAGCTCTTGGTAGAAAAGGTGTATAGACTTGTAAAGACTATATTGCAAAGTCTTGTTGATTTACCAAAGTTATCTTAAATGTGCCTTGTTTTGCTCTCTAATAAAATAATTCAAATTCTAACATCCTTTAAACATGCTATTGTGGATTTTAGCAATTTAACTTTCTTCTTCTGAGCTTGGCCTATCAAACTTTGGAAGAACTCATCTGTTCTTTTGTCTTTAAAGGCTGCAGCAACACATACCCTTCCGGGAGAGTAAGTTAACGCATTTCCTCCAGGCGTTCTTCAGCGGCAAGGGGAAGGTATACATGATGGTGAACATAAGCCAGTGTGCTTCAGCCTATGATGAAACACTCAATGTGCTGAAGTTCTCAGCCATCGCACAAAAAGTAAGTCTGTTGTCCTTTATCTTGCTGATCAGTACTTATGACCTGCATTTCGGGAGCAGGTTCTCTTCACTTCTAAGAACATGAATTTAGTTACTGGTTTTTGTCTGCCTCATGTAACAATCATAGTTTCTAATTACTCCTAGTCAGGCTTCATTTTCTTGTAAAGCTTTTAAAAAGGCTTTGGATTGTGGGGGTGGGAGCACGTCCTACTGAAAATCCATATTTTCTATTAAAATATCCAGCCTAATGAGACACTTGCTATAATTGGGAAGAAATTCCCTGAGATCTAGGTAAACTTTTCCTCTGTGCTCATAACATGCTCTCACCTAGGAGCAATTCTAGCTGTCTCTTATACTACTGCTATCTTAATTTGGAATATTGCTCACCTGGAATATTGATAAAATAGATTGAGCACCAAAGAGTTTGACAGGTCATATTTATGTCCGTAGACACTTTGGTGGGAAGGAGGAGGTTAAATAGAATGGGTAGAAGTAAGTGCAGTGATATAACCTCGGTGAAGTTGGAAGACAAAAGTGTTGGGGATCAGTGCTGGAAGCCACGGAAAACTTGTGTTGACAGATGTCTTCAAAGCACAATAGATCTAGGCCTTTGGAGCGTGGGCTCAGCTGGGCAGGGCGAGTACAACACCAGAAGGAGCAGACTGTAAGGGTGATAAAGCTGTTTGAGACATAGAATTTGTATGACATTCGTGTAATGCAAGTAGAAACTCAAAGTACAGGAAATACAGAAATATGATGGTGCACGAGGTGTCTTGTAGGTTATGGAAGTGGTGAAACTCGGTGTTCTTGGGATCAAAAGGAGGTTAAAGTGACTCCTTTGTACTCTGGTTGGGAGCTGGTGTGAGTAGTGACTGAACAGAGGGAAGGCTGGGGGAGTGCTGTGCTTGGGAGACCTACAGGAAAAGACAACAGGGATCTCTTGGAAGTGCTAGCAGAGGTTTAAAAAATACTAATGACTCTGTTCTTTATTTTCTGGATAGGTTGTAGTTATGGACACGTCTGTTCTTCCTCAAGATCAGCCACTTGGTGAGAAATCAGCAAGAGAATCATCGCTACTGTGTGTCCCTAAAATGCCAATCCCAAGGAGAAGACCTACTATCCTATGGGACAGGAGCTTGGAAGATGTGATTGAAAATGATGACGATGAGACAGAGGAAGAGCATAATATGTCAACAGAAGAATCAGTGCAGAAATATGAAGAAAATAAAGTCCTTGTTGGAGAAGAAGAATATATGGTACGTGCCAGGGCTACTTTAAGATTCTTTCTCTCCTTCTGGTGGCCTGTGGTCAACGCTCAGGAGTATTACCTGGTTTTTAGCAATCCAGAAGACTGTTCTTTTGTATTCTATGCACAAGGAAACTCTGAAAACCATTCTTTAAGGCACAGCAATTTTAGTCACTTCTAGGGAAGACAAGGATGAGGGGACAGAGGACTACAGACCACTTTGCAGGGTTTTCACTATTTCCCCAAAAACGAGCATTTGAAAAACAAGAGCTAAATCCTGTGGAGCTTGTTTTTTAAGACAGCTTCAAGAATTCTTGTAATAAACTTGATGTTCTTTCCAAATGCCTGCTCTGTGCAAGCTTGTAAATAGCTGTGCTAGTACAAAACAGATACTTCCATCTACTTGTGAATCTTCCATGTTTATGAAGAAGGTAATAAAAGAACTGGAGGAACTTGCCAGCTGGAAGAGTCAAGTGTTGTTGTTAGTGTTTGAGGAATGGGAAAAATCTCACTTCTGGGAAGCTATTTCTTTATGAAAAACTTAATGCTAATGGTAATTCTAGATGCTGCTGAGTAACATAGAAGAGTTGAAGAACAAACTTATTGCTGAAAGGAAGAATAAGTTACTGCTGGAACTAAAAATCCGTGAAGAAGTGATACAAGAATTGACCCAACATTTTGCTAAGCAGGAAACGGATTTCAGGTAAGTTAGCTTTAAGTGGTTTTAAAGTTACTAGTTAAAAAAAAGTAAATTCTCTTACTGCTTAAACCTCTCTCTTGGCTGTGAGAGACCACGTTCTTCTGCTAGACTTACTGCTTCTGTGAATAGATCGGCTTCTGTTTGGACTGTGAGTGCAGGAAAGGCTTTGATTTTGGGGGAGTGGGTAGAAGGTGTGTAGAATCTGTAAGCAGATTCCTGTAGAGCTCTCCCTGAGAGCAGAGCGCTGTTGATAAGGGTGTCTATAGACAGAGTGACACTCGCAAAGTCTGTTGTTACTGCAGTCAGTGAAATTCCAAACAGGGATTCTGGCTCAAGAAGCTTATTAAAAATCCTTGTAGTTAAGTGATATCCATAATATGTGTATATATTTGTCTCCCCCTCATTCTTCAGAAGTACTGGGGGGTGAAATATACTTCTGTTTTGGTGCAGCAACACCTCTTTTTTTGTGTATCTTTCTATTGTGCCAAAATAAAGAAGCATCTTTGTTTATAGGCAGCTGTACTTATAACTTCTTAGCAGCTCGTACTGCCTGGCTTTTAACTGACTTATTTTTCCTACTATAGAGAGTGCCTTTCTCAGGAACGAGAACGGCTTGAAGAAAATTCTGAAAGACGCCTGGAAATATTCAAGGAGCTTGTAAATGGTTATAGTAACGCCACAGGTGAAGAAAATAAGTTAGAGGATGGGCCTTGCAGTGAACAAGCTGGAGCTCTGGTATTTTTTCCTTCTCCCACTAACATCCCTTTTACTAACTCCCTGTCATGGTGTGTCTCAAGGATTAGAAGGGTGGTTTCAGGGAATTCCATGCTGTGTAACTCTATCTCAGCAAGATATAATTCTCACATTTAATAGGGGTAGTTGCTGCACCTCAATTATGCATTTAGGAATCTTTGGGATTTCCTGCATTTCTGAAACACAAAGTGAAAATTACTATATACAAAGACATTGTGGGGGAAAAGCTGCAATTATGGTATAAACTGTACTGCGTGAAGTGCTTATTTAAAGTATTTGAAGCAGAGTTTTAGGCCCCATATATGGGCTGTACTGGAGTGGTCCCAGAGACTTTTTCCCTCTTAGAGCTTTTGCAGCAACAACTGAAGCAATGAGAATTGTATATACACTTGAGCCATAACTAGGATCTTAACTTGAGGCTGGTTCTCTTCTCCAAAGAGGCTTTGGAACTCTTTGTTTTTAAAAAACAAAGAGGAAAGACGTAAAGTCAATGTTTTGAGTACAATTTAATTTAGTAAGTTCCCACAAACTTATTTCACATTACAAACTTACTGATACATGAAAATTTCAGTTGTAGTCCTTCTAAAACTGTTCCCTTGCTGTGTTCATTCAATGGTCTCATTGGGTTAAAAAAAAAAAGCTTTTATATTGCATTTGGAGGGGATGTTTTTGTGGTGATATAAAAGGGAATGTGATGGTGGGTCATTGAAAGCTGTAACTTGACACTGGAGACCTATGTGTGAGGGGTGGTAAAAACTGGCAATCAAATGGCATATAAACCCACAAGATGGCTTTGGAGCCAGAATTAATTGTACTTGTATGTTTAAATTCATAATGGTCTCCCAAATTTTCTGTAGAAATAATGGCTGTTGTGTAATGATTTGCTGTTTCTAAATGGATGTAAATTATCTTTCAGGATGAAGAGCCTAGCACGGGGCCAGGCACTGACATTGACCTTGAGGGCATTATTGATTCTCTGCAGAATGATGTCAGTGATATCAAAAAGCAGGCGGAAGCAGCGCACAGGTACCTCGTGTCCCTAGAGGACCCTCAGCAAGCTGTAGGTTGGCTTGAAAAACAACTGGGGAAAATTACTGCTGAATTAACTAGAACCAAAGAAGAGCTGACAAAGAAAACCAATGAACTAACCAAAACAGAAGAAGAGCTGACACAGAAAACCAAAGGTGAGCCGGGAGGAAGTGTGTTGGGAAAGGCAGAGAAAAGAAATTACCAACTACTGCAAAATAGAATTAATAATCCAATTGAGTGGGATTTTGGAACCAAATTGTATGTATGGAGATGGTAACCAATATTTTTGTACACATTCAGGTTCAACATTTCCACAGGCCTTGGTTATATCATTTTTAAGACAAAACTGTCAATTGCAGACTTCTGAATCGTGGGGTAAAATGTCAACATTCTTGATTTCATGGTTATATTGTAATCCCTGCACCTCTTTACATTGTGCTGATGCAGTGTTCTCAGGTATCCTGTGGAACATCCGTGGGGGGAAAGTCACAATACCTCAGAATAGGGTTTCGGCAGACATCTCTTGATGTGGTCTGTATTTCATGCGGGCTGCAAGGCCCAATTCTCCTATGCAAAAAACCTATACAACTTCTGAAATGTCCTCTAAGTAGAAGTCAACACGAAAATAAATCATTCTATTCAAAAGCTACTGAGGTACCACAAGATCTGGAAAAATGGATTACTGAGCAAACTGTGTAACGGCTGCTGACTTGATGCCAGCTTCCCTTCCTGTTACAGACTTTGAAACGCAGATGATTAAACTGGGTGAATCCGCTGAGCAGCTTAAAGAAGCAACTGAGGTAACTTTCTCAAGTAAAAACTTCTGCAAAATTATTTGCTTTTAATACAAAATTCTAGTAGCTTAAAATGCTATTGTAGTATGCTTCTAGCTTTTTTTGCTTTTTTTATATCAAGCTTAGCTTAACTGATCTTGCTTCTAAATCCATGGTCTAGTTCAACAATTTAACACTGACTGAACTACTGTTCCTTTTTTCCAAGAAAATGAATACACAGAATAAAAGGATTCAAGAACTAATGGACATTGTGGAGCAAAAAGATGATGCTATTACAAGACTGCAGGATTTGATATCCCATTTAGAAGAAACCATAAAAGACTATGTAAGTCTTAGGCATCTTGATTTTCTTTATACAAAAAAAATCAAATCTATGCTTAGAATGGACTTAACTATTTTGGAAAAGTGACTTTTTCTGTAAGTGACTGCCCGTTGCTTGAAACGGTAGCAGGTGATGTTGGGATTGAAACTAAAGTTACAGCAAAACATGTGCAGGGGTGTGTGTGAAAGCGGGACTTGCAGAAGCAGTGATCTGGGGTGGTTGTTGGAGGACTGGAGACTGAGGAGCCGCTCTGCAGAAACCCAGCCTCCAACTGGGCAGACGCTGGCAGACAGTGGGAGCAGAGGGCTTACGTTCCTGTCTCTTTATTTTTGCCTGAATGGAAGAGGAAGGAAAGGAGGTTTTGCTGCAGCAAAAGGGCAAATTTAATTGAAGTTAGAGGTTGCTGATGTGAGAAAGACAGTGATTGTGTAAATTGGCACCAAAGATCAGGGTGTTCCACCACACGCACTTCCAAAGGCAGAGCAATAATGTGAATATATTGAGCAGAGTTTGAAGCAGGAGTGGGTGGCCAGGCTCAGCCTGCTTTTGATGTGACTAATAAAGCTTGCAACTGGCTAGTCCACTGCTAGCTGCCTTAAGTGCTCACTTTGTAAAACTTCGAAGTAATTGAGCTTATTTTAACACAGGACAACACTTTAGCTACCATTAAAAGGAAATTGTCAGAAAGGAACTCTGGCAAAGTGACTGAAAGCAGCCAATTCAAGGATTGTGAGGAAACGGTGTTGGAAGTGGGAAGAAAACGTTGCTTTGAAGATGAGCCTACTGTGGAAGAAGAGCCACCTCCAAAGAAAGGTACAATTTCTACCATCACTCTGCAGGGGGTCTCCCAGAGAAACTCGGTTACTATTCTGGAACAGAAGCAAAAAGTTGTGAAGCGTAAACGTTATGTTGTGAGGAGAAAATCTACTGTGTTAAACTGTAAATGGAAGTAATTGTTATGTAAATATCACCTGTTTTGCAGAAGGTCCTATACTGTTCACTCTTAAACGCCTAAAATAAAAGTTAGTTTTTAGACTCTTTCTCTTCTGCTGCTTTTTCTCATCTGTTAATGTACTTGCAGACACAGCTGTAGTTCTTCAGCCATTTCTTAACAGTTGGCTTTTTACTAAACTTGCTGTTGCTGGACTTTTGGGAAAGTAGCATCTCCTGCTCAAGTTCTATTTCTTTTTTTTTAATTGTCTAAGCAAGCAGCAACAGTGGCGATGACTTAGGGATTGTTGGGTCATACAGCATGTGCTGTGAAACTCCGTGTTTCATTCACGCTGTGAACACACCAGCTCCGCTCAAGGTGTCAGTGCTGGCAAAGGAGAAAAGCTTTCCACTTAAATGGAAGTAAAATGATTTTAGGTCCAGAGATGACATTTTGTGCAGCTCTCACGTTTGCGACTTCCAATCTCTTTGCTTTCCCTGCTTTATCTGTGAGCTTATCAGCCCTCTTAGAATGGGGTGAATAAACCAGCTGCAGTTTTTGAGGATAGAAAGAAAAGAAGACTTTTGAGGATAAGAGTAAAACCTGAAAGGACACTGCTACTTATGTTATCCATTTCATTAAAATTGATCAATCAGTGAGACTGATGGGACAGACTTGTGCAAAATGGCAACTGTAAGATCTGCTTGCCTCTAACTTGTCTTCAGGACACGGCTGGGCTTCAGTTTCCCATAGACCTATGGAAAGCTTAGGTGAAAAGGGAACGAAAGGTCTTCTCTCCCTGTCCCTTACTCTCTTGCCTTCCTCCTGCAGAATAGGTGCAAGTAAGAAAATCTTCCAGACATTGTTTGGGTGAGGATAGGATAGAAAAAGAGAAATAAGATTAAAAATGGGAAGCAGAAAATATCCATCTCCATAAAGAGGGATAAAACAGGTTAAAAGGAGACTTGTCAAATTCATGTGATCACAGAAAGCTGAGGATACAGTCTGTGAATAAACTGAGTGCTGGGGTGTCATTCTTCATGTTCTGCAGTGAAAGAGCAAGGGAAGCTGGCCATTAGCTTTAGTTTATGGAACAAAGCACTTCTCGCAGCGGGAAGGGAACTTCTAATATTAGCTGCCCTAGAAGGTGGCAGAGCAGCTAATTCTCAGGCTCCAGGAGTGGTTAGACAAGGCAACAGCCAGCAGGATCATCCATGGATACTGAAAGGGTCAAGCAGGGATGTATTGTCTTGTCTTCCTCCATCATTCCCAATTGTTGTGTGTCAGAACTATGTAGTACTTTGATATGTTTGTTTGGGACTGGGCCTTCAGAGAAAACCACCTCATAATCCAAAATTGTTAGTCTTATAGGGCTTCAAAGCACGGCTTTATGAGCCAAAGTAAAGCTGCTGGTGTGTCTGACCAAGCAGGAGCACTCAATATGTCTACTCAGAACAGAAAAGAAAAGCAGGAGGGGAAAAGTGTCCTGTGGAATTTGTTCACTCTGAAAATAATCAAAAGCCAAAGTCTGAATTGTGACTCTATAAAACTTGCTGGATCTGTTCAGAGGATATTTCCATTCAGTACAGAGGGACATGTACTGAACGTTCCTAGGGTGAGGTGACTGCCTAACGCCACCTTTGTGCAGCCACAGCCCTCGCGAGAGTCTGTGGTATCTCCCTGCAGTACGTAGCTGTGATGAGCTAATCCGTAGAGATAGTCAGCCTTGATTATTTTTTTTTTAATACTAAAAGATAGTGTGCATGTGACTAAATGGCCACGGCTGGATTCTAAAACACTTGTGTGAAATAAGCTGGAGTCCCTTCTGGAGGTGGTGAAATGCAAGTGACTTCAGTTAGAATTGCTCATTAATTAGCAAAAAACCAGTCTTAAGCTAATAAAATGTTTATGGACACTTGGGGTTGGGATGGAATGTTGTACATCTTTCTGGGAGAACTTTACATGCCACACGCTAGGTGTGGGCATAAAGTGTTATCTTATATCTAGTTTAGAAACCAATTGAAAAAACACAAGAGGAAGGTCCAAAACACTAAGTGAGAAACTTGTACCAGATTTTTAGCTTCATTTTTTAAGTACGGGATATCGAGCATGAATGAAACTTCTCAGAAAGTACCCGATACCGTTGCTCTTCTCAGTGTAGAATGGGTGACTGCTGGCTGTACTAAAGGGGTTGTTTAACTAGTGAAGATGGAAACTGGACGTAGCTGTGAGTATTATCTAGCTCATGGGTATTACTACTATTAGTAAAACTAGCTGGATTTTTCTACTGGTGGGGCAGAGCAGGAGGCTGGAGTAGAGCCGTGGCAAAGTGTTCTTTAAGGCTCCCGAGCACCTCTTGCTGCAAACTACGTCTAAAAGCCTAAGAGCTGCATGTTAAACCCTTCTGAGGGCTTTAACTACGTGAAGACTTCAAAATAGTGTATGATATAAGCATGTGGCTTTCAGATGGTGACCATTTTTCTCACAGAAACTACTCTTTGGTATTGCTTGTGACTTGTGTTAATGATTTTAATCAACCTGAGCTGTATGTTTTGGTGTTGGTTTTTTTTAGGACACATGAAGGATAGTTGGGAAGGCGACTCTCTAAAGCAAGAGAGAACTGAATACGTGGAAAGAAATACTTCTGAGAACCATGAAGAAATGCTAGCGTTGAAGGAAAGAATGGAAGCCCTGGAAGGTCAGCTCGCTGCTCTGGAAGAGCAATGCAGAAGAGAAAAAACCCAAAAGGAAGAGCTCAGTGAGCAGATAGCAGCCTTGCACCTCAAACTCTCTGCTTCTGAAGAAAGGGCTTCTGGTTTAAGCAAAGAACTTGAGCAGCATCGAGCAGACTATCAGGAGGTTGTTTCTGAATTGGACAAACAGAAAACTATAAATAGGGAACAAGAAGAAAAGATTATTCAGTTAAATAAGGAAGTAGAAGGTGCCAAACAAAATATAATCGATAAAGTGTCTCAAATTAAAACAATGCAGTCCAAAGTAGATGAGTTGTACACGTCTCACTTAGAGTCTAATGCTATGGATATTGATTTAGTTGATCGAAAGGATTCTTTAGAGTCTCAAAAAGATGAGCCAGAGAGAGCCGAGAGGAGCCCTGACTGTGGGCAGTCTCCGAGACAGGAGAGCTCCTTCCGCTGCAGTGTTGAAAATCTTTGGGAAGAATGCAAAAATATCATCAGGGCTTCGTCACAAAAAAGTCAGCAGATTCAAGAACTGCTTCAACAAGTTGAAAACTTAAAGAAGAGACTTTATGACACTGAGAATTGTAATAATCAACTCAAAACAAAATTAAATGAGATTGCAAACCAAGATCGTCAGTCCCTAAAGGAAAAAGATCTTCTGAACCAGTTACAAGAGGAAATCCAGAAGAAAACCCAGGATTTTGAAAAACAGGCTGCAGAAGATCAGAGAGTAATTGCACGGTTTGAGGAGGAAGTTACCAATTACAAGGGAAAAATAATTGAGCTTGAATGCCTCTTGGGGGCTTTTAGAGCTAAAGACGACAATGTAGCAAAGTTAGAAGAAGCACTTAAAGAAAAAGAATCTATTATTTTAAATCTAGAAAGTAATACAGCAGCTCTGCAAGAGAAATGTGCCAATTCGGACAAAAAACTGAAAGAATTAAATGATCAAGAAGCAAATCTGAAGGAGGAAGTTGTGCAGTTGATGAACAACTTGGAGAACGTGAAACAATCGCTTCAGGAGAAGGAGAGAACTGAGGATGAGCGAGTGCAATCTATAGAGCTGTAAGTAAATAATGAGCACTCAGAGCCCTTTGAGAACAGGCTCAAGTTAAAACTACCTTCTGTGAACATCCATTTATTTTGACACAACACATTTGTACGTTTATCCATTTCATTAACCAAACTGCTTCTTTAAGAAGTTTTAATACACTACTTAAATTTTATATTTGCATATTCTGCTGCCTATTTTTCCCTTACTTGTTTGTATATTCTTTCTAAACTATAGATCTAAATCACATGGAACTATTGTAGGGGGAAATGGGAGCAACAAGGAAATGAAGGATTATTTCGGGATTTCTAGTAGTTCTATGTCGCACAACCTTTCTGGAGGAAATGACATAGTTTAATGTTATATCCTGTATAAAAGGAGGCAGTGTTTTCTTTGGAAACGACTGAATGGTAAAAAGGAAAAGAAGAAAGGGAAGGAAAAAAAGCCTAAGGAGTAAAGAATAAACAGCTGATTTTTTGCTAATAGCTGTTCTCGGTGAACGCAGTCTATAGCAGAAGGGCTTGAAGGAATAATGGGTGCAGGAGGGTAGAACTTCCCCCAACCCCCTCTAATCTTTAAGAAATTAATTAAGAGATTAAATGTATCTGAGAGATTATATTTGCTATATGGTAAGGAAATAGCAATCATGTAAAAATAGCTGTAAGATGCTCTGTAGCCCTTCTCCTGACTCCGGGGTTTTAGGGCTGTGTCTGTGGGTACCTCCATATACTCTAAATTTCACGTGAAGGTCTGAGCCTGCCTGACCTTGTGCTTGTAACCTTTGAGAGGTTTTCCTTGGTTTGTATTGCTAATTATAGTATCTGAAAAAAAACTTCTATTAGTTTTAAAGTAAATATCCAAGATGTCTCACTGTATACTTTTTAAAAGAAATACGACCAGTTAAAAATAAACCCATCGAACTTCTTAATTTCTTTTAGGACTTACAGCAGCAGTACTTGGTGCAATGTTATTGTTTTTCTGTTTTCTTTTGATTTTTGTTTATTTTGATCCTTATAAGCTCTGGGATGTAGATATCAAATTTAAACTCACTCGATATTGACCTTGTTCCTTTTGTTACTTTGTAAGGACACGTAATGATAAAAATCGTTGCTCTACTGTCTTAAAAAAATAAATTATAGTGTTCAGAAGTGAATCTGAGCAGTTTGCTACTTCAGAATTGTATAATAAGAAACTGAAATCCAAGAGTAAAATTATAAAGCTTGTTATTGAGCCCAAGTTAATGTGTAAAAGCTGTTTCTTTGGAACTTGTAAAACTAATGTTATTTATGTCTCTTAATTTCTAACCCAAGGCTGCGTAAAGATCTCTCTGAGAGCTCTGCCCTGGTACAGAGTTTGAAAACAGATTTGCAGCGGAAAGAAGACGAGTACACAGATTTGAAAGAGAAATTTTCTGATGCCAAGAAACAAATTCAGCAAGTACAAAACCAGGTTGGTAACCATCGACCAAATGTTTCTTCTGCAAGTTTACCGTTATTAAAACCTCTTTTCACAAAACACAAGCTACAAATATTAGAAGTGATTCATAATAAGGCTATTTGGAGTGATATATTTAGAGTAACGGTGAATGTCAAGTTACACTGCCACTGAAGCTGTAAGCTGAATCTTACCAGATGTCAAAACACTGATTAGTGCAGATATTGAAAGGGGGATGTATGTTTTTTTAACATACATATAAAGGTTTGTGAAAAATATGGCTAATCTGGTTTTGGAGAAGGATAATCATCTTTATAACAGTAGCATTACATTGCTGTTTGTCCTGACTTCAAAGCTTCAGACTTGTGGAGGAAAAGCTGGACTAATCAGAAAAGGGAAACACTAACTTTTAGAGCCTTTTTGAAATCTGAGCTATGGTTTCTATTAAGGTTGGGGAGAAGAAATGAAATAATGGAGTAGCTGTTATTAATATTAACTGTTAGTATTTAGTTATCAAGTAGTAGGATCTCATGGGATATCGCAAGAACTTAAAATCCAAAAGGCTTTTGCAAGAGTTTGGGCTTGAAAGTTAAGCCTCAAAAGTATTACTGTCTTCCCCAGCAGCTCAATGCTTGAGGACCTTCTACTCAAACTCGGTGTATAATCCTCGGTTTGAAAAGTAGCGAGTAGTGAATGGGATCACCTTTTTTTTTTTTTAAGGACTCTTAATTAAAAGTATTTGGTTCTTTAGGTGACTTGCAGAGACTGTAAAAGGCTTGTAGGTAAATGACAGCTTTGGCTGTCTTTGTGCCTCGTGACAGGTGTGTACGATGCGGTCTGAGGAGAAATCCCTGAGGAGCAAAATTAATGAACTTGAGAAAATGAAAAACCAATTGAGTGAAGAATTAGAGATCAAACAGCGCACAATCCTGCAACTTAAAAAGGTATTTTATTTTTTAAAATTTTACTTGCTCTTAATTTTTTTAATTAATCCATCAGTGAGGCAAGCTTTCCAAGCAACTGGAAAAAGCTTACAGAAATTGAGGTAAAAATAAGATTAGCCAGCTGAAATTAGTCTTAATACATCAATGAAAGATGTTTAAAGAACTTCTTACTGCAAACACTGTCAAATTGTTTTAAATAGAGTAATCTGCCGAGTAAATGCATACTTTAATCCTGCAGATACTGATGTGTATATATGTATATTTTATATACAGCACTTCAATATGTTAAGGGTAACATAACTTCCTCTAAACTTTTTTTCAAAATCAGCTTGAATGCTCATTTAGACTCTAAAAATGAAAAGCTACTTCTTTCTAGCATGTATATTTGTTTCTTTTAACATGTTTTCTTTAATTTGCTTTCAATGTGATATTTAGGAGCAGATGAATAATGAGAAGCTGGAAGAAATCTCCAAACAGTATGAGAAAACATGTAAAGGTCAGAAAAATCCATTATTGTTCCTTTTTTTTGGTGCGGAATGGCAACAGTATGAGTTGTCAGATTGTTAATGGATTTGGAGTCTTGTATGCTTACATTCTAAAATACTGAGAAACTCCAACTTGGATATTAAAACATTACACTCGGAAAGTAGCACAGTTGGCCAACAGTTAGTTTCTCATTTAATGCGAGCCATAGTCTGACTGGCGTTAAACCTGAAACAAAAGCTCACCTGAATCAAGTTGATGAGAATCACAGAAGACTTTTGGATTTGGGTAATTCAGTAGAGATGCTCTAGTTCTTTCTGATAGAGCTTTTGATCTCAGGGAATGGGGAAACAACATATAATGAAGACACTTTGGGAGAGGATGATGGGAACTAGCAGAGGGCTCACCTGTAAATTCAATTTCAAATCTTCAGATCTGTGTGCAAAGGAAAAAATAATCGAAGATATGCGGCTGACGTTAGAAGAACAAGAACAGACTCAGACTGAACAAGATCGAGTGCTTGAAGCCAAATTAGAAGAGATCAACAGATTACTTTTAGGTAATTTTTCCATGGAAAGGGAGCAGGACGGGGGTCAAAATTGTTTTGGATGTATTGTGATAGCTGCTTTAAATGTCTGCTTTTATTTGTTGACTGCAATTTAAGCATTAATTTTGTGGTACATAAGAAACTTCTAACAGGTAAAGGCTACTGATGTCTGTGGTCATAGCTGATAAATCCAAGTAACTGTAGTAGAAGGATGTGAACGTGGTCAAATCTGCATTTTAAACTACCTATAATGTGACCTTATTTTGTTATTACTGCCCAGAACTGGAAGCCTGGAAGCGGAAGTGCAGAGAGCTGAATAATAACCAGAGCGAGAGTGACTTGCAGCAAAAGATGAGTAAAAAGGAGGAGAAAAACATAAATGAAAATGAGGAATTAACAAAGCTGGAAAAAGAACTGAAGGTAAAATATGGTGATGTAATCTATACTTAGTTTTAAAGCCATAACTTTCATTCATTTCATTTCATTCTCTGTGCCTGCCATTCAAACCCTGCTGCATTCTGTGCCCTTCAGTCTTGAAGTAGGAATAAGTTTTAACGTGTCCTGGAAGGCAGTATAAAAGGTTGAGAATTTGTAAATTAAAAGGGTTTCTTTACCATTACCTTTGGTGTAACTTTTACAGTGTTTGTGACTCACCCAGAGCACTTCTAGAGAAAAGAAAATTCCATTCCATGAAAACTTCCCAGTCTGAATAAGAAGTGCTAAAAATTAATTTTTTTCAATACAAAAGAGCAAATGAGAATGTAATACTAGCACTTGGGAGTACGCTGGAGTAAAACTCTGCTAGTATTTCTGTTAACTTGAAACAAATCCATTTAATGGTAATCTGGATATTCAGATTTCTTTTTTTGTTGCTTAATCTCTGTCTATGGTTTTGGTTTCATTAAAATAGGAAACTGAGGCGAAGTATCAAACTGAGAGAAAGAAGTGGCTGGAGGAAAAGATGGCACTCATAAGTCAAGTGAAAGAAGCTGAGAACCTTCGCAACAGAGAAATGAGAAAATTTGCAGAGGACAGAGAACGGCACGTAAAGCAACAAGCAGAAATCGTGAGTACTGGAGGTCCCAGTGGAGTCCCCTAGTGTAAGTCTTCAGTGCCTTTATCAGAGTCACACGGCAAAACCTCGCCGAGATCTCAGTCAAAAAGGAAGCACAGGAGGGTCACAAAATGAAAAAAACATTAGTACATAATGGGAGTTAACACCCTCATCCTTCCTATCCCATCACCGCCACCGCTCTGTGAATGCATCAAACCTGTCGTGTGTAAAACACCGAGTAACTTGCATCTATATGAATTGCTACTTAGTGAAGCTGAGAACATACATTGAAAAACAGCATTTGTTGCTTGGCTTTTCTAAAAGCGAGCAGAAGTTGACCAAACCAAGCTTCTTTCCAGGTATAAAGTGAAAATACTTGGTCAAAATGCTAGTGGTTTTGCTCCCCTATCGCTTTCCAAGTAGAGCCACTGGTAGTAGATAAGGAGGCGGATACCTCGCCTGTTCAATGGGCTGTGTCAAGGTCGCTCGCGGGAGACTTGTTAGCAAAAAAATCATGGAGTGAGCAAACAGGAGTGGCAGTTCTTATCAAAAAATCCCCTTCACAAAGCATTTAAATACGGATTTTCTGATCAAAGCATGGCTGGCTTTTGCATATTTGTAGTGAAACTAGTTCTGTGTGGGCTTTAAGATCTACCCAGGCTCTCAAGTTCACTAAGGTCATAAAATAGTACTAACTATGTGAAACCAAACTCCCAGAACATTTCAGTGTGTAGAAGTGGTGTTCAGTTGTAACCTATTTTTTTTCCCCATTTAGGAAAGACTCGCTGCGCAGCTGGTAGAAAAGGACAGCAATCTTCAGAAGTGGCGTGAAGAGAGAGATAAATTAGTAGAAGCTTTGGAAGTACAGCTCAAGACTCTGGCTTCTAACAACACTCAAAAAGATAAAGAAATAGCAGAACTGAAAGAGGCTGCGCTGCAGGGTGCACGAAAGGTCATCTCTGTTTCCTGTTTCTGTGTGACTTTTTTTTGTTATCCATTAATTCTGCAAAATATTATATTGCTCTTTGCATTTTGGCTTTATTTTTTGTTATTAAACACTGTCAGATTGAAGCCATTTGCAGCTAATTTAAAAAAGCTTTATTTGTAACAGTAACTGAAGTTCTAAAAGATTTAGTAGTTCAAATAAATGCTCAGGTCTATTTGATCCTTTAATTGCAAAGCTGGACTTGGAATCTGAAACAACTATCACATTTGCTGCCTTTTTCACAGCACCACAGACTTCATGAGCAAGTGAATGTCTATAGAAGTAGAGCAAAATTAAAAATTTTGTGTTACAGCTTCCCAGGCTGTTCTGTGACTTTTCTTCCCTTTAAATAGTGGCCGCTCGTACATGAAACCATGGGCTTTTTGTTGAGTGGCTGGCTGACTGAGCCTGCGATTCTAAAACTGATGCCACCAAGTAGTTGTAATGATGCTCGTGTACGTGTTAATGATGCCTTTTGCCAACCCTGCAATTTGTGGCAATTTTTGCTGTGTTCATTAGGATAAGGAAACTGATACAGAAGAACTAAGAAAACAGCTGGCTGAGAAAGACGACTTAATAAAGGAATTGAAACAACTCATTAACCATGAAAGTCTTCAATCTTTGGCAGAAGTACCTTTACCTGAAGGACAAGATAAAATAGATCAGTCTGTGAACAAAGAGGTATGTTTGGTGTATTTATAGAAGATGTCTACTCATGATATGTTGGTAGTAACTTCTGTTTTGTTGTTTTCTCAGCGCTTATTTCAGCGACATTGGGAATCTTCCAAAAGTTTATTTTCATAATTCTTTGTACTTCAGCTATATGTTCAGTTCTGAGCTCTTGTCCATAGTGTCTCTTCTCCCGAGAGTGAATGTGAGAGGGAGAAAAGTACTTTAATGAAATACCACTTCTCTATACATTATAGAAATTACATACCTGAGGGAAAAGCTTCTTAACTAATCCAGGCTCTAGAGATTTGGAGACATAATATTTGTAGTGTCATCTATTATGTCTATAATATGTGTATAAATATACATAGTTACATCTATAATGACGATTCTGTAGTTAAAGCTGCCAGCCCCTATGGGGATTCACAAGAACAAAACAGTATCTTGCATCCCCACTTAGGACCTAAGCAAAACAATATTTAAAGCTTACACAACTCTGGATATTTCCCGAACAAAAACTAAAAGACTTGCAGCTGTACTGACGCTCCTGATTCTGACCCAGCCCTTGTGTGCTACAGGAGCAGTGTTTAGGGAGGGAGTTCTCCTGCTACAGGGAATTAATGATATGTGGCTCTATTGCCAATTAATAAGGAACAGGGCTGAATGGGGATTTCCCAGCAGATCCTCCCCGGCTGCTGGAAGATGTGATTCTCCTTGTTGCAGAACAGGACTGAACGCCAAAATACATCTCTCTATCTCTTTCCTCTTGCCAAACAAGACACTCTGGGTAGCTTCTGCTATTTCATCAACTCGGCTAGTACCGTATAGATAAAGCTTGTGATGTATGAGGGAGGACAGAATAGCACCCAGAAGGGTTACTGCTTTATACAGCTTTTCGATAACACCTATGAGAGCATCATAAAATTAGGTTTTTGCTATAAAATTAGCTATAGAGAAGAATTGTTGTGGACAGCTGGTACTGAAGGGTTTGCCTTGAGCCAGCAGCAGCAATACTCCATGTTCTGAATGAGGAGAGGCTGCTGAAGGGTTATCCTGTGAGAAACTCTTACGGGCATGAAGTGAACGGGGTAAAGTTTTGGGGGGGAAAAGTCAAATAATTCTCAGGAAAGACATAGTGGAGGTAAAGAAGAAAAACTAAAGTGATCAAGGTGTTATGTATCTTCTACCTTCTGAGGAGCTGGCTCTGATCAGGAGAGGCTGAGGCCACCAGAGGGTTACGGGGCTGAGGTTCACAAAATCCTGGTTGCGGTGGGTAAACAGAAGGTAGAACTGTCCTTCCTAAAACTCTGCAAGAACTAGGCAGCACTTGGTGAAATTAATAGAAGATCATTTTAAAACAGTTAAAATGATCTTCATATAGGAATACGTTATTTTATCATTGCATCGTGAATAGATGTTACTGGCTTAAACTTATGTTGTCCTTCAGCCCAGGTGTTCATCAGCTGCCTGAGCTTCAGCTTTTATATTGTAGCTTTAGAAAACTCAAATATTTTGAGGTTTGCAGTCTAGCATAATCTTTATTTGTTCTAAATACTTACAGTTTATGGAAAACCAAAGCAAGACCAATCCTATAGATGGACAAAGTATTCCAGTACGATATGATGAAGTTAAAGAGAATTATTCGTTACCTCAGTGTCCTAGCAGTGACTCTTCGTTAAGTGAGGTTGGTATAAAACTTTTAAATTTGAAAATTTTACGTAGCTGTGTGGATTTCGTTAAATGTGGAATAGGGAAGAAAATGTGTCCTGTTGCCTGAACAATTCTCAAGTTTTATTCTGCAAATCCCTTTCTTGATGATCAGGTCACCTGATTTAGTGGCTTTTGGTAGAAATAAAAGCTGTATAATGTAATAATGGAATAATTATATCTGACTTCAGCTGTGCGCTCTTGAAAACGTACTTTCCACCAACGCTTATGAAGTGGTTGATGATCAGATAAGTCACCTGAAAAAAAAAAATACCTAAACCCTTTTAAATAGATAAGCAATAGCAGGGAAACTGGATTGGCTTTCTTCTGCTGCAGGATTCCTGTGTGTGGCTTTGTCAGCTACTGACACCAACCATTCCCATGTAACTTTTTGATTGTGGAACTTTTTTTATAAAAAAACCTGGTTTTTATGAGCCAGCTCCATTCCTGGCAGTGCAGCAGTGCTGGTGTTCCTGCTCAGAACCCTGGCAGTTGAAGAAGGTGACCGCCTTTGGGCTTGCCATGAGCTTGGGTCATTTTCCTTTCCGAGGGGAGGGAGGTACCCTGCAGGGGGGAAGCGGTACAAGGAGCAACAGCCCCTCGTCCCTTTGGGACCCTACTTCAGCAGGAGCAGATTTCTCACTGCCACCAACCCTATCACTGAGTAGTTCTGAGCAGCAGCAGAGTTTAAGATGAAGAAAGTTGTATCAGTTCTATTACTGCTCTACTCTCTCTCTCTGCCCTTGAGGAAAATGACTTGGAAACAAAGCATCAGGCTGAGTTTAGCAAGGAAAGCTTTAAGTTCTCTCATCGTAGATAGAAATGGTAACTTCAAAAATTAACAAAAAAATTTTAGAAAGTAAGAGTTAAACTCTGCTATAGTTGAAGTAGATTCTTCACTTCTACGTGTTCTGAAAGCTAACAGCTGGAAAATGGAATGCTTACTTTGCGATCCACTGGAGAGTGAAACATGTTATGGCTTTTTAACTCAGTCTTTTTAAAACTTGTTTTCTTAAAATTTCCATGTGCTTGCAGGACCGTTCAGAAATTGTCCTTGACTCTTGTGAAGTGTCCACAGAAAATGGAAAAACTAGTCGGTTCCCAAAGCCGGAGATGGAAATCCAGTTCACACCTCTGCAGCCCAACAAGATGGAGGTGAAGCACCAGGGCAGCACTTTACCGGTTACAGTTAAAATGCTCAAGCCGAGAAAGAAACGGAAGAGTGAAGAGATGGATGAGGTATGTTCTAGACCAACCCATAAAATACATTGTACAGTTTTTCAATGTATTACTCGGATCCTTTTTTAAAATTCCATCCCTATCTTCTAATTCTTATTGAATCCTACAGATATATCTAGGGTAGATTGTGACCTCTTTCCTTCCCTCCCTGCAAGTGCTGGATCTCTGGCCTCTGTTGAATAAGGTCATAGACTTCAGTTTATCCAGATTTGTCCTTGATTTGCACTTTCTCTTTACCTTTTCCCTTTTCTCTCTCCCTGCTGGTCTGATTTGCTCCAGTTGCTGGCTGTGGTCTGGGGGGTTACAGACCAGTTCTACAGAATTACTCCTTTTGGCTTAGGCAATCATTCATAGCAATTATAATCTCTTCTATTAGGCAATTACAAGTTCAGTCCCTGGGATTAATCAATGCATTTCAGAGTTTCAAGACCACTTCCTTTGACTTTATTTCTCCAGCCTGTGTTTTCTTTGATTTTTTTTTTTTTTTTTGTACTTAGAGGGATTATATAGAACTGATTGTACCAGCACCTGACCCTTCCTGTCTTCCATAAAACTTAATTCCTCTGTAATTCCTCCAGTTGTGCTGGGTTGCAAAAGTGACTGTTAAAATCTGTATAAGTTAATTCACCTGGAATTCAACACTTCATTCTGGAATAACATCCAGAGTTGAATTAAACTACTTGTGTCTTAAACCAATTTTCTTCAAGAGTAGGGTTCTCTCAGGCTGCTGGAAAAGTAGGTGTAAAAATAACCACCCTCCTGAAGGCACTGGGAAAGTACCAAACTTACCTACAGATCAGCATATTTCCTCTACCATAGTTACCCAAGTTGTTAGAGAAGGCTGTTTTACCCATCCATTTAAATGGTATAACATTTGGCTAAGGAACTTTTTAATTACATGGAACTAAACTTAAAAGTACCTTATTGCTGTTATTCACCTGAGTGTTACTCTTCAATGTTATTTTCATGTTACTTATGCTAAACAGAAATAGATTATAAAATGCTTGAATAACTTTAACTGTCACAAGTCTACTGAAGGCACAATTACTTTTTTTAATTTCCTAAAACTGGAAAGCACATTCTCAGCACTAAAACTAAGGACTGAGGGGAAACCTGTGGTACTAAAATAACCGTGTACTGTTCATCTCAAATTTTTAAAAGATAAAACAAAAACTCCTTGTATTTTTAGAAACAAGCAGAACCAAATCCTCTTTCCCTTTCTGCCACTGCTATCCGTCAGCACGGCTATCTGTTATCTGAAATCTCTTGGCACCGCTTCACAAGATAGAAGATGTCTTTTACTGACACCTTAACACGGAGGCTGTTTTTACTGTTGTCACCATGAATCTGAATTTACATTTATTGAGTTTCTTTCACAAGTAAACTCAATGGACTTCTTAAAGCCAAAAGTACAGGAAATAAGAGAGAAAAGACAATAGTAAATGCCAGACTGGTTTGACTGTGGGTGTTTCTAGTTCCCTTCTACAAGTCTGTTTGGGGTTTGATTCACACTTGACCAGTTACCCCCATCAGTACTGGCCAGTCCCTACGCTCAGTCCTAGCATTCAAACAGTGGCTGCTTCTCTAATAGAAATAATTGTGTTTTTCTCCAGAAGAATCCTAGTTAAAATTTGTCATATTTATTTCCTTAGGATTTTGTGAAAAGTGAGAACAAGAAAAATGCAAAATGTGCTGTGACTGATTCACCTTCTACAAGCAACAAGAAAACGGTTTGGTTTTGTTCTAGTTCTGAAGTTAATTTGGCCTTTTCTGTAATGGTGGCTTTGTGAGAGGAGCAAACATTCCTACGCAACAGTATCTTACCTTTATCTATGTAATTGAATAGGATTCTTAAACACTTATTTTACCTTCCTACTAAATTCTATAAGCAAACCAAAGAGAGTAAGTCTGTATTTGCCCAGAATGTGTACGAGCTGCAGCAGACAACGGTTCAGGGGGAAGGATGTTGCATATTGGAAAGTTATGAAGACTAGTTTGAACATACTATTAGTGTATGTGGTGTTACAGGCAATGCCTTTGAAGTAAAACTAAGGTTCATGTCATCTATAGTCATGACAATTATAAAAAGATTATTTTAGGCCTTGGTAATAACCTGGGTGGGTTCTGAGGGTGGGGAGTAGATTTATTTTCCCCACCAGTTTCCTCTTGTTTTATTTATAACTAGAATATTTCCTTGTAGTTTTATAACTTTGAATCTACTTTTTTTTTAAAGAAACTATTTGTGTCCTATATTACTCATGCCTTTAAATGTATTCTGTGAAATTTTGACAAGTTTTTTTCTTCTGGGTGTAAAATGAGATATACTAACGGTACTACCAATGTAGGCAAATGGGCAGAGGTGCCAGTAGCAAAGCTCAAAGTGTCAGCTTGAAAGTAACACTGAAGTCAAATAAAATGGAATTAAACTTGAAGATAAGTCAATTTTCAACTTAAACAATGCTCTTGTATTTCTGTACAGACATCTACCACTCAGTCGTTCAGAAAAGAATACTCCTTAAGAAAGCAAAAATCTACTTCAAGTAAAATGTCGGATAAAAAGAAAGATGGAACGCTACAAAAAATTGGAGATTTTTTCCAAAGTTCTCCTACTATTATTCACTCTAAAGGTTCGTACAGAATAGCTAAGGCTTTTTTCATGTTCTCTGGGCATTGTAGAATGGCTTTTTTTCTGCTGTAATCTATTAATGTGCATGGTGTTAAAGGACATGTCTGCTGTACTAAGTTGTTCTTTCATTTATGAACTAATGGAGTCTGAGCCAAGGCGCCCTGTACTGAACCTTGCGGAGCAGAAAAGGCTGCCTTGACTGCAAGGGCCACACAGTTCTGAAGTTTAGGTTAAGTGTGAAAAGTAGCCCGAGTGGAATGAAAGGACACAGTGTGGAAAATGTGCTTATAAACTTACCATAAAAGCAATGATAACTGTTAAGCTCAAAATGTCCAAGTGACTTTGTTCTTGCTTACAATAGAAGAGTTAAGGGCAATTTCAGAAACTTGCCCGACTGCTCTGAAAAAATCAAGAGCTGAATCCAAACTCCAAATCTTACCTCAGAATCATGCAATAGTTTGGGCTGGAAGGGACCTTTAAAGGTCATCTTGTCCAACCTCCTGCCATGAGCAGGGACATCTTCAATCAGACCAGGTTGCTCAGAGCCCCGTCCAACCTGACCTGGAATGTTTCCAGGGATGGGGCATCTCCCACCTCTCTGGGCAACCTGGGCCAGTGTTTCATCACCCTTATTGTAAAAAGTTCCTTCTGTCAAATCTAGATCTTCCCTATTTCAGTTTCAAGCCATTGCCCCTTGTCCCATCGCAACAGACCCTGCTCAAAAGTTTGTCTCAGAAGTTTCTCCTCAGGGCTGCTCTCAGTCCCTCCATCCCCAGCCTGTGCTGGGACCAGGGGTCCACCCAGAGGCAGGACCCTGCACTTAGCTCTGTTGAACCTCATGAGGTTCACACAGACCCACTTCTCCAGCCTGTCCAGGTCCCTCTGGATGGCTTCCCATCCCCCACCACTCAGCTTGGGGTTGCCCACAAACTTGCTGAGGGTGCCCTTGATCCCACTGTCCATGTCATTAATGAAGACCCTGAACAGTGCTGGTCCCAGTATGGACCCCTGAGGGACACCACTGGTCACTGATCTCCATCTGGACATTGAGCACTGTTGACCATTTTTAATACAGTTTTCTTTACTCATTAATTTTGAGGCTCACAAAACCAGTAAGACATTGATTTACAGTATTTTTTTTTCTTCTAGCAAAGAAGCTGATGGCGACATTAAGTTCTCCCAAGTCTGCAGAACCAGAAAGTGTCAAAGAAAACGATCTCAAGCCAAAACGAGCCAAGAGAAAGCTGTATTCAACTGACATTTCTTCCCCTCTAGATATCCCCGCTTCTTCGGTAAGGGATTACAGGTCACTGTTCTGTCCACTGTAATGCGTTTCTGTAGCCTTGGCTTAAAATAAACTATTAGGGGGACAGAACGAACCTAAAGGTCTGATCAAGCTGCAGAAGAGGTTTGAAAGTACTGACTTATTTCTTGATTCTGCCTAATCATTCCTTCTGTTTTTTTCTTCCTGCCGTTTTCCTTAATTTGCTATTGAATTTTCTGTAAGTTCTGGGAATAAGTATTAGAGATTAGAAGTGAGAGCTGCTTTCACATCACATTTTTCTTTGGACTGTGGTGTTTATTTCAGCAAAAAAGGATTTTTTTTTCTATGTTCCCAGTATTTGTTGCTTCCTATACTGCACTAAAATGGTCTCTCTCTCCTGGAGACCCCTGACTAAAAGATAAAAGGCAAATTTCATTCTGAAAACAGCTTCTGGGAAAAACCCCACTGTTGGGTACGTGGGTTTAGAAGTACCTCTCATTTGTCTCTGAAGAAATGCTGAGCAAGTCTTGAAATATTGTCTTTTTCAGGTCTTTATAGAACAAAAAGAGAAGGAGAGTGATCATCTAATCATCAAGCGACGGCTACGATCAAAACCAGCAAAATAATCTTGCAACAGTGTGTTTTTATTTCCTGGTTCGGGCACATTCCTGTTGTATCTATTACTTCCTATAATACTTAGTCTGTATATAGATGTATAGAATTGTTCTGGTGGTTTCCAGTTCTGACACTATTAAAGCTGAAATACTGTTCAAAAAAGCTGGTCTCTGAATCGGTTCTTTAGGAATGGTGTCTTTGGAAGTGTTAATAATTTACCCATTGTGCAGTAAGGACTGTGCCTGTCTGGAATGATTAAAGGTGCTTTCTTTAGGTGGCAGTGTATCTACTGTAACTTTGAGTGGGGAAAAAAAATTAGTACAAGTCAAAACTTGGATATATCCTTAAATTCTTTTAAAAGATTCAAAAAAAATTCTGTGAAGGGACAAAATTAAGGAATTGGCACTATGTGAAGAAATATGTTGTTCATCACTTGGGTGGTTTTGACTGTCTTTTATTTACTCTTCTAAATAAGGTAATTTATAAACATAATATTCTTTCTTTGGGGATTATAATATCCATAAATAGTTATAATCTGCTATTAGAAGTGACCCACTCTCAGACATTTGACATTCTAACCATCCAGTTCTGCTTACCTACTCTTTATATAGTGGGGCTTCATCTTATAATCAGTGACTGAGTAAACACTTAAAACACTTTTCATTTCATTAATGTAACATTTACTTGGGTCTCAGGCAGTGACTGCATTTCATAGGGTTCTGTGTCGTGTGGAGAACAGTATGGGTCATCTTTCAGGAAAAATCTGAAATTACTTTGAAAATGACCCGTTCTTGCCATGGCTGAAGCGAGACGATCCCAGTAAGTGATCATTGACTCGAACTCGCTGCTCGTGCAGTTTGCTTATCTTTATTTTCTTGAATTACTGCCAGCCTTACAACATTGTTTTTACTTGGATTATTGGATTATATTCATTACTGACATTAAAATTGCCTTTCTTGAAAGAAAAAAAAGTGACCTTAAATGCAGTTTAGGTTTAATAACAAATATGACCTTTAAAAATGGAAATCAATGTCAAAATGGTCATTAGTCATTTCTTTAGTAGAAGTAGTTTCCCTTTAATTTTTATGTGACTGTAGCTTAAATGTGGACAGCATGGCTGTGAGTCACTCTAGTGGCAGCAAACCCACAGGGTTTTCTCTCCTCCAGTTGTATGCTCTTCCATATCTTGTCCTTAACAAAGCAAGATTGATGTTTTGTCCTTTCTAACTTGCAAGTGGCAAAGGGAGCCTGATGCCCGAATCATTCAGCTCTTCCATTGCTCCAACTTTGTGTCTTCACCTTCTGTTGGTGTGAATGAGAACTCAGATTTCATTAGCTCACACCTGGTGTTGCCATCTTCTTTCTGCCCTCTTTTCATTCTAGTAGAAAAATGTAAAGTCCAGGTGATGGTCAGATAATTCTGAACACTAATAAATGCAATGCCACTTACTAGCTCTGTATGGGTAAGATTTTGTACTTTGACCCCCTCTGTCCTTCTCCAGATCTTCTGTTTTCTCCTCTCTGTGGTCCAGGTGTCTGGATCGATCTCTTTCAGGGCTATGGAAGAGCATTGCAGTGAAGATTCTTACCTTCTGGAGGTGCAAGTTGCTCACCTTGCAGAAGTCTCATAGCTGGGGACAGTAAATAAACAAGGTGAAGTCATATAATGGTCCTAAACAATGGGACAGGAGTTGGGATATTTATTCTTTGTCTTTCTCTTAACATCTTGTCTGGGTTTTTTTCCCGTTTTTAGCAGATGTTCTCAGCCAGGTGTTCCTCTTGACCCTTAACTCGATGTTTTTTCTGAATAGCTTCAGTTAATTTTAGAACCCCTCAGCATGTGCCTGTTTCACCAGATCGTTCCTTCCCTCGTGTGTAACCTCGCGCTTGCCAGCGCTGAATTTCATCTGCCACTGCCTTGAACGACGGTTTGATTTGTCAAACGATTGCTTGTCATCAAATCATCAAATGGCCTTAGAGCTCTTATTGAACCAAAAGCATTTGCAAGGTAAAAGCAGGATTGGAAGGCTGCTGGATTACTTGGTTGTTGCACGTAGGATTTCTATTGATTCAAATGTGTGGAAAGTGATAGAAATATCTCTATTTCAGACATCTCTGAAATTGCTGATTGCTAATCTTTGTTCTCCCTGTCAAATATAAAATTTGATAGTTTCAAACAGCTTATGCTTCTTTCTGATTTTGTGGGTAAATAACAAACGACAAAACATTTAACAATTACTGTGATAAATTGCAATTCTTTTTTTTTTTTAATTAAACATGCCTGTTTGGGTCTTCACAGAGCCAGTTGTGTCTCATGTCCAACAGCAAAATCCCCGGGAGATGGCGCTTGGACACCGCTTGAGGTTTTGAGACTCCGCAGGGAATTTCAGCTTCAGGGGGCAGAAATGTTTTACTTTGTCTTAAACTAACCCACTTTTCATCCCGTTTAGCCACACTGCATAAAACCTTCAGAACGGGGCCTTGCTGGAATATATTCTCTTGGCAAAGTCCTGGTCCTCCAGATCCTTTTTTTCCCATTAGGGTGACACGACTTAGGCATGGAAGTGATCAACATAAAGCCCTGTCGTATAGGATTTTGTTTCTTGGGTCAGGATTCTGTGCTGAAGTATAGCTTTATAGGCACTGACGTCTGCTGCAACCTCTTCATCCATTGCTGCACGCTAATGTTTCGCAGGAGTTTATATACTTTTCTCTTTTAACAAAATAAAGGATATTTCCATTGAAAAAATCACTAGAATTAGAAGTGCTCCAAGGCTTAAGAGAAAGTAAGAGACCAGACTCGTTAAGGAAGAGTTGCTGGATTTAGCACTTACAGATCTTTGTGTTGATGGATGAAGTCAGGCTATATAGTTGTGCTATAACATGATTTTGTTTTTTGAATGATCTATGAGAATTAGGAATCCTCTGAGAAGCAAGTTTTGGCTTGTTTTGTAACATAAAAATGCCAAATTGTGCCTTTCCTGAAGATTCCATGAGCACCCAAACCGCAGCTGAAGGATGAGTCCTGAAACTCCTCTCTGGGGACAAAGGCAGTTTTTTTAGAGTTTAACTGAAAGACCATCTTTCCCAATTCATTAAATAACTGGGAAAATTGGGTAAAATGAGCTTGTGCCTCTTTCAGTTCATCTCCAACTGTTTAAAGTGCGTTTTGCTTTTAAAAAGGAGTCCTTTTGATCATAGAGGAATTGCTAATGGGAAACATCACCCCCTTCAGTGACCTTTAAGGCTCTGGGTGCAGCTGGATGAGCCAGTTGGAATGTTTTTGGCCCCACAAGATCTCCTGTGGCTTCAGTTGCCCGAGTGAGGACTGGAGTGTTTGACAGGAGGGAATTGCCTTAGAAGCAGCTGGTGACAGAATGGTACAGAGTGACAGAAGGGTTAGAACTGGAAGAGACCTTAAAGCTCATCTAATTCCAACCCCCCTGGAAAAAAGGAATCCAATCAGCTAAAAACTGTTCTCTCTTCCAGGATTGATGAGAGCGGGGCAAACGCTTCCAGCAGAACGCCTGGAATGCAGTGTCCAGAGCACGGAGCGCTCCACAGCCACCGGAACAGTCTCCGGTTATTTGCTTTTGGTGGGTCCATGAATAATTCCGAAATCAGGGAAGTGATTGCTTTGTGGAAAATCTATGTGCAAGATGCTCTGGATGTCTGTCTTTCAGAGTGCAGCCAGATAAAACACATTATCCAAATAATAATAAATGTCAATAATACTTGTTTTTTCAAACACGGATTTCAAGCATTTTGAAACAAATTCTGGAGAAAATGCTTTGAGCTTAATTCATCATCTTTTTAAGCATATGATATCGAATGTGTGAAATGCCACTGGCACTACGTTCCTCTAGAGTCTATTAATAATGTTAAGATGATTAGATAGACGCTCTCATCGCTAATATTGACTTAAACTTTTGCCTTATGACAAAGGGCCCCGTGGAGTTCCTGCCCCTGCAGCCGCTGCGCAAGGAAAGAAATCTCTTGCACAAGCTCACGCAAAGAAAGTTTGCTCTTCCTTGTAAATTAAACTTCATAAACGCAGCCAGACTCCCGGGATGCAAATGAGCAATAAAAAAATGCAATAGCGAGTACAGGCAGTCTCTTCGGCTCTCCTGACAGCTTTTCAGAGGAAAAAAAACCTGAAGTTGAATTTCATTTAAGGAGCGACTCCTGTTTGCTATTGCAATAAACGTAGCCCATGAAAGCGGAAATTTCTGCTATACAGATATTGCCAAAATTCTAAGTACTTCATAACTTAAACATTTTGGTGTTCAGGGACATAGAAATCTCTGTTCCAGCACATGATAGAGATCGAGACAGACATACCCGAGCCCTACTTGCTTATTTGGGATTTACAGAAAGGAAATTTCCTGCTTGACTGAAACGCATTGATGATATTTCATTCCTAAAGAATTTTGAAATTTCATTTTTGCTTTAGGAAAAACAGCTCAAAATCCTGTGTAGATACGTATATATCTGCACCTCTCCCTTTTGAATGCCTTTCAGAAGCCTTGATATCCACCTCTGTCTCGCTGCCCTTCGTTCTTCTGGCTGTTGTTTTGTCTCTTGTGTCACTTTTGTGCTTTCCTATTAAGCCTTGATGTTACACGGGCTTTTTAATGCCCATCCTTCCCTTTGTTCTCCCTTTCCTAGAGACTCAGAGTGCCGTGCCCTGGTTTTACACAGTTTTACTCTCACACTCTTCCATGTGTTACCCAGGGCTGACGTTTTTTGACCAGCACCTTTAATTGCTGCTCCCCGGGGTTCAGGCCGTTGTGCTCCTGTAGCCAGGGAGAAGGGAAAACGCCATAAAGTGCTGAAATCACACCATCTTGAGAGGAGACAAGTGTCCTGGTAGACATCTCCTCTACCCTCCCTTCTCTACCCATTCCCTCCCTTTGCTTTTTTTCTCCCTGAATCACAGGATCACAGGGGGTTGGAAGGGACCTCTGGAGATCATCTAGTCCAATCCCCTGCCAGAGCAGGTCCACCCAGAGCAGGTTGCACAGGAATGTGTCCAGGTGGGTTTGAATGTCTCCAGAGATGGAGACTTCACCACCTCTTTGGGCAGCCTCTTCCAGGGCTCTGCCACCCTCAAAGTCAAGAAGTTCCTCCTCATGTTTAGACGGAACTACTTACATTCAAGTTCATGCCCGTTCCCTCTCGTCCTGTCCCTGGGCACCACTGGAAAAAGACTGGCCCCATCCTCCTGACACCCACCCTTTAAGCATTTACAGGCGTTGATCAGATCCCTCCTCAGTCTTCTCCAGACTAAACAGACCCAAGTCCTTCAGCCCCTCCTCGTAAGAGAGATGCTCCAGGCCCCTCATCATCTTTGTAGCCCTTTGCTGTCCCCTCTCCAGCAGTCCCCTGTCCTTCTTGAACTCACGTGTGACTTAAATCACTCGCCTGTGATTTGAACAGGCCAAGTACAATTCAAACCAAGCATGGGCGCAAGGAAGAGCAGACAGACTTTTTATGAGAAAGAATGGGTGTTTGAAGTCACAAGATGTGCACGATTTTTCTCTGTAGCTTGAGATTAGTTTTGCTGCCTCTTCTTCAACCAGTCCCTTGGGTCCTTTTGGATTTGCAGAAAACAAACGCTATTGGTTTTGTTCTGCATTTTCTGCCCTGATCCCTTGGGGATTTTAGCCCGTTGCTGTGTGTCTTTCTCTGAAGGGCACAGAAAGTCACACAATGACTCTTGTCAACGAGGAAGTGTCCAAAACGGCTGATGTCCTACCTGTTCCACGCGGGGAGGGGACATGTCTTCTTCCACCATCACCCTGGGTGGGGCTGAGGGCGTTTTGTCCTGAGCACCAAGGAGTCATCGGCTCTGCTTTCGGATCTTCCTCATACAAATCAGAAACTGGTTTAAATTCCCGTGGGATACAGCTATTATTTGTGTATTTTACTTTTGGCTAGAAACCCCGAGCGGAAGGGCAGCAGTAAGCACAGCACCCGCGGGGTGGTAAGGGCTCTCCTGAGAGGCATCGCTTTATATTAAGAATTCTCTGAACTGGAGTTGGAATGACGGATGCCTTTGGATGTGTCTGAAGCTGCCAGCTGTTCACTGGGAGATAAAAATGCCTTCGGAGGTTTGTAGAAACCTATAAAAGTGCCACCAAGAACAGGGCAAAGGCGTGTTTGTCCAGGTGATGAGGTGGTTGGTCTGTCCCTTATTTGCTACCGATACATACCAGTAATTGTTCCTTGCCGTTGGCAGGCGGTTTCCGCTGATGGGGAAGGAAGCTTTTAAAGCAATTGGGTTCGCAGTTGTGAGTTTATTCAGCAGCCTCTCACCTCTGGGGATGAGCCTTCGGCTTTTGGTTGAATTGGATGCCGAAAGAAAATGTTTCAGGCTCTGTGAAGTTCTTACAACGTGGTTTGTGCCTGAATCTCTGCAAAGCTCCCGGCGCCTCTCCCCGGGCAGCTCCAGAGACGCCTCAAACGGCTGAAATTTCCTGAGCACGTGACATAATCGCAATTTACACTTTCTCTTTGTCTTTGAAAGCGTAGTTTGCCTTTTGAATAAGAACTATTTTAAGTAGGTTTTATAGAAATAATAATATTTAATATTTAAATAAAGATTAATTTTAATATTTAATATTCAATATCGAAATAAAATACCTCAAATATATTTTCAGCCAAAGGAGTAAACAGCATAAGGCATGTTGCTGCCTACCTAATAATAAATAAATAATAAATCCCATCTTGTTTTCTTCAGCAGGCAAAGTAAGCTGAAGTGGGGGAAGATCCCGAGTTTGTAAGTTGATGGATCTAGATCTGTACGTTTCCCGTGACATCTATAAAACCCTTGGCCGTGCCTCTGCAGCGCCTTGGCAGGGACCGCTCCTGGACGTTCTTTAGGCTCAAAATTTCCAGCCGTGTGCCTGGTGGCTTGGGGGGCAGCCCCGAGGTTCCCCGGGTGGCTGTGGGGCGAGGGAGGTAATAAGACGGCTCTGCAGCGTTTTTTTAATGCCGTAAAGGGGCTTCGAACCCATTAGGCTGTGCGTTAGCTCAAATAATGGCCTACGCTGGAAATAGTGACATGAAAAGTAGCTACACAATCTGGCTATACATATCTACACTATAATCTTACCGTCACGAATTAGATGCTTCAGCAATTTTGTGGGAACGTTTAAAGATGATTTGATTCAGGAAAGCGAGACGTGGTTTTACCGCAGCTGAAGGTTCAGGCTCCCTTCCCTAATCCCACACGTGATGGTTTCCTTCTCAGGGCTACTGCTGTGCCACGGCCAGAGCTTGCTCTTCTGGGTAGTCACCTCTCGCTCTTCTCATCGAGGAGTTCGTGGCAATTAGACACAAATGAAGCACTTTTTTATTTTAAGTATCAGCCTTCTGCTGAAGACTGACAAGGAAAAACCTTCCGTTCAAAACGACTACTTAGAATTTACAGGATTTTGTGGGTTTTTTAAATCAAAACAGAAGAAATAAAAAGAAAATCTGAGTTTTGCGCAAAGGAATATAAACTAATTGGCACACCAAAGTTTGAAGTACATTAGAACTAGAAACGTTCGACAGAAATTCAGTGGGGCCTTTTCTTTAGGACCAAGGTGTGAACTGCAGCCGATGACAGAGTTTGCTTTTAATGAGAACCCAAGACACTGAAAGTTTTTTTCTTCGCACACAGAACCAGAGGAGGGGATGGAAAACTGTTGGTAGCTGTGATTTGTTCAATTGATGTTTTGGGAAAGAAATAATTTGGTGTTTTGTTGTTGGGGTTTTTTATTTCAAAAATTCTTTTTGCTTAATTTCTCTAATAAAATGCTGGATCAAAACATTTAACTTTGAGAAACCAGACTGCTCAACTGCCTTGAACTGCAGCTTATTTGGAGATTAAGGTGTGACCCTGGAGCCTTTCTGTTGACATGTTTTAAAGTGGAAAAGTGTATGAAAGTTAAAAAAGTCCCTTTCTCTCAGCTCTAGACAAAAGAAGATTCTCCTCACAAATTTCTGGAGGCAAATAAAAGGTTTTCTCACACACGAGGAGTGAGCTCTGGGCTCTGCTGCTGCGTGGGGACCCTCAGCAGAGCTATTTACTGTGGCAAATTCATTACAGGGGTGAGAGTCCACAGGTGTCTCTGCAGGGGTGACCTGATGGCTGAGAAGCTGCTCATTAATTACAGCTGCAGTCATTAGCCGGCCACATCTTCTGGGGTTGGAGAGAAGGAGGGATGTGTGGTGTGGGAGCGGGTTGTGGTGTTTGCTCTGTGCTATGGGTGGTGGAGGTCGGTTCTACCGAGTGCCAGTTTGGGGTTCCGTCTGCTGAAGGTGTTGAACAAGCCGGTCCTTCACCAGGTAAGAATTGGGTGCTTGTTTTCTTCTTTACATCTTTTGTGAAATCTTATATTTCTCGAGAGGTTAATATGTTTTCCTCATCTGTAAAATGTTTCTGCTGCTTGTCTGGGAGGTTATTGAAGTGGCTTCTGAGGCGGGCTTTATCTTGTGCGGCGCAGGAGGAGATAAAAATACCAGAGACTTTTCAGGTTCTCTGATCTTTATTTAGCCACTGTTTTGTAAAAGTTTATTTCACTTCAAAGAGCGCTCCGCTTACATAAGGACTGAAGCAAGTGGTTTTAAAGAACGGTGATTTCTGCAACAGATGAAAAGACCTGGTGCTTTTCCCAGCGTGTTCGGCGCTGTGGAAGTGAACACTCGACTAAGAATTAAGTCTGTGTTAATCTTTGGGCTTTCACGAGTGCAATACGTTGGTTTTGTCTCTATTTCAGCAAGCAGATTTTTTTAAATAAACATGTAGGTAAATGTTTACGGTGCTGTTCAGACACAAAAGAATATGAATGTAAGCAAATATTAAGTAGAACTTTCTGTCTGGTTTTTTGGCTGGCCTGACGGCACGCAGGGGGGCGAGAGGAGGCCAAGCGATGGGCTGCCTGTATCAAAGGTGACCTCCCTGAAGCTGCTTGGGGCGAGGTTGAGCAGGAAAATAACTTTATGCGTTTGTTTGTGGAAAGAACTGGCTCAGAACAATAAAATGCAGGGACGCACTTGAAACGAATGCTGTGCTCTGGGAGAAATGGGCTTGAAATGATTGACTGGGGAATTGAAGGAGCCATAGTGTGGTTTTCTGTTGAGGTTTGTGTCAAACCTGTTTAATTTTGTGATTCCTTTGGCTCTTACTGCAAGCAGCCTGAGAGGGAAGTAGTAATTTTCCTTGAAACGTGACAGTCTGAAATACCAAATTGTTAGTGGAAATGCGTGAGGTTTGTGCGAATGGTGTGATTCCTCTGCTGCTTGTGTCTTAAGAACTTGCAGAAGCACTAAGAGCTGGAAATAAACCCCTGGGCAGGTGGGAAGGAAGGATGTCTCTGCCCGTAAATCAGCAATGTTCAATCAGCCATGATTGCTTTCTGTAGGGGTGGTTTCTGCCAGCGCAAAACCAGGTGTTTCTATTCAAGCTTTGAACCTCATTAGCCGTGTCTCCATTGTGACACCTGTGGATGGAGCTTCCAGCAGATGGCTAAAGCAAAACCTGGCTGAGATGTCTCAGCAGAACCTGTCTCGGATGTTACTGAGATGTACCTGCCTGAGAAGGTACCAGGACTTGCTGGTCACACGTCCCCATTGCTTGGGACTGGAGGTGAGCCTCCTGTAGACCTGGAGATGGGTAGGACCTGAGATGTAATGAAGGGTAGTTGGGAAGGAAGGTATCTTCTCAAAGAGATAAGAAGGACGGGTGTGTTGTCTCTTCATAATGGCAAAATAAAACCCCTTCATAGTGATTGGGGAAGATTTTCACAGTCTCTAATATGAATGATATGAGTAATTAAAATTTAGAAGTACAGGCAGGCAATGAAATTTGATTATCCTGGATTTAGGATAAATCCAGTGATTATCCAAATGGGCTGAGATCACCAGTGTAGTTATAAGCCAAGTTTTCATCCATTTTTAATATCAATATGGCAATAGCTGCTTCTATTTTCCACGTAATTAGGGAGACTTTTCTATAAATTCATGCAGTCAAATCCTTTCTCTCGCCTTGCTCCCAAAGCCCATGCCCTGCCCTGTTGGTTCACCCTTCGGGACTGCAAGGTGTTGCTCAAGACCAGGTTGGAAATTCAATAGGCAAAATTAACAGGTGACAGAGAGAAATAATATTTTTTTCCTTGGTTTTTTTTTTTTTTGTCCAAAACAAGACAGCTGTCCTTACTGAACCTCGCTGACTAATCTCCCAAACTTCCCCAAGAATTGTGTCCTCAGTATGTTACACGATCCAATTAGATCAGTCACTCTCAATTCTTGAGAAAATGATAGTCTGACTAATTCCTTTGTTTTTCTTGAGGTTCTACAAGTAATTTAACATCTTGTAAAGATTAACGTCTCAGAAATGTCATTTTGTTCTTTGCTCCAATCTGATAACTATTCTTTCCATTTTGCAGCAGGAGCAAATTACTGAATTTCAATTAATGCAGTAATCTGTCTTCCTGGAGACAAATTTGCCTTTGAGCACTTTCTTTTTAAGCTGAAAGATTTTAAGCAATAGTAAATATTTCTGTTGAAGGAAACTGAATTCAATCACACCATTTTTCTGCCTGCAGTGCTCTGTTACCTGAGTTCATTAGACTGTGCCATTAACTCTGAAATATTTCAGCACAGACCCCACTGGGTTTTGAAACTGAACTGGTTTTGCCAACCTGGCACGCTCTTGGGTGCTCAAAACAGATTTTCTTGGTTTGAGTTTTTTCTTTGTTTTCAGAGAAATCTAAGATGCTAAGAATAGAATAAAACTCATTTGTGAATTGGCTTTACTTATCCAAGACATAGATCATTCAAATGCTATTTGCTCTATTGAAATTTTGCTGATGATTTTGGCCAAATCAGGTGCTTTAAAGTTGGGGTGTTTTTGTCTTTCTTAAATAGTGAAATGGTATTTGGGGACTTTTAAATGCACATTTTTGTGTATAAAATCTGACATTTTCCTCTTAAGACAACACTTAGTATATATGTGTGTGTATATCTAGAAAATACATCCGCTAAAAAGACCTGAATAACTTTTGAAACACCTCAGTCACTTTTTATGCCGCTTTACATGGATGAAATTCCAAATAGAAGAAAAAGCAGGTGTTACCTCAGCAACTGCAGTATTCCCAGCTCTGACTCCAAATGATACTTGACCTTACTGTCGCTACATATTTATTTATGCTTCTAATTAACTCTTAAAATTAACATTTATGTCTTTTTTTTTTTTTTAAGTTAACCTTGTCTCTCTGCCTATGTACTTTCCTCTTATCTGGATGCCCATATGCATCTAACCTGCATGGCAGGAGTGCTAATATGACTGATGGACTAAAAAAAAGGTGTCCTCAAGTGTGCTGCTGAGGTGGAAGTGGGCACATCATCACTTTAACTTTCTGGTTATCACATACTAATGTATGCATTTAATATACATATGGCTTTGCTGGGGATTGTTAGTGAGAGAATTAAGCAGGTGCTTTTTTTAAAAGATATTCTTACTAACCACAAAATTAATCTAATTAAGTTTAGGAAATGGAGTTACAGTGATTGCATTTCCTCTTGGATGAAGTTGCTGGGATGTGCATCACTAACCCCCTTCTTGACTCTTTCCGTCTGCAAATCGGTACTACGTAAGAGCACTCATTTTTCTTCTTGAGCTCTAACATTGTTTGGGATGTAGCTGGAGAAAATAAACTTTATAGTTTATCAGCTGTGGAAGGTCCTCTGCCCCGCTATGAAGGATGGCAGATGTTGAAGAACTTGTAGGAGACCGAAGCAAGAGCAGACGGAGCTCCCGGGAAGGGCTTGGTGCTGGGTCTGGGGCGAGGGGGAAAAGCTCTGCCGGTGCTGCTGCTGCTGCCAAGGATTTATTTACTTGAGCTATTTCAGCTGAACTCTGTCTCCTCGGCAAAAATCTCATATGGAAAGCCAGCCAGCAAACATGACTGGGGGAGAGTTCCTCCGAGGTGACAGTAAATAATTGTCACTGGGCTTTACAGCATTGTCACTGCTCAAATGCAAAGAGCAGGCCAGCCTGCTAATATAGAGCGTGTGTGTATATGTATTTTTATAACCAATCAGGTGCTCGAGTTCTATAATTCGAATGTGTAAATCATCCAACAGAAGCTGTTATATTTGTGCTTGCAATGTGGGTAACGTATGGGTTTCTCACGCATGTTCCCTGGATATTGCTGATTGAAGTGCACCAAGGCTTCTGTGTGATTCCTCTGATTATTTCCTGTAAGAAAATTGCCTGTTTAGAACCACTCGGCTCTGCTTCATCACTGTCCGAAGAGCTTCCCATCCCCTGTGTTATGTCCATGTATGTCATGACTAATACTGAGGGAGGGAGGAAAAAAATAGTCTATCATCTATTGCAGTCTCTATGAAATACAGTGAGTAGCTTATGCAATGACTTCTCTGATGCTAAACTTAATCATCAAAGAACTTCAACTGGGTTGTGTTTGGGAAGCTTTTCTTTTTTTTCCCAATTGTAAACTAAGTGGGATTTTGGTGTTATTAAAATGAGTGAGGAAATAAGATCCTTCCTTTTTCTTTAATGCCAAAAATAGCTTCACCCCTGTAATCTCGGGGTCTTCTGCTTGAGATCTATCTCCTGTACCTCAGGAGAAAGTAAAGAGATGGTAAAGAGTGAAGGAGCTGAAGGGCTGGGGCTGCACAGCTGGGTAAAACAATGACCTCAAGGTGTTGATCGATGACCAGAGCTCATTTTCTTGGACATCCCTCTTCCTGGTATCACACCCTGATATTTCCAGGCATTCTTAAGCCTGGGACCCCTGTGTGTATGAGGAAATGCTGCTTTGCCCGCCAGTAGCAAGCCCAAGGTGTAGTCTTGCAAGCCTTTGGGCTCTGGACACCTCATTCCAGAGGGACTCTGCAGTGACATCCATCTTCCCTTCCTGAGGAGGGTGCTCTGTATAATTGGATAACGTATTAGCTTGACTCTTGTGCCAATTAAGTGACTTATTATCGTAACTCTGGACTTTAGCCCTGTTGAGTAAGTGCATCTCCCTCAGCCAAGTAATATCTACTTATGCCGTGATGGTCCCATTTTCTCTTGGCCTGGAGTTTCTATTCTGTCTCCTCCGATTTATACCCGGTCTTTGCCGTATTGCACGTTATTCATAATCCGGTGTTTAATCAGTCTGAAACTAACCTTTAAAATCCACTGTTTCACTGCCACAGGAAGGGGTAGGAATGTTAGTCCCAGTGAGGAGATGAGAGGTATGTGTTGGCTACTCTCAAGTCTTGGTTGACTCGAGTCGATGAAGAAAGCAGGGCTCAGGTCCTTCAGGATGTCACCAGAAGCTTCACAAACCATCCTCTTATGGTTGCTCTCCTTGCAGTGAGTAGGTGCTTTGTTATACCTTTTCCCAAGATAAGCTGTGGCCTTCCTGGGACCTCTCACGAGCCGCTTCCCATCCCTGCAATGTAGATGATGAGAGATTACTACTTTATGCAAATTTTAAGCTATTTAAATAGCAAATGAAGTGACTTGTGCCATGGCAAGATGGAACACGGAGGGCCTCTCTCTCTTTCTGCAATGACTTGTGCCTTTGCTGTAGAAAAGGATTATTGCCCTTCACTTTACTCTGCAAGAACCACAAGCTGAGAAGGCAACACTAAACGTAGTTCCGACTCAGCCCGTGGTATCATGTCCGTTTTGAGCCAGTCGGTAGGTTTTTATCTTTGTTTTCAACTTGCATGAGAAAAAATGAAACCAAAAATATTCTCCTCAAACCTCCCTTACCCTGCAGTAATTCCATCCACCGCAAGGCCCCGTTTGAAGGTTCTCCCATGCTGCTAAAGCGCTTTGAGGAGACCGTGGTGATGCTGTTGACACCAGAACGTGACACTCGACCTGTAGAAATTTCAGTGTTTTGCTGCTTTGTCAATGTTTTCCATTCTTAACCCCACCAGAAATTTTCACCACCTCCGCTTCATTTTTGCGTGGGAGACGACAGCACGAAGAGCTAACTTGTATAATGATTACTATCGTATGCGAATACTCCTTTGTTTTGTTCTTTTAGCTTATTCTAAAGTACTTTTTAAAGGGGCTCTATGACTCAATAAATATTAAGTCGTTGAAAACACCACAATGCAAAACCTTCCCTGTTTGTACACTTATATATATAAAAGATAGCATTAAAAATAAGTTGTTGTCTGGTACTTATTTTTAATAAGATATAAATTATCAATTGCAATGAGATCTTCCAAGGCATTTGTCACATTGCCGTGCCAGACTCCCTGTCTTCTCAGCTCCCTCCTACACATCTCATTATTTTAAATCCTTGCAATAAGACTTAACTCTTTGATATGACTCTGTCACTTCAAGGAAAAATAGACCACAGGCCATGAGAACTGGGGAATGACTGCAAAATGACGCGGTAGAAAAATGCTATCAAAGATGAGTAAAGTACTAGTACCAAAACTTGGATAAGTAGTCACACTGAGATGATAGGAAAATTATTATGGAAATTATTCTGGTGCAGACAAGCCCAGAGCCAGCTGGGTCTCAGTCTGGGAGAATTATAATGTAAACAGGTAGGAGCCAGTGTATTAATAATTAGAAAAAAATGGTCTTTCTGGTGTAATGGTCAAACTTCTAGCTCTGACTCCCCTAAGAAATGAATGGGGATGGTATATTCTGTGCGCTACTCGGGGTGAGGGAGTAATGTTTCTGTTGGGGGGCGGGAGAAGTGGATGATCTTTTCCAAACACATGACACAGATACCAGGGCAAAGTATTTTATTAACTTCTTTTTTTTTTATTAACTTCTCTAGTTCTAGAGACAGCTTAAAGAAAAAAAAAAAACCAAACCCACACTTCTCATGTTAAATCTTTTCCTCTGCCTCCTCAGCTGTTGGGTTCAGTCTTCCCTTCCTTCACCCCTCTCCTCCCGCTCTCCCTACTCTGTCTCTCGTGCTACATGGGACAAAACGAGCTGCTCTTGTTTTTCCCATTGCTAGTGCTCTCCTGCTGCACTCCAGTAGCTCTGAGCGAGGGATTATTACCCTGGATGGTTGGTTTTATGTTTCCTTGGAAACAATAGCTGAAAACTCAGAAGAATGCGACAAACTCCATAATTTCACCTTCTCAGACTTTTTATTTAAAGTAGGCCAGGAAATGCATCTTTTCAGGAGGCAATGAAATGAAAATTTTTTCTGCTCGAATCCTTTGCTGCTTTTTCTCTGGATTTAGTTGACTGTGTTAATTGCCCAATAACTGGAGAGTTCCCTGAAGAACCTCCTAAGAGTGAATGTCAAAACCTGGAACTTTAAGCCTTGTCTTAAAACTCTTCCTGCCTTCGCTCCCTGTGGTCCATGTAACAAGAGACCAAAGGTCTCTGAAGTTATTTGCCCTGAAGACATCGCTGATGGGGTTGTGGCTGCTGTTGGAGGCTCCCTCCAATGGACTTGTACTTTCCTCTTTGTGCTTAAAAGGCATCTTCGTAGAATCATAGAATGGTTAGAGTTGGAAGGGACCTTAAAGATCATCGAGTTCCAACCCCCCCTGCCCTGGGCAGGGACACCTCCCACCAGACCAGGTTGCTCCAAGCCCCATCCAGCCTGGCCTTGAACCCCTCCAGGGATGGGGCAGCCACAGCTTCTCTGGGCAACCTGTTTCAGTGTCTCACCACCCTCACAGAAAAGAATTTCTTCCTAAAATCTCATCTCAATCTCCCCTCCTCTGTGTTTAAAACCATCCCCCCTCCTCCTCTGGCTCCCCTCCCTGATCAAGAGTCCCTCCCCATCTCTCCCGGAGCCCCTTTAGCTTAAGGTCTCTCTGGAGCCTTCTCCAGGCTGAACCCCCCCAACTCTCTCAGCCTGTCCTCACAGCAGAGGGGCTCCAGCCCTCCCAGCATCTCTGTCGCCTCCTCTGGCCCCGCTCCAACAGCTCCATGTCCTTCTGATGTTGGGGACTCCAGAGCTGGATGCAGCATTCCAGGTGGGGTCTCACCAGAGTAGAGGGGTAGAATCCCCTCCCTCACCCTGCTGGCCATGCTGCTTTCTGCCTTTTGGTTGTTGTTGCCTTTCTTTTCCCTTGTTCCTTTGTGAATGGGAGGTGATGCCATCAGTATTCCACGGGGTACAGCAGAGGACAGTGTCTGTGGCACATCTATTATATGGGAGGTGTCAGCTGAGCCCTGCTGAGTCAGTAAATGTGCGAACACGCTGTGATGGCTGGCAGAGGCAAAGGCTTCTCCGAGTTGCTTCTCCTTCCCTTTCACAGCTGGACCTGGGGCTACTGAGAAGCTGCCGTGAGGGAAAAGCGTGCAGCTTTGTGGGTGTATGTGTAAAGCTGTGCCCTATTGTCTCCTGAAACAGTTTTCGCACTCACTGTGGTGTTATCCTGCTCTTAACGGCTGTTGTGACACAGGAAGCTTTTTTTGATTGTTTTGCCTGAGGATTTTTTTTTTTTTTTTTTTTTTAAACAATTGATGCTGCAATGTAATGACAGATTTGCTGCCGCAGATACCTGAAAGCGTCAGATGACTGCAATCATCCGGGAAGTGTCAGGATGTGCCCCCCAATTAGTTAAACTTGATGGCTCGGGATGTTTCAGCTGTTCCTTGGGAAAGGCACTTAGGATTTTCATTAGTGGTGGCTTGGGACGGGAGCGTAATGCTGGAGAGTCGGGAGGTGGGAAAAGATTATGCTATGCTTGTCGTTGAATATTTGTCTTGGCAGAAATTCCTTGCCCCAGTGCTTCTCCACTCCCCGTCTGGAGCGCGGGGGACAAACAGAGAATATTTCTGCTGCCAAAAATAACCGGTGAAATACAATAGATTTGCACAGCTGAGCTGAACAAATGGCTGGGCAATTGTATCCCTTCCAACCATGCAGAAAAATCTGCTTTGGAAATGTATTGGGGGGAAAATGACTCAAATCTATATAAAGAATTTGAAAAAAAAAAAAAAAAAAAAAAAAAAAGATTATAGCCTACAGACTCTCTTCTGAGGCTTGACTCGCTGGTGCCCAGGAAGCGCAGTTCTGTGCAGCGGTGCATTGTCCGCCTTTGGATGCGTAGACTGATATACCTGCTTGGCATGGGGGGTTGTGCTTGGGTTTTTGTGAGGGTTTTTTTGTGTGTCCTTTTGGTGTGTCTCTGTGTGTGTGGTTTTCTCAGTGTGGTTTTTTTTTTTATTAACAAAAAAGCCTTTCCAATAGTGCCTACTGAGGTCGATGAAAAGACTGACTTACGTGGGGCTGGATGTGGTCTTTGCTCTTTCCCTGTTCGAGGGGGAAGGCTGCCCAATGACGATTATGTTCTTTGTAGTCCAGAAAATGAAAATACGAGAAAGTCGTACTGGGCTTCCATCAAGATAAAATGATTTTAAGACACAGCTTTGACTCAAATGCCATAGCATTTAAAATAGATATAATCAGTAGTAATACTGTTTAAAAACAAACCAAAAATAATTAGTCCACATATAATCTACTGTACTATTGTATAGTTTAACTTATAATTTTACATGCTTTTCACATCTTAAACACTTTCCAAGTAATGGGTGTGTGGCAAGGCAAAGGTATGACAAACTGTAAAATGGCTGATGTTAAATTTATATAAAATTAGTAGGAGTACCTTGAAACATATTTCATAAATGAAAAATAGAATGAATGGTTTTAACTTCAGAATCAACCTTTTCAGTCATACAGTCCTGGAAAAAAATCTGACATACTATTTCACTCTGGTTTGTGATAAGGCTCTCATTTATTCGAGTGAAGAATTGTGGATTATCTACTCCTGGAGCAGAAGAAGGAAGGATCTTGGGGGATTAATTAATAACTAAAGCTAACCTGTGTTGCCTAAATAAGATGAGTTTATTCTAAGTGATTTTCTGCTCTGTTGGGACTTTCTCTAAGGAGGCAGGACTATAATATCAGCAAATATCACTTGCTGGTTTGCCTGGATGTGCATCGGGATACGCACTATTCCACGCAACTCACTGGAAAATTATTCTTCCTTTTCTGCTTCAAATGCTTTTTTTTTTTCTACTGTATCTCACCGTGAAATTAATTAATAACCACAAACTCTTCTATATCAGGCTATTACCCAGTGACTCTTCCAATTAAGTCAGATACAGCTGAGGCATTTAGAAGATTGTTTATTCCTTAGACTTTTGATTGTGAAGAAATGGAATTTTTGTAGCTGTTCTCTTAGAGGGCTTCAATGCGGATGTGTATCTTTGGCATTTTAAGGATACATAAGTGCATATATTAAAAACAGCAGCAACAAAGCCCAAACCAATCAAACAAAACAACCCAACATCAAACCAATCAGCAAAATAACAAGCTCTGAAGGCCTGAGCAGGTTTTGTGGACCTTAGTTGGGCGATCCTAGAAGAGTTCAGCTCATTAAAAGCAAGAGAGGCAAACTTTAGAGTTAGCTTTTGCAAATCTCATCTTTCAATTTATTTCTTTGTTCAAAAAGTAGTCTGTCGTGCGAGTGTTTTTCTATTTTGCTTACTTTATATTCCAGTTTCAATGTTTTCTGTGTAAGAAGGGTCTGGCCTTTGCCCCTTCCTCAGGTTGGTATGTCCGTGAGAAGAGCAGGTAACCCCCCTTAAGTTTAGAAAACCTCCCTCCTTAGAGAAGGTAGATACAGTCTGTAACTTCACGTAGGTGGTATCCCATTGAAACAGGAAGCATCAAACGTAAGGAATAATGTATGTACCCGGGAGGCAGAGCGGGTCTCGTGTCCTCGGATGACTTTCTCCTGGCTCGTCTGGAGACGGCGTTATTTCTGAGGACAGGCGAATGTGGGCGAGTGGGTCCTGCTCACAGATGTGACACCAGTTGGATTGTTCCAGTCCCTTCCCAGGGAGCTGCAGAATAGCAGGTTGATTACAGGAAGAATTTTGTACCGTTCTCATTCAAGCTTTGAAATTGGTGAGGGAAAGGCTATAATCACCCTTTCCATTCTTTAGCTCCCGTGTACGTGTATGGTTCTAAATTTTTTTTTATTTGAGTTCACTCCCCTGTCCAGCAAGGACTGTAACACGGTGTTCTGGGCTTCAGAGTTTAGGTGCAAAACATTCTTTTTCTCTTTTCAGGAGTATATGCTATAACCAGTTTAGACCAGTTCTACAGTGGTGAGAGGCAGGCAGCCCATTTCTGATAAGGAAATGGCCTTCATGAGGGGGAAAAACATGTGAAAACTCTAGAAAAAATAGTTGCAAGAATGGTTTTTAAATAGTTCAGACTAAGAATCTTTGAAAACCAAACTTATCAAGCAGTTGGGATGCTGTGAGTATGACTCCTGAGTAGATTCTCTCGGCCGCGGTTGAGCAGAGGTAGGTCATAGAATCATAGAATCGTCTAGGTTGGAAGAGACCCTTGGGATCATCGAGTCCAACCATCTACCCTACTCTACAAAGTTCTCCCCTATATCATATCCCCCAACACCACATCTAAACGGCTCTTAAACACATCCAGGGATGGTGACTCAACCACCTCCCTGGGCAGCCTGTTCCAATGCCCAACCACTCGTTCTGTGAAAAATTCTTTCCTAATATTCAGTCTAAACCTACCCTGTTGGAGCTTGAAGCCGTTCCTTCTTGTTCTGTCATTAGTTACCTGTGCGAAGAGACCAGCACCAACCTCTCTACAGTGTCCTTTCAAGTAGTTGTAGAGAGTGATGAGGTCTCCCCTCAGCCTCCTCTTCCTCATACTAGGAATATACAGGGGACATACAGGTCCCGCAGATACGGAACGAGGGGAGATTAACAGGAGCTCTGGATCATCTGAGCTTTAGCTTCTCTATGCAAACAGGGTTCGTGCTCACTATTTGCGCTTTTGCAGCCCGAGTGTTTATGAGCTGAAGAATTGCCAAGAGTTGAACGTTTCGCCTTGGCTTCGCTTTGTGTTTCCCTCTTTTTTTTTTTCTTTTTTTTTTTTTCCATTTCTACTCAGTTGCGTTCCCTTCCCATGGCTCCATCCTACCTTTTAGCCACCTCCAGCCCTTGGCAAACTCTAGTTTTGCGTGTGTCACTTTTCGTTGTATCTGTTACTTTCTCCACATCCTATTTCTCCCACTCCCTTGCACTGGGAGCACTTGGATTATCTGCTGTTCTGTCTGTGATGCCTACCCCAATATAGTCCCCTTTGCGGTCGATGCCTACCCACGTTTAGAATAGAAATGAAGACTAATAGTAAAGGGGCAGCTAAAAAAAAGTAGTTTCACTTGAATAGAACACCTTAAAGAACTATGGAGACTATGTTCTTATGGTGATGCGAGAGGGGGGGGAAAATGTGTTAAAATGTATATATTCACTGTGCTGGCTTTGATCATCCCCCCTCCCTTTAAACAGAATACGCTGCACTCTTCCAAAGTATTTTCACTTGTCTCTTTCTTAGTTATAGAATTTTTGAACTACTTTACATAGCTATGCTTTATCAGAGAAAGGTTTTCTTATGAGCTTTCTAGTTTTCTAATAGCATTTTTGTTGGTTTTTTTCCTGAGAACATTTTTTTTTTTCTTATTTAAATTTTTGTAGTAGCATACAAATATTTTAATTGAAACTACAAAAATAAAATGTTTCCCCCTGGTTACTGCTTTTCAGTTTTGGACTTTGGCCTGGCTTAACTGCAGACAATTTGTACTTTTGGTGGTAGAACTTATGTCTCTTTTCTACCCCAACTGCCCAGTGAGTCACACGTCTTCAGGGTGGCACCTCTAAAACGTACGTTCAGCCTGGAGAAAATCTGTGAAGGGCAAGGGCTTTTTTCTGCTGTTGAGATTACCAACTCATATTTTTGGGTTGAGCACGTTACTAAGCCTTTACAACCAGCAGTGGGGCTTTCTGTATCAGGGGCGAATAAAGGCTGTGACAGAACGGTGATCTTGTACGGGGACACGTGCAAACACACTTATTGAATTTGAAAAAATAAAATTGTTCATCTTCTATAATAATAAACTGATTCCAAGGGCTGAGGTTTTTCTTATGTTTGGAAAAAGAACCTTCTCAGTAATTACTCTGGAATAGTGATTTTGATTTCAACTAAAGAAGTTATTTTGGGATAACTATTCTGATAAAATTCCAAGCGTAGACAAGTGTTAACAAGCACGAGTCTGTCATTTCCTTCACACAAGTGACACTCCCACAATTAGGGTTCTGTTTGCCTTCTCCACTGGCTTTGTTCCACGTGTTGTTACTGGTGTCACCCAAAAAGGCTTTTTGTACTTAATTTGCCATGGCCCTGAGGAAAACCAGGCAAAGGTTATGAAAACTTTCACTTTTTTTTTTTTTAAGGAAAAAGACTTAAATATTAATAGTGAAACTAAAAAAAAAACCAAAAACAAATAAACAAAACCCAAAAAATCGTTCATTGACAACTTTATTTCTGTTAGAATCCAGGTATGCTGTAAAAAAAAAAAAAAAAAAAAATCATCTGTAATTTAACAACCGTGTAGCAAAATGGTTCTGGAAGGAAGGATTTTCTCCAACTCCAGTGATCATGTGATGACAGCAGATGGCTGAGAGGGTTTTTAAAAGCTCTCTTGCAACCAAAACCGGTCATCTCTTACTTCTGGGACTAATTTGTTCAGTGTCACGTGTGTTATTTCAAATCGCTGAGAATAGAACCTTTTGTTATTTTTCTCAGCTTTTACTTAATAGGCTTTTCCTTACACGCTGTGTATGTTTTCCCCCTCTGAGTTGTCTCCCAGAATACGGTATTTTTCTAACTGCTGTTCTTCTCTCCTACCAGCGAGGCTGCGGGAGGGAAGCCAGATGTGCTCCTCGGTATTAACAGAGGAGGGGAGAGATGGCTCTCATTTTGATGAAAATATTGTGCTTCTGGCATTTTATCTTCCCTGTTGTCAGTTCTTCTCTTTTTCTGCATGTTATCACAGAGGTGCTTGGCCCTGCTCTAACACAGATGAGTCTCTGCCTTTCCACACTTGAGTTTACTTAGTTGTTTTTCCTTTTCATGTTCCTAACTTTTTTGTGAGACACCCCAAAAGGACCTTAAACAACAATTTGATAGGAGTTAGGATCTGTTCTTCCCTCTTTACACTGCTTTCTCCTTTCCCTGAGACCTTGTTTAGACTGTGTGGACAAAAGCTTCACTTGCAGTGAAAATCAACAACTAAGTTTTCCTGACATTGGGATGTTAGATCTGGGTACGTATTCATTTCTTGGGTAATGTGTTATGTTTTCCACGTACTTGATTGCATTCGTCAGTGTCTTATAAAGAAGGATCCAGCCTGAAGTTTCTCCTTTATTAGTGTAAAAACTTACCTGGCTCTGAATGTAGGGTTTTTTGTTAATTTCTAGATGGAAGATATTCTTCTCACCCTGCCTTCAAGCTGCAGGCAGACCATGTCTGTTTAATTCCTTCCTGACAAAAATAAAAGCACAGTATTTTTCTTTTTAAACACCTTTAGTGCAAGAGCCCTTCAACCCATCCCCTCTGTCCTCCGCGTTTCTGCAGGCGGCAGGGCTGGGTTCGTGCTGTGCTGATGCTGCAGTCGCTGTGTCACATCCATCTCTGTCCCTTTGCTCGGGGTGATGTCCCTCAGGCAGGGGTGTCCCCAGTTCTGTTCCTGCCGGCGGTTCTCCTTGGTGAGCGATTCTGCTCGGTGGGCGCAGAGACTCGCCCAGGTGAGCCCAGTGCTAATTTGGGGATCCATGAGAGCTGGTGACAGCGGTACCCTTAAATTACTGATTTATTTATTTGCTTACTTGTAACTTGGGTGGTCAATAAGGGAAAGGGCATCTACGTATCGTCTCCACACTTTGCACAAATGTAAATTAAATCATAAGGGTTCTCTCTTTCCCATGAGGAAAGTGAGTTCCTACCTGTTGTGGCTGGTAGAGTTGTCCCTGCCGCTTCCCCAGTGATGCTCCAGCAGATCCAGGGTCTATTTCTTGGTGTCCTTTGCCCAGATAGCATTCCCTCTGGCACGAGGGGAGCTTTTCTCAGGGAGGTGAACAATATCCTCCTGAACAGCAGGCAGCATTGAGGTAAATCGGTAAGAGCCCGTTTGCCAGAGGTGCAAAGCTCTTTGGTGCAGACTGTTTCTGGGTCTCCTGGAGCTGGTTGGAGCTCTCATTTCGTTTCCGATTTACTTTGGACGCTTGTCGCTCTGCCCGCTGCTCCCACAAAGCCGTCCCTTGTCAAGAAGGAGAGAAGGTCACTTGAAAACAGCAGCATTTCTAGACTTTCTCCTTTTTCTGACGAGAGCTGAAGAATTGGGAGCTAAGGAATTGGGCTGTGAGCATGAAGTGAAAATCCACTCTTCTTAAATAACACCTTTCAGACGCTTTCCAAGCTGTGCCTGTCACAGGAGCTGCCAGCCGAAATATGACCATGTTTCACTTTAAACACAATCAAATAAAAGCTTCTACTGATCTTGGACAACACATGATTTTTTTTTTTTTTTTAACTTGGTTTAAAGGAAAAAGACAACTCTGCAATTGTGACAACAGAAAAAGCTCCAGAATCTTTGTTATCCAAGATAAATGTATGGATTTATTAAAATAGGGGAGGTTGGCAAAGCTGAATCCAATCAAGACAGCAATCACAGCACAGAGAGAGCTCTCTCAGGAAGCTGATTAGTCAATCAAAATGCAAATAATTTGCAATCTGCATAATATCTTGCAGTATTTGGTTTAGGGAGAGTTTTAGCAGAGTTCCCCTAAAACATTCACTGTGTTTGCACCTGAAAGCGCGTGGTTTGTAGAAGGATTAGTGGATCAGGTCAGTGTGACGGGGTTTATCTGGTCGAGGGCAAGCTGGTTCTTTGAGCCTTTGTGCGGCCCCTGCGGGGACACAGCTCTTTAGCTCCCAGCCCTGTGCCTCTTCTCTCCTGTAAAATTGTTTGCTGTACTCGGATCCTTGGCTCGCGGTGCTCCTGCGAGACCTCAGCAGACCCGAGGGGGTTTTGGTTCATTAGAGAAATCTCTTTGGGTCCTCTGAGTGGAGCTATGGGAATAAATAGTGACTTTATTTTCCTCCCCACCCACCCCCCTCACCGCCACTGTATCTGTTGTGGGGTGAGGAGAAAGAAATCAAAGGAAGTCACTCAAAACAGATTAGAATCAATCTATTTTTATGTCCTGAGCTGGTGTGAAAAACAGTTTTCATGACACGTAGCACAGCTTCTGTTGGTGCATTTGCAAGAGGACACAACTGAGATCTATGTTTGCGGTGCCGGAGGAACGGGCTGCTCTTTTGTGTAATAACCCAGTAGCGAAGGTGCCCACCTGGCAAGCGGGAGGCTTGAAATCACCTCCCTCCAGCGCCCAGGAGGATGCCCTAACCCTCTGTTAGAGCTGTCCTAGCTTGTGTGGAAGAATTAAATGGCTGATGAGATAGAACAAGAGGAGAATAACTTTTCAGCCTGCCGGCAAGGATGCACTCTCAAGATAGGACACGGGGATTTTACTCTCTGCTCCAGTGGTTTTTATTATGTATTTAATTTTTTTTTTTTCTCTACAGACCTTGGCTTGCACGCAGAAAAAACATCTCTTATTAGGCCACATTGGTGTATGTTTGGGGAAGGTGAGGGAATATAAAGGCAAAGCATTGATTCCGAGAGGAGACTTTGCCAGGACACCTTACGGCACGGCTGCGGTCGGGGCACTTCCAGGATGGAGGGGATGTGGGGCCGAATCCAGTTGAGCAGAGGAAGGAACCAAGCTCGTACCTGTGTCCATCCAGGGACTTTTAGATACCTGGGGATAGCACAAGTACTGGTGTCCTCTGCAGAAAGACAAACTCCATGACTTTGGGAAACTTGCCCCGGTCAGTGATGAGTGCAGATCTCCAGCCAGCAAGGATTGTCTGTTCAAATTGATCAATACTTGCTGTCCACGGAGCAAATAAATTTATCATATAAATATAGCAGTACCGTTAGTAACCGCTCTTACAGGTTTTAACCTGTTTGCTTTATCTCACTCATGTTTTCCTTGTTGTGGGAGGTGGACGCCTCCTCGAGACGCTGCCGTGGTTTGTCCCCTGTGCTTGAAAGTCAAGACTATCCCCAAAACCTGTTCTGGTTCTGGGGAACTGATTTGGGGATCTCCACAGCAGGCTTGTGGCAAGACGTTGGGTCTATCGAGCAACATGGACTGGATTCTAGCTGTTATTTACCTTTCTAAAGTTTATGTTGATTTTTTTTTTTTAGTTTTTTTTTTTTTAATTGAGTTTTACTTTTTGTAGTGGGCAGTGTGTCAGTCATAACAAGTCTCATAAATTCTTACGATGTCTCCTGTGCATTTTGTGCTTTGGAGCACACAAGTTGAAAGTTAATAAAGAATAAAACTTCCTTGTTTAAGACGATGGACGCTTAACAGCCCGGTCAGCCTGTCTCCCAGGGGCACTCTCTGCTGCTAACGCTCTCCCAAGTCCTGTGCACAGGCACCAGATGCTGCCCTTCGTACCTGCTGTGTTACTCACTAGGCAATCATTTAAACTATACCTCAGTGCATATGTATGTGAAATAAAAGCAAAACATGAAAAATAATGGAGACAATACATTTATTCTTCAAAACCCCTCTCCCGTTAGCTAATCTCAGCCCTTTTAGCAGTGACACCTTCTCTTTATTCCATCCCATTGTGCACATTGCTGCTGGAAGGCTTTTGAAAATTGTTTCTGGTGGTTCATCTGTTATGTTGTCTCCTTTCTTACTAACGGGCAGTTTCCAAAGTGCTGAGCAGTGCTGCCAGGAAAGTACCCGGAATCCTTCTACTGGAGAGAGAACACGATCAAACTCCTCTATGTTCTGGGCGACGCCGATGGTTTTCTTCCTTTCAATATTATAATTGTTTCTGTGTTTTACTGTGGTGGGGAGAGGGACTGAAAGGAGCCAAAGGTTGGGGAAACTTGTATCATTCTGCTAATGAACACTGGCATCGTGAGTCGAACCCTGGCTCCGCTCATGTCACCTGGGAATTTTGCCACTGGGCCTGGCAGGCTGGAATTTCTCTGACAACACTTGAAATCAGAGGAAATTTGGTTTAGCCTTTGTTTTAGCAAAGATCTCTTTTTAAATTATCTTTTAAATTCTTCTCGTGGAGATCGGCAATTATTATTCTAAATATAACTAATTACTTAAATAGAAAACTCTGCCTAATAAGCAGATAAATGAGCATGAACATAATCGTTTATTTGGACAGTGCCACCTAGTTGTTGTAAAACGTAGAGAGTTTTTCTTGTAAAATTTAATTACCACGGCAAACCGCAGCTCTATAAAAAACCTTCAGTGTAATTTAAGGCTTTTCTCATTCATTATCAAAACAGTTATTTCTCTGAAAAAGGACTGTTAATGTAAAGCAATGGCTGTCTTAATGGAATCTGTGGAGCTGGCTGTAATGTGATTTTTCCCTGTGGTACACTCCATTAGAAAGACTTTATTTACCCCGTAAAAGGTGACCTGTGAAAAGATCTAATGGCTCTCTGGTTTTGCTTGAGTGTGTCTCCACCTCTTCCTCCTAAATCTCCCCAGTAGGCTTTTACCACCACAGTTCTCGCTGATAAAAATTCACTAAATCTGATGTAAAAAATTCCACACCTGGAATATCCAGGGTCAGTAACCAAAATACTGTAACCCTTCAGATTTTTGACTCGTACAGAAGGAGGGAATAACATCTAATGAAATACCATTGAAGTTCTCAAAAAGTTCCTATTTCTTGGGTGCTTGCCTTGTTATCCTTCTTATTCTTCATTTGAATATTGAGCAAACATTTGTTATGAAGACTGCTTTCTGCCCAAGACTGCACTCTTCTCTATTTTTAACAACTGAGTAATCTAGCTTCTCTTGAATACAATGCCAAAGATGAACTAGGAACACGAAAGCTATTTATTGGGAAAGTAAGCCCTGAGCTGGTGGAATAAATATTATAGGAAATGTCAATATTAGTGAGTGTATCGGAAGACTGAGGTCTCCAAATTCTTTCCCCTGTTTACTTTCTATCACACCTATAACTAAATGTCTTTTAAACATCCAGCTTATAGTCGAGAGTCTTTTTGTAACTTGTTAATTCACTGAGTGCTGGTCTGGAGTAGAGAGATGTCTATTTGGTAATGTCATTAGATTGCCTTCCCTCCTCCCCTCCACCTTTTGCATCTTATGCTTCTGTGGAACCCTTCATCAAAGAAGCAAACAAAACCCACCATTTATTCACTCTGTTTTCCACAGTGGTCTTTCCCCCCTGCTTATAACTGCTCAACATCAGTAGTTTTACTGATTGTTTTGTCTGTTAGTGTAGAGGAGCAAATAGTTATGGTTTGAACTAAACCACTTGGACCCTAAAATCTTTCCTCGTTTGTTCAGCTCTCTTCAGTGATGGGGAAAGGAGATCCTTCCTATGTCTCAATGTCCTTCAGATCAGGTATAAATTTTCAGTGACATTCTTTGAGTGTCATGAGATATGTTCTCTGCCTTCTGCTTGGTTGACTCCTGGCTAGAGAGAGTCATACCAGCTTCAAAATCCAAAGCATAAATTATTTTGTGAATTAGGTGTAACCTAAGGCTATAAACCCAACATTTTCTTCACACTTAGTGGAACTTGTCAGTTAAAAGCTTTTCACATTGGAAATTTTCTTATAGTCTTATGCAGAACTTGAAGAATAGGACAAAAAAAGAAGCTGTACTGTCAGCTGAAGCATATGTAGAGAAAACCAGTTACTTCACCAGAACACGCATAATAACAGCTGATTCTGCAGAGCATGTGGGTTCCACAGAAGCACGAGTTGACAAATTCTGAATCTGATTTTGTATTTTTAGCGACTAATTGATTTATCCTACTGGGAAGTATGTTATGATGATAATTTTTTCATGTAGTTATTAAAAAAAAATACAGAAATGTCAAACTGTCTTACAGCAGGATTCAAAACTTGCCAGTAGGGTTTGGTAATTTTTCGTTACTGACATGAAGATTGCAATGCTGGGGGGGTGTTCAGGGTGCAGGGTGTAACTTTTCTTGATGTATTATTATAATTTCTTGGATCTGTTATGGGCAGGGAGTATAATAATCCAGAATACCTAATCCAGCCTGTGTGCCCCTGTTCCAATTTCAGAAGTAGATTCTGTTCCCAAGTTGTACAGATCCTTTTGAAAAGCTTATTTTCTATCAGGAACACCAAAAAAATAATGACATGTAAGGCCTTCCTTCACTTGGGAGTGGAGGATACTTCTAATCATTCTAGATGAGAAAAGACAAAGCATGTCTGGAAAAAAAAAAATGTTCAAAGTATGAATAATTCATTCCTTGTTTTAAATGAATGAGCATTCATAGCTATATTTTAATTGACAAAATTCGTTTTCAATACGAGGCGCTATGAATGGCTCGACAAAATGTGTTTTTTGCTTGGATAATGGGATGTGAGCGCGACACGCGGTGGGGCTGGGCTTCCTGCTGGATCCCAGGTGACTGCTGTCAGCTGGCCATCCAGATGGCACGCGTGTCGAGATGACGACACGCCGCTTTATGGAGTGGAAAGTGTAATTACTGTGTTAACAATGCATAATGTTGGATTTACTGTTGGTACTAAAGCAAGGGAAGTTGAATAATACATCACTAAAATCTCTCTCAGGAGGAGACAAATGCTTTAATCCATGAAGAATGGCTTCACTGGCATCCTTAAAAATTTTCAAATGTCTTTCAAAATGTTTTTTTCTTTTTACTTCCTATCCATTGGCATAAGAAACAATGCCCTATGAACAATAGCAGAGACTCCCGTCCCTTCACCAACTGTTTCGTGACTTGTTTGACAGTGTTGGTTTTGAACGCAACCATCTGAATGGCCACTGAAAGAATAAAAATGGCATGTAAATGTGAAGCACGACTGCACTTGGGACACCTTGTTGTGGTTTGGGCTGGACTGGCCCCTGAATGAATGACAGGCGGTGTCTTTGTCCTCTCTCCCTTCTAATGCAAGGTGTTGTCTGGTGGCTGAGGAAAGCTGCCGGGGGGTAAAGGAACAAGTTAGTTCATAAGAGTAACTTAAAATTGTGATAATTATAAAGGCAAAATTCAACATTGGCATGAGCTCTGGATCATGTTTTGATGACTAGATATTCCATGGGTTTGCTTTCCTTTGTCCGTTCTGAAGAATTTGTCTAATCCCAGTAAAACATCCAAACTCATAGCGAATCCAGCAGCGTTCCCGAGTTCAGTGATGGAAGAATGTGTGTAAAATTCCCATCTAAATAATGTTTTATCATGACAACTAGAAATATTCTTCAGATGTGTTAGGTGTCCAGTCCTTGTGATTACAGCTCTGTTTGGCTTCAGCTGGAGCTTGTTGGCTGGATGTATCCATCTTCCTTATTTCTCCATGTGTGCTTGGAGCATGATGGGGAGCAGAAAGCTGCCGCCTTCCTACAGCTCTTCAACTTCCTCTGTTTACACTTCCCATTTGCATTTTTCCTCACTCTGGTAACTTCCAAAATCCCTGATATTAAGCATGCAGGGTAAATTGAGCAGATGGATGTAACATGTTGGGTGAGAGGCGGTGAATGTTATTGACCCTCAGCTTACTCAGCACTTTTACAGCATTTTAGTCTTTTATACTGTTTTTGGAAACTGTTTTCAAGTTGAAAGGCTAAGAGGAGGAAGAATAAAAAAAGCATGAAACAATGTTTGTTTTAAACACTGTGTTTATTTTTATGTTTTATGGCCTATTTTGAAGCCGTAGCCGCTCAGTGCCAGCAGGTGTGTACCTGGGCTTATTCTCCTTTATCTGAATTTACCATTGCCTGCAGAAGCATAGAAGATGGCAAGTGGTGAGGCGAGTCGGTAGATATTTAAGAATCAGTGGTGATGTGGTGTGTGATGTGGATACTTCCTAAAAATTATTCTTTGGACTGGCAGGATTGAGTGAGATCTCGGCGTGACCAGGGTAACCCAAGAAGGGCAGCCCAAGTGTCGCGCTGCGAGGGAAACGCTGATAAGGTCAACCTTTGAACGTGCTTGGTGTGAAAAAATATTTCCTTTTCTTGTCGTTACTCTCCTCTCAGTCAGACTATAACCTTAGATACATCCAGGAGAAAACGGATAGGAAAAAATAGGGAATTTTGTAAGAAAGCATGGAGTCAAGTGCCTAGAAAGATCTACCCTTTGGTGTGAAAGTAAGGGAACTCCTCACTAGCTTGTATTGAAGAATTAGAAATCAAAAATCACTACAATGTTTAATAGTTGATGTGCTTAAGAAGACTTTATAATCCTTTTTGGCTGAAGGAACAGATAAATTTTTATTGATTCATGTAAGATTTTTTTTTTTCCTCCTTCTCTCTAAAGAAAAGGTATTTAGGGGCTGCACTTAGAAGGAGGATTGAAATGATGAGACTTACTTCTGCTTTGAGTGGTAAATTAATCACATTTTCAAGCCGGGCTGTGTGTCTTAAAACCTCCGTATAAATGTGTGCACGGTATATCCATGGGGCACAGCAGATGTTGCCTTCTGAATCATGTATTGAATATATAAGGCAGTGGTTAAGCATCGCTCTGTCAGATGCTGCATCGCCTGAGGAGTTAATAACTATTATCAGTGCGAAGCTGAAACTGTGTACGGAGGGGGTTTGTAGCCTTCACTGAATTTTCAGCAGTTTCTAGCACAATATGAGCATACAGGGGATAAATTGCCAAAGCCTGTCTCGCTGATACTTATCTCAGAAGAATTCAGTTGTTTGACTAAACAAAAGGCTACAGGCATTAGCGACTCTCTCTTCGTATGTCCTTTTCTCCTCTGGGTGACATCTGAGGGGCTCGGGCAGTGTTTTCAGTTAACGTAGTTTCTGCAACCGATTTAAAAACAAGACAAAAAAGGATCCCTGTGCTGATCAATGCAACATGTTTGTACCATGCGGTGTCCCTTTGCTCTAGTACACGTGATCAAATTTGTTTGGGGTGCTCATTTGTCAGGATCTGACCTGATACAGTGCCTATAAAATATGAAGAAATAGAGATCATTGCTGTTTTTGCTAGAAAAAGGATCTTTTGAGAATGTTTCTCCCTTATGTCCTTGCACTCCGTGCTCTAAGATTTACTGGTAAAAGATTTTTCTTACAAAAGTGTCTTAGTATAATTAAGCAAAATGTATTCTCACCCCAACACTTTCATTTCAATATTTTCAGTATTTCCAGTTAGCACAAAAGTCATATTCAGAGCAATTCAGTATCAGCTCCTGCTGGTCAGTTCGATATCGCTCAGCGCTTCCCTCGCTCTCTAAAGAACCTTTTTGTGGTTGGAATCGAATGTTTGTGTGTGTCTGTGTGTGTGCATATGCATATTTTCCCAGCTGCTGCTTTGCTCGTCAACGGTTTGATTTATGGCAGTTTCATTCTTATAATTGCTCTGTTTTCGCTACATAAAACAGAAAATGCTGTTTGCTTCCATCCTAGATGACTCTTATTGACATAAACATACACGGACGCTCCGGGAGACAGGGAAAATGATGTTCTGCAAATGGCAGTGACCCCCGTAATTGCCCTTGTAGCTGACAGACAGACCCAGCCGCGGTGGGCACAGTACCCAGGAAAGAGAATATCCCCTTAAATGTAATAACGGGTTCTGATAATGAACACATGCGAAGGTCCAGTTCAGAGACCCAGGCAGTCTCCAGCTCTCCTTTTCCCCGGATCCCACACTGACCGGGACGGTGCCAAACAGCATGGATGTAACCATCTCTCACGTTTTCTTCTTAGAAAACACCTCCAGTTCCACCTTGAATGCTCAGGGTGCTTAATCAAAGTAGGAAGCGAGTAGACGGAGAGCTTAGTGCCTTGTGTGACTTCCACCAGGCGCTGATGCAAACGCTGGAGTGTCGGAGAAAGGGAACCGAGCTCCTTATTTCAAGGGCTAAAAAGGGCAACAATTATAAAAGTGCATACTTAAAGCTCAAGAAAACTTTTTTTTTTTCCAAGGCGTGAAGAGGGTTGAAACTTCTTTCTCTCGAAGCAGCTAGGGACTATTTTTTCCTCAAATTTTCCATTAAACTGTACTTTCATTTGAAAATGTTAAGAAAGCGTAATTTTCAATAATAGGAAGCACAGACACAGACGCTGTTGAGAAAGGGGAGGGCTGTGTAGAAGCTGCAATGCTGTTCAGAAGGCAGCAGAGTTATTCCTCCTGCTCTGCTCCTATAAGGATTTAGAAGTGGCCCGTAGGGACAGACAGCGTGAGGAACAAATAGAGGGGTCCAGAACAGCCTGATGCTGAGAACCACCCCTTCTAGAACCTCCTGTGACAAAAGGTCGCAGGAATGGAGGCTGAATTTGTCCAGGGACAAAAAGGACGATTCGGACCCTGGCGCTACAGCGTTCAGATAAGCAAAAGGTAAGAAGGATTAAACCCTCCCCTCTCTCTGTGTACAAATAATGAGCAGGGTGCTTATATTGCAACAAAAGGAGTTTATTGGGCATCTGGAAAAGATGTTAAGGAACAACAGGAAAGCCCTGCAATAACCTGCCAAGGGAGACGGTTAAATCACTGCTGTTTACCACACTCCTGAAAATCACCACCAAGCATCCATCCCGTAACCGTGCGGGATTATCGATTTCTCCTTTATGAAGGAGACAAAATTATCTCCTGTCTCCTACGGAGGTGAAAAAAGACCAGGCAAGTTTAAGACTTCAAAGTAAGTGAAAATAGCTGCGATACGGTGAAAATGGAAGAAAGCAGTGATGAAGAAACGGCCGTGTCAGCAAAATTAAGAATCTGCAAATGTGTAATGTGCTAAATCAGTAGGAATTTGTATAGAATGTTCTTTGTAAGGTATGTACAACCACTGATGTGAGGAAATAAAGTGGTTGGGTACCACGAGCAGTGAACGTGCAATGAAAGCAGGTCCAAGTCCCCCCAATGTTGCCGGTACGCCAAGAGCAGAACACATCCTAGATTTACCGTTACAGAACAAAAACTGCAATATTCCACGAGACACCTGAAAAGGGAGCAGTTTGATATGGTCTAATGCAGAGCTGTCTTCATTAGAGAGTGTCTTAGCTATGAAAAAACTCCCCAGACACACATACTCTGGTGCAGTGGTCAGAGAAGAGGTGGCCAAAACCAGCTGCGGGACATTAGTCTAACAGTGGCCGCTGCAGAACGACAGGGGAGGGCTTTGGCCAAACTGCCGATGCCTTGGAATCATCGTGAATTCAGGCTGCCCGGGGAGTTGTGCCAATCGCTGTAGTGCATTTTCTGTATGATGTCATTATTGATCATCTCCCTTTGCGGTGCGGGTTGCAGTCCTGCCGCAACCTTATCAGAACGCGTTTCCCACGCCCAGGTTGCTCTCGGTTCTTCTGGGCACGCAGACTGCTCTGGGATTTGAGTTTGTGTCTGTTCTCCCCCTGGGGAAAAAAGGCAATTTTGGAGAATGAAGCTGAGATGGGGAGGGAGGGGGGGACTGGCCCCGATGTTCAGTTGGCTGCAGTTTGCTTTGCCCAAAATCACGTTCTCTCAGATACCGGTAGGTCTCAGAGCTCCCCAGAGGAGCGAGCAGAGGCACTCTTGCTCTTCGTACAAGATCTGCTCTGACCCCTTTTGCTGTTATAATTGGGATTTTTTTTTCCCCTTGACAGTGTTAGAGAATTTTCTATTGCATTTACTAATCACATCATCTGCTGAGGCACCGAGCTGCGAGAAATACTCAGGCGCGCTAAAGGAAGAAATCCTCTCGTACGTTGCTCAGCCCATCCTCTGGCACTTGCCAGTCCCACCAGGACACAGCCAAGTGTCTGGGCCTGGCTAGGTTAATTGAGGATAATTATGAAGCATTAATTACAGAGTGATAACTGTCTTAAAGACCAGGTTTTGTTATGGAAGGTGTTCTAAATGCAAGTGCGTGTGTAATTGCATGTACAGTGCCATGAAGCTCTACAGCCCTCGCCCAGGGCTTTGCCTGGAAACCAGGACGACACCTGCATTAATGACACCTGTAACCACCCCTGTACTAAATTAGGGACTAGAGCAGCCCTATGTCACTATCTGCCTTAAATCCGAACCACTGAAAGGGCAAAAAAGGACTTTCTGGAGCTGAAAAATCCAATTCTATATACATATGTATGCATATATATCTCCTAGATATAGAAATAGGATTAGATGTGTGTACATCCAATACCTTTATATATTTATGTATGCATATATTCTGCTACTGAAGAACAGAGAGAGATTTAGAGGCGTTGAAAGAGATTCTGTGACATTCCAAATTTTTCTTTAATTAGAGAAGTTTTTAGAAATTATTATTTTCTTTCTTTTAGCAACAAAGGCCTTTGTAGATTCCATGTGGTTGGTTGGTTTTACACACGTAATGCCGAAGAGCAATGGAATATCCTTGCCACAGAATAAATAGGCAATGTATTTAAAATAACCTTTTAATTAGATGGCTTTGGCATCTACGATAAACCCGAGGACAATAAATCATCTGATCTAAACCTCTGTTTTCTGTCCTGTGTTGGAGAGCCCGGTCCATAAGCAGAGACCAGCAGGCTTGCCAAGCTCGAAGAGAAAACAGAGTACCAGTAACCAGCAATTTCTCGTGTGTCGTGGAATCCAGCTAGAGATTTCAGATAGCTCATCTCTCAACCTGCTAGAAGTTAAGTTTGAAGTAGCTCATTGAAGTCCCAATCTGCATCTAAGGAAGAATTGAATCTTTCGGCTTTTGCACAGAAATTCTTATTGGAACATAGCTTTTGTAAGATGATCGTTTTGACAGGCACATATCTGTTGTTATGAGATATTAATCTAGATTGCATGTTTGTAAAATGTTTATATAACAGGAGAAAACTTCATTTTGCAATTCAGCCTCTGCTAATAAGGTTTTTTTTCTCTCTATGCTTGTTTATCTTAAAGAATATCAGTTATTCTAAGCAAGTATTTCTAAAGAGGTTAATGGATTTTTGTGATAAAAGACAACCAAGATATCAATTCTCGTCCAATGTTCTGTTTTCAAAGCTCCAATAACCTTCTCAAATGAAGGGCATGTTTTTGTTTAAGAATTGTATTCCAAGTGCTGAACTCAAATAGAGCTCTTAGTGGATTGCAAGTGATGATATTGAATAAAGGAAAGCTAGTCAGACTGCTGAACTCGCTGCGAAATATTTTGAAATGAATGAACTTGAAAGAAACTGGTGCGGTTCCTGCTGGGCTGAGCTGTGAGAGCTTCTATGGGCGCTCGGAACCGTGTTTAGAAATAGCAGGGACTAATTTTCCTTTTTGTTTTCATGGTTAGACCAGGGTAGATGGGCAGGTTCCAGTCAGATGTGACTCCTGTGACTCTTACCGTACTCAAAAAATCCAAGACTGGAATTGCGCTATATCTGGTTTCTGAGTAAATGAAAAGGGAAGTAATTGCGTGATTGTTAGAGTTGGCCAGAAAACAGAAATCTTTTGCTGAAAAAGAATTTTGCATTTTCCAAATTGGAGCAGAATTTTGTCTTTCGGTTGGGTGGGGAGTTGGTTGGTTTGTTTTTACACCTAAACAAACTAAGCAACAAACAAACAAAAAAGACCCAACTAATTTTCTTGAAAGAGACTTTTTCAGGCGATAAGATACTTTTTGGGAGAAATTAAATGAATGGCCTGATGTGAATTGGGGTTTGTGTGTTTTGACAGCAAATGGAAATTTTTCTGGCCAAGGATACGTGATTTTTGCATAAAGGATGTTTTGTATTGTGAAATAATTCCAATGCAGAATTCCCAGCTGTCTGCCACTGTTATAATTCTGGCTACTAATAATAGCATCCTTTGTGTGCAGGTCCCCTCTAAATGCAAAAGGAAAACAGCCCTTGTTCTTAAGACTTCACTCTATCATTGTTCAAAAAGCAAATTCTTTCTCATTTTTCAGTGGCGAAATTCTTCTAAGAAAGACCAACTGGTTTTTTTGGTAAAAATGGGCCTTAATGTTGCCTGGCATTATTTTAGCGTTCTCCTCATTGGTTGAATCCCCAACGTGCTTTGGAAACGGACTTCCAGAGCATCGCTCTTCAGCCACGAGCATCAGCTGCATCCCGAGGCAGACGCAGAATCTGTGTATCTGTGTAATAATCCAGGGTGAATATCAAAAAGGATCTTTCTCTGAACCTGCTGCCCGCAGACGCGGAACAGGTTTGAAGATACCCACGAGGATTTCACGCTGTCTGTAACAAACGCCTGCGGTTTAGATTTTTAGGTAAGGAGAGTGCCTTTGGTAAATGAACCTACTGAGCAGGAGAGCTGGATCTGGGAACTGGTGAGGAGGAACCGAGCAGCACAGTCTGCAGGATTCCAAACAGCAAAAGGACAAAATACAAATTAGGCTGGAAAGCTGTTAATGATTTTGCTTTGCTCCAGATGAGACTTGGTCTGTGAAGATTTGAGACGTAGTGGGTGCCTTGGGACTATTGTGCTTTTGTGCAATTGTTATTGGCCATTTAAACGTACATTTGCAAGACTGAATTTGGAATGTCCCAAAGAACCTTTCAGTTGTTACTTAACCCAGACAGTGGATGCTGTTACAGCTCTATAGTCGCCATTATCAGTAGTTTTCTTTTCTTTTTCTTTTCACACTTTCAGTACTCATTATTTCCCATGATAAATGGGGAGGAAACACACGTGTTACGCCCCAGTGTTAATAATTAGAGCACCAGTGACAAAATCTTAAATTTGGAAAAAAAATCGGTGGCAGAACAAAATGGTAATTACTGTGGGCAACCCAGAAATGCTTGTACTTGATGGGCACTGATTTGTGAGCTAACTAATTCGCTAACCACATACAGTAAAGCTACAAGTAATGTTCTAAAGTTGTTTTGTCATCGTAATTATACCTTGTGCCAGCAGTTCTAAGCAAAACTTGTTATTAGCTTAATTGAGGGAAGAAATGAAGTGAGGAAATATCTGATCTAATGGCCCGAAAGCTACAGCAGGTGCACAGCAAACCCAAGAACTGGGTCCCTGGAGCACACAGAGGTGAATTCCTCATCCTGGAGCACTAAAGATAAATACTGCCAATTACTCCATGGGTACTTCATGAGTAGATGCGCACAACGCATCAGGGCAACTGAGATGATTAAGGGATTGGAGCATCTCCCTTATGAGGAAAGGCTGAGAGAGCTGGGACTCTTTAGTCTGGAGAAGAGAAGGCTGAGGGGAGACCTTATTAACGCCTATAAGTATCTCAAGGGTGGGTTGAAGGAGGAGGGAGCCAGACTCTTTTCAGTGGTTCCCAGTGACAGGACAAGGGGCAACGGGCACTAGTTGGAACATAGGAGGTTCCACTCGAATATGAGAAAGAATTTCTTCATGGTGAGGGTGCCAGAGCCCTGGAACAGGCTGCCCAGGGAGGGTGTGGAGTCCCCTTCTTTGGAGATTTTCAAGACCCGCCTGGATGCAGTCCCGAGTAGCATTCTCTAAGCAATCCTGCTTCAGCAGAGGAGTTGGACTAGATGATCTATACGGTCCCTTCCAACTCTAAAAAAAATTCAGTGAAATTCAGTGAAAAATTCAGTGAAGCGCTTGTGTCTGTTTTTGAAACAGGTCTTGGAATTAATTCAGCTATGTGTTACTGTGGCTTTTACCAAGCTTTGTCCTAGTATGGAACTACTGGTTGTGGTGTTGGGAGGTGCCTCTGCTTTTTTCTCCACCAGAAGGAAATGACCGAATCGCTGAGAAACCGAATGAGAAGCACTGAAAAATACATGACGGGAGTGACAGCTGATCATCACGGCTCCTTTGGTGCTTTCCTCTGGTAGCACTGCATAAATACTTGAAAAAACAAAATGCTTGGGCCGTCAAATGACCCTTACCTGTGCTGAAGTCTGGGAGGAGGGTCTGTGTTAGGGCACAAAAGGTCGTCACTCTGTCTGGAAAAGCTGCAGGAAAAGTAAAACTGGTTTGTGCTATAAAGTGAGATCCCATTGTCGGTAAAAGCAGATCCGTGCTTGGTCACACAGGGGCTCCTAAAGAAATAAGCAAGACTCGTTTAGCTTGTTTTAGGTTAAAGGATTCTTATGCTTTGTCTTGCAACACTTATTAATGGGGGAGGGGGCGGAGAAAGACAGCTTTATTTTAAAACAATGGGTTCTGGTTTTTTATTGAATTATTTTGCTGCTTATTCTTCAGTGTCTGGCATAAAGCTGATTCTCTTGCCTTCCAGTCTGCCTGTTTGTCAGCTCTTGTTTTAAGAAAATTAATGGGGAGGTAGTTCTGAAGCTCTGCAAAATGGGTAGAGAGTCAGCAACTCAAATACGAAAGATTCACTTCGTCTTTTTGAAAGTCATTAATTTCTCCTAGAACCCTGTCGTGATTTTTAGGCTACCGTAGGGTGTTATATTCTCCTGGAAACTGCTGTGTATTTTGTGTATTGGTGGAAGAAAGTAGTGATTTTTTTTTTTTTTTCCAATTTGAGTGCTTTCATTCTTAATTTATATTGTTAATCAATTTTACTAGAAAACTATATGGAATAAAAGATGGATGTTCACACAAGGCGAGATCCTCATTGCACTGAGCACTCTTCCGATTCACCTGCAGTTCTTGTCCCCAGGAATTTATCATCAACTAGCAAAATATTAAGTGTGGTGAACTTTATAGATGCTTAAGGGAAAGTAATTTAACCCTAAACACGTGAATTTAAGGTTAGCCCTGCTGACATCCGTGCACGGGTTAAAATTAATCAGACTGTTCACAAGCCTCGTGTAATTGGCATTCAAACAGCTCACGGAGCCCGAGGACCAAAGGTCGAAGGTGCAATGCTGATTCCACTCCTGTGATTTGTCCTTACAGCGTTACTAGAACGAGGCTTAAAATGCTTACTTACAGTGATTATTTAATATGTTTGGTAATTAGCCACGAGTGCGTAGTAATAAAATGGTCATACTCATGGAGACCGGTTTGGGGATGCTCCGGAGAGCAGCGTCTCCCGTGTCAGTCAGAACTGATAGCAAGGACCATTTTTGACAAAATACTTTTTCTTTCCAGATTTTGAGCTGTTGTGACTTTAAGGGACATGAAGATTTAAGAGTTTATTTTTAACCGAGAGAATACTGTCTCTCTTTCTCTCCCTTTATTTTGAAAGCTGATGTCAAAATGATGATAAAAAGTGAATTTCAGGTCAAATCATGGCACATTCTTCATACTAAATTGGAGGGGGTTTTTTATCAAGGGCAGCCCTTGGAAGGTCCAAGGAGGCATACTTAGCTCTGAAGAATGGTGCTACCTGATTCTTAAGGATTACAGGATGTGGTTCTTTCGGGGCCAAATGGACAGACTTTCCTCTTACTGATGTGCATCACTTCTCTCAAGGAAAAGTAGATGTAGAAATAACTGCGAAAATATTGAAATACTTCTTTTTAACTTGAAGAAATAGTCTTATTCGAATAATCATTTAGAATATAAACCAGAAACCTCAATTTGTTTTGCAGCTTTTTTTTTAAAAAAAAAAAAACAAGCTGGATGAGTAAATTTAGTAAATCTCAAAATATTGTAATACTTGCAAAACTCTTCAAATCAGCTACAACTTAGAAAGCTATCTCTTGCCCGAAAACCTGTCTTTTCCTAGATATTGTGGGTTTGGCTTGCTTTATTTTTTCCCTTCTACCAGGTTGTGTTAAAGCGCTGATACTGAATTTTGCAGAATTTATGCTATTTGAACAGCATTTTTCGCAGTAAGCTGGTTCCTAAGACAAAATCTTGAGGCAGCAGTTCAATGACGTAAAATGATTTTTAAAACCCATAGAACCTCTCCTCAAAAGCGTTTCTGAAAACTTTTGCCAGAACTCATATGTTTTGCCAAGTCATAGATGGGCAGATGTAGAAATAATGATTCAGGGAGAGGGATGCTTAAACAGTATAAATATTAAAATAAATAATAAATGAAAATTCTCCTTAAAATAGCCATTAATCTTTCATATTTGCATAAAACAATCCAGTTGCTTAATAACATGAAATGATACTATCTTGCAAAAAAAGGATAGACTCCTGATGGATGCTTATTCTCGCTGGAAATAAAAGGCATTAACATCTTCAAGAATCTGGACCAAAATGCTTTGGGTAATTGTTAAAACTGAAGTATGTATCTTGTAATCCTGAATAAAGCTAAGGTAGTACTAAGTATTTCCTATACTAAAATAGTAACCTGCTAATGCTTAGAACATTTCTTTTCAAATGCCTTTAATGAGATTTCAGTTAACTGTCAAAAATAACAAATGCTAATAAATATTAGGCCTAGAAGCAAGCAATGTTTCAGGCAATAAAACATACATCTTAGCAGTAGGTGTTAATTTTTGACAGGTACACGAGTTTAAAGTTTGCATAAAATATCACATTAACGGACAATCTACTTAGGTTTTAGCACTTAATTAGAAGTGAAGTGTAATACCCGTCTGGGGCTTGATTATCTTATTTCTGCTTAGCTGATTATTCTGGTGATACCTTTCTCTGACTTTTATTAATTGATGTGAATAAGCAATCAAATCAGTCACATTAGAGCAGCATCCAAATAGCCTGAGGTCAGTTCTACAAATAAGACGTACCTTCCGTTTCCCCAGTATCTGTGTTTTAAATATTCTCCATAAAAGTATTTTATATAAGATTCTTCTGAGAAACTCTGATTTTTGGCCTGTGGAATAGAAAAGGGATAATCATGATAATTTAGAAATTGGAGTTTAAATCTATTTTATGGCAAGATAATCCTTGAAACTCCATATATTTCTGGAGGAGAATAGCTGAGATCGTACTCTTGAGTAGAAGGTCAACGGTTCGTAATGATGCTGTCTTGTTTTAACAGAGCGTTAGAAATGTTTACGTATGACGGTGAATTTATGTCGACACCCCTTACATCTACCACCTCCACCCTCTGTTTCAGGAGCATCAAACAAACGTGACTCCCACAGGCTCACCTAAAAAAACCAAGAAATATTCATGTAATCACTAACATGAATAACAACTTCTGCTGGAGTGACCAAGTCTCTGGGTTCACAAACATTCAAGCAGAAATATTTCTAAGTATCTGTTTGAACAATAGTATAATTCTATGGTTTACTTGCCTGAAAATGACGACTTGTTGGCTGATGTGACATAGCAACAAGTTTTTTGGGGGTTTTTTTGGGGTGTTGTTTTTTTTTTTGCTTTTGCTTTTTTTTCAAGCAGCATGTAGTGTGTTAATTGCATGTAGCTGCTGTAGGATCAAATGCGAGATCTGGCCACTGTCAAAACTCTGTCTTCATTCCCTGTCAGACCTGCAGGGTTTGTGAAACTGTTTTTGAGGGAGTGTTTATATTGCAGCCTATATATTCTCTGCCAGGGTAGGCAGAGCTCAGAGCAGTCTGATACTAGTACCTGGAGAACCATCACACGTAGCGGTGATGCCCACCACCGAGGGAGCCGAGCTGAGTAGATGTAGCTACTTGTTTACCTGACTTAAATAAAATCGTGTTTGTAAATTCCTGTGGAGAGATTGACTTATGACTCTTATATACTTTAAATATTCTTGCAGTTTTTGTGTGCAAATCATAACATATATTCAGAAGGCAGACGTCAAAGCTGGCTAGTTCCCCTGCTCGCCCAAACCACTTCTGACAGGTGTTTGTCCAAGCTGGTCTTAACCAAGCTCCTGGGTAAACTCTTTCTGTATTTAACCACAGCTACAGTTAAAAAGTTCCACTTACACCTAAGATAAGCATTTCTTGCTGCCATATGCAGCTGTTTCTTCCATAGTTACAGCAGAAGTTATCTACAGTTGCTTGGCAGAACATTTAATTTCCCCTTTTTTGCTGGTGGTGTTTTGTGGAGGACAAAACGCGTCCCTGCCTCTAGCCTTGGCTTTCCCTGGTTTAACAGGCGTTGTTTCCGCAGTTGTTTCTCATGGATGATGTGGGTGTCACCACCGATCACATACTGCTCTTCCATCCTTCCTCCTCCTTTCCAGGCAAGCTTTGGGCTTGAGATTCAACAAGATGATTCCATGAAAGCCTTACCGAGGACAGGTAGAAAGAAGATTGACTTGAGAGATTTGCATGGGGCTAATCTGTTCTTCTACCCAAGCCCTCTATTTGCTTTCTCCTATTTCATATTCGGTTTCTGTTCTGCGGCACCGTACGACATATTTCAAATTCTGAATTGCTCAGCAACTAATCACTGTTTATTGCTTGAGGTGTTTGCTCTTTGCAATTCGCCAGCCGTAACATGGTTACCTAAATCATACCCCGGCTTTTCCCCTTCCTTTCCTGCCTCCTACAAAGAGATGGTGAACAGTTCACCAGCCTGGGCTCCTGTATTTACAGGGTGATTGATCTCGCGTGCATACGTCACGTGTAGTGGAACAATATCATCATTTCCCTCATTTTTCTTAAGCATCATCCTGGTGTTTCCACATGCTCTCCCGCACTCTCACAGAGGATTTTCAAACCCAGTTTGGGTGGGCAGGTTGTGTTCGGTGATGGTTGGACAGTCTGGTTTGGGTGGGGTTTTTTTCCCCTACTTCAATTTTTTTTTTTTTTTTCCTTGACAGATTTTCTTAAAGATTATGTAGAAGCAACTTCATCCAACGAGGTGTTCTGTGTACTCAAAGACTTCAGGCTCACCAATATTAACAGCATTTTATTAAATCAGCAGATTTTACTTCTTATATCATTATTAAAACAAACTATAATATACACCTAAGTGCTAATACCTACTTCAGTCGGTTTGTTGATCTGATTTCATTACCAACATGCTACGATGGGAACTTTTGGTGCCCTGTGTCTCAGCAAAATAATTTAATTTGTTCTGGAGATCAAAGCTTAAAATAGCTTAGACCTACAATAGTGCAGAGTTCTTTGCATCATGAAATACTCTGGTTTTGTCTGTGGTGGATTTGAATTTTTTATTCTTATTAAATGCTGAACGGAGTTTATGTTTCCTTTTTTCTAAAAAATTCCAAAAATCTTTTAAGCGTTTAACTTATCCATCTACTGAGAGCTTTTGCAGGTCCTGGGAATCTGTTTTGAGAGTGAACATGCCTGTTCTCTGCACAGCTATGAAAGCTCTGAAATTTGAAAAAATATTTATAAAAGTCTTTTTGGGTCTCTGAATGATAAATCTAGTTCTAATCGTACTTTTGCTGCTAGAAAGACTTTGAATTCTTCTTTGCTTTATTATGCATATTTATAAGGCTTGTTTTTAAAAAAGAAATCATAAATCATGGATAAAGCTCCCTTTAGAATAACAGGATGAGTGGATTAAATCTCCCACAGATGTTCAGTATATTAATATCTCTTCAACATTAGTTCCTGTGTAAAAGAAAAGCATGTCCACTAGTGATACTGGTTTCAGTTAGACCATGTCTCTGGGTACTGTGTGTGTTCCAGCATGGATGCAGGTAGCCCACCAGTAAATTTACAATGGTATAGTCCTATTGAATTAATAATTAAATAAGTATTGGTCTATGGTGGAGCATCCCAACTGGTCTTGGTTTTTACTTCTTTTTTTGTACCTTCATTTTAGAAAGTTGGCCTGAATGCATGAGAGTGGCTTCCAAAAGCTGTCTAATGTCCCATTCAAGCAAGAATGACAGAATCTTGAACATGAAGATGGTTAAACGTATGTTAAAAAATTGATTAAACTCAATTAACTGGTGGAATGTGGTAGGCTAACTGGGCAGTGTTTGGCTTGCAGACCAGGCTTGCAGTGTAACCTTAATTATCTGACAAGGAGTTAATTGCCCTTCTTTGGACGACCAAGAAAATATATACACATGCACATTAGTATGTATATCCAGTACAAAAAAGTACGGTTGATTTAGCTGTGGGTTTTGCTTGTTTGCTTTGAGGAGAGCCACAAAACTAAGATACAAGTCTTGGGCAGACAGTAATTAACATGAGTATCTTCTTTCCGCTTTGCAGAGATAAAAGAAGCTCTGGCAAAGCTAAAGAGGAAAACTCTCTCTGCAGTCCCAGTGACGTTTCTACTGAATGCATTGGCTTAATGCAAAGTTAATATCTACTTAAATGCTACCAAAACTCAGTAAATGGAAGTACAAATTGAATATTCTGTATAAGCAGTTTAATTCAGTTAAATATTTGAAGTTGTGGCACAGCAAAATCATGACAATATTTGCTGAAGTTTACCCTGCTTTCAGAGTTGCTTTTTAGTAGCTGTAGTTTAGATTGTTTGATTATTTTTTTTCTGATATTTTCCCAGTAGCCTTCCACAAGGGTGTAATGTGTTACACAAAGCCTGGAGTTGTGTATGAATAGCAATAATGCTATAATAGCTTTCAGCACAATGGTCTAGATCTTCCTGTTTTGATGCCAGTGGCAAGAATCCCACTAATTTAACTGGGAAGAGAATACGCCTGTTTAGAAAATGACCGTATGCTGGCTTTTGAAAGACTTGGTATACAAGTTTATTTGAAAAAAAAAAAAATATTAAAAAATTACTTCTCTATCCATTAATACATTGACAAATTCACACGTATTTATGGGTGTTCAGAACTGAATGGCCAATTCTGGGCTGATTCTTTTCATTTTAACTACTCTCCCACTCTCCCTTTTATCTCGGGGGATGAGTTGGCAGTGGTGGTGTGGGCATTGGGACACTGTATATTAAATCATTATCTGTTATTTTTGTGTTGGTCCTGGGTTATCTACTTTCATCTGGGCAGATTAATGGGTCTGTTTATACGTATTTTTAAGTGATGATCAAAGTTGCTAGCAGCATTGGCTAGCCATGTTTACAAACGGTAAAGAAACTGTGTAATAGGCAGTTAAAATGTTTGTCTTTCCTCCTCCTGCTGCGGATTATAACAGTTTTTCCAATTTTTATGATATTAAACAGAGTCTGTTTACCTAGTGTGGAAGTAATCCACCATTTCTTGCTCCATACCCTTCCAGATGGAAAGGTGCAATGAAATGTCAGGTGGGGAACACATGAACCACGATGGAGGGAACACCTCTACCTCTGGTGTTCTGGCAACCAGAACCAAGAGGTTTGGTGGTTGGTCACAGTGTTCACCTCGGAGCTTTATCACACATATATAAGGTTGTGTTCACTACTTGGAACAATGGTGTAGAGCCTGTAAGTGAAGCTAAGCTAGCCAAATAATTTTGACTTAAACTTTTTGAATTAAAAATTTACTCATATGTAAGCCATAAGAAAGTCTAAGTCATCAGCTTTATTTTTTCTGTACTTCTTTCCCCACAAATTCGATATAAACTTTGCGGTTTCATTTGGTTCCCTTTAGTGTTGTCAAACTGTGCTGATCAAAGCTGGTAAAGTCTGTCTCTTATCTCTGCCATTTCCTATACAGTGAATGTTGAAGTAAAGATCAGTTTGGGGTTTTTTTCCACTTTGACAGTTGCTATTAAATGCACAGAAATCTGTCTTGCAGCCCGACACGCTTGAAATTACATTCTCTTATTTGACATCAACATTAACGTTAGGGGTTTTCACACAGCGGTTTCATCCAGGTACTTCAAAAATGAAGCTTTCAGAGTTTTTACTTTCCCAATGAAAGGCGATGTGCCCAGGTTCTAGATTAAAAAAAAAATTTAAGTTCAGATTGAAGATTTTTTAATTTTTGGCCAACTCTAGCTGGCTGCCATTAAATTTAAGGAATATTTAAAAGTATATAATGAACTTAATAAAGGAGTTGGCTGTTAGTTGTATGTTGCTAGAAATTATTGATTTAACAAAAGTTGTTGCTTGAGGCAAAATGTTCCACTGGAAACATACCCTGGAGGCTGAACATTGAACACCAAGCATCAAATATCTCTGAGGGGCTACCTGCTAGCTCAGGAGAAGTGACATATGGCACACTTTTTCCCTATGTGCCAAAGCTGGGTGAAAAAGTAGTTAAACTCCATTTGAAACCCTGAGCAAGGGAACCTCTTAGCTGCTGCTCAAAATAGCTTATTCAAAATATGGGAGTTTTGGTTGGCTTTGGTTTGGGTTTTTTATTTCACCCCTGTCTGGACACTTGCCAAGAAATTCTGTTTTGCATGAAGCCCATTGATATCTCCTAGTGAAAAGAGGAAATATTTACCTTTTCTTTTTCTGAAATTTAATTGCTGTTTGAGGGAAATAAAGCTTTTCATCTGCTGATGGTACTTGCTGATGTTGTCAGCTTTCAGGAACGGTCTTCCAGAATTAGAGCAGATTTGAAAAAAAGAAATTGAAATTGAAATTGCTCAGAATATGAAACAAAAGGGCAGAATCTGTCCCTTCTGATTTGGCTGAATCTTTATGTAAAAATAAAGATAATATTTCTTTGAAGATGCACAAACATACAAACATATATACACTACATATATAAAATATTTCCATGCGTACAAAGTCTGTATTCGTGTCTCCATGTAGATGTACACACTTTTTGCCAGTGTCCTTACAACATCAATTTGCAAATATAATTTTATTTGTATCAATGCATGCAGTCACAATGATGAACTTTAATGGAAAATTAGTTTCGGCTTTTAAGAATTTATTGAATTTATTTCATTTATTTAAATAGTACTAGATAAGAAACATTTGCAGTCTATAACAAACAATAAATAGTCGTATCTGCCCATGACACAGGTATCATTGGACTTTTGGTTGATGAGAAAACTTCTACTAAAGTCCTTATCAGAAATCCTACTGAGCGCGTGGTTATAATTGTGTGTGGGATCAATGTGTAGTTGTGCAATATATAACCATTATGTAGCTAAAACTCATTTGAAGTTTCTCTATGTAAACACCCAGTTATGAGTTTACGAGTTAAAGTCAATGTATGTGTCGCTGTTATGGATGGCAAATATTTTTTTTTAAGAGTACTGGTAGGGGAATAGGCACAAACATCAAATCACACCACTTCATCTTAATATTATTCCATAAAATAAGATTTTGTGTTGTGCAATGGTTGCTATGAATGTCTCCCAGTGGCCTCATTCTCCTCCTCTCATTTCCTTACCCCGTGTGGCCTCAATACGTGTTGTGAAACTGTCCATGTACAGGCTGCAGAATCTCCTGGAAGATGTAAATTTGAGAGATGCAGCAAGCAGAAGACCTCAGGTCTTGCAGGGAAGGGCAGGTTCCTTCTGGCGATGCGCTCCTGCTGCTGCCGGCAGGGACAGGAGTTGGGCTGCCCTGACCCTCTGATGGGGAAACTGCCTCAATTTCTACTGCAGTCTGTCCACCATGGAATAATAACAGAAATGTTAAGTACTATAAATGCTTAAAGGGTGGGTGTCAGGAGGAAGGGGCCAGTCTTTTTTCAGTGGTGCCCAGGGACAGGACAAGAGGTAACGGGCACAAACTGGAACATAAGAAGTTCCATCTAAACATGAGGAGGAACTTCTTGACTTTGAGGGTGGCAGAGCCCTGGAAGAGGCTGCCCAGAGAGGTGGTGGAGTCTCTGTCTCTGGAGACATTCCAAACCCACCTGGATGTGTTCCTGTTCAACCTGCTCTGGGTGGACCTGCTTTGGCAGGGGGTTGGACTGGATGATCTCCAGAGGTCCCTTCCAACCCCGTATCATTCTGTGATCCTGTGAAATGACGGTTCTTTTTCAACTAATTTGATCCTTCCCTGGCCCCTGCAGCTTCACTGCCCACCCCCATGGACATCAGGCCCTACCTGAAGCTGGGTCTGTGTTCAGATAGCACTTGCAGGTAGGAAAAAAAGCAAGCAAACAAAAAAAAAAACACAACAACCCAACCCAAGCAGTTGGCCTTGATGATTTTAAAGGTCTTTTTCAACGCAAATGACTATAAAATGCAGGAGGTGAATCCTCAGGTGAGGATGCTGACAGCAGCGTTGGTTGGGGAGCATCAGCCTTGTGAAATTTGGTCCTTGCCAGCAAAGTTACCCTCCTCTGCAGCCAGTGTTGTATTCAAAGAGATGGTAATGTGGACAGGCAGAGCTGTGACTCCTGGCGTTTAGCAGTCACAGGGACGCTCCTTAAAAGTTTGAAGAACTACTCAATGCCACCGCCAAGTGCTGTAGCAGGGCGTTGTGACGAGCTGGGCCGTTCATCACGCTGTGCCTGGATGGGCTGGAGCCGCTCTGTCATGTTCCCACAAGAATGTGCTGAGCTGCGTGAAGCGCAAGTGAGACATCGGTCTATTGGATGCCATCGCTGAGCTTACCTCCCCCGCCATCCCCTTTAGTCACACTGTATTAGGTATTCGTTTTACAACACTTAAATATTCCTCTGGAAAACCAAAAAATAATAATAATATAAAAAAAATAAGGATATGCACTGCTTCTTGGAGAGGCTGAAAAATTCAAAGGACTGTGTATTTTGGTGTAAACTTCTTTGTGGCGTGGTCCAGAGAGCCTTTCAATTTCCAGCTCACTCGCTCCCTGGGGGAAGGAAACATCAATATTCTCAAAAACTTCGGATTTTATTTTGCAATATCATCTCATTGCTGGTCAGCTTGCAGCCCGTTGTCTTTGGTCAGACTGTTTTGAGACATTCCATTAGCTTTGTTACGTGATATCCATAATATTTCATTTCAATCATCGGTTATTTGACTGGAGCAATCGAGAGTCTCATTAGGAGTGTTTTACTTAACGGTTAGACTGCTTTATCCGAGGAGTGCCCCGATGGTGGCTCGTCACTCCTGAAAGCTACAGGTCTGCAGGTGGGGAAAGGAGATGTTAACGTCGACAAAGTTTAGAAACAGAAACTGCAATGCGACTTCTGGCTCTAAATAACAGAGCGTGCAGTGCTTTTGCCAGGTGTAAAAGACTCAAAGAGAAACTGCAGTTCAGAAGCTCGCAGAATTGGGTCACCTGAATTATAATCAGTCTTTGGGAAAAGCGACATCGGTTCAGGTTTTTGTTTATTCCCGAGGGTGGGGATGCCTCGTTGTGTTTGGCGCAGAGATATTTGTTTCATTGACATGGCAACACACAGAGCGTTAGTCATGAAGACCAGAGGTTGCTTCATTACACAGAGACTCTAAAGTTCCTCCAGAAACGTTAAGACCGATGTCTGAAAATCCTTGTGCAGTCTCAACTGCCATATAAGGTCATTTTGCTGGATTCTGAAGAGTTAAAAATGTGTGAATTCCTCATATGTATTTCTGGGGTTTGTTCTTTTTATTTTGTACACCCACACAGTAAGCCTTTATCACGTGCTGGAGCTCAGATGCTTCTCTGCCTGGCTTTGTGATGGCACTCAGCATCGCTAACGAGCCGATCTAATTCCATCCCTTTGTATTGCTCCTGCTTTCTCTTCACATATTTCCTCCTTTGCCTCTAAAAAGCGAGTTATCACCTGATCCTCAAACTCTTCTTAACCCACAGGGCAGGCTAAAAACTCTGTTCGGGGCAAGGCTAGTCAGAGCCTGGTTTTTACCAAAGAAATACTCTACTTAAGAAGCAGAATTTGCAAGGAATCCCCTTGCACGTGGAAGACTGCAAAGGTCTTTTTTTTTTTTCCTTTCCCCCGACCAGGTTCTCACTAGAAGCTGTTTCCTGAGCTGTAGTAGATGTGATCCATCACTTGGTTTTCCCATGTGTGTTTTTCACAGGAGGGAGAGGTGAGGGATGGTCTGACCCACAAAGTCCTTTCCCTGCGTGGAGGGAATTCTGCCCCTATGACAAACGGTGGCTTTTCCATATTTCGGTCTAAGATAGAATATTTTTTTCAGTAGAAAAATAACGGAATGCTTCAACACTGGTACCTCGTTCCACTGAGGGCAGTAGAGAGTGGAACACCACCCCGGTTTAAAGGTCTACCGATCCTGCTGAAGAGCTGAGGCTGTAGAATATAAGGCCCTTTCTTTTATCTTCACAAAGCTGTTTCTGCCTTTTTTCAGGCTAAATGAAAACAGCTGCATATCTTATAAATTATGCATTCGGGGAGCACACTGACATTATACTCTTCAAAACACAGTTAATTTTAATCTTTCTCATGCAATTTTTGTGACAAAAAAGATTGATGGTGCTTTGTTTCCTCCTCTTTTCACTGTAATTTTGACAGTGAAATATCAGAGTGTATTAAGCAGTCTATTAGACATCTGATTTTAAGGTAAGTAATTCTTACACAGACTATGTCCAGAGGAGATGTAGCCCATCTATTTCACATCCAATATTTCATGAAGCAAATCTAAAATATAATGTGACAGATACACCTAAAAGAAAAAAAAAAAGGTAACTCAGTCATACTGTCATGCTGCCTTCCTTTCTTGCCATGGGAGGTCCTCAGGTACCTGCCCATTATTGCAATGTGGTCAGTAAGGCAGTGATTACTTCATTTAGACATTTCTTGAATGATATTTGTAAATCCTTTCTTGTTTGGGACTTTGCTGACTAACTCTGGAGCAGAGGAAACGCTCTCGGCGCAAGAGTTGCTTAGAGGCTGAAGTAGACAGTAGAAAATGCATGTCCAAGAGCCGTCACAGCAGCAGAATCCTCAGCATTCAAGTGACATTCTCAAAATAATATTAACAAATCAAGTGGAAAAATGCTTGAACGGCAGCTGTTGTGAAGAGATTATTCCTACTTCTCATTTCTTTTTCTAAATGCTGTGTTTGTTAATATACAAAGACCATTTGTTCCTCGGCAGATGATGCGTGTTCTTGACACTTTTCTCTTGACCTTGATTTGAGACAAGCATCAGCAAAATTTCTGTGTTGTAACTAGTAACTCCGGAAATCTGCAAATCCTTGTTCCTAGTGCTTGCTCTGTCATTACTGCAAAACCAAGGGTTTGGTTTTTTCTATGGAAATGACAGTGAAATCCTTGGCATGGCAAAATGCATGTGATATCTCTGCTATTGAGAAGTCTTCACCTGTCTCTGAACCCTGACTTCTGTTAATACATGTGAATAATGTGTGTTTCCAACATGAACTGGGCAACTTTTCTGGATTTCAAGAACATTCCTGCTCAAACCTGCAAAACAAACGAGTTGTGAAGGGTATTCTCAAAATTGAAATTTCATGCTAGTAAGGGGAAGTGTCTCATCCTCTTTATGTTTTCTTTCAAAAAAAAAAAAAAAAGAAGAAAGTCTTGTTTGCACAGATTTCCTTCTTGAGGACCAAGATTCCTTAATTCAGAAACGAACAGCAGCCGACTCTCCCAGTAGGGATTGAGAGAGCCCTTAAAACCCTTTTGTTGGCTTCATCTTGGCCGGCAGTGGAGCCCCAAGAAGAGTCCTAACTGGGTGGCTCATTGGTGGCTGCTGCCAGTGACCACCTGCTGGGAAAATCCACTGGAAAGGGTGCTTTAAGCAGCTGCACCACCATTATAGAGAATTGTGAAAATGAGATAGGAGAAAGATGCACAAGGGACATCTCCAGCTCTTGAAATCCTGCAGATGTTCCTTAGGCACAAGAGTCACAAAGCATTAGAAAAAGGCGCTCTTAATTCAGAACGCATCTTTAAAGCCAGACGCATCCTGTAGAGTAGATTAAATTTCAGTCAGAAGTTTTAGAAAATAGTAGAAATGTTCTGTTTTTACTCTAGAAATAAGACGGCTTTGCATTGTCAGGCTCCCAATAAAGCTGAAGAACTGGAGGAATTTTCTGAATAGTCCTCTTTTCCCTAGGAGGTATAATTTTGGTTTTGATGTACCATGTCACCGAAAAGCTCAATTGCCTTTATTTGGTGGGACTTGCTGAGTTGGCCATAAGTTGTTTGCCAAGTTTCATGTGTAGGAGCAGTAGAGGAGAGCTATCCATCATGTACACATGATGTGCTTTTCCATACTACTGCCATTAAACTTATTTAATGGTTTTCCTAAGGCAACTGGAGACAGATTTTATTGCAGGCAATTATAGCTTTTTTGGATATAAGGCTAGAAAAATAAGCTGCTGCAGAGAAATTATAGCTTACTTAAGAAAATCTAGGTTTCATGGCAAAAAAAATCAACATAATTGGGCTCTACAAAGAGAAGCCTGGCATAAATGTCTAGATTGCCGGCGTAGATACAATATGAAGAACTGACTTTTATCTGGAGATGGTTGAAAAGGGAATCTTTGGGGATGCTTTGATCCCTAATATCAGGGTTTTCTCAGCTGAAGTTGAGGGTAACTCTAAAAATAATAGTGGTTCTTCCATGTTTTAGGGTGCTTGACTCGTACCCCCAGGCTTCTCGGAGTACTCTGCTATCGAGCACCTAAACCAGAGGGAAGATTTTTCTAAGGCACTGCCCCATGAGAATAAGGGTGTTAATAGCTGGGCATCTTTCAAAGATACAAGATGCTACATTTGCTCCATCGCAGTTGAACTTCTGCACAGAAAATAATAGAAACAAAAAAATTCCAAGGCAACAGTTGTATGTTCCGGGTGGTTTCACTGGTTATAAATACTTTTGTTTTGGAAAATATTGTTGGGGACACAAGGGAGGAATCCTGAAATTAGTTATGCTACTTGTGGCATTTGTTTTGGTGTTTCCCAGAGAAATCCATGTATAAAACTAGAGGAAAAAATATTTGTGGGGAGGAAATAGAGGATAGAAATAGTTTGAGATGGAGGTGAAGGTAGTTGACCCAGTGCAATAGAATAAATAAGCAGTAAGTAAAATGCTTAGGTCAGCTTTTCAGAACCCATTATTTGCCAAAATGCACCCACGCGCCCTGAAAAATCCCCCCAGTTTCTTGTTTGTGCCTTTAGGCAGGTAATGAGCCCTGCAAAGTCACTGCTGTTCTCCCGCATCCTTCTCGGAGCGACGCCGTAGCAGCCAGCACAGGTAAAGGGCGTGTGGAAAATATGATGGGAGATGTTTGTTCAGAACGAGTTGTGATTGACTGCAATTCCTAACAAGCAGCCCCAGCGTGGTGAGTTCTACTCCCGACACTATTTAAGGCCGTGTTTCAGTGATAGAGATTGGTTTTAGTATGGATAATGAGGAGCATTGATTTATTGTACTGTGCATAACTTCAGAAGCAAATGCTTGTTCAAACCACATTTAGTAAGCAGTCAAATAATGTCTGGCTTTTATGTGATCCTTTCTGAAAAGTGGTGAGAAAACAAAGTACTCCTTGCTGCCTGTAAATTTCTGCTCCAAAACAACTTTACAGTAGCTGCTCTGTCGAATTCTCTCAGTCTTGCACCTCAGCATCCCTAATACTCAAATTTATTCCTAATAAAGTAACTTTTCCCCACTGAATTTGCTTCCTGCATTAAGATTAGCTGATACTTTTAGGATGCTTTATATCTACGTACTTGGCATAATGTTCTGCTTCTAATTCATCCCTCTGACATTTTCAGTATTATAATTAATATTTTAAAAACCTACACAGGCCCTGAATATTGCCTAGAATAGCAAAAATTGTCTCGTTCAATAGAAAAAAAGCATAAAAAATGCCCACAGAAGAACTTCTTCTATTACAACATAAACCAGGAATATTCATCTAAGAATATGCTGTGACTGTTCCCAGAAAGAAAATAAACTGTGCAAGTTATAGGTGTTATTACTCCCAGTTTCGGCTTTCCTGGCTCCTGGCCGGTTAGGGACCAGCAGAAATGAGGAGAATTCTGCCACAACGGCTATTTTTTCCCACCTCCATCTCAGCAGACACAAAACACAACTGAACTGAACGTGCTGCTACGGGGCACGTGGGGAGGAGAAATAATTGGAATCGGAAGCGCAGCAACAAGCCCAGGTTACTGTGTAGGGTCTGTGTTGCTGCTCACTGACTGTAAATACCCAGAGCAAAACCGGCAAATGTTATTAAGTGTCTCTTATTCAGTTAGTTCGTTTTTTGATGTTCGGTCTTTTCCGGAGCATTTGGCCAATGATTGATGTCCACGCGCTGCTCGCTCAGGGAAGGTTCATAAGATCCAGATGCACCAAAGCTCCTTGAATTCTCATTCAAAGATTTAAGAAGAGAGCAGAACTGTCCAGAAAGGACGGGCTTCATTTTCCCAGTTGATTAACTAAATATAATATAGCTCACAGGTGGGGTGTTCTTGTGTCATTCAACTTAAGTTTTACTTTTTATCTTATTTCACCTTTCCATCTAATTTTATTCCTCTGTTTTTGCTCTTGGCTTAGAGCTCTCTGCTCTTTGTGCATACTCACTTTGTTCCCCCACCTGTATCTGTTGTTCAACCACCAAAACATAGCTGAAGACTCCAAGTAAATAGAATTTTCAGAAATAGTTTATTCCTTTAATTTGGTTGTTTGGTTTTTGTTTTTTTTTTTACTGAGAAATCATAAATAAATACAAGTATTTCAAATATGCTCTCGTTAGAGCTATTTACAAGAGATTACACTGCTTTCCTGTCTTCCTGACACTTGGGTGAGCACCAGTCTGATACTTGCTTCCGCTTTACATTTGTAACTGTGGGTTTAATAGGACTCGTTTTATCGCTTCCTCCCTTCCTTGGTGTGGCTGCCGGCCAGATAACGCTCTCTGCTTGCCACGTTCCAACTCGGTTTATTTTCTGCTTTTATTTCCAGACTTTCTAGGTCAAATTGCTTTCTCACTGATAACCTTACCACCAGATTTTATTAACTTCTTGGGTTTTCCTCACACTTACCTCACATTTCCCCACCTGTTAATGTAAAGCCTCACTGGAACTCTTCCCTGGATAGTATGAGCATTAAGGTATCTTAATGTTTTTTATATTTTAACTATTTTTTAATTATTGATTTTATATTTTTAACTATTATTTTAACTATTTTATATTTTTAACTATTATTTGCCTGTTAATTTTTATTTTTGATGCAGCAGTATGCATATCTAAGGCAACTAAATTTTATTTTGAGGATAAGATTTCATCATATGCCAGGAAAAACATGTACAGCAGCTGGAAACTGTTGGTATAGGATTAGAAAAAGAGATGTAAATTGGCACATTAAAGCTCACTTGTGCCTCCTGCACCCTCAGCAGTACCAGGGAATTGCCCTCTCTAACTTGGGAAAAAAATAATCATAACAGCACTCTGACTCTTTAAGCCAGGAACCAAACAGCATCTTATTAGTTCTCCATCTTTATACCTGATGGATGCTTCGGGCCCTTTCTGCCTCTTTTGCAGCTTTTCAAGTAGTATCAAAGGGATGGGACGCAACAGGGAATTGTTCCTCCTGTAGCAAGTGCCTGACTGGAATTTAGATAGATCTAGCTTATTCATCTCCCCTTCCCCCTGCCTCCCCTGGTTCTCTAAAAAATAGGAAATTGAGTTAAAGGATGTGTTTTTAGAAAATTGAACTGATGGTTCCATCATCTTAAAAACATTTCAGCTTCTCTGAATATTTAATTTGGTATTTTATTGGAATTTTATTTACTGGTGTGTTTTGGGTTTTTTTTGCCTTCAAGTACCTGATACTTTTCTGGTTTTCTGTAATTTAAAAAAATAATCGTATTAACATTAGTCTTGTAAATCAATTCCTTTGATATGCTAAATTACTTCTCAATTCCTGACTGCTTGCATAAATTGATGTTTAGCATCCTCTTGTTTTTATCATTATTCTTGCATTCCCTGTCTTTGCTGTTTCATTTATGATACTTTAAAGATATTACACCAAAAGTTTTGGTAATTTGGTGATGTTAACATGTTCATAATCATGTTCTTCTCCTTTATCATCAGACACACACTTTCCCCATATCTTTTTCCCTGGATTTTTGGATCTTATTTTGAATTACTTAATCCCTAGGATTTAAGTGCTGCCTCCTCTTGAAGAGTTCCCCCTCACACCACCACCACCAAATTTAATACTTTGTATGTTCTTGATTGGTCACTTGTTTTTCCTACTTCTGTAATTTGCTAGTCATTTAATTCTCACACTCTTTTTGAAGATGCATACATTGCTGTTCAGTTGTTGCTTCTGGTTTTTTTGGAAGAACAATGTTAAGATTTGAACTATTTCATGGTTTCCTAAGTTTTTTTTCATTCATCTAACAGGTATTCCTCCTGTGCCATATTCTCTAGTTAATTTTGTCCCTTCTAAAATGTTTCCCGTGTGAAAATATCCAAAACCCAACCACAAACAAAACAAACCCCAAGATTTTTCTACACGGAGCTGGGAGACAACTCTTGAAAATTGCAGTAGTTGCCTCTGGTTGAATTCAAGGGTACAATAACCCGAGTCTCAACGTGTAGCCTCCAGGGGTCAAATTGGGTGCGTGATGTTAACTTCTTCGGCAATTGGCATCTTAGATTGTAGAAATATTTCCTGCTGTCATCTGCTTTGTAAATGTGAGTTCTGGTGGATTTGTGATTTCAGATATTTCTTTTTTCCTAGATAGGCAAGGAAATTATATTTTTTTTTTAGGAATGTTTAAAATAAAGTTCACATATGTGATTTCCAGGTGTTGTTTTAGTTGACTGAGTGAAAGCTCAGTTTCCAAGTATCCTCTATAAGGACTGGCATGATAGGATCTCTTGAAAAAAGATTTTAGTTAAGTGAATGTGGCCATTCAGACCAGCTGTCTGCAAGTACTGAGTTGTTCCCTGGAGTTTTACGTGTCTCGCTGATACTAGGCATATTCTACTGCATAATCTATTTTCTTATTGATCTTCAACTAAAACTTTCCTGATGCAAATGGAATTCCCACCCGAGTGATACATTTCACTTTCAGATATTTTTGACTCATCCCCAGTTCATGCAATGTGCTTCATAGAGCTATATCTGCATCAATAAGTGTAGTCTTATTCTGCTATAATTTCTAGTTGTGTTCATCACCTCTTATTTCTTTTTGGTTCACAGATAAAAGACCACCAAGTAAAACCAGGAAAAAAAAAATAATAAAAAAATCTACACCCTCACCCACCCTCCCATTCCCCCCATTTATTTCTTAGTGTGGTCAGTGATGACATCTGTCATCATTATTATGTGTGTTAATGCAGGAAAACAGCTGGTTTGTGTCATATCTAAAAATACTGCTCCTCCGTTACACAGCACGTGGTACAGTGATGGAATGTCTCTTGCTATGATGGTCGATGTTCTCTTTCCTGATTTAATAAAGCCTTTCCAAAGAGCGCTTATTCTGCTCTTCTCTTATGGGAATAGGAGTCACCAGAAGGTCTATGGCTAAACTGGTCCACACAGAACTCAGTGGAAATAATCCCATTTAAGTTAAGGATAATAACTGTTTCCCAGCTATCCTCAAAAATACTGTATTAACAAAAGTAAAAGGTTTTTGGGGGCTATACTTAGTTCTTAGATGAATTCTGACCTTGCAAGAAGGCCATGCTTGTCCCTCTGAGACCACTGTGTCTCCCAGGAACGCTCACTACAGGAACAGCAAGGTCTCACTTCAGGCATGTCAGTGTTTTATTGGATTTACCTCTAAGCTCTTTACAGAAAAGGATCGATTCAGCAGTGGATTTTGAAAACGGTGACCTGTGTTATATGGGAGATTGAACAAGATCTGTATGATCGTTCTTCTGGCTTTTAAGTCTTTAGACCTATAGAATGTATTTAAATGCTTGTTACTTAAGCATTTAAATGCTTAAGAGCATAATTTATCTCCCCTACGGGTGCTGTGCAGAAAGTCATCCTGTGAGCTTATTTGCTAATGGGGCAGTGTATAATAACAGAAAGCATAATAATGGTTCATTCATTGACGTGGTTCATGCCCTTGGGGCTGGTCAGTGTGAGCTCTCTCTTGTGCAGCAAAAAGGAGCCGCTCTCTGCCAGGTAACACCAGGAGAAAATGGCACATCTCTGGTCGTGCTTAATCAGTATTTCAGAATAATGTAGCGTGTGATCCACAGCCTCATTTCACTGAAACACTTCACAGCGATAAGAATACGAGAAATAATTAGTACAATAAATTTTCAAGTGTCTTGGGGCCAGTGGTAGTCACACGGATCTAAATCCATGTAGTATTTAATTGAGCTATAGGTAATTAAGGGACGAGGTAGCATGAAAACCAGAAAGAAAACTAAGCAAAAGCACTAGATGTGAATATTAGCAGGCTCAGTGTTGCTAAGATAGAAAGTAATAAGTATTTCAGAAAGAACTTACAGTGGTGAGAGAATTAGCTTCTGGCCATCAGGTTTCAGGCATATGACCACATAGTTAAATTCTGAATTCTTTTTATTGCCTGGTTTCCAGCTCTGTTGATTTCTCCCAGCTTCAGTTAAGGTATCGGTGTACTTACTTCATAACCAGCATGGCAAAAATTATCAGAATTATATTCATGCACTCATTGCACCACTTGTATCTGTTGCAGTAATTAAAAAGAAATATTTTAGCTCGGTTTCCACAAAAGCGTATGGGCAATTTAGAAGAACATGTTCTTCATAGTAAGCCATGCCTTGCAAGCTAAGGGAGCGCATCGTCTTCTAGGGACAGTGGGTTACCGACTGCTGTTTTAAAGGTGATTTGTCAGGCTTGGTTATTTTCTCAAAAATAGCTAAGAACATTCCGAAAGCTCTCATGAAGGAAATATGTTAGTGATGGTATTAGTATTTAATGCAATTTCTCAGAAGGCATTTACCAAAACCAGGAAATGTCACTGAATAATTCTATTTATTCTTCACCTGCTAAATACAATAAAAAAGCTCAGGTACAATTTCTAACTATGGAGGACAGAAAAAAACTAAATTTTAAATTTCCCTTTCTTTTATTTTTAAAGAAACCATGATTTTGACTAATGCAGAATCAAAGAAACACTCCTCTTTAATTTGTTCCATGGCTTGTACTGCGCAATACCTGTAATCTAAAGGTTATTCTATTGCCCACAGTACAGTTAAAATTCAATTTTCAAACTCCCTATTCCTTTAGAGATATTAACTTGCCCTTGTCAGTTTTCCATTAAAGAAATTTCTGTGCCTCGAAATGATTTGTGGTCAACCCATGTCAGGAAATTGTCATGAGGTATATGAGGAGACCGTTAATCCATAGCACATTTTTAAATTTTATACCTGAATGCTAGGAACTGGATGTAAGTCACGATTAGCCATATTTCTTTTCTATTTTACTCTGCTGTAGAAAACTGATAAATATAATATTAAATCTGGTGTATTATTGGTATCCCTGTTACGGGACAGAATGTAAATCATGTTTTAATAACTAACAGCATTTTTAAAAGCATCAGAACCTTAAATAAATCATATGAAACTGTAATTTAATCTAAATTGCTCTTTTAGAGTCCCGTGCTGTTAATGCCGAGGTTGACCTTAAGCTGAAACATCAGTGGCTACTGCTGGTTGTGTCCGCTACCGCTGCAGACAAAATCACTGCCCACTGGCTCATTTAAATTATAGACAGCCGCATGAATTAATTTTTTTGCTACTGATTGGACTGATTGGGTAGATCAAGTGTCATTTCACTGTTCGGGAGCGCTATCGTGGAACAGTGAAGGTTAGAACATGAAGTTAAGCTGTGCAAATAGCTATTCTTGATGTACTTGGTTTATTGTTTGCTCTCCAAACCCCCTAAATATGCCAAATGAGTAAGAACCCTCGTGGACAGATGTGCAGCCGCTGCAGGGGTTAAACCTGCCAAGTAGCAGGAAACAAACCCTTAAAGCAAACAAGTTTTATGGAAGTTAGTGCTCTCGCTAGGCTGAGTAAGCCGAGACAACTTTGTTTTATGATTAAAAAAAGGAACATTGGGAATATGTTGATGCTGAACTCGCTCTTTGAGCGGGTGGGGTCCTGAGCCCTCTTTTGGTTACTCTGGATCAGCCCAGGAATGAGAGTAGCTCCTCTGAAGATTTGAGGGAGAATTTCCCGCAGCGGTGCTCAGTAGGTGCAGGTGGGTTGGTCTAAAAGTGATACGGACTGTGGCTGAAACAGTAACGCCAGTGCCAGGAGGTCCCAGACCAGCTCATGTTGGCGTGGAGGTGGCTGTGGGAAGGCTGCTGTGCAGTTCAGTTGACCCCAACAAGTGCTTGTCACTGGCCATGCAAAACTCGGACAAAAGACGTTGCTCTTCCTCATTTTTAAGGTAATAGGAGATGAGAATGGAATGTCCAAGCTGAATTAATTCCTACTGTGACAGAAACAAGGACAATATTGAGAAGCTCTTTCTAACCCTGAGGATGGGACTGTGGTGACCACAGAACTCACACCCATCAGACCCAGATGGTCCCTGTAAAGAGCTGGTGTGCTCTTAAGGATTCTTCACAAAGCAGTTATTGGGTCAGTTGTGCCAGGGGATCTTCAGCCAGCCTTACTTGGAGGCTCCTGCTTCCAGCCTAGGAATCGTGACTCTAAAAGTTAGGTAAATTCTCCTGTGTGTGGTCTTCGACTTACCTGGAATGAGACTTTTCCACAAATGCATTTTGAGAATAAGCTTCTAGGTCGCACAAATGCCCTTGAAATTATCCTTTATATTTAGAGTGACAACATGGATGAAATTTTCATATTGTTTTTTATTAGTTTTATAATATTTTTAAAATACTGTAACACTTTAAAAATAGCTGAATTCCTAACTACACTATAGACGAGAGACTTGGACAGTCAGGGTTTTGTTAAATGGTGAGATGCAGCAGTGGAAATCATGTTGTGAGCTCAGTTCATGAGTAAAGAAGCCATTTACTTTTCTCTTTGTTTACGAAGAGAGAATTGCATTACTGATGTACTGAGCCGTATGATTTAGTAATAATATACTTACCTCCTTCATACAACAGCTTCATCAGTAGATCACAAATCACTTTACAAAGGAAGTAAATATAATTGCCCTCATTTTATGCCACAAACTCTGTAAAGAAACACAGAAACTCCACAAAGAAATATTGTGCCACAATAGCATTTAATTATAATAAAATTAATGTTATCATCAACCTTGTATTCATAAACCATCATAGTTGCTGACAGAGCTAAGAATCTTATTGTATTTCTGAATAACCACAGAAACCAGAATTCAGGTTTAAATTTTTGGATATTTTACTTCTCTTTATTCAAACATATTTCTACATAATTACTTCAGCTGTATTCTCAAAGCTGGTAGATAAGGTTCTCATACAATTTTTACCTGAACCTGAGGTTTCTGTGCAGCAAAAGTAGGTGATATTAACAACAAAATGACAAAGCAAAGTAGAATGTAGGATTTCCATCTCACTTTAAATTCTAATATATCAAAATGCTGACATTTCAGCTTCAAAATACTTTTTTTTAAATGGAGAAATGCAAGTCCCGTTGTGTATGCAACCGTGTTATCCTCTAGCCTCTATAAAACACCTTGCAGTTTGGTTAGAGAAGAATATGCATTGCATTATGAGATGATAAAGCCATCAAATACTGTGCTTATAAGATGCTGGTTCATTTTTTCATTTTGGAATCATTCAAAATACAATGTTTTGGGGAAGTAGTATAGCCCCTTATTTCTTCAAATGCTGAGCCCTAAATTTTATGCTCTAATCAAAAGTAATGGAGGCATTTGCAATTTTCTGCAAAGAAAAATCTCTTCTGCAATAGTTTGTCTGCTGACATTTTGGTGGAAATTGTTCTGGATTCATCAGATTTATAATGCATGAAAGACATGAATTGATACGGCTCGTCCCAGGCAACAGAGGAAATTGTAGGGAAGATCAAGGTATGATACACTTAATGACAGCCTTTTGGGGAGTGTGTCTTCAATTTATTTAATTTTCTCCTTCCTTTCAGCATCGTGCAGTATGCATGGCTGTGCTGGCGAGTTGGGTTTGTACTTTAAAGAGCTTGGCTCGCTCAGGAGGATCTGGGTACTAGTGATGTGTGTGTTAGCAGTTAAACTCTGCCCTTCGGTGCCTTTGTGCTGTGCGATGCCAAACGATCTGGTTCCTGGTGTGCAAAAACCAGTAGGTGAACCAGAAGCTGTCAACAGCGGTGTCCATCGGTGTGTTCTCCTGTGAGAAAGTCAGCAATTCCACCCATTGGTACACCGAACCATGTGTTCAACATAGCTTTCACTGAAAACCTATTTGAGTCATACTATAATATCCTTTAATTACTGTGAATAACCAAAGTTATTACTAGAAACCATAAGAAAATACACAGCTCAGTTGCACTGTAGGGGTTGAGAAGAACTGAACCTATGTGCAGTGTCCAGAGAAGGGCAACAGAGCTGGTGAGGACTCTGGGACACAAGTCTTCTGAGGAGCTGCTGAGGGAGCTGGGGGTGTTCAGCCTGGAGAGAAGGAGGCTGAGGGGAGACCTTCTCGCTCTCTACAACTCCCTGAAAGGAGGGTGTAGCCAGGGGGGGTCGGTCTCTTCTCCCAAGGAACAGGCGATGGGACAAGAGGAAATGGCCTCCAGTTGCGCCAGGGGAGGTTCAGATTGGATATTAGGAAAAATTTTTACACTGAAAGGGTCGTCAAGCCTTGGAATGGGCTGCCCAGGGAAGTGGTTGAGGCACCATCTCTGGAGGTATTTAAAAGCCAGGTAGGCATAGTGCTTAGAGACATGGTTGAGTGATGGTTTTTATCAGAGTTGGGTTGACGGTTGGACTAGATGATCTGAAAGGTCCCTTCCAACCTGGGTATTTCTATGATTCTACGATTATTGCAATCCAAAGAGGTGGCAGGGCGATAGAAATATCTCTATTGTGTATAATATGAAAGCAACGGAGGAAGGCAGGCAGGAAATGGCTTCTTCTGTCTTTTAAAATACAATGCACAGTAAACTTGGATACTGGGAATGATTCAGTGCGTGTGTTAGAGAGTGTGTGTGTGCAAGTCTAATTATGAACAGATTGACAGCAATGTGCACAGCAATTCCCTTCTGATACGTAGCCAAAGTGCTAATGCTGGCGGCCACACATGAAGAAATATCTGAAGAACAGGCCAAGAAAAGCTGCTTTTCCTGGATCTGATCGCTGTATCCAGGCGAGCTTTGTCAGTTACTTCCTATAATTAAAGCATCCACTGATTCAAATTTTTCTCCAATGGCTCTAGAATGTTTTCACTTCTTTTAAAATTAATAAATTAGTCTTTTCCAACATCAATTCTGTGATTAATTTTTAATAGATATCCTATAAAATGTATCCAGGCATGAACTTTCAAGGCTTATGAATTGCTGGGCCAGAATTGGCAGCACTGAAATGCAGTTCTTTCATTTGGCCACAAAATCTTTATATCCTAGTTGTCACCAGCTTAAAGAGATGATTTAAAAGCAGCCAATTGGCCTTTAAATGCCTTCAGAGATCCCACATAATTATACAGATGCCAAGCTCTACCCACAGGCAATCTGCAAAATTTCCTGGTGCTCATAAATTGCCTTCATCTAGACTAAAAAAGAAACTATTATCCTTGTTAACGTATCTGATTTTAAAATGACCTGGATCTCGTGATAAATCAATTTTAACTTCCCTTCTTTGTTAATCTCTAAAATAATAAAATTTATGAAATATTTAAGATCTTAAATTAAAAGCAATTATGCATTAAGGTAATTTATTAACTCAAGTAAGAGTGGAAGTCAACATTACGTTATAGGTGCCTTTTTATCAGTTGAGAAGGACTTCTTAGGCAATGAGGAGGGCAGTAAAGACATATTATGCCAAGTGATTTCATTAGCTTTGTACAGAACAGATGGGCTGTTCTATTACAGGAATATCTGAGGAGAATGTTTTGAAACCTCTTGTAAGAGCGCTTAGTCTGAATTTCCTATTTCTTGTTTTGTGTTGATGCCATCCTACTCACTTGCTCTGTAAGATGCATCAGTCAGATGCTGTCACATTTACTGTTGTGTTAGTAGTCCCCTCTGTCTTAACCCCAGCCAAAATGAGCAACGGCTGCCCCTAATTGTAAGGAGATTTTAAAGGATGTAAGTCGACGGCTGATTAGTGAAGAGTGGAGCTCGATCCTCATCCCCAAAGCTTGCAGCACTGAAAAAAAGGAAAAAAAAGAGAAGTTTTTTGACACAGCGCATGGGAAGTGCAGAAAAGGCTTCTGCAGTAGTACAAATACAGAAGCATAAACATAGCAGTTGCAAACACAAAGTATTTAATACCAGTATTTAATTCCATTTAATACCATGTAAGGGAAGGATCTCTAATTTGGAGAACTAAATTAAAGCTGTGGATATTTACATCTCATCCTACGTTAAAATAATCATGTACAACAGGTGTTCATCTTAATTCAGGAGCCAGAAGAATCCCAGTTTCCTGGGTTTATGATGTTACCCTTACCCTGAAAAAGGCCAGTGAAAAAGACTCGCCTGTGAAACCGGACCTGTCTCCTCAACCCCTTCACGTAGTCCTCAGTTTGTGAATCAGTGGAGGCTTGTGGCTGCTATATCCTGGTTTCAGCTGGGATAGAGTCAATTTTCTCTCTAGTGCCTGATGTGTTTTGGATTTAGTGTGAGAAGAATGTGGATAACACATACTGTTTTAGCTGTTGCTGAGTAATGTTCATATTAATCAAGGGCTTTTTCGGCTTCCCATAGAAGCTGAGAGGGACCATAGGTAGGATGAGCTGGACCAAAGGATATTCCATATCATAGACATCACAGCTAAATCACATAGCTAAACAGAAAAATGAAGAATACAACCCGCTCCACAATGCTCTGAAAGAAAAAAGCTAATTATCAGTTTAGGCATTTAGGAAAAATTAATCATAAACAAGTTTTTAAAAGCTATAACCATGCTATTATTTTAAGCTGATAAGAACAGGAAGGAAAAATGCTGAAGAACAGTAGTAACTTCATGTGGGAATAAAAGAGTTCTCATAAATAGGAGCTGAAGAGCCACCACTTATTTATAATGACTTGGTGTGTAGATCTAGTATGCTCTATAAATAAGAGAACAGGAAGGAAAAATAGTCACTATATGTTCAAGTTCTGGAAAGGAATGATGCAACTATTATACTTTTTCATAAATCTAAATCAGGATAAGATTTTTTTTCAGCACTTCAATATTTTTAAAAATCCTCTCATAACTTTTAAATGTTCTCTTATATCCAGTTACCTACCGTGGGATTTATTTAGTCAAGGTATATTTATAAATAAGATTAAAAGACCTGAGAATTACATACCCGAGATAATACTCAGTAACCCCTGGTTTATGCTTTTTTTTTTTTGGCAATATTCTTCCCAAGAGCTGGACTCCCCGTGGATGTCGGGGTTTGAGCAGGCAGGTGCTGAGATTGCTCGGTGTGTTCTGGCTGGTTCCCAGGAGCTGCGTTACGGCTGTGCCGATCCACAGGCTCTTGAAGGGTTTGCATGCTGGAAAAAGCCAGAGCTGCTCCTTGGGTTTGGGGGGGTTGGATTTGTTTGGTTGGGTTTTTGTGTCTGTGAATGTGTGCCCACCCCTTCCTATAATCTCCAGCTCGGCCACGTGGCATGTCTCGGGGCCACAGTGAGACCTTACTCTGCTCGTTCATCTGAAATTGCTCTGTGCTGATCTTTGCATTAGGCTAAAGGACTGTTCTCTGGCCCGGTCTTTCACTGAGAGCAAGATTTCACCCGGGTGAATCACCGTGACTTCAGCCGTGAGTCAGGGAGTCTCAGTGCCCGGTCTGTTACGGGCCTGAAAAAGCAATATATATCTTTTCTTTTTTCTCTTTTCCTTCCATCTTGTCTACATGAGTCTCTCTCGGGACTTGGGATTGACAAAACTTTTTTAGTTTTGGAAGCAATACCACTACTTTCAGTGCAATGTTTCTACACTTTGCAGGAAGCAAACTTGGGTCTGTAGTTTACTCTTCCCCTTTTCCCCCCAGCACAGAATAAAGACAATAAAACATTTTGCTTTTTCTGAGACTGAAGGCCAATAGTCTTGCCCCACGCCTCCAAAAGTACAGGCAGTCGAGAAATGCAAGCAGACTCATCGAATCATAGAATCATCCAGGTTGGAAAAGACCCTTGGGATCATCAAGTCCAACCATCAACCCTACTCTACAAAGTTCTCCCCCAACACCGTATCTAAATGACTCTTAAACACATTCAGTGTGGTGACTCCACATCGTCTTCTGAATTGAGTTGGTCTCTTGACTTTCTGTTATGAAATACTGAATCTGGAATTCGAAACAGGCTAAACTGTCTCCTTCTGACTGACTTTGGCATCATGGGATTCCTATTTTCTGGTTTTATGGATGCCACACATGTAGGCTGCCAACTCCAGGTGCCACAACAAAGACCTGCTGTTCCCCAGCACAGGCTGGAGGCTCTCTGGCAGCCGAGGGGAGAGTCAGGAAACTGAGAGAACTTCAAAGAGTTTGGGCAAATTTGCAACGCAGACAGAAATCATAGAAAACAGAGGGGAGTTACGTGATTTAGGGTTGTTTTGAAAGGCTTGGATGTTGGTGATGTGTGATATTGTTATAGATTAGCATTTCTGCAGTTGTCTCCCATGTGGAATGATTGCTTGAGCCTATTCCTCATTGAGCCTATTTAGGAAATTGAGCCTATTTAAGCTCAGCTTAAAATAACTTTTTTGCTATTTCTTACATAAATTTATGGTTTCCTCTTTTGCTCCTGCCCACAAGAACATCTGATTATCGGTGTTCGCTGCAATCTCTGTGGGAATAAAATCACAACGAGCATTGTGCTCTGACTGAGCTCATGCGCTTGATTACCGTCTTTGGCTCCTGATTGCAAATGAGCTTGTAACAATAAAGCCGTACAAAAGAAATGCGAAAAATGTCAGGGCCGGATCCGCCAGCCCCTCCTGAGGGCCGCAGGATTGGCACAAATACTCGGGACGGCTGATGAAATGAGAAAAATAATACCTTGTCTTTGAGCTCTGAGCTGTAATGCTTTCCACTTAGGATGCTTGCTCCCATTAGCAAGGATTCTTTGTTAAAGCCTCCTTTATCTCCGGGCTGTCTCTCAAAGGCAGCTTAATCACATTTATTTACTTAATAATTTAGAAAGAGAAGTTCTGAACGTTGGGGAAAACTGATACTTTGGCCTTTGTTTGACAGTTTAATATATTGCAAGGGACGTTGCATTTCATGGAGCGCTGACCCGGCGGAGCCGGTGGGAGCCTCCGAGTGCCAATTTAATGCTGCTGAGCTTCTCTGTAAGTGAAACTTTTCTAGCGTAGTGTTTTGATTCATCAACAGCAATTCCAGCCACGTCTCATCTAACTCTCCCTCCCCGCCCTTCCCAAATGAAATTGCCTTGAAGTCATTAACATTTTTACTTGATTTTTTTTGAAATGTTTTAAGTGGACAGTGTGGTCCTCAGCTGCTGCAAATCTCTCTCGGTGCCGTTCTCGGAAAATGCCTTAATGCCCACTGACAGAACTGGGCTTCTCTCAATATGGCAACAGCCTCTCCCTTCTTGCCCCCTTATTGCAAAATCCATTAATGTGGCATTTAGAGAACTTAGATGCAGGAAAGAGAAATCCAATTCTTAGATAAATCTGAGATAATTAAGCTCCCTTCTCCCAACCTGCGAGAAGACCGTGCTAATGTCCCGGGGGACACACCATAGCCGGGGTGGGAGCACCTCCCTTCTCCACTTCCATCTCTTCTCTCCTATAGAAAATGGTTCTTAATGGACTGAGACTGCAGTCGTGTCAGACCAGAATGTTATAGACCAGCAGTGAAGGGACTTACCTTGGAGAGGAGAGTCCACAGTTCCAGTTCCTCCTTTGAGTGCTTTTTTTAGAAATTAATGAAACATTCCTCAAACAGAAACCACAAATTAGCCCTCTTAGACTGCCCCAACTACCCAGCTTCAGTGCCACGCTCATGCTTGCCATCGATTTCTGGTTCCACACAGACATGCAACAAAGCATATCCACATTTCCATAACTGGAAACCAGTTAAATAGAGTAAGGTGAACAAATTAAAACACCCTGCTTCCATACCGCACGTGGTTTTGTGTTAAGGTAATTTAAATTTCTCTCGAGAACAATTGTGATGCTTGTCTTCTATGGAGAAGCTGGAAATACCCTTATGATAAATTACAATAACAGTAAAGAAGGGTGCTTCTGATACCTGAACGCTTTCTTTTTTTTTCCTTATGACTTGATTTTGTAATTTTGAAGACAGGGAAGTTATTTTGTTGCAGATTCCCTGTTGATTATTTCTGACAGCACTTATTTTGAAAGTGAGTTATTTTCAATGTCATCTTCTTAGATAACCACAGATCAGGATATAGATAAAAAGCTGCTTTAATTGTCTCACATGAGAATTTGTGCGTTTTGAGGGCTGATACTCACAGACATTGCTCCCATTTTGCTGTACAAGCAAGATGCCTTTAAAGGCATTTTGAGTTGCTGCAATTTTAGGTTAGAGTTGTAGAATTTGCTAGACCTTCTCTACTGAAGAACTTGTGCTGTTTAATGCTGATCTACCTAGTGGTCACACATTTTGAACAGAACACCTGATTTCTTTATTTTTATTATTATTTGCTTAAATGAGGATATTTGCATCTAAAGAAGCTTCCTTGATAAACTTTTTTTGCAACCATTTAAAAAAATAGGATCTTTTGGTAGGATGCATTCCATAGCCTGTGTTTGGAGACAAAAAGATAATGAGCATGTCTGCAAATTTAGGAAGGCAGTTTCTTAAATAGGCTTTTACTTCTTGTCCAAATATTCCTGAAGCTTCTAACTCCCATTTTGTTCCATTAATATTTTATCCTGGTAATGTGTGTTACTTTGGTTTGTCCTGAAGCTAAAGTTGAAGGACTACCACCTGGGCAAACCACCCTAGGGATGACTTAGAAATCTTTACAAAAATCATACTAATTGCAGAATGATAAATTAATGAAGCCCCACAACATTTGTTCACTTGGAATAATTCCCAGATAATAGAACACAGTAAAAGGGGTCATTTTGCTAGCATAATTCTCTTTTGCTGAGCATAAAAAAATGAATGTAGCTGCTTACTGCTGGAGTATCTCTAACATAATAACGTGGGTCATTGTGAATCCGGTAAATTTGAGTCATTTACAGGCCACATTTGAAGTCAGTCTTGAGGCAAAGGCATGAGTTCTCTAAGACAAGCTCTCTGCTGCAGGTTAAAAGCATGTTCAAGCTCGGTGCGGCTCACTCTTGGTTCTGTCAGTGTTGGGTTGATGGTTTGACTCGATCCGAAAGGTCCCTTCCAACCTGGGCAATTCTATGGTTCTATGACTCTGAGTGTGTACAAAACCCATAGCCATATAGTGGATCACGTATTATACACGAATATGAGTCCTAATGAAGAAGCACAATAGGAAAACAAATTATTCAATTGCATCCTTTTCACGTTAACCTTGATTGCTGTTGTTAACAAATTATTCATTAAGTTAGTGATATGTACGCAAATAGAGGTGGGATTTAGGATTGAGGTGGGGTTGAGGAACAAGGGGAGGGCAGGCACGCAAGCTAGGCTGACTAGAAAGAAAACATCCAAGATGGTCTCCACTTGGTCTGTAGCCACAGGCACTTCAGGGCATGCTCTGGTGCCCAAAATTGTTGGGGTTTTTTTTGTGTGTGTATGGTTGGACTCAATGATCTGAAAGGTCCCTTCCAACTATGAAGATTCTGTGATTGCACAGACCCAGAAGGACTATGTTTGCTTAAGGGATAAGACTTCATCTGAATTTCCCAAGTACGAGGGAGATCAAGTAGAGTTCAAATGACTTGACTGCTTTCAGGTTCGGCATTTCCTGGTTAAACACAAAAACTGAAGGTATTCTCCGTTTACCGGCCCAGCTCCATACTCCTCTGCGCTATGAAAGCAAAAGAGAAATCAGCTGTGGCTCCTTTGCTGTGCGTCTTTACGTAGCACTCAGGGGACCTCCAGCCAGTGGGGAGCTATTTCTGTGCTGGTCAAACATATCTTTAACTATATTATTTTCTGGCTATTTTTCTTTCACAACAAGCGCTTCTTAATGTACATGCAAAAGGCTGCCCTGATTCTGTAGGTAACGCGTGCTGTGGTGGCGTCCCGTAGGAGTTGTATATTTTATTTTCCTTGTGTCTCAGGGTGGCTTATGGCCCACGTAGCTGACAAACGCTTTGATAGTAGTTCCCAGGCAGGTCTCACTCCCCTCGCCACGTGCACGGAAACACAACCTGCACATAGACTCGGCACCCCTAGGATAAGAGCATAAGGACCCCGGACTACGTGTCTCGGGGGGTGCCACAGCAACATTTCTGATTTCAGCTGTTTGAAGAAGTAGAAATGATGTTATGGAATCATGGAGAGGAGCAGAAGAGAGCTCTTGTTGCTTCCCGTCAGGCTTAGCACACGCATCTTGGCTTCTCCTTGTATTTGGATTATGGAAAGGAGTTGGGGGGCGCAGGGAGCGGAGCCCATGTGTGCTCCTGGGGTTGGTGGGTGATGGAGAAGCCGAGGGCTTACACTAACCTGGTCTGGAGGGGTGTGGGACAGATGTCTATGGTTTGCTGTCTGTCCTCTGCTGTGCTGAGAGGAACTTGTGGTTTGGCGTATTTCATCCTGGTTTCAGAAGGAACTGCAAGGAAAAAGATACTAAGGGGAATCTTTGCATTTGTTGAATGTTGTAAAGTGTGTGATTTGGGTTTTTTTGTTTGTTTTATATTTATTTTCTACTTTTTCCTCACATGGAGAAAGCAGTAAGGGCAAAGAGAATTACTCTTGCCTTCGTAACTTTCTCCCATGAGTCATTCTCTCTATTTTTGCCATTCTTTTCCAGGACTATAATTAATTTGTAACTGTTTTGGTTGTTTGTTTTTTTTTCTTTTTTCCAGTTGTATTTCTTTGCATGTTCCACCCTAGCTTTGCAGTGTAGCTCTAATATACTACACAAATATATGCCCTAAGCATTTCAAAGCCTGATGCGAGTACCTGACAAACCATTAACGTTTTGTAACATCTAAATGGATGCAAGACAAAGGGACAGTCACGTCTGTCACCCTGTCACTGCTTTTCCCAACTACTCACAATTTTTCCTTCCCAGGCAGGGGTTAGAAGGTTGCCTGGACAGATCAGGACAGAACTAGCACTTGGGATCTCTCAAATCTATAAAATCTTAAATCAATCTATAAAATTTTAGTCTTTTATCTATAAAAAATTATTAAAAAAAAACAAACAAAAAAATTGACAAGTTGGGAACAGAAATTTAAAAATTAAAGCTGTGGCATTTTACATTCTTGCAGTCTTAATAGCATACCTTCATCAGACAGCAGCCAGCAACGTGTTCTGCACTGAAATACTGTGGTTTAACCACTTTAATCACATTGCGGCAGGGTCAGATTGTCCCTGACGGTGCTTTCCAATCAAAAGAGCCAGGGTGATTTTAAATCAAACCTGGTGTGCTTCTGAAAGCCGCCTCAGCGTCAGAATAGCAACGGTTGGACTCTTCCCATCGGTACTTTTTGTTGCTGGATTAATTTTAGACGTGCTGCGTGTGGATTATGCGTAGAACGTTGTTTTCCTGTTTGTGTTGCTGCTGCAATTAGCTCCCCAGGAAAGCAGCTCTTCAGGGAATTTCACGTTCCAGCATGCAAGCCTGCTCCGACGGGGCTGCTAGTCCTGGGAAGGGGGCAGGGAGACGTGTGCGGAAGCCTAAAAAGTAACTATAGGTGCATTGAAAAAAGACATTTGTGGTTCTAAAGCGACTTGCGGCTGGGAACAGGAGGGGCAGCCGCCGGCACGGACTCCGGAGCACAAAACTGATGGTGTCAGTGACGTGCTGGGCACCCCTTCCTTCAGCTGAAATTATCACGCTCTGGAACTCAATTAAGAAGCAAATAGCACATCCAGTTTAATTTGTTTTACTTTGCCCCTCAAATATTTTCTTTTTTGCAATGATTGCAACTTTTGCAATGATAATAGAAACTGATGGTTACATGACAAAAATATATCCCCTGGTAACCGTGGCCAAGTTTTTCTGTGTAGATTTCCGCTATTTTACAGCTGCTGGTTGTTTAAATAGTAATGCTGGGTCTATTGCCATTTACATTAGTAATTCTGCTACCACTGAAAACACAGCTAACGCAGGAAAATAGGACTTTTGTTTTCTTTTAATTGAAAAAAGTTGAAATCTTACTCTAGAAAGAAAAGCACCTTTTGGTGATAATGTTCACAGAAAGCTGTGTAAATGAAGCCAAAGAAAGCAATGTAGCCTTCTTAAGCTTGGAACCTTTTCCAGCACTGCAGCATTCATGTAAAATATGTACCATGAAGAATAAATACTACTGATTTTTTTATGGCACTTAATGAAACTTTTTTATGTGTGGCCATTTTTATTTTTAAAATGAGCCTTTACTGAATACAGGAAGAATGGACAATTTAAAGTAGTCGTTTAATCACTGGACTAACACCGGTGTAAACATCTCTTTGAGTTCAAGCCGCAGGGTGAGATTCTTCTCCCACCACTGACAGAGTGCTGTGTCCTCCTCTTAGGCACCAGTTTGGGTTTTGTACTATTCCTGTGTTTCTGAATGCAGAAATAGCAATAAAGCACACAGAATGGAGTTTGTCCTTGAAAAACTACAGTATCCTTTGTTCCAACTGATGGAACTCAAAGGCAACGGGTTTAAGATCAAGTTTCTTTTCCCCCCTCTTTTACCCCAAGGTAGGAAAAGTGATGGCTTATTTCAGTACTACTTTCTGAAAGATTAAATGATTATTTTTTTTCTGGGTATGACACAGCAGAACAGCAGCAAAGCACCTGGAATGGAGAGCAGACCCAGAATGAAGTCTCTTAACGTAGAGAAATGATAAAATTGCTTTTAGACAAGTAATTCCCGTGCAGAGTTGGAGGGGTGGTGGATTCAGTGGATGCTGCTGCTGTCTGTGTATAGAAGGACCAAATGAAGAGGGGGAATTTGTCAACTGGCTTCATTTCTGCACTGAGCAACGCAAATTTCCCCAATAAGGGAATCTTGGGGGAAAACAAGGGGAAAAAACCACAAAGGCTTGTAAGACAATGTATCCATCTTTCCCTTAGTTGATAGCCTGTGACTACAGAGCTTTATTCTTTCCCCCCTTGGAATTAGTTGTATATAATTTGGGGTCCTCTTCCGGATATTTGTGTCCATTCAGCATCGTACCCATTGCAGGCACACTTTACTTTTCTACTTATGCTCATTGGTATCCCAGTGCTGTCAATATTTGGCATTTCAGCATAAATCTTCAGTGTAGCACAGAATAATCACAAGCAAGGGTTAACTTTTAGTAAACCTGATAAAATTTTTATTCTGTACAACTTTTTCTCCATATCTAAGTTTCTTCTTTCAAATCTAAATTCTAATTAAACAGTGTGAAAAGGAACTTGAAGCCTGCTTTGCAAGGTAGCTATTCACTGAGCTGAATAACAATTAGAGGAGATAAACATTAAAGTAGCCCTTTCTTCAGTGTTTCCTATTAATGAATGCTAATGTGTCCCTTCAGACACTGTAGCATCTACAGTTGTATTTAAATGCCCTTTGGGGACAAAGTACACATCAAAGTGATAGCTGTATGTCAAATGGCAAGTGGAATAGTAATATACATTTATCATTTGTTTTCTACGGACTTTTTTTTAAAAGAAAACTGAGTTTTCTTCTATGAAAATTGCCAAGGCCTGGATACTGCTTGTGTGCAACACACAACACAGCTTTTCCCCTTGTGCTCCCCGTCTGCTTCATGAAGGGCTGTTTGTGTGAGGCTGCTGCAAAGTCAGACCCCACAGATTTCAGGCTATATAGGATGAGAACATTTTTTCATGTACGAACAATGTGGCACCACTCCAACGAATCTTGGGAGTAGCCAAATGTCTGGCCTAGAAATCCTCATTACCCGTGTTTACAAGATTAAATGTGTGTTTATAGTATAATACCGAATATACTTTCTATATTGCATTGCAAATGCTATAATTTTATAGGCTGCATTCTCCATAACAAGAATCCTGTACATTGCAGTTTATTTTTCTAAAAATATTGATTACAGATTGGTCACGTAAGGGATATTAGTCTATTTTAGGGAACATCCACAGTTTCCCGGATATGTCAGATTTTATTAATAGGATGCATCTGGAGCACGTAAGACATTATGCCCCGAAGTACGATTTGGGAATGAGTGTTGATTCTATGGGAGGGCATGCCCTCAGCTCTCTGCTTAGTACGCTGAAGACTCTGACTTATGGAAAATAGAAACTGATAGCTTACATAATTAGACTCATTCAGGTAGAAAATCCGAAGTACAAATTGATGAAAAGGGAGCTAATGAAGATTAACAGCTTTGTTCTTCCTCCAGTTATTTTCTTCTGTCACACTAAAATTGCTTTCCCACCTCCTTGCTGGTGCTCGGCTCTCCTTCCTAGGGTGCAGCCTGGGCCGTTCTGTGATTCTGAGATAAATTCTCTCCAGTTTGAAGGCCACCAGTCCCCTCTCTGTACTGGGGCAGCAGGATGAGAGTTTTAGCAGGAGACTCCCAACCTTTTAACCGTCAGAGCTATTGCTTTCCAAGTGGACACAGAGTCCCCAGGGGAATAAAATGAGAGTTTTCACCTTGTGTTTTTCATGGCTCTGCTCTAAGCTGCTCCTTGAATTCCCACGGGAGATTGATATAACAACCCCATCTTGTTAAGCAGTAAATGACTGGGTTTCATCTCTGCGATGTGTGTAGGTGAGCTAAGCACAAGAGGCTGTCAAGGATGTTGTTGAGGGAGCTCTTCCCAGACAGAAAAAAAATACCAGGAGAAAAATCATAGAGTTTCTCCTATGAGAAAAGGCGAGGGGTGAAGCCGATGAGTGGTCCGTAAAGATGAAGGATGCTGGGATGGTGATATCGGAGATTAACACCCCAACGGGATGCTCGGGTACCGCTTGGATGGATTAAATGGCAAAAGGATTTATTGGGCAAGGAGAAGACTCGCAGGGACAAAAGGACAACCAGCGCAGGGATTAAGTGAAGGAGCCTAAAGGACCTACACAAATTGCTTCATTGGCGTTGTTTTGAATAGGGAGAAAAAAGTTGCTAGAGTCAAGGTTTAAAAAAGGTAAGTTTAAGCAATGCTATGGTGAGATCTTGCAGATGTGGGTGGAATAGCAGAAAAGATGATGCAGTTTTTTGAGATACCTAAGTAAAGAGAAACAGCAAAATCTGGAAAAATCCAAAACGTGCAGATCCAGAGGGATGGTTGAGGTTGTGAATTTAAGGGGAGAGCAATTTAGAAATTCCAGCACTATTGCTATAAAATATTTATGACAATAATGAGATATTTTTTTTTCTCATCTGAAATGGTGCAGGTGGGTCACAAAATGCCCAGAGTTGATCATTCGTGAAACCTAGTCTCACGATCAGAAGAGTTTTGTCTAAATCTGCACTTGTGACGTATGTAAATTAATTTACTTCAGAGATCCAAAGGCTGTTTGAACTAATCACCTACCGGTGAAATGTTGTTAGGACTGCTGTGAGCAGAGCGGGCTGTAGCTGTAGTTTACCAAACAGTGTATCACCGCACTGGAGGTCACCCTCTTTCCCTGTCTCCCATCGATACTCCCTTACAGGGGCTCCAGATACCAGAAGCACTGCTTGGATCAGAAATAGCTGCCACGTTGGTTTTTGCTGTGTTAATGCCGAGAAAACCTCAGAGTTACGGTCTCACACAAATGTTTCTATATTTATTTATGCCTTTGAAATAAGATCCTCAAAGAAAATACCAAACAAACAGAAGTTGTCTCGGATACAGCCGTATTAATCCTCCTCTCTTCCTCATTTTTGCCTAATTGGGGCTCTGTTTCATCAGGCCACTTGAGCTCCACTTAGTCTTACTGATTTCAATGAGGCTGACACATGATTAAATACGTGCTTACATGCTTTGCTCCCTAATGAGGGAATTAAATGTACGCTTAAATAGTTTACTCAAAGCAGAACAATGTTCTTTGCCTGCCTTTTAAATATGTGTCTGTATATATTCATATCTATATGTATGTATATAAACACACACATGCACAATACTGCTCAGACAACCAGACGGTAAGGAGAGCAATAAAAATGTTCAAAAACTTCCCAGAGCCAGGTTTTCTCAGTATTGGAGTTCCACCTCACCAGACCTTTGCAGCGTGGACCTCTGCACAGTGGGACAGTGCTGTATGTCAGACCCTCTGGAGAAGAGAATTTCATAAGGCTTCCTCTCTCAGTCAAGCCTAACGGCGATATTGGATGAAAATCCAATATACAGGGAGTTCTGTTGCTGTCTGGATTTTGTGGCAGGTAGAAGGGACCTTAATAATGGTGTTAAACTTTACCATGTTTGACATGGTTATCAGATCTCATCTCATTTTCAGGTAGGTTTATTTGATGCCCAATACCTAGAGGTATCCAGTAGCCCTGAGAAAACCCAGGAGAGGTCCCTGGCAAGCCCCCTGCCCCTGTTTTGGGAAAGGCTGCAGTTTTATTTTAGTTCTCTCACCTTCTAATTCTCCAGGTTCATGATACTCTGCATCAATCTTCGTTCCTTCTGCATCATGAATTTGTCACTCTGGTTTCACCGCGTGCTCCCGTTTTTCAGCCGCGTTCATCTTTTAGCGCCTGCTCTCCTTCCAGCTCAGCCTGCATTTGTTCCCTCCTTTCCCATCAGAAGTTACACTCTTGGATGTGCGTTCTTTAATTTCAAGCCTCACTTACTTTCTCCCATTGATCAATCATAGATGGTACTTCAAGTACCAGCTGCAGCCTACCTATAGCCACCTGCAGGGACCTGTAGCATCGTATTCAAGGGTTTATTACACCCCGCAGCCTGTGCTGCCAACTGGATGAAGGAAGGAGGTGAGTTAGATATTCAGCTTACGCCACCTTCTCTTCCATTTCTCTCCAGGTGTTACTTATTTTTTTAAGTCATTCAGGGTTGAGGGATCCGATGGATGTGTTTTGCTTGGATTATGGTCCAGGTGAACACAGCTCAATGTGTATATAACCCCCGAGCAGCCACGTACGTATTTGGTGTATTTAGTGTTTGCAGCCTCTGTCTTTGCCTGTTTTTTCCCGTTCTGGCCACTCCTGCGCGTCTGGCCAGTCAGGAGGCATCGTGCTTCGGCTGATGGAAGAATTTCCATCCGAGATCATCAGCACAAAAAGCCCAAAAATGTGCTGAGCTGAAGGTACTGGGAGCCAAAGACAGGACAGTACACGAGAAGATGAACGAGGATTTTGGTTTGTGACACCATGATAGAAAAGCATTGGATGTAATCACAGTTTTGATGCAAGAGAGCTCTTTTTTAGCTATAAGAAAAAAGACTCAATAATTACGTTTGGAGATGCAATGGGGTTGATAATTAACCTGTAGGTGTTAAATCACCTATGCTGACTGGAAATTCAAGTGCCAGTTATTAATATTACTTCCTGCCCCTTCGGTAACAAATCACAAATAATTACACTTTATTGAAAAATAGTCCCATAATGTGGTATAAACCACAGCGGAGTTAAGAAAATGACAGATGCACGTGTTAACAAACTAACCCTTTCAAAAGTTGTATTTTCCAGAATGGCATTCATTCCCAAAGGGAATAATTAAGTAGCCTGTAGAAAATTCAATTTGGTGTCGCCCTTCAAAGTAGGAAGTATTATTACTTACCTTGAAGATCCTGCTTTATTGCTGAAATAAGTTAGAAAACTTAAGCGTAAGGGCACAGGACCCTCCATTTATTCCATCGTGCAGAAGTCTCTGCAGCGTGGTCTTATCAGTATTTTACTGTTAATAACGGTGGAGAGTACCAAGGTAGGTTTTGATTTACCTCTGAATTTTGTGAGTTCTGCTAATTTATGTACCAAACACCATGTTTTTCCTGCTGTGAGAAACGTGGAGGGTTTTGCTCCCAGCTTCCCAGGGGCCGTTTCATGCAGGCAGCTGAGTTTAGATTTAACATATTCCTCATTCAATACTGCTGCTTCCTTGGCAATATATAACATGACTCAGTTAAATAGGAAACATCAAATGGGGTTCATTTATGGTAGCTGAGCGGCAAAAAAAAGTAAGGCAACCTATCTGTCAGACTCAGCAGGAGATGAAGAGATTGTTCTGATAGTGCCATATCCTAAATAGTGCTTGAAATAAAAGAATGATGATGGAGCAAATCCTTTGCCTGAAACCTATGGTATTAGGTAAGAACATTCCTTTAAAATTAAAGAAATCGCAATTTTATCAGTGGTAGCCTGTGGTATGTGTTTAGTGCCACTTTGCATTACAGAGGGTCAAATTATTGAGTTAATTGAAGCCTCAAACTCCAAATCTGATACCACGGTGTTTTGAACTGCCAGGCCAGCTGGTGGTAAACATGCTCTCAGACACGATGTCCTGTTCTGACTTTTCTCAGTTTAATTCACTGTAAAACCAGGAAAGTTGATTTTACTCTTTGAATCCATGGATAAAGTGTGCAATTAATTGTTACCAGTGAGTTCTGAAACACTGAAGGACGGAGGGACTGGGAAACCATTAATTCAGCTCATTAAATACAGCTCCTAATACCACAGGTTAATAAATCAGTTAGTGTTTGGAGTGCAAAACACTTATAATCCTTTCTCCTTTGTGTTACACAACAAATCAATTATAAAACAGTGTTTTTCTTCAAATTCATTAAATTTCAGTTCCCATTCTGAAACAGTTTGACATATAAGTTAAAATAGCTTTATTCTGTAGCTCAGACCTGTTAATCTGTAATTAGAAATGCCATTCACCTGTTACAAAACTTAAATTTTAAGATTCTGAATACATGTACATCAAACTGTAAAACTTCTTGAATATCCTCCCCTTTTGGTCAGCAAAGGCGAGTATCAAGTCCAAAGTAAAGGCAATATTCATCTGCAAATCAGAACGTGTCAATAATTTCTAATTCATGAGACTTAATTATTCCTTTAGAAAAATAGCAGAAAGTGCAAAAGCAAAGACTAAAACTGATCTTTTAAACAGAGAAATTTTTTTGCTTGCGACTTTAAATTATAAATGATTTAAGAATCTTGGTTTAGCGGTATTGCAGAATCACTAAAGGTTGGTTTAACTGCCTATTTTTTAGAATAATTTTAAAAGAAGGTGAAGTTTTGAAAGTGCAGCTTTTTCACGCTGACTCGTGGTGGTGGCAGACCAGAGGAAATGCAGGAGGAGACGCATTTCTGTAGTTTGGTCCTTGGGGACCTTTCACAGCCCACATGAACTGGAAGGTGGCTGAGGGTGCGTACGGGATACGGGGGGCAGGGAGTTTGCACCCGGGTTCAAGTGTGCAACCCAATCAATCACGGGCCTCTCATCTTGAGCTAATTATGTGCTGAAAAAAACCCACGTTCTCTCTTATCTCTTCCTATGAGAGAGTGAAAATGAATCCCACATCCTCTAGTAAACAACTAATCTTTCCCCGGGTTTTATCAGAACTACTCAGTCTTTTCTACTGCTCTGTTCGCTAACCTGCGGTTGAGACCCTACAGACTGTGACTCGCCGACAAGAGTTTGAAGTCTAAATCGAAAAAGGTGCATCTGTGTGAGCTGCAGCTTATGAAGCTATAGCAGATAAAGAGAAATAACTTTTTGGAGCTTATTCAGGTTCTTTTCCTTCTAGGTGTGCATTTTGCTACTTGCTGCACTGTTTAACCATCAAATTAGGCAAGCCAACTCATGGAAATGGAGAAAATTCAATCTATTTCCAGCCTCTTCTGTGTGATGGTTTAACAAACTGAACAATGTTCTCTCATCCTGTCAATTATGTGGGACAGTTCTAAAGGGAGGGTTTTAAAGGCTATAGTGCTCCTTTGTGGCAACAGAATAATTTTGAATAACATTTTAAAACTTGCTTTGATATAAAAGCTCTTATGCCAAACAGTCTGAAGATACCTCACCCAGAAAAGTCCTACTGGAGCAGGAGAATAAGAGGCGGCACCTTGTAAAAGTTGCTGTCAGGTTTTCAATATAGTATTTTGATATTTTTGGAGCTGTTACCTAAGCTTACCCTGCCAAATCCAAGCTTATACTATGTAAAATATATTAATATATGATATGCAGCAGGCATTTTGTTAGCTTCAGTTATGCCCTGTGAAAGTATTTTTGCCAGTGAAACTTTTGTGGAGAGCTAGAAATCGGGGATAAATTCACCAGGATAAATCCAAAGAACTGAGCTTGCCTGGTTTCTGGGTTCCGAATGCCGAGTGTTGGAACGCAGAACGTTCTTCATAAGGCCCCACTGGAGCAGGTAATATCACCTCAGGATTATTGTAACAGCCGAATAGGTGCTTCTGAGCTGCAGTTCTCTTTTTCAGGATGTGCTTAATGCATATTCATAGCATCTGCTCAGTGTTTCATTAATGGGCAAAATATCAGCGCTTTCGTATTAAAGTCTTGTGAAGTTTCAGCCAACACTCAGATGGGAGGGAGCGTCACTCCTGCATTTTGAGAGCGCGTTTGTGAATTGGAGAAGAGCCTCGTTGGCGAGCTCATAATGTCTCAGCCCTCCCCAGACTGGGCTCCAGGACGAAGAGATCCTAGTCTTGCTGAGGTAAAACTGAATTAAGAAATAATCTGAAGTAAGATCACCCTTAAAAGAAATGGGTGGTTGCTTTTCCATGGCAAATGTCAACCGCTGATCATGGCCAAAGGCATGGTGGTGGAACTGCAGTGCAAGGGAAGGTGTCCCAGCTTCTAGGCTCTGGCTTTATGGTAGGAAGGTGGGACCAGGGATTTGGGTTGGTCTGGAGAAGAGGGCCTTGGGGGTACAAGGAGAACTTAGAAGTAATTAGAAACTTAGAACTTAGAAATTACATATTATTTATGTAATAAATTTACGTAAAGGGTTTCCATGAGAGTCCTAGAAGACAGAAGGAGACTTTGATAAGAAATGTCAATATTTTACATCTTTGCAAAACCACATTGGGAAATATTGTGAAGAAATGACCTTTTAAGACATAGTCAGTTTTCTGAGTGTAATATATGCATCCATGTAGGATGAAATTATATGAGGAAAGGAATTTATTATCATCTGTTGGCATGCTCTGAGATGCAGAGTAATGTGTGTAGCAACAAATAGCTGCTGATTATCTCGGCAGGATTTTGAATAAATTAATTTTCTCGGTTTTTAAGTGAATAATCCATAATGGATCAAGATATCCATAATGGATCAAAACTTTAGTATCCAGCGGGTACTTTCTATGAGGAGCTGTTGGATGTATAGCATTAAAGCCTTTGAAAAGTAAGTATGAACTAGTAATTCAAGCAGCAAGATGAACGTAGAATTAAAGGCTTTAGATAAATGAATTAAATATACATATTGGTTGATTTCGGTTTCCATCTTACAGAAGTTCACTATCTATATGCAAATTACCAGTAGCACCGGGGATTTTTCTTATTTACAATAACTCCAAAATGCATCACAGCAAAGGAATTACTACTGTTGCTATTAGAAACATGTCTTCAAATACACAGAAATGAGAAGTTGCAAATGAGGGTTTGAGTCGCTCTCTGGTAAGCTGTATTAATGAATATAATCATTCACTGTAAAATAACACTTTTATCCCTGTGCTAGCTGCACAGCGGCTCTATGAACTTTATAATTTTCATTACATCTTGGTTGATCCTCAGAGAGAACAGTATATGTTTTCTTTTAGTTAATTAAAGCTGGTAATATAATATCCATGACTTCATCCACATGTTTGTGCCAGCATACTTTGAAAATAAATGTATGAAATCCAACGTAGGGCTTAACCTCTTGGGTGCCTGATGCCCAAGATGAGATGCCGTTGCCGATGTGTAGAGGCTGCTCCTGCGGTGCCTGAGGAGGGACCGGGAGCCTCAGCGTGGAGTCTGAGAGCAATAAAGCTTATTTTATCTAGCCAGTACAGTACTCTCTGACACTTCAAACTACTTTCTGGAGCTGAGATATGCCTACTATTTTGAGGGTTCATTCCTAGACATGGGCATCTATGCTTTTTCCTTTCAAAAGTCCCAGTGGAGCTCTCTATTTTCATTGAGAGGGCAATTATATTGTGGGTGTTTCATAGAGAAAAGTTAGTGTTTATAACATTCACCTACAGACAGTGACCCTCAGCCTGAGAGAGCTGATCTCGGCTGTCTCTTGATAAAGCACCCAATTACCAAGGTCTTCTGACTTGGTGGTGGAATGGGTTCCCTTCCTGCTATTGAAGTAATGCTCTTTCATGGGGAAAACCGTGTGAGATCTGTGGGCCAAATGGAATCTCCAGTGGCTTAACTCTGTAGGACGTGGTGACGAAGCTCATCTGGGAAACAGTAATCTTGAGTCCCTGTTTCTGGCTCCAGAATTTTATCCACAACTTTACTTTTACAATACCTCCACTAGATAAAAACTCCTTAAATGTCAATTAACATCTGAAGTACCAGGCTATGGAGTCAGGTACCCCTTCGGGTCCATTTTGGTCCAATTAACACTGAATTGCTTTCTGTAAAGGGCCTTCACCAGAAGGGACAGGTGGTGTTTCTGTCACCCTGAGTAGCCTGGAGCACTCTGGGAGTAAGGAGGGTTTGATGTGAGCCTTGATGCCAGATTTTCCATGTGCTGAGTAAGTGATGTTGTTGACCATGTTATAAGAAACATAGATACTACCAGTGTCCCGACTGTCTCTAAAAGGAGGTGATGGGATTTGTGACACATCAAGCTCTGGTGGGTGCCCAGTCCATGTTCTCAGTCTGTGCTCATGGGATTGGAGGCTTGGGCAGAAGGTCTCCTGTTGGTCTGGGCTGGCTCTGGCTCTGGTTCCTCTGTCCCAGGAGAGGACCTCTGTGCCTTGCAGGAGCTTTCAGTCCAACAGAGAAGAGGCTGTTTAGAGACATCTGTGCTGTGGTGGCAGTGAACTGGTGGGTTTTTTTGGGTCACAATTCTAGAAACATTTCATTGAATCCCACAAATCTTCTCCTTTAGGGTAAGTTTTTATTAGATACACCCTATTCTTGCTCAAAATTTACTATTTGTCACTCACGTGTGGGGAGAAACTGGAGCTTGATTGCACTTCGTTATCACACTCAAATTTGAAAGCAAGCTCTTCCGATGTGGGAGGTCTTGGTGATCTGAAACCTGCAGCAGCTTTTGCAGTGTTTTTATCTTTGCTTTCCTCCTGCCCAAGCTGCCCATTTCAAGAAACTGATCACTCTCCGTATTTTAACCTTCGTAACATTTTAGGCGAGATATAAGCTTGTGGTTGGGCATTTTTCTCCAATGATTCATCTATAAATCATGATAATGAATAAAATGATTTTATTTAGTTAATTGCCACCCAGTTGTAAGTTGTTATTAAATTTTAATTTCCTACCAGTAATTACTCCTCAGAAATCGTATTTCACTCAGTCTGTAAATCTGCTGCACCCTTCACAGGGCTATTATACCTGTGACATTGTAATAGCAAGAGTGAAAATCAAATCAACGTTCTGCTGACAGGATAAGAGCAGCAAATGTCAAACTAATGAATATGGAGTGGGCATATGCAAATGGCTGAGGAGAGCAGGGAGGTTCTTGGCGTTTCTCATCTCGGGCATAGGCCAACCTGAGCTTCCCCATGCAGGGTGGTACACGGCAAGGTACGCGGTTTGCTCAGGACAACTTAGGCGGTTACACATAAAACTGATTTTTTTGAGAGCGGTTTCAGAATACTCTGTCCTATAAAAATTGCTTTTATGATATGCTGAAGAAAATAATCAGATGATCAGATGTGGGTGTCTCCTTTATTGGTTTATCTTGATTCAGATGGAAATCATCTCTGCTTCTTTGAGTAAATACCCAACTTAGATGTGTGGTATTTTTAACAAAAGAGTTTAGATAGGTACTCAATTATGGGAGAAGACGTTGGCTAAAGAAATAAGCATTGATACAACAGAGGGAAAGGAAACACTTACATAAACAAAACATATTATATAATACATGAATATTGTTTTCTGTGGATGTCCCAAGATGGAAGCCCTCTGGGCATTGAAGAGGTCACCAGGGGCAGGACATGGAAGTGAGGTGTGTGCTCTATAGGTCTGGTGTATCTAAAGCAGGTTTGGGAGGGGAGGTGGTTGGGTCAGTGTTTCCCAGCCTGTGGCTGTCAGTAAAAACTCTGGAAGTGATCTGCAAATTATGGGAAAAATGTTTAAAGGAAAAGAACAAAAGTATGTAGTAGTCATTTGTGAAACCCCTGCAAGGAAACAAGTAAAATGGGTGTGAATGAAAGTGTGACACAAACATTACAATTATTTGTTTATAAATGCAAATAACTTTGACGGCACTAGCCAAGGTCTTTGGGTTTTTTAAAAAAACAAGGCTAACGTCAGAGGTTTTCCTAGACAGTATGTTACATGACTTATTTAAATAGAACTAGAAGCAAATCCAAATCCATATTTGGATTATGTTATTCAATGAATTGGACAAAATATTCTTTTCTGATCTGAGCAATCTTCTTTGGACTGAAAATTTTTGAGCGTTTGCCCTTCCCTTAAAAGGCCTGAGTAGATGAAATGAGCTTTTGCTTAGGAGCAACCAGTCTCGAACTGGTCAGTGGGGCCCGAGCCAGCGTTCCTTGTGCAGTGTTTGTGCCGAACACACCAAGCCCCCCGTCCCCAGGAGAGTCGATAAAATTTCCCATCTCTGGCTCTTTCAGTTCAGTGCTACCCAACAAGTGTAGGTACCTTTCTTTAACGTTAATTTTGATACAGCACAGATTTTAAATGAGTCGAGCAAAAAAAAAAAAAAAAATCAGACATTTTTTGTAGATGAGAATGTCTTCCATGAATCTAAATTAAAATCGCTTAAACAAACGGGTTCTCTATTTTCTGTAGCATTAGTTCAAAGAAGGCACATGACACAGGGATTAGTATTCAGTAGACTTCTTATTTTATTGTATAAAAGTAATTACCTTCTAAATACTACCCAAATTAACATTTTAATATCCCTCTGGGCTTATACATTTTAAAAGCATAATATAACTCAGTGCCTAATACAGAAGAACCCTGTTTCCTTTCCTACTAAATTAGTCTGCTGTGTGAGTTTGAATCATGTGCGATGCAAGTGGCAGCAATTCTTTTTTTTTTTTTTTTCTCCCTCGGATGACTCATATTGTGACCACAGACATTCAACACTTCCAGCATAGGCCACTTACAGTTTGAAGAGCTTAATTTCCTTGTATTTGTATTTCTTGGTAAGCTATTTGTGGGAAACAGTCTCTGATGTTAACCATCTTTATATTTTACTAGATCTCAAGCAAAAATACGTGACTTAAAACAGAGAGAGCTCAATCCTCTGGTGGCTTTTGCATATTAAGAGTCCCAGGTGACTGAAATGATATATAGAACTCAATTTTATCTATTAAAATTATTAATATGTGACTTTTCATATTATACATAGATTTTTTTTTTTTTCTTGCTCTCACATAACTTTTTCAGCAGTGCATTTTGTGATAAGAAGAAAAATTTTCTTTGATCATTGTTTTTATTTTTTGCTCAGGTCTGAAGCAAATTTATCACTTTGTCATAGGAATAAAACTAGCTAATTTAGCAAGAACTTTCAACTAGAATTTGAGGGGGCAGCTAGGAAAAACAGAGTACTGGAATAGGCTGCCCAGAGAGGTGGTGGAGTCTCCTCCTCTGGAGACATTCCAAACCCACCTGGACATGTTCCTGTGCAACCTGCTCTGGGTGACCCTGCTCTGGCAGGGGGTTGGACTAGATGATCTCCAGAGGTCCCTTCCAACCCCATATCATTCTGTGATTCCGTGAAAAGGCTTTAAGTTTGTAAAGCACAGATCAACCTGAAGAAAAATCAGATGACGAGGGAAGTACAGGAGATATATCGTGAGCGTGTAGTAGGTTGATCCACCAAATATCTTAGCTATTTGTTGACCTCAGGAAGACCTGTGGAGAACAAGACAGGCTGGGGCTCAAAGTGAAGAATCAAGGGTTTTGCAAAATTTTTGGGAAGTTTATTTCATTTATTAAAATTCAAGGCCAGGCTGGATGGGGCTTTGGGCAACCTGGTCTGGTGGGAGGTGTCCCTGCCCAGGGTAGGGGAGTGGGACTGGATGATCTTTAAGGTCCCTTCCAACCCAAACCATTCTATGATTCTATGACAAATGCTGTGGTGGCTACCATGAGACAGCCCAGTGAAAACGCCAACTGTCACACCCCAGAAGAGGTTTGGTGACCAAGCTAGAAAGGCATCTCCTACAGATCCAGGCTGTGAGTCTGAGCCTTGTTTTTGGCGTTATTGGCTCTGTTAGACCTCTGTCTGCAGCCTGGGGAATGGGTTATCTCAGCAGAAAGCAGGTCCGTGCGCTGATTTTGTACCATTGGCGACAGAAACTACTGAGAGCTGGACTCGTTATCCCAGTAGGCCACCTAATCTCTTGACTACTTTTCATCAGCCGTACTTTTTTTCCTAATCCTCTAAAATATCGTGTGTGTTATTTGCCAGTCCTGAACACGCACTCGGCCTGGAGTGACTCTTGTAGTTACTGCCTGGGTTTGTGCGTTGGGTTTGAGCGAGGTGACAGAGCTGACAGTTACAGCAGGGTGAAAACCAGCTTCATCCTGCATGACAAATATCAGCGTTCTGTGGTTCCCGCTGCTCTGTGTGGTGTGAACGCGTCTGAAAACTACCGGATGAAAAGCTCTTAATGAAAACATCAGGCAGAAAGGCGGCTTCGTTAGGCCCGTGATGCTGCAACTTATTCTAAAACATTCTCATAATTTCTGCAAGATTCTTGGAATTTATCAATAGATGTTAAAAGAAACAAAATGTTTATTTGGTAATAACATACTCATCACCGCCTTTTCATGAGGCAGCACCGCTCTGAAATATGAGGGATGGGGGTGTGTGTTACATATGTGCGTACATACGTCTATCTAGAATTGTAGATCCCTAACATCTGAAAGCTCTTTCTTAACTCTTTTGCCCTCCATTATATTTCTCCTAAAACATAAATTTTCACTTAACCTTAAAATAACAGCATTAAAAAAACACATGAATTTTGACAGAGAGCTATCACTGGTAGGGTTTTTTTACTTGGGACTTTTTTAATCATTTAAATTATTCATATGATGTATAATTTTCCCATTTCCCTTGAAGTTAAGCTTTTGACATAGCATGATGAACAAGGAAAGTGGCAATCTAATTCATCTAAGTGAAATTGTTTCATTGCCTTTGTGAAATGGACGTGCAAGTGAGACCATAAAGCTTAGAAATGAGTTTCAGAGTATGACCACTGCCCTTTATTTTAAGGTTTGGGTTTTTTTTTAAATGAAGAAACAGACTGAGGTTTTTTTACTGTTATATTAATCATCTCCCTTTCTCACTAGGTCCATTTATAATATTATTTGCCAGTGTAATTTTGACTTCAGCCAAGTTTTTCTGTCCCTATTCTCATGTAATTCAATCAGAGCTGGTCCGTTGGCCATTGACAGTAACTGCCCCATTTCACGTTAAATACTGAAGTCTAACCAAGTCACAAGCGGTGCTGTGTCACTCCCTTTGGGAAATAAAGCCGATCATAGGACTGACTCGTTTTGTTTCAAATGCAGAATTCATAGTGATTAGTTTTATCGGGGAAGTACTGGGAAGAGTCTTCCTGACCTCGTACGATGAAAATGTGCGATTCCGGTGCTTTCTCATGTAACTCCAGGAAATCAGAGCCGTAACGGTAACGGAGCCATAACAGAGATTTGGTTACACCACAGGTCAGGAGACTTGGTTATCACAAATCATACAGCTATGGAAACAAGGCAAGTGCTCATCGAGATGCACCTTTAAAGAAGACAGCCTTTAGGAATGGCATATCCCACTGTATTGTGAAACCACACAGAGTTTAGAAACTCACAGGGAAAATTAATATAAGAAGCTAAAAAAAAAAAAAAAAATCAAAAATGTTCAAAGGTGTATTTAAGGAACGATGCCTTGAACCAATTTTCCCTGGTACAAATGGTTATCGATACTTGCAAATTTAATTTTTGTCAAGTCAAAGGGGTTGGTTTTAATTATAACCAAACATTGGTAGAAATAATACCTCTTAAACACATTTAAAAAAAACTGAAAATAAAAAAAAGTTGTAATACTCAGTGTAGTCTGGCCAGCCAGTCTGACAAAAAGCAAAGTGCTGTGGAAGTTCTTCAGCCTTTTATAGTTATTTGAATCCAAATGAGAGAAAATTGTTTGTTATAAATTGGCAGATCATGAAAACTACATAAAACAACTCCATCGTATTTGTAAATTAACTGTGGTGTAACGTGTGTGCGTTCTAATTCTGTCTCTTAACTTTCGTCAGAGCGTAACTGAAGGCAGCAGGTTTTTTTGGGGGGTTTTGGGGAGAGCAAACCCCGTGTGTGTTAACAGGTAACCAGCCGTTTACTTAGTACAAAATAAGACTTTTACAAAAATCGGTCTTTTATTGCTGCCTTTCTCCACCCCACTCCAGGTGTGTATCATCCCTCTAGCACAAGCATCCACAGAGCCACCATTTGCCTGAAAACCTCTTTTTCCAGCCCAACAAAGTACATTCGGTGTCACTGACGAGCCCTGAACGTTAATACCAATGTTACGATGCACAGGTTTGGTAAACGTAAATGAATGCTCTTCTACATCGTTTGACATGGTGGGAACCTGGACAGTGCTTTATCTTTGAGTTTTAGTTGCTTTTTAATTTTTTTTTTTCCTCACCCCATGTGCCAAACTCTTATTGCTGAAATGATTTGGCTTCCTCAGGCAGAAAACTATTTCCATTTGTATATAGCAGCACTTTTCTCCATAACAAACAAGCTGTGGCTCCTCCCGATGGAAATGTATTTAATGCAATGTATTGAGCTCATTGAGTATTTTTAGCACATTCCCATCAAAAGAAGATGAAATACATTTCATAAATCTATCCAGTTCTTCAGGAGCCAATTCCTCATTTTTCTTCTTCCAGTTCTGGCTCGGCTTTTTCTGGCTGCTTTGATGCACGTTTGGTCATGACTCTTTTTCCCTGGAGAAATCAGAACTTCTCCTGTTTTTTAAAAAAAATGGGTGAATTAGACAAGAAATGTCCTGGAGGAACTAAAAGTCCTGATCCAGGTACCACTGAAATAAATGGAAACATTTCTTAAGAGGCAATTAGATCATGGCTAACGAGGTAATTCTCAGAGGGCCCATAGGGAGGAGGAAGCCAGGGGAAAGTGGAGGGTTCTGGTCCCTTGTTCTCATCCCGTTTTTGGGTTGCTGTGAGAACTGAGGAACTCCCCACAGGTTTTACCCCATTTGGTGGCAGAAACCCAAAACAGCTCCAGAAAACGTAGCAGGATTTATTGAGAGCCCCACGTCTGGCCCAGGCTCTGGTGCAGCAGAGCCTACACGAGTGTCACCGCTCGTGGAGACCTCACACGTGCCGGGGGGGAGAAAGGAGCCAGAGCAATAATGAAGGCTTCTCCCTCAACTTTATAGAGTCATCTATAGACAAATCATTGCCACAAAGGCTTTGCATGGAACATACTTCTTAGCCGCAATGACATTGTATTTATCCCACCTATAACACCATCACCCTAATTATAATTAGGGCAAATTCCTGCCTCTTTTTCTCAAGTTTGGTGACGGGAAGAAGTGACCCTCTGCAGTACCTAGGCTGAAATGTTGTAAAAGAAGCATCCATGGGATTCCAAGAGAGGTTCTCGGGGCATCCCAGCATAGTTCTGCCTGGCTATAGATGCATCAAGGTCTCCTTTGGCTCATTAGAGGCTCCCTAATGAAATGATGGAATTACTCACACCAGTGCACGCAGCAACCTGCTCCAGCGCTCCCTGGTGCGGGTCTCCATTAATTAAATATGCAAGGTAAACACTCTGAAATTGATAGTCAAGTGGCTCTTACTCAGTTTGGAAACACACACCATTAAGGAATTAATTGCTGTATTTCTATGAAGCAGCTGCAATATTTTGACATTGTGCTGTTTTAAGGGTTGAGATTACAAAAAGATCGTTGTTTTTACCGATTGGGTGGGATGGGTTTGCTCCTGCAACTATCGTTGGGCAGCAAATCTTCATTGCATTTGCCTAATTCTATCTTTTCCTGGCAGCCATCTTCAGGCTGGCAGATTTGACTGAAGAATCTTTGCGGTTTTGCCCCAGACCTGCTGAAATCCTGCTTAGATTAGCCAAAGAGGCAAAGTTTGCTGCTTTAAAACACAGATTCTCCGGAAGGGCTGGTGCGCTGCAGCGGCTTGCTTTCTCTTCTCTCTCAGAAAGTAAAAATAAGTATACTGTAAACATTTTCTGGAACTAGCAAGACCACACAACTACTGAATTAATGAAATATTGTTGCTTTTGACGAAGTAGATAGAAAACTAAAAGGAAAATATTTATTCATTCTGGTCTGTTGGTTTATAAAAGTGCGTTGGTCTCTTCTGGAAACTTTGATACATCCACGTGCATTTTTTTTGCTGAAATAACTTGACTGGTTCTGCGTGAAAGATCACAAATGACAGAAATAATAATTTGAATCAGTAAAGTCACGAAGCTACAAATCATCACAATATTATCCCTTGCAGTAAATATATATTAATATATTTAAGAAAACACAGCATCTCAGTGGGTTGTTTTTTTTTTTCACTTGCAACGGAGAAAAATTAATCTGGGAATCATAAGCATCTTCCAGTTTCCAGTGAGTAGAAGCTGTTCTGTCCCGTCGGAGATACTGCCGCGCGGGAAGGGGTTTGGGACCGCAGCTGGAAGCGGGGCCAGGGGAGGCAGGACAGCGAGTCCGGGGAAGGGCAGGCCCCTTCGGCAAAACGCGTGGAAAGCGCGTACAGAAAACACTATTAATTCACTTCCAACTTGTGCGGAACCTGCTCTTCAGTGGCAATCACCATTTAAGAGATTAAAATCAATAAAGAGGGATGTAGGCTTGTATTTCTTGAAGGTCGCAAAGATTGCTCTTTTAATGCAGTGTTTCTTAGGCTATTTTTTAATTTATTTACTTGAGCCCTCCCTTAAAAAAAAAATAAATCCAATCCTGACATTCCTACCTCCTACACTTTGAAATGAGGGGTGAGTGCCTTCTGTTCCGGGACATTAACAATTCTGCCCAGTGAGGCTATTCCCCACGTCTCTGAGTTTTCTCTCTCCCTGCGTCTTGCTGAGAAACGTTGTTTTAAAAGACAAGAACTGACTCTTAAGCAAATTGAAGGGGATTTAATGACACGTTGATCTTGCGCGTTTTCTGAGAATATTATACTTTAAATAGTTTTTCCTGAAAGATAAGAAAAGTAATATGGAGAGCGAGGTTGATAGCTAGAGGAAGGCAAGGGGGCAAATGGCATTGGGTGGAAACACCTTCCAGCTCTGTCCCTACAGCGTCTGGGTCAGAGATCCCAAAACTTACCCCGGGGACGTTCTTCTAACGATGCTGCGCTGACCCCAGGGTCTGGAGTGGAGGAAATCCATTTTCCTGACAGAAAGCCAGGGCAAGGGAGTGAGTGGACTCTGTCTGCTTTATTTATGGTATTAATTTGATAAATAATTCCCTTCTCTTTGCCTCATCGTAGCAGATTTATTTCATGCCGCTTGACGTGTCTTTCTGCAGGTGGTGATAGGCTCGTGAATCACCTGAACAGAGCATGGAAAACACTGCTTTTCTCTTCGTGAAACCGAAGTGTGAAGCAATAGACATATAATAATGAGGTATTATCATAAATTAACGTGGTTTACTACTCTGCTATTTCTATTATTACCTAGTAAGGCTCTTGTTAAATGGAGGAGCTTGGTAATTGCTGATGCCACAGAAAAGACATCGAGGGGCTGGAGCGTGTCCAGAGAAGGGCAACGGAGCTGGTGAGGGGTCTGGAGCACAAGTGTTGTGAGGAGCGGCTGAGGGAGCTGGGGGTGTTCAGCCTGGAGAAGAGGAGGCTGAGGGGAGACCTTCTCGTTCTCTACAACTCCCTGAAAGGAGGGTGTAGCCAGGGGGGGTCGGTCTCTTCTCCCAAGGAACAGGCGATGGGACAAGAGGAAATGGCCTCAAGTTGCGCCAGGGGAGGTTCAGATTGGATATTAGGAACAATTTTTACACTGAAAGGGTTATTAAGCCTTGGAATGGGCTGCCCAGGGAAGGGGTTGAGGCACCATCTCTGGAGGTATTTAAAAGCCGGGTTGACATAGTGCTTAGAGACATGGTTTAGTGATGGTTCTCAGCAGAGTTAGGTTGATGGTTGGACTCGATGAGCTTAAAGGTCCCTTCCAACCCAGACACTTCTATGATTCTATGATGCTGTGCTGCAGTATTAAACCCACACACTGGTTGGGAGAAAATGTTGGGAATGAGGCTTTTTCCACAGAGGGTCTCCCTCAGAAACCAGCCCCAAGTGAGCAAGGGGAGTGCAGTTTTCCGTAGTACAACAAAACCTTCACTTTTTTTATTTGAAGGAGTTACAAACGCCATGGGTAGCAGTGTGTGTTGTTACTGCCCGGTTCCGCTGCAGAGGGGAGGTGGTTTGCAGGGGGCTGTCCCGTACGTTCACCAGGGCAGCAGGAACGGCAATGAAGAAATATGGTCCTACGTGACACCTGAGGAACCTCTGAGCAGCAGTTCCTGGTTTGACACCGGGTAATTAACTCAGCAGAACGAGAGAGAGACGGGGCAGTCGCAGGGTGGGCAGGGAAGGCTGCAAAAACCAACCAAACTCTTCACAAAACCATGGTCTCCAGTTCTGTTCCGAGGGCGGTGCTTACAGTGGGGAGAACTGTTCAGCCTCAGCCTGTTCATCTGAACCCTGTACTGTGAGCTGCTTTGTGCCTTGGGGGGGTTTTTTTGAGCAAAAATGACATAAATATGGTGCATCTGAGCAGGGTGAGACTGGAAGGGCACAAGGAGCTTCCTGGTAAAATAAAACCTGTACGTTAGTCGCTGTATCAGAGGAATGAGTGGTGCTATGGAAAGATGGTTGCAAGTAAAGGAGTCTGATCCAGGACCTGCTCTCCTGGGATCCTTCAAGAGCAGGTGTTACCTTTATGGATAAATTATAGACAGGGGGTTGTTAATACCATATAATGACCTGTGTAAGGGTTATCTCTTTTATGCCCCATCCCTGGAGGTATTTAAAAGATGGGTTGACATAAAGCTTAGTGACGTGGTTTAGTGGTGGTGGTTTTTTACCAGAGTTAGGCTGATGGCTGGACTCAATGATCTTAAAGGTCCCTTCCAACCTGGGCAATTCTATGATTCTGTGATTCAGAGCTTTGTTCTTGGGCTTTTATTTTGGTCACAGCTGATGTTCCTCTTAGGTTTGTGGTACCGAGAGGTAGGCTCAGGGGACGGTCTCCGGCTCAGCGGTGGCTAAAACTCCTTTGAGGGACCTGCCTTGCTCAACGGCTGCTCTCGAGAACCGTTTCCGAGGTGAACTGAGACGGCGTACAAAGTAAAGGGGGTCTGGCTGGCATCTCCCCATGCTGATGACTAGATCGTTCTGGCAACAGCTGAGTGAAAACCGTGACTGAGTGGCTGCTTGTGCTGGATGAGGAGGTGGCAGAGCCGCTTCCCCATCTCCACAGCTCCCAGCACAGGCTCTGGTAATCCCTCTGAAATGACCGCCTGAGCATTTCCCAGTGTTTTCTGCAAATATTCCCATTTTCCCCAGTGTTTAGGTGTGGTAGAGCTGAGCGATCATCCCCCGAGACAGTACGGCCGGCTGCATTTCCTCAGAAATGCCAACCAGAAAACCTATGCTTTAGGGTAGCGTTTTCCGGGCTTTTTTGTTTTCCAGACTGTGCACCCAAGGACCCGCTTCCAACCTTTCCTTTCAAACACTTGAACGTCACCCAAAGTGACAGCTACCTTGGTAGAAAACCTGAGATTGTCCAGGATTTCCAGCCTTTCATGCTCTGTAGGTAACGAGGGACTTCTCACCTCTCAGGCTGTGACTTAAGGATGAGGTCGCTGAAACCCCCCAGACCTCCCGGGAGCAGGGCGACAGAGGGACCTGTCACCGTCCTTCTGTGCGGTGACTGCAGGTCATGGATTTAGGCAGCGTGCACTGTTTCTTAAGATTGGCTTATATTTCATTGCTTTTACATCTCAACAGATCTTACCTAAATTCAAAATTCGCTTTGTGCTGCTATTAAAAAAAATTTAAAAAAAAAATAATAGAGTTTTGCTAAATCTAGAGCAGCGCTGACCTGCAGAGCCCAGCTCCCCTTTAAGCCAGGAGGTAGAAAGTCTTTTCACTGGGATTGTGCAAGCATAATTTTAGCAAGGTTTGCGTCTTTATCCTCAAAATCGTGGCCTCTACATTTTAGCATGTTTTCCCAAACATCACTCTCCAGTCACAACTCTGAAACTAAGAACTGCTTCCGTGTTTGCTTCCCATATTTCTGTCGCCTCTCTCTCTGCCCTCATCCCGTTGGTGCCACGTTGCCCTCCCCGTGCCCTGCTGCCTTGTAGCAGGTTTATATTCCCATTTTTCTCACAACCACATCTGTTTGATTCACCTCCCTCGCCTTCTCCCAGAAACACGGGAAAGGACGCACAGCCCAAGGGTGCAATCTCCTTTAGGGTTTGGTACCAGCACGTACCAGGCTGTTACCTCTTTGTCACGTAAGTAGTGAATTACCTTATTTTTAAAAACTCCTACTGCTGCATTTAGGTATTTTTATGCAGTTCAATTTATTACCCTCTTATAAAGGCCTGTTCTTGAACTCAAGCAATTATTTCCTCATGCTTCTTATCTAAGCCTCTTTTAGTTAGAATTCTGCCTGAAATTCTCCTCTTCTCAGTGCCGCGTTACCCGTGTGCTTGGGCAATGGGACACCCTTCTGAGCTTCCTAACTTCTTCACTTTTTCCCCCAAATACAGCTCCATCTAACAGCAGCCTTAATTGCCAGTGAGCTGTGTTTTGTTTTGGCTATATGAAGAAATTTGGGTTTTTTCTCTTGTTTTTCTTTCCTTTCCAAAGATCCCCAGGGACGGAAGGTGGCTGTTTATCTCCAAAAGCTTCAGGGGTTGACACACAGCCCCTCTCGCTCTCATGCTTTCCTGGGCTCTCGCTACCTGAAGCAGACGGCAGGGGAGAGGTGGAGTCCCGCAGGATGCTTTCCCTCAAGAAAGCAACTGCTTTCAGTTAACAGTTGGGCAAATGTCAATTTCTGACTCATAAGACATATATTTCATTAAAAAAAAAAAAAAAAAAGAAAAAAAATCCTTATTTGGAGGAAACACAACTTCTCAGACTTTCCTGCAAAATAAAAATGGCTGAAGGTTTTCCGCGTCAGAGTTTTATAATCCCACTTGGAATCTTCACAGATACTTTTATTTGTACATTCTCCTATATATCCTCTCCCAGGGAAAAGAGCTTGTGGATATTCTGGGCCAAAAGCTTTTCTTGTCCTTCTGCACATACTATTTTTGGAATATTATAAAGAAATCGGACTGTTCCAAATCAATTTGAAACTTCTTTTGAAAACTTTTTGGAAGCTGGGATGTAGCCTGTCTCTTATGATTACAAAACTATGATCTTTCTCTAAAAACTGTCCCAAAATGTACTTCCTACCGTATGTATCCTACTGTATAAACCTATCTAAAATTGCTTGTTACCAAAGTTAGAAGTAGAACCACGTACTTGGATGAGCTGCAGTGGTGGGGGAAACAATTAGGAACAGTAAATTATCTTGATTCTTACACAAGGCAAAGCTTTAAATAATTTTAAGCAGAAGTGATGACCAAAATCAGTTTGTAAGTATAAAGTCCAGATGTCCCTGAATCTCATAAAGTCTTAACGTTTATTTTTTCCTTACTGACTTCAGAAAGGCAAGAAATCCCAAGAACTAGAAGAACTTTCAAACTGACAATAAATGAACTACTGAAGTGGAACAAGGACTGGCCACACAGAAACTACTTGAGCACAGGCAGAGTCTCCATCGAGATTAGAGAAGGGCTCAACTGACAAAGCCAAGAGAATTAAAGAAAGAAAAGATGGACAAAGACCAGACAGCCCCTGAAATAACCCATAATGAGATGTACTTGTTATGTTAGCAATATAGGATTAGATCTTTACCTGGGGTAATTGGCACAGCAGCTCTGCAGCTAATTGCGCTGCCTGACACCGTGCAGCAGTAGGTGTTGGTCCGTGGGACTTTACTCAAAGTCTCATATTCGCTTTGGAAGTGTAACGTACTTTCAGTGCCATAGTTGCTGTGCAAAGGCAATGTTAAATTTCACAAAGTCGTTTACTTCCAGTCAATCCAGCAAATTAATGTTTAATGGACAGATGCTTTTTTATAATAAAGAGTATTTCTAGGCAATATAAATTCTTTGATCCAGCTTCTTCTCAAACGGTTTATTTTTATAATAACAAAGTGGAAAGCATTGAATTATACTGAACTTCTCACCATTCTCAGGTCTTTATTACAGCAAAAAATCCCTAGGATACAAGATGCATCCAACAAAATTCAGACCAACTAAAAGTTGTTTGTGGCCAAGGGCCAAAGAAATGGATTAGGCCAACTGTGCTCTTTCCTCACCAGCAACTCAAACACCCTGCACCCCCTTTTATCCTCTCCCTTCCCGGTATTCCTCTTACATCCACCTTCTGGAGATGGTCACCTTGTTTCTCCAGGCTCCCTGGGGCTGGTGGGCTGTATGGGAATTAACCTTGCTACTTTCCAGTTTCTTGGTGACTGCACTAACAGTGCTCAAGAAGCCTGGTTCTTCCCATAACTCTTCTTTCAAATCTGTGGGGAAAAAGCCAACGCGCTAAAAGAATAAATTATTGTATTAAAGGATTGAGTGACCTTACAGAACAAATTCTGGCTTTTCTGCAAGCTTCAGAGCCTCATGCATCCCTGCAGCTGAGAGTTTCCGGTTGATGTTCCTGTATCGGCACTGCAGGAGGTTGCGATAAGTTGTCCTTAGGTCTCGGTTGAAGAAGGCGTATATAAAAGGGTTGATGAGAGAGTTTGCATAGCCCAACCATAGGAATGTTCTCTCAACCCAGAGCGGAATACAGCTGCACGCTGTCCCGCAGATGAAGGGCCGGGCGGTGGAGAGGAGGAAGAAGGGCAGCCAGCAGACAGTGAAAGCCCCAACAATAATCCCAAGGGTAGTGGCAGCTTTCTGTTCTCTTTTAAAGATGGAAATGTTCTTCTTGTCGTGCTTTAGGAGCCGTGAAAAATTAGTACATTCTTCAGCTTCTTTGTGCAGTTTTATGACTCCGTTCATAGAAATCCCTTCCATTTCTTCTGGCCGGGGAAAACCAGCAAACTTGTGTTTAGCAGCACTCCTCTTGGCGGCTTTGTAAATCTGGTAGTACATGAAGAGCATCACCGACATTGGGATGTAAAACGCAACCGCCGTGGAGTAAATGGTGTAGCCAAAGTCTTGGCTGATCAAACAAACCTTTTCATCGTTCACGTTTTGGGCCCAACCGAAGAGCGGGGGGAGGGTGATAGAGGCAGATAAAAGCCACACGCAGAGGATCATTTTGGCCATACACTTCCCATTCTGCCTCACGGGGTACGTGAGAGGCCTCGTTATTCCCAGGTACCTAGAACGATAGCGCAGAGTTACTGTATAGTGCAGTCGTTAGTTGGTTCAATCCTCTCTCAGCATGTATTTCAAACCTGTAAAGTCACGTGTCTTTCACTTGAATATTTATAGCACTGATATTCCGTATACAAAGTCTTTTATTCTAGACGGAAGTCTCCCATCAGCCACAAAGGACTGGGAATTTAATGAATTTGTGCAACCTTCACACAGATAATGTTTTTTTTGTTGTTGTTACTAAGGAAATTCTGAAACCTAAATTTGGCTAATGTAGGAAATCTTGGATTGCAGATGAACACTCACTCCACAAAACCTACCACTTTTTGTATTGAGCACATGGTTAAGTTAAAACAAGCACACATTCATCTTCCTCTTCATCCTCACATATTCAACAGATGTGAAGGTGCCCCCCAATAAACTGAGAGGATGAGTTGTCTTTCTTACCTCCGTGTTTCAGACAGGAATAACAAAGGGAAAACTTATGCCAAGAGCAGATTATTTCAATACTACAATAATTCTTTTTATCATAATTTAATTAGAAAGAAACTACTTTTACTCAACATTCAAATTTCTACTGAACAAACTAACAATCTATCACAGTATCAGTTCAACGAGACCTGGGGAAAAAACATAGTTTTACCAGGAACTAAGTATAAAGTGGTAAATTGTAAACAGACAAGAAAAATGTTTATAATGTGTCAAGTCTTTATAGGGAAAAAAAATGAAGTACATTGACAACTTCTACATTTCCTAAGCTGTGACAGCTGAGACCATGTATTTTTGTTCTAAATAAAAAAAAAAAATCACTAATGCCCTACATAGTTGGACAGAAATACCAAGTTTGTGTTTATTCTCAACTACAAAAGATTCTTATTTCCTCTCTAACTATGGGAAGTTTGTCTTCCATGGAATTGGATGCTTTTTTTACACCTAACATTTTTGCTTTGAAATCTGGTTTCTGCTCAACAGGAACCTACCTATGAGTTACAGTTAACTTCTCAAATTGTTCTTTTTTTCCTCCCCCCCAAAAGAAAGAATTTTGAGAAAAATCAGTGTGACTCACTTTGCTACTCGTAAAAGGAATGGTTTCAAACTGGGTGTCAGAACAACATTTTGGTTTCAAGAGGTACCAGCCTTTAGTTACCCAGTGAAGGTTTCAGAGGGTTACAAACAAGAAATATAGTAATGCGATTAAAAATATTTTTTTGAAGCCTTTTTTCCTCTCTATTCACCTAGCAAATCAAACATGAGTGTTTGCCTGGCTCTGCAGAACGCTGCATTGTTGATTTTACTGCAATGCAGTAAATTACGGGCAGCGCTGCTGCTTTACACAGGAACCCAGGTAGGCTACGGTTTCGGAAGGATAAAGCAGCATCCTTTCGTGGGCTGCTCTGAGGGGTAACAACCATCTCTCTCTTAACAACATCATTGATTTTATATCAAGTGTTACGTGATGGACAGGAGTGGTTTGTTGTGCCCTGTTCTCGACACAAGCACAAGTACATCCCAGCCGGAATTGTGCCGATGAAGCTGTGCCTGGTGGGGCCAGCAGCTGAGAACAGAAATTAAAATTGGCTGGGATTAGAGCAGTGTGAGACATGGACCATACTATTAAAAAATTCTGTTTCTTGTGCACCTCACCATCAGCATATAGAATATATGCTTCACCCACTCTGGCAGCTGTGGGAATGCTGTAGAGTCTGCAGAGATTTTGGGTTTTCCTGGCTAAAACCGTGCTCCCAAGGAGCGGAGGGTTTTCCGAGGGGCTCCAAGATATAGAAGAGCGGGATTAACGTGGTAAACTTCCGGAGTTTCACTACCCAAGGGACACATTATTCTGCTCTAGGCAATGTAACTGCAGCCAAAGGTGAGTTATAGCTGCAGCCCTCCTGGGATGAGAGTGGCACACCCTCAGAATCTGTCTGGGAAGTGCATGATTTAGCTACAAAAGAGTTAAATACGTCTTTTGTGCAGAAAGCTTACCTGTCACTTACAATGTGCTGTTCCAAAAAAATCTTTTAAAAGTTAGTCCGTGTTCCTGAAGGGTGTATTTTTCTAGCTATTACCCAATTGGTCATTAAAAATAACATGATTATGAGGTGAGTCTTATTATGCAGCTAAAAAAGTTAAACTGGATTTCTGTAAAAAACGGATCTGTGGGCTGCACGCTCTGAATACCGACTGCTGCCTTCTCATGCATCGGAACATAACAAAAAGAACCCATGAAAGCAGAAGTATACTGAAAAGAATTAAAATTCATTAGTTTTGCCCTGGTACTGCTTTTTTGGAAGCTATCTGAGCTTCAAAAATGCTATTTGAAATTAAAATACATTAATTAACATAAAAATACACCAGCATCCTCTCTGCCATATCCATTTTGCTAAATGTAGTATGATAGGGGAAAAAAGTCAGCAAGTACAAATGAAGGGACTTTATCTTTTTATCTCTCTATATGAAAACCATTACCCTTGAAAACTTACTTGCAACTTCAAAATAATGTAAATAACCACTGTTGTCTAATACAACAGAGTGTCCAAGACTTAATAGATTCACAAACCTCAAAAGTATTGTCTCAAGCTCAGTGCAGAAATATGCTTTGTAATGCTCAATCTTTAATTAGTACCTTCCAAAAAAAAAAAAAAGGCTAAAGGTAGATCAGCTGAACTTTACATGTTTTTGGAGTATGTTACACCTTGTGGCTGTACTGCTGGGAAAGAATGAAGGTAAATTCCCTAAAAAGCCCATTTCATGTGTCTCAGCTACCCCCTGTAAGAACGAAGCGTCTCAGACTTGTTACTCTGAGAGTTGTTCCTTTTATGTGCCACAAGTGTTCGTTTTGATGTTGGTGGGGCAAGAAGCCGTGCCTCAGCTCTCACTTGTAAAAGAAGGGCAACGCTATTTCCTACCCTTCCTTCTCGGAGGTTCTTGCCTACATGGTTGTGCCGGACAGGACCTCTATCCATATCGCATCCAGCATACTCCAGTCCTGCTGCCATTCCAAGAGGAAAGTGGAGAAAAATGAGTAGGGAGAACCTGGCACCAGTATCTAGAGGATACAACAACAAAAAAAGATGATGGCAACTTTTTTGGTACCACGTCACTGAAATCTGGAAAACAGCCCCTTGCTCGAAGAGCTCAAAGAGCAGACAGCACAGACCAAAGAGAAGGCAAGCGGCGAGGGACAAAGTAAACTTCTAAAACAAATGTGTGCAAACATGAGAGCACATCTCCATTCTGGGTTGGTTTCTTATGAAAACCTTCATAAGAAAGTTTTTTCTTCTTTAGTGTCTCCTCTTCCCCACCGGAGGATCAGCCGGCTCTGTGCCGCAGTCACATTCCGGTATGAGGGAGGAAAAATTATTCCTCACCATCCTCTTTCTGGAGCTCTGTTCAAACGTGGGTGGGGGGTAAAGAGCTCTGTCCTTCGGGGGGGACCATCGTCAGCTATTGTGACCCACCACCTTCTGCCACATTCACCCACAAAACACCAACAATGGAAAAGGTAAATGAATAAGTCCTTTTTTCTTCCCCTTAATAAAAACCTGGCTCCCTGTGATCCACTATTCTTTCCCAGTACCTCTAAATTGTCACCATTTGATGACAGGCAATTGTTATAGACAATTTAATGTAAAACCATTACAGCTGTATAGGACTGCTCCTGAGATCATTCCATTTGTGGGGTTTTTTTTCATTGTGGCTTTTTTGGTGCTGATGCATTACAACAACCACACAGAATTTTTTTTTATCCTACAGGGCTGAAAGTCTCCTTTGTCACTGGAACTTGAGCACAGGCATTTCTTATTGCAGTGTGCTCAATACATTAAACATTACAGCAAGGGTTGAGATGCAAGGTATATGGAGAGCAGAATGGAACACGGCGTAGGGCACAGGCACCCGCAGACCCTGCTGTCTGCTTCTGGCACATCATTTTACCTTTCTGGGACTCTCCCTATTCACGTGGTCACCTACTTATCATCCACCAGAAGAACTTTTCAGGAAGACCTGTCTCATCAGCTTCATGTGAATAACTCCCCATTTGTAGCTGAATCAATTAGTCATTCTATAGGTGTAGAAGAAGATGCCAGTTCTTCCTCCAAGAAGACAACAAGCGGCAGTGCCAGGCATGGTACCATTTCAGGTTAACCAGGCATTTTTATTTTTTCTTTATGGCATGAACCTGATTTTTTTCAGCAGTAGGAAAGTCCACTTCCTTTTCTGTTGTTTGTTCCTGAGAAAGCTATCCATATCTGTCATATTTAAGCGGTAGAAATGGTGAATTGTTCCCAGCTGTACTGGACATTTTGACATGGCTCTAGTCCTCCTACCTTTTGAAATATCCAGAAAGCAAACTGAGAATTAACAACTACTTCAACAATAGAAAGCAAATAGTAATAGGATGGCCCAGTTTGGGATCCTGTGTTCAAAATCTTTATTACATCTGCTCTATGGCTAAAAGAGAAATAAAAAAGTAGAAGGACTTGCTTCTCGCTGTGAGCAAAGTCGCAGAGTGATAGAAAACCTAATGGCTAAAAGCATTAGAACTGTTTTGAAGCCTCTTGCCCCACTCAGTGATAAACTGAATGCCCCATGGCATCAGGATCACTTATACCATGTTTGAAATGCACACGTGTAATTCCTTCGCTTCTGGTCCCCGCGTACTTTACAGGCAGATAGCCGTTTGAATTAGTCCACATTTGTTCCTCTGAATCCACTGACCTGATCTAACAGACAATCATTCCAAAAACAGATTAGCATCTTTCCCCGTCTGACTTTGCTTTCATGAAGCAGATTGGATTGCTATGGAACAGAGCTGGAAACACCCTACTGGAAACGATACAGATGTGTATTATAGCTGTTTCTACCAGGAATCTTGATATATTGTTCTGTTACCATTTACCATCTCACTAGGAGTTGCCCTCAACCTGAGGTTCTTTCAGTTCTTCCTATTTTTGTATTTTAAGAAAGTCATAAAACTGTCTCATTTCAAAGACACAAAAACGCTTACTTCTTTGCTTTTGTGCTCTTTTTCTAGTACAGCCGCTTTCCAGCTTCAATACCCATCTCCTTGTATCAGCTTCTGTGCCAACCCACAGCGATAGAATCCTGCCTAATGATTCACCTGCAAAAATAACTTGTTCTGAAGAACGATGCTCATCTACTGATCGTCCTTTGGCAGCTATGATTCTCTCGTGAGCTTTCCTAATTTCCCTGATAAATTCAGTGCAACGTTAAGAGACGCTTCACAAGAACAGGAGCACGATGCCATTCCTAAAAGCTACCCAGCACTCAGAAATATTCTCCTAGTACAGTGATCAATCTAGATTATTTTTTTCTTATACTTTGATATGTTAAACGGTACATGAAATGTAAATATAACCAGTTGAAACAATGAACAAATCTATTATTTCTCTTGAGGCTATGTCAAACCACCAACAGAAATGGTTCTTTTCAAAGATACTGTGTTTACACTAAAGCGGGGATGCTCTGTCCCACAGAACATAGAATAATGATTTTTAAATAGAATAATGCTTTTAAATAGAGTAAGGTATACAAACTGGTCAGGGAAATACTATTCCCATCACATATTTAAGTAACTGAGATAGAAGTAAAGGGATAGAAACATAAAAAGACTTAGGTGCTGAGACAATGAGCATTACAGTGCCCGACTATGGTATTATAATGGCAGAAGCAACCCTGTTAATAATGGTACGACAGAATTAATCCCTGCCCTTCTGCAGTGCAGGTTGGCCTCACCATCACACCAGGGTAACCGCCGGTTTATCCTCTGGGAAGAGGAGGGTGTTTCAGAGGCAGTAAAATACTTTTTCTCCTTCCCAGAAGTGAACAAAGTTACTGATTTCATTGCATCCATGACAGCTTCCAGAACATGAATTAGATCCCTTTAAAACCTAAACATTAAATATTGTGCAATGTTCCAGCGAGACAGCAGAACTAACGACATCAAGCCATTACCAATCAAACCATTCTTCTCCACTGGAGAAAAAAACTTTCTTCAACTAGTTTTGTGCTCCATCTAGTTACACATTGCATCTTTTTTATGTTGTGAATTAGTAAATAGTTATAAAAAGTCTTAGCAGAGCGGCCAGCTTCCATATCTTAATTGTATTTGCTAGAAACGGTTAAAGCTCTACTTCATCCTTCTCGGTCGATGTTGAACGCAGTTGAGAAAGATCTTAAATACGTGTTTAGGTATCTATTGCTTTAGATACTTATGCTTCACCTTTCATACAATGTCAACATTATTCTTATTATTCAAATGGTGATACTTTAATTTTGAGACTTGGAAGAATAAGAATGAAATATTTGTTTTGTTTTCAGCAATGCTAACACTTTCCATTATTCTTCTTCTTGCTGTCAATTAAATGTATTTCCTTAAATGCTCTTGGCAAAAGGAAGACATTTGTTCCCACTGTTAGAGCGGGTACATATTAAACACAGTACTATACATTTATTGTACATAGTAAATGTTCTGACTTGATTTTTCTTTTTCTCAGAAATCATTGTAGGGGTTTATCTTTGATGGAACTCAAGAAGCGTAGGCTTTCCTAGCAGTGGGGGAGGACTAAGTCAATCAAATTTAAATATCTATTCATTCTAAAGGGATGTAATTTGCATAGTAGAAGATTATGTTCTCCTCTCTTACATTTCTTTCAGTTTCTCTGTGCTTTCATGGACTTTCTTCCTCTTGTGTTGCATAACTTTACAGCTTCATATTTGCCTTATTTATTTTAGCTCATTTTTCATTGTTTTATTTCACTCATTCTATTTTTACTTCACTTTCTTACCCTGCCTTATTTCTATTTCTCTCTTAGCTCTGCATTTTTCCCTCTTCATTTTTGACTGCTGATGTAAGACATCCATCCCATGGAAGGGGGGGTGGTGTATCCTGCTCATTCCAAGAAATACATAATAATTCCATTGCCAGAAAGAGAGGTGCAATGTGTTTCCATTCAACTTCTATTATCTTAGTTGTAGTTTCTGAAGCCACATTCCTCTTTCCTTTAGGCACATTTCTTTTACCTGTCTCACCCTTTGCCTTTCATTTTCCCTCTGCACCTCTGTCAAAGCACTTGTCACCAGTCACTGCCTTGCGCTTCGTTTCCTGAGGGAACAGCTCACGAGCCTTTGGTTTTCCGCTGCAAATAACGGACTGTTGGAAGAGAAGGTCCTAACACAGAGCCGCTGATGTTTATCTTGCAACACTGCCTGAATGTTAGATAGTATATATTTCCTAGCCAATATTTTGCAGCTACCCAAATAAATATTTTATATTACAGACTAAACACTTACTAACTCTCTTTCAAGAAAACAGTACATGTATATTCTCCTTTCTTGTATCTTCACCAATGACGTAAAGGTAGGAGACATAAGAAGGGAAATGGATTTCAGTCATTCTTTCTTCACCAGAACCTCGATGCATTTGAACACTAGAAAGGCTTTGGCAAAGAAATCTTTAGAATGAAGTTGCTCGCTCTAATGGCAGGCTTCCTGTTTTAAAACTTTCTCAAAATGTCTGAACTTTGTGGGTTTCATCACCGCTGGTTTCCTGTATCTAAGTGTGGTTTGCTTGCGGAGTGCAATGGGACTAATTATACGCAGAGCTGAAAAGCGCTTCTCACCTCACTTCTTGATAGATAATCTGTAATGCTTCAAAAGCTCTCCAGATCTGGGCAAGTCACACATAGGAAGGACCCATTTTTCATTACAGTGTTCAACCCTGTGCAGTGTTGAGGGAAAAACATCAGAGTTGGGTGTCACGGGGACAACCCAAGCTGGCCAGCTGATGGGCAGGGGCACACCGCATGGTTGAGATTTGCCAACAGAAAAAGGTTTATTTGCTGCTTCGCCCTTGATGTGGGGGGAGAGCAACTTTAAGCAAAGATATGGTTTCTTGAGGCACCAGCTGAAACGAAATCCCTACTCTGTTATACAGAGGCAGTTTCTGAGCAAAAGAAAGCAAAGGAGTGGAAAAGAACACTTTGTGCAGATCAGGAACTGGAAAAGATACCAAATCCTCCTTTCAGGTTTCCCTCTTGTCCCTCACACCCGTTGTCAAAGCCAATGAAGATTGCAGGGTTTTTTCCAGAGGCTCTTCTAACATATAATTTCTTCCCCTCCCCTTACTGCCTTCAGATAGGGTTTTACTTCTCAAACTCACAACTTATTAACAGAGCTGAGATCTCTCGCCCTCCCATCTCCTGTCGGGTGTTGTCCTATGGCAAGGACGAGCCCTCGGGGTTCCAAGCCAAGCCCGGTGGCTTCAGCCAGACCAGAGGAGATGTGCCAAGAGACAACTACAAGACAAGCCTCAGCCTTGGGACCATCCTGCTCTGTGCAAGCATTCAAGTAGGCTGTAATAAAAACCGCAGTGTGTTTTCTCTCAGTTGCATACTCTGCCAGACACCAGCACAAACATGCCTTAGGTGAGCCATGAGGCAGCCTGGTAGCCCACAGGACCTATGTCTGTACTTTGGCCAATGGACCAGTCTACCATCTTGCCCTCCCCTGAGTGTGCGGGGACATTCACACACACCCACCCAAGGACACCTTTGTGTCTGGTGGCAAGGTGGGTCCCAGCCAGCACCTTTGTAGGTGCTACAAACAAGTTGAAACCAAAGCAAACTCTAGGAGGACCTTCAGAGTGTGTCCTGAAGTGCCTGCAGACGCACACAGGAGGGCTCCTGGAGAGCTTCTCAGGATGAGTGGTGGAGGTCCAGACTGGGGATAGGATGGACTCCAGGACAGTAGATGGTTCTCAGGAGGTGGAGATTGCCAAAACAGTACAGGGATGTCCAGTTCAACAACACAAAACCCCAGAACTTCCAAGTCCCCGTGCCCAGCTGAGCACTCCGGCTGTTCCCTGGCACCACACTGGCAGAAGATCAGCCCTCCTGTGCCCCTTGCTTTTCCCAGGAGAAAGCCTAAACACATGGGGAGACCCTGACCACTGGGTCCTCACAAGCCAAGGTTGGTGCTTTAGTTGCATAACCGTTTTTTTAGCATGACTTTGAGGTAAGCTAACAGGTACCTTCAACTAAAACGTGTGGGGGCTTGATTTCAGAGCTACGAAAAACTGTCTTTTTAAAAAAGAAAACCCTTGTCAGACTCCATAAAGTAGATATGGCTAAGGTGATTTTCTCCAACTTCACTACATGAGTCACGCCTGGATTGACACTAAACATCAGCTTAAAAGGAATTATTTTGAAAGTTATAATGGCGTTTCAAAATGAAAGCTTCCTACAACTTTAACCAGAAAATCATGACTGACGTCTCTAGTACAATTAAATGAAGCATTTCAGAAACTTCCACAGTATAAGCGATGAATGAAATGAAAAATCACAGCCCATTGAACTGATAATACCACTATATTAAAAAAAAGTATCTTCAGGGAATAGCTATTTAAATGTGCTGATATTTATGTCCCCTCTCTTCCTTCCTTGAATACAAACAATTTAAACATAGTATCTCCAGACAAAGCACTTAAGGAACAACCCCTTTTAGAATATTTCTTCCCTCGTCCCCCTTCTTTCTCTTCCTCTTTCTGAAAAGAGGGAAAAAATCCCAGGAGGACCCAGTCCAAACTCTCCTCTTTGCTTCTCCAGGACAGTAATTTTGCGAGAGCCCTAACGAACACCTCTGCACTGATTATGGGTGACTCTCGATACAGAACTAATGTACTTGGGTGTTTGGGGCTTTGTCCATAGCTGTACCGGCCTGAAAGGTGGACCTGAATTTGTCAAAAACCACACAAAGCTTTTGCTATGTTCCATTGGGTCGGGTATGTAAAAACTGTAAATGTCTACCGTGGTAGCATCAGCTTTGTGTGGATAAAGACTGAAATACCTCAGGTTTATTGCTGCGCCTACAGCTTCCAGTAACACCAGTTCCCATTGCTGGGCCCACAACTTCAAACGTGCATTTGACTTCAGGAGCAGAACCTTGGCGTCGGTGTGGGCTGAATCATCCCAGCCAGCCCACGGGCACCCCGGGGAGCTCACTCCAACCCCAGCTCACTGTTTGGGATATTCAATAAGATGCTCCCTGCGTTTCAACACTTGGGCAGCAGCGCAGAAGCTTCGTGTTAAGTAAACAGGCTTTGGAAACGTTCAGCTCCTTCTCCTGTTGTTTAATTCACGGGCAAACAGCCCGCGACGCTGTTTTCATTTCAGTTATTTTTGAAAAAAACGAAGCTCATGTTCCGCTAATGACCAAACTGCTTTAACAAAAATAGCTTTTTAATATGGGACAATATACTCTGGAGAGGCCCCAGTCACTATTGTTGCTAAAACTGCTTGTGCTAAGAAGTGGGTCTCTGAACACCGCCTCTTAGGGTAAAAGGGAAACTGCAGTACAGAACAATGCAAAAATCAAGTCTTTAGAGCCAAAGCTGTATTATTTTTAGCACCAACACATCTTATTAGACTATTAAAGAAAAGCTTTGCATCTTGTCAGCAGATGTTCTGGGCCGCAGGTATAAATATTTCCAAGCAATCTGTGGCCAGACAACACCCTCTGACTTTGTTCAGGGATTTAATATTTCAACTATTTGTTAAATGTTGACTTCTACAGCAAATAAACAAAATTTAAGAGCCCACATAGAGATCTGCTTACAGAAAATGATTCTGGCAAATGGTACTGTGTATGTGAAATATGACAATCACAACATGTTTTCCTGGTTTGTATTCAGGATGACAGCTATGTTGCAAATTCTGCAGTAAGTTTAGATAATAGCATATCCTTGTGTTATCTGTGCTCGTGCTTTCCATTTCCATCTTCTAATTTCTCTGCCTATTGCCAGTTTCTAAATACCTGTTACCAGAGTAAATCTTCTAGACCTTCTCGCTCTCTACAACTCCCTGAAAGGAGGGTGTAGCCAGGGGGGGTCGGTCTCTTCTCCCAAGTCACAGGCGATGGGACAAGAGGAAACAGCCTCAAGTTGTGCCAGGGGAGGTTTAGGATGGATATAGGGAAAAATTTTTACACCAAAAGGGTTGCCAAACCTTGGAACAGGCTGCCCAGGGCAATGGTGGAGTCACCATCCCTGAAGGGATTTAAAAGATGGGTAGATGTAGCGCAGAGGGACATGGGTTAGTGGCAGCACGGGGTCAACGATTGGGCTTGATGATCTTAAAGATCTCTTCTAACCCAAACGACTCTATGATTCTATTCTTTACTTTGATTCCAAAATCCCTACATTTTCTCGTATAGAACATCCCTCTAACTAGTAAACAGGCACTTCTGACAACAAACTTGGTTTTTTGCAGTTACCTTTTGTGCCCCTCTCTGGAGATCTGGAAACCATATGTTGAAATACATTGTCCCTGGTCTCTAACACATCTCTCGTGAAAAGCGAACCATTTATAAAGAAAGCTCTCTATCTGTGGCTCAATTTAACTTGCAGCAGCAGTAGGCCATATTTCTGGCTGCAGGTACTTGTATCACTGATGAGAAATGATGATTCCTGTGCCAGCAAGGTTACTGATGGGTGTTCTTTGGTGGGAGTGGAGGTGGCACAGCTGCATGGGAGGACACTGGGAGGAGACCTCATGGTGTGTTCGCCCAGATGTCCACTAAAAAGCTCTCCCTGAAAAACTGGAGAGTTTTCAACTCAAAAAAGTCCGATTTTATTTAAAAAAAAACCTAATAATTTGATCTGTTTAAGTACAGAAAACCCATCGCACGGTGAGTTAGAAGGAGAATGTTTGTACTCGGTTCCCCCACGAAAACAGTGCCCTTGCAGGCAAAAGCCTTTGCTTCCAGCTCTGATTTTACCCAACCCAGTGAAAGTCTGAGATACAAAAAACTCTTGCCCGGTCTCCCTTGGTCCTGAACAGTTTGTCCACACACGCCCTCCCCCCCCCCTCCCCGGGTTAATACGTGGCAAGCTGCTAATTGCTCCCCAACCTGCTACACCCTGCAGGACAAAACGGCTCCCAGCATGAGAAAAGTGTTACCTTTCATAGGGCTCTACCTCTGCTCCCCACAATCTCCTTAAAGGAACATAAAACCGGTTAATAAAAATGGATAACCAACTTTCCCTGTGGTTATATTTTTAACTTGCGTTTCCACTAGCTAAAAGCTTGGCTTCAAGTTTCTGACAGTACCAAAAAAACACCCATTTCCTTGCTATATCTCAGGAAAAAACTTTGCTGCCAGCTTTTTCATCAAGACACAATGTACCTCCAAGAATAGACTTCACCCTGACTTCTCCTTACTTTAAAAAAAAGTTATTTTTGTAATGTTCCTCCTTGTTTTTGTGTTTTGGGTTGGTTTTTCTTTAAACAATCCTGGCTATTTTGCAGTGAAATAGCTGTCTATGGTGATGTTAACCCCCCTCAAAGGTCTCTTGTGCTGGCTCATGATTTGATAGCAGGACAAAGACAGAAAATATATTCAGTACTGACTTGCTTTCCCTGCACATCTCAATTCTGCATGTTATTAGAACAGCTGGCACTGCCAGAAATTTCATTCTTGTCTGTACATTTCCCAAAAAAACCCCTTGTTTACTGTTTGAGGTGAATCATTACCTGATTTGCATACATGCTAATATGTACAGAACCACCCATATGCATCAGATAATCTAGATGTTCTATATAAAGCCTCCTGAGTAAACAGCAAGGTGCAAGAAGAAAACGAAAGCTGCTGCACTCTAATTTTGTTATGTTAGTACAAACGGAATAGAAACAAAATTTCCCTCTGACATATGTAATTACCAGAGTCTTTTGGAAAGCAAAACTTAACCTTTGCAGTATTTAATTGCACCTGCAGATTAAATGGGATGTTCTGTTTCAAAAGTTGCCACAAATGTTTCTGATAAAATGTTTCAAACTCAACAGCACTACTAAAAATAATACTGGATTTCTTTTAAAGAAATAAGGTACTGTCCTTATATAGGTTACAGGGATTTTTATAAATAAGTCTCAGAGAAAATTATTGCAGAAAAGTCAAAGAACATTCCTTGCTTAATTTCTGTTCCTCTGTGAGAGGCTGGAAGAGCATGTTGCCAGTGACTTAGTGATCTTGCTTCAAACACGGTACAACGACTGCAAGTGCTTTGATGTCTCATTCTATGATACTCATTCAGTTCAAGAAAAACACTCTAGGAAAATATAGTTTGATACCAGTGTACACAGGTTACCCTACAACATCACACCAGTGTGATACGTATTTGCATTTTTGTGATTTATATTAGGAGATATTTCCGAAAGCTCCCTCCAGAAACTAACAGGAGTGTTTCTAGAATTGTATTTTTCCTGTGAATCTTGAAGCAAATCCAGCCTGACTTATGGAAACTATTTTTGTGACCTTGACAGAAAAAAAATCGCTTTTTAAACGTCTCCAGAATGCTCTGCTTGGCAAGAATGTGAATTAATGTTCCCTTACCTCTGACTATTGGGCTCCTTTGAAATGTCTGGATGAACCCCCAAGAATTAGACACCTCAAAATCACTTCTGAAAACTCATCCAGTGTTAAACCCTGGCAGGAGCAAACAGAAGATAGTTTCAAATGTGGGGGGAAAATGCAACATCCAATTTCAAGAAAAGGCATTCTCGTAAACGTTGTGTAATTGCAAACCTCCTGGGACGGATGGAACTATAAATCCCCATTCATGTTTACCCTGGAACACAGGGCTCTAGGGTGCCGTTGGGCTTAGGGAATCCCTGACAGGGGTTTTGGGTCACATTATCAGTTTGGGATGGAGGCAGAATTTAGACACTCGGATTCTACTGAAAGTGCAAAAGTCTTTATTTAAATTTAGTCCCAAGTTCTTCCTGTGGGGCACTTGGAGGCCTCCTTAGTTCCCAGGCACACACCAAGGACACTGGAAAGGGGTGAGCTTTTAGGGACTGACATATTCTAAGGTGAAGCATAAATATTCCTCGTTACTTGGAGTATGGCAAAAGATACCACGTGAGGAGGGAGAGAAAGCATTCTTGCCCAGGATCAACAGAAAGGCCCACTTTGATACCATTTGCGTACAAATTCTAAACCCTCATCATTTTAATGGAAGTCTGGAACGCTTGTGAACTGCTGGCTAGGTTACAGACTGGGAAAGTTCCCCAAAAAGTGTTTCATTACTGGTGTGGGGAAAGCAATTCAATTCGTCAACTCTATCTGAGTAGTTACCTTACTTTGTCACCTTCTAAGCCAAAGAGCTATTTTTAAATTGAATTAAAAATTGCTACTTATGCAGTTATCCTGTGGATACCCTCCAAAACAGGATTTCTGTAGCTATCTTGGGTCAGAAGAACATGATGAATCAGCATGCAAACACCACCAGTTTAAATTCAATTAATTCCCTTTATACATTCACCCACTAAGATGTGGTTTGAATCCGTCTCTCATGATTTCCTCCCAATGTTCACTCACTCTAAAAGTGAGTCTAAATGCTGTAAAGTTTATTTAATTCAAAACCAGAAAAGTGGAGCCTCAAGAGAAAAAAAACCAAAACGCACTAATAAGAATTACTTAAAGGAGGCTACTATTCACTGAGGCACAATTATCCTCCCAAAGTCTCTGTAATTCTGACCTTTCTCCAGAGCTACCCCTCATATCGCAGAGGGTGAATATAGCAAAGAAAATATTGATTCTCTTGGTATCACGCTGTCTTGCCCATTTAATCCTTAGGAAATTGGAAAAGGGGGAAATACTCTTGTCTCTCCATCACATCTGGTTTAGTTCCGACAGACCTGCCTGTAAGCAGAGAGCAGACCTTAAATAAGACAGAGATACCTCAAAAAAAATATGCTCATATCAGGTCACCCTGATAAGGACCTGCAGGGGTTTCCACCTTGTGAAATAAAAGGAAATATATGATCTGAAGACAAGCATAATAGTCCAAATCCTGGCACTGTTACGGACGTTATCTCATGATCTCCAAAAATTAGTTCTTTGAAAAGGTCATTTTATTATCCATAGACTGGCTGCTTCCTTGTGTGCCCTGGACAAAGTTAAGAGATTGCCCACAAGAGCACACTAACATCTACTTTGCAGTCTCAATGTTTGTACAACTTAGAGTAGAAGCAACTTTAAAAGTACGAGCGGCACTTGACATGTCTGACCAGGAAAAAAAGACAGGTTTTTTTTTCACCAGAATGAAACCAGCCCGTTTGTAGACTCCATCCTAATCTGCATCTTTCAGAGCCTTCCATCTGATAAATCCAGCTGAAAAGCGTGTCTGCCACTCGGGGCTGTGCAGCGAAACCTCTGTGTGCACTAGGCCTGCCAGCTGCTGCCATGCCAGGGCTCCCACCGCCACGAGCTGAGCAGCACATAACTGTGCAAGGGAAACAAATCAAAAAGCCTCTTCAATTTACTCATTTTATCCTGTTTGGAAGGGCCTCAAAGCCTCTTTTTTTATCAGCTATATTTCTCTAGTAAAAGATACTACCTCTCCTTACAAACCTTTGTCTGGAACAAAGTTTGGAACAAACTCCTTTTTTTTTTTTAAATTTTAATTCAATAGTAACATTCTTTCAGCTATTTACCTTCAGCTGATTATCATATCTGCTTCAGGAAGAAACTAGATGTTTAACAATGAAAATTTTAAAATATCCAAGTTATTTGCTGCCTCTGCACTGCCTGCGACAGCCTCGTCTTCCCCTTTGGGAGAGACTTTACCGGATCACAACAAAAGCTTCCTAAACCGTCCTGAAGGGCCAGGTGGCAGTGCAATTCATAATTATTCTTCAAAACTGTTCCTTTTTGCCTGATCTTAACCCTTCTGCCGAAAGAAATGTCTCCTGTGTGACCCCAGGACATTCAATTGTGCTACCAGGTCTATGTGTATCTGAATGGCAGTGAGGAGAGTGGCCGAGTTGGAGGACAGTGAATTTCATTCACTCCTTCCCCGCTTCGGGATTTCCTGGATCATCTTGTATTGGTATTCTTTGCACTGAGATAATTCGGGATGTATCACAGGAGATCGTCTCCTCCCAGACAATATAAAACATGCAAGTGTTTCCATCAAACCCATGGGAAAATGACCCTTGGGAGCATGGTCTGACCCTCTAACGCACAATCCACACCGGGATTTGGAAGCTCCTGTGCCGCATACAGTACTTCACCCGGAGGTAGTCTTTTTTTCAGAGATAAATCTCCCTCACTGATCATTCAAGGCTTTCCTGACTACGTAAGTGTGAAAACTGATGGCAAGACAGAAAGACTAAAATCAATGCTACACTGGCAACATTTCGTCATTCACATTTCATTTTCATTATTTCTCCCTGGTTTGCACGTTTTGTATACATTCGCTACCCAAAGGTTAGTTAACGTCCCGAGTCAGTCTCTGGCCTGACTGAGCAGTGTTACCACAGTGTAAGATTATTTATTTTTAAATAGGATTACAAATCATGGAGATTTTTTGGTTCTTTATTTTCAAGGGGTAGAGACATTTTGCTAATGAATTGCTGACTTGTCTCCCTTTATTTATGCTAATCGCCTGTCTTCACTATATAATGGATTTGGGTGACAGAGGTTAGAGAAACGTTATTCACAGAATTTTGATTTTAAGCAGGGAGTAGACAACAGCATAATGAATTATGAAGAGATCGTGTTCAATAAACATTCAGGGGTAGAAGCAGGAGCGCAAAGGAAAGAGGGGAATCATTCTGGTTTAAAGCAGCACTTGTTAATGAAAATCAGTCATTTGTAATGGGTTATATTCTGTTCTAAACACAGAGCTATATCGCTTGTTGGTATTTTGGGAGGAGCGGGGAATGGAAAGGAGACAGCAAGAGACACAATCGTCACCGTGACCAGTTCAGTCAAAGCCCCTGTTCAGCATCCAGCAGTGACCTCAATCGTTAAGGTAAGAAATGAAAAAGAGTAAAACCAAATTACTCCAGTGGTCCAGAGTGTGAATCAGTCACACGTCCTTACTTGGGTAAGAAAGGTTAATTGTGTTAACCTGTCATCAAACCATTATTGGAAGTGGAGGGGGAGAGCTCAGGGACGGACATCAAGAACAATCAAAGAATGGAAATACTTTATGTGGAGAGAGTGAAAAACTGAAATCACCTGGCTTAAAAACTGGAAGGATAGAAAAGCAGGGAGTAACACTGGGAAGGTGGATAAGCCTATTCACATTTTCTTACAATACTGGAATTAAGTTAAAAGACAGTAAATTTCAAGGCAACAACAACAAAAACAAAAAAAACCAAACAACAACAACAACAACAAAACCAAACAAAAAAACCCCAAACAAACAAAAAAAAAAAGGAAACCCCACCCTTTGCTACTCAGTCCAAGTCTGCAGGTGGATCTCACTGCTACAAGGTATGTGCCGCCATCGGAGCAGGGGCTCCTCATACCGAAACTACAGTTTTGAAATTAATATAAACCATGATGCTCCTTGGCATGAAACAACCTCCGGTTACTGGGAAATGAAAGATTGATTCTTTGCAGAAACCCCATGCAGAGTTCTTCCCAAAAACTTTCTGAAGTAGACAGTTGGATATTGAGCTCGATAGACTAATTCTACAGCCTAGTCAGGAAGTTCTTCGATTTCTGCTAATTGTGTTGAGGTGTAATGAAAACAGTCTCCCTCTAGTCGGTAAAACTCTTGGCATAGGATTCAGGCTGTGGAAGAGGGAAGTTACAGGCTGCAACTTACTTCAGAATGGGACCTGCATGGAATAAAGGGATCTGTTAGCCTTCCTCTGCAGAGGAGAGCGCAGACATGGGCAAATGTGAGACCTTAGGTATGGCCTTAACATCAGAAATGAATGCCTAAGAGCCTCTTCTGCAGTCTGTACACCCCTCCTTATTGCTCCAGTGCCTGTATCTTTTGGAAGAAGCTTAACGTCAATAAGTACAGCTTGGGTTTTAAGACGGCAGAAGAAATTTTTTAAAAAGCAAATATTTGAAAGCAATTTTTCCTTCAAACAAAATGTTATTTGTCAAAAACGGCTGTATTAGTTGAAATGGAGCTATTCTGGGATTGTCCTAGAATAATGATAAAGCCCTAATGAGCTATAATTCCTGCGCCTTCTCTGATCTGCTAAAACTCCTCTGAACTCAGTGAGGTTATGCTGTCACCAGCTTCGGAGGAATCGGCTCAAATCTAGCGGTGGTATAAAGCACTTTAGAGACATATGCTGCAAATTTTCAAGCGGCTGCAAATGTCCCGCTGTTATTTGTACAGAGCCACAGCAAACACAGACAGTTCCGCTCCAGTTTCCTTCTGTCAGTTTGTCACGACAGCGGGGAAGTTATCCCGAGGGATAACCGGGGACAGCGGGAGGCAGCAGGGATGCTGCGGGCATTGCTCTCGCCCCCTTCCGTGCCCCCCCCCTCCCCTCCCCGAGCTCCTACAGCTCATTTCCAAGGGAGGCGGGGGAGGCAGAGGAGACCCGCTGCCGGCAGGTCGCCGGTGGCCACCGGCCGTCCCCGGTCCCCGCGGAGGGGAGGGCAGGGTGGGCGGCCTGTCGCCGGGTGTCTCACCTGTCGATACTTATCACGCAGAGAGTCATGATGGAGGCCGTGCAGCACATGACGTCCATGGCGATGAAGACGTTGCAGAAGAGGCGCCCGAAGATCCACTCGCCGCCGATGAGGTCGGTCACGCTGACGAAGGGCATGACGGCCAGGGCCACCGAGAGGTCGGCCAGGGCCAGCGAGACGATGAGATAGTTGGAGGGCTGCCGCAGCTTCTTCACGAAGCAGACGGAGATGACCACCAGGCAGTTGCCGGCGACGGTCAGCAGGGTGATGAGGGAGAGGACGGCCCCGATGACAACTTTCTCCACGTTGCCGTAGCTGAGGATCTGCTCCCCGCACTGGGAGTCGTTGGCGGGGAGGGGGCTCGCCGTGGGCAGCGCCGACGGGGAGGGCGACGGGCCGAGCTTGGCCAGGCTGCGGGGGGGCCAGGAGCCGGCGATCATCCTACCGCCGCCGCTCAGCGCCCGCGGGTCCTCCAGGACCAGGGGCCGGAGGTTACCGTAGAGGTGGCTGCCGTTGAGGGCGAGGACCATGTTGGCGTGAGCTGTCCATGAAGCCCCCTCCGCCCGTTCGCCGCCGCCGCTGCCCGCGGAGCTCGGCCGCCGCTCGGGCTCCTCCTCGCCCGCCCGCCCCCTCGCAGCCGGCGGAGCGGCCCGCTTGGAGGGGCGGGGGGGGGGGGAACCCAGCCCTCAACTTCGCCAACGCTCTCCCGCGGCGCTCTCCGGGTGGCCGGGGGTTGGGCGGGGCGACATCGCCCCCAGCCCGCGGGGAGGAAGCCGGGGGGAGGCTGTAGCGGCCGCTCCGCGCCCACCGCCCGCTCCCACCCGCGGCCGCTCTGCTCCGACGGCGGCGGGGGACGGGGGGGGAGCCGCTCCGCCCCCCCGCCCCCTCCCACCCCCCCCCTTGAGCGGCAGGTTTGGAGGGGGGGGGGGGGCGCCCCTTGGCCACAGCCCGACTGCGGCCGCCGGCTTCGCCGCCGCGGGGGCCGCTTGGGAACCGCCCCCTATAGCTATATCTATAGCTGTATATAGGTGGGACCCGAGAACGGGTGGCGGCGCCCGGAGCAGAGGCGGCCGCCGGCTGAGCGGCTGGGGTCGGTGAGCGGCTCCCGGAGCGGCCGGGGTCGGTGAGCGGCTCCCGGAGCGGCCCCTGGTCGCCACCGGCGGGCACGGACCTGCCGATGCCCCCGCCGTGGGAAGGGGCGGGCGGGGAGGTGCGGGTCCGGCAGGACCCCGGCCGCTCCCCAACAAGGTGGTCATCTCGGAAGCACTTCTTTGTGTCGTTTAAGCTTACGGATTCTCAGCATTAAGATTTCTCCCTTCCTACTAAATCATCGTAAATCCCACCGCTGTATTTCCAGTTTTATTAATATTTATATAGCGTTATTTCCAATTTGTTCACCATTCCATCTGGAACCCTTTCGGTAAAGTTAAAACCACCACTACCACCGCCAGCAAAACCCCATTGCTTTGAAGTACCTGCTTTTCCTGCAGAGATTCCTTGAACTCTTGGATACTGGCCCATTTCTGGGACTCACTAGCTTCCTCCGTTCTTTAAGTCATATTCTTGCCTCCAAGCGGGGTGAAAACTAACTGTTTGAGTTGTCCGTTGCCCATGGGACGCCAGCAGAAGATTACACCTCTTTCCCTTCCACTCCCACAACTCGATTTGACTAAGATAATAAAATAGGCAAACTTCACATGGTGAGGATGGGATCTATTTGGGCAGCTCTTTGACCGTTATCAAGCTGAAAGCCTTTTCCTATTCAGTCCCATATTTCCCTGCACTTTGTTATTTCTTCACGGTGTCCGCTCGCAAGAAAATCTTTCCCTGTTTTACCACCACGTTCATGAGCCTTGAGCTTGAGGTGACTGACCCCTCCAGGGCAATAAAGCAAGTCCTTGGTCCCTCCTCCCTGCGAGGCAAATATTAGGCTGAAAAAGATCGTTAGAAATGGCAAGGGTACATGAAAAGAAGTTGAAGCATTGGGGCAAAACGCGGAGAAAGGAGAGTATTTCTTCATTGTGTGAATGTATTTTTTTAAAAATAGCGTCTGATGTACAGCTAAGCAGGTAGGGTAAATTTTGTTCCAAATAGATTCATATCATACAAGCTGATAACATTGTACAGTTTAATACGCTCTGTAAAAGCAATTTTTCAGCTGCTTAAAATGTCACTAAGGCAGAGCAAATTATAATCTGGTGCTTCCTGCGAATGTGTTGACACAGTTCATTAAATCAGTCATTCTTCTTGACAGCTTTTCCATACATTTCTGGAACTTGACTCAGTGCACTCAGTGCATTATATGCAGAACTATTTGCCTCTTACCCATTCCAAACTGAAAGCAGGATTTTAGCCTCATCTTTTGTTCTGTACCTTCAATTCCCACACAGTTCATTAGAAGTTAATCAGCTGATTTCTTTCCTTCTCAAAGGTCAGATGTTACCACTCCTTGTATTTACTCTCATAATCTTATATTCGAAGAGATGAACCAATTTAACTCAATTTATCTACCTTTATAGAAAGGGGGTAACACACTATTGCAGAGAAAACCTGAAACAAGATGAAGCAGCTGATAACTCTCTCAAATCTTTTCCCTGAAAGCTTTTCACTGTGATCACACAGAGAAGAACATTCCAGTTTCCAGGGCTGGGCTGAACCTGGTGAGTTGCCACTTGTGCTCCCCCAAGGTACTGCTTTTTCACCCGCCATTCAGCTTCAATAAATATCATCAGCTCGGTTTTCTGGCTGAGCTTAGTAACATCCTGTTCTTTGAGTAATTTGGGCTCTCTGTGTATAGAAGCCTCTTCACGTTTCTGCATACTCTGTGCTAAGGCCCTTGTCCTTCATTCTTCGTGTGCTTATTGAAGTTAAATTATTTTGTTCACATCTGATAATCTACTTTATTTGCAAATCTGTCTGCTGCAACTTTTTTTTCTTTCCTTTTGTTTTCATCTTCTTTTCTTGGAAACCAACGTTAAGTCTGGTGAGGACCTGCTGTTGGGAACAATAAATAAAATATAGGTATATGTTTCTTCTGCCTTGGGGAAATGCGTTGTTAAAAGGTTTAGAATATTTTATCAGAGACTGGTTAGAATTCCATGGACAGATATTACTGAAACCTTGATTTTCATTCCCAACATGTACTGTTTAGCAAATCACACTCTTGTCCAACTTCTAGCAAAGATGTTGCAGCTGCGGTTTTCTTTTCTGTCTTTTCTTGTCTTTGTGAAAATAAATCATCACCCACTCAGTGGCAGTAGAACAGAGAGGTAACCGTTCTCATCTTCGGCATTTCTTATCATTGTCGAAGTAAATACTTGCATCTGTGCAGCTTTAATGTGAATTGACGTCTTCCCTTTTTGGAACCAGCAAATACTAACAGCAGCAAGCTGTTACCTGAAAAGAAAACAAACAAACAAAGCGAAATTTATAATAAAAATTCTGTATCGCTTAGAAAAACAGAGCTCCCATCCCTGAAAATTCAGTCTGCACCTTTACAAAGGAGGTTACCGAGGTTATCATGATAGAAGTGACGGTGATATTGATGTTACTGAGTTGCTGAGACAGCACCAAGTATTATCTTAGCTCCCTAAAAGTGCTAAACGCGGAACTGAAGGACACAAATCAGTTGGTACCATTGGCTGCCTATTGAAAACAGATTAGAAGACTTGCTAGGGTTTCTGCATAAAAAATTACTGAAAGAACTGCCCTGAGGTCCAAGTGTATTGAGAAAGAAAAGACCTGGCTCCACGAGGAGGACCTCAGGACACCAATGAAATAAAGCGCATTAGAAGCTTGTGGCTTAGCAGTCAGGACCACAAAGATGTTTTAAGTACCTCACTGGGGCTCACCTAAAAAAAAGTAGTAAGACCTGAGTAATTAATGTAGGAAATAAGGTGATACATTGGTCTGAGCACATGGTTCATGATACCTGATGCTGAAAGTGCTTCGTACTCAGATTCATACACCATCACAGCAAATAGGGCTCTGCAGATCTTCTGCACAAGGATCTGTTTACATGTTCTCCATTGTAAATGCCTCCAGGAAAGGTTTGTTTTGCTTGTATATTGCCAGACACAAAGGCAATGTGATGTCCCTGAATGCTGCTGCAGTAGGGCCATTCAAAAGTAATTGATACATGTTCTTCTTACATTCATTAAGACAAATCAAATCAAGTTACATCATACACCCGGTCAAAGAAAACCTGAAATAATACCTCAAGCTCTTCCATTTCCGCACACTTAAAGAAAAGCCTGAGAACACCATTCAGGCTGTATGTTGCTCGTTCCAACAACTGGCAGAGGAGCAGGACTGGCTGATCTAACAGGCAAACACCGTATGGACGCAGACAGGCCCAAACAGAGCTCCTTTACTGAAATATCTCAGAACAAAATGCTGCCATAGATGTGGCAAGAACAAAGACACCTTACTAGCTGGGTTTTTTTCCCCTTTCAGAGAGATATGTCTTTTTCCTGCCACAGAGATGTGACAAGCTGCACCCAGGACAGACCCCATAATTAGAGATGTACCAGGAGCTGGCAGCATCCATGCCTTGGCCTTGGTTAGAAATATTTTTGCCTCGTTAAGAATTCAGAGTTCCACATACCCCACAGGCTTCCCTTCGTGAATATTTAGCCCAGCATGAAGAAGGAGAACGCTGAGGACCCCTGCCCGGCCGAGGCCCTGGAGTTACCCCTGCAGTGGGACGGGAACTGCAGACCAGCCGTCTTCAGCAGCTGCTGTAAGTCCCCTAATAAAAAAACCCAAACCATAATGGTAATTACCACCTGTATTTTGCATATCCTGTGCTATTTATCAGTGGTAGAACAACATTTGTGCTTTTTGTGACGGTGCTACATAGTGAATATCTATTTGATTACGGGTCTATTACAATTCCTCAGTCCTTTAGCGCGTTAGAGGCCATCTCTTGACATGGCAGCTTGGGGCTTCACTGGTGTTTGTTTTTTTTTTTAGCTAACATAGGAAAGAGAAGACCTTTCAATAACTAGAAAGTGTTTAATTTATTTATTTATTGGTGGTGTTCAGCTGGAGCTCGAGTTTGGCAATACTTGCGCCGAGCGAGGTTACTGCTCCCCCTGCTGGTGCCGGGCAGGGCTGGCAGGGAGCGGCTCCCGGGCCGGCTCCGCTGCGGCTGGGCAGGGAGGCACAGGCCGTGCGTGTGGGCTGCCCCGCTCCCGGAGCCGTGTCTCCCTCACACACGTCGGTGCTCCCCCACTGCCAGGTCTGACCTCCACCAGAGCCAGGTCAGATCTCCCTCACAGCCAGGTTCAACCTCCACCAGAGCCAGGTCTGACCTCCATCAGAGCCAGGTTTAACCTCCGTCAGACCCATGTCAGTGCTCCCTCACAGCCAGGTCTGACCTCCACCAGAGCCAGGTCAGACCTCCCTCACAGCCAGGTTCAACCTCCACCAGAGCCAGGTTTAACCTCCACCAGAGCCAGGTTTAACCTCCACCAGAGCCATGTCAGTGCTCCCTCACAGCCAGGTCTGACCTCCACCAGAGCCAGGTTTTACCTTCATCATAGCCGTGTCTGGGCTCCCTCACAGACAGGTCTGACCTCCATCAGATCCAGGTCTGATCTCCCTCAGAGCCGGGTTTGATCTCCCTCACAGCCAGGTCTGATCTCCCTCACAGGGAGGTCTGATCTCTCTCACAGCCAGGTTTAACCTCCATCAGAGCCAGGTGTGGTCTCCCTCATAGTCAGGTTCAACCTCCATCAGAGCCAGGTGTGGTCTCCCTCATAGTCAGGTTCAACCTCCATCAGAGCCAGGTGTGGTCTCCCTCATAGTCAGGTTCAACCTCCATCAGAGACAGGTGTGGTCTTCCTCAGCGCCAGATTTAATTTCCTTCACAGGCAGGTTTAACCTCCCTCACAGCCCTGCCCGAGATGGGGGTAATTCACCACACGGCTTTCCCCTGGCTGGTCGCAGCCCTTTACTGGAGCCCCTCCGACCGCAGAGTGCCTACCATGATGTGAAACACCCTCTTGGTTTGCTGCTCCGGGCTGGCACACCGGGCTGACAGCCGGCCCGGGGCCGGAGGGGACTACAAGCCCCAGGCTTCCGCGGGCCGCGGGGGGCGGTACCGGGTGCCGAGCCCGGCTGCGGCCCGCCCCGCCGCCGCGCACAGCATGGCCGGCTTCGCCGACCTCAACCTCCCGCAGGGGCTGGACAAGAAGTCCCTGCAGAGCCTGCTGGAGGCCGCAGCGCACCGTGAGTCACCGCCCCGGGCACGGCGGGAGCGGGGATGGCCGGCGGGGCCGGCCCGGGGCCTGGGCTGCCGTGTGGAGGCGGCGGGCCGAGGCTGGGCCCGGGCGGGAGGGGGGGCGGCAGCGGCAGCTCCGCCGGGGCGGTGTGAGCGCAGCCTGAGTCTCTAGGCTGGGTTTTCCCTGGGGGCTAAACCCGCCATCTCCTTCCCTGGCGGGTCGCCGTCCCCCTCGCCCCCTCCGCGACGCGGGGTTTCCTGCAAGCGAAGGGACCGGGACCGAGGTGGTCCCGGGGGGGACCCCCGAGGAGAGCTCCTCCTGGGCCTTGCGGGCGCTGTCGCTGCCTCTTTGTCCCTGTCTGGCAGTTGGGGTTTTTTCCCAACCAGGACACATTTTTCCCCCCTGCCGTTCCTTATGGCTTAAATCTCATTTCTGCAGACTCTTGTGCAGCCCGTCCAGTGTCTGGGGGGTGACTGGCCAATGTACCCTCTTCCCCTGATCCCTGCAGAACAAGACCTTTTGGTCAGCGTCATTTTGGGTGCTCGCCTTGCCTCCTCCTATAGCTGTACCTCTGCCTTGTCTGCAGTTTTAACAACTATCCTGAAAGTCCTTAGCCATTTTCCCTAAAGAAAGTCATCCACAGGGCCAAACTGGGGCAAAATCTGGGGATTCCAGCCCCAAGTATTCATGTGCATTAGGCTCTGCCATTGAGAAAGTGTTGTCAGGGCTGGGGTGTGTTAAAAGGCAAACAGATTTAGTTTTATTTTGAGGCACTTTTGGGGTGAATTAATCTTCAGGAAAAAAAATAATGTGAAAGGTAAATACGCACACACATTAATTTTGAGACATTTAAGTGTTGAGTGTTTAACACGTTTCTGTTTGTGTTTATTTTTGTTAGACAAGATATTCTTACTGTGTGTTTACTTTTTCAGTGGGATATTCTGCAGTTGCTCTTAATCATGTCATCGATTTTAAAGAAAAGAAACAGGTAACTTTTGTTGGAGTTGTTTCTCTTGTAAACCTACATGCCTTTTTACATGTTCCCAGGCAGCTTTATCTGCAGAACGCACATCTAGAGGCAAGCGCAAGTGTCTGCATTTGTGGCAAAACTCCCATTTTATAATTCAGTATAATTGCCCTAGAGTTAACTTTTAATATGGTCGGTGCATTGTCCATGGGAAGTAGTTTAGTTGGCATGGCAAATTTCGTTTTAGGGCTGGAATACAGCTTTTGATTACATTGTAAACTTAACCTATGACACTTTGAATAACTTTTTGTTCTCCTTTAAGGAAATCGTCAAGCCAGTGTCTCCTTCAGAGTTGTTTCCATCTTTGCCTATCGTACAAGTATGCCTAATTACATTCCATCTATGTATTATTACTCTTGAGTTACGTTTTTTACGTTGGTGTGTTTGTATATGGGATTTTGTGTATAACGTGTTAATCAAAAAAGAGGAAATTGTCCTTTGCTTGATTGTTAAAACTCCCAGCACTGGAAGAACGATACACTCACGTTAGAGTCGGCTCTGTTCATTATCTTAGAAATTACTGAAGAAACTGCTTAATGTGAATTTTGAATCTTCTTGTAGTTGAATAATTACAGTATAATTCTTGAAATTTGAGTTTAGGAAATAACTTCCTGGTTTTGATGGAGCAAGACTTGGATATAATGAACCATGTCTGTGTTTTAAATCACTGACATACTTTAATTCGGGAACTGCTTTTGCTTGCAGTTGTGGCCTGCCTGGGGAGCCATAGCAGTATTAAAACAAATTCAGTTTTTCTGCATGATTTTACTTTTTTTTTTTTCCTCTTTATTTCTTTCTTTCTCTTTTCTATTTACCCTTCCTCACAAAAACACAATAAGTCATTCTCTGTAAAGGGCAGGTATAATATCAAACTGTTCAATATAAAATAGGAAAGTGTAACTACAGACTTTAGACAATTAGTGTAGGCAAGCATATGAACAAGCTACCATTTTCTTTTTCTAGTGGAGAGGGTGAAAGTCACCGTGGATTTTTGCTTTGAAGCTTTTTAAGTCTTTTGTATCATTTCTTTTTTGTAGGGGACATCTAAAAGGATTAAAGTCTTAACCCGGCTAACACTTGTTGTTTCTGATCCTTCCCACTGTAATCTCTTGGTAAGTATATTCAGTGTACTAATTTTCCAGTTTCATTTTGCTTTCTTAATGAATGAATGAAACTTTAGAAATTGTATGGGGGAGAACTTTGTGGATTTTATGGGACATGCAGCAGTGATTTCTCCGATCGCATCTTTAGCAAATGTGACCATGAAGATGAGGAGACTTACAAGACTGGGTGTGGCTTCTGTTGATCACTTGTCAATATGGGACAACAATTCTGTTCCTCAGTTCTCTTCTTTGATTTCTGGACTTCTGTGCGTAAGCTCGAAGGCCATGAGCAAGCCCTGTGTCTGTTTATGTTTAACACTACGTGATGGAAGCGAAAGGTTTAAGTGCCTTACGCGGTGGGTGGGACAAGCCTCAAAATGAGAGTGAGTGACTTCACAGTATGGCTCACAGCAGAGACCCACTGTGTAACTGGATGATTATTGGCTTTGTTTTAGTACTTGAAAGTGGAAAAGGGATTTTCTTCTCGTTATTTTGGTCATAATCATTGTGCATAACTCTGGCATCTGCCAGAATTCAAGGCAATAATTGTTTCCTCCTTTTGTAGAGATCAACATCGGCAAATATAAGGTTATATGACATCATAGCAGTATTTCCAAAGACTGAGAAGCTGTTCCATGTAAGTAAATCATGTGATCGGCAATGCCTGTTCAATGAATTGTGGTACCTTGGGCTTGTACCTTGTGATGTCTGACCTGTTGCAAGCTCATAAATCTTAACTTTAACTCTGAACTGGAAGAGTGGGTGCACCTGTTCCGTCTCTGTTAGCCCTGGCAGGCAGCAAGCAGGTGTGCGGGTTAAAGCAGTGTGAAGGCAGCACAGGGACACCAAAAGCAAACGGGGAATCTCTTTGGAGGAGTGTCAGAATTTACTTTCAAAGAGAGCTTGTCAGTATAAAACTGAGTCTGGTTCTGGGGTTTGGTTTTCGTTTTCTTTTTTAAATAAGCTAAAGCTACTTTCTAGTACTCCTGAGTACCAGTTTTGACACATTAAATGAGATACGTCGGGTTTGTTTTTCTAAATTATTTCCCCTCCTTTTTGAAAACTTGTCCAAGTAAAATACAAAGCAAGAGGCTATAGAAGAAGATGAAGTTTAAAGAATCTTTCAACAGAAGAATTCAAGCATTAATTATAACAGTTACAGGGTAGCCAAACTCATTTCTGACTGCTTTTATTTCCCTTGGAAGATTTTAGGATTCTTGGGGTGTGAAAGAAGTGAATAGTTGTAAAATACTTTTGAGGGCCACTCTCCACCTCTGTCTTCTGGACTCCAACAACAACGTACAGTCTCTTTTCCAGTGATCTCAATCAATTTATCATGTGCTTCAACAAGCACCTGAAGCTCGTGGGTGAGGGACAGTGCGCTAGGAAGGAAGCGGGATTGTCCGCGAGACCATCTTCCCTGCTTTTGTTTGAAGAGTTGAGGTTTTCTAACCCTGGAGAGCTGTGTCAATTTTGTATAGGTATCAACAGTGAGTCTGGCACAAGTGGTGTTACGCTTGGAGTTTCAGCACATGCTTTTGGCTCTTACAACTCGGATCTTTCACTGTTCAGGATAAAGCCTTCTAGGGTGGGTCTTGCACCACAAATTAACTTTGTATTTTAAAATGGGCTGCTGGTAACTCGAGAGCATCATCTTTTGCACCAACAATTTGGCACTCAGATTATTCTCCATAGAACAGGATATTTCATGTTTTTGTAAGAGAGATACACGACCATCAGAGATGTGCTCTAATTTTAGCATGGCCCAAATTCTTGTCACAAGCCAGGGACACACCTTCTTGTCACAAGCCAGGGAAGCTTTTCTGTGGCTGAGATATGTACTGAAAGATGTGCTCAAATTCTCCAAATAATGTATATCCTCAGGGGCATGAGGAAGCTGTGTTTGCGAGGATAATTCTAGAACGTGCTCCTTCTTTTAGTTTCCCAAGAGGATTGTTTTGGGCTGCAACAGGAATTCCCACCCCGTGCCAGTAATAAGGTCTGTGCCTGTAACTTTTCCAAAATTTTGCCTTTTAAGAATTCTGACTGTTTTAATCATATTAGTTAGTTCTGCCTGCTGTTTGTAAGCAATTAGCAGATCACCAGTACCTAAAAAAAACTTGCTTATATAAATCTGAGGATGTAGTGCGAAGCCAAATTTCAATTTTTTTGGCAAACGTTTTAGCAATAGCTTTGTTTGGGCCATCCAAGCAGTGGAGAATTTATTTATTTCTGGTTGTCTGGAGCTTCCCAGCAGATGGGGCTCTTGCACAGCCGGGTGCTTGCCTGGCCACACAGCAGGCGACTGCTGCACATCATTTTCTGTATGAAGTTTTTGCAGTTCAGATGCTTTCAGCAGGCAGGGTAACCTTAACTTGCCTGCCTGTGTGACTTGGCCAGCAGCCAAAGCCAGGCTGAACATCGGAGTGTTTGGAGAAATCTCCTCTCCAACTTTCCCTGCGCTGCAGGAATTCCTCCTTGTGCAGAAGTATGTCTCTTAAATTTGTTTTTCCTTGGTGGTGTTTTCTGAAATATTCTTGTCACCGGAATCCTGTAGATATCCTGGCATTTGGGTCACTCCCTTTCCCACTGTGCTAAATTTGCAAAATTGAAAAGAGTTTTCCAGTGTTTCTGGAGCTGATTAGGAAGGCTTGTTTTCTCATCACATAGGACAACTTGCATGTTTCTGATGCATGTTCTTGCTTTCCTTCATTTTCAGCTTTCTCTCCTCCTGCATTTCCTGTGGCCTCACTGACATCTTTTCTAGGGGATGATTTGGAGCCATTTGTTCTGTGCGTGTCCCCATCAGTCACCTCTGCCTAGATGCGAGTTTGTACTCCGTGTGAGAGGATTAAAACTGGCTGCAGTAGGGCTAAATTTACACATGCAAGTCTAATTGGATGGAATAGATTCCAACCATGCCTAACAGAGTTGGTACAGGTAGGGCACGAAGATGAAGTTCTCCAGATGGCCTGGTAGAGACATCTTAACCTCAGAACCCTTGTGGATCTCTGGTGGATCTTTCAGCTCCCTGCATGTGCACCGTGGCTCTCTTGTCTAGGAGGGAGTGCTATCAACAGCTAAGAAACAGGGCCTCTGCTCTCATCGCCACTCAAATTTCACGCAAACAAACTGGTAGAAGGCTAGTTTGCAAAGCAATAGCTTGCCCTGCACTGGAGCGGAGCGTGGCAATCCCGCAGCCCAGCCCGGGGACTCCCCGCCACCCTCACCACCTTCCTGCTGGTGCGAGGAGGGATGAATGGCTGGTGCCTGGCCCAGGTGTGTTTGGAGCAGTTGCTGGCAGGTTTCTGAAAGCAGAGTTCCTCTACATGTAGAAAATTCCTTTTCAATATCTTCAGCCCCTTTTATCTTCTTTGTTACAACTCTGCTTACAGACAGTAATCTGGCCCTGTGTAATCACCTTTACGGGGTAGACATATATAATTCCTACATGTCTTGTGTGCGTGAGATTATATGTAAATCACAGGCTCCCTTTTATGTGCACTTAGTTTTCTCTGCATGTGTTTTCAAGACCCGCCTTGATGCAGTCTTGAGTAATGTTCTCTAGGCAATCTTGCTTCAGCAGGGGAGTTGGACTAGATCTCTAGAGGTCCCTTCCAACTCTGACAATTCCGTGATCTGTGATTCCGTGTGAAGATTCTCGACCCTTTGTTCATTCCTTCTCTCTATTAATACAGGCTGTAAATTGTGGTGTGGGTTCAAAGCTAAGCTTTTAAACTCTGACCTCCAGTACCATCTTGAGACTTTTCCAGAGATGTGGCTTTTGGGAAGGGGGCTACATGTTCCCCACCAACCCAGGAAAGTGAGGCCCTGTGGATCCTGGGCATGGGGCACCACCAGTCACTGTCTAACATTCTGCTTCTGTTTCAGTCTTTGGTTGTTTCTGGTAAAAAGTACTTCATCTGTAAAACAGTTGCTGCACTGGAATTGGAAAGTGATGGGGTAAGGGGCAGTTCCTGGGCTGTTGCCTTTGCAAATAGGAGTTGTCCTTCATTAGCTGTGAGTTCGTTTGCCAAAAGCCACCATTGCTTCTGCGTGTCCTGTGTTGGATAAGAACAAAGCAGTGAGTCTTGCCTTTGGGTTGGTCATTATTTTATTGGGAAAGTAGCTCTATGAGTGAGGGAAGGCTTGGGGTTTTAAGCCCAAAACAGGGCTCAAGCTGTACACCTGTAGCCCTGCTGTTTTATTGGCATACCTGCAAGGTGTGGTGCCTCTTCATTTTAAAACTGAATTCACCCTGGGGAGATGTTTCCTGCATTAAGAAATGAAGGAGAATATCAGCGTGCCTGAAGTTGGTTACACGTTTTCTGGCGTATCTAATAATCGGTTCCTATTTCTTTGCTGTAGATCGCTTGCACAACTCTAGACGTGGATCTGGTATGCATAAATGTAACAGAAAAGCTGCCATTCTACTTCCGAAGGCCCCCTGTGAATATGGTAAATTTATGTCTAAATTGTTTCCTTGCTGTTAAATTCTGTATTTAATGTCAGTCTGAGTTGAATTCCCTACCATTTCCCTCCCACCATTCCCATCCAAGTCGTTCTTTTATTTTCTCACATAATGTATAGTGTTGTTTCAGATGTCCTTCACTGCAAGGCCTCCACTGCAGCATTTGATACACGGTGATGTCTGTTCTTTCTCCTTCCTGTCCCCCACTTACGAAGGCAGAAGTGGGGTTCCCAAGGAATGGAGAGGGAGCCTTAAGGCCACCGCTGTGCAAAGCGGTGAGATGTGGTGCGGTTGCTGACTAAGCTGCCTCCCAAACTGGGAGTGGTACAGCTGTGTCAGAACAGATAAACAGCCCTGCGGTTTAAAAGGCAGGAGAATGGAAATGACAGTGTTAATTTGGGAGAAGGATGTCGTACCAGTTATTTGGAGGACAGCTGTATTGAATCCACACTTAAACAAAGGAATGTCTTGCTAAATGAGTCAAATGTGGAACTGCTAAATATCTGCTGTGGGACACAAGGTGGCTATCAGCGTGGATCAGATGTTTTGTTAATACAGTTCTGCCTGCTGGTGGTGGTTTGCCAGAAAGCTTCATCTGAACATGCTCTTAGGTGAACTAGTTTTTTCCTCTGAGTACATTCCACATGGGCATTCTTGGCTGATGTGGCCCTTAGTGCTTAAAAATTTAAATTTGGAATTGGGTAGAAATCCTACTTTGTCTTCTACGGAAAGTTTGACCTAGAATAAAAGTGAAAATCAAGTAGAATTAATCATGAAACAGAATAAAAGTACTACTTTGGAATTTACTACAGACCAGAAATTTCAACATTCCATTTCGAATAACAGTTTTGTATGAAATGTTGTGTGAAGGTACCCTAGCTGCCTAAAACTCCAGCAGCTGACCCAGGTGAGGAGCTGGGTGGCTCTCGGAGCCCTGTGTTTGGAGTTTTCCTTACGAGCTACTTCTCAGCCTCCACGCTCCCGGCTTCACAGCAGTCTGTCTGTCGGACTGGTTTGGTGCCTCCTCAGGCAGGTGGTTGTGGTTGTTGTGGTGCCAGACAGACAGATTGGCAGGCAGCTGAAGTGCTGGGGACGAGGTGAAAAATCTGCTTGGCTGGGGACTGGTGCGTTGCTGTCACCTGGTTTGGTTTTGATAAATTCAGGCTTCTCTTCTCGTTTCACACAAAGCTGGCCCGATGCTTGCAAACACCTGATGTGTACATAGCTTCTGTTGTGCTTGCATGCATGGGAGCTGGATTCATTCCATCTGTACTCGCTTACTGGACTCTCTTACAGTATTAACGTTGCAGCATTTTTTAATAATAGGAGTGTAAAGCATAGAGTAACATTTCAGGCAAATTCAGTATAGGCTAGGGACCAATGGACTCCTAGCTTTGAGTTGGGTCTTTATCACTAACTCACTGTGTTCTATAGTGAGTTCCTTGACCTTTCTCTGGGTGTTTGTTAAAACAAGAATACTAGGCTTTTGGTGAGGTACTCTGGCAGCAAAGGATTTTAAAGCAGCTGAAAATATAGCGAGTATTACTGTTTGGAACCTCTCCTGTGACTCACTGTTACTTCATGTTGTCACAAATACCAGAGTACGCTGTGAGACGGGAGCGAAGGGACCTCATTGCTGCTTTTGTGCAAGGACAGATTCCTCAGCTGCAAAACGTGGGTCCTGTGGGAAGTGGCGTTTTCCTCGCAGCAGGCTGTGGGGCTAGAGGAGGAGGGTGCTCAACATTTCAAGACTTGTTTCTGACAGTGGTTACCTGTCTCCTCGGCTCTGGGACAGTGGAAAGCCAATTACAGCTAATAAGCAGCTGGTATTTCTTTGTTTGTTAAACCTCATTTATCTCTCATCCCAAGATTCAAGAACACAGATCTGGTGTACAGTGAAACCTTCCCCTCCACCCCTTTCATGCTATGTTGTGTTCTTGCTAGAACAATTCCACCTTAATTTTTTCATATATAACACAGTTAAACTGAGAATAAGCTACATCAATAATAGACAACAGTTGTTAGATTGTTATGCCTCTCCCCTTTTGATTTTTGATCACTCTTTCATGTGAAGGCAATAGATCGAGGCATTTACTTTGAACTTCTTTACACGCCTGCCATCAAAGACTCCACGATGAGAAGATACACAATTTCAAATGCGATCAGCCTGATGCAGATCTGCAAAGGAAAGGTAAGCTCTCAAAGTGCAAGCGAGCTAATTAATTCAGTTCAAATTCTTCTGGAGTTGTACAGGCTGAGCCATTTTAAATGAGTTTGATGCTGGGGTTTCTGAAGCTGTGACTGAATCTTCGCCTGTTAATACAAGGACACAATTATTCTAGCTCCAGATACTTCCAGCCATGCACCGCTGTGTGCTTTCTTCTTCAGTTGTCAAACTGTTAGATTCTTTTTTTCAGAACAATCTATCTGTTATAATTGTATGCAATACCCAAAACAAAAGGGGGAGAGGGGGGTGGAAGTGCCAGAGATCTAAGGTTTGCACTACAGTTGAGGTCCAAGCATCTCTTTAAAAATCTCCATTTCATGTTTCTGACTAAAAGCTCTTTTTTGGTAGTATACCTCGAATGTGCGGGGTAGAAAATAATAAGGAAAAAAAGTAGAAATCTTGTTCTGTTACAGAGTTAGTAAAAATTCGGAGCATAGAAATCAGACCAACAGCTGGCTGGCTGCCAGCCAGGAATTTTGCTGCAGTCAGATCCAATGCCTTCTTCCTCGCCTCTGAAACCCAAGGAAGAAGTAACACTTGCAGCTGAGATGCCTGTAATCCATTGCTCTCATGCCTCACCTCCTCCCAGGCTGCCAGGCTGAGCTGCCCGTCATGCTGGGTCCTCTCAGGCCATGTTGTGGGGTTTTTTTTTAACAGGGAAGCGTATCGTAACACATATCCAAGTTGAAAGAGATTGTAGCTCCCGCCACCTTTTTTGGAAAAGGCCTTTTCAGCACTGAGCTAGTCCAGAGAAGCATTACCCTGCAGATCTAGTCTGAAGTGGGAAATTCAGCTTGGAAGGCGAATTAAAAGCAGATCTTTCATTACCTCAGTTCCCTTCAGACATGGCAGCCTATTTTATAGGACAGCAGAGTGGGTTGAACAGATGAATTCCCTTAGAAAAACAGAAGAAAGTGATTATTTGCATGGCCTTTCCTGAGAAGCCCTGGGAGTCAGTCAATTGCACAAAATACTGACTTGGAGGTGAGGTACATACACACAGGTCCCCTTTCCTTTGGGATTCCTTTTGCCAGTACTCCTCTTTCCTCTGTGCAGTTGAAGGTGTCTTTCTCCTGTGGTTATTGATTTGGAGAGCCTTGGTTGAGTTGGCATCACAGACAGCGTATGGGGTGTTCTGGCACTCGGTCTGTACACAGCACCCTTTCTTTCTGGATCTGTCAGTCCAGTGCATCATCTGTGCCTGGAAGGTAAATCAGCAGGAGCTGGGCAAGACAAGTTGTTGTTAGGCACTGGAAGAGCTGGGAGAGGACTGCTAGCTTGTCTTTAATATTTGCCTTTATTTTTTTGCCTCCAGACTCAGTAGCTGGTGGGCCAGCGGAAATGGTTATTAGCCCTTGCTGGCAGTTTGTATCCATCAGTTATTGTAAAGGCCTTTTTTTTTTTTTTTTTTTTTTTAATGGGATGTGGGGTGGCTGGTCCATAGACTACTTGCACTGGCACCTGGCTCGCAGCTCTTGCCTTCTGGAACCTATAGTTGCTGAACTTTTATTCCTCCTCTGTTGCAGTAGGGCAGAGAAACTTCCAGAAATTTACTGGTGTCCTCAGAGCTGGTGTTGAGCAGAGTCCTTAAAGCGTGTTAGGATGTGCAGGGAGTGAGGGAGGGACTGGCCTGCCTTGCCGGGCACAAGGTGTGTGTAGCCGCAGTGCCTCACCTCCCGTGATTTGGTAACCGGGTGTGGGTGCTGTGCCTGAAGCAGTCTGCTCTCTGTCTGCTTTACCTGCGGAGATTGTTTTGCATTTAAGTTCTTCCCTTTAGCCCTGCCCTTGGGTTTGCCTTCGCCTGCCTCTCCTCCGCTCCCTAGCAGTGCTTTTCTTGTCTGCTCTTGTCTCCTTCTGCCGCCGTACCCATCCCCTGACTGGTTGCCTTTGAACCAGACGGAGCATCTCTCCAGGGCACGGCCGTGAACCACGATCCTGCGCTGGTTCAGGGTGGCTCGCACGGCTGCTCTGGGAGCTTCTCCCACCCTGGGGGTTGCTACAGCTCAGAGCAGGAATCTTGAATTTTTCCCAGCAGACTTTAGCAGTCAGCACCGCTGAAGCTCAAAAGCACCCTTGGGATCCATAGTGCAGGCGTTTTAAAGGTGAACCACGCAGGAAGAAATGCCCCAGGCTCCATCAGGATGTGTGCTGTTAAGTCACTTTGTGTATATTGCTTCTCCTTCTGGCTTTCTTCTTATGCTCAGGCAGAGTTGTCTGTCCCATCCTTTCCTGGAGGAAACCTTGGGCACAGAGTGAATGTGCAGCTGTTTCCATGCAAATAGCTCTTTTATGTGTTGTGTGAGTTCCAGCTGGGCACAGAGCATTTTCTCCCCGTGCCGGGGAGGTGGCAGGACAAGCAGAGCGGTGCGGTGAAGGATCAGAACCCCTGGCTGGTAACCGGAGGTGGTGTGATGTGTTGGTGGGGCTGACGTCAGAGAGGGAAAGTCTTTCACTGCCTCAGTGCAGTTCTCATTCCCGCCCACTCAGGCAGGAATTCCCAAAGCATTTTCTTCAGTATCATAAAAGGTGCAAGGAATTGTTCTCTGCTGCAGTTTCCACCGGTGCAAAACAGTCTGTCCCCGGGTGAGCACCCCTGGAGGTTTAACATCAGAAGAGCGCTGGCAGCTGAGCTGTGGTGGGTGCCAGCCCCTGAGCCGTCACAGACCTCTTCTGTAGAAGCCCTTTGGGAGAGAAGGGAGAGGATGTCTGGTGTTTGTCATGGGGGTGCCAGTGTTGAGGGAAGTAGTGTTAGGGCATGAATCAGCAGCCACTGCCTAGCTGCAGGAAGGGTTCCTCAACCGGTGGGAGTTTGATTAAGGCCAGCGTGGATGCTGGGGTTAGGATTGAGGTGTTCCACAACACAGACAGCACCAAACTGGCTGCAGGCACAATCTAACCTGCTTCTGGGGGATCCAGGACTCCTCTTCTAAGTCCATTTCTGTTTCAGCTCAGGCCGAGTTGGCATTTTTGTGGGGCCTCTGTCAGCTTGTGTGATTGAAGGGGGCAGTTCTTAACACAGCGTGTACAACTCTGCATTTCTTCTTTACCCTTAAGGTCTCTTTAAAGTCTGCTCTGGGAGAAACAGGCTGATGGGTGCTTGCTTAATGCCATCGCTCTGATATTTATACTGCTCAGCCCGCTCCTCTAAAAGGTGCCATGCTTATTCAGCTCACATCTGTCTGAGAGGTGTGTGACTGCAAGAGAGGGATGAACCTCTGCCCCTCTCTCTGTCGGGGACAGGGACATAACCTGGGTTTATCCATGTCCCCAAATTAAGATCCACACCCTGCTAGAGTTGGCTTCATCTGAGGGCATCAGATAATCTGATGGTAGATTGGGCTCTGAGCCTGCACTTAGCTAATGCTCATAAAGTCTTTGCTGCTTGCTGATTATTTATTTATTTATTTATTTACTAATGCTGTCTGACAGATGAATGTTTGTTCTCTTTTGTTTTCTAGAACATTGTTATATCTAGTGCAGCTGAAAGGGTAAGTCCCAGATTTTTGTTGAAGTCAGAACAACTTGAGGATTTATCTGTGGCTAAAAATACATCTGTAATTATGTATTAAACATATAAAAATTGCAATTTTAAATATGATTACCATCTTGTGGGGTTTTTTAATCAATCTGTTTTTCCAAAGAATTGTGTTGTGGGGTTTGGGTTGGTGTTGGGGTGTTTTTGGTTGGGTGGGTGGCATTTTTTTTTGCTGCTGTGGTATTTTCCATGACATTTGTCTCACAGACGGGGACTCTGTTTTCCAAAACAGTAGTACTTGCTTGATTTCCTAGTGCATCTTCAGCAGCTTGCTGTTATGTAGCACTTAATCTTGCCTTCCCGCCAGCCCTGTCCTGCCTCCTCACCCTCTGTCAGCCTGCGAGAGGGTGCATGCACATACCCAACCTTCTGTGTTTTGTTTTAGCCTCTAGAACTCCGAGGTCCTTACGATGTGGCTAATCTGTATCCTTTTCCAAAGTGGTTTTGAAATACTTCCATCCTTTATACTCCTTGAACATTACAGAGTGGTGCTTGCGGTGATCAATGAGTCAGGGCTCTGAGTGGATGTGAAAGGAGCAACAGATCTTGGTCATGGGGTGGCCCGAGCAGTCACTGGAAATAGTAATGTCTGTTCAGCTGCAGGTATGGTTTGTTGTGATATGTATTGATACTGTGTCAGTGGAGAAATTAATAAAAGCCATAAAAATCTATGGACACTGAACCAAACCAGAAATTATTACTTATGATCTCCACGGTGCCACATCTTTGATAGAAGAAGCTATAAAATCATATTTGTATTAAGAAAGAAAAGCTTCCTATTTGAGTGCTGGTTACTTTTGCTCTGCATTTTCCAGTCCTTGGTTACAAATAAGTGGCGGTGTTTTAGAAACCGAGGAGGGTGTCTTTCTCCTCTTCTTTTAGAAATTGAGATGCGTTTTTACTGCTCACCCCTCCCTGCCCCACAAGCAGGTGTTGGGACTGTCCCTCGAAGGGAGGAGCGTGCTCTGAGTCATGAGAACCATGTGGGAGGGTGTGTGGCCTGCAAGGATTTTCTGCGCAATGCTTCCTTCCTTCTTAAAAAGAGCAGTCGGGCTCAACCCAAATTAACATACCTCATCTGGTGTCATCCTCGCTCGAGGTGGCTGGGAATTTCTCAGCATAATGCTTTTGTATCACACAGTGCCCTTTCCCCAGAACCGAAATTTTCGATTGGGGTCATTTCTTTATGCATATAAAAATGTTCCTGTGTTGACAGACTTTTATTTTTTAAAAGTACAGCTGCTTGTCTGGAAGAAAGCAAGGTTGCCAGGAGCTTTCCAGGAGGGCTGCTGGGGAACTGCAGCCAGGAGAACCGGGTGCCACAGTCCCCTGCCTCTGGGTAACCTTATGCAAAATGTCACTTTGAGTTACAGCGTTGCTAATTCCCAGTTATTTGTAGAGTAAGCAAACCTATCCTGCAGACGGGCTTCGCTATTCTGTCCGTTCCTTTCTGGGTGTTTTGATCCTGAGCAAAGGTGACAGAGGTTTGCTCTTCGGCCTGTCGGAGAGCGAAGCCAAGGCCGCCGTGTCCACCAACTGCAGAGCCACCATGCTTCATGGAGGTGCGTGGAAAGAGCAGGCAAATGCATCTAAGTAACACTTGCATTTGTTAAGCTAAATTCATATTAATGCATGTTTTCCAAAATAGAGTAAGTCAGCTTACTCTATTTTAGCTCCTTTGTCCAGTGCGTGAAGAAGGACTCTTGCCGAGTCTCGTTGCTAATGGAGTATATGTGGAGAATCTCTTCTACCTCAAATTGTACAAAGGAGCCTCCCAGCAGTAGTTCTGAAATTGGTTTGGGCTCACTAGGTTGTTTGGCAAAAACGTGAGGAGTTTGATAACATCACACGGTACTGTTTTATGGTAGTGCTGAGGGTTCTGTAAATAAAATATTCTCGACTACTGAAAGCCACTTACTTGGTGCGTGTAGAGCAGCCTCTGCCCATACAGCCGTGCCAGCACAGTCTGTTTAAGAATCCTGGGGTATGTGAATACATTTTTAATATTTTTTTTTAAGAACAGTATGTTTTGCTCAGAAATCCAAAAATGCTTTTGATAATGCTTCAAGAATGTGTCCTCCTGTGCCTACGGCGCTGATGAAGCCTGGTTTCTGATGGTTTTATGTATGTGCAGCCCCTCAACCCCTGCAGAACTCTGTTTTCCCTTATGTTTCCTGTAATTCTGCACCATCGGATTTCCCCCTTTAGTGTCTCTGCTCCATGAAGCAGCGTATCCACAGGTCCCACCCCTGCAGGTGCCTTACCTGCTGACTGGCCGCCTGTTAAACGTGTTGAACTGTGCTTTGGGGCACGGACACCTGAAATGAGCATGCGTTAAATGCATCAGCATCACTTTGAGGTGCTACAGCTTCTGCTTGTGTATTCCAGAAACTCGGAAGAGTGCCTGTGGGGTAGTGTACACGGTGAAGAAGCCTCGCAAGGTTGAGGAGGAAGAAACAACGCTGCCAGCCTGCAAAAAAGCGAAGACTCAAGCTTGAGAACTGAACCCATTGTCAAGAGGAGCCTCCAGCCCATCTCTTTCCAGTGTTGAGTCTTTCCCAGTCCTCCAGCCAGCCCAGTTCCTCCCTTACTGCCTTATTTAGCCTGGAGAAGAATGGTTCTTCTGGTGCTTAAATAAGGAAGGCTGTGGGAATGAGTCTGCTGAACGTAGATCACCACGTATGAAATGTCATGCTGGACTTCTGGTCAAGGTCAGGAGCCTGTCTCTTGCCCTGTCTTAGGTCTTCTGGAATTAGTGCAAACTCCACACAACACTTCTAACTTACAGAAACTCTCAGTTGTACAAGCGCATTCCTTTTTTTATTAAAAATGTTTCTAAGAACGCAAAGTCTAGCTCTTATGGTTTCTCAAGGTTTAAGCACATCTACTCCACCTTACAGCCACAAGCCAGGAGGGGGAGTTTCCCTTCGGTGGGCTGGGAAGAGTGGCAGCGTAACGGCTGTCTCGCCCTGGCCGGAGCGGTCTCCGTGTCACATCGGTTTTACTGCATCATTTCCTTCTTTATGGGCTGGGCTGGGCTGGCGGTGTTGCCTGTCGGAGTGTTCCTTTTGCTGCCTCCTGCCTTTCTGTTTCCCTGCCTGTTAATGCCTCAGTGAACCTCATCTGGCTGCCAGAAAACCAATCGCCACAGATGTACAGCCGGCAGAGCGTTTTCAGAGCGCTTCCAAATGTTGACTGAAGTTTTTCTTTTGATTAAACCAATATAAAAATTATGTTAGCTACTGTACTCAAGATGCTCTTGAGGCAGCTTTACTGCAAATATTCCAGTTTGTTTGCACTGACAACAAGCTGAGAAGTGGAAGTTATAGCACCTGGAATCTTGCAGTGGGTCATCTCTGAGCTCTTGGAAACTGGACTGAGCAGGATGGGTGAAGTTCTTGGCAGACTCATGCTTCTGTATAATGCTGGTGGAAGTCACAACAGCTTTGGCTTCATTCAACACATAATGGAACATTTTTCCTTTATTTTATTCTACTTGTTGCCTTTATGATTTAAGTCTCCTCTATTATAGGTATTGGGATGTAAAATATATGTATGTGCAGGGCATTTTGTCATTTATGGACTTACCTCCAAAATGATGCTCTACCCAGAGAAGAAGCAGATGTGTTTAGTGCAGTTTGAGTGACACGTTCTTGTTCCTTGGCCAGAGAATAACCTGCCTTGAGCACAAGGGGAGCTGTTTGGTAACTGGTGTGTGGAAAGAGGCTTTTGAATGCTGGAGATCCTACTGGCTGCTCGTTGAGGCTGTTGGGCTGAGCGCAGGGTAGCTGGCTGCAGGCAAAAGAGGCCTTTCTTCTGCTTGCTTCTCTGTCGGGTTGCGGTAAATTCCCTTTAGTCTCCAATATTTGGGCTCTAGTAACAGCTATTCGTCACTGCCCGCTCCTGGCCCGGCCTCGTTGCCCAGAATGTGGCTTTGGCCAGTCTGTAGAGCCTGTTGGCTAGAAGCCACCTGACACGGGTTGGTGAAGGTGTGTGGGAGCCCGTGATATGCTTCGTTGGGAAGCCATGCCGCGGGGTGTTGGGACTTTAACTGAATGCAGCCTGTGATGTCCCGATGAAATGGGACATTGGTGGCACTGTGGAGATTGCTCCTGCTAAAGCACGGGGAGAGGCGCTGCCTTTCCCGGCAGGACTCGGCATCTCCCTCGGCTTGGGTAACTGACCCGTCTCCTGTGCCCGCACAGTGAGTACTGACTTGCTGAGAAACTGAGATTTTACAGCAATCTCGGTAATAAAACTGTAGCTTTGATTTACTAGTTACTCAAGTGCTGTCTTTGCGCTTTTGTATACGTGTTTGCATTTAACAAAATGATAAGAGATGGCATTTCTCTAACGGCAGCAGGAGGTAGCTCAAGGGCTGGCTGCTCTGGCTTTTTTTTTTTTTTTTTGGAGTTTTTAAAAATTTTACAGGGGCCAAGATGTGAACTTTCCTTAAAGAGAGCCAGAACGATGCTGTGTGTGCTCACCGCTCCATAATCCACTCCAGCAAATAAAAAGAATCACTCTGTTTATTTAATCTGAAATAGATCGGTACAAAATGTACAGAAAAGGCAGTACAAATTTACAAATATACATAATCTGGTTTTGCATTCTTCAATCGTGCTGATGTCACAGTAGTCTAGCTTAAAATAAATTCACATTCCCGATACTGTCTCCTCTCACCTTCCTCAACATTGCATCTGAATCCCGGTTCCGTGGAGGCTGAAGCTCCGTCCTCCAGTTCTTTATCAACCACGACTGCTAAACCCCGTGCAAACCCCATCGCTCAACTGCTTCTCTAAATCCTCTGGGCGCCTCGGTGCGCCTCCTCCCGTTGCTCTTCCCCCTATCGCCACTCATTTAATACATTATTTTAATAGTGAGAATTTGGCAGAGACAAAGGCACCGCTCGCAAGTATTCCCCGTGTGGAGCGAGTGGAAGTTGGAAATACTGCCGTCTAGGACAAAAGGATTTACGTTGTTGGCAAAGAATTGCGTTAGGATGTAAAGCTCGCTTTAAAAAAGCTACAATAATATTGAAAATAATTTAAAATTACCTTTTAAATAAATAATAAATAGTAATAAATAAAGCCCTTTGAAAAGCAGTGGAATTTTAACACTCAGCCTGCCTTTAAAAAAATCTTTATCTGCATGTTTGTTTTGCCCTTTTCAGTGCAGATACTTCAGATCATCCAGTACCATAAATATTTTTCAATAAAAATACTACATTCAGGGCTATTCTCCTCCAGGTTCATAAGAAGCGTTTAAAAAGCAGCAAAAAGAGGGCAGTTTGGTTTCCTCTCTTCAGAGCTTCCCTAGATGGACGCTCTTGTAGGAGTTGTCTTTCAGGCTGTTGAATATCTCCTTGGTGCCGTTCTGCCAGTGAAGAACAAGGTCCATGGGGGTTTTCCCTTGCTGGTGAAAAAAACAGCGGAGGAAGCAAGATTTAATTTTGGCTGGTGAATAGAGTCCTTCATCCTTCCCCACATACTTGTACAGCGCCTCGGCCTGAGGCGAGACCCTCCTGCGCACGCGGGGTCGGGGTCCTTTCGCTCCGCAGGTCTGGTCCCAGCCCTGGTGAGACCCAGGGTGAGATCTACCTGGGTTTCAGTAGGTCTAAGCCATGTTAGCAAATACCACGACGGGCAGAGCAGGTGTTTCTTGTGATCTCATTTAAAGTGATTAGAAATACATTTAGAGGAACCACTCTTCTGTTAAACTGAGAATTCAGCTTAGAGTTCGTGCTGGTTTAATGATGGTTTAATGAGAACCACAGCTAAATTCAACAGGAGCAACTTTTGTGTGCAGACAGAGCCTGAGAGAGCAGCTCTTTGGCCTTTGGGGCTGCACCTTTCATGGTGGCTTCTGGTTTTAGAAGAAGTTCTGATTTTTCCTCTTCTCCCTGACCTCTCCCAAGGTATGCTTTCCCTCTGTGCTTAGCCACATGGGTTAGTGGTGGGTTTTGTCAGTGTTGGGTTGATGGTTGGACTGGATGATCCGAAAGGTCCCTTCCAACCTGGGCGATTCTATGTCAGCTCTGCTTTAATTAACTCTGAAATGATCTAATTAAATCTCTCTCTCCCAGCCTTGAAACCGCTCTGAAGGCAAACTTGCTCTGAAGCGGTTTGAATTACTGCTTTTTCGGGGTTTTTTTGCGATTACTTACGCAGTTCTTTATAGTTAGGTCCGCTCCGTGCAGGATCAGGAGCCTGATCATCTTGTAGCGGTTCAGCCTGACGGCGTCGTGCATCGGCGTGTCTCCTTCCTGCAGGACAGAGACGCGGACCACGGTGTCGGTCCTGCCGTGATCCGGCCCCAGCCGCGTCGCCGGGGGGGGGTTTTATGGCTGAGGAAGGGCAGGGGCTCGATGGCGAGGGGTGAGAAGCTGTGGGTACTTACCCTGTCCCTGGCGTTGAGATCCGCCTCGCAGGCGATGAGGTGCTCCCCGCAGTCGTGCTGGCCCGTCCGCACCGCCACGTGCAGGGGGGTGCTCAGCAGCTGGGGGGGGAAGGAGGAAGATGTCAGCGGCACAGAACGCTTCAATAGCCACCAAAAATTATCTACCTGGAATAAAGGTCAGCTTTTCATCTGGAGTTTAAGAAGCTGCAGAGTCCCAGGAGCACGTACCTTGTCTCTCGCGTTTCTGTTTATCCCGTTGTCCAGTAAGAACTTCAGAACGTCCAGGTTGCCCCCCCGGCAGGCCCAGTGCAGGGCTGTGGATTCAAGCTGCAGCAGGAAAAACAAACGGGAAGTGATTTAATTCATTATCATGTTTTTAAAAAAATTTAACCGTTTTGATCAAATTTCTAAATTAATTCAAAATCCTTTTCTCGCCATTTAAGCTGAAGCACTTCATTGTGAAGTGAAGCACCGGGTTGTTCCTAGTAACAGCTTTCCTTATTTTGCCCTAATTTCTTTAGCGCTGGGAGCTTCTCACTCCTCACACTCGCTGCACGTCGCTCTTAAAGACAGAGAGGTTGCCAAGGCTGCTGCGGGGGGCTGCGTTTTGTCTGTTCTGCGAACTTGGGACTTCTCTTTGGCCAGGTATGTGCCAGTTAATTTTTTTTTTAATGCTTTTTGTGTTCTAAACGCTCCTCTTCCACAAGAAGCGCTTCTATAACTGCTGCTCTTGGCGCTTGTAAAACCAGGAGCGGTTTTTCGGAGGGAGCGTGAGCTGAGGTACGTACCATGTCTTTCTGTTCCAGCCGGGCTCCAGCTTCCACCAGTTTTTTCACCACCTCTAGATGTCCTTCAGAGCATGCCCTGTGCAGGGCAGTGCGCTTGTACTGCGATTTAAACAGCCCAAGGTCGGGTGTTAGATACAGCACAAAGGGAGATGTTGAAATCTTTTCTCCCACCTCCCTAGGATGATGGCAAACGCCTACTTTCTGCCGAGTCTTTTCCAAGAGCTAATACTTTGGAGACCTGAAATCTGCTAAATTTTAACAGCATCCTGAGAGCCGAGAGCTGCCTCCCCGGCGTTTTAAAGGGTGGTGCCGCGTTCAAATCTCACAGGGCGCCTGTTGAGCTCCCCCAGCTGATGTGCTGCGCTGCGTTGGGCAAACACAGCTCACGCCTTACAGAGCACGAGGGGCGGCAGCGCCGCTTTCTCTGCTGCTCTGCTCACAGACTTCTTGGAAGACCCCCTGTTATAGAAAATCAGGGGCTCCTGGGCACCAACAGCCTTCTTTCAAATGTAAAGATCCTCTTGTAATGTTACTTTGAAGGGTTGCAGCGGCCCCTTTATCACTAGAAAACTTGATGTACTAAAACTCCCAGCGTTTACTTACTTTTCCCACACTTCCCCCCCCCCCTCAAAACTACAAAGTTTTGAAGCTACAAAACCTAGCGGTTAAGGTTAAGTTTTGCTGTGTAATAACCCCCCTTCTGCAGCAGGCTTTGCAGTAAGAAGGGAGACCGTACCTTATCACAGACGTTGGGATCCCCTTTGTCTGACAGGTATTTTTCAATTACTGGCAACTTATTCTCCAGGGCAGCTCGGAAGAATGTGGGTACGTCCACTGGTCCCGTCTGACGGAGAGAAACACGCAGGGCGTAAATGTGTGGCACAAAACCCCATCGCTGCTCCCCAGGAGAAAGTGCTTTGAAATCACTTACAATAACTTCTGGTTCAGGTTCCTTTACAACGGGCGCTTTCACTTTCTTGCATTTTTTCTGCTTCTTCAACTGAATAATCTTCTCAAGATCCTCCAAGTTTTCAAGTTTTGATCTCTGTTCTAATTTCTTCTTCTTCAGCTGAAACAAATCAAGGGAGGTGACACCTTGAGCTGAGTGTGACCTGCCTGAGTGGTGGGACAAAGTGTGCTAATGCTCAGCTGAATTCAGTTTAGAATGGATGAATTTTGAAATAAGTTGTCTCTCTTTTTTTCTGATTACAGCTAGGGCTAATTGGCCATCAGAATAAGTTACTAAGCGTGTGAGAAATTCTGCATCCTCCACGTAGTCAGATTTAGCTGACTTCCACCAAGCGTTTTCTCTTCAACCACTTTTATGATGCAGCCCCTGATTTATTGTAACTTAATCCTCTTTGATGAAAAATAGACCCTTAGGTGAAGAGCCAGGTTTATACCAATCCTGGCATTTCAGTCAGCAAGCGTGAGATTTTGGTGAAGTACAAGGAACGTCCCCATCAGGGTTTGAGCTGTAGATCGTTGACTTAATGGAAAATAATGATGTTGGCTGAGTGGGCTGGGGATCAACCACAAACCCAAAAGGTTCTTAGGACCCTGTTCTGGAGGAACTCAAAAAGCCTCTGCAGCAAGTAATGATCTCTCCCTTGAAGGCGAAGGTCAGAAGCGTTTGTTTTAATATTTCTGAGGCTCACTTTCCCACCCTGATTTTTTCAGAACAAAGTCTTATTCCCCCTGCTAGTTAAACTCTTTCATTCCCAAGTCACTTTAAATTTTTAAGCCAGTTGGTTGCTTTTTCACCAAAGAATTTACAGCTACTGTATTTTGGTGGGGAAAACCCATCGGTTCTTAGGGATGCAGGGAGAACTGGCATGCTCCAGGAATGCAAAATGGTACTTTTCTGTAGACCGGTATCACTTTCATTTGTAATTGTTTTTCCCAAATGTGGTAGTAAGCATAATGCAGTGTTTTCACAAAAAGAACATTTTCATGGTAGGTAAGGCTTCAGAAATGCACTATTACATCTTCCTTGGGTTGGTTATTTTTGGTGGCAGTCACTAGGTGTGGAAGCTGAAGGTGTCGTACCGGCTACGATTGCTCCCCCCTCACCGAGAGGCGGCAGCGGGTGGCTCTGGGCAGGAGGGAGCCCCCAGACGTTATCGGGGGAGTTGGGGGTCACTGCCCGCATCCATAGGCTATGGGAATCAGCAGGTTGCCGTGGCCTTCAATGGAATTTAGACCATTGGTGTTATCTCCCAAGGGTTTCCTGGCTCAACCCACACTTATTTCTCGCTTAGAAAGAGGCCACACTCCAAGGGCTGGAGCAGAACGTGCACACGGGGCGATAAGAAGCCAAGCACAGACCCCGAGAGCCTACCTCTGCTTCTAGTTTCTTCTCCTTCTCATAAGCTGGATCTCCTCGGCTCAGGGAGTGTTCAGAGACCGTCTTTAGGTCCTCCTGCTTCTCTAATTTCACGGCAGCTTCATACTCTCCATTTTTGAAGTCCTCGGGGAGGAAGCTGCCCATCTCTTTATCGTCGGCTTTCTTCCCGGTCACCTGTAAAAGCAAACGGGATCCAATATGAGCAACGGTTGAGTGACTGCAGGAGCCACCCCCTGGGAAGGAAGATTGCCTAGAGGCTAATTCCGTGTCATTGCTGTGAGGGACAGAGTGCTGACCTCCTTCAGCCTGTGCCTGGATTAACTAATTAATGGCTGGAGCGCTCTCTCTTGCAGGCAGATCTCCTGCAACCCCCACCTTGGCATCTCCAGGGTGTGGGTCAAGATCCATGAGGCCACCTCACGGTCCGAGTCCCTGCTTTTTCTCCCTCGGGACCTTACATTTTTATCAAAGCGCATCCGATGCAGACAAGTCAGGCTGCTGAGTAATTTCGAGGCTGGTTTTACCCCATTTGTAGCCCTCGGGAAAGCAGCAGAAGGCGGTTCCCGCGCAGGGGCTGTGGGACACGGTGCAGCAGCACAGCTTTCGGCAGCTGCTGGAGATACTTCTGCTGCTCGACTAAGTGCCTACAAAGAGGTAACCTGTTAAACTTAGTAGAGGCTGTTGCATATTTTGAGAGGGGTTCCGTAAATTCGCGTGTCCCGGACTGCCTTCCCGTTCAGTCACCTTGTAAAATTGTCCTTGTTAGAGGGTTTAACACTGGAGAAGCTGCCAGGGCCTTGCCAGGGAATTTAAGACAGCATTAACTAGTCGGATTATATGGCAGTGGCATCTTAACCTAGCCCTCATGGGGAAAAATGGGGTTTCTATATGATGCTCCAGTGTTTTACTGGATCGTTCCTCTTTTCCCCGTTTATTGATCAAATCAGGCATTCTTAGCCCAATCTCTGCAGTGGGATGTCCCGTTACTTGTGGTCTAGTTTAGACGTTAGTTTTCAGAGACTGGTTTTGCCATCAACAGCAGTCGGTGTGGGAGCTGTTAGTTTATTATTAGAAAACAGTACTTATTACTAAACTGTTAGTTTAGATTTGGAAAACACTTTGGATTCTCTGCATCGATACCTCCTCCCAGTCCCTTACAGGACTGGAATTGCTGAGCGTGATCATAAACTTAATAGCTGCTAAAAAAATGAAAATGAGGATCAAGGTCAAAGGAAAAATACAAAGTTAAGTTTTGGTCGGTTTCTTCTTCCTGGTGAACTGTGTTCTGGTGCAAAACCCAGACAGCTCTGTGGGTGTATCAGCGGTGAGCCCCCCTCCCGAGGAAAAGCGAGAACGTAGAGCAGAAGCTACAGTCTGCAGGGGGGTTGCGCCTCGAGCACGGCGGTGCTGGTCTCGGTGATCTCTGCCTGGCGCAAGGACAGTCTAGAAAGGAAAGGGATTATGAGTAAATGAAGGAAGGTTGTACCTACCAGCTCCTCCACTTTCATCGTCATCATGTTTGCCAGGCTGGGAGGCTGCGCTCCTCAACGGCTGAACCCCGAGTGCTCGGGCTGGCTCTGCGGGGACCCCCACCCCGGCCCCGCTTATATATCTGCGGGAGCGCCGCGCGTGAATGAGATAATCTTCCAACCTGGGAATGCCAGCCTGGGCCCGAGGTGGGCTGGCGCTCATTCCAGACGTGTTAACGAGCCAGATCTGGTGTCCGGGCGGGGACGGGGGGGCGTCAGCGGGGCTGGGGGAGGCTGAGCCTCCCGCTCTGACCGCACCGAGTATGTGGATGGGAATGAAATGTGACCTCATCGCTCCCGCGGCAGTGACCGCACGGCTCAGCAATGCCAGCCATCCCGGGCGCCCCGTGCCCACTGGGACAGCTGTCTGTTGATGCAGCGTTATAACTTCATTTCTGCTTTTTTTTCAGGTTTGGGGTTTTTTTTTAACCGACATTCAGATGACAGTAAGACACCGGGAAGGGTAAGTGCCCGAGGTACAACACTTGCAGTAACGTCTCCCCGATAAATAGATTATGACCCCTCAAATCTCGGAAAGCCACTCTTTTTCATTGCTATTTATTCTTGGATGATAAACAGTTTTAGGGGAAAGGATTTTTCTCGTCATGATGGCAGTCTTCTATATTTGTGGGAAGGAATTCTCTGAAGGGATTACTAAGCCAGAATGATGTCTCCGGTGCTAAAAGGGCATATGACGTGATAAGTTACAATCAGTGTGAGGTCTGAAAAGCTTTGCATTTTTCTGGGACTTTGTCAGTGATCAAAAGCAGAATAATAAATTTTGCCCTATTATGCAAAAAAAAAAAAAAAAATAGTAAAACTAATACTGATTTCTCAGGCAATATTTTCCTTCTGGATAGGGCAGAATAAGGGCACAGAAGTGATTTGTTCTTTTTCGGAGCTAAGATGGGATACAGACAGACATACACGGATGATGTGTGTGGTTTGGGGAAAAGGAGTTACTGAGTCCTTTGGAAAAGCTTTTCTCGTGCCGTGAATCGGAGCAGCCTGGAAGCGGGAGAATGATCAGCAGCAGAAGGCTGTTTCATAAAAGGAAGATGCACCACCCTTTGCATGTAAAGAGCGTGGATAAATGCCAAGAAAAAAATCCGTTCTGTGGTTGTGCGACGCCTGGAGCTCCTGCGGGGTGAGTAGGAGCCTGGGCTGGGGGCGTCCCGGTCACCTGGCTGCAATGAACGCAACCGCTCAGGTGCTGCCGGGACGGCGTGTCCGTGGCTGCTGCGCCCGACCCGGACCGAGCTCGCCGGGGTGGTGTTTATATCGTTAGCATCATTAGCGTGCTGCGTTCCTGGCACTGACCTTTCAAGGTGTCTCTCCTCGGAACTGTCTCCCCGTAATCTGAGCACTTCCAAACTTGTCTCCCGGCGCCCATCATACCTACGCCCTCCCTTTCCCTGAAATGAAGCTGAACATCAGGTGGCTCCTTTACTACTCAGAATATAGATGACATTAGAGGATGAGCCCCGGCACTAAAATAGAGTATGTGGCAGCAAGAGAACCTTTCAGAACATTTTTTTCCAAACCTCAGTACAGCCAGGATCCCATTCCCCCGGAGTGGAATGTCCTCGGTCAGGCTGCCGGGCTGTTTTTCACAGGAGTTTTCTGCTCCTGCTGTATGTCTCTGCGACAAGAGGCAGCTCGGTTTGGCTTTCTCTTATTTACAAATGTGCTGTAGCAGCTTCTCTCGGTCTGCTTTGTTCTGCGACGCTTATTTGGGAGATTTTCTTGAAATCCAGAGCTCTAGCAAGACGGCTGCAAAGGCAGCTTCTGCTTTAGTGGAAGCAGATCACAGCGGAGACCTGAGGCGGGATGAGAAACGTAGGGGTTTGCTTTAAGAACAAAACTGTTTAGGAAGCTCTGAACTTCCTCCGGCCCCGCTGTATTTGAAGCTTTTTCTTTTTTTTTTTTGCTTGCTTGCTGTTTTTTGGTTTGTTTTTTTTTTTTTTAAAAAAACAGCCTGGTATTTGCAACCCACTCAGGAAACCCTAAGCTGGAAGGTTTCAGTGAGTAGATCTTCCTCTGCAAAGGGTACGTAAACCCAGCGCCGGAGCAGCTTTACCGTAAACCTCTGCGCTCGCAGGGGAAACACAAACCACTTCTCACACCGTGAGTGCTACCAAAAAACCTCATCTTACTTAGAGGTAATTCAGTTATTGTCTTTAAAACATCCCGCCCCTGACGGCTGAGAGAATAATAAAGAATAGAAAAGAATCTTCCTGGATTATCCTGAGTTTCGGAGTGAAAGGGTGGCACGCAGAAACCCACGTTACCCAAAGGCTGGGAGCTAAATTAACCTAATGGTAAATGCTTTAAGCTAAATATCACGTCAACCAAGGCAACCCTACCGAAGCAGCAGCAACGCGCTGATTCGTACCAGCTCGGGCTCTGCCGGACGCTCATCCCTGTTGCTTAATATTGGAGGGGGAAGTCGTATAATGAGCTCACAACCTTGTGCTGGATCGTAACCACCGAATCACCTTTCACCGAGTGATCTCTCGTTCAGGTGGTAACAGCGGCTGGGCCGTGGGAGATGCGTAAGGGGAAGCTGAAAAACCTCCTGCCACTGGGCGCGAGGGGAAGGGCAGAGCGGTGACCTGCAAGGTGTGAGGCCATCGGGCATCCTCCTAAAAAAGCTTCAGAGAAAACCACAAAAGGGCAGTAGGCTCAGCGTGACGGAGGGGAAACTTCCTGGCACACCCTGTTCCCTGCCATCCAAAGAGAAGTTGTCCGAGTGGCGTAAAGGATTTTTGCAATTAATTTTTTTAAGAGGTTAATGGTGTATGGAAGGCATTCTCTGTGGTACAGGTGATGCTACCGCCCCTGCGGGGGGGGTTAGCAGCGTGTTTTCGGTGCCCTCGCTGCCGGCCTTGGCTGGCTCACATTTTCCAGCCCTCTGCCCTCAGCTTCCTCCTCGCATCCGAAGATGTTGCCCTTCGGAATGTCATTGTGCCTGGCTGTCTCTGTCCGTCTCCCGCTGCCAAATAAGTAAAGGGATGACAAAACCCCTTGGTGGGGGGCGGTCGTGCACCTCGGAGGGTATTAATCCAGCAAACCCTGTTCCGCGCGTGTGCAGCCGAGGGTAAATTCATACCCCCGGTACACGAAGAGGCAGCAACCCCTAATTTACTCCAGGATTAGTGCTCTGCTGGTGTGTGCATTTCTCAGTCCGTGTGAGCATCCAGTGTGCCCACAACCCCCCCCCCCACAGCAGAGTACCCAGTAATGGTCCAGTGCTGGAACTGTGGTGGTTTTCTCCTCTTCTGTAGCTGTTTGTTTTCCATAAGAGGCAGGAAACACTTTTATTTGTCTGATGTATACTCTGTGGTGTTTATTGTCAAAGAGCACTTAGGGTGTGAGTTAACTATAATATGCAAATTATACCCCTCATTCTCTAAGTGTTTCACGTAGTGATACCTATGTCTGTCCGCTTTCTCTGAAGGGATCAGCTCAACACATCATCATCTCTTTAAAACAACTCAGAGACTCCTTATCAATGTCTATTTTTTGTGTATAAAACTGCTAAAGAGAAACTCACTGTCTCCTTGGGGGGGGGGGGGGAACCCCAAACTATTTCACCTAGGAATACAGGGTTAGTTTTGAGTACGAAATTAGACTATGGTAGATTATTAAAGGATGAGGCCATAATTCCATTTTGTCGGATCAGCTGTTATCCAAGAAGCCACAGCCCGGCGGGTTGTGGGTCTGGCCAGCACAGTCCTCTGGTGTCAAACCCCACACCAGCAATGAGGCAAAAGTTGCATCACTTACTGTAGGGCTTAAAAAAAACCCTCCTCAAATGACATGAGGGTTGGGGATTTCACATCATAGAAAAAAAAATAAGACTGTGATTTCCATTTAAAAACAAGGAATTTGAATTTATGTGAGGCTTTGAGCTTTGCCGTGATGGCATTTGTATGACACGGGAATCTGGCTAATTCACCTTAATGGGTGAAAACACACCAGAAGGGTCGTTATCTGTGGTCAAAGGGGTTACCCGCTGGCTCCTTGCCCTTCCCGGTGGGGGTCCTGCTGCACCAACTCGCCTGTGCCGGTGCTCTGCTCATCTCACCTCCGACTGCATTTTTGTAGGGTCCAGGAGGTACAATATTCTCTCATCTGCGGCAAAAAGGCTTTTCGGTACCAACGTGGAGTCGTCTGGAGGGTTTCTGCCATTCATAAGTCCTCCAGAGCAACTCCGGGTCAGCCAGGAGAGGAAAAGTGCTTAGAGATGTCATTATCCTCACGGTGAGAGCATGCCTGCAAAGCCCGGTCACTGGAGTCGTGGTCCAGCAGGTACCCACGCTGGCCAACTGCTCTGGTGGCCAACTGCTGGCCAACTCTCAGCAAGCAAGAATTACGCTTCCTTCCGGAGAAGCCTGGACATTTTTTTAACCTTATTTTTATTTTGAATTTCACATTGTCTGACTTAAAGCCTGCAGCTGTTGAATCTTGCTGTACCCAAAAGCTCCTCGGTGCTGCCTGTCATCCCAGCCAGTCAGTGCCTTTTTGCTGGGTAGATGTAAAGGGGACGCTGCAGTTTTGGGGGATGCAAACGTCCCTCTGAAACGCTGTACAGCGTGCGCAGGACTGTTCCTTGCTTGTGCAGAAAAAAATCCAGGTCCAAGCTGTTCTCCTCTCCACAGCAGAAGGAGCAGCTCAGGAGACACAGGAGGGACCACAGATGTCATGGGCTGTCCGTGAGGGACCAGTGGTCACCTCCAACCGGCTGCTTCAGTTCTGGGAATTCCATTCTGCAAAGGGGGCAGGTTGTGTGTGGGGCTGGTTACCAGCAGTGGCCAAATAACATCCAACTGTCATCTCTCCCTGTAGCATTACGCTACAGCACGTGTTGAAGCAGTTATCTAACAGGATTCCCAAATTGACCAAGTCACAGTCGCAAGGGAGGACCTTGAGAGGTCATCTAGCCCAAGTTTCTGCCCAAAACACTGTTAAAAATGAATTTGGGTGAGGTTGCTCAGGGCTTCATCAGTCACATCTTGAAAACCTCTGTGGGCAGAGATTTCATAACCTCCCTGGCCACCCTGGTCCAACATCTGAGTATCCTCATTGTGATTTTTTTTTCCTTATATGCAGTTAGAAGTTTCCCCGTTTCAATTTATGATTGTGGGCTCTTGTTCTCTTCCCATAAACCTCAGTGAGGAGCCTGGCTCTGCTTCTGTGTCACCTCCTCGTAGGCGGCTGGTAGCTCCTGTGAAACCCGGTCTTCTCCAGGCCGGACACGTCCAGTTCATGCAGCCCTTTCTTTCTTCCAGGGGAAGTGCTCCAGCCCCCGACCGTCTCGGGACTGATTGTACATCATTGTTTGGACACGTGATGCAAATACTGGCCGGTGTTGTACCAGGAACTGATCCTTGTGGGAATCTGCTGGAAATAGTTCCCCCCGTTACTCTCGCCGCTTTGCGATGTGTCAGCCAGCCAGCTTTCCCTTCTTCCAAAGGGCATCCTTTTAATTCCATATAACGCGTGCTTTTGGATTCCCACCGACGTACGCCGTGAAGTGAAATGCTTTGGCAAGATCCAAGTGAACAGCGTTAAGGAGAGCGCTGCTGCCAACCAGACACTTCATCCCATGGAAAGAGACTTTGTTTAAACAGAGCTGCTCTGCATCCAGCCCCATGGATCGGCATTCCCTGCCTGAAGCTTTGGTTAACCCTTCCCCCCTGTTTTCCCGCGGGGGTCAGCCTGCCCCTCGCTCTCTTTCAGCATTTTCAGTCCATGGAAATACCTTGGGAGAGAAGGAACAAACAGAAAGGAGCTTTTGTGCTTTGATGGCACTGGGACCAGCCCGTGAGACCCTTGGATGCTCTGCCTCAGGGAGGGTCCTGCCCCTCGTGAACAAGAGGGAGCTCAGGGGAATCAGGGTGAGAAAGAATCCAATGGATCGTGCTTAAAAACACGAGAATGTTTTCAGAGAGCAGTGATTTTTGTAATCTTGGAGGAACACAATAGTTTGTCACAGCACTGGCACAATTCCTGCGCTCAGAGCCGGCGGCCTCCCTCTCTCTTATTCATTGGAAACATATCTCCTGGGATGTTAGAAACAGGTTGAGGAGATTTGGAAAAATCACTATTACCTGGAAAAAACAACCCTTTTATGGTTTTGGAGGGGGTTTTTTTGTGCATTTAACATATTGCAATTAAAATGTAAATGCATAAATCTGCTGAAAAGCTTCACATACCCACACCCCCCCTTTCACGAGACGGGCTTTCACTGGCAGCGGGGTACTGTGGGATTTGTATCCAAGCTATTTTTAACAAATATCTCCTTTGATTGCCACAACACCAGCGCGGGTGGGAAAGCCTTGGTGCAGCTTTGGGATTGCATTACAGCCATCCCCCGGGGCCAGGGGGCAAGTATTTCTGTGGCTGCAAACACAGACGGAAAAATCCATTTTCTCTTTCGTTATCGATTTGTTACAGGTACAGGGCATAGACTGAAAATGCGATTTGAGTTTCATTTTAGAGAAGAGAGCAATTAAAAAACAACAAGACAAACCAAAACAACCCCCAAACTCACCTTTTCCTCTAAAGTATCATAATTAGATGGAAATTTATGTCAGATGATTAACTTGGAAAAAACCTTGTGCCCTTCTGTAAGATACAGAAGTTTTGCAGAGTTGGTTACGACACTTTGGGCTGGGATTTCTGTGTTCTCTATTACTCCAGGAGAAAATGTAGGGAATGCATGAAAAGGGAGGAAAGGGGAATGCATGATCTAAATTGGTTTCTCTGGGCCTGCAGACTGCAACATACTCATCTGCAGGCAGTTGTTATTTCACAAGAGAAAATAAAAAATAAATAACAATTCCCCCCTAGCTATTTTCTCTCAGCAAAGGCATCTTCACACCGGAGCCAGCTGGACAAAGGAGACCACGGCGTAGGCCTTTTCCCCCAGAAATCTCTTGTCGTCCAAATTATGGAGCTGGAAAGGTCACTGGGCTGTGAGCAGCCGGTTCTTGCTGGAGCTGGACTGAGCCCCTCCTCTGCCCGTATCTAACTCGCATCCCCTGTAAGAAATTTTCTCTGAGCTTTGGTTGTGGTTTTTCCGTGTCTTTTTAGACCATCTGTGGGGCAAGGCCAGCGGGGGGGTTGGCCATCCTCGCTATAACGGGGTAGAAACACGGTGGGAGAGCCACCTTCTCCATCCCCTCAGGGCAGCGAGGGGTGAGATACAGGACAGCAGGAATCCAAACGAAACTCTGAATTTCGTGGTGAAGAAATGTAAAACCAGACACACGCTTTCCTTTTTCTGATGGAGACAAGGAAAAAAATGAAGGAATTGAGAGCACTGAAAGGCATTCTCATGTATCTACCCCGCTCTTTTCCGATGGCCAAGGGCTCTCGCCACAGAAGTAAGTACGTTCAGTGATTCCCGTCTGAACGGAAAGAGGAGGCCACCGCCTTCTGTGACACCCTGCTCCAGGCCACCATGGTGTCTTCATTCCAGGTGAGTGGCCGTTCCGTCCTCTGGAGTGACCTGGTGCTCTTATATCCGGCTGCACCATGAGGCAGGGAGAGGGTTGCTCTTCTGATTAGCAGCACCGGTGGGAGAACGGGTCTGGAGGAAAGAAGAAAGCACCCGGATCTTTGCCCAGAAACTGCAGCTTATGAAACCTACCACGGTTTTGGCTAGTTTGTGGGGGTTTTTTCCTTCCTAAAGTCTCTCTGCAATTCTCAGTTTTGGCAGAAAGGAGAAGAGAAACACTGAAACGTCGCACGTCCGTTTAAACCCTACTGGGCTGCCAGCTTTCCTGAAGCGAGGAAGTGTGGGACATCTCAGCCTGACAAACAACTCTCTCCAATTTCCAGCCCAAATAGGTCTAGAAGAGCTTTTTCCTCTCCTTTTCAATGCTCTTGAGCCTTATTTGCTCAAGGTCAAACTCATGGTGACAGTCAAACTCCCAGGCGCGCCCGTGCCTCGGTGTGCCAGGCTGCTGAGCTCGTGGCCAGATCCATTTGTAGGCATTCCTGCAAGTCCTTATTGGGCTTTTAGTGTTTAAAAACTAAACTCTTTTAGTGTTTGATCATAGAAATCAGGAGAAAAAATTTTCCCCTCTCTTTTGAGGGGAAAAAAAAAAGATTCACTTGAGAGATTTCTGACGTTTGTCACCTCCTACAGAAATCCCCTGCCCAGAGACCTGCACAGATGGAGATAGGAGAATTGTTGCTTTGATAAAAAGTCAGTCAATCAATAAATCAGAAACTAGAGAAAAAAAAAAAAAAAAAACAAAAACCTGAGAAAAGTGGAAATAAAGCACTTTGAACATCCACCCAGCAATGCAGACACTGTTAGCGTGTGCTACGTCCTGCAATCATCATTTCATTTTTGAGGGCTACTGCCACGGGCAGCCTCTGTGCCAGAAGCACAAACACAGAGACCTCAAAGTCTGAATTTGTGATACCACCGCTAGTAAAACTTGACAAAAACCAAATCCTGGGAGTATGCCTCCATGCTTCCCTCACCTTAATGCCTCAGATTTCATGGGAAATTGCAGCACTTAGCGCTGGTGAGGTTGGGAATGATGCTGCTTTCTCCAGGGATCTTTAAGGGAGGAAGAGCACCACGTTCTACATCGACCATAAATTGTTGATGAGGGGAGAGAAGCCTCTTCTCATGGGAAATGACTGTTTGGCAGAGTGAGCTCCCAGGGTGTTACGGTGTCGCTCACAGGAACACGTGGAGCTGTGGAGCAGACCCCCGGCCTGTCGGACCACGGGAAATCACACCAAGTAAAAAACTGGAACTGTCAGTGCAAGTCGGCTGAGAAAGTCAAGTCGAGTAATAATGCACCTTGTGAGTGCAGAGGACTTTCTGATGATGATGGGCACAACCAGGAACCAGTGGGAGAAAAGGGTAAATTTTAACCTTCCGATGAAAAATGGGCAGATGAAGCCGTTCCTGGATATGAAATCACAAGGCTGTAATCCCAGATTTTACTTTTACTGCCTGAACACATTTTTCAGGAATGTGGAATAGTCACGGGAAGGCGATTTTTCCAAAGACAGAATTTCTGGACAAATGCTCAGATTTGGAGAAGTCGTGTCCTTTCTCCTCTGAAGCAGCACCAGCACCTGCAAACACCTCTGCAGCCCCAGAGCTGCCGAGGAACGGGCGATGGGCTCCCGCTTTTCTGGCGCTGAAAGGGGGCAGTCAGAAGGCATCTTCCCACGCTAACTGTAATTTAACAACCAAAAAAGAAGCAACCTTTGTGTTTCATATAAGATGATGGCAGGAGATTCACATTTGTAGCCACTTCTGACTTTACTGCTTAATTTTTCCACTGACCTTTCAAATGTTCATCGTGTTCTAGAAGTGGCTCTAGACAATAGCTGAAAGCAAATCCAATTTTGCTTTTCTCTTCTTTATTCCGTGTTGGTAAATCCAAAGCTGGCAGCTCAGGGGAAGCAGCAGACTTGCTGCCTCATCATCTATTTTGCTGCAGTGTCTCACCTTGTCTTTCTCAAACTGACACCACCCCCCGCCAGGTCCATGTCCCGTGCCACAACTCCAGGGCATGCACAAAAATAATGATTGCGGGTTTATTTGGTGGTATAAAAAGAATGATTGTGGGTTTATTTGGTGGCTGGTTGCAACAGAATGAAGACATTGAAAAGTCTTTATCCTTGGGTGCCAGAAGTCACTCCTAAATAAAACTAGAAGAAAAACATAATACCTTGAGAAAAGGGTTAAAATGTCATTTTGGTTTTTTTTTAATTACAACTGTCCATTTGAGAATGGCACTTGTTAATCTCTTATCAAAGCATTCTACTTTTCTTTGATCTGACTATAATTTATTGAGAGCAGTTGCCCCAGGCATCTGTAATCCCGCTGTAAATCCCTGCGTGTGTCCCGCTCTGCCCCGGGCTGGCCGCCAGCCACCCGGCTGGGGGAGCCTGTTCCCCCTTTTCTCCGTGTGCGCCTCCCCCCGGGCCTCTGCCAGGGTCACAGGCACCCACGGGCACAGGAACAGTCCCTCCGAGTGTGCGCTTTCTTGGTGTTTCGTTTCATACGTTCATTAGTTAATTTGATGATTTGCTCCCCGGGAAGATCTCAGTTGTCTCTATTGATGGAGCTTTCAGAACGCGGGGAGAAGATAAACGTTTTCTTGCTTGTTATTGTCTAAGAATAACGTCGGGGACACGTGGTAGCAGCTTTCACAGAGTGCTAGAGTTTCACTGACATCTATATGATGTTTTTATTTAAAAAAAGAGATTAAAAGGGAAAGTTTTGAACCTCAGGGTAAGAGCTGGAGAATGGCGTAACCTCTGTCACCCATAAATGTCCACACGGGGGGCTGGGCAGTTTTGAAGCAATTCCGTGGCCATTCCATACTTGCCGTGAGGCGCTGGTTTTCCTTACACACACCCGTAACAGAAAAAATTAGAGCCCAGTTCTGCTCCTGTGAAAGGACAGACCATGTTGAACTACAAGCCACCAACCTTTAAAAGCTTCTGGGATTATTTTTAAAATGACAAGAACCACCACATGATTTCTTTCTTGTTTACAGGAGAAATGTTCTCACACAATAACCCCAGCGACAAAGGGGTTGGTGCATCGTGTGTGGAATCGGAACGAAGAGGCACCGCAGTGTGGACTGAGCTCCTGCTTCTCAAATCCTGACAAACCCTCCTTCCTCCCTGCAGTTTAATTCTGGAATTTGGCAAGTAAATTCTGTGTCCCCCTGCCCTCCCACACATAAATCAAGGTGCGGTTGTTATCCAGAGATGGGCAGTACAAGTCCTTTTGGAGTCATTTCACCAGGGCTGAATGAGCTTTTTCTGACACGAAGCAGAAAAACAGCCTCTGTCCCAAGGGAAAACTGAAAGTTAGCACCACTTGGAGTCGGGAACACCTCTTCCCCCTCTCTGATGCTCTTCTTAGATGTGCATCTTCTCCTCATGAACGAATTTGACCTTTCATTTCATAAAGAAGCAATCTCTGGGCTTTGGTTTGGGTTTCTGTTGTTGAAGAAATGATCTTAGAAAACCGTCAAAGCCAATCTAGAACTGAATTGATCTGGATTTCCAAATTCACAAATGCCTTTTACAGAAGAGTGTTAATATTGTTATGGAGTGTTTTAGCTCAAACTGACCCTCTGAATCGGATGCCAACAAATGAGCAGTTTCCATGACATGATGCATCTGGGAAGGAAGAAAGGATCTGAGGGTTTGGCTTTTGTGTACGTGAGAGGAATCCGTCCCAGTCCTGCTGAGGGTGGGATCATAGAGTCATAGAATGGTTTGGGTTGGAAAGGACCTCAAAGACCACCCAGTGCCACCCCCTGCCCTGGGCAGGGACACCTCCCACCAGACCAGGTTGCTCCAAGCCCCATCCAGCCTGGCCTTGAACCCCTCCAGGGATGGGGCAGCCACAGCTTCTCTGGGATTGTGTCTGCATTTATGAATGTCATAAACAGATTGCACCATTCACAATTACATTCCTTAAATTTACTCTTACAACATGATTCATTGTGAAGACCATTATACTAAAAATAAAAGGAATGGTGATTAATTACAATAAACGCAAACGTACACACTTCTCTCTGCTATTCCTCTACTATTCCTTTGCTGTTTCTTTTACACCCTTTCTAAGAAGACAGGAAAAGTGACTCTCTAATCCATAACCTCTAAGCTCTGATGCCATATTCTAGCACACTAAGATGTTCCTGAAATAAAACCCTTCAGTATCTTACGTCATTTGTATTCTCCAACTCCCACCCACGTATTTGGAAGCTTTTGAGGCGTAGTATGTGTGTTCATGCCCGACACAAACGAGAGCCATCCCCAGGGCTGCAGGACTGTGTGGTGTTAACTTACGTAAGGTGGGTACTTATAAATCACAAGATATTTCTCTAAGACAGCATGATTTAATGTAATTTATTCACATATCTTCTTAAAGCAACTGGAAACACTGCTATTTGCATATTTATTGTGTTTTCATAAAATGGTATAGCAGTGTGTTAGAATGCCAGGATGCTATTGATCAAGTCTGAATGCAGTTGATTTTAACCAGAAAGACAACATAAAAGTGCCCATTACGGCTCAGGGAGAGTTAGAATCACAACAAAGTTCATAAAGATTCATTAACTGTATTCCTTTGGTTTAAATCCCAGCCATCCCTGCCCTCTGCTACAAGCTGTGCTGGACCAGCAGGTGTTTCCACTGAGGACCACTGGCCACTGACCTCTGGCAAGTAGATACCAGAGAGGAGCCCAGCCCAGCCGCACATGGGACATCAGGCTGGAGAGAATCAGAGCAGCTTTGGGCGAGAGCAGTCCCTTTTCCACCTCAAATTGCAGTAAGTGTTGCTTTATTTTTGGGCTACGCTTGAGGGAGAGCTGCTTGCGTTGTTCACAGCAATGTGCTGTTGCCTGTTTATGGTGTTTATGTTTAATTGCCCTATGCAGTGGTGCCTCAAAGGAGTTGCACTTTGAGATTATTGCCTCATCTGAAATCTTGTGTGGATGTTTGGGTGTTTGCATTCTGTTCTTCAACCAGCTGCCTTTCCCCAGGGGGGGCTGGCAAAACCAAAAAAAGTCAAGTAAAAACTTCATGAACTTGTGTGAATCTGTAACACTAAGGTACTTGCTATACCTCTAAGAGTTCCCTAATGTCTAGGAAAAGATAATTAAGAAGAGAGGATGGGTACGACACCTGTGTTTCTTGTAGAGCAGTGGGAAAGGGGAGTAGATGTGAATAGAAACCTTCAGTCTGTGCGACGGAGCACTTGCCAATCTTCTGCAGGAGCAGTTTTTTCAGTGGGGTGGAGGGAAAACAAAAATCCCATGTTCTCTTTGTCTGCTACAGCCTTCTAGTTCCTCATCTGAAAAGGAAAAAAAAAAAAATAAATCCCCCAAACCAACCAAACAACCTAAAAAAATCATCAACCAACCCTAAGACAGCCACTTATTTGTCTCTCTCCCCTCTTACACCTGTATCTGAGAGCCTGATAGCCCTTGTCCCCTCCCCGATCCCAGTTCCCCCCCAGGCTGCAGAAGGGACGTCAAATGCTGAACTGGGGAACTCCTGAGCCATGAGAGCTGCCGTGGAACACACTCCTTACTGCAATGCATCCATGAAAAGCACTGCCAAGTGTTCCACAGCAAGGGGAGAGAAACGCGCGTGGGGTGTTCTTGTCTGCTCTAGAAACTGCAATGTTCCCACAAAGCCCTGTGGACAGAGAGGTGGCCGTGTCTGGCTGGCGTTTGAGGTGGAGGAGCTCTGCCATGGCCATCCATGGCCTCTCCTCTAAGGGCTCCATCTCCACTGACAGTAAAGGGTGGCTGAGCCCTGGAGGCAGCGGGTTCCTCTCTCCCTGTTACGTTGTGAGAGGGCAGAGGTGGTTGCTGAACAGTGCCTGCTGACATCAGGCTGTGTGGAACACTCCACATCCACCTTAGCCCCTGTCCATGGGTCTCAAGGAGCCTGAATGCTGTGTGTGGAAGAGTTGCCAATTATGGCAGAGGCAAACGAGCTTGATTTTTTTGTAGTTGTTTCCCTTCTGGCCTTGCTGCTTCAGCAGCCACGTGGCTGTCCGGGCAGCTCTGCAGCCAGCAGCAGCTCCTGGGCAAAAGCTTCATTTTATCATGGAGTGGCTTAGTTTTTCTGAGTGGCTACAGACGTGCAGACAGGGCAGCGTACCGTCTGCCTCGTGTCTGTGACGCTGCATCATGATTCGCTCACTTTCTTCCCCCCTCAAATGTTTAAAAATGCTGTAGGTGATGCTTTGTGCCTGAATCCTGTCCCTGCTGTGGCACCCAGAGCAGGACAACGACTAAACCAGGTGGCCCGGAGCCTTCCCGGGGCTATTCCATTGCTGCTGGCCCTCTCCAGGGCCCCTTCTTACAGGTGCCCTCGTTACAGACGCTAATTGTTCCTCCCCCAGTAGCAGCGAGGCTGCCGGAGAATAACGCGCAGCAAATGGTTTGACTCACACACACCTTTAGCCTCGGTGCTGGGAGAGAAGACCTGCATTTGCACATGGGCTTACGGAGGGATGATTTCCATGGCAACAGCTAGGATACGTGGGATAGCACCAACACTGCCTCGCTGAGCACAGAAAGCACCTGCTTAAGAAATAACTGACTACACAGGCTCTGAAAAAACCCTCTCAATTGACTGTGTGGAGGGACTGTCATGTAATGTTATTTTTTTGTTATTTTTTGGGCCAAAAAAAAATATAATATTCACATTTCATTTTAGACAACTCAACTTTTTTTTCAAAGAATTCCCGGGCACAGGGAATGGGGGGCTTCTGCTTTCTGCAAACTGTGGTGGTTCTTTGCATTCAGTATTAATTCTTCAGCATGAATAACCTTGGTGAGGATCTGGAGGGGAGTTACCTGAGGCAAGCACCCAGGGTGGGGAGAGTGGCAGCTCAGTTGATGGGAGGGAAAAGCAGCAGGATCAGCTGGTAGTCCCCTTAAATTACAGGTTTTATGGCTGTTACTGGGGGGCAGGCTTTTTGCTGTCAGAAGACAGGGAGGCAGCGCTCCGGTACTCAGGGAAACAAGGCAGGAATTGTGCAGGAAGGGATGAAAAGCGTTCAATTCTTGATTATATGCATCTGTCTCTCTTCCCCTTGTTGTCCTCCTGCTTCTCCTCAGTTTTGCTGTGTGGTTCTGCTTTGCATGGCTCCACGTACACACAAAGCCATCCAGTACCTGGAGACCTCCTCGGGGGAAAACAGGCCAACGCGCACCGTGGCTCCTGTGGGGTCAGGAGGGCTGGCCCATTCCTGCGGGGTCCTTCCATCGGCTGTGTCCCTGGGGATGTGTCCCCAGCCCCGGTTCCCTGGATACAGGCGGCTGCGCATGCCTGAGCGGCATGAGAGTGGGAGGAATTGCTTCCACTCGTTACAGGGGGAATGAATAAAAGCAACGATGCTGATTCCATCGCTTCCCTGGCAGGGTGGTATCCAATCAACCCCGTGTGCTGTACTGCAGCACAAGCATCTTGAAAATAAGCAGGTTTGGAAGAGGAAAATGTCTTCCTCTTTCAGATCTTTGATTTAATCTGTTGAACTTGTTAACGTTTGGGACAGCTAAAACCACTGGCAATCTTGAATCCCGTGCTTGAGCTGGATGCTGCAAAAAGGACCTCTCCATGTGCTATGGAATTCCTGCACCTTACACACGCACACAAACATAAAATCTGGATAAGTTTGCACAGCCCATCTTCTTAAACCTTTTTTTCCACATTTTATAAATGATTACTGTTCCTGACCCGATATATTTGCTGCCAACTTATCCCATCTTTTTCTTCCCCCGGCTCTGGCATGCAGGTCGCATCCTGTCATTGCCATGCGTGGCTGCAGTCAGCAGTACCAGTGAGAGGTTTAGGAACATCCACCATGGGAGGTATGAGATGAGGTGCCCGGTTTTGTCTGTTTGGCGCTTTAACAGTGAGAAGGGCAGTGTGGGGACAGTGACAACGGGCTGTGGGCTCTGTGCAGGGGTCTGGCTGTAAAGCAGCAGCTGGAGGATAAGCTGGGCCCTCACATTTGCAAATCCCCTTTGGAAATACATGTTCTCACTCGTGCTGAGAAGGGATCCTGGCCCTCTATCTCCAGAGGGGAGGCAAGAGCAGGGCTGAGGGACCTCTCCGGGGGGCGAAATGGGGCTGGCAAGCCCTGCCTGTGGAGATCGATACTGGCAGGTTATCCCACAGCTGCTGTGGGGTTTGGAACAAAGGAAGCTGTTTTCTCTTAGTGGGTATCACATACTCCCAGCTCATGCGTTAATAGGATTAAACAGTCTTGGTGTGGCCTTGGCGAGGTCGCACGTACCCTGGGGCAGCGGAGTCTGGTCTCCCTGCCTGTCCCAGGCATCCTCACCCCTGATCCTGGCACAGGGGACCACGGCTCCAGGGGCATCCGGGCTGGATCCAGCCCTAACACCAGCTGCCTTGGTCTGGGAGCGGGTTATTCTCCTCTAAGCATGTATTCATCTGCTGACTTGAGTTAAAAAAAGGCAAAAGGTGAGCTGGAATACTGCGTGCACTGCTGCAAGCGTGCTGAGGGACGGGTTTCTCTCCAAAGAGAACTGGGCAGGAACCATTAGGAGTTCAGTGCCATCTTCCTCCGCAGGAATCTTTCCCTCCTCCCTCTTTTGCCATATTCCATTCTCTCTTCTGTATGTCACTTGGTCATACAGCAGTGTGTAACATCTAACACAGAATCACCATGCAAGGGTGTCCCTGCTCCCAGGGTTGCTCATTCCAGGCTGATCTGTTGCAGAGTGAAGGATGTTGAGAGCCTGAACCCAGGTGGGGTGGCAGCCGGGGCCAGACTGGTGTAAGCAGCAAGCTTCACGCTGGGAGCAGCGCGTCTCATGAAGCAAAATGAGTGCCTTCTCCTCGCTCTTCCTTCTCTGCAAAGACAGTACAACTTCTTCTTGCTTACTCCAGTGTCCCACCAGCTACATCTGCTTTGCTTGTGTGCCAGCTCTCCTGGTGGGTCTGAGACAGAAGCTGCGGACCCACGTTTTGGTGCCTGCCCAGCAAACTTTGGGGAGGAGAAGCGCGTGCAGCTCCAGGATGGAGATCTCCTCTCGCTGGTGCCTCTGAGGGCAGCTCTCTGGAAGAGAGTCCCAGTTAAAACCAGTGACTTTAGAAGACCAGTGCTGGAAGCTGTTTTGTGTTATCCCACGCATCTGGTTTCCTCATGGAAATGCAACGTGTTTGTGTCAAGGCTATAAAATAAAATACCTCTTTTCCAGAAATGAATAAATTAATCCTGAATTCATCGGATGGTATTGCTGCATATGCCGAACAGAGAAGGGAAAGGCAAAGCAACAGCAGCTTGTAATAAAATTCCTTTTATTGAGGCAGTAAAGACCCACGTGATCTGCCACCTACCCTTTAAGATAGCAATAAAAGTGACTCAGCTTGGCAGCGCTGGTAATGAGTGGTAGATGGCTTCAGACTTGTTTTGTTAGAGGAAAAACACACAATACGTACAGCATTGATCAGGTATTGGCTTCTGAAGTAAGTGCGAGGATGAGGAGGATGATCTGCTTTTACTGCTCTAAGGCTGATGAGAAACACGTCCTATGGAGGGAAAGCATCCTCCGCTGCTGGCGGTGCCTCTCTCTGCCACCTTCCCGGGGAGGCTCCTGTGAAGAGAAGCTGAGCAAGGAAAAGTTCAGAGTCTTGCCAGAGGCTGCGGCAGGAAGGGGAAGATGAAGCTCTCTATTACCTGAACAAAGCGCTCACCTCCCACACTTGTTTCTAAGTGAAAATCACCACTTTGAGGTCTTGCAACAGAAAGCTCTGCAGCAGAGTGGGATGTTGAGCTCCGTTACAATAAATGACATTGGGAAGTAGAGACTCCCTCATCCCACTTCTATTCAGCTGCTTCTCTACCGTCTTCTCCAAACATTGCGTATCTGCCGGAGCTCCATAAGAGCGATCTGGTGATGTGTGTCTTGTGTGAGTACTCGCCTACTGCATGTGCCCACTGGGCATACTTGTGTCATAGCTACGTTGGTGGTGGCATTCCTCTTCTTGTTTCCCCACCAGAAACTCAATTTTTACTTTTTTAAAGGGCTTATGAATCCATCCTCAGCTCTGACCACTGACTGTACGAACCTCTGCTTTCATCTTTGACAGGGTCTACACAGCTTTGGCTTCAGGCCAGGAAATCCTGCAGGTCCATGCTCAAGCCCATACAGCATTGCTTGGCAGTTTAATTATCTGCCGCTCTAGGCTGTGCCTGCAGATACCGGGAGTTCAGATTCAATCATCTGCAGGAAGATGCCTTCAAGGGTTTCTCAGAAGAGCAGAGTTGAGCCGGTGCCCTGTGGCGCTGCTGTATGAAGCAGAATGGAGTCACTAGATGGCTTTGGGAGAGAGGAACCAGTTCAGTTCAACTTCAAAACACTTCGGCAAGTAAAAACGTTGTCATTGGCTCAATGCAAGGAAAAGATGCTGAAGGTTGAGGAGGAAAAGGGGATTTCGTCTGTTGTGCTGAAAATGCTCTTGTTTCAGAGGTGGGGAGCGGGCGAGGTCTGTTGGCGTCAGCTTCCCAGGGCAGAAAAATTGCAGTTCTGCCCCTGCTGGGCTCTGAGAGCTTCTTGGGAGACAAGAGCACAGGCAGGAGGGCTCTGCATCCCAACCAGCAGTGAGCGAGCGAGAAGAGCTTCTGTTAATAGCCTGCTGGAGAGCATGGCTCAGGTTATCCCAGAGCAGCACTAAACTGTAACAGAGCTCAGTCGGCAGCCTCAGGGGATGAGAAGTTATTCAACCTTCTCATCTGGTACAGCAACAGCCCTATTAAATGGACCCCTTGTTGTGAACAAAATACCTCAATGCACAGCAAGTGAGGCCTCTCTAACACCAGCTCCCCGAGGGTGGGAGTGATCCTCCTGGTGCACCCACACTACGTGGTGGTGCTTCTGTAAGCTTCTGCTTGTCACTATTAGGACGTTTTCCCGGCCAAACAGAAAAAGGCTTGAAGCTCTTGTCAGAACAGGACGTGGTAAGGTTGTGAACCCAGGGATGTGGCATCTCCGGTGAGCTCTTGAGTCACGGGATTATTCCAGGATAGAAATTTTATGCCCATTTATCAAGCAGTTTCCTCTGTTCCTTCACTCTTCAGAGATTTATGTAACAAAACAGAAGAATCTTTTCCATAGAACTCTATTAGCCTTATGCCGATTTTCTATTTTTGAATTGCATATTTGATTTGTCATGGGTGGAAGTTTGCTGAGGGAGCTCTCGGTTGGCACTGGTTAAATCTGTTTGCAGATTACTAAATCCTGTTGTGTAAGAGCACGTTCATGTAGCCCAGGGCCACACAAATACCCAGATAAATGCTCGTGTGGATAAATTGCTTCTAATGGCTTTGTCTTTCTGTGCAAACAACTGTTGCTTTCCTGGCAAGGAAGAGTGTTGCAATAAACATAAAATACAAAATCACGAACAATTGGAAGTACTTCTATCAATTGAAAATACTTCTAACAAGATAAGACAGGAAATGTAAAGCATTTAATGTTATTTACATGTTATGTTGGGCATTCATTCTTTGTTTAAATGTTGATACGAGACTCCAGCAAGTCCAGATAACGGAGGAAGGCAGGTTATTCCCCTGCTGCAAGTGTGGCTGAGGTGGTGTTCACTTCGGTGGTAGGAGGGGGAAGCTTTAAACAGGAAACTTCAGTAATGGTCACTCTAGTTTTCTTTTCGATTTGAGATTTGCAAGCGTTTCCTCCCTATTTTTTTTTTCCAAAGCCAAATTTCTTTCATGCTTCCACATAATCCAGTTTTAGATGCACAATAAGAGGTAGAAACAGACCCAGGAGAGTTGGTGAATCCATTCCAAAGGTTGTTTTTTTGTCTGAAAACTGCCATATAGTCACTGCACTTAGTTGCTGTTGTATCACAGTAAACTTTTCTTTATTAGTGCTAATTAGTGTACCTGTTTACTGCTGGCAACAAAAACATGGAACAGGATTAGGGTCAGAAGACACAGAAGCTGCAATAAAACTACTAATTCAACTGGTGCCTCATTGGTGTGGGATTATTGAGTTATTGCCAAATCTTTGCTAGTCCCGCAGGTTGGAGTGAACAGTACCTGAATCAGCTGTTAAAAGCATCTTCTTTGTTTTCCGAAGTCAGAATAATTACCACTCATCCTAATTTAATTTGCAGTAAAAAGCCTCAGTAACGCACGACAGCACCTGCACCGCTGCTTCTCACTGATGAATTCTCTTGGTCTCCAGACTTCTCTTTAGTGTCAAGCAGCTTTTGCTATTCCAAAATTGGGTTTGTAGCCTTAGACGTGTGTGGATTTTACAAACAGACTTCATTAAGGGCACAGGATAAAATTCAGGCAAACCAATAGATTTTGGAGTTTGTTTAAATTAGCATGTTAATTCTGAAAGACCAGACTTCCAAGGATATGGGATTTGATACAATTCTTTGATAAGTATTGTTTCTGCCAATAAAATTTGGGTTATGGAAACAATGAATTATTCCCTTTTTCATCAGTTATAGAAAAATAACATTTTGTGTAAGAAAGGTGTCAAGGTGTCAACCCTACTTGGAAAGTTCTTCTCTTCTATTGCTGATAAATGATTATTCAAATATTTAACCCTTGTTCAGCTCTACAAACATCACTGGCAGTGGAGGAATATCTGTACCTGGCCTCCTGAGCCAAGTAGCTGAAATAGGTTTTTACAACCAGGATAACTTAAAGAATAACTTGAATTTATATCCTTAAATTGCACACGGTGGTGTGTTTTGCTTTAACTGATGCAGTTTCTCCTATAATTGAGCCTGTGAAACATTCCCCTTTTGGGCATCAACAAAAACCACCTCAAAGCTTTGCTCCTAGAAATCAGGGGAGGGAATGGGCTGCAACTGGAGCTGCCTAAATAAGCAGGGGCGTTCGGATCAGTGGCTGAGCTGGAATAGCCGAGACTCAAAGTGAAACTCTCTTGGGTTTGTTTTCTCAGTAAAATAAGGAAGAGCTCTCCTTATCTGTGGCTGTTTCATTTGACTCAAAAGCAGAAAGTTTACTTTGTTTTAGCATTTTTTTGGCAATTGTCAAAACTTTCCTGGGTTCAGGTCAGATGTTGGTTCCCTGAAGTTTTCTTGCACAGGAGTCAAAGTTCTTCATTTTTGTACATAGTGTTTGGTATCTCGTGGTAGCTCACATCTGGGCAACCCTTAGAGCAGTCCCAGTTCACTTCCTAAAGCGCTCTTCTCACAATGCTTTTGGGACAACAGAAAAATATGTGTGTAAGTTCCTGCATATGTAGTTTTTAGTGGTGAAAAGGGTTTTTTGCTTTAATTAGAGCTGACTTATTTAACGCCAAGGTTTTATGCATTCACTGGTGTTGCTGCCAAATTTGTAAACTGAGTGATTCAGTAATTCTTCTTCTTGTATTTTGATAATTGCTGTGAAACAAGATCATGCGAGAAAAGTACAGACTTCTTTCAATGCTGAATTGCAGATGTGGAATATTTGACTTAATAGATTCATTAAAATACTTAATTTTTAGCCTTGCCCATTCAGGAGGAAGGTTAAATCACAACTTGGGCTGACACAGAATTTTAGTCAGGAATACTATGAATTATATTATCACATCAGAATATCTTAGCACTTAGGAAAAAAAAAAAAAAAAGGATAAAGCAGAAAGAGGAAACTTTTGAAGAGATTTTCTGTTCTACAAAGCCCAAAAGGAAAATCTTTGCATGAGGGTTTCTTTTTTGTTTAGATTTATCGTTTAAAGTTCTAAAATGCTTTGTGTCATGGCCCCAGCTGTGGAAGAGGAGGCAGAAATTGTGAAGGAGCCAGCAGAAAGCCTTCCCCAAACTTAACCATTAATGTGCTTACATTAAATGAAGTGTCATGTTAACGTTGCCAACCAACTGCATCAGGTTTTACTTAATTTGTGGCCTGGTTTGGTAACACAATAATAATTAAAATGCACTATCCTCATTAGAAGAAAGGAAAGGTTTGTTGTACAAAAGACTAATTTGATTACTTATACCCTCAATGTCAAGAGCTTTTGAAATCAAACCAATAACTATGTATAATTCATGAGAGGCTTGTTTTTCTTCCACATGTAATTACTAATCCAGAAAAGAGCCACAAAATGAATTGTTATTTACCTTTGAGGAGCCTGTAGCTCCTCAGCTGTGGATTAAAGAAATAAATTAGGCCTTATCCATTAAAAAAAACCCCAACAACCCCAATTGTGATAGAAAGGATGTCAGGGAATCTAGACCATTTTTCCTCCACAAAGGAGGAGAGGCTTCATTCTGACACCCTGTTGATGGTACGCTCCCTGGTGGGCTCTCCCTTTCTCATCATCTGCTCTTGAACACCGCTGCTGGTGGATGTCCCGTGTGGTGTCTTCAGAGCTTTATGGAAAGGGGGATTTCTGCCCCCCTGGGCTGTAAGTCGCCAGCTCATCTGAGGCATTTTGAGATGCATAAACCCCTTTCTGTCTGGTTTGCTCTGAGCATCATGATCAGAAACTGTGGAAGGTTTCCCTCCTGATACTAATGGCATAATTATAAAATTTGCCTCAGCTATTGTGTTTTATGGCGCTCGATCTGACACAGCTAACAAAAATACAGAGCTCATCCATCGAGCATTCGGAGATCACAAAGAAGTAAATCACAGGGAGGATGCCTGCTCAATTGTGTGACTCTGTATAGGTTTTTGCCTCCTGGGAATGCAATGGAGGAGCCCTAGTGAAGCCAGAAGCGACCAGTGATACATTATTTGATGGCCAAAAGATGACTAGAGACGCTCTGGGCTAGATCTAATGCAGCTACAGTGCTTCAAGGCAATTGATTTCTGTCAGTCTCTGTTAGCAGAGGATTTAATCCTCCCTGTTCAGATGACATCACTTTGGAAAATCACTTGTAAATGGAAGTGCTTCTTTCCTCCCTCTCCTCCCCACTCACCTTTAAGGAGTAATGAGAAGAGAATGGCAATGCCAGCTGGCTTTTTTTCTCCCAGAATTGAGGGTGCATAAGAGCTGCCTTTTAACGGGCCCTGTGGTGCATGGCCTTGGCACTGGCCTGTGCCGTAGCCTGGCTAGAGAACAGGCTCCTACTGAAATGCTCTTGTGCGGATACTGCGGATCCATAACCACACTTGCCATTGCAGGGGAGGAAAGAGGTGCCTGAGAGTTATCGAGATGCAATTAATGGTTAAGTGCGAAGTGGCTCCGTTGTTGCCCTGAACTCTTGAGGAGGAAAACACCCTCTCCTGTAGATTTCCTCAGCGTATGTCCTAGTTATGCAGGCTGTGCACAAGGGGGTCGGGGTTTCAGCCAGAAATCAAAGACTTAACACTTTGACTCATTTGCAAATACTGTATAATGAGCTCCGAGAACTCCTCTTTAGCCGGAGTTTGCTCCCATAAGGAGTTCTGTAGTCCGTGTATATTAGGGCAGCATAAATGACAGATGAGTCAAAGCCTTTTTCTGTCTCTTCTCTTTTGAACCTGAACAGGAATTGTCTGACTCTGTCTGTGCTCTCCTGAAATTAATTAGAGCTTTATTTCCACTGCTTCAACTCTCAGTGAAAGTTTGTTTCCCACTCATCACGACAACAGTGAGAAGCTGCTTAAACAATATTTATCAGCAAGTTCAGCACTTTCTGGTTCCCCAAAAAATTCAAAGGTGAGAGTTTGGGTTCGAAGTTCCCCCAGTTTCTAGATTCTAGGACAGTAACTAAAATCCTGAATCGAGCAGAAAATTCTGCACAGAACTCAGATCTGGCCTTGTTGAGTGAAGAAGGGACACATCCACTGAGCTAAAGAGGCCAAACCCCAGCCAGACCCCAACTGAAGTACGCTTCATGGCTCTCCCTGTGAGCCTTCTGACTGCATGGGGTAGACATTGATATGGGTTTGTTCTCCTTTTCCTTATTTTGAAAACTTTTTAATTTTGAGGTGCATTTGAGACATTGGTTTTGAAAAGCATCTGATACTGGCCTAACTCCCACTGAAGTCAGCAGGAGCTTCAAGTCATGAAGCCTCCATAAACCAAACTCACCAGTGTGACCATTTCCGATGGAAAAGAAAGGAGAATGGTCCCACCAGAGAATAAGGTGACTCCTTGGGATCCAGAGAAGCTGCTTTGGTAGCAGACTTCTGGTGCGGCTCTGCTGTGCCAGACTACGGTTGCGTACCTGGCCAGTTTTGATGATGTACCCCTGCATGAATGAAATAGAGGATCCAGTGCTTAAATACTTACTATAAAATCCAGTCCTGCAGAATCTCACTTTGGGTGGTTGCTGTCATCCTCTCAGCTCTGTTACAGTAACCAATATAAACTACACTTTCTTCCACATCTCTCTTTAAATGCCTCATGTTCTGAAGGCAGAATCCGGAGGAACACTTGATGCGGAATATTCTGTGAGCTCTGTTGCTCTGCAACAAAGGAAGGAAAAACAGGAAAGGAAGGATTTGAATGGAAACAGAAAAATGCTGTGGGGGATAAAACCTTCGAGTCGGATCTTGAGCTAGAAATAAGCCCTTTGCACTATGAAGTGTTCAAATATAAAGTATAAATGAAGAAACCTTTTTTTTATATTTTTAAAAGGTGCATGGGTTTGTGTCCTCCCATCCTGAAGGAGACCAGGGTGCTAAATCTGAATCGTAGCAGGCAACTGTTTGTACCTGAAAAAACCCCAAGGGAGGGAGGTGGGGATGTAGCAGATCCCGTGAGAACACATTCTCCTCCAGCAAGAAAACAAGATGAGTCCTGAGCAGAGAGATTTGGTGTCTCATATTAAGAAAAAAAGGGGCAAATTCCAATCAGTGCCCATCTGAATGCCCAAAGCTGCACGTGACAAAACTTTCCTCCATTTAGATCTCATCAAAATTGTTTCACTTCTCACCAGGAAAAATGTGATTCTGATCATCATCAGCCTCTATTAATTCTGGGTTTGCGCTATCATATTTGTCATTTTACGAGCTGGTGCTTGGTGCAGAAAATAGAAATATTAATGCATGCTGATGCTTGTCTTGGATCTAGCGTACAAAGGAACAGTTCAGGAGATAGAGGCAACTGGCAGGCTGTCGTTTGGAGATGAGAATATAACAATTCAAATGTGATACAGAAAATTACAAATACCCTGTATGTGAGAGCAGTAAAGTTCTTGTCTGCGTTAATACCTTGCTATTACAAAGTGTTACAAGGGGACCATCGCTTCCCTAGTCCTGCCGGGCACGCTGTTCCCAATACAGAGCAGGATGCTGGTGGCCTCCTTTGCCACCTGGGCATGCTGCTGGCTCATGTTCAGCCCCTGTCCACCAACACCCCCAGGTCCTTTTCCATGGGGCAGCTCCAGCCGCTCTGCCCCAGGCCTGGAATGTCCATGGGGTTGGTGTGACCCAAGGGCAGGACTCGGCACTTGGCCTTGTTGAACCTCACACCATTGGCTTCAGCCTATGGATCTGGCCTGTCCAGAGCCCTCTGCAAAGCCTTCCTGCTCTCCAGCAGATCAACACTCCCACCCAACTCTGTCATCTGTAAAATTACTGAGGGTGCACTCGATCCCCTCCTCCAGACCATTGATAAAGATGTTAAAGAGAACCTTCCCCAACACCAAGCCCTGGGGACACCACTCGTGACCGGCCACCAACTGGACTAACTCCTCTCACCACAACTCTTTCACAATATCCTTTGGTAGCTCAGTTGTGTTCACAGTATGAAAAAGTGAAACTCTTGTGGTAAATGAGAGCCATTAAGCTGTTTTTCATCTGTGAACAATATTCGCCTCAAGAACTTCTTCATGTGTACGTTTGCTGTGGATAGGAGTAGAGGTGCTTTTTAGCTGTTGTCAATACATTGTTTAAATTGCTCTTTTCTTTCTCTGTAACTTCCTTTTTGTGGATCTGGGAATTCTGGGTCTGGTTTTCTAAGGGAACGAGGCTCATGCGCCCATGCGATGTGGATGTGGTCATGCATCTGCCTGTCCTGCTGTGGCAGCTTTGTAACCCACCAGCAATCTTAACCAAATTAGAGCAGCAGCAGCAGCCTCCAAGGAATTTATATCCTTATAAATTCATGAAAATCAAGAGCCTGTTACAGAGGTGAGAGAAAGAGGCTCTAAGAGTGCCCCTAACAAGGGAAAGCCCCTCTACTGAGGACTTGGCTCTTACAAGACACAAGAGGAGCATATTGATGTTATGAGTTTCCCAAATCCGGGAAAACTTCACTTAAAATTCACACTCAGTTTGCTCCCAGATAAAATCCACAGCAAAGCAGGTTCCGGTGGCTCCTCTGCTCACACAACTCTTTGTTTTGTGTATGTGACCTTGGTCAAGGGGAAGCGAGATCTAAATGCTGCCTATGCATCACTAATACCCTGTGTGTTTAGAAATATCTGGGCTAGGCGTGAGGAAATAATCATAAAAATGCTGCATTTTATGATTCATTAAGCTTTCAGTTGACACTTTGTGACATAACAAATAGACGTGCACAAAAAGCATTTCTGGGGCCCTTTATTAATTGCTCTGTTTCTGGGAAATGTGTTTGGAAAGCGGCCTGTTAGTGCCTCCTCCTCCCCTCCCTTCCAACAGCAGGCAGCTTTTTCACCTCTAATGAAGTTTAATCAACACCAAAAAAAAAGTGGCAGGCGTTCCAGGTCACGGGCGTTGGGGTCGCTCAGACATTAAGTGCGTGCTTTTGACAGGGCAGAACGCACTTTGCAAACCTCCCCTTGTTCCTCTTGGATGGACAAAGGCAGGAACAGGGCTCCTTGCTGCACTCTGCGCATGGGTTGTGTCTCGATGGGGGTAACTCGTTGCTTCATTTTTGCATAAACAAAACTGTGGGTGAAATCATCCTTTTGGCACGTCGTTGCTGTTTGAATTCTCTTTCTGTTGTTCAGCACTTCAATAGTGCTGAAAAAACTACCCACGGTGATCCACCAGTTACTTTATGTAGAGTTATTTATGTTATATCTTCCTGAGATGTTAAATGTATTTTCATGGCATAAGCCCAGTCCAAGATGATATTTCTTATGAAACACTGTTAAATGTCTTACAGGGTTATTATAGAGCTGATAATTGTGAAGTTTTCCTATCATTTTCAATATGCAAAACTAGTGGTTCTACTGTTACTTCCTTATTGAGGAAGAGTCTTAAAAGGGAAAACCGAGAACATAGTTTTATATTTATAATATTTTATACCTGAAACAAAACTGCTGTTCTCTCCACACTGAAAACATTTCCCTTTCATGTTGTTCATCTCCTGGTTACAGCACTGGTGGAAGGTAAGAACGTTCAGCTCCCAGTCACTTGGGTTCTGCTGGTTTTCTTTAGCAGGTGGTGACTCTCTAAAGATCTATCACCTGTCTCATGCTTCACTTAGGTCTCTGGGCAGGGATGAAAGCTGAGCTGAGACTGGGTTTTATTCTGTGTATAGTTCCTTTGTCCTCACAAGGGACTGGAGATGTCACAACTTGCATCCCTCCAAAAATACTGAGGTAGATGGAGAAGAACCACTGAGATGAACCCGCTTCTCGGGGGGGCACTATTGGCTTTGCTACCAGCTGCAGGTGACAATGGGGATTCAATGGCAAGTGGCAGCCTGAAGGCTTCTTGACTGTGTTGCAGTAGGATTACTTCAGCAGTGTTGTGTTATTTCCATCCCCCTCCATGAGGACAGCTTTCTATTTTTTGCCATTAGGGAAACCACACTGCCTGGAAAGATGTCTATATTAAGATGACATATTATATGCTCTTGGGAAATAGATTTGCATCTGATTGGCTTATTCTTAGAAGATTAGAGATTAACCATATACAAAAGTATTTCTTCAAATGTCATATCTTATGTTTAATGTACAACTTGAAAAGGAAGGCTCAGCTAAGAGCTGTCTTCAAAGACGCTTAGAAACTTCCACAGGAATCGAATACAGGCAGGGAATGATGCCTGACCCCCAAATGCTCTTATAAAACTAATTAGTATGTGTAAAAGGATGCTCTTGGCTTCTGTAGCTCTTTACCTTCTGCTCTGTTTACAAAAATGTCTCCTGTCTGGCTCAGAAGAGCCGGCTGCCAATGGGAATATTAGTGCAACAGGAGGGGGAACAAATGGAAACACCCAAGATGTTCTCCTGCGATCCCAGGGATGCTCTTTAAGCAGGGAGAGGGGCCTGCATTCCACAGACTTCAGCAGAGTCTGCTGGGAAAGCAGCTATCCTGCGATAGCCAAAAAACATCTGTGAAGGCCTTTTAAGAGAAAAAGATAGGAATAGGTTTGCACTGCCATCTTCAGCCCCAGGAAAAAATGGAGCCCTTTCAAGTAATGAGCCAGAGCAGAAACTCAACCATGGGGACACCAAAGATCCTCAAAAGAAAGGTGCTTCTGCGCCTCTTCATACCGCGCTGACGCACTCACTGAACCACATGGGGAGAGATGGAGGGATCTCCTCCATGCAGCCACTACAGAAGGAAAATGCATAACCTCTGCAAGGTATAGCTGGAGAATAGAAATACAGGAGGAAAGTAACTTACGGTGAAGTAAGACCTGTATTGAGGAGAGAGAAATCTGGAAAAAATAGGGCTGCTTAGAGTCCTAAAAGTGAACAAAGAGTAGAGGGAGAGGCTGGGAGGACAGAAGGGAATCTGGGACAACATATCTCCAAGTCTGCATTTGAAGTTTCAAAAATTGGTTGTGGTTCTCCCCTCTAATACAAACATCTCTCCCCTTAATGCAGTAGCACAGTTTCACTAGTATTCAAAAGACACATGGTCTGGTAATGAAGTGCTTAATCAGCTTTTAGGATTTTCCATTGGGTAGAAATACATATTCACTGGAGAAATGTATCATTATTATTGACTTAAATTGCTGTGATTCTTTGCCTCTTGAAAAATCTTTCAGTGACTTCTTGGAGAACACAGAGCACAAAGTACTCTGTTGAGGTTAGTGGGGTACTTGCATTATTAACCCGTCCTGTTACAATATTGGAGGAAAATCCATAGACATAACGTGGTATGTTACAGGAAGAAAGCTGCCTGCAAAACATGGATTTATACTGAAGTGGTCCCTTTCTTCTTGCCTCTCCAAAATGCCTCCTTGAATTACAGCATCGCACTAGGGGTATGAGACTGTACTGAGGGTATCATTCCGGGTAGACAGAACCTATGTTGTTATTACTCTCCCACCAACGTCTCTTATCTAAGCAATGGTGGAGGCTTCTCTTTCCCTCTGGTTGGTCTACACGATTCTCTATAACTCACTGAATTTGTATATCTAAAATTAGTGACTTGTCTCAGTAACTCAGGGTATGTGGGGCCGGACAGAATGTAGCAGAGAAAACACAAACTAAACAGAGCGGGAGGAAGGTGGAAATTGCCGTAATTACGCAGTCACCCAGCCTGGCGAGCCATTTAGCATCACTGACAGATTTCATTCATGTGGTCTTGTGGGCAACCAGATGGAAAAAGTGGCATTGATTTTTCTTGACTTCCCCCTCCGGTGTTTGTGAATGAAGTTTTTGAACAGGATGAAAAAGCCTGTTCCTGCCACCGTACCTGCAGCGAGCTCTCCCACGGGCAGCCAAGAACTTAAATTATAGAGGCACCCGTGCTGCCTCTTTCTCTCCGCTGCTCTTCTTTTTCCAATCTCTGTTCCCTCACGCTCTGCTGCTCTCTCTCATCTCATCTCTCCAACCATGAATTTGTCTTTATCGAACATGATATACACCAGTGAAAAGAAGTAACACCTTAAATTCCAAATTCAAATTAACTCCACAGCAGTGCATATGGATCCTGAATTTGGCAGGAATCTAGATGAGATCTTGAAATTTCCATTACATAAAATTTGGGGGTGTAAAGCTTTTCAGTTTCACCAATTCATCTTGGAGATTCTTCCTATTTAGAATTTTGGCTGGGTGAAAACAGATTCAATGTTAAGTTTAGACCTCCGCCTGCTTTCATTGATTTGTCACTAAGGATGCCTGTGAATTTGGCTTCTTAAAGCTCTTCCTCAAAACTCTGAATTTCAATTAAAAAATAGATGTTTATCATAAGGTTACTGCAAATGTAGTTTGAGCTTTTAACCCACTTTATAGCAAAGTGTGTGTTAAGAGAACTTTTGAAGGCTAGATCTCACTGGAGTTCAGCTGGGGGTTTGAAGGAGATAGGACCTACAGTCCCACAGTTTGTCCATTTGCTGGATGATTGAATTTACTGACACGTTCCAGCTGTATCTGACAGAGACTTGGAGAACATGAAGGTCCTGGAAGCTTTGTGAAAAACAGCAACTGGTGAGAGGAGAAGGACCCCCGGTTAATGCCAATTAATTAATTGGCATTAATGGCCCTTAGTCCCTGACAAGTGCTTAGCTCTGATGGGGAAGGGATGCAGAAGAGCCGTGGGTGATGCTTTGTGTGCTGTGGGTGAGAGGGGAAACCAGCAAAAATAGGACAAAAATGGGTCGGGAGCAAGCGGCCACAGTCCTGCTGCTCAGAAAACAACTTGTTGGCTTACAAAGAAAGTAATTCGTACTTAAAAAACAGCAGGAAGGGGGTCTGTGATGAGGGAAGTGCTTTTGCGTGGTCTCCCCCCCCAGTCTGTCCAGACTGCTTACCCAGAGGTGGAGATGGTTGTCTCGGGCACGCTCCTCTGGTAAGAACAAAGAGAAGCCCCTGGAGATGACTCGTTGTGACCACGAAGTTGTGGCCCAGCTGCCCAGGCAGAGGCAGCTCTGCCTAAGAGGAGTGAAGCCGGTAGAAATAACAATCAGACATGTGACCAAAATATTGTCAGTCTGCTGTAAACTTAACTGTAAAGAGCAGAACTCCAACAAAAAGAGATTGTGCACCTCATTAAATAAAATACACTATAAATAACTAACGCTCCCTATACCACTGCGGAGGTAGGCAGTACCTGGTTTTGAACGTGCCAAATCAAGTTATGAAAGCCCTGTATTTTTCCTGCATGGATTTGCAGCTATAGACTCTTCCTGCTTTAACGAGTGAAAATTTTCACATAGTGGGAGAATTTTTATGCATTTGATAAACCAAAATATCCTGGTAACTCTTCTGATTAGAAGTATAAAGAGCTGTCTGTCAAATTCTCCTGCCTTATCTCTTGGTTAAAAATCTTTTCTATGTTTGCCAAGAAACTACACTAGTACGCTACTGCCTGAGAAGTAAATCTTTCACTGACTCATTTTCAAAATATATATATATATTGCCTAATAATAATTTAAGCTCTCAACTGTTTGGACTGCTCAGATATGTTTTTTGAAATAGTTTTAAAAATCATTTAGGATTAAAGACTGCTGGATCCCTGCTGTCTGGGAGGAAGTTTATGAGGAATGTTACTGTGTCCTAAGTGATGGGGCCATCAGTTACATGCAGAGGGGATAAAAAAATGTATAAAATATGATCATGCTATGGAGCGTGAAAAAATAGAGTTTTATACTGTGCATTTTAGTATGTGCTAAAAAATAGATTATGCTTTTTTATACAATATTGTGTGTGCTGTGTCATCCTAAGCATTCACTAGGGAATATGTTAAGCCTTAATAATTAGAAAACCTGCTTCTCATATGGGAACTTTTCAATCCGTCTTGCTCTATCCTGTGGGAAGGGCTCTCAGTGGCTGCTGCTCTTTAGAGACAATGAAGGAAGCTCCCTGATCTGTGGGATGGATTTGCCACACAAATCTTTCTTTTCCCTTTTCTCCTTGCACTGTTACATCCCAACATAAAGGAAACCTCTGGTACCCAGAGCCCCAGTTACTTACCTGGAGACCTCACCTGCTCCACCCCAAACAGATGAACCCCTTACAACTTGCCTTGTTTTCAACAAGGTCCACAGGCTGACCATAAATACAGTGTAAGCAAAACTTTTTTTTCTTTCTGTAACTTTTAAAAATCTCTATTCCTACTTTCTAGATGACATACAAATGAAACTTAAAAATATATTTGCCCTTTTAGTACTCATGTGTTTAGAAGCCCCAGCAAAGACTGTGACAAAACATACCAGATGAAGCGTGTGTGACCTTAAGGTTTTTGAATTCTAATTTAGAAATTGATGTAATACAACGTGGTTGTTATGGTGTAATTACTGGTCGTAATTTATCTTACTGTTCATGTTGCAAATAAGACCCACTGCAGGGGTTTTAGAAGAAACTCTAAACATTTCAAAAACTTATTTCTAGGGATCTTAAATAAAATAAAAAAAAGTCTAGTCCTACTTTCTTTGACTTCAACATTGGCTCAAATCAACATCATCAAAAGAAAACAAAGACTCAATGCAGGAAATACTTTTCTTTAGGATAATCCAAAAATGTTTGCGTGGGCAGGGTACGCTCATGATCTGAATTCAGGTATCCTCCTGAGCAGCCACTTCCCTCAACTGACTTGTGAGCTGTTTTCCACACACAGGCCACGGAAGGGAAGTGCAGGAGAGCAGTTGTGTCCTCATATAAATGTAAAGCAGAGGAAAAGTGATCCTGGAGATCTGGCTCTGCCATCTTCCTCTCCTTCATTCATTCCATGTGGCCTCTGGGCTGCAAAAGGACTGACTCTACTCAGTAATTATGCTCTGAATCTCTTGATGGGTGGCTGTGTCCTCACTGCCAGAAGGGAGCCTTTCTCAGAAAGAGCTGCTGTGATCACTGAGCAGAGGTATCGGCCCTGTCCTGCCAACCCGCTTGAACAGAACATTCACAGTTTAGTCTATTCAAATCTCTCTCTCAATTCTCCACAAGCAGAACTCCCCGGTGTGAAACAAATACAGCTTGTTACTAGGAGACAACCTGCCTATACCCTTCTCTACTTTGGAGGGAGATTGCCCAGAGTCATTCACAGGTATTTTATCCTGCCTACAAAATGACATGTTGTAATCGTCTCTTATATAATGTAATTATACCTTAGTTCATATTGTATAAAATGATGAAATTCAAACTACTGCTGGGAAACACCTTTCTCTGACATAAAACCTAAAATATCTAACAGTAATACTAAGCTGTAGAGCATGGTTGAGTTAAAAAAAAAAATAAAAATTAATGAAACGGAAGGAAGCAGAGAAAGTTTCTGGAAGGGCGTGAGAAGAGATGAGACACAAGTTGCCTCGAAGCCCTAGAGCAGGTCCGTGGGGACTCCCGCTGCCTTTCTGGGAGGGGAGAACGCCCCGGTGAGGGTCTAGCCCTGATGTAGCTGTGCTTATCACCTGCTCCAGCGCTGGAGATACTCATCTCTAGTACCAGGTGCTGGCTGGTAGCTAGAAGATGTTTGTCACTTATTTACATATTTACAATGCACCAGTAAATGATATCAAACATGCCATTTAAGCCCCTGATCTCAACAACTCTGTCCCGAGGAGAAAGTAAACCCATACATTTTCTCATGGTAGGCTCTGTACCAGCTCTGTAATTAGCACCTCCTCCTGCTGCCGGAGCTGAAGCCAGGCTGAGCAGGTGTGTTACACCTCTTCTTCCCCTCTGCAACCCAGTGAAAACTCCCTCAGTCTAGTCCAAAGGCAAGAGATCACTTGTTTTCTGCCGTGTAATTCATATGTCACTGTCTTTCAGTATTTATACAATAGAAATTAAACAGTGCTTAAGTTGAAAATACCTTGACTATCTTTTTATCTTCTGGTATGGTTTCTTCCATGCCTCCAGCGTAGGAATCAGTTGTTCCTCACAGAAACGGGGCAGCTCTCAGAAGTTTTAATGCGGGATTTGCTTTCCAGTATAATCACTGAGTGCTCAAGTACCTTCATGCAAAGGAAGGACCAGGAAGGACTTTGTTCTTTTTCTGCCCCTTTTTCAGACAAAGACCCCAGTGAGAACCATTGTGTCTCTCCGGAACTGTTCTTTCACAATCCAGAATTTCTCTGTTTTCTGCAAACAAAAGCTGATAGTCAGAAGTTTTACTTACCGTTCCCCTACCCCACTCCCAAAACAAAACCAAAGGAAAAAAACCCAGAAACTTTAAGGATAGGACCCAGGTGAAACAATGCAGAGTTGTCTGGGTTTTCAGTGAGCCTCATGCAACAGCTTGAAGTATAGATAGCCCAGTTTATTTTCAGTGAAGTTTCTTTTAATCTCTAAAAATATGCTGTGCCTTGTGTGACCCCCACTGAGTACAAACTCAAAGGAGCTGAACACGCTGCTCTGATGTCACAAACCTGGCTGATTATCGCAAACCCAATTATAACCAACAGCTGACCCCGCAGTCGGGATGAGCACTAGTCTCACCAGCAACGCCTCAGAATAGCCACGTACTGAGTGCACACTGATGTCCAAATAAACGTGATGCTGTGACCTGGTCAGATAACGCTAACGCATCTTAAACTCAGATATCCTGGAAAGTGCTGCTAGGAAGGCTTGAAGTGGCTAGAAGGGAAAAAAAATGCAAGTTAGTAGGCACAAGAGAGCCCTTCCCTAAGTTTTTCTTAATGGAATGCTCTTGGAAAGCCTTTTGGATAGATTACATGGGCCTCATCCCAAAATTCATGCAAGAGGCAACATGAAGGATGAGGAAGCTGAGTGCTTTACTGTTAAATCTCAGGAAAACTTGATTGAGATGCTTACTCATCTGAAAATTAGTCAGGGAAATTCCTGCGGTGCACACCAAGCGTGCAAATTGGGGATTCCTATCGCAAAGAGCTCTCGTGGCATGAATTTTGATATTACATTTACTGCTGTTGTTGACTGTGGGATGGGAGTAAAAGGAATAGTTGTTTAATTAGAATTAATGAATACATGAGTAATGTCATACAATCGTGTTATGTTCTCATTAGTTCCTTGGTTAAAATTATTTCTTCCACTGGAAATTACCAAGGATAAGTTATGAGTCACAATCAGCACAGCAGAAATAAACTGAGGAGAAAATACCCGTTGCTGCAAGGGCCCTTTGCCTACACAAACAGGAATAATGTAGCATTTCGGTGCAGAACTGCCCACAGAACAGTAAACCTTGGAGACGCAGACCCCGCACCTGACACCCTGCACCCGCAGACCACCCAAACTTTGAAGTTCTCCTACTCCGGTGTGCTAAAAGTGTGAAAAAGGGTCTTTTTTTTTTTCTCACAGATTGGTGATGCCGGGCTCCTGTCACCAACTGGGCCCTCAGGACCGGGGAGGAAGGGCGGGAAAGGGCCCGGCCACTCCCGTGACAGGACGGGAAAGGGCCGGTCGCCGGGCAGGAGCCGGAGAGAGGACACCCGCCTCCCCGGACACCGAGGAGAGCAGCCCCGGAGGGCGACCGGCCCTCTCCCCAGGCGTTACGGCGGACAGTGGCGGTGGCGCTAGCGCTGTCCCCCCGCTGAGGGACGGCCCCGGGCGAAGGGTCCCGCCGGGCCCTCAGCGGCAACCGCCGCTTACGTAACGCCCGCCCGGGGAAAGAGCGGAGCCGCCGCCGCCACCACGCGGCCACCTCCGCCAGTCCCCGCTCGGTCACGTCTTGCCCCCTCCACAGGGGAGCGGACCGCGCTCCTCCGGCCGCCGAGCCCAGCTCCCCCGCAACCCGCCCTGCCGCCCCAGAGCGGGAGCCGAGGGCAGAAAGCGGGTATCCCGCCTCAACGGCCATGCGCGGCCGCATGCGCCCGCCGGGCCCCCGCCACAGCGCGGGGCATGCGCGGAGCTGGCGGCCGCGCAGAGGCTGAGGGAGGGCCGTCGGCGGCGGGCGGTGCGCTTCCCTGCCCCGACGCGGCGCAGCCCCCGCGGGGGGCTCCGGCGGCGGCCGAGCGGCGCCGGGGGGGACGATGCCCGGCCCGGCGGCGGCGGGGCCCGGCCGTGCCCCAGTTTGTGTCCAATCAGAGAGTGAATGCGTGCACCGAGCGGGGCGGCAATGCGTAAACAAGCCCCGGGACGCTCCTCCGCCCCCCGCTACCTCCCCCCGCTCTCCCCGCAGCCTCCCCCGCCGCCCGCCAACGACCAACTCCGGCGAGGCGCGCGCTCCCGCCGCCCAACCGCCTCCGCCGCCCGCCCTCCCCCTCTCTCTCCCCCCCTCCCTCCCTCCCCCGCCCCGCTCCGCGCCCGCCCAGCCGGCGCCGCCCGCGCCGCCACACGCACCCACCCCGCTCCCGCACACACGCCCGCCGGTGCCCGCGGCCTCCGCAGGGAGGGGGGAAAGGTAAGGGGTCCCGGCGGGGTGTGGAGGTGTGCGGAGAGGAGGAGGAGGAGGAGGAGGAGGAGGGAGAGGGGAGGGTGGTGGCGGATGGATCATGTGTCATAACAAGTTGTTGAACGTGACATTGCTCTTGAGCCGCGCTGCGGCCGGGCCGGCGGGGCCGAGTAACTTTCTCCTCAGGGAGGGAGGCGGCGGGACGCGCTCGGGGGAGGCTGATGCCCCTTCGCGATGCTTGTGGCTTCCTGAGGGAGCCGGGTTGGGGGGGGGGGGGGGGGGCGGGCGCGATCGGAGAGCGGGGGAGGACGAGCTCTTCCCCTCTGGCCGCCGCGGGAGCCGCTTCCAGCCCGGCGAGGATTTTTCTAGCAAGGCGCCTGGGCGGGCGGGTAGCGAGGGAGCAGGTTCTGCTCCGAGGCGCCTGTTCCTGCGGGGTTAATTATCCCCGGGGTGACGCTCCCTGGCAGTTTGGCTCGTTTCCGTCGTGATTAGCTCGGCTTATTATATAAGATGTCACCGCAGGAGGAGAGGCACAAGTCCCCTGCGCGGCGGCGGGGCCGGGGGGGACACACGCACGCACCGGGGACCAGGAGAAGCCCCGGGCAGGGGACACACACGCACCGGGGACCAGGAGAAGCACCGGGGACCGGGAGCAGCCCCGGGCAGGGGGGACACACACGCACCGGGGACCAGGAGAAGCACGGGGGACCGGGAGCAGCCCCGGGCAGGGGGGACACACACGCACCGGGGACCGGGAGCAGCCCCGGGCAGGGGGGACACACACGCACCGGGGACCAGGAGAAGCACCGGGGACCGGGAGCAGCCCCGGGCAGGGGGGACACACACGCACCGGGGACCGGGAGCAGCCCCGGGCAGGGGGGACACACACGCACCGGGGACCAGGAGAAGCACCGGGGACCGGGAGCAGCCCCGGGCAGGGGGGACACACACGCACCGGGGACCGGGAGCAGCCCCGGGCAGGGGGGACACACACGCACCGGGGACCGGGAGCAGCCCGGGGCCGGGGGTACACACGCACCGAGCCATCCTGCCTTCCCTGCACCCGGTACCGGGAGCAGCGCCGGGCCGGGCCGTTCGGGGCGGGAGCTCCCCCGCATCCCGCCGGCAAAATACGGCAGCTCCTTTTCCACGTGTGTTGGGTGTGTTTCCCAAACCTCGCCTTTGAGCAGAACCGTAACCCCTGCTGGTTCGGCTCCGCGGGTTTGGTTTCTTCTTTTCTGTCTCAAAAAAAAAAAAAAAAAAAACAAGCCCAAAAACATTTGAGCATCACGAAGTTTAAGAACTTGATTATTATTTTTTTTTTGCTTCCTTTATGTGCATGTTTGGTATGTTAACATGATCTGGAGACGATTGAATGAATCATCAGTTCCATGGAATAAAAGCAAGTGAATCATCTCACACACACACACACACACACACCAGTGAGGGAGCGCAGACAGTGAAAGGTCGGTGTTGGTTTCTGATGGGCGATGGGGTGCCAGAAGGTACCCACAGCCCCCGGGAGCCCCCCAGCTTCCCTGGGGCTGCTTTGGGAACTCTCAAAGTTTTGCAACACTCAGTTGCAGTTTTTCTGGCTCAGTGGCTGAATGGAAACCTCCTTCTGCATCAACTTGCTATGCTTTATTTTAGCCAAGTTCTCAAAAGGGGGATGTTAATGGTAACATTAACTTAATGTAACTTAATGTTAATGGTAACTGTGTTATTCAAAGTGTGTTAATTCAAAATAAAATTTAACCCCCCCCTAAATGGTATCACGTTGTGTCCATACCCTGAAGCCAGAGACAGATCCCAGATACTTTTAATCTGGGATTTGTTTTGCTTAGTTTTGTTAAGCAAAAATAGTTAGTCTCTGTTAGAGTAAAAATGTATAAATACATATTTGGAAACCAAATTAACCCAGTTTATTTAATAAACGTGGTAGAGTTGTGCCTAATAGACTTCTGTTCCCGATCCTCTTGCCTGTTGCTGGTTTAAATGGGATTGAGGCTGGGTCCTATGTGTAGTTTTTCTTTCAACTCCAACTTGGTTCCAAAGTAGAATTTCCATCCTCTATGTTTTTTGACGTGTCTGTCTCTCTCTGCCTCTCTCTCTGTACAGAGGCAGAACTAGGAATTTTACGAGATTAACTCCTCTTTTTTTTTTCTCAGCATACTTGCCACTGTCGAGAAACGCAGTCACGGGGAGGCAGAGCTTTAGCCATTCACGTGCTCTGGGGTTGCAGTACGTGAAGATCTTTGTATGTCTTACAGCTAAACCATTCTGTCTCTTTGGCACCAGGTATCCTGTATCTCGCCGCTCGTGTTCTGTCCCTCCAGTCGTTCCCCAAATAGGAATGGAGGAATAAATCAGTCATGGAAGGGGCTGGTTTGGGTATTTGTTACTGCTGGGGAGAAGGGGCGTGTGACCATCTTTGCTTGTCTAGAGCTGAGTGCATTGGCACTTCAAAAGCAGTTTTATAGCATTAATTACAGGACTTGAGCAGCTAATTGTGGGAAAACTGTATTACTTTAGGGTTCATTGTGCGGCTTTTAACAGCTCACGATGAGAAGATTCTGAAGTTAAGGCTGTAGGTGACTGTGAACGCACTGCTTGTAGTAGAGAATCTCTTAAGTTAGGGATATTGGGTGGTCAGGTTAGCAAATGGGAAACATACTGTTTTATTTGTGCATTTAAATCAACAGGTAAACAGCATTCATCCTTTTTTATTTCACTTCCTTGCAAAGAAGACAGAAGGCTACAGTGTGCATGGCATTCTATGTGCCCAGCCCTCAGCTGGGCGCAGTAAAGCAAGTAATACTGGAAGTGGTCTCAGCGCCCTGCTCCAGCCCTTCTCCCTGCTCTGTGTGTGCTCTGGGCTTCAAAGCAAAAGTGACAAATTCTAGGTTTCACTTTTAAGCCTGCAGAATGTGCAAAATAAAGCGAGATAAAATGGCTTGGTTTAAGATTGGTTCTGTGCAGATGGGTTTTTAGGAGTGAGAAACAGATTCCTGCGGGATTCTCAGCAGGACTTGGAGACCAGCGCAGGGCAAGGCAGATAAGTGGAGGGACTGGACTTTGTGTCTTGTTTTTTGCTGTGTTGGGATACAGAGCCTTTGTTCTTAGAACGATACGCTTATGAATAGATATCAAATCTACACTGCCTTTTATCAAAAAGAAAACCAAGAGATGACGTTACAATGTTTATTTGAAATTAATAGTACTTTGCTCAAAAAATAGTTCAGGTTATCACCGGCTTTGCTCTGAAAGACTGGTGCCAACAGCACCTTGGTGTGTCCTTCCAGCTGTCCCAACTGGAAATGAGTGGTTAACGCTCTGTAATGGGGAGAGAAGAAAAACTTTTCACAGTTTTTACTTTAAAGACCCTTTCTAGCCAGGTGCAGCAGTCGCAGGCAAAGTTTTGAACTATTCTTGTAGACAGACATATTGCTGGGCTTGAAAAAGAGAATCCTTTCTTCAGCTGTTGAAAACTTTGCACCAAGTGCACATTGGCCTGAGGGTCGTTTGCTCCCCAAATCCTCGGTTAAAAAACATTTGTTGCAGTTGGCTGGGAAAAAGTTTAATTTCTGTTACTCGGGTCAATATTTAAAATACGAATTAAATAGTTAGAAAAAGTTGGTATGTGCACGTGGGAAATACCAGTGTTGCTGTCTCTATCTTAATTATTGCTTATAAAATAAAAATTGTCAAGCGTAGGACACTTCTGGAACGAAAGATATATAGTGTTACTTGAGTACTACGGGCTCAACAGCTGTCACTGCTCTTACACGTGAAACAGATAGTTTTGAGCGGTTACCTAAAGCCGAAACCATGTGTCCCATTGTTAATAGTTGAATTCATGCATGTTTCAGCAGCGATCCTCACATCTGGCCAAACCGTTCATTTGCTACTGTGCATTGGTCATTTCTTTCCTGTTATGGAAGAATTTTCTTCCTTTGTCATTGTTTTATATGTGTTTTGAGGTTTGGCTGAAATTAATTTGCCATAATAATCCTATTCTCATTAAAGAGCTAACTAGGAAAAGACAAGAGGACTTACTTTCTCAGAAGAGCTTAAAGGTGAGAGTAAAAGTTACTGGGAGGATCTTCACTTCCTTAAGATGCTTTTATATTTCTGACTGATGGTTGCGAAGAGGGAGGGAGCAGGCTTCAGGCTGTCGCGGTCTGTTAGGGTTCAAGAATTTCTTTCCCAGGTTGAATTTTCACTGGCTGGAAAACTTCCTGAGTTTGCAGGAGTTGTTTTAAGGGGTGCAGCACGTGGGCACGGAGCAGTGTCTGCTGAGGAACCCACCTGGGGGGCCTTTGGTGACCCCCCCCATGCATAGCTTCAGCATCGGTCCTTCCCCAAGGAGGAAAACCACTCTGCAGTGACACCGCTTCTACTCACAGCGAATTCTTACCCAAAATACCCCTTCCTACAGGCGAAATCACTCCCGGAGATGTACTGAGAAACAGTGGTGGGGCCTAAATGGTGAAGCTGTGGGTTTTTTTCCCCTGATTCATTGGTATGATTCATTCTCTGCACATTATTGATGGCAACATCACAAAATTATTTTCTGACAAAGATAAGTTGTTTCTGGCAACTTTCTGGCAGTTTTCTGCTTCCTCAGAAGAATCCATGGCTGGGTGCTTAGGGATAGCAGACAGTGGAATGGGAGAGCATGGTCTGGTACCGGCGGGGAGGCTCCCGGGCTGTAATTGCCGTGGAATTGCTTGCGTCCCGTTTATTGTTCCCATCTCCCACACTCCACCCCACACACTTGTCTGGTTCACCTGATCCAGCTTAATTTTTGTCTTACGAGCTCTCGGGGAGTGCTTTGTCATCCATTCTGTAGCTGTAAAATCTGCAGCACTTCAGTAGCCTGGATGATTTGGCTTCTGGTCTCTATGGAAATAAGTGATAAATAATAGCTTTCATTTTAGATGGTTTTGCCTGAATCTTTACTGTGTTTCTATCCCAGTGCAAAGAAAAGCCAACCCAACTCTTCTGCAGTTTCAGTAGAACATTTGTCCAAAGGCCAGCACTATAAGTAAAATATGACTCCAAATAGACAACAGTGTGAATGAGAGAGAATAACAAATCCAAATTCACATTTTTTGTGACTCATGTGAAGAGACCGTGAACGCCACCAAAAGCAAACTTAAGCTCTAAGAAAAATAAGAGTTCAGTTTTGTTTTAACATAGTTCAGCAGGAAAGATCTCGCAGGAATTCTTGAATGTAATGCACTTCTGCAAGGGACAGATCGGTTGTAATTTTCATAGTGTCTTCTGCTCCTTCTTTAAAAAAACCATAATTATTATTTTTGACTTTCTTGTGTGGCCAAAACACCCTGTGTTTTTTTTCAGTTGTGGGCTTGGAATCACAGTCCTTTGCGTACCTGAGCTGTGCCGGTTCCCGGCAGGGAGCCGGGGTGTCAGGGGCTGCTCGCGCCCGTTACAGACGGCTGAAATCCTACCGCTGAGGAGCCACACGCTGTGGTTACAGCTTGGTGACAGTGGGGCAATTCATCTTCACTGGGTAATTAGAAGGGTGATTTCACATTGGCACTCCATCAGAGCATAGGAAATATATGGATTTTCAGTGCAGTGTTACCTGATACATTTATATTAATTTCTCTTTGCAGTGGTCTTTAAAAGTACTGATGTTCACGGATTACTGTTTTTCAGTACTAATATAACTCTTCTGTAGCAGTTTCGGTCAGTACCAAAGAAAACAAGAAAATACCCAGTTTAGTTTGCAACAACTGTGAACTTGTAGTTTTGTGAACATATAGATGATTTTATGACTTTTTATGAAACAGTGATACATATTTCCTAGTGGCTGCAGCTGACAAACTAATTTGCAGAAGTAGAATATCCGAGATTCCTCTTTAGAACTATGAAATGGAACATTTTAATATGCATTAACATTTACATTTTTTAAGAGTTTCTACCATCATATAAGAAATCAAAGTATTTTAATGTGTATCCATACAGATAGTGTGGATGTGTGAGAACACGCTTGGACTAATTCTTATGTTTTCATCTGCCTAGAGACATTTCAGTTTTGCTTTCAGTAATTTTAACATGGGGATAATTTATGTAAATAAGAGCTTTAAAAGAAAACCCAGGAACCTGATATAAGACAAGAACATAGGCTGTAACATGAATTCTGCCCCAGTTGGTTTGTAGCTTGCACCGAGCATCCTAACCCGAGGAAAAGTTGCCGTTATGGAACAGTCTCAATTTGCAGTCTTGGCTCTCTCCTGGTCACTGCCTTTTTCATAGTCTGTGAGTTTGTGAAGCAGAAAGGAAGTACCCACAGACTGAAATTACTGTATGGTCATAATTCCTGTTGTAGCTGTGTCGGTACCGCGATAGCGCTGCCTGGCCTTCATCTATAGCTGGGCTCGGTTCGTACAGGTCCTGCCCTGGGTCTGCTCCACAGCTGCTGACGAAATAACGGTGTGATGCTGATGGCATCACCCAGAGCACCACAGGAATTCCCTGAATCTGAAGCTCTACATAGAAGAAAGAAAAGAGACTGGAGTTCCCGCATTGTGCTTCCTTGTTCTGGTTCTTCTTTTTAATGATACTGGCAAAATACTATCATTTTATTAATCTAATTTGGATTGGAACATCTGTTTATTGGGTTATTCCAGTATGTGTTCAAAGTCCCCGAAAGAGAAATTATTACTTTTCTTTGGGACGTAAAATGTGCCAGGATTATCTGTTTATGTAACTTTCTCAGATAGAATTTTTCAGATGACTTTTTGCAGTGGGTTACAGCTGTTAAATTCTTTGTGTACTAACAAAGCACCTTAAAGTAACAGAATCCAAGAATTACACGTTTGGAAGGTAGATTTCAGTGCGAGTTACTACTGAGCAGGTCTGACAGACACAGACATTCTCTCCACCACAAAAAAAAAAAGTGGTTGATCTTGAGATGAAAGTATCGAGTCATTCTTAAGAGAAGTATTGCCACTAATTAAAGCAAGTGCAATTATATTTATCTCCTCCCTCAAGAAGAAGAATGAATATGTAAGAAACCAGCTCTTGATTAATTCCGTAATGAAAACACAGTTCTTTTTTCAGATGGAAGATCAGCTCTTAAATAGCCAATGCATGGATTGAATAAAGTTAAATATGTTTCTTTCTTTCCTGGTTTTATAAAATTGTTATTTACTTTCTGAAGAACCATCAGTACTAGCTGCAGAGACAAAAGATCCTTTATATGAGATAAATGATATTTTGACTAAGTACTCTTGGTTGATTCTGGCAGTAGAATTTCCCTGCATACAAAGTGATTTTGAAGAGCTGCTTAATCAAACCAATATTTTTCAGCTTTCCATCTTAACTCTTTTGATATATCATAGATAAAGTAAATTTTCATGCTTTCATCCCAAGTGCATATGTACCAAGATTTGCACGTGTTCTGTGCGGACGGTGGTCACAGAATGAAATGGGTTGATTTGAAATAGTGTACTCGGTCCCGGTTGGTGCCTCACGTAGGCAAGTGTTTAAAATCTGCTGTTGACGTGTAACTTTTGTGTGTTCCTTGCTGAAAATTTGGAACATAAATTTACATGGGATTAGTCTACGATGCACAATTTCCATTAATTGCAGTGAATTCAGTGTAAAGCTGGATGAAACCAGTGACAGACGGTAGGTTTAGGACAAGTTGGGAATAGTTGCTTTGAGTTTGTTGTAATTACGGCAATCAGATAGCTAATTTGAGGGAAAAGTGTGGCTATCACCCGTGAAACAAGGGTGATACTAGCACAGAGAGAGATTGTGAGGTAGTGCTCCATCGTGGACACTTACCCACCAGAACACGGATGCTGGAGCGTCATCATGCGGTAGAGGCAGTATCTCCAGTAAGTCTGTCATTTTTGATATCTAGAAGATGTATGAATTCCGGTTTCCAGGTTTGACTTGGTGATCAGGGCTGAGAAGCGAGAGGTGGAATTTTCTGATGAAAGATATTCTCATGAAATTCATTCTGGCACCTAGAAGTCTCGCTAATAAGTGTGCAATTACACTGACAGATGAACATCATGAATAGAGCAGTGAACATTAAGAAAGCAGTTCTTTAATATTTATTTAAGGTAATCTCTGGTCTCCCTTGGGTGCTTCCTGGGCTGCTGCAGGAGAAGGTGTTTGGGTCACAGGGATGTGCGTTGCTGGAGCGAGTTGGATGTTCTCTGGTTCTGGACTACGAGGTGCAGACTCTGCGTCTGACTTATCTCTTGGTGGTGGAGAACCTTCCCTGCTTCCCCCGTCTGGCTGGGCCATACCTGCATTTCTCAAGCACCTCTCAGGTGTAAAGAATACTTGCAAAGATCTGCCCAACGTTGGGGCTTTGGATTTACAGTTTCCATCTTTTTTGGGGGGTAATATGTGATAGCATTGAAAGATAATGTGCTAACTGAAATGTCCTGTATTTCCTGCCAGTGCTGATAGCTGCTGCTGGGTGTAGAGTTGGGCACAGGGGAATCCAGGGGGAGAAAGAAGGGTCTCAGCTTAGGGAGGCTGCATGCCACCTTGGGCAACTAGTTTCTGCCCAATGACTATGTAATACTGGGTAGGTGATATAAGCCAGGGGTGCACAGATGGGCATTCGTCTTTTAACATTTGTGAGACCTGTAGCCAAACTTGCCGGTGTTCTGACATCGCCAGTACAGCTGAAATCAGGGAAGACTGAGCTGTTCCCTGTTCAGAGTCCCAGGTGTCCTGAAAAATTGAAACATAAAACTTATATCAGGTGTGTGGAACTAAACAGTATTTGGGACAGTTTGGACCCGGACTTCTACATCTTCTATTCTTGTAGCTGTAAATTGTGGCTACCAGTGTTGTCTTGTTGAATAGGCTGTGGAGAAGAGTCATTTTTTGCTATTTGGGGAGCACTGAAATACTACAGGAATGAGTATTCAGCTTTTTTGGGGTCTGTAACTTTGACTGAAGTTTTACTGATCTTGGAAGGCCCCATCTAGATACAGAGCTTTGTGGAGTTTGGTTTCATGGAAATGTGTAGGAGATTGGTTTTGCCTAAAGGTTGTGTATTTAGAGAAAGGAATGTAATGGAGAAATCGGGTTCAGGGAGAGACACAGATAGATAGATAGAGGTCTATTTTTCCATAACGTACTTGGATGCGCTGCTCAGAGGTATAAAGTTGCTATTTTATTCCTTAAACTAAATATGCATCGGGGCACATCTATATGATTTTAAGCATATATATGCTCCTGCTGCCTGAGCTTGAAGGAACTGAGAAGATACCAGCTTGGGTTAGTGTAATATGGAGACAGAGGGTATCAGCTGTGGCTCAGTGCCATGGTAACACCAGAATATGATTTCTGGTCAGCTTACAGCACACATTTATCTCACTGCTGGAGTAGACCCGGCTTACAACTTCTCTTGTCATTAAAACAGACAAGATCCATTAAAAATGCTTCATTAAAACAAACCCCCTGTTATTTAGGAAGCTGTGACAGTGATCTTATGGATGAGTTCTGAATATGATATTGGTGGGAAGAGACAGAGTTTAGCAAAGAATTAGTGTGACTGTAGAATAATAGAGAGAAGCCCGTGAGCCTGGAGCCAGACAATGCAGAACCTTCTCTGCTTCTGTATCTCAGCGGGTGGGATGTTACTGATCCTGCTTATTGGGGTGGGTGAGTTTTACCTTGTTCACAGTGAAAAGTGGTGATTGGCAGTTCAATTTTGATTCCTGAGCTTTCCTACCAGCAAGAAAAGCATAAACGTCCTGTACGGATGGATGTCTTGGAAAGTTGTGCTGCAGGAGCTCTCTGTAGGTCAGAGTAGATCAGAAATGGCGTGTGGTATTGCTGGTACTGCTCTAAGAGAGAGTGGTACAATACTGGTGTTAATGATAGTGACTATTACGTCAGATACCTGACAGTGTTACGTGCACTTGCCTCCCATATGGTAACCGACCTGCTAAACTATAGTGACTTTTCTTTTTAATCGCTCGTTTCTATGTATCTTGGGAGCTGCACAGCTTTTAAGTAGTGGCTAAAAACCCTTAAACTCCATCACTGCTCATTTTCTTACGTTGTCATGAGCAAGACTCACTTGGAAGCCACCATAGAAAGAAAACTCTGATAGAATTGATAGAATTGCTTTAGCAGCTTGTACTTTTTTGGTTGTTTTTCTTTTTTTTTTCCTTTGGGCCCTGCACGGGTGCAGGAGGAGGTGTTGAGGCTCACAGCTGCAGGAAGAGGTGTTGAGGCTGTGGTCCTTCTCCAGAGGAGAGGCAGAAGATCAGTTCTTTGTGGGATGCAGCCCGAGGTACCTCTGGAGTGAGAAGAAGTTGCCCACAGCAGTGAACTGCATTGCAGTTACCCACACAGGAGACAGCTGGGCTTAACGACTAAGAGTCTTGGTCGAAGTCGTTTTCCCATTTCTCTGCAACACTTTGTTTCTGAGGTAGCAAGGGGTTGTGTTCAGGGTTTGATTTTTTCAGTGTCTCTTTTTTTTTTTTTTCCTTCGTATGTTCCTGCTTATCTCACAAGCACAAAGAACTGATCAAAACTCCAGGTAGAAGATAAATTTCAGAATAAGAAGAAACTTGCTTACACTGAAAAGAAATCACAGAAGGACTGTGGAGAAGAATCTAGAGTACAAGTTTTGGTATGGGATTCTAAATATTTTCCTTGGAATTCAGGTCACTCTGGTCTGGAAGACAAACCTCACTTAGTATAGAGTATAGCATGTAAAATAGTTTCCCTGAGTCTGTGCTAGCCAGGCAAAGATTGCTTCTTACCAGAGAAGCCATGTTCAAACGGGTTTAGAATATCATAGTTCCTCCCCTGTGTTACATGGTACCCACTAAGATACTTTTCATGCTTTATCCAAATGTTGAAGTGTCTTATACGTAAGAAGACTGGTTTGTATGAAAAGTAGCCACAAAGGCAGGACAACTTTCTAGTACTAGATGTTTTTGCCACTGTTAAAAATGTTTTGAGTATGATTATTTTCCTCTTTAAGATACCAAAAGGAAAACCGTATGTAAACACTCTTGAGATGCATTCTTCCATCTCCGCAATATGAAGTCAAAAGGCAATTCACTGTCTTGATGCTGAAGACGTTTAAATCTTACACAGATTTAAGTAACGCTGTATCAGTATTCACCTCGAGAATACCCGGGTCCGTTTCTGACTCCGTATTTCCGCTGAAGGCAAACATTCCTGCTAACTTAAGAGGCCGTGACTTGAATTTGCTATACTTACTGTGGAAATTCTGAATTTAGACCCGTTTAGACCAGAATTTGCACAAAGCAAGAAAAAACAGGTCTTTCCCTTGAAATCAGATCATGTTTAAAAACCCAAGAAAGCTTTTTAAAATTTAGAAAACCTTGATTGCTCCTTTTTCACTTCTGTAGCATTAAATTTGCATTTTTTTGACTAGTGATGATTTCCAGGATTTGGCTATGTAAAAGCTCGTCGGGCTAAAACCAGGTGTACTCGCATGACAAGTTGACTGGCTGGAATCAGTCACCTAATCCTGGAGAAATGGCTTGACTATTTTTAGTCTTATGTAGAGGGACTTACTGGTACAATTTCAAAAGCTTTCTCTTTGCGAGCACAGGTCAGAAGATTGGAATGTGGCCGTGTCTGTTTCCTAGGCCCATATCCTGGGTGCTGTTATATAAAAATAGCCATTTAGTGCCCACCGAACTGAAATTCAAGTTATGATCTCCCTGTTGCTAAGTACTGACTTCAGCTAGTGTAAAATGCTGTGGCCAGAAGTTTGTTGGGTTTATGTTCAGGGCGAGCAGAAGAAAGGACAAGGGAGCAAAGGAGAGGAGAAACTCATTACAGAAGTAGTTTAACTGGATGACACGAAATCTTGAATAAGGACGACTGCAGCACCAGGAACAAAATGGAGATACAATCTGGCAATATTCTTAAGGCACTATAATCATGATTTCCCCACAACAGACATCCGATTCAGGTGTTAGACTGGAGTGCAGCTGAACTGTGAGTCAAAAAAGCATCGCAAAGGGGACGGAAGCCACAGAATGCTTATAGAGGGCTTCAGCATCCCCACCAACTCTTTCCTCGCTTAGAACTGCAGAAATAAATACCCAGTGTTTAGGTGTTCATCTGGGAAACAGCAGAAAAAAACCCATGGGGGTAATTCTAAAATGGATATATTCCATATAAATGTAATGGAGCTCCCTGACATTAGATGAGTTCAAATAGAAGTCTTGTACGCTTCCACGGGCGTGTTCCAGATCTCTCAAAGATCTGAGATAACAGAAGAATAGGATAAATAGCGAGAGAGAAGTCACTCTGTAGAGACTATTTGCAGGCTCTATTTACAGAGTGCCTTATTCTTCCCTCGCAAAGCACAGAATTCCAAAAGAGTTTTGAAGGATCGTGGTATAACCAGCTGCCAGGGTCCAGGGGAGGCAGAAGAGTGAAGGTGGTGGTGGGTGAATGGGGAAGGGGAGCATGGAGCAGCTGAGGAGTTACGTTGCTTCAGTGGTTGCACTTCGAGGAGGACACTGAGAAATTGAAAAGGGTATGTAGAAGTCCTAAAAGAATGATGCAGGACCTGGGACACGTGAAAGAGCGGAGGCACGGCTTAGTAACAGTAAAGCTGAGATGGTACTTCCAGCCAGTAATCAAACCATCCCTTAGTATTGTCTCTGGTAAACTAAATGAAACAACTGAGAGAAAGTAACCGATACTCAAACCCAGATTGCTCAATCCTGCAGATTAAAAGGAAGTCAAATGACTGCAGCTCAGCAAACGAGATAATAAAAACCCAGACTAATTCAGACTACAATTAAGGATTTATTTATCATTATTATTTTGCTAATTGGAACTACTAATGGTTATGGTAGATTCCTCAGTGCTGGTAATCTTGAAAATTAAGAAGGATGACTAGTCAAAGTAATCTGGTGAACCTCAGGTGGGAATTAAGACAAGTCCAATGGTTTGTGGGGTTTTTTAATGCAGCTCAGACCCGATGAGCACAATGGGCTTTTTTGGCTTAATATGTGTTACAGTGAAGGTTGTGCAGTCAGTCTTTACTGTAACATTTGGATGTTTAATTATACACAGCCCTGGCAGAGGATGTTCTGCATGCGATTACTTGCAATTCTGCAGAATCCAGACTGCTAATTCAGTAAAAGCAGAAGAGAGGGGCGTGTATATTGAGAAGGAGGTGGGATGCTACTAGACAGATGGGACATTTTCAAGAACAGCCTATCTAATGTGGTTTGTCAGCACTTTATAAAGGTACGACAGGGTCCCTTGTAAAATACCTGGCTATTTAAATTTTAAATGACCTTTTATCTGCCTTTGTGGTGGGTAATATTCAAAAAGAATATGGGAAGTAAAGCAACAGCCAGCCCTGTAGCTCTGCAAAAGCTAACCCTTAGGTACACGGGAGAGCTATGTGCTGTACTTGCATAACACGTTGGTCTCGAAGTATGTTAGATACCTGCTTGGCCTTTGGTTTTCTGTAAAAATACCCTTCCCTATTTATTCTGCATTAAACCCATCTTCATTTATATTTTTATGTTCTTTAAAAATAAATTTAGAAAAGATGTGTTGTTTTAGCAACTGATAAAAGCAAACTAGCTGAGGTGCAGAGTGGTCCAAGATCAGCATTTCAGAAGAGTTGTTTCTGAAAGAAGCAAGCCAGACTTGAGTGGACATTTCATATTTATTTTGAAATTAACAAGGTTAGGGAAAATAAATATTGCTGGAAGCACATGCCCTAGCTTCCCTAAGCTGTATAAGTAGAACTAACGGAGGCTTGGGAATCCTAAGAAGTCAGGATTCCTATCTTTCAGGCTGCTTCTCTTCATTTTGGCAATTTTTTTTCATACCCCTGCCAGAAAAAAATATTTTGTTTTAATTGATAAACATCCTTGTTAATAACCACATTCTTTAAGTCATCTTTGTGCTATATTCCAGTAGTGTGAAAGACAGAGCTTTGCCTGAGCTGTACAGTGATCTCCCAGCCCCGGTAGGAGACACTCCATAGATGACACGAGTTCTGCAGCACAGTTCAGCGCTCATTGCCTTTCCCACACGTGTGACAGTGATGCTGTGTTTGTTTTCAGAGTCAAAAGCCACAGGTTCCAATCCCCTTACAGTCAATAGGGAAAATCGCTTGCGACGGCTTCTAACTTATAGCCCGTACATTTTGATTTCTATTTTACCCATAAAATTTCTGTATGAAAACCTACTGCTAAGAGGTTCTTTTAGTTTTTGATATAATACAGCCTTTTCATGCTCAGTGAGAGGACATTAAGAATATTCAATAATAAAAATGGTGTTTTACTATGAATGCAGTAAAAGTAACAAGTAGCAGTGAGGTGGCACCCAAAAATACTATCATTTGCATCCAGTATATTCACATTCTAAAAAAGGTCAATATCTTGATATAAATGTCTACCTATTATGAGATCATGTCATTACTCTCTGTGGCTTCTCACACTGTGTTTCTGGTGTGTCTGTGCACCCAGCAAATGTGTCCTTGAACATGAGTAGAGCGGGGTTGGGCTCACGTGAGGTGGTTGACCTGTTGCCTGGCTGCTTGTGGGACGAGGCAGGAGATGACAAGCAATAGGACAAGAGGAAATGGCCTCAAGTTGCACCAGGGGAGGTTTAGGATGGATATTAGGAAAAATTTCTTCACTGAAAGGGTTATCAGGCCTTGGAATGGGCTGCCCAGGGCAGTGGTGGAGTCACCATCCCTGGAGGGATTTAAAAGCTGGGCAGACGTGGTGCTGAGGGACATGGGTTGGTGTTGGGTTTGTCAGTGTTGGGTTGATGGTTGTATTTAATGATCTTAAAGTTCCCTTCCAACCTGGGCAATTCTATGATTCTGTGTTTATTGCCGTATAAATGAAACATCATCCAGCTGCGCATAACTTCTGCCACGTGCTTTAACACATCCTTTCCGAAGGAGAGACACACGTGCAGTAGGTGGCCGTGATTTGGCAGACTTTTTGTGTTTCTTTTGGGGCAAGGATGTTGAAAGCATTTCTGTTGACAACATGTAATCAATGTACAGTTTACACGACATTATTCTCATACAGCTGATTGGTGTATAGACAAACTACAGGCTACATCACCGGACAGCGTGACAGAAGGGTTGGACATTACTGCTTGGACTTCAACTCTAAAAAGGTATAGATAGCATCTGAATAACAAAATGTGTGTCAGGAAGGAAGAAAACAGTCTTCTATAGCTATCCTTAGTGCTTTTGAGCAGGTTTTGTCATTCTTGTGGTGGGGGAGATGGTGAGTGTTTTTAACTCGGACTGAGAAGGGAATCCACGCATCAAAGATATTCAAGGTACATATTTAAGCAGTGTGTTCCACTGAAGTTTCTCAAGACTTGAATTAACTGAAAAAGTAAGAATTTAGGTTTGTCTTGGACACAGATGTGTGCTTAGGTCATTAAGTGTTCCATTTCATTCCCTTCACGGCAGAAGAAAGCCTACTTAGACAGTTGTGTGCATTGCATAATGCTCAGCCTTCTCAAACCAGAGTGTTTATTTTCTTGTGCAGGAGTCTTTTGGATGTTTTGCCTAAATATCTCATGTTTCCACCTACTCCTGTCTAACATAATGCATTCCTTTTATAGAGAAATGAGATCTGAACAATCATATTTGGCATTAGTCTCTAGTGAAACTGAAGTTTTTGCTGGAATCTACCAAGAGCTGCAGGTTTACGAGCAGTGCTGGTTTGGGAATAGAGCAAAGAGGGGGCTGTTATTTTTGTTGACACTGAGCCTGTGAGAACGTAAGCACTCCTTCTGTCAGTAGCTTGCTTTCCGTAACAACGTCTGAATATTGTGTGAAAACCTTATTCTTTCCTCATCTCTGCTTAAAGTGTCATTAGTGAACGCTTATCAAGTACAGAAATGATTAGAGAGAGCGGAAGGATCCTGCAGTATCCAACCATCCCACCTTGGGGAGGTGCGAGGAAGGGACTGGAAAAAAAGAATGGAAATTTGGCATTTCCACATGAGGCTGTGCAGTGGTCATCACAATTGGCCAAAGATACCGAAACAGCCGTAGGGCTATAACGCAATCTTTGTGGCTCTGAGACAAAGCAGCGTGTAACAGGGCGGTAGAGCGGAGGAGCCCTTCAGCTCTTCATTTCTCTCACGTGCTGCCAGCAGTTTCTATTAAATAATATAGTCCTGAATATTTTTTTTTAATATTAACTGCTGCTTTGGAAATGAGCATAACTGCGTTTTTATTTCCTTCTTAATAATGAATGCGCAGCTGTAAAACATTCTATCAGTACTAGATGTGTACTAATCAACAACCTCTTCATCACAGCAGAGGTAAAAGTACATTTAATTACATCATGGAGACATAAAAATGACTTGTTTCAGGACGTCATGGAGTACTGGGTGGGATTAGGCTGTGTAAGCAGCAATATTTACAGTCGTGAGATTTTTCTTAATATGAAAAGGAAAGATGAGTTGATGGGCCTGATTCTTTTTCATCTTCAGTGGTCATTTGCTTAAAACTGAATGCAAAAATGCAATTAAAACACAATGTTATTTTTCACTTCCGTTTTGCAAGTGTATAAAATTATATATCTATAAATACACAGACAGATACTATATAAGGCATGAAATTCAGAAGAACCCAGCTTTTTATCTTCAAATATTTTAGTTCGCAAAATGTTACACTTGCATCCATATGCTGAAAATTTGAGACTTACCTTTTAATTCCATACCAATCCTGTTCCAAAGCTTAACTGCAGATACCTTGATTATTTTCAGGAGCTAGCGTCAATAGCAATATGAGGCAGTATGTAGGTTAAGTGTTTAATATTGCTTTTTTTTTCAAAATAAAACCTCTCACCTCAGAGATTAGGTGTCTGGTTTAAACACATGTCAAATGAATGTTGGGATGAAGAATAATGTTGTGATTAACACATTGTATTGGAATTTGGGAGCTGGAAGTTTATTTCCTCGGCAGCCGTGTCTCTCCATGTGGCTGACACCAGAAATTTATCAGGAAACCAGCTAGAAATGTCTCATTATTTGTGTAAAAGAGGCTCAGTAATGTGTCCTTTGCTTCACACAGTTCAGACCAGGGACTCTTTAGACCAGGTGGGCTCTCAAAGGGTATGTTCCCTCTGCAGCTGAAGGTGAATTAGCTGATATATTTGCACTAATCTAGCCAGCTTTGTTAAATAGCAATAAAAATAGGGTCAGGTGTGTGGGTAACTGGGTCCCAGCTTGCCCCGGACCCTGGTGTGGCCGGGTCATGGTAATGGCCATTCTCTGGGGTCATTTCCACAGAGATTGGTTAGATTAAAGGGTAGATCTGCGTCTCCCGTTCCCATCAATGCCAGGGGTTTGCACAATGACCTCAGTGTGAGAGGTCATGTTCATAGTGAGGGTGTTGCTCTAAAATCAGTAATATTGACCTTGTTACTAAGTAAAAATTGTGTTTCTAAAGATTTGGACCAGCAGTCCTAGACTTGACAAACTATGGGGCTACTTTTTCCTTCATCAAAAAAAGTGCCTGTATGTAATCTATCTACAGGGCATCAGTGTGCTATCCATTTCTCTTCTCTGTAACAGTCCGTGTTACGTGCTGTTGTTAGCACTGCATTAATTGTACCAAAAATTGTATTTTTCAGGAGTATTATTGAGTCTCTGTACTAAAATTCATCAGTTTGTCCTTACTGAATGAGGGGCACTAACATAAAATAGTTCCAGTACCTCTCCCTGAGGGTTTTCAACAGTTCTTGCATTTTTTACACCGTTCGCTGCTATTTTTTTTTTTTTTTAAAAGGGGCAGGATTGGGAGTTGCTTCACTGATACAAATGTAGAGACCAACAGATGCTATGAAGAAATTTGTAGGATAAGTTTAAAATGTATGGGATAACGGTGTAAATTGTCAGTCTGTATTTGAAGGTGTCTCTTTTTGATGTATTTTGCAATAACGGTTTCTGTGGTGGTTTTGGTAGGTTGTTGCTTAGCGGAAGACACAGCCCCGAAATCCGTGTTTTAGTTGCTGACTGATGGAGGGTTACGATGGCACCAGTGTTTCTGACAAGTTTTAAAAGACATGAGGATAAGACACTAGACAGCATTCCAGATTTCTTAGCAGGAAAATGTAAATCTCCTTAATTTTATTCCTCCTGAGCTGTGGCAACTAAGGTCTTGTATTTAAATGTGAATTATTAAAGAGACAGCACGATGGTGATAGGAGCAGGCCGTGTGTTACAAGTATCAACAAGTTCTCAGAAGCCAAATACCTTGTCAAAAATTCATATTCCCATCTATGCATTTGTGATAAAGGGAAATCGTTTAAAGAGTATTACGCCTTTTATTATTAAAACCTTACCGAGGATATTAGATTAGGGAATGGAGGGAGACTTGCCATGTAAATTGATAGGTGAAGCCTTCCAGCTTTAACCCTCTAGAACCTGAACTTACCACGGCGCTGAAGGAAACAGTCACCTCTGGAAAAACCCAGGAAAGAGTGTAGGGGTTGCAGTGGTGCAGAAAGGTCAGATACTATGTGATATCTTTAGCAGAGTTTGTCATCAACTTCAGAAAAATGTTCTTGAAATGTATTTAAACAGGCAGCTTTTTAGCAATTGTGAAAAATTTGGAAAGTGAAAAGCCTTTGGGTTGTGTTGTGTTGGTTTTTTTTAATGTATTGATACCGTAAAAAAAAAAAATGCAGCTGGGCAACCTCAAGCTGGGGTGTTATATCTGAGATAAATCGCACCTCTTAGAATCTCTTGGTGTTTGATGTGACTACAGGATTTGGAACTCTTGCAATGAGTGAGGCGCGAATGGCAGTGTCTATAGGATGGGGTCCTAAACACACGATATAAGCGATAGTTCCTTGGCCATTTACGTATAGATACCCCTACAGGCAGGGGAATGTAGTGGTTTCAGCAAGAATGTGATTCCTGCTAATGACAGCTTTTTGAAGAGGAAATAAAGTTCTGTTTTTCTAAATATAAAGCAAGAATCTTAATAGAATGATCCAATTTGAGCATTTGTCACACCTCTCCACTAAGTGCCATTAGGTATTTAAGGACCGAAATAGACATTATGTTGTTTTATTCAAACAACTGCATCTGTGGAAGGACTGTGCCTGTACTGGTGTGCTTAAGAACTGATTTCTTAGGCTCAAAAGTATGTCATCTCCTGAAGTATTGCCTGCATTTCTTACCATCTTTTTCTTCCTAGAGAATTTTCTAGCAAAGTAGTTCAGGATCCTGTCTAGTTGATGAGACTGGACTGAGTTGGAGAGAGTCCAAACTGGTCTCATGAGCGCCGTGCTGACCCCAGGCTCCCCAGCGTTATGAAAAGGAAGCTCAGGATGCAGGGATGGTAAATGGTCTCACAGCTTTTCCTTGATTTTGTGCTCACAGAATCACAGAATGATATGGGGTTGGAAGGGACCTGTGGAGATCATCCAGTCCAGTCCCCTGCCAGAGCAGGGCCACCCAGAGCAGGTTGCACAGGAACGTGTCCACGCGGGTTTGGAATGTCTCCAGAGACGGAGACTCCACCACCTCTCTGGGCAGCTTCTTCCAGGGCTCTGCCACCCCCAAAGTCAAGAAGTTCCTCCTCATGTTTAGATGGAACTTCCTATGTTCAAGTTTGTGCCCGTTCCCTCTTGTCCTGTCACTGGGCACCACTGAAAAAAGACTGGCCCCATCCTCCTGACACCCACCCTTTAAGTATTTACAGGCATTGATCAGATCCCCCCTCAGCCTTCTCTTCTCCAGACTAAAAAGCCCCAAGTCCCTCAGCCTTTCCTCCTGAGAGAGATGTTCTGGTCCCCTCATCATCTTTGTAGCCCTCTGCTGTCCCCTCTCCAGCAGTTCCCTGTCCTTCTTGAACTGGGGAGCCCAGAACTGGACCCAGTGCTCCAGATGGGGCCTCCCCAGGGCAGAGCAGAGGGGGAGGATGACCTCCCTCCACCTGCTGGCCACGCTCTTCCTGATGCACCCCAGGATGCCATTGGCCTTCTTGGCCACAAGGGCACATTGCTGGCTCATGGGCACCCTGTTGTCCACCAGGACTCCCAGGTCTTTTTCCTCAGAGCTGCTGGAGAGCGTTAAATCTCAAAATCTTAAATGCTCTTAAATCTCATTAAATGTCAAAATCTTAAACGGTCAATCTCATTAAATGCACATGAGCCCAGAGTACGCTGGTTATGTGCAGGCGGAGTCTGAAGGCTGTGATTTTGTAATAGCAAGAAAACCCCAAAATTCAGGCATTTTTTTGCGTGCTTGAGAATTGTTTTATCCATCTTTTCTTTAGAAAACTCCATGATGATAATGTCAGAGGCCACTTGTGCAGACTTTTCGAAGGTACTGCAGTCGTGGGACTGAAGTTGGGGAACCAGCACTTTCAACTCCCTGAGCTAATGGCACCGCAGAACTGGCACAGGGCGCCAAGTTACGGGCTCAGCAACGATTGTTCACTTGAGAATGGCTTCTGGCTAGAGTCCTGAGCTTGTCTCCCTCTAAAACTGCCGTATTCAAATGAAGAATCAGTTGAAAGTGTCAGTTTTGCTTGATCTTCTTCCATTAGTGTACTGGATAAAAAATATTAATATTTCAAGAGAATGCTTTCAGTAAAATGTTGTTTGGAGTGATTTTCATTTGTTAACGTGAACTGTTACAAGTGTCCAAAATAAGTAAAGAACTTCTGTTTTTGCTTATCCTTTTATCTGCCTCGGTAGCCCAAATTCAGCTGTGATTGTATCATACGATGGGATGGACCGTAGCATCTGGAACACGTTCTGCACAGGGTTTGACTCTACATAGATGAAAAATTCCTGTCAAAAAAGATCATCTGAGGATGTGAAGCTAAGGTTGGAGTATCTTGGTCTGCCCCCTATTTTCTCTTAATTTATCCAGAAAAAACAATTTCTATCTATTTTATGAGTTCAAAATGAAATTCACAAGTATTTATATTAGATTTCCTCCAGTGAAACCTCCTGTTTTAATTGGGAAGGTGATGGTTGCCATGAATGAGAGTCTTCCCATGTGGTTCAGATGAAACAAATCCATCCAACATTGTGTTATTGAGTTAAAGGTTTTAGTCTTGAGAGAGCTGGAAACAGAAACTCCTGTTGAAAATCAATTGAAGGAGGGTAGTTAACTCCCTAAAACACGGTGAATGTCACTAATTTGGTTGCTACTTTTCTGTTTCCTTCCAAGCCTCTTCGTTCACTGGTTCTGCCATCAGCGGGCACGAGGAGATTTCTCGAGGATTGCTTTTGCTGAGCTTGTTGGAGTTTTAAATTTGTTTTGACTTAAGATCTAGTAGCAAGTCTTGTTTTTAATTTGCAGTGCAAGTTGATTGCATAATTGTGAAGCTGTTTGACATGTGTGATACAATTTGATTTGCATTCCTGCCAGTTTTCAACTGTAAGAAACAAAATCTGTTAGTAACAATTTTAGCAGGAGTCATTGGAGGGTTCTTACAGTTTGTTTTCCGTTTCCCAGAGATTGAAAGATGACACTCTTATAAGACTATTTGAACACTTCACATCTTGTTTAGCTGAGCTGCGTGTGCTGATGTAAGTGGCTTTGATTTTTTCATGGGAAAAAAAAAGAGTGAAAAAAATAATATAGAATATATATTATATAAATAAAAAAATGCAGTATAGAATGAACAAAGCAATATAGTGCTGACAGAAACAAGGATCTTTTTTCCTAAAAAAAATAATTGAATTATAGCAAATAGCCATTAGGATGTCTTGTGGAAAAGCATAGGCTTCATTGAGACCCGATTAGAAAACTTGAAAGCTATGATTATACTGGTATAGAGGTACTTTTGGCACACGGAGGACAGGGAGGTGATTGGAGACAGCCAGCATGGCTTCACCAAGGGCAGGTCCTGTCTCACCAACCTTGTGGCCTTCTGTGATGGAGTGACTACAGCAGTGGACAAGGAAAGAGCTATGGGTGTTGTCTGTCTGAACTTCTGAAAGGCCTTTGACATGGTCCCCCCAAACAGCCTTCTCTCTAAATTAGAGAGCTATGGATTTGGTGGGTGAACTGTTTGGTGGATGTAGAATTGGTTGGGTGGTCGCATCCAGAGGGTACCAGTCAATGGCTCAGTGTCCACATGGAAGTCGGTGACCAGTGGTGTCCCTCAGGGGTCCATACTGGGACCAGCACTGTTCAGTGTCTTCGTCAATGACATGGACAGTGGGATCAAGGGCACCCTCAGCAAGTTTGGGGACAACCCCAAGCTGAGTGGTGGGGTGACAGGCCTGGGGGATGGGAAGCCATCCAGAGGGACCTGGACAGGCTGGAGAAGTGGGTCTGTGTGAACCTCATGAGGTTTACAAGGCCAAGGGCAGGGTCCTGCACCTGGGTCGGTGCAACCCCTGGTCCCAGCACAGGCTGGGGATGGAGGGACTGAGAGCAGCCCTGAGGAGAAACTTCTGAGACAAGCTTTTGAGCAGGGCCTGTTGCGATGGGACAAGGGGCAAGGGCTTGAAACTAAAAGAGGGAAGATCTAAACTAGATAGAAGGAAGTTTTTATGGTGAGGGTGGTGAAACACTGGCCCAGGTTGCTCAGAGAGCTGGTGGATGCCCCATCGCTGGAAACATTCCAGGTCAGATTGGATGGGGCTCTGAGCAACCTGGTCTCGTTGAAGATGTCCCTGCTCAGTGCAGGGGTTTGGACTAGATGGGCTTTAAAGGTCCCTTCCAATCCAAACTATTCCATGATTCTATGACTTTTTCCCTGGAAGGAATATACATAGAGTTGGCAAGGTGTTTGCCCCATGACCAGCACGTCCTGGAAGTCTACGGAGGAGACCTGGTCTTGCCCATGCAGACAGCAACTATATTCTGGCTGGTCTGTACCTGTTACACCACTGAGTTTTTCTGATAATGTGGCTCTGATTGTCACTGATTGATTTATTTTTTTCCATTGTGCAGTAGCAGGGAGAATTGAAATAGCAATAATTCCTGAGTAGATTTTCTCTGGAAAAGCCACAGAATAAGCAGGTGATGCTATTGTGGAGAGCAGGGTAAAAAGCCACTGAACTGGCAGAAGCGTGTAATCAGGCAGCAATACGGGGAGTTAAGGAGTATAAGAGAATATACACTAATAGGCATGGCAACACACGTGTGATTTCCACCGGTTCAGAGAGGGTCTCAAACTGTGCCATGGAAGTGAAGTAACTGGCCAGAGACCAAAAAGGTGATTCTGGAGATGCGAGATCTTTCTGGTGCGTGGGGAGCAGCTGGTTTAGAACCAGGGTGGGCTGTTTCAAGTGATGCGTCTTCTTTAAGCTGTTACCAAAATGCGTGACCGTTACTTGTTCTAAATCACTATAAATTTATATAAAACATAGGACAGTAAAAGACTACTTTGGTCACTCTCTGTGGTTCCCCACAATTGCAGGCAACTGTGAAATGATGCCTGCTCCATTTCAGCTTACAGAACTGACCACGAACCACAAACCCATTTATTTCAATACCCTATAAAAACCTAAAAGCAGCGTAGTACGGGAGACCCACGTGTCATTCTCCCCTGAAGAATCAGCGGGGCTGGGGCAGCTCACCGCGGTGGGAAAAAACAGAGCAGAGAATTCCATCAGTAATATTTTAGAAGTTTCAACCGCGTTCTCTGGGAAGTTTCTGGAGATGTTTGCATCCGATGCACACAGTCGGGCCTAGTAAAACTGTCCTTCAAAAGGAAAATACAAAATAGTGACAAAATTATCAAGGCGACACAAGGAAAATACTTTGTGCCCGTTGCACTTCATTCTGAAATCTACAGCAGCTTTCAGGTGAACAGGCTGAGTGCTGCTGTGACAGATTAGTATTTTTACATGTGCAGTACCCCTGAAGACTGTAACCACAGTTCCTAAACCTGTTGCTCACGGGGAGGTACGTCAGGCTGGTCACGAGATCCTCCCTCGGTGTGTTTAACGGTCAGGTAATACGTTCCAAACCAGGTATTTTTCACTTCAACCTGTGCATCCAAGTGGCTGAAGTTGAATTGTCTCCTTCATGCCAGTGCCAATTTCTAGCCGATTTTATTTCACAGCTGTGATTTTCCTGTGTGTCTGTGCTGCCTGCTTTCTCTGTTAGTTGAGCTTTATGGTATAATAATGCAAACGATGGTTAGCAACAGAAGGCCAAAACCATCAAAACACAACTTTCTGTTAAATTACACTACGCCTTGCTTTGAAAGTTTTTTAGCTTTATAAACTTTTGTTCATGTTGTAGAGAAACAATCTCATACGAGATGAACATTTTATCAGGAAAAACGATGCTGATTCTGTTGACTTACCCTGCGTCAGGCTTACAGCACAGTGGCGAGTGCCTGGTAACTTTAATTATAACAGTTATAATGCACCTGACTCAGCCTGGCAATGGAATTGATGGAGATGCAGATCTACTGGAGGGTAGATATTCCAGAAGGCTTGGTTATTAATGGTTTCTGCTGTCATAGCACATCCCCGAGGAGGAAAGGGAGACCCCGCTGGGGGGGGGGGGGCACTGCAAAATGGGTATTTATTTCAAATGCAGAATGGAAAAGCAAAGACCCGGCACAGTCACAGGTAACGGGATGGTAGTGCAGCTGATGTAGGAGATATATAGGGGTGGTACAGCTAATATACGAAATACATAGGGATGGTACAGCTGATGTAGGAGATATATAGGGGTGGTACAGCTAATACAGGAAACATATAGGACTGGTACAGGTAATATAGGAAGCGCCTCCTTTTATTTTTGCTGTTATTGTTAAAAGGAATGTAGAAGAAATCTTCTAGCAATAGTGCAGTCGAAAAATACCATTAAGGCAGCTTTAGTTTTGTGGATAATTCCCGGGTAACAGGGTGCGTTTCTGCTTATAGGGGAGCAAAAAGCGGGTGTTTAACCCTTCCCGGCCCGGTGGTGGCGGCCGGGGGCAGCACACGTGTCACACGTCGATTTACCCCATTCGGGCCTAACTTCGTCCCGCGGTTTGATGTTTCCTCTTTGGGGGTAGAAAAAGGGGTGTAAGTTTCACCCTTCCACGGGCAGAACCTGGATTTACGTTAAAGTAAGGGCCGAAGCGGGGGGAGCGCGGTGCGGGAGCGGGCGGGGGGCTGCGGCCGCTCCGCCGCTTCGTCCCGGTCCCTGTCCCCGGGGCTCCGCCACTTCTCTCCGCCCCCGGTCCCGATCCCCGTCGCTTCCCTCCGCCCCCGGTCCCCGAGGCTCCGGCTGCGGGGCTCGGCCGGGGAGCAGCGCCTGCGCGCCCGCCCTGGGACCGGCGGCCGGGGCGGGGAGGGCCGGAGGGAGGGCGGGGAGGGGACGGGAGGCGCAGGCCCTTTCCCTTTCCCTTTCGCTGGGCGCTCGCTCGCCCGAGGCCGCGGGGCCGAGCCAGGTAGGGCGAGGGGGGCGAGGGAGGCGCCGCAGGTGCGGGGAGGAGGGACGGGGGAAGCCGGGCGAGCGGAGGGGAGAGCCCGGTGGCCGCCCCGCCCGCCGGGAGGGCTCCTGGCCGCGGGGGCCCGCCGAGGCCTGCGGAAGGCGGGGCGCCCCGGGACCCCCCGGCGGGGCTGGCCGGTGGCCCCCGCACCTGTCACCGCAGCCCCCGGCTCACCCGTCCCGGCGGGGCTCGGGGCTCGGGGCCGCTGCCGAGCCGGGAGTCACCCGGGTGTCCCCACCAAGTTCATGGCGACGCTTGTCCCGCGGGGCATCCTGCCGCCCGGCTCACGGCCTCTCTCTTCCCACCTGTGTTACAGGTAGGAAGATGCCCCGGGTGGCCCAGGAGCAGGAGTTAGGAGTCACCTGCCAGTGAGAGCTCCAGAATTCAGAGCCAAATGCCCGGAGAAGCCCAGCCGTGCCGAGCAGCGCCCCAGCTCTCCTGAACGGCGGGCATCGCCGCCCCTCAGACTGCTCCTCTGACACCTCCCGCCCCACGAATGGCTACTCAGAGGAAGCACTTGGTGAAAGATTTCAATCCTCACATCACCTGCTATATCTGCAAAGGCTATCTCATCAAACCCACCACGGTAACCGAGTGCCTCCACACCTGTAAGTACTGCTTTGCCAAACAGCTCTCCTTCCTCAGTGGCACTTCCTCCAAGCGTTAGATGTTCAATACGATCCCCGTGCTGGGTTTTGTTTGCTTCCAAAGCATTGGGTGAAATGCTCCCCCTCTGCTCTGCCCTGCTGAGGTCACATCTGGAGCACTGGGTCCAGTTCAAGAAGGACAGGGAACTGCTGGAGAGGGGACAGCAGAGGGCTACAAAGATGATGAGGGGACCAGAACATCTCTCTGATGAGGAAAGGCTGAGGGACTTGGGGCTTTTTGTCTGGAGAAGAGAAGACTGAGGGGGGGATCTGATCAATGCCTGTAAATACTTAAAGGGTGGGTGTCAGGAGGATGGGGCCAGTCTTTTGTCAGTGGTGCCCAGGGACAGGACAAGAGGAAATGGACACAAACTTGAACATAGGAAGTTCCATCTAAACATGAGGAGGAACTTCTTGACTTTGAGGGTGGCAGAGCCCTGGAAGAGGCTGCCCAGAGAGGTGGTGGAGTCTCCTTCTCTGGAGACATTCAGACCCCCCCCGGACATGTTCCTGTGCAACCTGCTCTGGGTGGCCCTGCTCTGGCAGGGGATTGGACTGGATGATCTCCAGAGGTCCCTTCCAACCCCATATCATTCTGTGATTCTGTCATTCTGCAGTTTCTGGTGGGGTTTCCTAGACTCTGCTTTACCCTTTGGGTCATCTTTAGGGCATGTTGACACTTTGCAGAGTACAGACACCCTATTTTTTCCCCCAAACTGGTGGCAATCGTGCTGGCTCTAGCACCAAAGGTATTGCTGTGGCCTGGCTCATCTCATCTATGACCATTGGGTCGGGTGCGGTGTCCTGATAACATCACTGTGCTTTTGGAACTGAAGCCAGTGTGTCTGTTGACAGATGGTGAATTAAACGTATCTGTAATTCAATTGTGTTTAAAGATTCCCTTTTTCCCTACCCTTTTTGCCCAGTACGTAGACTTCATCCCATTGTCTGAAACTTTGATGAGCTTTGAAAAATGCTCACTGTTTTATATTGAGAATAACAAAGGATGATTAAAGCTATCATATCTGAAAACACCAGTTGATGATCTTACTCCTACTGGGAGTGTCACGTATCACTTCATTATTCTTCAGTGCTAGAATTTAGATGTATTTTTTTACTTTTACATTGCCTTTGGTAAATCACATTTAGTTTTGGCAGGCAAATCCTCACAGCACCATAGCTTTAAATGAGAAGAAGCAAAGGTTGTTTGAGATTACTGCAGTGTTGGTTTGCAATTTCAAGGGGGAGTTCATAGCACAAGGTGACCCTGTGGTTGGAGTTGGCTGCACGAAGACTGGATCCAGGTCTGTGTGTTTGTTGGGGTACGGAATACATCTGTATAGGACTGGCTTAGGTTCTTGGTTCCTTATGATGCTTTGTCTGTATATATTCTGCTCAAAGACCTCTCTAACACTGGAGATTAATCTGTTCATTAATCGTTAGTCACTTTCTTGGACCACTCAAAAAAAATGTATCGAGAGAGCACATAAATATATACAGACTGAGGAATTCAGTTCCTTTCCATAGATTGGTTTATATTATAAATATTTCTTCCAAGTTATATTATTGTGGATTTTAGCAGGCTTTATGTTTAGCATGTGGGAGGTTTTGGGGAGTCAATCATCTGACTTTCAATAAGTGTGTTAGTTATCTGTCCTCTGGCAGAGAGTTCTTCTGAGCAGTCATAACTTAAAATTTCTTCTCGGTGTAAATGAAAGCCATAGCTTGGATAGGTCCTGTTTGTCTCTAGTTTGGAAACAAACAAAAAGCCTAACAAACAAAAAGCCTAGCAAAGCCAAGCTTAAAATATCGTTATAAGACAAATCATGAGTCCTTTTCAAAGCAGTCAGATTAGTGTCACCTCATCATGGACTTGGAGACCTTCTCTGCCGTGAACAGAGCAGAGGTCCTCACAGCAAGCGAAGGGAGTTGAATTCTATTCCAAGAAATTCAGACATAGCTTTCGTAAAACACAGGGCAATGTTTCCTGAAGGTGAGTACTAATTGCTTACAGAAAATAAGAAACCACTCCACTATTGATACGAAGCCACTGGTAATCCTTCTGGAGAATTTTTGTGCTAATCCTCTTAGAGTCTCCCCTGCTAAAAAATTCCCAAATAAGAAAGGTTAGGGTTTAGGCCTATCAGTTCCAAAATTAATATTGACTGATATTAACTACCCTTACACCATTTTTTCCATTTTTTTTTTTTTTTTATTCTTTATCAATCATTTAAAATTGGTGTCAGGTTAGAAAGACTTGACTCCACAGAGATGCCGCTGTAAGACCAGCCCCTTCCATTATTATAGGAGTTAGCAGAAGAGGAACTCCGTCTCCATTGAAAAAGAGTTATTCCTCAGCTCGGTTTCTGTGAGGTCAAGACAGAAGAGGTCTGGAGTCAACCAGGCCCTTCCCTTACTTCAGCGACGTTCAGCTGAGTTGCCAAATGGCCCTTGTTCACAGCCCTGTTAGACCTCACAATGTCATTGTCATACCAGCTGCTCAGCCTTTTTTCTCCCCACACTCTTTGGATTGAGGTTCTCCAGCTAATGGGATTTGTGAGATCACGGGTGATTCCTGCCTTCGTGGTTCTCGTCAGTGTTGTCGTCACCTGCCACTAATCTGTGCACTTTGTGCTGACAAAGCGGGGCATCGTCTCCACCTCCAGCACCAGAGACACCAGGACTGTGAGGTATCAGGTCCTGCAGTTGAAGAGCTTCATTGGCAGGAGCCTATTTCACAGACTCCTTGGGCAGAATATGGCTATTTTCATTCTCACTGAAGTCATCCAGGAAGTGGTTATTCTGTGACTCTCGCTTCAGACTGTTACTCTATCTGACATCAGATTTAATAGGCTAATCCTATTTAGTCCTTTGGTTTACTTCACACAGACCTTGTACCTCTACATTTAATTGCTGATGCTCTCGACTTCAATAATATAGAGGAATCATGCTCCAAAAATGTCCTCTTTTTTTTTTTTTTTTTTTTTTTCAGAAATAGAAAGAAGACATCTCCTCCATTAACAAATGGACAAGATACGATTTTCAATGTTACTACTTCCATTCATGGGAATATTTCCTTTTCTAGACTATCTTCTTTCTCAAAATCTCTGGGTTGCTTAAATAAATAAATTTAAATGCAGTTTGGCCATCTCTGAGGAGATCATCCCAATGAAGAGAAATTATAGAAATCTTAACTACATCTATTTTAAAAGTTATTGGGACTTTAAGTGTGTTCTTAAATATTCTGTTGGGCTTCTATATGGGTGATGAAATTCTTTGTATTCTTTAAGTGTGGTAGCAAAATGTTTAGTTTTAGGAGTATGAGTTATAAAAAATACATAGAAAAGTGAAGAAATGTTGTACGGACAGAAAGTCACATTTTCTGCTCTGTACCAGACTTCTCACCCGCTGGAAGTGTTAGGGAACGTGTGTGCAAAAATCCATTAAGTCTAGTAATGTAACACATTATAAAAGACCTGTGATATCAGAAGAGTTCTGTGGTTACAGGTTGTTGGCTCTGTGTGCCAGCGCTAAACACCTCACAACCTGAGGTTAAGAAACAGCTCGGTTGTATCCCACGGGCTGGCTGGTGCTGCCCCAGCACCGGTGGTCTCGGCCCTGCTTTGGAGTGGCAGTTCTTTAGGTAAATGATGAAAGAAATCACGGCGTTTCAGCAGAAAACATATTGCAGTCGCAACAGGCCATTTATTTTTTCACTTCATTTACTGATGAATTTGCAGTTCTCATTTCGGTTTAGGTGCAGTAATAATGAACAGGGGATGGAGTTTATCTCCGTCCAGAACGCTGTAACGCAGGAGTAATAATAGCAGGCGTATTTGTTCTCATCAGCCTGCGTTCTGTTTGCTTAGTAATGGCAGTAACGTTTGCAGCCTGCAGTTCATCACTTGGAAGCAACAGTGGTGTAGCACCTTGTCTGGGTTAATTTCAGTTCATTGGATTTTAAATTCACATTGTTGTTGGGTTGGGTTTGGTTACACTTGCCATGGTCATGATCCTGATTTTTCATTATAAGATTCAAATATTAAGTGTTTACCATAAGTTCTGTCATTGCTTTTGAAGGTGCTACGTCAAAAGGGAAACAGCCGCTTTCAACCCGTGTGCAATTTCTGTCAACTTTTCTCTCACAAGAAGTATTTACAACAGTATCTTCAGTCGCCAGCAGCAGCGCTGGAAAGAAAATAATGTGCAGAAGTTATTTTCAGACGGCCTGAAGTGAGGATGGGCTCCACGGGGCCAGTGCTCCCCGAGATGCGCATCCTCAGAACCTCCTCTTTACACGTGCTACACGCTATGAGTCTTGCATTTTATGACCCTGGGAGAATTATAAGTAGTAAAAATAGCCCATAATTTAAAGCGGTGTTTGTCTGACCTGTCCTGCTGGACTCGGCAGCTTGGCAGAGCAGAAACCACTGTGGCTTTGAAGAACAAGAAGTGGAATTGGAATTATTTGCTTTAAAACAATACTGTTTTATCTTTGCCTGTAGTTAGCTGGTGTCATCAGGTCATGTTCAAGTAATATGATTTAGATCCTGGTCTAAGCTGGGTTTTTTCTCTTTTTGTCCTTCAGTTTGTAAGACTTGCATCGTTCAACATTTCGAAGACAGCAATGACTGTCCCAGGTGTGGCAACCAAGTGCATGAGACCAATCCACTAGAAATGTTAAGGTAAGATGACATTGCTGTCATTGAAGAACAAAAAAATAATTATAAAAAGTAATCTTAGTATCTTTATCCTGAAAAGGAATTAATTTTTTTGCTTATTTGCATAATAAATATATCAAGTGTTCTTTACCATAAATTCTGTCAATATTTAATCTCCCAATAAATTGTAAATTGAGTTTTATCAGGTATAATAAAAGGGGAAAAGGTAAAAGAAAGACACAGCAAAGCTGGGGATATTGTACAAATTAAAACAAGTGTTTCAATACCTCTATTAAACAAACAAATAAACCACGCCTCTTTTATTCTTTACATGAAATTAAGTTCTAGAGTTTCTTCTTTCAAACTATTTAGGGCATTCCAAACTGCATGCAACTTTTTTTTTCTTAGAGCAATATATCAAATGAATCATGCAAATACCAGAGTGTTTTCCAAGGGGCAGATTTACCAGTTGGAATTGAAATCTGCTGTCAGAGAAAAGACACTCATGAAAGTTTCGACACTGAAAATGCCCTTCTTGAGAGTTTGCATTTTTTAATATCACAATAACACATCTTTGTTTAAACCGTTATTTGTCTTGAAATTCTGGATTCTCTTTGAGCGGTGTTATGTTGAAACAAAGGCGATAGCCTCCTGCAAGTATAGTGCAGAGAAATCAAGAAATGGCATCATAAGTGGAAGAACTTTTCCTAAAATGCTGAAGCCAGTCCCTGCACTCCCACCCTTCCCTCCCTCTCTCCCTCCCACTCCAGTGCCATTAGAATTTAGGAAAAAATATTCTTACGTCAATGTTAAAATAAGTATTTACATCTGGAATTTACTAGGGTTGGTATTATTTCCTAGTTGCATTGTTTGCTACAAATGTCCTGTTTTGCTTTGGTTTTTATGACTGATGAGTGTGTGCAGAGCAAATCCCGTGGGTCAGTCGCACGCCAAGGGGACGGGTGAGAGAAGCTCAATTCAACAGCTCCAAAGGGAGCCATTGGCTTAAGGCTTTATCATCTGAACGGGTTTGGAAGGGCAGGGATAAAAGGCTTTATGTAGATGTTTACCATAAGTATTTTTCTGCTCTGTCAGAGTCTGAGGCACAGGAGGTGCTGGAGAGCGTGCATGAGGCTACTCATCAGCATTTCAGAAATATTTCTTTTATTCTGACAGGACCATTTCATAGGAGCAGAAAAAAGCATTCTCTGAAACATCCAGGAGACGTTTAGTAAAATAATAACATGCTTTAAGCAGGAAATGATAGAAGGGTGAGAAAAGTTGAGACCACAAGCCAGAAATGTGGGAAGAGCTATTTTCTTTGTGATTATTTCCTGAAACTCCTTTTAGAGTCATTGGCTTTATTTGCCAACAAACTGCACATAACTAGTAGTTTGCTGCTTGACTTTGATGAAACAGTTTTAAACATTTGCTAAACTAATAATCAGAAGAGCACATGAGCAGTGTAATGGAATTATCTTTTTTGGATGTTGCCTGCGTAATTTAACACGTCTTACGCTCTGGCTGCAGAGACCAGCCCGTCATTCCTCAAAAATGCAGTCATTTTCTGAGAAATGGCGCTGGACACTCTAGATAGTATTTTTAACTGAGATCTTTGAGATAAACTCTACAAACTACTTTATAAGCTCAATTCTGAATAACTTCATAGAATCGTTTAGGTTGGAAAAGACCTCTAAGATCAAGTCCAACCATTAACTTCATAACTGTGTGAGTTTTTTAGATGTATCTTTAGTTGGCAGCACTTAGGGGCTGCTGAAGCTGTTAACCTAAGGCTGAAATTCAACACTGAGCTCTAAAATGAAAATCCAGGAAGAGCGGTAAATTCTGGAACTCCTTTTCCTGATTTAGCAGAATTCTGCATCAGTGATACTGGGTTGGCTCTGGGGTGGTTACGCCATGGAGGCTTCCTTTTTACTGGTGGCATGTTTCTTTGGATGCAAGCGCTCCTGAGTGACACTCTTTGTTTGCTTCACTTCAGATAGTTTAGGGGAGATAACTTTCACTTGCTGAATATATTTATTTTTTTTTAATGTCCTTATTAGAGGCAGCAATTCAAAAATTAGTTGCAGTCATAGCTTTAATTTGAATATTGTTATGATGTGAATGTCTCCATGAACTGATGCAGAACATAGGGAATTAGTCGCAAAATGAGATGATTGGGTAATAATCACAGAATCTTCATGGTTGGAAGGGACCTTTGAGATCATCGAGTCCAACCAAAAAAAAAAAAAAAAAAAAAAAAGAAAAACAAAACACCAAACAAACAGACACAGGCAGACACAAACCAACAATCTCGGGCACTAGAGCATGCCCTGAAGTGCCATGTCTACATGCACTCTCTCAGTAAAGTAATTCTTCCTGATATCTAATCTAAACCTCCCCTGCCCCAGCTTCAGACCATTTCCTCTGGTCCTGTTATTATTCCCTTGGGAGAAGAGGCCAACACCCACCTCTCTACAACCTTCTTTCAGGGAGTTGTAGAGGGCAGTGAGGTCCCCCCTCAGCCTCCTCTTCTCCAAACTAAACATGCCCAGTTCCCTCAGCCTCTCCTCATAAATCTAGTCATAAACTTTACTCAGTTTCTCTGACCGTATGACTTAGGGCTCTGCTTTGTGACGGGTCTCTGTTTGGGCTGGGGACAGCAGGAGTTACTGCTCCCAAGGTGTAGAGGATGGGAGAGAAAGGGGAATGAAACAGAACGAGAGACAGAGGAAACCGAAGGAAAAGTGAGACGGGGAGAGGACGTGGATGATGAACTAAATGAGGAGGAGAATAGGTAAAATCAAGGGAAATGAAAAGAAAAACATTTTAGCTTCAACAACAAAGGTAAACACGCTGTGTCCTCTGGAGGGGACCATAATAGCTATTCTTGGTGGTATGGAGAAGGCAGGGAGGCAGGGTGTGGGAGGAGGTGCCCGTGCTCGGGACGTTGTCAGTGGACAAACTCCTGGCAGGTTTCAGTGGTTGAAAGGAGTTGGGTTGTGCCGAGAGCTGTCTGGCCAGAGCAGCAGGATGCTCCATGGCCTTCCTCATCCTGCCAAGGTTTGTCCATGTTGTCGTGAGCAGGGAATAGTCCGTTCAGTTTTCCATAACAGCCTTATTACAAAGGACTCGAACACTTAATATGGCAATGGAGTTTATAATTGTCGTGCTCACTACTTGTCACCTGGACCTTAAGATTGGATACTGCCTTTCCAGTTTGTTCTTTTTGGTAACACAGTGGGTTGCATCTAACACAAATCACAAACAATGAAAATGTTAGAGTATCATGTGTTTTCTCTTTTGCTTCATTTTTGTCTTTATACGTTAAAAAGTGTAAATTCCTTGTCTATTTCTAAAATAAATCAATTCAGGAGGTGTTTGAGCTAAGCTTTAATGCACGTTGTCTCTCAAACTAAAATCAATTGGGTTTTACATGATGTAGTATTTACAAAAAATATGCAATTCACTTTATTATGCAAAAGGTTTTTTTGTTTAAAGGTTAAAACTGTGTTAAAAATGCTAGTTTCTACTTAATGTGAAATGTATTTTTTTCCCTTTGCAAGGCTGGATAACACCTTAGAGGAAATTATATTTAAGCTTGTGCCTGGACTTCGAGAACGTAAGTTTTGATTTGGTTTCGGGTGCCTGTTTGGGTTGATGGAGGGGATGTGGCTGTTTCTAAGGATATACCTGTAGCATTGATTTAAAAATTCACATGACTGTTCTTTGATATTAACTAGAGGAACTGCAGCGAGAGATCGAGTTTTGGAAGAAAAACAAACCTCAAGAAAACGGCCAAGGTGATGCTTTTGTTTTCCTCTCTGATCTGTTTGTTCAGTGACGTTACTCGTTACGCCCCGTTCCCTCAAACGCTGCTGCGTGTACGTTGGTTTTACTGAATTCAGAGGGACTAGAGAAATTCATAACAGATCTGTGTAACTGCTGCACATCTATTAACCACTTCTGTTACAAACACTGGCTTTTTTACCATTATTTTACTCGCATTACCCTGAGCTCTCACTTTCCGCACTCATGCAGTTTTCTACTTGAATTCTTAATTTTCTTAATACAGCAAGATGCAGAGCTACGTGAGTTTGTTACAGATTATTTTCCGTTACTGAATTTGACCAGCTGTTACGTAGGAGGTTGTCAAGAATTAGTTATGACAAGTAGTAAAACGGTTTTCCACACATGCTAAACAATTGGTTTCTAGAGATTCCAAAATGCTTTTTCTTTTTTTCCTTTCCTCTTTTTTTTTTTTGTTTTGTGGTTGACCCATGAACTTTGAGAGCTCAGTTTTGAGGTGCTAACTGAGGGCTGCATCCAACTGTTTTATGTCCCTTTAATTTGACATCAAGGTTTTGATATTGTAGCCTATTTCATTTGGGCACTCTAAGAATTTTTTAAAAGCTTTGCTAAACTAAAGAAATAGCTATTTTTAGTAAAAGATCGCTGTCAAATAAACATCTTGCAATACTCTTCTGCACTCAACTGTTTATAAATCTTTTCAACTTCATAACATTTCATTTTCTTTCTCACTAGTTTTGTTGATTTGCATTTGGCATCCATTATAAGGGACAAGGTTCTTTGTCATATAAATAAATGAAGAACTGCAGGACATCTTAGATGAAATCATGTTAGTTTACTACAACATACTGTGTAGCGTATACCTATTCAGTTTTAAAAATACTTAGAAAATATTTTTAGTTATATAGACATTTATTGGAAAACTATTTTCTGCTATATAAATAGATAGAAAAAATATATAATTTGCAAATCTATAGAATGTGACTTATAATCAGTTTATTCTTCTGGTTCTTGGCTTCCTCCCATAATTTAATGGTAAACCTAATGGAGATCAGTTACTAAATGTAATGAGTGATTGGATTGGATTGTTTTGTGAATAAGAGGAAGGCTCTAACTCTCAAAATATACTTTTAAGTAGCTACAGATATAACTACAGATATATCCAGCTCTGTTAGTGACTGTATCCTTGCCTTCCATAGCATAGATGTGCTCTGCCAAAAAAAATGGGGAACATTCCTCTTTTTTATGTTTTTTATTTTTAAAGAGGAATAAGTAAGTATATGGCTACTTAGTTATAAAGTTTTTCTGGAGAGAGACACCTGGAATTTTTACAGTGACGTTACTTAGACCAGGTCAAACATGGGTGAAAGTTTTCTCTTCCCTTAGTTCATTTCAGGAACTTGTCTCCACTGGGTTATTGTGGCAGACAATTCAGAGGAATTGATTTCTTTGATATACAAATGTTGGGATTAGTTATTCCACTGTTTATTGAAAAGCAGTATTTTTGGCAGTGACCTGCCACACCATAAGAGTAGTTGTACATTTTTGAGTGATCTTGAGGGTTTTAATCACTGGACAGGACACAAACAGGAGTAGTGGTCTATCAGCCTAATTATTTTCTGTTACGTAGAAATCTGTTGTTTGCATATTACATTAAAATTTCAATAGTAAAAATTTGTCTTCAGAGATTTGTAAATTGATCAATATAAGAATGCACTGAATTAAAATCGTATGAAGTTAAAAAATAAACTCTTGAAAATGAAGTATTACTTTAAATACAAGTTTGTTGCTACTGTGACTTTTAATTATTTTACACTTAAGTAATACGATCTTTATACTTAGCAGACGAAAGCCCAAAAGCTGATAAACCCAAAGTAGACGAGGAGTGTGATGAAAATGAAGATGACAAAGACTATCACAGGAGCGACCCACAGATTGCCATCTGCCTGGACTGCTTGCGCAACAACGGGCAGTCGGGGGACAACGTGGTCAAAGTGAGTAGTGATGATAATTGACAATGGGTGCTGCTGTTACAACACCTTCCAGGCACCACAGCATTTTATAACCGTTGACCGTAAACTTTAACAGGGTGACCTGTCTCCGCTTCCACACTCATTTAGTCCTTTTGTTTGAGGCATTTCAATGCATCTTGGAATTTCGAAAGAAAATACAATTCCATACAGAAATCCATCCGTGACAGTGGATTTTTATTTTTTTTAATGGATTACAGTTTTGTAGTCTACAGCCTTGATGGCACTAAAAAGCCAGCTGTAGATGGGCTGCCCACACTTCCAGGAACACTGTCTTACAAAGCCGCTTTTCATTTATGATAGGATCCAGATCTTCTGAGCTGTAACCCTGATCCCGAGCCTGATGTGTAACCTGTGGCCTGGGACAGGTCACTTCTATCTGTAAAATGTGTAGAGTAACGCCTGCCAACTGCTGCTTTAAGAATTAGGGATATTTGGTTCTATTCCTGAAAGCAAGATTAGTTAATGGTAGAAGAAATGGTGTAGAAATGCTCTTAGATTTTAATGACATTAAATTACAGAGACAGGAATTAAAAAAATATTAAAAATTTGTCTAATAACACACTACTTGTTTTCTGTGTGCTATGTTACATGTATAATTTTGGAAGTTCCTGCGCAGTAAGAAGGTTTTGATTCAGCAAGAAATCGTGTGTATGTGTTATTAGCGCCTATTTATGCCATACACAGTAAGAAATCCATGTCTCCATCGCCATGGAGGAGTCTCAGGTTTCCAGATTTCCTGCTGAATCAAAACTATCAGGTTCTGGATCGCAGAATCAGTGATAAAAGATCACATCTAGGGTTTATAGCTTCCCTGTATTTTACCTAGATTATTTGAGGATGTGTTAACTTCCTTTTTCTGTGGGGGACTGAAGAAATTCTAAGCAGCGTCCCATCTGTTTGACCCGGGTGTTGCTGACACAGACACTTAGATTAGTTGGGTTCTTCTGGGGCTTTTGCTGGTTTTGGTGGGTTTGGGTTTTCTTCTTCCCTGCCTTTTGTGTCGTTTGGAAATTTCTTTAGAACCAGAGATGGGTCAAATGAACTTGTTTGACATCTTGTAAATTTTGCAAAAAAGGGTGAACAGAGATGAAGCTATGGTGCCATTATGAATGGAGAGAGTGCAGTAAAATTGGTTACTGCTTGAAAAAAAAATATCAATTACAGCTGTTCTTGTACTAAAGATTGCTTACATGCTCCAAAATTTCTAACATGTTTTTTCTGTTTTGTTGCTGTTGCTTTAGGGTTTAATGAAGAAATTTATCCGCTGTTCTACTCGAGTGACCGTGGGAACGATCAAAAAGTTTCTCAGCTTAAAATTAAAACTTCCAAGTTCTTACGAGGTACATTTGAAATAATGTTGCCTGTATTTTTATTTCCCTCCAAAGTATTAGGTTTTTATGAAGTTTAATCATATTTGAACTTGAGGAATATTTTTTTTTAGCTCAATCACTAAGTACTGTTTGATTTTCCAAGTTACATTTTCTGCCCTGAAATGAGAAGTGATCGTTTTATCGCAGTGACTGAAGTTGCTGATCAGGGGACTCATACACTTCTAGTAACTTCAGTTTGTGCTGCATCCTGTGGAGGGTATTTTTATCTAAAAAATAAATGCTTTCTCTTTCCATGTGGCTAGAAAAAAAAGTCACTTAATACAGTTTGGGGCTAGTAAGTACTGCAGAAAAGGAGAGATCAACTAGAGATACACCAGATTACTCTGCGGCTGCATTTTCTGTAGCTGTACGAAACTACCCAGTAATTGGGAGGAGGTGAGGAGCGGTACCACCGGAACCTTTAGAATGATTGGGGAGTGCGAGATCCTACCTCTGCCAGGAGTTTGTCACGGGATTGTGATGTGCTGACCAGCCATTTGATGTCATTTGCTTTTGTTAATTATGTTAATTTACTCTGTTTCTGAATGGCTTGTGTTATGTAGTATCTGCTTACTTCAACTTTTGGCATTTTTTTTTTCCTTTTAAAAAGAGAAAAGTGTTACGGCTCGAGCAGTGACAGAATTCTCAAACGTTTTCAGTGTAAGAGGCTACAAGACAGTTTAAACCAGTCATTTTTCACAGTGACATCATCGCTTTTTTTTTCCTTTTGTCTTTAGTCCTTCAGTTAATGAAGGATCATGTTTGTGTACTCAGAAGTGCATTTTCCTTGTAATTTATAGTTATTTTTAAAAATTACTTTATCATTTATTTTTAAAAACTGAAAATTACAGTATTTGGGGTTTGTATCTTTGGGTTTGAAAGAGCATTGATGTAGCAAGAAAGCCTTCAAAAAGCAGCAGAAGGCTTTGTCTTCAAACAGATGGCATGTGGTATTGATGAATACAGGGAGAGTGTCTTCTAATGATTTCCTGCCCAGTTTCATAGCCTTTCTTATGTCCACACCTTACCGGAAAACACAAAAGTGAAAAACCCAAGTGGAATACCACTGTACAAAATCGCATGTTGTCAGTATGGTTTGTTTGTCCAGGTTTGAGATACATCTGATAGAATTATTGTATAATGGTAGGAGTAGTGGGATTAACTCTCAGACATTCATTTAGGAGTTCCTTTAGACATTAAAATTTGGAATCCCTTTGTCTTACTGTTTGTTCTGTTGTATTTTAAGCTGGACGTACTATGCAACGGAGAGATCATGGGGAAGGATCACACGATGGAATTCATCTACATGACGAGATGGAGACTAAGAGGCGAAAACGTAAATGCTGTTACATTATTAATAAATGATGTTTTGGTGTATTTAATATAGAGAGTATACATGCTTTCACGACTTGGCCCGAAATACATTCTGTGACCCTCCAAATATCCATATATTTAAAAGGATATTTATATTTAAACATGCATTTTGCATGTTTTCTGGATTTCTGATGTTACACCCTGTGATTGAGACCCTGCAGCACGTTTATTGAGCAGATTCTGAAACTTCAGACCAGCAGGTGTACAAAGTTTACACCCAAGTTCTGCTTGGAGTTTTGAGTCAAGCATCTGAAAACCAAGCGCTTGTTCTTTTTCTGCAAATTTCCTTTTTAGTGACCTTTTGAGTTGCAATAGTTGGGGGATCTGCACCCAGCAGTTCTTTATTAAGAATCTGTTGTATTCAGGCAGGGAAATGAAAGGGACACTGAAAAATTATTGCAGAATTGTAATTGTTTTATTATTGTTTCTGTTTATACTGCACCCATGGTTTTTTGAGATGCTGTATAACACACAGCCAGATAACACAGCTAAATGGGTTTTCCTTGATGCATGATTATATTTTAAATTGCAATATTTAACTTTTATTTCTGGTCTGGTAGTCAGTAGCCCTTAATTGCCTTGTATATTTAAATATTTTTTTTTGTTAGATGTCGTATCTCTATTTCTTCTCTTTCTTTTTGCTTGAGTGTGGCTGTTGATTGTTCCTCACCCTTTGCTGGTTTGTGGTCTGTCACTACCAATGGAGGCTGTAGTGGGGTGCAGCTAAGGCTAAGCACTGGACATCTGTTAATTTACTGAGCTGTAAAAAATTCCAAACTCTCAGTACTCTTTTTTTTTTTTAAGCTTCCAAGTGCTCAGAATTAAAACCACTGGGGCACGGACAGAGAAGACAGAGGATTAAGCACGCTGTGGAGTTAAAAATTCACAAGTTTATTAAAGTTTTACCTTAATATGAAGAGAGAGAGACAGAATAAAAGAAAGATAGATTTTGATAGGAATTAGGGGAGTTAACGTATATAGGCAAGTATTCATTCATTTTGAAAGTGATACTGCACTGAAATTTGGTGATTGTTGAAACCCCAGTATCGGAGCAATAAGGAAACTTTAAGCAGTATTTTTTTCAGTACTGGTGTGAAAGCAGTTGTTGTTTGTTTGGCTTCCCATCCTCTGCTTTCGTTAGCCTTGGCTGTGCTATTGGGAGATGTTGAGGCAACAGCTTTAGTGATAACGGAATTCTCTCAGGACACGTAACGCTGCAGCCACTGTCTACAGATGGGCTTTTGGCAGCTGCCTTGGTTTAGAAGCAACAGTAACCGTCATCTTGACAAAAGGGACATTATTTGTACTGGTTACAGTTTTTCAAAAATCCCAGAACTATCATTTTTAACATTAAGTGAATGTAAGAGTCGACAACTCTTGATTAAATGTATAAGTTGTGTTTACATACACGGAGTATAGTCAGGTGTGTGGTCATGGTTTCATTTATGTAGTTTTAACTCACTGCCCTGAAGTCAGAGATGCCAAACTAAAAGCTGTAAAAATTACAGGGGATAAACCCAGTTACATTGGGTCTGTTTAGAAAACAGAAGTTCTGATGGTAATGAATTAACAATCTCTGCTTTTGGATGAAGATCAAGTAAATCCATTGTCTCTATCTTTGGTACTCTTCACCACGAGCTTTTACTGGCACACCTTTGGACCTTACAAGAGGTAGAGTAGTAAAGGGAAAATATCCATTTATTCCTTAGAGAAGTATTTCCTGTTTTAAATAAGTAGATTAATTTTAAACTTTACATTTGAAAATTAAAAAAAAAAAATAAAAAAATAAAAAAATGGTAAATGCATATGTCCGGCTGTGGATGCCTCTTATCTGATCAGAAAATCATCTCCTTCGCAGTTTCGGTGTCAGAACTGCTCATCTTCGCAAGTCTGCTCAGAGGATGGCACTTTTTATCAGGTAAGAGGCACTCACAACTGTACATACTACAGTCCTCGGGCTCCTGTCGGCACTTCCGTTGGAGCCCATGTTGTGGAGTTTTTATAATTTCCACCGACAAAGTGCTAAAACTCTATGAGTAAGGCCTGAGCTTTTTCGTTCCTTCAGACAAAGTTTCATTGAATGAATAAATAGAGTCCATTCTAAAGGTTTAGGGGTTTCTTTTACTTTCCATGAGGCCGTTTATCTGTTTGTTAGAGAGCTGGCATTCGTAGGCTGATACCCCACCTCATCCTTCCAACCAGCAGCGTTGGGATCAGAGCTGCAGAGTGGGAATCCAAAGAGGCTGCTTTGGATTCATCTCTTTATGACAATTCATATGTTCTTTTTAATGGAGTAAAGAAATGTTATATTTTTCTAATATTATATTCCTTTCACATCTTTTAAATTTAGAAATGGAATAATGCCTTATCTCTGGCGTATAACAAACCAAAATCTCCAGAACCTGCAAACTGAAGTTTATTTTTAAGTCTCGTGATCAAACTGGCTCATACCTGTAGGAAACAATATTTTGGTTTCCTCGTTGAGAATTCTGTTTGGAACTAATTTCTAAAAGTTACTTTGGAAGTTTGAAATAATATTTTTGCTTGAGCAAAAAATCACAGTTAATGCTAGAGGGTCAGTCCCCACTGTGGAGGGGAGTGACCTACTGCAGTCCTGCCGACTTCAATAACCAGAACTGTTCCAGCGTAGTGCATTTTATTTATACGGTTGGTTTGTAATTCTGTTTGCAAAACCACCGAGCCTCGCTGGTTTACCCGGCGGTTTCTGTGAGGTGACTGCTCTGTCTCTGCCCGTCTGCACTTCCCATTAGAGCTGAGTACTTTTAGAGACAATTTTTGTAATCAAAGTGAAAAAAAAATGTAAAATAGCACTTAAATAATATGGTAGACATATCCTATGCAAAAAAATCAGAGACCAAGTAATTTATGATCCTACAAAGATAGGTTTGTTAATGGCACACGCCGACTACACATGGTGCTCCCTGTCTTCTCTCCCAGACGCTCCTGCTGCTGTTGAATTCCTCTGGGTTAATGGTTTGATTTCTCTGCCCTCCAGTCTGTAAATTCCCAGCCGGTGCGATCCCCAAAACTCGATGGGATTGCACTTTCACTGCTGTGGCGTGGAAAGCCTATTAAGCCGTACAGGTCTCTGCAGTGATATCTTTCTGGTTTGGTCACTGAAGTTCACCTGCATTGCATTTGAAGGATGCAGTAAAATATTCCTGGTTTTAACGATAACTTTTGTAATAATTCTTTATAATTCTGAATTTGCAATAAAAAAAGCCTTGAATTAGCTCTGTCCCTCTGCCCTGTGGCAGAGAGGTAGTTAAGCCCACGCGGTTGCTGAGACAACAGGATTTTCCTGGGTTTTATGCTATAGAAAACTTCCAGTAGCCTAATGAAGTTAAGAGGAAAACCTCAAACTGATATGAAATGCTGACGGCCTGAGAAATAAGACATCTAGTAAAGCACAGCTTCCGGTAACAAGTGCCCAGGAATTTCCACAGCCCTTTCTGCCTCCCCTTCCACAACAGTTTTGTCCAATTTGGGGATCCAAGCTGTTGGTTTGCCTTTTTTTTTTTCCAGTGAGAACTAATAAAAATGCATCACTAGATCTCAGTTGAGGAGTTTGGATCTGGGGGAGAAGTTAACCCTCATCTCTCACAAAATCCACGGGCAGCATTTTGACCTGATCTTTTTCCCCCCCTTTTTTTTTTCCTTTTTAATACCAAAGTAGCCTGGCTCCCGTTAACTAGTGTTGGCTACTAGCATAGCTGTGGAGCCTCTGCGCACATAACAATCAATCAAAGAACATCGTCTGTAAAGGGACTTTGTTTTAACACTTCAGGATTGCTTTTCCTCAAACACAGCAACGCAGCGATAAGTGGAGTTGTCTGAGCACACCTAGTGTGTATGTCACGAAAAACATACAAATCATGAAACACATAAAAGCAGATACAGGAATTTTATATTAATAACAACTACAACTATAACTGACTTAGAGATTAAATATAGATTTGAAGTACAGATATGGATTTAACTGTTGAAATGTATAGAATAAATTACATCTAAATAAAACTGATTGCCATATACGTGTGTCTTAGGGATAAGCTCTGTCTATTCCTAAAGCAATCTTTAATTGCATTTTCTTTGTATTTTTTTATGAATTATGTCTTCATGTTTTCTTGTCTGTTTTTGTTGTTGGTTTTCTTTTGTTCTTGTTTTTAGTCTTACCCTATGGTACTTCAGTATCGACCTAGAATTGACTTCGGTTAGACCAAAGGGCCAGATCCCACTGAGATGAATCCTGCACTATTGTTTACCCATCGACAGATTGCACAATGAATGGATGTGCCTGGATTAGGGGGACACAACCAGATTTTCAGCATGCAAATAAGGACATTGTCTTTCTTAAAATCATCGGTTGCATCTCTGTTGTTTCTCTTAGAGCAAGCCAAGTGCCATTCTGCTACTGAAATGTGCATAAAGATATTTGTGTATCTTACGAGTGTGCTGCAAATCATAGCCAAAACCATGACGTGTACAGTCCAGATTCAAAAACTATGGAATATTTTTGCTTGCGTGTTAGAACATTTCCTGGTCCTAATATCGATCACACTAGCAAAACGGCAGAGTGCCCATCCCGTGTGGTGTTGCGGTTTCACACACTTGCTATTTTACTGAATAGTGTTGTTTAAATCATAGAGTACTGTAAAAATAACTAAGGATTATACCTTGAAGATATTTTGTATAGAAAATATATTTAGAAGAGTGGTGATTGGGCCACTACCTTTTTCTTGATAAGCTTCTCATGGGTCCAGGTAGAGCTCACTCATGAGTGTGCAACGATCCTTTTGCAGTGAGGGAAGATTAATTACCGCTAACGAGAGATGTAGAATGTGGTAATTCAAAACAGCCGTTTTAAATCTTCTAAATAGATTCTGCTAATATTGCTTCAAAGCATTGCAGCCTTTGTGATTGCACTTTTCTATGGTTTCCCTAAAGATTGGAGTTTGGGATACTAGCTATTTTTGGAAAATGGCTTCTGGTCAGATTACATTTCTTCTAATAAAGCCTCCATAAGAAGGAAGTTAAAAATAATGCGCCTATGGAACAACTAGATTTCACTGTAAGATTACAAACCAAGGCAACGTTTTACATAAGTATTGCCTTTCATAGTAAGCATTTCGTTTTAAGATTGGTTGGAGGTATATAATATGCTAAAAGAAAAGTAATATATAGCTTTAATGACATTATATATCTCTTGTGACTACCTGGAGTTTAGCATTCGTCGTAGAAGTTTTCATTCCTATTTCCGTAAAACGAGAGGTGATGCAATACTGAAGATGAGCCGTCTGACCAAAAGCAGTGCTCAGGTCTTGTTTTCCCTCAGACCTGGTAGTGCTGGATAAAAAGCGATTGTTGCCTTAGGTATTGCAGGGGTGATGGTTCCAGTATAGAGTGGTACTGGGGGCTCTGGGAACGCCGCAGGGAACACATTAACCCATCTGTTTTCCGTAGTCTTCCATTGTCTTTGCTCTGCTTAACGGTCAGTTGAGTTTTTCGCTTCAAATTCTGTGGAGAAACTTGGAGTTCGGTACCTTCATGTAATTCCCACTTACTCCACTTACCATCTACAAAACTTGCTGGTGTTGTAGATAACCATCGACTTTCTGACGCCTCTTGCAGACAGCGAAAGGAACCAAATCAACTTCTCAGAAGCTACTGTAGAGCAAACTAATCGTAGTTAGATAAGACAGAGTGGAAATTCTGTCTTGGGATCAAGTACGAAAGACAGATGCAGGGCTGTCACCCCTTTGTAGATGTTTGTTCGTGTTTCTGTGGGGGGGGAAAAAAGCGTGTTGTGGGTGAAATCTGGCCCCGTTGGTGTTAGCAGGAGTTCTGACACTGATGGCTGGAGGAATGGGTGTAGAGTCAGGTGAACGTCTGCCGTTGCACTCCAGAGCCCGGATGAGGTGAGAAATGGTGCTGTGGCAGCACTAGGAAACCTGCCATTGCAGGTCGAGGTTGCACATATTGTGCGGATGCCGGTGAACCTGGGGAAGAAAAGCGTTGGGGAAGATGCTGCTCCTTTCCCCGGACTGGTCCGGGCACTGGTTTGGCCACCCAGTCCATGATGTGCTACGTGACAGAAACCAGAAGGTTCTCCATGGAGCCGGGGAGTCTTCTCCTCTGCAGGGTCTCTAGGGAAAAACAGGGTTTTTGTGTACATAGATAGAAGTCCTCCTTCTGGAGCAGCTTGGAAGAGCAGGGCACGTGTTCTAATTGCAAATCATTCTTCTCTTCAGTATATCCAGTTGTTTTCTACGGTAGGAATAGGATATCATTTGTAAATATTTACATGCACATACCAATGACACCTTACAGTTTTTATATATGTCACGTGTTTTTATACCAGAATTTTCACTGTAGACTCACTAGAGATAAAGCACGAGGTTCAGATTGTCACAAAGCTAATGGTAGTGCTCTGAAGTGTAATTTCTGCTTGGGTCAGGGGACAACTTTTTTCTCGACAGTTGTGCTGCTGTTTTGCCAAATTTGAACAGACTGGTTTTAAAAAGAGAACACCACAGTATTTTTAATTCATTTTCGGTTATCTTGCACGGAAGTTTGCATCCACCTGACAGGACCCCTGAAATAGGACCACTTTGGATTTGCTCCTGAATGACAACTAATAGAAGATTTGACAGTTTAATTACTTCCTGTATTTGCAGTTCAGAGAGCCATGGATTTCTCTTGATCAGAATCGGACGTTTGTTTAATTCATGGTATTTTCTTGTTGGAGCTTAAAGCTTGATTACAGAAGGCAAATCTTTATTTTAAGCATGGAAAATGCTGACAGGTAGATGTGATGTTCCCAGCGGAGAGTCACGGCATTAAATGCGTATGATCTGGCCACCTACGCCTGATGCATTGCTGATCTGACGGCACAGTGCCGTTATATTCTAATACTGGAATTGTCTAATACTGTTATTGTTTAATATTTTGTGGCAGTGAAGTGCCCATGAAGTACCTATCTTAACGGGGCAGCTGGTGTAACACAGGCATTGCCTTTTTTACAGGAAATTTCGCTTCCGTATAGCACGTATGTGCCGTGTGTCTACAGATCCGCAGGTTTAATTCCTTTGTGCCAAGGGAGAATTGCTGAGCAGCGTAGGAATACGGGGATGCCCGTGCAGAGTCCTGTGTGCCAAAGATGGGATGAAGTGACCCGAGAACGTGAGCATTCCGTTAAGACTGCGCTGAATGCCATCCTGGAGCAGGTTGCTGCATACAGCCACACTTCTGGGCATTTCCATGGCAAAGTGTCACCCCGGCACACTCATGAAGAATAGGGATATAAAATACGTTTCTCTGCCTTTCCCCCATGGGCAGTACCTTGCTGCAGAGGAATAAGGCCGAAAAAATTTCCCTCTACTACCTAACCTTGCTCTCTCTTATTTAGCACGTTTGGTGCTTTTTTTTCTCTAAAAGTGAAAAACTTGTACGTGCTTTTAACTCTGGGGAACTCATGAATGAGCGGTTTTTGTGGAGCGTAGCTGTGTGCTGCGTTTGTCTCGTAACAAACTCAGCGAGATCCTGTAATCTCTCAAACAATATGGAATTAGATGGTTAATCAAGAAATGTATCTTCCACCACACATTACTACACCGCTCTTAGCTAAGGGCCTAGTCCTACAAACGTATTTTTATTTGGATGAAATACCAAATGAGATTACTGCAGCGGTCTAAGTGACTCATCGCTGTAGTAGGTCTGTTCCCATGAAAGCTTCTGGGATCTGTGTCCTAGGACATCGTGCAGACTCACTAGCTTGCCGTTATTATGCAAAAAACATTTCTAAAAAATATTATTTTGACTTTACTGAAAATGCTATCTAAAGCAAAGTGCCTGATTATTAAAACAGAATACCTTTTAAGCCCATTATTTGCATTCGGCAGGGTAATGTTTGCTTCTGTACTTTAGTTATGGTGTTAATGTTTTCAGCAAGACGACTATTTCATAAACATGCGATATTGAGAAGCTTTCTTTCATGGAAAACAAGCAGACAAAGAAATTTAAAATTGAAAAAAAAAATCTCTGCAGAAACTTTATGAACAGAATTACTTTTATATTGAAATGATTTCATTTTCTGCATGAAGAACCTTTGAATTCTGGATCTTGGTCTTTTTTTGTCCTTAGGCTCCAACAATTTGGCTTGACTTTTCTCATCTGCGGTTCTGGAACGCAGTTCCGGTGTGTCTGTGGGAGAAAAGAGATCGATCCCATTCCCTTTAGGTACCAGCTGGGCTCTTGTTCTCCTGCAGGCACAGGTACGGTCTGGAGTTCCATCTCATCTCCCCCATCTGTAATTGTTGGACGTGACTTTGTGAGAGAAGCAGACAAGTTTTCCTTCTCTGCTCTCTTCTGAAATAACAGAATAGGCCAGGGTTTAGTCACTCAGTTGTATTGTTCCATTTGTGGCTTTTTTTTACATTTTCATGTCACTGAAGACACCAAGAGTCATTCACTCCCCAGAAAAAATACTTTTGGGAGGACTTGCACCAAAAGGAATAGCATCCAGCTCAGGCAGGTACCACGTCTGGCAGAAATACTAGAGGACAGACAGTTGTTCAAAGCCAGACTTAAGTCTCAAAATAAGCAGGTTGAGCCCTGTTCATAGAGGGGCCACATAAAATACTCGTCAATTCCATGGACTGATCCCACTCATTTTTATCCCAGAAAAGACCAAAGGCAGTTAGGGCGTAGATGCCTGTCCACGACAACTATATAAACATAGAGATGCTTAAATCAAGAGCTTGGTCCAGTTTCTTCACGTCACCTAGACAGGTTGAAGGCGTCTGTTTGATTCCATCAAAAATATCTTGCAGGATATTCCCCTCATTTTACTTCATGCCATGTTATTCAATTTATCTCAGTTGAAGTGTCTCTTCAGGCACCCTCTGTCTGTCATCAATTCTAGGTTCTTACACGTCCGTTGCCCATTCCATGCCCCACCCCAGTTCATGCCCAGTGAGGAGAAACATTGAGGAGTTACCAAGGAGAAGTGTGGATGAGGAGCAGGCTCGTGGGTTTGGGTCCTCGGGCAGCTCTCCTTTGCTCCTTTCAGCAAAGTTTTGCGTTGGAACCCTCCATGGCCATTTGGAACAAGGTGGTGCTTTCACAGGGTGTTCAGCTGAAGGTACTTGTTCGAGGAAGGCTTGCAGGCTGCTGGAGCCTGTTCCAGGGGAATCCCAAGACACAAGGGGATTGATTCACCCGAAAGGGAGTGTGAAAAGCTTCCAACTGCTCGTTTCCCACTAGTTTTATCCCATATGGGCAGTCTGGCCTTCGGACCTCAGCTGAAAGACCTTTCTGTAGGAACGTCCTCCAAAAGAGGATCTTATAATGGTAATACATTTTTCTTCATAAGCAGAACTTTTTAAACTACTGTCTACGCTGTCTGTAGGTCAGATTGAACCATCAGATTCCAGAATAGGAAATGGATTAATTAATGAATTCCTGACAGATTCTTCCATCCCAGGTATGTGCCATAAATAGTCTTCTGGATTCAGGTAGCTACTGCGGCTGGGTGAGGATGTTAATTTTATTCTCTAGTAAGGGATTTTGATCCGTGTGGTTGCGGAACGTGGCAGTGAGTTGGAGGAGCCCAGAGATGGCCGGGGACCTCCCGGCTGCCCTTGGGACGTGCAGAGGGAGACTTGTAGGATGGAGGAAATGGTGTGGAATGAAAGATGTCCACGAGTGGAAGTTTTTGTGAGTCCATTCAGTTTAACCAAAGAGAGGCATTGGTTTGACTTGGCATGTTTTATCTGAACTTTTGTTTGTTATCTGTACTTTTCTTTGAAGTAATTTTTGTGTGTATTTTTAGCAAATGCTTCTGTTAACGAGGTTAGTAGTGTGAGAGTTGACAGAAGTAGTTACCGAGCACTTTCCTTTCTCCTCGTGGTGGCGAGTGGAAGGCGAAGAGTTGAGATGAGGTCGCTGCAGAGTACGGAAGAATTGCTGCAACAGTCAAACGTTGGTGCTGCCAGTTAACATACTGAGCTTTGTGTCACAGTTGTGATAAAGATATTCATTATCAAAGCACGAGGCATGTATTTTCTGATGGGATTCCGCTCCTGAAATTCTGGTTTGTCTTACATTGAGTACAGTAGACGTTGTTGCTGTGGCCTCGTGAATTTTGATGTAGTAAAATGAAACGTGCTCCTGTTTTCCTGAAAAATATCCCACATCAATTGATTTAAAATTACCTTTTGTTGTCAGGTATTTAGTTTATTCTTTAAAAAATAAACTATTTTTATGGATAGTCTGATTTCCTATCAGTTTTAAGGGACCTATCTAATACCAAAGGTAAAGCCACCCAGGAACTGGCCTGGCGTAAGGCATTGGCGCTTTCCTGGAGTGCAGTGCTCAAGAGAGACACCGGGGACGGTCAGGCAGAACCTGGCCGGTGGGACCTGTCCCCGTCACCCAGCCGAAGGGCCGGGCACAGCGGGCGGTTTCCAAAAGAAACAGAAAAGGTAAAAAAAAAACCCACCCAACAGGAGTAGGAAGAAGGTTAAGAGAGGTAGAGTGGCTGTTGGAGCGGAGCTGGTGCTTGGGAAGAGAAGCACAAGGGCGTGTGTTGCTGATGCGTCTGCTATACCTGGCCCAGAGCATCCCCAAACCTGCCGAAGCACAAAACTGTCACCCAGCTGCGGGGGGGACCTCCCGTCCGAGCTCAGTGACATTTTTGGAGGGTGGGAAGGACAGAGTTGGAGGATAATGAGAAGATACTAAGTGCGTTTTACAGATTTTTATAGATATTTTTTTAGCAAATGGCATTGCTGTCCTTGACGTGAGACCACTGGTTAGCAAGAAGTCGATTATTTTACTTGAGCAGTATAAAATAGAAATAAAGAAATCCAAATATCTTGATATCCTTTTCCAGGATAGTGATTAACTAAACTGGAAAGCAATAGGACAATTTAATTCTTTAGCTGACTGAAATACTTCATTCTGAAAACTTTACTGATGGTATTTTTTTCCTCAAATACAAGCTTCCTGGAATAAACATGAAGCGATGCGTCATTTTGTCCCTTATTGCAGACTGACCTATTGAAAGGAAAATAGTTTGTGGGGTTTTTTTAAAACGAATGGCAAGCCTGAATTGTTGGATGTTCCAGGCTACTGAGTAGATGCTGTAGAGTTGCTCTCCATGGATTATTTTTGGGACGGGGGCCTAAGTGTCCTTAAATAAGCTGTGACCCAGGTTAGGGTGGGAAAGGAGCCTACGGTGAGCAGTGATAATGTTCTCACGCTTCCTTGCGTTTGATCAGTAGTTCCCAGTTTTTAATAGAACAGCCCTCACAGTACTTAGGAGCTCATAGAACATATTGTGATGTTACGTTGCTGATTTGTTTTAAAATATAAAATGTTTTAAGCTTTTTGTCAAAAGTGATAACATCATATTACAAATAAACCTTTTTGTGGTTGTAAAATTTAGCTTATAAATCATTCAAATTGAAGTGAAAAAAACACAGGTCATTGTTAATGACAGTCTATCCTACTATTAAGAATATATGTATTTTTGTAAAGGAAAAGCACTTGTAGATATTTAATCAGTCCAATATCTATCTATGTCAATGTTTTGGAAAAAAAAAGAGAAAACAAAATGCTGCTTAGAGAATCACTTACATATTTTTATTGTTTGTGCTCAAATGCATTTTCTGTTGGTTTATGGAATGTTTATTCTGTGTGAAGCTGTATGGTTAGTGCAGCTGGGCTAAAGGCATTGCTTACCTTCGTCACTCGTATGTGACGGTGACAGCTTGCTGTCTGATCAGAAAGCTGATTGCCAAGCACAGGCTGGGGGTGCTGGGTTTCATCGTTGATATTGGCTTCACCCTGCCTTATCACATCTCTACTTCATAATAACTGTAAAAACTACTAATGATTCTTTGGTGATGTTTTGTGTTTTAACGGATGTTTTAGGGTATATTTGGTTAGTCGGTTTTATCTTACTGTACCTATAAACATTTTTACATACGGTATTCAAAAAGCAGTTTCCCAGATGAGAAATTATGCCAGATTAGTCAGGTTTGATACTTCCTTTCCCCCAGAGGAAAGTACTGCTGGGTACGTGCATGGGTCGTGATTGCATCGCTAAAGTTTCTGAGCATTTGTACAGATAGTATTTTTTAAATTCAGAATAACTCATTTCTTGCAATATTTTGCAGCTGTTACGTGAATATCATCCATTTGTATAATTTTTATTAAGAGCTAATTGCTGTATGAATTCGTTGGGGGTCGACATCTCAGGGTCCACAAAGTAGCATTTTACAAACTTCAGTCCGTTAGAGCTGTGGGTGCAATACCAGCGTTGCAGTCGTGTGTCCTTTAAAGAACCAAACCCCTTGTGTTTTGAAGTATTTTAAAAAGCACTGGAAATTTCACCCGGTTCTACCAAAGGAATGTTTGTTGGTTTTTTGGTTTTTTTTAATCTGTGCTAAAATCCTTCGAAGCCGAGCGTGGCCCTGGGAAAAACGAGCCCCCTCTCCCCGAGTTCGCACTAACGAGGAGTTTTACGATGAAATAAGGGGAGTTTTGATCCTTGGGGGGGTTGGCAAACCCCCGTGATCCTGCCTCTTGCCGTAGAGCTCAGTGTGCCTGCAGGCAGGATTTGTAAGCGAGATTTATTTTAGAACAACAGTTCATGCAGACCCTGTAAATGGACCTTGTAGAACCTCATGTGTAAATATTTCTGATCGATAGCGTTTCTCTGACTCTGTAACTACCTGTGTGGCTCCGTACGGTGACGTTAAATCAAGCGCTTTGTGCTAACGTCAAGGATGTTCACAGCACCTTTCTCACGGCTGATACAGGGGTTTGGTCTGACCCGAATGCTGCAAGATGCCTCTAGCCCAGCTGGATTAATTTTATCAAAAATCTAGACGAGCAAGAAGTATAACTAATCTGCTTACTAGCACTGAATTGCTCCTTTCTCAAAGCAATAACTATATTCATGTTGTAACATCTGTTGTGCAGCCTACAATACCAGTTGGTTTGTTGCATTGTTTCTATATAATTTATTTTGTGCAATAAAAAAATCTCTGGTTTTATCTGACTTCTCTCTGGTTTCTAGTAATATTTGAATTAAAACATTTACGAGCTTTATATCTCAATCGTGCAAACGAACTATCGGCTCACCGAAATGCAGAGTAGAAAATGGAATGCAGTAGTATGGAAATGGAGTAGAAAATGGAACGCAGGTCGGACTAGATGACCTTTGGAGGTCCCTTCCAGCCTGGACCAATCTATGAATATTTTGCCGTGTAGGAAAATCAGAAGGTGCCTAATTGTGTTTGTTAGTGTCATGGAGAGCGGTACTGTTAATTGCCGTGCGTGCAGCGCCTGCAAACACTAAAGTTGCCTGGATTTGTGGCCCCATTTGTAAAATATAACCAGGGGGGTTACACAGTCCTAATGTGTGTTTGAGGCTTTTTTAAAAAAGTACATTTTGGTGCTTAAAAATCCCATAGAGCTTCTGGCAAGGGTTTTTTAAACCCAATGTCACTGTTTATTACCGTGTCAGCTCTAGTTTTTCCTTTTTGTTCTCTCCCTTTCTGATGTTTTTCTGAGTTAATATGGTTTCAGTAGTACTCACTGGTCTGTGCGCTTACCTGCTGATTACCCTGTATTATGTTCTTGGGTTTTTTTCTCTCTAAGGTAACGTGAAATAAATGTGCATGCCAGTTGGAAGCTAGAGGATATCCTTGGAAATGAGCCCTTGGTGTGAACTAACAGCCTTCCTACTATGTCCTGAGTTGTTGCAAGGACAAACAGTGGAGGGAGAGGTGTAATTCAGGAAAACTCCCACCTTTTATCTGAGATGCTGCTGTGGAACCCGCAGGAGATCGGAGATCGGTTCCGGTTTGGAAACAATAGGAAGGATCACAGATAAGGGAAAATGACCCCAGGCAAATAACAGAATCACAGAATATTTTTGGTTGGATGGGACCTTTGAGATCATCGAGTCCAACCAACAAAAAAAAAAAGCACACCCAAAAAATCCCAGAACACCAACACCAAACCAAACCAAACCAAACGCCCACAGCCCACCCCACCCACAAACAGACACTTTGCATCTGCTGGTAAAATCCTTCTGGATGTTAGTGGAAGAAGATAACCATTGCTTGTGAACACCAAATGTGAAGGTATTCATAGTATATTGCAATATGTAAATGGAATTTCCATGGAATTTGGAAGGAATGTGGCAGTTTGCTGATCCCCAGTCCTGGCACCACTGGCTGCCGTGAAACCTCCGCAGCCTCCCTGGCTTCCTTCGAACCTTTCTCACCTTGAATATTTCACCTCCAGATCTGTCAAAGGTCACAGACCAAAGCGTTCTCTCCTTCCAAAGTGTTCCTGAGACTAAGGGTCACTCAGTGGAAAAAACCACCAAACTTTACATAATGCTACAACATTCTTTCTGAATCAGAAATAAATCATATTTAAGTGCAAAATTCTGCTCCTGAGTATGGAGCAGTGTTCCGTCAAGCAAGATTTCCATTCAAAATGTTGGTGATTACATTATTTTAAAGAATGACTCTGTTTCAGGTAGCTAAGAAGAGAATCGTCGTGGGGGAAGCCCCATGCCTGTGACTAATACCAGGCCTGATCAGTCCTACGCCCGGATTATTTGTCATTGCAGGAGGAAGGTAGGTGGTATCACAACCAGCCATGTACATTAGGGGCACCGCACACGAATTTCCCTCCTAGAACTGCGATTCAAATCGCTTTCTAGCACGGTTATTTTTTTTTTCTCTTTTATTGTAGAGGAGACTATGCTGTGCACCATCATTATAGGCAAAAGTAATGTTTTTCAAAAGACAAGTGATTTAGTAATCTAGTTTTCATTACAGAAGCAGAGGTTTGCTGGCAGTGTGTAATAGGAGCACCTCGTTCCAGTGGCAGACTTCCAACATCTTCATTTGGGAAGGAGACTGCTGCATTCATCATTCATAAAAGCCTTGGCATCTACCCCGTTAGACTAACGCAGGAAGAGAAAACATTCTCATATTCAAACCCCTCTGTCCAGCTTTTCTGAACTATTTATAGGTGAAGTTCTGTCCTTTCCCGCAGCAAATAACTCCAGTAAGTGCATTTAGAGATAGGGAAAATAATTACGATAACGAGCCTGTTCTTAAGAAAAGCTGAACTGAATACTGGTTTTGGAGACTCTTTAAATTCCTGGGATCTCACTTCCCCGTTGGTGACTGGAGATGCGCGTGGATGTGTCGGTGCCCCTGCAGACCCAGTCCTGCTGCCAGGAGCCTCCACAGGTTTCATCTTCTGGTACGTCTGTAGAACTGGCAGCGCTTGGTACTCACCACTGAATTCTTCCTTCAGTTTTTCTGTCCGTGTCTTTCTCAAAATGGTACGATTTTTGTCTTGACCGCTTTCTGAAAAGCATTTTACTCCCATGCTCCTCCCTCTGAACTACCAAAAGTGATGCAGACGTGAGAAGATACTCTGTGTGCTCAGCTTGTCCTGCTGCGCCCAACATCCAGATTTCTGCAGGGCTTAGAAAGCGGGCTCAGGAATTTCCCAACATCCAGATTTCTGCAGGGCTTAGAAAGCGGGCTCAGGAATTCCCCAACATCCACATTTCTGCAGGGCTCAGAAAGCGGGCTCAGGAATTCCCCAACATCCACATTTCTGCAGGGCTCAGAAAGCGGGCTCAGGAATTTCGCTGCTGCTCCTGCGCTTTGCTGTTTTACGGTGCTGAATTTATAACCCACCTTATTACTCATTAAGAACTCCCGGCAGAAAACCAGCTTTGAAGAGCAGATCTGACGTCTCCTGTGAGACACAATCCGTGACTCACGTTAAGAAACAAGTTAGTTATTTGTGCTAGGAGGAGCTGCGTGCCTAATTCCACGGGACTCGCAAAATTCAAGGCAATAACTTGCATCTGGCTCCTGTGAACAATTTGACTGTCACCAGCCTTGATGTAAAAGAAAAAATCCTTTTGATGTAAAAGAAAAAAATTATTGCAAAAAGTGGTACTTGTTGTAGTTACCTGTGAGAAGGGCTCAGCGCAGCTAAAATAACCGATGCCCTGCTATTTATTGTAAAACCACAGCATAGCATCGGGTGCGGACAAGGTCTTTAAGTTTTACACTGCATATATTAAAGAGTTCCATAGATTTTCTCGGTGCAGCATCCGGAATTGTCTGTCTGGACGGCGTTCATTCTCTCTAAGTTCTGGGATGCATCAAAATCCATTCAAAAGGAGCGGGGAAGGAGACATTCCAAACCCCTCTGGACACGTTCCTCTGCGACCTGCTCTGGCAGGGGGTTGGAGGAGATGATCTCCAGAGGTCCCTGCCAACCCGTATCATTCTGTGCTTCTGTGAAGGGCTGTGGTTCCGGGGGCTGCCCCCGGGAAGCAAACAGCAGCGGAGCAGCTCCTGGATTTTCACACGTATTCTCTCTCCATCTCCAGTGTGGATTGAGTTACAACGTTAAACAGCGATTTCATGGGCTCCTCCTAGGCCCTTTCTCTTCCTGCAGGCGTTCAGCTCGGATTGTTGTTCTCGGGTAATGAAAATCCCTGGAGCCACAGGAAGCAAAGGCGCGGATCTGTGCTGGGAAATAGCTCTGTGACCGGCAGCAGCCACCCTGTCCCTCTCTTCATGTCCCGCTGACGGCCAGAATCCTCCTGCTCAGAGCGAAAAGGTGCTTCCAGAGAACCTTATAAATACACGGAATAACATGGCTGAGCTGCGTCAGGTAAGAAACACGTAACTTGTTTTTCTATTGAATAATTGCTGTTTTGAAGAGCTCTCTGGCTGCTGCTTTGAGGACGCGTGTGTGTGTTCAGGGCATTACCCGTCCAGTCTGACTTACTTTAGTATTTACTCACAGACATGTAAAATTAAAAATGTTTGGTCATTGTGACAGACTGGTGGAAATGTGTATTAATACAAGAGTAAATAAATAAATACTGCTACAGCTTATTTAGAGAAGTTACACTACGAGGGGTAAAGTCTGCACTGCTCTCGTGCTCAGCCAAAGGCTGCTGTAATTTAATTTTCTAGACGTGCTATGAAAACCACCAGGAATTACGCTGCAACGTGATAACGGCACGAAACCAAAGACATGTTTGATCCAAAAACCAGGCACGTGCTCACGGGGTACACACGTGTGCGACGTGCAACACGTGCACAGGATCCCAGTGGTGCTGCTGGGGAGGTAGGAGTTGGCCTGTGGGTAGCGTGTCCTCCATTTGTTTTACAGATTTTTATCTAAAGCAAGAAAATCACCTGGAAAATAGATGCCTGCCGTGTCCAAGGAATCCGAAGCGCTTTATGGGTTCTGTGTTTCAAACATCCACATGCAGGAGTGACTTTGCCATGGCAACGTGGCCACGGGTGAAAGCAGAATAGAGCAGCTTAGCACAGGAGAGCAACACGACGTTCAGCTGCAACTGCAAGATAAGTTTTCAAGGCAGCGGTAACGTGAAATCAGAATTCACGCTGAAATCTCTTCAGGTCCGTCCCCAGCCTTGAAGAAAAGTGCCCAGAAAAGGTGAGATGCTTTTCCATCTGCCTTCAGCCTCGGAACGCCCTTATTTCTGCCTCCTGGCCACGGCCTGTTCTGCGGCAAACAAATTCTCAGCAGCAAAAATATTCTTTCACCAGGAAAGGGAGTAATGTGCTTTATCCCCGAGCATCACTGCAGGGTCATTGCCCAAGGGGGGCAGCTGCAATAACCACTGCTTAACCAAGCTGAAGAGAAGCTGAATTCTTTCAAGTTCTTCGTAATACCTGCTGGGTTTTGAGAAGGGGATGGATGTGGTAGGAGCAACTGGTGGTCTTTCCCAGGGAGAAGGCTGTGGACTAATTGTCTTTATTCTGATGTCATTTGCTGCCCGTCACAGGAGGAGGCTGGCTAGAGCCAAAGTCGAATAGCCTGTAAGAAATTCCATCTTCAGCCCTGGTAGTTCTCAGCACTCTCCATTGCACGACCGCAGGTGGGGTGAGAATTTCCAAAGATGTGGCATCACAAATCGCACCGTGCAGAGGAGATTTCTCACACCAGCAGTGGGGGACACCAGGCTGTCACCCCACTGAGCAGCGACCAGGCACCACTGAGTACTTCTTAACTGCTGCCAAGGCACGCCTTGGGCTAAAATAGGTGACAAACAGGTATGACTGTGTTTTGGAACAGGTTTCCCAGAGAAGCTGTGGCTGCCCCATCCCTGGAGGGGTTCAAGCCCAGGCTGGACGGGGCTTGGAGCAACCTGGTCTGGTGGGAGGTGTCCCTGCCCAGGGCAGGGGGTGGCACTGGGGGGGGGCTTTAAGGTCCCTTCCAACCCAAACCATTCCATGATCCTATGTTTCTTAAATATCCTCAATATTTTACTCCTAGGAAGCTTAGACTTAATTCCAGCTATGGTTAGTGTTGAGTCACTAAAGAATGTGACCTTGGAAAAAGTCGAAGGGTATCACTGAGCCTTACCGTAGAATTCCAGGCAGGAAAAAAAAGGTGTCCTAGCTGTGGCAGAAGACAGGAGGCTTCTTGGTGTGGCCACCAGCCTGAGACTGAGGCTGTCAAACCCAGGGCAAGGCTCAGCCTGGGGATTCATGGGGTTTTTTTGTTGCTAAATCCCTTGGGAGCGTAGGTCTTGGGAGAGGAAAGCCACCTGCTGTGGAGCAGGTATATTGACTGGTCTGCTCTCATTTGCCCACAAACAACCACGGGAATAAGAATATTTATTTGGGAGCGGTAGTGGTGGAAAATAATGTGGTAAGGAGTGCACAGTCGTGAACATAAATATATATGTGAATATAAATAAAGCATTTCTGTGAGAAAGTAAGCACTGGGTAGTGCTTCACACTATTAATAGCTTCCAAGGAAAGATACCGCGTCCCAGCAGCAAAAGCACAGTGGGTTGTAGCCTGCTGCTGAGAGAACTCATCTAAACGTACTCCGTACGGGACCTTACGACTGTTTCCATTCACTTTGTGAGTCAAATGTGTTTTCTTCCACTTCAGTACCGGATTAATTATACACGTCTCTAAGAGCCTACAGATACAAGCACTTCTAATGCCCAGACCACAAGGCACATACACATTCCGCATGTGAGGAGCTGAAGCTGAACTGAGTCTGTGTCCCTTCACGCATCGGTAATGTTCAGAGAAGGAGGAGAAATCCAGCTTTGGTGGGTGATGACCCGTGAAGGTTGCATTAAGGATGCTCAAAGTGTCATAGATCCCTTCCAAGCAGCACTTCAGATGCTCCAATTGTGCTTCTACAAAATTGGCAAGAAGATTTTCCCTGACTCCCGTGAATATGAGAGCAAGACAGTGATGCACACATGCCGTGCCGAGGGGATTCCGACTTAGAACGGGGAGCAGCGACAGAGCCATGTGGGTGTCTGCAAGGCCCGGGCTCCAGAGAGGGACTCGGAGGAAACGGAGGTGTCCGTCCCGAGGAATGGGAGGAGAAGTTCCTCTGCGACGCTCCAGACTCAGCTGGATCACGGCTTGTTCAGCTTTCACCCACCCCCCGTGCTTTTGTCAAGGGTGGAACGCACAGGGAGGGTTTGTGCTTTGCACTCCAAGAAAAATTACTTTTTGACGATTTCCCCAAAAGCAACATTGGGTTTTTCTAAATTTAACAGTAAAAGCCAATAGTGGAAGGGCAGAAAGCAAAGCTCCTCCCTTGGCACCGAGAGACCTTTGGTGGCACGGAGAGGCTGCAAACGCGACAGCAGCAAAGGAAGAGAGCTCTGTGATTGAAAAGTGTCTTATTGCATAGAAAAAAAACCTACGGAATATGTAAAAAATTACTCACTGGATTTTACATCAAAGTAGAAGCCAAGGAAAGCAGAATTAATTTTAAAAAGAGATGGTTTTACAGGTGTTCTCCACGTTCATTAATGTCTGGCCTTTTTCCTGTACAAAGACAATAACCCAGCCCTAAGCCGGTGGCTCAGGATTTACTGCTCTCCGTGACCAGCAGCCGCTCCCTGGCTTCACGTCTGTCCAAGGCAGGATTTTGAGCTGAAAATAATGCCTTTACAGTGGTGAGGTAAAATCCACGCTGAAAAGCAGGATCAGGCGCTGGAGATCGGCCGTGGAAGCCGGGGAGGAGGCGTAGAGAGGTACCTTAGGGTTTGGGAGCTCCATCTGTGAGCAGCCCCTCGTCAGCCCTGACCCTGGGGAGCTCGGTGTTGGTGAGACGGAGCGACCCCGTACCCAGGCAGCACCAGGCACCAAACACCACCCTCGGCTCTAGTCTCTTACGTGGCAAAGGTTTCTAAAAACATCCTTAATCTCCAGGATCTATCATTGTCCATCGGCGATGCCGCTGGACTCTTCTGGTGGAATTTATGCTGGGTACTTGTGTGGAAGAACTACTGTAAATTGCTCCGCTGCTCCGCTGCCCTGCAATTAGCAGCACAGAGGGAGCAGAGCAGGTGCTCCTATTCAGGGGCTGTCGGTAGGAACGTGCTGGACCTCCATGTTTTAAGCTCGTTATGTATGACACATCACAGATACTGGTTTAAGTTGCAGAAGGACTTACTTTACTCACCATCTTCTGTTATCTGCTCAGTTCGAGCAGCCAATGGGTTTGTGAAGCCACGAGCCTTTGCCGTGAATTTTCCCAGCGGCAGCGACTGTTCCCTTTGCTCCCAGTCCCACCTGAGGACCCAGCTGCTGTTACCAGTTCCCGGCCCCTCAGGTTGGGTCTCCTATCAAATCAGGTGCTGGCTTATCACATCTTCTCTGCTTTTCCTTTGTTTGTCATTAAAGCATCTTTGTCCTTTTAATAGCAGCAGCTCTGCCTGAAATTGCAGCGGTTCATTCCTGTGCAGCCGGCTCTCCCGGTGCTGCTCGTGTCAGCAGGATGGAAATTGCTGCTAAACCAGCACCACAGGTTCCTGCCGTGGCTGACTGAGGTCTCCATGAAAAGCTCAGTCCTCAACCCTCCTTCCTTCATGCCATAGGCTTAGAGTCCGTGGTCCCAGCTCCTTCACATCTCTCTCACATCCTGCAAGGGTGGATGCTCTGCATTGGTGCTGCTTTTCTGCGTCATTTCACGATGTTTATTTTGCCCATGAAATCCCCTTCTCCATAACCAAGTGCTTTTCCTTCTGCTTTTCTCCCTGTGCCTCCCACCTCTCTGCGGACCTGCTGCAGTCATTAACAACTTTTCTCGATATTATGCCCGAGAACAACTGTCATTTTTCTTTTTTTTTTCTTAAACGTGAAGTTGAAACCTTCGTTTTTCTGTCATCTTCCAAGCTTGACCAAGGGCCAGCTGAAGTGCCCACCGGATCCTGCTCGAGGCTGCCAGTTCCCCTTCTGCCCAAGTGGGACCCGCCTCGAGGAAATTCAAACTGGGGCCGGCTTCGGTGCTGCCCTTGCCAACGTGTCAGGGTCAGGGAGGTTGCAGGTGGCAAGAACTGGGACAAGGTAGAACCCTTCTGGAGGAGAACCTAATTCTAAGCGTTCTCAGTTTCAGTCCGGACTCGTTCCATGACACCTCGTTCATGTAAAGCAGAGATTAGATCCCAAAAGCCTTTTTTTTAGTACATGCAATGTTGGACCTAGTTTTTCTTATTGCAAACAAGAGAGATGTAAAAATAGTGTTGTGTGTTTTCCTCCCGTGATTAATGCTCTCGTGGGTTACTTGCCACAGGCTGCAGCTTTGCGGAACCAGACCCTACTCCAGGCGTTCTGAGGGTCTCCATCCACAGAGGAGCTGTGGGATTCCCTCAGGATCCCAGGTCGGTCTTTGCTCCTTTTCCAGTGAGGACCTGCTCCTGGGGTGGGAGAAGGCAGTGGGATGAGTTCCCCTGTCCCATGGGGCCAGTTCCAGGACTGTGGTACTTTGTACTGTGCACGGGGGACACCTCGTTGGGGTTAGTGACACCTTTGACTCAACGTGAAAATATTTATAGCAGAAGTGGGTTGACTGTAAATGTTGTGAGAATGGACCAGAGCTCATCAGTGCTGTTTATTAATCCTTCAGTTCGCTAATTAAAGCAGCAGAATGTGGTCTTCCCCGTCTAGATGAAGTATTCATGTCAACCTTGGCTGCGTTGGCAGGAGGTGTTTGGATCCCGGCAGGTTTCCGGCTTTGTTTCAGTCTCTTTCTGAACATCTGCTGGGGTGGGTGGCTGCTTCGGGGGGGAGGGAAAATTAACTTTATTGATTGAGTAATTTCCTTTATGAAGGATGCGAAGGGGACGGCTGCCTGCAGAAATAATGTTTGTGAAATGGCCATATTTGGGAAATGAGTCAGTGAGAAAATAGCATGCAAATCCCCAAGCTGATCTCCAGCAGGGAAAGAACAGGGACCTGCTAAGAAAGGGGGAGAGATGGTGACTTGGGGATGCCAAGCTAAAATGCCCCTCACAGGAATTTTGTTTAGTTTTGAACTGAAAAAATCAATCGGGAAAATGCTGGAACTGGGTATTTTAAAATGTTAAAACTTCTTCCTAATGAAAAAATTTGCACTGAAATAACTGTACACCTGCAAAATATTTTTAAGGTCACAAGATTCCCCTTGAGCCGGTGTGTAAGAATCTGCAGCTCTGTCCCTTACCTACCTTCCCCTGCTTTTTCTAGAAAAGAGACCTAATGGAGAACAGGGTGATGCGTTTAAGATATAAACAATAAAAGGAGGGGAAAAGAAACTTTCATCTTTGTGTTGTATGAACTACATCAGGGTAATACATAAGGCTGGCAAGGCCCCAGAAAATTAAAATGAAGCGTCTTGCGGACAAATCCTTGGGTTTTGGAGAGCAGCCCATCCAATTAGCCCCGGGTCCTGTCTCTTCGGCAGCTCTGTCACCCCTGACCTTCCCCGCTCACCGCCACTCCTTGTAGAGGACACTTTCCATAGTCTCTTGTGCTGCCGCTGGCTCTGCAAACCCAGGAACTGAAATAGTTCCTACCTTCTGCCTGCGAGCCCGTGGCTGTCTCGGGTCTCGTTTTCTCCCGCGTTCCTGCAGCGACGGCGCAGCCTCTCCTGGCTTTGTGCGGCCGGGGCTTGGGGCGATGGTCGTCCCTGTTCTGTAGGAACCTGGGGAGAGGTGGGAGGGGAGAGAAGATGGGCAGCGATCTGGTCAAAAATGCAAAGTTACATCCTTGCTTTTGTCCTTAGCCCTGGGACTGGGGCGGGAAGCGGTAGGTGAAACAATATGGAGCTTGATACTTACTTTTAAAGCTTTTAAAACTCCCGGGTTAGTCAGGGAGGCTGCCCGTGGAACGGAACCGATCCCCGCTGATGCAGCCGAAACCTTCCCTGCCGGAGCTGAAACCAGCTCAGCTCAGCACAGAGAGGGGTTCGCAGTGAGGTGCCGTGGGGTCGGGGACCACCGTGTCCGGGGAAGCCCCCGAGGCCACCCGAGAGGCCGGGAAACGCTTCGGGCTGGACGGTGTAAAAGGTTCACAAGGGTGTTACTGGTTTTCACTGCAGATCCCTCCCCCGCTCACGGCACGGGCATCTCTGACGGGGGTAATACCCCTCTTGTGGAAAAGCCCGCAGCGGGCAAAGCCAGCCCCACAACCCCTGGGCTTTGCAGAGCAAATAGGTGGCTCCGGGAGGGACCAGGCGAGAGCTGGACGTGCCCCGGGGCCGGCGCGTCCCCCCCTCTGCTCCCTCGCAGGCGCTGCCCTGACGCGCCTCAGTGCTCCCCTCCATCCAACTGTTGTGTGTTCGGGGGGCGGCGGGACACAGTCTCTTAAAAATGCTTTGATTGTCATCCTCTGATACCAACGTTGTTTTTCTTCCCCACTGATGCCAGAAAAAACACACGCTGCATTAAAGCGAAGGAAAAGCTCCCGAGTCGCATCGGTGACGTGGAGTGTTTTCCAGCCCACCTGAAAACTCTCCTCTCTGGAGAGGTAAGTTCCCAGCGTTATTACAGGCCGGCAGTCGATCCAAGCGGCACCGAGACACGGCGCTGGGGATGCCAGCAGGAGCTGCGAGGTGAGACACAGGCACAGAGCGGGGTGCGATACGGCAAACGGCCACCCTTCCTTAGGGGATGGGGCTGTCACAAGGACAACACCTTTTAAAAATACGATTCCTTACACATCAGAGGGCGTCAGCTCTGGCCAGTGAGGGTTTTGGCTGCTCTTTGAAAGATGATCCTTCTGAGAATAATGTTTAAACCCTCTATTTACAGTAAGGGTTGTGTTCTGGCCCCAGGCTGTAGAGCGTTGTTATCCTTCTTCTGTTTGCTTTAATAAAGATGGATGTATCGCCCTCGTGTCCCAGTGAAACAGGAATTAGGTTATTTCCTTTGAGCTGAAGCTTCTTCTGTGTCTTAATTGGAAGCATTCTAATGTGCCTTGTGGGGCCGGGGCAGAGGAACGTGCTGTGTGGAAACGCCTGCCCAGTCCTGGCCATGTGGGAGTTGTTCCATCAGCTCCCTTCGTCTGCCCCGAGCCCCCCTTCCGTATCCACCAGCTTGCGGAGGAGAAGGTGATTAAGTGTTGCATTAAAAGTTTGCACGGTGCTTAGAGACGGGTGAAGATCCGCACTGTTGTATGTAACCCAACGCAATTAGTTAAATGGCCGGTTTAGAAATTAGAAAGTTTTCCACCGACTTTTTTCCGCCGGCAGCATAGTCACAGGTTGAAGCAGGCGTCGCTTGTGCCCCTTTCATTCTGGCCCCTTCACCTCCAGCTGCGCCCTCTGCTAGAGGCTGGCTCTGTGTTCTCCTCCTCCCGCTCTGGGGGTGTCTCGGGGAACTGAAGAAGCAAAATCCCACCTTTAAAAAAAGAAACTTTAATATCTTTCTTCCTGCACGCTGCTATATTTGGGCTTACTTCCAGTAGGAAGAGCAGCTATCTATTTTATTTTTTAAAAAAACAAGTGCAATTACTGACAAATAGGTTAATTCAGTGGTGAGCCGTTAAAAGGAGGGGCTGAGGAGGAGGAGGAGGAGCATGTGACAGAGAGGAAGAAGAGAGCGAAGAGGGGTGGGTTTCTTTATCCTGGAGCAGAAAGGGTTGGCAGGATGTAACCCCATTCTTCTGCTACTGGAAAGGGGTGTTGGAGGGTTAAAAGAGGTAATGTTCAGTAAACAGAAACTTCATCAAATACCAAAATTCCCTGTAGGGGGAGGAACAGGGACTGCCACGGAGGTCACAGAACCCTGGGAATTAGGACGTTCACGGGTGATTCCTGCCCCCTGCTAGAGGAAAGGCAGCCCATGCAGCATCCATCAGGGATGCCTGGGAAGGGAATATCGGGGGGGTTCAGCATTCGTGCAATTCCTGAACGTGTATCGCGTCCTCGGGGTGGCTCTCCTGACAGTGGGTGGCAAAAATGAAAAGCTTTGAGTTAGAAGCCTCAGTTTCATGGGAAATGTGGGAGGAGGGCTGGGAGCGGGACTGGGAGCTGGCAGAGCCGCGCGTGGTCATTGCGGGCGGTGGGAAACGGTCACCAACGGCTTCGACTCGGCTCCTTGGCCAAGTAGGAAACCGTGTTTGGGAGGGGTGTTTATAATTATCGAGAGAAAACAGTGAGATGTCGTAGATGTAGCCAAGGGCTCCTTTTCATTTTAATAAACTGGGTATTTCTGATTGAACAAGAAAAGTCCCCAACGCCAAGAGAGCAAAATGAAGTTTTGGAGCAAAACCCGCGTCTTGCAGCCCTTAATCCAGCCAGTCTCCTAATAATTCAGATGGAAATCTTGCTGCAGGAAGGATCATTTTTTGGCAACACAATATAAGCGCTACAGCAAAACATGAACAATTTTGACATGATTTACTTACTTTTTCCTTTGTAAATGACATTTTTTTTTTCTTATTTGTGCTTGTAACAAGAAATCTCCTCCTTCCTGCACAGCCACAGAGCCTGCCTGAAAACCCCAAAATTGTTACTGGCGTATTTTCAGCTGCTTCTCTTGACGTCAGCAGGGAGATGTGGCTCTCCCTGAAATGCATTAAAGTAGTGGATCTGAATGTTATAAATATATCAGGAAATACAGCCATCCCTTCAAAATAAGGGAGCAGCAGCCCCTGCCTCAGCAGATTCCCCGCCACCTCCGTGCCCTTCTTCTGAGCTCTTGTCCTCTGTTCCAAAGCACATCTATTATTTCTAAAGGATTCATTCATATCGAGTTAAATCTAAACAAAGGAAGGTCCTGACAAGTCAAAACGAAGAAGCAGTATCATTTTACTGCAGAGTCAGAAATAAATATTTGCTATAATATATAATATAATATAATATATATATAAAAAAATATTTCCTGTGCAGGAAAGAAATGCTTTACTATTCATTCATGATGACTGGGGGTTTTTTTCAGGGCATTTTCGTATGGAAGGCGACGCAGAGGGTAACCCGGGACGTGGGTAAGTGGCTTTTCTTGTAGCCGGAGGTTTGGATGCGGGGCGCGTGGGAGCCGAGCGGCTGTGAGCACCCCCCGCACGCAGAAGCAGCTCTCCCCAGGGTGAGGGTGAGTTCATAGAGAAGGCATCCGGACCCTGTCGCCGGCCGACGGCTCGCCCTTATTAGGACCGGGGGTTTTTCTCCTGGGAGGCTGCGCTTCCCTGGGCTGCAGCGGATCCTGGTGGGTGGGTTGATGTGACACCAGTCTGACTCGCGCTTTTTTTTCCCTGCCAAATCAGTTATTCTGTTTCGACATAAGCTAGGGCCCCCTTTCCCTGAGCTATATGTTGGTGTTTCTTTGAGTCTAAATATGTGGTTTTCTATCTTTGGGAAGGCAGAGATTGTGTTCGTCGCCATCTGTGGGTGAGAGCGATATTCTTCATGAGTTTAGGTCCACATCAAATCCTAAAGGTGTGCATCCAGCAGGGAGGATTTCTACCTAAACCTCTTCCCTCCTCAAGCTGCTAGCAGTGGCTTTCTCGCGTGGGAACTTCCTGAGGAGCTGCTGCAATATTATTAAGCAATTGTTGCTTATTATTGCTATAAGCTATTGCTATAAGTTATTGCTATAAATTATTGCTATAATTATAAATATTGCTGATTTCCACCCTTTGATGTAGTCTAGCCCATGATCTTCAAGCAAGAAGGTGTCCTGATATTTGCCTCCAGCTTCAAATATATAGTTTTGTTCAAGTTGACAAATTACTTTTGTTTGGTCTAAATTTGCAAAAGTAGGAATTTCTGAATGCTGAGAAAACAGCTGACAGCATCGTTCCAGCACAGGCTTAACCAGGTAACTTCTGCTTTTAGAAAAAGAAGTTGGACATGAGGCCCCGTGACTAGTTCTGAAGGTTTTCTAAAGCCACGTTTGCCGGCGTTAGTTAGCACGTGGTTATAGGCAAAGCAGGGCTGCCTTCGGTGACAGGGTGGCAGGAGCTGAATTCCACCCCGCCGGGGCTCCGCTCCAGCCAGCGTCCGTCCCAGCAGCCGGACGTGACAGCGATAGCGCCAGAGTTGGCTGCCAACCTGAGGAACCCACCGGCCCTGCTCACCTTTGCCTCCCTCCAGCACGGGAGCCGGGCTGGTAATGGAAACCATTTACAAGGCAATAACTTTTAATTGCTGTCACTGATTAACGGCCGCACACCCAGAGGCAGAGCAGGAACTCGTCTGTTATTCTTCCAAGAAATAAATACCTCTGCCGTTCATTTGGCCTTACAGTAATAAAGAGCCCGTGACAAAGATTTATGTGGACTTTGCTGCTGGTCTGAGCAGATCGGTGCTCTCAAGAGATGGACCCTTTCTACCAAAACAGGGCAGGGCTTTCGTTTTCTGAAGACAAGAAAACAACCTTTGGCTGCGTAGAAGGAAGTGAAACAGAGAGGTGGGAAAGCTGCCCTCTCTGGGTCTTTCTCTCAGCATTTTCAACCCATTTTCTGACCCCTCCTAAAGTGATTATTGTGCTATTTAGCGTAGTCAGGATGGTGGGTAGACCAGAGGACTGACTGGACGGTGTCTCTCTGCCCCTACTGCGTTTTTAAGACCCTTTAGGGAGTTTTCAGAAGACACTTCCATCTCGTGTCATTTGACCGGATTTTCTCTCGTAAGATTTATGACGTGCTCAATTTTAACCCTGTTCCTTTTGCAAATGACAAATTATTTCACTTTATCGAAAAGCGGCGTTAGAATCGGCACCAAATGCAAAAATAATCCGAGTTTTTCTGGCAGCGTGGGGAAAGCGGTAACGTAAGACGGGGGAAAAAAACCTTTTCCTGTTCCTGACCCGCTGAGGGCAGCTGGAGACTGGCACGGCCTCTGGTGTAATTTCATCCCAGGCTCCGCTTGGAAAGTGATGTCTCACACACCCCGATGAACGTCTGCAGAATACTCTGTCATCACTGCCTGGGTATGCTGGAAATTATTATGGGCTTGAAGCAGAGATTCGGGGCTGGGGTTTCTTCCTCTTTTTTCTACATCTGCTACACAGAGCCCTTGTGTTGGGGGAGCGGATGATCATCCCTAATAATCTCTGCAGACATCTTCCTACCTGCTGCCTGTGTCCTTCTAATGCCACAGGGCTGGATTAGTGCCAGGATTAACGTGCATTTCCTTAACGCGGGGAAGTGGGACATCACACAAATAACTACCTTTGACTTGTCTCTGGCTGCTCAACAATCGTTTTCTAGGCTTGGACAGGGTGCTGGGGTACCGATCTGTATCCCTGTCCCTTGCCGTGGACCTCCCTGGCCCCTCTGCTCTACCCAGCACTTCCCAGCACAGAGAGCTCTCAAAACCTGTGAAGTGACTAAATCACATTTTTTATGCCTGAGACCCTTAATAAATTATATAAATGCCTTGGGATTGCCCTCTCACATCTCACTAGGGAGGGATTCAGAAGCCAGGCTCAGGTATACATTTCGAAAAGGTACTTCTAAATCTTCTAGTAAGGCAAGCTAAAAAGGCTGCAGTTTCCCCAGGACAAGCCGCATGAAGTGTGCTCTTTAAAGGCCTAACTATAGTCAAGTGTAGTAATTGCCAACATGTGTATCTTATTTTCAAACTGTAATCCAGCCAATTCCAGTTCATAAACTGGATGGTGTATTTGTTTACAGTACTCTGTTTAAAAGAGAAGTCACATTTATAATAATCTCATGCACATCGAACCCGTTTTATTCGTGTTTTATCAGTTGTTCCTGCTTTTAGAATATTCCTTGTTCCAGTCTCACTGAAGCGAGGATTATTTTAGTTCAGAATCTGACTAGAGAAAAATTAGCGAAACAAATGTGTTTGCTCAGCGCCGCAGATGAAGTGAGAATTCCTTCTGCGGGGTCCCAGCTGTGTGCCGGGGGTTCTGCTGAGGTACGACCCGGGGACACTCTTTGCCTGCCCAAAAACTCTGCCCCGTGCCAGGTCAGACTCTGCAGCTGCCGCTGAGTGACCAATATCACCTTATTTTCCTCGTTTATGCCGGTCTTGCCCGGGGCGAGCGCACACCCCAGGCGTTTGACAGGTCCGAGTGCTCCCCACAGATTGCATCACCCCCCTGCAAACTCAGCCAAATCAATGACTTTTTTAGTCCCTGTTACAAAAGAGCCGAAAGTGTGTACATAGGAGTTTAAGGGATTAAGGACTTGCTGCCAAAACCGATGGCGAACTTAACGTCGTATTCAATTGTTTTTAACAACTGCAAAACAGAATGTTCTCTTTTCCAGCTCATTTAAGTTTGACGATGGGCTCGGCATAAACTATGATTACATTAACAGGAGGAGGTAAATAGTGATGGATTTGCTGCTGGAAGATATCCTTTTTCATTGCTGGGCTTTAGCTTTCATCTGAAGAATCATTTTTGTCAGTTTAGTCTTTATTGAATTAATGTATTTATGTTCCCTGTTTTCCTGTATTTTGCAATCCCAAAATAAGTATTTAACCACACAAAAAGACTTTGGAATATTTCTGCCCGTTGTGGCTCCCCTGACTTCCCATTCCCAGCAGGAAGATCGGCTGTGAGACACCCTCGTTCCCTTGGAGCGGCACAACCAGCTTCCCTGGCACCGGCGGGTGGCCGTGCTGTGTCTGGCAGCAGCTCTCCAGCTGTGATTTATCAGCCCGGTGAGATCTGGCAGTTCCAATGGGGTGAGCAGCCTGACAGAGCTACAGCTTTTTCCAGCTACAATGTCATGAGGGATTTTTCTTTCTAAGACTTAATCCTACTCCGGCCGCGTCTCCCCAAATCGCCCCCCTTCTTTTGCTACTTCAGAAGAACCACGCTACAACCGTTTATCCCTGTGTTTGCTAAACAGCACAAGAGCTCGGTTCAGATGCAGAGCTAATCCCACAACATTTCTTTTCATTTCAGCTAGTTTATTGTTTCATCGTGTTTATTAAGTGTTTAAAAGGCCAAAACTCTTGTAACAGTCAGGGAATGGGAGTTAGTTAAGATCCACATCTAAAGCTAAAAAACTCCTCAAAAGCTGCAGGGCCTGACGATGAACAGCAGGGTGTTCTGTGACGGTAATGCCATCCTTACAGAGATCTGCACCTCATAGGACTGGAATTGTGTTTTTAGTTTCCTGTCAGTGAGAATAAGGACACCGGGCACCTGGGGGACAGGCTGTGGGAACAGGTAAGGGCAGGCAAAGACTTCTCCACCAGAAAACTTAGTGTGGGTGAGGAGAGGCCATACGTGGGTCTGGAGGGAAAAGCTGCCCGGAGCATTTGGGGCAGGGAAGGGTGGCTCTCGGGAATGCCCATTTTAGAAAGTCAAAACTGATCTGGGTCACTCGGCTCAGAGGTTGGATGCCAAACGGTGGAAGTCTGAAACTCCTTCCTTCTTTGAAGTGTTCCTCAGCTTCAGGCTGCTCAGTGACCCAAAGAGGAGTCTGAAGAAACTATCGCCAGCGTTGCTCATACCGTTTGCTGCTCTTTGGCTGCACTGGTCTCGCTTCATGCTGCTCTGGCAACACGGAGCAGCCACCAGCCCTCAATGCTCTCAGCTGGAGGATTCCACCAGCAAGCGGCAGGCAGAGCATCACCGTGCTCTTCTCCTGTAAGCCATGCCCAGCAGCTCTCGTTATCCCAGTTCTCAGAGTGAGGGCCCACCTGGGTGCTCAGCTGACTTCCAGGGTCAGGCAGAAGTCAGGAGGAAGGAAGACTCTCTTTCCTAATTGCAGCTAATGAGAGATGGGGTGCCGAAGGTTGAACATGAGTGAAGGAAGAAGAGGGAGCTTCAAAGGGCGAGATGAAGAGCCTGGACTTTGCCTCACACGTTTTCCCCTGTGTGAAGGAACTGTGGCAAGAGCCTTGGAAAGTGCATCTGAAACATCAGCACCCCAGGGATGGGTTGTACATGGGGTTGCCTTGACCTTGGCCAAGGTACGTGGGAAAGATTCCCAGCCTTGTACTGTGTGTCTTTCCATTCGATCAAGTGACACAAGTGTTGGGTTTGGGAGGTTATTTTGTCACCTCTGGGCCCATCATGTTGTGAAGTGAATACAGGTGGAGGGCTGGTTGGTTTGGGGATTTTTACTATGAAAGGAGAAGTGAGGTCTAGTGGAAACTCTCTAAGTTTCTGAACTCCAGACACGTAGGTGTCTAACCAGACCTTCCTTCCTTTCCCAGGCAAGATGTACTATGACAAACTGACCCAGAGGGTTAAACATGACTTCTTTTACACATACTGCTATGGGAATTTCCAGTGTGGAAACTGAAGGGGGCTTTGGCTTGAAGAGAAAGGGAAGGATTACATTTTAGCAGTCTTGCTTTTTTTTTTTTTTTCCCCTCAGTAATGAGGCCATAGCTAGTTAATTACAGGGTTTCCAAACCCTGCATCTCTTCAAACTGTGTCACTTCTTTATGTGGCAGACACTGAAAAGTGAAGATGAGGAAATACCAGAAACAATAACTTTCACCGTCACATGAAGCTAGTTCTATAGTGTTAATGCAGGCAATATAGTGTAGGGACAGGATTTGCCTTTAGTAGAGGTCTTGTTGAAATAATTAGTGCTAAAGAGACGAAGCTTTGAAGCAGAGAGTCCCGATGTGCCGTGAAATATTCATTTCTAGTAAGTCATTTAAATTAGAAGCGTTGAAAAGGGAAATTGTTCCAAGACTTCTCACAAAGTCTGTTGAATGGTTAGAAGGGAATAAGGAGGGGGAGCAGGGAAAGAAGACTTGGTTTGGTTTGGTTTTCTTTTTTAACTTAAAACCTGGGATGTATCTTCCCAGTTATATTATTGATGAAACCCTTGCTGTCTCTCTCGTGTAGTCACATGATGCCGACCAAAACCAGGAAGGAAGCGTTTGAAATGTCGCCTCAGCCCCTGCTCCCCTGTCAGCAATTTGTTCTGTGGGATATAGAGTGGTATGAACCAGCAAAACTGCCCGAGGGCTCGGTTAACACTCTTCTGGAAGATTTATTAAAACCCAAAACATGAGAAATTCTTCTCAGTTGACTGGCTTTATAGTAGTAAGAGCTCAATTGAAAAAAAAAACCCAACATGTGCTGTGGCAATGTTTGAAAAAATTCGCTTTGTACTACTGTGTTGTAACAAGCTGCCAGGCAATGTCATCCTCCTGTCTGCTTGGTAGCAAAAAAGATTTCCAGCATTTCTTCTTACTAAAATGAAACATTTTATATGTATTTCAAAAGCATCCTGTCATTTAAAATTAGATCACGTACATTTAGTTTTACTTTGAAAATGAAAACAAGGTTCACACCACTTAGAGTTTGTCTTCACCTCCTATCACTCACTCCTCCTCTTCTTTTTCAATCATCTTTCAGCAAAAACTCCACTATGGCAGCCAGTTTGAAGCAGAATTCCTTAGATTAAGTGGGACCAAGCGTATAGAGCAGAGAATAAAGGGCAGGGTGCTACAACTCTACTTAAGGAAATGCCATCGGTGGAGTTACTCCCGCGGTCTGGAGCCTGACTCACCACGTGAGCTGAGCTCACATGAGCCCCGAGTCCATCACGGTTAATGCTTTGCCCACAGGGCTAGGACAAGCCAAGAGAACAGGCTGATAGTCATTGGAGACACTGGCATCATGAGCAAATGGAAAACTGCCGAGGCAAGGACGTCTCGTGTCCTTGACCTGTGTTCTCAGTTGAACAGCAATCTGTTGCCTTTAATAGAATCATAGAATCATTCAGGTTGGAAAAGACCCTTGGGATCATCGAGTCCAACCATCAACCCCACTCTACAAAGTTCTCCCCTGCACCATATCCCCCAACACCACATCTAAAGAACTCTTAAATGCATTCAGGGATGGTGACTCAACCCCCTCCCTGGGCAGCCTATTCCAGTGTCTGACCACTCTTTCTGTGAAGCATTGTTTCTTAATGTCCAGTCTAAACCCACCCTGTTGCAGCTTGAAGCCATTCCCTCTTGTTCTATTGCTAATTACCTGTGAGAAGAGACCAGCACCAACCTCTCTACAACGTCCTTTCAACTAGTTGTAGAGAGTGATGAGGTCTCCCCTCAGCCTCCTCTTCCTCAAACTAAACAGTCCCAGCTCCTTCAATCACTCTTCATAAGATTTATTCTCCAGAATATATATAATTCTGACCTGGTTTGGGTTGGGACTGTGTTGTCCTTGGTGAAATACCAAGACCCAAGAGACTGTTTTCTGTGTGGGATGCATTTGCCATGACCCACGGACACTGGGCTCTGGCTTACTCTCTTGGTAAATCTACACCAGCGGTGCAGGATTTCTGGCTGCAGAGCACCACCACGGTGTACATCGATGAGCTCTGGTGGGAGCAGATTCAGCCTTAGGAGAGACCCCTAAGGCTTAGGGGGTTCCGCCTAAACCCAGAGATCACAACTTTGTGGCTGTCCAAGACAGTTCCATAACAGGGCAGCAAACTTGCATGAAGTGTGAGATGAAATATTTCAAACTCCCTGAATACCCATCAGTGGTAAGAGGAACTTCCAACTTGACCGTACAAAGACACCGAGCAAAGTCCCTTCTATTTGGAGACAGTCTTTTTGTTAGAAACCAGCAAGTTCTCACCCCCTCTCACCTTCCCTGCATACCACGCCTTCAGGTCTGAGCAGCCTGTAACAGAGTTATTTCCTTCTGTCCATCCATTAGCACCCATTTATCGCCTGTTGTCTCACCAGCTTTCTTTTCACTGCAGTTTTGGTACAACATTCAGCCCAACAAACCCAGTGATGATCAAGAAACCGGGATGAGTAGTGCCGGTGCACAGCTCTGCGTGTTTCTCGAGGGTGAGTCTTGGAAGTGTGGATAAAAAAAAAAATCCAGATTAGTGTCTGGAAGAAGATACGGGCACAAAGTGAGTCCTCGGGAGCAGCACTTCCCATGGGCAGGATAAAACTGCCAGGCACTGCCTAAATGCTCAGGAAAGGGATGTTACCTACAGCTTCACACAAAATTGTGCGGAATAAGTGTTGTACATGTGCGTATTAAAGATCACTATTTTTTATCTAGCTGTTCTCCTGAACAGCCTTACATATGGCGTGAGCAGTGCAAAAGAACAGAAAATACACAAACAGCTCTTTTAGGGAAAACTCGCTGCCCTGAGTGTGGCCACAGTTTTGTCCCTGTAGCACAGAGTCTTTATAAACACAAAAATGTGACAAAATAAAAAAATATGTAAAAAAACCTTCATAGATGTCACTGAGTAAATGGTACTTACAGAATAAGAAAATGGAGAGTAACTTTTCCAAATGAGTTATTAGAGTTACAAAACCTTGATCTACGCACAGGGTTTGGATTGTGAATTTTTGGGAGCGCACCTTTTCGGGTGCAATTCCAAGGCACATCTGTTTTCATGGCACAGAACCCATCCCTGTGTGCAGATGTAACCCTGCGGTTGTGATGTTCAGCGAGGCAGGCAGCTCCCCGCGGGTAGCAGCCCCACGGCCCCATCAGGCAGTGTCGGCAGTTTGGCATGGAATTCACTCCATTCCCACTTTCTGGATCCAAGCTAATGGCCCCGAGGTGTATTCACTTCTCTACCTCTTCTGCAGATGCTATATATATTTTTTATTCATATTATATATCTATCTTTATATAAAATATACTCTATATAAATATATTATGAAATATAAAATATCAGTAAATATATTAATATTTTCATATCACTAACATTTTAATATAATAGAATATAAAATATTTAAATATATTAATATGTCAATTGTGTACAAAATGTATATATTATTTATATAAAATATCTTTTATCTAGAAGATTTTTTAATATATATTTTTCTGCTCAGGCAGAAAAGGGAGACTGAGTGGTGTAACAGTAACGTGAAGAGCATTTTGCAACGCTGGGAGTACAAAAGCACAAGCTTCAATGGTTATGGCTAGAATTATTAAAATGCATAGCAATAGAGAAGCAAAAGAACAAGTGTAATTGTTTTTATTGCAACTGGCAATTCACTAAGCAGCAGATCACTGTTAACGAAACTACTCGTACGGGTACAACGGGCAGGAGTTGGCTCTACGGCTCTCTAAGGCTCAAATCTAATCGCTTTGGTTAATTTGTTATTTATCCAGAACATTTTGTTTATTGCCTTATTGTCCTTCCCGAGTAGCTCCGTGTATGAACTTCTCTGCCCCCTCTCTCCTGATGACAGGATCACAGAACCGGAATGCACCACTTGAAGCGTCTGGGCAGATGTCGCTGCCTGTGGCCGGGACGTCAGAGGGGTCAGGGGGACTTTGCCTCCTCTCCTCTGGCTTCTCTCCCCAATCCCGGTCACAGGGTGCCACCCAGAGTTGGGACAGCAGAGCCGGGGTACCGAGCAGGGCTGGAGGGGACACTGTGCCACCACGGGCCTCGGCGTGTCCAAGCATCCCCTCCTGCATTCCCCTGGAGATGAGGAGCTTTAAATACAGCTAAAAAATAAATGCATCTTCCCATGACAAAAAGCAGGGAGGGGAACAACATCCTCAGTAGCTCCATAGATGCGATGTGTGGCAGAACACCAGTACTTCAGATGGTGCAAATGCTTGCCTATATATGTTTTATTTCTCATAATTTCTCATCCTGCAAGGGACAGGGGGGAGAGAGGGAAAAAGAACATCCGCCCCGTCCCAGCTCATCTCCCTGGCAGCACAAAAAGCCGTGCCTTAAAATGTTTTCCCTCCTGCGTGGTGACTTCTCCTGGGACTCTGACATTCCATCTCCCCCCCTGCCTGTGATAAGACTCCACGTTTCCATGTCCCCAGCGGTATTTTTAGCACATATCGCAATTCCCTAGATGGGGAGCAGAACCACGACATTGTGCCTCATTACAATGGTGTCCCCATGAGCCGGTACTTAAGTCATCCATCCTGAATTACATCCCATACATGCTGGGGTGGCATTCTTCGCCCTGGGAGGCTGCTGTGGTGTGTCATGTGTCAAATCACACCACAGGCAAAAAATATTCGCTGGAACTTTTTTTGGGGCGGTTCTTGCAAAACATAACCTACGTGTGCGCGTTCCCCTAACACTCTGCTGGCACCAGAAGTGAATTTAGGCTCGGGGTGCCCAGTTGGAGCCTTCTCCCGGGGTTGATTCAGTCACCCTTTCCAGTACAGCACCTACATCGGTGGGTGAGTTCCAGCCCTGGAGCTAGTGGTGACCTTCAGGCCCTGCTCCTGGCCCTCAGCATCTTGTCACCAATGTTTAACCAACCTTTCTTATTTTTTCCCCTGGTTTAAGCACAACCAGCTGTCCACGTCACAGTCCTACAGACACCAGGGCAGGAGTGGTGGGATGACAGCGAGTAGCTGGTGGTTGGAGAAGGGTGGGCAGCTTCTCTCAACACCACAACTAGTTTATGCCTATCTGAAAGCTTTGGTGAGACTACAGCCACTGCTGACTATCAATGGCACGAGGAACCTATGGAAAAAAGAAATCTAGCTTCTATTTGTCTTGCTTGGAGACAGCTACAGAAGAAGCTCTTGGGAGCTGGAAAGCTCTGGCATGGTGTTTTCTGTTATGATGTGACCTGGGGTTCACAGAGGCTGAGGACATGGAATAAGCTTCTGGCCAAGGTGTGCTCCTCCAGCCGGGTCCCTCTGAGGGCTAGGCACACCTCCTGGACCACATGCAGTGAGGATGGACCCATGTCCCTAAGAGCCGTGCCCACCTCCAAGAACACATGGTGGCCACCACGGCCATTCTGTATCCTCTGTTGCCTGCGCCGATGCTTCCTGGAACCTCTTTCAAAGGAGGGGACACCAGTTTATGCCCACATGGCAGCAGCAGATGATGTGGACATGAAGGTCCCCACATCCACACCAATCCAAGACAGACACAAACTTGGATTCTTCTGCCTGTGTCTTTCTGGGTTGTCTCATTTTTATGCACATCAGGAAAAATTCAATCCCTAAATTTTCATGTCTTCAAAAGCAAAGATTGATAAAGATGAATCCTTTGTGGGTTTGGGTTTTCTAATTTCTTTTAGTTGTAAAATTAATTTCACATTTTGAAATTATTAAAAAAGATTCAGGTTTATACCACACTGAGGGTTGACTTGTTGGCTTTGGTTCAAACTCCAGGTCCATAGAGTTAAGAAAATGGGCCGCTGAGTTTTCTGTAAATAAGCTTTTAGAGAAATAATTTACAGAGCACACAATGACCAGAAAACACATTTGCTATTTGGCAAGGAGGGCTGGAGCAGGAGGGGACGAGACCTCTTGATGAGGCTCCCATCAGCTGATGATGTGACATCTGTGATCTTCCCAACAGCATCGGTGTGAACAGCAAGCTCCTGCTGGCCTGATTTCAGAACGTGACCATAAATTAGTTCTCATTCCCAGCTCTCTGAAACCCACATAAGTGAGCTCAGGTTCTTCCCATTGCTTCGGTCTGGCAGGAGGGACTAAAGCCTTTGCATGGCACGAGCACTGGAGGTGTGTGCTGTTAAACCTTGGCTGCTAGAGCTTGAGATGGGGTCATTATCTATTATTTTGATACAGCTGAACATTATATAGAGAAAATTTTAGAGGAGAAATTACTGATGAAAACCTCTAAAAAGAGGGATAGCCAACAAGTATTGAAATTCTACCCTTCCTCAGAGAAAAAAAATATGATTAAGTACTGAATATATTGTACTAGCTATGAGCAAAGGCTTCAAGCTTGTAATCTTGTGACTGGTCTTTATTCATGTTTGGGTCTAGTTGGATTCATTGAAATGAAAGGATCTAAACTTAAAAATATTTATTTGCAAGCATTGTGGCAAATGCTCTTTGTTTTGTAAGCAGAGGGAGAATGCCTCCCCAGGAGGAGGGGCATTAACAAAAACCTGCATATCGTAATGCGAGACACTCTTTATTTATATTTTAATGTTTGCAAATAATTATGTGTATTTTGCCTCCCTTTGTTAGAAATGGAAACTTGTGCTGGAGTCAGATTTCTGACCAGGCAGGACCTCCTGAGCTTTTTCCCTCTCCCCATCCTGTCCTCCAGGTCCTTACAAGAGCCAGAACAGGGTGTACGTCAGGTTTCCATTCACCTGCCCTCTCCCGCCGCTGTTGGCAGCACATTCTGCAAGAAAGGTGCTATATTTTAAATCTCCAGGACTTGTTTTTCAGTCTGCCAGCACTCAGGATATGGCAGAGGGTGTTTCTTTGCTTCTGCAAGATGGAGCAATTGGTTTCAGCCACGGCTGTGTGTTTGGGTTGGTTTATTCCATGAGGGGCAGGTTCTTACCACTCAAACAGCGTTGTAGATCACTGGCCATAAATGATCTGTACTATTACAAGTTTTCTGAATTGTGATGCCTTAGACTTTAAGACACAGAATAAATAAATATCCCAGTGGATGTAGAGCCGTCCTCTGCAGTGATTGGTGCAGGGGAGGAGGTCACTAATCCCTGGAGGTGGTTCTCTCTTGTCTAAATGGGAGCGTTTGGGACCCTCCACAGGGCTGAGGAGTTTGTCTTCCCTTTCACTGCCATCGCTTTGGCCAACGCGTTCACTTCAGGTACCTTCTCAATTTTTATTCTCTATGGTGATTCCGTGAGGGTGGTTCTGTTTCACCAAAAATGACTGTTACTTATGCCTGTTTCCAGGGCACGCTCCCCTTGGATAATTACTCCAGTGTGATGACTTGCCTTCGCTCCTCGCTGTAACGCTGGAGGATGGAGGGAGGTGACACAGAAAGCTTCTGTAGAGTTGAAAGAGCCAGAAAACTAAAGCATCTGCAACCCCTGCATAAATAAGCCGTTTGACACCTTTAAAAGCTTTAATGTACTTTATTTTTGGAATAAAACTGGCATCTGTGCTGACAGCTTACATGCCAAGTTTCAGCTTGATGCAAATTTGAAAACTCCTGAATAAAAACTGCTAAAAATCAGGAGTGCATAAACACTTCCTGATCCTGACTGGCATCCAACATGGAGAGTAGTTAAGCTGCAGTATTTATATAGTACGCGACTTCATACCCGGGAAAGACTGAAAGTTATCTCCTTCTTTAGAAGTGCTTTACCGAGGCTACGACTGGGTCACCTGAGAGGTTATTATAAATAGAACTCCTTGGCTGATTGCAAATGACGTTATAACTTGGCAGCGCTGTCCTGGGAAGGAGCCTGTGCTCCTGCAGCGCGCCCTGGCAAACCGGACACCTCGGTACTCAATAGCAGTAAATTCTGCAATTTCAGCTGAAAACGAGGGAGATGGTGCTGTAAGGGCAGGTGGTTCCCTCGTTCCCCTGCCACCAGCTCAGCCCTTCGGGGGGAGATGATGTAGAGGGGAAGATCTTTGGGAAAAAAATGCTGGAATATTTATTTCTTTTTAAGGAGAATAAGTGCAGGAAAAGGGCAAAGGGGAAACATTTCTTAAAAGAGAATTATTCAGGAAGAAGTGAGATACATCAACCCTGTAATGTAGACCAATGCTTCGCTTTCATAAAGTTTGTATTGCTGCAGTTGAACACTGTGGTGGGTTTTTTTTATACAGAGATTCTGTGGGGGGCAAGTGCAGAAAATGTGATTATTAACCACTTGGTGAACGTTTCCTCTGAAGATGACAGAAGCAAAACAGCACTATTTGTTCATTTATTAAGTAAATTCAATCACCATTACATTAGTTGCGTTTGCATCATTCTCTCAGTTACACGCACACCGAGGGGAGGTTTTTTGTTGGAAAAGGAGCTTTTACTAGAAGAGACAATGTTTAGGAATGAACGGGTTTTGGGTGAACATGAGTATTTCTGTGAAAGAACCCAGTGCTGGGTTTGGAACTGGTGGTGTGTATGGGAGGCAGGGGAGGTCTCTCCTATTTATAAAAGCCAGCCATCATCTTTTCAAGAAATAAACACAATAAGAATTAGCTAAGCAAGGTATGGGAAGGAGCAAACACTGCACCCAGCTCCTTTAGTCATTCCAAAGGGAATACCACATACTGCATTAAAGATGTGACATTCCCAACAGCCTTCAAGCACACAGCTCTGCCAAAACTAACGTACAGGATAAAGTTAATCAATGCCATTTGTCCTATCAGTTTCCAGGATACTCGTGAATTATTGCAGATGTGACCTGATCCCACATTCATTATTTATAAAGCTCAAAAAGCTCAGAATTTCTACCGTGCTCATCACGTCTCTGAGCTGACAAATCCTTTCCAAGCGCTGGGAACGGTGTGAGATGCTGATTCCGCCGAGGCCGGCTGCCTCCCAGCTGGAAACGCGGCGGCGGCAGCGCTGGAGGGAGCTGCAGCCCTGGTTACCACCGCCTCCACCAGCACCGCTCCTTTCAACCCAGTATTTTACAATTTTATAGGTCATACCATGACACGGGTACACAAGCAACCTCCTGAATTCAACATCACATACCGCCTCCTCATCTGAACCTTCTTTAGCAGGACACACTTGTTTCTTTTTTTCTGTTTGAATAGCAACTGGATAAAATCCTGTGTCTGGTATCTGCCCCAGCTCATTTTAAAATGATTTCCAGGTCAGACATGACAAAGAGCCTATCTCCTACCCTCAGCTTTTGTCCCCTGCTGTATCTTGAGGAAAATCATGCTGCTGTTTTATCTTGTAAGAGTTTAACTGAAGTTTAAAGATTGAGTAACTAACACCAACTTTATGGAGAGAAGAAATGGAAACCTTAGTAAAAATTGTGTGATCACTAAGTTAATTCCCTTCACCTGGTGAATTTTTCTCTTGCCTCTAGTCTCTCTTGTCCCTCGTCTAGTGTTTGCGTACACTGCATTATCACAGATAACCTCACTCTGGATGTCACTAAAATAGCTGTCATGTTTCTAAGATAGTAGTTAATCACATCTTTCAACCCAAAGGTCCTGTTCCATGGCAAGAGGTAATTTAATATTCATCTTATTCAGGCAGACAAAGAAGAGTTAATCACTAACCTAAATAACGAGCTGTTGCCTAGGCACCAGTGTCCATGTTCCCTGGTACAGATGTTGTATGGCACCAGGCAGTGATGACAAGGAACCCCAAATGCAAATGTAATGATGGAGGTAAGACAGAACTGCTGATTACCTCCTCTTCCTCTGTACCAGGAATGGCCAAGGAATGGCCATCTGACAATATGCCTTCAATCAAGAGTTTACCATTTGCCAACGAGAAAGTGAGATTTGAGTATCTGCCAAGACAAAACAACAGCTGGGCAACGCGTATGGAAGTGCCTCGGATGAATTAGCTGAGGAGTTCTTTGCACCACTTCTCTGAATGTTTATGAACTCTTTAAAAAAATGGGGCTTGGAGGACAGCCAGAGGGCAAGTGAGAGCTACAGATTAGTTCACCTACTGTTAGCCATAGGGGAAATAATGTGGACTGAGCTCGGGAGAGTCTGAGTGCACCTTGCACACGTGCTCCTGGAGAAGAGGGAGCTTTTCTCTCTCACAGGTGAAGGTGTATGATCCAGGATGGAAACACAGAGTAAGACAAGCTCCAGTTTGACATAATTCCCTATTCCCAGTGGGAATAATAAATGTAATTGCACTGGTTTGTCAGCAATGGCAGACAGATTCACAACCATCTGAATTCTTTAGGACAAAATTCCCCAAATTTATACCTTAGTCTCACTTCAAGGGAAAGGGGTGGCTGGCAGCAGGGGAGGTCAGAGGAGACTCGATGATCTCAAAGGTCCCTTCCAACCAAGAAGATTCTGTAATTCTGTGATTCTGTGAGACTGGGGTCACCCCTTAGGAGCCCTGAGGCTGCGCAGTTTCAGACAGTCGTGACTTGTGGGCAGACATGAGCTTCCACCTTCCCTGATGGGAGTTAGCTGGCCGGGAAGCCCAGAAGTCACGCTGTCTCCGATTGGGATGATTCACGTGGGATGTATGGTGGGCTCTCCCACTGAGTCGGCAGAGAAACAGGTGGATCTCGCTGGCATCTTGCCCGAGTTCTGCTAAAAGGTTGTGGGAAAAAAGATGCTTCTTTGTAAAACATTTCCATTTCAATGAATCAGGTCTTTCTGTTGAAACCGAAATGTTTTGCTGAAAACCTGTTGTGCTGGAAAGCACCCAACCGTTTATCTCTCTCCTACTCCCATAGAGAGGAAATGGGTTGTCTCCAGCCTTTGCTTCCCCTTTGGATGTTTCAGCTGTCCCATGCTTCCCCTCGTGCCCACTCAGGGGCCACCTCACAAAGCACACACCTGGCAAATGGTCCAAATATTTTGTACTGGGAAGTGTAGGAGATCCTCAAAGAGCATGAAGAGAAAAAAACAGAACTGCTCAATATCCGAGACGGAGCAGAGCTGAGCAATGAGAGCGTGTCACCAACCGAACAGGAAACTCAGCCTACGCTTTCTGAAGGACACGGGTCACTTCAATTCCTGAAATGCCACTTTGCAGCAAGGGATCTTTGATACTCTCTGGTTGCAAACACTAGTAAAGCATTTGAGGGCCAGGGAAAAACCCATAATGGGCCAAAACCACCCCTAATATCACTGAATTAAAGCAGGGCTGATCTTGGCTATGGCTGTATTTTGACTTCTGCCTGCAGAGGAACATGTGAGGTACACGCAATTATTTGTCATGCAAACACTAGCCAGGGAATTCAGCCCTTTTTATTTTTTTTTTTTCATTTGTGCATCACTCCCAAATGCCAGTCCCTGCGAGTCTCTCTATTCCTTGTAAGCATTTACTAATCATACGTGAACAAATGTTAGCATTTGGGTTGTTTCCATCTGCCATTCCTAGTGGTGTGCTGGTGCCTGCCCATGTCACTGCACAGAGATGTGCCACTTTTTCCCTTTCCTGACAACTCAGACTCTTCAGATGGAAGAAATATATTTCTGAACAAAAGGGCATTACCAGCCTCAAAGGAAGAACTGGAAATATTGTGAAAGGTGATGCAAACAAAAATCCTGCACTTTCAAAATAAAGGCATCGAGCGTGCACGGCCCTTCATCAAGGCCCATCTGCCCAAGAAATTCGTGAAGTCTTGTAAAACGGCAGTTGCGTCCCTCTGATTTTGTTTTTGCAAAATTTTGTGCGTTGCACATCCCACAAATCTTGTCTGTTGGGAGGCAGACCATCGTCACCCTGTTTTCTGACTGCTTCATTGCCCCCTACCCTGGTTTATTGCTTTGGCAACAAACGGTTGCAGGGTTTACGCATATTGCCTCCTTACATGCGGCACCACTGCACCCAGCCAGCATCCCTCCCTGCCAGTTTAAACATGCCTTTCCCAGCTGTGGTTATGTCTTCGACTGCCTTGTGAATCTACAAATTATATTGAAATACTTTCAGTTGCAAACCCGAAGCACCAGGTGTACGCTGCCCTTCCAAGAAGTAGGAAAATGCACTTGCTTCTCCTTCAGTATGTGGTCCTTTTACTTGCTTATAAAAACGGGAATACATTTTTTTAATAGTACTTTTGTGCCTATTTTCATAATTGTCATGGGTCAAAATACTTATCTGGATTAGTTCAACAGAACACTACGGCTTCAAATAGCACAGGACAGTACGGACAGTAAAAATTGATGTCTCTGATGTTGCATTAGCTTTTTGCACAATAATCCTGGCAGAAGGCTGTTTCAGTGGGTTTGAAGCTACCGAAAATCAGGCCTTTATAGCTCAATGGAATTTAAAAAAAAAAAAAAAAAGGTATGAAATCATTTGTATACTTGCCTTCCTACATTTCTATTCCCCTTTGCTTCGTCTCTCTCTGCAGGCTCAAGGGAGCAGATCCTTCCATGTTCCAAGTCGGCACAGCTCCACAAAAGAGCCGTGCCAATTACTTCCAGTTGGGGACTGCCGCTGGGCGTACGGCTGCTCGTTCTGGAGTTGCGGCAATTACTATCATTATGTTATTTCTTGGCACGGAAAAGGAAAAAGACGAGTGAGTGTTTGGGGGTCTTTGTCGAAGGGCAGCGGGCCGCTTACTCACGCAGACCACTGGGAGCCACTGGGAAGTAAGCACAGCGAGGAACGGACTTTTTGGAAAACCAGTTCTCGTATTGAACTTGCTAAGGAGACAAAGGAATTTCTTAATGAAAAGTAATAAACTCCAGCTCTGCCAGTTCCTTCAAAAAGGGAAAGCGTTTTTCAATGTGTGTTAGATTAGCGCCGCAGTACCTATTATGCCCTTGCTTTTATGCGGCTTATAGAGGTCTTTAGCACAGCTCCAGCCTGCGGGAGCCCCTCCGGCAGCGCCAGCGCCGAGAAAAGCCACCACACGCCTTCCCCCGCCCGGATAATGGCTCTGAAGAGTTGTTTCAAGTGGTCTTGGACGCAAAATTAAGAGTGGTCTGAAAGCAACTTATTTCTTCTGGCAGCTGATGGTTTGAAGGACATTTTATGTAGCTTCGCGTACACAAACACAGCACCCCCTCGCCCCGGGGAAGGGCGCCCGTGCCTTTGCATACCATAGCATGTCAGTACCCCATAAACGCTGCATTACATGTCATCTAGATGTTGCTTTGCAACCAGTTCAACGTAGCACATCTTCTGAAGACCGTATTTTTATTTTATTTTATTACAGCAAAGCTCCAGCAGGCCCAGGCTGCCGCACAGGGGCCCCGATGGCGGGTGTTACCTCAGCCCTCCCGAGACGTGTCCAGAGGAAGAGCAAACACCCGCCATCACAGGGGCCCTGCCTCTGCTCTGGCTTTGCCAGCAAAACAGAGACGGGTCTGAGCTTTATACGCTTTATTTCTGCGTTTTCCTCGTTAAGTGTGTGACGTGAAGCCCTGAGGAAGGTCAGCATGAGGTGACAGGGAGGTGAGAGAGGTGCGACAGCGGCACGACGTGTAACACCGGCCCGCTGTGGCAGTGCCCCGAGGTCCCTTCACCACAGTTTTATGTTTTATTACTCGTGTATTTCACTCGCCGCCGCGCTCCTGCCCGGCACCCGGCCGCCGGCGGGGGGCACGACCTGGGGAGCAGGTGGGAGATCCCGGTCGGCGGCAGCATCGCCTCAGGGTGGGTGCGGGAGGCGGACGCTACCGGGCGGCCCCGCGACCCCCGGGGCCCGGCGGTGCCCCTCACCCCGGCCCCGACGAGCGGAGCCCCGGCCGGGGGTCGGCCTCCCCACCGCCGCAGCGCTCGCCCCTGGCCGGCGCGGCTGCGCAAAAGGCGGGACGCGCCTCCGAGTCCCGTACGCCCTGGCGCCGCCTGGGGCCGGCACCGCGGCTCTTCCTGCGCTACGCAGTTTCCGTAGCCGTGTCCTCCGCTGCCCCCGCCCGGCGCCCCCCGGTCGCCAAGCGCGTTTCTATGAGCCGCCCTATAAACAACATGGCGGCGGCCCCTCTTCCTGCCCGCCGTCTGTAGGTGGCGTGGCGGCTGAGGGGGCGCCAGGGCAGCGGGGTCCGGCGGTGCCGGCCGCCTCTGCTCCGCTGCCTCCCCCTCGCGCTCCCCCTTCCTCGCCCGGGGCCGCGGCGGGGGCGGCAGGGCCGCGCTCCGCCCCACCGTGCGGGGGTGTCTGAGCGCCCGCCCGGCTGCTGCATTGCCGCGGCGGCCCGGCGAGGAGCGGAGCGGCGGCGCCGGGGGTGCCCGCGGGGGCTCCTCGGAGGCGGCGGGAGGGAGGAGGAGGAAGAGAGGGCGCGGGGGCTGCGGGGCTGCCGCGAGGAGGAGAGAGGCCGGGAGCGGGGGCTATGTCGCTGCAGAGCCCGCCGGCGGCCACGGCAGCCGCCGACCTCCCCCCCGGCCCCGGCGCGGGGCTGCCGCCGGGCGCGGAGCTGAACCAGGGCAGCGCGGCCGCTCCCTCAGCCCAGGAGGGCGGCGAGGAGGAGGAGGAGGAAGAGGAGGAGGCGGAGGAAGGAGAGAAAGAAAAGGAGCGGGAGAAGCTGCCGCCCATCCCGTCGGCGTCCAGCGCGGCTGCCGGGGTAGGTCTGCGGCGGTCCCGTCCCCGCGGTCCCGTCCCCGCGGTCCCGTCCCCGCGGTCCCGTCCCCGCGGTCCCGTCCCCGCGGTCCCGTCCCCGCGGTCCCGTCCCCGCGGTCCCGTCCCCGCGGTCCCGTCCCCGCGGTCCCGTCCCCGCGGTCCCGTCCCCGCGGTCCCGTCGCTTGCCCCGCTTTGCCGCTGTGTTGGCGTTGGTGAGGAAGCGCCGTGTTCATTTTCTTTCGTGCTCTTTTCCGCTGAGAGGCTTCCATTCAAGTTTCTTAAAAAAAAAAAATAAAAAATAGCAAGTGCGTCTGTAAGCTGTGACATAATGAAGCTATAAATTCTCCGTCTACTTATAGTTCTTTAACATTTTACAACGGTCTGCACTTCTGGGTTAGTCATGACTGGGGGGTTGCAGCGCCGTGAATGTTCGTTACGGGTTTTCGGGGGTGGAGGGTTTCGGCTCTTAATTCCCTGAATAGCGAGAGAGGTACCTGGAAAATACTCCTGCGTTTTTAACTTTTTTTCTTAAAAGGTCTTTTCCGGCTTTTACAGTGCGTTGAAGCGAAGGTGACAAAACGTTTTGCTAATTGATGAACGAGTTAACGAGGGTAAAAAAAAAAAAAAAAAGCTGCGAGAAGGATATTTGCCAGAATAATTTCATTTCAGGAAACCTCGTTTGAGATTTTCAGTTTTACTGGAGTTGTGATTTTCTTTCTGCTGACCATACAATATTATGAAACATAAAATTTTCCTGGCATGAATAGAATCTCTTACCTAGCTCAGTGTTACAGCTTGCTGGGACTTACTTCTGTCCAACAACAGAGCAAAAATTGTACCATTCCTGTCGTAAGTAAGGCAGTTAAGAGATTTTAATTCAACAGTTCTGATAAGCACCTGATATGCTATACATTACTATTTTACATAATTTGCATTTAAAAGATTGTTTATGACTGTCGTGAAATAATTACAGTTTTTTAGAAAGTAATGGTAGGCAAACTGCAAACTCCTTTGAGCAGTTCTGCCAATTTTGTTTTGCCTGCAACATTCCAACCTTCTGAAAGACTTTCAGCTTTGCAAATCTGGCTGAACGTGGAAGAGTCTGTTTGTTCTTGTGATTCAAATACGGATTTGGTGGGAGAACCCTGTAAGGGACAAGTGCCCAGGAGTTATTTGTACCTTTGAAAATCCCTACTTCAGACTTTGAACGGCAACTGGCAGCCTCTTAGAATAAAGATACAGGTGCTGGTCTAGCTATTGCCATGGCCCTAGGTTTGTCTGGCTGTAACAGAATGCAGTTTTTGATCGAACAGGCAATGCAGGTATGCTTTTGCACAACACTTGAGTTGCTGTAATGAAGGTATTGGCCTGTTGGCCTGACCTACACATCGAATTCCAGGGCTTTGTGACGTATTTTGTGAGATTATTTGTATAGAGCCTGATTTTAGTACAAGTCCTTGTATTCAAAGTTCTGATTGAACATCAGAAAGCGAGTGTTACTTAATTGAATCCTTATAAATACTTTTAAAGAGAGAAATGTTCTCAGCTTCCTCCTCATTAAACCGGGGAGAAGTTTTTAATGGGATATAATGACAAAAGGGAGAAATTATTGTCTTTTTAAAAATATCTTTGCTTATTTGTGGGGGTTTTTTTCTCCAATAAAATTCCCTTCCTTTAAAAATACCTGATATAAATACAGTGATACTCCAGATGACTTTAATTCTCTCTGCATATTATTCCTAAATCTATAGCCATGATATGATGGCTGTGGTGATACAGATACTGTATCTTGTCTCTCCATGAAGTGAGCCTGGGATATCCCTGTCTCACAACATCTCCCCAGATTGTGTGTAATTGACGTTTTCTTCAGTGCTCTAAAGACCCACCACAAATTTGGGTGGCGGGAGTGACTAGAGCTTCCTCGAAGGCAGCATGAAGGTGTGACACATCCTTTAGAGAGTTTTTATTCCCTGCAACGGCTGCAGAAATGGTCAGAATTTCAGTGAGTCAATGGATAACTGGGGTATCCTTTTTCTCCGATGTTCGTGAAAGATGTCTCATCTGGAGTTGAAGATGGCTTCAAGTTGGAATAAAGGGATTATATGATTTACTGCTATTGTCATTCACATCGTGGCTTTTCCCATGCAAGGGCCATGTGGAATTGTGGAGCAATGGTGGGGGATTGGGGGTGGTTTGTTTTGGGGTGTGGGTTTTTTTTTTTTTTTGCTTCTAAGGAACGTTGTGGAGATTAACTAAGTCCATGAAGAAATTAACGTGATCCTGCAAGGAGTTCAGGCTTTCTTACGTGCCAAAGGGTGATCGGAAATAATGTGTAAGGGGTGATGGTTTGGAGGTTAGCACTCCAATTCTGAAAATAAACTTATGGGAAGCTAAATACCCCCAGGAAAGCAGGAACACGTAGAGGCATCTGTAAAGCAAAACCAGTCCAATGTTACATCTTTCAAGATAGGAATGAAGGGGAAAATCCTACTTCTTGTGTAGGCTGTTGCATCCACAGCTGCCTTTGGGTAATCTGAGTGTCCTCCATGGCTTCTTGCAAGGAGAAGAAAACCATTTACTCCTTACTGGCCTTTTCTTGCCAGGCACATACAGGTCTTGAGTGAGTAATGTTGGGACTAAAGAGTACGATTTTCAAGAAACTCTTCTAGAAGATCTTTTTGCCTCTTCCCAGAAAGCTCTCTATGTGCTCTTTGCAAACAGTTTGGCTTATTTTCCCCATCTGATTTTAAGTTCCAACGGTGAAAACCATACACGTATAAAGTATAATGCTAGTACCTCTCCAGCCTTTTGGAGGGCTTAACTCTGGAAAACTTCCACTAAGAAGCCAGTAGAGTTGTGAGTTATTGATATGCTCTTAAAAAACAGGATTAAAGATTACTTTGTTCCACTTACTCCCTCCAGGCATGCTCGTTCTTTGTGGGGCGTTCAGTTTTCTGGGGGTGGTATGTGTGGAAAGTCTGGGGCTCTGGAGGCTCACTGACCTCCTACAGATTTTTGAAGTGTGCCGTGGTGCTGTACACTTGTCCTAGATTGCTCTCCTGGGAGATGGCAGAGATGCTCATTAATGAGCATGTACTTTCCCAGTATTCCCCTAGGGGAATACTTTCCAGTAAAATTAAAAAAAACCTCCACATTTGTTTAATATTGTTGGAAGGGTACTTGGAGCAGGATGGTGGAGTTAAATAGCACCTGCAATTTTTGTTCTTTCTGATGGCTGCTGAGGGAGGCGGTGTTAAGAAGGTGGCTTTTAAACAACTGTTCAACTCTACTTCTCCAGTAGTGTGGCTGGAGTCAAACCTGGGAAGTGAGACGGTCAAAAAGGCTATCAGAATAGTCTGTTTCGTAACAGCTCCTCTTATCGATGATCTATGATATCTACTCCCTATTAATCATAATTAAACCGGTCCAAGCTCCAGAGGTTTCCTACCTAGAGTGTACATTTTGTGACACGGCAGATTAACCTCAGATCCGGATTTGTTTAAAAGTCCTTTTCCAGTCAGTTATGTCTTGCTGTGTTTGTTCAGGGTCTCTTTTTCTCCAGTCGTGTGCCAGGTGATTTTTAAGAAGCATCTTAATGATATTTCAAGGGTTATAGAATAAAATAAAAAGTTAATGTAAAAATTATAGTGGTAATCAAGTTTTATTTTTGAATGTTTGTTGCATACAAGGAATGTGGAGCTAGAAATTGAAACTTGGTATTTTTAAAGCCAGAAGTCCTGCTGATTGTTCAGATTTATAATTTGCTGAGTTATAAGGCATGGAATAATGTGCCACAGGTAGTTAAAATTCCTGGCCGTGTCCCAGCTGGCGTACACTGTGGCGTGGCAGGTCTATGGGCTGGGTCGTTGCCCTCCTGGTGGGATTTTGGGGTGGAAGTGGAGTGCTTTCCTCAGAGCTCTGACTGCATCTCTGAGTGCCAGTGTAGCCCTCTTAAGGGGAAAGGGAAACGAATGGGTTTAAAACATTGGTAGGGTACTATGTTAATTATTCCAGAATTTCTATTCTCCGTTGGGGAGTTACAGTTTTGATTGGCATGAGAACATCATCTCTTACCGAGAGTGCAGAGACCGGATCTCAAGCAGATGAATCGTTGGGTTAGTGTGAGGCTGAAAACCCTGGTGCGTGGGAGAGGCTGTGTGTTTTCTGTGGGTTGTTCTGCCTTTGCCTCGTATCAACTAATGCCTTAGAGCAGAGATTGAAATGAAAATCTCCATCGTGGGATTTCTGTCATCTTGGGCAAGCCCTTTAACACACTTAGGCTTTGTAACTCCTCCAGAGTAAATAACCGTATCTAACAGACCGACTGGTGGCACCCTTTGGAAGCCTGTTGTGTTTCTGCACTTGTGTTTGCTGGATGAAGTGTTTGCTCTGGATGTAGTGACAAATATAAAATTTGTTAGAAATTAGGATACATAAAGTTAAAATATAGTTGAACGCATTCTAATTGTACTGTGTTTTCCTCGCAGTAATCCGAGGGTAACTTCATCACCCGCAAATTAATCCTTGAGTTTTTTAATGTAGTGTAAAGGAATTCTATGGTATCTGTCCTGACTCAATTTGAAACAAACTTGCAGAAGCATTATTTATGTCTTAATTAGGTATTACCACTCTGATTCCAAGATAAAAGGTATTTAAGTATTCTGTGTAATACTCATGAGTAAGATGACTCTTGCAGTAATGTATGAGCCCTTTATAACGTGCTGTCATCTTAATTACAGGGGTTGGAGAGAGGAGCCAAAAATCAGTTTTCCACTTTCAGCAATTTCATCACAACCATCAACCAAAAGAAAGAAGGCATCGGAAACAGAAATTCACCTACGCAACTTGTTATACCCAACATCAAAAATGGTAAGAGAATAAAAGCCCTATGTTACTTAGCTACCAATTTAAGAAGGTGCTCAGCGTTCTGCCAATATGTGTATTGTGGTACTGCCAGAAAATCAAGAAGTTGTTAGTTTTCACCACGCTAACGCATGGCAATATTTGTTATATTCATCTGCCCTTGGCTGTGTTGGTCACTGTGACCATAGCTGCTGTTCTAAATTCATTCACCCTCAATTTCCTTGTACTGGTCAGTTCTGGTTTGTGTCAATGAGATTTTCTTCCTCAAAGTTCTTGATCACTCCCTAAGCAGTTGTGCATTGCTGAGTCTTTTTACTGGATGTAACTGGGCAAACAGCCAGAACTGATTGCTTTTTCTTGTCTTGTAATATTGTGTTATTGCAGCTTATCAGCAGCATGAAGTTTCAAGTTTCTCCTCAATGGAACTCAAGTGACAGATCTTAAGTAATATTTTTGAATGTCAGACAAGCAAATAAATCTATTTACAAATCAACTTGAATTATGGCAAAACATACTGAAGTTGACAGTATTTATGAAACATATTATTAAAACTGAGTTTTCGTATATCTAATTTAAGCTGCGTATATTTCAAAGAAAATTACATCACTGGGTGCAAGTTACCAGCTCAGCACCTGCAGCTCACTCACTGAGATGAGGAACAGCTTCTGTCAGCAGCTGTCTCTTCTGCAGATGTGGAGAGAGTATCTTCCTCACCCCAGTGTATTCAGCTAGTTATAAATCAATGTTTAATCCATTTAAAATTGAGAATACATAATGAGAGCTAAATGAGAATGACTTGTCTTTCTCAGAGTATAAAAATAAGACACAGTCTTAGGGGTTTTTTTAAGTGGGTCCGTCCTGCTTTCAGAGAATTGTGTGGCACCTTGGCTTGAATTAATTTACTATCTCTGTGTCCACTTGGCTTTTTAAATTACTGTTCTTCTCTTTTAAATAGCTTTAAATTTCAGCTGTGAGGGTGGGCAAGGTTCCGTGCCTATAATCGATGCAATACTCGGGGGGGATGAGGGCAGCTCCGATCTGTTATTGCCTGATGAGCGGTGGCTGCGCAAAGTCACAGTGACAGCGGCTCTCTCATTAGCCTGAGCGAAAAGAACCTGCCCTTGGGCTTTGGGGATTTTGGTAGCATCTATTTCCCTGCTCTGATAAATGGAGTAGGCAGCAGAGCAGTGATACTGCCTTGATGTTTAGTTAATTTTAAAAAACAATAGCTCTTGGAAAAGGCTTAGAGGGCACTTGGACAATTGATAGAGGATTTTAGTTTAATATGTTTGACTTTTGAGGACACTTTTCTATAGTATCTTTTATCTCAAGCATACATCATAATTCATATAAATGCTTTTAAAAACGTGCAGTATAAATAGGACTAAAAAAGCATTTTAAGGATATTTGAGAAGACACTGTCAGTAAATGGATGTTTTTATACTTCATTGGAATATATTTTTTTTCACGTTTTTGGTGGGTTTACTTTGGCTGGCTGCCGGACACCCACTGAGCTGCTCTCTCACTCCCCCTCCTCACCAGGATGTGGGGAGAAAATACGATGAAAAAGCTCATGGGTTGAGAGAGACAGCGAGTCCACTTTCCAGTTACCGTCACAGGCAAAACAGACTTGACTTGAGGATATTAATTTATGGCCAGTTAAACAAAATAAAGCTCAGAACACCTTCCCCCTGTCCCTGCTTCTTCCCAGGCCAAACTTCACTCCGTTGTTCCCCGCCTCTGTCGCTTCCCCCCAACCAGCGCAGGCCTTGGACAGGAGACGGACTGGCCGGTGTTCTCCCTCCGTTGACAGGAGGGAGCACTTTGTTCACAAAAATAGTTTCTAGGGTTTTTTTTCCCTTCATCTAGTTGAAGTTTCCATCACGTTTGGGATGAGCATGTGGTAAGAAAAGTGCTTGGATGAGAAGGGGTTTAAAGGCCTGTAATCAACCAGTGTGGGTTTTCTTTCTTTCTTTTTAACTCATTCCTATATATCTGTATTTTACTAGCTAAAAGTTTTGTGTATGCTTGCATTGTATTTATTGTTCTTTACTTTTTTCTTTCATAAGTGAGAGACCTACCACCGATTTGCCTCGACGTACGACAGAAGCAGCGCATCTCTATAGATACGCTGCCCCAAGAACTGAAGGCACCGGTTCCTGCCGAACCTTCCCTTCCCATCCGAACCAAAACTGTGAAAGACTTTCAGTAAGTTACACTGGGGCTTCTAAAGGTGCACTTTCTTTGGACTTCTTTTTTTCATTTTTGTCCTAATCCATACATTTGACTTTGTTAATCTCAAATGAGGACACAGTTCAGTAGTCTGGTTGTGGTGGTGGGATTGATAACTCGGCTACTGTGAGAATTATCAAAATACTTTCTCTAGCTTGAAGTGTTGTTCTGTTCAAGAAGTGGCAAAACTTGTGTTTCAGAGTTAGAAATTAAGTTCCTGATGTTCAGTGGATATTTAGTTTGGGGAAAAAAGTATGTATGGCTTATTTTAGGCCAGAAAATACCTTTCAATCTTAGGTATTTTGTTTGTACTGCCAATTACGGTGATTCCTGTCCATTGAGGTACTGGGCATTCCCAGGCGTGTGTGAAACAGCAGGCACTTCAATGTATAACGTTGTATTTGGGCACCTGGAGTGGCCATTGTGTGACTGCGGTATTCCTAACAATTTCCAGTACTAGTTTTATGTCAAAAACTAAATACTTTTTTCCTGTATCCTTGCTGCTTATGTGACCACAGTTTGAAGCAGTGCAAGCGGAAGCCGTTCTAGCGCTTCTCTGAGAGGTGCTGTGCTTTGTTTGTGTAAAAAGAGTTTTAAGAGTAAAGAGTCTGTGCAAACACTATTTATGCTGTTGCCCCATAGCATTGATTTAGCTAGAATTAGAATTGATGTGAAAATGTCTTGGGGTTTTTTTTGGTGCTTTTTCCAGATCAGTATGGACCCTTAATCAAAATGGTATTCCATTCCATTTCTTCCAGCACTGTTAGGATACTGGGCACACGGTGCCTGACCAGCCTAGCTGGGCTGGCAGGAGTCCCCAGGGAAAACACCTGAATTGTTTTTAAATGGTTAGAAACAAAACTAAATCACAGTTGCTCCAAGAGCTGTATGAGCATATACTCTTCATTGCTCTTTTCCATGTTTGAAACTTTGTGCGTTCAGTGAGGAGGAGGAATGCTTTGGGATTAGTCGGTGTGTGCTTGGTGGGAAAGGAAACAGGTATAAGAGAATCTGACAAGAGGTGATCCTTTGTTGGTATTGAGGTGATTGGAAGAGCTGACACTTTTTCCATAATCAGATTTTTGTATCTATTGACTGCTGCCTATATATGTAATTATCAAGAATTTTATTCTTTCAAGTAAAATACTAAAAAATCGTTAGCATCTTTGGTATGTCCCTCTAACTTTGTAAAAATATCTTGTACAAAGAAATTATCTGGGAGGGAAAAACAGGGATTTGTATCACCAGCATTGTAGGTAGCTAAAATAAGTCTACTCCAAAGATTGGTTGGGTTTTTTTGGTTGGTTGGGTTTTTTTAGAATGTATATTAGACAAAATTTCATATCCATATACTTGCTTTAAGGTCCAATACTTGAAAGACTTTAAGAGTAAATCCATATATTTTGTTGTTCTCTTAAGGAATGTGTACAGTTGCATACCAAGATTAAGTTTGATTTGAAAAATTTGAAGAGAAACAAAATTATGTGCAAATAATAATGAATTTGACTAGTTTAGGAGCCTGCATACTTAAATAAATGAGTCTGAGACTTTATCATGTCAGTGTGTCTTCAGTAGAATCTGCTCTGCTAATTATTTGTCTTAACATACTGAACTGTGACACCAGGAGTGAAGATTTTGAATAAGAGACATTGCTCGGGTGTATCAAACACAAGCTGTGCTTTTGTTCTCTTGTAATATCCTGATCTTAAAATGACAAGGCAGATGTTAGCAAGATACTGATATTATACTTGTCTGTCTTCTAAGAGTGCTTAGTGAGGAAAGCTTGGCGTCACAGTGCAGTCTCGGGGCTAAGCGGCTGGGAAGATGGAACCCTTGTATTACCAATATTTTAATATACTCTTTCTAGGGATGATGTGGAAAAGGCTAAGTCATCAGGAGATTGGAGAGCTGTACACGATTTTTATTCTACAACATTTGATTCTTTCCTGGAGATAAATGCTGCGTTTAAGGTAGAAAATAATTTATAATATTGTTTAGTACTTACAGTGCTTTGTGTCTTCAAAGTGTTCACAAAAACATCAGTTAAAGGCTTGCTAGTATTAATGCGGCAATACAGAGCAAATCTGAAAACAGAAGCTCCCTGTCCCTAAAAAAATGTGGGATATGGGCTCAAGCAGTATAGCAGTTCTCGTGTAGTGATGGCATACTCGGTTTTCCTTGGGAAAGATGGTATTTATGTCTGGAAACTTCCTGAATCCATGCTAAATGAATATTGCCTGCCTATTGCAGGGTGAAACGGGCTTACGGTGTTTAATATGGACAGTGGGGCCTGAGCCTGGAGCAAATAACCTGTGGCTTTTAGTTACTTAACAAATCTTGAATGCTTATGTTTTGCTGATTTTGTCTGATGATGGATCAACAACAAAGATGAAAGATGAAAATTCCTTATATTTCGCTATTTGAAACCCTCTTACATTTTTAAAATAGAATGACAAGGTAATGGAGTTACATGAATATTGCCAGTGTGTAGGATTACTATTGTTAGGCTTCATCTTTCCCTTATTAATAAAGGTAACTTAGGTTCTTATGTTTTGATAAGGTAAATAGTTACATCTGTATGTGTTTTGTTTAAACTTGCTGTTAAACTTCTATTTTTCAAAGATAGCTAAAATATTGAAAACTTTTGAAAACCAAAATGCTTTGTGTATTATCTAACTTACAGAAAGATACCAATTCTCCATTTAATACCGTTGAGGACTCTGGAATCAATGCTAAATTTGTGAATGTTGTCTATGATGCCTTATTAAATACTGTAAGTAGAAGAAAAGAATTCATGTTTTATAACATTGCAACATTATTTCAGCAGAGAATTATGCTCAGAAGCAATTTATACCAAAACTTTTTCTCAGATAGGCACGATTTCTGAAGAATCTCTCAAAACATACTTAAAACCATCCCATGAGAATTGCCGTAGAATCATGAAAACTGCCTTAGTAAAAGAGGAGGAAACTCTTGCTCCTGGTGATGCACAGTTTCTGTTGTGATAGATCTCAAAGGGCACTCGCAAGGCGTGAGGAGGCTGCGAGGGGACACTGGGTGGGGAGAAATAAGGACGATGCGAGGATGGGGGTAGCAGACAGTAGGTACTGTGCCTAGTATGAAAAGGGTGGGAGTAATTCAGCAAGTCTCTTTACAGTTTTTAAGTTGTTTAAAGTGTTGAAAGCTGCTGCTGGCACTGCTCCAGGCTCAGCTGATGGGCTGCCAGGAATGGGACTGAGGAGCTCAGCATCATAACACAGCCGTTTCTTACCTGGCTTGAAGCACCAGCAAAACAAACTTGCTTGTGCATACAATTTCTTGTAGAGACTCTGTATCATTACATCAGGTATGATTTTTCCTCTCCTTTTTCCGCAGCCTCAAGATGTTCAGAAGTCAGTCCTAAAAGGAGTAATTAATGGTCTGCTACAAGAATGGAAAGGGTAATTATAACAACAGTTTGCATTAGTGCAGTGCCAGCACTTACAGCTGATACGCGTTTTGTGTTTGTTTTAGCCAAAGAAAGAAAAGATTCTGTTTTGTGCAATTTCTTTAACTCGTAGGAACTTGTCTCATTTTGGCAGGCAAACCTGCTGAAATACACCCTGAACTCCATCAGCTGACATGGAACCCTGAGGGACAGACCCAGCCCCAGAAATACATTTCCCCCCCCAAAATGTCAGCTGCTCATTGCCAGGGCAATCTTGGGCATGTGAACTGTGAGACGAATTAAGGAATTTATCCAGAGTAAGACATATTCTTCCTGCCCACCCCCCAGCAACAACTGGGATGCTCTAACCTAGATAAACTTTGGCTCAAGGAGTTATTTCATGGTACTGCTGATGTGTGGCCGCAGCATAGAAGGAGCAGTGCAGGGTGCAGGAAGGGGTACCCAAAGACAGAAGGTCTGGAAGTGACAATGTTCCAGTGAGAAGCAACAGAAGTGAGAGTGCACTCTGATCCACGAAAGGGTACAGCCAGAGACAGTGCCTTGTTGTGACTCCCCTGTCACCCAGCCCTTTTTTTTTTTTTCCTCCCTTCTCTCTCGTGTTATGCCACAAAAGACAGATGCTGAAGTAGCCCCCTGCCTTTAGAGAGTTGTCAGACTCTTTAACTGTTCTTTGCAGTTTCTGAGAATGGTGGAGATCCTTAAATATGGTATTCTATGTGCAGTGGCAAAGCAAAATCAAATCGTAGGGTCCATGATTTCATGGCTCTTAATGTATGTGATGTATACGTATGGTTCTGCTTCTATTTCATTTGTTCAAAGGCCACGGACAAAAGATGATCTTAGAGCATACTGTATACTTCTACAGGTAAGGAAAATACAGTATCTTTACTTAAGTATATGTCTGCTTTATTTATAATCTATAAACCAGTATACTATGCAAACAAGATACTTTGTATAGCTGAGATACTTCCCATTTATTTTCCTGTTGTAAGAATGTATTAAAGTATCGAAGAAGTGTAGGATGTGCATGGTGGGAATGGGAGCTTCATGGGAGAGAGCTGATGGGGAAAGGTTGTGTAGATCAGAACTGTGAACTTGCAGACAAGGAATTGCTTCCTGTCACTTTGTGAGTTGAAAGAACAGATGTTTTAGCAGGTTACTTCTTATTTCTTCCTTATTCCTAGATTTGCTTTACTGGTATGCTGTAACTCTCATCTTTCCAGAAAGTTTCAGTATATGAACTTTTTTATCTTGCTGTAACTTTCTCCAGTGTTGCGTTTTATCCAGCAGACTGGCTTACATTGATTCCTCTCTGTGGTAACCTATGGCCTTTGCTACCATAGGTGATTTACATTTATAACAAATTTCCCTTGTGGATTTTGCCAGTGTAGATAACATCTCTCCACCCAAGGAGAGGTTTCTGCTGTTACCCGTGGGCTTTCTTTTGGGGGGAAAAAATAAAATCATACTTTTACGATATAGAAGTTATGTAATTTTTTTATTTGACTAGAAGTTGCAAATCATTTTTTGTTCATAGTTTTACCACTGTCACAGCAATTTTGTTAACTCCTTTCCTGTGTAATTGTACTGGCAACAACAAACATGAGAAAAAATCCTAACAGCTTTTTTCCCTTTTTTTGCAGTTTATTAAACTAACGCATTTTTTTAATCTTTTTCAGAATCCTCAATTTAGTAACACTTCTACTTATGTCATCTATGCTCACTTGCTAAGACAGATAGCAGCCTTAACAGAAGCTGACCATCATTTCCTAGTGCACTGGTCCAAAAAGTAAAAAACAAATTAAAAAAATAAAATTAAAGATGAAAATTAAAGGATTACAATTGTTACTGTGTTTCCATTGATGTTGACTGTTTTATAAATTGTATGAAAGTTAATTAAATTATCTAAAGAAGTTGTTTTGCTGTTTTCAAAGTACATTTGGACATAGTCCACTAAGTGATACTGATTTATAGATGCAAACTGTATATAATGTATAAAAATGAGTATCTTTATGCAAAAAAGCCTGAATTGCAAAACAAATTCTGTAAGTTATTGTTCCATAACACATGAAAAATAACCTGTATGTAAATTTTTAGATACATGTTTAAATGGCGTTATTAATACAAACATCTTTATGATCTTTGTTTAAATCAAGTTTTGTCTTGCATAATTTGCAAAAGATACTGTAACTTTACTGTATTGTATGAAAACTGCAAATGAGGTCAAGTCCTTGCTTTGTAGTGTAGTAGGGGGAGTGAGAGAGTGTAGTTAGGGTGTTAATTTCAGTTAATAGAAATAACTGTAATAGCCCCTCGCTAGCAAAGCCATACGGGGTAACTGCCCGAAGAGGGGCTGCCAGGTTGGTGTCGCGGTGCCTGCCTTATAACAGCTGTGCAAAGAGGCTGCTCTGGGGTGAACGTTTGAATGGCCACGTTCACAATTCACTGATCTCCAGGGGAACCTGTTCATAAAGGATTTTCTTCTCTGCAGGGATGGGAATTATATTTCCCTCACCCCACCCTGTGATATGTCTCAATTTGCTTAAAACTGTGGTAATACTTGATTTCATTTGAACTGGTGTTTACAAGTAAGGTTTACCCCCTTGGCTAAGGATGCAATAGGCCTATTGATGTTTTTATTCTTAAAACTTGCGTTAGAAATCTAATCCATTAAAATAGGAGAGCTCTTACTTAGAAAAGAATGCTTTAATATATCTACACTATATGTGTATTGTTGTGATATTATGGAAGTGGTGCAGCACAGAATTTAAAATGTGCACTTGTCACAAGCATATGAAGTACTTTCCACGCTATATTCAATAGGACCAAGTATCTCAAAATAAACTCAGAACTCCTCAGTATTCAGACAGTAGAGTGAAACAGCTAAGGATTTTTGTTCTCTTTTAGGTTACTAAAAGTCAAGAACAAGTAATGATTCTATTGTGATTTTAAAAAATGCAGACATTAAAAAGCATGGTTGGGGTGCTCTGAGGAGCATTGCTGGGTGCACTATTTGAAAGCATGCTGCTTCAAACTTTGTATTTGGGATTTTTTATGTATAGGGCAAAAGCATGGGTTTTTAACATTTTTTTTAAAAATATAAATTCTAGTGTGGTCAGTGCTTACATGAGAGTAACTGCGGCCTGTTTGCGTTAGGATCTCGCAGAGGAGGTTCAAGCAGCTGGTGGACAGGTTACTGCAGTTCATTTCCTTGCGCCTCTTTCCTGCAAAACCTGAAGAGTTTCCACCTATGGTGAAATGCGCCTGGTGGATTCCATCAGCAACCAAAGTCCTGGCTTTATTTAGTAGGTATTTTTCTTGAACTGTGTGTATTTATGTACACTTGTGTGTATATATATGATATGGGGGGGTAGTTAATATCTCTCCTGTTCTGGAGGAGACTGACAGTGCTGGTGGCACAGTACCAGCTACAAGAAAACGCAAAAAAAAGTAGTAAGCAAAAAAATAAAATAATCTTCTATTGGCAAGTCTTCCTACCTGTTTTCCAGTAGAGAATAATTGCTGTGCATCCTTCTCCTGTGACAACAACTGAAGATCATCCAAACAAAAACCCACAGAAATAATTGATGGTTAAGGTTTCCCTTAGATTTATGAAAGAAACTGTTTTAAATGTGTAATTGCCAGAATTTCTTCTGTTAACTAGTGTACCCACACAGAAGCATTTAGCATCTAAGAGAGGTCAGGCAATGCATATGCCTCTTTAGACCAAAAAATGTAAATCCCTGTCCAGTTCAACACCGAGCACAGCAAATCTGACCATTGCAAATGCAAACCCTCTCCTCCCCGATACCTTAGTGATTAGAGCATTTACGATGGAAACAGGAAATTCAAGGTCAGTCCCCTTTTCTTGAGGGGTAAATCCCTTTCTCCTTTCTTAGGAGAAAATGAAACCACCAAGTGAAAATTCAGATTTGGAATGAGGATGTTTTCATTTTGCTGTCAACTTAAAAACTTTTACTGAAAACCCTTCTGCACAGTCCCGCCTGCCCAGAGCCACCGCTCAGACACAGCTCAGCCGCACCAAAACCCAGGATGTGTGCAGTCTGGTCAGCCGTGACAGAGTTGCTAATTCTTCAATTCTGGGAAAAGGGATGTTTAGTAATTCAAAATACATTACTGTCTGACTGGCTAAACATAGTTAAATTATGTTTAAGTGCAAATAGAGAAAACTTATTAGCTGTTTAGTGGTATGTGGATGTTATACAATGAGGCAGGCAGCTTAAATGTGGATTGGTTTTCTTCTTTTGGTCAAGTACTTAATTTTTGTGCTGGTGAGTCTAGATGGTGTATTAATTACCTAAGGAAATAGGCATATCTTTGCATACTGTGTTTTGTGCCTCTCCCTTTCCATGCCTTTTGCAATGGAATTTGCAGGTATCAAACTCAAACAGGTAATGGTTAGCTGGGAAGCATCTAGATGTTATATCCAGAGCTATGTCTGAAATCAAATGAAGGCGTTCAAGAAATCCCTCTATCAAACTGCTTTTTCATTGATTTCAGCAGAACATGGCATTCTTTATCCATGAAGCCTTACTTAGTGTACGTCATGAAGGGGGATAGAGTCAAATGGAGGTTCTCTTGTTGTAAATGGGCTAAACTGGGGATTTACTATTTTCTACAGCAATTAGTCTGTGTTACGTTGTAGTTCTGTAGCTAAGGCTGAGACGAAGTTATTAGTAGCTGATTTGGCTTAAAGTGTCTGAAGTCACCGGTGCTCGGGATGCCTAGAAAACAGACCTGTCAAATCCGAACAGTGTTTTAAAAGACTTTCGTGTTTTCTTTGTAGATGCTGCAAATAGTCTGGTCAGTCCTCCTATTATTTCGTATACGGATTTCTATAACTCCACACTTGATCATATTGATCTTATGGAAGAATATCATAACTGGCAATGTTATGGAAATTCTCACAGGTAAGAGGAGTAACCGGGTGTTTCTTGATCAGTAGTGTTTCAAAGCGCCATAGCTACACTATGTATATCTATCTTAAACATAATGTATCTATAGTGTATGTATATATGGTATACATACGCTTAGGATTTCCAGGAGACCAAGAAACAATATTTTTCCTCATTTTCCTCTTTCTTAAAGCTGTTAGAATCCAGAGTTTCTCAGAGGCAGAATTCAGGGTGTACATGAGGTGTGGGTTGAAGATGGCACACATAGACTCTGGAGCTCTGTCTGTTTCAGTTTAAACTTCTGGTTGGGGATGCATAAGCTAAATCAACCAAAAAATTACCAAAGTAACCAGTAACAAAAAAAAAAAATAAATCTTTTACTGTGATGGTTTCTGAAGCTTTTCAAAATTGTTTGTATTATTTGATTGCAGTGGAATATGGCTGTGGTATTTTAGAAGTCCTAAGTACTTGTAACCCTGGGTTAAATCTGAAGGACCTGTGGAAAATCAGTGCCTTTGAAAATCAATTCTGCAGCAAATAAGCCAAACCAGAAATGTTGCTACTGTGGACCTGAGAATGCTTCACTGACAGGGCTGTTTTTCTTGTATTTAATAAGAAGATATTGGTTTTTTCTAATTCAGTGTAGCAATTAAAACTTCGTATTTAAAGCAGATGACTGTTTATTAGGTCTATTCATAATGAAAAAGATAAAAAAGAGCTTTATTGAGGGTAAGTTTTCTTACTAATTACAATTTCTAGTAGCATTTGAAAATAACAGCTTATTCTGCTGAATTGAGTATGTATGCATACACCACAAAAAACCCAGCAGCTATTCACAAATTGCTGTCAGTGGAGGGAAGTTAGTTACTGGATGATAATGCAAAGGTTTACTCCTGTATTCTTAAAAAAGAAAATAATATGCTAGATGCTAAAAAGGCATATGTTTTTATCTTTTCTCTTTTTAGGTTTTCTTTCTGTCAATACCCATTTATTATTTCTATAGCGGCAAAAAAAGTTATTATTCAAAGGGATTCAGAACAGCAGATGATAAGTATTGCACGGGTAAGTCAGCAATAAATGTTTGTGTCTCATGCACTGGTGTTTTACAAGTTTTTGTTAGACTGATACTGCATACAGCCTTTCATCACAACTTCTAGTTGTTCAGACTACCCAGAAAAAGAACTTGAGCCATTTTACTATTACTGGTCTACAAATGACCATGCTGGATTCTCTCAATACTTTTTTATTTTAATGTGCTTAGTTTCAGGATGCTTAAAAATACCAGTGTTGGGGTGAAAGAGTTCCAGTAATCTATTTTTTTCTCTCTTTTGAGAAACCAGCGTAATGTGTTAGCATGTTAAATTAACAAGATAATTTCAGGAAGAAAATTTCCATGAGAACTTTGGACTGCTTCCTGTTTTATTCTGTGAAGATACATTGTCACAGGAAGACCAAGATGTACCTGCATGTTCATGAGTCCCAAAAGAGATGCTGCTGCCACTGGGCGGCTTCCTCTGTTTCAAGAGGGGCTTTCTCTGCCTCTTTCTTCAGGTGCTTGGTGGTACTGCTTTCCTCATAAGTTAGTTCGAATCTGGTATAAATGCCATCCGCAATCAAAATAAATTGCTCTCCATCTCTTAGAAGCTACTGAAGCAGCTGTTGTATTAGGGTAATGTCATTAACACAAGATACCAAGGACTTTTACATTTAACAAGCGCAGCATTTTGGTTTTTAAATGAGGATACTGCATGTATGATGTTTGTTTTTCATTCACATAGCAAAGCCTTGTGGATAAAGTCTCTCGCAGACAGAAACCTGACATGAATATGTTGTTCCTAAATGTGAAAGTGAGGAGGACGCACCTTGTTAGTGACTCACTTGATGAGGTAACAAAAAAATTAATTAAATGGTGTGTTGCTGTGATAGCTACTGCACTTAGATTTGAGTTGATAAGTCATAGTTAAATCTTTCTGTACCAAGAGACTGGGAATGTACCTGTATAATACTAAATAAAAACAACTGAATTACTGTCACAGTGGCAGTGCTTGGGTCAGACCTTCTGAACTTTATTTTCCACCTTCATACTGCTCTGTAACTAAACCCGTAAGAAACATATGTGTTTGCATGTCCCATGGTATGTATTTGTGTCTGCAGTTTTAGTCTGAAGAAGACAGTGCATAATTACCAGGTTATGTGGGACTTGGTTCCATGGTAGGAGCATGAATAGTATGTGACTAATCGCTGATGAGCTTGTTCTGTTCTAATTCTTGGAATATTTTTATTCTATTCTTTCACTAACTTCTCTATCCTATAAGAATTATTCTAGGCTATCTCTTCTTAAGTTCTTGCCTTGATTTAACTAATTTTTCACATTCTTGAACATGATTTTTTCCTTTTTTAGAAATGAAACAGGTATGTCTATTAAAGTAGGCAATTCTTCAGTATCCACTGATTCTTGCTAATTAACATTATTTAATGAAGTCTAGTTCCCTACTCTTTCTCAACACTAAGAACAGCCTGATGATATTGAAAAATAATTCGAAGTGGTGAAAACCAGCCCAAACTAACTCTGATTGCTCGTGTTCAGAAAACATAAGTTTAAACTTTTTTGCTGTATTAAAGCTTGTCTATTGTGGCCTTCTCTCCTAAGACAGAACTGGCAGTGGCAATTCTGCTTTCTCTTAGGCACTATCAGGTTGGGGTATTTACCACACTGAAGTAATCAAGAGCAACTTCCAGACCTCTGATAGCCAAAATATTCTCCTATTTATTTCTGATGTTTTCTTCTACCCCTCTCAGGGATGAGTAAGAATCTGAATGCGTTCTATTATCCATAGTCTCAAAAGTGTGGGGAACAGAAGGTGGGGGAAAGATATATTATTTGTATTTCAGATTTAAAAAATCAGTTTGCTAAGGAAAATCACTGCAGCTCATAAAAAGTTCTTGTCGCGTAATACAAATACCTATAGTTATAAAACTTGTGCAACAGCAATTTACTTGAGCAGCCAACAACATAGAAATCATTTTCACATGCATCTCCCTGACTGCTTTAAACACTGTCTCTGGAGCTGGCCAGTAATTAATGATTTAAAGAAAAATCGTATAGCGACTTGATCTGAAAGATCATTGCTAATTGTGAAAGGCTGTAGTCTTAATTCTTTGCAGGTCTTTCACATACCTGGATGAAATGCTGCCTCTTAGGACAAAGGAAGAAAAAGAGCTTGTTACAATTGTCTAAAAATCAGTTTTACAAAACGGCATGTACTTGCTGGCCGGTATCTTATGCTGAACAGAACAGTGTCCAAATATTGACAGTCTTAGCTATCTCCTGATTTCTAAATATCTCCAAAGGATGTCTCTTTTTTAATAATTTGTTCCTGGCAGAATATCTTCTCTGTAGGTAAAAACTTATATAGGTCCAAAATACTGCAGACACATTCAATTCACTATATCTAGTAGCTTATTAAATGTCTGATTTGCAAACCACCTAATTCTTCTCCAGCCTGGAGAGCGGCACCACGTGCAAGGGGCTTGATGATGTCAGGCAACCACGATGGTCTCGCTTCTGCAATTCAATCACTCTTGTAATATAGTCTTGACCTATTAGTAGGAGATGACACAAATTACTAGTTTAAACGAAGCAAAAGCGGTTGAGACAGAGCCGTGTCCGCTGTGGCTAGAGGTAGTGATAATATGGTAAATCTCCTTTTTCTTCTTCCCTACCTGTTTGGCAACAGCTAGCAAGGAAGAGGGCGGATCTGAAAAAGAAGTTGAAAGTCACATTTGTAGGGGAAGCCGGTCTCGATATGGGTGGCTTGACAAAAGAGTGGTTTCTTCTTCTGATTCGCCAGATTTTTCACCCAGATTATGGTGAGTCCTCATAAACGTTCTGAAGTATAATGTGAAAATTTGTTCACTTCAAATTACAAAAACAACGACGTGTGTGAATTCTTCATTAATCCAGTTTTAGGCAGAGCAGTTAACTAATTGATAATCCTTATCCAGAGGCAGATCTTGATTTACTTCTGGGTGGATAGGAGAAGACCATTGGCTGTTTTATGGAGTAGGGCAAGGACAATTTAAATCTGTTAAAACTGAAATGGAATCAGGCCTTTAAAAGGGTTGTTTCCATTTCTTTTCTGAGGAGAAAACTCCTGAGAGTTTTCTAGAAGTGCTAGTGAATTGTTAGACCTACTGACAAGCTCAGAAGAATAAGCAAAAGCCCTGCAAGCCATTGAAACACTGACACTTGTCTGTCCTTGGAAGCTTTCTAGAATTCACACAAGTGTATGTTTGCATTTGTGTGCTTGGATTTAAGAATAAGTTTCTTCTATTTAGCTTAATATGTTGTTTGGTTGTAATTGGAATATGATATTCCTGTTCCAAAATAGGAAGAGAGATGTAGCAGCCTCTGAAGTAGATGGTTTAGCAAATATTCAAGTGGAGATAAGGCTGAATGTACAGGTTTGTCACCTGCTGCCTCTGCCTCTTCCTTCTCATGCTGCATTTTCTGTTTTCATGCTGCCAATTAATGTCTCTGGCTGATCTGCAGGCATGTTTACCTACCACAAGGACTCGCACTGCCACTGGTTCAGCAGCTTTAAGTGCGATAATTATTCTGAATTCCGGTTGGTTGGAGCTGTATCCTTTCATGGCCATCCATAGGGTTGGTACGGGAATGAAACGAGGCGTTGACTAAAGCTCGTTCAGACATTGTATATGCGATTGTGTTCCATGTGTAAAACGAATGTCGTTCAAGCAAGTGAACTAAAAATAGGAAGAAAATGGTGGTACGTGGCTACATGGTACACTTTACAGTCAGTGAATACTAGAATGAAGATTAAACATGCAACTCTGTGTATAAGTTGTAATTTTTTTATTTGCTTACACCCCTGAGTGTCATTCAATGAGCCTATATACATTAATATTTCATTTAAGTCTGTGCTGATCAGTATGTGGTGCTTTTTTTAACTGAATGGAAGCCATGTGCTGTTTTGAGTATGAGTTTGTTTCCTAGGTTTTCTGTTGTGCTCATTTATGAGGTCCTCAGGCAAATGATTAATCCTAATATATTCTTATAACTCCACTAAGATGAGATGATGGTGTCCCCATTTTAGGGATTGCAGTTGGACCAGGTGATCGTTGTAGGTTTCTTCCAACTGAACTATTCTATTCTAGTGAGAAGCTGAATCGTGAATTGGATTCTCCTAATTTCTGGTATAACTTCAAATTTGTTTCACAAGATTACACTTAAATGTGCCAGCTGATGAGCTCTAGTGCCGGTGCAGATTTGTCTTTGTGCTTTTAGATTTATTTAAAAGAAAAATTCCCATATTGAGCTCTCTAGAATTTGTGGATTAAAAGATATATTTCTACAGTTCTCTTTAAAACAGTACTTTGGAACAAATTATTCTAGAAATGCTTATATAGGATATTATGATGAAGATCCTTAAGTATTCTGTAAATGTGCATCATTTAGCCACTTTAACTACTATTGAGTTGTAATACAAAACTGCATTTAAAATTGTCAGTCCAAAAAAAGCTAAACAATTTCCATTTTTTTCTATTTGTTTAACATGTATTAGAGTATGCTGAATAAAATCTTAAAATATTTTTTCCAAGTTACTGGAAATATTAACTGTAATAATGATGTGTGGGGTTTGCTCTTAACGTTTGGCATGTCCAGCTTATGGGCCTTGCTGTATATAATAGCATCACCTTGGATATTCGCTTCCCACCGTGCTGTTACAAGAAATTACTGAGTCCTCCCATTGTTCCCTGTGATCACAATGCGCTCGTAGGCATTTGCGATGTCACGTTAGATGACCTGTTTCAGATTATGCCCGTAAGTATTATGTTTGTTAATCATAAACTGTTTGAAAACAGCCTTTTCCAGCACAGGCTGGTAGTCTCCTTTTCTTCTGTTGAAAACAGAAATTCCCTGTGTTTTCTAGCATAGCAGAATCTTTGTTGATTTACTTGAAGTTAGAATACCAAAATCTGATATGAGCATTTTAGACACATTTTCTGTAGTAAAAAGAAAAATGTAGCCGTTTATACTGAAATAAAAAAAAAAATATATACACACACACATATTGAGCAGTGAGTTTTAATTTGTGTATGCATTTTGAATCTGCGGCTTTTTCCAAGATACTTTCTGTATAAAGGAATGATTCTGGCATGTCCTTGGAAGCACTATGCTCAGTTTTGTAAATTCACTAAAGAGTTTTTACTCATATTGTAGGAACTGGCCCATGGACTAAGTGAACTTCTCTCCTATGAAGGCAATGTCGAAGAGGATTTTTACTCAACCTTCCAGGTCATAAAATATACAGTTATAAGTGATTCTCAAACTTGTTTGGTGATTATTTTTTTTTTTTTTTACCAGTGTTTCTGCGGTGGATTGCTGATTGTTGGGAATATAATGGCCCGGGCATCGGAGCTTGCTCTGAAACTCCAGCTGCTGGGGTGTTCCCAGCCCTTTGCTCGCTCGGACACCGTCACCTTCAGTGGGTGACTGAGTCTGTAGAATTCATCTGGCTGCAAAACAGCCCCTTTCCTGTCTAGCCCAAAGTCAAGGCTCATTCCAGTTATTTTATAGGCTTTGTCCAGGAACTCTCCCTGGAACCGCAGCCTGACCTGCATGTCCAAGTGCTACTTCCATCAAGAAAGCCCTTTTCATTTAGTCATTGTTTTACAACACACATACTAGTTAGTAAAATTTCACGCTGCTCTATGGGTGTATGTGGGACTAGTATTGACCTTTGCCTCCTTAGCTTTGAATTACCTTATTGTTAGACCATTTCAGAATTTTTGTAAAGCGGGTACTTTTGAGTTCCTAGGTGAGCTGCAGGGGAACACGTACCTTCTTAATCGTGTTTGATGCTCCTAAATTGTTCTTTTGTATGAAAAACTCCATGGCTGCGGAGCCTGCAGGTCAGTTCGATATGCCACTGTAACAGGGCCAGTTTTTCTACTTCAGATACCAATTTCTTGAACAATTTGTTGAAAATGGTAATATTAAACTTTTAAAAACCCCTCAGAATTACAGTGTGTGCTAAAAAGAGAGAGACGGAGGAAATACATGAAATAATAAATCCAGGCTTTATAATTTGACTATATGAATTTATTTTCCAGTACTGACTTTGACTCCTTCTTCTTCAGGTTTTTCAGGAAGAATTTGGTGTTATAAAATCTTACAACTTAAAGCCAAATGGAGATAAAATTCCAGTCACAAATCAAAATAGGAAAGGTACTTCAATACATATTAACTACATATATTTGGCAGATTTAAGTTTGTCCTTTTTTTCCTTCCCATAAGCTAAGGTTTTCATTAACAAAGCGTGAAAACGAAATGACTGTAGCCCTTTCTGGTGTACCTACCAATTTAATAGTATCTAAAATGAAACCCATTTATTTCCCTTAATTCAGTACAATTTGAGAGATTATTCGAAATTATTATGATGTCACAAAATAAAATGTTTTTCAGAATATGTGCAGCTCTACGTTGATTTTCTTCTCAACAAATCAATCTACAAACAATTTGCAGCTTTCTATTATGGGTTTCACAGTGTCTGCGCTTCGTATGCATTACTGGTAAGAATGAAATGAAACAGGCCTCTTCTGTGTTAAGTATGTGACAATGACTTACCTAAATTAAACAAATTATGCTGGGTGATTTTTAGGATTTGTGAATAGTCTTGGTTGATCAATGGAGTTGATTAATGCAATATAAGAAGAAATTAAGCAGGTAATGGACTGTTATCTGTGGCATTCCACTGAAAACAGATAAATAAAGCCCCCCAAGTTGGCTTGGTCCTCAGACCAAGGGAGTCAGGGTCTGTTGGTGGCTGTTGCTCATCAGCCTACACCGGGACTCTACACTGTAAATTAAGTTGTTGTAACCAAAATTAGGACCAATTTCCCCCCTCGGAATTCCATACAGACAAACTTAATCTTCTTCCTGATCTGTTTGTAACCTAATCAGATGACAAGCAAGTCAGCGTAATAAATGTAAGAACAGAAAAGAAGGGAAGAGCAAAAGAAATATGCTAAAATATGATGTTATACAGTACTTTGCTTTTTACTATGTACAGTAATAAGAGATTCTTCAAAGTACCGAGGAATTCATTTTTCTATAAAGCAGTATGTAACTAAGTTATAGATTTACACTAAATGATATTCTGTTAATTTTTCTGTAATGCCAAAAGGAAAATTTAATCTGACTCTAGTAGCATCATTTCTCATCTTTAAAAAAATTAAATCTTTTATCCTTAATTCTTGGCAGCTGCTTCGTCCAGAGGAGGTTGAAATCCTGGTGTGTGGCAGCCCGGAACTGGACATGTCCGCATTACAGCGAAGTACCCAGTACGAGGGCTACCAAAAAACTGACCTTACTATTCGGTAGGCTTCGTGGTTTTTGTTTTTTCATTCTAATGACTGAGTTTAAAAACATCATAAAATGGCAGGCTGTTGGGAATAATCTCTTCAAGGATAATCTGAGAATGATTGAAGTTTTAAAAACTGATTTCCAAATAAGGCAAAGACTATTAAATTACTGTAAGTAGGAAGAATTAGATCCTTAATGGCATAATGTGTTGGTGAATACTTTTAAGAGGTTATGATCAGATTGAAATGGAGATAGTTAAAAAAGAGTACCTTCAACTCCTGCCTAGCGAAATCTGAGTCTATTATCCAATCTTCTAAAAACGCTTTTTCTCTTCCAATTTTATTTGATACTAAGAACACTTATATTAGTGAGTAGAGCAATTATATTTCCATTAAAAAGTGGGTTTGGGCATCATTTGACAAGACTTGAGTCCTTAGGAGTTTATTTAACCTTGCATATTGGAATACTGCTGGTGTCCTATATATTACATTAATTAAACTCCAGTAAATGACATTTATCATGTGGTACTTGCAGTTGTATTATCATCCTCATACTGTTTTGTCATGATATTGCATCTTACACCGTTTTCTTCTCCCTCTGCGCTGAATGTAGATACTTTTGGGATGTTGTACTTGGATTTTCTCTTGACCTTCAGAAGAAGCTGCTCCACTTTGCTACGGGAAGCGATAGAGTACCTGTGGGAGGAATGGCTGACTTGAATTTCAAGATCTCAAAGAGTGAAACATCCACTAACTGGTAAGAAGTTTTCTGAATTTTTTAAAATACTTGTATTTAGATAGAAACTGATTTTCAAGTCACGTGATACCTTGGAGCCTGCAAAACCTAGAAGGAAATGTTTCCAACCTAACAAAAAAAAGAAAGGGCAGAGGAGGGGCATTGCAGGGAAAGAAATTCACCTTAGGTGCAACAGAACCTGAACCAACAGCATCAGGATAAGTGTTCCCTTCACAGGCATTCCTCTCCAAGTGATGTTTAACTGAAAAGACATCAGCAGTTGGCAGTGTCCTGCCCCTATTCTGATGTTATTAAATGAGGTCTGTTGGGGTTGTTTGTTTTTTTTTCAATCACTTTAGGTTACCTGTGGCCCACACCTGCTTCAACCAGCTGTGTCTCCCTCCTTACAAGAACAAGAAGGAACTGAAGCAGAAGTTGATCATTGGAATTTCAAATGCAGAGGGTTTTGGCCTGGAATAGAATTAAATACTTCAAGAACAGCATTTTTATGTAGCATTCACTCTCTTCTAATTGTGCCTTTAAGCTTTTTGTTGTTATGTCTCTTGATAATGTGCCAGTCTTACCCAACTTAGAGATTTTTTTTTTTTAATTAAATATGAATATATGTTTATTCCTGAATGGCAATACATTTACTGCTTGCTTTGTCACAGCAAATAGCTTTCTTCATACAAAAAAATCCCCAAAACCCGACTAAGACAATTTCTAAGTTATAGTTTGTTTCTTTTTTTTTCTTAATAGCACTTTATCATTAATTGTAATTTCTTTACATCGCAGGTATCCCACTGGGAGATGATATACAGAATATTTCTTTATTAGCTAATCCCAGTGGTAGAATGTTTTCAATTAACATGAATAATAGAAGAAATACAACGTAGAGCATGTAGCCATATTTTCACAACGGCAAATAGAAATTTTAGTCTTTATAAAATGTATGCAGTTTTAATATTCTGGTTTTCTTTTTCAATGAAACAGGCTGTCTAGGAAGCATGTAAATAACTGCCTGTGAACAAATAGGGTTTTGATAGTGCCATTTACTGCTAAAAATTTATTTTTTATGAATAAGAGGTTTTAGATGTTCTATATTCAGCTTTTACAGATCAATGGGCTTGACTGTACAAGGGCGTTAAAAGGTACTTTTTTCAGCTTGAGGGGATTCAAGTTCAAACTACAGGTATTAAGTGTTAATTAAGTTCATTCTTTGACAGCTAACTAACTAGATCTACTGTAGCGTTACAGTAAGCAAAACAAACAAAAAAAACCACCAAAAAAAACATTTAAAAGAAATTCCACATATGGTGAAATATTTCAGGAACGAATGAAATCCACAACATGTGGCAAACTAATACCCTGTATCACGCTGTCATTTATTTCAGCAGCTTTGTTGGAAATGCTTAAGTAAGCTGTGACAAAAGTGAATACAATAACATTTCCGAAGAATGTTGAAGCTTTCATTAACTTGAAAAGCCAGCATTTAAAGACAATGTTTTGTGGTTTTCACTGCACAAACTACATAAGAATTCTTGGTGTGCCTGCTCCAAGTTAGTAAATTAGGAGCTGGGAAGGAAACTGGTTCTAAAATGCAGATGTAAGTCTGGGTTTTATACCTTAAATGGAAAGAATTTATCAGCATGCAGTATAGTATATTTTTTTTTAAAATGTGAATAGCTCCTGCATGTTCTATAGATTCTTCTTTCAGCTGAATGAGGCCCAGATCATTCAAGACGCTTCAGCATCCAATTTGTCACTGTCCCCATTGACTTTTGCTGGGGCATGGATGCCTGAATGTCTTGTAGTGTCTGTACTGAATTACTTAATTGCAATAAGAGTAAAATATTCTATTATTCTTGTCTGCCCTCTCTGTATTATTTACATAAAACCAGCAGATCTGCAGACGATGAACAAATTAATCTGCGTAATCTGTAGTTTCAAAGCTGTTGTGGATTTTCTTCAATAGCTAAGTGCAAATTTTATTTTGTTCTATTTCCTAGAGAAGGTACTGGTGATTAGACTGTTCTATGAAACAGAGATAAACAGTGGGATATTTTAAAATATTTGGCACTATATTCATTGTGCTCTCCTTGAAACCCATAATGAAATTTCCATTGACTTCAGCCTGGAACAAAACTGGGTTAGCACAGAGTGTCGAAAGCGGTACTTCACACCTGTGAATTTTACACTGTTTCTCCCAAATGGAGATTTTAAAAAAAAATTAATCTACAGGATTTCAGATACTAAGAAATAAATGCAACTTTGACCATTGCAGTGAAGGAACTAGATCGGTTCAAGCAATGTTAAGTTTCTAACAGCTGAATGTGGATAAGAAATCTGGAAAGAAACAGCTCCTCCTTTCCCCTCTCTGTAGAATCGGGTCCACAGAAGGTTGGCTGAGGAATAAATAGCTATACAGTTTATCTGAAAACACGGCAAAATAGCCAAAATTATTTTTTTATGGCTTAAGCCCACTTTTAATAACTATTTATCTATTATTGTTAAAGCTTTATCTTCTTATTTTCACTGAATTGCACTTTGCCTTGGGTTTAGTTTTATTTATTGAAGCTTTTTTGATTTACTGTATAATATTACCTCAGAATTCTAAAAAGGCTATTGTATTTGCATCAGTTTTTAAATAATATTGTCATTCGATGACATTTTATATATTTCCTGATGTTGATAAATGAAATAGTAAATTTTGTATTTGTTAAATGAAAGCATTGCACTGTATTTATGAAATAAGCCTCTGATAATTTTAAAACTTTTCCTCAACGATGTTTGGTTGTTCTTTTGTCCTGCCCTGTAATCCAGCAAATACTTTTTTTTTTATCTCCGTCATTGTTTTGTACCGTACAGAAGAAATCTGGTTTGTATAAACTTGTTCATTAGTAAGTATCTATTTTTATGTATTAAAATTGTGCAGTCATTAAATCAAATATTTCAATTTTTGGCCTCACTTGTTTAATCTCGGGTTTCCAAAATCAATCATAATGGGTTTGAAAATATAATGAACATACCTGCTTTTGTCTTTTCTTCTGAAAAAATTTCTTTACAGTAACAGTTTTGCTACAACATGGAACGGCTCACTGAAAAACAGACTGAGTTTCAGCTGCCAGGCGTATACCCAGAATGTTCCGTATTTATAGTCAAAATTCCAGGTGTTGCAGTGCATACCATGGGGTAACAATGCTGTTAAAATAGCACGGATCCTCCGCTTCATTTTCATTATTTTTCTTATTTCCTCAGTTGCAAGATTTCTTTAATGTACAATGAGAGACAGAGCCAAGTCGCTGTATTTTTTATCTTTTTCTGACTAATTTTACTGTGGAAGTCAGGAGGGGCAGGGAAGAACATGGTGCTTTCTCATGGGCGTGGGTCCTGAGCACAGGACCAACATCTGACCCAGCTTCAAAAGGGGTTCTTCCCTCCTTTGTACCATTCAAGTTACCTACAGATGGCAGCAAAGACGAGGATTGAAACTACTTAATTAATGTTGGACTTTCCTCTTAACTAAAGCTAGATATTTTAAGTACAAATAATGAAGGAAATAGTTATAAGTGGATATCACAAATTATTGCAGATTGGAAAAAAATCAGCAAATATAAATTGGCTTCTCGCAAATGGATGTGGAGGAGGGAGAAGCAGTTGCTTCTGCCCAGTGTTGGGTTTTGACAAGGTCTTCTCTTTCTATGGAGAGTTCCCCAATGTGGATTGGGATCAATGAGAGACTCTGCCAAAGCTCAGGGAGAGGAGATTGAGCACGGAAGAGTCAAGATCCTCCAGACTGATGCTTAGAAAGAGGTTGGAAATCCTACCTTGTCTTGTCCTCTTCCAACTGGAGACCAGGTGGCAGGAAACGCTGAAATGCAGTATTTCCTCTGGATTTCTTGGCCAACCATGGTGAGGTTCCCTCTCTGTGGTTGTAGTTGGTGGTGGTACCCATTGACTTGCTCCAAAAGTAAGTGCTGTATCTGTTGTTATTTTTTTCTTACCTGTGGTATTTAATATTCTTTCAGAATCCTCCCCTGAAAATACTGAAATATTCAAGGTGTCTCAAAGCCTCTGTCTTCATGTCCTGACCGGCAGGCTGTGAGACCGTGCGGTTTTCCTTCTAGAGCACCTAGATCTTCTCCAAGAAAACTGCTTTTTTTGTTTGGATCAAGTAATTTTCCATTCTCTTTGGATTTACTTATTTTTTTCTTCTTGAGGATCTGTGCTGCTGTTTGTGGTGTTGAAGTTCCTTGCACTTTTAAAGATTCGTAATGTTTAGAAGAACGATAATGGGATGGCTTGGACTGCCACAGCCCTTTCACTTGCGATAGTCATGTTCCGATTCATAGTCAAGTGGGGTTTGTTGTTAAATTAATGAGCAAAACTGGGCCCCCAGAGATCTGCACCTTCCAAATTGTTCATTGAATTCTTATTAAAGTCTTTAAAGCCCAATGTCTTTATGTAAATGTAACAAGGGAACAGGTACGGCAAGGGTGTTCTTAGCTGTAGAACGGATATTTGACTCAAAAATAACTTGTTCCACAGGCTGTGTTCAGAAAAGAACCCTGAGGTCAAGGAAGATGGAGAGGTTTTGTCTTTGGGGACCTGGCCAGAGCAGTTGCTCATTAAACTCTGGAAGGGTCAGAGAAGTTCATGTCAGTTGAGCAGCACCTAACGTGAGTTCAGCTCTGGACTCTTCTGTAGGACTAACCTGAAATAACACCTATATGCGTAAGAATAAGATATATATTAATGGTTTTATTGTGTGTTTCAGGAGTTTTTATGTTCTACCACAGCAAGGCTTCATTTACCATTTTCATTTACCATCATTTTAGTTGTAAAAACCTAATTTTATTCCCTTAACTGAAAAGTTTTAATTTTTTTAATGATTAATCTCTTGGAGGGTTTAAGAACAGAGGTTATTTTTCTTCAATTCAATCACCACGTTAGAGCTAAAGCTTGAGTAAACGGTAACATTTTCCCACGAGCAGAGCTGGGTAGTGCTTCCTGCTCTGTTTAATTGGACTGAAATCAGTACAACGTTCTGCATCCCTCTTCTTTCAGAATTCTAACTTTTGTGGCAGTTTTTACAGCGAAAGGAGAGCTTTCCCAAGCACTGAAAGCACTTTAGTATTCGTTCAGGCTGAAGCTTTTCAAGCAGTAATATACACTTGTTCCCGTGGCTTATAAACAGCCTCCTTGCCTTGCTGTTAACTCAGACGGCACGTTCTGGAAGGTGAATTCTCTCTCTCCAGCAGCCTGTGCCTCTTGGGGGGACTGCAAGTCTGTGCACAGGATTCCGAGTTAATAATTTCTTGTTTTGCTCTGTCAGCTGCTGGAGAGGGTCTGAAATCCCCTGTTGGAGTTGCCCGTGGGGTGTTTGCTCTTGCCCGATTGATCCCCTCCTGGCCTCTCCTTGCCCAGTCTCTGCTGCTGATGGGTTCCACCTGCTGAGATTTTTCAAATGTATTTCTTACACTGGAGTATTTAATACCCATGAATTCTTCCTACCAGCAAGTGAACTCCAGTTTCTTCAACAATCTGTGATGTTGGCCAAAAACTCAAGGGCATGGAGCTAAAAAATCCATGAAATTAGTTTAACAGGCCCGGGTTTATTTTCTTATGTTTGATTTTTAAGAGTTAACCATCACCCTATAACCAAAGCTGTTCAGGCAGCTCTGCTGAGAGCTGTGTATTCTCCTCATCGTTCCCTGGTGGGGTTTTTTGTGTAAACTACTGCAGACACGTAACCAAAACGTGAGAGGTACAATAGGAGTAAGGTTTTATAGTAAAGCTTGTGTCATTTTTCATCTCATTTGTTCAAAAGAAAGAAGGAACTTGCTGGTTTTCCCTCCCTTGTCTCCTGGGCACCAACTGGTGCACCAAGGCTTGCAAAGGTATTTATTCTCAGTGTACCTTTTGCCCTTCAATTTCTTCTCCATTTATTTGTTGCTGACTCTACTTGTAGAGCTTATCAATTATACATGACATAAGCAGGGATGCTGTGCTTAATCATGCATGCAGTCAGCACTGCCATACCTGTAGGTGTAACCCTGAAGAAGAAATTACTACTTTGATGCAGCGCAACCGATCCCTGGCTGATTTCTCCAGTCATTACTTACAGCAACAGTCTTCATTCTTTGCACAGTGATGCTGCCTTCATTTATGTTCAGGGTCTCCTGTCGCTCCTAATAAACCAGATATGTAATTGGAGAATGATAAAGACGTGGAAGCTTTCACTTAGAATTTCCCTAGGCTATTTGCGAAATTTTTTTTCTCCTTTTATTTTTTTTTTTACTAGACCTCAGATTTTATTTTCTATTTTCTCAGGACATAGGGTAAGTTAAGGGAATTTAACAGACGTTTTAGAACGGAGTTGTCACTCGCACAGATGGATTATTTGGGTAGCTCTGTCAGTCCATCTCCCAGCTACACACAGTGTCACTCCTCTGCAGCGCCTTTTCATAAATCGAAGTGATTCTAATATTAAGAAAGAACACCTGGGTAAAACTGCTGGGAAGGGACAAGGAGTTGTTGTGTGTCTGGGGTGTGACTTGTAAATGTGTCTTTGCCTCTTCAAAAAGAAAAGAAAAATGAAAAGGACTGGTCAAAAGCAGTGGTTCAAGGTGGTGGCAGGGGAGAGTTGAACGGTGGCTGTGCCTTGTCTCTGCTTCCAGAGCAGCTCCAGAGAGTTCATGGGGAAGACAACCTGGGAGAAAAATCCCTGCAGGATAATGCTGTGAGTGTTCCCGATCAGTCATTGTAATCTGATTTTATCTTTTTCTTGCAATTAACTTATTATTTGAATTACCTTGGGGCTGTTTGCTTTTTTCCTATCCGTCTTGTCACAGCCCGTGTACCCTGGTTTCTCCTGGAATGGGTTTCACATACTTTTGGGCTGTCAGAATTCAGGCTTAAATTGAGCAATCAATTGAGCTCCGCATACGAGATGAGGAAGAAGCTGAGATGTGCCTTGGGCCATACGGAATCCCACCCTGTTTGACAGTGTTTAGAAGGCTGAAGGGTTAACAAAATCTGTCTCAAGTCTGTCTAGAAGGCGCGATCCCAGCTGGAGCTCGCCCAGTGTCCGTGTTCCAGCGGCGATTTCCCACCCTTGTTCAAACAGGCTCGGCTGGAAATGGAGAATTGAAATGGGAAAAGTAGGCTCGTTACCAAATGGATGGGATTAGTAGGTCACTCCCTTCTTTTGAAGAAAATTATGGGGAAAAAAATGTAAAATTATCTACCTGCCTCTTTTTTAGGTTTGGCTTATTCATGCTTTTTAGTACGTGGACTGTCATAAATGCAAAATCCTCATGTGCTAAGTAATTCCTGCAATCCAGTGTTCTTCTTTAATTAGGTGCCTGTAGGTATCTCTGTGATGCCTTCATTTGGTTCATGCTGCAGCCCTTGCAGGGGCTTTCCAGCTCAGGGGTCAAAGGAGAAAACCAAAAAAGCAGGACATATTTGTGTTTCGGAGGGATCAGGTGCTGCTACCAGGTGGTTGTGACCTTTTTTCTAAGCTTTTTAAATCCAGGCAGTTTGGGAGGTGTGCAGTGCTGATATCATAGCTGCAGTTGCTTTAATTATAGCAGATTAAAAGACAAAACATCTGCAGCGAACTGCATCTTTGTTAGTCAGTAACAGCACAGAATTTTTCATGTAGCTCATCAAACCTAAAAACGGTGATATAAAAAAAAACAAACTGTGGAAATGTATTGCTGAGCTCAGAGCTTCATCACAATCAGTGAGTATTACACTCCAAAGCAGCTTAATTAAAGATGTCTCAGGTTATCTGAACGTATGGTTACGTGCTGGGCATTATACGTCCATTAAGTCCTGTAAAAATGAGAAACAGCCCCTCCAGCCTCCCTCAACTACTTTTTTTAGCGTGGGCGGATTGTGAAGAACCACAGAAAACACCGAACCTCACCTTGGCAACTTGCACGTAATGAAGAAAAGTTTGTTTATTTTTGCGTAATGAAGGGTGGGGTTTTTTTTTTTTTTTTTTTGGATTCTTTTGTTGGGGTGGTTTTGTTGGTGGGGTTCCCGGGCTGCCCACAAGCAGAGCACAGGGTGCCTTTAGCTGGAGGGGACTGACAAACAAGAGGTAACTGTGGGGCAATGTTCTAGTTTGTCACTGCTCCCTGCTCTCGGGATCGCATCCAGCCGGCGGCGTAAGTGCTTCTTTCACCAACCGCTGGGGTTTTATAGTCAAGGGGTCTGATTTCTGCAGTAAGATCACAGAATCACACAGAATCACAGAAAAAAATAGTGGGTTTTTTTTGTTTTTACAGATAAACTAACGTACATCAGAAATTACATTTGATAAACAGAGCATCCATAAGGTACAGGCACAGGGTTGTGCGTCCCCCCAGCTATCCACACCTAAAGCAGCCTTCCCCTCTGCCTTCACAAACCTACCCCAGGGCAGGACTTGGGTTGCCGGTAGCCCGTCAGCTCCTAAATCTGTGCTAATTTTGCTTTGTGCTGATTTTTGCTCTGGTGGCCAAACCACAATTTTCTCCTGCCTGAACCCCCCCTTCCCGCAGGCATAAGTCAGAAGAGGGGCTGAGGAGGGGGAAGCCTTCTGCAAAGTGTGGGGAGTCTAATAACTGAAGTACCATCGTTCTTCACGTCTCAGCGGGATGTTTTCCTGGGCAACATGGAAAACTAACAAGCCAGAGAGACCTTCCTGGCTGGAAATACGGAGAACGCAGCGAAAGCCATCGGGGTGAATTGTTCGGTTATTACATAGCACCAACACCTTTTTTATTACCGAGCTCAGAAAATGGTATGTTTTATTGTAATAGCCCAAAGGATATAGTGTTGATGTGTTTAGCCGTTTATGGAACGTCACACACCTTCGAACAAGGCCTTTCCTGGCCTCAGAACCGTCAAAGGGGTTATTTTCTCCAGGGAAACTGCCTCTTCTCTGGGAGGGACTGGAGCAGAGCCGGGCTCTGAGCTGCACAGATGCTGTGAGGAGCCTCGAGAGTCCTGGACTCAATGCCCTTCGCATCAGGAAGGGGGTTCATTTCCAGATGCCAGGTTATTTGCAAACGTTGTCTTGTGTGAGAGCAAGAGGCCTTATCCCTGGTTCTTACTGTCACTTTCCAGTATCACACTCCATATCCCACACTGTAATTTTCTGAGAACAAACGCAATTTAAGGCATCCTAAAATTTCTGCTTCTGTAGCATATGGAGACATTTGGAAATGTAATTTTTTTAGTGGGTGTTTGCAGAAGCTGCACCAGCCGATGGATGCTCATGAGTGCTTTCTAGGCTGTTTCTTCTGCAAAACTCATTTCTGGACTGCAGATAGTTAAAGAAAGTAGTTTAATTGTTCGGTTTGGTGTATGTTTTTTGCAGGTTTTGGTAGTAGAAAAACCTTTGCACTTCAAGTGCTGGAGCAGAGTATGGCTAGGGCATTTTGAAATTATTTTCATCACAGGAGAACGGAGCCTTTTGGACAAAATCACGGATGGGATGGACCCAGCCTGGATTTTCTGACTTCTGATTCTCTGTTCTACTCATCAGCTGTTTTTCTCACGTAGGTAAATGAAACATAGACAGTTCTGAAGAATACTGTGTTGAAAAGTATGCCTTTGGAGTCACCATGAAACTTTGATAATTTTAACGCGCTTTCTAAGCTGAAAATAATCAATTTTGATTTTAAAGCTCCAAGCAGTTTTGCGGGGGGGGGAGCGCTGAGAACGCTGTGCCGTTTGCATTATGCAGCGCCTCCTGTTAAAGCCCGGCCTCGAGCCCATGGAAACGCTCCGGGATTTCAGCAGGGTTGGGATGAATCCCGCATCTGCCAACTTGTAAACATGCTGTCAGTGCAGAACTCCAGCTCCGACTGTGGACGTTTCAGTTTGACAACCTGATTGGCAAAGGCTTTAATATGACTATTTATGCGCTCACTAGTTTACAAAATATGTTCCCCAAACTTAACAACTTGATCATTCATTCTGTCCTCAAATCCATACCCTGACTGCGTATGGAATTGCAGTCTGCACAATGAAAAGCCATTTTTAAAGCTTTAATTTTGGGACTAATTGGTTACTAAGGTCTCCAATACTTCACCGCAGCTGGTATTATATGAGTAAAAATACGAGTCTAGCTCTGAATTTAACTCATTTCATCCTATGAGCAAAAAATAACGCTTGTGGGAACTTAGTATGACAATGTGGATTCACATTACATGATATACCAGTTATGCGGGTATCCTGGGGAAAAAAAATATGGTTTAAGGTGTGTTTATGGGCAAACATCTAAAGACACAAAGGTAATAATCTCAGCCATCCTGCAGCTCTTCTCTGAAGTGCATTTGTGAGGCAGCAAAGGAATATGCTTCATGGAACTGTTCAATTATAACGGTAATAGGGAACGTTGCTAAAGGTGAACTCTCTCTCATTCGAGTATGAAATTGCTGAGTTGCAGAAGGAAATAATTTCCCTGGCAATCTTTATGTGAGGTCCAAATGGTAATTTAATGCTTTATAACTGGACTTTTCAGGCTTGCTGCAGACCTCTGGCAGGAATACAGGGCTGGATGAAAAGAACAGGTAATAATTCTTGATACGATTCTGCAGACTTCTTATTATCATTTCTGTGGGACTCTCTTTCTATAAAATTTTTTGCATTCTGTGAGATTTTTCCATACAGAAGTAATTACAGTTTTTAAGTTTCTTTTTATTTCTTTTCCTTCCTGTTCTTTTTTTTCCTGTTCACAGCAAAACCCATACATACACCTTGGAGAGCAAGCGCGAGGGATTTGGTGGGAAAGGAAGGGGGTTTGTGAAGAAGGCACCAGCCTGAAGCTCCCGAGACCTGGACTCAGTGCCTGGCTCCGTACCAAGGCTTCTCCAAACGTCGATATGCTTCGTTATCGCCCTGTTCTGCGAGCCAACAGCCTTTACCTAGGAGTTACGGTATGTCATCAATTTTCCCAAAAGAGGCTGCAACGAGATTGGAAATTATTGACCCTGCAGTAAATTAGATAATCTGCCTAAGGCTTTGGTTTCCCCACGTGAAAAAGTGGGAGCGATGCAGGGTTTTAGTAAAAGCTCTGGATGCTGAAGGACACGGGAGAGCAGGGAAGGGCAGGAGGTGCCTGCTGCTTGCTGAGGAGCCAGGGCACCTCGCCACAATTAACCTTCCTCAAAACCGGTACCCCTGGATGCAAATTATTGTTTGTTTTAGGGATGTATATGTGTCTCAAAGGAGTCGTGACACACCGAGTAGAATGGAGATAATTCTGGCCTCGGAGCAAACCCAGCTGAGCTTTCCGCCGGGCTGGGGGAGTCTTGGTGCCAGAACAAACGCTCTCCGGTTCTCCTTTGGGAAAACTCGCTGGGCACAGGGAGCTGCCAGCGGCCGCCTGAGCTGACACCCTTCTTACAAACACGGATTCAACTCAGCCGGGGGTTACAATAGGCTTTCTTTGCCTTTATATGGCTGTTTCGTGTTTCCCTGCCTCTCGCTCAGCCTGCTCCCAGCCATGTCTGCGCTGATTAAGGAACAAGCTTTGTGTTTCTGGGCATCCTTTGCGATTTCTGGTGGCACTGACTTTTATGCTTAAGGGGTGCTAAACCCACGGCTCCTGGTTGCTTGTTGAAACCTGACAGCGTCAATAAAGGATGATGCTGAGTAAGTATTAGAGCGGCCCCCTTTTCACTTGGAGAAATAGGTTGTTCTTGATCGTTCTCCCTGAAGACTGATTCATATTCAGCTTTTTAATAAAGCGTTCTTAAATAAGTGGCAGACTTTGTTTACACGTGGAATGATTCTTTGTCCAGATCTTCACTATATTTAAGCAGAAGGGTGTTCATATTCCCCAAAGGAAGAGTTTTCTCCAGGACATGGTCTATCAGCACTGCATTAGCAGAAGGTGTCTGGGAGGGACAACACATCTCTCTGCGCTACCGACTCCTCTCTTTACAAATCGACGTGCAAAATGGTGCGTGACTGTTAAGCCACGTGCAATGACTCCTGGTGACCCCTGATGTCCACCCTCTGCAATGACAGGTACCACTAAACTGCTTTTTTTTTTTTTTTTTCCTCCGGGATTATGACTGTCAGAAGTTCAGTGGTTCCCCCTCTTTGGCAGAAGCAATGGATGGAAGGGGAGGTACAGCCAAGCAGAAAAGGCAACAACAACAGGCGAGAAAAAGTATTGGGAAATGCTAATTTAATGTCAGCAGTACCAGTATTTGTCACCAGCGTATTCTGCTTGCAATAACAGATTGTTATTCTTTCCATCCTGGTAATATCAGCGTTGTCCCGGCCCAGTGCCCATGAAAAGGCTCTTTTCTGTGCACTTAGGATGACTCCAAACCAGGGCAACACAAGGAAGACACGTACCATTACTTACTATGTGTACTTGTCTGGCATGTGTTTGATTTTCTTTTGTATCAGTTCTAAAGACTGCAGCGCTTTCAAAAATGTATTTTTGTGGTGTTTTCCTATTTTGGATGTATTTTACACAATATTATCTAAGCTGAAATCCATTGAAAACTTGGATGCGTCCTTGTAATTCACAATCACCTTTAAAATCCAAGACAAACTAGTCAGAAAGTAGGAGCAAAATTATATATTGGCTCAAGTGAAGAACTTAAATCCTCTGGATTGGAAATGCTTCCTCCCATGGCAAGCGCTGCCTTGGCCTCTTCTATTTGAGAGGTCAGTGCAGGCAAATACAGGGTTTGTATGGTCAGAAAGTGCAGCCAATCTCTCTGTATTTGATGCTGGATTTCTGCTATAAACCAGCATTATCTCAGGACGCTGTTTTGTTTCCTCATGAGAAGCTTTGTCCTGAGTCTGCAAGAGGCAGCATAATGATACCACAAATTTCCAGCCAGCATCAACCTTCCTTATCCCCCGGGTCAAAGCGGGGTGCCAGGGGTGTTGCTCTCCTTCCTTTTTGCCAGACGGCCTTCTGTCTGTATTTCCCCTAGCACTGTCTTTTCCTTCCATTTACCTCACATTAAAGCATGCAAAATAGCTTGTTTAGATAAAATAAGCCTTAACAACACGTTACCTATTCAACACAGCCAACTAATCCCAATTAGTCCACAACTGGAATAGGACACAGCAATTTCTAGCCATACAAATTACACAGAATGAGGATTTTGGCCACCGAAACAAAAACACCTCATACAATTTTCTTATTCCTAACACTTTGGGCAGAATCGGGTGGGTGTTTGCCCTTGGATGGCAAAGCGCTGCCTCCACACGTTTAACCGGGAGGAATAAAAGCTCTGATCGAGCTGAGTCAAGGGAGGGATTCTAATGGGCATCCTTCAAAATCCAGGGGTGCGCTGACGGATGGCAATGGGAAGAGCTGCATTGCTCTTGGGGTCTGTCTTTTCTCTTTGTGGTGCTGTGGGTCATCTCCGTGTCTGAGTTCATAGAATCATAGAATGGGTAGAGTTGGAAGGGACCTTAAAGCCCATCCAATCCCACCAGACCGGGTTGCTCCAAGCCCTGTCCAACCTGGCCTTGAACCCCTCCAGGGATGGGGCAGCCACAGCTTCTCTGGGCAACCTGGGCCAGGCTCTCACCACCCTCACAGCAAAGAATTTATTCCCCAGATCTCACCTAAATCTCCCCTTTTTCAGCTTAAAACCCTTCCTCCTCGTCCTATGGCTCCCCTCCCTGATCCAGAGTCCCTCCCCATCTCTCCTGGAGCCCCTTTAGGGACTGGAAAGGGCTCTAAGGTCTCCCCGGAGCCTTCTCTTCTCCAGGCTGAACCCCCCCAACTCTCTCAGCCTGTCCTCACAGGAGGGTGTGTAGTTCGTATCACAATCTGTGCCGCTGGGATATAAACATCCATTGGTAAAAGGTAAGTGAAAATTTACCAGCTGCCCGGGGCTGGCTCTGGTCCCAGCGTTGGTGGACGGTCCCCGTGTGGTTGTGTGATGTGCAGGGGCTGTTGACAAACCCCCGGCAGCACTCGGGCTGTTTGCAGCCAGTCGGTGCTTTCTGTGCCCAGAAAGTGCATCTATTTGTTCACGTACCAGCTTTCTGGAAAACTCTGCCCGCCTGACCTCATGGCTCCTGGCAGAATAATTTTAATATATCGGGTCTCTTTTCCTACATTTGCTATGAATGTTTTAAACAACATAAGCATAGATTTTTTGCTAAACAAAATCTCTTCTTTTTTTCTCTCTATTTTTCTTTACTGTTCTTTGAGTTTGGAAAAACTGAACAGATTCTTGTGGGACTGAAATGACAATAGGGCTGCCTGTCAGTTAATGAGTCCCAGGATATTTCCATATTTAATAGCTAGTAGGTATGGAGATAGAATAAAAGCCACTTTAATTTCACTTCTGCCAATATTGCCTTTAAAGAAGTTCAACTCCTTGCTCAGCGGCCGTTTGAAATGCTGGCTGGGAGAGGCAGGAGAGGGAGGGAAGGCCTCTAGTTCGTGACATGGTTCCAGTTCATTAAACTGCAGAATGTTTACATTTTTGTTTGCTAAATGTAGAAACAGCCCGTGTCTCTCAGCTGAGGGCAGCGTCTGGGAAAGTGTGTCGAAATACAAAAAGCACAGAGCAAGGGGGACGGTTTATTAAGCTGCAGCAGAGTTCTCCCCTGTGTCTCTGGAAGACATCAGTGGGAGGGTGTGCTCTAAAAATATATTAAGAAAAAGAAGAATCTCACATTTCATCAGTGTTTCTTGTTGTTTGTTTCTGGCACACGATTTTGGCAAGACTTGTGTTTCCCCCATAATCGGAAAAGCGTTCTCTGCTTTCTGCTGCAGTAACCTTAACGCTGCAGAAGCCACAACAAAGGCTTAGGGCTTTATTACAATTTCCTCGTATGCCTGTATTAAACATATATATGTTTAAGGGTCGTATCACACAGTACGAGTGTACCCGTGCCACCCAACAGGGCTGATGGAGCCGGAGCACTCTCTACGTGCTGACAGGCTTTGGCTTTGAGGCACCGATTTGCTGAAAGCAGAGGTTCTTCATGCTGAAATTTTGCTTCCTGGCGTCTCCAGCAGAGGCTGAGGTTCCAGGGATCCCTGCAGCATTCTGGGGACGCCGGGGGACCCCGTACCTGGGCTGGAGGGGAGGGTTCATCCTTCCACTCCTGGGAATGAAGGACTGAAAAAGCATCATAAATCATAAAATCAGGATCATAGAAAGAAACGTGGAGCTGAACCTGTGACACTTACGCCCCAGCCTCTGAAAACGTAGCAAAGCCCTCCACTGTTGGCTGTCTCTTCAATTAATGATAATTGGATTTAAATGTGATAAGGCTTCGTTAATAGGATGGGAGGAGGAATCTGTGTCATACACAAGGTGTATAGATGGGGCAATAATGGCAACGAGTGACCTCTTAAAATATTGGCATTAAGGAGAAGCTGTCAGGGGGTTCCATTCCTTTGAAAGGACAATCTCAGGCGGTATTTTTGGAAAAACCAAAGCACAAAGCAATGCTGACGTGTCACGGGGATACCCTGGGTGGGCCGGGGATGGGGAGGAAGGATGCGGGGCTCCATCTAAACCGTCTAAAGCAGACATTTAAGGCTCAGTGTGGACTGAAATTTTCCGTTTCCTACTTGTAGCTGTCTGCGTCTGGGCTCTGTGATGCTCTCAGCGTAAGCCGCCTACCTAAAAAATGTTACTCCTGTATTGGGGAAGGAAGGAGAAAAAGGGGGAATGGGAATACCAGTGCCTTTACATCCCAGCTCCAGCAAGCAAATCTAACCATTTTTTGCAAACAACCTTCGTCGCTCTCAACTCATCAGGAGAGAGACGCAGCAGAGGGCTAAAAGACTGATCTCAGCAGCAAACACAGGCTGAGTCAAAAAAGATTTTCCTTTTGATTGTGCAGTCCCATCTTCAGGTTTCCAACTTAGTCCATCAAATAGTTATTAATTAACATCACACTAGAGTAAATATCTTTATTTAGTGAAACATAAAAAAGGGCTTGGGCAATCCCCATTTTAGGTCAACAATCTAGACTTACCACTAGGGTAAACTTTTTTTTATATTTCTTTTTTTTTTTAACTTGAAAGGTGCTCAAAGAGGACAGAGGCGTTTAGTGACTCTGATCCAAGAGACATTTCACCACGTTCAAGGCAGAGGTTATCAAGAGGGACCGTTTGTCTTGGCAGTCCTTCAGAGGTTACCCTCCAACCGTGCTCAAATCAGGTGAGTCCCACAGACAACTCCTCCTTTTTTCCGGGCACGGCTTCAGAGGCTGCAGCCACACACGTTACAAGGCAACTGTTAAATTTTAACTGACATTAGAGTGTCTTTTTCTGATCTATTAAACTGGGGTAACCCGTGATTGGTAAACGCATATTTTTAGACATATGCATGTTGATAAACACACGGAGGCTGAGGAAGAAAGTTCTTCTCCCCTGGGTTTTGAATGCAACTTTTTTAGTAACTTTAGTAAGTTTCCAATTTTTGGAATGATTTCATCTTTAATGGAATGGAAGAATTTTTTAAAATCAAACAATCTAAAATCTAAGAATTTTAGAAAATCGGCGAACTTCTAATGATAGCAATGTTTCTTAGTTTTTTTCCTTCTCTTTGCCCATAAATGGGATGAATGAAAGAAAAAAATTCCTTTTCCACAAGCTGTGAACCATTCTTTTTGGTCGGTGCTGGGCAGGGGACCCACTGCTCGGCTGCCAGTCGGACCCGGCTGTAAGGAAAGAAATGGCAGCGCTTGTTTGTGCTTCTTTTACAAATTGAGCTTTGTGGGTCAATCACACAAGCACAGCACCAGCAAATAATGTTGGCATTTAATTTACCCTCCCTGGGTATTTAGAAGTTTGCTTATGTGAGGTTTGTGCCCTTTCTGCGCTCTCACAGCAGGGTTTCTGCAGCCCCCCCAGTTACTTTTGCTTGGGGGGGGCTGGGGGAGAGGGGATCAGAGACTTTCACTGCAATTGTAGCAGTGAGAAATGTGCTTTATAGTCCCTTTTTTTTTTTTTGGGGGGAGGGGGGGGAATGTTTCGTTTTCTGCTCGTGGAAGTTGAGCGCAAGGTTCAAGGGGGGGGTAAGATGGGGGGGTCATTTCTGAGCCCTGATTCTTGCAGATTCCGAGGTCCTTTCCCGGGTGCCCCGAAGCATCAGCGATAGCGGGGTTTGCTGCTGCCGGGAGCTGGAAATGCCACGCGGTGCCACCCTGTCGACCTGGGGGGGAGGCTGGAACCGGGTGCGTTACAAACATCATCTTCCCCATCTCTAGGAAGGAATAGTGTACCAGGGGAAACACCTTCTCTTATATCCTTGTCGCACGAGGTAGATCTCAGCTCAGGTCTGAGGTTTTGCTTATTGGGGGGGGGGGGGGGGGGAAGGTTAAACATACTTGGCGGTTTTAGCCAACTTAGTTTTCTTTCTGGAAAGATTTAGCACATATTTAACGTGGCTCTGTAAAGCTGAGAATCCTCTTTTCCTGCTATTTTCCCTCTTCCTTCCTGAGCAGCAATTTTCTGAAACGCATCATTTTGTCTGAGAGCCTGTCACTGATTGAACATCAGTTATTCTACAAATGTCCTCTTTGTGCCTACAGGGATTTGGTCTGGCTGCCTGAGGGGGGGGCTGCGAAAAACAGCCCCCAGCGCTCTCTGGGTCTGCCTCGTGCCAGCGTGGAGCCCGGGCTGTCCCTGCTCAGTGTCCCACGGGAGATGCTGACGAGTCGCAGCACCTTCACCTCTGAAAATTGCCAGAGTTGAAGGGAGGGCCGGGCAGGACATTCTGCTGGAGGAACGGGCAGGATGTTCCGCTTCTCCCAGGGGCGGGAGGCACAGCACACTGGGCGCCGTAGCCTGAATGGTGGGCAAAGAGGCCACGCAGAGCTAATCGATGTGCAATCCACAAAATAAATATTTGAACCCAAGCAGACCTCCTAAGGTGCTCTGTTCACGTGCAACACGCTGCATCCCCCGGCTGCTGTCCCACTGACACGCTGAACCAGAAAACGCCCGCTCGGATGCTCCTATTTCCAGACGGCTTAAAATTCACATCATCTTCGGGAGCTTCACTTCTGTGCCCACCACACCTCATCATCCTCAGTAGTCATTTTCCATAAATTTACGAGTATGACTGAAGTTTACCATCATGGTTGCAGGTACCGCAGGCGATTTCACCATTCTTTAAAAACTTTTTCAAAACCACAGCCTAAAAAATGCACCAACACTTTTTTAACTTGTGAAGACCAGGGTGAAATATGGGTTGTACAGGGCTCTCTTGTGATATATTTTCTTTTTCAAAAGTACTTTGATTTCTTCAAAGACACGTTTATGGAGTTAAAAAAAAAATACATCAGCTGGGCTTCCTACATGGTGACAATGCTATGCAAAATACATGGTTTGTATTATTTCAATTTTCTGAGGCCAAAAGAATGTAATGAAAACCATGAGCTGAAAGATGCACCAAGATACTTAAGTTTACTGGAACATAGGCCCCTCTTCAGCAGTGTGCTTTTATAAAGTATAAGATTATACTTTATGTAGAATAGACCATTATTAAAAAGAATATTATTTTTAAAAAATCTCGTATAAACACAGTACAGCTTAGACCAGAGATTTCACTGAAGCAGTTCCCAGCTGAATAAAATGCTGGGGTTTAGAATAACCTCTGATTTGATTTCAGAATTGGTGTCGATGGAGTATCCACCATGGCTCTTAGGAAATTGCTCCAGCAAATCCGATGGTCAAAACTTTGCAGTTTATTTAAATCATTTGCTATCGGCTCCTAGTTCTTTAATCTTGTCCCAGAGGTAAGTTTCTGGTCCTTCTCATGTTCGCAATCCCTGTGCAGGTACTGAGAAGCCACAGAACCCAGGAGAGGTGGGTGCTGGTGGGGACCTCTGGGGATCCCCCCGTCCCAGCCCCCGGCTCAAAGCTGGGCCACCTGGAGCCGGTTGCCCAGGGCTCTAGCCAGTCCAGCTTGGAATATCTCCAAGGATGGAGACTCCAAAGCCTCTCTGGGCAGCCTGTCCTAGTGTTCCATTACCCCACAGTGAAAAAGGAGTTTTCTTACGTTTAAAGGGAATTTCCTTTGTTTCAGTTTTTGTGCCAGGACAAGAGGCAATGGGCAGTCTTGTCACCGCAGAGAACAGTCCGGCATGTTCTTCTTTACTCCCCACCACGGCCATCAGGTATCTATAAGCATTCATGCAATGTTCAATCAATTGCCCCCTGTGATCCCAAATTCTTTGTAAAATCCGTTTCTTCACCCTTCAGCCACCCCAGCCCGGCATCTTCCCTTTTGGACAAATTCGCTCCCATTTGGAAGTGTGCATTAACCGTTCAGCTCGTCAGCTCGCACAGGCTGAATTGTAGCCGTGGTTTGGCCGCTTTACAGTTTGCCAGCTCCCTCTCTTCATGGTAAGTTCTCATACACGAGTTTAAATCTTTTGTGTGTGTTTGAGGTTTGTTCCAGTGGTCCCGGTGGAGGACCAGAGCAAACTTGCTTTTTCTCTGGCCCCGAAGCCAGCGTTCCTGCACGGGGTGACGAGGGAGAATGGTGGGAAGGAGGCAGAGGAAGAAGGGACACTGTTTGGATGACACCTAGTTAGGTCAGGGATTATGAAGTTTTTTATAATTTGCAACTGTTTGCTACTCTCATTTGTTATTTCTGCCATAAGAGTAGACTTTGCTTGCGACATCTGGCCAAGGATGGTTACTACTTACTAACACAGCTTTGTTATTCAAAGGAGAGATTAAGATAGAAGTTAATTGACAGTCTACCCACAGTTGCACTTTACGATTCACAATGAACAGGAGCAGTTTATTCTATGGACCTGCTCAGGTCCCACAGATGTGTAGGTCCTGAGCAGACAGGCCAGTGACTCAGGGAAATCCTGCTCAAAGATGCTGCTGTCACGACCAAAAAAATATGAGTCATTTCAGCGGGAGCAGCGTCCCCTTCATCCCTGCGCTGGGCTTCCATCCGACCACTCTCCTGGTAGGGGGGGGACTTGGAAAGGGCCCCATCTCCCAGGAAAACTGAGCTGCCGACATGCAACCTTAGGTTGTTGAACTCAGCCTGAACCCGATCTATTTTTACTTCTGCAGAGAGGACACGAATTATCCCTCTGACACCAGATCTGAGCGAGGAGATGCTCTCCACGTGATCACATTCTTCCATATTGCGGGAGGCAGTGGCAAACCCCGGCGCTTCCTCTCAGTGCTCTGCTCCTAGATAGATATATATATATATTTATATATATTGCTGCCTGGCATGGACGTGCTGACGTGGTCGTGTGGGAAAAGGGTGGTGTAGCCTGAGAAAAAGTGTGTGGGAGTGAATCTTTGTGGAACAGAGAGAGGGGAGTCCACAGGAGTTCAGCAAAGCTCACAGGTCGTAGCTGGAAAAAACCCCCCGGGTGGCACATGGCCTCCTGCGCTCCCTGCAGTAACAACAAAGAGGATGCTGCCCAATATTTTGCCCAATATTTTGATTCAATGCCCAATATTTTGATTCAGACATAAATGCAAGGCAGATCTTACAGACGGGGGTCTCACTTCACATATAAATAGTGGCTCGATGCTGTGTCCAGCCATTCTCCAAACTTCAGTGGGACTCTGATCTCAGCTCCCCAGGTCCAGGGGCTTCTCTCTCCCCACGTCTCCTTCGGGCCAAGGAGGATCCACTGGGGGCTAGGGTGCCCACACACAGGGATTGGGCCAGGGCCATGTAGCTGGTGCCCTGGTCTTGGTTCCACAGCAGAATCCGAAGGGAAGGAAAGGGGCAACCCTTTCCCCCCTCCTGAGAGCAGCGTGGGACTCGGTTCTGTGGTGTCACTGCATCTTGAGCAAATGAAGGCACTGAGACCTTCTTGCAGGTCAGTATAAAGGCCAGGCACAAATCCCTGCAGTGCTGCTCATGCAGTCGGCTGTCAGGAGAGCCCTTACTGCCAAACGTGATGTCCCTCAATCAGAAACCCCATGAGAGGAGCGCTCCCCGGGCTGCGGGGCTGGTTCCCACCGCTCGCCAGAGCAGCTCGTGCGGCTAGGCTTTGCCCAGGCAGGCAAAAAGTAACCCAAGTTATTGTTTCCATGCCAATATTGGAAGGATGGTCACTCAGAAGGTAAGATAAGCAGTGTGGTAACAGGGAAGGATGTTTCGGCTCTCATGGTTCAGGTCTGGAGCAAGGGCAGCAGACTTGTGCGCATCATCATCGTCATCACTGACAGAAGGCCCAGGTTCTCCCGGGAGCTGCTCCATGTTCTTCATCTTACCTCCCCAGTTTCTTTCCCCAACTGAACCCCTGATGTGTAATTTCCCTCGGTAAGCTCTCTGCTGACACTCGGGGACACGATGAGGCAGGGCCTGGGGAAGCGCACAGCGTCCGGGATCGCTGACCTGTGGTACCCAAACCAGTCCGGCTGTGAGAGCTGCTCCTCAACCAGCACAAGCTGATCTCCAAAAACCAGAGGTGTTTTGTTCAAGCCCGAGTGATTCCCCCATCTGTCTCACCACCTCCTGGAGCAGCTGCTCACTTTTTTTCTTTCACAGTTTCTTTTGTCATGTCAGGAGGGATATTTCAACTCTGCTGTCAGTCCCAGCCACTTCTGTAGGTGCATTGGTCACAGAATCACAGAATGGTAGGGGTTGGAAGGGACCTCTGGAGATCATCCACTCCAACCCCCTGCCAAAGCAGGTCCATCCAGAGCAGGTTGCACAGGAACGTGTCCAGGTGGGTTTTGAACGTCTCCAGAGATGGAGACTCCAGCACCTCTCTGGGCAGCCTCTTCCAGGGCTCTGCCACCCTCAAAGTCAAGAAGTTCCTCCTCATGATTAGATGGAACTTCTTATGTTCAAGTTTGTGCCTGTTCCCTCTTGTCCTGTCCCTGGGCACCACTGAAAAAAGACTGGCCCCATCCTCCTGACACCCTCCCTTTCAGTATTTATAGACATTGATCAGATCCCCCCTCAGCCTTCTCTTCTCCAGACTAAAAAGACCCAAGTCCCTCAGCCTTTCCTCGTAAGAGAGATGTTCTGGTCCCCTCATCATCTTTGTAGCCCTCTGCTGTCCCCTCTCCAGCAGTTCCCTGTCCTTCTTGAACTGGGGAGCCCAGAACTGGACCCAGTGCTCCAGATGGGGCCTCCCCAGGGCAGAGCAGAGGGGGAGGATGACCTCCCTCCCACCTGCCGGTCACACTCGTCCTGATGGACCCCAGGATGCCATTGGCCTTCTTGGCCACAAGGGCACGTTGCTGGCTCATGGGCACCCTGTTGTCCACCAGGAGTCCCAGGTCTTTCTCCTCAGAGCTGCTCTCCAGCAGGTCACCCCCAGCCTGTCCTGGTGCAGGGGGTTATTCCTCCCCGGGTGCAGCACCCTACACTTGCCCTCGTTGAATTTCATCAGGTTCCTCTCCGCCCAACTCTCCAGCCTGGCCAGGTCTCGCTGTACTTTCTCTGTACTTGTGTATTTTTTTTGCTGCTACTCATAAGAGGTTTGCTGATATTTTTCCCATTTTAAGAAAAGACTCTGAGCCAGTCCATTTGTACAGACTTCAGGAATCTCCTTGACGCCCTTGAGATCTGCTGCCTGTAGCCCTGCCTGCAAGATAAATGGGTCTCTGAAAGGAAGCAAAAATGGAGCTTGATTTATTTGGTCAGGGTTCGGCGTTACCCGTTAGCACAATGCAGCCCTTCTCTCCGGGGCTGACTAATACCCACATCATAAACAACACGCAGCCTCTGCAGAGCGAGCCGGGCAGCAGCAAGCCTTGACAGAGAGAGAGAAAAAGAGAGAGAAACCCTGGAAAAGCAGCTTGTGGCAGAAAAAGAGGAGCCGCAAGAGATCAGAGGGCAAAGAGAGGGAGATGAGCATAACCAGAAGCCCTTGAAAATTGCACAGGTGTTATTTAAAAGGAGAAAGAGCTTCTAAAAGGAAGGCGAGGAAGAGAAATGGAAAAAAAAAAAAAACCAAACCAAAACCAAAAACCATCAAGTTAGCAAAGGGTGGACTCAGTGAGGTGTGTACACGGGGTGTCTGCCAGGGGAGGGAGCAGGATGCAATGTTCTCCTGGCAGAGTGGGTCCAGCAGGGTTATTGCCGCAGCACTCAGGGATGAAAACGCCTGGACCGGATCCAGGAGCTGCCAAGAGGGAATAGGAGGTGCTGGATGGGAGCAGGGATTCGTTCTGCGGCCGAGCTTCCGTAAGCTCAGCAACTTGCCCAGCGTGGTCTCCGCTGCCTGCAGAAGATGGCCTCAGAGGAGTTCAGTCACCTGAAGCAAAAGCGACTCGTTTGGCTTTGGGAGAGACGGCCGGTTCCTCAGACCAGACCGGGGAGCTGGGGGGTGTTTTATTTATAGACAAATAACTCGCTTTACAATGTTTGAATTGCGATTAAAGATAAACTTTTCTCATGACTCCCGCAAAGCTCACCACAAATTTCATAGTCTTTTTGTTACAGACAGTTTGGCAAACATTTGCCAGGTTTTCCAGACATCCTGGCACAAAATTTGTTCAGCAATAATGGGAAAAGTGCTAAGAAATGGAATTGTGAAGACTGATTGCATGTGTCACCAGTAAAATTTCAAGCAAAATGACAATCTACGGCTACTTTTCCATTGCTTAATGAGATGAAGGTAAGAATGAGAGTGCCAACAGTAATTTATTTTTTGAAAAAAAATACAAATAAAATAATCCACCAGGCTGAAAGACAAATAAAAAATTTGCACGAGTGATTACTTTCTCAGAGCCAGGCACTCTGGCCACAGCTGAACATGAGAGCAAGGTATGGTCAGTGACCCGAAACCTTCACCCCGTGCCCTACAGTCAGTGGCACAGTCGGGACGTGGCCGACAACTTCTTGGCAGTAGAAACCGTGATGCTTATGGAGCATCGTGGATGCTCCAGGATGACCTGGAGCCATCCTACCCGCCACCTCCCGACAGGAGTTATATGTACTTTGAAATAATTAAAGACCATTTCATGAATGTATAGTTAATAAACAGAGAATAACGAAGGGCCTGTTTTGTGAAGGTTGAAACCCCTGTGCCCGCAGACAGTGTGTTTACACGGAGGTGCCACCATTGAACAGAGGAGACAGGTGACATTTCAGTATGATTTTACCAGACAAGTGCTGAATTGTACAGTCGGCAAGTGCCACATCCATACGGCAGCAAATTCCCTATTTCTGGGGTCTGATAGATATTTAGGTTTGTACATAAGGACATGTCAGCTATTGCTGGCGGAGTGTTTGGAGTGTGTTTTTACCCAGGTATTTAAAAACAGACTAGACACAAAACCAAGCTGTGGTGCTTTTAAGTGTTCTGACCCGAGCAGTTAGCAAGGACGGACGATGGCTCAGCCAGCCCGCAGCTCGCTGCCCTGAGAGAAAATTCAGAAAGATCCAGAATGGCACGAAGCAGCACCATGTTAAAGCAGAGGGAGATGAACCCTGTCCCTCAGAGAAAGCCCCTGTCCCTCTTCTCCCGGTTAAGAGAGCTGCTCCTGTTCCTTTTGCACCACGTGCTCATAAAAAAGCCCTGGGAGGGCAGAGCCTGTGTCCAGGGGGTGTTTGCTGGAGTACATTCTGTGGACATATTGACACAGAAACTCTTTAGTTCTGAAGGAAATGGAAGATCTGCTCTGTTTTATCCCCATAACGCTGATGCTGGGACCCTGAGCTGCCAGAACCAAGGACGCCCAGGGACAACCCCACCAATTCCAGCTGCAGAAGCTGCCAGAAACTCCTCTTAACATCAACCCTGGTCCTAAACGATGTTAAGAGCTGTCTCAGGACAGCCCAGGTTTAACTATCACATCACAGAATGATTCATTTTAATATTTATTTTTGGTTTTTAAACAGGCAGTTGTGGAGCTGATCACTCGGCCTAAAGAGGGTTCCATGCAGGAAAACCGTTTCCACGTAAGTGTATTATTCAGTTTATTTGTCTGTATTTTCATACACAATTATGCCACAACAGCAGCTCTTTAGAATACGTCACACGGAAGTTTATTGTTTCTCCAGGGATTTTGGGGCTCTTACCAATATCCAAGATCAGGTCTTCCCAGTTACGGTTGAAGGTGAATAGAAATGAGAAGGACCCTGCGCCCATCAGCCACCGTTGCAGCACTGGTTACAGTGGGGTTCTATGTTGCCTCTGTTTCCCTCTTACAAAACTGCGTATTTACCATAGGAACTGCCACGAGCTACGTTAAACAAAAGCATACTTTAGCAAAATCACTAATTTTAGAATGATCATAAATATTTATACCAGACAGAGCATAAACAGCACCTTAGAGACTACGCTCTGTTTATATAAATCCCTCTTAATTTAGAAAATATGGATTTCACAGACTGAAACAGCCATAGCCAACAAACGTATATTTGAGGAAACCGCTGTCCAGGCTCCCGCGACCCAAGCGTCCCCATCGGTACAGCATCCAGCTTCTGTCTCTGACAAAAGCTTCTCGTAGGAGTTGCCCACCGTACGCCTTTTTACAAGCGCCTGTTCATCCTGAGTTTCTAATGCTGGGAAGTTTGCTCAGACCCAGAGATTACAGCTGGAAGCGTGGATTGACCTGGAGCTGTTGAGAAACCATCGTCCTAGAACTGGTTTCTCTAAAAGTGTTTTTAAAATTTGATCTTGGCCCGGGGCCACGCAAGTCTCATTTTTCTGCCCAGAACAGATGATTATCTCTGGAAATACGTCTGCTGTCCATGGGTTATAATTGCGGTTGGAGGTTATTTTCAGTGGTTCTTGACCCAAAAAGATATAATTAACCATTAGCTCTGTACACAGGCTGGCTACACCAGAAAACCAGGCTCTTGAAAATCCTGCTGTTTCATTTGCAGTTTGCAATGGACTGTGCAGTGTTGTTACCCCACTAAAATAATTTTTTATTATCACAGAGCAGAGTGTGTGACTGTCTTTTTCTGATGGAAAGGAGAGGTTACCCACTGCCCTCATCCGTGAGCAGGTTCAGAGTCCCGGGCTATGGGAAATTAGGGGGCAGCCGAGTTCCGGAACCTGCCCCCGAGCCACCACCGGGAATGGCACCGGATTCCCCACTTATAATGAGGCCATGTTCCCCAAAACAAAAGTATTATTTATCTAACATTTCCTAGTCTGCAGCAGAAAACAGGAACCAAGGTGATCAAAAACCTTGCTAATGAGAAGTATTTTGCCAAGTTGCCATGTCCCGTTAAGATGGCCCAGCATTTCATACACTCGCGTTACTGTAGGGGGTTTTTTTCCCCAAGTTTGAGCCCAATTTCCTGAAATGAAAGTAGTTTCGTATGAAATGTCAAGAGAGGATGTGATGAACAGCAGCTGAGGCTCTGGCTGTGCAAACACCATGGCTGCCTCTAGTTTTAGTGACACGGATTGTGGGAAAGGGCAGCTCTTCTAGAAGGATTTTTAAACTTGTGCGATGGGGGCGGGGGGGGGAACAAATTTGTAACCGAGCTACAATAGAATCTGCATTTTCTCTCTCATATCCTGATATTCTGATTTCCAGATTATGTTGAACTGTCCTTGGTCGTGTTCTGTCCCTTAGTATTATAATAGTTTAACAACATCCTTAGCAGATTTACTTAGTTAACCCAAATAAACCCAAGCTCCCAAGAACATGCTGGGTTTGGTGGTTTGCTGAATCTGTGGGGTTTTTTTCCAGAATGTTTATTTTGGTGCTTTGCCCGTCTGCTAAACTTCTCTTATTACTTTTTAACTTTACTGCTCATCCGTTGCTGCTGTGTGCATAAATCGATGATGGCATCATAGGGGTTTGGCTGCAACTTTTTCTAAATATGTCTGGTTTATATGGGATAAATTCAAGTCGCTGGGTGGAATAAAGAGTTCGTCAGAGAACTGCCCAGGGAGATGTTTCTCAGGAAATGATGAGGCTGGGGCAGGGTCCTACAGAGCCTTTCTCTGAATGCTGCTGTCTCACTGCCTCTTCCTTGCTTTTCTCTGGAGAGAACAAACATTTCTCATAGCACAGCCCTTGGCCTTCACATGAATTCACTCCCTTATTGAAAGCAAAAAAACAAAACCAACCCCAGAACTCAAAAAAAAGTGCATCTGGGGTTCAAAGGAAGGGACCATGGGGGCTGTTGGACTTGTGTGCACTGAGCTTGGGGGTACCTAGGGGAACTGTTCAGAAGCGCGTAAGGGAGAACCAGGGCTCCCTCACTGTCTACAGTGATTTCAAAATTAATCACAGAATCATTTAGGTTGGAAAAGACCTTTAAAGTGATGGACTCCAACCGTAAACTGAACACTGCCGGGTCCCACTGAACTGTGTCTTGCCCAGAGAAGCTGTGGATGCCCCATCCCTGGAGATGTTCAAGGCCAGGCTGGACGGAGCCTAAAATATCATTCCTGCCTCATCACCCGATTCCACTGTATCCTCACTGCCCAGTTGTCCGGGATAAGGATGAGGTGGGGTAACCCAGATAAAGCAAAAGGCTCATGATATAAAACATACGTAAATGAGGCTGTAAGAACACACTGAGCGTGTTCACCTTTGCCATCAGCTCTCTGAAGAGAAGAGGAAGAGCTTTAACTAAAGGTAGGCGAAGCTGTGTCTGAGCTGAGCATAAATCATTTTCTGTTGTGAGCACCATAATAGAGGCATCAGCCGAAGGCAGGGCCTGCTTGATCCACAGCCAGGGTGAGTGTAGGTGCCTTTTAGATGATGTCCCATTTTTTAAATTAAAAAGAAAACGCTGTTCATTGAAAACAAAGCTGGAACATTATTTAATATGGGAGCTGTTGTGGGATCTCCTTGGAAACGTGGTAGTTGTGTCCTTATGGTACTGTCTGGTAAAGTGAATTTATGAATACATATTTAGCTATATCATCAATGCTGAACTCAGAATGACTATGCTTTGTTTCTTATTAGGGAAAACATTTTGTGGCATCTCGACCATGTTTATAACGAGGTATTTATCAGTAGAGTTTGGACAAATGCTTCAGTGTAGACTCTGTTTCCAGCCATTGTTAAAAGCTCAATAAATCTGTACATGGAAAAAACATAACTTTTCACACTGAAGAACTGCTTAAGAGCTCTGTAAAACCATGTAAAGAAATTAGCTGTATTCTTTCTGGAAAAAGCAAATACTGTAGACATTAGAGAGAGGGATTCTGCCATTTTCTCCATGAAAATGAGTTCTATCTGAGCAGAGAGAAGTTATCCCTGAATCCCCTTATCTCTTTAGCTGCTACTTCAAGCATTATCGGGGGCATGCAGTAATCTCATTACGCATCCACCTTCCTTTTGAAAGCGAAGAGAGGACCAGAGGTCAAACCACAGACCCTTTGTTGAAATCCAGTGGAAGCTTCATTGCACCGAGGTCCGGATCCAGAAAGAAAACTTTGGCATCTAAATCCTTCTGCTCCCGTAACTGCGGGCAGACGCGGCTCCAGCTTCCCTGGTTAACGTCTCCCCATTGCCCGGTTCTGGGACCGCTGGCCCCAAAGGCACCTCAGCCGTGAGAAACCCCAGCAGCTGAGCACCGACTTCCAGTGCAATTCTGTCGCAGAGAAGTGGAGGAATCCTTTACCCCCCCCAGGCAGCCGCAGGAATTGCTTGTGCCCTTTGACCAACGGCAATTTAATACAGAAATACCCAAGTGTTCACAGGACAAGCCAAGCCAGGTGAATACTTGAAACACCAGGCTGTTACCATAGATCCATTTTCTTCATTGCATGTGAGGAAGCTTTTTGTCTATGGTGCACAATGGAACACCTTGGAAAAAGTTTTCCCGAGCGTCTCCTCTCAGATCTGGAGGGAACTCATGGGCAGGACACTCTCCAAGGAGTCCTCAACATAGAAAGGACATGGTCCTGTTGGGTCCAGCGGAAGGCCACGAAGATGATCAGAGGGATGGAGCACCTCCCCTGTGAAGACAGGCTGAGAGAGCTGGGGTTGTTCAGCCTGGAGAAGAGAAGGCTCCGGGGAGACCTCACAGCAGCCTTCCAATATCTGAAGGGAGCTACAGGAGAGCCGGAGAGGGACTCTTTGTCAGGAGATGTAGTGACAGGACAAGGGGTGATGGTTTTAAATTGGAAGAGGGGAGATTTAGGTTAGATATCAGAAAGAAATCCTTCACTGTGAGGGTGGTGAGACGCTGGCCCAGGTTGCCCAGAGAAGCTGTGGCTGCCCCATCCCTGGAGGGGTTCAAGGCCAGGCTGGATGGGGCTTGGAGCAACCTGGTCTGGTGGGAGGTGTCCCTGCCCAGGGCAGGGGGGTTGGAACTCGATGATCTTTAAGGTCCCTTCCAACTCTAACCATTCTATGATTCTATGATTTTCTTTTTTTCAGTTATTGAGAGGAGGAAGGCTTGACACACACTTTCATATTGGCTCACCAGAATGGTTTCCATACGCATGTAGCCACAGCACCCCCATTCCATCCCCTCTGCCCCCCCCTCAGCATGCAAACGGTCTCTTTTGCTTAAATTAAAAACCCAGCACTTTCCTTCTGACGTGCCTTCAAAATATTGTCAGCCTTGAAGAAAATATTTGCAGAATGTCACATCCTTATGCTAAGTAAACAAATAATGAAATGTGAGTCTGTAAAACTAGAATGTCCATAAAAAAAATTACTGTCTTTATATACTGGCTGCAAAGGCTGTTCAGGGTATTACACAAAACATATTTAGGAGATAAGGAAAGATTATCCACTTGGCCTTATAAAGCAGAGGGAGGACGGCGTGTCATTGCTGTAAAATACTTCTTAGGCAAAATATGTTTTGCATTGCATTCCTTAAGCCACAAACTCAGGGTTTCTTGGTCTCACGCTGCCCCTTTACTGATTGGCCTGGTACAAAACATCCCGTAATTAGCAGGCTTTGCTGGGAAAAGCAGACCAGAGGGGGAAGGTCATGCCGGGGGGGTGTGTGTGTGTGATGTGCTGGGAGGGAGCCTGCAGCCTTCCTGTCCCCCACAACCACCTCTGGGGATGGGCCACCCCCAGCTGCACCCTTTTAAATAAGAAATTAGGAATAGTTAAAGTTTGGGAGAAATGCCTTTGACTTTAGTCAATGTTGCTAATTGCTGTAATCGCTAACAAATATACCAGGCCAATCACACAATTAACTGCTGGTTCCTTTTATGATACTGGTTTCCGGTGCTGTTTTGCTCTTGTTTCAGTGGATGCTGCTGTGTAATCCCACGGGGGACTCATTCTATAAATCTGATGGTTTTTGTTCGGGCGGCAGGTTTTAGCTCTGCAGTCAGGCTGCCCCCAGCACGGCACGAATCTGCGGTTCCTCATCGTCCCTCTGCCTCCAGCTCCGTCAGAGCAAGTAATAAGCCAGAAAGACATGAGAACTGGCAGTGATTAAAAAAGGCAGAACAACTGGGGAGAATAAGGTTTAATTGCCAGTGCCTGGATTGTGCCAGCATAATGCCATGAGCACTGACTCATCACGATAAACTGATCCTAGCTACAGTGCTGTGGTTTTTTGAGAAATGAGAAGAGCAGGTTTGACAGGGTAGAGAAATGTGAAATTGCTGGTAGCACTTGGGCGCCATCCCGGCGCTTTAATTTGCAGGATAAAGGGATGGCATCTCTCAGGCTGCTACAGAAAGCCTTCGGAATAACTCTCTGTCACACTGCGATGGTGCAGCTCGGCACAGATGACTCAGGTGCGGTGAGTTCCAGTGTGATATTGCTAATAAAGTGTTCTGCTGAATCACCTTCACCTCCTTCGCCACTGTCTTTCCTGGAGATGGAGTGTAATTACTACTGACTCACACTCGCACACGCAGCCTGCGAATTCCAGGCAGGACATAAGGTGAGCATCTATGGGAGCCAGGGGTGCACGAGGGGAAAACGCGCCTGGAGCCCAGGAAGGGGGCAAAGCACGGTGGCGGAATTACCGTGTCCCCGAGCGACACAACCGAGGGGCTACCCCGGAGAAACCTTAGCTATTCACAACCTGTTTGGGGCAGGGTGGGAAATCCAGCCAGAAATCAAAAACTGCTCCTTCTACTCCAGATACAGTCTTTGAACTAAGAATATACTTGTTAATTGTGCTTGGAACATTCAGCAGGTCTGCAAAACATGAGTGGGTGAAACGGCTTATATCAGCCAAACCTTTGGTACGGATCAGCCAGACCTTCACACCTCCATCTTCTACTCCATGCTAAATGAAATTCAAATTCCATTTGTAGCTCTGGCCCTTGCTGAATGAAAGGAATAAAACCCCTGTGAAAACAGCAAGAGATAAAAATACATGTATTTCCCAGTTATGTTTCCCATTCGGTGCAATTAGCCGAGGCTTTCGGCACTCATCTCCCCATCACTGCTCCATCTGCCCAATGTAGGAGGAAAATAGATGCTTGAGAGGCAGCAGATGCTGGCGGTGCAGGGCTCTCGGTGTCTCCTTGGAGCAGAGGGATATTTCCTTCAGCAGCATTCCCTGATCTGCCACCCTGCGTCCCCCCAGCCCTGCCTCTGGAGCTGGCAGCCTCCATGGGAAGCCCGGAGCCGGCGGATGGTGGAAAACATCCAGGGACTCTGGTCCACGTTCCGTCCTTTTGTGCCTCTTGCCAGCTTGAGAGGCAGCCACACACGTCCCGAACTCATCAAAGGATGGAGACACTTAATTTGCACCGTTATGCAGAGGGAAATCCACACTGTCCAGGCACCCCCGTGGGGTCGGGGTGTTGGGAAGCGATGCCCCTTGGGGAAACAAAAGACGCTTGAGCATAACGGGCCAGAGCCGCCGGGGCAGGACTGGCATGAACTCGAGAGGAATTTCGGTACAGACACTGCTCCCCCACGAGCGGTGTCAGGCCGAGCCTGTCCTGCAGTCACAGAACCAGCCCACCCCTAGGAACACCAAAGATCAGTTGCAGGAGGCCAGAATTTAAAATCAATTGGAAAAAAAAAAAATACATGGCAAACCCTGTGCAGATTTGTCTCTGTGAAGGAGGCGCACAAATAAACCCTTCCATATAACGCTGCGGGGGCTGCCGTGCTGCTCCGCACAAACCGGCCACTGAAGTTGCTCTGACAAAATTTTTAACTATAGATATGAAAAAAAAAGCCCACCACAGACTCAAGATTATTTTAAACCTGTGGCAAAAGTCCCTGTGGCGCCTAAACCACAGGTTACGTGCCTGTGAATTGCACTGCTCTATTTACCAAAGGCACAGTATGAAAATAAAAGTAAATTATTAGAAATTTATTCTGGTTTCTAGTCTTGCCGGAGCGGTAGTGACCCTGCCGTCTGAGAAGATCCTCCAAAAGTGTGATGAGACACCATTTTTATAAGTCCTGCTGTAATACCTGTGCCTCGAGGGCTTAAAAAACACTCAGTAAACAAGCGGAATTGGAAACCAGGCAGAGTGGTGTCTGGAAAACGTCCGTAAGCCACTTCAGAGAGCAAATACCAGAGCTGTTAATAATGCTGCATTAAGGGTGGAGAAAATGCGCTTCCCATTCTCTTTATTCTTTTTAATAAAAGATTTTTCGTTATGTACGTCAGGTCCATCCAGGGAAAATCAGGGGTTTTTTTTACTGTCTTTCGTGGAACCACTCTGCCTGCTGCCAGCCACAGGTATCAGTTAAGCTGGAACCCAGCCCCTTCCCTGCCCAAAGGGCTACGGAGAAAACCATTCTCCTCTTGGCTCCTGAAATAACACCCCAACAGGTTTCCCGGCCAGGCAACACAGCGAAACCAGGGTTTGACAGAGCTTTTCTCCACACCTTCCCTCTGCTCCGGTTGCTCCAGAGGGACTTTTGCCTCCCTCCCTCTGGGATGCTCCTGCTCCAGCTGCATCCCTGGGCTCTCCTGGCTTTATGTGTGGGCGTAAAGGCTGTTTTCCCTGTCCCTAATCTAAAAACAGAAGGGGGCAAAGATACCCCTTTCCATTTTTAATTCTGCACGTCAGCGATGCCAGGCATTAAATCCCAGCGCTGAGAAGCCTTTGAAAGGGCTCCCAAGGAGGGACCAATATAATCCCTATGGAAAAGGAAGAGGGGGCCGCATTTTGCATTTGGAATTCGCTCTGCTCTGCTCTCGCTGCCTGAAGATGATAATTAACTATAAATACACGTCTCTGCCTAATTGTTGCTTGTACTGGCATTGCTGCCATGCATCACCAGCGGCTGAGGAAGGCATTAGTACAAACTTGTGATCTGTAGGTCCTGAGGGGTCACATTTTGCCTTCTCTGGGGAGCTTTTAGCCCAGGGAAGGTGACTGATTGTTTAAAGTGACGGCACAGACCTCTCTTACCAATGACTACAGGACACCTGAACCTGCTCTTGCCCACAACATTCACCTGTAGCATTTGTACAGCATTTTATACCTAGGAAGTAGCATATTTTTCACTGGTTAGAATAAAATGCAATGTTCCAGCTGAGTGGGAACATCTCGTACCCACTCCTGCGAAGCTCCTCACCGCTCTCAGCACAGGCCCGGGTACTTCTCCAGCGGCGCCTTCACCTTACGCTTTCTCAGGAGCCAACACAAAAAGTTTGGCAGCTGGCCCCAGTGCGACGAGGATGCTGAGACAGGGACCTGTGAAACACCCCTTTTGTTTCCCTCCAGCATGGAAAAGCTTTGATTTGGAAGGGAATGAATGTCATTCGGTCATTTAGCAAATAACCACCACGTGGGCCATGCAATGAGCATCTGCTGCTGCCCTTTTCCCAGCTGCTGCTCGTGCAGCCCCCGGCACTAACCCACCGCTCCCAGGCTGCCATCAGCCCCGCAGAAGACTGACTTTAGCAGCAATACCTATCCCTAAAGCACCCTTCCCGTCTCCTGCTGGTGGTGGGGGTTCTTAGCTCCTGTCCAGAGGACCTACGAGTGGTCCTAGCTCTTCTCATCTCAGCTGCTGGGGTCTCCTTTCCACCAGCAGATTGTTCCTCTGTACTGGGATTATATACTGCCCTGGTGTCCCTCCTGAGCAAGGACAGTGACAGACCTCTGAAAGTGATGACCCACGGTCTTTCAGAAGATTGTGCCAGGTAAGGAAAGGATTCTCTTACAGCCTGATAGAAAAAAAAGAAAAAGAAGCTCTATGGCTGGGAAATGGCTTGAAAGTTAATATTTCCTGAGTTCCCAAGGCAGAGCAAAGGGTAAATGCTGTTGCAGGTGCTGAGGTGGTGATTACAGACACGGAGACCACGTGCTGGTTGTGACTGAGCACCTCTGAAGGCAAGAGGGGGGGTGGGACCCTCCCAAGGGAACGATAAAGCGGAGCAGAAAATGTGAGTTCTTCTTCCACCGCCCACCTTTGCTGGACGGAGAGGTTGAAGGGTATCAATATCCGACATATCATTGTCACCTGAACAAAAAATAATCTGTGACTGCTCCCACCCGACCCTGCAGCCCCCAGCTGTCCCTGTGCTGTGTCCCTCTGTGGGTTTTGTGGGCAGAGGAGGGGAGGACGGTGGTGGCTGTGGCTCTGCTCTGGGTCACGGATGGACCCGTCCTCCTGGGGTCGGTGGATGCGCTGTGGTGCCCAGAGCCCACCCAGAGCTCTGCGCTGGGCTGTAATATCCCTGACCTGACCCAAGGGACCTGCGGTGTGTAATTAAGCTTTTGTAATGAGCTGGGGAATAGAAGTGGGGTTTAGGCTTGTTTTAGATTTTGGTTTGTTTGGTGTGTGGTGGTTTTGTGTTTGAGGGTTGTTGTTTTTTTGCAAACTCCTATAAATTCTATTGCAACTGTTGGGTTAGAGCAAGGCAGCTGGATGCTTTCAGAACCTATCTGTCTCCTGGTTAGACGCTGAATTAGCTCCAGGCCTGGGAAACCAGAGGGAGACTGTGAGTGGGAAGGCGAGAGACAAAAGCAAAGCCTTGTAAAGAAAAGCATTTAAAATAATAAAAAAAAAAAAAAAGACAAAATACAAAAGCACAACCAGAAAACCACCTCACCCTGAGCTTTCCCTGATTTCAGTTAATGATACCTGCAGCGTGCTATGAATGAGGCTGTTAAAACAATATTTTCTCAAAGGAGTATCAGTAAGACACAGTCTTTCAAAAAAAAAAAAAAGGCAGATATTTGCTTTTGACATTACAATTTCACAGATTTGACTTCATGGTTACCTACGGTTTTGTGTGTGACGGGGGAAGAGGGGACTCCTTGGGGCAGGACTTGCGCCGTGTGAAGCTTTCTGTTGTGTTTTACTATTTGTGCAGAAGGGGGGAATGGCCGTGTCGGTGCCTCCGCCGCCCAGCCAGCGCGCAGCAGCAGCCGCTTTCCTGTCGCTCCTAAAAGCCAGGCGCTGGGAGTACAAGCGTATAAAATACTATGGTGACCTGAGATACGAAGAAATAGCAGAGGTTTTTCCCCAATAACACCTTTGAAGCAAATATTTTTATTTTATTCTTCCCCACTTATTTCTTTTAGCACAGTGAGCTGTAGACCAATTTCTTCTCTTGCAGGCTCCCGGTTTCTGGTGTACTGTGTTTGCTTGTTTCATATTTACTCCTTCCCCCTGAATCGGGGCTGGTTGTGAACCTTCTGTAACCATAATTTCACTGACAGTCGCTCCTGCCAAAAAGCCCAGTTTTTAGCTGTTGAGCAGCCTTATTTTTTCCCCCTGGCATTTTCTACCTTAACTCTTTGAAGGCTGGACTTGCCCAGACCCACGCTGGGCCATCTGCAGCCAACGCTGCAAAAACAACAGTCAATCTCTGCCTTTTCATAGAATCATAGAATGGTTTGGGTTGGAAGGGACCTTAATTATCATTAAGTTCCAACCCCCCTGCCCTGGGCCGGGACACCTCCACTAGAGCAGGTTGCTCAAAGCCCCGTCCAACCTGGCCTCGAACACTTCCAGGGATGTGGATCCCATCAGGTTTGCAGGGATTTTGTCACTGAGGCAGAAAACACCGTTCTTCACATGAGGGGGGGAAAAAAATGAAATCTGGCCAACTTAATGACTAGTGCAGAACGGAGATGAACAAAGGCTGGAGTGTGAGAAGCAGCTCGCAACACAGGGAGGAGGAGCAGGAAAGGGATGAGTGTTTTAATGGAGGAAAGGCCATTCTTGGAATAAATCGCTGAGCCAAGTGCATCGCTGGCTCGAGCTGCCCGGCTGCCAGGAGCTCCACAGACAGTTACAGAGCACGACACACACAGTACGTGCGTTCCCCACAGAACATCTCCATCTGGGACAGAGGAAGGCAGTTGGGCGAGGAAGGATGGATGCTGAGCTGGGCTGTGAGGACCACACCATGAGGCTTTTACCAGCGCCAGCTGAGAGCAATATTTCTGTCTCAAGCACAACCCAAAGGTCTGACAGTCTCCTTTCCAAATGAGGGTGAAAAGCCAAAATACCCATTTTTCACGCAATGAAGTATTACACAGCCTGGAGAAGGGATGTGGGGAGAGGAGGGAAAGCTGTTCTCTGCTCTCAAGCACTTAGAGGCTGTTGCAAAAAGAGAGCAATAGTTTCCCCTTCTTGTCTATGCAGAATAAAACTAGTAATTAGGAGCTTCATTTTAATTAGGCTAAGAGCTCAGGAGCCTCTTTTAAGGTAAGAAGAGGAAACAATAACTGGAAAGCTTGTGGAGGCTCCATCACCGGAGGGCTGTGAGAACAGGTTAAGCAAAGACCAGTCATGGCCGGCTGAAGTACAGGTGATCCTTGGAACAGGAGGAGAGGATGTCGCACAGCCTCACTTTCTCCTGTTTCACCCTCACCGAAACATTTCCTCCTTGGTTACACCTCATTTTAAAGCTCAGAGGTGTCTGAGAGGGATGAGAGCTGTTGCTTTATGTATGTATATATACCATAATGTTTGCTGTGTTACCACTAATTTACCAGATTTACCATATAAATTGGAGCAATTTGTTTAGATGTGTGTAATTACAGAGAAAGGTGTTCACTGATTGCCTGTGAAAATTCCAATTATGTTCTGGGGAAATGTTCACATGCTGACCTTCCAGGGTGACAGATCCTTGCTAATAGGAAGCACTTAGCAAATTTCAATTTAATTTTCCAGGGTAAGGCTAGGCCAAGCCTCACAAAAGTGAGTAGGAACCCAACCTGAAACACTTCTGTTTGAAGAATAAAGTCTGTAGGTGCTGTGCCACCCGGGGGCTGTCACTGGGGGTCGGACACCTTAGTCCCACAGAGATACAGCATTGACTCCAGTCCTTCGCTCTGTCACCTTAGTGGTGGGAACACAATCTACAGTGCAGCTGGAAAAGTGTGCTCCCAAGGGAATGAGGCGATGCCGTAGCTCTGGTCCAAGGACTCCATCTGCTTTTTACCTTCAGCTTTCGAATAGGATGCGTCTGACAGCAGCATGTACGATGTGTTTGGTTCAATCCCCTCAGCTGAGACAGGTTTCCAAGGGTGACTTTTTTTTTTTCCTCATTTCTGCTAAATACTGTAAGATAACTACTGTAAGACTAGTGTTTTTTCCGGTTAATATACCTTAGTGTTGCTATTGCCTTCCTTTAGGAGCCTGTTACCTTTTCGATGGATGCAAGCTTTAGTGTTAAACACAAGTTTTGTTTTAAAAAAAGGGAAGAGTGAAACTGCATCGTCTGAGTGGGCACAGGACACGGGAGAGACCCTTTGGTCCCTCAGTTGAGGGAGGGCTTTGGAGCCGCTGGGTGACCCTGCGGCACTGCACGGCCTCTCCGCTGGGCAAATAAAACCTCACGAGGCATCTTTGCACAGAAGCTGGCTAAAAGCCACAGCTTGGTCAGAGGAACCCGTCTTCTGGTATTTTTGAAGTGATTTCTGTCTCCGCCAAGAGAAGGGTGAGTAAGCGTTCCAAAGCTGCGATGGCTGGTCTCAAAACTTGGCCGGAGGACAAGAAATGCTGCTTTTCCTTGCACTGGAAGGCTTCTGCTCTGCCCTCATGTCTGGTTTGCTGAAGCAAAGTCCCACCAAGAGGCAGAGGAGCCTTCAAGCCACTTAAGTTATAGATCTCCTTCAGTTCACTCTTTTTTGGTTTTTTCCTAAACCAGGGAGCTGGGGTGCGGTGTGTCTCACCAGAGCTCCTGCCCAGGGCAGTGCTGCTCAGGAGTTTGAGGTTGGTGGATGGCGCTGGGGAAAGGAGGGATCTGTCCCCTTCACAGTGTGGAAACTCTGAATTCTTTCCCCGGGTCAGAAACAGGCCATCAGCGCCGTGTTGTCTTTTGGGAATTGCTTTTTTCCTAATTAAACTAGAATTCTTGCTGGGAAACCCTGGACTTCGTGTGCAGCAGGTGGAACTGAACTGCACCTTGTCATGAGTTAACGTGGTAAGGAATCCCACATAGTCTCTGGTGTGCCACTGGTGCTGGCTCCCCTGCTTCACTCTCTGCTGGGATAAATTGCCACCTGGGAGAAGCAGGGATCTGCCAAAACCCTCTGTCCCCCAGGGATTAGGGCCCTTGGGAAACAACACACCCTTTCTCCGGTCTAAATCTGTGCAAGGGAAGGATCCACGGCACAGAGCAACCTGGTCGTGCCTTACACCACAACTTCGTGGTTGTTCAAAGAAGTGGAGAAAGCAGACAGACGGAGCTGACACAGTGAGAACCAGGTGTATCAAAATACAGTTTATTCTTAAAATGGCTACTTTACACATAACAGCAGGGGTTACATAGGGAAAAAGTGCAATTAGTGGAGGAGGCTTATTTCACCTTGCTATTTATTGTCTCACTGCACTGCGAGTAGCTTCAGACTCAGGATATTGTACTTCTTAGCAATGGGCAAAAATGTGATTTATATTTTGATGTTAACACCATTTCTGCAAAGCTAAAATGTGTGCCAGAACTCACGCCTGCTGGGTATATTGGACAATTTCTCACAAGTCTTGCATGAAACACAGGTCACCCTTACAGTTTGACAGTCAGAAAGCTAAATTATGAGCATACAGATAAAAAAAATATACATTAGTTTACTGAAGTCTAAAAAAAAAAAAAACCAACTTCAAAAAATGAGGTACAATAAAACAGAGCAGTTTTTTCTATTTATGTGCAAGCCTATATTCAGCCTAGAAAAAACTAGTAGCAACCCTGCTCTTGTAAAGAAATCAGCTTCCACAACGCGCAGCTAATCCACTGTCTTCAATATGAAGGACCTCGCCTACGTCACACACTCGAGAAAAGCCATCGCCACCGTGTCACCACTCGCCCACCAGGCGCTGGGAGATCCGCTCAGGAGACGAGTGGAACCACCTGATGGGGCTGCAGAGGAGGGAGTTCACAAATCGCCCGGTCTGTGTTGCCACCTAACCCTGGTTTTGGCATGTGGGGTGGCTTCAAAATTCTTTTTTTAAAAGGCACGTTTTCCCTTTAACATTAAAAGGTAACCACCTGCCCGCTCAGTGAGTAGGGTGATGAAGTCAAGGTTGGATTTGTTCTCCAACGCAAGACACCTATTATTCACGAAGCCAACGAGGACAGAGACGTCCTCCTTCCCAAAGCAGCGGCCACCTCCACGATCCCCTGGATCGGTTTCTGCATTCTCCTTTTTAACCCGCAGAGTTTTTCTCTGGGATTTAGAAGACCGGCTTTGGAAAGAAGCAATCGGAACACCGTACATCGCCAAGTCACACAGCACATCCCACCTCTTCCCCTCCTCCCACTTTTCCATTATCCTCTCCAAGTTTCTCAATCTGCATCGATGCCACAGACCCCAGCCGTGGGTTCCCACCTGCCTCTGCTTTGGGGACACAGAGGGTCAGAGCCAGCCCCCGACCCGAGAGCGTCACCTCGTCTCTGCTGCCCGCCCAACGGCGGCAAAACCCCTTCTCATGTCCTGTCCGTGTAACACACACACACACGTACCCTCACACACGCAGTCACTACGGCTCGCTGAGACACCATCCCCTTCCACAGCTCCCCACCAGAGCCTCGCACCCCTGACTCGGCCGGAGCCCGCGGCAGAGCCAGAGCAGCGCGTACGGAGGATAGGGACATGCTGTATCTACAGCAGGGGGCATGCGCACGGGGTTTGTCTTGCTTTTCTCTCTTGCCGAAGGTAAGTTTTGGCCGAGAACTTCATTAGCACGACGTGGTTTACCAAGTCCCACCGCCCAGTGAGCGTGGCTTTGCTCGGAGAGCCCACGCAGCCTGCCGGGTGGTCTCCTCACGCAGCACGTGAAGCGGAGAACGAACACCCTCCTGCTGCCAAAGGGAGGAAGTCTTCCTCGCTCCTCCTGCTCACCAGTATGGTGAGGAGTTTTCAGTCCGCCCCAGGCTCTGCCACTGGGGAAAGAGACCGCTGGAGAGCCTCGGGCTGCCCAGCTGATCGGGCTCTCTCTCTTGTCCTCTCCTCGGGCTCTGAAGATCTACATAGTCTTTCTCGGCAGACGGCATCTGAACGCCATCAGGCTTCCACTCCGCGTGGAGAATCTTGTAGTTCTGACCCTCGTTATTGTCCCAGAAGGTGTGTTCTCCGCTTTGGTACGAAATGCAAAACTCTATCTTCTCCTCGGAGGACATGGCGGGAGGCAAGTCAATGGAGAAGGAGAAGGTATCGTTTTCGGAATCGCTGTAAACGTTGTTCATGTACACACACTCGACGTCCCTGTAGGTCTTCCACGTGTCAAAGGTAATTCGAACCCGAACCTTTTTCTCGAAGCTGACGTTCTTCACTTTGACGGTGCCCGACAGCACCTTCTCCAGCAGGGAGCAGTTCTCCAGGCAGACCAAGTTCTTCTGCAGGCGGTTCCTGAAGTCCAGGTAGTCAGCCGAGGGCCGAGGGAAACCCAGAATCAAGTTTTTCTCCTCGTGTAGCTTCAAGCCAGACGTTATGTTCTCGAGGCCCAGGAGGTCAAACTGAAGATCCCAGGCAGGCTGCTCCTGGCTCTCGGAGAAGGTGTGGATGGCTGTCAAGGACAGCCCCTTCGAATCCGCAAACACCACCCGCTTCTTGGCTCGGGCGGCCGAGCGGTTCCAGTCGCTCTTCTGAGCTTCCGAGTCACCTTTCACGTGGAGGCACGGCCGGAGAGGTTTGAATCTGTTCACAAAGTTGTTTCTCTGGCAGTCCTCGAGGGGGCCGAGGAAACTCTTCAGCGGGGGAGAGTGGGCCAGGCAAATCCTCATGGCCACGTCCACGGGCATGATGGAGCTGGGCAAGGGCCTGGGGTCCAAGATCTGTATCATCCTGGAAGGAGCAGAAAGGCGGGACGCTGTTATTTGCTACATCAGGTAAGAAGCTTCTTAAGAATATATATTTGCTTCATCCGCCGTCTTAATTATTCACGGCCTCGTCTTTGCACGGCTTTAAATAATGCAGCCTAAATTAAAATTGACAGTTGGAGCTGAGGAACGAGGGTAAGAGCAGTCAGTATTTTCTCGCTAATTCTGAACTCTTTGGGTTCGAATGCAGTCTCACTTGCTCCTTCAGAACCGCTGAAAAATAGATTTTAGCAACAGCTAATTAAGCATGTTTCCTTGAAAACGCAGGAAAGAACATTCTAGTATCAGTAACACGGATCCGGTTGCAGCGGACGTGCTGGTCCGCAGCAGCTTTCCCCTGAGAGACCCTCGGCCAGCTCTTAAAATTCCAGCATTGAAATTCCCCGGGCACAGGCAGCACTATATTTAAGCGCGTCGCCTGCCCCGTGGCAGCAGCAAAGGGGAGGGCACGCACTGCGGTGCGGGACCCCCGCGCTGTGGCTCTGCACAGCCGCACACGCGTGTGTCAGGCACGCTGCCCGGTTCAGGTGAATTACAACGCTAAAGCACCTCTGCAAATACTTCGCATGAGCTCGTAGCCCTGGGCTGGGTAAGAGAGCTCCCGCGCTGCTGAGCAAGCGAGGGGGGGGAAAGGCGGAGAGACACGCTTTATTTTTTATTTTTGGCTTAAAAACGCCTTTTTATAATGCCCACAGTCCATGCCGAAAGCCTACTGCAAGTAGCCAGGGAGAATGCTGCAGCTTTACTTGTAAAGACCTACTCGTGACCCTGCCTCTCAGAGGATGGGGGTCACAACGAGGATGGGAGAACAGGGACCCCCGGCAGCCCCTCAGCTGGAGGGTGGGTGAGAAGGGGCTCCGGCCGCGGCACAGCCCCCCCCGGGGGGGTGCAGCCCTGGCTGGAAGCGGAGGTTTTTTGTCGAGTCACGGGAAGGCACGGCATTTGCTTTGTCACTTAAATAAATGGCTTTCTCCTTCCCAGGGCTCTCGCTGGTATTCCGGAGCCCTGCCAAACCCAGCAGGCTCCTCTGCACCGGCCTCTTAATTCTTATCCTTGCTTTTTTTTCTTTTCCGGCGGCAGCGTTTGCCATAATAAGTGGGATGAGGAGAGGAGAGGACCAGCAGCGGATCCATCAAGTGCTTTGCCGTAACAGGAAAAAAACCTAAGGCTGCGAAACCCCTCTCTCTGCAGCCCCGGCGGCAGCTGCTCCCGAGCGCTCGCAGCAGCAAATAAAGAGGGAGGGGGAGGAAAAAAAACCAACCCAAAACCCGAACCAGCCAAACCAAAAGCCGCCCCCCCCCGGCCCAGGCGGGCTGCTGGAGGCAGGCACGACCTGCCAGCGAAAGCCGAAGGGCGCGGGAAAGCGGCTGCGGGAGCCTCGGAACGGGGGGAAGGCGGGGCGGGCCCCGGGGCTCCGCTCCCCCGCGGCTGAAGCCGGGTGTCCGTCGGTCGGTCCGTCCGTCCGTCCGGGAACGGCGGGGCCGGAGCGGGCCGCCCGGAGGAGGCGGAGGAAAAGCGGGGTGCGGGGGGTGCCGGCGCTTACCTGCTGCAGTGCATGGGGCAGCGCCGCTGCTCCCGGGGCCGCTCCGCGCAGCGCCCCGCCGCGGCGCCGCCTTTATGGGGCCCGACCGGCGGCCAAGCCCGTCCCGGCGGGGGGTGCGGCCCGGCCCGGCGGGGCTGTGCGTGCCCGCGGGGGGGGGGGGGGGGGGGGGGCGGCTGCTGCCGCTTCACGTGTCCCGCCCGTGCGGCGGCGGCTGGAGCGGCTGTGGGGCGCCCTGTGCCCCCCCCAGCGACACCCGCGGGGGGTCCTTTATTCCCTTTCCCCCCCGCCTTTTCTTTTCCTTTTTTCATTTTTCTTTTCTTTTTTCTTTTCTTTTTCTATTTTTTCTATTTTTTCTTTTTTGGGTTTTTTTTTGTGTTTTTTCTTTTTTCTTTTTTGTTTGCTTTTCTTGATTTTTTGTTCATTTCTTTTATTCTTTTTTCTTTTCTCCTTTTCCCCTCACCCTTTTCCTCCCCTTTTCCCCACCTTTCTGTTCCTCCCCTTCCCCTTTTTCCCCCTTTTCCCTCCCTTTCCTCCCCTTTTCCCCTTTTTTCCTCTTTTCCCTTTTTTCCCTTTTTTCTCCTTTCCCCTCCTCCATCTCCCCCCCCCTTTTTTCCCTTTTTTTCCTTTCCTCTCCTCCTTCTCCCCCTCCTTTTTTTCCCATTCTTTCCCCCCCCCTAAGGCCCACTGCCCTACTGCATTGCCTACTTAGGGCACTTTTCCTGTTTTCAGGGTCCTTGCCTCTTACTGCAAGTGTTTCACAGGGGTGGCCACGCAGACCCCTCCCTCGAAGCCAGCTTGCTCAAACGCTGGCCTTTCCCAGCAGCTGGGAGGTGAACAGGGGTTTGCTCCATGGGATTTCCATGCGAAGGTGAATACTGTTTCATGTGCCAAGGTAGGGCTGCCCCAGGTCACTGCTAAAGATCTTACCCAGTGGAACAGAAGTAATACCCAGTGGAAATTACAGACTGCCAGCTTCGTTGGAAAGGAGCTGGAGCCTTAAATTGTAAAGATAATGTTGCCAGGGCCAGAAATCTGTCACCCTGGAATGTTACTGTCCTTGTGCTCAGTGAAAAAGTACTTTTGGACATTTAATTTGAATGGTGCTGATGGCTTTTCACCTCCCACCCATGGTGATCTGAGGATGTGACAGGCCCTCCTGTGCTCTGCGTGAAGCCAAGGGGGCATATAGGGATGAACAGAGGATACAGGATTTTTCTGGCTAATGCAAATTATTTTTCTGTCCTTGGTTGGTGAGCAGAGCACATGAAACGCTCCAGTGCTGTGTGTGAGAGTTTATTAGGAGACAGCGTGTGGGCACGAGCAGGGCAGGTGGTGACAAGGACACCTCCGTTTGGGTGCAGAGAGGAAAAAATGTGATGAAAGGGCTGGAGAAGGAAGACTTCTGCTGAGGGATGCGTGGCACAGGGATCAGGATGCTGTCTCTGCACACAATGAGAGTATTCACAGGGCAGTGAGACCTCGGTTCCTTACCCCGGACCCGCCGTGACTGAAGTTCCTACCGTCCCTGCCAGTACGTGACACGGAGCGCCAGGCAGACGAAGGCTGGAGCGCTAACTGGCAACGGGGACAAGGTTTTGGAAAGTACTGCCCTGTTCCCTGGCGCCAGTTATCCAGGACGACCTTCCCTGCTCCCCCGCCTCTCATCCTCTTCCTCCCCTTTCCCTTCTCCCTCCTTCTTATCTCTCGGTGGCGGTGGCCGCCAGCTCCCTCCAAAGGCAGGCGATACTTTCCCGTCCTCTGGCTGGCAGTTGCCAAATCCCCTCTATTCCCCCGTTATCAAAAATGAGTGAGTAACTCCAGAGGGGTTCTATGAGCCTTTGTCCCGGCAGCTCCCCCCAGCACTGCACGCCGGGCTGCTGCGTTTTGGGGGCTGCCCCATCACGCCGGGCATTAAGTAAGAACTGGGAAATTATTTTATTCCATGCTTGAAGCCTGCACAAAAGGAGCCGCCTCAAGGCTTCACTACCCCTATTTCTGCTACTATTTAGTAGCTCGTTGCGCTGTTTGCCGCTATAAAAAATTTTGTTCCCGTTGTGTTAAAATACCTGTTTTGCCCGACTTAGGAAACATCAGGAAAGATTATTTAAGGTTGTGTGCTTAGCAAACAAACAGTAGTGAGATACAGAACCTTTCATGGGCAGCTCATTGCCCAAGTCAGTAAATAACGGACTGGATACAGCAGCTCCCTGCTGGCTGGGCAACCTGGAGTGCGTTCACGGCCGCAGGCTGGTGTCCCGGTCCCCGTGGCCAGTACGAGCCGGGAGGGCTGTGCAGGGCCAGGGTAACTCTTCCCTCACCTGAGGAGGTACGGAGGCAAACGGCGGGAGTTATCCGGGGTAGCACACCCGTTTGCACCCAGGGACGGCTCCCTGCCTGGGCTTTATTTATAGAGGACTCGCGTTCCCGGTTATTTTGGGAGCTTCTCCTGTCATCGGCAGCTCAAAAACGCAGATCCGTCTGTTGGCCTTGCCTCTCAAACAGGGCTGCTAAAAGGGGAACAGCAGAGGGGGAAATCATTGTCTTACTGGGCATTTGGCAGCACTTTGTGGCATGTCAGCTCCCCTGACATTTGTCGATGCGCACAGAAGCAATGGCAGAGATGTGTATATATATATATATATGTATAGACAGATATATGCCTATATAGGAAGAGGCACTTACAACATCGAGCCCCATCGCAGGGGGTTGTACCTCCAGCTGCTTCTGTAACAAGGAAACCCAAATTGAGCACCTAAGACTAGTTCTTTGTCTTTTTCTGAAAACATTGCACTTGAAACGCAAGCAGCTAATTGCAACAAGCTGGCAATAGTAAATACAGCTTTGGTACAGCCACCACAGTTTAAGTGTATGTTTTTAAAACCAGTTTGCAGCCCAGCCGATCCGGAGGCCGTGGAAGGCTCCCTTTGCGAGGAGTTCAGCGAGGCTGCTCAGCGACAAGCTGGCAATTGGGTTCACACCGTTCTCTTCAAAGACAAATACCTGGCATTAGCTCCACAGCGAGAGCTTTTACAGTCAGCCAGCCCCACGGGTCTCGCTGTTCTTCACCTGTCTGCACCAACCAACGCCGTTCAACCGGGAGCAGATAATGAGGGATTGTGCCTTTCTGCCAGCAACGGGCTGCTTTGGTCATTGGGTTGTCGGCTCTGGTCGGTTTATGAAAGAGCTGCTTTTTTTCCCCCGTCTGCGTTCTGAAATTGAGTAATTAAACAAGGTTTCTGTGGTTTACTCTGGCTTTATTACTTTCAGGTGGCTGTGGTTCTCTGCTGTCCTCCCCCACAGCTGCAGGGGGGAATAAGGGAGATACATCACAGCTGAGGGTACAGAAAGAGTTGGAGGACCTTTGGCATTTAATCGGAGCCTTTTGAATCAAAGATAAGGAGGCGTTTCCTCAGAGCAAAGTTAAGTCAGGACCACGTTTATCGGAAAAAAAGTCTAGAGGGAAAAAAATGTAAGTCTTTCTTTCACTTGCGTAGTGATGCATCCCTTGGGAAACTGTCGCTGTTTGCGGGGTGGGAGAGCAATGCCAGCACAAGGCATGCCGTTTCACAGGGAAGGGTTTGATTTGATGGGGGGCTTGGGACCAAAATCGATGGCTAGGCCAGAGATGGAATACTGGGGTTACCAGAAAACACCCACCTTCTTTTGGCCGGCACATGTTTGGTTCCCGCAGCACCGCTCGGCACCTGTGAATGAAGCAGAGCTTTAATGAGAGAACGTCTGTGGTAACGGGGCTCAGGGGACGGTGCTGTCACACAAGGTGTACAACAGCCTTTTTTTTATTTATTCTTGAACTGAGCTCTTCTGTTCAAGACTCGCTCTCTGCTACCAAGAGCCATCTTTGTACACGTGCATTACCCCAGAAGCTGGGCAGCGGGTTTCTGTGAATGCGACTGTGATGCCGAGAGTCGTTATTCAGGTACGTAGAAAGGCTTGTGAAGTCCGAACTGAGTGGAGCCTGTGAGCCTTTGAACACTTCAAATCGGTGAATTACCCGGTGAAATACAGTGAGCAGAAGTCTTATTTAGTCTTAATAGAAGGTTATTTTCTCTACTTGCTTCTCAGAGCCCTTTGGTGAACTTTGAAAATTCTTAATGGATACAAATACATTCTGAGGAAACTTGTCCTGGGAAACTCCACTGTTGTTTTAGGGACTTCTTCAGCACCAGCACAGTCCATATGAGGAATAAATAAGCTTTTGATCTTTTTAGAATCTTTATTGCCCCATTCCTCATGGTTCAAGCAGACCTAACATGCTCCAGCCTTTGGGACCAGTAACTTGTGGCCGCTTGTTAACGGGCAAATCACAAAAAGACCAGAAAAAAAGTGTTCCAGTGCCCACAAAACTCCTCTTCATCATGATGATACCGTTATGCTTTGAGAGACTCCGAGAGCACTTTTTGCTGGTATCAATCAGGATGAAATTGCTGCTAAGCCATAGTTGTTTGGGGTATGCTGCTTTTGGGATAAAATTTTAACTCTGAAAGAAAGAAGGTGAAAAATACAATGAAATCTTTCAGAAAGACAAAATGACGTAAAGCTGGAGATGGGAATAGTACGTTTTCAGAAATGTTTAACTTTCGTGGGTATTTCATTATTAGACAATGTTTGAAAAGTCAGACTTTGACAGGACAATACATCTACAGTCGCAGCTTGTGTGTAGACATCAGGCCAGGTCCCAGAGCCACAGGATACACCCAGCCCCAGAGAAATGAGCAACGCAGCCAAACTCCCAAGAAAATTATGCAAAGAAGGATGGGTTCGTGCTCTCTTACAGCAGCTCGAAGGATAACCCGTCCCACCAGGGTACGAGGGAGGCCCAACGCTATAGGTGCCGGCAGAGGGTCCGGGGCTGGTTCTTTTTAAGTCAATAGCAAAAGTTTTTGCCAGTACTGGGTCCCAGAACTTTGTATGGTTAAATTCAAAGGCGTTTAAAATTAAGGCATTTAAATTCCTAGAAACTGAAAGCTTTGGTCTGAATTAGTAAGGTAGAAATTGATTTAAAATGTCTAATCTGATTAAGACTGATTAGTGGCAGATTAGTGAATGGTAGATGAGTCATCACTTTGGAAATGTATAGTGCAGGGGAAGTGCATTGCTTTCTGAAACAACTGACAGAAAAAGCTCGAATGTTTTGTGTAATATGATTACATTAAATTCAGGATATTTCAAGCAAGATTCCCTTAAACAGCTTTTATGCAAAACGCAGCCTTTTAATAGTATAATTGCTTTGGTTGTAGTGAGCAACAGATGAAATAAAGACAATGCCACGTTACTTATAAATTGCTGCTACTTAGAGTAAAAAGGGAAAGAAAAACCGAAAGAAGGAAGAACATGGATGTCGGTATTCATTCTTGGAATAATCTGAACTTCCAATGAAGGGTTCACACGAGTGCAGAAAACAAGACACATACATATATTTTATGCATGAGTATAACTCTGGCTTATGAATACAGACAGGTTTTGAGAATGCAAAGGCCCTCCTTGATGTTTAAAAGAAATGCAGTATTTCGGTATTTTTTTGAAACTGCACTTCTTTTCTTTTTTTTTCTTGTATTTGTTTGTTATTTTATTTTAACCACACAGCCAAGAAGGTTGAACCTTGAGATTCTGCGGCCAAATGTTTCATAAATACAAATCCCATTGCTGTGTAAAGATAGTTAGTGTTTATTCTCTATTCTTTTCCCTAGGCCCGGGTGGAGGAACCACCTCTGCTGATCAGTAGCCTTGCCCAAAGAAAACAGTAAGTGAAATGCTGCTTTGTGCAATTGAGTTTATGTTTAATCCTGTGTGACCAAGCAAATGTTGGTTGAGTAGACATTTCCACCAGCTACGTGGGAAGTATTCTCATTCTTTGCAAACTTTCAAGTGAAAATGTGATTTCTTTATCCAAGTGTGAACAATTCCTTACAGCCACATGATTTTTCAGTTATGATTACCGTTCCCATAAGACTTATGTTGAATGAAAACCTTTGTCCTGAACAAGTGAGTATTGCTGTATTTGAGAGCAGCCCAGCAAACATCTGCAAAGTGTTCTCCCAGAGTGTTCAGAAGCCTTTGAAGGGTCTGAATAATGCTCTTTTTCTCGTTTTGCCACCCAAGAGACACGCGCCATTCCTGTATTTTAGGTTCTCTTACAAGGTTCTTTCTGTCTTGTGTATCACAAGGGGAGAACAGGGCTTGGAAATCGGTACAGTGAAATTCTGTGCCAAGTTTTTCTTGGATTTGCTGGGATGGCAGGGGGGAAAGCTCCCCTATGGCATAGGTCTAAGAGATGAATGATCCTTCTCTTTTTCAGATTTAGTCTAATTGCTAATCACGTCAGCCATAAAATTGGACTTTCCTAGGATCTGACCTAGTTATCCTTTTTGGATGCACAACATATATATTTTATATATATAAAAAATATATAAGTATGTATGTATATTTACCTAGTTTCACAGGAGTCAGATTTCATGCAGAGATTAATTTCATTTTTAGGTTTGCTGGAAAGAATGAAGCTCTTAAATCCAAGTGCCGTCACAGCATTGGTCCTGTCTCATCCCGCAATGAGAGGGGAAGTAGTTAGGGCCTCTGAGTGCAGAAAGATTTGTGGCCTAAATAACATATTTGCAATAAATTGGTTTCCTTGGGTTATTCTTGGATGCTGCTTCCCAGAACACAGAGTTTACTGTCAAAATGTGCTTGCTCCATACATGCAATAACGCTTACACTAAGTTTTGCAATCTTTAAAATGGATTTAATCAGTGAGAAAAATCTTGCATGTCTCCTCGGAGAATTAGTCACAGTGTAACAGGGGTTGCAAGGGACCTTTTGAGGTCATCTCATCCAGCCTCCTCCTCAAAACAGGGCAGAACTTCTCTGTTTGTTGTGGCAGAGCCTCTGTACAGGTCGGTACATAGAAATTTGTGCAATTTCTTCAGGACTGTTTGTTTTGTTTGGGAAACAGCAGTTATCGGTATTTTGGCATACAATAAGTTACATTTTATTTGTGGGTTGGAGGATTCTCTTTTTATCACTCTTTGTTCCAAATCTGGCGGTTTTGGAAATCATTCTCTCTCTTGTATATGATTTCAGTCATCTATGGAAGGGATATTGCACTTCTGTAAACAGGCTATTGCAATCTTTCTCAGACCTTCAAGACTTCTGATTTAACTTCTGCTTCGGTTTCCAAGTGACACCGTTCACACCTAGCTCTAAGACTGAAAAAAAGTTTTCCCCAAAATGCTGGTACACAAAAACCCTTTGCTTTCTGTCATGGAGAGGCCAACCTCAAACCTCTGTGGAGGTTTTTGCTCCGACACCTTAAGATCTTCCACATCTTTATTTCCACACGTGTTGCTGCTTCCGTCCTCCTGTCTCTTCTTCTAATTAATTTTTGGTCATGTGACTTCTCGTGCTGTTGATTTACATTTCCTCTTCTCATCCCTTCTGGCTCCGAGCCTGCTAAGCTGGTTCACCACACTCCCACTTTATCTCCCTTCGTCTTTTACCCACTGCTTACTGCCCTGTTAGCTTAGCAAAAGCCACTCAGATTTTCAGGACTACTTTTCCTCATCTCACTTAAGCGTTCAGGATGACAACCTTTCGGATTTTCTCTAAAAAATAATGCCCATTAAAAAGGCATCTTAACGCAAAAAAATCACAGCTGCTCTTTCACGACGCTGTTCCTACACCACACCGACAAAAATTTGTTTCAGACCACATAAGGTTGCTGGAATGGTAATGCAAGCCACGCGCACCCCTCCTGGCTCGTTCCTTTCAGCCCCTGGTGTTAACCGGGCAACCGGGCAGGCTTCTCTTACTGAGCAAAACACAGCTCGTGCGCTCCCTTCATCTAACTTGCCCCCTGCTGCAAAAGCACCGATCTCACCCCAGTGACACCGACGGGCATTTACTAGTCACAACGTACGATTTAAGGGTATGAGGAGTTATTTGAGGACTTTCCTCTGAAGGAGAAAGCGCTGAGTTTGTTGGAGAGGAAAAGGAATTCTGTTTTTATTCCCAGACTAGTAAAAAGGAAAAAGCTTCTCTTAACCAGGGGTAGTTAGAAATTCCTCTTTGTTACAAAATTGGAAGATTTAGATGAATAAATGTTCATCACAGTGCTTCCTTTGACTTTAGCAAGGAGTTCTTCCAGGGACCCCTTCCCTGGAAGAACACACGGCATGGGTGACATGCCATTCGTGTCCTTCTCCAGGGTTAGGGCAAATCCAGCCTGAAGTTCCTGACCCTTTTTCATACACTTATGTACTTCTCTAAAGCATATTTATGTATGCGAAGCTGCGTAGCTCCAACAGGAGAGGCTGAGAGAAAGGGATTCCAGTAAAGGCAGTTTTCAGCCCATCGATAGGGCAGGATCAGGCCTGGCCGGATCAACTGGGGATTCTGTCCTTTGGGAGCAAGGGAGGGAATGGAGGGAAGTAAAATATTTACAAACTGAAGCTTAATAACTCTGTTTCCATCTTTCCCTCCAACACAGAATGCTAACTTTTTTAAACTCTCCGTCCCATAAGGGAAAGTTTCTCCACTTGTAACTTTTATTTTCTTAGAGTAGTCATAAAGACAGTGAGCATGAGAGAAAATAAATTCTAGCTCTTTGTAAAAGTGGTAGGATAGGAATGCAGTATCCATTTTATCCCTGCCATCATGCATTGTATGTTTGGCTTCTCCAGATAATAGCCATATTCATGATTCATACAGTCTGTATCTGAATATGCAACGAAGAAGGTATTTAAGGAGAAACCTCTCTGCTAGTCATAGCACAGCAATGCTGAAAGCGGGATGGGGTGTTGGTCAACGGAATGTCTCTGTTTCAGAAATGACACCTTATTATCGGAGCTGCTAGCTCCAAAACCAGGTTATGAATGCCCTGCAGGTGCAATACCAGAAAATAAAATAGTGTACCTGGCCCTTTTATGTAACACAGCGTAAGTGCAGATAGAGGAAGAGATGTGATGATTCATTATCTGTTCATCCAAAAAACAAGATTGCTGATTCATATGCTACATCCTAAAGCTTCATAAGTCTAAACATATTCTCATCTATTGTCAAATCTCTATAAAAAGATGCTGTGCTCAGGAGCCATCCCATGCTTGCTGTCACTGATCTGCTTGTAAATCAAAAGGTCTAGACCAGCCTTAGCCCTATGGGACTGTAATGTCTCTTCTAATATGCCCTACTTCTAGCAGCCCTTGTTATAAGCTTTACAAGTGCTATAGCCTTAGTTTTGTCCTCTGTGTTTTTAAATGGTGCATGGAACTTTAAAAATACATAATATAGCCAATAACACACTATAGCTTTTGTAAATTGCATTCCAGGCTCGTGCTCATGCCCTGCTTTTTATGATGGCCATATACAGAAAGGAAGGCAAATCCATCCCTCTTGCAGGTGGAGGTCATTCTATCCAAGGCAGGGAGCTTCCTGGACTCAGACGTTTACTATTTTTTTTGACATCAGTTTGCTGAAATTAGCAAAACTTTCTTTCTACCATTTTTATCAAAACAAGGCATTAATCTCTATTTTGTTTAAGCTGTGTAAACATCTTAGAATTGGATGCAATGCTGATTAAAACCAACCTGCCTAATGAAACTGCAGATTTTCTGAAAAACGTGAGACCTACGCCAACGTAAGCACATCAAACCGGTGGGGAGTGATGAATAACTGGTTACCACGTAAATATAGAAGGTCCCCACCATGAGCAAATCTGCTGCTTTCCCTGAAGTTTAACATCGGTATTAGTTTCACAGCTGCATGACGATATTTTCATGCCTTATCAAAAGAGTTATGTGGTCAAAGATGTGAAACAAGGAACTAGAGCAAGACTTTCTAGCAGGGGGGAAAGGGGACTTACAGACATACTGTACTATGTGCACCCCAATAACCTAGAGCCAAACTGCTGTAGAACCCTCTGAGCCACTGTTACGTCGTACAATATTTTACCTGTGGAGTCAGCACACTTTGAGCAGGGTAAGACTACGGAAACGTGTGATGACTCCATCGCTGATACACAGCATCAAATCCAAAACCACTCTTCTTCCTTTTTAAGCCTGATGAGTAGATGAGTTCAATTACCCACTGAGACTTCATTCTTGCAGATAATTGACTACTCATCCACCTTAAATGTGTCTTTGGTAGCCTGGCTCAGAGGGCAGGTGATGGGGTGGCTGATGCAAAAAGTGTATGCATGGATTGAGAGTGGGTACGAGAGGTATTAACATACGTTCTGAGAAAATGCTTAGTTTGCTTTTTAAAAAAAAAATAATCTGAAAAATGGGGCACTGATTTCCTGCCAGGGAACACTTTTGAATACGAATGTGTCTATTAATTATCTATTATGTCTCTATAGAATTCTCTATTAAATTTGGTCTAACTTAGAGCAGGAGGAAATGGTAATGGAAAGAATAGAGGCCAGGCTAGGAAATGAGTTTAGAGGCTCTGTATCTCAGACGCTTTGTTCTGGCTCTGGGCAGTGTCCCAGAATGGGTACTGACCTGGCACTTTGCTATGGTTTCCTACACTTCCCTTGAAGGGGAACGAGAAGAGAGCACTGCCACTTCATGGTGGTCATTTTTTCCCATCACATATGTGATATTTTAAATGTAACATGTGCCAAGGAAGAACTAAGAAAAAATCTTTCTCTTGAGATACATTGTCTATGAGGGGGATATTTTACATCTTCATAGATCCTGTATTTTCACTGCAGTTAAGTGTTTTGTAGGCACATTTGATTTATTCCAAACATCATTACTCTGGCAGAAACTCCCTCTTGGGTTTTATTTAAAAAAAACCTTTCATCATCCTTGAGCAGCGCTAAGCACAAAGACCCTAATTCAGAGGAGATGTTGGCCATTGCCCTTCCTTTCCTCTATTCGCCTTGTGCCTCGAGTGATACAACACGCGCGTTAGGAAAAAGCGAGAGCTAAAATGGTGTGTGACATTTTAAGAGGCATCATTTTCCTGCCATCCCATCCCTCCTCCTCCTCCTGCTCTTTCTTTGTCCCTGCAGTCAGAGGAGCTGTGCCTGTCCAGAGCACGTCTGGAGAAAAGGAGGCTGAGGGGAGACCTCCTCACTCTCTACAACTCCCTGAAAGGAGGGTGTAGCCAGGGGGGGTCGGTCTCTTCTCCCAAGTCACAGGTGATGGAACAAGAGGAAATGGCCTCAAGTCGCGCCAGGAGAGGTTTAGGATGGATATTGGGAAAAATTTCTCCACGGAAAGGGTTGTCAAGCCTTGGAAGAGGCTGCCCAGGGCAGTGGTGGAGTCGCCATCCCTGGAGGTATTTAAAAGCCGGGCAGACGTGGTGCTGAGGGACATGGGTTAGTGATGGTTTGGGCAGTGTTAGGTTGATGGTTGGACTCAATGATCTGAAAGGTCCCTTCCAACCGAGACAATTCCATGGTTCTATGTCAAAGAGGTTTGCTGAAGCCACAGCAGGACTTCAGATGAACTTCTCTGCCCTGAAAAATGACTACGAGCAGTCATGTTCTCCGTTACAGCTGAGAGGCAGCTTAAAACCTTGGCAGCCTGTCAGCTCCCAAGCGGTGCCTCGCTCTAAGGGTGCAGTTAGACTCACCATATGCTGATGTGTCAGGGTCTCCGTGTCAGTGGGTCTGCTGTGAATGGGCTCCAGTACAGCAGCTCAAATGCACAACCATGGACATGCCTTGTAAAGGAAAGAGTCTAGATCAAATTCAGAAGCAATTTAAAAATAGGAGGGTGTTAGTTTCATATAGATAAATGTGGGAGAGTGATATAAGGTGGTAAAAGGCAGATAGCAAATGAAAAGAACATACAAATAAGCCCCTACAGGTCACTGTGGCCTGGCTTTGAATTCCTGCTGAAGTTAGTCTGGAACGTCAATGCCCATGTCAGGTCAAAGTTGGAACACAACCTGCCCAAGAGAAGCTGCAAACATAAAAACATCTTCCCCTATCTCTGTCATATTTTCCCTTGTTAATCACTTGGTACTTTAAAGCTTTCAAAAATTATGGGTCTTTCCCTCTTCTGTGACCAAGCCCAAGAAAAGGTGTTATTGTTTGTCTTTTCACAAACATACTTTTTCCTATAAGAGAAGCAGTGGAAATTTTCCCATCAAGCAGCCACAAAATGCAGATAATTGTCATGCACTGGGGAAAATAATCTCTCCCCTACCCTTGAAATTGCAACACTTCTTATATATTCACTGTTTTTTATTGTTTGGGATCCTTAGTTAACATTTATGCTAATGTTTCCATCCATTAATTTTAAGTGCCCCGGCTTCTTACAAAAGATGGAGGTACAAAATAGCCTGCATGCAGCATTACAAGGTAATTTCTCAGCCATATTTCTAAGGCAGCTGTTATCGAAATGAAAGGACCATTTTGGCCCAAAAAATCAAGTTATTTCACTGATATTAATTTTTTGTTTTGAAACTTTTTGCCACATAATGCACATCGTGTTTTTGTTCGTTTCTCTTCACTCAACTTCTTTTTCCCTGAAGAGTGGGCAGAAGGTAGGGTTTCCAAACGGCACAGACTGTCTTCCAAGATACTCTCTTCAGAGTGCTTGGCATCAGAAGTATGAAAAGCGGCAGGATTTGCCAGTACTCACAATAACCACATGTCTAGCTGCTTTACACAACTCCTCCCAATATAGATACAGAGGTGCTAGATCAAGCTTTTACACAATGTCAGTTTGGAAGCTCTGGCTGGGGAGCATGAAGTCACCTGAGCCTTCACATTTGTGCTGGGATCAGCTAGAGCAGAAGCAGGGATTTAAAAAGAGGACACGGGCACTTTGCCTAAGAAAAAATAACTGCAAATAAATCCTCTGTCTAAAGTATTTGGACAAAGTGTAACAGAGAAATTGAAAAAAATCTGTAACCAGGCAATTTCAAAATACAAACATAGACAATCTTGGATTCCTTGTTGCTTTGTAAAGCAGAAATATATTTCTGAAGAAGTTCGGTCACTAAAGGTCACATCTGGTTCCTTTAGGCTGCTCCTTCCTAAAGGATGAGTTTTGGTGTCCCACGCTGACTTCTGTCCATACGTACAGATCTCTGGCTTGGGTAGCGCTCCGCGTTTGGCCTCTGTGGGAACAGAGCCTGGAGTTCGTGCATTTCTGGTGCTCAGACGAATAAGAACAGCAAGGTTATGACTCCTCCGTTCTGCCAATATAACTACTTGGGTGGTTCTATAAGCTCAGCATCAGAGTACATTATAAATCTGTCCATAGATAAATAGAACAGGATGGAGGAATGTTAGCTAAGGGAATCTATAGCAAGATTTATTTATTTCTCTAGCCCTTCTGCCAGTGCAGAACTTCAGCCTCCCCTAGCAGAGCTGCCTGGACCAGAAGCAAAGCCTTTGGTTCCCTTTCCTGTCCTAAAGGGACTGGCGGGTGACCAGCTTATTGAGCAGAGTATTTAGGTACGGCTCTGAACTTCCCATACGCGGGTACCTCTCTGTAAGTCAACATGACTATTCAAAATACCACAATACTTCACTAGCCAGAGCTTGGCCATCTGGGGAAAAAAAAAGTCACTGATTCAGCTCTTATGCCTACAGGGCTCCGTGAGGTCTCCCAAAAACACAGCAGTTCTCCCCAGCAGCTGGTGCTGCCGGGCTCTCAGACACAAGGGATAGTTTTGACTCTCCATAAGGTGAATCCACCTTTCCTGAGCTGCCCTCTCTGTGTTACCTAATTAGCTGCCAAATGAGAATGACTCAGGAAAAAAAAAAGTAGTATGATTTTATTTGGTTCCAAGTTCGTTTTACTAAAAGCTATTTTGGCTAAACTGGAGGACTCCCAAGACCTTAGGATGTTTCCATACTGTCAGCATTCTGTCTGGGATGAAACGCTGGTAGCACGAGGGCAGGCACGTATCAGTTGTTCTGATAAGAACAGTCTGCACTTTGGCCACTCAAATCGTCGCTAAAGCAGGCAGACTTCTTCCAGGTCACTCAATCTAGCTAGAAAACAGGAAACTGAAATTCCTAACAAAACTATTAGATACTATTATAGCCTAAAGTGTCTGAATAGAGAAGAAAGCCCCCAGGCTGTTTGTGTATTCTCCTGTGTACGCTGTCATGAGTTCCACAGGGCTTTCCACCGCTCTGAACACAGGCCTGACACTGGGCACTTTGCCAGTTGTGTCAAACTAACTCAAATAATAAAAATTATTTGTTTGCCTATAATTTAAGATCCCTAGTAACTAGCATGCACTCCAGATTTACTTTTTTAAGGAATATCATTTATCTTGGAACAAACACAACCCAGGCCCAATTCCGTCCAGTACTTACCTGCCGCAGAGGATTTTGTTGGCGAGACAAGGGCCACAAAGGCGGCAGGGTGCTGTGTCCTCAGCTGCACTGCCAGGGCTGCTCCGGTCCACACCGCGGAGTCTCCGTGCACGGACACTATCAGACAGACGGCAGTGGCTCTGTGGCACGAGCCGGCCAGGCAACAGAGGAAGGATCGTCAGTGAAACTATTTCTGAAGAAAAACGGTTACTCGCCTACAGGGAGAAAGCTATTTCACTGTTACGTGCCTACGGGACATTTATTTTGTGTGCAGTGATAGCATTTCAGATATCTTTAAGGTTTTAAGAGCTTAATCATGCCCATTACCTCCAACCCAATCTAATTTTCCATGCAGATGTTCTGTTTCCAGGTTTGAAATTGTTTGGGTTAAGAGGTAGATCTGGAAAGTAAAATAAATAGGCTCCTACTGGGCAGGTACTGGTGAAGCGAGGTCAGAAACTCCTTCAGCAGCAAGTACCTGAGATCCCATCTCGAAGGTGAAAGGGCCTGGCCAGATGAGGAGAAGAAGTGGGAAGGAAAGAGAGAGGGATGACCACTCGCTCTCCTGGAGGGACTCCAGCGTGATTGAACCTGAGATATATTTAGTTTTAACCCCAAGTAACCTTGCAGTTGAAATGACATCCTGTGTAACTTCATCTCAACAGCAATAGTTAGCACTTATGTAACTCTGTAAAGTAAAAAAAGGCCTATTTTTTTGTTTTATAGAAATGTATTTGGTCACCTCTAAAATACAAAAAGCATAACTTTTAAATATGTTTCCCAGATAGATAAAAACCCCATGACATTAAGGATTACCCTATACACTCAAAAACGTTGCCATCTAAAGAGGAATTTATCAGGTGTTCGGCACGGGCTGTACTGGCCAAGTACACAGTGGGGACATGCTCCACAAAATAATCACACTCCCAGGTGAAATACAAGCACTGCCTTTTACTATTTTTAGGCACCGTGTAACTGTGATCTTGAGAGCGACCATAAGGCAACATTTCAACAATCAAGGTATGTTCAATCCAAGAAAAAAAAAAAAAAACAAAACAGTAATTTTCTGGAATGAATGGAAAAAATTATTTTCCATGGATCAATAAAGACATAACATAACTTACTGTTATAAGACTTTCTATAACCTATGCAGAAGGAACATCTCAGTTGCTTGTAAAGAATTACAGAAAGAAGTAGATCACAGAAATAACCCTAGAATAAACAGTTTGAATAAAGTACTCAGAATTTTCCTTCCCTTGCTATAAAATAAAAATTCCAGAAAAAGATTTTCTATTTCCATAAATGAATGGTCCATTGCCATTCGCTTACATCACTCAACTGTGACAGAAAGCAACAATACTTAATTTGATAATATTTTCTCATCCTTTAAATGTATGATATTGGCAATAAGCAAAGCCTACAGTAAGTGATAAATGTTGGAAAAATCATACCAAAGGAGCAGTTTCTAGTTGTCACGTGTTGGCTTAGCTCCGTGAGAACTCATGCGTAGCAGGACATACACGTAACTGTGCTGACTTCTCAGAATCCTCCTTTTTTTTAAAAAAAAAGTGACTATTTACTTCTACCGGTTTTTACTGACAATTTGTGAGCATCAGAGTTTGATTCCCGTTTCTTATTTTCTGTCATTTGGTTAAAAATCTGCATAAATATATTCTTCACAGCAAGTCTTAGGATTTTAATGTTTTCCCATCTGATTTTAATACCACTGTAATGACATTCCTTCTTTTCATCACAATTCCTCTCCTGAATCCGTGCCATGGACTACTTTCCAGTGTGAGCCTTCCTTTAGAAATGTTGGAATTCATTGGATTTGATCACTATTACGTCATGGAGAAACTATAATTACTTCTTGAACCGAGTAAGTGTTGTTGCTTAGGCTTAACTCAAGAATAGCCTCCTCTTTTTTTTTTTTTTTTTTTTTCCCAGGCTGTGGAACAACTTGCCGTTCCAAGAAGCCACCATGTGAATTGTTGAGAAATTGCCTCTCAAAGATTTGTCCTGACATGACATTTTGCCAATCTATATGCAAGTAAGTCAGAGCAGTACTCTACTGCTTTTTAAAAAGCCGTTACACTTAGTTGCTTCTTTGCTTTCCTTCACGCCCCGTATGGTATTTACATTCCATACTGCAGGCAACCCCTGTAGGCATCCAGATTGAAAGTACAGGTTTCTTATTCCGTCCATGGAAAGAGGTAGCACTTCAGAGGGCAATTAGGAGTGAGAAACCAGCCTGCTTTCTTAATTACTCAGAGGACCTGGCCATTTCTGTTAGGTGCCCAGGACAGACTGTGAAGATGCATAAGCATCCCCAACTGGGGATGGAAACTCCTCTTGATATCTGTTAAAATGATGTCACCTGAACTGCAATTTAAAGGTATGGAGATTCTTTCACTAGTTCTTGCTCCTCTGAAATTTTCTCCCTCTAAGATGATTTTCCCACGAGATTGACTACTTCCCATCCCAGTCTGTCCTAGAGAGGTACCCCGCTAAGTGGCACACTTCTTTTCTTTCTTCCAGTGAGCTTCAGAAAAGCTGGGTATGTCATGGTTGGATAGACATTCTAGTTTGCCTCTGGTTTTAGCTTTTACATATTATTGTACCTATTTGAGACACAAATTAGTCTCTTTTGCTAACGTTCCTAGTCAATGCTGATCTTTGGCCACGCTGCTCCTCTGCTACTTGTGCCTTTCTTCCCAATAACAACTCATTTCCCAGGTCTCTGCCACGTTCCCGTGCTGGCAGCCCATGTAATTCTGTTTTGCATGTGCGGAGTCCATGCTTTTAAAAAAGCTCTCTTTCCTCCCAGCCGTGTCTCGGGCACCAGAGAAAAACAACTAAAAGCTCCCTTTAAGGCCTCTAGACATGTCTCTCTAGTCATCTTTGATGGCAAAACTGGAATAATTTTAAAGAAATCACAAGGGCCCGGGAATAAAGGCTTGCTTTCTGTGTAATCGAGTTTCCATGAACTCTCATACGCTTATCTGTTCTTCTGGCGTCAGGATCACAAGCTTCTCCCTACTACTGAGAAGAATCTTCTCCAAATGTACCCCGTGAGCTGTCATCTCCGCAGCTGACCACCATGCTCCTCTCTGCAATGCTCAGTCTCTCAGTGCTTCACTATCTCCAAATCTCCTTTCATCTAATATTTTTTTTTAGCCCTTTATTATTCCAGAATATTTCATATTTATTCCACTTTACCCCCATCTGCTGGCAACACCATGCCACTAACTACAGATGAGCGACTGGCAGAGAGAAGGAAGTAGCTCCTGCTTAAAATGAGTAGCCAAAGCACTTGGTAGATGTGAGGGGAAGGGAGAAAGTAAGTTCCCTTAAAGATCTGGTTGTACAAACATTCCCCATTGCACAGCCTGTACTGCTTTGATTTGGCAGTGAGCTTTTATTTCTTAAATTGATCAGCCTCTTTTCATTTAAAAAAGTAGCTTGCACTGAGAAAGTTTCTTTATAGTTTTAAAAATTTAGTAACTAAACAATAGACCACTCCTGTTTCCCTCTGAAAGTACCTGTTTTATTTATAGGCATGTTGTATTATTTTCTGGTCTACAGCATTAATTATTCTTGGCTGGAGGTTTTTCCCCCAAGTCTCATCTGGAAATACTTCAAATGGAATAAATTTTAAATCATTCTTCATCTGGAATAAGCTAAATTTCTCAACGCTTTAAATGTCCTATTAATTCTAGCATTTTACTTTGCTTCCAAGATCAAGACGAGCCACTGCAGGGATCAGTTAGTCAGAGCTGAGAAATCCTTACAGAATGAAGGGCTGAAAATCCTAAATCTGATGGACCGCCATGCGGATCGGCAGGGACCATGTCTCTGCCCGTAAGCGAACTCAGTCTGAACAGAGAGGAAAAGGCTTTATTTTTAAGGCTGCCTTAGTCTGTCCATACCCAACAGACCCTTTTTGGCTTTCTCTTTTTTACTTTTTTTCTTCTCCTTTCTTTCTCCCTTTTTCCTTTTCTGCCCTCTAGCGACCAACCAAGCATGTTTCTAAATAAACTGTTTAAGGGCACTTCAGTAATAGTTTCATGTCACTATTAGGCCAGTTCGTGCCACTAACATAGATGTGCTGCAAAGGTAGAGGCTATTGGTCTACCGCAAATTACACTAAAAAAAAAAAAAAAAAAAAGTGGTGAAACGTTTCCAAGCTGTTAATGGCTGAGCCTCTCAGGTGGGGCTAATAATAGGTGGGTTATAACCCCCCCTCCCTGCTTTGATTTTGTGCTACAGATCTTGCCCTAGAAGAGACGGACAGCACGTTATAAGCAGACTATGCGAGCAGTATCTTTTACCGTGCTTCCTCCCCCAACTTTTTAAAAACAGCGTACTGAAAAACTGTTTCGTCTTAACACGAATCCAGTTTCGGGTTCAGCAAGGGCCTTCGGGGCGGGGAGACAGAGACCACCGAGAGACAAGAGACCGGGACACCCTCGCCTCACGCAGCCCGCCCCCGCCTCTAGGCCTCAGCGGCAACGCCGGCTGCTGATACAAGGGCCAGGCACTGCCGTGCTATCCCCTCGGCCCCTCGACGACGCCCGGAGGCCTGGGCAGACTGGCAGGAGCCCGGCAGCCGACTCCGTCCCCTGAGGCAGCAGCCCTGCTGCGCCCGCGCGCCGCCACCTCCCACGCATGCGCGGCCCAGCACCGTCAAGGTGCGCCTGCGCGAACGAGGCCGGCGGTGCTGTGGCTCCGCCCCTCCCGGATCCCTCCGCCGCGACGCGCCGGGCTCCGCGCCCCGCCCAGCGGCGCGTGTGGCGGGCGGCCTCCGCGCAGGGCCGCGGCCTGTGAACGGGGCGGCGGCGGCGGGGGAGCTGCTCGGCCGCCGGCGGCGGGCCCGGGCCGGCATGGCGGGGCGGCGGTGCGCAGGCGGCGCGGCCGCCTTGGCCGAGGCGCCGGGCTGCGGCGTAGCGGCGGAGCCGGCCCGGGAGCTCTTCGAGGCCTGCAGGAACGGGGACGTGGAGCGGGTCAAGCGGCTGGTGCGGCCCGAGAACGTGAACAGCCGGGACACGGCGGGCAGGAAGTCCAGCCCGCTGCACTTCGCCGCAGGTACGGGCCGCCGCTGCCGCCTCTGTGGGGAAGGGGGAGCCGGGGAGGGGTGGCCTCGCCGGACGGCAGGCCCGCTGCCGGGCCGCGCACCCCCGCCTCCCGCTCGGCGCCGGGCCTGGGCCGGGCCGCGGGGGAGCGCTGGGTGCGGGGTTCCCCGCGGGCTCCGCCGCAGGGGGCGGGGGTGGGAGCGCCGGCCCGGCCCCGTGTGCGTCCGGCGGCCGGCCCCGGGCTGCGGCCCTCCGGCCCCCGGGCTGCGGCCATCCCCGGGCGCGACGCCCGCTCTGGCGCGGCCGATGGGCTGTCACCCCCGCGGTGGTGGCTCCCGAGTGCTGCGGATGGCGTCGTGTTTCTTCTTTTTTTGTTTTTTAAATTTAAAAAAAAAAAAATAAACCTCAGCTGGCATTTAGGACATCTGGACTGAGGCGTAGACTGCTTATGTGGTGCCTGAGCTCTGACCGGTGACACCCAGGTGCTCTTTCCGTTGATTTCAGCAGGCCTGCTCGTTTTCGGAATGTCACCCATGAAGTATATCTGCCAAATAACACCGTTTCTAAGATTTTCGCATTCTTATCTTTAACAAATAGACTTTGTTAATTCGGGACTTACATATGCAACCAACTGACATCACAGCACAACTGCTCTGGCTGGCAATAGGCCAGAAGGTTCTATCCCACCTTTTCAGACAAAGGCCTGACTGTGACTGTTGTTTCTCTGTTGTTTGTTTTGATTTGACTACAACATTAGATGTGGGACCCCAGGCCTGGCAGGATGCAGAAGGCAGCAGCTTCTTGTTGGCTAAAAAACACGGATAGTAATAAAAATGTTTGTTTCTTCACTGAGTTGCTTTGGAAGAGGTTTCTATTTAAAGTGTCCTTTCCTCACATTCAGTGGACTGAACAGGTCCAGGTTCTGGAAGGCCTCTCAGGACAGCTGCATTTTACAGTTTTAAGAAACTTGATCAACAAGGGAGCCCAGGAGACTCTGTTTCCTGTCAGAGGAAAACAATTTTGCAGCTATCGTTTTATGTGCAGCAGTCCTGCCTGTTCACTGAAAAACTCTGGATTTCCAGACACCTGAGTATGTATTACAGCATTTTGCAGAAGTGAGGGGAGTTGGGCTTTTTTGTTTGTTTGTTTGTTCATTTGTTTTCTTTTTGTGCCTAAGGAGTTCCTCATGGAATATAGTGATCTAGGTTATATTTCTGGACAGCAGTGATCTGTCTAGACTTTAAAAAATGGAACTTCTACTCCTGATCTACAGAAAGACTTTTCTTTCAGACGTGCATAGTAATAAGTTCAGGTAGTAGTTAGACTTCAAATGTTAAACAAGTCAGTGTGTAAATGGGAGAGGCTGTAGTTGTGTTTGTGTCTACTTCAGACTGGGTACAGAGAAATGAATTGTTCCTCTCACAAGGAGATGCCAAAAGTTTCTGGTTAACATGTGATATTAAACACTTGTGTAATTTCTTGATTTAACACTCTTCCACTGCTTCAGGTAGAGCTCTGCTTCTGTCAGCCCACCTGCAATAGACTTGGTGTGAAAGATGGACACAAATAATTCCTGGATTTTGGGGTTATTGGTTTGGGTTTGCTTTTTCCCCATTATTCATGGTTGGAGTAACACTCGCTCCTTTTGTCTTCTGTCTCTAAAGGAGTTACATTCCAGGAAGTAAAAGCAAAAGGCTACTGTACTCTTGCTTTGTTTAGCCTAGGTGTGTGTCCTGAGACAATACAGAACTTCTCTGACTAGTTTCAATTGGTTTCAAGAGCTGTTTTATGGGAGAGGTGGAGCCGAATTCTCAAGATAGGTTTTGTATTGCCCTTCTTGCCTTTTTCAGTGGCATTCTGGGGTCTGAACTTGGGTTCCATCTTTTAAGTCTTTTTCCAGTTCTTACCTAGCAATTTAAAGAAATAAAACAAACTCCTCTTTTTCCGTGTGTCATTTTTTTAAAGGTGAATTTTAAAATATATTTTAAAACATACTGCAAGCTCTCCCTGGTCATGTGTCGTTATTAGGAGTAATACATACTAGGATCCTGGTGAAGGTTGCTCTTTGGATTCTGTAGTACACGATTGTGTGTGTGGTAGAGACGTTGTACTGAAGCTAAGTCAAGAGCTCAGCACCCTTCTCAACATAATATTCTCAGTCCGCTCTCACCATGAGCTGCACATACTTCCTCAAGTCAGGCCTTTTCATCACAGTGTGCGGCAAACTCAAAGTTTCACAAGGTTTCAGGGAGTTGGCGGGAACCAAAATGCCCTTCCTGTGGACTGAAATCCATCAAAAAAATGTTCAGGAAAACGAGAGAGGAGGGAGAAGGCATCACCCAGGGTTTGGCAGTCTCTGTACACGTACATCCTTTAGAAAATGAGGAAATGTTTCCTCTTTCCATATACGGTGCCCTCTTGTACAGATGCTTCCACCAGGAAGTCAGGAATCCCCGCTGGGCACTCAGGGCTGGAGAGAAGTTATAAAAATTGGTGTGATGCAAATGAGCCCATCTCAACATTGAAATAGGTGCAGGTACTTTATGGGTGTTGCTGAACCTGAGGTGTTTTCTGAGTGGATGCAGGCTTTGTGCAGAGAGAAGCTGTGGGTTGCTCATGAGCTGGATCTGGTTGTAGCTGTGTACTAAATAGAGAGCGTCCGGGTGGATTCTTTCCGCCTGTGATGAGGTTTACTACAGCAGATTTTCAGCTACAGTATTGATTCCTGCTAAGGCTGGCGCTTTACATTCAAAACCACGGCTATACATCAAACCTTTGAGGGACAGGAATGCCTGCCGTGATGTTTAACTGCCTGGCGTGTAACTTCCGGGCAGAGAACTTGGTCAGAGGCTTTTCTAACGTAACGTCTGGAAAACACTTTTTGGGACTGAAAGAAGATACCAAGCAGTCTGTCATCAAATAACAACGTTGCTGATGTGCTTGCAGGACTCTGGCACTTGTGAAAAGTCTCATCTGAGTAGATCCTTGAAGAATATAACAAATTTCCAGTACATGTTCAAAGTAGAAACAGAATTTTTTTAAATTTGGAGGGGATAAGAAAAATTCAGGAGGACACATCTAAGAAAAATAACAGTATTTATAGTGTCTACTGATGAAGGCAAAATTTATTTTTATAATAATCAGAAATCTGCAGGGAATGTAGTTCCTTACCAGACTTTTGAGAGGAGAGGAGGAAAGATAGAATAAAGGCTTTGCTGAATATGTTTCCTGGCCTCTCTCTCTTTGGCACTGTATGTGTATACAGTATACACTGTATACACTGTGGCACTGTATGCTTGTATACAAGATCTCTCGGCAAGTAGGATCCAGAAATTGCTTAATAATGGCAAAGTTTGGGGTTTTGATCTCTGAATAGCGAAGGTGAAAGTGGTTCTTGCTCCAGGATTTAAGTTGCGGTCAGTCTGGGAGAAGGATTTACTGAATAATCAGGTTTAGTGAAGAACACACGAGGAAATAGTTGAGTTGCAACTAAACTAGAACTAAACCGGTCAGTCGTGAGTAAAATGCTGACACTTCTCACGTGCCTCTGTGACTGTTGTGGAAAGCTCTGTGGTTATCGGGAACGGACATCATTTCTAGGTTGTGGTGGCAGGGACTTACACCTGCCTACAGTTACATTCCATGGATTAAATTTGCCATGGTCTGAGTATCACTGATGTTGGCAACTGTGTGATGATTCAATCTGAGGGAAAAGCTGGAGACTTCATCCCCACCTGCTCCTCCATCTCCGAGTTTGCAGCTCAGCTATTTAAAGTGAGGAAGGCCAGGTTCTGCATACATGGGTTATCTCCCAGAAGGTACTTGGCACAAGGCTGCTAAACACCAAAATATGTCTCTTACCTGCCCTAATAATCCCTGAGACCCAGAGAGACCTTCGTGAAGCTTCAGAGAGGTTTCTGTAGGCAGATCTGGAGCATAACCAGACAGACATAATGGCTACAGGCAGAAGTCCCAAGTCATTCTGGCCTCTTGTGAAAGTATTAGAGACAACATGTATACGGTTTGATGTCCTGGTTTATTTGCTGTTACATAAACGTGCAGGATACAGCTGAAATAAAACAACCGTAGCTATAGAATTAGCTTATAAGAACAATTACCTTATTTATGATATGTTTCTAACCCCAGATGTACGAGTGGGCATAATTTTTTGCTGTCTACTAACTTCAGTGATAGGTTTATAAAAAAGTGCCTCAGAATGTATAAGAACATTTTTGAAGGAAATTTTAATAACCATTTTAGGCATCACTGAAAATAGACATTTTGAATATCTTTAAATTATGGCTGTTCATACTCTAATAGTAAATTTCTTCAATAGAGAATGGTCTCAGATAAACTTCTTATGTCCCTAAGGGTTTTCTCAAGTGATCATTTCAAAGATGCAATCTGTGTGCACGTTGTGTTAATTATTCCTTAGAAAGCAAATAGCCATGCTTCTAATTTTAACCTGAGAGCAGTGCTGCTTCCTTTTTTTTTTTTTGAAAAGCAACGTGTTTCCATAAAATACTTTTTATGTTACACGAGACTTTTTTAAAAGAGTAGAATATGAATTGTATGTGCATTGGCTTGTAGCCAGTCTCATCTGTTGGTCCATCCACAAACTGGCCATGGGTTGGCTGAGTATCATGCAAAATATTGTTTGGTTTAATAGCCATATAAAATGACAAAAAAAAAGGTTTTGTTATCAGTGTTTTGTTCTTTTTGTTCTGTTTTCAAGAAGCTGTTGACTCATGGGAGCACTATTAAGATATTCATTGTTCCAGTAATCTTGAATATTTTTTTCTACTGATCTTAATCTAATTTTTAGGGGTTTAAAAAATAGCCTTGGTATGTAAATGCTCCCTTTATCTCTTGCAGGTTTTGGTCGGAAGGATGTAGTTGAATATTTACTTCAAAGCGGTGCCAATGTCCACGCGCGAGATGATGGGGGCCTTATTCCTCTTCACAACGCTTGCTCCTTTGGCCATGCTGAAGTTGTCAATCTTCTCTTGCGACATGGTGCAGACCCTAACGCTCGGGATAATTGGAATTACACTCCCCTTCATGAAGCTGCCATCAAGGGCAAGACAGATGTCTGCATTGGTAATTGTCTCCCTCTCTTCTGTGACTAACACGCTACTTTTCACTGTGAAAAATCGAGAACCTTTTAAAGACCATTTTTAGTCTCTGAAGCTATGGCTGGTATAAGGCTTAAAATTAAAAATCTTTCATAAACTTAAATTCATATGCCAGTTTTATAAGGAACAAGTTTATAGGTCTACTTTTGTTAATTGCCGAGTTCACATTGCCATCATGGGGAAGGAGCTTTAGAGTGGTGTGATGGAGCTAGAGTCTCATCTGCTTCAGCCTGGACTCTTGTGCTGCTTTCTGCTGCTGCTTGCACTGCGGTGGTGTTAATGGTGGATCCATTCTGCCTCTGTGTGTGGCAGCTGTCTTAAATTCCTTAAGGACAAGAGCTAAATTTCAATTGTATTGACTACTTGTTTTGCCTACACAGTTCTTAGGAGTTAGGAAGAGGTAGAAAATCAGATATGTAGTCAAGAAACTAATTTTTTGATCGTGGGGTTACTCTCAATTACTTTATTACTAAGGGCCACATCTGGCCAGATTTATATATAATACTGCGGTTTCAGCCCCAATATGAGTGCAAGATGCATGGCCTGTGTAGTTTAGGGCAGTCACTTGTGGATGTGAGGCAGCACACTCTGGAGCCCATGGGAAGTAGCTCCTGATGTTTGTGGTGTGTCAGTCAGTCCTCCAACTGAGATTGCCTCCTGCCAGTCTGTAATGGTTCCATTTCTGTCCTGCTTTTTCCTCATAAAATGTGTCTAGGCGTGTTTCGCTCGTTAAACTGCTCAGAGGTGACATTAAGGAATTCTGACATGAAAAATTGGAGAGGGGAAGTGAGGATCAGTAACTGGCTGTTTCTTTTGTTGCTTGAGGCTTCCAGTAATGATAGGTCTCAGGAGCCTTGGCTTGTTGATTGTTTTCTCATGGCCAACTTTGGCATTTTGCAGTGCTGCTGCAGCACGGTGCCGAGCCAACCATCCGCAACACCGACGGGAGAACAGCCCTGGATTTGGCAGACCCCTCTGCAAAGGCAGTGCTGACTGGTGAGTGACAATCTTTAAATTACGTTATGACTAGCAACAGCAGAATGAATGTAAGACAGCATTTTGGGGTTTGTCTTTCTGGTATTACTTTAACTTCTCTCTGTTTTATAATTCTAAATAGAAAATCCCATATGGCCTTCATCTCAGTCCTGGCATGTGTTCTGGGGAAATAGTTTATTGTGCTAGGTCGGTAATGGCATGTCAGATTTTTAGCACTTACGTGCTCTAAAATTTTGGAAGAGGAGGATAAGCTGTGAACTTCACATATATAGATTTCTATTTAACAATTAAAGAAACTCTGTTTTATCTTCTAGGTGAATACAAGAAAGATGAACTCTTAGAAAGTGCCAGGTATGCATGTTTGGAAGTTATTTGGAATTTAGTTATATTTTCAGAATTGTATGTAATGAATATATGTATTGGCTTTTGAGCTGGCATTCCACCTAGGTGCTAGGCTTTGGCTGTTATCTGTGAATAAAACTACAAAAATAGTTATATAAATGTATTTTTACTTTCCCTTTAATGCTGACAATACAGAAGTGAATTATTTCAGAACAGATTGACTAAACGTTATAGCAAGGGAAAATATAAAAACATAATAAGACTTTACAAACTGGAATAAAAATATTTCTCCCCATTTCGTATCTTGTTTTTCAGGAGCGGAAATGAAGAAAAGATGATGTCTCTTCTTACACCGTTAAATGTTAACTGTCACGCAAGTGATGGCAGAAAGGTATTTTTGTTTCTGATTCAGAATGAGTTCACACTTACATGTTTCACTGTTATTGTTTGACCAGATTTTAAGAATGTTAAACATGGAATCTATCTATTTTCTTCAATATATGTGGGAAAATAAGATTGTACCTCTCAAGGAACCAGCTAATTTTTGGGTTGGTTTTTAGCCTTAAAAGGACTATGTAGGTATTTCCATCTAGGAGCAGGAAACAAAACACCTTTTCAGTTGGAACTACCACTTGACCTTTGTATCTGCAGGGAGAGAGAAGGGAGGCTTTGTCACGGATTCTCCTCACTACTGTCACAGAGACACACAGGCCCCTTAATGTCCTGGGCAAGGCATTGCTGCTGCTTCAGGAGCTATAAGCAGTGCTAGAGAACTGCATGGAAAATGTTCAAAATTTCCATTCTAAAACATCCTGATAGTCTTCTGCCCCTCGCCACCTGAAAGCTCAGATTATTGAGTATCAATTTTTGGTGTGCTCATTCTCACTAAGTACTTGCTTGAGTGGCTTTGCTAGAGAAGGCCGTAGAGCAGTTACCAGAGAGCTCTGTGGAGGGTGAGAATTTTCAGGAGAGAAGTTTTTTTCCCCACACCTCAGTAACTTACCGCCCTCAAAGATGTGGGTAACAGTCTCTGTTGATAATTTCTAAGCTTCATCTATTGATTGGCAGGGAGATCTCTTTATAATTGAGCAGTTGTTGTTTCTAATTGCCATCTGATTTCCCCTTTCACAAGAGATGTAGTTTGTCCCAGCAAAGTATTTATCGTGGTAGGCTAAAAGACAAAAATGGACTGCAGGGCTCAAAAAGCCTTTAAAAGGGCCTTTATGACTGCGAGAGTAGAGAGTAAACGATGAACTTAGTTAGCAAATGTCTGATTCAAGCACTCTGGGTTTTTTTTAATGTTGCAAGTATTTTAAAGACTTCAGTAATTAGTACTGTTAACAAGTTTTGAAAAAAATAAATACAAAATCAACCTTTTATATTACTGATTACTTCTGTGTTCTGTCATTGCAGTCAACTCCTTTGCACTTAGCAGCTGGGTATAACCGTGTCAAAATAGTGCAGCTCTTACTGCAGCACGGGGCTGACGTACATGCTAAAGATAAAGGGTAGGTTCATTTTTCCTTTGTTCAGAATAAACAGAATTTGGTTATAATTGCAGTGAAGTAAAGAAGAGTAATACTGTTTTAACCATGAAGAATTTCTAACTTGAGACCATTATGCCATCTTTAACCTTTCTGTTACAACAAAAATGCAGTTTCCAGGCTTAAGATTTGTGATTCAGTAGAATCCAAATTGAGCTGAGCGTAGAACATGTTGCCTTTTAGGTATCACTAACCAAATTATTATCTCTTATTTAATAAAATACATTCATACACCACTGTGAAGTCAGCAAATATTGAGAAATTATTGAATCAATCTTAATTTTTCTGCTTCTAAGTTTCTGCACTTCAATTTTTATCACATTCTTTGCAAAAAGATTTGTTTCCCAGAGTTTTTATTTGGACTACATTTTCAAGCATTTGTTTGTCGTGTTAGGAAACATAGTGAAATATTGCTGTATTCTTGTGAAGGAGATCATTACTGTCACTCCTGAAAATCCCCTGCAGGTAGTTCTTCCTTCTGTGGGTTCTGAGTCCGAGGGGAACCTTTTCATGTGCAGTAAGACAGTGCAATTAATTTTGCGTCTTCTGATTATTTTAAACGTTTATTGTTCTGAAAAATGCTGACAGGGTTTTCTGTGTTCTTCTCCACCTTCTTATTTCCCCTCAACTTCATTTGAACACCTCTGATACTCTTTTTGTGAAATGCTGAAGGTGGCACATAGTGCTCTATAGGTGCATTTGGAATTGAGGTATGTCTACTAAGAAAGTCGCCCTCCCTCTTTCTCTCCTGTACAGAGATTTGGTGCCACTTCACAACGCCTGTTCCTATGGTCACTATGAAGTAACAGAGCTTCTAGTAAAGGTTGGTCTTTGAAGAGATTAAATTGCATGTTATTAAATAAGAACAGAGTATAACAGACTAATGCAAGTTGCATTTTTATTTTGTATTTAGATTTACAAAACTTGCAGAATGGTAGATTGCTTCTGCTCTACATGTTAGTTAGTGATTATTAAGCTGGAGCTACAGAATCTTCTGCTGCAAGGAAGCTTTTTCCTTATAAATGCGCTTTCTGTTTTTAACTTTCTCTGCTCCTAAGTTGAATGTTTTTGTACCACCAAGTACTTCTTATCTCAACCTTCCCATCCTCACCCCCAAAAAAACCCCAAACCTGAGAAATACTGAGTTTGACAATAGAACAATATTTCAGAAGACAGAGTATTAAGAGGTTTTTGAAAAGAATACTGGTAAAGATCTTAAATGTTTTAAAATTAAACAGTAATTGGTCTTTTGAGGGAATGAACTTAGAGCATATATTGTAGTAAGTATAAATAGTGAAGATTTTGTGTTTGGTTTTGTTTGGTTTTTTTTTTTACTGCAGAGGCCTGTTGCAAAATGAATCTTTACACTTGTGGTACTAGACAAAAAAAAATCCCCTCTTGCCTAGACACAGCTGCGTGCCTTACCTGTTACGCTAGAGTCATATTCCCTGTTGGATTTCTGCTCCAGGGAGTTGGGAATTACTTTTTGCAAAGCACTGCAGCTGTAACAGGAGCAGTGGGAAAGAGCACGTCCTGTCAGACGTGCTTACAGAACTCCAGGTGCATATAGCATGTTACTGGAGAAGAATTACGCAGATATTAATCATCCAAAAGTATTACTTGCAGAACCTTTTACTTAAATGTTTTGAATTGAAGCCAACTTTTGAGTGCCTGTCTCCTTCTAGATATCTTCGGATTCATCTCTTGGTGGGTAGTCACAGAACATGTATTTATCTTAGTGCGACTGCTCACTCTAAACTTTTTCTAGAGCAACAAGAAACAGGAGCTTGTTCAAAGGTGATTTGGAGTATGTGAGTTAGGCTCTTTCTCCAGTGTGACCTGTAGCAGAGCTACTGTCCTTTTCAAGATGCTGGAGAAAGCCTGAAGAGACCAGCCTGCCTTGGGCTTTTTTGAACATACCTGTGAGACACTAGAGGATTAAAAACTGAAATGTGCTGAAATGTTGTGTTATACTGAAAAGGAATGTCTTGGATACAGTTTGCAGACAAGCATTGATTTTTATTTTAGCAGTCTACTGCATTGTAGCTAATGACAGAAGTCTTTCTATTGATCTGGTTTTAATGCATCTTTTCTGCCCCTTTGCCTTTGAAGCACGGCGCGTGTGTGAACGCAATGGATCTGTGGCAGTTCACCCCTCTGCACGAAGCAGCCTCTAAGAACAGGGTGGAAGTATGTTCTCTTCTGTTAAGTTACGGTGCTGACCCTACACTCTTGAACTGTCACAACAAAAGCACCATTGATTTGGCTCCAACACCCCAATTAAAAGAGCGATTAGCATGTGAGTATCCAGCAAGATCAGTTCTACAGTTACAGATTGTGGTGTGTCCTTAGGTTCCCTGGACAGTGACTCGCCAGAAAGCAGATGTGGAAAATGCTTACACTTTCAAGCAATTGTGCAATGTTGGACGGTACATTTCACTGTTTATAAATTTAGATTGCTAGTTTTTTTGAACATAGGCATTTAAAGTAATTTTATTGTCGGTTTTATAGTTGTGGTTGTGATGGGTTTTGTAGCTTTTCTTCCCTGAATACATGCTTTCACTCATGACCTTGCCAGTACGCTTTCATTTTCCATACTTGCTCCTGTCACTGCATCAAGACTGCTGAAATATACATTTTTATTCCACTGTGTTTTGTTTGAAGAAAAGAAAAAACATAACTGTTTAGAATGCTGAGTTTGTTTGAGTATGCAGCTTGGTATTTTACACCAACAATGCTGAAAGAAATTGATGAAAGGCGCTGATTTTTGTCCAGCAAACTTAACGAGTTGAAAAGAATGCCCTCAAATTCTGTCCTTCCATGGCCAAACAATAATTTTGTGGGACATGTACAGAAATTACCAGTAAATACTACATTAGGCTTCATGTTAGCATCTAGACGTGGTTTTCCAAAGGCAGGTCAGAAATAGAGATTTATATGTGCTTGAATTGGTATATGTGGGAAGAGCGGAACCTAGAAGAGTGGCGAGTGACATGGATGTTGTTCAGCCTGTTCGGGTGGCTCTGCCTTCCCTTCAGAAATTAAGCATGTCCCTGTAGTGTTTTGACTTAGCTAACAAGTGCTGTCGAGTGATGGAAAAATTTTCCCTTTGAGTTGTAAATGTCTGCTCTGTGGTCTGTTGAATAAAATGAATATTTTTATCTAACTGAAACAATGCTCTTGATCCTTCTCGAGTTAAGGGGCGTACGTGTTTATTTCTTTTTAAAGATGAATTCAAAGGTCACTCACTGCTGCAGGCTGCAAGAGAATCAGATGTGGCTCGTATAAAGAAACATCTTTCTTTGGAGACAGTGAACTTCAAGCATCCTCAAACACACGAGACAGCATTGGTAATATCTCAGGATTTATTAATTATTTTTCATATATTGTGGCTGATTTAAATATACTAGGTAATAGTTTAGAGCTAAAAATTTTAGTGTCAAACAGTGTAATTCAGACCAACCTGGAATATCAAGTGCCTAATTAAGCAAATACCATTGATTAATATTTTGTTCTTAAGGTGAATGTTAAGACTAATCTAAATTGCCTGTTTAATTTAGGCTGTCTAAATGACTGATTTTCTGTAGAATGCTTTGGTTTTAAGCAACAGTAAGCTAGCTGTGTATGTTAGCTTGGTTTGTAAAGCTCGGAGGTTTCCAGCAATTATTGGAGAGGGAGCTCTGAAAATACCAGAATAAATCCAAAAGCCTGTGTGGAATCTCCCAAATTAATAAGGGCTTCTACGTGATTTTGGGTTTTTTTTTTCTTGACTTTGCACACAAGCAGCTCCTGACTGCCAGCTGATGAGCGAGCAGTGAAACCTCTGTACTGCTATAGCTAGCTAGTTGTTAATGCTGCACTTCTTACTGTTCTCAGCACTGTGCTGCTGCGTCTCCGTATCCTAAGAGAAAACAAGTGTGTGAATTGCTGCTCAGGAAAGGAGCCAACATCAATGAAAAAACAAAAGAGTGAGTGGTTACAAATGAATACTCCTAAGTGCTTGTTTAAAAGAGTTCGTAAAATAAATTTTTGAATTATTCTTTCTCTTTTCTTTTTAAAGCTTCTTGACTCCTCTGCATGTGGCATCAGAAAAGGCTCATAATGACGTTGTTGAAGTGGTTGTGAAACACGAAGCTAAGGTAGGAGTTACTATTCATACTTTTTTTTTTTTTGGCCCTGCTATGTAGGTTTTCATACCATGAGAATGGACAGCTGAGCAGACAGACTTTTCTAAAATAGTTCATTTTGGAAGGTTTATACACTTAAGACATAGGCCATCAGTCAAGCCCATACATTGAGGCATCATCGTTGTTTTGGTCCAGTTTTATAAGAAATGTGGATGTAGTTCTTACTAATAACTGAAAGCTTGTGGAGTGTCTTATTCGGTGCTTCATCGTCCAGCAGGAAATGCTTAAGGAAAAAAGAAAGTAGGGGATATATAGGAACAAGAAGAAGCCAGACTGAACTCTATAGCAGGTAGATGCTGTCATGTGTGCAGTAAAAATGACAGTGAAGGTAAAATGTGAAACCACAACACAGTGTTTAGTTCAAATTTCCACAAAAGGAGAAAGTGGAAAGGAGATACTGTCTGTAATGCTCGAATCCTCCAAAACTAGGAGTAGAATATCTCTCTCATGCCAATTTGATTACGGCCTGACTGCTGTGAATTTTCCAAAGCGATGCTCAAAACCTGAGGAACAGGAGGGAATCCAAGTAACTTTGGGGTGCAGAGTTTTAAATTGTTAAATACACCTTGACTGAAACACATAGAAAGTCCTCACTCTGAAAAATGGCAATAAGCCAGCGCAGGTAGAAGCTGTTCTGCGTGCTGGCACTGGGGATTTGTGCCGACTTCTGGATGTGGTAGAATTGCTGTAATTGTTTGCTTACGCTGGGTTAGTCATGTGCCTCTAAACGGGGGCTGTTCTTCCTCAGTGAATGTAGTTACAACTTTATCATCTGCTTTTGTTTAAATTTTATCTTTTGAAATGTCATGACCTTCAGAAATGCGCTGAATATGTTCTTTTAATTAAAGGAAGAAGAATCCTTGTGAAACTCTCCTGGTCAGCAGTGAAAATGGCTTTAATATTAAGCTTTGATGGTGATGTTTCTTGTCTGTGTCGTTTTTAGGTTAATGCGTTAGACAATCTGGGCCAGACCTCTCTCCACAGAGCAGCACACTGTGGGCACCTCCAGACCTGCAGGCTGCTGTTGAGTTCTGGGTGCGATCCCTCCATTGTGTCTCTGCAGGGCTTTACAGCCCTACAGATGGGGACGGAGAGTGTGCAACAGCTACTGCAAGGTACGATTGATTCATTCAGCATCCACTGTTGAAGTAACGTGGTGCTTCATTTTACTTGTTTCAAGTGCTGTCAAGAAATAATAGTGATCACAGTTCCAAAAAATAGACTTTCTGCAAAAGACGGTGCCGAATACTGGGTTGTGCAGTTCTTACTCCATCACCACACACACAGCGAGGGTCCCTGCTCTGGGTGTAGTTAACGATCTCATTTACTCTCTGGTATTCAGCTGTACATCTGAGCTGTCAGGGGTGCTCAGGTATTTAGTGGTACAGCTGCCTGGAATAGTTTTGGAAAAATCTTGATGTAGGGGAGTTGGGGATCTTGTAAGTAGAAAAATGAGTTTCAAAAGCAAAAAAATAACTGCTTTGCACTTTGCAACTGTGAGCAGAGGCAACAGGGTACATGGGTTTTAAAGTTTGGATACTCCACACGTAGGTAAGCTGCTTGATACAGTCTAATTCTGAAACTGAAATTAGAATCTTTAGTCGGTTCCACAGTACTTCAGAATGGATAGGAAGCGTGGTGCTAAAGGCAACTTAGCAAACACTGTTGGAGCTAGTAGCGACACTGGTAGAGAGTAAGAAAAGACAAAACTTGTCTATAATTGGTTAACTTTTTTTTAAAGGGAAATCCTTGAAATGCTCAAATGATTTACTGTCTTAACAAATTCCTTCAACTGCATACACTTACTTACCTGTCACGCAACCTCGCTTCTTTTGCAGAAGGGATCCCATTGGGTAATTCTGATGCAGATCGACAGTTGCTGGAGGCTGCAAAGGCTGGAGATGTGGATACTGTAAAAGTAAGCTTAAACCTGTCCTAAAAATAAGAGAGAATCATATCCCAAACAATTATTTTTCAAAGCAAGCAATCAAACAGCCCTTCACTGACTGCGTTAGAGTTGTGAGCCCTGGCCTAAAACCTTTGCACAAATCTTACAGTTGACAAAATGTAATGTTCACCACCTCCAAAAGTTTGTCTTGTATAAAAAGCATAAATAAGAAGTCACAGGGTAGATTTGGGAGGAGGGAATATTTAATTAATGTTTTTCTTGGGACGCAATCTGTGTAAAGCAAGGTTTTACGTAGAAATAAATGACTAAAAGAGACTTTCTTTTTAATGAAAACAATTTTTCAAAATTAGATGTCTGTAACAACATTTTATGACTAAATGAAAAGTGTGCCAACACTATGTACAGTGATGTTTGTTTTGTTTGGGGTATTTCACAGAAACTATGTACAGTTCAAAGTGTGAACTGCAGAGATATTGAAGGACGTCAGTCGACACCACTTCATTTTGCAGCAGGATACAATAGGGTGTCCGTTGTCGAGTATCTCCTTCAGCACGGAGCTGATGTGCATGCAAAAGACAAGGGGTAAATACTCAAATGTCTATTTTCTTGGCAATTGTAATTGCTGATATATGTCACCTCTTGACTGCTGCTAGCTAGCCAGCATCCCATCTTTCTTTAGACATTCAATTCTTTTTTATTTCCATGGAAAGTTCTGCTAGATTGAAGACGTTCAGAATATCCACAAGTATTTTGTGGTACTTGAGACTAGAGTGTCAAGAATTTCTCTGGCCCTGTGTTTGTACTTCCCTTCAGTCTCTTCAGTGCCACTGGTTGCAGTTTTAGCACTCTGGCAGTAGATATTCCTACTGTATTAGACTATTGGGGACATCTAAAATGAAATGCTATGGTTTGGTTATTGACGGTGCATTGCATTTTAAGCTTATATCACTTTGTGAGAAAAGACCCAATTTTTAAAGAGGATTTGGGTTTTTTTTGCTTGTATCCAGAGGACTGGTCCCTTTACATAACGCCTGCTCGTACGGTCACTACGAAGTCGCAGAGCTGCTGGTTAAACACGGTGCGGTTGTCAACGTAGCTGATTTGTGGAAATTCACTCCCCTGCACGAAGCCGCAGCAAAAGGAAAATATGAGATTTGCAAACTCCTGTTGCAGGTATTCCACGTGCTGGAGAGAGGGGGCTGCTTCTTTTCCTTTCTTCTTCAGTCTGAAATGGGATTGGGCTACTTTGAGAAATTGATTGGTGTTCTGTGGTTTCTAAATCTTTGTCCTTAACTATGTTTCCAGTAAAAGCGGTACTATTAGCAACTCTCTTGTCCTTTCTCACGCAGTAAATGGATGCGAACGTGGGTCAGAATAGTTGCTCAATAAGGCGTAAGATGCCTAAGGCGCAATGCGTTTATTCTACTTAAATACTTCCCACTTGTTTTGATGTGCACAGCATGGAGCTGACCCTACGAAGAAAAACCGGGATGGAAATACTCCTCTAGACCTGGTTAAAGATGGTGATACTGATATTCAAGACTTACTGAGAGGAGATGCAGCTCTTCTAGATGCTGCGAAAAAAGGCTGTTTGGCCCGAGTGAAAAAGCTGTGTTCACCTGACAACGTCAACTGCCGGGACACGCAGGGACGGCATTCAACACCACTGCATTTAGCAGGTCAGTGTTATAATTAAGCGGATTGATCAGTGTTACTAGTTACTTTACTGTGCCTGAACTTTCTGTGTCTAAGCAAGTTTAAAGTGTGGCCTCAAGCTAAGAGATTCCATATTTTCTCTTTAAAAAAAAAAAGTATTTTATGCATATTAATCTTATGTTTCTCTTCTAAACTGTTGAATGACTTTAGTTTTCTGTTCTCTCTAGCCAAAGAGGATATTTTATTGCTTAGTGACAGATGTTTTAAAACAAAATACTCTTAAATAGGGTGAAGCTGTCTTCACTAATAGATAAATACACTGTCTTCATGGGGAATGACATCTTAACTTTCAAGTAATTTAAATGAATTATTACTTCTCTACAGTTTGTTGAGGTTTTTTTTTTTTTTTTTAATGTGTTCTATTTATTCTGTCCTTTTGCCACCTTCCAGCTGGTTACAACAATCTGGAGGTTGCAGAGTACCTGTTGCAGCATGGAGCGGATGTGAATGCCCAGGATAAAGGAGGTTTGATTCCTTTGCATAATGCAGCATCCTATGGGGTAAATATCTCAAACTTTCTAAGGCTTTTTTTTTTTTAAAAAAAAAAAAGTTATACATTTAATTGACAGCATTGTGAGTCAATATTCTCTAGAAAGCTTTTGCTGTTCAGTTGTAATCTTATTTGTAAAACGCACACAAAAATTTGGATCATGGTCAGCTCATTGTATAGGTGAAGACTCTCTTGAATTTGTGAAGTCATGGTTGGAGTTCACAGAATTTGAGTTTTCTGAACATGAGTACTTAGAAAGCCAGCAGCCTGAAAGGTGTGCCGTAAAATGCATTTCCTTACCTCTTCCAGTCCAATTGTACCACCAAGATCTCGTTTTCATTTAGTTGGCTGGTATTGAGACAGTAATTGTTTTTGTCGGCTTCCTGGATCTTTGTGCTTGGATCAAGTCTTTAATCAAAACAGTTGGAGTACTTTCCAAACTGGGAGTTCAAATTCAGGCTTTTTTTCCTTCAGATTCCCCTGGATGTGGGATTCTGTTGCAGCCTGTCCTTTTTTAGCAAGAGGAAAAAATCTTAACTTTTTACTGTTACATTACAGGTGAGGAAAAAAACACCTTGTTTTAATAAATCTTTTTAATCATCATTAGAAAGTAACTATTCTAAGAAAATTCAGAATGGGGATTGCAGAGAAGTGGCAGTAATAGTGGTGAGTTAGTTTAATACACTGTGGTACCTTGGAATTTCACAGGTGTGTTTCTTTTCCAGCACGTTGATGTAGCAGCTTTACTTATAAAGTATAACGCCTGTGTGAATGCTACGGACAAATGGGCTTTCACTCCCCTGCACGAAGCAGCCCAGAAAGGACGGACGCAGCTTTGTGCCTTGTTACTGGCACACGGGGCTGATCCCACTCTGAAAAACCAGGAAGGACAGACGCCACTGGACCTGGTCACTGTAAGTGGTGGGGCCGCTCTTGGGAAATCTGTACTCACCCGCTCCTTGCGGCAGCACATTTAGGAACTATCCTTTAAAAAAACCCATAGTAATACAGCAACTTCTGCCAAATTTAAAATCCTGTGGTTTCTCTGGTGTTTATATGTGCCTGGTAAGGAAAGTCAGTAGAGCCTTTATAAACTTTATTTTCTTGCTCAAGATTTCTTATTTCAGGATAGAATGGGGCGGGGGGGGGACGCTAACAAAAGGAATTCATGTTTATAGTTTGATGCTTTTAATTTGGTACTTGTAGTTTGACTAATACAAAATTTGTGGCAATAAATGTAAGCAAACTTTGTAGCAATGTAAATTTAGGGAACTATCCAGCTGTTAAGTTTTTGCGTGGGTTTTTTTTTTTAAGTATTATAATACAGGTCAAAGCTACACGCAGAGTTAACCGTTTTGTTTCATAAATTCTAGTTGCCAGTAGAAACTTGTGTTCATTTTCCTAAAAAAATGAATGCTGTTTAACTGTCCCTAAAGTTTGTTAGAAATATTGAAATCTTTTTATCTTATTGCCATTTTTATTTATAAACATTTTACAGTTTAATGTATGCTGTTGGCACAAAAGGCCACTTGTGAACTGCATTGTAAAATGCATATTTTTCCGATACACTTTCATTTATTTTGCAGTACACTTAAGAAGTCTGCAATAATGATAATGCATTCCAGGGAAAAAAATAAAGCATCATGTGAAAGTGTTCCTCTGTTTTAATAACTTGTTTTCTGCTCTTTAGGCAGATGATGTCAGCGCGTTACTGACAGCAGCGATGCCTCCTTCCGCCTTGCCCACTTGCTACAAACCTCAGGTTATAAGCGTGTCTCAGAGCACGGGTTCTACCAGTGACTCCTTGGCTTCCGTTCCCCCCAGTCCCTCCAGTCTCTCTGCAGCCAGCAGCCTCGACAACTTGTCTGGGAGTTTTTCTGAACTTCCTTCTGTGGTTGGTCCAAACAGCGCAGAGGGAGCTGCTGTTCTGGAGAAAAAAGAAGGTGAGGCTTTCTCAGGTAGGCATGAATCACATTTTCTACCATATGGCAAAAAGAATACAGAAGCATAGTTTCCCACACATGCACACAGTTACTGTGACACGTGCAGTGTCCCTGTTCCTTACGATGTCATTAATGAGGAACAGAAGTCTAGAAGTCTTTTAGTGTACGATTTTAGTGCTTTCCCCTTACAGAGTCTTTAAAATGTTCCTTTTTTGCTGTATGGAACCAAAATGGTGAATTGTGTTTTTAAAAAAAGTCAAACAAAGTTTGGCTCCATACCGAGCAGTATTTTACTACAAACTTTATCTAGTTTCTAAGAGGCTATTCTTAGATCAGTTATCATGTAAAGGTTACTTCTGTAACGTTTTAGTTCTCTCATTATTTCCCGGTTGAACGTGTGTTTGTGGCAGCTCATTAGTTGCTTAGCTCGTGGAGCATAAAGGCTGCTCTTGGGAGGGGTAGGAATCTTAAGAGTACCAGGGTGGATCAAGGAATAGTGGCCGCTGGTTAGTGATACAGATATTTATTCCCCGTCTTCAGAAGACCAGGAATTTCTGTCTCTCTCATTATTGCCACAAACAGTGGGAGATGTGTATACTTTAATTTACAATGCATATATGAACGTTCATTTTGAGTTTCTCTTCTTACCCAGTTTCAGGTGTAGATTTTAGCATAAATCAGTTTGTGCGGAACCTCGGCCTTGAACATCTCATTGATATATTTGAGAGAGAACAGGTAAGTAGCTGTATTTATCTCCAGATACTCAGCTAGAAAGCAATAATAATACTGACTGTTTAGAATAACCTTATGAGACAGACAGAATGAGTGAATGTTAAAAGGAGTAGAATGGAAGAAAGGAGCGTAATTGGATTTTTAATTGATATATACTATAAATACATATTAAAATATACATATATATTAAAAACCAGGGGCAGTAATGTCTGTATCAGTTTGAGAGCGTAGGCATGTTTCCTTTCGGTAGTAAAGATGGTGGAGTAAATAAAAGTAGTCATTGTTGATTAGTAATTTCTGCGTTTGTTTCTGTTGGCTTGAATACATCTAAAAAATTGTATTTCTCAATCAGAAACATGATCATTGAAAGAAATACAAGTTACATGGTTGCAGTTTGTAGCATATTTATTGAAAGACTGAAGTTTGGAGAAAACAGTTGAGTAAAAGTAAAGTACAAGAATAATACACTAAAGTCTCCTTGTTCTTTTCACACTTGCTTTTTATCTCCACTATTGTGAGGTGCATTTTCACTGTCGTTGGCAGCTCTCGTACTCTGTTCATGCTGGTCTGCAAAATAATGGTGTTGCTTTCGTTATAGATAACATTGGATGTACTTGTTGAAATGGGACACAAAGAATTGAAGGAAATTGGAATTAATGCTTACGGCCATAGGCATAAAATCATTAAAGGAGTTGAAAGACTCATTTCTGGACAGCAAGGTATATTCTGGTGTCAAATTAGTATGTAACCCTGCCGCTATAGAATCCGTTTTTATCAATGCTTTAGATTATTCCAGGTTGTATCACATTAAAAAGAATTGGTAATAAAACTTGTCCTAGAAAACAGCACTACAAACAATAAGAATGTTTCTGACTTGAAACAAGTGCTTGTTTGTGCTGTGAATTACTGTGAATCTTGCCCTTCAATTCTCGAAATACGTTATAAACCAAGGTGCTGAAAAAGTTTGTTCAAAATAAATGAAATGATTGGAGGAATCTGCAAAAATGTATGTGGCTGGTAGAAGGCAATTAAAGTCAGTGGTAATCTCTGCCTTCCTTAGCAGCTACCGCTTCGTCCTGTAAACTGAGGTTTGAGAAAATGGTGCCTTTAAAAAGAAGAATGTTAGTGGTTCTCATTCTGAGCCAGCAGTCTTAAAGCAGTGTCTGAAACCATTGCTATGTTTGGTTGTATTCACAGGACTCAACCCGTACCTGACCCTAAATACTTCTGGCAGCGGAACTATTCTCATAGACCTTTCCACTGAAGATAAGGAATTTCAATCAGTGGAAGAGGAGGTACACGCCTTTCTTTGTAGCTCTCAGTATTGTTGGTCTTAGTGAAGTAGATAAAGTAATATTGCCAGATTTTAACAGTGCAACAAACATCTCTAAGCCTAAGAAAAACTTGGATAAGGATGCTTCAGGTTTCTAACTTTGACTGTACCACTTATAATCTGTGCTTATGATGTCCGTAAGTTTTTTCTTACTTAATGTTATTACTGCTCGTAGTATTTTTAAGGCCTCTACTATATAGAAAAGGTCTTTGATATAACATATAAATTCTATAATAGTGATGGCCTGTCTGTTATACACGGCTTTAAGTCACTTCTTTCCAAAGTGTCATGATCACATAGAGCAAAACTCCAAAGAAACAGTATTCTAAATAGATTAGTGATGATCTTTTTCAATTTGAAAACTAGACCGTGGACTATTACAGATAAGTTTTTTTAGAAAAAATAAAAATCATTGAACCTGTTCTTGTGCATCCACAAAATCTGATATTACTTAACATACAGTCATTGCCTAAAAATTTCTTGTATAATTTTTTTTTTAATTTTTTTTGAGACAGAACTAGTTCTTTTGGTTATTTGACTGTGGGAAAGATACGTGTTTTGAATGTGTTCTGAAACAAACTGATCCTCCTTAAAATTGTCAATCTTCAGATGCAGAGTACTGTCCGAGAGCACAGAGACGGAGGACATGCTGGCGGAGTCTTCAATAGATACAACATCTTAAAGGTGGCTTTTGCGTTTTTATGGTCAATGGTTACACCTGAAAGAGTTTGGGCTGAAAATAAAATGTCCATAAAACGTTCTACATTGGTTTGAGTTCCATAGATGTGCTGTTCTGAGAGGTGCACAGGAAGATTGTCTTCCAGGGAGATTCAAAGAGTAAGACTGTATGGAAAAACTGGTTATTCGTTAATATTCAATAACAAATTTTATGAGAAATTTACCTAGAAAGACCTCACAGAAAACTGCAGAATGTTTGAAGAAAAAGACAGAAGGTTTTATAGGAAACAAAGGAAGGTTTCTGTTGAGGGAATGGAGGGGAAGAACAGCAAGAAGTGAAAGCAAAACTCTTGAAGCCTGGAAGAAAGGGGACCTGTTTGGGCTTGATTTAACACCAAAGCAGCGTAGAACACCAGGCAGAAAATCCTGCTTTAAATCGTTTAGTGGAATCTTGGTTTCCCTTCTGTATTTTTTTTCCCCCCTGAAGAAACGGTCATTTTCATTAAAATGCTAGAGATTTTGATTTTCAAGTGAATGAATTTATAATTAAACATATAGTTATGATTTACTGAAGCTACACTTCAACAATCAACTTCTGCAGGATAAGTTAGAGAATTAGTGTTCCATTGAGTTCTAAGGAGAGTGTTCTCTTTAGGCGGCAGGGGAAGCGTACCATGGGGTAGCTGCTGTAGGTTAAACATCTGTTACCTAAAGCAAACAAGTTTGCAGTTTCAGGGCAGAACTTACATTTTGACTGTTTCAGATTCAGAAAGTGTGCAACAAAAAACTGTGGGAAAGATACACTCACAGGAGGAAAGAGGTCTCTGAAGAGAATCATAACCATGCCAACGAAAGAATGCTGTTTCACGGTGAGATACTGAAATGCACCTTATGAACTAGTTTTACCACCAACACTCTTTATTGGAGGGTTCCTACTGGTTCAAACAAAGTAAATGTTCTCAATGGAAATAGGTTCTAGGTTTTGCATGAGTGTTATGTGAACAAGTGTTTGTATATGTCACAGTGAGGGTGCATAACATGCTGCTGAAATGTGCATCTCTGTGTCTCTCCCTGGAGGAGACTTCAAAGTTCAAAGTGAAACAGCAATTAGGAGTGGAGATGAAGGGGTGTGCCACCTCCTTCCTTAGGTTATTAATTCTGTGCTATCGGCTGTACCACCAAAATGAGCAAGTGTCAGACTTTACTCTGCTATGGGTTGTTTGGGCTGGGATTTTTTGTTTTCTTGTTTTTATGATTTGATAAGTTCTCATTCGTCATTCCAGATAGCTTATAATTAGTAAATTTAAACCCAATTGAAAGCTCTTCTGTGCACAAATACGTAGTTTGTGCTGACAAGGAAATTAAGCAAGTTCACGATACATCCTTACAATGAAAGCTTCGTAGCTCCCAACATACCGCATTACTATTGGAAGAAGCAATAGCACCATAATTAACTGCTTGCCCAAACCTGTAGATACCTAAATCCGGTCTTGTGGCTGTGGTCTGTGCCCCTGCAAGAGGAAACAGCCTCTTAATTGAATGACCTGTCATTAAAGGAAAGTCTTTTAAATTAGTTAGATAATAACAAAATTATTCCTGGAATAAAGCAATTTAATGCCTTATGAGTGTTGTTTTTTGTTTTTTTTTAAGTCTTTATTAAAATCTCTTTTAAGCATTAACAAATGTCTTTTAACCATGTATGCTGCTTGCAGAAAATGACAAGCAACTGCCATAGTCTTTTCTTGTTCTCATCTGGAATGTTGTTCTGCTTCATACATGGTTGTACTTCCTTTCTCGTAGGCTCCCCGTTCGTGAATGCAATCATTCACAAGGGCTTTGACGAGAGACATGCCTACATAGGCGGCATGTTTGGAGCTGGCATTTATTTTGCTGAAAATTCTTCAAAAAGCAATCAATACGTGTATGGAATTGGAGGTGGCACTGGATGTCCAATTCACAAAGATAGATCTTGTTATGTTTGCCACAGGTAAGTCATTCAAAAGAATCTGATTTTGCCTTTGTATATTGTGTTCTAGACCATCAAGTCAGCAGAGTCCCTCTCTGAAAAAAGATTTGCTTAGTAACCAAAGCTGCTCAGCACTCGCTGTACGCTGGGCCTAATAAAGACTTTCAGAAAACTTTGATATTTAAGTCTTAAAGAATCTTTAACTATCTTCAGTGCATTTAACCAAACCTTTGCCCTTAACTTACTATAAAATCAGACTTGGGTAACTAGAGAGTGAAGAGGATCTTTGAATTGCTTGCGTGAAAGGTGTAGCAACAGGAGGGTTTAGTCCATTGTCTGTGACAGAGAAAGGAGAATATCAGTGATATTCAGGTGCGGGGTTTCTTTGAGATGGATGGACTTTGTACCAGTCACTGCTGCTTCACACCCTCAAATACAGATGCGGATTTGTGGACTCTCTACCCTTAATTGAGTTCTTAAATCCATTTTTCTGCCAAAGGCCTGTTATGTCTTACTGCCACCATCAGTTCAGAACAGAGGTACTCTTACTGCATGGAGTTAATTGTGGTAGTGGCCATCGTTTCAATCAGGAGGATATCCTGTGGTTTGCATTGGTGTCACGGGGATAAGGTGGTTCTGGCAGTTTCCTTCCTTGAGTCTCTGCCCCTTTTCATGTTTCTTACTCTTTTCTGGCACTCCCAAAATAAAGAGAATAGTCTAGAGTTATAGAGGATGTCAAGAGTCTTTTCATGCTTTCTAAAGGTTTGAATAAGAACATTTTTTTAATTTGTCTTCTGTGAAGAATTAGAAAAGCAGAAGTTCTGGCTGAGCAAAATGATACGTAACATTGATCTACAGAATTGCTGATTCCATTGGAATCACAGTAGTACATATGTAAAGAAATAAGTGCCCTTGTTCTGTCTTTTTACAATGAAAACAAACAGAACATACTGACAGATGCTAGTGTAAGGTATTTCATGTTGACCTAGAGCTTGTTCTTGGCCTTGGTGTTGATGTGGCTGTTGGATACAAATCTAGTGTTGGAACACAAGTGGATTACGTTGTCAGTGTCTGAGTGATGGTGGGGACCCTCCCAAAACTTAAAAAAACAAATGAAAAAACCCCTACATGGTAGTGACAGACTTTGAGTACATTAAGCATGCTCTTCCCAGTAATTAAGGTAAACATTTTTCAGTGTTATTACCAACTGTTTCCTCAGGCTAAAGAGCTTTTCCAAAGGGAGCATAATGTTTCAAATCCCAAAGATAGTCTTTGTGGCGTTCTACACCGGTATTTTGTGTTCACAGCCCTTTTTCTCTTTTAACCCAGGCAGTTGCTGTTTTGCCGCGTGACCCTGGGCAAGTCCTTCCTGCAGTTCAGTGCCATGAAAATGGCTCATTCTCCCCCGGGACATCACTCTGTTACTGGGCGCCCCAGTGTAAATGGGCTGGCACTGGCAGAATATGTCATTTACAGAGGGGAGCAGGTAAGCACCTTCTCGGTTTGGCTTTTCAGAGGGCTTTTTTTAAGGGCATGTAGTGTGTTGGGGTTTTTATTTTCTTACTTTCAAGGTGCTGGGGCTTGCTTTTGTCTTAAAGCAAACTCCGGCTGTGGTTGCATGTGAAAGGACCCACGTTCCATGAATGCTCCAGGCATTTTACCTTGGACATTTTGCCCTTTTGTCTTTGGCATGTTTTCCCTTCTCTAGCAAACCTTCTGAATTGATCCAGAAAATGAAATCCTAATAAAGAATGTGTGTGTCGCTCTTCCAGGCTTATCCAGAATACTTGATCACGTACCAGATTATGAAACCTGAAGCCACCACTGAAGCTTAAGACAAATGACATGTGGGAAACCATCAGACGTGGGATGTGAAGATGCCGATGGCTCCCATCCTGTTAATTACAACGAGGTGTTGCAAAACTCTCATCCACAGGTGGTGTGGTAGCAAATGTGAACAAAATATACCATTTTTGACTTGATAAAGCTTTAATAATGTACAGTATGTTTTTCTAAAATTTCAGAAATGTCCTCTTTTTCAGCACTTTAACAGATACCATTCCAGGCGTAAACTGGGGTTTGGCTGTACTAAATTATAAACAAAAATTAACTTGAAACAATGGTTTTATACAATACTGCATTGAAATTTAGCAGAAATCGTAACGCTCTATACAGGAACTCATTTTACTAATATCGTGTTCTTTAAAACACTGCGTTTACACTGAAAACGTTTTCATTTGTAAAACTGTAAATAAGAGCTTTTGTACTAGCCTGGTATTTATTTACATTGCTTTGTAATATAAGTGTTTTAGAACTGCAACCTTGTACAAAACGGTTTTTCCCAGATGTCGGTTTGTTCATCTGTGTTTTCTCATGCACGATAGATTTGAAAAGCCAATTTTTTTTCAGGGTTTATTACTTATTTGTGAGGGAGACAGCAAATTTTATCTGAGGATGTTTAGAAATATCCAATTTTAGGTTGAATACACAATTTCTTTTTCTGTATATTTATGAAATATACATTCCTGAGAATGATGGGATATGGAAATAGAGTGTTCCAGCTGAATACTAAAGTGTTTTCCCACCTACTTCCTAGAGTTGCATTTTATTTCTGTAAAATGTCTTCTGGAGTTTTTTATTTAACTGTAGGTATAGTTAACCTGTAGCCTCACTTCAAGGCTAGTAGACCTTGCAAGTTACAGTTTTAGTAAATTATTTTCTTTGAATGTAGTTGGAAAATTAACCTCAAGGAGGTCTTTCTTGAGTTCCTCTTGCTTACATTTAAGCCAGGAAGTTAAATAGTTTATTCCTAATATGAGGGCAAACAGCTTGGCCTTTTTTGTATGCTTATTTTGGTAAATTAATATACCTGTTGGTGCCCTCAAAAAAAAAAAAACCTATATGTAAATACAGATTATAGTTCACTTGGGGTTAAGGTGGTTAGGAGTGTATTTTAGTTGTTTTATATTTCCACGTCCAGGCCGCTGTCCCAGTTTGTTTGCAGGGCATGTTATCATACCATGGGTTTAAATGTCGTGACTGGTCAAGATAATGAAAGCGTCTTGCTGATGTGGTGGTTCTGTGCTCGGTGTGAAATGTATTGAACCTCTCCCCGTTACGTGGGGAACCTGAGTAATGAGACTGCGTAACTCGTGCGGACAGTAATACTGGCAATGAATAAAAAAGGCTTTGATTCGTAGGTCCTTTCTCCCAGCATGTTGCCTGTTCCTTCGGTAGAGTAATGCTGGAATCGGTGTTCATGCAAAACCTGCTAAGTATGTTTAAAACCTTTTTGTTATTGCTGAAATGCTTCATTCTCTATGAATGGTCACTTAATGTCTTGTAAAATAGTGTGGTATGATAGCATTTTAAGTGGTACCACAACGTTGGTTTTGTCTGTTTGGGGATTTTTTAAGCTCTTTTTTTTGCATGACAGACCTTGCACTCTGAAGACGGAAGCTGTAATGATTCGATAATACTGACTATTGAGGTGAACCTTTAATCTCTTGTGCAATTAGTTCTGCTTTACTCATCTTGAAGTGTCTTTACATGTACTGTATGACATTCCATATCCATTTAACACTAAATAAATTTAATTCACTGGTTTTTTGGTAGCATGGGAGTAATTGCAGATGTAGTATGTCAGCCCGTTGTTTTAAATGTGAGCATGCACAATACTATAACAAACTACATCGTTAGAGGGGAAATTAATTGCATTAAATAGAAAAGCTTTTCATGTGGATGACAGACTGTAAATTCTGTGGAAACCTGTAGTTTGGTACACACCTAGCAGCTTAGCTACCGGTGAAAATGTTTTAGCAATAGATTTAGAAGTAAGCTTCAATTTATGCATTTAAAACTCCGTTGTGTGGTCCAAAACTGAAAAAGGAAACTGCCTTACACTGGTTTTGTAAAATGATAAGTAACCTGAAAATTCTTCCCTTTCAGATAACTGCAGTGTGATTCAGACACGAGCAACAACAAAAGTACCACGTACATCACTTGTAGTAGAAAATTTTATTTCTGTAGGACCACTTACATGGTAGGAGGGTTCCAGACCTGGATTTGTACAGAAAATTTAAATAGATACGAGCACTAGAGGGCAGAAAAGCAAATGTTTAGTAGGATCGAGGGTGATGAAAATCTGTGAAGTATCCTGGGAGTACAACCTCTAATAAAACTGGTGGAATTTTCAGAAGCAATGTAGGTTGTAAAAAAATTAAAATTTAACTTCCCCTTCTGCATTAGTTTTTTAAACACTAAGTCATTAGTATAAAAACAACTGCTGCAACTAAGCAAATCGAAAATGTTCAGGTTTTTTTCTCCATAACTTCACTTATAACTTAGTTCTTAGAAATTAAAAAATCATTTAGCCAGATCCTTCTGTCATGTATAACTGAAAAGTTTAAGATAACCTGTCCAATGCATGTTGGAGAGGTATGTTGACACTAATTTTCAATGGAAATAACTATATAAAAGGAGTTGCCCCTGTCTTTTCTACCCTGAGCTTGCTCATTACACCCCATGCTGTGTGTATATGTGAATACACACACACACTTGCTTACTCTCACTCGCTTCATTCACCAGGGAGCTGAGAAAAGGTACAAACAGTGACTTTCCCAGCAGACCAGCATTGTCAGTGAAGAGCAGCCCTTTCCCCTTCTGCTCATCTCCTGAACTTCAGGTAACAAAACAGGTTTGGGAAGCAACAACAGAATTCCATGGGCGGCTTGCAAAAAGTATAGAGGCTTGATTTGTACTGGTCTAACGCCCCAGCACAGCAGAGACTGCTTTCTCCCCTTCCATGAGCTGGAAAATCTGGCTGGGATCTGCCCCTCGGGAGGTCTTGGGGCTTTTCCCGCACCCACTGAGAGCAGTAAGAGGTGGAGATGGTGGCAGTGAGGGACCTGGGACGGTGCAGGGGTGCAGGGAGGTGTCTCTGCCCCTCTCCAGCAGGCGTAAGCAGTGGTATTTCTGAGGGGATCGGGATTTTTTTCCCTGTGCCTGTGGCTCACGAGATGAGAAAAAGCTGGAGCAGCCACAGGAGAAAAAGAACAAGCATGTGGATGGCTGGTTTGTAGCTAACATGTTCTGCCCTATGAAGGGGCAAGGTTGGTCACTGAGAGAAGACAGACAGGAGGGGGGAGAGAATAAAAGAACTAATAACCTCTAAAGCAAGAAAGACGAGTTCTACAAGCACTAAAAAGTTAGTAACTTTAAGTAATAACTAATATAATTATTAGGAATGGCCAAGATAATTGTGGTACATCAACTTCCCAATCTATGTTTGAGTAAAAACAGCAAACAAGCATTGATGGGTAGGCATTACAGCGATGTCAGAATAGCTCTTCTTGAGAAGCACGTGTTCAGGAGGAGGAGAAAGTTGCAGCCCATTCAAAACATTAACATTAGGCCTGGGAAATAATGTGTTCAAGGAACAGAAAGAGGATTTAAAAACTGAAGGCAAATGTACAATTGTTCTTAAAAACATTGGGTTTGAAGCATTAATTATCAGAGACAAGGCAAAAAACTATAGTAGACAGCGCACCAGTAAAATATGTCATATTAAATCATGTACCTAGGTTCTGTGGCAGTGGTAGGATGTATTGCAGCCAGAAAATTCAGAGGATTAATAGCGAATGGAGAAGCCATTCACACAACGAGAACACAAATGAGAAATGGACTTGAGAGTAGTCACGGGTAAATAAATTAAGCAAGTAAACAGGATTGACAGGTAAGTAGAACGGAAATTACATAAACAAAGGGAAAATTGGATTTTGTTGCAAAAATGAGTAACAATAAATCAATTAGTGTATATAATATTTATGATCCAACTGTGGAGGATATTGTCTGTGATAGTTTTTAATTATTGAAGCAGTCAAAAGTAGAAGCTGGTAGTAGTTACACTAAGTATTGTTTTAATTAATGATAGAATGAATTACCAAGCAGTCCAAAAGTTTCATCTTTAAATAAATGAATCTATATGTGATGTCTAATGCCTGATAGATGGTGGTTCCCTAGTTGGAAGTATTTTAGTGAAGTATGGCACACATGCGATAGAGTAAGTTAGATTTGGGTTGATGTTAAAGGGCTTCATTTTGAATAACAAATACTTATTAGAGCATTTTTTTTCATAAAGCAAAGTCTAATTCAGGATTTAGGGAAAGAACCTACTTAGCTCTAGGTTACTAAAACCTAAAGATTTATAAATAGTCAAAAGCTCTATAAATAAGGGCAGTCTCACAGAGCGCATGGGCCCAGTAATAATGAGGCCCCTGAAGCACATAGTGTAGAGGTGTTATTTAATGCAAAGGTTCTAAAACCAGTAATCAGACAAAGAAAATAAAGGGACTGATGCTAAAGCTTATTTCAAAAGATTAGGAATGTAAAAATGCACTAGAACTGGCAAAAAGCACTTTTTTTTTTTTTTTTTTTTTTTTTTTTTTTAGAGTAGAAAACGTTCTCCAGAGCTCTCTAAAGCGAGAAGAGGTTAGTGCTTACTAGGGAGGTAGATTTTTAAGGGTGTGGAACAGACCTGGAGGAAGAAAATGGGGTGAAAAAAGGGGGTGGGGGGATTAAGTGAGCATCCTCGGAGTGGTGGCAGGTCCTGTAGCAGAGAAATTCTGTTTTCAAATAACCTACACAAAATGAGAATTAAAGGCACCAAGTGTCTTGGTAAGGAGACAAAAATAGAGAAGCGCTGCTCTGCGCTGCGGTGAAAAGTCAGTCAGATTGCTGAATCTCTGAAATCTGCTTTCCAAGTGAGCCTTCTGTCCAGCTGTCTGTCTCTGCCACACAAGCATTTTAAATATCTTGAAAAGCCTCTGGATGTTGGTATCATCAGAGTTGAAATGAGAGGGAGCAGCAGAGCGGTGGGCTGGCGCTGGCACAGCTCAAGCAACCCGCAGCCAGAGCCCAGAGCAATCCAGGGGGAATTCCAATGGGAATAACCCCTCGTGGATGGGATTGGACAAAATACCATGGAAACCCGCTCTTCTGATGTAATTGTCTATTAGACCACATTCCAAGGCACCACTTCTGAAATATCACCTGCTATTAAAAGTGCGCTTCATCACCTACCATTTCAGAAACACCTAATAAAAAGAGCAGCTGTTCGTAAAATACAAGAAAGAAGTAATAGTAATTTCAGACCTGGACCAATTAAAAGGATTATTTCACACTTACTGTAAATGGAAAGATTTATTCACGGACATGATTTAAAACCAGTTTTGGATTGGTTTATGTATATAAAGTACCATGTGTTGGCTGTAGGGAAGCAGTCCAGCAGAGACACTGAAATCCTGACAATAATTTGCAAGAGAGATGAGAACCTTGGACATGAGGCAGCTTTTAATAGCCAAGGACTGGTACAAAATGGTCCGTAAACAAATAGTTCTGGGTTTAGGGACGCCCACTTTCTGTCTGCTGAGACTTCTCTCCCTGTGCCCAGAAAATGCCAGCTTTGCAGTGAAGGAGTTTAACAAAACGTATGAGTTAAATATTTCATATATCAGGTTTGGGTTGTGTTTATTTTTTTGAAGAGAAGAGAGAGTAATGATGCGGTGGTGTACAATTAACAGCTTAAATATTATTAATTGTGTAATAGGGTGCATTGTTATGTATTACAGATGTTTTATTGTAATATCAATAAATAACATATTTTCCTTTAAAAAATGAAAAAAGCTTTAAAAAATAATGCTTATTATGTCTCCTTCACTGGACTGATTTTACAGAACAGATTGTGGGGAGTTTGTGGTTCAGCATCTTCAACCTACTTGAAATACTCTTAAAATAGCGGGTTTGGACTCGCTGACCTACTAGTTTTAGCATCATGAATTTTCTCACATCTGTAAACACAATGAAACCGCATGTGTTTGCCTCAGAATTCTGTTACTCTCAGAAAAACTGATCAGAACTGCATTTATGCGTGCTCTAATTTAGCAATACAGGTATGTTAAGGTTATTAACCACAACAGCTTGGCTTCTCGCACTCAGATATTCTCCCCTGTTGTATCTGATTCTAGAGGTGAAACGTGATCAGGATTTCCCAAGCAAATTCCTTTAGTTTTAAAACTTACTTTATTCTGGTTTCTTCTCTTTTCTGTTGTAGCATTTTGTCTCTTTTGATGCAGTGGAATTACTTTATGAGGATCTCTGTGCCTGTAGAGAGCAGGCAGCCCAGGATCATTTTTAGTGTTGGAAATTCCTATTTCTCTACAGCAATCTGTATAATTTTGCCTAATTTCTTTTTTCAGCCCAATTCTGTAATAAGGTGCTTCACCACCGAGTTCTGTGATAGTTCCGATATCCCCCGAGAGGCTGAAAGACGTTCCAGCTTAGACAAAAGTGAGGTTTATCCAGGTAAATTCACACAAAAATGCCTGTCGGGGCGCTTTGAGATGCAGCCTGTAAAAGCCAGTGAGAGTGACCCGGGTTGGTGCTGAAGAACCTGAACTGCAAAGGGTAATTTTAAACTTGTGTTTGAGAAGGATAAAGTTGAGTATGTATTTCTAGAGGCCTTCGATTTCGAGAACTTTCCTCGCTTTGAAATAGGATGTTTCTGCTCTCAGTGTTAAATCCCGAGAGTAAGGTCACACCATAACAAGAGCTATTTGCCGTTTTAAGTAGTTTCGAGTAAATAAGGAGTATCTGCCTGGGAGAAAGGGAACTCTGGCCAGTTGTATTTATAGTTTAGGAGTCAAGAAATTAAATTGAGGGCCTATGCTGCTAATTGTTGAGAACAAGACAAATTAATCTGCATACTAAGAGCGTAAAACGCATGTGGAATCTGTGTGGGGAAGGCAGCAGAAGGGAGACCACCAGTCCTGCCCATCAGTCATTCCCCTTTCCCACTGCTCTCCCCTCCTGTGGCCGATCCGGGCAGGCTGCTCTGGGGCCACCCAGACAAAGCTCGTTACTGGTCTGTACTGGGGCGTGATAGGCGCCAGCCCCAAAGAGCTGCTGCTGGGGGACATCTGGCAGCCTTTGCCGCAGATAGATTTATGAGCTGTGAAAGATGCTCAAATTAACATCCCCTGCATTCCTGATGGGATTGGGGTTTCTGGGACACACAGCCATTTGCATATCGCCCTGAGTTAGCACATGGCATTGTGTTGCTGGCTCCTCTGAACAGACTGGGGGGGAAGGCTTTCTCCCCTGACATCCTGCCCTTTTTCAGCCACTGGTGAAAACAGACCCAGCACAAATCACAGTTCTCCCTCTGACTCCTTCCCGTTGCACTCTTGATGCAAATCAGGAGCAGCAGCGGTTGGAATCGGCTCTTTCACCCGGAGCAGGATGCTCCTCACCAGGGATGAGCTCACACACACAGTTAAATGACTGATGCGCTTCTGTGAGAGCCCCCAGAAGTTGTCCCTGGGAGTTAGAGGAGCTGTGACCCAACCTGCCTTTCCACAGCCTCAAACAACTATTGAAGGTCTTGGAAAGCATTTATTAATATATAAATACTGACGGTCTTGGAAAGCTTAGTTTCATCAATCAAAACTTAATTAAAACCCTGTTTAGCATTAAATGCCTGTTCCTTTCCCTTCACGCCCTCCCCACACAAGACAGATTGCATCATTTTCTGTTTGTTTTTTCCATTCTGGCCATCCAGTGTTGCTAAAATACAGGCTGTGCCTGTCACTAGACCGGAGATGGCTTCTATTTGCTGCATCCTCGCTGAGTGATGATGGCCACGCACCCCTCGGCAGTTGCCCAGTGGCCTGGGTTGGTGGCACAGGACGAAGCCTCTCCCTGGGGAACAGGGGAGGGGATGGAGATGTGGAGCCCTGGTCAGCACCAGGGCAAGGCTGGCAGAAGAGGGGGGCAGAGGTGACCTGGGGGGCACAGGGGGCTTGGGGTTTGTGATGTGGCTGCGTAAACACTTCCACTGTCATAAAAACATGGGTGATAGTGAGGAAGGAGAAGGTCGAGGCTGCCCCTTCCAGTGCAAGGCCAGCTCCTGCCGCCAGCGGCTGATGGCGTGAGCAGTGTCCCCAGCCTTGGGGTGCCAGGCAGATAACCGGGTTAACTGCATTTAACTTGGTCATGGTTAAGGAGCACGGCGTGAGCGGGATCTCTGAGGTGAATGGGAAAGACAGGGCATCCAACAAACCCGTTTCACATTTACAGAGAGTTCTTGTATGTACTTTGTCCTTGCCTAGACTATGTAAAAATAAAAAATAAATGAGCTATTCTTCTTCAGGAGATGATGACTTCCAGCCTTATCTTCTGGATTTTTTACACGCTGATTTGAGGTTAGTTGGTGCCTTCTCTGCAGAGCCCATTGCTTTGGCTGCAAGTGATGCGTGATGGGAATATTTCCATTAACCTCATTCAGGAGATAGCTCCACGTTCCCAACAAGAAGTCTACTCTGCCCTGGCGTCTTCACTTAAATAACTTTAAAGGATGTAGCATCTCTGAGAGTCCCACGGCACCGTCAGGTTGTGGGCAGAGGAACTGCGGTGCAGAAACACACACAATCTGAGTGCGATTCCCTTGGGCAGCAGAGAGCAGGAAGGCGGCAGTGGAACCTCTGCAGGACCACGGCAGGCGAGGACATTAAAGGTGAGGACACATGAAAGGCAGAGCAAGCTGTCCCATTCTGGTGGCACTGGGTGCACACTCCTAATTTTGTGGTGGTATTTGGTGCCTAAGCCAGGTTTGCCACGGAGGCAGGTTAAAAGGAAGGTGGTGAGGAAGGGCGATCCGGGCTCTCCCCACCGTCGTGGTGCTGGCAGAGAGGGTCAGATGGTGGCCCAGCGATGTGTTGTCCCCACAACTGCCCCCTGCACACGGCTGGCCCCAGCCCCAGAAAGGAAAACAGGAGCCTTTATCTCCCTTAGATCTATAATAACTTCTTAAACCAAACTGCTTTTTTCTCTCCTGGCACTGTTTTCCTCCAGGGCTGCGGTGCTGTAGCATTCCTGGTTGGGTGGGAGACGTCCATGGAAAGACACTGTCACATTACCCCCGCTGTTTGCTGGGGGCTAATGAAGCTTTAGAAAGCCCCCGGGAGCTATTGAGTGGCCGCTGGTGTGTACGTGTGTGGCGGCGGCCGGCGGCCGAGGGCGTTCATTGGCCCCGCGCTGGGTGGGATGACATGAGCCCCCGCTCTCCATAGGGCCCCGGCTTTGCCCCGACGTCTGCCGAGGGCGGCCAGAGAATGGAGCCGAGGGGAGAAAACCTCCACACGGCACCCTCCAGGCGCCAATGGGAACACAGGAGGCTCCAGCTGGGGATAAAGGAACTTAAAAAAAAAAACAAAAACAAAAACAAAAGAAAAAGAAAAAGAAAAAAACCAACCGCCAGCAAAAACAAAAAGGGAGAGAGCGTAGTTGGCGGGGCAGCTGGTAACGGGGGATGAATCGCAAGAGGCCACTTGGTGGTGAGGGACTTTAGCGAGCAGCGTCCCCCAGCGCTGTTGGCTCTGGGGGGAGACCCCGGCCCCTGGCTGCGGGGACACAAGCAGCATTTCAATTCCATACCCTTTGTCTTGGGGCAGAGACAAAAGAGCCCCCTCTAAACCCCCAACGTCTTGTCTGGACCAACACAAAATAATACCCTCTTGGCTGGCTGCCTTGTTACTTTTTTCCCATCAAAAGAATACTAGTGACAAAATAATTCATCATTTTGGAAGGTTTTGCTCTTAAAATTAAGAAGAAGGAAACACATGGCGGGGGGGGGGGCTGTATCGATGCCTGTTACTGCAAATTGTGCTGCCGCGAAGGGCGGTGCCGGGGGGAAGCACACAAGGCTTTTTTTAATTGAAAAGAAGCACCACTTTAAAAAGTCAGCCACTGGGTTGCCTTCTCCTGTTTTCACTAAACTGCCTCTGGGGATGATACATCGCCTGCATTTCCTAGTTACAAGCACAGTCTGAAAAATAATAAGTTACTGTAGGATTTTTTCCTCTCTTTCAGCTGAGAATTCAAACCTGATAGACACTGTGGGGCCTAAGACCTTCATTTATTAATGCAAGAAAATCTGTTGAATCCAGTAGTCAGAGTAAATAGAGGCTCTGAGTATAATTTGCAGAATAAAATGCTTTAAGATCTTTTTTGTTAAATTAACATAACGCCGAAATACATGTTACATTTTAGGGTTTGGATCTGTTTTATTGCACCAGGTTTTGTTCTCTGCATTTCCGTTGTTAAACAGGTATTTTAACTTCAGGGCTTTATGAACAGCTCTGCTCAGATCGCGGAGAGATTTATTTCATTTATTAACCTTGTGATGTCACTTTACAGGAAGGGATTGTTGCAAACAGCAGTGCAGCTTACGGCCGGCTTTAACCTCACAAATTAGAGTAACATCTTGTAACCGTCCCTTCAAAGTCAGAAAGCGGCGAAAGAGAGATTATTAGTTTGCTATTTAATGAGATCAAGGGGTTTCTATGTATAAAAAGAATAATTAAGTCCAGCTGCTATAAAAACATACCCAGGTTCAGCTTCACTGATTTCTCTCCAAAGGAAAATCAAGACAAGGCATTGCCAGCTCTTGAGATTCTGTTGGAACCTCTGGACACTGAGGCGTGTGTCTGTGTGGTCTCAGGAACACCTGACGGACTGGGAATCCTCACTGGTGACCAGCTCTGCTGAGCAGCCGCGGGAAAGGAAACCACGCTCTGTGTGCAAAGTGGCACAAAGCTGATTTTAATTATTTTTTTAACGCCTGAAAACTTCCAAAGAGTTAGAGCTCCCAGAATTCAGAATTCCCAGAAGCTAAAAAATCAATTCTTCTTTTTTTTAAGGTCGCTCACGCTTTTCCTGGAACGACAGACCTACTATTGTGATCCACTCAGCTGGCAGCATCCTTGGGATGGTAACCCACCCTCCAACCGCACAGGGGGAAGGTGCCTCCTCGTTAATTATGCCCAGCTGCCCATGGGAGGGGAGAGCTCATCAAGGCCGAGGTTGGCTACCCTGGCTCTTCTTGCTGAGGACGTCGGGTGGCCACGAAGAGCTGTGGAGGGAAGAGTGAGGTGACAGGAGCCAGCCAGGCTGGGAATGAGAGCCATGGTGAAGGACCACCAGAGCTGCCCTGGGAGAGCAGAGGTAAGGCTGGCTGCAGACTGGGGGCTTGGGGGGCTGGATTGAATCTAGGGTGGGTGACAAGTCCTTCCTCTGGTGGAGCTGTCAAAACAGATTCTACTGGAGGTGAAGCTCTTGGCTACAAAGCCTTCCTGTGTTTGGTCAGTTAACTGGTGGAGTCAGCTGTCACCTAACCACAAGGGAGGATGAAAATGTTGAGTTAGGAAGCGAAAAGCCACGGTCTTCCCCCTTAAAAACAAATCTGAGGCTCTGACTGGGGCTTTCCAGCCTTTGGCACCTGCAATCCCCAAAGTGCAAAGGCTGAATATTCGCTGCTATTCAGCTCCAGGCGTTGGCGTTATTAACCACGGAAAGCACACTGAATAGTGTCTCTTGGGTTGTGTTTTGTTGCTCGGTGGTGCTGTGAGAGAGACTTTGAGCTCTTTTGGAGGGTCAGGGGAGTGATGTGGTGAAACACAGAGCAAGGGGTCCTCTTCCTTCTTCTCCTCTTGGGTGAAACAATGGATGTGTTCAGAGTTGCCGGCTGGATTGTTGAATGCGGGTGCTCAGATGGGTTGCCATGGTGTTCCACCTTGGCATCTGAGGGTGTGAAATGCACGAAGCTGCTGTGCCAGTGCCATGGAAGTAAAACAAAGCTGCGTATTACGGCAAGATACGGCGCAGTGCCGTGGCCAGCGGGCTGCTGGATGGCCATTTGTGTGACACACACACACGAGGGAAAAGCAAACGGTCATTAAAAAAATAATTGTGTGAGTCACATACACTAACAATCAAGCTTTTGCACAGTGCTGCTCAGGATTATCCAAGCTGCTTGCTGTAACGGAAAATGCCTCGGCACTAAGAGCTGTATGTGACAGCCCAGATCCTCCGGAGAGCCACTGAGCAGATCCCAGTGGCCTCCGCAGAGCCATCCTTAAAACTGCATAGGAAGAGTCAGCAAGTGCTCCCAGTCACAGGCAGGCACCTATGGGCTGTGTAGGACCACAGGCACCCAGAGGTGCTCGGGGCAGCCCAGGGGGGCTGGTTTGTGGAGTGGGACATGCTCGTGGCTGTGGGCACCTGTGTGCTTTGGCCCTAGCTCATTAATTAATGGTGAAACACCATCAATCTCCCAAATCCAGTTTGTGTACCTGCTGCTGAGTTTCTCAGGCTTTTCAGAGCTGGTTTCTCACCCAGCTCTGTTCGTGTTGGTGCCTGCAGTCAGTCAGTGACCGTCTACTCTGTGGAAACAGGACCGGGCTGCCTTGTGCAGCCTGTGAAATCTTTGTAACAACAAAGTTGGGTTTTTTTCTAGGACTTACTGTTTAGTGAAGTGTCAGTCGTTCCTCATTTTGGCATAAAAGTCGTTTTTTTCAGTTGGGTAATTTCAGTGTAACTTTCACCTTTAGGCTTACAGAAATAGATTTAGGGGAGGGAATAGCTGTCTCGGTGTTTATGTCCTTTGAAAAACTTTAATGTACTCAAATACACAAACTGTCCCCAGATGCTCTCATCTCCTCCGTTAGCTGACCAATGTCACACGCGTCGTTCAGCAGCGTAACGGTGCTGCCGGCATCACGGGACTTTGAGAAAAGGTGAGCTTCTTGTCATAAAATAGTTACCACTTTATTGGAGAGGAAAAGAAGGAAGGTGACAAAGCAGCGGGACACTGGTGGCAGGGGGTGAGGACGGAGTGTGTGAGCCGGGGCAGGCAGGACGCAGGAGTAACCACAGAACCACGGATTAAAGGCAAAGAACAAATTTAATCTCGATACCTCGCGGATTGGGGAACCTCCGAAGGAGCACCCGGGCAGAGGCGGGTACCACGGAGCGGGAGGGAGTCCTCATTAGCAGGAGAGTCCTTGTTAGTGAGAGAGCGAGAGCTCACACTTGCTGTTCTCGCCTGCATTTCAAGGGTTCGGGCAGGCAGAGCTTTTCACGGTGCTCTCGTCCTCTTCAACAGCAGGGCAGGAACCTCGGACACGTTCGAGGAGGTGCCCCCCGTCACAGGTCTACGTTTTCTAAGCGCGGATGTTCTACTTGCGGGGCACGTAAGACTAAACAACGATCGGTGCGATGGATGTTCTCCGGCACCCCGCCCGCGAGTCACTTGAGCGCGTTCGGGGGCCTCCTCGCCCATCTTCCCGTTACTCGCCCGCAGCGAGCGAGCCCCGGCCCGGGGGCGGCTCATCCCTCCCAGAACCCGAGGAAGAAGCTGCAGAGCGAGTGCCACCGCCGGTGGCAGTAGGTGCCGGCGCCGGGCTCGGCGGTGGCGGCGGGCGGGGAGGGCGCGGGGGCGGGCAGCAGGCGGAGCTGCGCCTCGGGGGGCGCCCGGTCGGGTCCGCAGAGGCGGGCGCTGAGCGGCCCCCCCGGGGCGCAGGGATGGGGCCGCCGCCTCCGCAGCCGGCCCAGGATCTGCTTCCAGAACTGCCGGCTGCGGCCGCCGTAGGCCGGGCAGCTCCGCGGCTCTCCGCGGTAGGCGCAGCTCCGCGCCGCTCCGCCGCCCGCCGCCGGCCGGCAGCTCAGCCGCAGCTCGCTGGCCCCCGCCGCCCACCGCAGCTCCCAGCGGCACCGGTGCTGCCCCGCCGCCGTGAACCGCCCCGCCGCCGCCTCCTCCTCCTCCTCCGCCTCTGCCGCCTCCCGGGCCACCCCTAGGGCGGCCAGGGCCAGCAGGGCCAGGGGCAACCTCATCTCCTCGGCGCCGCCGCAGCCGCCGCCTCCTCCTCCTCCTCCTGCGGTGCCTCAGCGACGGAGCGTCCCGGCCCCCCGCATCCTCCGCGCCCTGCGGGGACAGGGGCACTGGCGGGCGGGTGTCCCCCCGCCGCTCCCACCCGCTGCCCGCCCCCGGGGTCGCGCCAGGCCGAGCCGGTGGGGTTGGTCCCTCCAGGGTCGTAACCCCCGGGGCTTTCAGCTTGTTTTTGCCCCCCCTCCGCTAACGAACCGCCGGTGGCGGCGGGGCCCCGGGACCACCCCGGCCGGGAAGCCGTAGCCCCGGGGCAGCGTGAGGCGGGACCCCGCACCCGCCGGTGGCGGCGTGGGAGCAGCGAGCGGCCGGGGCCCGGCAGCCGGACCCGGCTCCCGGCAAAGCGCTCCCTAAAGCCCCCTCGTTTCCCCTCCGAACCCCGTTTCCCCCCGGCGTCCCTCTCTCCTTCTCACCCACCCCCCCCCCCCGGTATTTTCCGCTCTGTCCCGGGTGACTCACGGGAGGACGGAGGTGCGCGGGGCCCGGCGGTCTGCGCTCTCCGCCGGCGGGGACGGGGGTTATCAATGGCCGGGGGCTGCCCCCCGCCGACGCCCCTCCCCGGCCCGCCGCCCGCGGGGGGACAGCGCGGGGACACGAGGGGGACTCTGTGCCCCGACGGCACCGACTCGCCGGAAGCAACGCGTCCGTCCGCGTCCCCCCCCTCCGCTTTTGTTCGGGGAAACCGCCCGCCGGTACCGCAGAGCCGTCCCGGGGCTCTCGGGAGGCGGGCGAGGGAGCGGGGCGCCGGTGCCGGGTCGGGCGGCAGCGGAGAGCCGCCCCTCGGGGGGCATTCTGGTGGAGGAGAATAGTTTTGCTTATTTATTTTCCTTTGAAGTTGATGGAGTTGGATCACGAAAAGGGAATCTCGGATAAATAATAATAATAATCTCGGTAAAATACCAGTGTGGGTTGTTCCGGGGTGGTTATTTTTTTGTTAAAGCGGAGAAAGACTTCTCTCCAGGGAGGATATCCTCCATGAATATTTATACCCTGTATTTACATTGCCGTGGAGACGTTATCCCGACCGTTGTAGAGCCAGCGGTGGCGGGCGGGGGACACCTAGTGACAGCCACCGACCGGGCCGGGGCGACGGAGCTGTGGGGAGAGCAAAGCCGGGATCTAGCCTTCCTTGGGCGAGGCGGTCGGTGTTGCTGTGAGGAAGACTGACTGGGACAGTGACGACTGCTCTGGGCTTTCTTCTTGCCCTTTACGTGACTTCTTTAAAGTAGGGTGTCCTTGGGAGAGGCGTTTGCGACTGCAGCCACAAAGAAACGTGCCTGGGTGCCTTCGGAGTCATCTGCGCCCGGACACGTAGACGTTGGCTTTTACACACATTTTCTTCTAAATCCTCACGTGGGTGAGGATGCTGTTTGACCGACACCTCGGGCCGGTCCCAGCGTGGCTCCCTCTGTCTTCCCTGGGCCACCCGTTGCTGCCCACGTCCTTGTGAGGCACCAGCCCCAGCGCGAGCTGGATCCAAGGACAATTCAGTTTGCCTCCAAGGCTGGTTCACTGGGCAGCTGCCCTGGTGGGTCACAGCAAGGACAGGATTTGGAGCAGTGGCTTTCCAAAACATCCCAAAAGAGTGCCTTAGTTACTCCTGGGTACACGGGGGTGCCGTACGCCTCTAACCTTTCCTCACAGAGCTGTTCTACTGTGAACAAACAGCACTCAGTGGGACTTGGAGGAAGAGGGGCTGATGCTGATTCACTTATCGTTCTGTGCAATAAGTCCTAAAATATAACATTTTAAAAATATATTCCTGGAGGATGCTGGTGTTAGATGGTGTGAGGGAGCAATTTCACTGAATTTCACTGAATTTTTTTTAGAGTTGGAAGGGACCGTATAGATCATCTAGTCCGACTCCCCTGCTGAAGCAGGATTGCTTAGAGAATGCTACTCGGGACTGCATCCAGGCGGGTCTTGAAAATCTCCAAAGAAGGGGACTCCACAACCTCCCTGGGCAGCCTGTTCCAGGGCTCTGGCACCCTCACCCTTATTCGGGAAGTAGCCGGCATCGCGTGAGGACGGCAGACAGGCTGGGAACGTAAAAGCTGGTACTGCAGCACGAGCCCCCCGCTCCCCAGGCGTGGGAGGAAAGCTGCTGTGCAGAGCACCCAGAAAGCTCCGAGGGGGAGATTGCTCCTCGTTTCTCTTCTCTTTGTGCCACACGAGGAAATTTCACATTCTGAAAAATGTAAGCTGTGAGGGTTTCATTAACAGAATGTACTTGCAGAGGTCTTCCAAAAGGAAACAAAAATTATACTTATTTGACAGCCAAGTTGTAAACAAACCCCAGCATTCTTTAAAATAGATTAAGGGTCTTGTGGTTTGAGTAGAAAATTTCAAAACCGTATACTGCTGATTTGGGCATTAGTAACCACTCTATGCTCTGTGTTATCTTATGCAGTCATTTATTTAAACTACTTTGGAAAACTGATGGTTCTTATCACTTTCGTTTTCATCTTTTTATTTCCTGGAATCTAAACGGGATGTTAGACTTTTCGGACCCACCATCAAAGAGAAGATCACATCCAGCGCTGCGGACACAGCAAAGGTCATTGCCTCCTGTCAGGTTTTCTGTGTGATTTCTAACCGGTTCGGCTTTGTTACCGACAGCAAAAAACACAGCTGGTTTGCACACTTGATTGTGTTATCTCCTGCCTGTTCCTACCCCCATCACTAGGTTGGGGTTTTTCCCCCTTCAGGTAGTCAGAGTCCAGGGAGTTTTTCCTCTCATCCCGAAGCAGGTACCTTCACCTGGCCCAATGGATCCCTCCAGACACACCTGGCTGTTCGGTCAGGACAGGCTTTGAGCCCATGAAATAGTGCGTGTGAACTCCGTGTAGCCAGTTCACATCTGAATACGAAAGGAGTAAAATGAAGTGATGTGTTCTCACCGAGGGTGGGTGCAAAGATTAATTTAATTAGTTAAAAAAGTACATCAAAATGTTGAACTGCAGAAAACGCTATAAAAATTATCTTTAAAGAAAAAAGGGGAACCTAGCAACGGTTTCTGCAAATTTTACAAATGGAAATGTCTTCTGACTACCTAAGTTAAAATAAAACTGGCTCAAGATGGAATTCTGTTCCTCTGGTTGATGAAGATAAACCTACATTTTCCCCAGCATCTTCATTCGTTTCATGCTGCGCACACGTGGAGATCCTGCACACGCGTCCACGCTTTATTTGCTGCTGGCAGTAGTCCCACTGGCAGGCGCTTTTCCTGCCCTGTAGCCAGTTAGCTTGGGAAAAAGGGAAACGCGGGCATAAGCCCTGGGTCTTCTAAAATGATTGAATGATCAGACACAGGTCGGTGAGAGAGAACAAGCCCGGATCGGCATCACCATCAAAAAAACCCAGGAAAATTCGTAATTCTGACAAATCTTCTCGGCGTACGTCTTTGTACCTGCCTTTGGTGCAAACGCAAATCCATTCTTAAGGGAACCAGCAATCTGGGGAGTAGCCCGTGCCCGGGGGGTGCGTGCATCCTGCCCTATGTCCCTCCATGGCAGGAAAGGGGAGAGGACTCAGGAAAGCGAGTTAGATTATAACGATGGCTAAATAAAGTGAAGAGTTCCGTGGTGGGAGTCTGTAACCATGGTGATGGAACCGCTTAAGTACACCAGAGTCCGGGGGGACCGGACCGATAACGCTTAACATCCAGAAAGGCACTTCCGCCCCCCAGGTGAGGGGAAAAAACAGTTCATGAAGAACAGAGAATTTTTCACAGAAGAATTTTTAGTGAGAAATACTCAACTGGTTGAAATACACCTAATGGGGGGGGTGTGGGTGCATCGTCTGAAATCCAACGCAAGAGGCAGGGTTTTGGCAAAAGCAAAGCGGCAGATGCTTATGGCAACTGAGTTCTGTGACAGATTTCTCTTTTTGCTACCTAGGTCAGCTGTTTCTCGCTGAAACTAAAGCTCTGCTGAAATGTTAAGGCGCCAGCTTAGTATCAGAGGGATAAGGAAAAAATATATACAGTTGAGGTATGAACTTGGCTCATCCTTTACATTGGTATTTCCACTGAATTCACCATTTGTTAAAGTTACACATAACTATAAACTTGTGGATGAGATTTAATGTTTTTACCTTTATCGTAGCAACTGTACATACTAGTTACCAAATCAGAACTATTTAATTTATTTTCCATTTGCATGTATATTTGGATGGACTTTCTAAGGACAGACCCGATGTTATTTAGTCTGTATTCAACGTAGCAAAACAAATTACAACAATTTAACAAGGAAAAAAAGGAAGAGGGAAGACTAATTTTGGAAAAAATATTATCTCCTCTGATGCTTTGGAAATATATTTTACAATATAAAGAGGCTGAAATAACTTTCACGGCCTTTTATGAATCGCCCTTCCTGCAAACATCCCCGTGGAGGAACGCAGAAGCCTCTGTCGATGCAGAGCTGAGTACCCTGTGCCTGTCCTGCTTCTCGCCCGCAGAGGTGGCTGCTCGGACTTTGGACGGTGGAATCACTTGTCGTTTTGGTGGTGGTGGTTTCCTTTGGATTTTCAAAGACGGAGGAGCTGGTTGTGGGAAGGAGGGGAAGAGTTAGAGCTGGAAACTCCTTCCCTCCGCAATATCCCCGTGCCTGGGTGCGTTTGTGAAGGAGAAAGAAGGTGGGGAATGTGGGAGAGTTTCCCTGCGGGTCGGATATATGGGTAGACTTCTGATCTGAGGGGAGGGGGAGACCGGGAGGAAATCTAATCTTTTTAGGTTTTGCTTATTAGGATTTTGCTAATGGGGAGTTTCTTTGAGAATAAGCATCTCTAGAGCCACCTCAGAGACGGTATCCCTATTTCTCACGCGGATGTGGCAGCGAGAAGGGCTGTGGTGACAGAAAGGCAGAGGAGCTCTGGGGGGTGCAGCTGGCTGAGAACCCTGCAGAGTGAGGAAAGGAGTGGGAGTGGGAATTACGTGCCTGAAGGCGTTTGGTACCCATCGTACAGCCCTGCTTTGCTGAGCTGGAGCGTGTTTTGATTGGGATGCTTAGACATTGGCCAATAAGAGCATTTAAATAAGGTATCGGTCAGGTTGAACTGTTTTGGCACCGAGGCTATTTAAAAGCTATTTTTGAGGTCATTGTGATGTTAACATTATAGTAAATGTGGAAATGAACTGCTTTTAGTCAGTAAAATACCTGACACGCACTGTGTTGAACACGTAGAGTAGTAGGTTGGTTTGATGGTCTGAGGTACAAAGAGCGTGTCTGAGGAATAGCCATAGATCTCCCCAAAATAACACCGTTGTCGTTTGTGGTTCGTTTTGTGCTGCCAAGCCAAGGGAGTTGTGAGCCGGGAATGGACAACAAAGTACTGCCCAGGTTTTGCTTTGGAAGGTGTTTCCTTTGAGTGACTGCAATGGTATAAGTAGAAAATAATTTTGCCTCCTAATTTCTGTTGAAGCAAACCTTTGCCTTTTCTTCATAATTTTAATATATCTCATCAGACTTGAACCTAGCAGTGCTAATTGAATCTTGTGTAATCTAACCTAGCAACTTGCCCTGGCAGGAGAAAAAAGTCAATTAGAAATCACAGTTAATCACTAGAAAAAAGTCTTTGGAAAATAAATCCTGCTCATTGACTGCCCAGAGACCTGTGTGCTCTGTAGGACGGTGAACATTCGGGAGCCTTCCCAGTGCAGGAAAACAAAAATACATACAGTATTAATATTTGTTATTAAATCAACAGTAGTAGAAGATGTAGTCTGAAGGGCTATGCACAGTAGTTTTCATATGCCGTAAGTAATATGCCACATAAAATGAGTATAAACAGTTTATAATAAGCAATTTCTGAAATTTGTTGCATCCTTGAACATTGCACTGCACTTACAACAGACCTTACAGCCCTAAACTGTTGGAACCCGTACCATCTGCACATCAGCACTGACCGTTATCTATCAGGTACAAACAATTATTTCCAGATCACTTACAAAGAGCAATTTTAAATTGTTCCTTTAAAAAGCTTCAGTAAAGACCTTTTTTTTTCTTCAGGCAAATATCCATTTATTTTCAGGTCAGTCTGACCTATTAATGAACCTTACTTAAACGATAGCCACAAGCACTGATACAAATAGCTTTCTCCACTCTTCACACAGACATAGTTTCATAAATCAAAGCTGCCATGCATTTCTGATTATTCTTAAGAGAAAACGTTATTCAAATATATTCATTGCTTAATTTCTGCCGCCCACTCTGCCATACACTAAGTTTCCATCACTCTGTATTAAGTCCAGACTAGTTCCTGGGCGAGACAGCTCCCACAGGCAGGGCAAACCCTGTCAGAAGGTAAATCTTTTCCATTAATTGACAGCTTTTATCACTAATAACTTAAAAAAAAAAAAAAGCAGCTCCTGTGCATAATAATAATTCCATGTGTGGCCTTGACTGCCAGAAGGCTGCCTGCCCAGGGGAAGGAAGATGGGTGTTGAGCCCTTTGACTCATACAGAAACGATTGTCAGGTTCTGCCGGAGTTTTCTCTCCTGCCATCCCTCCCGCACCCGTCTGCGCTGCCTTTTGCTGCGCTTCACCTCTGCAGGCGGTGCAACGGGTCCAGGGAGGTGGCCTGGTAACAATTTATTTTGAGGACCAGCCTGCTTTGTGGAAGAATACCATGTTTTCTAACGTTTGAGGATGAGGAAGACCCTCGCTCAGTATCACTCGGCCTGGGTAGCAGAGTTCAGCACCTGAAACTGTGTGGGCTGCGACATAAAAGCAACTAAATTTTCCACGATTCTGAGCAGCCTTTTGACTCCACGTAAGACAGCGATGTTATAATAGAGCCATTTCTATTTAAGAGCCTAAACGCAGATTCAGGGGTGTAAATCCTGACCGACAGCTTCGAAATAAACACAGAAGTAAATCCAAACACAAAGCCTGAAGACCAGAACTATGCACGTGTGTGATGTGAAACTATGAGAGGGGGGAAAAAACGGGTTTTAGCAATGAAGCTCAATCTAAGTTAATTTATCTATGTGAGATTATTTTATAGAGTCCCAAACTATGTGTTGTTTTCGTTTTGCTCTAATTATCTCACTATTGTTAAAAAGTATCACAAGTGTGATTGAAGCGCGGAGGCGAACAAATGCATGGGGAATGTCTAGTGACTGTGAGAGAGAGGAAGGGGCGAAGGTGGCTGCGGGAGGTGGTAAATAGGTGGTTGCTATATGCTTTTGGGGTGGGCTTTATACACCCGTCCCCTCGCTGGGGTAAGAGCAGCAGGTCCCCATCCCTCTGGAATGGGACTTTGTTGGGAGAGGGTGGTGTCTCACGTGCGAGCAGAGTGAGCTCTCCCTGCGGCACGGCTGGGTGTGAGAACCACAGAGTCCCTCATCCCTCTGGGATGGGGTGGTGGGGTCCCTCACACCCACCCAGCCCCGCGCTGGGGGCAGCAGTTTCCAGGGAGAGCTCTGCCTCCCAACCGCATTGCAAGACGGCTGGTACCTGACGACTCTTGGGGCTGCTGCCAGGGTCAGCCTGCGCCTGGGAAGTCGCCGGCCTCTTCTCCGCAGACATCTCCTCGTTGCTGTCCTCTCCCCGCAGGCTTAGGGCACGGCGTCCGGGCTGCACCCAGGCGGTGATGGCAGCGGGGGGTACTGAGGAGGGGGCAGCCCCTTCCTTCTGGCAGGTGGTGTCATGGTGGTAGGAAACCAGCTCGTTGCTGAAGTTGACCCTCCCCATGGCGGATCCGGGTGCGCCGCAGCAGAAGCACCGGCAGCCCAGCAGGTTGCTGAAAGCCCGCCTGAACTCTGCGTTGAAAGCGTAGATCACCGGGTTCACTGAGGAGTTGGCCCAGCCAAACCACACAAAGATGTTGAAGGTGGTTTGGCCAACGCAGGGTGACCGTCCTTCATGGTCACTCTCCAGCCCAGGCTGGCAGAAGGGCAGCAGGCAGTTGAGCAGGAAGAAGGGCAGCCAGCAGCACACGAAGACTCCCATTATGATAGAGAGGGTCTGCAGCACCTTGGTCTCCTTGCGCAGGGAGCTCCGCAAAGAGGAGGTGGGCTCCTTGCCATGAGGCGGCCACTGGCCCCCCGCTCGCTCGAGGGTGGAGATGCGGCGGATCTGGGCCTGGGCAATTCGGTAGATCCTGGTGTAGGTGATGATCATGATGGCCACGGGGATGTAGAAGCTGATCAGGGAGGAGGTGACGGCGTAAGTGCGGTTCAGGCTGACATCGCAGCGGGGGGTTCCGGGCAGCCAGGAGCCTGGATATCTCACATCCGTGGCTTTGTGCCAGTGTAGCTGCACTGGGACAAAGGAGATGAGGATGGAGAGGGCCCAGGCCACAGCTATCATGGTGCAGGCGAGGCGCCGCGTCATCCTGCGCTCGTAGCGAAAGGGGCTGGCGATGGCCCAGTACCGGTCCAGGCTGATGATGCAGAGGTGGAGGATGGAGGCGGTGGAGCACATGATGTCAAAGGCCACCCAGGTGTCACAAAAGCGGCTGCCGAAGAGCCAGGAGCCACCGGCCACCTCCGTGACCGCCTTCCAGGGCATCACCAGGAGAGCCACGCAGAGGTCCGAGACGGCCAGCGACAGCACGAACCAGTTGGTGACCTTGGCGCGCAGGTGGCGGAAGCGCAGGACGGCCAGGCACACCAGCGCGTTGCCCACCAGCGTGCTCAGCACCAGGGCGCCCAGCAGGCAGCCGGTGAGAGCCCGCAGCGCCCGCGGGCCGCCCCCCGCCACCACGCTCCCCATGGGGGGCTCTCCCCCGGGTCCCGCCGGCGGGACGCCCCCCGGGGGGGCAGCGGGACCGCTGGCAGCCGGCGCCGTCCGGGGCTGGGAAGGCGACCGCCGGCGGGAGCATCTCTGTCCGCCGCCTGCCTCAGTTTCCCCCCGCGGCGACGGGGCGGGTTGCCGCGGGGCTACTCACCGCGCCGGCCGCCGGCGGCCGCCCGTCGCCTCGCCGCGGCTCCGACCGGCCCCGGGAGGGGACGGGCCCCGGTGCGGAGCGGGGGGAGAGCCGCGGTGCGTCCCCCCGGGGCGCTGGGGCGCAGGAGCGGCGACTCGGGGCGGCCCCGGGGGTGCCGCGTCGCCGGCGGCCGCCGCTCCGCTCCCCGGGAGGCGGCGGAGGGGACGGCTCACCGTCGGACGGAGCTTGCCGCCGGGGAGGGGGGGCAAAGAATGGCGTGGGATGTCCCCGGGATGGAGCCACCTTCGTCGCTGCCCGGAGGGAGGCTTCCCCGCAGCATCGCCCTGGAAAAGAGCCCTCCCTCGGGCTGCGCTTTGTACTCGCCTGTCAGGGACGGGGATCGGCGCTTCCCGAGCATCTCCTCCTTTTGGGGACCACCACCACATTGCAGGTTTCTTAAAGAGCAGGAGAGCGCTTCGCATCTCAAACCCGGGTATCAGAGGCAGTGTTTTCACCAAACCAGTATTTTGCTGTTTATTTTTTGGTTTGGAATTGGGATCCTACGTAAAGTCACCAAAAGCATAGAAACCGAAGACACCTCCAGTTTGGATTTGTTGCGTTTTGGCAGAAGGTTGTTCCTGCATTTCCTCAGACACACGCACCCGAAACCTGCCTCTGTATTTTTCAGCCAAAGGTGTTTTCTGGTGTATTTCAATAGTCTTTCATTTGCTGTTATAATTATATACATGTTGTCATATAAACGTCTTGCGTGTATTTTCAGCCTATTTACAGCAAAGCATCCTGATGCCAGTAGGGTGTAATCCTTTATTGGAGGGATTTATGTGGTGATCCTGTTGTGAGAAAAAAAGAGATTGGGCTGTGAACAGAAAATACCAACTCATGTAGTTAATTAACACAGCATACACGTATTTATTTTTAGATGAGGCATTTCATATTTTCTTTTTGCCTCCTAATTAAAACGACTTCATCCACTTGTGCCAACACAAATAATTTTCAGGCCAGTAAGTATGTTCTGATAGTCTTGGTAATTAGAGCAGAGACCGGAAATTTCTTAAACAAATTTTGAACAGCCAAGCTAGCAGCTTAGCCTGTAAAACTCTGCATATTTAAGATAAAGTAGCTGGATTGTATCAGTTCATAGCAGATTGTTAACATTTGGTGGTGATTTTTAAGATCCGAGTTGCTTTGAGCCTTGGAGACCACAGTTTTCACGATGCAGCCACTGTTATTCCTGCCGTGACACTGAAAATTGAGATACGTTTCTTGTTAATGTGTTTGTCTGTAAGACTAACTAAAAATAATTTGAACAATTTAGCTAGAATCTTCTCTGATAAAACACATACTTTGGTAAAACAGCAGTTGGTGTCAAAATGGCACAGGCTGGAGTAGAAGAGCCAACTCCACACCTTGTCTTATTTGCAACCACCTCTAGTTCCCCGCACGTGGATTTTGCCCACACCTGCAAACAGAGGTGGTCTCTGATTTTCATTCCAATACTAAGGACTAAATTTGTAAGATTTTTTTTGCTAATTTGACTCAATACATTTATTTAACAATCGGTAAAATGGCCCTGAAGAACAGACTATATCTGTGAAGAACCGTAAATGCGACAGCAGATGGCACGAAGGCAATCTAGCGCTGAAAAGGAAAGAGCAATGCTGTTGCATATTCCGGGGACAGTAGTGCTACGAGGCTCTGCAGCAGAAGGCAGCTAGCATTATCCTTACAAAAACAACTGTTTTCAGTGTCTCTGTGTAGCTCCAGCTTCCAGGGTCTCATTATGCTCTACAAATACCTCCAGCTCCCTTTTGGCATCTATGATAAAGGGAAGTGTGTGTGATTGTGCTGGTTTGTGTGCATATGTATTTGTGCAAGTGCCCTACCTCCAGATTTTGAGGCTGTTGGCTGAAGTCGAATCTGACTGAGTGGTAGATGTCTAGAAAAACTAATTTCCTATGGTTGTAATTAAATTAGGCATCTGGGTAGAAGTCAGAACCCCTCCTCATGTCCTTGCCGATGGGAAGGTTGCAGTGTGGACTCAGCCTTTATTAAACACGAGAATCCACACAGAGGGAGACGTTATAAATGCTCTTATCCTGCAGAAAACATCAACAGAGGCATTCATCGTCTCAGACACCGGGGGCTCCAAGTGCGAGATGCAAATGCAGAAACTCTGCAGTGAGTCAGTGGCCAAGCCAGGAATAGAAACGTCCCTGCTCCGACTCGTGTTGGGCACGCTGGAGAGAAGCGTAAGCTTGTCGGGGAGGGGAGAGAGAGACACGGGGGGAAACACAACGCTGGGTGAAAATCAGCATGTGCAGCAAGTTGAAAATACTGTAAATTTTGATTTTAAGGCCTGTAGCTCTTTCTTGAATTAATCCTGCTTAGAATAGAATAGGAAGGGTCTAAGCAAAATAATGTGAAAGGTGCTGCCGGGCTGGCTAGAACTGTCTCTTGTGACTCCAGAGTATTTGCAAACTCATTCCATCTGTGGAAAAATCAGCCTGCCCAGACAACACACACAGAGCACACTGCGGTGCTGCCGGGAGCGATGCCGGGGTGAGCCGGCTCCTGACACAGCCCGTCATTTAGGGGACAGGAGGAGGGTTTTAATGCGATCCTTGCCCTCGGTGCTCGTGGGCTGTATTCTGGAGTCGCCCAGCACAAAACCAGCACTTTGTGGAACAAAGCGCCGTGTCCGGCTGCTCGGGTATTTCATGACAGTGGCTGCCTTTTTCCAGAGAGGCAGAGCTTTTTGATTTTGTTTTTGAATGCGAAACACATCACCTCGCTGTAGTAATCAGCACCTACGCTACTTTAGCCTGTGTTTAATCTATAGTAAAGTAACCAAGATAATAATGATGTGAAAAGCAGTCTGTAATAAAGTGCTGACTGTTTCAAAATGCTACCTCCGTCTACTTTCGGCTATAAATGCTTCATTGACTGTTACTGCATTTATAAAACAAGCTTTAAAATGCAGATTAAAAAATGCAGTCCATCCCATGTCTCCAGTAGAGGGCACACACAGCACTTTGCAGAATCAAAAATTTTTGAACTCTGCTCTTACTAGCTGATATGACAGAGCTATTGCCAAATCAGGTTCCGATTCTAACAGAAATTAATAATTTGTGCTCCACTTCTAACAAAAAGCTGTCGGCCAAGTCGGGAATGGATCTCTTTGGTTTGCTTCAGAATATGCAAATTTTACATTATTCAGAAAATCAGTGTGAGTTCTTGATTTTTCGCCCGTGTCCCCATGACGTGTAAATAGTTTTCCAAGAGACGTGTGATATTTGCAAAGGGAGGACTGTAAATGGATTGTCTGCCTACACGGGACAGTGCTGGGCACAGCGTTAAGAAGCGTAACTTAATCTCTGCTGAGAATTCTTTGACTTTAATGGATTTCAGGCAGCCGCGGTGTCACTTTTTGTTTAGTTTTGTGTTTCCTTATTTCAGAGATTTAGTGAACCGGGGCCTGACAGCGAGCTGGAAAGTGATCTAGCACCCAGCAGCGTGATACACGGCAGCCACTGAATTTTAGCATTTCAGTCTCTCATCCGGTTAAAGGTCCGCGTGCAGCCGCTGTCGGAGCTGGTTGGGTGACACGGTCACACAACGCGGAGATGATGCGCAGAGGTGTCTGTCCCGAAGAGAGGACCACGCCGCTGCCCCCAGTAAGGCTTGGTGCTCGGGTACCCTGGGTTTGAGGAATAACTGCCATTAGCTAGACAGAACGTAGGCAAGGCAGAAGTGATGCCAGGAGGCAGATAAAAGCCTTTTGAAGGCTCCACAACCCTATATTCATTCTTCTCTCTTTGAAGATCCCACATCCCTACGATCTACCCAACCTATATTTTATAGTGCTCTTTGGATTCCTCTCAAACGCTCATTCGACAGCACAAACTTTCTGTTACTCAGCCAGGTTATTAGCCCATAGTGGCAACCAATGGCCAGCCTGATCACCCGCTTACTGCAGGCCCATGGCCGGACTGCAGCAGTTACAGTGACTGGGCACTGATATTCGAGGACAATTCCAGATACGTGGGTGTAACAGGTAAGGTCCCCACAGCCTACACCAGCCACGTTGGAAATTGATCCAGATTCAAGTTCCTGTTCTTTATCTTCAATGCTTTCCCAGATTTCAGGCTGGTAAAGGCCACATAAAATGTTCACAGCAAAGATCGTGGCTAATAACTGCTTGGGAACGGTCCCTGGTCAGAAGAAAATCCATCCCTCGGGAGTCTTTGCCCCAGAAGTTCCAGCACCTCACACGCCTGATCACCCAGTGCTCCGTGCCTCTTCTCTTGCAAAAGCTGAGCAAAGCTGTGTTTGAAGACAAAACAAATAAAGAGGAGTCCTTGTCTATGGTATGTACTTCTTTCCCTGTCGCGGGACACGACAAATATTAATTGCACTGGCTACATCCTGACTGCATGACGGGTGCTTCCCAGGAGACACCCCAGCCATTCAGACAAGGTCCCTTTCAGTCTTTCCTTGGCTTTCCATCTGTGGAAACCGCTGCATGGAGAAGTGGTGGGGCGATGTATGATTAGCTCTTAACGTTGAGTCAGGATAAAACGAGTTATATCCCTGGGACTGAGAAATGAGAAGTGTTCCACTGTCCCAAAATTCAGACTATAAATAAATAGCCATTATCTAGTGGCTGTGTTACAGCCATCACTTGGTGCGCTGCTGGACTGGGACGTCCCAGTGATAAGTGTTGCATAAAAAACTGTACAGAATAACTCAGCAACAAACACTTTCAGCGCTGTCTGGAAAATAGCTCAGAATACGTGTAGGATGCGACACTGCATAACTAGAAGGTGATATTTCCGCGTAGTAAATATACGCCTCATTTCTTCTTTTTTCTCCTTTTCCTCATTCCTATCCATGCATGGTGCCGAATGTCTCATGGTGGTTTTTATAAATAGATAAACTTCACTATTTCTTAGTACATATACATAACAAATGGCCTTACTAAATAACACACTTGGGAATTTTCTCCCCTTTCGCGCTGCCCGTGATTCGCCCCACTCGCCCTGGCTGCTCCTGGCGTTTCCCAAGGGACTCTCTGCCCCTCCAGCGCCGCTTAATCCCAGAGCAGTAAATTCAACCTTACTCTTTCCAGCCCCTCCCTCTTACTCTGTTTGCCCAAGATAAGGGAGACTTGTTCTTCTGGGGATCAATGCTCATGCACAACTCGTCAGGACCTGGTTCTGCAGCACGTTGTAAACTGAGGCAGGAAACTCCTGCTTCCAGCTATTTATTCCCGTGCCTGCATCGCCCAGCTCCGTGTGCCGTGGAACCGACGGAGCTGCTGGGGCTGCAGAGTAACGGGGCAAAACACATGAAGTTATTTTTCAGCCGTATCACTTTCTCAGAGCGACCCCCTGCAGTGCCACACAACTTGCTGGGACGGCGCAGCCGAGGGCAGGATTAGGAAGGGGAACGCGTGGCCTGGGACGTGCCGGGGCAGAGGAAGGTCTGTTCACACCAACGTCGTCACTGAAAAGTTGTTCACTCTCTACCGTTTGCTCTTACGCTCCCCTTGACAATTTCTTCAACTTTCTGTGAAAGTTTCTGTGCTGCTCATCTCTCAAGAAAATAGTTTATATTAAAATTCAATTAAAAGGCTTCATCTGCAAGCTGTCCTAAGCCCAATTCAGTTCTCACTGAATTCAGGAGGAAAGAATTTTTCAAGTTTCATCTGTATTTCTCAGTGGGCTTCTCTTACCACTAACCTTAGTGGGCAGAATTCGAGTGCCCAGGACCCGATGCTCAGCCTCAGCAAACATTTTACACCCACGCTGTGTGTGTGTGTATATACACATAGCACCTGTAGGTTTGGGGCAGCATAAAATCAGATCAATTAGATTATTCCTAAAAAGTTCATGTGAACTTAGTTTATGAAGCAAAGAGAATGTGTTTGGAGAGTGCAAAGACTGAGGCCTGTTCTCAAAGCCCCCAATGTGCATTACAACACTTTTAGGTTTTTTTTACAGAATACATATACAATATGACTTGGCAAACAGTTAAAAGGAAGAATTCCAAGAAACCATTATTTTTTTTACTGCTTATGTTTTATCAGCCATAGAAGTGATTTTATTAGTCCCAGTGACACAGCAAGCAAACAGAGCACAAGACGGAGACAGGAATTCGTGATAAGGTTGCAGTCACCGTGGGGGAGGACTGAAAAATCTTTATCAACTACATAGTAACTTTAGAAAAGTAAACAAAAAACTTATAAAACACTCTCAGCACATGGGACAATAAATGTTGGTGGGAAAAGTGCAAAGTAGCATCCATGCAGTTGCATGAGCTCACAGAAAAATATTTGCTGTTGTAGGGTAAGGACCACACTGAGATCCTGCCTGGGAATAGGAAAGGGTTGAGGCTGAATAGAAGTAATTCAAAATGGGTGTAATTAGCAAATGAAATAAATAAAGGAAGAGCTGCTGTCGGTCCTAAAAAAACAAAACCCCAGACAACTCAGATGGAGACTAACTGGCCAAAATATTCCCAGGGGAGGGAAAAAAGGGCTCCCATCTCTGCTGCTTGACAGCGACTCCTTTCATTTCACCCCAAAACACACCTCCACCAACAGCAGGGGGTCACTGCCCGAGGGAGGGAGGGTCCCAGGCCGAGCAGCGTGAGGTCCCGTGTTGCCTCTTTACCCTCATCTGGTCCTTTCCCCCTGCTCCGTCTGTGCCTGCGCTCTGCCAGCTGGTACCTGCTCCTTCGGCAGAGCCCCAAGGGTGCACAGGTCCAAAAAGAAAGAGAAAACTCACCGGCTCTGTGAAAACAACCTGGGGTTTCTGGCAGATGGACAGAGCCGGTGGGTTAGGTAAGGGTCTAATCGATTGGATGGACAGAAACAGTAAAATAAAATTTAAAAAAAATCAAAAAATCCTTTTGGATGATAGCAGAAGCAGATAATATTTTTTTCTTCATTTCTCTGTTTTGTTCTGTTAAGAATCAGTGCAATTACATTTCTGTTTTGGATGTGGTAATAAATATTTCTATTTGTTTTTATCTTAACCTGGTTTCAGGTGAGGGTGATTTCTAGGTAACTGAGTCTCGGTCCCTGTGGGTTTGGTGACACTTAAAGCAGCATATGTCAGCAGCCTGTAGCTTCTCAGTACCTTGATGGTGGTACCCAGAGGGTAACAGAAGGCTCTGTGTGGGTATGTGATCTGCATGGAGCAGTCCGGCAGTGGGAAACGGGGAGGTTACATGGGAGGAGAGTCTTCCAGCGACTGTCAATAACCTGGAAAGCCTTCTAGCCCCTGGCAGAGCCATGGCAAACAGAGCTTGACCCCCCCCTGCAGTGCTCGGGGGGGGGTTGGTGCTGTCTGAGCCACAGCAAGCTCAAGCGTTCACGAGCAAAGCACCCCAGGCTGGATGATTTCCGTACCTTGCCCCACCAGCGGTGTGATTTCATCCTAGGACTGCAGCAGGGTGGGAGCCTGACGGGTTGGAGTTCGCAGCGTGCAGGACTCTGCCAAACACCGCGTCTCCAAACACCCTAATTAATTGCTAGTTACACTCTGCCACGAGATCTCGCCCAGAAGGCTTTGTGTTGAAAGCACAAACTGCTGTTAGCAGGGTGCGAAGATGCTCTTGCCAAAGTAGCATCCTTTCTGCAACGGAAGGAGAGCCTCCGGAGCGAGCTGCCAACGAGCACAACTGCATTGCAAAAGGAAGAACATCTGGGCTTTGGGGAGCCCTAGGGTACAGTTCTTCCTCTATATTGGTTGGAGGAAGCCATTCCGTATTTTAATTACAGAAGTAATGAAACGGCACCGGGAAACCACCAGCTGCGCATCGGTTAAATGTGTGTTTCCGTTCCCAGCGTTGCTTGGCACAAGAGGTAAACTGCTACCGAGTCCCTGCTATGTTGGTCTTTTCGAAAGGAAAGCCTTGGGGTGAGCATTGGCTTAGTTTTTGCACGGTTTGTTGGGTTTTGGGTTGGTTTGGCTTTGGCAGTTTGTTTTTTGTTCATTTGGGGTTTTTTGTCTTTTTTTTTTTTTTTTTTTTTTACAGAGCGGTGCTGTTTCTGCAGGATATCCCTTGTGCTTTAAACTTGGGAGTAAAAAATGGTCTGTATCATGAAAATCCATAACTGGATGGGGCAACACAGATCAAAATGGAAACCAGAGCTGAAACTACTGGCCTGGAATTGTGCTAATTACCTGAGAGATGGGTGACATTTCCTCAGCCGGGGTGCAGTTCCAGAGGGGGGCTATTCCTAAGGAGGCGGGGTAGGGGAAGGCCAGCCGTCACACGCAGCCGGGGATGCAGGCAGCTCTGGGTCGCTGTTGCCGGTGTATTTAACCACCTCAAGTAAGGGGTATTGAAAAGCCTTTGTCCCTTAGGTGATACTTTAATTGTAAACTCTTCGGGGCAAAGTCAATGTGCATTATTACTTGTACATTGTCTCAGTGAGGACTGGTTTGACTCGCCGAGTGACTCGCTGGAAGCTGTGCGTCCTGCTTGTAATATAAAACAATGAATCCAGTGAAGGTTGCTTCCTTCCTCTTTCAGTGAGGAGCAGTGAGAACAAACTGCCCGGACTCCTCCTGCCTAGCTCCTGCTTCTATCAGAGCGACGCTGCCATCGAGCAGCCCAGGTAAAGAGCGAATGCTGCTGAAAACGAGCACAAACACTCACTGGGTTCCAGAGTGCTTCCTTAAACCTAAAATCTCACTAATAAAGGCCGATAATACATCTCCCATTTTGTCTCGGTGCAGAATGAGGGCCTGCATCGCTTCTACTTTATGGATTCCCACCTCATCCACCCCTTCCTCACCTGCAAGGCACAGAGCGCTGCCGTTTCCACAACAACTCACCTCGTATCACCTTACCTGGGGTAAGAATGACTGTGTGGGTGTTAAGTGAAATCACTGGTGCCCCCTCCTCAGGGTGCGTGTGGCACAGCTGCAGCAGGAGGAAGCTGCTCACCTGCTATCAAGGCAGGCGAGGCAAAAAAAAATAAATCAAAATCAGATTTATTTCTCCTCCAGCCTCTGAGATCCTAAGTATTGGCAGCTACTCAAGCCAAAATCACTCACTTGTTACATGTAAAACACCCAGTGTCACACGTCTGACCTCAGAGGTACAGTTACCTGATGACAAGAAGGGGGAAAAAAATCACAAACTCCATTTTTTTTTTTTTTTTTTAATTTCCTAAAGCAAAGCCCAGCAGGCTTTACATTGCCAACTGCTAACAAGAAGTCGCAACACAACAAAGCGCATCAACTTTTTGTTTGGATGAAGATTCCCAGTTTAAACCTTTCTTTCTAAAACAGCCCACAATTTTTAAGACAAAAAAAAAAAAAAAAAGCAGTAAACGAGCGGGGCTGCTGCCCGTCTCCCCGGGGCGGCTGAGGCCCCTCTCCGGCCATGCCCCCCCTTCCCTGCCCTTTAAAAGCAGGGACCTGGCCGGGCCGCAGGGTGCGTGGAGGTGGGGGCTCCAGATGGAGGGCTTCTCTGGCCAAGGGCTCCCCGGCGACCGGTGCTTCCCTGGCTGCCAGCTGTGAGTAGGGGCTGCGGGGAAGCAGAGATCACCCCGGGCTGAGGCGTTCCCTGCTGCGCCTCCCGGGGGTTCTCGGTGCCGCTGCGGGCACACGAGGCCCCTTCGCCCGTGACTTGGGGCCTTGGTTCCTCACGGGGCAGAGGGGATGGTCGTGACTTGGCTTCTCCTCAGAGAGATGCGGTAGGAAAGAGGGGTGCTGGCTCCTGCCTTCCCACCCCTCCTCCATCCGCCTCCTCAGCCTCACCCTGAGGCCTTGGGGGATCCCATGGCGGCTCCGCAGAGGGGTCGCCCCGGGATTTCCAAGGGTCCATCCTAACTCTCTTCCCTCCCTCCCTCCCTCCTTCCCCACGAAAGCTCAACTACGCCCTGGCTCCTCAGAGGAGACCCCCCAGGCAGGCCCGGGCCCTGCCCGCCCCGGCCCCACCGGTGCCGCCCGTCGGGCCTGAGGCAGCTCCGCGGCGGGGCGGCCGTGCCGTGCCCTGACCGGAGGCTCCGGGATGGCGAAGTCCCCGGTCCCACCCCCCTCCCGCCGTTCTCCCCCCCCCCCCTCCCCGGCTCCACGCTCCCGCCCCCCTCCCCGGCTCTGAGGTGAACGCCGGCACCGAACCCGCTCCCCGCCGCGGGTGGCTCCGGTGCCGGGTCTCCCCTCCTCAGAGCCCGCCCCGCTCCCAGGGCCGGAGCTGCGCATCCCGGGCCGCGCCGCCGCATCCCCCCCCCCCCCCGGGCCCCCGCCGGTCTCCGCGCAGCGCTGCCGCCTTCCCCGCCCGTAAGCGGCCCCGATCCGCGGTTAAACCTCTCTTTATTATTGCTATTCCTTCCAGAAAAGGTCAACAGCCGAGGCACCGAACGCCCTTCATAAGCCCCAGCGTCCGCTGCCGCCGCGGGGGGGGGCGGTGTCCCGTGTGCGGTGCGTCTGTCCGCCCGGCTACCGGCCCCGTGGCGTGCCGGGGCAGCGGCAGGAGCGGGCGGGCGGCGGGCCCGGCCGGCAGGCGTTCTCTCGGCTGTGGGGCCGGGCTCTTCCACGGCGGAGGGTGCGCGGCACGCCGGCGGAATGCGGTAGATGCTGCGCGCGGCGAGCCCTTAGCTGGAATACGGTAGCAGCGGCGGGAGGGGGGGTGGGCGTGGCCTGCGCGGCTCCTCTCTGGCGGGGAAGATCCTGTCTAGTTGGCATCTCTATGGTCCCGGAAGTGGCTGCGCCGGGCGCGCCCCTCTCGCCCCGCCTCTCTATGGTGGTTTTCCGGGGGGGGGAAGGGCCGGCGCCGGGCGCCTGCGTGAGCCGGGCCCGCCGCCCCCCCGCGCCCAGCCCGCTGTCCCGGTCGCCCGCGCTCGCCGCCCCGCCGGTGCGCAGGACCCCGCGCCTCTCGGGCCCCCCGCCGCGCCGGGGGGTGGGGGGCGCCGCGCCCCCGCCCTGCTGCGCCGCTGGCATCCCCGGGGCGCGGCGGCGGCGGCAGCAAATGGTGGGGCCGGACGATGCCGGAGCTCCGGGCAGCGCAGCCGTGCTTCCCGCGGGCCGGCAGGAGGCGGCGGAGGAGGAGGCGGCGGAGGAGGAGGAAGAGGACGGGGAGCGGGATGGGAGCCGGGGCCTGAGCCGGAGGAGCGGCGGGCCGGGGCAGGAGCGGCTGCTGCAGCGGTACCTGGCGGCGCTCGGCCCCGCCGCGGCGGCGGGATCGAAGCGCTGCCCGGAGAAACCCGCCAACGGGGCCGCCTACGCCGTGGGCCCCCGCGGGAGGATGACCAACGGGGACGTCGGCTTCCTGCTGCCGCCGGAGGAGCCGCCGCCGCCCCCCCACCGGGCAGGACGGAGTGAGCCGGGGCCGGAGGAGGAGGAAGCGAAACTGCAGAACGGGGGCTTCCCCCCCTGCCCGCCCGGCCCCGCGGGAACCGCCTTGGAAGAGCCGCTGAGGAGCTGCCGGCTGCGGAGCGAGGCGGAGCGGCGCGGGGGGGCGGCGGCCGGCAGCCCCCCGCCGGGCCCGGGGGACGAGGCCGGCGGCCGGGAGCAGGCCGCCCCGGGCGCGCGGACCCGCCGGGGCCCGGCGGAGCCCCCTGCCCTGCCCCCGGCCCCCCTGGGCTTCACCGACGTGAACCTCAACTCCCGCAACACCTACGAGGTGAGCCGCCGCCGCAGCGCCCCGGAGCACCTGCCCCACGGAGGGACGGCGCCCGCCGCCCCGGCGCCGCCGCAGGAGCCGGCCGAGAGGGCCCGGCGGGCGGGCGTCGCCGGCGCCGGCAGCAGCTTCGCCGAGTTCTTCACCAGGTAAAGCAGCGGGCGGCGGCGGGGCCGGCGCCCCCGGGCCTTGCCCCGCAGCGGGGCGAAGGTCCCGTCCCCCCCCCCCGTCCATCCGCGGGGGCGGCGGGGTTCCCCGAAGGTGGGGTGTCTGGGGTCGGCTGTGTGTGTGTGTCGCCGCTGGTGGGGCGATGGGGGGGTCGGAACAAGGCGGTCTTTGAGGTCCCTCCCAAGCCATCCTGTCGTGCTGCGGTGAGCCATCCCAGCCCCGAGCGAATACCGCTGCGGCAGGAGAGAGGCTCTGCCGCGGACGTGAGGGAGAGGTGGTAAAGACCCCCTTGGTGCTACAGACTGCCTGGACTTCACACTGGAATGTCCTTCCTGTGCCAGAGCCTTTCCCTGTGCGAGTGAGCACAGCGGTGCTGATTGAACTGCGCGGGAGTAAGGGGGAAATTCCTGGTATCGGAAGCTGCTCTGGGGTGGTTCTGAGAATCACAAAGCTTTTGCTGCCTGCTGGCAGTGTAGGTGCAGTTTGTTTATTTATTCTGAAGCGTGGTGTGGAAAGCTTCAAGGGCTAGGCTTCGTGCTCAAATTAACTGGGCTTCTGTTAAGTTTCTAGCGCAAAACCAAAAACTTCAGGACATCTAGCTTCGTTACTTGGGAACTCTGTAGCGTGGCTCACTCTTTAACAAACTACACAGGAGATGTGTATTGACTATAATAGTTTATAGCATACTCTGTATTACTTTTATTATATTTGAAGAGGGGAGTTTAATTTCCAAATTTCTAACAGTTTTTATTTTCCAAAGCCCCGGGGTTATAGTCACCGTGTGACAGTCTCTCTGAGAGCACACAGGGTGTGCTCCGAGTGTTTGGAGGAGACAGAACAAGATTAAATCTATTAACTGAAGAATTGATATAGGAGAGGTTTGATCTTGAGGCGGGATCCCAAATTGAGGAATAGTCCTCTCCTGCGAACCCTTAGGAGAGAGAGAGAGGGATTCCTGCCTGAGGATAAGGATAGCGGTGGTTGCAGGGTAAGTTTGATGCCTCTACTTTGTTTCGAGGGTGGGTTGAGCGATGTCGCTCTTTTCCCACTAGTTCCTGTTCACGTTTTTCCCTCCCACAGCCTTTTTTCCCCACGCTGCGTGGACTGCAGTGTGTCGCCTTCCCTTTGCCTTATTACTTGAGCGCTTTGACCAGTGATGTAGGTCCTCGTTGCCTTTTGCCCCAGCGCGATACCTTAATGAAGTTCTAGAGAATTTTGTTCAGAAAAGACTGAACTTGGTGTTGCAGTAGAAGTTGTTGTTAATACAGTTCGCTGTTTTCAGGGAAGGCTTGGGTAATATGTGGAAGAAATTAATTGCTGCTGTCCTGGCAAAAGCTGTAGTGCTGACACCTCAGTGAAAAAAAGGATTTGCCAGGGAGCTGATTTCATAGCCCAGCCGGCTGTGCTGCTCGTGCGTGTGCTGGTGACCAGTATTGGCTTCAGATACTTTACACTCAGCTCTGTCTGGACATTCATAAAAGTGCCTCAGTTACAGCTGATCTCATCTGAGCAGCCAAAAATGAAATCCACTAATAAAAAACCACTTTTAAAGATTTATTTTTTAAAAAAACAAACCCAAAGTTCTCTTCCTTGATAGATTTTTCTCTAGAAACAGTTACACCAGAGTCTGTAGTCTCCATTGCTTAGAAAAGTGGCAATAAAACTTTTTTTCATCATTTTTTGAGTAATTAGTTCTTCTGAACCATTTCTGATACTTTAAAAGCTCAGACTTCTCACTTTGTTTTTTTTAGAACTGCTCAGATTCATTCAAAACTGATGGTTGCCATCGTAAGTGGCTTTTTCTCTGGTTCTTAGAAAGAGAAACGCTTCAGCTCTCAGTAATGAGGACTCAAATTGTATAAAAATGGTCCTGTGAGTGAGTGTTGGTAGCAACCATACCTCCTTGAGGAGCTTCTCAGCAGATGGCTGCTTGTATTGTTGAATGAGCACGGAGCCACAAACGATGGTGCTGCCTAGAGTGTGAGTTGTACCCGTGGCTGTGTGCTGTCAAGAATACTCACTAAGGAAGTGCGACTGGTTTGTGTTTTGTCAGAACGTGTCCCTGCTCCCACGGTATGGGAGAGGAGGTCCTGGATGTGCCAAACAGTGGTAGCTCAGCAGCCTGGAGCATGTTATTTAGGAGGTTTGGCTCTTGTAATGCTCTTTGCCTGGTTCACACACTGTCTAAAATTTGGTAGCTCCCATAGTTTTTTTTTCTAATGGTCTTAATTATATATGGAAATTCTTTTAAAAGAATTTTGCTGTTGTCTAAAAGCTGAGAGAAGGCAGGGGGGAAGTCGGGAAGTCCTGCTGCCTTCAGCTGAGAGCTGTGTTGTCATGATTGCCCCATCAGGGAGACTGTTTGGTGGTGGCAGATCTGGGTTAGGAGGCTGCTGTTCCCAGCTCCTCGGCGATCAGACTGTTCTGCTGCTCAGTTCCTTGGAATCATCCAGGGTAATTGTCTGCCTGCGTTTCACTGAACCGGAGGAGAATCCGATGGGGTGATGTAGGGGAAAAGGCAAGCAGCTCTGAGCAGCAGCATCTTGCCTGAGCTCTGTGACAGGAGCTGTGGCTGCGCCCTTGAAGTTGTCAGTAATAATTAATTCCAAGATCGTGGGAAAGTTTACATCCATGATTTTTTTTTTTTTTTAGGTAGGTATTAGGTGTAATATTAGGCTCTGGGATCTTAAGTTGTATTTGTGCCAAATCATTAAGCCTGTCAAATCAATGCCAACAACTTCTAACTGAGAAATAATCAGTTTTGCTGTCATTGTGTTCTCCCTCTTTGTCTCTCTCGGCGTGTGAAGTGGGATGCCTCAGGTGAATTAGAGGTGTGTGGAGCAGAGCGCTGTGGCAAGGCAAACCGCGTGGCTGCGGTCGCTTGTTTCCACTGTGCTGCTGGTGTGGTCAGAGCATCAGGTGGTTTCTTTTGCTGTCACTGCTTCACACTGTGGAGTGTGATTCATAAAACAGTCACATATAGACGCTGCTCGTACGGTTTGTGGTCTTACACAGCACCTAACAAGCCCAGTGCTCTGCTCTTGGGTTATTTATCGCTTTTGGGTAGCCCCAGTGGGTTGCTTTTGGGTACAGAATGGTTACCAAGAAGATCAGGAGTGTTGTGGGGACAGCAGAATTAAAGCCACGATGATTACCTTGATTGAACTGTACTTTACTCCCCAAAGCAGCACGTACAGAGCAGAAAAGTGACCCCAAAACGGGCAAGCAGCAGGTGGTATCCAGGGCTGAGATAAAGCCACGGTGGTTCTGAACATCTTTTAAAGAGGAATTATACTTCGTAGTTCTACATGTATGTACCAGGCACCTCCTCAGCTTGTGTAGATACTGTTCCTGTATGAACTGTGTATTTACTAGACAAATTTAGGTGCCTGGTAGTTGGCAAAGTTTCTCATTCCTGGATTTGAAGCTTACTGGTGACAGCAGCAGTGATACTTCCTCTGTTGTAACAAAAGCACCGCTTTCCCAAATACTTGTTTTCCAGAATTCATCTTAACCATTTTTTTTTCCTGATAAAATTGCAATAAGCTTAATTCGTAACGGCCAGTTCTTGTAGGTCTTCAGGGTGTGCTGTGAGCAGTAGGTGTAGGGGCTGGGGGCACATATGGTCATTGGCACACACTTATGCTTGTGAAAACTGCCTGTACTCTCATCCTTCCTCACCCAGAGCGGTTGTGCTTATTGTTCCGGAGTTGTGAAAAACCTTCACTGGGGAGGTGACGGGAAGTCGCAGGGAGTCAGTGCAGGTAGGAACAAAGAACTGAGAAATCCGTGGTTTGTCAGTGGGTAGTTCCTCAAAAGCTGCTGATCTCCTTGTTCCTACGAATGTCCTCGGCAGGGACAGGAGGGTTGCGGAGAGGTTCCCTTCCCTGAGCGTGGTTACTGGCGAACACAGCAATGTCTCCAGAGCCGTAGTTTGTATTTCAGTTTATCCCCAAGGAGCACTTGAAGCTCTCTGGGCTCTGTAGGCCTGTACCTACCCTACACTTGCCTTTTGTCAATGCTTAATACCAAAATCAACGTTTCTTTTTGTATACAGAGCTTTTCTGTTTCTTACGTCAGCGTGACCCTCCAGGGGCTGCACTGTGCATCTACGGGGAAGAGAGCTGTTTTGTGGGGATTGGGTCAAAAATGAGAGTCGGGTGGGGAATGAGCTGTCCTTGTTGGGACAGATTTCCTAAATCTTCTGTTTGGGTAAAGATCAAAACCAGATTGATGGGGGCACTTCACCAGGCTTAATTTATATCCCTGTATTGCCTGTGCCTCTGCCTTAGTCCTTGCTGACATCCTGAAAGGCTTGTGTGTTTGGGTGGGATTTTTGGGGTTGTTTTTTTCCCAGTCCAGATAAGAGGCAGCGGGGGGGGGGGGCAAGGTAGAGAGTGCTGCTAACAGGTGCAGGAAATACAGTGGTGATATATTGGGAAGGTAACTGGAGAGAAGGGCTAAGGGCTCCCCCCAGAAATCCTTAGGGCACCCTTCTGTCTTTGTGAGACCTAGTTTTTTGCTTTCTCTAAGCAATCTTGTAACTTAAGTGAACAAGCGGGTACTTATAATTGGTTGGAATTAAAGATCATTGGAGGGAGTAGGCGAGAGCATCTGGACCCAGATCTGTGACTAACTTCAAACTGTATCCTATTTTCCTGAGTTAGAGACATAATTAACTTGGTATAAATAGGAAAAAGCATTCCTATAATTAAAATGAGAAGCTTCTCTGTAGATTCTTCATTCACTCTTTGCTAAGAATGATTTATTTCATGAAGTTGTGTTGACGTGTTTGCCAGTTTCTGTCTTTTGGTCATGTGAATAACAAACATAATGGCAACTTAAGCAAGGGGAATCTCCAAAGCAAAACAAACTGTAGAAAACTTTGAAGATGAATGGTCAGGGCTTTTTCTTTTTTTTTTTTTTTTCTCAGCTCCCAACTTTTTAATAACTGTATCTGGAAAATTTTACCCAAATTATATACAGTTTTTATTCATTAAAAGGTCAAGGAAATACTCTGCACATCTAAAGTTTCTCTCCCAAGAGCAGATCCCACTGCAGAAAATCAAATCTATATGGTGGCAGCTTTGTTTTTGTTAGTGAAGCAGTTCCAAGCAGCTCACGAAAATGAGCAAGTCCTCGAGGTCTGTGAGTTGAAAATGCCTGTTTGAAAGAGTCTTGCTCCCAGGCCTCATGGTGTATAGGTTTTAAAGAGTTTTGTGTTTCTGAAAAGTATTAGGAACGGGTGTTTCACCCTGCGTATGTGAGATGCCGTGTGCCCGTGTGAGCCTTTGGCTGGGACGTCTGTGGAGCAGCAAAGCAACGTTAAATTTCAGAAGAATCAATTGTATTTAACTCTGGGCAGGTACACACACACCCCACCCCCACCCCACCCCCACCCCCCAAAAAAAAAGCTGATTAAATAGGTGTCACTGCTAAGACCTTAGAGCCATATGTATAATCTTCATCAATTTAAAGCACCCAAAGTATTATTAGCAATTTCTCTGCTCTCCTTGGTAGACAGTGCCGTGTTCTACCTTGGTACAGATGTTTGCACTGGGCATCTCATAATCCTAATAGGATTTTTCCTGAAGTAAGTTCTCCTTAACCGAATGCTGTAGTTCTGTAGGGGCTTTTTTTTGGGTGGGTTATGTGTAGTTTTTCTCAAGCCAGGCAGCTGACGTTGCTGTTCACTTCAGTGTGTAACAAACTGTTGGTGTCGTAGCTTGTTTTGCCAAGGAGCGTTTTACAGAGGCATTTAAACTTAACCCGAAAGTGTCTTCTCCCCCCGTTCATTTCACAGAAGACGTTTTCAATTCCTTGGTCTCTTCTGCCCATTTTGTGTCGCAGAGTTTCTTACAGACTCAGTGTAGCAGTGTGGCAGGGTGAATGGGACCTCTCTTCTGAACGGGCTGGGACTAAAAGGAGAATGTTGTACATGGAAAACAACGACCAAAGGAGGTTGCTTTAATCACAGCTGGCTTCTAAGAAAATGATAGTTTTATGCTTTTGCTCTTCTGGCTGTTCAATTATTCATTAGGCTGTTTTGTCTTGATTGTTTAAGAATGAAAAAAAGGAGTTTAAGGATTTTGGTCACATTTCATTCACGTGGATGCAAAAAATTGTTATTCCTCTTCAGTTTCTGGGAACTGCTGAGATGTTTATGATATAATGCCTGTCCTTTTCTTATCCCTTATTGCTCTTGTTTGCTGTTCAGCTGGGAAGGGAGTGGGTTTGTTAGGCTGGGTGGTGGGCTTTGCTTTGAGCTCCTGACTGTGCTGTGATTCTCAGCCTTTTTATCCTGGTTTTCTAAGGGCGTGAAGCTCAGGCTGTCACTGCCTGGTCCCTCCAGTACCGCAGCCTGTGAGTCAGGTCTGGCCAAACCTCTCAGAGAGGACTGGAATATAAAAATCCTGCAGGTTTTTGACCAAAGGCTGAGTGTAAGTCTCTCTGCGGAAGAGACGCTGCTGGTTTGGCTGTTTGTGCAGGACCCAGCCAGCCCTGCAGAGCACGTCGCTTCTGGCCCGGCACGGGGGTAGCGGTGCGAGGGTGGACGGGTGTCGTGTGGGTGAACTTATGACTTCAGTTAGTATAAAACTAGTTTTGATCGTTGTAGAGGAGTTTATTCTTCTGGAGCTTCTGAGAGCCAAACACTCGGAGTGGGGTTCCTGCAAATGCCTTTCCTCCCAACTGAAAATAATCCCTGTAGCCTATTGGGAGGAAGCTCTCTGCAGTTTTTCTCCATCCTTCTCCAAGGTACTCCTTTATGAAGAAATCGCATTCAATTTCCTTTGTTACATTGGGAACTCCTATTGAAGGTGCTCTCAAGTGAGTGAAAGAGTCTCTTGATCAGGCAGTATAATAAAAGCTGCCTTTGTTGGCTCCCCTTGCTCAGGGCAGTTCTGTTGGTCTAAACAAACTTCCAGCTATAGGTGAAGTAGGTGTTTGTCTAGAAGTAGAGGAGAAGAGACACCGGAGACACAGAGAGCAGCACATCTGTAGCCCTCCTGCCTCGCTGGAACCACAGAAACCCAGGCTGCCGCTGCCTGTCACTGAGGTCTGGTCCCATGTGCTGAGGAGGATGCTCTGGGAGAAGGGTGGCAGCTTCACACCTTGTCCTTGTGCTCCAGGAACAGCAACGGGAGTGGTTGGTGTCAGCTCCTCTGCTTTCTGTCACAGCCGAGTGGTGGATTGGGGAATTTCTTCCTCGCTTTGTAAAACACAAAGCCATCAGGCAAAGCTGGAAGGAATGGGGCCCTTGCATATTAATAGCAGCTGTCTGACAGAGCAAAACCGTGTACTTGCACTTTGTAGTATTTCTGCAATTTATCACTGAAGCAGTGACATAAAATGCAGTGTGAATTGCTAGCCACAGCAGGAGCCTGATACACGGGGTGGCTACAGAAGTCGTACAGGAGTACTTTGGTACTACGTTACGCCATCAGGTAGCCGACAGGCACTCTTTAAAGGGAGCAGAAGGGAAAAATATTAAATGAGTTTTAAGCAGGCTGGTCAGAGTAGTAAAGCATTGCCAAATCTTGGGATGGTCTTCAAAAATAAAACTTTGCCTCTTGTTTCAAAGTTCACAGACTTGTCGGCTGTGTCAAAGGCTGAAATCTTTCTCAGCTTTGTCTTGAAAACGTATCTTGAATGGGAATGTTTGGGCTATGGGCACAGGGACTGCCCCAATAATGCTGGTGACTATTGCCCTGAGAGGGAGTTACCGCTGGACCAGTTTTAGGTAGTTTGCTTAGTTAGGTTGTACTTCCTTGAGATATCTTGGTGAGCTGATCGAAGAATTTGCTGTTGTCAGGGAACAAAAGGAATGTCTCTTCCCTGCTTCTGGTATTTATTTGATCCTCTGCGAGCTGCTGTGGCTCACTAAGCCGGGGAGTGAAAAAATGTGGATGGTTTTCTGTGGGATTAGTGGGTTGAATTGACTGGCGAGGTATGGAGAGTGTGGGAACCGAGGCAGCAGGAGGGAGTGTAGGACACGACTGGAGGAGAGACACGCAAGGAGGAGAAACGAGCTTCCCTGTAGTGGAGCTGAAACAGCTTGGCTGTGGTGTGTGAGCAAGGAAGGGGTCTCGTTCCTCCAGTGTTGTTTCGCTTGCAGTGTGGTGCTGGTTCACCAGCCTTGCCTTTGCTGGAGCAGATATTCCTGGCCATGCAAGAAATAGCAGAACATCTGCAGCCAACTGGTAGAAATTGTCTGCTTCGCACAGCTGCGATCTAGGATTTTGGGCTAGGTTCCGTGGGCAAGTGGCATTTGGTTATTATTGCAGAGGATTGACCATAGTGTAGTGTCAAAATAGCTGCTGAACTACCTGATTAAATATGAAGACGATAGAATAGTTTGGCATAGAGCTCCATTTTTCTAGTTCACCCTGAAAAGGAAAGGTGAGACCACGCTGATTATCTTCCTTTACTTGTTTTGTGCTTGAGCATGCTGAAATGTAGCCATGTCCGTCACCTTGGCTATGTGTCTGGTCACCTCTGGTTTGGAGAGCAGAGCCCGTTTGTAAGCTGACCTCTGCTACCTCTCTCTGCTGAGAGACTGCTACAATACCGCTTACCAGCAAGTGTTCTGTGATATCACTAAATGCTTCTAACTCTTAAAACTTCCCAAATACATGTGTACCTGCAGTAAAATTTTTGCCAGCAGAGTTTATAAAGCTTGGGACTGGTATCAACTAGGAGCTCGAGCAATAGGGTTGATCTAATCTAGTCTCTTCAGCGCAGTTCCATAAGAGTTCTGTTAACCTTTGTGTCCTCTCTGGGGCCAGAAACCACCTCCTTCCCTAGCCCTCAGCCCTTGGCAGTTCATTAGATTTCAGATATACCCAGTTGTAGTTGAGGCTTTAGGTGACCAGTAATATCAATATCAATGGAAAGGTCGCGTTTCATTAAAAAACCCAAACCTGCAAGCTTGGTCTGGCTGAAGGTGTGTGTTCTCCTGGCTTCATTATTTTAAGTTTTTGGAGGTAGGAGGGGAACCCCAAAATCTTGCTTGTGTAGCACTGAAGACTGTAGTTTTAGAGTATGACAGATGCAAACATTGAAGTTCCTTTGGAGAGGGTGGTTTGGGGTACGCTTTGAGTTGTCTTGGTGCAGAGAGAAAGAAGAGATCTCTGTACTGCTAAAAGGTGCTGTAACTGGAACCATGCTGTAACAGATCTGTGTTTGGGGGTACTTTAAAGAGAAGCTGGTGTCCAGCTTCTCCTTGGGGCAAAGCGGAGGAAGGTGTGAACTGTGAAATCCATTGGGTCAGCTCTCATGCAATATTGGGCAGAACTTGTGCTCAGAGCAACTGTGTAAATGTATTGAATCCAAATGGGCTGGTGTTAGTCTAAGCTTTCAAAACTAAAAATTTAGAATGTGTAATAAATTCTAAATTTATTAGTGTTTGGTTCCAAATCTCCATGGTAAGAGTTTTAAACTAAACCTAAAACCAATTACATCTGAACTTACAAATGAAGCTAGAAATGTGATAGTAAAGGATGAGCTGAAAAGTATATTTGTAAAGTAGGGGGGGTGTTTGCTCCTGATCTTTTTATGTTCATATCAGTTTTCCAGCCATAACTAATAATGTGAGAAAACACTTCTGAGCATGTGAAAGGGAGCAAAAAGCTCCTGGACAATGTGGTATAATTCAAATCTAAAACAATGGGGCCATCCTCTCTATTGGGCTGAGAAATAATTACTCTGTGCACTTTGAGCATCCATCCTGACTCTAGGGACACACTTCTATCAATTCCTACAGATGGTATACTGTATATAAACAGTGTAAAATGTAGAAATAGAATCCTTCTCTTGTTGCTCAGCAGGCTTTGTGAGTGGCTAACCAAAAAGGTTTGGTTTTCCTTTTAATGATTCATTATTTATGCTTAGAGTTGAGTTACGTTTGTTTCTGAATGTAAATTATTGAAAAGTCTTGTTTAAAGCAGAGGAGTTAATTGTCTGTAATCAAGCAATATTTTTCTGCTGGTATTTCCAAATTGTAGCACACAAGACCTTAGCAGAACAGACAAGACTTGAGTATGAGGAAAAATTCTGTTCTATTCTTAAGTAGCTTTTGCCTTTTACACATGGCAAAGACATGCCCATGTGAATGTAATAATTCTCTTTATATACTCGGTTATGGTGATGCAGGAGTATGGAACTGCAGGCTTGAAGGGTCTTCAGAACTTGTGCAGACTGTTCTGAGTACGGTTTTAAGTCAAAATGAATCATTTTGACGCTATACCAGTAAAAATGCATCTATAAATTCCTGAGACATACCTCTTCTAACTCCTCACTGATACAGCTCTCTGGATAAAGATTAGTAGGCACGTAAGTAGCTTATCAGTTTGTCTTTTGGCTAATTCAAATTTCAACAAATTTCAAACATAGATCTATTCTGTGTGCCTAGGAAGCTTATTTAAAAATTAGCACAGGGATGGAGCAAGAACGACCTGTGTGTACCAGCAGAACTAATCTTTCTTGAGATGCAAAATCAATTCTATCATCATACATACACAGCTCTTAATGAGCTTTGTTACTTCACGTTCCTTTTACAAATTCTGAGCTTTTATTGGAATCAGTGGAATTTTTAATGTACTTTAGTTATTGCAGAGAAATGCAACTTCCAAGGCTTTTGACTGCATTTTTACAATTATATTTAAAACAAACAGGAAACCTAGACTGGTTTTTGTCACACTCAGTGCTGATTTGTAGCATTAATTCCATGCTGGATCCCCCCCCTAAGCCGTTGTGATTCTGGGGGGAGAAGTTCCGTAGGACAGAATGAGGATGCTCTCGATTTGGTATCAATTCCTTCCTGTTGGTGTCTTGCTCCCCTGTATTTAATGTGAGACAATTGTCTCACCTGGTGTGCAATAACATGTGCCAGATGCTTAATAAAAAGGCAGATGTAATCAGCCCTCCCTTCCTCTGCCAGTTCTTGTGGCTTTCAGAGCTTGTTTGCTCAGCTCTTCGCTCTTATTGCAGATCTCAAAAGGTGGGTGCGATGAGAAGAAATGGTTGTTGATGGAAAATGACACTGAACCAGGTGGTTGTGTGTAAAGTAAAAGGCAGAAAAAGGTTTTAATAGTAAATTGCATTTTTTTCTAAAAAAAAAAAAAGTAGGCTTTAGTATTCTAATGTGACTTAAGAGATTACTTGTTGAAACTATTTTATTTGTAGAGTAGTGAATAAACGTTATAGGCAAAGTCAAAGTTACCTTGCAAGGGAAATAGATTTGAGAATAGTAGTCTAGAGTTCAGCATCGAGGTTTAAACACAGTATTCATTTATTTCTAAGATAACCCTGAATTCTGAATATTTTATTTGGAGAAAAAATTGTTTCTTTGGTGCCATGCTTCAAGTTTTACAAAGATTGCTTTCCAGATTTGTTTTTTTTGGTTGCCTAACATGGGGCAGCATTTTGAATTAGATTTATTTGTATGTTAAAGTGAACCATGGGGAGGTGTGCTTGGTTGCTTAGGTGTCACAGCAATGACGATTGCCTGTTTTATGCTGTCTTCTGAGACCGTGTCATTCTCTCAGTAGTTGATACCGCTTGATTTCTGCCATTTTTTGTAGTGCAGGATTACAAATTGGAGAAAGGTAGGCTCATTTTCATGTGCTTTATACTGATACACTCATCTTAAATGGCTCAGGTGTAAGATCGACCTCCCTCTGCACTTGACGTTTGTATATGGATAACTAAAAGCGGCAGAATAGGTGAAGCTTGGGTCTGAAGGGGGAGCTGTAAATTGGAAAAAAGTTTTGTGATCAGGTTTGGTGGTGATGGGGAAAGCCAAACCCCCAAAGTAAATGACAAAAAAAATCCCATTAAAATACGAAGTTGCACCTATCCCAGGCAGGAATAGTTGAAGCAATGTTGTTAAATAAGGAAGAAAACCACTGCTTGTGGCTGTTAGTAGAGCTGTTGTGGTTGTGTGATCATGAGTAGGTTCTTGTGTGGTGTTCTCCAGACCACAGAGGTACTTTCAGCAGAAAGCATTATTTGGTTCTAAAGTGCAGGCTTCTTTTTAAGGAATTTTGAAGCTTTCAGATGTTTTTTGAGATTCAGTACCAAAATGTTGCTGGTTGTTTTTTGGGGGGTTTTTTGTTTTTTTTTTCAGTCAGTCTCAATGGATGACTTTTCCTGGGATCAGTGAAACTCATGAATAGTGTAAGCAGCAGGAAATCTGCCCGATCTGGTGTGCTTCCTGCCATTCAGTGAATGCAAGGTGTGAGCGCTCACAGGTGCCGTTCCCTAACAGGGCTTTTGTACGGCTTCGCTGCTGTCAACAGCACATCAGCCCTGGCACCGGGACCTGCCAAAACACTGTATTAAGTGTCCCTCCATCTTCAGCAGAGCTTATTTGTAAACCTCTCGATAATTTCTCTGGGGTTGGTGTTCCCCTGTGAGGTTTATGCTGGCACAATGTGAAGTTTTGACCAGCTTTTTGCCTTCACAAGAAACAGACTTCAATTAATACTTCTACTCAATAAAAGTAACATTTAGGTTTTCGCTTGTGCATTCATAAAAAGCAAAATAAGCCTTTGCTTAGTTCAGTACAGAGAAGAATAGGAAAAAAAAAGGCACCAAACCTCAAGATTGGTTATGGTGCGACTGCGTGCTGGAAGGTTTGTCGTTCACGCCAGCACACTCATTACATCTTTCTTTATTTGATGGATGGACCCATTTGTTCCACTGATGGTGTGCAGTTCTGGGACCGGCTGAGGATTGCATCTTCTGAAGACGTTGGTCCCGTGGCATGGCTTTTCCCTTAGCCCTTCCATCCAGGTCGTGTGTCCCGATTGCTTGGTCCGTGTTCTGGGTGCTCGCTTTGCTTCCACTGGGATGGAAGGTTTCAAACATTTCAAACACTGCAGGCTTCCCTGATGGGGGACAGAGTCCTGGGGTGTTTGGACCACAACCAGTGCTCACTACAACACCGTGTATTAATTCAGGTATTATTAATAGCAACAGCTTGATTCCATTCATGGGCTGGAGCAGCAGCTGGGAGACCTCTGCAGAAGTGGAGGGCTGTAATGAGGCACCAACAGCTTCTCCGTGGGCCTTCAGAATAATCTCTGGAGGCTCTCTCTTCCCTCAGGTGTGTGTGTGATCCCATGGTCCCTGCCTGCCCAAAAGGAAGAGCAGCTGCTGCTCTCTGCAATGCGGTTTTTTCCTTTTTTTTTAGCAAGCTGCTGTGGCGGGTGGTGTGTGCTGGTGGCCTCGGGCAGGGCAAGCAGAGTCTTGGTGTTGGGATCTTCTCGGTTCTCGTGGGTTCCGCAGGATAGTTAGTTTTGAGTTTACCGCCTCCTGGGAGACTTTCGCACTCTCTCAGCACCTCCTTCTCCTTAGCCTACTGCTTCCCGGTGGCCAGACCTTCACCTGCACAAAGTGTCTGTGGAGAACGCTCACACGGACTCGCACAGAAGGGTTATTTGTAAATGGCGTTTGCTCGTTTCCCAAATAGCAAAAAAAAACCCAACAAAACAAACATTGTGGGAACTGTAAAGATAGTTTGTATTTGAGAAGCTATACCATGTCTTAGAAACGTTAACAGTTCCTAATTGCAAAACTACCCTGCGTGGTCAGAACCCCCCCAGCTCTGGAATTGAAGAGCAACTGCACTTCCCAGAGAGACTGTGGTGGTTGGAGCTGCTTCGGTCTGGGCAAAGCCAAGAGACTGTCTCCTGTGCACAAATGGGAATGCTTTCCTTTTGGGGAGGAAATGTTTTAAAATATAGCAAATGCTGTAAGTGAAGAATGAATCTAGGGATCTCTTTGCAGAGGAAGAATGGGAAAGTACAAGGTTAGCACTGCACAAAAACATCTTGCAGTAAAAGTGCTCCGTATTCTGTTGGCTCAGAGGTCAGCTTATGAGCATCCTGAGAAGTAACCTTACAGACGGCTGAACTTCTGATCCCTCTGTCTGGAAAGTAACGTTCCAGTATTCAGAATAAATGCACTTCTTTCAGTGTCTCCGTTCCCACAGATAGTGTGGTCAGTGGGAGCTCATGACTGGTGTCACACAGTTGGAGCTGTGTGTCTGGGCAAACGGTGGTTAATGTGACCCCCTGAGTCTTGGCTTCCTCAGAAGTAATAGAGCACTGGGGTCATCTGCCGGTTCCAGTGCAATTGCTGCAGGCGCTGCCAAAGGTTTCCTGCTAAACTGTAGCTGTGTCCATGTTCCCTGATTTTCCGGTCCGTGTGATGCAAGTTGAAGGGTGAACGTTAGAGAAAATGTTAGCAAAAGTAATAGTTCACCATTTCTTTTTAAAATCTGTAAGTTATGCAGTGATTTCCAGATGTTTTCAGTCTCCCACCAGCTCCATAAAACACACTAAACCCAAACAGGAGCCTGGGAGCTGGTGTGTGCTGCCAACTTACATCTAAGAAGGTGTCTGGGGTTACTAAGAGCTCTGACACTGCGTAAAGTAGCTTAGAATTCGGAGGTAAAACTGAGTGTTAAGTAAAATATATTAGCATCAAAGCACCTGTAGTGAAAGCTCCTCCACTTCAAGGTACTTACTTTAAAGCATAAGGGAAAGCCAAGGTAAAAAAAATATGCATTTTCTGAGCCCTAAATCTCTGCAGTGGTGAACTTTGGTTTAAAGAAATGTAAGTGGGTACAAATGTCATTTGTTTATATGCTTATAATAAAAAGAAAACCCTCTTCTCTTTTCAGAAACTTTTTCACTAAAAGGACAAAGGAACTCAAACCTGCTGTCCAAAGCGCTCCTGGTTGGAAGCTGTTTGGAAAAGTCCCACCCAGGGAAAACCTTCCAAAAGATTCCAAAATTATTCAGCAGGTGAGTAAATATCACACAACTGGGGGTACAAAACCTGTAGAGACTGATGCATTGGTATTGCTGTTACCCCCTGTGCAGCCACAGACTGCTCTGGGAATGCTCCTGTGGGGCTTTGCCTAAAGAACAGCAGTTACTGGGGAGGAGTTTGAGTTTTGTCATTATCTAGAATGTTCTTCAGTACATCTCAGTGCTCATAAAAAGGTGGTACATGTTCAAAAAGTGTTTAAGCTGTTTCAGTCAAAACATCAGAACTTGTATTAATTTCCCATAAAATTTTGCCTTGTTTAACATTATACGCTACAATTTTTTTTAATGGTAAAGCGATTGTGAAATATTCTAGGCTTCCTTTTGTGAAGTTCAGTTCTGAGTTACTTTTGCGTGTTTTGTACAATAAAACCATAGTCATACGTGTATATTCAGTTTTTCTTCAAACTAGATGTTAATCTAGTAAAATTTATCCTCTTAAAGCTTTGTTACAAAACTGATACTTTTTTCTTTAACTCATCTTTCCATAGTCCTTCCTGCCCAGAAGATTTATCTGAGTAACTTGTGACAAATTGCGTAGAATTCTGAAACATGTAATCTGATTTCATTTGAATTTTTAATCTCACTCAAGGTATTTTTGTTTCAAATAGTACTGTTAAGTTGAACTTGGTTTGGAGTTACTGGGGTACTCCAGAAAGGTAATTCTGATTTCCTGCCTCTGATACAAAGTTGCACTTCCATATATTCATTCCTGAGGAGGCTGTCTTTAATTTGATAAAATAACAATAAAATGGTATAGTCTTTAAAGATGAGCAGATGGTAATATATCATTAACTGAATGTTAACGTGGGATCCTGCTTCTTCAAGATTTTCAAATACAATTTTCCTTATTTAAAGGGTTTCCTTTTTTGGGTGGGAGAGGGCAAGTGCTCCTGGTTTGCTTGCAGGCAAATGCGGTGCTCTTGGCCCTGTGCTATGAAAATACTGTGGTGAAAATCCAGGTGTCTCTCCTCTCCTGAGGAATGGAGAGTGTGCATGATGCTACCAGTCCCCTGCTTCCCCTCTTCCAGTAACGAAGGTGTTTGTTCTGGAGACCAAGTCATAATCTGCAGAAATAGTCTCATTTTCTGTTGTCCCTCAGTGACTGTTTTTCTTTTGAACTGTAGTGTTCCCATGTGTTGTGTTTTGTTTTTTTTTTAACTTCTCCAAAGTGGCAGAAAAGCAAATAATTTTATTATATAGATCTATATATTTAAGTTGTGGCTGCCCCGTCCCTGGAGGGGTTCAAGGCCAGGCTGGACTGGGCTTTGAGCAACCTGGTCTGGTGGGAGGTGTCCCTGCCCAGGGCAGGGGGTGGCACTGGATGATCTTTAAGGTCCCTTCCAACCCAGACTATTCTATGATTATATATTAAAACACTGTATTGTCTTTGTGATTGAGTTGGTCCTAGGCACGGGTCATGTGGCTTGTGTTATGGTGGCCAGATTAGGGTCACTATTGGATTTATATAATCTTGTGTAATGTGTCAGTAATAGCTAATATTTTTAGCCTCTAATTTAGATAAAGCGTGATCTTTAGATAACTGTGTGTCTTAGCTCCTGATGCCTTGCCAAAGGGGGATCCACACTGACACTCTGCACAGTTAGATCTACAATACCTGAGAGGACTTGTTTCTTAAATGGAGAGGTGACCCCAATGTCTCCACATTCAACATATGTCAAATGTCTTGCCTGTGTATTTAAAATTTACAATATTGCTCCTTTTGCATGTGCCTCTGAAGAAAAGCTGATTTTTTTTCTCTCAAAAGCAGTCCAATTTGGGAAGCTGGTGATGGGTTGGGGTGAATACAGGCAGGATTGGTCACGGAACGTCAGCCGGAAATAGTGTATTCACTTCTGAATGGCTGGCTGAAGTCCCTGGACTGAACTCCTCGCTGTGCAGGAGATGGGAGTGAGAAGAACGTAGGCAAGAATGCAGTTCTGAGGCCTTTAAGAAGTTGATAGAAACACAGAGCTTAATATGTCCCGTTCACAAGTAATTCTGTGAACCCAGCAGAATACTTCATATCCCACATGGGCCATCTCTACAGACTTCCACACTGACTTTACCAATTGAAGTCAAGGGATCCGGTGTCATCTGAAATATAAAACCTGCTTTTTTTCCCTTTTTTTTTTTTTTTTTCAGCCATCTGTGGTCAGAAAAATGGCCACTTGGCTGTTCACCTGCTTTTGTGAAATAAGGTTCTGGGTGTAAGACTCTGCACGTAGAATGGGCTCCAGCTGTAGGCAGGCTGCCGGTGAGGGAGTTTGGGGTAATTTATTAGTAAATCTTGCTGTTCCTGAGATGTTCTGTGGGTGAACACAAAGTTCTGTGACTCTGCTGATGCCAGCGGCCAGCTCTGGGAGGGCGGAAATAAACCCGTGGTTAAGGAAACCCATTACTGAGTCAGCATCCTCCAGGTGACGGATGGGATCTGGAAAAGCCCTTTTGCGGAAGAAATTAACTTGCAACGGGAAAAGCTTCGTAATTAATAGAAGGAGGAAGCCTTTTGGATAAGGGTAATACTTATATCAAAGGTTTATGGCAATATTGTGAAGGTTAAAGGAATTTCCTATTAGTAAGACATGAAATAAATTGTGTGACTGTAGATTTATAGTCCAAGGGGTGGTAGAGCTCACGTGCCCCATTTCCATCCTGGCTGATGGAAGCCTCCTTTGTTACTGGGGTTTTGGTGAGGGTGATATAGTAAATTGATAATCAGATCTAATTGACCGCTTGTGGCTCTGGGTCACTGTTTATCAGCTCAATGTTACTGTATCAGCCTCTGCGGAAAAGTCAGGTTGTGATTCCAATGTCTTGAGTAACTTCCAAGGAAATCTGGAAACTTCATTTGGGGTAGTGTTTCAGACATTTGTCAGACAGTGATGCTGGCCAGCTCTGCCCTCAGAGACTGCCAAACGAGTTGCTGGAAGGAATAGCTTTGCAAGTTTGCTAGGATATGTAGAAGATGAGTATTTTTGTGGAAAGGCCAGCTGTGGGAGGACACGGGGTGGCGGGGTCCCCTGCAGCCGTGCTTTAGGTGAGATGCTCCAGCTCGAGCTGGGGAGCTCTTGGCCGCTGCATCTCAGGGCTGCTGGCCATGGCTGGCTCCACTGGGCTCTCCTGGGAGTCGGAGCTGCCCGGCAGGATGCGATGGAGGCCAGCCCTTGTGCTGGACATCCCCCTCCTGGGCTTCCTTCCTTCACTCTTCTGGAAAAAGGGAAAACAGCAACTCCTGAGGATTGCAAATCCCAAATGCCTTTGATGGGTTTAGGAAGTGTGCCTTTTTTCATGAACTGCAGCAAATAAACTGGCTATTGTAAGAAGTATGTGGTCATTAATGATCAGTCTGGTAAATTCTTTTCAGTCTGTACAGGAATCTGCTTTAAATTAGACTGCTGAAATATTTGAATACAGAAGCATTTAAAGCAGAGACCGACGTGTGGGCTGATGTGCAACATGGCAGGGGGTTGGAACTCAATGATCTTTAAGGCCCCTTCCAACCCAAACCATTCCGTGCTTCTGTGATTGTGGTGTGTATGGACCGAAGTGCAAGTTCTGTTTGAAAATGCAAGATCAGTTTCATTTCTTGTGCTTATGCCTAAAGAAAAGAGCTTTTAGTCTGTGATCAGAATTACTGATTACATTGAGTCTAGCTCTTGCTTTTTATTAAAGCAGTCTCCAGTATTTTTTACTGATTTGTTTAAAGCAGCATGATGATTTTTTCCTAATATGCCCAAATTAAATGAAATTCAAAACATGGAAATATACATTGCCAGATAAAGAAAAGAAAAACATACACCAAATTCACTTTATCAGCAGTTTTAACAAAAGTAGTCAGCGACAGCCTTAAATAAGGGAGGGGGAAGCCGCTTTTCTGTTTAAACCTGACACACCATGAGAAGCTTGCAGTGATGGAGAAGTGGTTGCTGATTCAGGAGTGAAGAAAAGCCAGCTTTTTCCAGAAGTTGTCACCTCATGTACGAAATGGCAGGTGTTGCTTTTAGCCTGTTAAATACTAACTCTGATTTTGGGTCACTGTGCTACAACTAACCTCTGAAAATACAATTTTTTTTTGGTGTGGCTCTGAAATCTTTTGGGGAAAAAAAGTAAAATACTGTACTTGAGGGCTAAAAACCAGTGTCCTCACTTGCATATTTTTCTGATGTCATTATCTTCAGTCTGAAATCCAAGGGAGAAATTGCATTCACTGAATCAGCACAACTCCTGAGGTCTCCTAGGGACAAGAGCTGTCAGAGGTTCCTCTTTGGAGGAACAGATGTATTTTGGGTTGGTTTTCATACAACTCAGACCTTCCAACTCGCAATATTAATTCTTCCCTCCAGTCTTCGTTGTTTTGGTTTAACAATGTGTGAAGCTGCCAATGGTTAAGAAGTGTATATGGCATGTTTGCCAACAAATGTAAGGATCCAAGGATCTGAAAGAAGCTGGTACAGACAGTGTAGATGGTTTTCCATAGGAGTGGTCCTTGAGTAGACAGTTATCTGCATGGAGGTCCCGTGGGCTCGTCCTGCGCTGCTGCTGGGGAGAAAAGACAGGAGAAACTTCTGCCTCTTTAGCAGGTACAGGTAGAAGAACATTGGTAACAAACTGCCTGGAAACCAGGACAGATGATAAATGGGGGTCCTGAGCCTCGCAAGGAACACGAAACACCCGAACAACTGTGTCTCTGCCAGCAGGAGCGGGAAGGCTGTGGCGGTTTTCTTTGTGGTGGTCACATTCTCAGGAAATGGCCATCACCTTTCCCGAGTCACACACGTGGTCAGTACAATGCCACGCTCAGGGTGAAGCAGGGTGTTGTGTTGAACTCTTTCAAAGGCATTCTCCACCCTTTTAGACTTTTGCAATTACTGTCTTGTCAGTAAAATGGTACTGAAACTGGTAGGACCTCAGTGTGACAAACGCCTCTCCTTTTGGTTCCACGAAGGATGTAAAATACTGTTCAGCTCCTGGGACCAGCTGCTTGGGCAAGGAGAACTTGTCAAGGAGAACTTCTCCTGATATCCCTGCTGTGTTGGTGGCGCAAACCTACCTTCAGGGGAGCACTCCACCGTGAGCAGGGGACGAGTGTTTTGAAAACACCACAGAGGTGTTGACTCTGCTGATGTGAATTCTTCAGATTGATGTTTTTGTTTTTTAAAAAAAATCTGAGGTAAACTATGAAGAGCATTGAAGCAAACTTTGTCTTCCTAAGGTTTGGAAAATAGAACATAAGCACTGTATGTATTGTCTGTCCTTGGAAGTTGCTGGGGTTTGGGGGAACACAGAATATAGAACCAATCTTGAGGTGCTAAAACCGATGGTACTTATTTTAACTTTGGTGGGACACTTTTTTTGGTTTTTGCCTTCTGGGCCCGCTTTTTGATGGGATGCCTCTCCCCCTCTGTTGGGCCTTTGAATTTCTTTAGCAAAGGGTGACAGATAAAAATACCTGTTTTTTTTCTTCTCTGAAGAAGTGAGCTTTTGCAGGTTAAGCAGATTTACACTGGTGAGCTTGAGGTGCTGCAATAGCAAAATCATCATCTGGACAGGCTGTGTCAAATTCCAAAAGGATGGGATTTAGCAAAAAGATTCAGGTCGTAAAGATACTGTCTTTTCTGGACTTTTTTTGAAGTGTGGTGGTTTGTTTTTGTTTTTGTTTTTTTTTTTTTAATATAAGCCTTAACCTTTCTGGGGCTGGCATGATGCTTCAGTACGGGAAAGGAGAGAATAGTATGGCAAGGGAGAAGGAGTTCTTTAAAATGATTTTTATTAGTCTGGGGTCTGCATGGTACAAGAACACTACAGATAAGTTCAGAAATAATGTTGAAGGCATGATAAAAAGCTTGTTTTCCTTGCTGCAGTGTGGCACGAGGGGTTTCAGTTTGCTGCTTAGAATCTTACTTTTAATTTAGGTGCCTGTTTCTCAAAGCTGTACAGGTGTATCTTGGTTCTCACTGGCTCCCCAGTGAGGCTGAGGTGTGTAGTCCTCTTCTGAGCTTTCGGTTTAGAAATGCTAATTACAACATGGCGGGGGGAAGGTGAGGAACTTAAAGGCTCAGTCTAAGTCGCTGTGCAATTGAACGGTATTTTCTGTGCTCTCAGGTTAAACAGAAAAACCCAAACACTTAATGGGAAAGTTCTGTTTGAAAGTACCCCATGCCTTGTCCCTTGCCAAAGGCTTACCCACGTCCAGTTGTGTGTCTCTTCCCCTTCTCCTCAGGGCAAGCGCTCTTCTTGAGCGTTCATGTTCAGCTCTGAAGCGAAGTAGCTTACGGGTGAGGGTCTCGCTGGGTGTGAGATGCGATCTGACGGGAGCCCAATGAAGGCTCAGGACTTCCAAGATTCCTTTTCAGAGCAAACAGTTTCCGTTTCCTTTGTGTCAGCCCAGAGACAATCTTTTGCTCTTTCCTTTTGAACAGCTTGTCTTCCAGGGCTAGTGGAAGCCCACAAAGGCTAGTGGGAGTGCAACTGGTGGGTGACGTGGACTAGGGAGAGATGGTGCACCAGGGAAGACCTTTTGTCTTGCACCTGAGAAGTGCCGTGGAAGAAGGATCTCCCTTTGGGCAAAGGGGCCAACTGTAGAAAATATAAAATAACTTCAATTAAACCAGGAAAAAATAGTCCAATAGGTGTCTATGTGCATCTTGCACAAGTGGGAAGTCTTTGTATGTGTGGGTTTTGTCTATTTGGAGGGCTGGAGAAGAAGGAGGAGCAGCCACATGTTTCTTCAAACATAGAGTATTAGCACTCTACATGTGAATTTAAATTTTGACTTGCATGTTGCTATATTGTAATGGTCTTTTCCTTCATTTATTCACTAAGGTTTTGCTTCTGTTTTTCTCATTAGGATGACAGTTCTGGCAGTCTTGCGTCAATATCTGCTCTCAGTCTATTAAACACAGGGGTATGAAATTTAATATATATTCTTTCTAGCTGTATTCAATGCCATGCATGGGACTATGTAGCACTCATTAAAATAGAACAAACATCGCATCTTCACAGTAGCATGAATATTTTATGGCACTAACCATCAACTCATTAGATACCATTAATAAAATAAACAAATAAACTTCACACGTGAGTCTCACTAACAACTTAAAGTGATAGAGTATTATTGTTTATTATTGTTTATATTGCATGTTCTTAAATAGCAGGAAATAGGTAATGCTAGAGCTTGACAGTAATTTACTTTTCTGTGCTTGTGTTTCTGTGGTTAATGGTAACTGTTGTTAAAAGGCTTAATTTGTAATATTTTTGAACATGTTTTGCTTCAGTTTTGTGTGTTTTCCATGTAGATATCAAAAATGTGGAGGCAATAAAGACCTCTGCAGGCTTGTTAGTTTTCTTTTGTTGAAAACACCAGGGGATTTTTTTGGTGTGGTTTGGGTTTTTTTTTTTATAAAGAAGATGCAATTTCTTCTTAAGCACAAAGGCAGTTTATAATCAAAAGGCTTTTTTCCCAGCCCCCTTTATGTGCTACCTGTCTGTAGGTTAATGGGCTTATCTGTATTTCTGTAGGAATAAATACTGGAAATACAAGTCCCTCCACATATTGAAGTGCCCTTAAATATATTGTCACAGCGTTTTTCAGGAAGAACATGCTTTTAGCCTTTTAACAGGTTAATTATTGCCAGTACGTGAGAGGATGCAGGTCCAGCCTTAAGGAGATAACTTTTCTTACTTTCTATTAAAGCTGAGATTTGTTTTCCATTATTTTGGGATTGTGAAATGTTCTGTAGCATTCAATAAATACCAGATAGGCTGCAATAAAGAATTTTTTTAACAGTGTTCGCTAAGCTACTGAATCCATACATGTGACACTTCTAATTTATTTTTTACATAAACGGGTCTTACATAGTCTTGAATCTTAACTGTCAACTGTTCGATATGCCCTGCATGCTAAGTATTTGACAAGACATTTGACTTTAAATTGTGTTTTCACCTTGTTATGGAAGAGTATTAGCTCATGTTTTTTGAAGTGAAATCCTATGTCAGCTCAAGATTTTTATCCTTTGCCAAGAATTTTAGGTTCTGCATCAAATGCATGGTTAAGGCTGTTGGATTCTTTACATAGTCATATGAAACATTCCAGAAAAAAATGGGTATTTTAGTTGCACAAACTTGTGAGTTCCATGTATGTCTGATGGTTCTGGCATTTAATATTAAGTTTTCTATGGCACAGGCTTCTTGAGAAAGAAGCATCTTCCATTGGGAAGCTTGGATACCTTGGGGCATGTGCAGTCATGACAGTTGGAGCTTGAAGCTATTCTGGTCTCATTTGACTCTTTCTAGGAACACTTACTGGTTCCCTCTCTGCGTGTGTTCTTTTCTTGCAAAACCCAACTGTTCATAAAGCATACGTACTTCCAGAAACGCACTTGGGTGGCGAGTTCTGCCTTTTGGGGAAAATCCCTGTTGAAAATTTTTTTAATTTTTTTTTCCCTTTCTCTGTTGCTTTGGAAATAGTTCTCAGTTCTTAGCACGTACGACAGCCAGAAGCACTAGCACCATCCAAATGTGTTTCTTGTAACAAAAGGTGAGAGTGGCTTCATTCCTAATGTCCATCTTGCAGTGCCTTCTTTAAGTTGTGCACACGGGAGGTATGTAGGAACGTTGAAAAGGTTGGTAGGTGCTGTTTGAGCTGCCTCATCTCTGACTACTCAAACTTGATTTTTTGGCTCCTGTTACAAAGGAAGCATGAAAGTAAATCAGAACTTCTGCCAAGGATGGGAGGGATGGCGTTGGGGCCTGGATGCTGGCCTCCGGGTGCTGTCACAGGGCACGTTCCCATCTTAAGAATGTGTATTCATTCCTACAGCGAGTGTTGTGTTTCTGGTATTTCCCATGCTTGTGTGGATTACAGCAGAACTCTTCCAGTCCTGTATGTCCAGTTATAGATATTTGTGTGAATGTGCTGGATGATTTTGGGTCATAACTTTTGATTGAAAACTATCTTGTGAATTACCCTTCAGGAGAGGAATATCTTGAAGGAAATCTATATAACCACTGCTCTTTGCCATGGACCTAGAAATACTTAGAACTAAATTGTAGGCCAGTAACTTTTAAGTCATTGCATTTACAAATATTTAGTTTTTCAGTGTGAATGTGTGTATAAATGGTGGTAGCAAACAGTTGCTGTGTCTTCTTTACAAGGTGCGTATCTGGGCTCTTCCTGAAGGCAGAAGAGCAGCAGAGCGTCTCCTCTAGCTAGGCTAGCAGGCTGCTGGCTCTAGGTTTGTGGTGAAACAAAGTGAGTTATTTGGTGTCCCCCAGAGCATGGGACAGGGGTTCAGGGGTGGAGAGCTGAAGGCTTCGCAGGGGGAGCAGGGTGGAAACTACTTCAGAAGATACTGCGAGTGTCGCCGAACCATTCTTTGGCTTGTTTTGTGGAGGTGCAATCACTTTTTCTTATCAGTTAAACTATTTTTCCGACTCCCACAAACTAGAAAAAGAAAAGGGCAAGAAGTCCAGATGACTCCTCAAGATCCAAAAAGTGCAGTGGGATGTAATGCCTATGGCCTTGCCATGGAGCACACCTGATCTTGGAAGCTTTAGGCCTGGTCAGTCCTCGGATGGGAAACCGCTGGGAATTCTGGATGCCGCAGCCTCTGCTGAGTGAGAGCGGGATCTCCATCCTTGGTGATGTTAAAAATCTGGCCTTGTGCAACCTGCTGTCCTTGACCTTGCTTTGAGCCGGAGGGCTGGAGTAGGTCTCCAGAGGTACCCTCCAACCTCAGTGAGTCCATGATAACTTCCTTTTGAGAGGAGATTAACGTTGATGTCATTGAGGTTATACTTTTCCTATCATTTCATGTATTCTGCCCAGTGTGGAAGAACAGCAGTGTTGTTAGGGATGAAAGGAGGCCGTGGAGCAGAGAGCTTTAAGCCACCTTAGCGTTGGGCAAGCACTTTGTGCCTTCTCTGTTGATCGGAGGCTGCAGGGTTGCATTGGCAGGAGGGCTTTTCCCCTTTAACTTATGGACTGCAGCTACGTACTGAACCTTTAAGCTATATAATAGCTTTAAAATTGTCAGCTCTGTATCGGTAACGCTGTCACTAGACACTGAATGTGTGACGCCCTGTTCCTTCTCCCTGGGAGAACTAATGTGTACAAGACGCAGCGTATTGGGGTGAGATTTGTTTGGGAGCAGTTTCTAGAGAAGGCTGTTATGTCTCGTTGGTAAGATACATCACCTAACTAGTAATTGATCAATTTTTTTTTATTTTTGGTGACTTTGAATTTGCTTACACAATTATTAAAGCAACAGATGTACAAGAACAAACTGTCTTTAGATGAAAAAAAGCTTGTACAAGTTAGAGCTCACTTGGGTGTGCTTAAGAATAGAGACATGTCTATCTGAAAGTACATTACTGAATGTACTGAATGACATCTCTGAAAGTACATTACTGAAATACCTTGAATTTGTTCTCTTAAAAAGGTGATTTTTCAGCATTTAGTATTCTGTGTTTGAATCCCAGCATGTGGAAGACTTGCAGAGAAACTCGCATTTAGCCTCGGTGCCTAAGGAGGCTGTGAGCCCACAGGCTGACTTGCTTTGGGAATACATTGGAAGTCGTCTCACAGATAACCTTGTAGGATTTGCTGGATTGTAAGAATGGGTTTCCCAGTCACTTGGCAGTACATTTTTATTTAGAGAGGCTAAAAAAGAGGGAATGTGAGATATTTGAGGTTTTCATCTGGCTCTGTCTAGCCTTTTTCCTAAGACTGTCTCGGATTTCTGTTTTGTTGAGTTGCTCCTATGGAAAAAGCAATGTGATTCTTTCTTCCTCAGAATCTTCTGTGCATTGAAGGCTGTTAAGTATTTCTGAGTAGATGGGATGTTTTAACCCCTGAGGAATAAATGATGTGAAGCAGACCGAGTGCCAGTATACCAGTATTTATCACTGGGAGTGTAGCGCGGGCAGTGCTGGGTGAGGTGGGTCTGGTCTTGCTCCAGGAGCATGAGGAGTGCTGGGTGGTAGCTAGGGTCAGAGGGAAATAAGCGGGGAGAGACACACACTAATGAGTTTGGGACGACGATGCAGGTTTCTTAACTAGCTGATCCTCGGATGCTCAATAGTGATACTGAACTAGAGCAGATGGAAGATGAAGTTGCTACAGGAAGCTGTGTTCTCATTCATCTTTCCTTAGCAGTTCTGGAAAGCTGCACTGTCTTGCTAGAAACAATTTCAATGTGCAATGTTAGCTTCTTGCTGTCTTAAATTATTTAATGTTGTCTATTTTAACATTATTTAATAAGTGTTTGGCAAGTAATACTGTGCTTACTATTTAGAAATGAAGCTGAAAATTGAAATTTAATTTTTATCAATAATGTTATTTAGGAATATGAGGCACGGACAGGAAGAATGTATAAACCTCCACCCCCATCAGCCAGACGTAAAAATATTGAATTTGAACCACTTTCAACCACTGCTTTGATTCTGGAGGATCGGCCAGCGTAAGTATGAGCCTGCTGGGGAAGCAATGGCTGAATTTGTTAGATGCGCTTCTGATGAGCTAAACTTGACAAGTCTTACACAAAAAGTATCATTGGATTATTCCATCCCAGATAATAGTCCAACAAATACCTCCAGGAGAACCTTTAAGTATATTATAGTCTATTGAGGAATTCTTTCTCATCGTGCTGGGGCCACCAGTCTGTCACCTCCTATATATCTCAGCTGCGGTGAGGGAAACAGAGCAAAGCTCCATTGCACCTCGAGAAAGCTCGTGATGGCTCTGTTAAATGTTTGCTCTAATCAGTTCCAATTAGGAAATGGAAAACAGAACACACAGTGTTTCCTTTGATATTCTCTCTGGTGGTGTATACCCTCCTTGGGTGCTAAGACAGAAATACCCTGAGTGGAGGTAGGATTGCTGTGGTTATTTTATGGTAAATGCATTGTTTCTTTTACTGTGTGGTGGGGAGTAGCTGATTGGCTGATGCTTTTCTGTATTTCAAAATAATGTAATTCACAAACTAACCTACGTTTGTCTTTACAAATGACACTTCTACTTGTTTCAAATGGGAGTGCCATCCCAAGCGTGTCATGTGGTGCCACAGTCTCATCCTTGAAAAATCCCAGGAAATACTAATAAAGTTATCTGTTCTGCTTGTATAAGAGGAGATGGGAAAGTTGTTTTTTTTTTTCTTCTACGTATTACAGTAACAAAACTGTCTTCTGTTTCCTTTGAACTGAAGTAGAGATTGGGTAAGAGTCCGAGACCAAACATTGTGTTGGGATTTGCTTTGGAATGAGTCTGGTCGAAAGGAAGTGTGTGTGTGGTGACTGGGGTCTCACTGTGCAGCCAGAAACCAAGCACCTCTTAGGCTGGTGAACTCATAGTTCTGCAGCAAACTTCCTTAGCTCTAGCTCGGACAGAAGTGGGGATGTGTCCTTTCCTCCTTGCTAAACCTGTCTTCTCTTGTGGGAGTTCTAAAGGGCTAACTATAATGCTTAAAAACCTTTACCTTTTATTTGAAATACATCATCATCGATTTCATATGAACAAATGGAGTATGGATACGCCAGTAGATTTAATGACTAAAATAGGAATGTGCAGAAATGCATTGGAATAAACAACTCTATATGGAATATCAGTATTTCCCTTTTGTCACTTCATGCAAACTTCATTGGAGCATCATTCCAGATGTTCAGCAAATCTCATAACTGTGCTTTGGGGGAAGCTGTAGGAGAGCTGATGGAACAGCAGCTGTCAACATCTGGTTGTTGGAATAAACAGGTCCTGCTGTTGTTACTGAAGCACTGGGAGCATGACAACCCCAAAGCTCACTTTAGAGAGATGCCAAATTAAAACCTGTTTTGAAATAGTTCAGAGTGTCATTTGTGTGTATTGAATTCAGGAACAACTTGTTTTCAGAAATCTTCCTGCCAAATCAGTGGAGGAGGCTTTACGTCACCGACAAGAATATGATGAGATGGTGGCAGAGGCAAAAAAGCGAGGTATGTTAACTGCTGATAATCACTATAATTGTCTTTAACTGTGCAGCACAAATAAAGTAATTTCTGGCTGTGGGCTGGTAGGTACAGTAAATAACAACCTTGCTTAATATCCAGGGTATTCTCTGGTACATGTGTGTACACAGGTTAAAACAGAACTCAATTAACAAATGTTTTCTTATTCCACTGCAGTGAATGTAACTAGGTTCAGAAGTCAGTTTAACCTTTCTTTAATTTTCAAGTAGAAATTTTATTTTTTTTTTTTAATTACTTGTCTAATGTGATCAGCTAGAAGCTTTCTGGCTACTCAGACTTTTTTTTTTTCAAGCTGCATTGCTGTGGTTGCCACCGAGAGCCAAAGTATAATAAAGCTGAGTGCTGATAAAGATCTGTCTGAGATCTGAATTTGAGATCAGCTTCTATGTGAAGACAGGTGAAGACCTGGGTGTTGTTTTTTTTTCCAAACAGCTTTACCTGTGTGAACCTTCCTACTTCCACTAGATCTGATTTTTTTTTTTAATTAAACCTATCTGTAGCATCTGGTACTGTGTCAATCCATGAACAGTTGTTGAAAGAACTCCTGTTGGCTCATGTGTGGTGTTCAGGGAATAAGCTGTTCTAAGAATCTGTGCTGGGTGTTTTACTTGGGCTGTTCTTCTTGGTGTCAAGAGAGCGCTGCTCTGTCCTTCTTTCTTACAGAAAAAAAAAAAGGGGGGGGGATCTGCAAATGGTCCTTTTGTAACAGAAGGCAGAATACTTTTCTCTTGTTCAGCGTTGTGGCTTTGTCTCAGGTCTGTAGGTCCTCTTTTCAGAAAAGAAGATACATGATCCTTCTAGGTGGAAGTTTCAGTAAAATTTGAATAATTTAAAAATGGATGTAGAATTGCTTTTTTGAATAATAATTTTATCTATGATTATTGCTGAGTATTCTAAGAAATAAGTAAAGATTTGGTAGAATGTTGTTTGAAATTCATTACAGGAAAACCAGCACTGATGATGTGCTTGCTTTTTAGTCATTGTGTATCCTGCAGAAAAGAGCACTATAAGAGTTCTCTAGCCGGATTTTTGCTTGTCTAAATCACTGTGTATTTGAATAACTTAAAGATAGCTTAAATGTAAAAAAAATCCTGAGAAATACATCTATACAACAGAATAGTACCTATGCTAGCTCATGTGCAACTGTAGTTTACCCTTGATCTCTTTCAGGCATCATCTAAATAATTACATCATAGCTGAATTATTTACCTTATAATTTATATACACTAATATAGAATTATTAACGTTACACTTAACAGAAATTAAAGAAGCACATAAAAGGAAAAAAATAATGCGAGAGCGTTTCAAGCAAGAGGAGAACATTGCTAGTGCCATGGTGATCTGGGTCAATGAAATACTGCCCAACTGGGAAGGCATGTGAGTAAATCCTGCTGGGTGGGCGAGGCCAGGCTGCCCAGCCTTATTTTCACACCTGATTTTCCTTGTCCCTTCTGTTCTGTCAGGAAGTCAGTTTTTGTTGCTGTGATACAGTGGGAGCTCATTGCGGAGCGACATGAAGTGTGCTTTCTGGGAGCTTCATGGTTTGGGGTTTTTTTTAGTGGGGCTTTAGAATAAGCAGAGATCCTTGAATATTGATTTGGGAAATTGTATGCTATTTTGCTTATAAGTTGCCTGATGATTTTAGAAAACAGGATGTGTAACATTGCCTCTTTTTTCTTTTGTTTTTTTGGTGTTTCCCTGTCCTAGGCGTGCCACTCGCAGAGTCCGAGAGCTGTGGTGGCAGGGATTGCCCCCGAGTGTCCGTGGAAAGGTCTGGAGTCTGGCTGTGGGAAATGAGCTAAATATCACTCCTGGTAGGCCTTAACTCATCACGTCTTACTGCAAACATGAACTTGGTTGCTTTCAAAGAAAAGCTTAAACTTCTGTTAAAAAAATGTAAATCAGATTATATTTGCTTTTTGAAGAACTGTGTTTCACAACCTTAGAAAGAGGTGTTTTTTACCATTAGACATCATAGCCTGGTGGATTATGGAAACAAGGTTCAAAACCTGCTTGTCTTGTAAGAGTTAAGGTCATGCTTCCCACCCAAAAAATACTTTATTTTTAAAATTAAGAATTTGAAGCTTTACTTTCATAAGGGGGCAGAAAGGGGAATTGCTTTATTTCATAACTAATGATTTTGATGAACTGGAAGCGTTCCAACCTGTTCACAAAAATAAAAATCTGAATTAAGGCGTGATTCCCCTCTTGTAATTTGCGTGTTCGCCCCAGAGGAAAGCATAAGGCAGTGCCCACCACAGAACCCTCTGCAGTGGCGCTGCAGGGGTGAGTGGTGTAACCAGCTCACACCCTCTCCTGCCCCCACGGGTTAAGGTGAAACCCAGCCACAAAACCACAGCCCAGAACTCTGTGTGCCTTTTGGGGTGTTTTGGATGGGTGCTTCTCCTGCTTACCTCTTCCTTTCTTGTTGGTGGTTTTGTTTTGCTTCTGTGCAGAACTTTATGAGATCTTCTTGTCGAGAGCTAAGGAACGATGGAAAAGCTTCAGTGAGCCGAGTTCTGAGACTGACACAGAAGGTGAGATCTCGGGAGTGCTTGGCAACCCCCAATGCCCCCCCACCAACCCAGCCAGGCTCATGAGGGCGGCTGCAATCGCAGCGTCAGCAATGTGAAAAGTGGTAAAAGTCACTCCTTAAAAATGCTTTTGGGCATTCCCTGCTTAAAGGTTTGTTTTCTTATAACAAGTCTGTGAGTGAGAGGCTTAACAGAATTTACTATATCAATAAAAGATGCATTAAAATATTGCATGTGCCCGTTTGCTTGCAAATAGGTGTTTTCCTTGGAGTTCCTGAAATACCAGAAGTAAGTTCTCATGAAAATTTTAGATGAAATACAAAAAGAATAAATGGGAAACTAAATTACAGTGTGTGCTACTGCTTAGCTCTGCTTACATGGTTCTTACGTTGGCATTGCTTCCACACTTTTGGGAAAGAAAAATTATTCTTTATTTTTTGACTGTGGAACGGAGAGGTGAGGAATGTGTAACATTCCACGTTTCAGATCCCACTTGGCTTTCCCTGGCTGCCCAGCTGGCCTGTCCTCCCTTTTCCTCCTGCCACTAGTATTTGCATCCTGTCCCCACAGAGAGGGTGGGACAGAGAGAACTGAAAGGCAGCTGCATTTCTTCTGCAGGTTCCTGAGTGAATGCTGTCCTGCAACTTGAGGAATGCCAGTCCTAGGGATGAAAAAAAAAAAAAATCTGGGTCAAATGAAAGCTAACAAGAGCTCAGAAATATGTAACTTAGGCAGATCATAACTGTGTCATCAATTCTGGAAACCTCAGTGGAGTTTCTCTGTATTTTAGTTACCTTCAGTAGAAGTGCGACATGAGAAATGCATGACTGAAAGTAGCATGCTTGACTCTGCAGGCGAAGAAGCACTGGCTCTTTGGGATAATGATGGAATTAATCTGTTTTTCCCTCTAGCGTAGATATTACATTTCAGTGCTGCTGACTGAAATGAGCCACTAAATGAGCTGATTAGGAATTAAACATTTGGAAAGTGAGATCCCACTGGGTCACGTTTAGATCCAGAGCAGTGCTCTCACTCTGTGCTCCTGAACAGACTCAGAAGCTGACGTCACAGTAGAATATAAGAAAGAAAACAGGGTTTTGGGGACTGGGCTGGGCAAAGTTCAAACTCTGGTGAATGCAGGGCCAGCCGGAGCCTGGACAGAGCGTTACAGAAAAGTAAAAGAGAACCTGTATCTGACACTTGTAATAAGCGTTGGGTTTCCTTGCAGATGCAGTTGCATCGGTTGCTGATCGCGAGGCCAGTCTGGAGCTCATTAAGCTGGATATATCACGCACATTTCCATCCCTGTATATTTTCCAGAAGGTGAGATTTCTGTAACTTTCTTTATGACAACTTTAAACTTCTGAATAATTAACCAACAAAAGAAGCCTAGCTGGCTGAAGATGGAATTGTTTTTAGAAGTTGTTTGTGTAATACAATAAAGTAAAATTAGCTGTTTTCTACATACAACAGCAAATAGTAACTTTTTTTTTTTCAAATGGGAATAAAGTAGGGACACTTAGTGATGGACTATAAGGCTTTTTCTCCTGGAAAAATTGCATGTGGTTCTTATTAATGTTTATGAAATTACATGCAAAACCAAGAATATTCACACTGCTTCTACAGAAACCTTGCTGTGTTTCAGTACACATTTTGAGGCTTTATAATTTTTATACAGATACAATATATATGAACACATGTGTATAGAAAATGGCATGCACTACTGTATTACAGTAACTTGGGTTACTAAGAATTAAACCATCCGCTGTCTCTGAAAAAGAAAAGCCAGCCTGGGTGTGTACCAGATGTAATGGAAAATGAGGATGTATTGATTTCCACCAAATTGCTCTGTTACTTTTCCTTGAACATCTCAAAAGCATACATGGTCATGCTTAGAGTGAAAACAGGTATTATTCTAGATCTGAATAAAGCAACAATTCACTGGCTCACTTGCATCTTAAAATACAGGCTTGCTACCTTCCTGTATTTATAAAGGGATTTTGAAAAAAAACTTTTTTTTCCTCCCTCCCCTTGCATTAGGGTGGTCCTTACCATGATCTCCTGCACAGTGTGTTAGGAGCATATACATGTTACAGACCGGATGTGGGATATGTAAGTATTTGCTGTAAAATGTTTTTAATACAGGAAATAAGCTTAAGGTGTCATGTTTTAGAGTGTATTTAATAAAGCAGGTTATCTAAACTTTATGCTACTAGCACTTAGAAAAATAAGTTCAACTTTGGCACTTAGTCCTTCCATAGCTCTAAATTGCTTTTGGGCTAAAAAGAACATTAGTTTTAAGTCTGATCCGTGCTCCAAACCATTATTTAGCAGAGGGTGTGTTTTCCTCCCTAAATCAGACACACTTGGGACTCTGCATCAATGTCTAGTTGGGTTTTCATGTTCAAATGCTTTTAGCCCTGAATTCTGTCATCTGTGACCTCATTTCTGGAGACCCTCCCATATTCTTTAAGTGAGATTACAAACTCCTGCAGGTTCAGAGACTGCTTGTTCCCAGGGTGGAGTTTTAAAAGGCAAATAAGTAATTTTTCATGGGTAGGTCTTCTCTCTTTTATTTCAGCTACCCTGGATATTTCTGATCATAAAATTTATGTTAATATGGCAGTAAATTTAGTCTTATTTCCACACCCATCTATCCCACAAAAATGGAGGGCTGCTGGACTGTTGTTGATGCACACCAATGCTGTTTTTCCTAGTTGGTTAAAATTGAGTGCTACTTTTTTTTTAAATGAGGAGCAAGCAGCATAAATGCCCAGAAACAGCAGAATAATCATCATTGCAGTTGAAATTGGTAACGTTATTTTTAGTATAAGGAGTATTCAGATCATCAGTTAACAACTGCAAGAATAACGCTCTTTGCTTTTATTGCAGGCTAAGTTGTTTTTGAGAGAGTAATGATGGGAAAATGTAAACTTGCGTTGTAGCTAACCACTTAAAAGTAATTTTCCGTATGTGAACAACAGTGTTTGGCAAGTGGAAAGATATATATTGACTGTTCCGAAACAGAATTTTGTCTCGATTCCAACGTATCTGTCTGGGCCTAAACTGTCCCATATGTGAGGGTTTTATCCATGTCTGCTTTTCCCATGGCTTAACAGTGAACCCAACGCCAAGTTTTGTCTCAAGAGCTCTGGGTCCAGCCTGTGTGGTTTTAACTTTCTCGCATTCCAAGTCACGAGGACGTGTGATCACGAGACCTCCCAGAACTTCCATCTTCAGATGCCGGTTTTGGGGACCTGAAACACCCTAGTTCTTGCTGAAGTCAAACTGCCTGTGTGCATGAAAATTATTTATCCATGTTGTTTCTCTGCATCTGGAAATGTTACACAATGGCATTTGATGTATTGCAGACTGTAAATATATGCATTTCCAAAGATGTGAGATGTACTGAACTGAGTCACCCATATTTGCCCGATGCTTTTCTCACCTGAAGGTGCAGGGGATGTCCTTCATTGCTGCTGTGCTCATTCTCAACCTGGAGGAGGCAGATGCGTTCATTGCCTTTGCCAACCTTCTGAACAAGCCATGCCAGCTGGCCTTCTTCCGCGTGGACCACAGCATGGTACGCACAGGCTCCTCTGGGTTTGAACCATAACATTCCTTTGATGTGAAGCATAGTTGAGTTATTGATCGCTGCCTTTTGTCCTGTTGAATAATGGAGAACTTTAATCTTCGGTTACAAAATCGAGAATACCAGATTTTAATCCCTAGAACACACGCTACTGTTCTGATTTTTCTTCTCAAAACGCTTAAATAGTTGTACTTACCCTAAGAAGTCCCACTGTGCTCTGTTGGCATCCTCAGTTCTTGGTGGGGTCTGTGTTATTTTACAACTAAATGTTCTTTGGATGACTGCTTACGAGGTGCTCTGCTCTCTCTACAGATGCTGAAATACTTTGCAGCCTTTGAAGTATTCTTTGAAGAAAATCTTCCCAAACTGTTTCTTCATTTCAAATCATACAGTCTTACTCCAGACATATATTTGATAGACTGGTGAGTTCAGAGCACATAGCAAACCGAACCTTATGACTGCTGCAGCGCTTCCCGTTTTGCTGTAGGTTTTTCAGCTCCTGAAGAAAGCGTGACTGTAGGAATATAGACTTTAAAGCAGGAGGAGGATGAAATTTAGGACTTGGTTTGGGAAGGGATAACTCAGACATACAGTGAACGTTTTGGAGTAATGGATATTCTTCTTGGGCAATAAGATGCAGCTTGTCAGTGAGCAGAAGTCTCAGCAGGAGCAGGTTATACCATTGCAGCAGATATAATGGGGAAATGGAGAACACTTCTGTCACAAGAACCACTAAAAATTTAGGGGAGGGGTCTGCAATAGGCAGCAGACTGAACTCTCTGCTCACCTACAGTGAATGCTTTCGAAAAATAAACTTTGCAGTAAGGAAAGCAGTCGGAATTTTCCCAGCAAGAATAGAACAGCAGCTGCCTCTAGATTTCGGTTTTTAACTTGGATAGAAATTCATAATACGTCATGGAAATGTAGTTACTGAATTCTTTTCGGTACATTAGTGGGATGTAGCCTTCTATGAGGTGATTTGTGGCTTTAGTGTAGAAAACAAATGATGAACAGAGCTGTTAAACTACACGGCTTAAGTAATGGGCAGGGTTGAGTTAGACAGTTACGATCTCTGTTGCTCAAGTTCTTATTTGTATGTTATACCCTGTTTGAGTGTAAAGGTGTAACTTCTCTAGAGCTTCCTAAAGGGGGTGGCTTTCAGATGCAGCATTTCCTGTAGGCTAAAAAGAGATGGGTTTCAGAGTAGGAGTTCTGACTTCAAACACTGGAGACTTGTGGAACTTTGAAAATGGAAAAAATACCAGTATATGAAATAACTTGTTACCTGCTCAGTCTCAGCAAAACATAACTGAAATTTAAAGGAGGCTGTATTTTCATCTTTCTGAAATAGGTTAAGGTTCTAACTCTGCCTTTTTTTTTTTTCCCTCACTTGTAGGATTTTTACACTCTACAGCAAGTCATTACCACTTGATCTGGCCTGTCGTGTCTGGGACGTTTTCTGTAGAGATGGAGAAGAATTTTTGTTTAGGACAGGATTAGGAATCCTTCGGTTATATGAAGATATTCTCCTACAGATGGACTTTATTCATATAGCACAGTTTCTAACAAAACTTCCCGAAGACATTACATCAGAGAAGCTTTTTAGTTGTATTGCAGCTATTCAGATGCAGAATAGTAACAAAAAATGGGCACAGGTGAGTTTCTGGGATATATCTATGTCTCAAAGCAGAGATGTCAGCACAGGAGTATATGGGGCACTTCTCGTAACGACTACTTTGTGCTGCTCGTCTGACTTACGGGCACTTCCTTTCTACTGTCTCACTCTAGAAATTAATCTCCGTGCTAATGTTGCGGTGGTTAATATTGATTTTTATTTTTTTTAATAAGACTGGCTTTTTTAATATACATTAAATAACTCACTCTTCCAGGTGTTTGCCTCGCTGATGAAGGACAACAAAGAAGGGGACAAGAACCACAGCCCAGCGCTGAAAAGCTAATCCAAGTCGTAGCGCTGAGGTCAACTGAGAATGTGGAAAACCACTTGATGACAAAGGATTTTTCGCATCACTTCTATGGGGGGAAAAGCACTATAGAAAATGTGAAAATGAGACGGGGAAATGACACAGCTCTCAGTGGAGTAATGAACTGATACAATCTTCACCCTTTTGCCAGTATTAGCTTTTGTCGTGGGAAGATTTGTTTTCACACAGAATACTAAAACCTATGAAACTGAGAAGCGGGGGAGTTCATATTTAATACTTTAAAAGAATCAGCTCAATGCAATAAACATTTGTAATAACTTCTGTTGGTACTTTAAAAAAAAAATTTTGAGGCATAACTTTTTTTACAAATACCGCAAAGGCACTTTTTGGGGGGGATGAGGGAAATGCTAAACCTTAAGGCCCCAAAACTGCTATCCAAACCAAATTCTTTGGTACAAATGTTACCTCCAAAATTAACCATTTGAAAGTATTGAGGACCAAATGAGGTTGGTATGTTTATGTGCAAGATGGTTACAATTTGGGAAGGGGTATTGTCTTATTTACTTGTTTTTTGTTTTTTTTTTTTTAAGTTGCAGCTTCATTCTTCAGTCTGGGCAAATGTAATTAACTCAGGAACTGTGGAAGTATCATGCCCAAACCTGTTAGAGCTAAAATCACCCGAATTTTAAACAGTGGTAAGATCAGGGCTATTATTTTCTGAGCATACAGCTTTCAAAGCGAGTGGTGTTAAGCATTTGTGTTGGTGTATGGGTTGTGCAGCCTATTAAAAATGGAGCGGGTATTCTGTGAAAGGGTTTTGCCACCAGAAGTTTTATTTTGAGCCATTTCCAGCTAAGAAATACTTGTAATTTAATGGTGAACACTAGGAACTGACAAAGCTATCGGCAGACTTTGTGTTGTCAAAGGAGCAGCCACTTTTAACACTTCAGAGTAACGCAGGCACAGAATTGTTTTTTGAAACTGTCTTTTATTAGTGTGCAATACTGAAATTCCAAAACCACCTGGTTTAGTGATACTTAATTCTTTAACATCTTTTAACTGTGGTACATAAGGTCATATTGTATGTGTCACGGCAGATACTTTCAAACATTTCCTATTCTCGAAGATGCTGTAAAACAATTTGTGGTTGTAGGGGATGGAAATTTCAAATGGATAGCACTGCAGGTGAGGAACACTGCACTCTCTTGGTCCATTTTTTTGCTAATATTTAATGTAAATAAATTCCTTACATGTGGGTTTTTGTAACTCGTCCCTCTGTGGAAATCAAGTCAAAATTGCCATTATGTATTTTTAAGTGCAGGAGGCTTCCAGTTGTCTGGTGTTTAAAAGCAGAGTCTACATAATTGGGGTAAAGATTTAGTGTGGTGTAACTTACAATGCTATCTGGTTTAAAAACTACATATATGCTACTCATAACATTACAATTTGAAATTTAAATGTCAGATTTTTCTTAACTTATGTATTCACTACTTTAATTCGATCCAATTTGTCTTATATTTTTGTGTTATCTTGTACAGTTTTCTTACTTCTCAACTATAAATCTGTATATAACTGTAAATAGAAGGATCAAGCCTTCCCTTAAGACCACTAGTAACAATTCCTGTGTAAATAAAACTTATAGCAGATGTGCGCTGTGGTTCTTCTCCCATTCCTGTGCTGCCCGCAGGCCTCGCCTCCCTCAGCAGCGGAGGTGAAGGCCCTGCAGCCGCCTTTGAGGTCGGCTCTGCTCGCTTCGAGGCCCGGAGGTTACGCTCCGCTGCCGGAGGGAGCGTTTCGGTGCGGCAGGATTAAAAAAATAGCAGATTTATTTACTTGGGGAGCTGCCCACGGCGGCAGGCGCCCCCTGCTCCCTCAGCGACCTCCGCCGCCAGGGGCCGCTGTGGCCGCGGAGGGGGGGCGGGGGGGCGCGGCCTCGACGAGCCTCTCCACTTCCGGCGCCGGCACCGCACGCGCTCGGGGCCGCCGCCATGAAGTCGGTAAGGAGGCGGCTGCGGGGCTGGGCTCGGCCGGGACAGCGCCGACCGGGGCTCCCCTGGGTGCTGCCGCGGGGCTGACACGGTGCTTATGGGGGGGGGGGGGGGGGACGGAAGAGGAAATGAAGGGCCGTTGTTGGTCCCGCTGAGGAGCGCGGTGACGGAGCGGGGCAGGCGGCGGCCCGCACGGCCCCGGTGGTGGGGCGGGCGCGGGGGGGGGCATCGCGCCCTGCGGCTGCTCGGGCCTAGCCCGGCCCGTGGGCTCAGGGACAGCCGTCAGCCTGGTTTCTGTCGCTAAATAGGGAAGCTAAAGGTGAACTGGCAAGAACTCTAGATTGCAGGAGCCCCGCCTTGGCCCAGCCACTTGTCCCCTTACCAAAGGGACACCCCACCACCACCAAGACTAACATAATGGCCTGTTTTCTCTCTGTGGCCCTTGCCTTCCCGGCTGTTCTGCATCCGTGTCCATCCCGAATGCTTCTGGGAGCCTTGTGTGGTTTTGGCACAGGGTGCCTGTGTTGATGGTGCTGTTCTGAGCCACCCCTCTGCGCGCATCTCCGGTCATGGAGAGTAGGGCAGGAGAGAGCCAAAGCTCAGGGTGCTGCCGGGGACGTTTGCCGAGGCTGTGGCCTTGTAGCAGTACCTTAAGGTACCGTGTACCTTACGGTGTGTTGGGGAAGAACGGCATCCTCAGGAGAGGAGGCAGAGTGCTTGGGAGCACACAGGGCAAAGACCTGGGCCCTCACAGCCCGTTTACCGTGCTTTGAGTATTCGTGTGTCTAAAAATGATGGATGAAGGGTTTAATAAAAAAGTTGTCCAAGAACATTTCTGTAAAACATTCTTCACAGGTGTGTCTTTTCAGAAGCGTAACATGGTTGGGTAAATTTGGAACTAACTCATGACACTGTTCAGAAGAAACACATTGTTCAGCCCTGACAGAAAGATGAACCTCATGAGATCTGAAAACAGTGAAATAAATTTCGCGAAGGCTATGAACATGTCAGTTACTTGTTGTTTTCTGTTGTTTTCTAGAGAAAAAACACCAAGCGAGTTCCAAGCTTTCGCAAGTTACTGAGAACTAGTAAAATAAAACTTGACAACAAATTAAAGAATAAACAGTACAAGCAGCAGAGTGCTGCTAAGAAGTACCGAAAACAACAAAAGAAGCTAAGGGAAGCTGTCAGAGATGCTATCTCCAGAAAACCCTTTCCTCTGGAAGAATGCAAGAAAAAACAAGTTGGTAAGTGTTTGCTCAGAGTTATTTTCGTGAGCAAAAAGGTACGAGGGTTACTAAGTATCCTGCTGCACGTTTCATTTTCTGTAGTTCTTGTTTAAAGGAACAAAAGGGAGAGTTATGAAAAATGGAAAGTGTGGCCATTCTGGCAACAAGGTCTGGCAGCTGGAGATGGTAGAAATGTGTTTGCTCTAATCATTATTGGATGTCCCAATAAAGGGGCAGTTTTCTGGGGTAACACAAAATACGTGCATGAAGGTTGATGAGATCCAGGCTGAAGCAGGGTGTAAAATGGTCTCACGGGTGTCGGCAGAGTTAGGTTCTCAGGTTTGAGTGTACATACGGGATCTTAAATTGTATACATCATCTTCTAAAACAGCTGAAAAACATGAAGAAGAAGAGGAAGAAGAGGCCCTTCCACTGGACATGATGGATGAAGATGACTTAAAATTAATGGAAGATTTGGCTCAAAAGGCATCCTTTCTAACCAGAGATCTTTCTTCTAAGTGAGTGTCATTGTGACATCTACTTTTCGTACCAGTTCAGCTTTGTGTGGTTAATATGTAATTAATATGTAATGCAATACATGCATCAGGAGGTCACTTTCAGTCTGGTGTTTCTTTTCAGTTGCAGCATAGTGTTTCCTTAATCTGTCGGTACATCCAGTATTAATGTATTGACGTGTATCAGTACATTTACCTGCTCTGCCTGACCTTCAGGGTACTGTTTGTGCACAGCGTTCCTTCCTGTGAGGTCTCTGCTGTGAGATGAGTAGCATTCCTCAGACTGGAAAAAAATGCTTTAATCTGTATACAGACCCTTTTTTTTCTATATAGAATATTCAGGATGTTCCCTGAACATGGGGCCACTCTACTTTCCATATTAGATTGGACATTGCTGTAAAAAAAATAAAGGTTCTGGAAGCCATGTCTGTAACCATATGCAACACCAAAACATTCGTACAAAAACTTCGTTGCCAGTTTGCTGGAGCGAGGTGTTGGGTAGAGTTCACAATGAAGTACATACAAGGAGAGTGCTCCTAGTTGTATAATTGTAAGTCTTTACAAGTGCACTTCTAAGAGTAGTCTGGTTACATGATTGATTGAAAATCTTGCCTTTTCTGATGACTGTGGGAAGACTCTCTATGCCTAGCTGCTGTAGGGTGGTTGTAATTTGCCCTGTAAACTTTAAACTTGTGTTTTTTAGTGAACCTGTTCATGTCAAAAAACGAAAACATGAAAGTGTGATGGACAAATACGAGAAGGTGCCAAGACGCATGCAGACTGAGCCAGAAAAAGAACTCATCCATCTGCTCCCCATCAAAGACAAGAGTGGCATTATTCCCCAGACTATGGAAAAGCCAGGTAAGACACACATTCTGGGATTGGCATAGTAGCCAAGGTGTATATCATTTATTCCTTTAAAATTCTATAGTGTTTACTACGTTCTTTACACTAGACACTCTGTTTTTGCAGTTCTCAGTGTTGCACAGGATGAACAAGAGGATACAGAAGAAATGGAGGAAGCAGAGGGTAATAAAACATTATGTTTACTTTTTGTTCGGTGTTTTTTGGTTTTATTCTTTTTTTCAAGACATCGTGGTTTAACCCCAGCTGGCAACTAGGACCATGCAGCCATTCTCCTACTCCCCATCTTCCCCCCAGTAGGGTAGGGAGAAAAAGGGGAAAAAAAAACCCTCATGGGTTGAGATAAAGGCAGTCTAACGGAACAGTAACAGAAGAGAAAATAATAATAATAATAATGGTAAAAGAATACACAAAACGAGTGATGCAATACAACTGCTCCCCACCCGATGGATCGGTTGCCCAGCCTGTCCCGAGCAGCAATCATGGGTTCCTGCCCCCCGGCCAGCCCCCATTTATACACTGAGCAGGACGTCTATGGTATGGGATATCCCTTTGGCAGCTCGTCCTGCCTGTGCTCCCTCTCAGCTTCTGTGGGAAGCTGAAAAAGTCCTTGACTTAATATAAGCACAACTTAGAGATAACTAAAACAATATGTGTTATCTGTAGTTAGTGATTTTCACCCGGAACTGATGTTTGCATGACGTTCCTTACTGTTGTGTCATCTTTGTTCATTAGAAGGGAAATCTTGGCCTTAACTTAAAGAATTTATGTGGTGTGATTCTAGTTTGATTACTCAGATCATTTTGAAATGCAGTTCAGGACGCAGACTTGTGTAGGCTTTTGAGTGTCTGTCTTTGTCTTTGAAAGTTTTTACTTAAAACATCAGAATACCAGGAAATTCAGATTTCGATTTGCAGTTTGCTATCCAGTGAGAGTCATATTCAAGTAACAGTTGCAGTTGTAATACTCCTAATTCTGGGTTATTATTCTCTAAAGATAATCTGAAGTTGAGGAAGGACATACTTGAAGCAAAATAATACTCAGAAAATGCAAATAAAGCAATTGTATTTTTAAAAGAAAAAGCAAATGGTGAATAATGACCTTCCTTGCTAACTCTGACACCTTGTGCCAGGCTTTTCCGCAGAGCCCCTGCCCGTCCTCTCTCCCGAGGAGATGGCTGCTCAGAGGAGACAAAAGCTGCAGGAGCGGAAGATGCACATCGCTGCCCTGGCATCGGCCATTCTTTCTGCGCCAGACAGCAATGTAGGTAGCGTTTACCCAACATGTGTTGTGCCGTGAGTCAATAAATAAAGATCTCAAGTGACCAAACCATAGCAAAAGCAGAAAAATACATGAGTAGAACAAGGAAAAAGGTTGGTGGTGTATCACTTCTCAGGGGACGGCAAACGGTGAAACTGCTGCCATGGGCTGGTAAAAAGGATTTGAATCGGGTGAAGATCCAGGTGTCCGTGTTTGTGCAGATCAGGAGCCACTTGTTCCTCTGAATACCTGTGGGTTTAGGAACAATACTGTCTGTGGTATTTCCTGGCCAAACTACCTTGTTCCTTAAGCATGACCTTATTTAGGCTCTGATTTCACAGTTGTATCCAATAATTCTCAATGTTTCAGGGTATGATAATAATTTGCTGTAATTCTGTGCAAGTTTGTAATAGTAGGGTAGTTTGAACATTGCCAAGATAAAAATGTTGGGTGTCTAGTGTTTCTTGGCTCTTTATGCAGTGCTAGGTAGAGTCTGACTAACTGCTGAGTTAATTGTTTCTCTTTCTATTGTTTAAAAATGGGGCATGTTTCTTGTGGCAAACTTTTGCTGAAATGTACCTTGTGCTTGTGGGTGATCTTCAGCTGACTTCGGCTGCCTCTTTTCTTAATCAGATTAAAAAGCTGAAGGAGCTGCGTGCCATGCTGATGGAGCAGGATCCGAACGTGGCCGTGATTGTTCGCAAGCTGGTCATGGTTTCTTTGATGGAGATATTCAAAGATATTGTGCCTTCTTACAAAATTCGGCCTCTAACTGAAGCAGAAAAGGCTACCAAGGTGAAATACCAGATTTCTTTATAGAGTATTGTGAGTAGTTCAGATTTTTTTAAGTTATGCCAAGTATTAATAGTGATTTGTTGAATATGAATGTATGGTTTTGAGCAAAGGGTGACAAATGCACAAGTTCTTGTGGAAATTCTGAAACCGTGACCCTTTCAGGGGCAGAGGTCTTTTTTTTGAACCTTTGATTCTTATGTACTTCTTTCAATAAGTAGGTGACGTGCTGGTGGTAATGGTAATGGAGGGAAGAAATAGTTCATGAAAGCAGTGTATCGAACCTGGGTGACTGCAGTCGTAAACCCTGCAATAAGGGGGTGTTTTGTGTGAAACTGAAGGGAACTAGAAAGAAATGATGCAACATTGTCACCTGACGGGCACAGATATCTTTGAAACGTGTTCAGTAATCTGCTGAACAAATGCAGAGTAACTTGTTTTCTGGAGCTCGTTTTTAAGCAATCCTTTAGAAGGTTTCTTGAATATGGGTGATGCGGTTTAGAGTCATGGCCTTAAAATGACACCTAGTTACAAATTTCACTTCAGTTCCCTACACATGAAATAGGCCTACTTGGAAAATGCCCTCTGAGCATAGAACAGGTACAGAAATATGTAGAAACGTTTTCATTTTAATACATTTCTAGGAATGTCTGTCTAGAAGAAAAAACTACTTAGTTATCTGTTATTTGTTTTAAAACTACTTTTTTTTTTTCCACCATTGGCCAATTTCAGGATTTAGCTTTCCAAATAAAATTTCATTTGTATTATGTTTACAGGTTAAAAAAGAAACCCAGAAACTGAGAGAATTTGAAGAAGGCCTTGTGAGCCAGTATAAATTCTACTTGGAAAATCTGGAGCAAACAATTAAAGGTACAGTCAATGCTTCCCATTTTTTGTAGTAAATGCAAAATCGTTTGCGGTATCAGAATTGACCTCCTCTGACTGAATTCTACCTGCTGTCTTTGAAATAGGACTTGAATGAAGCGTGCAGGAGAATGTCTGCAGTAACTAAAAATGTAAATATTTAGAAGCTCCCCTCCATTCTGAACAGTAATCACTAACAATAATACTTTGTGCAGATTGGAAACAGAGGAAGTTGAAGAAGAGCAATGTCATCTCGTTAAAAGCATATAAAGGCCTGGCAGAGATTGCAGTGAAGTGTCTGTGTGAGCTGCTGGTGGCCCTGCCCCACTTCAACTTCCACAACAACATCATTGTTCTCATTGTTCCGCTCATGAATGATGCATCAAAAATGGTAAGTGATTTTCTGATTAGGGAAAGAGTTCTTGTTTTGCATGAAAAATAGTCCATTTCTGAGTTTATTCCACAGATCTTGTGGCTGGATCTTTTTGCTATTTTCCAGGCTGTGTCCACTTTCTAATGAGTAAATTCTGTCAGTATTATCAGTTGGCCGTTGTCATGGGCTTGGCTTTACAGAAGAATTTGTTTGAATTCCCTTTTCAGATTTCTGAACTGTGCTGTGAGGCAGTGAGGAAGCTCTTTAAACAAGACAAGTTGGGCTGCGCTTCACTCGGTGTGGTTAAGGTCATTTCTGGTCTTGTGAGGGGTCGAAATTATGACGTCAGACCTGAGGTAAGAGTCTTTCTATTGTACAACAAAATTTACTTCTGTCAACGGTTTAAAAAAAATCAGAAAGTTAAAGTTAGTGCAGCTGCTGGCTACAGATTCTGCTGTGCAGAATTTCCTTTCCTGCACAGAAGAACCTTTGACCAGCAAAGCCCACTAGCTGGAATGGAATTCAGGATTTCTTACGCTCCATTCTTCTGCTGTGGATCACCTTCCATTGTGTTTATTTTATTTTACAACAGGTGTTAAAAGTATTTCTTCACTTAAGAATTAAGGAAGTAGAATTACAAAAAGATGCAGAAGACATCGCACCAAAGAAGAAGTTCATGACATACAAAGAGAAAAGAAAAAACCTTTCAAGAATGCAGAGGAAGGTATGGCGTGTGCTCTCTCATGCTCTGCTTCAGTGACTTCATGTAACAGTGAGTTTTAGCAGTGATGGCACTTCCCCTGTTGCCATTGTTAACTCTCAGCATCAGCGATCAGTGTTTGAGTTGTACTTGAACATTTATGAGGTTCTACAGGGAATTTTTTATCTTCCTATTTTTTTTCTCTTCCTGGTCTTGATAACACTGGTTGTTTCCGATAGGGAGGAGTATATCTGAAGTAGTTACCCTGCGGCATCACAGGGTGACTTGAGCAACACACTCAGCAGGGAGGGTTTGTTCTCTGGGTATCTTGGGACATGGATATCCAGGCTGATCGGAAACATTTAACCTGTTGTCTTAAAATCATCTGTATATTTTGTATATAGTGGAGGAAAGCCGAAGAGAAACTGGAACGAGAACTCTTGGAAGCAGAAGCGTCAGAAAGTAAAGAAAAAAAACTGAAACTGGTAAATAATTTAGAATTACTTTCCTACTTTTGCAGAGTGGCAGCTCCTAACCCTTTTGTGACCGAGTTCTCCCCTCCATCCAACCTGTCCACATTCCACACCTCTAGATAATTGTGCCTGTGCCCGAGGTCTAGGTTTTAGTAAACCAGGCCCTCCCAGTTTACCCCGGAAAGCAAACTTAAGCCATTCCTGCTCCCTTCTGTTCTCTGCCCAAAAAGGTGTTTGAATCCATCGACACACATCCTCCGGGTGCGGGCTTGGACAGAGAGGAGCATTTTCACTTGAGTTTAAGCGAAGTAGAAGTGTCTGGTTTTCATGCTGAAGTATTTTATTTTGTTTTCTTTCCTTCAGCACACGGAGACCTTGAATATTGTATTTGTAACGTACTTTAGAATCTTGAAAAAAGCTCAGAAGTCTCCACTTTTGCCGGCCGTGCTGGAAGGTCTTGCAAAGTAAGAACAGAGTCCACCCTCTGTGTGTGTTAGAAAAGAGATAAAGCGCCAAAGGGTTTTTTGACTTGGATTTATGAGCAGCGAGAAAAAACTGTCCCTGAAACATCTGTTGAAATTCTTTTATTTCTCTGCTGAAGTTTTCACCTACTTGTAAAAACATTTCGAAGTGATGTGAAATTTCCCGTGCTAGACTTGGTGTGATGGAAACCCAGCAGGGTGTGATGCGATTCCAGTGTTTTGTCAGACGAGTTCCTCAGAACAGGGAGCAGTCCCTGATGCTGTAGGGCAGCCGGGATGAGGGGTTGGGGGCTGAATCACCCCTCTGTGTGAAGATAACAGATATTCAGCATTTGATTTAGCTCTGCTTTTAAGGTGTGGATTTTGGCAATTCAGAACAGTTTGAGCTGAGTTTGCAGATAATGTCTATAGCATAAAAATAAAAATCTCTTTGATTCTAGGTTTGCTCATCTTATAAATGTGGAGTTTTTTGATGACCTGGTGATTGTCCTTCATTCTCTCATTGCATCTGGGGTAAGTGGAGCTTATTCTATTACTTTCCTTAAAAGTACGTTCTTTTGGGTACTTAATCAGTTTTGTATTCTTAGGGTTTAAGCTATCGTGAGAGTCTTCACTGCATTCTCAGTGCTTTTCATATACTCTCTGGTCAAGGTAAGGGATCTTTAAAAACAAGTTTTTGTTTAATATTGTCTGATAAATTAGTGGAGTAAATGTATTTATCTGGGATTATGTTAATAGGTGATGTTCTTAACATTGATCCGATGAAGTTCTACACACATCTTTACAAGACACTGTTCAGCCTACATGCAGGTAACGCCGCATTCTCATTGGCAGGGGATGCCCAGATAGTGTTTATTCTGCTTATTTGGCATCATAGCCTTAATATATTGTTAATAAACTGCAGGTGTTTGAAGATACCTGAGTTCTGAGAACTGCTTTAATCTACTTCTTTCTCAGGTTGCACATCGCGCTCCTGCAGTACAAATACTAGCAGTATTATTGGAATCTGTGGGAACGAGGTTTAATCACGTCACTTCCTCAGGGAATGCCGAGTGTGTGCTCTTGGATAAGCATTTGTCCTGTCCTCAGTATAGGGTTTTTTACTTCCTTATAATTGTTTCTTTCAGTGGCAATTTAAAAATTCTCTATTTTTTCTCTAATTCTTTCTCTAATAGGGAAAAATCTCTTAATTTTTGTAATACAGTTTTAAAAATAATTTCAGTTTAAATTCTGTTTTCCAAAATCCTCTGGTTTATATTTCTGATTTTTATAATTCTGACCTTCTAATTTGCTAATTTAAATTTTCTAATAATTCTGAGAAGCTGAATAGTTTATGGAGAAAAAGATACTTACAAAGTTTGAAATTAACATAATTTTAATTAAATTCATGCATTCGTATTCCCTAAGGGGGAAAGAGTGAGAAAAAAACATTCTACAATTCTGGATGGGTAAAAGACTGAATCTTTGCACCATTTAAAAATTTATAAAAGATGACAGAATGAGTGCACTTAGGGTTAAAACACTAACTGCTTTAACGTTTATACATTTTTGGTGGAACAAATATTTTCTTAGAAACAATTATACATTTTTTCTGCTCAAAGCTGGACTGCTTTTACTAAAAAGGATGGATGCTCATGTCTGTATCACATAATCCTCAGCTTTCATGCCATTTCTCAGGTTCTGCAGTCAGTAGCGGAGTATTTACCTGTGTGTTCTTTGAAATGGTTATTCACTCTTTGTATGAAATTCCGCTTTCGAGGCCGTACCAACGATGATGTGGAGATTGTGCTCCAGAGCCTGGACGTCATGTTTCCCAGGCGGAGGAAGCAGGTTTCCCAGCAGCGAGCTCTTGCTTTCCTGAAGCGACTTTCCACACTGGCTCTCCATGTCCTTCCAAACTCCAGCGTTGGGATCTTGGCAACAAACAGGGTATTCATGCAAGTGAGTTGTACGTCTTAGAATTTTTAGCTTACTGGGTAAAGGTTATTGAATTTTTCAACAAATTGATGTTATGCAAAATATTTTGAAGCTTTTTAAGCAAGAATGATGAAAACAGTATCCGTAAATGCTGCTGAGACTGAATAACATGGAATGAATCCATCTTCTAATTGGATGTGTAATATAAGCAACTCAGTCCTTTTTTGTGTGTTGTAGATGTTCCCAAGGATGGACCTCTTACTCGACAACGAATCTCAAGGCAGTGGGGTTTATCTTCCAGAACTGGATGAACCAGAGCATTGCAACGCCCAGAACACAGCTCTGTGGGAGCTGCACTTACTGCAGGTTAGCGAGTAACTGAGTGAGTGGGGAAGTTAAAGTCAGCAGTAAAGAGCTGCTAAATGCTTTTATATGCTTTACACGAGTAGAGAACAGAGGTCTTCAGGCTTATCAGTCAAATCTGGCCCACATGAGCCTATTCCATAAGAAGAGGAAGAGCAGCACAGTGGTACTGGGAAGGAATGAGCTGAAAAGGGGATGTTACACATGCCCTGTGATAGCACCACACTGGATCTCACTGCAGGTTGCCTGATAAGACTCCTTTGGAGGCTTTTTCAGTCTGTGAAGTTCCCTTGCAGTCCAGTCCTTCTCTGCGGAGCAACTGGCACCTTGATACGTCATTCCAGCCAGGGTGTAGAGTCTGGGGTTTCAGGAGGGCTTCCTCTGCCCCTTCTCCTGCCTGCTGGGAGCGGGAGTTAGATGAACCGTGGAGAGCATGACGTACTAGTGAATAAATGTACGACCGCACGTTCTCATTCACTTAACCCCAGAAACTGACTGATTTTGGGGTGCTCTTCCTCTGTCTAAACCAAAAGCAGAACTTCCCATCTTACTGAAAAGGAAATAAACACGAGAATCCATAGGTAAATACGTTATCCTTATCCCTCGGTCAGCTGCCTCCTTTCTTTTCTCTCAGAGACACTATCACCCAACAGTGCGGACATTTGCAGCTCACCTTAGCGTTGGAGCTCCAGCTGAAGGCTCGGCAGCTCTTCCACTTGATTTGAGCCAAAGGTGAGTTACCAAAGAATTCTGTTTTTAAAAAGAGTGCCCTGAGAAGTAGCTGTTGCTCATACTTTATTAAAGGAATCTCTAAAAATAATTATCCATAAAATTAAAAGATTCTGTTCTTCAAACTCACTTTCTTTGTTCTTCTGCCAGTACAGAATATTGGCTGCCTTTTCCTTTTTTTTTTGTCCTTTCTTTTGAGTTGTTGCCAGGCGGTGACAAGGGTAAGAATCTCAGAGTGCAGGGAGCTTTCTTCCCACGGGAGCACAGTGTCTGCATCAGCAGCCCTGAGCTGAATGTGGATCAGGATCACTGAACCGTGGCTGCCCAGTGTAAACTTGGAAGCCAAGTTGCAGCGTAAGGTCCGTGGTGTGTTAAAACAACTGTCCTGGTTCGGACGAAGGATCTAATTCAGCATCCCGTCCTCAGCAGTGGCCTCAGGACAAGTAAGAGCCACGCTCTGAGCGGTGTCCTGGCCTCCCACTGCTTTCAGCCGGGTGGGTTTCCTGACCCTGATACCATTCTCTCTTTATCACCTCCTCACGGAATTCTTTTCACAACTGCTCGCTGTCCCTTGAACCACAGCGCGCATTTTGCAAACAGAGCACTGTTTGGTCAGGGTTCCCTGAGCCCACAGCTCCTCACATTAGGACCTGCCTTTTGTTTTGAACCAAGTGTCCGCACGTGTCATTTCTCACCAGGGAGGTGAAATGAGCAGCCTGCTCCGACGCACTCTGGCTTGTACCTCATGAGACTTGGTCACCCTCTCTCATACTGTCCCCCCAACTGCCGCCTCTTTGGCTGAAGGGATCCACCCAGACAGGAGCTGTTCCATACTTTCCACCATCTTTGTTGCCTGTTCCTGAACTTTTACCAATTTGAGCATTTCAAGGTGACAAAACTGGAGACTCGGATGCATTATTTGAGATGGGGTGATCTGTGGATATACTCACTGATGTAATTCTGTTCTCTTGTTGCTTTCCAACTCCAAACAGCATTAAGGTCACAATCCCATGAAGGTATCTATCATAACAAGATTTTTTTCCTTAAATGACAGTGGTCAACTCAGAGCCTGTTGGTTTTATGCAACACTGAGATTGTTTTTCTCTCTGTTTCCCCACCACCACCACCATTAAATTTCATTTGCCATTTTACTGCCCATCTCATGCAGTCCGTCTCTGCACAGGCAGCTCATTCTTACTACCACAAATAACTTGGTGTTCTCCAGCTCGGCTTTGAGCCTGTTGTCTGGCACACACCTTCTGGAAATCTGTAGTTTGTTCCTGCCATTGCAAAACATAGCCCCTGTCCTTTCTTTCCTGTCTTTTAACCACTTCTTGTCCCATGTGATGGTCTTCCCTGTTCTCCCGTGGCTGCTTAGTTTTTGTAAACCCCTTTGGTAAGGAACTGTTGGGAATTCAGGCAGATTCTATCAGGTCAATAACCTCTATCTGCTTTTTTTTCTTTTACTTATTCAAATACTACAGGGCAGGCAGTGACTGGCTGGAGCTCTGGCAAGCCAACAGAACAGTCTTCTTGTCTCCCAGTTCTTCTGTCCCCAGCTGAGTAATTAGACACATTTTACTGGCTTTTACTTGCGCTGTTACCCAGCTGTTGGCTTCCCATCTTCCCAGGTGATGCTCATTTCTCTGAGTTCTCCTAAAGCAGGGTGGAGGCTGTGAATGGCAGGTGTGTGGGAGAAGCTGCTCTTGCTTTGGTGAGATGTTACTTGGAAATGTATCTAATGCCGTTTTTCTTTCTCTGTTTGCTGTAGGCCTGCTACAGAACTGTTTGAGGCATACAGTATGAGAGGAATGACCTTTAATCCTCCTGTTGCAGCAGTGACACCCAGAAGAAAGGTACCATCTCATCTCTCTGTGCCCTTTTTGTGCTATCCCAACAAAACCCATACCTGCTGGCTCGCGCTGCCGTGCCCAGGCATTAGCACCCTTCGTTTGGCTTTCTGCTTTCTGTGCTTTCTATGGCAAGTGCTGTTTTTAACTGGCGCAAGGTGGCACTGACTATAAGGAAGGCAGAGAGGCTGTATGAACAGTTCCACCTCCCCCAGCATCAGTTCACCTAGCAGGATGAGTGCAGTAGCTATTATTTTACTTATCTTTTGCACTTTGCAGTGGCTCAGTGCAGATTTCTTGTCTGTTTTCTGTAACGATGAACTATTGTTTGTTCAAAAAGCAGTGATAAAACACCAGCTGTTTCCCAGGGTGGGTAGTTGGCAGGGCTCTGGCTTTCCAGAGCCTTTGATTCAGCACGTAGAAGGACACTGGTCCCCAGGAGTGTCAGTTTATAGCTTTAAAGTGTAAATTTGAAGGGAACAAAGAGCTATGTGCAGAGAGGAGAAATGGGGGAACACTCCTAAGCTCCTCAGCACTGGATGTGTTCCAGATGCAGCTTCCATTAAATGTCCAGTGAGCGGTGTGTCCTTTAAAAAGTGATAAATAATTTTATTTCTTCCTAATGAAAACATTACAGCCTATTAACCTTGTTAGTGCCTCCCACTTGTAACTCAGTAATGTCAGTTAAAGCCTTGAGAGCACAATCATTATTTTTCCATTTTAGAGAAGCAGGTTCTGCAAATGCGTTTGTACTGCCTTAGTGTGTCCTCTGCCATCGGCCCGTGCCGTGCCTGTCCTGCGGGGCGTCAGAGGAGCAGCTCTGCCAGGACGGGGCTGGGACAGCAGGCAGGAGATTGGGCAATGCTTGAGTAAGGACGGGCACAAGCTCTTTAAGGCAGCAGAAACAGAGGAAGAGGAAGATAATGGAGAAACCAAGGTGTCCTTAGGTGGTTACAGTGGAGGTAACTGGGAAAATTACCTTGGGGTCTTGCCTGCTCCCTGGCTGTTTGGTTCTTTTTAACAAATTGTGTCAGTATCTGAGGTTTATCCTGTCTGTCCTGCGTGTGTAAGGACAGCCAGATCCACCTGCGCTCCATGGGTCTGGTCCGGACACGCAGGGGCACGGGAGAGACACGGGGCTACTCACAGAAGCCATGGCCTTGTTGAGTAACAGAGCTAATATCCTGTAATCCCCAGGATGCATTCTCACAAACGGATGCGTTTATAGATGAAGAGCTGAACAAACAGCTTCAGCAACACACCACTGCGACCGCGGGGCACAGACCCTTGGATTTTGCCAAACACTTGAAGCAATCGTCCCTGTCGTGAGTGTAGCCATCAATCATCTTCAGTTCCCACCTTAATTACGGAGGAAGACCAGCTGAAAGAAGTTTCCACTCGTCACTAAAGGAACTCAAGTACGTTTTTGTTGGAATGCAGAAACACACAAGTGTAACAGGAGCTTTTCACACGGAGTTACAGAGGCCTCTGTCTCCACGTGTTCCCGGGGCTTGGGAACCACAATGAACAGTCATGGCAGTAATTTAAAAAAGATACAAAAACCAGGTCATTTTAAAATTGTTTGCAACCATGTATTATAATATTTTTGTTTATTTTTATAACAGAATATAGACGTGTGTTTCTGAGAACTCACTGGGTTGTGGTGATAAATTAATAAATATTTTGGAAATTTTAATATAATACTGACTTTGAGTTTAAGATGCCTAGACCTTTGGAATATATTGCTTTTTTTCTGTTTTTCTTCTGATGCCTCCTAACCTTTACGTTATCTTGAAATGATTTTGCATTTGGTGAGTTGTTCTCCCTCCACTAAATCTTGGTATTGGCAAATTGAGATTACTGAATTCCAGTTCTGAACCATCACCAGGATGGAATGCTCTACCACACCGTCCTCAGTAGCCCATCGCTGGCACCAACACTGCGCAAAGTCAAGGTAAGAATTTAAATCTCCTTTAATCTTCATTCCCTAAATATTAGTTACCGCCCGGTTGTTTTGGAATCAATCTTTGTGTGCATGTTGGCTTTGCAAACGGTAAAATATATTAACTAACTTAAAAGTTGAGTCTTGGCTCCGTTCTCCAGGGGAGGGCGGTGGCCATGACAATCCTGTCATGCTTGGTCTGTGGTGTGGGATGAGATGTTGGAAGTTCTGCAGAGCTTTTGCTCAAGTCGCTTCACCTCCTTACAATAATTAGAAAACATCTCTTTTTCTCTTGGGTGTTTAGTCTTTTAGCCAGGTATTTATAGTTTTATAAGTAATTTATTTTAATACATGTTTTCAGGATTAATCAGACAAGTTCACCAAAGTTCAAGTAGTTAAATGTAAATTCACAAATGTTTTTGGAACAGACATCTATTAATGGATCAGAAAATGTAGATTACAAACTGTCTCCAGAGTACGGAGGGTACCACCGGCCTCTCTCTCTGTTCAGGTTGCCTTTCCCAAGGCTTTTGAGTAGTTCTTTTCAGTTGTGAAGTGGTTTCCAATATGGATGTGACTTGAATTCTGACAATTCCCAGGGGCCGTTGGCCGGTTCTTTGTCGGTTCAGGAAGGCAAAAGCAAGGAGTCATCTTAAACCATTTATTATTTTTTTTTTACAATATATACAAATACAAGTTTATTCTTCAAGTCAGCAGAGAGAAAATAGTCCAGGTGGAAAAGTCACTTCTAAAATTGTTCGTTTTACATAGTTTCCAAAGGATATAGAGACTGGCAGAGGGTGATGGTGCATTGTCAGAACACTCTGCCGTGCTTCGGGAGGAAAACAACTGTACAGCTCCGTCAGTCTGCGCTAGCCTGTGCGCAGCCGAGAGCAACCTACTGCCGCCTGCTTGCTTTTGTGTTTAATGTGCCAGCTCTGCCAAATGGCTACCAGTATTGAACTTACCAGATATGCACGACAGACAGGGGAAAAAACCCTCCACCATTGTTAGAGTGAGTGGGGTCCCCTAAAAGAAAACTGAGTTTATAGTGGAGCAGTAACAGGCAGCGGTTAGAGAGCGGGAGCAGAGCAGACGGGGCTGGTTCGGAACTGGAGCGTAAATCTGTCACCAAGGTCTTCTTTTAAAGACAAACTATGAATGTAAGAGGGTGTGTTCTTGAAACATTCAGATATTCCCATGTTAAAGTCTTTAATGCCTGAAAGCACGTGCTTTCTAAAGCAGATGCCTTTCTGAAGATGGCTCCTGAGATACTTCAGCTAGTAATAAAAATTAAAACTGACAGAGGTTATTTTTATTCTTCGAAGTGCTAAGCTTGGCATTAGTCAGCAGAGACAGGAGCCCCTTCCTTCTGCCCCAGCTCCTGCAGCCCGAGTCGTGCTGCAGCGGGGCTCCACAGCTGCCCCACACCGTCCCACTGCTGCACGCGCTGCGCCAGGAAAAGGTAGGACATCGGTAGAAAAGTAGCAGTGGGTTTAAAATAGCGTAGAATAAACTACTTTTGAGATTTCCAGCTGGGAACTGTTCGGCGTGAGCCCTGCTCCCACCCAGGAGCCTGCCCGTTTCTGGGTGTGATGGTTACATTCCTTTCTCTCAGACTCTATCCTGGAAGCTGCTGCCCGTAAATTTGTTTGTAATGTGAAAATGAATGTATTTCCCTAATTGATGCCTGTGCTCAGCCAAAAGCACAGAGGGACAAAGGTTCTTTGTCAGTCTCGTCACAGCAATGCGTGGACAGGTTTTCCTGCAGAAATAAAACCTGTGCCTGAGCAAACTTTCTTGTTAGAATTAAATAACCTGGCACGTGCAGTCTGCGTAATTGGGCTGGCACAAAAGGTAACCCCCCCCCACCCCCCGTGTAGTGCTTCAAGTGGTGTGTTCTCATTATTAGCATACTCGGAATCAACGCAAAGGGCAGCAGTCTGTCTCCCTTCCCAGCTTCATCCCAAAACGTACCACACGTCACCAACAAAGTTTACTGGGATGTTTACCCATGCCCAAACTTGAAGTGATCCATGTCCATTAATGAACGTACTGGAACAAGGTAATTGCCTTACGCAGTTTCAGATACCTAGATGCCTGAAAAGTTGGGGGGGTTTAAACAGAAGCTGGGTATTTTGATGTTCTCTTTCTCTGTGATAAACAGCAAGAGCAGCTTTAGACTTGGATTGATGAGGTAATAAGCTATTAGAAAATCATTGTCTTAGCAGAAATAGTACAAAACTACTGCATTTAACTTGCCCCTGGAGGTCAGGCTGTCGTTAGGGCTGCGTTACACGCTGTGACACAGCTGCTCTCCACCCAACATTTTCCAAGGTTGGTTGTTTTTAATCTGTGTGACAGAAAACCGTTAGTGGGTGACACCATCGCTGCAAGAACTTGCTGTCGAATCTCGTGAATTAGTGTGTCTGCCGGGCTGCTGTGACGCTGCAGGGGAGAGGAAGAATTTTATTGTCAGCGCTGCTGAACAGAACAAAAAAAGCACCAAACAGGTAAGGGCAAACACAGGAAAGTATTGTTTCTAAAATGCCATAAAAACACAAAAAGAAAAAATTCTTAGTGATGTGAAACTGCTGCTGTGGTGAAAGAACACACAGCACGGAACTAACAAACATCAAAAAAAAAAAAACCACCAACAAAGTTGCCTTAGTTGAATTGTGCAGTTGATGTATTTCCCAATAATTCCTAAGTATCCCAAAGCAAACTGTGCCTATAGAGCTACACACAAGGAGTCACTGCTGGGGCTGGGGGAGAGCAGCCCTGGTGCCCGGAGGGGGGGTGGGGGGTCACTGGATGGCCACTGCTGAATTACAGAGTGCTGAGGAGAAGCAGCAGGAACTTCCTCGGCTCGAGGAAACTCCTTGGGAAAAGTGGACTTTTTTGTGTGTCTTGGTATTTTTCCCGAAAGCTGGAACTGACCTCCAGAGGGCACTTCTTTGCTTTGCTAAGGGCTTCTTCGCAGGAGCCTTCTGCAGGGTGTAGGGACAGTGCACAGCTTCTGGTGACACTGCAGGTGGCTGCTCGTTCATGTGCCAATTAATGACTTTGCTGTCTCTTATTTCATTTTCTAATTACTGGGGTGGGGAGGTGTGTTTCTCGGGACCCCAGCCTGTAACATCTTTCACTTTCCTTCTCGCGCTATCAAAAATAAACCCCGTTTTAGTTCGGCTGCTGCTTTGGCCTGTGCCTGGGGCAGCTGCCTCCAGGAGCTCAAGTGCCAGCAGTGATGTGGGATAACTGACCGGCTCCCTCTATCCGTGGATTTGGTGATGTAGTCACAGCGAGTCCCTGAACCGCTCTGCTCGGGGAGACAGAAGGCGTGTGGAGCCGTTCGTTCACCGCGGGTGCTCCGGTGGGAAAGCCCAGGGTGACCGAGCCCAGCACTCGGGTGCGGAGGCCGGGGGAGCTAAGCGTGCTCACGGCTCCTGGGGAGGGAAGGCAGGGCCACCCGCACCCACCTTCAGTATCAGAAGATGAATTCGGCGAACACCGACCTTTACAACAGCGTTTCTATGTAAACAGAAACGTCGGGAGTTTTACTGTCAGAATTCTCTGTACTCCGGGTCTAACAGACAAGTAAAAAGGCATTTCCTGACTCTAGGGAAAAATGCATTTTGAATTTAAAATTTTGAAATGTTGATTACGTTTATCTCTGCCTTATTCTGAGTTTGGTCAGTTTGGGGTCTTGAACTTCTTGTGCTGAAAAGAAACAACCAGAAAAATTAAAACATTTTTTTCCTCTAAATCCAAAGAGAGGTAAAAATTCTGCATTTTCTAAAAAGTAGCGTATGATAAATATATTATACAGTGGCATGTACTTTGGAACATGGTAATAAATATTAAACACAAGCCTGGAAAACTAGAATTCGTAAGAAGAAAATGTTGTTCCTTGTCAAAGATCGCTACCTGTTAGGTGTATTTAGCTATCGTACATTATTTTGTTAAAGTAGATAAACCATAAATAATTAGAGCGTTTTGTGTATATTCCCCAGAGTTACACAGACATGCGAGGGAAGGTACAGAATATTTAAATCTCTTTACAATCACTTAACACAGTGTTTAACAGAAATCTTCAGGTAAAAGTGCATTATTTTAATATAATACACATAAAAGAACCCTCTGGTTCTCTGCCTTCAGTTGCCCCGGAGGCAACCAGCTAAAATCAGCTTTTCTTTCCCAAGGGGAGGGTGTTTGCAACCCACAGTCCAGGAGACGTCCCGCCAGAAGCCGCAGGTGGAGGGGACTCTCCCGGCGCCCACCGGCCTCTCCCCGCTCTGCTCCGTCCCCGGCTCCCGCGGCAGCGCCCGGAGGCAGCGGCTCCGGCCCCCGCTCTGCCCGGCTCCTCCAGCGGCCCTGCGGGGGGACCCACGGCCGTCAGCCCCAGGGTTTCAATAAGGACAGAACAAGAGCAGAAGAGGGAACGTGCCTGGGACCTTTCCAGCGTTTACTTGGCTTTTCTTCATTTCAGATTGTTTTGATGATTTAGGGGTTTTAGCGCAGCCTAGAAATAAGGTATCAAATCTGTCCCTTCATATTGGAAATATTTTTGCAAATGAAAGTACAATTTTAATTCTTCTAATGTAGTGATTTAGCAGCATTACGGCAGTGCCTGTCAGTAATGCTTTAATAATTGGGTGGATGTGGGAACAAAGCTGCAATCGTCAGTTGGCCACATGAGAAGAGGATTATTGAAACTGGAAAGGTTTATTGATTTCCTGTAGCCCCTCGGATCTGTGGGTGCTGCCAGCCCTGCGCAGGGGTGCGGGTGGGCACGTTACACCTTCTCCCTTCACCGTGGCGTGGCCCTTCCTCCTCCATTTCACTTGTTTCAAGTCAAGCAAGAGGGAAGAAATTAAGAGAGACAGAAACAACAGTGAAAATGTTTGAACATTTCTGGCAAAATTTCCATGGAGAGAAATTTACACCAGAAAATTGTTTTAGCTGAAAAGGAGACTGTCCATCCTGATGAGTTTATTATATGCGTGTAATAAAAAACTAACCAACGCTCTACAGGACACTTCTGTTTACTTTGGGCCAGAGCAAACGGGTAACAGGCCATTGTTAATTAAGCACAGTTAGTTAATTAAAATACCCACTATAAAATCAGCCAGGAGGCAGCGTCTGGGGTTTGTTTTTCAAATGGGCAGAGAAAGGGGGTGAAGCCCAGCCCTCGCCCCGCTCCCAGTCGCTGCGGCCAGTGCCGTAGGGTCGGTGTCTCGTACCTGCAGGGCCCGTGCCGTGGGCAGCGGCGCTCGTCACTCCATCGTGTCACCGAAGGTCACCCCGCAGGGGGCCCGGTCCTCCCGCTGGGGCCCCTCGGGCGGCACCCCCAGGGGGGGCGAGGAGAACCCCCGGTACTGCCTGCTCGACTTGGTCAGCTTCCTGAGCTCGCTGGTGAAGGAAATGCCTTTTCTCTTGTCGTCGCGGGCTGCCTGTAAAAAATACATCGGGTCATCGGAGAGGATTCACGGGCCGGATGGTTGCTGGGAAATACGGAATTCATAGGAAAACACACCATATTTCTAAGCAGCCTCCCTTCTGAACTGCAGTGCGGCTGTGCTTTCACACCAAGCACGTTCTTCTGATTGTTCTGAACAAATTAACTGAAAATTACGCATTGTCAAAGATACATTTAGCAAATTTGCTATAAAAATCTGTGTTTATGACACAGTTGCTTTAAAGCAACACCTGCTGGGGCCTGGTGGCCTCTGCTGGGAGGGAGAACGGGGCTCCTGCTCCCGGCAGGTGCATCCTTCATTCCTGCGCCTTCCTAAGCCCTGGATAAAGTGACACAACAACTTTCATTGAGCAGGAAAAGGGACTTTATTCCAGTAGTTGGTAAGTCCTGGCCATTGGACCGGTCCCGCTTTGCTGTGCCGGGGAGCACGGTCTGCACGGCCGGAAGGTTTTGAAAAGCAGCTGGTAGGAAAAGGCAGATGTAGAGAGGGGATGTGCAGGCGGAGGGAATCCCGTGCTGGGGGTAACCGAGGCGGTTCCGCCAAGGGAAAAACGTACAGGAGGAGCGGAAAGAAGAGGAACCTGCTTTTTGCTGTGGTCTCTTCTCCCCTCCCAGCCTTGGGCCGGTCACGGCTCTCTCCCATTGGAAGCAGGTTCCCATTGAGCTGATCCATAAAACCTGCCCCCACCTACTTAATTTTTTTACCTGAACCTGTTCTTTGAGTTTAAGGATAAATTTTCCTGCTCCCTTCCACTTGCTTTGGGCCTGGAACACACACTCTTGATCAGAGAGAATCCTCTGCGAGGGCTTAGATGTCGAGGACTTTTTGTTGGCTGGCTCTTTGGTCACCTCTTCCAGGAGCACGTAATCGCTGGGGTTGGGGTTGCTCAAGATGCTGTAGGAGTATTTGGCTTTGCAAAGAGTCTGTTTTCAAGCAGAAAAGACAAAAAAAGAAGGAATTCCCTCAGACTGGGGTTACTAAAGCGATGGATTCCCCAGTGAGTGCTGGGAACAAACCCCCCCGGTCTGGTGTGACCCCCTCCCATGTCACTGACCCACCAACAGCTCCCCTGTGTCACCGAGGGCCCCCCCGGGCGTTACCTGCTGTATGACGTCCTGCGCCGTGCTGAGCCGCGGGGCTTTGATGACGGTGCGGGGCTGCTCCGGGGAGACATCATGTACCTGGACAAAGAAACTGTCCTCCTCGGGGCCCAGGGCTGTGTCTTCTCTGGCTTCCTGAAAGACGTTCCTCTCATTTAAATTCTACAGGAAAAAGGAGAGCCAAATCCATGGACTTGAGAGGTAACTGACAGCTGGGAGTCACAAAGGGCTTTTATCGCATGAAAACTGGAGGCTGCTGTTGCCCCCGCTCTGTTTCATTAAATGCAAATCTTCTACGTGAGAGCTTTGAGGAGCCGCTATGGCTTGTGTTTCTATAGAAATACCTGCATTTCTAAAATACCTTCCACAGCAGGCAAGGACCGGAGACACACATCATACCACATCATGCAAAAATGATCACTTAAATCCATTATTTCCTTATGTTTGCAAAATTCTGTTTAGTCCTGTAGTGGTGGCATTAAGAGGGGAGATGGTGGGAAGTGTCCTTTTCTCTACTGGTCCCTGCACTAAAGCCAGAAGAATTGAGAGAGCGAGAAGCCCGAGGGAGTGTTTTTCCCACTCCTTGTTCTTCTGGGCAAATTTGTAGCTTCATTTCTAGCCCCAAGACCCGAGGAGACTCTCTGCAGGAAGGCTCCAAAGCACAGATGATGCTCTGAGGTACCAGCGTCGCGGGACAAAGCCACGGCATCATTTTCCCATATGATGGATGAGAGGGACTTTAACCCACCTTTTGAGCAGGAACAGGGTTTGGCAGCGACAGTCGTGGCCACATGCGCTGACAAAGGAAGTGTCGCAGTCACCTGAATGATGTAGGCTACTCTTTCCACAAATAAATTTCTATCTAGTAATTTCTGCTCCAAGTATTAGAAACAGAGGAAAAAAAGTAGGGATTTGTGTAATACACTGGGGATTTGTCAAACTGAAGCTTTATCAAAAGTTGGAACAAAATAATCCATTAAGAATGTATTTTTTCATTTTAAAGGATCTCAAAGGATCTGTCATTTGTGTGTGTAAAAATCTTCACATACAAACATACGTGTATAAATATCACTGTGCTCAGCCCAAGCGCTGTTATATGCTGAAATGGCCAAAGGAAGTGCCTCTGAAAAGGAGACAAGGGTCTTTCTCCTGCTGTTTTGTTTCCCCTCCCAAGCCTGGGCACTAACGTTGGATGTTTTGCTCACAGTTTAAACTGAAGTAATCACTCCATCCTCCTCCTTTAAATTAAAAGAAATCACCTATTTTATTGTTTTAGGCTATCATTGATAATTTATTCCTCCTTTGAGGTTTTTAGACTTCTTTAGTATTAAAATCCTTTCTAATTTTTCTGAAGAGGGAAGAAGTTGCTGACATTTACACTGATTGATGACTGGAGTCTGGAGTTCTGTTATTGATGATCTTTTGGTGTTAGTTATTATCCTTCTTCCTTTATGTTCATTTCCTGTCACGTCAAAATCCAGATTTAGATGAAATTAGAACGATCAGAACAGAAAGCTGGTGGTGCTGACCTGCTGAGATGATTAACACCACGTGGCTGACGCTGGAGCTGAGGGGAGCCAGGCTGGTGTCACCCCGGGGTATAAAGTTGTGCTCGCTCAGGAGTTATGTTTGTTTTCAAACAATGTTCGGAGCAGTGACAGACTCACCAAACAGTGAAACAAACACAGCAGCCCTTTGTTTCCTGGTCCTAACAGCTATTTTTAACCACCTTTGTAAATAACAATTTATCTAAAACAGACTTACTTCCTCTCGGGTTTTAAAGAGAATCCTTCCAACGTATCCTTCTTCTGGAAACCAACTGTTCAGAAGCTGCACCAGCCCCTCATCAGGCCCAATCACCCTCTGGAATGGTGGTTTTCTGCATTCGCTCTTTTCTTTAGATATAAAACTCTTCTCTTCCATCAGAAAATAGTCTGTAGGACATGACTTGGTGCCTTTGGTGGTAGCCAAGAGCTAAGACAGACCACAATAAACACACAGCAATTAGAATGCTAAATATAAACACTGCATAATTAGTAGTTATAAATGAGAATGAACAAGGCGGCTTTAAGAATCAATAACTATTCTGATAGCGCAGGCGAGATTTCTGATGTGCTATTTATTATTGGGATATTTCACTCCAGGGTAATGTCCTGTTCTCTTCAGCCCAGCAGCTCAGCTGTCCCAGACAAGGCAGTGCTATTTAAGCTTATTTCTGTCCCGTTTGGCTGCCCAGACAATTTATTCCAATCCCAGGACAGTACAGTCTTTTCCCACTGCTGGAATAACAATCCCTGTTGAGTGAACTGGTTTTTCTGCTCATGAACTTCGCCCTCTAACTTTTACTCTCTATTCCTACGGTGCTCAAATTCAAAGAACTGCAGAGAAATGTTTGCCCTCAGTGTAAGGACAGCCCACGTGGGTCAGAGAGATTGGTTTTCTCATCTGCATATGCCCAAATATTAAGACACTAATACTAAAATAAGATTATAAACCCATTCTCCGCAGCCAAGATTGGGAAAATTTGACTGAGGATATTCTGTGTTTGCAACGTAATTAATTCCAGAGTAACCCGTTTCTGAAGCACCCCCTCGCTGTGACGGAGGAACACCATGACCCCGCAGGGAGACGAACACCCAGAGCGCTGTTGTGTGGGTTCCTGCCGTCAGCCGGCGATCCGGCGGCACGTACCTGATGGAGAAGCTGCGCGGCCGTGGTGCCCCCCCCGACATTAAAAACGGTGAAAGGCTCCGGGCCCGGGATTCCATGAATTGTCACTTTGTGGGTGACAGCAGCTTTCCTGTCCCCCGCGCTGAACAGCTGTGGGACAACAGGCAGCAGGTCACTGAGCGGTTCGTACACAGGCCTGTTGTTGTCAGGCTGCCTGAAAGACTCTGTAGTGGGTGTACACCTCGACAGAGCAAAGGGAGCCCCTACACGGCTCTTAATGATGATACACTACACATCAGGGCATTAAAAACCCCAACAAACTGACCCCCCCAAAAGACCCCGCCCCAAAGGTGAAGAGAAAAAAGGAAGTTTTCCAGTGAGAGTCCATGAACCTCCATCGCTATTATCCATTTTAGCCGAGCGCACGAATTACTGGATGAGAAGCTACCGCTTCGTTTTACCCTCCAAACCACTGATGTCCTTCCTTCCTGCCCTCGCTTACCCAGCCGGGTGTCTGGCCCCGGGTTCCGGGGAGGGTAACGTCTGCAGTAGCTCAGGAGGGTTGATCTAACACCTCAGCAATCAGCAAAGTGATAAAATACGTGCTTAAAGTTACTAAAACACACGTCATCCAGCTAACCTAACACTGAGGGCTATTTAAACAAACCCACCCACATCACATCCATACATGCATACAGACATATGTACTGCTATAACTGATAAAATATGCATGTATTTATGCAAATACTCCATCTTTCCCTGTAACAGAATTCAATTTTACTCTCATTATTCCGAAGTTGTGGGTGATTTTAATCTTTTTCTGCCCCAAATGCATTGCTTACAACTGATGTACAAAGGAGCGCATGAGGCAGCTCTGAACCTTTAGTGCTCAGCCCCACTCCTCCTCCAGCACGGGAGTTCTCCAGCTACACCCAAATACACCCCAAGCCAGAACTGAAAAGATTCACCATCCCATAGTTTCAGCCGGGCAGGGGAACCTGGCTTCCACCAAAACCCAAAAGAATTAGGCATTGAGGTACTTCTGAAAAATAGGCAAGTTTAGGAGCTGATATCTTTGGACAGTCTGGTTCCAGAAGTCTTCAGACCACAGTAGTTACTGAGACAAAAACACATGGCATTCACAAAAAATTAATTAAATTACCATTGATGCAGGCAGAGCGTTCCCAGGGGGACTTTCTTCCATCCTCCGACTGTTTATGAACAAACTAGAAATTTCTAAGGCTTCGTTGTGCAGGTTGTGGAGCTGGACGTGTCTGTAGCCTAAAGAGAAAACACCCCTCTGTGAGCACTCTGCCACGTCCTAGTCTCGTACACGGGAAACTCAGATTTGCTGTATTTAGAGCTACAAGGTGCCATCCCTACAGGATTTAAACGCTGCAGTAACACTGCACGAACACTCTGTCTGTACAACGGGGTAACCCAAATGCTATGAAATGCCGAGTGGCTCATAGAGCTGCCTCCCTTGGTTGGGTTGTAATATTCAATATATTCCATATTACAGGATGCAGTTCAGGAAGCTGCCGGACCATTCTGGCCCAGGGTGTCACCAGAAACTACACTGTACCTCTTTTTAGGGCTTTCAGGGGAATGATCCTCTGAGCCGTTACGGCCGAGCTGTTATTTTCCACCACCGCGAATCGAAGGAAGACCAGATCCTCAAAGTGGACACGGAAAAGGAACTGCTCGTTCCACATGGGGTTGAGGGTGTTGCGATGGATGGGCTTGGTGCGGAAGTGGCAGCTGTCGAGGGGCATCCCCAGCACGTCCAGCTCCACGCAGGGGCTGCCCGCGCTGTGGCTGGGGCACACGTTCTGCCCTGACACGATCTGCAACCAGGGAGCACACAGAGACACCGGTTAGTGGAGTAATGCTTTCACGTCGTGATTCTGAGCTCAATATTGTTTATCCCACTCCTAAACTGATTTAATTACAACACTCCCCTACTCCTGTCGTTGCGAGGGCAGTAATTTCAGAGGCGGAGCTGCTTCACCCCCCCAGGCCGTTGCTGTGGCCTCTTTCCTCTGAAAAAAATACACTCTACATCATGAGTGTAACCATCCGAGGCACCTGAAAGTTAATCCAGGAAGAATGTACCAGTAACGCAGTCAAAAAGGATCAGATTTTCTTCTCCGTGACTCGGGGTGGTGGCACCGGCCCCCGCTGGCCCTGGCACACACGGCACAGGGATCGGGTGTGCAGTTGCAGCCGGAGAACTCGGGTTCCTGTGAATCTCACTTTTCTGACGCACTTCCTGGAAGGGACTAGCTGCTTAGAATACCTTTTGGCCATAAATCCATGAATTATATATCTTATTATATAACTTCTAAAAAATACGGTCTTAAGCTCCACTACAGCTTTTCGTAATGGCTCTTTGTGCAGCTTCTCGAGCACTCACACACGTGTGAAACACCCGGGCACACGGACAATTCCACACAGTTGTGTGGTCCCAGGGAAAACGCTTTCAGGACCGAGTTTCTACAAATACTGTGAAGGAAACAGTGAAAGTAAATATGGATCCCAACCAGCCAATAAAATAAAGGCAGTGATTTGCTCCTTGCCCTCCCCTCTCTGTCAGTCATGCCGACCTTCAGAAGCACAGGCAACAATTAAAGGTTCGATCCCTTCAGAAGCACGACTGTAATTCTGGTTAAAGCCTGGGGTTAAACATCTTCCGTCTGCTTGGCTGTAGGAAAATCCCTTTTCATGTACTTACTGTTAGGGAATATATAGCTGGCTCCTTGTTATCAAGATCTCTTTCTAACGGAGAAAACTGCTGGTACATGGAACAGCTTTTATCCCACAGAACAGGAGGTTTCAGAACGTATCCGCAGCCACCGTTGGCCTCGAACATGGCAGCGTTAAGCTGCAGAGGAAGATCTGGGGGGTAAAGGAGCCAGAGGTGACTGAGAGCAACGGTACGATGCAAAAACTGAGACAGTGAGGGCAAAGACATCTTTTAAGTATCCGGTTTTTTAAATTTTAGTTGTGTACCACCAATTCATTCTTGGTTTTCAGAGACAGCTGTAATTTATGTATCCCATCTACCCAATACTTAATTACATAAAACTGTAAGGACAGTTCATTCTTTTCTGTCCCTTTCTGTTGTCTTTCTCTTGCCTACACCTATTCTGAGAAATTTCTAGGTATTTGCCCTGAGCTGCAGAATGAAAAAGCAGGACTGTACAGCTTTGTAGGTGACCTAATGGATTCCCCATCGAAAAGGTGAAAGAACACAAAATAGGACAGAAAATGGCCCACAAATGTTTTGATCAACATTAAACCAGCACCCACGGAGGCACTTCTAAGTAAAAAATAGTCTAGTACTTTTTTATACTTGAGATTATCAGAAAGGGGTAACAACTACTTGAACTGGGGGAGAAAAACAACCTTCAGCAACAAAATAGAGATAAAAAAGGAAGGTGTCGCTGTGCAGTGGGGAGATCTGCTGGGCTGGCACAAAGCTCCTGAGCTCTGGGATGGCTCCTCTCAAGGACCAGATTGTCACGGTATGAACCTGCTTTGGGGTGCACTGACAGGTACGTCCCCTCGGGACAGCAGGGAAAGGCAAACATCAAACACAAATTTCCCGTTTCGGGGCTTATTTCACACTGAAGGTGTAACAGAAGGTGTGCTCATGTGGCCGTACCGTCCGTCTGGTAGTTGAGAGCCACGAGCTGCACGCCGTGGAGCCAGAAGATGAGTGGGTGGGGGTTGGAGGAGTCGATGCGGGTGGCAGCGGGGTAGGTGCGGAGCAGCTGGCATGCGGTGTGCTGGATCAGCTTCTGGGAGTAGCGCCGGCACAGCCGCTTGGCCGCGTTCTCGTTCAGCGAGGAGATGTGGTAGCACTTGGGCGTCCTTATGATGGCGCTGAGAGAGGCCGGAGAGCTGTACGGGGAGCAGGGCTCTTCCCAGGTCGGCCGCATCACCTCGAAAGGGCCTGGAAGAGAGAGAGCACCCGCACGGTACAGCCACAGAGCCACAGATGCCAAAGACTGGGTGTTTTCTAGTGAATTATGTCTGCGTTCTCGGGTTGTGGTAGAAAAAGCTGAGCCTGGAAAGCGCCACTGCTCAGTGTGTCACATTCCTTCTGATACAGTAGGAACCATCCATGAGAGGAAACACAATGTTTAAGTATTGAAGTGATTCTGTGATTAGATGTGCTAGCAACTGCCTTCATAAATAAGTACTTAACTGGCATTTGCCGGAATACAATAAAGGAATAAAATTCCACTCTTCTCATTTATACATTTTACATGGGGAAGGGAGGCGAGATGGAAACCCATCTGCTAAGTTCCCAAACAGGCAGCCTACAGAGGCAGGAGGAGTCAGGGGACAAAGCCAGAAAAGTACATATATCCTTTAGAATGAGGCAATACACTTCATTTTTAGGACCCTGGCCTCTTGAAGCGAACCCAACCCGTCTGCTCTAGCCGTGCCCTTGGGCTGAAAGAAACGCAATGCTCCTTGAGCCAGAAAATGAGTACAAGAAAGGGCACAGCTCTGTAACTCTCTGTTCATGGCATCCGCCCGAAAGGCCGGGGGTCTGGGTCTCATCCCCGCCCCAGAACCTCTTCTGTACTTTCTCTGTATTTCTTTCCATCGGTTCATAGGCAGAAGCACAATTTCCAAGTTCACAAACTGAATCACCTGCGGAGTCTAAATACATCCAAGGTAGAACACGGGAGTTTGCACAATTACACGTTTGGACTTGTCTGAATTTTAAGCAACTAAGTCCTACTTCAGACGCTAAAAATCCTCTTCTGGATCCAGCCCAGCAGTTCTGCCTTCCATTTGTACTTTGAAAATATTCATTCATACCTTTTAAAATACAAATTTTTAGATACATCACTTAAAATATATGTTGGTTTTGAGCTGTTTATGAATTAGGGTCTTCATGTTCCTGACCACGTAATCCCCTTACAGCAGTGCTGCTGTAGCAGGGGCTGCACTAACGACACACCGCTCCGAAGCCCAACACCCCACACACTGTACAGCGTTTGGTCTCTAACAGCCGGGGCCGCTCCATGTGCTGGGTCCCGGAGCCGTTCCGCAGGGCTGGGGAAAGACAAGGCTCCCGTTACCTTTTCCAGATGCCTTGATGAGAGCAGCCGACTCCCCGGGGCTCAGCCGGCCGGCGTTGGTGCCAAAAATGGACTTCCTGCTCTTTCTTTCTTTTCCTCTGCTAGAGCCAGATGGGTTGAGAGTTGACAAGCCTGTTCCCATAAATGTAGAATAAATGAGCCAAAAAACATGACCAAGAGGGCATGACATTTTCCATCATATTTTACATTATTTTTGAAGGCATGAATACTCCTCTTATATAGTACACAGGGCAGGCACTGTATTTTTCTCCATAATTTAATTTTAACATCTTTACATACCTACATGCCTTTATGCATGTATGTATTATGTATATTTATACATATAGTGTATATAAAAACTTATATGAAGCAACACAATACACAGTTATCTCTCTGTGATATAACTTTTCTTCACTTTATTTTTTGGCCTGAAGAAGGTAGTGGCTCTGTCTCAAATTACCAAATGGTCCTAATAAATACTGAAAAAGTCTGCAGTAACAGTCCCAATGTATTCATCCTTAGAATAATTTTTAAAAACCCCTCCTTTCTACAGAAGCACTAAATCTGTACAGCAGTGAACATCATGGAATTCACCTAGGATGGATACCTACAGAATTACAGAAGAGATAACGTAAAGGAAAGAGCCCAAATGCTGTGGGTTAAACACTTTAACCTCAAGATGTTTTCAGAGTTACCTTCTTCTGGTTAGGATTTGTATTTCAAGAACAGGAAATATGGCAGGTGTGCAAAACCCATTAAGCATTTAGTGGCCAATATGCGCTGGAAGTGGAGCTGGAAAGCTCTAGTAGAGCTATTAGTCAAACACACACGTTTTAGCAAAATAATCATTAAAATCATGACCTAAATCCCAGTGAAGTAACCAGACTTAATCCCCCTTAAAGCCAGTTTCTTTTGACTTGGGGAGAGCACATGGCAGACCAAAATCAAAGTCAAAAAGCACAATGGTTACTGTGACGCCCCCAGCAGCGAGGTGTGGGTGCTCCCAGGGACCCCAGATGTGCTTGTGTTACAGAACAGAACAAAGCAAAACCACTGTTACTTGCCCGACTGTGACTCATGAAATGACCCTCGGGAACTCGTATCAACTCACACCTGGCAGAAGACAGTTCTGGATTTAATGCTAATTTCACCTGCAAACACACACCCTCTCAAGGAGGACACACTGGACTCCTCTCCTGAAGTCTGTCCACAGCTGTAACTCAGCTCCCAACCTTCACCGCACGCCACGTGCACTCAGTGAAACCATGCCCATAGTCCCAATGGAGCCACTTGGGTCAGGACAGTTTAGGATGTAGATAAATGCTTTCAGTGCTGGAGCCACACCGTGTCTTTGGGCCAAAGCACACACACAAACCACAGCAGGCAGAAGGAGCCGAGACCAAGGACCATGAAGTGACTGGGAGAAGGATGAGCTGTGCACTGTGTGCTTCCAGCAGGTTTAATCCCAGTTTTCAATGGATCAAATGGATTAGGCAGCATCCAGGTTTCAACACCCTGTTATGGAGCCAGCCCCCGAGGAAACAGCCCAACCTCATAAATCAGCAGAGTGCAGTGCTGAACCCCAGGGTGGTGGCCACGGGGCAAGCTGCAGCCAAGAGCTGTTTTTCCCATGGCCATGCTCAGCATGAGGCACGCCTCCTCCCAGAGACAAGCTCCATTCTTCACTCCCATTTAAACTGGACTCCAAGATACAGCATCACCTATTCATAGAATCATCAATTCATAAAATAACGGGGGTTGGCGAGGATCTGGAATTCGTCTGGTCCAGCTCTCTGGTCAAGGCAGGACCAGCTTTGATCCCAGCACACTGCACGTAGATCCTACCATACTACCATAAATGTTTTGCATGTCCCTACAACCCCTACACTATATCATTTGAGAACTTAGTGCCCATCCCTCGTGGTAGATAGAACCACACTGTGTTCTGCTTTTAGAGTTTTAGCCCAGAGGATGGCAAATTTCCCTGTCCTTATTCGAACCGTGCTAAAGTAACAGGTTAAACTGCAGTTGTCACCTCCTCACCATGAGTTTCAGACCAGCAGCCAGTTAGTCTGTGGGTCTGAGACCCTGACAAAGAATTTACAGAACTTTTGTGTGTAGAGTGCTCTTTTTTATGTTGACTTGACTTTCTTGAGAAGTGATAGTCTGGGGGCACTCTGACACACGGGAGGTGGAGCCTGAACTTCAGGCTGGCTTAGCTCAGGTGACTCCCCGCTCTCAGCTTTCCCTGCCCATTGTGTAAGGATCCTCAGCAGCAGGGCCGCCAGTGTAACCACTGGAAACCCAGAGAACAGACCTTCACCTTCCGAGGAGGTGGCCATGGGAGGCTACACGGCCTGGGAAAAGGCAGTATTTGTCTCAAAGGAGACAAAAGTTTGTTGGAAAACTAATTTCTACAGCTCCGTGTGTTCATCAGCGAAAAGGAACTCATTTTCTTAATTGTTCTATTCACACTCTTTAAAGCAAGAGGAAGCAATCCAATGAGGAAAGCAAGTATTTCTTTTATAACTGAAATTACATTAAAAAACTGAAACATTTTCAAGTTTTCTTAGAATATCAGAACATCTTTGTGTGTCAAAATGCTTGGAACAACTTAAACTATGTCTGTTTAATCTTGAATATCATTCTTCAAAAGAAAATATTTTATTTGAAAGATATCTCTTGCAGATTTCATTAAAAAGAGTATCAGATTTGAATTTTTAGAAGTTATTATTTTTACAAGTGACACCTACAATTCTGAAAGTTACAGAAGATTATAAAAGAATGTCTCTCCATTTTTCATCATGTTTATCTTGCCTATCTGACACTATTTTCTGTTTGGTTAGCTTCTCTAATCTGATTATAGTTCTATTTGTATAAGATCATGATTTGGCAGAATTGCTGACTTTTCCATAGAGAACCATTCCATTAAAAAGCAGATTTTTCATTCAAAACATTAAACACATCAATAAACAATAAATTCTCAATTTAAAAGTATTTATGTGCACAGTATGAGCCAAAACACACTCAAGCTCACGTTTCAGCGCTGCACAAGTAACTCCGAGCGATCCCCAGGCCCGTTACTCCCTCTCCTTCCCCTCTGCAAACATTATCCTTCCTACCGTACACAAGAAGCTTCTCCTATTTCCTTCCCCCCTCCATAAGGGGGTGTGATGTGCAACCAGCTCTCCTCACACACCCCACCCCACCGAAAGGCTGCGTTTACCCCCAGATGGCTCCCCTCCTGCCCGCTCAGGACGGAGCAGCAGAGGCAGCTGCAGGGAAAGGTGGAAGGCACCGAAGAGGTCTCTCCAGAACTGTGACAGGCTCTTCCTGCACGGTCTCCCGAACGCCTTCCTCCCTAATTCAGTAGGTCCTTACATGGAAACTTGGAGCTCTTAAGATAAAGCTTTCTGTCCTCTGTCACTTGGCAGCGCAGCAGTTGTGAACACTGGCAAATCTCACTTTTGTAAACGTTGTAATATGACAAACAGTACGTCTTCACATAATTTATGAATTCTACTTCTCAGCCAGAGCTATTATTATGTCGACTACCAAATCATCAAGAGAAAAGCTCCTCGACTACTTCAATTTGAAAATGCTTGTACTAACTAATTCCAAACATAAACAGAACATCTCCAAGAATCAGAAAGCTCGAAGGCATACAAGAGGGCAGTGTCCTTACCAGGGAACTTCACAGCTTGGCAGTAAATGACAAGGTCCGACAGCTCCGGGGCGATCTGCCTGCTTTCCTTCTTGTTTTGCGGAAGATAGAACTCTTCACCCAGCTCCATGTCATAAACCTACGTGACGATTCCAAGAGCATACAATAATACGATTACTCAATGTGAAAGTACTCTCGTGTGTCTGTCTTATGTCCTCAAAGTCCTTTCTCTCCTTCTTCCTCTCTGGTTTGCTGTCCTCACCTGGCACATCCCCATGTCAGGTTTATGCCCAGTACCTGTCCCTGACACCGCTGCAGGGGGCAAAGCCTCAACCAGAGCCCGTTCTACAAACACTTACACAAAAATTTAGACAAAGATCTGTGTTCAGGAGAAGCTACAATTTACTGGACAGCACCGCACTGGCTCAGTTGCCAGGTGATTTGATATCGGCAGCGTGGCTGGCTGATACCCCAGTGCGGTTGTTTAGATACACGAAGGTGCTGAAGACTCAGGTGAAATCTTCAGTTCCATGGATGTTAATGGAAATGAGGTATCTAAATAAACCTCTGGGTCTGGCTTCAATGAAGTCTTCCACTGAGAGTAACGACAGCTAACATTTTCAGCCAAGCAGCCTGTATATTCAATGAGCCCCAAGGACTCTTCTCGAACAGCATGTTGAGCGTTTGTTCTAGTTAATCTGTTTTCTCTGGTGCGGTTCCACACCTTCTACTATTTGTCTCCATTAAAGCACATTTGCCATCCGATGTCTCAGCTACATAAACTGCTCAAACCCCTCTGAAGCTGGTTCTATATCAAAGTGTGGCTGAGAAGAAAGGAGGGGAAAAAGCAGAACTACCTTTCCTTTATTATTGTAAGTAGCACAATCAGCCTTCTTTATTCGTTTGGCAGTCTCTTCATTATATTCAAACTGCAGTTTATCACTTGATAATTTATTCTCGGGTCGGTCTTCAAGAATGTTATCTAAAAATCAATGGGATTTTAATAAACATAAAGCCAAACAGTTTCAACTGGAAATTTAGTTTGAATTAACAATATTTGTGGACAGTGCTGTGAATTTTATCTGAATAACCAGATGCCAAAATAATGCATTTACTGGTCAAAGCATTCTCTTTTAGTAGTAACTTCCTACTTCAAAATTTTAATGCTCAGCTTTGGTTAATATGTTGCACTTCTTTTAAAGCCCATCCTTTTGTGCTCAGAAGATGCTTAAAAAACAAAATCATCTAATGAGTTAGGCTTTGCCATCTGAAAACAACTGATATTCCTCAACAACAGAGAATCGCTCAAGCCCAAACACAATTAACCACATCAAACAGGTACACGTCTTTGTACAGCACATTTTGACTTTCCTTTCCTTACATTCACCATGAAAAAACATTTTTTACATCTATAGAAATTCCTCTTCAAAGCCACATATTTATCAGAGAATAACACACCTACTGATGTGGTCTTTCTGGACCAAAATATTGTAACTGTCACAAAAGGAATGGTTTTATTTCATTCCTGAGATTCCTGATGCTTTGACCATACTCTTTTTATGCATAACCAGTGTCGCACATGCAGCCTTCTAACAGCTCCTGCCAGTCAGCAACACCAAAAAACATATCTGATTGCACTTTTAACATGAATTAGAAACCACACATTCCCAGGGTCCCATTTAACAGGCTGGAGATGCAGTGCTGATTTCATGCAGTTAAAATGCTCAACCAAACGGCCTTTACCTTCCTGGCTGTTAGGAGCAGGAGAAGCATTAAGGACATCAGCTACAGGGAAACGGAGTCAGAGAGGGAATAAGAGGAAAGGAAATTAAGATTTACAGCCAGAGAAATGAAAATTAAGTGTCAGTTGTAAAACTATTAGCCTTACACAAACCTCATGTATCAGTAAGGAAAATAAAACTAAAAATCTTTTAGAAAGTTTACAGACCATTATTTAGATTAGTTTTGCCAAAATATTAACATAATTAAAGATCCCAAAGAATAACCATTGTAATAAAGCAGTAAATCATGCTGCAGACTCCTTCATACACTGGGAGGGAGGTGTGCATGTCTCCTGCCAGCTTCAGAGTTCTCAAACCTTCTCCTAACTAGAACGTTGCTCAGACACCACTCACTGCGTTGGCCTGCAATACTTCCCTGGCAAGTCTGGTAACAAAGATCTAAGTTTTTCACAGCAATTTGCATCCACACTATCTCCACCCTGTCCCACCCCAGGAGTATTCTCAAGTAGCCACTTAGGCCAACTTCCTAGCAAAAGGCAACTGAAGGCAGCATCGCACCAAACTCATACATTTTCCTATTAGCATAACTAATACTGCTCTCCCACAAGCAGTGTCAGCTCCTGAGCTGCATTCGTTAATTTTGTGACTGTTTTTTCATCATTAAACACAGAAGCGAGCAATGTAAATAAGAGAGCAGCTGGAAAGAAGCCCTGTGCTGCAGGACATGCTCCGGCCTCACATCTTCTCCAAACGTGGTACCAAGAACTTCAGTGGGTACCCATCACGCGTAAGGGTTCGGGGGGGAAGAACTCACTGCACAGCTAGAACATGCCCACCTCCATCAGACCATGGGCCCATCTAACCCAGCTCTCTCTCTCGCAGGGGCACCGGGAGATGCTGCTTAAAGAGGGCATCCAGCCCCCAGTCCTGGTCCACTTCCCTGGTACCACCCAGCAGCCGCAACTGCTGAACGTTAGGGATGTTGGACCCTACATTTCTACCCGTAACATTTGCTTATAAACTTGCCCAAGAATTGGTCCAATCCCTTTTTTCGATCTGCTGACACCATTAGCCCCCGCAATTTCCACAACATTCCTGAACTACAGAATTTACATGCCTTATTGCTACAGTTCTAACAACAGCAATGTAATAAGTAAATATATATATATAGTTACCATCAGAGAGAGATTCATAGTCATAGTCATATTCATCCTCTTCATCTTCTTCCTCCTCGTTGCTGGGTGTGGGGTTGCTGGCACCGTTGCTGGCCTGTGCCTGCATATGCGCCAGCTGGTGAGCCTGCAGCCACAGAACCACTTATTACATTATTGGTAGGTGTTTTTAAAAAGCAAAAGGGTTTTCATTGCTGTTTGCATCTTATTTTATTTACATGAAAGCACTGAATATATATATATATAACGAGAAGTAAGATTGCTAAGATCCAACTACGGTATCACCGTAAGGGTCTGAATATAAAGAAAACTTGTATTGGTAGAAAAACACCCAGTAAGATATGAAACCTAATTAATTATGGGAAAACGTCCACTTTGCACATTATTCAGAGCAGGACTGCCTTTTTCCAGTCTGAGGTATGCTGTTTTGGAAACAGTTTAAAATTGTTTTAAAAGATGGAGAATATCCATATACTGGTACAATCAGTGTGTTTTACTTGGTCTTACACAAGCATTCAATTCTAATACAATTGTGTTTACATTTTGGGTAAAAGCAATTCGTTCTCAAGGATTCAATTTAATTGCTGACTAACCACAGACACTGTTAAATTGAGGCTACCAGAGATGCAGCCCTTATTTTCAGAAACCAAAAGAATTCTCATATAGGTATAAGTACTGCTTGAATAGCGGAGTCCTCCTGAAAAGGGAATAAGAGAGTATTTGCCTGGCTTGAATATGAAAAAAGAAGCAAAGCAAAATTCTACTGAAACTGACTCAACACTGTATATATACATACGCACTCTATGTATATCACTATTTCTCAACCAACACGAATAGCAAATGTTACAGCCTCACAGTGAAAGTTCATTTACATTTATCACACAGGGCATGTGGTGCTGCTGATCATAATATTATGAAGTATTATAAAATTGAAATACACTATAAGTTTGTTATGTTGTGTCTATAAGTTACTATATGTCTTGTCTACTACTTATTTGAAAGCGTTGCAATCCACTGTGAGTCTTCCAAGCATGCATATGCGTTAAGATTATTCTGCTGTACATAATGGAATGACACAACATTGAACTGTTGTACATTCTGCTGTACACAATGGAATGACAAAACAGAAATGAATTACCCCTAACAAAAACTAGGTCTCACTGCTTGCTGTGAAGGAAGGACTTTACCTTCTGTTTCAATATATCCACTGGCGTTTGATGGGCTTTCAGCTTCTTGTTTTTCAGCAGGATTTTTCTTCTCAGTTGGCCAGGAGACGGAAGCATGGGATCATCAGAAAAGTCACTCTCAAATAAGAACTTTGTTACCAGTTTATCTCCAAATACATTCTGAAATATCAAGGACATGTGATTATATTACGGAAAATCCCAAGGCACGTGTTTAGAACAATTTACCACAATTTATGGCCTACCTTGAAAATTTCCGCCATCTTGCGCTGCTGCGGCAGGGAGCAGTGGTTTTCTATGGAGATGATGATTGGCATGTCAGAGGTGATGAACGCGTTGCGATCGATGGCTTCAACTACCTCCTGTGGGAGAGGAAGAACGGACAGTGAAAGAACACATCATTATTTTCCAGCATTCACTTCACTTGTTGAGAGGGGAGAAAGGGGATAAAGGCAGGCATCTGTTTTCCCCTCTAAGAAGAAAGAACACACAATTTGCTTTCCAAACAAGCTCCTACAGATCAACCTGGCACCTTCTTACAACAGAACTGGAAACAGCTACTTATGCTAGCTATGTTGGCAATAAAAAGACAGAAAATTACAGTACATACACTACCAAAACTAATTTGAAAAGCATGTTTATAATTGAGGAGTTCATGTCTGACATAGTCCACAGTTCATATTCTATTAGGATTTAGCCCATTAGGATTTGTACTTTTCTAGAAGGTGAATTTCTTACTTCATTAGAGAAAAAGGTACTGATTTTCTTCTCCTTTTTTTTCTGTGTGCAATTACCAGCATACCTTAAAAGAGATCTTGGTAGTAAGAGTGTGCCCATGATAAATGATGGGCATCCCATCGTCGCCATCCCAGCAGTCCAGCTCTACGCTCCTGCAGCCTTGTAAAAGGACCTACAATGCAATTAACAGTGTCAGCGCAGACGAGCCACGGGCTCAGGCCAATAAGCAGAAGCTGGACATTGCAGAGCTAAACGAAAGCCCAGCGATTCAGCACAAGTGCTGGGAAAAGCGATGTGTGGAGTACACAGAGCCCAGGGACACTGCAGTCCCCAGCTGAATGCAGTCACCAGGTGGAGAGAGAGCAGGGAAAATTGAGAAAGCATTTATATTCTTAAGAGAAGTACCATAAAGCTTGGAAATTCATGGTGTCTTACAGGACACATGGACTGCGTTTGTCAAAAGTGCTTCATAATGTTCTGAGGGAGAGACACATTTCCATATTTCCACCTGAAAAAGCAGCTATCAACTAACACGGCAATTTATTCCAGGTTGCCACCTGACAGCTTATGGGCACAGCACCTGCAGTTTGGCTGCTGGTTCTTTTTGTTGTTGTTGTTAGTTTTTTAATTAGAAGAAGATCTGAAAGTAATGTCTTATGAACAACTTCCATGAGGATAGTTAAAATGGAAATGTGCCAGGCCATCTAATTTAATGATATTAAGCTATTTTACATTCATCCTTCCTTCCATCCATCAATCCATCCACCCACCCCCCCACCCACCCCCCACTATGTATTAATTTATTTATTTTAGAAAGCCTTACTTGCTATAAAAAGCCTGAAGAAAGCAAAGAGGAGGGATGGAGGGACCGACACGCTACCCCATCTGTTGGCAGCCCAGTTACTGTTGCTAGCAATATTTACCATGCCTGCCCTTGAAGAGCTATCTCTATTACAATTAGATATTTTGCTGAAAACCAAGATCTCAACAGTCAAAACCAGCAAAACATTCATGCACAAAGAAAAAAATTACTTCTCCTATCAAAACCCAAATAATTACGTTTCAGGCAGTTATGTCCATCGCTCTCCTCTGGGAGAGCAGGAACAACGAGCCCCTTCTCTTCTGGAGACAACTACTAGAGGGACAGGAAGAAGCTTTTCTGCATCACGCAGGTTTTGGAGCCAGCTGAGCTCTGTCTCGCTTCCCATCCGTTCCCAACAGAACGCTGGCGTCACCCCGTGCAGGGCTGTCACAGGAACCTCCTGCAACCGCGTTACTCAGTGCAATCTTGTTACTTGGGCTTTCTTAGCACAGCCCCCCCCCGTCTAACTCCAGGGGAAGCAGCGCACGGACGCCAGATGAGCCCTTCTCCATGGTGACTCGTTAACATTTAAAGTCACGAAACCACTGCTCACAGGAAGTTTGATGCTTTCTCTAGAATTTGGTAAATACACAAACACACAAATTTATATAAATATACATATACACACACACACAAACAAACACAGAACCAAAAGCCCTAGGGAGAAACCCTTCTTTTCCTGTGCACCACCGACCAGGCATAAAGTCTGAAAAACTGCAGAATATTCCTAGAAGTAACGTTTTTAGAAGTTATAGTTCCATTTGAAATTTGTCTCTGCAGTGCAATGTACAGTGTTTGAGTGGTGTTTTTGACATCTGAATGAACTAAAATATTAGATCAGTCTTTCCTGTGGGAAAGTCTAATTTTAGTAGGTTGGGTCAGACCGACTGGTGTCTAAATGCTATGAATCTCAAACTAAACCAACTTTTTTTTTGTCTTAGAAAAGGCATCTGAGCACAACTGTGCTTACAGGCAGCTTTCCCACACATCATGTTTTCCAAGGTTTTTTGCAAGCAGGGGTTGAGGACATCTAGATTTTCAAAGCAAAAAGGTCATGTTTCTGCTCCCTGCCAGCTAAACAAACGCGGTCGGTTGAGAAGCGCTCGGGGAGCCGGCCCCGCGTACCTGGCTGTAGAGCTCTACCGAGGACTCCCCTTTGAGCTGGTGGCCAGTCAGGTACGTATTGTGGGAGGACTCGATGTAGTAATACGACAGTGGGAAGTGCAAGTCCTCAGCATTCTCTTGCGACTCATCGTTCTTGGAGGCAAAGTTGTCTTTATCCATCAAAAATCTAGAGGTGAGGAAATGCGAGGAAGTTTTTTGCTGCACTGAGTATTTTGTGACTGACATACATCAATACACTGCTGTCATCTTAATATATATATATGTATATATAAATTAACACATAAATAACTACCTTGCAAAGCCTTCAAAAGATAGCAGCCCCTGCTGGCACATATTCACACTGGGTTCAAATTTCTATAAAAGGAAGACATTTAAGAGAGATATAATAACAATGCTTAAAAACACAGCTTTTTTATATTTCCATAGTGTAGCGTGCCCATGGAACTAAGCAGTTAGTATGTAACACCGGTCCTGTGGATAAAGTAACGAGGTGCCTGCAGTATGCTCCTGCTTGTTTCACTAATGACTAAACACGCCCACGGAACTCCTAATCGTACATCACAGAACCGCTCAGGCTGAAAGGAGGCTGGGAGTCACCGAATCCAAGAGCCTGCTCAGAGCAGCGTCGGCACCTGAGCTCCAATTCCGAAGGGTCTATGACCAGGCATCCTTCTCCCGTCAACTGCACTTCACCAACCAGCACCAGCGCAAATTACAGAGGCTTGAGGAATGCGAACCTGATGTTTCCTTAGAATTTCTCTCTTTTAAGCTTTGCCATTTTCTATTACACGTTGATAGCTCAAATATACAGGCTTTAGCCTTTAAGTGGGGACTTTATTTTGGAGTATATTGATTATGCATGTTTGGAGGAAGTAAGAATTTTCTACATACTTTCTAATCACTTCAGCCATTGTACATAAGGGAATAAAATGCCCATGTTTCCTCTGGAGAATTTTTTATAATAAAATAAAAATATGTGGAAATGGTGGGTTTTTAAGTTCCAAACTAGAGTTAATCTTTATCAAAGGTGGACACAGACACAGAGAAAACAACACTCTGTCATGAATACTTTTCCCAAGTGGGGACATCCCTTCCTAATAAAGCACATACAGCCAATAAAACTGTTTATTTGCATGACTTTTTTTTTCTTTTTATGGACATCTGCACGATTTTATAGCCCAGAATTAAGACAGTATTAAATTTTCAATTAAAGTATACTGTAGTGACAACATAAGTGTGGAAGGAGATACCCAGAGAGTTCTGCTATTCTGACAAGGTGGACAGTGCTGGTGGGGAAAACCAAAGTAACAAGAGTTCAAGTAAAAGGAACTGCAAGACGTTTGCGTCACAGACCTGGATAATACTGAGGATTTCGTCATAGGTGCAGTGTTCTCCTTGGCAATTCACCAGGAAGTCATTTAGCTGCTGGATCCCCACACCAAATATTCCCAGAGACGTGCTCTCAACACCAGTACCATTGGTTACGATACTGGCAGCAGCAATGGCATCGGAGATTTGCCTCTGGTTGTCCGAGAGCTGCTGCCTGCTCTTAATGAACAAACCCAGGTCTGAAACATTCCTAGTCAACAAATCTTAAAAGAAGAAAAGACGGGAAATATAAATATAAGCTATATAATTATGTTTATCGCATATACTGTGTAGAATATCATGTAATATATCATACATATGAGTATCTGACTGAATATTTTAGGACTGACATAATAAATTAGAACAAAAGCATCTTATTTCTATTCACTAATAGAAAAAAAGAGCATTAAGAGTGTATGCAAACAATGGGAGTGGGCTGTAAGTGTTCAATTACTATAAACGAAACCCTGGAACCTTTACCATGGACTCACAGCCTCTCACACCGTCACCCAGGACCCTCCTGCTTCCCCTTGCCACCACATGCAGCCAAAAAACCAACCACATGAGACACAGGCGCAGCCTCCCCATTTCTCCTCACTACATTCATGTTCCAGCCCTTCCACAGCTCCTGCTCCAGACGCAGACCCCTGTGTTGGGCCCAGACACTCAGAAACAACTTTTACTCCTCTGCTGTATCAGGTACAAATGTATCTGGCTCGTGTAAAACAGGAATGCTTTTCCTCCCCTTCAGTTCTGAACAAAGAACCTCTCTTACACCCTGCTAACTAGGTGTTAGTGGATGTATGGCAGCAATCCTCTACTCAAACTTATAACTGACAGTTCTTTACGAGACTGACTGAGACACTTTTTCTTAAGGCCAATAACTGAAGAATTTTCCCCTTTAACAAACCTAAATCAGGCTGGAATCCACTGCTATTTTCATCAATCTTCAGATTCGTGTAAAGCGGAGCAGGCTCTAAACCGGATCGATTGCACGGCACAGCATAGACGTCGAAAAGGTCTTTGAGATCCTTGCGGCTGCGCACACTGAGGAAAGACTTGAAAAGTTCAATTTTTGCTCTTTTGTAAACTTGGATGAATGAGATCAGTACAGAACAAAAATATATTTTACCTGAAAGATTTGAAGAGCTCTACAAATTCCACAAAAGTCATGTTACTATCAGACACCATGAAGTTCTGGAAGCCCTTCATTCCTCCTTTAACGCGCCCGTGCCAGCTACTGCTGCTCCATGTGCTAGATCAGAAAGAGACTGCTGTAATTGGGTCATGTTAGATTTCTGCTTACTGAAATATTACACATTCCTGCACTAAACACTTCACTTGTGCTCTCCTTAACACACTTATTACCAATATCTAGAAGAAGCAAAGTATCTTATGAGATGCTTAATGACAGCGTGTGCCTTCTTGTTTGATAGCAGCTATTCTTTTCCCTCAAGACAAGGGCAGACTTTGCCAGAATTAATAATGTATATCCATGTTATTTAAAACTCTGCCACGTGCAGAAGGGCCTGGTGAAAATGGCACAAACAAAAGCATTCTCGTTTTCCCTTTAAAGAAACCAACGGCAGTGTTCTTGTAGCGCAGGCTGTTTATGAGGTTTATTGAAGATTTGCTGAGGGAAAAATAAAATGGATGGAGAATTCCTTAAAGCTCTACACAGTCAAAATAAAATAGTAATACTCTGACTGGGTATGCAAGAAAAAAAATATTTTCCTTATGCACCTGGGGTTTCTTATAGCTGGGAGCTTTAAAGGTGCCTTTTAAGCAGCATAACCCTTCCACTTTCTCGGTACTCAACACTGTCTCCCAGCCCGTGGGTTTCCAGATACTTCCCAACAACAGTCAGGGTTACCATTTATTTTAGTTGATAATGTTCAATTTGTTTGACATCACTATGGCAAGTACTGACACACCACATATAACATTTTGGCTAAAATCATTCCTAACATTTTTATCAGACAAGAAAAATAAACCATGGTGAGGAAAGTCTCCTGGCTCCAGAAAACAGAGTGGAACTGCAGAGTACCAAACGGAGCAGCAGATGATAACGCTCAGCATCTCACCGGATCTGATCACTAAGGACTATCTTCCACAATCCTTCCATGGGCAATAAATACAGGTTGTTAAAAAAAAGGCAAAAACCGCAAGAAAACCCCACTATCACCACCAACCATACCTGTAACTGGCAGCTGTCTGGATTACACCTGTATACAGCTAATGAGAGAGCCTGTTTACTCTCTCCACAAAAAATTCCCCTTCTTGAATTTTCCACGTCCTGTTCCCTGTTTCCTGGTGGCATCACCACCCTTTCCTGCTTCCTCCACCTCACAGGAGGCAGGACATTTCCAAAGAACCTGGGAATTGGCTGGATGCCCATCTGGTTTGAGACAGTGAGAGAAGACAGCTGCAGGCTACCTGTGCTTGGAAATCATCTGGACACCTGGATCGTACAAGGATTTATTCCCAATGTAAATTATTCATAAGGGGTCACAAATATCAAGGTTGTGAGTTATATAAGTAAAAAGAGCATTTTTCATTCTCTACCTATGAGAATTACTATTATTTAAAATGCACAACAAAGATAGCCAGGTCCTAAATTGCTATCATTATATTTAGATTTTTTTTTTCACTTTAAGAAATTTTAGTTTATTTAGCGCTTCTCCCTTGGTGGAGACATCGATGTAATATACGGGTCAGATAAAGTTAATGCACATATTACATGGCAAGAGAAAAAGAACTAGAGACCTCTCTTGCCCCCCTCCTCCCAGCTGCCACACTGCAGCTAACCATCACTTGTCACCAGCTCAGCTTTCTTGGTGGGACCCTCTGCTCCCTCCCCAGCTCTGGGTTCCCTGAGGGATGTGCAAAACCAGCTCGTGTCCAACCCTGCCTACAGCTACGGAGCCTTCTCAGGGTTTGAGTCCAAATCATGAGTCTTAATCTGAGTTAATAAGCTTTGGTGGCTCTAATCTGTTCAGAGCCATACAAATGCATACGAGTGCTCCCAGTGGATCCTGTATTTCCTAGGTTATTTCATTATCCAAGTTTGTTCCAACTTTCTGTAACTTTGGAAAATGGATAGTTCACTTTATCTTAATTCATGATGCTACTGACAAAACCGGTTGGGTATAACAAGCATATAACTTGATTTTTAGGAAACTGCAGAACAACAAAATTGGAGCAAAAAGAAGCAAAAGATGTCTGTGTTCAGCCTGTGTGGGCTCCCAAACTTACTCTGCTTATGTATCGCTGCTGTTAAGGGCAGCAGCTTCCAGGAGGAATATTGGGGTGCCCGCAGTCTATAGGTACCATAGACCTTGTGGGCCACTGTCCCCATCTGCTCCCCCCGCAGCTCTATCTATATTGCTAAGGGCATCCATCCTGCCATTTCTTCTGCGGGGGGCAAAAGCCTTGAGTTCCCACTGTTCTTCGCTGCCCAGCAAGCGGCGTGGGTCTGGTCTGGTACCCCGTGGTGCCTGCCCGTCTCTGAGACATCATTTTCATTTCTGGGGTGTGTTGTACCTGAAGTGGCTGAGACAAGCTGTGGCAGGTGTTACTGCCTCACAGACCACCGTTTATTTACCATAACACAACGCAACAGGCCATGCCAGGACCGTGGGTGCGCTGTCTGAAGGTACCATCCATGCTGGGAGCGTGTCCTACAGGACAGTACATTGCAGTGGTTTGAGATGGAGCACACCCTCCATCCGTACCAGCCAATTACAGAAGTCTCTGGAGCAAATATTCCCGGAACTGTACCTAAATTCCACCTTGGGGGCAACCAGCTGGTTTACTGTAAAAGAGATCCCAGGAGTGAATTAATAATACCCATATTGTGGATGACGACAGGACTTTGCAGAGCACCGACTGTTGGGCAGCTCAGACTGATCACAGCTGAGGCACTACAGGTGTTTGTTTCTCTGAGCACACGTGAAGTGTCCACGCACATGGAAACTGGCAGGCACCGTTCAGCCCTATCAAGGGTCCAAAGGGTAGGTACCGGGAATAAACCTCTCTCCAGTGCCCCGAGTCTCTCGGCGGCTCACGCAGACTGGGCCGAGGTCATGGATGAAACATGCAGTTCTGTTGTGAGGCAGATTTCCTCGGGACAGATGGAGCAGCCGGACCGCTGTATCCTGAGCTCCTCCTGGCAAGAAGGGTGGTACTGGGCTGGGGAGAGCTCTACCGAGCCACGTGGTGGAGTTTCCAAACTCTGCCAGGGAAAACCTGCCATACCTCAGGGAGGCCACGGTGTTGAGCTGCAGAGGGATCTGTACAGGAACCCAGGACTGAGAGGATTTAGAGGAACATTAGCTGTCCTTCCCCCGGGAATGCAAGCTCTCCGTTGAGCCTTTTAATCTCATTTAGAGAATAATAATTATTTTGGCATGAAAGCAAAAATCAGATTTGCAAAACAGAGAAGCATTTTCCAGAGGCAGTAAAGCAGTATTTCTTTAGTTTAATGTAAAAGAAAGCTGTTCCAATCCTTAAAAAAGAGAAACGTCTTACAGAGATAAATCCCAGTCTGGCATGTTCAATCCCGTGGTTCTGAATGACAGCGAAGAAAGTAAGTAAAGAACTCAGTAAGAGCCTCAGGAAGCAGAAGAACGGAGAAGCGGCCAACCACAGATGCCCACAGGTGGCTCTACCACCCACGCTTATTGCCAAACCCAATTTTTTTTAAGTGTAAAAAAAAATCCCTAAGAAATACACAACATAAACCATTACACAAGACATGTCTCTTCAAAAATAACACTCTACCAGCAGCAGTAACATCTGCTGCTGTTTGCCACTGCTGTCCTGGAAAGCCCACGGTTCAAACCCATACCCACACCTCAGCATCCACTCCTGTTACAAGGCACTGGAAGGGCTCGGTTGAGACCAGCTTCTTGTATGTCATAAAGTACCACCCACATCCCTGACATGTTATTGCTGTTACGTTATTATTACTATAACTACTACCACCACCCCTATTACTATTGATAGAATTAATGCAATATGTCACTGCACGGCCGCAGCATAACCTTTTGCACTTCCTAAGTGACAAGAAAGGATGAACATCCAAGGAGCAGAGACCTTCAAGGAAAGATTTCAGATCTGTTGCTCCAGTTCCCCAAGCGGGTACTACAACCAGGTAGAAATGACTTGTCTGAGAACCCTCAGAACTTCACTTCACACATCTGTAACATTTCTGTTGATTTTCGTTATACAGAAGACGTCTGTAACTATGTGTTGGAGAAGATCTGGAGAAAGAGTTAAACTCCGTATCTGTGTGGTTCTGGAACAGCATTCCGATCCATTGCTGTAACAGCTACAGACTGAAGCTGCTCCAGGATGTGCTACAGAGCCATCCTCAGGCTCGTGGTGTTTCAGCTTACACATCCCGTGTAGCTCTACAATGAGTTTTAGAGGCCTATCCAAAGGTGAATGGCATTTCTGGCATTGGATTTGTCAGGTTTCATCAGTTTGGCACAAACCCCACATTTTATGATAATTAAGTAACAGTAACTTTGTTTCTTTTTAAAGCAAAGCATTGATTTTGTCCTTACCTAGAGGGACTCTTGCTGGAAGACATTACCGGAGAGGAGACTGGTCGTGCTGGCGAAGGTGTTGTAGCTCCTAGATTAGGAGATCCAGACGCTGTCAGAGAGTGAGCTCTTCTGGATGGCAGGTTGTTAGATGGAGAAGCATTAATAATAATATTTTGATCTATGGAGAAAACAAAATTTGTAGCACAATTACAACATCTGGCCCAATAAAAATGCTTTTGTCCAAGAGACCTATATCATAATTCATTAACGCGCAGTAAGACACTAAAGGGATTCTAGATTTGTCCCAAGACAGTCAAAAAGATACATCCTGAACAACATTTATATACCCATTTCATCTGAATGGAAAGGAAGTTTTACTGAAACTAAATGAAAGAAAAATCACAAACAACTAGAGAAATTAATTGAAAAGTTTACAACATTTGAAGTTTCAACTGCAAAAGTAGTTTTATATCATAAATGCATTTTTAACACCACTAAAAATATCTGTATAAAAAGACTTTGAGCAAAACCCTGAGGGACTTTTAAGTGCTGAAGGGATTTATCCACCTGATTCTTCTTGTTCATCAATATCCTGAGGATCGGAACCACTCCTATTACGATATTCCTTACAGCTTTTTGCCTTCCGAGTTGCCATTTCGTCATCAGTGGCCTCTCCACTTTCACCCTAGAAATAATGAGCACCACAATAAACATCCCCAAACCACTCCTATTCCCATTCTTCATCAGTGCAATCTGTAACAAACCCACGGGAACAACCAGCTATTCCTTATGAAAGAGAGTCCTGCAAGGCCGGTACCCGTAGAAGAGACATAGGGAGGTGTGCGACCGTTTGGTGTTACCTCAGTTTGACATCGCACAGATGACAATGTTCATGCCCCTCTGAATTGGTGCAGCTGGTTTTACACCATTCACAGGGGATAGGGGCCATAAAGAGGATGGATCTTGTCATCTGAGGATCTCCCCTACCTGCCTGCTAGAACACATGGACAGTGTAGAGCTGCCAGTCCCTGCATGTTCCTCTCCCTTGGCTGTTGCTAATGGTGGTTGAGTCCGGGAGAAGACAGGAGACCATCAGACAAGGCTCGGTGTTCTTCTCACCCACCTAAGATAACACTGCGTGCTAAATGAGGCAGAGTAACTGTGGTGATGGTTTTGGGAACATGCAAACAAAAAGGAGCACAGAGACTGACAACAGCCTCCAAACATCACTTCGCACTTTAATATTTCTATTATGACCAATCTTTTACCTTTATACTGAGGTAGCACCTAAAGGTCTCAACAAGATTCCATCCCCTTCTGCTAGCCCCAGCACCATGTGTCCCGAGAATGCTTCAAGCATGAGACAAGAGATGCAAACCATTGGAAAACAGTAAGCCCAAAACCTGAAACTGCCACAAACAGTTCCAAAATGCTCATGGAACTCCTTTTCTCTAGTTGAGAATGCAGTCAGCTGCACGGTAACTGTAGGACGGAAACACATCAGCCCGGTAAGGAACAGAATATTCTACCCTCATGAGCACTTTCTTCTTTTTCTTAGCTGTGCTTATTCCCAGAGTGTTGTTTCTCTGCACAGCAGGTTTCTCGGTGCTTTTGGTGAGCGTTCCCGTGCTTGTGCTCCTCGCGCTCCACCGTCTGCCTCCAAACAGCTCAACAGCCTGCGCCAAGGTCGGGCCCTCAAACCTTCCATCCTCCTGCAGAAATCCAGCGTTAACAAAACAAGGGGAGCAGCAACAGACACATTTTCTGAAGCAATAATATAGACATCTCTAAGGAACCAATAAAAGACAAAACATCAAGAGGAGGCAATTTTTAATTACTGCATGAATACCAAAGGGCTATTTTGTTTGCCATTTTGGGGTTTTTTTGGCCCTAACTCTCATCACGCAGTATTTCAGCACCCTTTTCAAGTACAGTCATTGCTTTTTCTTTAATAAAATACTTATTCCAAAACTCCAAACATATGAAGAGCTTCATAATAAAAGAAGATTTAACTTCAGCGTATTGAAAACACACAAGGTTTGACAGAACATTATGTAGGGAATCAGATCTTTCTGACTTAAGTGGCATTCCAGAGTTGGAGACCTGCTGCTCATCTTTAGCCTTAGCTTACTTAGAACAGAAACTAATTGCATTACATTAAGTTGTTGACATCTTTCAACTTTTCTTACCCAAAATCACAGCCTCTTTTACCTGGTAAAGGCTGACATACTGTTTCCGCAGCCACTGTAGTCTTTGGTCAGGGAATCTCCTCATTTTTCTTACAGCTTTAGTCAGTTCCAGCAAGCCATCGTACAGCATTCTGGCAGTGTACTTCGGAGCAACAAAGTGCAGCAACTTATTATCAGTAGTCTGAAGTCCATAGAGTAGCGTTATACCATTTTCTTCCAGAGACATATTACAGAGTTTATTTTGAACACACACAGTGTGCATATCAATGCCAGAGTGTCCCATATACACAGCCTTAGCTGAAAACAAGTCCAAAAATCCTTCCACCAGCCCAGCATTCCCCAGAAACTGGTATTTACCCAGCTCAGCAGTATTACCCAGCACACCCAGCTTTGCCTTGGCGTTCGCAGGGCAAACCGTAGTGGGCTTTGTCCAAGTCAAAGTGCTGTTGTCGGGCTGCAGCTGGAGGAAGCAGCGTGCGGAGAGATGGGTCTCCTGGTCGTAGCGGATGACGGTGGCCCCTTGCTGCATGAACTGGTGGACGTCAGCCCGGACGGACAGCACGTACCAGGGAATGAGCTCTATCCCGTGGCAGAAAGCCTTCTGCTGCTCTTCAGCTGCGTTGGTGTCCCACTCCTTCAGCTGCTCAAATATATCATTTTCAGAGTCTGAAAGGTCTCCGATTATAAACCTGTACAGGAACAAAGGTGAGAGATGTACATTCAGCGATACATGTGCTGGTTTATGCTATGATTGATAAATATTTTTTCTGCTGTACTTTAAATAAAAAGAAACCTATCGTCACTATATAATTTGGACTTAGAGGAACATCTGTAGTTTTTACAGTATTACAGTTTATGTTATTGCAATTTTGAATTAATTAATAGATGCTGCTACAATTAATTAAAACTTTTGTAACAATATAATTGTATTTTCTTAGAACTTTCCACACACTCCATTAACAATAAAAAAAAGGTCTGTTTGGATCTTAAAGCCAAGTGACTCCAGTTTCTAAATCCACAGCACAAGATTGCTTCAGCTGAGGTATCAAGTATGTGGAAACTGTCAGCAGGATCGAGTGGATTGAAGACAGGACTTCAAATCTCTCTTCTATTATTGATTTCATGTGCAGACCGTTCACATTATATAATTCTCTGATTAACACTCGTAAGACTGTGGCTAAAATACATACCTTCCTTATAAGAATGCAGCGAGAGAGCTTTATCAGACACTTTCCATTAGAAAATTTAATTTTATCAAGCAAATTATTAACATGGCACTTGTATGCAGCAACCAAAATTTTTGAATATTTTACCATCATTAGAAAGAGTAGATAAAGAGCAACATTACTGAATTAATAAATGAAGCAGTTTAAATATAATTTCTTCCCTGCAGAAGCTTCTAACACGTATGAACGCACAACTGTTCAATATTTTGGTAGTGCTTTAATGAAGATAAAAAGAGCAAACTGTTCCATGTACAGCAGAACATTTCTGCAGAACATTTCTGTACATGTTCCATGTACAGAAGCACATTTTCCTAAGGATAACCAGCCAATAAAATCCAGACCAGCTTGTGATTTCTCCCCAGTCATGTATCTCCCTGAGCTAAACACCACAAACAGCCATTAGCTCTTCCTTAAACTCTTCTCTTCCCGGGACACTGATTCATTTCAATTTTCCCCTTATTCCAGACCAATTCCAATGGTTCCCCTATCAACTTATTAATCAGTAAGATCTCTACCTTTCCACCAAATTTAGCAAAAGGTAGCCAACAGGCTGAGGATTTGGCGAGGGGACTGACAAAGGCAGAATAACTGCGTCAGCCTTCACTGGAGCTCTATTTCCTGAAGAAATCTTCCTAACAATAAAGGTCACGCATTGGAACTGAGCTGCTATAAACTGTCTTGCCAGAGTCTTACCAGACACTTGGACATTAAAATATTTACCTGTATTATACAAGATTAAGATTTTCAAATTCAACAAACAACTAAAGCAGCTCGTTCTCCCCCATGCGCTCAAAACAACCAAATACGTCTCTGCAAAAACGCTAGAAAGCGTATTGTGAGACCAGATGTGCACGGCTGGAGGGAGCCAGAAAGGGCAGAGCTTTGTGAATGCCCTATTTCCCATGGATAGCAGTGGGACGCAGCAGATGGAATGCCCAAGCAGCAGGAAAGGTGAGCACACACGGAACCACACACAGAACCAGGCTCCCGGGGGGGCTGGCCCAAGGGACAGTGATGGGGACACACTTACAGAACTCGGCGGGGATCGGGAGCTCTCGTGACATGTGCTGCACTGAGATGCAGGGAAGCGAAAAGAGAGAACAGAGGAAACGTTAAAACAGGTTGCAGTTTGAGAGGGGAAAATTGCACAGGACAGGAAAAGGAAAAATCTTGAGGTTTTCTCCCATTATTTTAAAAGGTATTTACTGTCATTAGGAAAGCTTAAAAGTGAAGATGAGCTCAGGCTAATCAACTGGTGCATGGAAGTTTAGAGTATCCTCGTAGGTAACCTGATTAACACTTCTATAAAAACTGTATTTCAAACTTGAATTTTTTTCTCTTTTCCTACCTACCTTTATTTATTTGTGAACTGTCAATACGGAGTTCTAATAATGATTAAAGTTTGGTATTTATCTGGCATGTGCAGAAATTCAGGGTGATTAGACAGGCCACTGACTACAGAGTAACAGAGTATTTGTTCACTGACACAACTGGAACAGTAATTACACCCGCCACCCACCAATTTAATAGATGCCTTTCATTTTCTTCTAATCAAACTAACCCACCAGCTTTGGTAGGTCCATGCTCCACAATACTGACCCACATCAGCAAAAGGCAAACTGACTGAAAACCTTCCTTGCAATTTTAAAGTAATGAGAAACATGTTATACAGTGTCTTTTTCTGCCTTCATAATCACAATATTACCATTATCAGGTAGTAGATAATTATTATATATTTGGATTTTATAATGCTGTATACAAAGACGACTCAGGTCTCACAAGAGGAGAGACTCAAGTTTCCTCCTCAGACCTCTCTGGTTGTTCACCAGGAGGGGAGCAGCCGCTGCAGCCCCCGGCCCCGCTGCCTCGGAGCTACTCCTGCCCGGGCACAGCCTGCCCCGGCTCCATCGCTCCAGGATGTTGTTATGCTTCAACTCCTCCTTCCTCATCCCAGTGACGCGCTGATTTCCCTAGCTTATTCTCCATCTGAACTGTGAGCTGCAAGTTGGTTTTAGAGCATATTAATTAACAAAAATAATTCCTGGAAGCCGGTATTTGAACTGAAGTAAGTAAAGAGACAACATAAATGGGCAGCGACCGTCTGCCTTTCTCGGCTCTATCTGCTGCTCCGCTTCCCAGAAGCAGCCACAGCCAGATGTGAATAATTCTATTAGAAACCATTCTTTCAGGAAATCACGATTATTTATTTGAAATGAAATCTGGAATTGCATGTTAATGAAATAAATGCATTTAAAACAGGAAGATGGTAGTTCCTTCTCAGGCAGTCACTGATTAGATTTTATGTGTAAGTAGCTGAAATATGTTGGATCCTTCTGAGCGTATGGATATTTCTGATACACATTATCAATAAAATAACTCAAGCAGTGGCCGAAGCAGGCTGTTTTATGCAAGCCCTCATGTAATGTTACAGAGCTTCCCCTCCGAAGGGTACAGTTCTGTGACTCAGACCCTCCTCTGTCTGTACGGGCTGCAACCTCCCTGCAAAGCAAGGTTCTAAAAGAACAAGCCATGTCTTAAACGACGTGTTTACCCTATTTCTTGCTGGTGAATGGTACAGAATACACCAGGTCTTCAAAGTGCGAGACTGAGATTACTGACCACGGGGTTTTTTCACATGGGGCACAAGTAAATTTCTATGTAAAATAGCAGGACTACAGCAACCTGAAAACACAAAACGTGCACTGACTCACAAATGTTTACTGGACATAATTTAAAAGCCTCAAACGAACATGTCCTTAAAAGAAGAGGTCTTTTGAAGGCCAATAAATAACCTTTGTTTTCGAAGGGGGCAGAACGCTGCCCGAGCATGCAGAATGTAATGTTCTGAGCTCTGATAACAGCTATGTCCTGGTGCTATTCCTGTCACCACAGATCAAAATTGCAATCATAACTGTGGATTTTTAAAGCCCCATGTGTAAGACGAAAAGGATTTACCCATATCATGAGAGGAAGTAATTGCATCATGAGGGAAAATAGAACTATACAGAGAGTTTCCAAGCATTTGAGTACTAGATATTTGGCATAACTGCAGGGAGGAAAAATGGGAAGAGGATAAATACAAGGGGAGACAAATCTTATTTCTACAAGCAAGCCTTGGTAAAAGGAAATTAAAAATTAAAAACATGAAATATACAGGCGACGACAGAAAATAAAATGAGACCTACTGGTACCGGGTTTTGTCCTTCAAAGAGTTTTTTCTTGAATCGCTCCCTTCACTGAAATTATCTTCACCCTCTTCAGATTCCAAACTGCGATTGCAGCTCCGAATAGTTTGAAAAATATTGTTTGCTGTTGATTCTTTTTCTGGATTATTTAAACCATCTTGGCCTACTCGTTGCAAGAAATTATCTTGTCCACTGTAATCTGAAACAAACTAGAGATATCTATAAGATTAGTATAATAATAAATAGAATATTGTGTCATCTGCTTCTCACTGGAGACATTTTTACATGAATTAAGAATATTTAGCATATATTTCTTATTAGCTTCTGGTGGGATTTTGTACCTACTTCCAATCCTAAACAGACCAAATCACTGCATAAGTCAAGTAACAGAGGCTACAATAACTCCTGAAAACTTTTTAAAAGCCTCAGTATTAACCTTTTCATGTAACAGGGGCATTTTTCTTTTAAAACCACAACAATAAAACTCAAAGGAATTGCTTCTTTTCATAGAGGAGAAGCTCGATCCACTGAGCATCTGAATTCTGTTTTCAAGGAACTGAAAACCTTCCAATTCCCAGTGAGTTAAGTAAAAGGTCAGAGCTTTTAACAGAAAGCAGTTACATCTCTCAGGATTTACGCACTCACTTCACCCAAAGTATAAACATGAGCCTTTGGTACTACCGCTACGTTCTCAGTACTCTGACACTGAACTCGGCATAAACAACCAAGCCTAAAGCCCTACAGCAACTACGGGAATTCAACCGAGCTCCATGTAACTGAACCAGTTTGGAAAACTTTTATTGGATGACACCTTCGTATAAAATAATAATATTAAATAAAACAATATAAAATAGAGCACTGGATGGCTATGAACAATCAGCCTTATTTACCTCTAGTGTTTCCTCCTGGGAGTTGTATCGTGGACAGAGCCTGATGAGGCTTGATGCTCCATCCAAAACCTCGCACAGCTCCTTCAGGAACACCCCGCAGAAAGGAACGACTCTGCAGCCGGGGATGTTGAGAGCCCTGTTGACCACTTTCCTGTACTCGGATGATGACTCATGTTGTGCCATCGCATCTTTCAGACTGCGCATGGTTTCAATATCAGACTGGTCCATAAATTGCCACATTTTTAAAACTTTTCTTGACCTATTGCAAGAAGAGATCACAACATTTACATTCAAGTTCAGCAGTTGCAGCATGCATGTAATAGAGGAAATTATCGTCATTACTCAGAAAAGAATGAATGACATCAGAGTCATTATTTTTATAAAAATTCTGGTTGGTGGACCATCTTCCTCCCTTTGAATTATTAAAGAACAAAACTAAAAAGGAGAAACAAACAGTCTGATCTACTGGAGTGAAATCAGACATTTTAATGAAAGCCCAGCCGCATAAGACATACAAGCAGGCTCTCTAGCATTGTCATTGCGTCATTGCCTTAGATTTATAAGGGCCTGGGAAAAAATAAGAAAAGATTAAGGAAATGGCACAAAGATAAACCAGACGGTTTATTACAAATTCCTTTAATTATATTATGAACAATCCATAAATTTAGCAAAGGGTTTTTTTTTTTTAATTAAATATATTTAAAATAATTTACATTGGGTTTTTTTCCCATTTCATCCACAAAATAAATTATTCCTTTTCAGGGAAATAAATAGAACGGGACCACGTTCCAGCTCTCAGGCCCCAGTGCAGCGCTGTAGATGAAAAGAATCTTTGATTTCGAGCAGAAATAGCTGCTGATGCTCCCCGGGGACTGCGAGTCCTGCAGGAGGTCTCTCGCCTCCAGAGACGTGTGTCTCTGCCGTGGCATGGCCCTTCTGCCCCCCGGCCCCCGACGCACCTACAGCTCTGTAGAAATGCTGAAAGCAGGACACCCTTAGCCCGACTCCCTGTCCCAGAAACGCTGCTGATCAGCACTAGCCTTCCTCTCCTCTCCTCTCCTCTCCTTCCCCTCTGCTGTGCAGATGCATTAGAGATAAAAATTAAGCCCTTCATTTGCTTTGCATTTCCCCTCATGACTTACACGGCTGGGGCTGTGGGTGCGTTCTGCCCAGAAAGGCTCCCTGTGCCTGCGAGTGTTTCAAAGGTGTTTTATATACCAAAAATGTAAACAAATAGCTCAAGGAGAATCCTTACTAAACCACAAAGAGCGACAATACAAACACTTTTAAAGCTTTGTTACACAAACACCATATACAAGGAGGGGCAGAGCCCAGAGATGGGAAATCTGATCTTAACTCTTTCCTGTTCGGTCCATTTTGCTGCTGCTGAACTGCCCTGCGGAGGCACCGCTCTCCTGCTCCCCCGGCCCTCCACCAACCTGCCCTTCTGCGGGACAGCCACAAACTGTCCCCAGCCCCAAACCCTGTCCTTAACCCCGTCCCTAACCACAAACCCTGTCCCCAACTCCATCCCTAACCTCAAACCCTATCCTCAACCCCATCCTTAACCCCAAACCCTGTCTCCAACCCCAAACCCTGTGCCCAACCCCAAATCCTGTCCCCAACCCCAAACCCTGTCCCCAACCCCATCCCCAACCCCATCCCCAACCCCAAACCCTGTCCCCAACCCCATCCCCAACCCCAAACCCTGTCCTGTTCCTGGAGACACCACAGGTCTGGCCATGTAAGACCACGACAGCAGGAGATACCAACGTCAGTCAGCATAAGGAAATTGGAAGAGTTAAAAAAAGAGGTTTAGCTGTTTGTTTGGATTTGTTGGGGGTTTTTGCTGGTCTGGGTTGTTTGGGTTTTTTTACAATTTAAGACTGACCCTTCTAGAATGCTACCAGGACTATGTTCCACTTGTGCTCTGGAAACTCCAACCCCACATTACATTAGTTTTAGTTGATTAGATAAACCACAACTGCCTTCCCTTCTTCTTTTCACATTTTAAAATTTTCTCTTTAAAAAAAAGGTATGTTTTTTAAAGTAACATATTTAGCATGTACTAGGAAAAGCGATGGTGTCTCCAGAGCATTTTGAAGAAAAAGGCTTTTAGCATGCTTCGTTTGTCCAAAAGGCATTATTAGGAAGTCCCAGGGTGAGATGATGTGATTTAGCCACGGATTTCCGTTCAGGCCCTTGTTCTCCAGAGACGTCTGCTCAACAGAAGCCGCAGCGTAACCCATCACTGAAAAGCCATTTAAAAAAAGAGTTGCCAGTACCTTAGCCCTGCCAGAAACTCCATCACAGCATTGTAGTTGCCCATATTCCAGCAGCATTTTGCCACGTGTACTAAGTATGAGAAGACTTCCCGTTTCTCCTCCATGGAACCCGCCGTCAGGATCAGCCAGGTAACCCAGGAGCTCACCTTGGAAACAGAAGGGACAGTGTAGTCAGCCGAAGCAGTGTCACTGGGAATATTCATGCATTCTTGGTGGATAATGCGGGGCTTTTTGGTCTCCTTCCATCAGGAGGGCACCAGTAAAAATTCTCCTCACCCACTCACAGCCCAGTCACAAGTGCACTGCAAACACACCTTACACAGACATACTCACAACAGGTAAATCATTAACTACTCTAGAAATACTTGATAGTAAACAAAAAACTTCTGCATCGTAATAGAAGATATTCTGAATATACATTCAGGCCACGGAAGAAAATGAACAGCTTAAGCTGGCACTGATTTCTAACACTGCCAGAGATCCAAAGGGTAAATTCTCACTGATACAGCTTCCAAATCTCAGCCTCACACTGAATAACCCTTGCTCTTGCAACAGGGACAGTGACAGCTCATAAACTGGAATTTTTATTTTTGCTTAATTTCACAAAACTGGTAGTTGTATTTAATGTACAAATTTCCTAATTCCTATATGCACTGAGCATTTAAAATAATTCCCATTACCTATTGGCAAATGAAGTGAATAAAAAACCCACCACTTCCTAAATGTGACCATACTACAACTTCTGTTTGGTGATTAATTAACACCAGAACCAGAAATTAACTTAGTACATGATTCTGTTTGTATTTAAACAAATAAAAAAAAATTAATCAAACCTTCATTCTATCAGTGTGCAGATTTTCTTTCCAGTTTATGTTCCCACAACATCCATAAAAAGTAGCTATATTTCACATGGAAACCTAATTTAAACCAACTGTTCCTTTTTACAATATGATTCCCCAGGGGCTTGGTTTTTGTCGTTGTGTAAACACTTAGGAAGCAATAAATGTGATTTGTTTACTGACACCGAGGTCCACGTTTTGGTCCTGAAGGATTCAAGCCTTTACAGACAACACCGGTGTGAGAAGAGGCTACTAAGAATTAGAAAATGTTAGTTCACCCCCAGGGGGCATAGACTTTTATTTAAAAAACCAAGCATGAGAAATGTATGCATTTGTATGGAAATGTAAATGCATTTGTACTGACAGGGGAAAAAATCCACTAAAACGTATAGCTGAAGAGCACAAATGTACGGAGAAACACCAGAGCACTGCATGACACAAAACCAGAATAAAAGGTGATAAATTAAATGCATTAAAGTATCAGAAATTGTGAAACAAAACAGTTAAATCCGTAATTCAAGGTTGGCATAGACTCGTTTGTGTATACTGGAATAAAATTACATATTGGTTTTGGATATTATTCCAATTTTCCAGAAGCGGCTCCGTCAGGGAATGCAAATGCTAAACATGCAATCTCACCAAAAAAATCAGTATTTGTTTGGTACGAAATACCAAGCGTGGTAATGACAGTTTGATTAATATGTGTTTAAACATTTTAAAGAATAATATAATTTTAAATAGATGTGTTTTAATCTAAGGTAGTAAAGACGTTATGGTCAGGAGAAACCAGGACCAAAATCGATACAGGATGTCTGAGAAGGCAATTGAATTGGGACTCCGCGGTCAGGAGCAACCTTGGAACCAGGACAGTCAGGGTGCAGAGGGCAGCAATAGTCTCCCAGGCAGCTGACACTCGCTCCTCTCGCAGGGCAAGAACAGACTTTTGAGAAGAGTAGAAAACATTCAAAAAATCTTTCTCTAAACAAGGAGGAAAAATAAATTGTCTGAATCTCTAAATTGTAAAACAGAACGGGCAAAGGGAGATACAATAGATGGGGCAGAAACGGGGGCAGAACCCAGCATCTAAAGATACAACGCACTCCTGAAACACAAGGAACATGCCAGCATTACAAACTCCAGGATTTTCACATTTCCTGGAGATGTCTCAGAGCGGTGTGGAAGGTGGAAGATGTGGTGGAAGGAGCAGAGAACAGGAGCTGAGGGAGGGCCCTTCCCAGCCCCGAGCCCCCAGAAGAATCTGTTCTCCCCAGGCACATGGAGCTGAGGGAGCCACTCTTCTTTATCACAAAGAACAATATCCTAAATCAATGCATACTGAAGTAGCTTGGGTATGGCATTAATTTGAGATGGTTATTCATAATGGACATAGCTAAAATGAACAGCATACAAACAACTCTGAAATGCAGGTAAGTGGAAAGGACTGTGATTTTCAGGAAACATCATGTTTGACAACTTAGAGGAAACTTAAGTTTATTAGTTAAAACATACAAACATTAAACAATACTCAGTGAAGGCACTTATGAATTCTGTGATTTATTGATAGACCTATGAACAATCCAGAGCACGTTCTCCAAGCAAAGCCTCCATAGGAACCACCCACATTCTCAACTGACTGTACAGCTGCCATCGGATCCCCAAAATACCCAATAATCCATACACTACGTTTCGGCTGCCTGAGATGCATAAAGCTTCCTCTGCACAGATGCTGTTCAAGAAATAACAAACTTTTCAAGATCTTCACTCAAGTGAAAGCTGAGAATTGGGGTTCCTCAGGTGCTGTGTGTCCCCCTCTGCGCCAGATGCAGCTCACAGCAGAGCAGAGACCAGCTCTGAGCACACCTGTGTTTCTGGGTGACACAGAATATTAATACATTAATCATTATTTCCTTGGTTTCCTTTTTGTCACACTGGCCTTACAGAGCTCTGTTTACATAACTCATTTTAAACTCCCTCCAGAACAGAAATCATCACAGCAAAGCTATAATTAGATTTCCGCTGCGCTGCTGATGAGTCTGAGAAGTATGAGAAAGTGCATCCTGGCTTCAGCAGCACCATCCACTGCCTGCGAGACACGAGAAGAGCCATCAACCGAAACACGACCCACGCCAGCCCATAATAACATCCCTCTTTCCATTCAGATGGAGAAAAATGAGCCGCCTTCAGGATTACTGCCTACCAATATTAAGTAGTAAACAAACAAAATCAAATCAAATAGACACTTAGTTAAGACGTAAATGTTTTCTGGTGACCTACTAGAGAGAAGCACCGACAGCACTGTGCCAAATTCATACTGACGATGTTGTAAAGTGGCCTCAGCTGGGAATTTTCAGAGGTCCCGGAGCCTCCTCCAAACCTCAGTCAGAGCACACGGGATCTGCATCCGTGCCCGGGAAACGCAGTTTGTGGCTCAGCACCAACTCAGTACATAAACAGCTGTACAGTTTTAGGGGGTTTAAAATCATCTATATATCAACTCTGAGCATTTTAACTTATTAGTTTACCTATTTAAATTATTTCTTTCTTATTGAAATCTATTCTTTTCAATAAACTTTTCTTTAAGGTTTTTTGTCTTACTTGAAGCAAAGTTTTCAAAGAAACGCAACGTAAATATTGCTAATGCATTTGGGAATGGCATGTTATACTCCGCGTTAATCTTCAAACAGACAGTGAATGTTTTTAAGCCAGTGACTAAGTCTCATTCAATGTTTCAGCTTACTTAACTGGGAATTTTTCACACCTGTAGCAATGACAGACCTTTATTTAGGACAGACAAACCTTGCTTGTTCAGGACATCACATTCCCAGAAGCCTCCAGAGATTTCTGTTCTGATTTTCAGAATTTCCTTTAATTTGTATTTTTTTTAAATGGCAATTAAATAGACAGAAAAGTTCCTATAACTCAACTGTCAGAATTAATAGCAGGAATACATGTTTTTCAAGCTTATAGCATTTTATTACTGAAAAATAAATAAACTCACCTTAAACTAAAGTTTACAAGGCTTTTACAGCAATTCCCAAGCTACATTCTTCAGTGGGTGATGCTACGTGGAAGAAATGATGTCTTCTATTTTTACATTACATTTTTTAGGAACTTCATAATACTTGAGGGATGCAGAGGTGAAATGAGCACACACAACTGTGTACCTGAAGTTAACATTTACCATTGCCAGCAAGGAGAAATAAAATCTTTTGGCTTACCACAGAGTAAGATTGCAGTACAAACCTTCCCTAACGCATAAATATTAGCCATCTTTCTGTATCTTTCTGTAATAAATTGTAGCTGATGTAACTACTGCCTACACTGGAGCAGGAAAGCAAGCAACTTTAACACTGAAGAAATAAAGCATGTGTATGAGAAGTCTCCGAAAACAAACCAGTGAGTTGATTTTTCAGGTATCCAAAGGATAAGCGTGACAATCTATAACCCGTTTAACCAAGACATTATGGTTTTAATGATTTTGTTTGATAAAATCAAGAAATTCAAGTAAAATCCAAAGAACATGAATAATCCATGTAAAACAATTACCCTTATCAGTATTTCAAATGGCATTACCTCCACTTCACGTGCCTGAGTGAAAGTATATAACCTTACAGAGAACAGCTACCCTTTTAAATCTGATTAAACACTATTCCAAACAAGGACTGGAAACAGTTTGATATTTGTACAAACACAGTTTTTTTTAAAGTATTATGCAAACCCATTTAGGCACTGCAAAAAAATGCTAAACTAAGAGACAGAGCGCAATATTTATTTACATTCCATTATTTCAGTAAAATGATATGTCTCTGCTTTGCTTGTGAGGGTCTAAATTTGTGTTTTGAATGAACAATGAAGAAAACTTATGAATTTAAACCATTAAAAATAAAATAATGATTACCATTTAGTGTCCTAAACTGCCATATTTTGAATGAACTTTACTGAACGTAAGGATGAATGACGACGGCACCCCAGCAGCAGCGCTACCCCGCAGCAAGTCAGGCATCTTTACCTTCTTAGCTTATCTTTTGGCAATTCAGCCTTTCCAAAAAATCCCTTTACATACTGAAGTCCTTATTTACATTTCCAGTTCCAGAGGGGCAGTGCCCTCGACAGCTGCTGGAATGACCTTTCAGTCAGAGACATCACTGCTGCTTTGTACCTGGATCTCAGGGTGGGAAATGAAAGGCTTCATTTTGTTGTAAATTTGTATTGCTTTTCTTTTACTTGAAGCTGTGGCCAGAAAGATCAAGTTACAAGAGACTCTTCATGTTTCTATTGAGCAACGCTTGAAATTATTTAAAGTGCTTACATAAAAATAACTGTTTAGGGCACACGCGTTGAGCTGAGGTTGCTGAGGTGGCTTTCCCGGCGAGAGGCAGGAGAGCGGCTGGGAGTAAAACCACGAACACGCAGGATTTGGGGTCAAGGTACGGGAAAAGAAAGAGATGCCCCGGGAGACCGGGGTGTATCACAGAGGTATGAGACCCAGTACTCCTAACACATACAAGAACCAGAGAAAAGATCTCAATGGAGAAGAGAAAGGCCGCAGGACAGATGGAAGGAAGTCTGTTGTCACCGCTCTCCGGGCGCTGGAACACACCCAGGGGCCGTGTCCTGACCCCTTCCAGCCCCAGGGCCCTGCTAGCTCCGCACCGTCTCCTGAGCACTCCCCTCCCACACCTCTTGTACCTCCTTGAAAACTAAGTTTCTGGTAGTCAGTGCTCCATCAGAGCAGGAAAATACATCACTACTGTTATTTTTGTTAGAGAATCCAAAAGCCAACAGTTTTGCAAAGGCAGACGTTACTGTACCTCACTCTCCTCCCACACAGGCCACTAATTCACAGTCAGCTTTTAATTACATTCAGTAACAGGAAAAAATACCCGTCTGTAGCTTGATCACTGCCTTGCTCTGACAAGACTCTACGATCAATGGATATTATTAGAAGCAAATGAAATCCCAGCTGTGTCTCGCTGACGAGTACATGTCGTGCCCGAGTCTCCACTATCATCTAACTCCAGTTTTAATTCAACTTGTAAAGACTACGGGCCTTATTTACAGCTGCTGATACCAAACGCGTGTAGCCCAAAATCTTCACCGTAAATAAAAACCGAATCCATCCAGTTTTGTAGGATTCAAGCAGGTCATTCATGACTGACCTTTCTCAAAAGGCATTTTTGAAACAAGTCGCTGGGTGCTGAAGCTCCTTGTGGCAGCCACCTTGGAGGGAATAAACTGATTCTTGGAAACCCATGACAAGGAAAGACAGCTGTTTGAATTGTCTTCTAGTACCAATTTTACCTGCCAATTTGCCCTAATCAGAGGGCAACTGGTTTCTGATGGAGTTCTGCAAATCTCCACAGCCCACTCCCATGCCCACGCTCCCGGCGGACCCAGCGTCAGCGCTGTCTCCTGTACCCCTCGGGGCTCTACAGGCTGTCACTCACAACGAGCACCACCAGCCAACAGGAACCAGCAAGGCCGACAGAAACGATCAGAGATACTCATACTCTGTGCACGTCACCAGTAACGGTATTTAAACCATCCACACCCAGGAAACACCAGGTTTGTAACAGCAAAGGTGTCTGAGGTACAAGGGAACCATGTGACGTTCTCCAGTACCCACCGCCCCACCTGGCACCCTGCAGTCACGGGGAGCCCCACCTTAGAATCATAGAATCATAGAATGGCTAGAGTTGGAAAGGACCTTAAAGATCATCTAGTTCCAACCCCCCTGCCATGGGCAGGGACACCTCTCACTAGAGCAGGTTGCTCAAAGCCCCATCCAGCCTGGCCTTAAACACCTCCAGGGATGGGGCATCCACAACTTCCCTGGGCAACCTGTTCCAGTGCCTCACCACCCTCACTGTGGACCTTCAGCCAACAACGGGGGGCTCTGGCAGTTACTGGAACTTAAACAGTAAATAATACTAGTAAAATTTACCTCAATACGACCATTTTTTCCCTTCTATTTTTCACTTAAAATCACTTTTTAAAAGATACTTGAATAATTTGAAAATATTTTAATCTTCATTATTTTTAATTTTTAATCTATTTTATAATAGTCCTGCAGCTGTCATTCAATCAAAGCTTCCGTGAAAATGTCAGTATTTTTTCTATTAAATAAGTTCCTTTATGTAAGAAAACAGCAACTATTGACTATCATTTTAGAGAAGTGTTATAAAGCATTCCTCATGAATAACGTAGCGAGTGTCAGAAAAATTACTAAAAAGCATATTGCTTTATGAAAAATCCTCTCTGTACTGTAATTGCTCATTTAACAGAACAATGGCACGAAATGATTTTTTTCCCGTTATGTATCAGGAGCTTGTTATCCCAAAAGTCATTCTGGCTCCCACATTATAAATACACTTCAGTATTTCTATAGGCAATGCCAAAAACAATCAGCAAGTGCTCACTGACTTTTGCCAAGAAAAGCATGACTCTTCGCACAAGAATTTTCTTGCCATTTATAAACAAAGCCATTTTGAAAGTTCACGCTTGTGGTTGGCCGTGGCAACTCATGGACTGCACCGTAAGAGAGAGCAGAGAGCAAAGCGTGATTTATTACAAGCAGGAAATATTGTACAATAACTCCATTTAAACATATCTATGTTTAAAAAAAGTTATTCCAAATTATACTTAAAATAATCCACTGCACTAAGTATTATATAATCTATGCACCAGATAGCCAGGAACTAATTCATACTATATGAAAAATTGTCCTCTAGCGTTACCAAACAAGCAATACAGGCTACAAAACTTGCAAAGTCACAAACCACTAATACTAAAAGATAACATCGATTATTTTACCAAAAGGCAACTTTGATGTTAAAACTCTCATTGACATGGAACAGTCTCAGCCATTTCTGACAAGTCCTGTGGCCGCTCGGTGGCAGGACACGTGATGGGCAATCCAGCTTGCCCAGGTGACTGCAGAACGTCCCACCAAACCGCACCGTGCCCCAGCAGGTCCCACTGGAGCTCGGCCACCACAGCCTCTCCCCACTGCCCTCGCGGTGGGGGTACCACGGGAGAACCCCCCGGGAAGGTGGGCAGCCGGACCCCTCTCCAGCTTGGCACCAGCCCCACTCCCTGCCCACAGACAGGAATGAGAACACATGGAAACCACTGGAAGGCCCTGTCTAAAGACTGGATATTGTAGTTGCAACTTTTATTTTTGTTCCCACAATAGAATTAGGTGGGAGAAGCCAACGGATTGACACTATTTTAGTTCCTGAATCTCAAGAACATGCAAGAAATAGGAATACTTCAAAACATTCAGTCACTGATTCTTCTTTGCCCAGGAGGTTCACGGGGGGGTTACAGATATTCTGCTCTATCTACTTAATTTTGTGCTGTCTTTTTGATACCTGCACAATTTTATTCTCTTATTAAAGCATAAGAATGCAGTGGATAACAGACTAGAAGAGGAAAAGTCAAGACTATCTTCATTTTATTCTTCTTCTATGACTCTAGAAACTGCTAACATTGCATATGGTTCACACAAAAAAGGAAGAAAGAAATTGCTCCATTTTTCTGCAGCTAAAACCTGAGCCTTTATTTAGGGTTTGGGTTTTTTTTTGTTTGGTTTGTTTTGGGTTGGGTTCTTGGGGTGGAATGTGGAATTTTTTTTACAGTTTTCTCATCCTTGACCAGTTTTCTATTAAACTCATCAGAAGAATCACCGTACTAAAAATAGAGAAAAACCTTAGTGAAGACCTCACGATTTGGCTTATGGAAGTGTGTCACGCCAAATGACACTTCTTTGTATAACAACATTCAAGACACACACAGTGATTAAATACATAAATAAATAGTGCAGATTAGTGTAGTTACATTATACAGAATACAGGAACTTCTAGTTTATAATACTTCTGTGCTGACTCCTAAGATCATGCTTAGTCTACAAAAACCCAAAACAAATAAATAAAACTCCAGCTCCTGAACAAAATAATAAACTGACTGAAAGTATACCCCATACTGACAGTATAAATACAAAGAAATACAAGTCTGTAATTTTTTTCTTCCTGTTTACTTTACAATGTGCAGGAAAAGATTAGGCTGCAGTTCTCCAAACTGACTGAGCAAATCGGTCACATAACTCCTGTCAAACTTGGTGGAAGTTATTGAGCTGAATCCCCCGGTCATCTGAACTTATGTTTCAAAAATTTGTCATTCCAGCCAAATTCAGCTCTGAGAGATAAAGGACATAGCTGACCCACAAATCAGGTAATAACCCTCCTGAAAGGTAATTTAGAACTTTTGTCTTACCTCATTAAACCTCGTCACAAGATCTTCCACAGCATTATGCTCCCCGTTGCGGGAGGAAAGAACAGTAGCAGAGATGGAAGCTCTAATGGAGGGCAGCTTGCTCTGGCACTCGGCGCTGCCCAGGTCCCTGGTGAGGAAGCAGAGGTAGTCGATGGGCAGCACTTTGCGGTAGAGGTCCTGCTCCTGCTCGGTCAGGATGCTGGCCACCTCCTCTGGGAACTGGATGAGGTGCTGCAGCTCCATCAGCTCCTTGCTGATGCCGGCCACGCTGGAGGGAAGGGCGCTGGGGCCGGCCATAGATGTACACGCTTGGCGTTCTAAAACAAAACAAATAAAACATTTATTAGGTTTTGCCTTTAACTCTTGGGCTGGCTGTGCAAAAGCAAGACAACTCGCTATTTTTATGCTGTTAAGCTGTTGAGTAGTTTTCTGGGCAGCACACCGTATATGAACCACTTTGTACTTAAACAACCTCCTATGTTCCTTTAGTTGGGGTCTCCCTGCACATGCCTCTAAAGGTACACGTGGTATGAGCTAACCTGCTAGTGACGAGGGCTTCTGAGATTGCCCAGCGACCGGCCAAAAGTGCTTGTTTCCTGACTCACACAAACGCTGCTCCAGCCACCTGCCCTCAGCAGAACTCCAAACCACAGGCTCATCGGGGCAGGACGGCTCTGTTCTGCCTCCACCCGAGCCCACGGGACGGAGGGGCTGGAAGCCCGGGCTGGGGCACCGGGACTCTGCTGCCACAAGAAATGATGTAGAATGAGCAGTTAAAACCCGTGAGGTCAGCATTTTCCTTCATATTCCTCTTGCTGTAAGATACAGTTCATCTCTCTGCACGGTGGAACTAGATGTCCCAAGTTATAGAACATTTTTCATTCCTCTGGGAAAATACATGTATTTGGGAGAATGCATGTTTTACCCGTTATTACAAAAGATTCATGGCAGTTTTACAATATCCTAGCAGTGATGTCCCTTGAAAAATAAAACTTCTCCTAAGAAGGAAGAAGCCAAGCTTTCTAAGATGGTGTGGGAAGCCTGAAACATCAACACAGCGATTCCAAAACAATGAGTGGGAGCCTTGCGACCAGATAAGTTTAGAATGGGTTCTCTGAACAATAATTATTCAAGAATTACTTAAGTGTATAAACAGTCATAGTAATATGTTGGGTACTCTTCTCCCTTCCCAGGAAAAGGAGTCTATTTTTTTTGCATTGCTTCACAAAATATCTTTATTTTGTACACATAATGGAGGTACACTCCAGATCTATCTTTTACTTCATTGCTTTTTGTATCAATAAACTCTCATTTCATAGAGGGGACAAATAGCCTTTCTGTTCTCTAAAAAAAAAACCAACCCAAGTTCATAAAGAGTGATTACAATTCATCTTTTTGTAACAAATATCAGATATGCTATATGAGGTTTCCCTTGTCACACTCTTTTTATGCAAACTCTATTATCAATCAGTGGAAAGTTAAGAGAGAAAATTGCCTTTTCTTAATATATTCTACTCAAAGTCAAAAGATAAATTATAGCAGCTCTAAATAAAGCCTTTGGGCTAACAGAGCCTGTTGAGAAATACATAAAAGGCTTCTGAAAGAGCCAAAGAGTAATTGTTTCTGTATCCAGACTGGCGAGGAAAAAACGGAACATAAACTTCTGCCAAAATACAAACAATACAAAATGTAATGTTCATTTTATGTAACAGGGATTGTGTGTTTGCACAGTGCTTTGCATAGGTGGACTGACCCATCACTGTCACAACCAGCGCTACCTCAGACAGAGGAGAACATGGAAAGCACGACCCATGTGGTCCCTAGAAGTCCCTGGGACACACGAGGTGCCCACCAGCCAGAAGGCACAGCCTGCACCAGCCCCTGCTGCGTCTCACCGCTGACACCGAGGGTGCACAGGCTGCGCCTACGGTCTTCATTTATTTTAGGTCACAAATGCACTTTTGCAGTGAATCTCCCAAACCCCCTCACCTTCTGTGTTTTAGTTTAGCCTTGGAGCACACCAACTGGATCCCTTTCAGATGACGCTGCACCAGAAGATGTGCTCCCAGAAGGCAACTAACACATCCCAATGGCCATCAAGCTGTAGCTGCCAGCAGCACCCGGGCTCTGGATGGACGCCGGAGTCGGGAGAGGAGGGTTGGAGCAGACGCCTCAGATCATGGCTTGGCTGCAGGTGGCCACACAACACAGGAGACAAGACAGCACGTAGCTGCAATGCCACAGGAATCCTGGCGCTTTGCAAATTCAACCCTGTTTGGTAACTACAGTTATAAACACCTTGCTTCTATCACTAGAGTAGGAAAGGAAGGCAGAACTCTGGAAGGAGTGCCCAGTCCAGCAGTGACTGATGGAAGAGAGATAACACGAGTGAAGATGAGCTGTTCCCCAATGCGCTGCTTGCTGATGAGATTGAGGGGTGCGCTCTCAATAATTCCCCTTCTCCATTACAATATCAAGGACAAACCCCGCCCACATTCACACTTTGAACAGATCTACATACCACATTGAGCAAAGCTGAAGTTCTGAGACCAAGACCTCAAAGACTGGGGAAGGCTGGCACTGGATTTGAGATGGGCGAGGGCACTGTTGGTGACCCCCCTGCACGCTGCCTCGCCTGAGCACCATCACCCCTCGGGTGCTCATACGACCTTCGCATCGAAGAACAAAGCCCAACACACCAAAGTGACCAGAGGTGGTGGCTCCACTGTGTATCTCTGGGCTGCCAGAAAAGCTAACGCAGGGACTTTGAAAGCCTTTAATGAAAGTACCCGGGAGATAACATCATCTTCTGCAACGACGGCCTCGCAAGCCAGCTTCATTCTAACAGAAAAATGAAGCTGTCAAAAATAAAATCTTTTTGTGGAAGCTGAGCCAAGATGATTCAAGTGACAGGCTAAACAGGATCAGCCACTGGCATTGCTGGATTTGGAAGACCAATAAAAAATAAAAAAAAAATCCTCCTGATTCAAAAAGCTCTATTTCAAACTGGCATTTCTCAATTCTCCACTAAATTGGAAGAACTAAACAAGCACTGCGTGTTTAATGTAGGAGTCCATGGAAGAAGCCTCTGCAGCAGGGAGCCAAGGAGGCACACAGGCCAGATGGAATTACACAGGCTCACAGCTCACGGCCAAAATACGGACATAAATACTGAAGAACTGGAAATATAACTTAGTTCTGTTGACTGTTTCTACACCTAGAAGTATTTCTTTCATCCATAATTCACATCTTTGCAAGTCTTGGTTGTTGACACGTCACCTCTCTATATTGTGATTTTTCATCTTTGCTCATTCCAGCCTTCTGTGTTTTATCACAGAAAACCCAGGGTCCTCATTCTCAGCTTCACCACCCTCCATGATTTACACTCTGCACAAGAGCCTACTCCTTTTTCTTTCTCTCTTCTCATTTGCCTGTACTAAACTAGTCTTTTTTCTGAACTATTTTTTTGTCTCTTTTTCGTGTCCAAGACTTTTATCTTTCTTCACGCCAGGACCTCCTCTGTTTCTGCTGTAAAACTCCCGAACCAGTCTCACCCACAGCTCCTCCAGCTTTGCGTGGCCAGTTTACGTTCTTCAGGAAACAGATCGGATCTTTCTGTGCTTCAAAGAAAGGCCAGGTCCTTGGATTAGCTTGCGGAATGGAACTGCTTCCAGGCCAACATCCCAGCAGATTTCCTTGTTGGAGTTAAGGCAGGACACAGCCCTCGCTCACACCAGCTGCTGCTGCAGTAAATGCTATTCTTCGTGCTCTGCCACATCCAAAGTACTGCTAAAGCTAGTCAGAGAATAGGAGGGCCCTGACTATTGATTGGCAAGTTGGCTAACGCTGGAGTTGATAGCTCTGCTTATCCTTCTGACAAACAGCTGGAGCAGGTAATCTTTGCAATAGCAAGCACTGCTTTTATTAATCAGAACAAGATAACCTCTGCATAGCTTTAAAAACATGACTCATGGGCTGACTTAATCGTTGCTGATACACACAGAAACAAAAAGGTCTCATCTTCTCTAACAAAAGAATAATCTCTTTAAGAACGGGAGCAAAATCCAGAATGTCTGCTTCAGGATGTTACTCAACCTAGGCTCCTTGTGAACTCGGAAAAACAGTCTCAAGAATTACTCGTTTTTATTTTTTAAAAAACTCTCTACAAGGTTTAGTAAGAAGCTCTTCTATCAACAGATTAACGTCAAATTAACTCAGCATTTACTACTATAGAACGTAGAATTTCCCTACATCTTGTATATGTACAGGCTCTATAAAAGCTATACTGAAAAAATACATTTCCAATATATAAGTATGTAAAAACAGTGTGTGCATTTTTGTGTGTATACAAACAAGTTTCAAGACAGTCTTGAAAAACTGTTTTTTCTCATAGTTTTCTCTATTGAACCATATTGTGTTTGTTTGCTATATTATTGTAAAGCTAAAATTAAAAGGTGCTTATTTACTAAATTATATTCATTGTGCACACAGATAATTTATTAATACACAATATGACATAAATATTGGGCTGCTGCCATCAATTTTCTCTAAGCAGAAATTCAGGATAGGGTTTGAACAAAGTTAAGTGGAATCCATACAAAGACAGAAGGAAAATAAATACAGCCCCGACTGTAATCACACCAACGTCAAAAGTGCTAATCCTGCGTAAAATCACAGTTGCCAACCATGTAATTTGTACTTTGATAAAATCACATCATTTCCATGTGTATTGTGACCACGTAAGGACAGTGGGCCAGAATTACCTTCATCCCAGCTCCAACCCAACACCTCAGACATTTGATGCCTGCAGAACGAGCTCTGCCTATGGAATACACCCAGGGAAAAGCCACCTTCTTTCTTAAGCAAGCACAACCTCAACAGGGTAAACCAGTCAAAAATATGAACATTTACTTTTAAAAAAGTTTGATGAATTGACAAATAAGGTAACTGGGTTTGTGTCTCGGTTTCATTTCTAGGTGCCTTGTCTTTCTACATCTACTTTGAGGGGGAAAAAAAAAAAAAGTATTCTCTTTGTATATTCAAACCCCAGCAGGCTGAAAGCAGTAAAGTGAAAAACCATGATCACTACAGAAGGGCTCACTCCCTAGGAGGCTGCTGGGGGAAGATCCTGTCATTATGACACACTCTGCGTTCTAAAGCAGAAAACAGATTTCAATAGCTGTAGGAATAAAAGTAATTATTTCTCAGCTGATATTAAAATGTAAGACAAGAACTGGATTATAATAGAAGCCCTATTACCATGCCATGCTACAGACCCCATCCCCACTGTCGGTGTGCTTTAAGAGCACATATGGATTATGTTTACACTGAGAAAATAAAAGCAGACGATGGAAAAAATCGAAAAAGAGCCACAGGTGAACAACTGTCAATATATATCCCCCCCACAGAAGACACGTGCGGGTGTAACTGAACCCCAGCTCCAGATACAGACCAGCGTAACCAGGACCACATCGCTTTGCTGTCCCTTGGATGCCACGTATCTCAGTATCTCAATCACCAAACCAACCAGCTCTTGTTCATTTCCTGTTCCTCTTCTGCATAATTAAAAACATATCTCTCTCTCTCTCTTTTAATGAACGTGAACTCACTGCTATCACTTTTGACTGCAACCAGCTCACTCCAGTATCACAGCGCCTGTATTAAACACAGACCAGGATCCAGTTCAAGCTGAATTTCACTGTAGAAACCACCAAAATGAATAGATCCCATTTCTTCTTCAAATTTACTCCTGAGCCAAGGAATCAAAGACTCAGCAGACACACGTGCTCTCTCTCCAGACCCTACATCTAGCAACATGAGCTCCCTCTCCAAACCACGGGGCAGCAGCACCGTAAATCCCTGGCAGGGGAGCGCTGGAGCTCCAGGTCCGGAGCTCAGCGTGACCCGGGCAGCCGTGAAGCAGGAGATAATGCTCTGAGCAAAGGAAGGTTCCCAGGTGACGACTTGAGGAAAAGAAGATTAATTTAGCCAGGCTCTCTATGGAAAATAATACTTTATTAGACCAAATAATATGACAGGCACTCTCTGGGGGCACAAGACCCTTTTCAGGTTTGGGACAGAAACAGCAAACTTCCAGCTGGTTTGGGAATACCTACTATAAGGAAGGAATGTAAGCGAAGTCTCACCCCATTTCCCCCCACGGAGACGGCCATGCCCGGTGTGCAGCCACCCACCGCCCTGGGGGGGAACCCACGCTGCCTCCACAGCCCTGGCCGGTACCGGGGCTTGTACCGCTCCACCGGCCTGAGCCGCCCACAGAAGCACTTTGCAGCCTCCACACAAAGAATCTGGCTGCTCGTCTCTGAGTTACCATCTCCCGTCGCCACATTTAACCAGCCCTTTCCTGCTCCGAACGCGGTTGGGCTGGTGCCACTACAGCTGAGAGAAACCATCACAGACCCGTCCAGAATGAAGGGAGCCGCTGGGTTTGCTTCTGGCTCTATACTCGCAGGGAAAAAAGATCCAGACAGGAGCACCGAAACAGTGATTTTGACTCTGCAAAACCAGCAGCAGATCTCAGAACCACATTTATCCTATTTGATGCTGGTTTCCTGATTCCTTTCCATTTCAGGGCAAGTAGCAAAGAGCCGGGACTGGATCCTCGTGCAGACACCGGATGACTAGCAATTCCTGGGATGACTAGCAATGCCTCCAGAGTATCTGCGTAGGAATCCGTGTAATATTTGGGTTAACCCCAGCCAGCAAACTCTTCTTCTGCACCTGACAGGCTTTGGAGGCAGTGCCTGAACAACTGACCCCGAGGCCACCAGGGTAGGAAAGACCCCTCGGCTACAAAGGGCACCTCGTGTTAGGCAGGGTTTGGCTGAACACCGGTATGTTCCTGGGCATTAAGGAGAGATGGATCAGCACGGGATATTGCCAAAAGCCTGACAAGATCCACCACCTACATGTCTGGTCAGAAAGCAGCCTCATTGCTTCCAGTCCACACGTCCGGCAATGGGCCACCCGGGCCCTGCTGCTTTAGGGGACCTTCACCTATTGCTGTAGTTCATGAAACCATACCCGGGTTTCAGGACACCTGCCAGGAGGTGGTTTAATTATAAATTGGGTTGACAGACAGTGAGTGTCCCATCGGCCGGTTGAAAATTATGCCTGAAGAGCTGTTTGACAGCACCAGGCCGTCTGTCCCGCGCCAGAGCAGGGACAAGGTCTCATTGCTTGGGAGGCAGCGACCGCCGCGATGGCTGGCTGAAGGAGCTAAGGGAAATGATGGCTGATTGTACATCTACACCTCTACATCACAGCGGAGAGGCTGGGAAAAGGTTAATGTGACACCACCACACTTGCTGCTGATCCGTTTTCAGATTTTTCATTATTTTCCTGCAACGAAATCCCATGTAATGAATCCCCTCCTCTGCCAGCCTCCTGGAGAGTGTTCAGAAATACTCCACTTTCACAGACACGTCACAAAGCCCTCTCCCAGGGCTGTCACAGGGGTAGAATCCTGACCTGAGCAACACATCAGCAGGAGGACTCTCATGCAGCATCTGCATCCAAGACCTTTTAAAATACTGGATATAAATACAGCGTAGCACATGGAATGTTAAGTTCAAATGCTAAATAAATGTATATATAAATTACCAGATAAATTCCAGCACATACGAAAGAAGTGGTCAGAAGGGAAGATTTATGAGTTGACTTTGGAAGAAAAGAGTGTTCTAGAAACAGAACTGTGCAATTCTCACTGCAAAATGAACGAGTTACTGCCTGAGTTAAAGCAGAACCCAAGCTTTAACCTCACCCACAAAAACTGACACAAAGCACATCCAAAATCAAAGCAGGAGTTTCTGTGCACTGAGGGAACAAAATTAAACTAAACCACATACAACTTGGAGTTAACTCTGCCATGGAGAAATATCCAGTGGTTAAAAAGCGTGCAAGAATCTCAGAGCAAGTTCCAGTAGTTCAGTATTTTGATCAAGATGGATCAAAATTAAATTTATTTTTATTTTTTTCCATTTACATAAAGCAGAAATTAAGTAATTTTTCAGTTCTAAGAATAAAACAACTCTGTTATGAACCAGCGAGACTAGGAGAAAAGTTAAACAAAAATGAAATTTCAGAATACATATACACCTATGGAAAATAAGGATGTGAAAAAGAACATGCATATGAAGTTAGGTACCTACTAAATGAGGCTCAGGATCTCGATTTTTCAGATTTTCCTTTTTTGCGTTAGGCACCTTTTAAATTTGAAAGACTATACCAACTGTAGTTGCAGTAAAGTGCTGCAAGATGAAGACTAGCTGCCAATCTGAGAAATTAAACTATGTCAAGGAATAGTATGATAATTAAGTAAGATCTGGTAAGTGTACAGTCTCTATGATTAATGATTCTTGCCTTTTGAATCCCCACACAGAAGACAATCCTGTGCATGAGTTTCCACGTAAACCAAAGGAGGCAAATCTGCTGCATAAGGTATTTTCATTGTTATTCTCACTGATTATTGGAACAAAATTAATCCAAGTCACATCCAGTAAAAACAATACCACTTGTTTAAATGTTCCCAATTTAAGCCCCGAAGCTTAGGAGTGAAGGAATTTGAAAGGAATGTAATACACTTGAAGAATGTTTGATCTATTGGGAGGTTCCATCACTCTGGCCCGTGTTCAGCAGTTTCCTCACCAGAATCCCACCACCACGCTGCTGCCTTTGAGCTCCGTCCTCTACAGAATTACTGCAGAGAAAAGGACAGAGAGTAGAACCACCGACAGCAAATACTGCTGACCGGGCACTTGCGTTCAAAGTGTCTTCTGCTGAGGAACCTTGCTCACTTCTTTTCTCTCACACTTTGAATAATACAAATCCAACTTCTTATCCACGTAACTGCAGCCAAAATCCTCCACTGTACACCTCCCCGCTTGGCTTTGCTGAGGGTTCTGTCACCTCCTCTGCAGAGGGCTCTGAACATTCCTGACGATGAGAACACTTTGGGAATGGGAGAGTTGCTGTATCGGCTATCATTTAATTCGATAGCCAAGATTTTTAGGTTTAAAAAAAAAATAAAACCCAGGAAATATATCCGTATTTAAACAAAAATGTAAATTCAACATACACAAAGAAATGGCCTAGAACAGACCAGAGAAGGCAGCAGGATGTACTAAGGCTTCAGCCAGAAAAATGTAGTGGAACATCACAAAACCTTTCTAATAATATTTTTATATTACTCCTGCCAGTAGCAAGAAGAACCTACCGAGAAGAACATGGCCTTCAAAGTGCTGGTATAGAAAGTACCAGAATTTAGAGAGGTACTTAACAAAGAGTTAATAAGAACAGTGAATTCTATACTACTATAAGGAAAAAGTTCTTACAGTGCAGTAATCCCACCTCGGAGTCCAAAATTCACTATGTAGAGGAAAATATGAAAAGACTCTCTCATACAAGAACAAATGAATGAACCAAGGACACATGCTTATAGAAGGTTCCATGGAGAAGAATGATGAACTGGAAATAAATTTAAGGGTTTCACAACGGTGCGAAGGGCAAAGATAATACTCTTCATTCACAAGCATTTAGCACTTGCACTTCACTATTGAAGAAATGGCACACAAGTATTTTAGGACGTGCTAGAAGAGTACTCACTGGAACTAGTCAAAAAGAGAGGGGGATGTTTAAGATGTGAAAATGAAAACATCATTAACCGACAAGAAAACACCTGAAAATTTCAGCTTTATTTGATGACCCGCTCAGTAACGCGGCTGCAGCCACGATATCCCCTGGGAACGCCTGGGAGCAGACGCGTGGCTCTTCCCACGTGCCCCACAGCGCCCTTCAGCTGCCTCTGCCCCACGGGCAGAGCCCCCCTCCCCGGGCTGGGCTCCGCACTCACAGTTAGTGTGTCTGTGTCCTGTCTAGAGTGCGCAAAGCCACAGACGTAAAATCGGAGCCCACGCGCTTGCTGTAATCCCTGCGTATATTCCTAGATAAACACAGGCACAATCTCTGAAATTTGGGTTGAAAGAAATTAAGGCTGGCTATCGCAGTTGGACTAGGTGGTTGCTGTAGGTCCCTGCCAACTGGACTATTTTGAACTATCCTATTCTTTAGATTATTTAGATTTTTTTCTTGAAGTTAAATTTTCATTCTATATATCATGTACAATTTTTTCTTTAGTTGGAGTTAAACGTGGACTATCTTCAAAGCCAGTATTAATACAGCTCCGTTCATGACCTACCACAAAAGCAATGCTGACTACACCGGCGCAGTCCTGTTGCATGACACACGTATGTTTAAAGGACTATACTTGGAGGCAGTATAAAAGGTACTCTGGATTAAAAATTAACAACTGATACATGTCTTCAGCAGTTACTGGTTGTGATGGAGAGGCATAATGAAAGCAATAAGAAAGGATCTAAAGTGAAGACAATTAGAAACGGGATTTACTCTTTCTCTGAGAAACACGGTATCGGGGCATTCTACGTGTGCCCTCAGGTCAAAAACTTTGTTACTTAACAAATCCTTTGTAAGAAAAGTTTAAGAACAGTACAGTAACATACGGTGTCTCTTCCACACACTCTCCAGTACCAAAGAGAGAAGCAGCGGGAGATGCACACGCTGAAGGCAGTGTCCACAGCACGGGGACCAGAGACACCTGGGGAGAATCCCAGGTACCAAACCCCAACACAACCTGCCCAGGGCCTTTCCCGTACACGGGGACTGGCTTAGTCTGGGGAAGCCTTTTCTCCAAGCCTTTCCTTTCTCCAGCCTTTTCTCCAAGTTCATTGGTGATTACATAGGATCTATTAAAACTCCATTACTATAATGTACAAAAAACGTCAAATGAGTATTTTTCACATAGGGTCAATGTATAACCCAGGACCCCAGCCTGAAGAAAGGACAGCCTGTAACTACAGAGGAATAAAATCCAATTTTTGCCATAGCATTGTTTCAGAAGGGAAGTAATTCAGCTCTTTTCTTTGGAGATTACTTCCCCCTCTCACTTGGGAAAAATAAATCCAAAGTCTCTGCCCGGAATAGCCGCGATCCTCTGAGTTCCCCCTCGTCTCACAGCTTTGCTGCAATCCCAGTGCCAGTGCCCAGCGTAGGACAATTCCTAGTGGCAAAGAGCAATTACCACAGCTAAATTTACTAAGTAAAGAAAAGGACTGCATAATGAGTTTACAAGATTAAATGGAAGAAGCTATTCCTCATTTTAGAATCCAATTTCCAAATTTTAAAAGGTAATTTCAAAAGGTATCTTTTAATGCAAACATCTAATTACAACAATTACCAGAGAGCTTTCAAAAGGGCTGTAACAGCAGGCATCCTCAACTAGCTCATCTCTCCCAGGAGGAGGAACGAAGGGAAGCTAAAGGAAATTCATATACTATTTTTATAAAGGATTAACATGATTTTACAACTTCCCATCCTAGTAAGTCATGTCTGTGATGTTATATAAGTATTATTGCATGCCGGCATTTCTTTTAACCAAGTCTTGCTACCGGCCAGCTATTCTTAGCGAGGGTTCTGCCATCCCAGCGACTCTGCCAGGAGCCCCGGGTAGAGGCTGTGTGCAGCTGAATTCACAGCCATACGAGATGGTGTTCCAGCAAACAGAGCACAGCATTATACTGGTGTAACTAGTTACCTTGTTGTAAAATCAAAGTATTTATTCCATCTGGTTTTCACAGGATTAATACACTTACTGCCTAAAAGCTCTTCTGAACAGTCACAAGACTTTTTAATGAATTTTGTCTTTGTCATTAGCTTTAGCAGATTATACTGGAAAACGTGTTTTCAGTCCTTTTCCAACAATGAAAACTTTCAAAATTAATAACTTCGCTAAAAAACCTCCAAAAACAAACTCAAAATTAGTACCTTCTGAGATTACTTCCTCAGACTTTACAGTATCTCCCTTAATCTGAAGGCTTCAGATGCAACTAATTCCTTCTCTAGAAGTACATAGTGAAAATTAACAATTCTCTCTTTCCCTTCCCCGTGGTGCCACTGCTGCCAGTACTGGGGGTACGGTTTAAAATGGAACTGGGGCCAACCTTGTCAACAATATTGGTCACGTAGTAAGAAAACAAAACAAGCAGGAAAATAACCCAGGCTTGGCTTTGGGCAGAGCGGGACTCAACAACCAGCACAGTCACCTCCAGCCCAGGTGACCCCAGGGCTGTCACACGGCAGTTGAGCTTTTTACCTTATAAACTATCACTTTAGTAGTGAAGCAAAAAGCAGTCGCGTCAGCGCACACGTTTCAGACCCGCCGGCCATAGGAAGGGTTCTAGACACAAGCAACGCGCCTCCTGTGGACGGAACGGAGCTCTGCTGTCCCGAAGGCAATGGCTCTGAAGAAATAAGAAAGGACACTAAACCCAAATGTTTTCTGTGAGTTTTTAGAAGGGGGAGGTGGCAAAAAAGGAGGTTGCAAAAACAGGTCCTCCCACACAAATCACCGATGACACCAATAATGCAGTATCTCTTCAAGGTTTTTAAGGACCCAGCCAAAGCCCAGAGCGTGCAGGAGAGAGCTGTGGAGTTATTCCAGGCTTGAACAGCCAGACCTCTTTTATTGTGGTTTCGTATTTTGTAGGCAAAATATTGTCAGTTTGCGCTTGATAAATCTCCCTGGTAATTTACTTATTGCAGAATTATTAAAATGTGTAGTAATGCATTTTTATACATAACAGCTATTTCCAACGTGAATACTTAAGCATTAGAGAACTATGTCAATATGAAGCCCCTTAAATGAAAACGAAACAAATCATGCACTAACAAAAATTCTCATATCAGCTTATTTTCTAGAAAATGCTCGCATTGTTCTACCTCAAATCAAAGCTAAACTCATCACAAATCAGGCTATCAAGGGCAGGGGCCCAGCTGAATTTTAACATTTCTGAAATTAACCAACAGAATTTTCCCTCTGTTTCCTGTAATGCTACCAGGTGTCTCAGATCCATTAGCACTGACTGCATAAAGGGATTAAAACCATCCTTATTTTGCAATTAATACAGATACACTTCATATCGGGGCGCTTTTTTTCTGCGCTGTCTAAATCACTGAGGTGAAAACCAAGGTGTTGACAACCAGTAGAGTCTTCTCTTGCAATAGGAACCTCTGAAGGGTGAATGTCAGAGCCTTCGGGCAGCAGCCAGACCAGGGGAAGGAGAGGGTCAGCACAGAAAGACATTCACAGAGTAGGATTTCATGAACATCCATTCAAGTTACACAGGCCAGGGTAAAAAAAAAATGTAAATATAGGTGTTTCTTTATGACCAATTAGTAGCAAAACATTTCTTTTCCACGCTGCTGTTGCGCTCATGTCATTCAGAAAGGGAAAAATCAACTGATTTCAGCATCCGCAAAACACAAACGGGTTACAAGTTACAAACTCGTACACTGAACACGCGAGAACAAGAGCTTGCTAGAACAAAAAAGCAAAGTGGATTTACATTCCAAAATATGTTACTGACTTGTAACATTAGAGTAATTTCTAAACTTTAGCGAAGAAAACAATTACCTGGTTCTAATACTTTTAAAAACTTTTATTATAACTGATATCCATATTCCGTCCAGGATTTTTCATAATAGTCACTAATTTTCGTAGAATAAGAAACAAAAGAAAGTCCCACAACATGATTTGGTATCAAACTGGTTGCAATGTGAAGCAAATAAATGCAAAGTGTACCAAAATTACTTATAAATATTTATATTACATTTCGAACAAGTTGAAATACAAAATCCACACTTGAGACCGAGAGAGGACTTTAAGCTCCTATCGTTTATATTAAAGCCCTACTTCATTTTCCAACCAGCAAGAGTTTAACGTGTCCATAAAGCGCTGCTATTAAACGCAGACATTATGGATCCAAGAGGAGGTCAGAACCCCCTGCCCACTCTAATCCTAGCCCTGGAAACACAACCAGCACTCTGTTTTAGTACCTGCACACAACCCCAGCTGGGTACCTGGGCCACAGAAACACGGATCTTACCGGCCCAAGTGTCGTCCATTGGACCTGAGGTTCCCCTAAGGACGCGGGCAGAGCAGGTACCTCCGAGGCAGGGACGCTCCGTTGTGCAGCCCAGCCCCGGGGCAGCAGCCGCTCCGTCCCAGCCCCAGGCGGACGTGCCTCCTGCGAGCCACAGGAGACAGGCACTTGGCCGGCTCTCCCAGAGGTCAGGTTACCCACCGGCCCTCGGTGGAAGGAAGTTTAGAAGTTAAGGATGAGCACACATCCTGCGAAGACTAAAAGCATCTGATTTTGACAGCAGAGTTATAAACAAGAACGATTTAAGTTCTGCTGGATTTTTGTCTTTAAATATATTAAAGAAGTAAGTTAGCCTGCACCCCAGCTTTTGTACAAGTTATATTTATATCAGTGTTGTTTAAACAGGCCAAGAGCAATAAACGGAGCTAGTTTTGTTTTAGGAAACTTCAGCTGAAGCATTACAAAAGCCGTGCCATGGATTTCTTTATTAGCAAATGCTGTACCTTTACAGCTCTCGTGCGCTGCGCTACAGCCTCTAATAAAAGGCAATAGCATTAGCATTAACGGGACAAGGGCTATGACTTGGGCAACAGTCCAAAAAAGTTTCTTTGAGAGGCAAAGAAGAAGAAAATCTCCCCGAGGCTCCCAGAAGTGTGATGAACTGTAAAGAATAGAGGGACTCGGCGCAGCCTTCCAGACTGCATCTATGTTAGCAAGCTCCACAGGCACCAAGCCCCTGCCTTCATCCCAGCAGCCTTTACTATCAGGCTCTGGCGTTTCATCACACCTTTTCTCCATTCTAATCTCAGCCTTGTGTCCGCACACCACGTACACCACTTTTACCAGCAGCAGGACTGCGTCAGTGAAAAGCCAGCTACGACATTTGCTGGAGTAAACAAGGCTGAAACCCAATTCACCGCCACAAGGAGCCTCTCTCCTTTCCCCAGGAGCCGGAACGCGAGCAGTGCGCTCCCCGGCACCTGTTCGTGCGGCAAGAGATGTCCTGTCTGAAGAACCTCCATGGGAGGAACGACCATGGAACCCCGGCCGGCGCACCCTCATATTTCATTGACAATACCAGCACATTCCTTCTTAATTGGAAGGATGACAATTTAGTGCTGTTCCCAACTTCCAGCTGAAAAGGAGCATGCTTCCATTTCTGAAGAATTCACGTTAAATATGATATCATAAGGGCCCCCATGATGACACAGTGTAGAATTTAAAAATTAATTTTATTTATTAATATCCATTTTATCAATGCTATCTCCCTACAAAAGTACAAAGTAAACCAACAGATTAAACATTTCTCATCATTATAGGGTCAATCCTAGAGAATTTTCCACTAAATATAAAAGCAAATATCTGAAAACCTAAAGAAAAAATCAAAATATTCTTGATTCCACAAAGAAAACTGTACAGTATATCTTAGAATTTGACCAAAACCAATTGTGTCTGGATATAAATAAAACAGCATTATCCTACAATAATTGATTTTCTACTAATTTGTTTCCTAGAAACAAAACTTCAAGGGAATCTTTAGAGATGACTCTTGGGCCATCTTGAGGCTTGAGGTCCTTGGGGTTTTTTGCCTATGATTGACACGCTAAAATAAATATACCAAAAAAGTTCCATTCCACACTTTCAAAGTTCCCATGGACACTACTTTTACAAGGCCCATTCAAACAAATGTTCAGATCTTTAAAATAATAAACAATAATAAGCAGTTTAGGGATTAACTATCTGAGCTTTGAATCCCATCTCATTTTTTCTACAAATTACTCTTCATAAAAAAATAAGTTTGATTTTAAAACTAACATCACTTTGAACAAACTTCTGCTCTTTCAGCCTTCACCCCACACATTAGTGTGTCCTTCATTCCCTTCTCACAACAAAGCTCTAATAGCACAGACTCATTCTGTGAATTAAACTCTTTTTCCTGCGGGTGGAAACAGCAGCCCTAGACCCCCAACAAAAATACTGCCGTAAGCAGAGGCTCAGCTGCACAAGTTGAAGGATCTCCAGAGAACCAAACTGCCACATAATCTTACTGGAACTAAAACCTATACAAAACCATCCGAAACTCAGTTCTGATTTTTACTGACCTAGCTGTGTGTGCTGGTTTGGATATCCAGATCCACACCAACACAACCTTCCTGCGCCATGGAGTACGGTACCTCTTCTGTCCAAGGGACCAATTTTACAGATTAAGACATTTATATTTTTTTTTTACTTAGATTACTTGCACTAGTTCTCTTCGGTTTAGTCCCTGGATCAATCATGTATCGTTTCATCTTGCAGTAACGTACCTTCCTGGACTCAGAAAGATGACCATGAGGATGAGACAGGCTGTGCTGGCAGAGCTTAGTTCTTTGTGCCCACAATGTACTGGATTACAAGAAGTTTTTGTTACACTAATGTTGGTCCAGGACTAGCTGTGGTGACCTCTTCCTTCTGCCAGTCTATGGAGACAACCCTTGAGGCCAGCTCCAGTCCCAGGTATCCCCCGGCTACAGCTCTCCTCCCAAACCCTCCTCCTTCTTCCTGCCGTCTCAGCCTTGGTCGGTGCTTCCTGCCTTGTCACCCCTGGCTCTGCCCCTGACCAAGTGACCTGCGCTTGGTCCCGGTCATCTTCATCTACATCCTGGAGTCACCTGAGCAGCGGGAAATCCCTGATTCCCTGTCCCACTCCCTTGCCTCACGCCACCTTGTCTACTCCCTGTCTGACACACCTCCTGGACCTGGTCTCCTTTCCTACAGCCTGTTGCCTCACCCGCCTTCTTACCATAGATTCTCACCCCTGAGATACATTTCATCTTTTCAGCTCGTTTGGCTTTACCCCTCACTTTCGCTGGGCTCAGCCTTTGGCCCCAAGGTTAAGCTGACCACAGACCAGCGAAATCACGTTGGTCTTCCTCAGTCTGTGCACCTGGAGCTCGTATCGCTCACGGCCTCTCATCTATAGCCGTCAGGCAACTGCCCCAGCTTCAGGGGTCATGGAATGTCACCAATGTTCTAACAATGAGCCTTGTGCAGAGGGCACAACAAACAACAGTGGGAAAAGCCACAGAGACCCGGGTCCTGTTTGCAGCCAACCTCTGCTGAGGCAAAGCCTGCAAACAGAGAAAGGGCAATTCTGAATATGGAGGGACGAATGATGTAGGTTTTCTTAGATCAATATAGCCTGCCTGCACGTTCACAACAAATGAGTTTCCTTCTGTTCTTGGTCAAAAATTGTTGTTGTCTTTTCAACAAATTCTCAGTAACCTTTCTCTGGAAGGCAAACAACAGTGACCAGGGATGGAGTCTGGTACAGATCACTTAAAGTGGCATCAGACTTAAAAGCTTCGAAAGACACTAAAGCAGAAAGAACATCGATATGAAATGTTTGCTGTCTGGTCCATCCTCGGACACCTCTTTTCACTTTCCTTGGATTACACTTCTATCACACTGTACACTTGGATTACACTTTTATTACAGTTTAGACTTCGATTATTCGCTTTTTCCTAGATGACAAAGGTACAGAAGTTACCCTCGCAATGGGGTTCAGGGGTGGGGGCACAGGGAAGGACTTTGGACACAAGCATCAAATACAAAGCACAAACATTTCACATACCCTAGTTCCTTCCGTAAGATTTTTTAAAGATCCAAACCTTTTTTTCACTTTCTGTAAAAAAATTGCCACCACCACATGAAATCTGACAATGACAGAGTCTTCAAATTATTCCAGAGAAAGTTCTGGCCCGCTAACAACTATGAACAAGCCTCTGTAACAATCCATTTGTAAGAACCAGAACAGGCTGAGAAGCAAGATTTCCTTTCCACAGGAAGAAATCTGGTTCCAATCCAAATCCACTGAAAGACACTCTCAAAGCTTCTTCCTAACCAGCAATTCCGAGCTACACACAGAGGTGCTAAACCAGCCCAGCTGAAACCTCTTCAGTGCTCACACGTGAAAACTCTCTTCTGTGTAGGAACAGATGCTGCCGAGGATGTGGCTGTCACTGAGCAGCTGTGGGAACTCCAGGCATCTGTGGTTCCCGGGAGCCCCCTCTCAGACCATCCCTGTGCTACCGGGAGTGGAGCTGCAGCTCCTGGGTCGGAGCCCGCTGAGAGCAGGGCCTGCAGGCTCCCGGCTCCCCACCCGAGACAGGGGTCTCCCACAGAGCAGGCCCTACAGCAGTTTTAAAGGCTCTCGGCCCCAGCTCCACGTGACTGGGAATTCTGGCATGTTCGGAAGCCTCCTCTGGAACAACCACCGCTGGCAGCTGGTCTGCCCGCAAGACCACTCCAGCTCTGGGGACCCGGAGCATCCAAGGTCCTCAGCTACCGAACACAGCCCCAGAACAGTGTTTGCTGGAGCTGGACTGCTTGTTCTGTGAGGTTCACTGCTCAGGTCACCGAAGAGCTCCTGCAGGGCTGAACACAATGTGCTTAGCACCAGAGAGAATAAACCAGGAGCCCATTCCAGCATCAGGGACTCTGTGTTTGCAGGATCCCTGTTTCCAGGGCAGAGACTGCGTAAAACCCCTCACTACAGAGCGCACAAAGGCTTTGAGAAGTCTTCCTTTTACACCATGAAGGACACTCCCCATTAAAGGAATGGGCTCCTCTTTAAACAGATTATGCAAGAGAGTGCTGAACTGTATCTCCAGGAATTGCAAACATTTTGAAGGAAAAGTAGTGGAATGTTGTCTGGTCCAGAAGAGGTCCTCCAAACATAAATCCGACAGCCCTTGAGATCTTTTCAAGCCCAGCTGATACAGACTGGTTTTAATAAACAAATTCACTTCCACTTCTGAAGCTTTTTAAGAACTGTCTTAAAAATCATTCCAAGTGCAGTAATAATTACTCTAGAGTTGACAGCCATCTAAATTATGTCCACAGTTCCATGTCTGTACTGGAAAAGAGCTTCCAGAAGAACACGGTCAGTAGATAATACTCCCCAACCTTGGAAAAAAGGTTTGACCAAGCTCTTTCCTAATTTGGAACAGAAAGAACTATACTGTTTTTTTTTAATTAAAAAAAAAAGTCTCAAAAGCCAGTAAACCGTAGCCTATAATTATGTTTAATTGGAAGATTACTCATTTAAACTAAATCTTGTTTTGTAGACATTATTAAAAGCCCTTTTTCTCCCATAGAGTGAAGCAGGGAGCAATCATGCTCTAACTACCACCGTCTCGGCTAGTGCCATCCCCAGGAAGGGTCACAGTCTGAAGGGTTATTAACCAGGGCTGCCTAAATTGTCTTCCAACCAGCCGCTACAGGGGCTTTCCCTGCATGGTGAGATTACTCCAGCTCAGGTCTGAAGAGTCAGGAACAGGTTGAGTGTCTCCACACTGCACTAATCCACACAAGCCAGGCGTCTACGCATCTGTGCTCTCCTGCGCTTCCATCGGGACCTTTCTGCTAGGACCTTAGGTTGTACTATGACATTGTCCTACATTGCAAATCCTTTTTCAAGTACAATTTTAAAGGAATAACCGTAAGACATGTTCTACTACCAAAATTAAAAAATAAATTAAATACAAAGACGTGAGAACCTTTGCTTAAAGTTTCTGTGGAAGCAAGGCAACACTCGGAAACCTACCCTCCTGCCCCAGCCTGTGAGACACAGGAACAACAAACATCCGCTATTCTTGATCACAACAGCCGGAACAGAATCAGAGAAGGTGTTTTCCCGCTGTTCTTCGACAGGCTGAGCAGCATGGAGAAACCTACCCTAGAAGTTACAACGCTAGTTTCCTGCTGCTGGCACTAGTTGAGGGCAGTGCCCAGCACTGGAATTGCTGCACGGGCACAGCCTCTGCCTGTCAAAGCAAATATTCATTTTCATCTCCCTGGTGTCTCTGCAGCATATGACACCCTTAACTTCAGGGAGGGGACACCGCTGGGACAGCTGGCCCCAAATGAGCCAAGGGATATCCCGTACATACGGCACCGTGCTCAGTAATAAAAGCTGGGGACAAGGAGGAAGGGGGACATCTGGAGTGACAGCGTTTGTCTCCCCAAGCAGCCGTTCCGTGTGATGGAGCCCTGCTTTCCTGGAACTGCTGAACGACCGCCTGCCATGGGAAGTGGTGAATGAGTATCTTCCTTGGCCTGTAGGAACAGCTTTTGTTTTAATCTATTAAACTGGTTACATCTCAGGCCAGGAATTTTCACACTTTCACCCTGTCGATTTTCTCCCCATCCCACGGCGGGGGGATGTCAGCGGCAGCATGGTGCTTGGCTGCCTACCAGGGTTAACCCACAGCAACAGGATCAATACATTCCCTCTTCAACACCTCCAAACAACTCCTAAGTGAAGTGTTTCGATGATATGCTGTACCCTGTGATAAATCCTCCATTGCATTTCACAACAGTGTTGTTATCGATGTCAATTAACAGTTGTCAGGTTTAGATGAGATTAGCTCGTGTTTGAAGTTAAATCCTGCAGTAAGAGAGGATGCTGCACAGATGAAAATAACCATAACATGAACATCCAGAAAATTTCAATATCCTAAAGCTGCAGCACATCTCTTCCTCGACAGAGACCACTACAGTAATCATGCCCAGACCACTACAGTAAATCAAATCTCTACTACCTACACAGCTTCTCTGTGGAATTGCAGTGCTTTGCCTTTGCTTTAAGGTCTCACTGGCTTGGGCTCAGCTTTGGTATAAAGCACAAACTACATCATTATTTGTCTGTAAAAATGAGTTCAATATCTGCAGTAGTTAAGGAACTGTACCGAGAATTCGTACATTTTGTAAATTTTGGGCAAGCTGTAATATCCACATACTTCAGTTCTACAGTTGTACAACTGAGATGCTACATCCTTGTGCTAGAGTGTATCAGATGAAGATAAATCCCAAAATGCTTGAGTACCTTAGGAAATATTCTAGACATTAATTAAAAATGAATTTAAAATGCAGTTACTATTCTGTACAAAATCCTGTTTTAATGCAATGAATTTGTACCAAGAATGCCTTGGTGCCGTTTAACTTCCCAAACTGACCGAACTCAAACACATAATGATATTCTTATTGCACCCGAAGATGATCAGCTCGGAAAGGTAGAACGTAACATCCATCCTCCAACGGGCATTCTCCACACAGACAATACCCGTGTTATCTGAAATGAGCCAGTATTAGAAGGACGGTGGGTCTGGGAGAAGCCCAACAGTAAATGAGAAGTGCACTGTAGGTACTTACCAGCGGGTGCTGTGCCGACAGCTAGCTGTGCAGTGACACCTCCAGCCACCGAGCCTTCCCCAAGTCCTGAGCCAACTCACCCACCAGCAGAAGTGCTGGGTAAGTGAGAAATACTACCCAAAGGAGCACCCTAACAACAACAGCTTAGGCACTGACTGTGGATGCAGACAGGAATGTTTCTCAATAGAAAAAAAACTGAAAAGGTGTCTGTTTGGTACTAAAAATCTTTTCAGTTTTGCATGTATTTGTACTTCATTAAATAAACATCGCTAGTCAGGCCACGTAATGACTGCAAAGAAAAAAGAAAAATCCTTGAAAACACGAAAATCTTTTTTATCTGTTAACTTCATACATGAAGTACAGAATATTACATAGCATTATATTATATTTTTTGCAATACACCCTATATTTAAAGTGGACAGGGTTCAAAAAAAATCAAATCTTCATTACCTTTAAGCATTGTTCTTCCAGTTGATCCTCCAAAGATATTTAAAAGACCACTCCTTGCTCCTAGTGATGTAGTTGCTTCCAGTAAAGCACCAGTTATATAGTTAGAGAGAGCAGTCCTCTGTGTGGTGGCACGGTATCCACAGTGAGCACCTGTTCCACATGGTCTTACACAAACCCCATCATCTTTGCACAAACAGTCTGTATCAAACGTTTGGAGTGTTCTCACAAGGGGAGGAAAATAGTCAAAAATATCTTCTGCTCCTTCTTCTTCTTTCACTGCATTGAAGATCTGTGAAGAACACAAAAGCATCAACTGTTAGTTCAGTTACTTAAGATAATACCCTGAACACCAAAAAATTCTAAGTAGCATGACTTGTTGTAAAGTTCGACAGCCTCTGCCAAAAGGCACTGAGTTAAACCACGGCATGTATGCATTGAACCTGAAATATCTGTGGATCCAAGATTTTGAGTTGGGCTCCCAAACCAGCTGTTTAACTAAGATGCCATTCTGGCTTTCCATCTATGCTTAAAAGCATTCTAATGAAAACCAGTTGTAAGGATCACCATTAGACAAAGTAATGCCACAGCAACACATATGGGCAACATTTAAAATAAAGAATAGACCCAAAATTATTTATAAGACTATTAAAGCCTTACAGATGTCAGTAGCAGAAAAACAGACCTACGCAGGGTTTGCACTTCTCCTTGCTGCGTGGGGCGGGTTTCTGCAAACAGAAAGGGTTTTAATCCCCATGAGTAAACCTTTCCAAATGCTCTGGTGTCACGTTCATTGCATTACCCCCAGCCCACGCACAGCTCCTCCAGCTAATATTGGTTTAGTAGCCGTTTTCCAATATTTGTGCTAACGCACTAACGAACTGCAGTCTGCGGCTTAGCAACTAAGTAATGTTTGCTGATTTAAAAGAGTCTAATGATCAAAGCAAGAACCTGAAAGAAATCTTTTCATTTAGTATACAAGGGGAGACGTGGTTCTTTGCATTCTTGTATGCTGACTTACTGATTAACACTAGTAATTTGTTTCAAATTACAAAGTGTAAACCACCAAACTAAAAATTCACATAGGTCATTAGAACTGTTAACAGGACAGGTGCTGAGAAAATCGTCATGGGGTTGTTCCCATCAGCCCTTAGATGCGCCCAAGACACAAGCTGATGGCTTAACGTCTATTTTGTGTGATTAACGGCTTGTTTCTTGCTGCCATCCCTCCCCACACGGACACCCGGTCCAGCTGTCCATCAACACAACCCCATCCTGTCCCACAGCGCACACCCACCTGTGCTCAGTCGAAAGGTAAGAGGCTGTGTGCGGAGCCTGTGCTCACCCCGCGGCAGAGGCACCGGCACCTCATCTACCCTCATCTACCCCACCATGGGAGCGAGGGGGGGGCCAAATGCTCTGTGCCCAGAGCACCCCACCCTCCACAAACAGAAGTTGTGCACGATGGTGTGATTCTTCCACCCAGGTACAGAAACTGAGAAGAGCAGAAGCTTTGAGTCAGCTACTAAATTCAAAATTTGGCAAATTTTTTACTTCTTATTTGCCATAAACCAGAAAATCAAATACAATGCAGTATTTATTAAAGTGCATATTTCTTATCTTAGTTTTAATTTTCAAATTAACAATTTATTGGGGAAAACAGTAAAATTTTACTTAAAATATAATAATTTATTAACTAGTAAATTATTTCAATGATTTGGAAAAGAACACTGAAATATTTATTAACATAAAATAATAAATCTTTCACATCCTGACTGTGACTTTTATAACTCAATCCCATTAGAAATATGGTTTCGGTGATGCATTACACAGTGAAATACTCTGGTGACTATCTTTTTTTTTCTCCCTCTCCCTACAAATTTTGCGGAATTTAAATAAATAAAATAAAAACAAATAAATAAAAAATTTATTTATTTATTTGGTCTGAGCCTTCTAGAAAAATTAAGCCTTTACTTTATTGGGAGAGAAGGCGCCCTCTGAGAGCGCCCGCTGCCCGGAGAGGACACGAGGACCGTTCCCCCCGGGAGGTGGCTGCGAGGAACGGTGGGATGTGGAGACCCACCTTCCCAAAAGGTACAACACTGACCCCGCCTCACGCACGGCTGATGTCACACGCAGCAGACATAATTAGTCTTTTCAGCTTGTTTAAAAAAATATTTAGTTAATGAAAATAACTTCTCAAAACTGCAGTTACCTTCCCAAATATTTTTAAAATTGGGTTCTGCAACTTATAAAGCCTGTTCTGTTGCCTACACAACTCAAATTTCTTCCAGCTGCCAAAGCAAAGAAACCATTTGTTGACAGAAATAGGCGACAGTGTTTTGCTGGAGAGATTACACATAGAATAATGGTGTTAATCTCTTCTGTATAAAGCAGACTTCAGGGCACTAGCTGTCTCCAAAGACTCTGCGCTTCATACAACGTTTTCAAATCCTGTTTGTTTCCACGTGTTAAAGCTCTGAATGTGCTACTTCTGCCCACACAGACGGGGTTACGAAACGACACAGATTTACAATGGGTATATTTATCAGCCACTGGAAAAAAATCAGAATAGGAAGATGTCCCTCGGGTAAGTGGGAGGGAAAATCACCTGTCAGTGAGAGTGCACCAGGCACTGGGGACACTTCACCTGGCCTGGGAGACAAACCAGCTGAAGCCAAGCCAGGGCTTCCAGTTCATCGGGGCAGATGCACTGAGCTGTGTCACTGCCGAAGAATGATCACTGCCGTGGGAAATGAATGTGAACCAGAGTGAAACACAGCACCAAACTCACAGCTGCCTGCCCAAAACCAGTGGTTCAGGAGGGCACGTTGCTCCCGAGTCACACATCCAAACTGGAGGATGTCAATGCCCCCCGCACCACACAGCCAGCAGCACCCCCCGGGGCTGAGGCACAACCCGCTCCCGAAAGCGCTGCGATAGGAAAGGGAATTCCAATCTCTTTTTAAGTAGTGCAAGGTACCGATGCTTACAGGGAGTTTAGGGTGGACGTATCTAGACCACCAGAATGAGCAAACATGTAAATGGTAGAATTTATATGCAATTATAGTACCTCGAGATTTACTTTAGACAATAAAAGCATACATTCTAATACTTTTTTTTTCTTAAATGATACTTTTAAAATAACAAGTGAGCTGAATCAGGTACCTTTATACACTAATACACTGGCATTCCAATGACAGTATACTATGGCTTTGATAGATTTTTGCTTTCTTCTATTTTTTAAAGAAGTTTTAATGTTAACTAAAAAGAAAATAAAAATTACTTTCAACATAAAATTTTGCAGAATACTACAGAAGAAAAATATGTCCTCCAACTCAAAATCTTAAAATAAAGATTAAATTCAGGCAGAATTCCAGTCTTGTTGTTTTATAACCAAGCCCGTATTTGGAAAATAAATGGAAACAAAATAGATTTTTCACTCTTAATAACATATACAATAAATCATAAAAACTTTACTTTAAAAAGACCTCAGCTTTGCTTCTAGTAACTTAAAATGGTATCTGCAAGTTAACTTATTGATAACCTTCAGGCAATAAAACTTTCTTACAGTGACAACAGACATATTTTCTTAAGATATTCTTTAAAAATAACTATAAGGACAAGTAACTCCTGCCGGCCTTGAAACTATTCCGCCATTTCTCTTCGAAGCTTTTCTTCTGCTCAGCCACCACTACAGCTGCAAACTGCATCACGTCCTTTCCTCCACGCACACGACTGTGGGTTTGCTGGGTAAAAGCGGCAGAAACCCCCCCACCAGAGCCCCTCCTGGCCCCACAGCCCGTGACAGACACCCCCCCAAAACCAAGCCGGGGTTCACGGGTGCTGCTGTACTGGAAATACCGGATAGAGCAGTTCATCAAAACAACTGCTCTGATTTCTTACTTAAACTTATGTATCTCTCTTCCTGTTTACTGTAATCTTTTATTTGTTTCTCTTTTTGTATTTTTGCTGCCCCAGGTATTTAGGTTAGGCCCTGGGGGCATGTTATCGTTTTGCCAAACATCCAGCAGCTGCTTGGCGCCTACGAAACCCAGACACTGGAATGGAGAACAGAGCAAAGAGTCTTGTTATTAGGAAGCAGGCTTAATTTCTCTAACTTCATTATCATAATAAACAATATGCGTACCCAAAAAGTTTATTGTAAAAAACAAGAGTGAGGCCATAGCCCAAGGAACATTTCTTTTAAACATAATTATTTCAGACGTAATTATTTTTAACATTTATCCCTTGATCTAGTTCACCGTGAGAGAACCAGTCACTTTACTCCCTGAACAACGCTCAGTGGGTAACTCCATTTGCAAAGATGTTGGAACAAACAACTGTCAATTGGGATCTGCAGAAATGCTGAAAATCAGACCAATCTGGGAAAAAAGGTCTGGCACCAATCTGGGATTTAAAGTCAGGTCGTGTGAACTCAGATTCCTAAACCAATCCAGAATAATTGCTGGCCTTGGGTTTAATCTGGACCGTATTTCCAAAAAGAATTCCTGCTGTGAAAAAATGAAAATGAATCACACTACTTTGTACAGTCAATTCTCCACATTTCATTTACAATTCTCTTTTCTGAGCAGACGCTGCAGGTACAGAGACGCTTGGCCAGCTCTTGGTGTTCTGCCCAAAGCCGGCTCCCAGCAATGGCCCGTTTCTCAGCACTGTGTGTGCCACACACCCCGCTTCCGAGCGGGCTCGCTCGCCTGCGCTGCTTACAGCGCCACAGACCCTGGTACAGCATCACAGAACCTAATTACAGCCCTCCCTTCTCCAGCTCCCGCTCCGTGCCCTCAGAAAGCTCAGGCATCTCCGCAGGGAAATCCACTGCAAGATTTGGTTCAGGCGACAGCAAGAAGTCAGACGCTGTACGGATGGACGCTGGCAATGTCAAGGGAAAAAGAACTCTTTCAATAAAAGAAAACTTTAAAAGCTACAGCAAAAATGGTTGTATTGTATTTTCTACCACTACTGCTGAAGTCACCAACTAAATTTTCAAGCATATTTTACTTAAATTGCAGCAAACTTAGATGAAAGACATGCCTAAAAGAAAAAATACTTGATATTAAGCAGCAAGTTAACAGACATCTGTATGCAACTTTATTAGGGCTGAAACTGCCTTGCAAAAAGTCAAATCCTTGGCAAAACCACAAATATACACAAGTAACTTTTTTTAAAAATAAACTGATAAATTTCCTATATTTTTTTGACAATTTTACACCATCTGTCTCTTTCAGGACAGTTAATCTGTTTCAAGACAGAAGCTTCATGTTATTATGCACCAGGTATGGATTCCAAGGGTTCCAGAGCTGGGTTCAAATGTGCATCACTGCGACTGTTCTGCACCAAAACAGACCAAAGAGTGACCATCCCTCCAAGACTTCTAGAGAAGAAAAAGAAGGGTCCCACCAGTTTAGTACATACACTTTTCTGATTTTCAGGAAGAAGGAAATCTTTAATTCATGGACTTTCTAAAACACGAATCTGTTGTAACAAATTCTGATTATACATCAACGATGAGAACTGAAACACACTAAACACCAACTGCATTTTGTGTCACACTCAGAATCATGTAAATACCTGTCTTTTTTAAACCATGTACTTCAGATTCTCCAGAAGACGTGCCAGAGCCCCACCGCTCCCACAGTTATGCAGGTTGTCCATGCTGTGGTGGACAGAGATGATGCTGTGAAGGGCAGAAAGGTCTGCTCTCTCAGGACTAGTTCTCAGCTCCGGTCCCTGACATGTTCATGTCAGTGATCAAATAGGTGACAACTTCAGAAACGCTTTTGAGACGCTGAACTAATCTGAGCTTTTTTTGTAAGCATTTTGCAGTGTTTGGAGTACAGAGCTAGACGTTCAGACTGCTAGAACATTATCTTCTTCGTGGCACTCGTCGGCCTCTGACCAAATAAGCACACACCAGAACAGCTGATCAAATTTTTGGCTACGAGTCTTACCATGTTCTGGTATTTTACAAGACAAGCAGGGCAAGGCATAAAATCTGTGGTCAATTAAATTCCATTCCTAACTTACTATTCAAGATGAGGGGGACGATGACAAATATTCACCCACAAGCTTTAGTAAATTGTGCTGCCTCTCCAATTTGCATGAGGTTCACTACCTCTCACCAGCTTCTCCGATTTCTCGTTTGCGACGACACCATCGCAGAGTTCCTCCCCAGGTACACTGTGGGAAATACAGAAACAGCTCTCTGGAAGCAACTGCAGATTCACAAGTTGGGGTCAAAGTCCAAAATTCCCACGAATCCTCTCTCAGCATCTCACGATCCATCTTTTTTGGCTAACAGGCAACATTCTTAAAGGATTAGCAACCATCCCAGATTAAAAATAAAATCAAATAAAATAAAGGGTTACACATCATGATGCCCTTCTTCATACTCAACAGATTTTGGAGATGCATTTGAGGGCAGATTCAGCAACGGCACTTGTCTGCCTGCAGCTTTACTAACAAACAAAGAACCACCACCATCTGAAGGAATTTCTGCTGAACCGCAGGCATTTGGTGCAGGTTTGCATTTCCGTTGAAGCAGCAGCAGTAAAGGACTGTTGTGGCACACTGGGACACGGTCACCACCCGCTCCAGCATGTCAGGGTGACAAAGAACAGCCCTGGGAGATCCGGTGATCCCAGAGCTGCAGCAGCGACTCAGCAGCAAGAAACCGGAGCTGTAACACTAACACACATTTGCAGTGAAATACAGGCAATCGTGCAAAGACTGTTCAGAACACCAGGGGTTAACAGTGTTCTCGACATAGTAAATTGCTCATATCTTGCGCTCTCTACGTATTTTCACATGGTGCTTAAACAGAATATCTTGACTGCCGAGATGCTCATTTTCGTAATGGAAAAATTCCTTAAAATATCCCTAGACTGCTGAAATGCTGGTTTCTATTTGAAAAAATGCCTAGAAAATAAGAGAATACAGTGCCAAGGTACAATCTGAAATGTACCTCATCACGTACTGGGAATACTGTTATCTTGGAAGGGTGGGGAGAAAACCCTGCTCACAAATACACGCAGTAATCGATACTGCTATAATTTTGCACAGTACTTGACGAATGCAGTATTTACTAGAGAGGGGTTCAGGTGCTGTTCATTTTTTGCCTGGGACACCCCAGAGAAGAAAACCAGGAACTACTTTGAGAAGACAAGAAGTGGAAGGTTAGTTTGTGCAGCAGCAGCCCAGCAGGGAAGCAGCAGAGAAGACAAAGGGACGATTTCTGATAGCTGAGGGAGAAAGAGCTTAAGTGATGTTGCACTGGGGATGCTTTGAATGCCGTCAAAGGGAGGAGTGGGAAAAAGAGGAAAGGAAGGAAATACAGTAAAATGAAGTAAGGTTGTTCTAGCTTTTTTTTGTATTGTGTGCATTTTTTCAATGCATTTAACAAGACTCTGATTTTTACAAAAGGTATCTGCTTGCATAATTTGCAACTGCAGGCAGCGAGTAAAAGCAAACACCACACGTTATGCCCTCACTGCCCAAAACCGGGGACATGATGCCAAGGGACAGTCTAGCGTTACTACCACTTTCTCCTTGCAATGGGAATAAATCTGGTGAGTCACGAGGAAGCTGTCCCCCGGGGCAGAGTGTGTAACGCTGGCAGAGGAGGTGCACACAGCAGAGTCTGTCCGGTCCCTTACACCTCCCAGGAAAGGAACAGTGGTCTTCAGGCATCCCCCCATCACAGGAGTCGATGCTCGTTCCAGCATCAGGACAAACTCTAATTTGCTCATGGCTTTTCTAATAACGCCCAGCATTACAGTCACTGGGGGAGGCCCAGATGTTTCCTTTGCTTTTCTGTAAATGAGCTTCAGGTTCTAACAATTCAGATGCAACGCCGCAGTGACCTGTCCCGCCTGGCCACCCCCCAGCAGCTGTCCTGTCAATATCCTTGTTGCACTGTCTGTTCCCAAAGGCTTTTCTAACTTCTGCTCTCACTTCAAGGATTAGGCAGACGCGGATCTTTAGACAGAGCACAAGACAAAGTCTCGTGCTATGGAGCAGTAACGCTCACTGATTCAACAGCAATTTTTGCTCCGTACCACATTTTCCCCAGCAAGTTGTAGCTGGGCACCGCGGCAGAGGACTCGGGGGGAACAGCCGGGTTCCCCCTGTAACGCGGGGAGCAGCACCCACTGCCAGGGGAGAGAACGAGCACAGATATGCCCAAAGACTAATAGTCATTAACCCACGCTCCGTGAACTTTCTACAGCTCCAATCGCAATTACAGAATGGGCATTACCTCACCAGCCAATATTCCTTATGAATTGCATCCTGCTAAGGATGAGATCATCCCAAGGAGCAGACACCGAATTTAATGAGGATCAAACCCCTAGACATAACTCAACATTCTTCAGAAATAACACCAGCCATCCCCCTTCAGTTCTGGTACAAGACCAATGTCTTTAGCAGGGAAAGCTTTTCATTCGGGATCATAAGAAAATAACGATACACTTTTAAAAAAAGCAAATACATTTGAGATTTGTATTTACCTATGACCAGACATGGTAACAGTGGGTCCAAACTTCCAACAAGGCGTCATTTTCACTTGTGATATAATTTCGTTGCCGTTACTTACTACTTCTCCATTTCTGTAAGGTCCCAGTACTGTTTATTTCAAAAGCTATTACTGAACAAAAGATGGACTTGGCAGATTTGGGAGACAAAAAAGCAGTGTGATATAAATGGGGCACAGATTTACCACAGCCCCTCTGCCCCCAGAAAGTCCCGCTCCGAGAGAATCACCAGTCCAGAGGAGAAGGGACAGCGAAATAGTGCTTCTTACTCCTCACGGCTGGTCATACACCTTGGATCCAAATCACTACTATGAAGAATCGTCTCAAGATACACAACAGAGGCTGACAATAGACATCAATTAACTGTCATTCGAAAGACTGTTTGTAAGTACTTGAGATTCCAATAGGACTAAGAAGAAAATGAACGGGTGACACCACGCACAACCCAGGAGCTCCTCACGTCCCTTTTCAGCAATGTGAAACAATGCCCTCGCCAGCGAGACTTCTGTAATCTTACCCAGAAAAGGCCAAAAATACCACTTTCTGGGCAGCCAGGGCAGCTATTTATATTTCTGTTGGCACTAAAGTTCATGTGAAAAAATGTTTTTTTTAATAGTAATTAATTGATTACTAAGTTCTCTTGCTAACTTCTTCAGTTTAAATCATAATTTTTATATTTTTCTAGGACTTCTCAACTTAGTATCCTGGGCTAAATAGCTGCTAACTCTTCTACTCTTGTCAAGTCTTCCTGCAGCCAGTATTCTCTTTATATTTTCTAAACAAGTCCTTATTTATTTCCTCCCAACTTTTATCAACAAATTCACTTAAAAGCAATATACTGTCTTAGTAACTAAATGAATTAAGTATACTCTATTCAAACACCTGTGTTATTTCAACCTTACTCTAAAAGTGACTACCCATCTAAACATACTTGTGAAGCTAACGCGCACCTTTATTTACTGAGAAGATGGTAGTTTCACTAGTCTGATGTGGGTCATGTCTTTGAACGCCCCACCACGTCGATTGGAATTTCGGGAGTTAACAGCTTTCAAAATTGTCTACTAAGCTTTTAACATAAAAGTACACACACAACACATACTTTTGTTCAAAATCATATTACTTTTTTTAAAAATATATTTTAATAATGACAGTTGATACCTCTTCCTGATGAAAAACAAAGATATTCCATTCATATAGAACTTCTCAGGTGTGCTATAAGAAGTACTTAAAGCAAGAAAAAACTAGCAGGTTGACTCTTCAATAGAGAATAGAAGTTTTAGTGGAGGCAAGCACATTATCTAAAATAGGCAGTAATTAGGATTAAAACCCCAAGTCAGAAAGCAGACTGGAATAATTCACAATCAAAGCACTTAGATGTTAGAATCTTAAATGTGCCATAAGTGAATAATTTCAACTCAGGAGATGAACATTTTCATTGTAAATTCCACCTTTCACTGCAGGTCTTTGGAACATCCCACTGTAATGGATGCTACTGGTAAAGGGATCTCTGAGCGTTCCAAATGCAAATGAAAAATAGTAAGAAATACTAACAGAAGCCATCAAAAACTCTATTTATTACATCCTTAAAGGCTTACTTTCTTCAAAGGTAGACAATAAATGAATTAGTTAAGTCATTAAAGGTTTCAAACAGGCATCACGTTCATCTTTTCCACACTGCCAGTGTGCCGGGTGCGTTGAGGACAGGTCGATGCCGAGCACTCGGCGCAGAGGAAACCCACAGCCCCCTTCCCACATGGCTAATTTTTTCAACTCTTATTCTACATGTGGAGCGACAGTCAGTCTACATTTTCTCTAAGAAACAAACAAATAAACAAAAACCCCACACACATCAGATCCAGGCAGAAATCTGTATGATTTTGTCCCCTATTTTCCCACTTGAGGAAAGGCTTCTGGAGAACTCATACATTTAGAAATAACTGCATCCCCACACGTGAACTGATTATTTAAACTACTTTGAAAGATAAGCTTAGCTGCGTATTTCTGAACTACAAATGGCCAGTAAATTTGAGGGGTAACCCACAGTACACAAAAATCCTGTGAGATCTGCTGTCAACAAGACCATCTTGAAAACAAAGACCCGAACAGAAAGCCCAACGCTAGCGGCTGTTGAAGACCATGGCTCACCAGCTCTTACACGTTTGGTTTGTCGTCCTCTTTCTACAATCTTACCTATTTGCAAAACTCCGGCTTTACCTGTTCTTTTAAAGTCTTATTTTAATACACGTACTCACATAAGTGATTCAGAAAGCACAGCCTATTCCCTTCCCGTGTCCCTGGCATTAGGAGCCAGAAGATCACCAACACTGACAGCACTGGCAATTCCGTTTTCACCCCCTGCGACGTTGCATCACTGCGACTACAGGAACTGCTCAAGTTGCTTAGGAAGGTCTCCAGCTCAGACTAAAAGTGCCACAGCTCAAAGGGCATGTAATAAAACTGTCTTTGTATTTATACAATCACTATCATTATTTGTATCAAAGACTGAATTTAGGGGTTTGTTGTACTATACATTGCAGATTTATATTGAAAGAATACTGAAATAGTCTTCCCAAATCTACCGAAACACTCTACAGCTCACACCCACAGGCAGAAACACAAGTATCACGTAAACATGACGTGCAACAGAACTTTATCTGTATCTCTAAATATTTTCATTTATAACCAGTTGCAATTGAAAGATCAGGAGCGTATTACTACACTGTAAAATCCGTGCATCCCACCCATGGCACAGAGCTAAGAAAAGAGCAACTTGGAGCATTTTCCTTAGCACAGGAAATCTAGTTCTCATTTGCTAATTTTGCAGACACTGATCCATGCCTGTTTGTTTGCTTGTGCTTCAGCTGTTGGGTTCACAGGGTCACATGAATAATTATAAGATTATTTTGGATTGTACTTAGGGGCCAGGAAATTCTCAGAGTTTTCATGACTGAATTGTTTAAGAGACTTTTAGGTCAGGCTACAGAACATGATTTCATGAAACAAAATAACTTTGTTCTATAAAGAGGCATTTTCCACTTCCAGGATTTTTTGAATTACCTAGAAATAGAAAAGGCACCGTTCCCAAAGCAACAGCAGGATATTGATACTCTGAACCTCATTTTTAAATAACGGGTTTAATCTTAATTTACTGATAAAAAGTGAGTCTTCATTCATCTCTGCTCACAATGAGCATTTCATAACTCTCCTAAAAAAAGTCATTAGCTGCTAAGGAAGACGATGCTGTATCTATAGAAAGTATCTCAAGTTTAGGGAAGTTTAAGCTAAGATGACAGCGTGAACAGGCAACACATAATGCAGTGACCTAAAGAAATCAGTTCCTCTTGTCCTTCTTTCCAGCGGGTGCATGCAAATGCTGTCTTAAACTAAAGAACTGTCCTGCAGAAAAACGTACATTCAATTTTCACATATTATTTTTATTTTATGACATAACTTTGATGATAGATACCTAATAGACACTAATAGCCAAACATATTAAGACAATTGCATACTAGAATAAAACTGTATTTACCAAAGTAATTGTTACTGGAAGAGTTTTTTTAATTTCATCCAAATCTGAATGAATCCATCTGAAATGATGGTAGCACTATGATTACATTAAAATGGATACATTTATTTTGCCATCTCCAGGTAGAGTTTTGGAAGCCAATTCCAAGATCTAACCACGGGACAACGACTCATTAATCGTATTTCCAGTTCAGTTCTACTCGCCTGAAATGCCCAAGATAGATAATGTTCTGCAACTTTCAAAAGTTCCCATTCAATCATTACAGCTAAAAGATGTTTTTTTAAAGTAAATATGCTTGTTTTAAGAGAGTGAGTGACCAAACAAGGGCAGTGGGAATGAGAGCATTAGTACAGTATTGAAATTGCACTTTTCAATTAAGTAAATCTGATTCTGCAGGAGCAGAGTATACGTTCTCCTTTCTTTTCCCACTGGAGTGGAATGTCACTTGAGGCTTGATTTTCAGAATTTAAGGCATCTGGCTTAAGACCAGAAGAACAAAAATATTTTAAATTAACTTTCCTTATTTCTCTGGGGATTGTTAGAGACCCAGGGACTACAGTTTAGTCATCCATGAGATTTATTTTGCTTTAGCGTTAGCTTCAGCTAAACTTTGTATATACAACAGCTTCCTCACCAAAATTCATAGCCACTCTCTTCAGTGCAATCATTTTTATAAATTGCAATTATTATATGCTGAATTACATGTGTAAATGACCTATATATATGCTTAGCCTCTCAAAATGAAGGATAAAACTTTGATTCCTATTATGAGCTTCTCCTTCACACTGTCACACCAGTTTTGAAAAAACTTTGATTCACTTATCCATAATTACGCATGCCCAATTTAGGATTTTTTAAACTTTTTCAAAGGCTTCATCTTGGTGAGAAACAGCTTCAACAGCTTTGGGAGAGCTGGGTACAGATTTGTTTTGAATTAGCTGCAGCAAGTTCTCACGTACATAATAAAGTATTCACGTACTGGAGGGAGGAAAGTGGTCGTGGGTGTTTCAGTTCACTCCCAAGCAAAAACGGGTGTTCGCTCTCTCATTTTAAATAATTATCATAGAAGGACAGCAAACCCCTGAAAGCGCTGTATGTTTCCACAAAACTCCAGTAGAGCACAACATTTTACTGAAGTCTCAAATACTTTAAGCTTGACAAGTACACTCTTAAGATCTTTAGAGGGCATTTTTGTCACAGTGGCATCATTCCGAGAATAAGCAAAAAGCCTTTTTTGTTCAAATAGTGCTACAATAAGAATTTGAGATGGCAACAGGGACAAAAAAAAAACATTTAGAAGTCCTTTATAAAGGTTATATAGATCTAATGGATCTTTCCTGTAGTACAGAATAAACAAGCAGAGATAATTTCCAGACTCTTATTTCCTCAGCAGCGTATCAAGGACAATCTATTCCCATGGTAGGTAAAGTTTTCACATGCTTTTAATAACAGAGGTCTCATCAAACCCCAAATCTACATAAAATACATAAACCTATTCTAATACTAGCATAGAAAAGGGCAATGCTGTGATGGAAAAAAGTCAGTTCCATCCAAGACATTTACTTCTAAAATCTGTTTTAAAATTGAGTCTTTATATTCCAAAAGATATTCTACAAACTGTATTAATGCCTTCTTTTACAATGAAACCTGCGTATGAAGATTTATCTATCAAAGACCATATGAAAACAGAAAATGAAGCAATGATGAAAGTTTAAGTGCTTAATAAAATTTAAGATGGAAGATTTGGGCACTAGTTTAGTGTTATTAAAATAACATACAAAAATGACACTTCTTAAAAGTCCCGGCCTCTCTCAGGATTGATAGAGAAGGAAGGAGGAGTAAAGATGGCAACAAAAACTATTCCATAAATTAAGTTAACATGGTTTTGATAACTCTGCACCCTCACTATGTACTTGCCAAACACGACTGTAATTTTACATTTGAGTCTAGTCATTCTTTGTCTCCTGACTGACTGCGTATTTACTTTCTTCACGGGGCGTTACTCCTCTGGACTCAGTAATACATCAGCCAAAGCCCGTACTCACACACATGCTACTTATCAATATGGTCATTTAATAATACATTCTATCTGTACATCTTACAGCTCACCTTTTTTATCACTGTGTACACACTTTAAAACAGGAATTTTATCTTCCTATGCGTTTATTCGGCTCCTTGGAAAATAAGCCCCCTGGCCTCATGCTGCCAGGCATTACTGCAGTAGATGTGACTTTTAACACTATTCAGTATGTATCAACCTTCAGTCACCTTTTGTTTTATCACTTCGTAGCAGCACAAAGAAAAATGTAGGTATTTCAGCCCTTTACTGAAGGCCTCAAAGCTTTGTCATAACGTCTCCATCCTATTTGCTTTTAACATAGTAAAGCTACAACTCTAAACTAAAAAAGCATCAGAGAGGTCAAACTCCCTCTATAGAAGTGAAAATACAGCAAGTTGTCACAGAGGTGGGGAGTTTGTGTTCATGAAGTAGAACCATCACAACTCACTAATCATCAGCGCTTACGTACAAAAAAGAACATTAAGATGTTATTTTTACAAGTAGGTACTTGGATTCCTCATCAACCAACCTGCTCAATAAATTGCTTGGGCCAAGTCAAAAGCACTGTTCCTAGTTGGAATTCCTGCACCACAGTACTTTACCGGAGGTCTAGTCCAGTACACTTCCACATTACACAATTTTCAAGTTTTTTCAACTATTTAAGAGTAAAACATGCATTTGAGAAAAGGAAACTTCTCTCACTATCATCCCTATTGTATAGGAAGCTGCCTGCAATTACAGCTCCAAGTGCCTATGATGGGAGAGTAAGACAAAACAGTATTTTTAGTGTTTATAAAAACACACACACTAATCAAATGTCATCCTGACTGCATTTCTACTGAACACTTTCTATTGATTACACCGGGTGAAGCAATAGCTACAGAATTTGCTTTCATTTCTATTCTTACTGAATATTCAAAAAAACAAATCTTACATATTCACTTTAGGATTTCAATATACTTTACTAAAAAGTAGCAAGCTTTTTCTATTAATCCTTGCTGTACATACAATATTTCTTCATCAGTTCACAGTAACAGTGAGGTATTCACTGGGGGGTTTAATGCTGACTTCACTAACTGTGCCTAAGTATTTTATCACAACAACAAAGCAAGAAAAAGAAAAGCCTGTAATTATATTACTTCATTTATAGAGTTAGAACGCAATACTAAGCTAACAAGTAGACAGAAGTTCGTCCAAGTTTCATAACTTCAAGTACTAAAATTCTGTAAGTGGCTTTACAATCAATTAAACACACTAAGCCAGTAAACATTCGCATGCAGTATGCTTAATTGAAATAAAAAGGAAACACCACAGACTTTTAGAAATTACTAACTGTTTACATCTGCAGGGTGAGTACTGACTGAATATACTTCTTTAAGTATATTCCAATAAGAAATGTTCTACTTAATACACCAAGAATATATTTTTCTGCAGCACTACATTCTATTGCCTGAAGAAGGAAAGCCTTCCTCTTATTCCTGCTGTAAGAAAAGCTTTGTTATATTTTATATGCCATGAGCCATATGCCATACCTTCTCCTCTTGCGTCTCACCATATCCATATCCGTATCATATCAACTGGTAGGAAAAATGATAAAACTGTGTAGCAAGTGAAAGAAGCTGAGAGAAGCAGAAGCCGGGAGCCAGCTTCCAGCGATACGAGACGAGAGCCTGTTGTGGTCCAGAGAGGCTGCCCGGGAGCCCGGGAGCACAGCCCTCGCTGCCAAATCTCAGTCCCTCACTGCCTCTCACGCGGGACTGCCTCACCTCCGCAGCTCCTGAAAGTCTTCTTCTCCAACAGCCCCTGGACGTCTGTTCCGTGTAAAAACTCCCTAAGCATCTTACTTCAACCACGGACACAGAGATAATAAAATCTGAAATATTTCATATTCAGTTTTGCCGACGTACTGGAGCTTGTGTTTACATTGCTGCAAATGAAATGATGTAATGCTAAATTTATCCGAAAGCACTGCCTTAGACTGCTGGTATTGTATGAATTTACAGAAAAATATTTCACAATGTTGGCAATTAAGTAATTTCTAAAATGTATTTATAAATACAGAAAATAATGTCACTGGCATCATGTAAACTCATTGTAAGTAAAAGTAAAATAACTCTTCCCACATTAGATTTCTCATCTCTAAGCTACTAATACAATTATATTATTGCAAAAAATGTACAGATTAATAGGAAAAAACCTCTGAGCCAAATTATATAAACACAAGCAGATAATTTCTAATTACTGTCCTCCTGAAACAGTTCCCATGCACACTGCTGAGCCTGCTCTGCCCTCGCGCTCCAGGTCTCCTTCTCCACCGACCCACCGCATCTCTGCACAAGGGGGCACAATTTAGAAAGGAAAGGCCTGTTTCACAACAAATTTTTGCAAACCTACAAATTCCAAGGGTGACTGTACGCTACTTTACAAGGGTCGCAGAGGAACACAAAGCGGATGAAAGAGAATTTTTCCTCATGTAGGAACTGAAGTACGCAGCCTGGCAAACCCACGTTCTTTCAGATGAAAGTACAGCTGAGGGAGCCACGGGGCAGTACCCCAGCACACCGGGCATTCTGTGCCTCCGCCACCTTACGCTCCTCAGGAAGACTCCCGAAAGCGGGGCACACTGTCAATAAACGCGAGTAAATCCCTATCTGGTAACCTAGGTAACTTCATCTCAGAAGCGGGCGTTGATACTAGTGAGATTACCCTCCAAGACTATTCTTGAATAACTCCATCTGTGGACAAACACTGATTGAAAAGCAACAACAGGTGAGAATGACAAGTCATGGAAGGAAAAAAAAGAAGAAATGCGTGATAAAAGTAATGATGATAAAGGTAAAAGTAGGAGAGACTCTGAGTAGCAGAAACTGTGCAGTAAATGAGACAGTTGCGTATTTTCTGAAAACATATTTTGAATAACACAACTCACCCCTTACTGTCTTTAAAACACCCTCCCTTACAGTTATGGAGAAAACTAACACAGAAGAACAACTCTGAAAAGATGCTATATATATATACATACACACACATATATATGGGGTACATGGCAGGGACCAGGGCTCCTGGATCTCCTACCACAGAAAGCACATGCAACCATTTCCAAAAATCCTGTCACAAACGTTTTAATATTATTGTACTAATAGGACTTAACAGGACTACCATTATTAAATATAACATGTCATCTAGCAAGTAATCCAAAACCAGAAGGAAATAGCTAAGTTCTATTAAAAAAAAATTTACAAAAATTCCCAAACCTTTGTCACTAACCCCCCAAAATCCCCCCATCACAGCCGGTCTGAGCACTGCAATCATTTTTCTCACTGTTCTAGAACCGAAGCAAGGGCAATTTCACAGGCATGATTCTCTTGAATAAGACCTTCTGGAGTATGTTGAATCTATTTTTCTACAGTATTTTTACTTTTACGAAAAATAATGAAATATCATACAATTACCTGTGGAGAACTGTTCTTCAGAAAAAAACAGTTTGTCTATCTCTAATCACTGATTTTCTGGTATTGCCTTGATATTACTACACCTGCTTTGGTACCCAGATTTCCCTACCACCAAGTTGTGGTTTCTTTCCTCAAGTACTGGATAATTAGTTTTAATTGGTTTTCTTCACTACAAGAGAATTTATTCCAAAATAAATATGAAGTTTGTTGGCAAATATCTATGGGTATTTAGTTCATAAAGTATTGACATTTTCAAGTCTATGGACATTTTAAAGGACAAAAAGGACATTAAAGGACATTAGTTAGCACAATGATTTTGAAAAAAGGTAATTGATATGAAACATGACTAAAGTAAAAAATAACGGCTTAAAAACATGCAAGGGATTTAGCTAAGCAGCTCTAGCCTCCGTAGCTGTACCTATATATTCTATGCTGCTGAGGTTCACATTCTTGCATAGCCACTACTCTACAGTCGCTGCAAAAGTGTTCTTTGACAGTACAGAACAAAGCACCTGCACAAAAGAAGTCATTTGCACTGAAAATTCCTAACGCCTGGAGTCCACAATAAAATCTTCATTCTAAGTCCCTCTGACCACGTCATTATCCAACCAGCATGAACCCTGATACCATCTAGCACAGAAACTGCTTTACTCTTTTAAGCTTCTTTCATGTGCAGCGTGAGCCACTATGCGAAGAAATACTTCAAGACAGGCAATCTGTCCTTGGCAGCCTCAGCAAAACAAAAACCCAACAGATTTGTTCAAATACAATCTAAGTGCACTTCTGGCAGATAAACAATGAAATTCTCTTTCCTCTTTGGGGACTTAGGGTTTGCGCAGAACAAAACACTATCTAAATTCCATGTATAGTTTGGTAGTGCTCTCTATCAGTTCAGTTGAAGATCACCATGTATGTCCCCAGGGTCCTGAATGTACTCTGTTCTACGCAGCCAGGCTTGTCCAACTAAACCCACAGCACCCTCAAGTGCCTCCCTAGACAAAAAAAAAAAAAGGAAAACTGGGAGGAGGAGGCTAAGCCTACATTCACCGAAGTTTTCCATCCTGCACTGTTTCTGAGATCTCACCAGGAACTCCAAGTGTCGCATGCAGGACCCGAGTTAAGTATTGATGTGCCCAGACCAGGAGTCAGGCACCAGCGAGACATCCTCACTCACTTTGTCTCAGCACAGGCCTAGCAAGAAAACCTGCCCGATGCCATTTTCGTGTATTTTCCAGTGCCACCAGATAGGGACCTAACAGCATGAGGACATTTACACAAGACTCCGCTCATCTGAGGAATCCAACAGATGAACAACGCTGTTCCCTCTAAACCACATCAACAGCTTTTTTGTTATTTGTTGTTCTTCCAGCACATGGAAGAAAAGCTCTGTTTTCTCAATAATGTCAAGGAATCTTAGGTAAACAAACCACTGCAAGATGCCTGAGGGATGAGAGTTTAGAGTTTATCGTGCCAGCACATGAGGCACAAGTGGTGCGACCTGCTTTAGCAGAAGATGACATTCTCCCCAGCTGCAGGGTGTTACTGACCAAAGGCGAAGGTGCACCATTCCTCAGCTTTGTTCTCCTTCCAAAGAGAACAAACCACCCTGCAGAAGACTGACTATACGACCTCTTAATTAAGAGCCTGTCATTTCTAGGAGAGTTTAATTTCACAGTGACCTTCTTTGACACTGCAAAGAGCAGAAAAATTGTGCTATAGCACAGAAGCAAACTCCGTATTTCCTACAAATCGTTAAATACCTATCTCATTAGCTTTCTGCTTCTCCGTATGAATGGAACTGGAGAAAGCATGCATCTGCAAGGAACTGTAGTACTGCACACAGCCTGGGGAAGGGAGGGAAAAAAAAAAAAAAGAAAAAAAAAGAAAATGCAGACAACATCCACCATATCCTCTTTGGTCTGCCTGCCAAGTCTGTCCCTGAGCAGAAAAACCCAGATGAGAACTCTGGTGTGACAAGTTCTCCCACGTACCTTTCATGAAATCAGTCTGTGTAGGTTTGTCCCACAGGGCTTTAGCTGCTTAGACATTTTGGAACCTGTGTCTGCAGCGAGCCATGCCTTTGAAATGCATTCAGCACTCCAGTCCTTCCACCGAGAACGGGTGAGCTCCAGTAACTTATGCTTTTCATCACAAATATTCTGGGTGATTTCATCCAAACCAAACCATCCCTGGAAAGCTTCTCCTCGGTGAAAGGAGAAAAACATTCCCATGAAAAATTATTTCCTCCAAGAACATAAATGGGAACTCTCCAGCTCATAAAATTAGTGGTAAAAAAAGAAGGAAGACAAAAATTCAGAGGAGACCATTTTAGAGGAATTCAGAAAAACAGACTGAAGTCTCGCTTGCACTTTTTATACCTGGAAAGTCTGTGTCAAAGCCTCGTCAGAAATGTCCATCACTAAAGACCTTAATATTTTCTTTGCATAATTCCTAAAGTTTATTGAAAAGTTTTACTAATACTAGGTAGGGGAATTTTTCTCTTACTTTCCAAAATGCCCAGGAGGGAAAACTTACCCCCAAATCAGTACATAATACTACTACTATTTTACTAACACAGCAGAGGTGGAGAATATAAGTATGGAAACGACACCTCCAAAATAAGAACTATTCAGAGGAGGAGTCTGAAGGAAAATCTGTAAGTTCTAACTTCCAGTGTCTGTTCCCTCTGCACCGAACAGCTTTCCTTCCGCGGCCACAGTCGCAAGGGGAGAGAGCCCTTTGCCTGCTGCCTGGCCAGGCTCGGGAACAGGCCAGATTTCTGAAAAGTCTGAGGTTGTGCCAGAGGAGATACAAATATACGACAATCCTGGGATCTTAATAATTATACATGAAATTAACAAAGAATCAACACTGCCAAAACTTTATACATACAATGGTACTGGGAAACCTTCATTCCCTTTTCCTTTTTTTTTTTCCTTATGACTACTTCTAAGACATATAAAGAAATTACAGTGCCAACTTTCTCCACAAGAGGTCTGAAAATAAATCTAATTCCAACAAATTAGAAAGATGATCAGAACGATTTTCTAAAATAGCATCTACAAAGTTAGAGCACTCCTTAGTTTTTGGCACCTTATTTTTTGCACCATATAGGTCAGTATTTGTAGTTTGAAGATTGTAACTCTACGTTTCTATGAAAAAAAAAAAAAAAGTTGCCTGGAAGAAACTGCCTACTGGACAGCTATGGATTTTAACGAGTAATGGGATTTTCTTTCACTCAGACAATGCAAAAATACCAGAAGATGGCTATAAGACAATATCCAGGAGAAAGTTTTCTGACAGTGGTAAGCATCATACAATAATAGAACATTTTTAACCCATCCAGGAGTACACTCCAAAAGCCCATATAGGGAAACAGTACCATGTATCAATATATATCAATATAAATGTATAAATGCTAACTTTATATCAGCCTAATTTGTATTCTTCTGAGCTAAATAGTTTTTAGAAAGCTGATATTATTTGCGAGCTTCAAAACTGGAACTACTCAGATGAGTCCTTTTGGCCAGATCAGGACCCACAGCTACACACCGAGCTTAGCAGTTAAGATTTTCATCTGATTCCACCTACTGGTGGGACCATTGTCTTCTAGAGCCACCACGATGGGACAAACAGGCACAAAGGCATTGCCCACAATCTCATTCAATTAGTAGAAAGTGAAATGGGCAATCGGGTTTTTCCAACGAGGAATCTGATATCCAACATTTAAAAATCTGCAAGTGAAGACTTTAAGGAGCAATACTCCCACGTTTTTTGAAATTCACAGGCTGTACTGAGGCATGACTAACCTTCTGTAAACATTTCAACTTTAAAGCCTAAACTCGTTTGGAATGCATAGCAGTGAAGATTGAAAAAAATGAATTTCATTTAAAATTTTTCTTTTATGTAATCTATCTTATTTAGTGTTTGCACTGTTCTTTACATGAAAAAATGTTTCTTTTCATCATTTTGCCAAGAGCAACATTTTCATAAATACAGATTTTAAAATGTTTTTCAAATATATACGTGAACACAGAGGACATCTCAAGCAACAAAACAAAGCAAATTGAATAAATCTTTTATATTCAGATAATTTGCTCGGAATAAATCTTCTTTTTGTTTATATTCATATAAACATAACGGTCATGACATAAGACTATCCAAGAGAAAATATCTCTGTTCAAGCCATATAAGCACAAAAAGCCAGGAAGGTTGGCTCCAGGATGGGCAAATTCACCTCAGGGAAAGACTGTTCTACAAACCAGACAAAATAAAGTCAGCAAAATACCAAATCCCAACTAAACCGTTTTGTGAGGATTACCACGCTGGTAAAGGGGGGAAAAAATTCTCAGAAAAGTAAGGTTTGACATATGCATCATGGACATTATTCTTCTAAATTAAAAGTGAGATCTGGACTAACTGACCTACAGGACATCACAAAGCCTGAGAAAAGACCCACCTCTTCTCCTGGTCCCCCAGGGTGGGAAACAACCCGCCTCCCTGCCCGGGCTCTCGGGTTGGAGAGGAAAATGAACATTTCTGCCCAGCTTTGCAATGAAAGCGGATGAGGGCTTCAGCACAGGTTGCTCGAAGGAATTCCTTGAATACCTTCTAAACACCATAAAAACACTTTCCTCCCCCGACTAAACATTATGAAAACTTATCTACCCCCCTTATTTTTTAATCTCTTGGCCTGCTTGGGGCCAGAATTCCCTTATATTTCCCCTATGACTTGCCATCATTCAATCTGATTGGGAAAAATAAGTTTTAAAAAATATTATATGATAGGAGTCCTAGAGCATTTCACAGGAAGACACCAGCAGGATGTGGAAAACGCTTAACAAAATTGATGGGAAAGAATCTTTTCAAAGCAACTTTGGACACCAGCGTTTGTTGAGACTTTTGAAGTGCTGTGGGCTTTTTAAGGGTTAATAATAATAAGAATAATAATGTAATGATAATAATAATAATAATAATGTAAAGCCATTTCAGACACAGTAAGATTCGTAGCACAAAGCAGATCATTTACTCCCCATGTAGCACAGAGGTGTTTCTGAATGAATACAGGCCCTGTGAAGAAGGACAGACCTGCAGCCGTTCCAGCAGAGCTCCCGGTGAAACAGTTAAAGGCGGGGAAGGTTTGGACACGCTGTTCCTTCGTGAAATATTCGGCACAGAAAAGCGCCAAAGCAGCTTAGTACAGAAAGAAGCTCTGTTATACTACAGCGCAAAAACATTTCAACTGTAATTTTTGCAAATAATCTGAACACTTGTTCTTCTGGATTTTTAAACATTATTTATCTTCTAATGTTGAGAAATAAATTAGTTACAAGAAGAATAACAGAGCCATGAAGTTTGAAGTCACATACAGTAACTCTGTTGAGTCTACTGTAAGTAAATTTACTGTCAAAAAGAATCTTTTTAAATACTTCTAAAGTAGCCAGTTGCTTCCAGTAATAAAACAAACCATGAATGTTTCCACGTGCAATTAAATCTCCATCTTGTTTGTGCACCATGACTGAACTAACAAACCTTCAGAGCCGGGAACGTGGTGCAGCGCAGCGCAGGCACCTGAACCAGCCCTGGGAAATCAGGAGCGTGTGGAAGCAATAGCATTACCTGCTTTTTCCACTGGCTTGGATTTCAGCTCTCTCCTGGCCATGACACCAGCTAATGGAACTGTGACGACAACTCCATTTCACACATGCATCGATTACAGTGTTTTTGAATAATTCACCCCTTTTCAGACTATAAGCACAAACTTGCTTTTATTTGACTTGATCTGGAGTAAATCACAGTATGAAAGACATTAAGTACTTCTTCAATTCTTTTCTAATATGCTAAGAATAAGTTTAGAAAAAATGAATTAATTATATTAGGTTTGATCAGTCTAAAGAAAAAATGAGAGAGCTGCAATATCAGCCTTCCAACAGATAACAGGACACTAGACTCCTCATGTCCACTAAAAGGGCAAGGAATAAGAACTATCCACCCGCCAACAGAACAGAATTTTTCTATCAGAATCAATACACACGGACGGCTCCGCTTGTTACCCTGCACCGTCTGCTTTGTAAACTGTCCTGAAACATATGTCCTGAAGCCACGCACCACTGTGTGAAAAGAGAAATATTTAATGCTGGCCACACTCTTTACTGTATCTGCCTAATCTAGGTTGTTAAAATACCCAAGTCATGCTACACTCACATCTACCAGCAGAGGAACATTTTGAAAAGCACGGCTTTCTGTACAAAACAGTACTTGATGAAACTGTGCCCCAAAGGCCGGCAAAAAGGGATTGTGACCCACAGGCAAAGGACCTCAAAGGAAGGCTGCTGTTGGACACGAGCCCGCGGGCTCCGAGAGGCTGCTCCGGGCCCACCTGCGGTGTTGGGGACGCGCAGGGCAATGGCCCGTCCTTCTGCAGGGACCAGATCAAACACAGCATCATCTGCAATCCAGCAGGGGCTTGGGAAAGGTGTACCACAGATGGTCTTTCACTAACTGGCACACGTTCTTAAACCTTTACAATTAATATTTGAAATTGGGGGTTTTCTTCCAATCATCCAGTTCACTAATCATACACCAAAGCCAAGTTTGGGATTCCATCTGGTCTTGAATTCAGTTTTCAGGGTTTTATTCCCTTTACTTCTGACTAAAGAAATATCCGCCAGTGCCAATTAAAAGTGATAATGCAGCATGGAACAGAACTGGACTTAAAACATTAATAAAAGCTACTTGTTAAATGCATGATTACCAATCCAACTGTATGAATAATTCTATCCACCAGATGGCATATGCCTCATATTTTTCTTCAAATATAGTCAAACTTCAGTGACGTGGGTGAAGAGAAGGCTTTTCCTTATTTCATTAGAAGAAACTTTCTTCTTCACTAGAAGAAAAATGAATGAATTTCCACACTTAACAATACCCACAGTCATCTATGAGCTGGTCTGAAACCTTGCCTAGCAAGGAGATGCTAATGCAGTTCTACCAGGAAACTTATACCTGTAAAACGAGCCTCTCTGAGACATCCACAGCAGTGGATCATTTTCTGATATGTCTCATCTTAATCTTCTAAGAAACCTTGCTATTCTAAGGCTTTCCAAAATTGTTTCATTCTATTTCATTATTTAATTTCATTTGTTACCCAGACAAGAATTTGAAGCTGATTTTTATCAAACCCGGGACTCCGTAACTTTGCTTGTACATTTGAATTTTTTTAACCAATAACCATTTTTAAGAAGCACGTTATTTTCATCAGATACTTTCCATAGCAGAAAATATTCCCCAAAAAAACCCCAACCTATAAAATATAATCTAATTAAAAACCCAAGAAACTAGCAAAATAGCCCAAGTACTGAGCCTCGCCACACACGCTTGGTCTGGTCACATCAAGCCTTGCCAAAGTGCCTCAGTTCCTAACAGTGACTATCCGTCTCTCTCCAAATTCTTCTCATTTTCTTTGTATTTCTACTTCAAGCGCAACCTTTGTACACAACCATCACCATAGTACTAGCACTGGTTTACATATGTCTTAGTTCCATAGGAAAACAGGAAAACCTTTAGTTCTGGTTAGGTTTAGAAATAAGATTTTGTTGTTGTTGTTTGCTCTCTACATTCTTAAAGTTCCAAAACTCAAAGGACTCTTTGTCAGCTATCTCTTTTATTTTCCTTCCAAGTTTTTCATAGAACGCTGGCTCCTTTTCATTAGTTCTTTCTGTTAACCACCTTTCATATCTCATTAGCAAATCCTGCCCAGTACTGTTAAATCAATTTCCATTTCTTTTACTTAATGAAAAAAGGGTATTTTGGGGTTTTATTCTCTTGGATCCACTGAGTCACAACCACACGGGTATTTCCTGCGAATCTGCTTTCATCTCGGCTGTTGTTTTCCTTGTGTTTCTTTGCAGAGTGGAGAAATTAAAATTCATCAAGGATCAGAGGAATCTGGTCATTAATGCCTAATATAAATACTAATTAGCAAATACCTCTTTTTTCCTGATGAGTACAACAGGAAAACAGTTACAAATGTACTGTTCTCTGTGATAGTTTGATGAAATGGACATTTAACTTCAGCCAAAAATACTAGCTCTTTTGGAAAGCCCATTTCGGGCTAAAAGTGTAACACTGCAAGCACGTGGGTATCAATCCACGTCCGTGTGGATGTGGAGTCCCTTCACCATGGACAAAGTGCACTGCACAAGCCAGTGCTGACAGACAGGTGACAGACCGACTCTGCCCTGGTGAACCTGCCCTGCTTTGCTCTGCAAAAATACAGACACAAACTCAGCTCTCAAATTCCAGGAGGGTTTGTACGATTACAAAAATGAACACATCCTCTACCCAGATCAATCCAAAAACCAGGGGGAGGGAGGTTGAAGAGGACAAATATGATGTAATGGTCAGGTCATTATGTAGATCACAGATCAGATAAATCATAACAATCTCATATGAACACAAAAATTTGGAACTGCTTGAAAAATTCCATGACACCCCCCAAATTCTCCACACAAAGCTTCACCCTAGTGTTTCTGATGCTGGACTAATTCTCTTGTATCAGAAGCGCTCCCTGTGCAGCAAAAGCTTTGGAATCTATGAAAGATCTAGGCACAGCAAACAACACTTCACCTTCTGAATTTCACCATGACTTTACTAGTAATGGTGTCCAACTTATTGGCTTTAATCTTCCATCATTTTATAAAGGTAATTTTAATTCTGACACAAACCATTGATGCATTTATCTCCTCAGCAGCTAAACCACTGAGAGGAAAAACAGGAAACAGCTGGTCAAAGCTAAAGTGTGATGAGAAATGTGTTCAAAACCAGAAAAAATTACTCAAAACTGATCATCCTTTACAAAGGCTGGATTTGTAGTTTGTCCAAACCAATGGCAAAGAAACACTATGCAAGCAAAACTGAATGTGCGGTGATTCACAAACGCCTGCTAAAGATGAAAGCCTAAAGAACTTTGTTGCTCAAAGGAAGCATTCAAATTATTACAGAAGTCTGTCTCCAACCTGTTGGTTAAAGGAAGGAAAAAAGAAAGAAACAGAAAAACTCTGAACTGCCAGAGAATAAGAAAATTAATATGCTGTGCTTTAAATATGACCCATGCTATATTATATTTCCATATCATATTTCCTGCTTGTTGATAACCTCTACCTATCCTTCCTACAGCCTGGACGTGTTGAGTGAGTTGGTGTTAACAGACCAAAGCCTCCTTCATGCTGATAGCAGATCACTTGACGACAATGAAACCTCTGCGCAGCAAAGGATTTTGCACTCCCAGAGTTCTCCCTGGCTGCATCTGAAGTAAGGCAAGTTCCAAAAGGACACACAGGTGAGCCAGAATACAAGTTAATTTCATAAAAGGGAAATATTCAGAATGTTATGAATTAATATTTTTTCCCTTTAAAATAAATACATTGACATTTACACACACCAGGCACCTAGTGCAATCCCAGGACTGTGAACAACAGCCAGGAAGTCCAATGTTATGGTTCCCATGGCAACCGTAATGTGCTTATATAAAGTAAAATATCTTACATATGCAGAGGGTCAGAACGGCCTCAAGTTTGTAGCACGATGCTCTGAGTTTGCAAAGTTACTCAGGATAAATTCCTAATTTAAACCAGAGAAGACTGATGACAGTTTTCTCTCAGGAGTCTTTTTCTTGATCCAACTCACAATCACATTTCGAGCAATTCACGGCTCAGATACATTCTGATGTTTTTGCTGAAAGATAAACTATGCAGAATTATCATTCAGAACTTTATTCAGGCTACAAGTATTTCAGTGTTGATTGACTACATACATCGAAAAAAACCACAAACTTGTTTTTTCTTCGCTCTTATGCATACAACTGTACAATTACCAAATATTAACAGTTGGAACTGGCGGGAAGAAGTTTTTCTTTTTTTTTTCCCCACTGGAAACTTAGGATCTGTCTCTTCTGCAGCCTACGGTGCAGCACCCGGCTACTGAGCCTGCTGAGATAACAGAAACCTCAGCCACAGCACATGGAGAGTGTCTGGGAGAAGTTTATCTTCCCCCAAACCTGGGTGAGCTCACCAATAACTAACTGTTGGGAGCCTGCAGCAGAGATGAGATCACCATCCTCTGTAGCACAGCTCCAACAACGGGTTCAGGCCCAGGAGCAGGACTGCCCACCAGCGTGGTAACGTGAACAGCTTAGGCAACTGAAGGGTACTAAGGAAGTTTTACATACCAAGTTAATGACCCCACCTGAATTATGCGCATCACACATTTATACAGACAATATTTTTAGTTTAAAACTGATTTTAAAAGTGCTTAATGTATGTTTGGCCTACGTCTCTTTATTAAAATGTTTGATGTAAATGATAGTTCCCATGAAGCCAATAGCTCCATTTTGCACGTACTTCCTTTTCTCCCTCCAAGTAACGTTATCCCAGCAGGAGATGTTAAATAGACTACAATGTGACCAGAATTTCACCCATTCTCTAATACTTGAAGGGAATTCCTAAACAACTTAAGAACTAAGCCTGCTGTAACATGGAACTAGAGCAGCTAATAATACAGCCTTTGTTTTGCCTGCACTTTACTAATGAAGGTCTGTATCAGCTGTGATTTATTGAAAACAATTTTTACAGTATCAGGAGAATAAAAATAATCATGAAAAGTACATAAAAATAACTTTTAATCATCTGAAAAGAAGCTCACATTATTTTACTGCAGATTCAAAGTCCAAATGTTGGCAGCAGTCAATAGGCATTACAGTTACAGGACAAGCTAAGGAAAAAAAAAATAAAGAAAAATCTTCTGTTTTCACACAAGCTAACTAGATTAGTCAGAGTCCTGCAACAAGTGCATGTGCTGATTGCAAGAGAAAAACAAACATTTCATTATGGTTGCATGCTCCCATACTATGACAGCAAATTATCCGAAGGTATGTATCTTCGAGTATTTGCTATACTAAAGAAATCTTATGTTTTTACAATAAGTGTTTTAATTCCAGAGACAAAAAGAGTCTTCTGAACTTCATCGAAATGGGAAAACAAGAATATTATCCATAAGTAAGAATGATCACAAATCTAACATATTTTTCTCTCTCATACTCAGTGAGGGGATTGCCAAGCGCATCTCAAAAGCAAGTCTTCAATCTCAGTTCAAAAATTACCATATCTGGCTACAGTTCAAAATATTTTAAAAATTTCACACAATTTGCAGAATGATACGAGCACTGTCCAATACATTTGTTTTGCAGGTAAGGAATAGCTTCTAGATATCTAATTTTCTAGTGAAATTATTAGGAGAATAAAAAAATAAAAAGAGGAAGAGAGTAGTTTGAAATGGCAGGGCTGAACGTCTGTTTCCCACGTTCCTGCCGAAGGCCGTGTGCTGTCACTGCCCCGAGTCACCCGGCTCCCACGGCTGGGACGGGGTGAGCTTTGGGGGGCGTGGGAGCACCCTCAGAGCTCTCCTGCCCCCTGATACTCCCGTTCATGTGCACCTTCTCGGTACCTAACAGCTGCTTTACGTTATTCCTTTTGTTAAGCTGCCACCAGTCTGTATTTTCAAGCAAAATTCTTCGTGCCCAGAGGCTCAGAACCGTACTATAGCAAATCCCTTTTCACAAACAGAGAACCCCAACAGCCTCATACTCATGGGGAGTGCCTTAGATATTGTGGCAAATACAGTTTTACAGCAGAGACTTTTCCTGTAAGTCCTCCCCGAAATGTCATACCAGTAAGACGTACACCTACCAATTACTGGCAAACCAAGCTTTTTTCATTTTAGAAAACTTTCGTTTTACAAGATCCTGAAAGACTGTAGGAAAGCAAGATAATTTAAAGCGTATATGAAATCTCAGTAATTCAGATTTTAATTATTCACTCACCAACAGAGTGATCTTTGTATGGCATAGTTTTTATTCTCTCATACCAGAACAAACAACCCAAACTTTTCAACAGTTCATACAGGTAATGGAGATAACTTAGTTTCAACTGAGAAAGAATTTAGAAGAGTGTCCAACTCTAACACTCTAAAGTGAACTCTTTAATGTGCTGCAGGGAGATTTTCTAAAACAGACCTTCATGCTTCTTTACAGTTAATGAACAGTCACTAGAAGGAAAGTCAGAAAATGTGGAAAAACTGAAGGCATAATGTATTGCTCTTGCCAAGACTCCCACACTATTGGCTCTAAATACCTAAGTGTGCTCACAGCTAAAACTTATTGTTCATAATTTGGCCCAAAATTGTTAAAGCTATGAGGCAACTACAAAATGATACAAAGTATTAAGAGATTTATCTCTAATTCTATCACGCATTATGGTAATAAAACTGAATACTTCTACAGACAGGGTAAATTTTCTGTTTTTAAAGCTAGCCTTTAAAACTGGAGTAACTCAACCCAAAGCAAATATAAGTACAGAGCTTCATTTAACAAAGTTCAATTTATTTTTACAGCACTTACTGAAGGGAAAACATAATTTTATGCCTATTTGGCTTCTCTTTTGCCTCCCTGATTTTTTTCCAAATAGTCAATTTTGCTCATGAACTTTTTTCTTTACACAATAGACTGCAACTCTTATGCGAAGAAACAAGAAACACAGGGTCCAGGTAGAACAAAAATCAGCTCACCCAAACCTACTACCTACTTTAACATATGAATAGAAACCTTTATGTCTAAAAACATGACAACATCAGTAACAGGCAAAGTACTCATGCACAGTCAGATTAAAACCAAATAATGTTAGAGTGTAGGTGAACCCCAATCACTTGCAGATTATTTGCTTTATGTCATTTTTTCCCCGCAAATTCCTTTCAGTGTGCTGGACAAGAAATTTTATTTCAAAGGGGAAAAACAAAAAATCTCAAACCCCAAATCTGTTTGTAATCCACAATATAGAACCACAAGCTATCTTTATCTATTAATTATGAAACACTCCTCCAAGATAGATCTATAATAAAATCATTTGCTATCTGGAAACAGATGTGGGGGCAATTAAGTTTTCTTTTTTCATTGTTGCCTTATTAGTCTTTGGCATTTCCGTAGTGCCTTGGTAGCTCTGAAGAGTGGAAGATGTATCAATGTGCAAACCTCCATCTGAGCAGAGCTAAGCTCTTGCTCCTTACAGCTCAAACTCCGGACATCAGGAATGTAATGACACAGCAAAGATGGCCCTGCCGCCTCCAAAATAAGCTGAACTGAAGAATTAAATTGTTATGCATTGCAGCTCTGTTGTCACAGCTGTCATCTGGAGATCTGGAGGTCACCTACCTGGTTTGAGGGAGTCACCCTGCGGAACTCTAGTGAGCTGCTCAGATTTAGTATTTCAGTCAGCGGCGGACCTGGATACTTTTGTCATATTATATTCCCACTACTGCAGAAACACCATCACATCAGGAAGTAAAGCGACGCACTTCAGCACTGTGAACCTCTCAGACCCAGATGGGTCAACGACTCCAGAAACTCTGACTTTTGCAATTAGTGAGATCGCTAATACAATGCAGCTGAGCTGAGTCCAGGCAACGAGCAGGTTGTGCCAGGCCGAGCAAAGCCCACACCAAAGCTCTCACTCCCGTTCTCTGTTCCCGTGGCCAATCTTTGCCACATCTTTCCTATGTACCAATGTGAGGGGCTCGCACTGTTCCAACTCAGACAAGAGCATTTCTCAGGAACAGACAGAGCAGCCACACATCCATCTGACAGGGGTAAGCGCTGCACTGTACGGAGCTGCAACAGCCACATGCAAAATGAGAAAGTGTTCAGCATAAAAACCTTCTCTCTTCATACAACACGTACGTTAAATCCAGAGTGGAGGAGTCTAGATCTGCATATAAATATCTATAAACAGTAATCATATGCTACATTAAAAATACATATAATTTTGTGTATTTTCTACACAATCCAAAGCCTCAGTCCCACCTTCCTATGCAGGGAAAGAGGAAAGAAAAAAAATATTCAGCAAGACAACAGTTCAGTGCCTTTCCTTTATTAGCACCAGAATTTTTATGTAAGGGATATGCAAAAATGAGACCCACATTTTCCTACTTAAAACATAAAGGTCTCTATTGTTCCATGTTTCGCCAGTACTGCTATGAAAACTTAATTTCTCCAACTTTTTTTTCCTCTTGAAGAACAGAACTACTGTTCACTTAGCTGTTCCAAACAGAATGCATGCTCAAAGGGTGAGATAAGGGGAAAGAAAGAACAAATTACCACATTCATTTACTACTTTCTCCTTCTTCCTTTGATTATTAGCATGAAAGCTTCCTACAAATGCCCATAATTCATTACATTATTTTAACCCAGTGTATACGTTCAACGGGTCCATATATTTATCACATCCACTGAGTTAATTTCTATGTTTGTATGAAAGCCATATATAATGCCAAATAAGCCATAAACACATGGAAATATTATTGCAGAAATAATATGTGACTCTAAAATAACAGAAAAATAATGCTCAGAATGCTTGATGCATATTATACATAAAGAGGTTAAATACAAAGGTTGATAAGAAGGAAAATATTTGTAGTCGCCATTTCAAAGAAGAAAGACTTAGAAACATGTGGTTTTAAGCTTTTTCTGACCATGAGCAAACATTCTGTGCATGGCAATTGCACAGAGTGCTTTATTGTGCCAGTTAGGCTTTTGTTCATTGGTAGGCAGAAGTTTTCCTATTGAAAAGATTATTCAGTGAGTATTTATTACATTTATTTCTGAATTTCTGTGTGTACTACAGAAAAAATCTTCAAATTAAAGCCTGCACCCCAAAATGCTATACATTTTAAATCCAAATGAATTTTAAAGGATGAGAGTACATTCTTCTAAAAAGCAGTGTTCAACACGAGGTTTAATGTGCTTAAGTGAAATATCCTTTTCAGTGTTACTAAGTGTTTGCTAGTCAAAGGCTTTTTTTTTAATGAATGAAAAGGTCATCAAGGTATCAAAACTTTTACAAAAAAAAAGGAAAAAAAAACAAGACTATGAAACGCTTACCTCATACCATAAAGACTTCTCAAGAAAGGAATGAAATTCCCATTTTATTAAGGGCTGAGTTATAGATAGCTGTTCTGTTGTAATCCTAGAAAGCTTCAAGCCACTGTTGTTTCTCCTTTGCTCAACGTAATTCCAAGCAGTGGTTCCTATGTGTCCTGAAGGTAAAGTCCTGACAATTGCTCTCGTTCCAGTATAAACTGACTTTTTAACCTCTTTATCATTTTTACAGAAACGTCTTATTAATAAAGTAGAACGTTCCTTTTTGTTTCTAAAAAAATCCTCTTCCATCTCTTCTTCACAGTTATCATTACAGTCTTCAAAATGGCTCAGAAAGGGCTTTGAGGGCATTCTTCCAGTAAAGTTATTTCCACAGAAGCTGTGACCTGCACACGCCACCTTAACCTTTCGTGGGGCTCTTTCCAGACAGAAATACTTATCCCGTAAAGCGTCTTCATACAATTGCTGCCCATTTTCATTCTCACAATGATTTGCCAACTCCATTAACCTGCAAGAACAGGCCGGGGAAGCGGTGGTGTGACCATCGCCAGCACTCACGGCCTGCAAGCAGTCACCCAAAATGAAGCCGTTGTGTGAACTGCACACAGCCTTGGATACGTTCCTGTCGCTAGCACAGTGAAAGTGAAAAAAGGCCACTTTATCAGCATCATTGCTGTCATTCTTATTTACTGCTGTCTGGGTTCTTAACGAAGGTCCATTCATTTTCAGCTGGATTTCAGCAAGCATGGCTCTTTCCAGTGACACGGGAATTCCAGTTTCCAGGCACGCCTCTGCCCCTGCTAAGGGATCACAAGGTTTGCACAACTGGCTGCACGGGATATTACTCTTGTAGTTTTTCTGTACAACGTTACAGTTAATGTTAAGAAATTCCACTGACTCAGGGATGGAGCCGCTCCTCTCCCAGAAGTTTTCATTACCATTGTCATTAGTTGGTTGTTCTTTCACCAGAGAGAGTATTTTGGGCACGGAGCCCTGAAGACTTTCTCCTTCGAGCCTGTGTGAGTAGGAGAGCGCGCCTGTGGTTCGCTGCCCCGGACTGCCGGGGGGGCTTTTTATAACGCTGGTGTCCAAGGCACGTTCAGCCTTTTCATCTCCAGCTGACGGAGCGGGTATCGCTTTACCCCGCGCAGCGGAGACGAGCACAGACCCCGTCATCTCCTCCGAGGTCATCCTGACACCGGCTTCTGCTGGGGACCGGGGGGGGGGCCTTGTCTACCAATCCTCACACCATGATTTCAGCGTAATAAAAGAGTCAGTGCTAAATAACTGGGGAACACAGTAAAATATACATTGACTACTTGTTCTTCTTGAACCGGGTTTTAAAAAAAAGTAATGTTTTCCACTGCTGGGCTGCTAGGCTTTCCCAGCCTTGGATCACTGGCACGAAATACAAACATTTGTAAACCAGCTCCTTATCGTGACGTAGCCACTCGCCTTGTCTCTTCCCACAATTAATTCCTCTATCACTTGTAGCACACACACTGTTGCCTGGGGTTGTAGAAGACGACCAAACGCATAATCCATGTCAAAGATGCAACTTCCCACGGGGAATCCAAAAAGTTGGGTTTCTGTAAAGAAAAGAAAAAAAAAAACACCATAAATATTGAACAGAATCCATGGCACAAAATCCACCATCACAACTACAACAGAAAGAAATTTTTTTATGTAAAGAGAAGGAATACAAACCAACAGAAGTTAATTATCCCGAGACCTAGAGAATTCCAAAATACACATTTAAATCTGTCTTAAAGTCCCACATTACAATTTGGGGAACTCACAGTCATGTTTTACCTATTTAAATAGCCATCTTCACTTCACTATGGAAAGCTACGTGACTGCAGAAAACTAACTTTACTGAAGCTGTGACACTGAAATTGAACGTACAAGATGTATACAAAGAGAAAAAAGGAAATGTCTTTTCTATCATTTTTCTACTCATATCCAGGATAAGTTAAAACATTTTGAAGAACAAAAATCATTTTTAAACCTACACTGTCTTTTAAAACCAATTATTTTCAGAACTGAACTCTACCACAACTACAACTATTTTGGTGTTACATGGGTTTTGTTTTCATTAAACTTCGTGTTACCATGAAATTGTGAGGAAAATACAGTATTTTTGCCAGAAGTTTATGACTGAAAAAGCATGAAGGCAGAGTAGGTTAAAGACTGAAATATTATCAATAATCTTTTTGATCCCTTTACTTATATGCCTTAAGCTAAAAAATTAACCTGCCCTTCAACGTTGCCATTAATTCACAGCTTCTTTCCTCCAAATAGCATGGTAGAAGTACATGTTGGAATCAGAGAACAAGAGGTTACAGATAGTTCAACAAAGGAAACAGAAGAATAAAAGAGACACACTCATATAAACCATGGTGAATTAAAATTAAAATATATATATGCTTATATTTCAATTTATCATATTTAATGTCTAAAAACATTAAGTGTATTATTAAAGACGTGGAAAACACAGAAAGTTATAGTAAGGCCTAAGTTTAATAAAACAGTCTAAATTCAATAGAAACAAGCGAAAAAAATATGGCTTTGAAACTTTAGTAGCAAAATATGTCACAAAGCTGAGGCAAATCACTGGCCAGGCACGGCAACCTGATCACTGACCTGATCCATCAGCTGCTGACCCAGCACCACCTACATGAGCAGAGGGACCACCTTCCGCAGCTCAGCTGCGCACAGGAATTAAATCACGTGTAGTTGATAAAACAAGTAGGAACGACGGGAGGGATAAAATACTGCCACGGCACAACGGTAGAGGAGATACGAGGAGAAACCAACGCCCGAGCAATTCTTTCAGTCTATATTCCCTGATAGTCCCTACATCATTACATTGTACCCTGAAGTCATCTTAGTTCACTTTCTTCAATTTTAACTATTTCCCTTAAAAAAAACAATCCCAGAACAACACACACATACAAGAGGAAAGAACCTCAGCAATAATCTTATGCTACCATTTCCTACCCTTCTTCCCTGCTCCTCCTTCCTCTTCAAACCCCCAGGTAACAGCTTCCCTAACCTTTTACCACTGCACACTTGAAGAAAACTGCAAGCGATCCATCTAAAAATGTCCACTGTTCTCGAGTCCAAACCTACACACAATAATGCCGACCAAAGTACAAAGATCTAGGAGGAGCTAGAACAAGAAGCAGCTGGATTTTTTCTTGTTTTCTTACTCTTAAGTTTTTTTTTTGCTGTATCAACCTTGTAGAAGGTGTAAAACGTACATGTCTCAGTAATAGTCTTCAGTACTGATTTTTGAGGGATTTCTCTCACCCATCAAAACATCTCAGCCTACTGATTCATCTTTCCTGTCTGCACCAGAAAAATTCCAGGCAATCCAATGAAAATACAAACCAACAAAATATATTCATAAATGTACTCCCTGTAATATTGCTAAGCCAGGAATAAAAATTAATGGAATGAATTGTCAGTGCAAAGAATATACTGCTTCATTACACTGGTCGCCAAATGAAATTCTTACAAAACAACGTCACTCCACAAGGCAAAACACACAACCTCATTATGCAACTTTAACATCACACAATGAATCCGAGACAGCAAAACTGACCATGCATGTTAACTTGATTTTTTTAAAAATGTTTTTTATGGAGAAGCTTTTAAAAATAATAATCATATCCCTGATTTGCTTCTGTAAACAGAAAGCTGTTAAAATCTGAGGTGCATTATATCCTGTCCACAAAGCTCATTCCGAGGCCAGGACTGCTCCTCCACACTCCTCCTTCCTTCAGTACCATTCTCACACCTCTCTGTGTCCACACGTATCCTCCTCAAACTGCTTCCCTCAGATCTTTTTCTTTTCTCTAGAAACTTTATCTCGCACCTTCCCCGTCAGTGGCTTTGTCAGTCACCTGTCTCCTCAGCTCCAGAGGCCACACGCCTGCCCGTCTCTCTCTGCCAGCATCACTATCTGTGCCTACGTTTGAAATCCATCCCATCCAGAATAAGGTCTGCCTAAGAAGATCCCTGCCTATGCCCAGCTGTTCCCATCCTCTCATGACCACCGCAACGCGATAGGGAACTCATCCATCTCAAGAATGTTTTGCTCAAGTTACTTTCCAGCCAGATCACTTCCCAACCCAGTTCATACATGGTTGTACTGACACGTGTGCTACAACAGCACAGGGGAGGAAACGAGCAGCATGGGGAAGGGAGGAAAATGCCGGTTAAGTCGATTTCTTCATATCTGCAATCTGCAAATTTAATTTGATGTTTCAGCTATGTCAGTCTAGCAGGTAGCTCCCACCAAAGCTGGCAGACTCACTTCTCCCCTCACTCTTGATCTTCAGTCCCATTTCCCCACATCTCGAGATCATGAGGCCACAGAGCTAAGTTGATTCAGCTGGCTGATGTCAGGAGACTATTCTTTTCATCCAAATGAACTGATTCACCTTGTGGCCACATGAGCACTGTATTCCACAAAAAGGAAATATTAGGAATGCCTGGTAGGGACCACATGTCTCAGCAGCAGCTTCACTTTAGATCTTGTTTGCTATTATGCCTAAATGCATCCTGAACATAACCAACTAAGAGAAAAGTTACCTCGTGTACAAGTATATAAAAGTCTCATCAAAGAGCAAGCAAAACCCATGATGGTAGAGCCTCTGATCTATGGACAACTGCAAAAATATCTGAAGCTGCGGCTCTGCTGAACAGATGACACAGGTTTCGTGTGTCCCCCACTACACTCTTCTCACTCTCTGCTTTCCACTGCCATCAACAGATCGCAATTCACTGTGCCCAGCAAATTCCTTAAACTCTTGGAATTCATTAGACATGTTACGAAGTGTGTTAACACAGTATTATAAATGCTATCAAGTGCAAAACCCACGAGCTCAACCAATAAAACAGTATTTTGTAACTTACTGTAAAATTGCAGAATTATCCCTCCCTGTGGACTCCCTTTCTTGCCTGTCTGCACGTGGGTGGCCAGAGCCGAGACCCTCAGATAAAATCCCCATGTAAACATATACAGGCATTTGCATATAACAAGACGACTGAAATCATTCAAAATCATACTCTTGCTGTTGCACACTCGACTCAAAACACAGTGATTAGAGTTAAATCTGCACATGAGAGCACGTGAAGCAGAGCATGGAGCCCGTACTGCACTCGACACATGCTGACATTTTCTAAAGCCGCTAGATTAGCTGATGAAACCCATTAATAACTACACTGGTTCGTTTTACAAGGCTTAAGTTATGTCAGAAATGCAATGTGGTCCTTCTATCAGTAAAGGAAAGTAAAAATATAAGAAACTAGATCCAGCACCGGTGAATCATCCTGGATGCTGAAGTCAGCCAGCAACGAGAAATGAATAATGAAAATAAACAATATCTGGCAACCCTTCAGCACACACATTCACAAAATGTATCAACTCTGAAAACATGTGACACAAAACTAATTTGTCTACTTTTTTTTTTTTTAACACTGTGCTAGCTGGTTCCATTTAGTATTAATAATAATTAATAATAATGTTTAATAATTCCTTATTCCCCAGCCATCTGGGATTAAAGTCTACAACAGTCTAGGCAAAGCATCCAACATAATCAAAGACTATAAGCTATAATTCATTACTCAAGCTAATTTCCTTTTGAAGCCAGCACGAATTCTGCTTCAGAGAAAAAAAAAAAAAAAAAAAAAAAAAAAAGGAGTGCACTAAAACTTACACTATTATTTAGTCTGAGAAAAGGCATATGAAGGATCAGAACCGTCACGCGATTGGTAAGTCAGAAAGCCTTTCAACTCCAGGTTGGCCAGGAAAAGATGACTGGATAAATACTGGAGGACGCTGCTGGACTGCAGGAAGCAGCAGCAGGAGGGACAGCAGGGGATGGACCTCACGGTGACGGTGGGGATTACCTGGAGAAGTCACCTGCTGCCAGGGACACCCAGTGCGATTCAGTGTCTCAGGTGCTGGGGCAGCTTCACCAGCAGCTTGGCGAGCGCTTGGTGGGGGCCAAGATTATGGGTCCAGAAAACGAGGGGGACTGACAGATACGTGACATTACAAAACACATCCTGGTGGTTTCCATGGGCAAACTGCTACCGGGCTGGGACAGAAGGTGACTCACGCCAGTGAAAGGGCAAATGGGGGCAGCCTGACAATCCTCCCTTCTGCCCTGGCCACGCCGGGACATCGATAGCTATTTCTCCAGCTTCCATCCTACATATACATGGTGACTATCTGTCCTAAACAAACGATGTTTCTGCACACAAAAAAACACCCAAGAAACAAATAATTATATTAATTAATTCAAACCATTAAATATTTACACAGCATCTAAGGCATAAGCAATCAATGAGTAAAAGACTCCTGGGAAACAGTAAACTACAGAAATAAATTGGCACGGTAAGTGGACACAAACCCATTGATCATCTCATGTCACCCCAGCAACTGTGTTTAAACGATATAATCCCAGTTCAAGCCCTTAAAGAAACAACTGATTCATGAGGGAAGTTGTTTGTATACTACAACTCTCCATTTACAATAAAGAAAAAAAAAAAGGACATTATTTTTAGTAAATAAGCTACAGTTTGTTCCAGATCAATTCTTGAGGAGAGTAAGAAACCCAGAATTATTAACTCCTCTTTATTTTTCCCTGTATCATGCACACTACTAATTTTTCATTACAGTGCCTATCTCAGATACAAGCAGAAGATACCAGTACAAGAACAGGGCACCCATGTGTAATCATCAGTTTCCCAAACCTTTCTCCTGCCTGGGGAACCATGCAGTGAGCAGGAAACAGCCAGACTCTTAAGACTCACTCAAGATGTGCACGAACTCTATTTGAACAGTTGGAAGCAAGTTATAACAACATTTTATTTGGCATAGAGCATCATGTGCAACCTCAGATTTACCACCAGTGTCTGTTTCAACAACAAAAAAAATCTTGAAGAACTACAATATTTATATATCCTGTCAAGTTAGAGTCTTTTTTCTAATTTCTAGAATACTTATCTAAACACCATCAAGTATTAGATGTCTCAAACTACACGAATGTCTGCCAGATGGTGAACCCTCTCAATTGCCTCATCATCCACCACTGCACCAGGCAGAAGCTGAAGCCACTGCCAGATGCCAGCCCTGCTCCTCGTTTCTTTACAGCAATTCCTCTTCTGTGTGAGGAGACGCGCCGAGAGAACCCACGACTGAATTTATCTTACTGTCAGGGTCAGCTCTTTATTTCTTTCTCGATCTGATCTGCAATAAGCTGTTGAAATAAACTATCTGTTCAGTGGTTAGTTGAATTTCACGCTAAATGACCTTATCTGAAAGCCAAAATTTCATCATCGACACTCAGACGAAGGATTCCTTCTATCCAAGGTGCATGATGACTCTTACCATTAAAGCAGGATTACCCCTCTCCATCTTTGAAAAAGTACTTCTGGAAGAATTTCCTTAATTTTTTGAAGAACTGCAAAAACAGTCTCAAATTGGTGAAGAAGATTTTGGAGCATGGAATCTCATGCTCATAGGACAAGGGAGGGCAGCAGAATTTAAAACAAAAATCTTCAAAATGCAGAATTCAACAAACTTGACACTGGTAAGTAGAATCTCTTGGAAAGATTAGATAAAACTATAAAGGAACACAAAATAACTGACAATTAATAAAAGATACTATATAAAAAACAAGGACAATTAATGCTTGTGCAGAAGAAAAATAGGAAATATAGTAAGAAATAACCATAAAAAAAACAGGTAAAAGACAAATGGACTGGTGTATCAAGATTTATTTTAAGATCTGAGAGTCTGAAAAGGAATCATACAAACCGTACAAAACAGGACAAAATTAAAAATGAGGTTTGAGGTTGAAACCAACCTACTGGCAGGCTCCAGCCAAAGTAGCTGATCCCTCATTCCTTGTCACCTTCACTGAGGTATTTTCAGTGTCTCCTGCACAGAACTCTTGCAGGTTGAGGAATCAAGTGATCCAGAGGAAAACTAACCCAGGGAAGAGGAAAGACCAGTCTCCAAGCAGGGTTATCCAATGCCACCCGCAACACGATCACACAAGGTGACAGGGACAGCTCAAGCACAAAGCAGGGTGGGCACCAGCGGAGGACCCAAGCCCAGAGCAGAAATGTATCTGCAGCATCCCGCACTGAGACAGCTTTAACCAGTCATTAAAATGCATCCTAAAAATTAATCTACAGCAACACAGACACGTAAGCCTAAGATTTTAAGAGGTTAAGGCAACACAAGTTACAACCAACAGATAAAACACAACAAAGCAAAGACCATAAGGAAAGTTCCATTTCTTAAATGTAATAAGAAACAGTAAGATTGGTATTACCAATTAGAGGTCCTCATTACCCTCCTCCTTTGCATGATTACCAGCCTAAGGAAAGGGGGTGTCTCTTCCAATGTGAAAACTCCGAGAACCTCAATAATCTTTTCCAGCTTCTGTACAAACTACCTTTTTCTAATTTCACTCTATCTCCACTTTATCTCTGAACCGACTGCTATGAAAGAACACACGCAGTGGACACAACACGAGAAGACAAGGGCAAGCAACAGGTTTGTCTCTCTGAACCCCAAGCAAGTGTCCGGCTCGTTACCTCAGCATTTAATATGGGAATTAACTGAGCCCAGTGATGCTTCGGTCTTGCCACAAGATCAGAACTACCTCACTCAGGCCCACCAAGGATCCTGTCCACCTCAGGTTCCTTGTCATCTTCGTTCTTCCTCATGGCGTTTTTCTCGCACGAGCACCCAAGTCTTCTCTCATCTCCCTCTCTCGATGACCTGCGTTAGCTGTAGCTCTAATTCCTGCAACTGTAATTATAGCCACCCCGGTGAGAACAGAACCTGTAATAAATATATGCCTGACTACTAAACTGCCTGATGGTATCTTAGAGGCACATCCATCACTACAGTTTACCTTCTGTAAACCCAAGCTAACACTTTTATTCACATTATGCTAAGCCACAGTAGTCCTATTAAAACCATTACTTGAGTAATAGTTTATATATTATTGCTCAGCTGTCATAACTGCAAGAGTGAGTCTGAAACCCCAGTACGTTTCAAATATAAATGAAAAGCTAATCTGTGTGTGAACGAGAGTTCAGTCGTTTGTCAATCTATGCATTTACACTTTAGTTGTAGAAAAGCAAAGAAAAATACTTCTAATGCTGAAGACTAACATTATTAAATTACTGCACCACTCTTGCATTTTCTCAAAATACATTCTCTTTGTATACCATTCCTGACCTATTCATACCATTCATTCAGGAATCATAATATTTAGTCTCTTATTATTTTTTCTTTCCCTTTTGAACATCTGTTATTTCATCTGCATATTATTATCGTGCCTACTAGAGAATTCAAGAGAAAAAAAAACAGGGTGTTTTGCTTAAAGAGCAATTAGTTATCTGCTTGAGAAAGATGTCATTTTCAGAAGACTATTGATCAAGCAACCCTGAAAATACACGAAACAATTTCTATACTACTACTGCTGTTCCAGCATTGCCAGATATTAAGCTGTGACACTGACAACAGCACTACACAAGCACAGCAAACAATCTGACTCATTCGAGCCATGAAGTAATCTCTGCAACTGTGGCTCTTCCCAGAATTAAATGTGCAACCTGCAAATTATTTTTTCACAATGTTGCAAGATATTTACTATGCTAACATAAGAGGTCATTGCCAACATAATAATTTTAAGTAATCATTTTAAATTAAATGTTTTAATATTTTAAAAGTCTTGTAGGCATCATTGTAATTGACATTGTAAATACTAGTAATTCAACCTTATTCAATAAATAAATAGGATGGAAATACACCCAGGGTGAAAATTAGGAGCTTTCTTTTGTAACATACCATCATGTCTTTAAGATAAATGGAACCAAAAGCAGAGAAAACTGAATGTTCGCAGTGATTTTCATGTTCCTTAAGCTCCATTTGCATTTCTGTAACAACTTAACTTATTCGAAAGAGAAGCATGCCTGAAGATCTATACAGCATGTCTCTATATAGGATTATGACACATTTAGGTGATCCTTCATTTGAGGATCTTTAAAATCACTGCAATGAACGTCTGTATCCTCGCTGAGCAAATGCAGATTTATCTGCTTTTCTTGGTTATCTTTTAGAGCCTCTATGAAAGTAGTCCATTAAGCATTTCTGACTACTTGTGAGACTCCCGTTTAGAACCTGTGGCTTACAATTATGCGTTTGGACTTCACCCTTTCTTTTGGGATAAAACCTTCAGAAAGAGTTGAACTTAAGTGCAGTCATCATAAAACAACTCATTCTTGGGTAGTACAGTCGAGCTCCTTGCTTCAAGAATAGTAAGAATTTGGAATTCTAAACACGAAAATCTGCTCCCTTGATAAGATGGGACTTTATCCCAGATTTTTAGTCTACTTCAGTCTTCACAATATAGTTAATTGGGATAAGAATGTGTGGCAAAAGCTAATTCAATACTTATCTAACTCAAACAATCACTTGTTCAAAGTTTGTTACATTTCTTAAAGGTTCTTGTACTTTCAGCTGAACAGATGGAATGAAATTTTAACACAGTGAAGTTGTTGGTAGAATTAATGGACAAGAGGATACTTATTTCAGAGGATACTTAATGTCCACGTAGAGTGTTTAGCCAAGGGTACACTGAAAAGCAAGAGAACATGCGATAACCAAGCATTATATACCTTAGTTACTTCTAGAAGTAATGGATTCTGAATAATCATGATGTCTTAGAGATGCCAGTTCCAACGGAAGCTTTTCTTACAGCTGGGGTATTACTAAGAACTTTTTCATATACGGAACCTCCGCTAATAGAATCATAGAATGGTTGTGTGAACTCTGAGCAACTTCTTCACAAACTTACAGAACTTCTCTTCTGCACCTGAGTAACATTTGCATGAAATTTGTTGAGTCTTTAGCATATTTGAGATCTGCACTTTTGTAATAAACCTGATTGCTAGAGGCCAAGTTAAAAGTTGGAAGAAAAAACATACAGACACACAGTGTGACTTTGCAAAGTTGTTTCCGTAAGAAACCAGGCTAAAAAATGCAGTCATAATTTGGAAAAGGACACTTCCTTCTCTGGAACACCCTTTATTTTGACATAACCGGCAATATGTGCCAGAGACTCTGCTAGTATCCAAATAACACTGCCTCATTAAAATCTGAAAATGCTACTAGGGAATCTTGTTGGGTTTTTTTACCCTAAACTAGATACACGTACATTCCAATATTCATATGCCTCAGTAATAATGTATTATGTAAAAATGAGCATTACGTATATAGGCTACTTATTCTCAGTCAAGCAGAAAGATTAGTTTACACCTATTTGATTGTGCATCCCTGCTGCTATCACATTACTTAATATCCTTATACTTAGCTCAGAAAGGTCCTAGAAATGAGGAGGTTTGTAGATATGCCTGATGCACACCCTAAGCTTGAGCAGAGGAGAAGGGAAGGAGAAGGGAAAGCACCAGGGAGGAAACAGTGCTACAGTTACAGGCGCCAAAGAACCCAAGCACAAAAGGGCTGTAAAAGATAAGGAACCAGCGAACGCACGCTGAAACACTCAAGGTTATTTCTGCTGTAACAGTTAAAGAAGATGAAACTACTCTGTTTTCTGTAATGTACTTGGGCATGATAACGACAAACTGCAACTAGCACAACAATACGCGATTTTAACCCGGGATGGGATCATCACGGATGTCTGTCAGAGGGAGTGTCAGGGCCCCGAGGACACCAGGTCCTTAAACGCCATAACCGGCCCCACATGCGACCCCCGCCAATGGGCCCAGGAGCCATTTCAGCTCAGGCTTGTCCCCCAGGTCCTGGGCTGAGCCCAGGCCCTGTCCCCTGCGGCTCCTCACTTTTCCACCAGGGTCCTCCGATGGCCGTGCGACCCGGCTGGGGAGGAGCGGGCAGAGCCCCCGGCCCCAGCTCCCCCTCACACAGCCGCCATGGCGGCCCCCGATGAGGGAGAACGCAGGCCTTACTGTCAAAGAAGCTGAGGAAATTTAATCACCAAGTAACAGCCTAACAGCACAATGGATACAGGCTTTTTTGCACGTCACCAGCAAGGCCAAAAGCGGGAATGAGGAGGTTGCTCTGAAACGCGGAACCCAAGGCGGCGCAGCCGGCACCGAGGCAGCGAAGGGGAGGGTAAGGAGCAGGCCGAGGCCTGGCCGTGGGGCCTCTCTCGGGCAGGATGACAACGCTGACTTCATCCCGCCGAGGGGAAAACCTGCAGAGGAGACGCAGGGGCTCACCTGCAGGACTGATCGCTCGGCCATGACCTTAGCGGGCAGCTGAGCCCGTTATGAAGTAATAACTGGCATGAGAAAAGATCCCCAAAGGGAGGCAAAGCGGCAATGAAAGCTAATGGTGTGTGCAACTTACACCGTTTTGAACAAAACATGGGCTGATGCCACCAACTCCGCTCTGCGCACAACAGAAACCTATGTCATGTTTCAAAACAGTTGTAAAAACAAAAACACGTCTCAAGACAGCGCGTAAGGCGATGGGTATCAGTGCCTGCCACAACTGGTCAAGTTCACTGATGATACGTAGAGAAAGTGCTGTTAAATGGTAACCCCGTGAGGGTATCGCCCCCTCCACCAGACACAAGGTGCAACGGGCGGCCTGAAAATCTCCATTTTCCCAACTAATATCTTGCATACCGTATGGATCTTTGCATTGCTCCCCCACCTTCTGGCTGTTAGGAAGACAACAAGGAAGAACCAGGGGACTGAGGCGAGGAGGAAAATAAGCCGGTACGTATACATCTAGAATAAAGTTCACTGATAACAGTAGGTGGCCTATGAAGAAACAATATATAAAAGCAGCATACGTAAATGAAAGCAGACTAACCTGTCCTTTGAGAATTCAAATTAAATATTGTTTATCGGTCTTCTCAGGCATGCTACTGCCACACCTCAAAACAGTTACCTCCTGCTCCTGCAGGTCTTTTTCATTTCCGTCTTTTCCAAATCAGTTGGCACCCCTTAAGTGCTAGGGCTCTTTTTCTTTTTTTTAAATCAAGTTCATAATAAAATGAGCAGACTATTATCTTGCAAACTTTTAAGTGCCTCCTTAGACCTGCTATTTTGCCTCTGTTACGTTCAGACCCCCTATAAACTCAAAACATTTTTTATTGACTTCCAAAGCTATCAAAAATTATTTATTGAATACTTCTTTCCCTTTTTACCTACCTTTAAGAAAAATAAAATCAGTAGAATGAAATTTAGTTTAGGAAAGGCAAGCTTTACCTTTAAAATCAGAATCTACTGTAGACCTCTCAAAGTGTTTGACAAACTTAGAACAGTTCCTGAGAGTAATCTGAGACCAGGTTAAATTAGAAAACAGACAACGCACTGCCCACGCTAAGGTCTTCATGGATTCTGTGTAGTCTTCTGGCTTTATTAACTGTTCATCAATGCTGGCTGTTTTTATTTAAGCATTCTAATGCTGTTATAAAAGCAGAAACCCCTATGGAAGTAATAACGCTAATAGTACTATAACGTTTCACCACACTTGAAAACACAATGTATGCATTTCATCACTTCTTATTTTCCATGTGACCTCTCCAAAAATTAAAAACTATACCTGCTACAGAATATATGCCATAACTATAGAGAAAAAGCCAAAAGTCAAGTGCACACTATTTATGTAACCATGTAATAGTGGTACATGATTCAGGTGTGCATAATTGTTGCCTATAATAACCATACAACCCAAAACACTTCCTTGGTTTTCATGATCCAGCCACCACAAAAAATTGCACTTCAACCTCTATATAGTCATAGTATAGGTACAGTTATGGTAACAAGAATGTACAAGAGGTATTATTACTATACTACTTTTAAACTCAAGATTCTGATTATTAATGCTTTAAAATCAAATATTTGACAATAATGAATTAAATATTTTAAAACCATACCAGTACATATTAAAAATAAGCCTGAATGTTTATGATAATGTTCTGATAATTTCCTTCATAACTTAATATTCTTACTTTATTTTATATAGCCGCACATCATTCAACAGATTGTTAAATTATCTGAATATTGAAAGTTTTAAAGCCCCGTATGGGAGAGAACCAGGTACTGAAGTGCCTACACCCACACACACAATAAATAGCACCATGCCAGGTGACATCACCTGTGCTCTTTTAATTGTACACTTATATGTACATAATTATTTTTAAAAAATGAAGCAAGCAGGCCTTCAGATTTAGTAGAAAGAGTATCAGAGACAAGCCACATGCTTAAAAACTGTATTACTGTAGAGATGGGATTTTTTTGTTGAGATTTAATGCTGTAAATCGAGAAAAAAAAAAAAAAAAGTATCGTCAAAGTGCTAATCGGAGGACAAAGCCCAGGCTGATCTAGACAAGTTCACTGCAGATCAGAGGTCTTTCCCGGGGGGCTTTGGGCCACATCTAGCAAGAGACAGACGAGTCCTCCCAAGAATAGGGCAGGGACTCAGCACTCGCATAAATAAACCTGCATGGAGAAAGGTCAGAGCTCCCCTTTTTCTTTGACAGAGGAAGGGCCCCAGCTTTCATGCTTTTCTGGCAAGTGGAGGGGAACATGGCCAACTTTCTTTGCATTCGCTGGCCAAGAGCTGAGACAGTCTCTGTCTCAATTCAAGCTTTAAAACCTTCATTGGGATGCATATGGTTGCTCACAGAATAGACCCTTACTGTAAGCAAAATGGGAAAGGTGGGAAAACCAGGAGACAGAGGCTATCGGTGTTTTCTTAAATTATCCATTGATTTCATCAACTCAAACGCATCTGAAGCGTTTGGGAGAGTTTTGGTAAGGGTAAATTCAAGCAAAAACAGCAAGTGAAGATTTTTAATTTTATTTCATTTGGGGCTTTCTGCTCTTCTCGATATCGTCCTCACAGCTCAAGGGAACAGAGAAAAGCTGATAAAAGACTGAGAATGGCATTACAAAGCAAAAGAAAAATAACTAGAGCACCATGTCAAGTCAGAGGAAGGCACATGAGTTCAGAGCAGAGTGACTCATGTACAGATTAGATACTTTATTGGCCATCACAGCTCCCATGCTGTTATGCCAAATGATTTTGCCTTGCTTTAAATCTGTGCACACACCGTACCAAACAATTTTGCCTTGCTTTAAATCTGTGCACACACCTTCCTCAAATATTTTTACAGCGCTCTCAGTAACTCGTCAGTCAACTCCATGCAGCTTTCCACAAAGCACACGGCTGAGATGCAGTTCAGGGGTGCGCAGAAGCTGTTGTACAGGATAATACTGTGCTGTACCATTAAATCTGTGGAACATTATCTTTTGTCCTCAGAAATTTTAGCCTCAGTAACAACTCCTATGTACTCAGACAGCGGGATGACTGTTAAGGATGAACATTTACATTCTCAACTTGCATAATATAATAAAGCATATATGGAACAAAGTGAGGGGTGACACAAACGAGGAGGTAAGCTTTTTTGGCAAAGTAGAGTGACTTTGGCAAATTTTAAGAGAAGACACAAACTTGCCTCTTCTGAAGAGGTGGACTTGCAGACCTCCTGAAAACCACTTACTATCTATGCATCCCACCAATCCTAGGCCCATCAGGTAACGGAACTCCAACCAGATGTTAGGATCTAAACCTTGAGACACAATTCAGGCAGGCAAAGCAGTCTAATACTATACAGCCATTTGAAAGATCTTACTGCATATTTTAACGCTGACCTGTTTTATGGCCTGCTGTCTAGGGAACTGTTTATTTCTACAAACCACTACTGAACCTGGCTTGCAAATCTAGAATCACAGTTCAAATAGTATGGAGAATTAATTTCTAAGCAGACTTCACAGTATCGCTAGTTCTTACAGCCATGCGCTCAGAAAAGGCACTGTTTTTCTAGAAGCCCCTAGTTGTACCATTATATAATTACTCATAATCTCAGCTTTAAAAGCAGACCACTTAGTTATAAAATCAAGAGGAAAATGGGAATAAAGGCTTAAGACTTTTAAGACAAAAAGGAAGGTTCCACATTTATTACTTTTAAGCCAAACTAATCATAGAAGGGGAAGGATAATGAGGGTTTGGAACTTGATGCACTGAACAGTTGGCGCTGACAACACACAGTTTTCATAGAAAAATCATTTTGTTGGCACGACCCCCAAATGGATTTGATTGAAGGGACTAGAAAAACCTGTGAAAACAGATTCCAATTGTAGATAGTATCTATTTATTAATATCACCGATTAATATCACTGCACAAAGCAGTAGCTGCTCTGCTACATGACCCCTTCTTATCTTGCTGAATTCCAGAGGGAAACCAAGCTGGGTTTCCCCAAATACCACTGAAAGACATTTGCAGTGTTACAGAGGGAAATTAACCTCATCCGAGCAACTGAGTTCTGTACGTGGAGCAAAGGAATGCCTTATGGAAATGTCAGAAAGGAGGTGCAGTGTAACAAAACCCCAAATTCCAGAGATCTCTGCAGCAGCGCATTTGCTGCAGGCTGTGGCACGGACAGAAAACACTGTGGGAGGAGAGGTCTCCGTGCATTGTCTGAAAGAGCAGACAACAAGGTCCTGCCTCACTCGGCAAGGTCAGTGCAACTGGAGAGTCATCTGTGTAAGAAAACACACTATTATTAGATGCAAGTTATGCAGCACTTGTGCATACTAACCCAGTAAAACCATTACCCCAAAAATAAATGTTTTCAGACGGTAGCTTCGACTTTGCAATCAATGTTTCTGCTTTTTGTGTCTCACTGAAAACATTCACGAGTAACATAAGGAATATTGAAAATACCCGTGATTTTTTAATTATGTACAAAATGGTACAACAATTGAAAAATACGATGATGTATTTCATTACTTGTAATGAGATGGCTCCACTGAAAATGTGGTAACAAATTATCAACTATTGCTTACTGTTAGCAAGGCAGAATGAAAAGCGTCCCAGAGCGGGCAGCCCATTTCAACGACGGCGCCGTGCCTCATCCTGCTGCGAGTGGAGGATGGCAGTCAGCACCGGGAAACACACGGCCCAAGCCCGCACCGTCCCCGCGCTCCGAAGCCCTGCTGGAAGTCTCGCTCTTGTGTTTTACCGGTCTCCAGTCCAGCTTTTGTGTGAACACGCTGCATTATTTATGACCGAGCGGGCAGTGGAGAAGCGAGCATTGTGGATGGCCTAGTTTAAAATCAGTGACATTAATTAAGTCTTGCAGAGGGACACCAGCACGGCAGAGTATATGAAACCACCAAGGACCAGGCTTTGATCCCACAGGGACATATTTACAAATTAACTCCATTGTTTCAAGTAAGATCAAAATTTTGTGCATCAAAAACAGAAGAAAAAGGCTAGAGAGCTCCCAATACAGGAAACGCAAAGAAAAACCGTCACCACGTTATCCTCAGCTCTCACACGAGTCCCATCGCAGTAGATGGACGTTTTGCTCAAAAAAAATAAAAATCAAAGTGTGAAATATGAGCAATATCTGGCAGAACCCAGGCTGTGGAAACCCCACCCCCAGGCAGACACACGTGCAGGTTTGCCAAGACAAACACAGCAGGATGCAGAGGAAGCGGGGCTGCTCCCATCCAGCACGGACTCGGCCATGCAGGCCCCCCAGGGCACGTGCAGCAACTCTGCTCAACACGATGAAGAAGGGTGAAGAAGGGACAGAATTAACTTGAGGAAAACCACGGATTTCAGGTTAGCGTGCCAAGAGCCTTCTACAACGGAGCCTTGATGGAAAACATTATTTCAACATCAATCCGACTGCGCACTCTGGGCACAGAGAGCCGAAAACCCGCTCTCTGCAGAGCCAAGCAATTGCCATCGCCCACGGAACCATCAACGGCCGCACTGCCAGCAGCCCGAGAGCCAGCCTGTCCACCCCGGAGCTGCGGGATTTGCTCCAACGTCTCAGCTACTGGTATTTTCAAAAAGTATATAATAGAAAAAAAAAAGCTGCAAATTATTGGTAGTAACACTATCCTTGTCATTTACAAAGCTTAGGCTCACAGTCATGAGCCAACACCTATTTTGCTGTAGGGGCTGTACACACAGAAAACAAAACACAACCCTTGCTCCAAAGTGCAGTCTTTAGTGTTTTAAAAGAAGAAAATCTTAAAGAAATACTTTTGTAAATACGCAGGCAAATTCAGCTGTTCACTAAAAACCACTTAGTTTAAATGTTTAATGAAAAATCCCTATGTAAATCATGGACTTCTAACGATATAACAGATTAATTGCTTTTTGCCTCCTTTATAACTCAAGTCTTCCTTTAACTAATTCTTGTTTCAAATCCAAGAACTATTGCTAAGTTACAGCTGCTCTTCTCCAAAAAAGAAGAGCTGCTAACTTGAGCTAACTGCTCCCAACCATCACGAATTCACCACAGCCCCCTCAGGGACGGTCCCAACTGGCACGTTTCGATGCCGGATTGCAGCGCAGGTTCTAGTCACTGCATCCTCTTGTCCCTGTTCCTCTTACACAGAGCAGCCCTTGGGTACACGAGACACTCTCTCCTATGGGCACTTACAAATTGGGCTCTAATTGTTTCACAACATTCTTTTGGATAACCGAAATAGACAGAATTTCTCTTTCTCATTTTACAAACCTCAAATTATCTTATCGTCTCTTTCATGAACTTGGTCTATGATTTCCCGTAAATACAGCTGTCAGAAATTCTGTATTCTACAGTAGGGCTTTCATGTTTCTTGGACTTAGAACTTTACTTTGGGGGTGTTTTTCCGTATTAAATGGTTGGAACTCTGGCTCAAACACCACCCCGTTATTGGCTCAGGCGCATCACGTTAAATTGATGTGAGCTGAGAGGACAGGAGCTGCAGCCTGGTCTGCACTCACAAAGTCTCAGTAACAAACTTCTTCCCATGTCTGAGAACAGGAATGAACTCATCACAGCACACTAGATTAATACCTCAATGGGGCAGGACATGAATAAATTCTATTTGCATGACTAAGAAAGAAGGATTTTAATAATCCTTTGCAAATTTATGCACAGGCTGGATATGCTCTTTTATGCCTTGAGCATTTCTCTCTGGAGCATTTCCTAATGCACCAAACGCTGCCTCTGTCTCTGGTTTCACCTCGTTTGTCTCACTGCTCCCAGATCTCTTCAGGTGTTTCTCATTTTGTTTGTGTGACCATCACAGACACCGGGTGTTTGCCACTGACTTTTCACAGGATGAGACACCAGGGGTCAAAGATGATTATCTGCAGCTGGAAACACACAGCTTCTTAAACTACAGAATGGTCACTAATTGCTAAACGGCTTTTTCAGAATTGGAAGGTTCTCTGATCCCCTTTCAAATATGCAAAGATGTAAAACGCACAGGACTGAAATATTTATACATATAAATATGACAGCAAGGCCGACGCTGCTCTTCACACCAGCGCCTTACCCTGACACAGGGAAGGACTGACCCTTCCCTTGAAGCACACCTGATTTTTATGCGTTTCCCCACCCAGCTCTTGCGCTGCCTTTATCAGGAGCCCACTTCGCAGCCACCGCCACGGGCTCTTCTCCTGTCGCCTGCGCCACCCCGAGAGCGGGCAGAGAGCCCCTCGGCATCGCACCCAGCCACTTTGGTCCCCATCCCACAAACACTCCAGTGGAAGGACTGCGGTGAGTGTTTGCAGACTCACGGGTCTGGGTAACTCAACCGCCCCTCACCCAGGGGAGCCTGGAGCTGAAGGAATGCGTTCCCCGTTCCTACCCGGGTCCCCAGCACCCACAGCCCCCAAGGGGGGCTCCCCGGGACCCACCTGGGGGGGAGACACATCCTCACCCCCTGCCGCTTACAGCCGGGGGCTCCCACCAAGGCCAGGCCTCCCACCAGCTGCACTGCCCTTGGCAAATTTCCATTAGGCAGGCTTTAATGTAAAACAAACAAACAAACAAAAAAACCCCAAATATTTGTATAATCACAACAGGTTAAAAAAAAAAAAAGCAAAGAGGGAAAGTGCGGGATGAAACCTCTAACAACTGACGGCAGCGGGATAAGGGCACCCCCTCCTACTTGCTTTTACCTTGGGGATTTTCTCGAACATCCCCCCCGAGGTCGCAGGGGAGCCCCCGCGGGAGGTCGGGCGGGGAGAGCGGGGGCCAGCGGCTCCCGCCGGCCCGGGGCTCGGAACATGGCCGAAAGCGGAGCCCCCGCCCGCCCCGGGGCAGGGCCCCGGAACCCCCGGCCCGGCGGGGGGCTGCCCGCTACGGCCGTGCCCCAGCCCCCGGGGCGAGCGCCAGCCTCGCCCGGCAGCCGGGGCAGGAGCCGGTGAAAGCGGGCGGGGGTGAGCAGGGGACGCACCTTTCAGCGTCCCCCCGGCATCTTCCTCCTCCTCCTCCTCCTCCTGGGGCCGGCCGGTGACTCCAGCGGCGGGGCCTCGGCGGCGGAGCGTTCTGCGGGACGGGGCCGCCCCCGCCTCGCCAGCGCTCCGGGGCCGCCGCTGCCCGGGGCGGCGGAGCGAGCGCGGCGCCTCCCGCGGCGGGACGGGGCCGGGGCCGGGGCCGGGGGCGGGGGCTGCGGGCGCGGACCGCCCCGGGCAGGGAGGGAGGGAGGGAGGGAGGGAGGTGCCGCGGGGGGCAGCGCCGCCGCTGACTCAGCCGCGGGGCGGGTTCCCCCGGGGCCGCCTCTCCGGGGCGGCGGGGGATGCTCCCGCCGGTGGCTGCCCCCGCGCCATCCCGGGCCGGCGAGGAGCGGGCGGCTCCGCCTCGCCCAGCCCCGCGCTCCCGGGGGGCTCCGCAGCCCCCGCGGCGGCACCGCCTCTGCCGGCGCCCCGGGGGGGGGGTACGCTGCCCCCCGCCGCCCCCCGCCGCCCCGCTCCCTGCCTGCGAAGGGCTCCGCGCCGTGCCGGTTCGGCGGTGCCCCTAAAACACCCATCCCGCCGCCAGCGCCGGCGACCGCTCATCTAAGACGGGGCGGCGCCCGCCGGGGGGGGCTCCCCGAAGCCGCAGGGCGCGCCCCGGGTCCCGTCCAGCCGGGGGGACCGGCGGCGGATCTCCCTCCCGCCTCCGCGCCGCCGGGTAACGGCGCCGGCCCCGCAGCGGGAGCGGCTCCAGCGCCGTGGCCGGGGCGGGGGCCGGGGCTGCCTCACCGCATCGGAATGTCGCCCCCCGGCCGGCGGCGGGGCACGGGCTGGCTTCTTTTCCCCCTTCCCCGCAGCCCGGTGCGGGAGCGGGTTGAGCGGCGCCGCGGGCTGCGCTCCGGTCCCCGGGCCGAGGGACGGGGGGAGGGAGACGCTGCGCCGTTTCCATCGGGGCTGCGGAAAAAATACGGTTTGGGTGAAGTCGGCACCTTCGCGGAGCACAACAAGGAGAAAAACAGGCTCATGAACTTCCCCGTCAAAGGAAGCGGTCTCGTTTGCTTTTAAGCGGTAGAAAGCTGGCCGGAGATCACACGCGTCGGGTTTGGACATTTTCATGTGAAGGGCACCGATTCTCATCGGTAAGGTATGTGGAGGTGGTGTCCCAGCACAGGGCTGTAAAACTTACAGTTAATTTACTTCGCTCCCTTCCAGCGTAAGGAACTTGTCGTACGATTTTCTAAGGGCAGAACAAATCCGAACGCTTCGAAGTCAGATTTATTACCACACGTTCGACTCCGTCACCTCGGCAAACGCTCTGCACCTCGTCGCAGCCCTTGTCTTGTGAGGATAACGCTGGTGCAAAAGCGTTGATGCCCTGTGGGTAGTAACCACAGTGCAGAAAGTCCATCAGCCGTTCAACAAATACGACAAAAAAGTCAATAAAGTTACCCACAGCAGGTCTACAGAAATTACTTACTTGCAAAAAGTTTACATTTTGGTTGTGTGTTTTGTTGGGGTTTTTTTACAAATTAGGTCAGATCTATTGTCATATGTATTTATTCACTTACTACTTGTGGCTTTACCTTTATTATCTGCCCCACCTCGTTGGGTGGCTCACAGGGTCTGGTTATTAAAAGAGGGAGAGAAAATACATCCGCTACAGTGAAGCGCCTCCTTCTTTTCAGCAGTGTAATGTCAAACTCATTTCTTGTTTAGGAGACATGAGACACGGCCAGTCTGAATTAATTTGGTTAATTAACTCATAATAGTGATCGTTCTGTACCAAAATCCAGTACGTATTGGAGAAAATCCAGGTCCCACCGAAAATGTAATAGTCCCTTTGCCCCCAGCACGGCCCGGATTTCATCCACTGCATATAGTACCCAAAAAATGCCATAATACAATATTTTGCAAAAAGTAAAATTTGAGTAGTCAATCTTTCCTTTCCCACTTCACGTTCTGTCTGGTCCGTGTACTCTTCAGTACTTCCATACGTCCATACACTGAACATTGACCCAAAATACATTCAGTTACTAATGCTTCAGCGTACCCTACGTGCTGCTGGTGTCAGAGGCACAGGAACTCCTTCACAACAAACCCCGCAACAGGTTTGCAGCGCTACAGCAGTGACAATGAGTTATCCTCTGAACACACAGGCAGCAGGAACCTTTCCGTGGAAGCTTTTTCCAGTTTCGCTCTGCTTTTCCAGTTTTTTTTAAGAGTGCAGGAAAGTTATCACATTATTCCAGTGGAAAATATATATCAATTTTCCTTCACAACGTGCTTGCGCTCTTATTTTTTTCAGCTTGCAAAACTGCAGCAACGAAGGTATCCCGCACTGGAGAGAAAGTGAGACATTTTGCAGAATGGAAAATCTGGAGGAATCCCCGAATCCTGGAGTGGACCGAAGCCCAAGGGCTCTGTGTGACCCCAGGCACACGCCGGAGGCCAACGGACCAGGGCAGGGATGAGTAACACGCTCCAGCAACTCGCTGCGTTTAGGGAGCTCTTTCTGAGATCCAGCTCCTCACGTGTAAATTGGAGACTTCCACGTTTCCCTGGGACACTGGAAGATTATTTAATAACGGCCGGATTTTCAAACATTGTGATAATGGAAGATACCAGAAAATGTCTAACAACATGAAAGTTACTGTAAGTCAGGTACGATGGTGACAGGCGCTCTCCACAAAATAACTAGATGCTCATTTCCTCCGTGATGACATTCCCTTCCCTGAAAACTGTAGGAAAGAAGAAATCCTAAGGATTCCAGAGCTGCAGCACTACTGGCACAGCTGCTCTCCTAAAATGTTTATGATAGATAGTTCAGAAATCGCATCCCTGAAAAGCAGTGCAGATGGAAAAAAATCTAAATTTGAGGCAATAATGTGCCTAGATACATCTAACAAAAATAAGGTGCCAATTAGTGGTTTCAGTGTGATTTCCTTCTTTATAGACGTGTCAGAAGTTACACACAGACCCCGGGAAAGATGGATTTGCAGCCCAATTGCACGTTGATGGTTGAGACAGACCATCTTTGTCTGCCAGCAGAAGCGCAGGGCCCTGGGAGATGCTGCGGGTGGGTTTGCTCCCAGGGAAGCAGCTCCTTCCTCAGTGACACACTGCAAAGCTGCTCCCGAGAGCGGTTGCCCAGGTGACACCTTTGCCGCTGTTACTGCCAGGTTCCTGGGGTTTGGAGCTCTCCGGGTTGTACACAGCAGAGGGAACTGCCCCAAACAAGCATCCTTCCTCTCTGGTCGTACATCGTTGTCCGCTGCGTTGGCTGTTGGCCGTCGCTCTGTGCCCTACGATAGAGACAACGCGCTCAACTCAAACTCGCCATAGGCTGGATTCACCAGCAACGTACAGCAAACGGGTAAGCTCAGGGTGGAGACTGGGATGTGAAGTTTCACTAATCTGGGATTCTCCACACAACGTTTACATGTAGAGAAAAATACAGGACCTTCAGAAAACACTGCTGTGTCTTTTAGCTCTTACCACAAAGAGCCTTCTACCAACCACACACTTTGGAGTTTGGGTTACAAAACTGATTTAGAGATGAACTTCAAAGCGAGGCATAAATATGAAATTCCGTGCGTTCCTACAAAATGGTGAGTATTCTTCACCTCACGCAGATGGGGAAACCAAAGCAATGGGAGTTTACTTGGGCCATTTTCCCAGCGTCAGGAAGAAAACGTGGCCACAGCGGGAGGGTCAGGAATACCTGGCTTTTTCCTGTGCTCAGCCTGAGCTACACATCACTCGCCTAAACCCTGCAGAGGAACGTATAAAGGAATATTTTGTCTTTAATTGTGATATTCTATAGCAATATTTTCAAACAATTTATTTAACAAATTACATAAAACACTTAAAATATGCCTTTCATTTAAAAAAACAGCCAAAAGGTTTTTCCTTGGGCTTTGCTCCAAAGTTCACCCCTCAGCTAGAGCTACAGAAAAGCGTGTTTGTGCACACGCAAACAGAAATTCTGAAAGAAAATTAGAAACACATGAAAATAAGGACTGAGAGTGTTTTCTTAACTGCGCTCGGGTTTCAGTACAGCAAAATTTTCATTGATTTACTAACGGACAGTGATTTTTCATGTGAAGAAATACATAGGCCTTATCTGTAATTAATTCCTCCCTTCCATCAGCCCAATTATCTCTCTGCACAAGGACAGCCGGGGAGGCTCTGGGGGGGCAGCCCCGCTCTCCTCACTCTCTAGAGCATGACCCTCATTCAAACAAGGAGATTCTGCCCCACGAGAAGAGTTTTTAGAAAGACAGTTTCAGTTAAGACAACTAGTATTTTATTGTGATTTCTAGGTAAATAATCAAAGCCGGTACAATTTCTGTACTGGTTCAAAATAATAAACATATGGAAGACAAACTACTTGAATTTCAGAAATTGTTTTTAAATGATTAACTCTGGACTGTGGGTTTCTCACCAACCCTGTTCTGCCCATCTGACTGTTAAAACCCCACAGTCACGGAGGCAACTCTGAAAGCCCAAAGAACATGCTCAAAGACTTTCTGACATTTCAATTAGGAATAAAAATAAAATAAACTAGATAAATAACTGTCTGAAAAGACTAATAAGCTGAAACACTTCATTTAGAGTTTTGGAACTGGTATCAATGGCTCAACCTTCAAATCACTAGTAAAGTCACCTTCCAATTAGTCTTTGGAAGACATACAGGAGGTTTTGGAGTAAACTTAAAAAAACCACCATACGCTATTTTCAAATATCTTTAAGAGTGAACATTTCTGATAAGGATAATTAATTATAAATATGGAATAATTTAACTACCGCTTTTTTGGCTACACAAGTTTTAGTGGAGTCACTCCTGATATACATCAAATTAAAAGAAGCCTTTTATGCCTTAACTCTATTCCCACTGTATAACTTAGCTAGAGTTTTAGTATCCATTTTTGCTCCACCATTATTTTGTGACAGTTTTTTAAAAGTTAGAGACTACATTAGAACACAAATTCTGCAGAACACTGGAGGAGTAACTCTTGTTTACTTCATATCACAGTCCAGGGGCAACGGAAGCCAAACAAATGATTAGTACTAGTAATTGAATAAAGTTAATAAACTGAGTAATATTGACCACTACACCATAATTTTCTATAATTTCTCCCTAAACAACAGAAGATGGAAAGTATATATCTATTAGTGGGTTAATCTATGAGAATATGGGAGAATAGTACATCAATATTAGCGATACTGAAGTGGGGAGTAATAAACACTGACATTCCAGATCAGATTATACAGCCACAATGAAAACGCATGGAGAAGCCTGCTTTATTGCCTTCCTTGTATAGCCCCAGATTTAAAGTCCCTCAAACACACAGTAAAGTCTTTAATATATTTATAATGATAAAATGTGTTGTTTCTTGAATGAAATTACATGGTCCAACCAGGATGGAATATTGTCCTGAGCATCCAACCAATAAAGCCTGATTTTCTAAGATCATTAGATGTATCTATCTTTGTATAATCCCATCAACTGTTCACATTCCTGATTAATCCTGTTGAAAGGTGTTTTATTTATAGGCTTGTTTCCCCTGATCAACAGTTGCAAGGAAGCTTCAGCAAAAGGTGGTTCTTCTGTCCCTTCACAATTTGAATTGCAAATTGTGGTTGTACTCGGGGACTCCCTTCCTCCACAAACCACCAGACCATCCGCCCTGCCCCTGCTCTGCCATCACCTCCAACCAGCAGCCAGGACAACCAGTTATTCTTGTAATAAATGATAAAACCTCTCCTGCCCTTAATGCCTGTGTCAGAACAGCCCCCAGTCTGCAGGGTCCGTTCACCACTGGGTTCCCTGCCCCGCATCCTGCACCTTTGGCCAAATACAAGAACCAACCCAGGGATCTGTTCAGGGGACCAAGCAGAACTGTTAAGAGCCATAAGATATTTTAAACATTTGTTTCTTTTTATTTTAATAGCTGAAAACTTGGGGTGCCAACACAGCGGGCAGTAATATTAGACAACATGCAGTTACCAAGTATGTCAGTATTGTTGCTGTTCTTAATGCTAAGATACTTCATTTCACTTTGGATGAAATGTTGCACCCATGGTTTAGCCTGGCAGGTGCTTCAGTGCTTCACTGAACCCTCTAAAAGGTAAATAAATAATAGTCTACTGTTTTCTCCAAAGCCAGGCTGGCTGATGAGGTGTTGAAAGCATGAGAGTGTGGGATACGTATGGCGAATCCTGAGGGTTATTCAGAAAGGAGTCCGTGTGACCAGGACTTTCCATGGCAGCAGCCAGACGATCAGCCTGCAGGAAGAGGAATCACTACCTTGCTCTTGAAATTAAAAAAAGGACATGAACTTTGCCACATCTACCACAGCCTTCTCCCCCAAAAGGGAACATTATTAAATTCACTGTAAATTCTAAAACCACACATTTTACAATCAAGGTGTAAAGTTCTAGTACTGAATATTTAAAGCAAAAAAACCCAAATATTACCTTGTTCCATTGCGTGTCCCATCAGTGCATGTAGTTAGTCCTGGACAAATCCATTTTATGTGACCTTCAATACAACAGAACCTTCGTACAGTGTTCTTTCTTTTATAATAAAAACAAAATAAACTTCAGCTCTTGTTTTATTCACCAGCTGAGATTCTTTGCAGTAATTCCTTCCACATCTGCTCTGCAGCTTTCAGCTTTATAAAAGCAGTATCTCCCAATTTCATTTCTGAATGTTGGTACATTTTAGCACCGAGGCACTAATTACAACTTGGAATCATATGCTAAAGCTGAGAAAATGAATACATGTGGTTATGAGGCATCTAATACTGAAAATCCCAAACAACCTGGCCAAAAATTCCTCCCAGCCTGCTAACGTGCCAATGTAAGTACACCTGAAATGAACACAAAAATTGTAAAAATAAAATTGAGAGGAAAAGGAGAAAAAAAGCAACTAGTAAAACTAAATAAAAGCACCCCTAGTTTCTAAACTAAGATGAGGTGCAGAAACACTGCTGCCCAGACTCCAACATAAAACTGCTGTTAAAGACCCAAACTGGGGAAGGGGCTGGTATAGGAAGAGCTGGATAAACCATTGGTCCAAAATACAAATTTCTGGCATCCTGAAGGTTGGTGTCTCCCCCTGATTGTGAGTTTGTGAGTTGTTGGTGTGCTCTAAGTGTCATTGGCTTCCAGCCAGAGTCCGCCCATGGCAGCAGCTGAGGGGACAGAGCACGGGATTGACCATCCCGAATCCCGTTAATCCTCGCTGGGTGCAGGACCGGGGGGTCATGTGTGGTCCTGACCCCCCCGCAGGGCCCTGCTCCCTTTCTGTCTCTGTCACCGCACACCCACAGCTCCTGTCCCCTCGAGGGGACACGTGTCAGAGCCTGCCTCTCTCCCTCCCACGTCCCACAGACGACAGCCCAAAGACAACCAAGAGACTGATGGTGGTGGCTGCTCCTTACAGCTAACGGTCTGTAATGGTACATGGTATCATCTACATAAAAATTAGGGGCCCCAAGAATGTTCATCAACCTCAAGAGAAAGAGAACTGGGCTGTCATTTCAAAGAGTGCACCGTAATCCTTCATGCTGCTGTCTACAAGCTCCTAACACACCAAGAGCATCTCGATGGGGGAAATGAGAAGTCAGTAACGCTTTTCCACCAGTTGCCTCCCTGGAACTTATTTGTAAACGTGCAAATGAGAGAGGAAGTCTGTCTTCTCAGGAAAATTGCTCAGTAAAGATCGCAAATAAACATCTAAGCATGCAACAAAAGGAGACAAAAGACAAATTAGGAAAACATGCTACAAAATATCTGTGGGCACCACAAAACTGGGAAAGACTAAAGTCCTCTAGAAAATTTCCAAGAGCTGAATCAAACTGTTAAGTACCTTCCTCGGGAGGAATCCAGGAGGTAAGTTTGTTGATGAAACCCCTGACATCTAGGGAGCTACAGGGTAACACAAAAGAGCACCTGTCACCTCAGAGCCAAGGTTTCCAGGTTTCAATAAAGGCTAAAGAAATTAACACTAGTTTTCTAATTGTTTTCCGTGCCAACGCTGGGGTACGGGCTGCACTCTGGAGCCAGCACGCTCAGCCAAGGGTGTTCTTACACAGCCAGCGGAGAACAAACTGTTCCTTCTCTGCCCTAAACCCCTGCCCAGTCCCACGGATGGGCTGGTGGGGACCGTCCTGCCTCCCTGACAGCCCTTGCCAGCGGGAACAAAGATTCCCCCACACTTTGCCCCCCTCCCAAAAGCATGGGAGAGGCAGGAGGCTGCTCGCTAAAGCTGGGGGGTCAGGATGATTTACAATAGGCATTGACATTCAAATATACAAGTTCTGCTGATGCGGGAAATATGGTTAATCTATAAATGTTATAGTTTGCGTAGCTTAAAAAATTCACACCCTCCTTTCTTCCCTGAACACACAACACAGCCCGACTGTGCCGACAGCATCATAAATTAAATTAGCCACCTTTTCTCACAGATGAAGAGCTAACACACCGCAGGGCACGTACAGGTACAGGGCTCCGGCAAGCGAAGCAGAGCAGTGAGAGTTTGGGGCAGGAAAGGCCACCCCCTTGCTATTTGTAGTCCTCCCACAAAAGAGTTCAAACCGTGGCATTTCTTTATCTGTCTCCACGTTTAATAATAAAGAAAACGTTTTGCCATATGGGGAGAGTAAAGAACGTCGGGTCCGTGTTCTCACAGGGACTTCCCACATAGGTTACTGCAAACAGCGGAACACAGGCCCTACTCACGGTACATCAAGCTGATGTTTAATGAAGCAATCGGACACACATCTATTACAAGGTACTGGTTGGCATGCAATGTTTCTGCTAAAGTGAAAAACTGACCCAATGGGGATTACTTTTTAAAAGCACACAGCTTCTCCCTTCACTTCCTGATCTAAACTCAGTAGTGGCTGAACGGTTTTTATGGTAATATAAAGGAATATTTGTTTTAAGAAATAAATTACGAATGGGAAAGTAGAAAGTAAACATTAGTATCTGATTCACAGTGCACTTTATATGAAATAAAATGGATTTGCCATATAGCCTTTCCAAGTAATATTAAAAAGATTTTTCTGTTTTGACATTGCTTAGTTTCCTCAAAACTGTCCAGTACTTCCCATTAAAAAGAACACCCCCTCCCAGTGCCAGTAACACCAGCAAAACCCCTCCAGCCAAACTGCTGGCAGAAAACACATTGACAGGTATTTTTTCTTGCCCGCTGTAGCAGCTGAACGTCTCACCTCCTGCCTTTCTAGTATTTCCCTCCCTTAAATTGAGGTTGGAACACCCCTTCCCAGCTCCACCAGCCTCCAGCGTGGTATGTCTGTGTTCAAGAGCTTAAGTAGGCTTTTCCAGCCCCCCTAGCCTCTCTGTGCCCCCCCCCACTGCGGTGACCAGAGCAACACCATCACCAGGAAGCCCTGGCACTGGGAATACAGCAGGGCGCTGGGGAGGAGGTGCTAGAGGATCTCCAGTGCCCCCCTGCCCCAGCGCCTGCACCAAGGACCCACTCAAGAACCACGCAGGAGTCTCTCCACGGCCCCAACGTAAAAACCAGAGCAGAACAGAAAATATTGTTGTAAACCCCTCAGTTGAGCAAGAGAAAAACAGGGAACAGGAGTTACAACACGCTGACCAGCTGCTCAGGCAGCACATATGCTCTATTTCTGTGCAAAATTAGAACTATCAGCCTAAACCCATCCTAACTCATCACAAGTTACTCCAAATAATTTAATAGCAAGAATGTGCTTCTCATCTTTTTTTTTTTTTTAAGGAATTCTTAGGCCATAGGCTGGATGTACAGACCATATGACATCCAGCAACATCATCACCGAGGAGATGTCTGATTTCATGACACCATTCCCTCGCAACTCACGGATGCTCCAGGAGGGCTCAGGCTGGGTCCCTCCTTGGCTTTCCCAGGAGCGTTTTGAGGCAGCAGAGCTCCAGAATTCCAGAGAGCACTGCTAACGCCCCTCTCGCCCTCGGGAACGCTTTCCTCAGAGAAGGGGACGCAGCTTAAAACCTCCAAGAAGAGTTTAAGCCATCATTACTGCTGAGCAGCAGTGTACACAGTCATTTAACTGCTCCAATAGCATCGGGAATCCTGTTTAGATTGAGGTATTTACATCGTCTACATCACACTGGATTGAAACTTTTATTGCCTAGAACTGTGGATTTGGGTTTTTAACAATGTTGTTTAATTTTACACATTAAGGAATAAAGAAAGACAGACAGCCCCATCTACTGACCAAACAGTCACAGCACAGAGCGAAAAGTAAAGAACCTGGTACTGGCTGACCAGAAAACAGGAGTTTTCTCTCCCCCTCTTTCACACAGACCCCAGAATCGCTTCATGCCAGTGGGGCAAGAACTCAGATCTCTCATTCCCCTTTGCTCAGCACCTAAGCTCAGGTGACAAAGTACCTCCTCCTCATCTTTTCCAGAATTTACTGTGACTTGACAGGGTAATGTAGGAACTTCACCCAGAAGTGTCAGGAAATAAAGTTCAATAGCTAACTAAAGGCCAGTGAGTCCAAGAGCTAACTGAGGGGTCAGAAGCTGTAGCTGCTGGAGCAGTTCCCCCAGTATCGCACCTCCCGCATCGCCTCCCGCACTCGGCGCCCTAACCACGCGATATCACACCAATAACGAACAGCGCAAGTTCTTCCCCAACTTCAGTGAACTTTGTTTGCCAAGTCGTAACAGGAATGCTTTTCCCTTTTTGTTTTCTTTCGAGCGGGCAGACATAATTCTAGAATTTTGTTTCAGGAGCCTCAGTATTTAGTAAAAGTATTTAGTAACATCTGTGTGCTGTGTCACTGGTTTAATGTTGTCTATCCAAAAAGCTCTTTTTCCCCTTCCCTTAAAGCTTAACTTTCTATCTTATACATTTATAGTCGTTCCACACAACCTACAGAACCACCAAGAGAAAGTTGCAATGTTTCTCCACGAAATTCTTTCATAATTACCCTTCTCCCACCTATGCCTGGCACCGACAGCTCCCTCAGAAGCACTTTGCCTTTCCTTCTCTTCACAGCCTGAGAAACAGATGGTGTCAGAACATCCCACAATGACAATTTTTGAGCATATAAGGTGAAGAAGAGGGTATTAAAAAAATTACTACAATCTTTGTGTAGTATTTAGCAATGGTGGTGGTTTTGCAAATGAGAATTTTTTTCTTCTGCTTTTGCTGTTTTGGTGAAAAGTTGATTCCATTAATGAAACACGGGATAAAGGGAAGCACTGGGATGAATTAGAGGATCACCTTGTGACAAAAGAGCCAAGACTTGAATTCAAATCACAACCTATAGAAATAAAACAAAAAAACCCAAACAAAACCCCACAAACCCAAATTGCTGCTTGGACGCTGCAGAATGTGACCTCACTGACCTGTCAATGCGACGGTGCCTCCAGCCACGGAACTGCTGGCTGGAGGGTGGTGGAGCTTCTTTCCAGCTCTAGCTCGTTACAAGGCATAAAGAGTGACGCAGCACACTAACAGAGGCAGAATTCGAGGCATATGTTCAGATTTAACAGGGACTGTTTGATTAACAGTTCTTTCATAAAGCTTTTACAATCACCACATTTAAACATGTTCTACTAAGCAATGCAAAACCAGAGATTCATTCTTCAGGTTTGTTTTATTAGCAATGATGAATATAAATCTCTTATGAAAATATTCTTAACATTTCAATATATAAGAATCGTCTATAAAAATATACTACTACATAACAAAGCCAGCAACTTCTACAAAACATATAATTCAACATATCTTTAACAATATATAGGACATAGTAAAAATCTTCTCATTAACGCTGAGGGTATTTTTAACCCCTTTTTGTCAAACTAACTCACAGAACGTAGGAACTGACTCATTCTGATAGACAGAAGGGTTATCACCATAGAGGTCTATCAACGTTCCACCCTGAAGTTCCCTGTGTCTGCAGGAACATAAAGCCACAACTTTTCTTTGGATGGCTGGGCCATTACCATCACAGGAGCAGCCTGACCCCACTCTGCCGCCCTCCTGGAACTGGTGCCACTCTGGTTACTTTGGGCAGAGAGCTGGAAAACAGACTCCTCCTGCTTCACTACTGCTGGTCAGCGAGGGAATCACTGCGACCAGGCTGCCTTGCAATCAGCTTTCTCCCAGACCGCTCTCCAACAAAAGCCCAAGGAGGAGAAAATACTGGGGGGGGAGCGTTTAAGCTAAATTATGATCAAGAGTGATAGTACCCATCTTGTCATTACCAGTTACAGGATGAGCCGTCTCAGAACAGTTTTTGGTGTTGGGAAAGAGCCCAGTTTCAGGTTTCAGAAGAAAAATGACACGTTGAACTAGTTATTTCACTTAGTTTTGCTGAGGTTAGTTAGTGCCTGGTGTTAGACAAATGCAGGAAATCCATTTTAATCACATAGACTGCCCTTGTCTACACACGAGCTTGTCAAATTCTGAGTGTAGATGCATTTAGAGAGCTTTTAGAGCACACTTTGACAGCCAACTAAACCCGAAAGAAACGGGCGGCTGCACAGTGACAGTAGGTAGCTTTGTCGGCCAGGGGCTTTAGAGAGGAGCTTGGTGCATAAGGCTTTGAGGCAATAAAGTCCCACTGAAGATCACGGATATTACAAAGTTTGCATAGTACAGAACACCAGAAACACACCTGTGGTGCCTCAGCAACAATGAGATCCTTCTGCTCTGTGTTTATGTGCAAAACAACCAATAATTGATTATTACTCTTTCTATTCAGGACCCACTGAAATCAGTACATTGAATTAGTGTGTTGAAATTCAAGAGAACTTTATAGCACAGCAATCGCAATGCAACAATATCCCATCGTATTACAGAGTGAGGGATTCCTATTAGAAAAGTACATTTATCTTAAAAATACTGTAAGGACCACAACAGGACACTACAGGTGATGAACATTAATAATATATTCTGACTCAAAGCTCAGAAAAATAACATTTGACCCTGAGAAGTTTGCTGTATTAAAACTTTAAAAGCTAAAAAAGATTTTGAAAGTAAAAATCTGTCCAAGGACAGAAGAAAAAGAAAAAAAAAGGAAAAATTAGAATCCAAAAGAATCAAGGCTCAGCCAGTTTCATTTCAGATTGTCAAACTGTTAAACTCTGGAAGATCAGAAAAAAAAAGTTTGAATATTTTAACAGGAATGGTAAGAAATATTTTCAATTTTTAAAAAACCCAACATTTTAGGGTATCCATACTTTTGTATAATTTCATTTTCTTCAAGGCTTCCAACTAAAATTTTGGGTTTTAAACTACATTTGAGAGGAAGAAAAATGTAAAAATTGAGGTTGTTGAAAAAACTTAAAGCTTAAATATCTTCCATTCCCAAATACATCTAGAAATGCTATTTATATAAGCTGGCTTGTCGTGCTTCTAGAGAAGCCCTAGTCAAGTCCTTCATTCTCACAGCAGTTAAACGATTCTCTAAAAAGATGGATCAAAATCACAACAATGTTCCAAGAAATACTATGCTCTCCTACACAGGATATTGCTTAGATTATTACTTTAACAACTTAAGAAAGGTTTAGGAACAGCAAAAGGAAATACGGAGATGGAGCCATCGGGAAACCCTATAGGTTTGGACAAGGAAAGAAAACAATCATCTGTGGGTTTTGGCGCTGCAGGTGTGAAAATATATCAAAAGGGTTTCTACAAGAACTTGAGAGAAAAGTTACCAATCAGGTTGTTGTTGATTTCTGGTCAGCTTATTTTCTACACTTGCTTATGCGTTACAGGCAAGAAAAGAGTCCTTTCCTCAGGAGTCTGTTCTCCTCTGCTCAGTGTCAACAAGATTGGTTGAAATCACATGACCTCAAGATTTTTCCAATGTAAGCTTCCACATTATTTGTACTGTGTACTGACAAAGCAGCATTCATACGCTGTAATTTCAACTGCTATCTAATTTTTTCCCCTTCCTAATGTTTTCACACTGTCCTCAGGTCCAGGTTGCTCTGGTTTTGCCCTCTCCAACACCTCACCAAGAAGCTCTGTAGCTGGAGGAGCCCCAGGGCCAGCTCACCATAGAACAGCAGGAGCCACAGGAGGCAGTGGGACTGGCCGACAACCCCAGTTTGCATCAACCCGAACTGCTCTGAACCCCACCCTACAGTGTCAATTCAAACACACGTATATTAAACGTGAAGTGAAGCAGTAAAAAATGCAGTCTATTTTCTCTCCCTCCCCTGAAAGCTCTTGCTCAATGGCAGTGACGGCCGAACAGCAGAACAAACAATCCCAGTTCACAATTTCGAGTACTAAACAAAATGGGTCCTAAACTGGGATTTCATTATTCTGTCAGGCTTGGAAGAAACGTGAAAGCAGTTTCATGCTACTCCTGACCCTGTCAGCAGTAGCTGAACTCCAGGCTGGAGCAGAGAAGGGACAGGACCAGTTCCTGCTCGGAGCTCTCACCCCAGGGAACCTGCTCGTGAACACGTGGACAGATGGAGGATGCTGTTTTAGGGACAGGACCCAGCACGGAGATGGCTCCTCACACCCAGGGACACCCCAGCGTACAATACCCACCCCAGTCCTGCAGGACTCACCTCCTGGACCTGCCCTGCTGGGCTACAGTGCTCACTGGCAGAAGAAAAGATGCGTGACAAAGACATCTGTACAGCAAAATAAGAAAACATCCGCCACCTCTAGTGATTTTGGGAAAAAAAACAAACATGTATGAAGTCTGCAGAACACAGCAATCAGCTTTAGAAAAACACCGGAGTGAGTAAATAGCTGAAAACAGCCTTTGGACTAAATAAAGATCCAAGTTAAAATTGTCTTTAATCGCTACCAAGACAAGACCCAGAAGCACATGAGACACCACCTGGGAAAATCCCCCTCCCTGACACTAAACGTATATTTCTCCTCAAACATGAAGGACACTAGGATCAACAACACAAACCTTTTTTTCTTAGTGTTTGGTGCTATCAACACCTGCATCTGCTGTGAAACTGCAACTACTCTGCGCTCTGGGAAATTCTTAGGAAACAGGCAAATGCTTTATTGTAAATCCTCCTAACTTCATGAAGGCCAAGATGACTTAAACTTGGTCTCATAAAGAGCTTTTCCACAAAAGAATCTAAACAAAAGTCATAAGCACCATTTAAAATAACCTATATTAAATACCTAAAAAATATAATCTTTTGCATAGAATAAGGAAAAGTGCAGCTACAGCATAATGTTCCATACCACAAGAAACAGCTGATTTATGAGTGGTATTGAACTCTTGTCTCTCGTCACCGAGATTGCAGCAACTAAAGACACGTTTCTTGGGAAAATCCCATCAAGAAAAAGGGACTAGGATGTTTCATTATGTCTGTAAAGCAAGTGCAAACATTTAAAATTCCTCTTAAAAGAAAGCAAAGCTGATAAATAATTTTCACAAGTTCATTTTCTCTTGATGTTACTTGGAAAGATTAAATAGCCTTTGTTCTTTCAGAATCCAAACTAAAAATAATTCCCCATTTGGCATCTGTTTTTTGCACAAAAAAAAAAGAAAAAATTAGAAAGCTTGTACATGTGCAAGCTTATTCTGTTCTATAAAAGTTGGATGTTTATAGGATTATAACTCTTCATTCCCTTCTAACTTCTGTACTGCAATCCCTCTGGTAATCAAGCACAGAACAGCATTAAAGAAGCCTGGGAGACTGATATCCACTGCTCAGAAGAATAGAGAAAGGGTCTAAAAGAATTAGGAATTTTAAGAAAACAAAAGCCAAAAAACTATTGTCCAGTTTTGATAGAAAGCAAGCAACTTTTAAATATCTTTCTACTTCTCATCCTTACATGCCTAAACATGAGAAAGAAAACCAAATACCTCATCAACTGTTAAAACATTTTCGATTTTGCTTTTTTTTAAGAAAAAAATCAACTTACTTTATTGGATACAACTTGGTACTACAATTTGGTAAATGAGATATTTCAAATAAATAAAAATAAATATTGTATATATATTTCAAGATTTCTTGTTTCTGTAATGAACTAGTGTCTGCACTGTTAGATTTCATTTTGCTTCGCTTTTTTCAAGCTTTGTCGCCACTTACGAATGGCAGTTCCAGAACTACTTGCGACTACACAAAGGGCACCACCCACAGTCCACCAAGTCGGGAGATGATTGAGAAAAAGAATTTGTAAAATAAAAGCAAAGACCACATCCATTGTTTTCATTATGGCTACAGGTCCAGCCTTCTCTATCTGCAATGCTTTGGTGAGAAATATCTGACCCCCTAGCCCTAACAAGCCTATCAATATTAGGAAAACCCTGTCTTTACCACAATATGGCAAGCGCCATTCATTCATAACAAACAATGCTATAACACACCCAATTAAACCAATGACTGCGTAATACCAAATTGACAAGAAGTAATGCACAGATTTCCCCACCTTCCTTAGAATAACAATAGTGGAAGCTGCAGATACTGTGCTTGTAATTGCTGCTATAGTTCCTTTCAGGTGATCGGTGTAACTGCCTTCGATCCCCGTAACGCGGGACCCAAAGAGAAAGGGTGGCCTGGCAATGAGAACCACTCCCGTGATTGCGAAGAGGGTGAACAGGAGATCCCAGAGACTGTATTTCTCTTTGAGAAAGATCCACGCCAGCAAGGATGTGAAAACGGGGCTGCTAAAAGTTATAACAGTGGCATCGGCCAGCGGCATGACTTGGAAAGCGTAGTAGAGCAGAATCATTGCACTAGAACCAAGGAATCCTCGGAAGAAAAGAAAAATTCTTTTACCTTTTGGTCCCAAAAACCCTGTTCTGAAAAACAGAAATGTCACATTAATGTCACTGGCCTGCTTATGTCCTGACCAATATCCTACCACATTTAACTGTGCACACCTTTCTAGATCAGGGATTTATCTCAAATGTCAAAATGACATTTTAACCGATCAAAGACCAATTTATTCCCATCCCCAACCACATTCAGAGTCCAGAACCCATTCTAGCTATTAATATCTTGCTTGCAAAATAACCCAAGAGAATCTACAAATTACTTTTTTTTTTTTTGAAGAACACCACTTCATGGAAGATCAAGACATTTGATACAATCCCTGCAGAAATCAGGGAGTTAAAGAGTTTCAGTTTTCTGAATCATATTAAGAAACTATCAAGTAATCCAAAACAATGCTGTTATGCGATTGAAGCCTGAATTAAAATAATACTGCAATCCGATTTAAGTGAGCAATATTTCTAGATCTATTTTTAAGAAATAACTTTGAATTTAAACATTTGCTACACTTACTTGTAGTATATTAAACCAGGAAGAACGAATGCCATTTGGAAAACACATCGAAATGCACTCACTTCCACCGAATGTACATCTTCTATTTTTTTAAGAAATAAAGAGGCCACTGAGAAAAGGAAGGCAGACAGCACGGTATAAAACAGGCCGAGTCCTGGACATGCAGCTTTCTTCTTTGTTCCTGCAACAGACAAACTCCAGTTAATCACCATCTATTAGATTTCTCAGGCCAGGCGGCTCCACGTCCCGCAGCTGGTGCTGTGGCAGAGGACGGGGGAAGCGGCAGAAACAAACACAAATACCACCTGTATTTACCAGATCTACCTTGAAAATACCTTTCACTGATCACCACAGCTCTCCTTTTTTTTTTTTCCCCCTTTAAACAGGCAAGAAGAGAGTAACACTTTGGATACAAACCCATCCCTCCACTTCTCCCAGTTCCACAGGAGTTACTTGGCTCTTCATGGAGGCACCAGACTAGTTTGAGGGATTCACTACATGGTCAGATTCTGAAACACCCAAACTTAACACCTGGGAATCATATGATTATTGAGTAAGTTAATTAAGGTTCCTAAGCAACAGTTTAATCTCCTTTCTCACAAACACACACAGGTAGAAATTGTGTCTGGAACATCACTTCTGTTATACCTCACATTTATTTTTCAGCTGAATCACCCTAAGTTTGGCCTAGACCTAGAGAAGTTTTATATAACATTTTAATCTTGCCGTAACAATCCAAATATCTTCTTCAAATAAACGTTTTTAAGGAGAAGAAATTTAAGTGACTACTTTTAAAAACATCATAGGCCTGCTTTAAGTACTGATATCTATCACAGTTCCACGAAGACCTTAGTTTACACTAATTTATCAGACATTCTGTTCCTGAAGCAGTTTCCCAAGTCTAATGGTTTATATTCAAGCTCCCCCATTGCCTCAGGCTCTCACATACTCTTCCTCATTTCACTCACCTCCTCCACCCTCAACTATTTGAAAAAAAATACAGGGTGAAGCGCTGCTGACCTCACCTCCAAAAACCAGCATTTTGCTGTTCTTGCTCTGCTGCACAAGAGGAACACTTTCCACTGAGATGAACACCATGAAAACAGAACCCGTGAAAAATGCGAGTGGGACATTACCTATCTCTTCTCCTTCTGCCCGCATAAACCACTGGGAGTTACCTTTTCTCCTACAACACCCTCTGAAGATAAGAGGGAGAGCTCCCTGTCCCCAAGGCAGTGTTTTGATAAGAGGGTGGCTCATGTCACATCGGGGGGGGGCCCTGAGCCTTATGGGTGCTCTAAAACACAATCAGCAGGGCACCGATGTCAGCTGCTTGGCAACTGAATATGCCTCTGAGGGATTGTTTTGTTTTGGGTGTGTGGTTTGGTTGGTTTTTTTTTAAATTAACAAAACTTGTTCCAAACCATTTTGAGCCTCCTCAAGATGAGCACTCAAGGACGAGAAACTGCATCACAGAAACATAGAATTGTCTAGGTTGGAAGGGACCGTTAAGATCATGAAGTCCAACCATCAACCTAACTGTGATAAAAACCATCATTCTCCTACCCCAGAGCTGAGCCCCTGGGCTGAAGGAGCGTGTCCAGCCTTGGCTCTAGGTTTACCACCTCTGGGGACCAGGCTTCACAACTGCCCCCACAAGGGCTGCTTCTGAAGGAACCCGGCCCCACCACCACTGAAAACAAATGGCCATTTCCACAAGAAATATTTCCATTTAGCAACAGCCACTTACATAAAAGAGACTATAGAAACTACCAGCAGCCAACACTGGACCAGGACATCCACCAACTATGAAACAGAGTGGATTTTAAAAACCTTCATGAATTTCATAACGTCCTAATCCACACAGTCACACAACAGAACTACAAAATCAACACTGACTCTAACATTAAAGCAAGAGGCATCCCACTGGCCTATAGTTGAAATGGGAAATCCAAACCCAGGCTGGCCCACGGGCAAACAGCACAAACACAACTATTAACTTTTATTTCAGGCATGATAGCTCATCTGATTGCTACCACACAAAGCCAAGCTAAATAATGGAGGTGTTGAAATGGAAAACCAATCAAATCAAAGCAAAGTAAGCTGAAAGGACCTTACACCCAGAACTAAGCTTTGGATTTGAAGGAACAAAGACAACCCAGAAGGAACTCGTTTTTGTAAGCTCACCACTACACCCAGCCTATCACAAACAGAGGCTTGAAATACTAGAATTTAAACCACCAATGTCTCATATTGCCAAAGCATGCACTCACTGCAATGAGAAAGTGTTTTATTTCCTTTTAAAAATAAAACGGTACAAGTTCTTCCACCAAAAACAAGAACTGCAGTTCTGAAGAATACTTATTTCAAAATATGTTCGAAGGAGAAGCGAGATTAAGATAACATTCCCACCTCACAAAATATTAAGCCTCCAGACACTAGCCCAATGCCATCAAAATACTCCAGCACTCCTGCTTTTTTTAAAAAGTGTAGCAGTCTGAAAATAAAAGTTTAAAAAAAAAATAAATCTGAAAATAAAAGTTTGAAGTAGTACCCAAGCCCTCTTTTCTGTCTACAGATGTGAGATTTGGTTTATTTGTTATTTCCCGGCCACCTCCACACGTAAGGCTTTCAAACTTCCACTCCCGATTCAAGTTCTGGACAAAGCCCTCCCATTGCACACCATTTTCTCTCCAAATTCTTTCTGTTTGTGTTTTAATGCCATGCTTTCTTGTAAACAGTTTTTATACTTGCAAAATGCATACACAGTGAAGAAAATGGCACTTCTCACAGACATGCATCTTAAGAACAGTAGCAGAAGAGCACAGGCTATGAGGAAGGTGTTCACCCAGATGATTCCCCCAGACCTTCAGGAAAGCCAGAAGCAGGTGACCTGTTCTCCAGGCCACAAGAAGCAGAAAACATCTCTCTTGTGGGCTACAGGGCAGTGCCAGAAGCACCACAGCCTGCACAGCAACTAGTTATGCAGACAAGATCTAGGCATGATTCATAGAGTTCAGCCAGTAACTCAACACTTTGCGAGACAGACTAACAAAAAAAAAAAAAAAAAAGCATTTATTCACCAAAAAGTACAAGTTTCTCAGGATTTCAATTTTTTTTTTTTCCCAAGCTTTGCCTCAGAAGTGATACTAATGTGAATTTCGCTAGTGAAGTATGCTCTTTTGGCCTCTTCACAGCTAAAAAGATTGCAATTTTATCCATTTTCTGCTGGAAAGTCAATTATAGTCCACATTTAAGGAGAAACACATTTTCAGTGAAGTTGTCTGAAAGTTACACAGGCTGAAATACTTCAGATAACAACTTAAAAAATTATTCTAAGATAGCATTTATGTTTTGAAAGGGAGCCACGTTAAACTTACAAAAGCACATTGCATATTTCACAGTAAGTTTGTGGCTTTCACAGTCCAAGAGAAGCACGGGTTAAGATAAAATAAAAGAGTACACTGACAGTAAAGCAAGTGAAGAATTGCCAAGGAAGTCATAATTACAAGCATAAGGACTTGTTGAGCAGCCCCCCTACCCCTTCTCAGCGTACCTGCAGGGCCAGAAACTCACACTGCGGGAAGGCACCTCCACTTACCCAAACCTGTCAAGTTTTACTTTACAACTCTGACAACAGGAAGCACTGTTTTTCCCGAGGGATAACCGCTACCGGAGCTCTGGCAACTCCGCACAGAGACGACCGAGCAGCAGCCCGACCCGGGGACGGGAGCGAGCGGCCGGAGCGGCCCCGGGGGCCCGGCACCAGGGAGGAAGAGGGAGAACCGGGCCCCGGCCTGCAAGCCCAAGGGCCAGCACCACGGCAGGCGGAGGGGAAAGGCGAGGGGGAGGCCGAACGCGGCGAAAGGGGCCCCGGGGCGGCAGGTGCGAGGCCGCCGGGGCCGGCTGGGAGGCGGCGCGGAAGCAGCCGCCGGCCGCGGGCAGCCGGTGCCGGACGCCCTCTGCGGCCGCCCGAGCCCGCTCCGCGCCCCGCCGGTGAGCCCCGGTGCCCTCGGGGACCGCTTCCTCTTCCTCCGCCCCGCCGGCAATGTCACCCCCGGAGCTGGTAGCCCAGCCAGGAGGATACTGCCCCCCGCTTCGCCCCGCTCGCCACACTCCCCCTCCTCACCGGGTGCCTTGCAGCAGCGCGGCCAGGACGAGGACGAGCCCGAGCAGCAGCCGCATACGCGGCGCTCTTCGGCGCCCGCCGCCTCCATGCCGGGCGCCGGGCAGAGGCAAGGCTGCCCCGTACCGGCACCGTCCTCCCGGCTCAGCGGCACCTCCGGCTCCTTCCCGCCCGCTGCAGGAGCGGCGGCGGCCTCACCGCCCTGACAGGGCACCATGCGGACGCCGGGCTGCCCGCCCTGCTACCGGCTCCTCACAAGCCGGCCGGCACCTGGCCTCCTGCGCATGCGGTGCCACCGCCCAGGGCCTCCCGCCCTCCTTCCCTCCCTCCCCGGCCCTGCCCGCGGGGCGGGGGGGGGGGGGGGGGGGGGGGGGGGGGGGGCCACGCCAGGTGCCGCCTTGTCCCCCTCCAGAGCGAGGGCCACGCCTGGGAACTGCCCCCTGCCATGGCAGGTACCTGCCCGAAAGCCCGGAGGGATGTGAACGCCTCCCTTTCCCCTCCCGCCAGTTCCCGCCCGGCGTCCCCTCAGCCCTGTGAGGGACGCGGGGCGGGCGGCGGAGAGCCCTACCCGGGCGAGGGGCCTGGGCCGCGGCGGGGCCCGGCGGGGAGGAGCGAGGCCCGGGCGGCTCGGGAGGGGGAGCTCGCAGCCCGCCGGAGAGCGGAGCGGGGCTGGCCGCCGCCGGGCCGGCGGTAGCCGCGGGCGGGGAGCGGCGCAGGCCGCGCCCGATGCCGAGCGACTTTCTGAGGCGAAAAGAAAATAAAACTGTGGGAAAGGGTGACGCAAAGTTATTTGAGGGGCGTTGTTGCGTTGTCTGAGCTCCTGGACTAAAAGCGTATAGCTGGGATGAGTACCTCACGGCGCCGGCTCATCAGCCTCCTCGCAGGCGGTATCAGCGCCGAGATAATGGAGCTTTTATTACAGCTTCTGAGTATTCTCTGTGTCACAGTTTGAGATCCCGCCGATTTAAATAGCTCGGCTTTCCCTCAGCGGGGCCGTGAGCCGTTAATTGCCCCCCCAGAGCGGTGGCAGCAGCGTCTCTGTGGGGAAGAGCCCGCGCCCGCCGCCCCCGCGGGGGTGGAATGGAGCCGAGGCCCCGCCGGGCGAGTCAGCCCCTCTGTGAGGGGGTGAGCGGCCTTGGGGGGCTCTTAGAAGGGTCAAAAAAAACATTTAACCGCCCTCTCGCCGTGTGTTTCCCTTAAAACAACGAGGCCGCCGTGTCTTTGGGCAGGGGAGGAAAGACAGAGCAGCCCCTTTTCCTCACCCGCCAAAGAGGGCAGAGAAAAAAGACCAGAATAAATCTGAAATGCTGAAATCAGTCCCTTTTGAACAAGTTAAGCTGTTACCAATAATTAAAATAGGATTTTCTACTCAAAGAAGAGACGCTCACAGTACTCTTTTAGCTGCATAAGTTAATCAGTATTTATTCTTAACAAGGGGAAATGTAATCTATAGCTTTAGCAAAATGAGTACTAAATGGTAAATACAAGCTATTTCACACAAACTATTTCAAGCTTTCCCGGAAGCTACCTCATAAAAGCTATTTCAAGCTTTCCTTGTCTCTGATTTAGCACATTTTATAGTCCATGCTAACCCACCAGAGGCCATAAGTATTCCATTGTCTCAGAACTAGCATTTGATTAATGTGACCAGAATTATTTCACAGATTATTAATTAAAAATTCGATGTGTTATATCAATTGTTAAAAAGGAGAAAATAAATCAATTAAAGAGCTTATGCTGAAATCAGTATTAATTCTTTCTGCAGGTGGCTGACGTGGGAGACACTGATGCGGAGTGAACACGGTCCTTCCAGGGGGAGTTTTGAGGCAGGAGATTCCACCCCTTGCCAGCCACCTGGGGGGGCAATGCCACGGGGGAGACCCAGCACGTCCCCTGGACAGCTGGTGTGACGCTGGCTTGCGGAAATGCTGTCTTGGCCATCACTCGGTGAGTTACTTCTGTAGGAGCAGCTTGAGTCCTCGGTGAAGAAAACCAGAGCCAAAACACTCCATCTATAGTACCGACACACACCAAAATGTAGTGAGTTCTTACGATTTCTGGATATTTGCTTCTATACTTCGTTAAAAATCATGGAATCATAGAATCACCTAGGTTGGGAGGGACCTTTCAGATCATCTAGTCCAACCATCAACCAAGCACTGACAAAAACCACCACTAAAACATGCAGATTATGTATTTATTTTATTATACTGCCACTATGAGACCCAAAATAAATTTTTTAAGTGCCACAGTACCGCGTACTGTGCTGCAGGGAGTTCCAGAGGGACTCTGCAACAACCCCTTTGGTGCCCCCCAATGCCTGGCTTTGAAACAGAACATCTCAGGGCAGTGTTTGTTTTTGCCAAGATACATAAAGCGTTGTGTGTGCTCCTGGTGGCGCTGCCAGGGGCCTGTCTCGGCTTCCAGAGAGCTTCCAAGTCCTGCTGGTGAAGTGCAACCCTCTTCTCTGGGCAGGGAGAGCACGGAACGACAGAGCAGTCGCGGCTGCCCAGACTCACCAGTCGGCAAACAGGCTTTGCAGTCACGCTGCCCTAGATTGGAAAATTAAGTAGCTGCATAAATGTGACAGGTCCATGTTTTATGCAGCCCTTTCAAGTACCGATTTAGCCCTGTCTGTGTAATGCTGTGCTCAGAATTAGCTGTTCCTTTCTCCAGCCCGTTGCCAGCTTCCAACCAGCAGTAGAGCAGTAAGGACCTTCTGTATCTCCCCTGAGTGCAAAGTCCGTAAGAAAAAGCTTTAGCAAACTTGGGCAATTTGACCATTGAAAATTAAACTGCGGCACCAGCTAAAATGGCATTTACCTTGTTTCCGTAATACCATCAGTGCAGAGAGGGAGCCAGCTTCTCCTGCCTGGTCACCACTCTCCACACAGAGGGTTTTCTTGGGTTGCTCTTTTCCAAGGAGGAACATTCTCATCCTCATCCAGAATTTAGGCAGGCAGTTTTTGTCATTATGAATGCAGGAAGAAGCCAGTGCCTCATCATAGGTTGAGATGCAGACCTGGCAGTTATCTGGAAAATTCCTGTAACGAGTCCCTGGTCTGTGTGCCCGGTGAGGGACCCTCTGGTGTTCAGTCTCCATCTCCTGCCTCCAAGTGCCGTCTCCGGCTCCTCAGAGGAGCTTTTCAGAAACTCTTAACAGAAACAGGCACAAATGACAAAGCGATTATCTGAGTTTTGTGGAGAACCGTGGGAGTTTTCTGTGAGATTCTAAGAACTTTATCCACTACCACATCATTTCTTTTATCTGCCGCTGAGATATCTTAATAAGCTTTTTGAAACGTTGCTGCCTCTTGGAAGCTTAGTGAGAATTAAGTAATACAAAGGCAGGGAGCCGTGGAACGTAACTAGCCCTTCCTCGCCTCACCTAAGGGCAGCACTAAGGGCTCTGCAGGTGAAAAATACACAGGCTGGATGCCTGGGCTCCACATGTGGAACAACCTGGTGACATCTACCCCAGATCGATCTCAGCATAGCTGTGCCAGCACAGGGAGGTACTGCCCAAGCTATAAAAATAGTTGAAGATTTAAATCAAAACAGCAATCTGCACTGATGGCTTTTATTCTGTAGAAATGCTAATTCTGTAAAACCACTTCTAAGATCTTAATTTGGGATTTGTCTAGCAATAAATTTATTAAAACTAATATAGGCTAGTGCAAAGGAAGTAACACAATAAATAATAAACTTGCATTTGTTCCTTTCCTTCTGAAAAGGTTTAAGAAAAAAATAGATAAGAATTACTTTGTCAGCTTCTGAAATGGATCCAACTCTTAAGAGCATTGCAATAACCATTTACCTCTGCACCTGAACACCATAAACCAGATGATTATTGCAGCACCAAGGAGTTCCATTGTCCTGGTCAGTCATTCAAACCCAGGGTTGTTTGGGGGTCAGAGAACAGCTGAGGCTGGTGGGCACATCTGGAGCCTTGAAGGCTTGTCTGGTCCACCCCCCCTGGCTTAAAGCAGGGGCAGCCAGAGTTCAGACTGTGTCCCCTGAGATTGGGAACATCCTCATGGATGGAGACTGCACCACCTCTCTGGGCAACGTGCTCCAGTGTCCAGTCACCCTCACAGCAAAAAAAATAAAATAAAACAAAATAAAATATATGTTTAATAAACAGCAGTCTCGCAGCCCAGTGAAGATGTGGTCCGTACGAGCTGCTGCCACTCCATCAAAAGTCCAGGTGAATTTCCATGTCTTAGTGGTTTTTATGTCCGTCTTATGTGCTAGGAGAGACCCGTGTTTGTCAGCTGCCCTGTCAGGATGGACAGTGAATGATACTGGGTTTTGCCATCACCACAAAATGCTTCCACATGTACATACATGACGGTTCTACAAATGTTTAATCTTGTGTCAGAGTGAGTTCAGAGTATCCCAGTCCTCTCCCTCCCGAGCTGCTGCTGTACTGACTGGTGCTGTAACAACAGGAGATGGGCTGGAACGCTGGAGTAACAGGGAATCCTGCAAGTAACGCAGGGATCCCGGGGCTCCTCTTAACTGCATTTTCCACATTGCACTATTGGCAGTTGCTGTTCAGGAGGCTGAAAGTATTGAGACAAATACATTCGGGTAGAGGCAAGGAGTATCTGTAACAAAGAACTTCTGTGGTTTTCAGAATGAAAGACTTTTTTTTTTTTTTTTTTTACTTCTGCAGAATTGAAAAATAATGGATAAGAAGGACAATAGTCAACTTTTGCTTCTACACGTGTTCATGTGGTTTCAATCCAGTATCAAAGGTGATTTTGGTCACATAAAGGTCATGTAGCATTGCTTTTGTCCTCAGATGGCATAACTGCGCTGCTTGCTGAGCAAGCAGGTCTCAACGAACGGAATTCTTACATGTTTCAAACTAGTGCTTGATAGAACATACGTCGTCAAGGCTATTACTTCTACTTCTTTAGGAAAATCTGTATTTTGAATATACACTTGGCAAAGCAACCAATGTGAAAGCCTGCTTTTGGAAAACTCTCTGGCAAAAGAAGCATGGGTGGTGGTTTATTCAGGTATATTGTTTCATTTGGTCGGCTGAGGGTATCCGAGTCCTTGCTGTATGTAAAAATTTTCCAGGAAAGTGCATATAATTTTTTTTATATATACCAGAGGAACATGGATTCACTGTAACACCGTAACCCTCATGATTCCCTTTTCAATTGTTTATTGCGGCCACTTAGGCAGTGAAGAGCTTGCAGCCTTGGCATGTACCCTTTCCCTTACTGTACTTTCTGATCTGATGCGTCAGGACTATTGCTAGGAGTGCAGAACATTATGAGATTAGCTATAAAACTAACTAAAGCTCTGTTTCCTTTGAATGACACTTTACTCATAAAGACTAAGATCATCCAGTACATACAGAAATGCACAGTGAACAAAAAGAAGAGAAAATTAGCAAGGAATACAGAAAAAAAATTTAAATTTAAAATTATTCCCCAAATCCATCCCAATTTCTGGATCTTTCAAAAAATTGTTTGGCAATTTTGATAGCTTTACTTGGTTTTTTCCACCTCTTCCTTGGAGGATTTATTGGAAATCACCTCGGAACTTGTCCTGTTATTGAGAGTTACATACAGCAGAGATTACTGTATGGGCTTGTTCACGGCAGCTACCAAAGCCAAAGGTCTTGGAAGAGGGAAGGGCAGATATTCTTTGAACTATAGATAGAGAAAGCAGGAGTAGGCAGCAGGTATCAGTTACCCTTCTGCAAGGAGCTTGAACAGAAACGTACCCATGAAATACACGCTGTTTCTAATTTACTCAGGCAATCAGTAGTAGGCAAGGGGCAGTATTTTCTTCCTCCATCATGGCAGTCAGTGCTGCCACGAGAGAGAAGAGCAATAGAAGAATTACATAAAGTTGGTGGTGATTTTCCAGAGGTTTCTCTGCTGGCAGGCGGCGCAGCACACAAATCCGATCGTAGAGGTACAGCGTGAGTGCCGGGAGTGTCAGAGCCCCCAAGGAGAGCGCAGGGAAATGGAAATGGCTCACACTTGTTCTCTTCTGTTCCATAATGACATTTGTGACTGTTAAGAGAATTCGTTCAATTATATTTTCTCACAGTCACCTTAACTTTTTTTTTGCAGCAGCAGAAATGACTGAATATATAGTTTATCTCTGTGGGAGGAGGGAACTACCTCAATCAGCAGCATTTCTTGGCACTCGGGCAGCACGTTTCCTATTCCGTGAGCTCCCTGCCTGGGGCTGCTCTGCAGGGCAGGACGGGGACACCTCCCTGCTCGCGTCTCCTATGAATTGTTAAGCATTCATTTATATGCCTTTCTTGAAGGAGATTATTCTTCCTTGGCTTCTACTTTTCCCCAGGACAAAAATTACATAGGACATACATAACCTTGTCACAGGTGATGGATCGGTATTAGTGTATTGGGACTCTACCGTGCATAGAGATATGTATGAGTGGTATTTATATAAAACATGTTTATGTTCTGTATTTATGTAAACATCTGATATATATAACATGCTAACATGATTCAGCCTGTGCACCTCCCGTCTTGTTCTGACACGCTGGTGCAGCGCCTGCTCCTCTCGGTCTGCCTCTGCTGGTACGGCCAGAGGGGACTGATCTCAAATACAGCCCCAGCTGCTGTTATCATGGGTGGAAAACCTTAATCACGGGTTTTTAAAACCCTTTCCCTTTGTCAGAGCCACAGATACAGGTGGGCTCTTTCTTGTTCCCATTATTTTTGAAGTGCAGTCCGTGCTCTGTCATTTCCTGCAGGAGCTGCAATGCAGAACAGCGTTCCTCATTACAGAACCCCCTGCTGCTGCCAGGCAGGCAGAATGTACCGGTTCTGGGCATTTTGCTGCCCACAGGAGTACTTCCTTCAGGCAGGAAGCACGGCTCCTTTTCCTTCCTTGCCGGAGGCTGACGGGGTATCCTGGGAAATCATCCTGCTGTATTTCCTGTACTTTTTTTTTTTTTTTTTTTTTAATAAGCATCACTTCTGGCCAAGCAGGCAGGGCGTCAGAGCATATGAACTGGCTAGGAACGGTTATTTTTGTGTCCCTGTAACCTCAGCCAGCGCTGATCCTGCCCGCAGGAATGGGCTGACCAAGCTTCTGCTGGCTGCGTTGACCCCTGCAATCTGTTCCTGGCACCCCAGCCGGGGGAGCTGGGGTCCAATGGCTCACACAAGCCCAGTGCTCCCTCTGAAATGCCAGCAGAACTGGGAATGCTCCCACACGCATGCTGGCATCCTGGAGACACTGCCGAGCTGCCCCCGTCTCCGGGAGGAGCGTGCCACCGGTCTGAGGCTGTGTTCAGGGAAAATGTCACTCTTGAGGCACACGTGGAGCTTGGTCCCTTCCTCCAAGGGTAGGCACAAGGGGGGCTACGAGGGAAACCCAACTGTGCCATTTCCTCTGGTTGTATGCAGCTATACCACTGTAGCACAGTTTATTTGTGACAGTCGTACCAGGTACACTCTACGCTTCGTGTCATAGACTTAACTGATTGTTTTCCAATTTTACCTAGTAACTTCTGTGCATACTTCTAGACAACAGTCACAACCACCCCAATGGTAGGATTTGCTGTGAAGCCGTTGAAATCAGCTGCTTTTTTTTTTTTTCTTGTTCTTGGATCCTTCAATACTGTCACTGCTCTCAAAATAACTTTACAGAAATCCTGAAATGAGTTGTAATTCTGGAACAAACATTTAATTTCCTATTTGGTTCAGGCCAATACAATATGATTATGGTGCTGCTGTTGCGGTTTGATGGACTCCAGAACCCCCTGTAGAAAGGCAGAGCTTCCCCAGCAGCTGCTGTACCGGGTATTTTTCTTGGTGTCAGCCTTGAAGCGAGTTTAGTTTGAGGGAGTTATTGTTATCTGAAATAATGCTAAGGACAAGTTAGAGACAGGGTTTAAGATGGGAGTAATGCCAGCGCATATGGATTATTTAAAAGCAGTAGATTTGTACTGGTGTTTGCAGTTTATAATCCATGCAGCTAATGCCTTCAAGTGTAAACATTAAAAGGATGTTCTCATTTCAGGGATGTTCTATATATCAGAAAATGTAGATTTTCACAGGTGCAATTAGACTTTCCAGAACCAACCAGATTTCCTGACCACAAACTATTGTGTCTGTTCCAGCTTTGTCCTTTTTCTTCCTTTGTTTTGCGCTCTGCAGCGGCATATTCACTGGTGGGTTTCCTGAAGGGGGAGTATCATTACGTTCCTCTATATGGAGGACAAAAGGGAGCGGGACAGGGTTTTCACATTGCACAGTTATTCACAAATTGTGAAATGTGGGGTTGTTTATTTCTTTCTTTGGGTTTTTTCCCAAAATTGGTGATGTGTTCTTGTATTTTAGAAATTACTCCCTCACAGGACAATGCTATTACCTGGTTAATCGTAAGGTACTTCGCAAATAATATTTTCTACAGCTCTAAATTCAGCTCTTAATAATAACCTTATAAAAAAGCTGAGTTCTGTTCTTCCCAAGGGAGGCTGTGTCTGTCAGGACTTACACAGCTGAAACCAGCCAAAGTTGTGCAATTACATTTTCAAGCGCTTGCAAAGAGTTTGCCAAAATTTTCTAATTTTTGACATCCTCCAAATATATGTTGTCAGTATCTTCCAGAGTTTTTCTGTTCGTATTCCCAGTGTTGTAAATGCTTCTGAACAGCTAATTCATATGTACATCTTATATATTTTATTTTGTGACTCTCGGCATCAAAGCTGAGGTGATTTCTGAGCGGTGTGTGACCGAGAAAGGGACATGCCACACTGAGCGCAGGCGTCACCCAGCTCTTGGCTGCCCTCTGCTCCACAGGGGCTGCAGCCAGAGCCCGCAGAAGTGCAAAGAACCTCCGCTTCCCTCACAATTAGAAATTATTTTCAGTACTAAAAAAAAAGAAAAAACAATTTACTGTTTACAGTTTTCTGACTGCCACGTTCTTGTTCTCAACAGCTGGCCATTGCAATGAATGCCACAGTTTAATTTTGGGGGGGAAGTATTTTGCTTTATGATTTTTGAGCTGGCTGCATGAGTACTGCATGCGGTGTCACAGAAAGCAGGAGCCATGCCGAGTAGTGTATTCTCCCTATATCCTGCACATCCTATAATGCTATTTGCTTTCTCCTGTCGCTGTACATTGAGATCGGGGTCTTGCCGAGTCGTTCACAACAACATCAAGTTGCTGTTCTTTACTGCTAATTTTAAACCTTGTGAGCATTTCTTTTCTATGTATAATATTCTGTGTTTCTGGACCCCGAGCTGCACTAGGCAGCCTGTCCCGCTAGTTTAGTTACCTCCTTTCTCCTGAAATTTTACACTTCCATTTTCTGTTATCATTCCAGACATTAGACCAGATATAAATGTGGATCTTACTGGTCTGAAACTCTGCTGATTATCCCATGAACTTTTTATAAAAACAGACACAGTATTTGTTACTTCCAGTTCTTTTGCACATAAATAGTTTTTAATGAAGGACTGTGTATTCTTAGCAGATCAGCCTGTTTATTCTGAAGCTCTTTCAGCATTCTTGGATATTCACCATCTGGGCAGGTTGACAACTCGCTAACATACTGCTGTCGCCATCCAGGCCTTTAAACAGGAAGTGAGAATGGGTCAGAAAGTCCTTTCTCAATTCAAGTAATTCAGTAGGAAGCAGAAAGTAAGGCTGAGTTGAAAACAGCTTTTGAGAAATCAAAAATTGATTTATGAACGGGAGATTGGGAACAGTAACTTAATTATTGCCATCATCCACTTCAGTTTGTTTGGAGAATAAATAAACAATTATATGAATGTAAATATGCACTTTTGGGGGCAGATTGTTTTCTACTATGACAAATCTGAAGACCGAAGTATTACACTAGCATAACTAATTAGAGAAATTCAAAGTCTCAAACCCAAATACAAACCCCACTTCTGTAGAGCACACTGGAGGGCTTTGTAGCTGCAGTTCGTGTCGGGAAAATTCCTGAATAGGAGTAGGGTTGGGTTGGCCTCTGGGCACTTTGTTCAAGAGGACTATAAACAGAGTCGTGGCTGTAGCACCAGCCATTAGAACCCAGCGATGGGGAGAAGTTGCCATTCGCAGTCAGTCCACAGTGGACCCTGGCTCCATCTCGAGGAATCAGGCACCCCAAGCCCTCAACAGTTACGGGTCAGTTCCTGACCACAAAACCACGTTCAGCCTTGCTGATCAATGGGCTTCTAAATCACAGTTTTGCTGCTACGCTCAGTTTGTAAAGCCTCTTGCCATATTTTGCAAGATCTGGATTTTCAGGGGTCCCTGCGGAGGAGGAACACGTTAGGTGTTTCATGATAAGGAAAATATTTCCTTGGAAGGGAAGAATCCCAGATTCTGGAGACTTGCTGACGGTTTATGTCCCTACGCTGACTCCTCTGCTTTCTCTTGGTGCCATTACCAGCAGCGTCCATCAACAGCCTGAGGGCTGTTTGTTGCTTCTGTGCTTTAAATATTCTTTATTTTCCATTGAATGCTAACACGATATATTGTAATGCTTATATACATAAATACAGCTGCTGGACAATTACCTTCCCAGTAGAACATATCAAAGCATATCACACATATTAATTGTGCTAATAATCGTTTCCCATTCTCAAGCGTACTTTGAGTGGCTGTTATCACCCCTTCAAATAAGGTTTTAAAAATAAAAATAAGATAATTAAAAGAAGTTATAATTAAAATGCAACTCCAAACCAATAATACAATTTGTCCCTGTTTCTGTTTGGTTTTTACCTTACAGAACGAGGATTTTCCTTACTGAATTTTCTTCTTAGTAGGAGAGTGCATTTTGGAATATTTTTTCAATGGAAAACAAGTAGAAACAAAAACCTGCAAGTCCTAGACATTACAACAGACGAAGAAAAGAAAGCTACACATGGTGTAACCACAGGTATTAGGAATGTATTATATATATCCCTTCCAGGATAGAGAATTGTATATTCTTTTATATATGTGCTCCATTAAGAAGATAATGAAGTAGTTACAGGAACACAGTACAATTCCATTAACAGTTTTTTCTGTCTCAGACATTACCATGACTAAGCGGCATCAAGGATCAGCAGGATCCATTAATAGCCTTCAGTATTGTCTTCTCTGATACTTTTAGTACTTTACATACCCTGCCAGTCATAAACAAAATGATTGGGGAGCTTAGAAAATCCATTACAACCACAGAAGACAACCAGTCAGCCACGAGTAATATAGATTTTGCTGACAGAAATGGATTTTTTAAACAATGTTTAGAAAAAGTGTCAATGTATATATGATAAAAGGTCCTATTTCAGTTTTTGTCTGGTACTTCCACTGATAGCAGAAGGGAAGCTGAGCAGAGAACCAGGATGGAGTGTGGCCTTACACTCTTAAAATGCCCAGTCTCTGAAATTAGGAAGAAACAGCAAAGGGAGCCACCTAACGAGCCTTTATGCTCATCTATGTTAAAGATAATGAGTTCTGTTCTAAAAATACCCCAATTCCTTATGTGTTGCAAGGAAACGCTATACTTGCACAATAAGAAACTGCCTGTAGTCCCTGTGAAACTCCACCTGACATAAATTGACTAGAGAAGGGGGTTTTCAGAAGAGAACAGTCTTCGATTTAGCATTCCGTAGTGTCAGTTGACCTTCCAGAAATGACATGGGCGTTAAGAACCTTCCAGATCATCAGTGCTTGACTCCAGGTGAAATTTCCTGAGGGAACAACCAAACCGAGAACACAGTTGCGTACTTACCCAGCAGATGAATCCCTTCCCACGCTGCACCATGCCACGGCTGGTGTTACAGGTGTTGGGAATGTAAAATTCTGGTGATTCACACTCTTTGCAGGCTTTTAAACTCCTCCTTTAAACCCAGGAGTAGCGGGAAATTCCCATCAGTCTGTCCTATTATTCCAGAATAAATTCCCTCAGGAACACAGTCATAGCACAGGACAGGTAGCCGGCTGGCTCTGAAATACAATTCCGTGGATCGTCACCTTCTCAAGGTACAACTGCCAGGCAATACGTTGGGGTACAGCGATGGGGATAAATGCTGGTAGCAGATTAACAAGGTTACCCAGCTCCGCTTCAGCTCACCCAGATGTCCATAACGTGTCCATAATGAGAAGGATACACAGCCATTATTTACCTAATTTTACAGTGCGTGTCGGCAAGTGTAATGGGAGAAATCAGGTGTACATAATTCAATAGGACCGTAGGTAAAAGACCCAAACAAAAGACAAACTGAAGTAGGAACCTCTTCCCGATTTGCTGGTAGATTGGAGATGGGTTCATGACTCTCCAGGTCACTCCTCTGCTGTGCACGGTGGATTGGGGAGATGGACAAACCGCGCTGGCAATCACAGTCGTGCAGCCAACATTGAGAAATAATCAAAGAGGTGATTTGGGTTCCTTTGGGGTTTGACATCATGCTGATACGAAAGCTAAAGGTTTATAAAGGAAACTTGTCAAGGGAGTGATGACTTATCAAGATGATTTTTGAAAATATATTTGTTAAGAAAAAAATTGAAGGTTTCAGCTGTGAAATATAGTTTAAAATCTTTCTAATCACACTGTAAGTATTTATAGAACAGGTAATTATTAAGCCAAATACTGCCAGAGCTCAGGCAGCTGTGGATAACAAGGCATCAGAAAAATTAACTTATTAGAGCGCATTGTTCATGTGGGATTTTTTTTCTTTTCACATAACATTTAATATAAAAACCTATTTATTACAGAAGCATACTGTTTAGGAGCAGCTTCTTAAAATACACATTATACATCTTTTTTCCTTAATGCTTACTCTTCTGCTGTACCAACAGCAGCACCGTAAGCCAAGGAGAAGTGACTGAGGCTGCAACTGCTCTGCCTTTTTGGGGTCTCTGCGAGCGCGGGGGGGCAGCCAGGTTCAGAAGCAGCCTGTGTGATGAGCTGACAGGCACGTGTTGTACGTCTGATTTGCCCACCAGCGCCTGAGCACGTGAGAAATGTTAGAAACGTGTATAAACATACCCAATATTCCTCTGTGTATTTTCAAGATGGCGCTGAAGCATGAGGTTTGATAAGTTCAAGTGCAAATGATCTTCAGCAGCAGCGTTGGTTTCTCACAAGGGATGCACTAGTTGTATGTAAACAAAAGACTATTTAACTCTGAGTTTGTAGCAGATTTCCATGCCAGATTCAGACTTGGCATAATTTCACGGATCTAGGCAGCTTCCCCGCAGGTGCATACACCGCGCCAACTGAATCCGTCCTGCCGCATTCAACGTTCCCGGAATTTCAGAGGTATCTGTTACTAAACTTCATTGCGGGACACTGGAATAAAACGACTTCACATTCACTACCCTCGTTCAAGTAATTAATAAATTCATTGAAGATTAAATAACTGTGATTACAGTGGAAAGACTCGTCAGGGACACACAGAATTGGTGCGAGTGATGTGTGAGAGCTCAGACAGAGAAACGATGCCAGCTGAGACGCTTTCAGCGCAGTGACAGCCCCACTGTCATACGAGGGATTTGGGTTGTGCTGCTTCAGCGTGAAGTGGAGGAAGACAGACCTTTACAGCAGCTTTTACTCTGTTGAATTTCTTACTCTGTAGAATTTGTTTCTAATTTCTTAAAAAATCAGGAACTTCAGCTCTACACAGTACAAAGCCCCATCCTACAACTGGATCTATATAATTGAACCCTCCATCCTACAACCTGATCTGTCACTGAACCCTTTCTGCTGGGTGGAGTCCTGCTGAAATCAGCGAAGCTTCACGTAAATGCAAGGATTTATTATAGGATCGGGGTTCAACGCTGTATTTTTATTACGAACTTCTGGTTGTAAAACCCACCTGCTCTTCAGTATTGTGCCCCTTCTATGCAGTATGCGGCCGCATTGGGCAATATGCTGCCTTGGGTTTGTTTTATATGTGTATAGTATATACACAAATAAAAAGTATCACCTGCAAATAATATTTGGAATGTTAAAGACACAAAATGTAAACATTTTATTTGGCAGTTGTTTCAAACAGGTGAATAAATAAATGGAAAAGTACATCTTAATATTCTTTATAGCAACAGATGCAGTTGCACACATATTTACATATTGTGGATGCAAAGAACAGTTAATTTAATTTCTTTTTGTTAAAAAATGCAACTTCCAACACCACTAGACTTGACAATTAAAGATGAAGATACTAGTAATACTTTGTTCTAGCAATCTCAACTTTTAAAGGCATTCATTTGGAAGTAAGATACGAGAGTCATCATGCATTTAGTTCATTTTGTCCACTTATGGTAGAAAGTCTGATGTAATCTCAGAATTAGGAGTGTCATGCGCTTAAGTCAACTATGACATGTTTATAAATCAGTGTAGTTCCCTTAAAACTTGAAGCAAAGAGAAAATCTCGTTTATCGATGGAGACATGTATGAAAGATCTTGGTGCCTGCACATTTAATTCTTGAAACTTCACAAATTTTGCCTTTTCAGCATCCCAATAATAGACTTGAGTGAAAGAATAATCACTTCCAAGAATGGCATATTGGTAATTACTGATCTGAAGTGGCTGGAATACCATTGACCCTCGGGATGGCATCCTTTGTAAATCCAGAAATGCCGAACCACCCCATTTCATTACTTTAGAGTCCCCAATAAATCTTGTTAAGCAAATGTATACGTCCTCTTTCACCTTGAAATGTTTCACTGCGTATGCATCTTCCATATCTTGGATATCAAAACGCTTAACAAATTCATTCGATCCTTTGTTCCATTGATATATGACAGGTCTTTGGGAACTACTTGAGAGAATTAAATGTGGTTTGCCGGATATTTCAAGATACTCCACATCAGTGTCTCTGTACCAGGCGTGCAGAGACTGATGGGAATAGAATCCGTTCCCATTCCATTTGTAAACTGTGGTGAAACCAGCTTTTGAACTGTCAGCAACAACAAAATACCAGTCTTCGGCAATCCTGAACGTTTCAATGTCATTGGGTTTTCGGATTTTAAGGATTTCAATATCTTGAATTTTTATGAACTTATTAGCAAAAATATCTCTTTTGTATATGTGGGAGCCTCCAAAGAGCTGCGCGACAATGACATACAGCTGACTCTCAATAACTATAGGCTTACACACAACAGTTGAAGTTCCTGGAAAAACAAAAGCAAAAAGAGAGGGTTAGCACCACTTTGGGGTGGGCTGTTGCAACGTGACTTGTGGAGCGGTGTTTGTACCTGTAATGTTGTCATAGTTCCTGAACATCACTTCTACGTGGTCCCATTCCAAAAAGATGCATTTTCCAGTAAAAGGCTGCGCAATAACCACATGTTCGTCGTTCATGTATGAGAAGGTATCTACTGACAGAGACTGGTACGGCAGGGACTGATAAACTTCAAACTCTGCAAAAGTGCACACGTGGTAATTACAGAGATGCTTTCCATAGTGGACTGAAAAACATCTTACAGTATTTCCCCACTAGTCCAGTTTTCCTGTTGATGAAGGAGCACTCCAACTTGCTTTTCAATTAAAAGAGGTGCCGGTTTATGCCCCAGTTCTCCAGATTTTTATACAGCATATTAAAGTCAGAGCAGAAGCTGCAATACAGGACTCCACTCCCAAGTGATTCGCTTGTCAGCCTTACACCTGCCCAGAATTCCTATGGATTTTAGTGGAAGCTCCCTCCCGTACACAGACCTCCTGCAAAAACGGACCCTAGAATAAAAAAAATATGTAGCTTTGTGGCTTTAATTTAACAAGATTAAATAATTGGAAGCACATTACCTGTAATAATGCAATCAAACTCTTTTGGGGAGAGGCTGTTGATTTTGCGCTTCTTGTACTCCGGTGGGCTTTCACAGTAAATGTCTTCTACGGTGGCGTTGGTGCTGCCCAGCCACTCCACCAGCCACTTCAGTTTGCAGTCGCAGTTGAAGGCGTTGCCTCTGAGATCCCTACAACAATAAACCCCGCACTGACAAGAAGGATTCACCTGATGTTTCCTCCTCGCGGGACAACAACAGACTGGGCCCTTGTTAAATACGTGCCCTCTTGCTTATTCCCAATTAATGCCTTCCCGGCTTAATTGGTCCTGACGCATAGTTCAATCTACAAACCAGAACCCACACAGATTTAATTCTGTTACAGAAATCAAGAACTCAGCTTGATATCAATAGGAAATTTTTGCTGATTTCCCAAGTTTACAGGTACCCAAACGCCTACCACACTGCTGGCCCCGCATTTTGGGAGGTTGTTTCTTTGGGATTAGCCTTTCTCAGTGAGAGCATTCTCGTGACCCAGACTGGGATTAACACAACCTGGCGGTCACCCAGTCAGGACGTGGTGTCTCCGTTAGATAGACTCATTTGGGGCTTTAGGAGACACCAGCAAAGGGCCTTTGTGGAAGCCTTTCACAGCCGCCTTCAGCGGGATTTCAGCCGCGTGCAGAGGGACGGGCGGGCGCCAGGGCCCGGCTGTGTCACCACCTGGCCAGGATGGCCCTGCCAGGGCAGGCTTCAGCCCACCTCCTCCTTACAGCCAGCCACGTCCTGCGCTCGGCAGCCCAGGTCAGGCGAAGGAGAACTCGCTGTGTTGTCAAAAGGACACATTTCAGTGAAGCAACTACAGGATTTACCTGCTTATCTCTATTTTGTATTTTTACTGGTATTTAAATTATCTACTTAAACTAGGGTTAATGTTTTTGGTTACAGTTAGCTTTAGTATGGGATAGGGTACGTACTCAGAGCCATGCTTTTGTGATCAAAGATAGCCTTCCCACAAATTATTTACACACAGAAACATCACTCCATTAAGTATCTTCCACCCTCCCCTCGTGCCACACTCTCTCATGCATCCCTTTCTTCTTACTCACTAACTCTTAATGAACATGCAGCTCTCTTAAATAGCTACTACCAATATTACTTATCTTCATAACCGGTGGAATATTCCAAACTAAAGCAAATTACCAGCACCAGCAGACAAAACCCAAGCCTACCCATATCGGGTAGTCTCTGCCCAGTTAAAAGATCCCATTACTGGCTCTTGGTTTGAATGGTCACTCCAAAATCCCCTCTTTTTATTTTTCATATAATTAATAGATTAATTAATTGCTTTCTTACACATTTGTTAAAGAATCCAAGCCTTTGAATATGTCTTTTGGGAGCGACTGGAGATTATTATTTGCGAGACTCCTGGAAAAGAAGACACTTCAGCATCAGCGCTAGTTCATGAAATCACACATTTTTGCAAGGTGTAATAATACTGTGTGGGTTTTTTTCCTTAAAGTAAAGACCCCTGGCATTCTCCAGCACTTAGCTGGGCAAGGTTGCTTTTAAGAACAGCTCATGTACTTTGTGACTCTCTCTCCCACTGATACGCCGTGTCTCCTCCTGCTTCCTGGCTCTGCAGCATCTCCAGAGCTTCCCTCAGCAGGCAAAAATCAGGGCAATCACCCCTGGGGGCTCGCCAACACCATTATTTTAAAACAATTAGTCATGATGGCATCTACTGATGCTTTCCTTACGAGATACCAATACGTGGTGTGCATATTACTGCAGTTTCCCCACGTTCCTGTACCTCTTCTGGAAGCAAAATCTCAATACTAAGCTTGTTCCGTTGGACTTGGGCTGAGCTCATGGGTTTTGGAAATATGCACTAATGGACAAGAAATCGCTGATCAGTGTGAATTCCTTTCCTGGAATGTGTGTGTGTGTATGTGACCAGCAAAAACCTGCCGTTAATTCCCAATTTGGAATGTTGGGAGATCTCGTTTAAATTCAGCTGTATTGGTATTGCAGCTGGGAAGAGCGAGGGGCGATGCCAGCTGGCCCCGCACCAGCCATATATCACATCTCGGTCAGACACCTCCGTGTGAGTCCACCAAAGCTCCAGGGTCCCCGAGATGTCACTGAGGGCAGGGCAGGAAAAGAATAATGCTGTAGGGTACAGCTTATGTCTCTTTGGATTAACAACATGATTTACTACTTCTGAGAAGACATGAAAATGGAAAGAAATCTTTCTAGTTTAGGACCCCAGTTAGAACCTGTAGCTCGTAAGACTTAGAAGCCTTTCTATTTTTGCCTGTAAACGTAAAAGTTATCTATTATCTCCAGTTTCTCTCGCCAAGCGGAGCCACTTAGGCATATACTTAAATTCAAGAAGGGGCCCAGACGCACCATGTCTACTGCTCCCTTAAAATTCAGTGTTTGCCTTATCAGGAATAGTAAGTACAGGATGATGCCAATAGTCCCTTCTGACCTCACCACTTCCCGCGTACCTCTGATGGTGACCTCTTTGGGGTGTGTACCACGTGCCTCACTTTTGCTTTAGTTTCCACTCCAGAGCCGCTCTGTAAGAGCCAGGTCTGGCGGGGGCTGAGCAGACCTGCCGGCGGGGGCGGGGGGGGGCAGGCTGAGCGCCCGAAACCTTCCGTACAGCCTGCATCAGAGCAGGCTGAACGGGATGATGGCTTGGGAGCACCAGGGGCTCACCGCTGCCAGGGGAACAGGGCTGGCACAGAAACTTACACCAGAGTTATGCATTTGCCCATCTTTGGATGAAAATTACACGTTTTCTATTCCACTGTTAAAAGCATGCTTATCCATTGGAAAACGCTGGCTGGCCTGGGCGGTGCTGTAGAATCATAGAATCATAGAATGGTTAGAGTTGGAAGGGACCTTAAAGATCATCGAGTTCCGACCCCCCTGCCATGGGCAGGGACACCTCCACTACAGAGGGTTGCTCCAAGCCCCATCCAGCCTGGCCTTAAACACTTCCAGGGATGGGGCATCCACAGCTTCCCCGGGCAACCTGTTCCAGTGCCTCACCACCCTCACGGTAAAGAATTTCCTCCTAATATCTAATCTAAATCTCCCCTCTTCCAATTTAAAACCATTACCCCTTGTCCTGTCACTACATCTCCTGACAAAGAGTCCCTCTCCGGCTCTCCTGTAGGCTCCCTTCAGATATGGTACGTGGTGTTTGGTTTATAATAGAGAGTAAAGGTTGAATCAAACACGCAGTTAAACTTATGGTCACAGTTCTGAAAGAAACACAATCAAAATTAGATGTTGTGAATAGAGATTGTTTTCCTAAAATAGTAAATTAGTAAAAAATGCTATTTTTCTTTAATTTTCCTTCTCTTAAATCTGCTCCAAGCACAACACGAATTGTGTTGCATACTGAAAAATACAAGGTGGCTCCCTTTTACGAAAAGGACACACTGAGATTATCAAAGGTAACTGCATTATAACAATACGTGTGTTTGGGTGGCTTCCTGCATTGCAACAGTTACCTTGTGAAAAGGAAGCCAACAGAATAAATAGAACAAAGTTCATCTTCTCCTCTGACTTCATGGAGCTCGTTTGTATGCTTATTTACTAGGGTTCTTTTTAACAGATGTGATGTACACAAGTAGGCTCCTGTTTCTGAAATGAGCGATGCCCCAGGGTGCCCAGTGATCGTTCCTCACCTCTCTGCACGGTTTCCCCAGGGGTGGGGAGCGGTTCTGGGAGCAGATCAAGCCGGGCACGTTCTGTGGTTAATGGACCTGTTTTTGCAGTTATTGCTTGCAAATTCCTCGTTGTCTCAGGAATAGTGCCCCACGGGCAATGGCAGCACTGTGCACAGATCTACGGCCCAAAAACATGCATGCAACCACAGGCAAACCGCCCGGCTGCTGGGATGCGGTTCTCGCTCCTGCAGGTGTTTTCTCTGGTGGAACTGCTGAAGCATCCCCAGGAACCAGTGGAACGGGGCAGACGGGTGTTGCTCTGGGGCTGTGCGCTCTGCGGAGGAGAAACTGCGCCTTCCTCTCTGATAGAAGAGCAATTTGCTCCCTGGCAGCAACGGCTACTAAATAAGTAAATGAATATGATAAATAATGTACCGGACCCGTTTGTGAATATAAAGCTATTCATGTGCATAAGTATTTTGAAGACAGGGTCCCAGTTACCAGCCTTATCCAATTATCTGCCTCTGTTAACAATACTGTCATTATGCCTATACCTCTAATGGAGATTTTTATGGGATGTGCACAGCCTATTTATTACCTTTTCCTCTCTATTTCCTCTTCCCCAGCCCTAGAGCCGTTCTCTCCGTGACTTTATACACAGGAGCAGTCACAGCAGGCTGGGTGTCAGCCAGCCCCAAGTCTTGTCTCTTCTGACCAAAACGGGAAGAGTAAGTGTTTTATGGTACATTTACTCTGGGGTGGAGGATGTGGTGCACTGCAATTCAACTGCTGTATTTATGCATTAACTATTTAAGATGGAACCTTTGCTTTCTCTCATCTGTCAAAACAGATGAAAGAAGTTGTTAAATGACCCTGTTGCCAAACGCTCTTGGAGGTTTTTGTGCTAAGGCCAGGAGGTCAGAACCCACTCCCCTGACATGACACACACCCCGAGATAAATGCTCCAGAATGCAGATGCTGAGAGCTGAGCATAACCCCATGTTGAGCACGTTCCCGGTGCTTTACCCTCCTTCTCTTACAGTGCTTTTGTATTTTTTATGGTTTGTATTTTTTATGGGTGCCCTGGGCTACATCCCCCCTTGGCTGGTGCAGTGAGGGGGCTGCAGCACGTCGAGGGTCTGGCCGTGGGTCCAGGAGGGCCGAAGGGCTGGGCAGCACCCCCAGGGATGTCGAGCAGCCCCCGGTGTCCCTGCGTGGCAGCCCCTGGCCCCGGGATGCTCTGGCTGGCCTGGAGGAAGGGATGGGGCGCAGGGGTGAAAAGGCCCCCCGCTCAAGTCTAAAGGCTGATATGCCCCACAGTTAAGTCATAGTAAATGCATCTGGTTGCTACTCTTCTACTTAAAATTGTTGTAGGTGGGAATTTTTAAATCCAATTTGGTCCAATTGTGCTGGATACGGATAGTGGGATAGTGGCTGAAGTACTGATCCCCAGTGCCCCAAGACAGGCGGGGAGCCACCGCCAGACATCCCCTGCTGGAACCTGGCTGGGTCCCGGCCTTCCACACATACCCCAGTTGGGAAGTCTTTGGTGGAAACACAAAGATTAACATTCCAATTAAACTACTAGTAATATCGCCTAAACAAATGTGAACAGCTATACATCAAAATGCAAAGTTAAGCAACACAGTGGCTCCGTTATGCCATTAAACATACCAAGCAACATATTCAACTGCTTTACTTACAGATGAATTAAAGATTTCAGTCCTCTGAAAGTATTCCTTGAAATTGACTTTATGCTGTTGTTCTCTATGAACCTGTAAGGGGTCATAAAGTCGTTCTGGTCAAAGGAATGCCTGGAACTTGGAAGCCCACCCGCTCCACTCAATAATGCCAGGAAATAGACTTTTGTCCACTCACAAATATTCTAGGTGAGGAAGGCCCATGAAAGCATCATCACTAATAACATCAAAGGTGTTGGATGTAAACAACCTGCGTAGAGAGATGCGAAACAGAAGACCGTTAGGTTATTGGCACCTTTGGAAAATGGTTCAGCAAACCACGGTGGCCACCTCCCCACTGTCAGGGGCCGTGTCGGTGCCAGCCCAGGAGCGCGAGACCGATGGGCTGCACCGCGGTCCGGTGCGAAGGGAAGGACCCAACAACTTGTTGCTTTCGCTACTGGGGCCATCTGATAAAATTCCATTGACTTCTGTGGGACGTAGGCGTGGGTTTGTTGTGCCAGTCAAACACTGGGATTGTACAAGCGCCGCTGGAGACAATGAGACGTTCGAGCACCGGGGAGCTGTGACCTGTGCTGCAGAACATACTGGTCCTGTCAGCCCAGGGCAAGCACTCGGCTGGTTCTCCAGAGAGCGGGCTAGATTCGCACCGCCGACAGGCGGGGACATCCCTTGACTCAGTGAGCGTATTTGACCTGAGGGTACTGAGAAGTTACCGACAAAAAAATGTAAAGTCTCTTAATTTAGTCAGCGTTCAAATCAGAACTATTTTTAAGACCACGTTATACCTGCTGGAGATAGCTCTTGGTGTGTGCATGTATCTTTCATCCATCTAGCAGTAAAAGTACCAGCAACACACTTTATTTTAGGTCATTTTATAAGCATTAAAAGTGGACTAGCACTGTTTTTTCCAGCTTTATTTATGCTTATCAGCCACGTTTGCATTTGTCCATTTTAACTGAGCTCTGGACCATCACACCCTTAATATGCTGAGGCATTGTCAAGTGTGATGAACTGAACTTTACCCCAGAGGAATACTAGAGACACATCTGTATTTTATTCAGTTGGACCTGACGGATAAGTAGGTTTACACTATGACATCCTCAGGCATTCAGGAATTCAACATTTCCAAGTATGAATTAATACAGTTAATGAGTTAGTCTCGTAGTTTGAAGTTAGCATTCAGGATAAATTGCAGTTGGTTTATTTTCTCACTTGGCTGTTGCAGACTGTGCTTCTGCCACTTTAAATACGCTCCTATATCTGTACAAAAAATATAAGCAGGAAATTCTTTCTTTTTGTTAGAGGGAATAAGTGTTTTTGCAAAATCTCTGAACCAAGAGACCAAGTTAGTAAATCTGCTGCCTGCAACTAATTTCACTTTTCTGATGTGATGCCACTGGGTAATTTCTCCTTTCCTGCGCTCTGGGAACACAGAGAGAGGGTGGTACCTCCTCAGACAGCAGGGCTAAGGCAGAATGGCCAGGCTCAGGGCAAGGGTCTTGCACCTGGGGAGCTCCTTTGCCTCCCATCCCGTACCTCCCCCCAGCGGCTGGATCATGCGTATTCGATGCACAAAAGTGCCTTTTTTCCCACTCTCTGACCTCAAACCCCAGATTTGCCTGGTCTGGGACCCACCAGCCACGATTACCCCCCTCCTTTCTATGTCACCCACCCGTAAGGGCAGCCCCAGCCCGTGACACACGGCGTTACGGGGGCTGGAGAGGGGAGCAGGGGGGTTTCTCCAGGCTGAGGGAACGCTCCTGCTGGCATTTTGCCGTAGCCGTGCAGGTCCTTCCACACTGCTCCAGAAGAAAAGCTCTCCTGGCCTGGGCCCCGGTGTGCAGCACAATGAGACCGTGGCTTTTCCAGAGACCATTGCCGCTACTACAGTAGCACCAGTAGTAAATAATAACAGAGGCGGGAATATTCCACCCTTAGAAACCTGTTCCTGAGAGACCCAATTACAGTTGGACGCTAAAAATGTAATGCTCCAGACTATTATGTAAAAATACGTATAGGTTGCCGAATCTCGCCATTGGCTAAATTAAACCTACCAACACAGCTCTAGAATCATGCAAAGCTAAAACTTACTGTCATTTTTAATTAGCCTGAGTTCTCCATATTATTTCCCTCGCTATCTCCTGCTAAAGGTGGCAGTTTTTCTCCCCCACTTGTAAACTGGAGCGTTGACCCCACAGATGGGATCCTGCTCCCGTGCTCCGTGTGTAAGGAGTCGTTTGCCTCGGATCCGGAGCCTGACTTTCCGGGGCTGGCGAGCAGCTGGGCTACCATGTTAGAAACAGAGCTGGGAAAGTGTTGGGCAGTATTTTTAGAAATGCCAGGGAGCAGAAGTAAGTAATCTGTGGATTCTTGGCAGCATTTTAACAGATCCTTCATGGAACAAAACCCGCTTCTCTGGGGTGGGAGCTCTTGTTGCAGCTGGGCCCCTGCGTGCCGGTGAACACACAGCAGGTCGTGCGCGTGATTGCCACGGCTCAGACCCCGGCAGCCATGGCCGGGGGCGCAGGCCCCGCCGCAATCACTCCAAATAAAAAGACGGTGCCTGTCCTACCCCCCTGCCAAGTCCTGGCCCCCCCGGCAGCGGGATGGCCAAGGGGAGGTGGGGGATCGGAGCCAGGAGGGGGGGTGTCCTGCTGGCTCCCTCCCGACAGGAGCCCCACCAGTGCCGCTCTTCCTCGTTTTGTCTCTGCTCTGAAAGGCCCATTGCAGGAACTGCCTGGAATGTGTCCCTTTTTGTGATGTGTGACCACCTGGGAGAAAGCTTGGCGGCAACAGAGCGCCATGGAGAAGCATTTAGGTTTCCATAGTAACCGCAGCTACCTATTTACCCTGTATCCAACACCCCCGTAGGTCTGCACCTCCCCATGGGCTCCGCCGGAGGTAGGAGAGGGGCAGCGGTGGATCCAGCCCCAGAACACCCCCATCCCGCCCCCACCAGGGCTGGGCAGCCCGGGACACGCGTCCCCTTTGGGCTTTGGTGACACGGGGGGTGAGTCTGCACGAGCTGCTGGGATGGAGACCGGGGCGGGGGGGGGGCTGGCAGTGCCCCCCTGCGCCCCCGAATGGCTCACCCTTACGTAAGGCCGTGCCCACACTTCTCCCAGAGCCTGCGAAAATCCTCATCTACAAACACCCCAAGATTCCCTCCCTGCCTACACCCCCTGGCAGCACCTCACTCTCAAAGAACCGCTTACATTTTTTAATTGAAGGAAAATCATTACTTTTGGGGGTTGGCTTTTTTTCCCATGAACATGGAGTAACAAATGGGGTCAAATCCAGGCGCTCTGGAGGCACAGCTCCCACCGAAGGGACCGAACTTCCACAGAAGTCAATGGCAATTTTACAGGGAGAGGGGGTCCCGGACCCGTCCCACTGCAGGGAAGGGCCTGATCCGGGGGGGGCCGAGCTCGCGGCCGGCGGGGGGGGCTGCAAATGGGCCCATTTACACTGGGATCAGGCCCCAGGACTGCAGGAGAGAAACAGGAATAGTTGTTGCAATGCTCAAATCCCTGCTGTAATGTTAATTAACGCCTAATGAAGCTAGCATGCGCTCTGTCACCGAAAGCTCCAGCATGTCACCGTTGCGAGCAGCCCCGACAACACGCAGCCTCGCACAGCGCCCGGTACATGCACTTGGAAACAATCAAACATGCACTGTCTGCACATCGCTAAAAACTCTTCTATTTCGTCATCTAATGAACCTTCTCCTGCCATTTTTTTATGAAATTCATACTCAGACCCCTCCTAAAATATTCATGGCTACATACACATTTCGTAACAAAAAATTGTATCATATAAATATTTCTCACAGAAGCTGCAGAGATGGTGTGAGCAAAAAACTCCCTTCTGGGATTTTAGTAAAAGCAGATCTCACAAAGGATCTGGAAAGAAGAAAAAAACAACCTTATGTTAACGTAGTCCATATATCCATGGTTATAATACTCATCTGGTCATCACAGAGAAATTTATTTATGTAAGTAAAAGAAAAAAAAAACAAAAACACAAAAAAATGCATGTTACAGGTTTCATGTAGTATAGAAGAAGGTATAAAATGGCATGTGTGCAGACAGACAGACAGACAGACAGATGAGAGAGATGTGAAAATCAGGACTGAAGGATGCAGCACAATTTTCACACATTAGCCGATGGCTCGGAATGCTGGGGGGGCTCCCTGCAGCAACCAGCCCTCTGTACGCACCGAAAACACCACACAGCCGACTTCATTTTAAATCATAAATCAAATAAGCAAATGCTTACAGCCCTTACAGTGAGATAACATCAGGCGGAACGCTGCGAGGAATAGATCTGGCATTTTCACATAAAGCATTATCTTTGGTACAAGTGCACCAGGCAGGACATTTTGGCTTCACTGGCTTCTTCCCTTCAGTCAGCAAAAGCACAGATAAAAGGCATAAGAAATAAGCAATTCTTCTAAAGGGTCTGCTGGCATTTCCCATTCTTTTGATCCGCTCTCGTTCCAGCCAGTTGAAAGAATATCCCAAAACATGAACAGGGGTTCTTTATTCAGCCATTGGATGTCTTTTCTCTAAGTCCAGGTCAGTGTTTGTCTCTGCTTCCCCAACCCTTTTCTTTCTCTTTCACTCTGGCTCTGTAGGCAGAAACCTGCAGCCGAGCTGTACGTTTCCACTCACTCAGGCAACGGGCTGCTCAGAGGAGAGACCTGCGAGGTGCTGTGAGATGGGGAAAATCCAACCGGCTGAAGGGAGAGAGAGACACACACACAAAAAAAAAAAAAAAAAAGAAAGAAAAAAAAAAAGAAAAAGACTTGCATCACCACAAAACCACTGAGCACAACGCGGCATTCGATTGCAAAGTGATGTAACTGAGGAATACGCTGCTTTCTGTTTGCACAGGGAGGCCCTCTCCCCGACTCCAAAAATAGTGCCGCGCGGTGTGTGCGGGTGGGTGGGTGGGTGCGTGGGAGCGGGGGGAGGAATCCGTCGCCTCGGCGGGTCCCTGCGGCCCCGCGGCCCGGGGAGGGTCCTGCCTCCCGTCCTGCCAGCGGCAGGGCTGGGGCGCGTCCCCGGGGGATGGAACCCGCTGGAGCCATCGCAGGCGCCGCTGCCAACGCTGCTGGGTTGACTGCCATCCCGCGCCCTCATCGCACGTATTTGCACCACTGAGAAACGAGCTGCCACACATGGAAAATATTAAAATGGATGAGAGAATGCCTACAACTGTCATTCCTAAACAAAATATTTTCTCATGCAAAATAGACCCCAACTGCCTTTTTTTTTTTTTTTTTTTTAACCATTATTTGTTGCATGCTTCCTGAGCTGGTTAAATAAACGGGATCTAGCACCGTTCCAAATGGGCAGCATTAATTAAAAGTTCAAGTTAAAGAAATTATTTGCTTGGAGACTGGTTTGATCATTCTAGATGGAAAAAAAAAAAAAAAAGAAAATTGCTATTTAAACACGCAGCTACTTTAAACCTGTAGTTAGGAATGGACCTTCTTTGAGAAGGGCCAGGGAGGGACAGATCGCGATGGTAACACCGGTGTGGAGGCTGCAACCCCAGCTGGGGGCAGGAGAATACCCCGAGATACAGCCCCCGGCCTGGGGACCTTACCGTAAACTGCCTTAAATATTTTATAGGCAACTTCAGCAGCACCTAAGTGTTATTATATAAAGAAGGGTAAGACAAAACTGATGAATGCCAAATAGCTGCAGAGCCATATGGGAGGGCTTTATTTTTTCCGATGCAGGATTGCTGTCAGGAGTTTTGCCGGCTTTAGCAGCTCTGGGCAGCTGCCCGTGGGCCCGGCAGCGCCATCTGCCCCACACAGGCCACAAAGGGGGCCCCACCCGCTGGAACAGAAGCTTAACACAGTCTGTCCTCGTTATTGGCTCCTTCGCGCCGGTGCCCGCTTCTCACCAGGAGACACCCGTGAGCCAGAAGATGCCCCTTCACTGCTGGTTGCTCCTCCTTGGATTCCTCATGGCCCCCCGGCTCCCGCTCCACAGGCCGGGAGATCTCACGGCCGACACCATCCACGGCTGTCTCCCTCGGGAGCGGTGCAGGAAGGCCGAGGGGGTGCCCAGAGGCAGACGCTACGTCTGGAAGATGGCAAAGGGGGACAAGGGTCTGCAAAACTGCGAGAAACTGGGCACGGGGCCACTGGGCAGGACCCTGCGCCGCTGAGGCCTTGCCCGGGCGGTGGCTCAGGTGTCTCCCCGGGCCGGGAGGGGACCGTGGAGCTCACACCCCATGGTGGGACCACGGAGCTCACACCCCGTGGTGGGATGGCATCCTCCAAGGGATGAGGGGTGGCCAGAAACATCCAGAGAGCCCTCAGAGGCGGAGGGACACCATGGAAGGCCCTGCTGGGAGGGGACCCTGGTGTCTGGGCACTGGCCTGCTCCTGGCCTGGCGCCGGTGCTGGCAGAGACGGGCAGCTCCCGCTTCCTCAGCTCCCTCGCCCTCTGCAGTGTGGAGGGGGCTTTTTAAAAGCTCTTTATTAATTTAAGTGCGGGCCCGTGTTTTTGCTCATTGGGAAATCTTCCCTGTCAGCAGCCTCTCCTCAGCAGGGCTGACTTCAGCTCGGGGTGACACAGAGCAGCGGTATTTCTGAGCCCCTCCGCCTTCTGCGAGGAAACGGTACGGGGTTGCAGTAACCGAGGCACTGAAATCATTATAAAACAAATGTCGATGCCCTCCCCTGGGGACACAGGTTACTTCTTGCTCTGGAAATGATCTAACTGTACGACCGAGGAGGGAGCTGGATCTGTGGGACAGGCGTAAGTGGGTGCACCATCTTCTCCCCTCCAACATCTCCAAAAGCACAGACTTTGGTGAGGTGAGAACAGACGATTCTCTAACTTTTCCTGAAAGAGAAGAGGCCTCTTGTTGTTTGTTTGTTTATTCCTGGCAAAGCCACCCATTGCCATGGCGATACTTTGCCATTGACGGTGTAACCCCGTGTTTCATTCCCTTCGGCTCATTCACTGAAACTCACCATCAATTACCGAGGCACTCCTTTTTTAGTTAATACTCCAGCCACATTGTGAACCTCCTGAAAACTCGGCAGAGGGGCGGTTTTTCAGTGATAAAAGCACATTCTGCAGCCGGGCAGTAACCCGGCCCCAGTTCTGTCCGCCTGGAAGTTCCTTTTCTATTCCAAACTACATGCCAAAACAACCACTTTTTTCCAAAACTGCAAATATTATGAATATTTAGAACAGCCCTGTCAAAGGAGAGGCATAACTCACATTTTCCAGGGCCTGTTTGTGCCGAGCTCGGTGCCTCGTTTCTGGCCACGCAGTGGTTTGAAAACCACCCGGCCGGTGGCTCTTGGTGGCCGCTCTCTGCCCATCGGGACTCTTGGCTCGCCCCATGCCGATGCCATGGCCGGCTGGTTTCTGGCTGATGGAGCATGTCCCCGTGCCCTCGCCAGCTTCTTGTCCCCGGCGTCTCAGGTACTGATCAGGCACAATGCGGTTCCACATCCATTTATTTTTCTTTCAGCGAGGGTTCAGCAGGAGGGATGAGGGAGCTGCTCACTCTCCTCATCATTTTGGAGCTGCACCACGGCCACCTCGCCGCGCAGCGCTGGCAGACATCTTCTGGGACAGGCAGGGATGTGCCCCTGCCGCTGCCGGCTCAGTTTCGGTCCCGACAGGGACCGCCGGGGCCACTATCACGATAATCCGCCCGCCCGCCCGTGCCGCTCCCTCCCGGCGGCACCGAGCGTCGCCCGGGTCCCTCGGTCAGACCTGGCACAAGTTCTGGGCCTTGGTTTCTACAGCAAACATAGGTATTCGTTACTATTAATACCCACTAAAAAGACATTTTTTTAGCAAGGATTTCAAACATCTGATTAAAATGTGGGTGCTTCTGTGAGCAAACCTGTTTGCTAAAATATCTGAGGAAAGCAAACACAAACGGTCAGAACATGGAGCCAAAAATTATTTTTAAAAATATTTAGTACTCTTTTGAGGGATTAACTCTGCTCCACTGACTATATTTGCATACTTGCATTAGCCCAGTATGTTTTCATTTCCAACAAATGACAAAATTTTAATAAGCGTCCGGTGGTTTCGTTTCCCTTTGCAGACCCGGCGACGCTTCTCCTCTATTTCCCTGCTTTTAGACAATCCCCTTGCCTTTCCTAGGCCCGGACGAGCCGCCAGCGCACGTGGCCCAAGCCAAAATCCACCGACGGTGATGGCGAGACCCGACTGAACTTCCCTGTTTGGGGTGTCAGGCCGCGGGTGTTTCACCACGGACGGGCAATGATCCAAATCCCAGCCCCAGCCCCACGAGTCCCCTAAGGAACGAGCCATCGCCATCGCCGTGTCACCGCTGCGCGCGGGGCAGGAGGGCTTTGAGATCAAAGACTCCCACAAACGTCCCATGAGTGCGAGTGTTCGCTCTCCCGGTGCCACTGTTTTAATGAATTCTGCAGCAAATGGCAAGTTTAAAGCAGCTGAGGCCGAGGCTGCCCTTTCAATAAACACAACTCAGTCTTGCGAATTCTGAACAGCTCTGAAAAGACTCTGCTTCCTGGTGGCTCTGGCACCGAGAGCCACCGCCAGGAAGAGGCCTCGGGCAGGTCTGGCACCATAAAGCTGGGGAAGGAGCACGGGGCTGCCCCGGGCTTTTCCCTTGGGACGTTCTGACTTGCCCTGCCCTGTTACGGGCATCCTTTACCGCACCACAGGAGTCTCACTGCAAGGGGAACAACCCTGCCAGCCCCTGGGTCAAAAAGCTGAGCGAATGGCTACTTAATTGCTGCCAGCTTTAGAGGAAATAAAAACTCGGTGGGTGGTCTCCTTTCCCTTGCAGGAAGCGGGGGGTTGGCCGTTCACTGTGGAGTGAGGAGGGGTCCCCTCTGCAGAGAGCCCGGTCCCAGCTCCGATGGCCCAAATGGCCCGATGGCGCCTGCCCCCTCAGCGTGTCCCAGTGAACATGCAGGCGGCTCGGGGACTGAGCCAGAGTTCGACCCGTGACACAAAGTACCTCAGGAGAGAGGTACTGGTATCAAATAAATGATCTGGTAAAAGAATGAAAACTAAACCAACCCCTAAACGAGCCCCAATCCTCCCAAAACAGCCCAAGCGCTGCCAGAGCCTGCCCAAGGGGCAGGGAGCCCTGGTCTCGCCATTAGAGAAAGTGTGTATTGAGCCACGCGACTGAGGGGCAGGCTCACGTCACAAACACAAGCATCTAAATGAACTACAGGATGGAACTGGTGACAAACCACCTCAGCCTGGATGAAACAGGACAAAATATGGACCTCGTAAAACGCCCTAGTGTTTCACTAGCGTTGTTTAAAAGTTACCATCGAACTGAGGACAGACGCCCAAGAGGTGTACACAAACTGACACTCCGTAATTACGATCTCCACCCCGCCAGCCCCTTGCACTATTCATTAATTTAATAGCTGTTCATGGGAGCCATCCTTCATGCCCGCAGTGAAAATACAGGGGGATGGAAAATCCAGTCCAGTACGAACCCTGTATCTGAAACAGAATGTCCCAGATATTCCAGCATGAGCGAGTGCTGTCTGCAGACCCAGAACAACATGCCACCGCCACTGCGGCTAAATGCCATTTAATTGGCAGCTCGAAAAGTCTATAATACATTCCTTCATGGAAAAATGTTTGAGCTCCTCCAGTTTGCCAAGATGCTAATTAAAAACAGACGACATGTTATAAAATCCTTTCCTTGACCTGTGCTATCTTACATTGCCCTTCTGTACTCTTTTCATGGCATTGGCTCCCTGCAGAATTATTCCAGCCTTTATAAACTTGTATTTAATTTTCCTTGTCATTTTGCAGACAGAAAAAAAAAGTAACTAAATGTTATTTATTTAAATGTACCTAGGAAATTTATTTGTTAGATGGCAGAGATAACAGGCTTTTGAGGAGAGAATCTTTACTTGTCAAAACCAGAAGGTTTCTACATCCTGAATAATTCACAGTGAAAGAAATGGCAGTGCCACTGAACTCACTGGAACAGTCCAAGTGAAAGCCTCGCTGGAGAGGCACTGACATAATGAATTGTACAACGAGAAGGATGTGCCTCATCAAACACAGATTATTGTTTCATCATCGCTAATCAAAACACTTTACAAAGCCGGGATTTGGATCAGCGCTGAAACATTTTCAGGGGTCACTGGTGCCAGCTCCACAAGTGTATTTTACTGATGTTTTTATTGTTTTTAACAACCCAAGAAATTTGGAAAAATACCTTATTTTGGTCAGAGTTAATCCCTTTTACCTCGAGCGAACACCAGACCTGCCCGACCCCCCTCCATGGTGGGCACGCCGACCCCGCAGGGATCCTACATCAGGTGAGACACGGCGCCGAGCGCCCCGGTCCCTCTTCCTTAGGAACCACAGCCCCCACGGAGCAGAGCTGGGGGGCTGGAGACGTCCATGGCCCCCGTCTGCTCAACGCCAACACGCCATCTACTCAGCACAGCCCGAAGGAAGGGTTTGCTCTTTTGGCTGCTGGCTCCCTCCCTCTGTGGTGCAGAGCAAAGCTGAGACAGCAGCCTTAGCTCAGAACTGGCTGGAGTTTTACATTTAATTTTCGTAGCAACAGAGAGATACGTGTTTTAGTGACAACTGCTCAGAAGCGATAGGATTTTCCCCAACTTCAGTAGGACAACACGCACATTTTGACCTTACAGGGCTTCCCATGTATCGCTTTTCTAAGACAACAATCCCAATTCCATACAGCCCACTTCCTTGTAGAAACCAATCCCTTGTAGGCATCTGCCGGTCTCCGCTGTTGCTGCCCCTGCGGTTCAGGCTCAGAGTCATTAAAACTGGAGGGGCTAATTCCCAGCCTCAACAGAGAGCATCAGCAAGAAGCAATAAGCTCCGTCATGAAGCAGTACAGCTCCCCAGCTAAATAAACGACACACGCTACTGATTAAACAAAGCCACATGTGGCTCTTTTTCCAAAGCTTTTTTTGAAGCAAATGGATGAATATCTAAGAGAAAAAGAGAAGGACAAGAAACCAGGAGCAGGAACTCAGAGAGCAGCAGAGACATCACAGAGACTGAGCTCTCAGACCCCAGGCGTTGGAAAGGGGGTCCTGAGGAACGTCCCCAGAGAACTTGGAGCAAGTATTGGCTGAGAGCAGCCTGGAGGGCAACGAGTCTCCTGGGAAATGAATGTTATATGTTCTGTGCAAATAAAGGCTGAAACAAAGATACTCAATTGACAATTTATTTTTCTAAACAGAAAAATCTGAAATAATGACTTTTTCAATAACTGCTCAGGCCAGAAGTAGTAATAATGCTCTACTCGATGTTTCTGACACTTCTGCCTCCCCTCAGGGAGAAGGCAGATCTCCCTTCATATACACATTATATATATATTAAGATCTCTCTCTCTTGAGCTATAAATAGCTTCTATTCACAGGCGAGCACCAGAACCACTTATTCATTCTTTTCATGCTTTACCTGCTGTTTTCAAGGCTGCCCTGATGCTAAAAATAGCTTCTCGTATTAGAGGAGGGTTGCTATAGCTTCAGAGCGGGTGATGCGAGGAGGATGGTTAATCCCTCCGTGCCGGGGACAGGGGGGACCTGCCTGGACGTGACTGTGTTATCACCGGTGGCCGGGGCTGAGCTGCCCCTTCCTAAGGACCCTCGGGGTATTTGTGCTGTTCTAGGGGTGCGCTGGATGGAAACCAGTACAAATCACGGGCATCGCCACAGGTTCAGGGCTTTGGTTTCCACTCTGAAGTGCTAGATCACAGCCCAACAGGGCCTTCAGGTATCAATAGCACATTAGCTCCCTTTTGACTGGGAGAGCAATTTAATATTCTGTTGTATGGGCACATTTTTCTGCAGGCATTGATGTCTCCAAGAAAATATCAAAATGCTTTGCTAGTTGTTCTAACTGTGGAGTGGAAAGAATGACAATTCATCATCTATCTGATTACTTTCAAGGCAGCGATGAAACCACATAAGGAACGGGCACTATGTTCTGTTGTTCTGAGCTCCTGGCAGGGTGTCCTCCCACAGCGCTGACAAAGCTCATGGTAATTTTGGAAGCTACCTCCCTGTCTACACTTCAATGGATAGTGCAAGTGAAAAACTGCTTATACACAACTTCCCAGCTCTCATACTGCATAAATCAGTGACGGCTGCTACAGGTAAGTGCCATCTGATTGTTAAGGTTCTGGAACCTCTTCACAATTTGTCTGACAAAAATTTTTGAATCATCGGAAAGATTTTGTCAGTCTTGAACACGTGGCAGTTTTGAGGACTGTCTCTAGAACACAGTTATCGCTATTCTCTGCAGTTAAAAGCATCTTAAAATATTTCCCAGCTCTCAGAAATCCCTTTTCTACACCAGGAGAGTATCACCGGTTGCATCCTTTCACGATGATAAGAATCAGATTAGTGGAGATAAGCAAGTGTCTGAGCAAGACTTACTTTTCTTTCATAAGGCAATAAAATCCTCCCAAACGGTAACAATCTGATGTTGAATGAGAAGACAAGATACGCGAGTTAAAGGGAAAGTCGCAAGAAAGAACGGATGGCAAAATATTGGTCATTAAAGCACCTCCTGCTCAGAACCAGGGAAGTTTTATTCCACAGTATACATCAGCTCCCAAACATGTAATAAAACAGGCTCCTTGCTGTACGCAGAATACCTTAAACTCACTCAGCTGCATTAACTTCCTAAAAAATTAGGTGATTTTAGAAAACGTACAATGAAAGTTGAAGCTGGACAATAAAATTGTATGAGGAAGATTATATTTCTAGAGTCCCATATTGGGAACTGAATTTAGTGTTTCACCTCCAAATACCAATTTTTCTACTGCTTAAAACTTGTGGTTTTGACCATATCGAAGACAAACGAAATCGTCAGAAGAAGGTCGTCCTTTTGTGCGCAGATTCAGGTTATAGAAAGCTGCCCAATACTGACTCTGTTAAGGCTGAGGTTCAAACAACAGTTCGTTGTGCAGGGAAAGAGTGGCACGGACTGACTAAAACAAGATTATTAGAATATATTAAAACAGATCCTAACACAATTTTAAATAATACAATCCATCTTTCAAGAATTGTATATTTGAGGGCAGTGTAATGCAAACTTGAGAGAATATCCCATGATATCCTAAAGGAAATGGTTTTTCCCTCGGATCTCACTTCAGGTCCTGACCCGTATCTTCCACGTGGTTCTGTTTTATTTCCGTTCAAGAAAGGCGGCCATCTGGATACGGAACCATTAACGTTTTAACTATCGCTTGCAAATCCAATGTGGTTCCAGCACCCAGTGGGATCTCCCCCAAGGTACAAGCTGGAATATTCCTTTTCACTCGCTGCAGATACTTTCCTTGGCGGTTTTTTGAGTCTGCCATTTCTGTTTCTGGAGTGGTGGATACTGCAGGGCTCCGTGTCGCTGGCTCTAAGTAACGTAACTCCGTATTTGAAACTAAGTTAGACAAATTGTTCCCATTTAGGATAGTTATCCCTCCCATCCCACCGAGGTACCATGGAATGAATAGTGTCCTGGCAATACTTCAGTAGAAAGGTAGATAGTATTTCAGTACTTCAGGTCTGAATGATATTGGTGATTAAATAACACAAAATTGTATTTAATTTGAAATATAACCCCTATTATTTCCAAAATCTGGCAATCAGTAGTATACTTTTGCTAATGAAAGGTGAGTTCTAGCAGAATGGCTAATGGTATTATTAATTAACTGAGATCTCACAGTAGTACTCTATAAGCATGTTCATAAAAAAAAATGAAATAGGAATTTTTACTGATTCATCCTACTTCCCTGCTCAGAGCAGCCTCTTGTCGCTCACCTTTTTATATAGACAGCTTTAGACATTTACAGTAATGTACTGAAAATGATTTGTACCTTGCCTTCACCATAAGTGAATTATTACGAATATATTGACACAAGGTAGAGCTTACGCACAAACGTGTATCAGGAAACAAGGGGACACGTATCTTTTCCACTATGATTTTAAAGTGCAATGGACTGTAATTTTACTCACATAATCTTTTGTTTTACAAAACAAATCCAGTGGGAAACAATATGATTTAAAGAAAACAAGCGCATTGCTGGTTGGTTGGTTGTTTTATTCCCACTTTACTATATTTTCTTTGTCTCTTGCTTATTATTTTCTTTCATTTTCCCCTCATATAATAACTCTGATATCAAATGGGGCAAAACACATTTCATTTTTTCTTGGATTTATGCATTTGAATGCCATCAGTTGCTTTTCACCATAACAGATCCAGACATAAAAGCAGGATTAAGCATTCTTTGCTCTCTTGGGAAAATGTTCATACTTTGGGGAATTTAAGCATTATGCACTTCTAAAATCTCCTCAAATGAAAAGCGGAGCAGGCTGGAGGAGTTAGCTTCTCTATCCCCTTTATTGCAGCGCAGGTTGATAAAACTAAGCAGTAGTATTTTATGCATATTGATAAATACTTTTTAATTAAATTCTTGGTAGGCTGAAGTCACTGTTTACGCCTACCTGCGTCTGGAACCCCCCAGTGAGCTGTGTTCCCGGCTGCCACACTGGGACCTCCGGAGACCAAAACTACCTGCCACGCAGCAGCGGTGGCCGTGGCAGTGACAATTAAAGGACAATAGGCAGGAGTCTACATAATATACCTCTAGGGGATTTATTAGGTAAAATTCTTTACTTTTTGTCAAAAAAAACCCCAAAGCAACCATAGAGATAATACGGGAGTTGCTTCCATGAATTATTTTTCGATGCAAGTGTGCTTTATTATTTCCATAACCGAACCAGGTGGTCTTTGGGTCCTGAGAGGGTCATCCTGGCTTTATTTACAACACACGTCTTAACAAGGGCTTGCAGCTTAGTTTATTTTAATGATATTTTTTGAAGTTCACAGAAATTTTGTTGCTCTGAGTGCAATGGAATGAATGAATGAGACAATCTGGTTTTCAAGATATTATGGTAAGATTCTTACATAACTGTACTCCTAGTCAAGAAAACTAAAATAGGTGTTAGAAATTAAAACAATTATAAGTCTTCATTTGTCTGTGATTCATGACCATGTTAAGAGTGTAAGTGATCATCTGTCAGCTCTGCCTTTAGTTCTACAGAACCAGGGCCAGATTTTTGAGTTTTCCAAATTGTTTACCATATTGGAGGCCTCAGTGTTCTAGAAATTCTGTCCCTACACGGTGCTTTGGACATTGATCTCCAATGCTGTTAAACAGGAATAATTAAGAGGAAAATTTCCACCGATAATTGGAATTTAGGAAATTCTATACCCTTATAATAGGATTAGATATCATATTATTATCTCTATTTTATCTTATTAACAAATACAATGATTGTGGTTACTGAGACAAAGATCTGGGATTTTGGAACAAGGAAGGAAACTGATGAACAATCAGATGTTCTTTTTTCAAAAGCACTTTTCTGACAATGATTACACACTGAAACGGTAATTGCAACTCCATAAAAGCATTAACCATCGCAGCTGCTCTCGAAATAATGGGCATAGCATGGGCTTGCCTGTGACAGTCCTCATAACTGACTCTACACTGGGAAAAAATTTAAATCCAGAAGTGCTTTTACTTATAAATTATCAGCCAAACAAATAAAACTGCATTTGCCTTTTAGCACAACAACATTGACACCTAGTGGCTGGTTAAACTCCACGTTTGAGATCCTTTGCGTGACAAAAACCATGGAAAATACCATTTATTTACCGAATTTGACATAATAAACCTGCATTTCACCAGCCTGCTCTCTCTACATCACCTCTAGATGATCACAGAAGGAGGGTCGTCTTTAGTGACTCATGTGGAGCGACCGGTCCCTGTGGTGGGACCTGCTGAGCATGACCCGTTGCCCCGCAGCACCAGCTCCACTGGGATGTCCTCCCCACTCCTAGGCATGGCTGAACTGTAGGCCCTACTTTGGGCTGGTGGTGAGACATCCCACCACAGTCCATCCCTGGAGCTGTACACAGCTGCACCCAAAAGAAGAACTGCCCTTGCTGAATGCATTGCTACTGGCACATGTAGACATCCATTTTTGGTTCTACCGGCTTCTCTATGAATTACACGGGGACTTCAGAGAGAGGGAGATGAAAATCAGGAACGCGACAGATGCCGTGAGACTGTTCGTACTATGAAGACAAGAAAATAAATGATTTGGCAACTTATTTCATAGACATGTAGAAGATAAGAAGGTGCCAATATCAAATAATGTTAGAAAGTCTAATTTCCTCAGTTTTCAACAAAATAACTGACTTAATGGAGAATGAAGAAAGATTAGGGATGATAAATCTCAATTTTACTAGCATTCTTGATGTTTCCACATTACTTTCTCGTGATCAAACTCAAATGTGGTCATACACGTCCTCTGCAAACAGCTCTTATAATGGATGTGGTTCTCGGTGACCACCTTGCCCTTGCTCTCCATCCCAGCGGTACCTTCTGCCCTGCTGGCAAAGCTGCCTGATCTGTTTCATTAAAAATTGAACCTGTTTTTTAATCAGCTAACCAAATTCATTTTGACCAAACAACTCAGAGGCTGTTGAGTTTAAGCCACCTTAACCAGGAGGTCTTAGGAGGCAATGATCTCTTGCAGAAAGGTTGAGGTATTTCTTCTTTGCTAAATACTGGTAAGGACTAAATGGCTGTGCTTAGTGTTCTTAAAAACATAGAGAGAAATCTGAGTCTGAAGAGCAGTAAAACACAGAAGAGCTCTCCAAAACGTAACCTACATGGAAAGCATGAAAAGCTTCAAAAAGGGAAGAATGTGGGCATATATGTCTTCCAGTATTTAAAGATTTGTTATTAAAATGATGATCCACTCTTGTCTTCTGTATCAACTAGTGTAAAGCACTAAGAATATATCTCAAGTAGCAACAAAGGAGATTGATCTTAGATATCAGGGAAAAAAAAAACACCTATATACCTAAGAGGTTAATAGATTAAGCTATTTATGCAGTGAAATTTCCTACACTAAGCTTTTAGGAGCAGCCCCATGCCCAGAAACATTCCAGGCCAGGCTGGACAGGGCTCTGAGTAACCTGCTCCAGTTGAAGATGTCCCTGCTCATAGCAGGGGGTTGAACCGGGTGGCCTTTGAAGGTCCCTTCCCTTTCAGTACATACACATTGATAAAAGTAGCCTCTGTAAAAACATGGGGGAATTCAATAAATAAATGAGCAGGTTGCTGAAGTGACATAATGTGGTACCCCCGAATGATAAGGAAGAAGGTCAAAGGTCTGTCCTAAACACGTCCCAGATGTTAAAAAAGCACATTTCACACTCCAGTACAAATGCCACAGGTCAATATGTATTCCTGACGACATCAGCAACAGTTTCACCACTCATTTAATGAATTTGAATGGCTAAGAAGCAGCAAATTCAATCAAAACTGGCCCCTTTTGTCTAGTCTTTTTCATACTGAGGCTGTCTCCACGGTCTGCATAATATGATCAGTGATTACACCGGTGACTGGAAGAAGATAGTATGAATATAAATAGAATCATAGAATGGTTAGAGTTGGAAGGGACCTTAAAGATCATCGAGTTCCAACCCCCCTGCCCTGGGCAGGGACACCTCCACTAGAGCAGGTTGCTCAAAGCCCCATCCAGCCTGGCCTTAAACACTTCCAGGGATGGGGCATCCACAGCTTCCCCAGGCAACCTGTTCCAGTGCTTCACCACCCTCACAGTAAAGAATTTCCTCCTAATATCTGATCTAAATCTCCCCTCTTCCAATTTAAAACCATTACCCCTTGTCCTGTCACTACATCTCCTGACAAAGAGTCCCTCTCCGGCTCTCCTGTAGGCTCCCTTCAGATATTGGAAGGCTGCTATGAGGTCTGCCCGGAGCCTTCTCTTCTCCAGGCTGAACAACCCCAGCTCTCTCAGCCTGTCTTCATAGGGGAGGTGCTCCATCCCTCTGATCATCTTCGTGGCCCTCCTCTGGACCCGTTCCAACAGGTCCATGTCCTTCCTGTGTCAAGGACTCCAAAGCTGGACACCGTATTCCAGGTGGGGTCTCATGAGCACAGTGTAGAGGGCTAGAATCACCTCCCGTGACCTGCTGGCCACACTTCTCTTGATGCAGCCCAGAATCCGGTTGGCTTTCTGGGCTGCCAGTGTGCACTGCCGGCTCATGTTGAGCTTCTCATCCACCAACACCCCCAAGTCCTTCTCCTCAGGGCTGCTCTCCAGCCATTCTCCTGTATTTGTGCCTGGGATTGCCACGTCCCAGGTGCAGGACCCTGCACTTGGCCTGGCTGAACTTCATGCGATTTGCACGAGCCCATCTCTCAAGCCTGTCCAGGTCCCTCTGGATGGCATCCCTTCCCCCCAGTGTGTCGACCGCGCCACCGAGCTTGGTGTCATCGGCAAACTTGCTGAGGGTGCACTCTATCCCACTGTCCATATCTCCGACAAAGATGTTGAACAGCACTGGTCCCAGTACCAACCCCTGAGGAACTCCACTCGTCACTGGCCGCCAATTGGACATTGAACCATTGACCACAACCCTTGGTATACAGAGAAGCTGATGAGCTCTTGGCAGTATTTCAGCATCACAGTCATTGTATTATTAAGTATATGCATGGGAAGAATTCTGGGGGGCAGAAGTTTCCATCTCTTCTTCCCCAAACTTCCTGCAGAACTGTTACACTGAGTCATCCAAACACTGAGCAATTAAAGTTGAGCAAAGAATATGTGGACAATTTGAAAACTTGGGAGAGAATACATTTACCTCTTGAAGGTTTTACAATCATGTCTGACTTCAGCTTTCTGGATACACCAGGTCTCAGACTCAGCCCGTTTCTAGCCTTAGGGCAGGAGCAAAGTAAGAACTACAGCAACGTAGTCCCCTAAGTGGGCCATGATGTCGAGGGCTGCTGTAACTCAAGAGTCTGGTTTTACCTTACTGCTAAGCTGAACTAACAGAGAGCTGAAAGGGCCACCCTTGTTTCTCACCCCCCCTTCCCCCCACCCCTCCATCCTTACCCTTTTTTCACACCAGCGCTGGTACCCGCCAGACTCCACAGCAGGACAGGCAGGGGAGCCAGACCGGCAGAAATTAAACACGGCAGCTCGGCAGCAGCGGTCAGACCAGCACCTGCGCCAGTTCAAGAGGAGGAATGCTCTCTTCAGCAGCAGCTAGCCCATAGATTGATTTATCTCTGGAAAACCGGGCTCCTAAATTTGGGTTATACAACCACCAGAAATCCAACTTAAAACCGCAGCTCTTCCTGCCCCACAGTTATCCCCACCTCTTCTCCTTCCCTTATCTTTCAGTCCTGTGGGACTCAGATGAGAGAAGTGTCCTTTTTGGTGTCAAAGCACACTGATGCTAGATTTAAACTATGGAGACACTCCCCTAGGATTAAGCTACAATCCATGTACCAAGGGCTAAGGACAGGTCCAGTTTCAACTACCAATTTATTTAGGAGGCCATTTCTGACCCACTCCCCCAGCCGTAGCTTACCGTCGCCTACAAACAAAAAGCACTCAGGTGATACTGGAAAGCGACATGGTCAGACACCAGAAAAGCATAACATAGTAAAATGAAATTATCCAGCTGCTATTCTCAAAAAAGCTGTTTATAAAATAACTTCAGCATCTACAACAGTTGCTGTAGTTGCACTCACTCCAGAATTTTCCTCTGGCCCAGAAACTTTATTTTTTTCTATATGCATGCTTTTGTGGCCACAGGACAATGCCAAGAGATGCAAGAATTGTAAATCTTCCCTCTACCTTCCCCACTTCTCTTCAAAGTGCATAATCAATGATATGTTGGCCCAGTTTCCAGAACCACGTCAGGATTCATTCACACTAAAGCAGCCTGCCATTTCCGTAAGAGGAACAACAAAAAGATGCCTGCTATTACAGCTTCGTGGGTATACATTATTTATTTTGAGATATTTAAATTATTAATTAGGATAATTCCATTTTTGCCACAGAGTCTCTGCCCTTTAGAGGAAACGGGCCACAATCAGTAGGACCTCAGCAGAAAACTGCACACACTCCAGTAAGCCTTGGTTCCTTCCCACAGGACGCTTGAGCATCACCTTTACATCCCTTCAGAGTGATAATGACATAATGACTGACAAAAATAGCAGGTCAGGAGGAAAAATAGTTTTGCTTTTAAAACCGAGATTTGGTAGCCACGGTAAGGAAGTATACACAAGTTGCCTGAGTAACAACTTATATTTTACAACTTGCATGTTACGATGAGAGTAGCAGCATTTCAAATTTGAGAATTTCCCTGTATTAAGTGTACCTGTGGCTTAAGGAATCAGTAACACGGCTGGAAACCCTGACTCGGCCCAGAAGGAAATACCTGCGATGGACCGAAGCCTCTCGGAGCCGGGCGGGGGAAGCGCCGCTCAGGGACCCTGCGCCCTCACGTTGGACGGGAACCGCCACCGGCCCCGTGACAGCTGCCTGGACTGAGGCTGCAGACCGGGGTTTCCCAGCCTTAGCGCAGGAGCCAACAGTTTTAGTTTATAAAGCTCCTTTCTCTGGCGCAACCCACGGGCTCCCGAACTTTGTCACCCGGCTGCCGCCGGTCCTCGCCGAGAAACGGGGTCACACACCGCCTCTCCTCCTCCCGGCCGCCACACGCGGTCGAAAAGAAGCGAAACCGCTAAAAACGTGTGGAAATCGCTGTCAGGGATTACCTTGCCGAGGCTGCCGGGGCGGTACCGGGGCTGGCGAGCGCGGTCCGTGCCGGGCGAGGGCGGGCAGCGCTCACACCCACCGCCCGCAGCCCGGCCCCGGCGCCCGCCCGCCCACAGCGCCCTCCCGGGGCCCTGCCTCCCCCCCGCCCTCCTTCCCGGGGGGCCTCCTCCGCCGCCGCCCCCGCCTCACCGGCCCCGAGCAGTTACGGACTCCCCGGTTCGGCCCTTCCAAGGCGGACTCCCCTGCCCCCAGCGGTGCGGGGAGGAGAGGGGCTCGCTAAGGCCTTCCCGGGAAACCACTGCGGCCCAGTCCTACCTTCCCAGAGGCGGAGACCGCCGTAGCCGGGGCCGCGCACCGGGTTCCCGGGCAGGGAGGCTCCCCTCGCCCCTAAACATGATGAGCGCCTTTCCCCTCCCCTACCGGCGCGGCTCGTCCTCGCCCGCCGCCTCCCCGCTCCCCGCCGCCCGCCAGCGGCGGAGGGAGGCAGCCCCCGGCCCGGCCCCGCTCCGCCTCTGCCTCCGGTTTCCGGGAGGGGCCCGCGGAGCAGCGCCGCGGCCGGCGAGCGGGGCCGGGCGGCGGAGGCGGCCCACGGCCGCAGCCGGCTGCCGCCGCCATGGTGCCCAACCAGCTGCGCCTCTCGGCCGCCGTGAGTGGGGCCGGGAGAGAGGAAGGGAGGGACGGAGGGAGGCAGGGGCGGATAGGCCTCGGCGGAGGCCGCGGCCTCCATGGCGGCGGGGTGGGCCCGGTGGTGGGGCCTGTGCGGGGAAGGGGCCCAACCGCCCCCCACCACCCTGCGGCGGGCGGGCAGCCGGGGGGCCGCGGCCTGGGCCCGAGGGCCGCTCCGGCGGCGGCGGGACGGGACGGGTCCGGTGTGGCCCCGCAGCAGGCCCGGGCGGCGTTCGGGGCACGGGAGCGGCCTCGGAAGCCGTGTCGGGCCCACACGGGCCGGTTTTCGGTGTGATTTTTCTCCGTGGAGCCTCACAAAGCGCTGACCCTCGCTGCCGTGGTCTGCTGTCGCCTGCCTTTGAGTCCTGCTTCTCCTGTGGTAGTTTTAGAGCTTTAATGAAGGGGCAGTATCCTGGGGGTGTCGTTGTTGGGGCTGTTCGCTGTACAGCGCACGCAAACACTCCTCATGATTGGTTTCACAAGGAGGAGTAGGTTCGAAGCGAATGGTACCGACTCTAGGTTTTTCCCCTCAAGTGGGGGCTGTAAGGCCTCAAAAACAACATCAGGGTGGGAAGACGGTTTGGCAGCGGAGCGTGAGGAGGTGTCCTCCAGCCCCGTCCCAGGCCCCCTGTCCCCTCAGACCCTCCCGGAGCGGTTGGTTTGTACCGAAAGGGGCGCCGGGCCCTGCCCCGGGCCGGCTCGGGGCTGCGGGCACAGCCCCCCATGCTGGGCAGAGAGAGGGGCGGCTGGGGGTGACACCGCTGAGGGGAGCAGCGAGATGAGGGTCGAGGCCAGGAGCCACAGGTTGGAGATTTTTGTGTAGGATGGGTTTGCCTTTTTGGTTTTTTTTTAACTGTCTTTTTCTGTTTGTCTGCCTATTGTGGTCGGGAGTCCAGGTGAACGGTCCTGTGTGACCGTTTTTACTGCGGTGTGTGTTTACCCGAGTGCCTTTTCTGGGTGCAGGTCCCTCCTGTCAGCGCGGTGCTGGGGAGCCCGCCATGTCCTGCATTGATATCTCCTCCCTCTGCCCTCGGCTGTGGCCAGGGTGCCTAGACTTACTGTGTTTACATTGCTATTTTTTAGGAGCCCTGAGTTAGTGGGCTTGGTTCTGACCCCAACTGCTTCATTAGTAATTAATCCAAGATGTTGGGATTACTTAAATGTCAGTGATTCTAGTGTATCCCAAAGCACATTGCTACTTGTTTTGGTTTTGTGGTTTCAGTTTGTTTTGTTGTTTGGGGAAAAGAAAAAAGTTCAAATTGGTGCAAGGAACAAAACACTGTATTCTTTAAGTTATGTAGCTTTCAGGTTCATGTTTTAACAAAGTGTTTGGTAGTTACCTTACTAATTTACTGAAAACATTTTTGAGTTTCTGACAAATTCCATCAAAGCCAAGATTATATTAAAGGGTTTATCAAATAGTGAAAATAGTTATTTTAAATTTTCTTGACAATTTTGTGTGTCCATGTCTACATATGCTTATTCTAAGATCTTCTGGCTTGGGCACAGGGCTTTGGCATCTACCCCTCTTTTATACAGTTAAATACTAAATACGTTTTCCTTATCTGGGTTGTTGTTATCCTTAGCCGTGCTGCCCTCACAGTCACAGCTTCCCAGAGCCTCACAGTATAACTCTCTGGGAACAGCTTTTCTTGCACCTTTTTTTTAAATTATTTGATTAATTCCTGGAATCAGCTGGGAGGTAATTACCGAGTATGGCTACTGCTTTCCTGGGGCCCATCTTCCAAGGGCAACCACTTTGGGAAAGTCTCCTTTTGTTTTGGCTTTTCTCTTCTGGCATGTTATTATGCTTCGTCTGTCTCATGTTGGCTTCCATGCACATTGTGTTGGCTTAGGCCTTCTCCCCTTTTGAGTGTGAGGGAAGCGCTCCGTGTTCATCTGGAAAGCATTACTTTTGCCATTTATAACGTTCCTGGATTATCATGATATTTTTAAAGGAGGGAGAGGAGATGCGATCTACTTAATCCATTTCTCCTGCTGAAAGAACTGGGCATATAACTGTGCCTTGAAAAATGGAGGTGATAGATCTGGGCATCAGTCAGTGCTTGATCGTTTGATGGCATTAAGATACGGGATATTTGGGAGTTTTTATGTCCATTGACATTGTAGTCCAAAAGCGTGTGGAAAAAAATACTGCATTTCATGGTAGGAATGTTGTGCTGATTAGGTGGTATATTTCTGTAGGCATATTGCATTTTAATTATAATTTCAATCAGCTTTTCAACTACCAGTGTAAGATCTAATGATCTGAAATGCTGTACCACAGCCCAAGAAACTTTTGTTCTCATCTTTGTTTATAATGTGGGCACATCAGGTGCTGCCCTCCAGCCCTCTGAAAGAGCAGCTCCTGTGGAAAATACTCGTCTTTTTCTTATATAAGGGAGATTGTCTGAAAGTGAAGACCAAAGATGTTTAGCACACTTTTGGTTATCTGTATCTATGTGAAAATTAAATATGGAGACATCTGCATATAAATTACTTATAAAGTTGTCTTTTGACAGACTGACGATGTCTTTCTTTGCCCTTTGTTATTTGGAGTATACTCTGCATTGTCTGTTGTATTTGATTTGGTTCCGACATACGTGAGGATCTGCGCTTGCTCGCTCTCTGTCTCTCTTTTATTGATCCTGATGGACAGTGCTGGTTCCTCGTTGTGCCGTGTCCATATTGCATTTGCAGGTACAGTGACTGTTACTGTTATTTTCAGGCACGTGGCCACGGAGACTACGATTCTGATTTTAGCGATGAGGAGAACGGAGGGAAGTCTGTGCAGAAGGCTAAAAGGTAAATGTAGTAGAGAATTAACACTTTGCAGTATGTATTTTGTGCAAACGGCCTGTTACTGCGTGTAGAAGGTTATGCTGTGGTATGGAAACTGTGGTGGTGAAATGTGTTTTGAAAAAATCAGTCTCCTTGATTTCTGCATCTCCTCGTGTCAAGCTTGCCAAAGTGTGTCATCTCCCAGGGGCAGCTGATGGAGATCCGTTCTGCCACGTCCAGCTGGTGTCTCTGTGCCCCCAGTTCTCAGGGCACTGTTTCGTTTTTCCGAGCATTAGTATCGACTGTTGGGGTTTGGCTGCCCTGTTCACTTCCCCACCATCCATCAGGGCGCGTGGAACTGCGAAGAGAGCAAGGCAAAGAAAGGCCAAGTGGCAGCAAGCCTTGTGGATCTAAACCACCTGCTTGGAGGAAGTGAAGAACTGATGCTGCTTGTTAATTATTTAATTTGTGAAGAGAGCTGGGAGTTGGTGAATTGTACTCAATCCTTGAAATGTAACTGCACATCTCTTATTTGAGATCACCTTTGCCAATTCTTTCAGTGGTTCGTGCAATTAGTGACCTTGAATTTTGCAGTCTGATCTCAGTGTATTATTAAGACTTTTATTTATTTATGTATTTATTTTGCTTTGGCACTGTAGTCCTTCAACACTTTCTGCACTGTACTGAACATCTTACCTACGTTATGCTTGTGTTTTCCTTACCTTTCTTGTCTCCCCCTTGCTCTGTTATTGGACTTTATTTAAGAAGGCTTTCTGGAAACTTCCCTAGGACTTTGCATATTTTCCTTTGTAGTAAAATTGAAAGAATGGGTTTTGTAGTGTCTGACTGCATTCTGGGGGGAAAAAAATCATGTTTTAATCACTGGAATAATAGTAGGCATTGTGCTGTTCCATTTATTTTATAAATATAGCTGTTCCCCATTAAAACAGTGACTGGTTTTGTTCAGTTTTCATTTTCTTTAAAAGGCCATTACTTATTATACCAGTCCCCTTTCTAGGTGGAATGTTAAATAACCGTCGCGAGCCTTTCAAAAATGCCATCGTTGCCCTTGTCCGGGCACACTGCGGCTGGTTCCCAGCAGGGCTCTTATGCGGGTTCACTGTAAGTGTACAGAGCCTTTTCTTGCTCTGTCGTGGTATTTATTTTCACTTTAAGGAAAATAGTAGTCTTAGGGTTTTTCCGTGTTGCTGTTCTATGGAGTCTCCTGATGGGAACTTTGTGCCTACAGATCCTTTTGAGCAAATGATGCCCTTAGTTTCTAAAGTCCTATATTCCATAGCTTGAAATATAAATTCCCTGGCTTGTTTTCTACAGGTTTCTCACTTCCATTCTTTCTGCCAGCTGATAATTATGGAAAAATCTTTTATTCACCCCTGTTGAGGAATGAAACTAACTAAATATACCTTTTACTAGCTAACGTGCATCACTTTATATTTGACTTTTTATTACTTTGTTGAATTCTGAAAGTATTTTTAGCTGCCCACTGGCAAGTGTGGTTCACAACACAGTACTTAAGTTTCAAATTAGCGATTCTTGTGATTACACTGAGAGACAGAGCTGTTTAATGAGGTGTGGGGACATTAGTGTGAAAGGGTGGTTATGGGGTTACTGGCAGTCACTCAGTGAACAAACTGTCCTTCCTGTGCCTTGGCTGCGTAGCTGAGATTTATAGAGGGCTTTAACTGCAGAGGGAAACTGAGGAGCCTTCAGGGGTTTTCGTGTGGTTCTATAGTAATAATACTGATAAAAAGGAATATTACAAATTGCTGTTTTAAGGAATTTTCCGTAAATGCTAACTGTAAGCAAATGCCTTCCCGATTCTGTTCTGCGAATTAAGTAAAGTCTAAGCTGACGTTGTTTCTGAAGTTTGGCTTTATTCGTGTAGAATAAACAGGCTTTGTTACCCAAGTTAGTGCACAGTTTGGCATATGGAAATGTTACTGCTTATGAAAAGTTCTTGACTAACTTTTCTTCCTTCCCCCCCGCCCTTTAGTACAAAGGAAGATGGCCTTCTCACCAAGCCGTTCCAAAAAGCAAAACAGGGCAGTGTGGTTCACAGACAGTATGCAGCTCAAGAATGGGACAGGTACCTTTCTCTATTGCTTTTGTGAGGCTTTTTTTCCTTCATGTAAAGATATCTTTCACTCAAATGTATTTGTTATTAACAGGGAAGAAGCAAGAAAAAGACGATTTCACTTGATATCGATGGATGCTGTATCCTTCTGTTCCATTTTTCTTCAAGTTTGAAGATGGGGCACAGATTATCCGTTGCAGTGAAATACAGGGATTTCTCAGTTATCCCAGGAGCTGACAGTGCAGCACCAGATCCTGAGTGGTCCCTCAAATTACCTTCTTGTTCTTGCTGGGAGGTCTCTGAGAGTGCCTCTGCTCGGTACAGGCATTTCCAGATTCTTCCTGTGTGCTCATGTGTCCTGGTTGGGACAAAATTATTATACAGCGAATTTTATTTAGACTGGCACAAAGAAACTTTGCTCTTTCAGTTCAGTTTATACAGAAAATAATTCTATATAAGACTGCTATTATCTGTGGAAAAATACATTTCTACTGGAGATTTAGGAATGCATTAGTTAATTCAAAAGTCTACTCAAACCAGGGTTATCTCCAGTAATATCTTCTACAGATGCTGTAACCTAAGTCTGTTCAAAATCATATGCAGTTTTATTTTAGGTTTTTTAAAATCTCTTAATCATATTTCATGCATAATTTGTAACTATTTTCAGAACTACTACCTTATTTAGATCACAACCTTTCTTCTTTTATTTAGTTTCCACCTGGGGCAGTCATTACATGTTTTGACTGAGTGTATCTGAAATACATCAGTTCCTTGTTTGTTTAAATAGCTGTTCTTCAGCAGTAACAGTTAATAAATAGGAAAGTAAAGACTAACTAAATACGGAAAGACTTAACTTAAATCTGGAAACTCCAGGAAACAGAAAGTAACTTCTCCTGACCTGCTCAGAATTTGGCCGGGCACTACATAAACCATCGTAAAGGGGGCATACCGTAATCAGTCCCACAGACATTGTAGACTGTCATTAGCCACAGAAAAACCTGTACATTCTGGAATGGCTACAAAACTCCTTGTGGAGAGACTTTCATGAGTTTCTGCTAATGTTTTTGAGTAGTTCCTATTTTAAATCTTTACTTTTAGGCAATTTTAACACCCAGTAGCTCACACGGCAGCACAAAATAGTACCTTATGTTAAATGTGTGTAATTGTGCCAGTTAAACCTTCTGGGCTTGCTTCTCTGGTCCTTCTATTTGTGGTGGAAAGACAAAAAAAGACACATACTGAGGTTAAATTAGCTTTTTGGGGGCCTTTGGAAAATAAAATGTTTTCTCAATAAAACTCTAATGTATGTCAAAATAGTAGGTTGATACAGAGTGTTCACACTGATGCGGTAGTTGCCAGGATTTCTACCAGGAGATAATATATTTTCTAATTTGCTGCTTCAGAAACAATATGCAAGTTAATTGAAAATATTTATAAGAAGCCATACATAATGTTTTTATTTGTGAAGACGCCTATTTTCTGAATAAGTAATTACGTATTTTTGCTTAAATTATGGTACAACGTGTGTTTCAGATCACGTCTCTGAGGCTGAAGTGTTCTAGAAAAAGCATTACATGTTTTCTCCAAACTAAAGCAGATAACTTAAAAACTTTGGTAGAATAAAAGAAGATAAGTTCTGAAACAATCCTTAATTGCTTTACTCAGTATGAAAGACATAAGAAGTTGGTGAAGGACTACATTTTATACTATGGTGGCAAAATAGAGGATTTCCGACGTTCTGGGTAAGAACCATTAGCAGTCTTTGCCCGCATGCCCCCAAAGCGCCCCGTGCTGTAAAGCCATTAAATACATATTATAGCTGGAGGGGTGTGGCTGTGTATTAAACCGCTAATTCTTTGGATCACAAGTAGTAACTACAGTCATTGCAAATACCCAGACCACAGAATTGTTTCATTTTGCACCATTATTTTTATGTAAGAACTTCCCATGAGCAGAATTGTTCTTGTTTCGTTACATAAAAGCAGAGATGACAGGTGAGTGTTAATTGAGGGTGCACTGAGAAATGTCTGGCAGTGCCTTCAAATAACAGTCTGAAATACTTCTGAAATGTGCAGAATTGCTATCCATTGTCCAGAATAATGATAACCTTCTTTAGAGCTATCTCTAACTGCTTTCTAACATTACTGTCTTGGACAAAAAGTACAAAAAGTGTTTTCAGACGGGATCAAGTCATCCACAGTGACCATTTTCCACTGTGAATTTTTCCTTTGGGAAAAGGTACACCAGGGAATACATTTCCTGATAGTTTTATTCCATAGCAAGTTACTCCTTTCTGCGGTGAGGTGGAGATCACAACTGTGAAATACTGATGTTTAACAAATTACTATTGGACTGACTTTTCATTTTAATGTTACATTGTACTAAAAAAAAATGTGTCCTTTTATAGAGCGAATGACAAGACGGATCTTGACGTTATTAGAGAAAACCATAGATTCCTGTGGAACGAAGATGATGAAGCAGATATGAATTGGTACCTGCAACTATTATGGAACATGTTATTTTTAGATCACTTGTACTAATTTTGTGGTGTCCGTTACTAATTAAGACTTACTGTGCATACTTATCATTCATAGAGATCATTCTTTGATCTTTAATGCATTTGTAATGTAATGTTGCTCAGTGGCAAAATGCATTGATGAGAGAAAGAACTCGGATATTTATGTGTTCTCTGAGATCCAAATGACTGTTCTGAAAACTTCAGAAAACTCTGAAGGAAGCCTAGTTTGAAAAAATACAGTTTGATTTGTGCTGTAGATACATATTAGATGTACTTTTCCAGTTTTGTCGAACCGACCCCTTGGCTCAATGAATGTATTTCTGCTGCATTTCTAGCTCTGCAGCTTGTGTTCTTTGGATGAAACAACATCTTTGTCTTGCTAATGTCATTGCAATGTAAAATGAATTGTATCATGTTGAGTATTTAATAAAAAAGAATACCTTTTGTTATAGGGAGAAGAGGCTTGCAAAGAAATATTATGATAAATTGTTCAAAGAGTACTGCATAGCAGATCTCAGCAGATACAAAGAGAATAAGGTACGTTTCATTACTGTAAATCATCTTGGTATGTCCTCTTTTAAAAATTGCCTTATGATTGTGGGTATGTTGTGAAACCAGCGTGTTAATGCCCTTTCCTCGAAAGAGAGCTGTGAGAACTTGCCAAGTTATTTAACAAGCAGCAGCAGTTTGAATCCAAGCATTGTCATTGCCCCAAAAATGTGCCTCTGTGGGATGGGAGCGTTTCTGTCAGATGGCGGGGAATGAAGAGGTACTTTGTGTGTAGGAAGGGCAGAACACGGACAGAGGTGAAGGAGAGAGGCTGGAGAGATTGGCCTGCAGAAAAGTGCTAGAGGAGGTCTAAAAAAGCCCTGGGAATGTTACTGTTAAAAAAAAAAAAAAAGTCTAAAAAGAGAGAGTTGTGTAGTTGAATGTTGGCAAAAACAATTTTGGAAATGCCTGTTCTAAAGCGGTGTCCTATGCTGGTTGTTCTTTTCTGTTTATGGAAACAGGATTTGTATGTTCCTTGTAAATAAATAGAATTTCTTAAGAGAAACAGCTCGATTCCAGCACCAGTTTTTCTTCTTAACTGAAACAGCCTTTGTTGTTTCCAAGTTTTTGGCTAACCAGCCTCTTAGTCAAAAAAAAAAGGTGAACTTTCTATTGTCATTTTGCAGAGAGCGTTGCTAAGCTCAAATGTGTCTTAGTTTTGTTAGCTCGTAGTAACAACCCAGCCCTGCAAACAGCGTCTATATAAAGTTCTTTGAGACTATTTATAGGATTGAAAATTAAATTCACTGGTAAATTCACTTGTAAGGACTGGGCTTAAACTTTAATATTAAGCAGAAAAGATGACAGCCTTCCAAAGAAAGTTGGAACAGAAAAATGCAAAAATAAAATTAACAAAAAGTAAAATGCTGAACATGCCTTTCGCTCCTTTTTTTGAGTAAATTTGATTTTATTTCCCTGTAGCTCTTTCATATCCCTCAAACTCCCTCCCATCCCCAGCTGATTTTCCCTTGAGCACGCTCTCAGATTCTGTTTCTTTCGGTACTATGCCAAGTTTCCATATGTTTGCTGTCGTTTGTGGGAAACTGTCCTGCCCCAGTTTCCTTTTTCGTGTGTTGTGTGAGCAGTGTTTCCCTGTCAGACTTCAGATGTGGCTGTCCTAACTCTCAGGTCCCTCTGAATTCCTATGGATGCTCATAAGTCATTACCTGTATTTTTGGAACTGCCACGTCAGCATAACTTTGCTGTATCGTGTAATTTGGTCTCTTGTACTAGGTTATGCTTTATGTTCTCAAATACTTCTGACCACGTGAGAGTCCTTTCATAGAAATTCTTAGAAAATTGATTTATCCATGCCCATGTTTGGTACAGAAGGATGTCAGAGCAGGTTGTTTTTTTTGGAAGTCGGCTGCTGATCCCGTTCACACCAATGGAATGCAGCCTGTGCTTTCAGATTCTTCCTGCCTTGATTCTTTTTCTGCATTCCCAGAAGCTGGGGGTTGGGTATCTTTAGCCCCTCGTGCCTCCTGCTTTGCAGTGCTGGTGCTATGGGAGGAGCAGGGTGGGTAACAGGCTTCTCAGCTGGCTAGCCTTTCCTGACATAGTTGTTGATGCTTTACATGATGATCTTTATCTTGATATAAGAAAGACATTTTTTACAGTGAGAATGTTCATTCACTGGAAGAACCTCCCCAGTGACACAGTAGTGTCCCCATCACTGGAGGTTTTCAAGATGTGGTTGCACAGGGTGCTGGATAATCTCATCTGCGCTCCAGATGATCCTTTGAGGTTCCTTCCAACCTGGGCTGTTCTATGATTCTATGGCTCTATATCCTGCTAGGTGGTGTCAAAGTAGTTAGAGATCAGTTTTCTGTGATGTTTTTAATATATATATTCTGCATAGATGGAGACTTGCCCATCCATACTCATCTGTCTTTTCACAGCTGTAATTGTTTTGCTACTAGCCAAAATTGTCTCGTCAGCTAATTCTTCTAAAGACTCTGCATAGAGGTTGTAGCTCAGATCTCATTTAGAACTTTTTGCTGAGAAGAAGCACTGTTTTCCGAAGTGCTGGATAATGATAAGGACCAGTTTCATGAGAAGGGCTCTCTTGAGGTCTGAAGATAAGGAGAGCACGTTGACCAAAGCTCAAAAGAAAGGAGCGAGAAGCCCCAAGACATGTGAACCCCTGAGGCCACAGCCACGCTCCAGTTGCTGGTTCAGCCTATTTCGCTATCCTCGTGCATGCACACAGAGATGGCTGGGACCCCTCTGGTCCCATCGCAGACTCCCCCATGCCCTCATCCTTGGGGATACATGGATGCTCTCACACACAGAGCTGGCCCATGGAGACCCACTCCCCCTCCCTGCTCCCGGGCCGCTCCATCCAGCTGATGGGCTGGTCTGGTTCAGTCTTCACCGCTGCTCCCACGCTCACTGGCACCCACCTCGGGTGCTGGCACCACCAGCAAATGGGACCCCGGCATCCGCCATCCCACTTCTCTTTGTGCAGTTAGGACATACAGCCTTCTCCTTTCCTTTTAATGAGAAATGCCAGAGTGACCCTTGTGGTGAGGCTCCTTAGGGACACTGGAAGAGTGTGCTCTGACAGCTCTTGCTTGTGATGGGTCTGTTACTCCTTACATTTTCCCTAGATCCGAGTTTTTTAGGTCTAGGTTGTCTCTGAACCTTCAGCGCATCTTGTCCGCAGGCTTTGAGGCTGAAGTGTCTGCGTTGTCAGAGCTCAGTTCTGGTGTCAGTCTGGCAGTCAGGCGGGAGAGTGCTCTGCATGTAAGTTTTGCTTCGGTATGCGTTGGACTCAAAATGTTCTCTTTGTTGTCTTATTTTCCTAGAAAGGTTCTTGTTTGCTGTCTCTGCTTTGTTTTGTAGCTTAACAGATTGGAAATGTCTCCGATTTGCTAAGAAATGAGATCTGTCTGACACCTGGTCATTAAACAGAATACATTTGACTCTTTTGTTTTTATTCCCAGATCATTTTCAGATTTCTAGGCCAACTTGTCTTCCACTTGGTAATGCTAATGTCTTTGCTTTTGTCATTGTTTTTCAGCATGGAGGCTTTCCTGCAAAAATAAAAATATATAAAATCCCCTCTTTCTACTCGTTAGTGAAAATAAAATGTTTTTTCCCAGGCTGTTCTGCCTTCCATCTTCAGCCTTTTCACTAGGCTACTTGCCATTTTGAGACGACGAAGCAGATTCTCCTGGAAAACAAAAGTAGTAGATGAGTTATGTACATGTGAAGTTTCTAGGGAATGTAAAGAGAAATAAAACTGGGTTGTTGGTTTTCTGGGGTTTTTTTGTGTGTCTTAGTCTTTAGGATGTACAACTTTGCAGTATTCAAGTGGTCTTCTCTGTCTTTAGTGCGGACAAAATTGCAGTGAAGTATCTAGTAAAGTCACAGTGTCCCAATTTCCTATTTGCTGGGTGACCTGGAATCTTTCTGGTGAGCAGAAGCAGAGAGATATTTTTACTTAACAGAGGAAGAAATTAAATTTTACTAACCAGGATTGAATGGATTGAATGGAACCACGTGCAGGACATCAATCAACTGCAATTAGTCTTTACATTACTGGATAAGTTGACTATTCACAACTTAATTTTGGTTCTTATCTTAACAGTTTGGGTTTAGATGGCGACATGAGAAAGAAGTAATTTCAGGAAAAGGTAATGATGTCTTTCATTTTATATTATGTTTCTCTTTGATGCTTTTCTTGCTGCTTTTTAACGTAATTTTGTTAGATAGTATTTGACAATACTGGTAAGTCTATTAGATAATAATGGACAATAAATTGACGTAACTTCTAACTTTGCTGTTTTATGCCACATAGCTCTAGCGTGCACACTGATCTGCATATATTAAAATTAAAAGAACATATGGTTTATTTTCACAAGGTCAGATTCGTAATGAACACAATGCATTTGATAACGTAGAATTACAGGGGTATGGTTTTTAGCTGCTTTCCTCCAGTAGCTCTCCAGTTCAGTAGACCTCTCTTCATTTAGTAGACCTTTAACTGAAGTCTCTCAATACTTTTCCCCAGGAAATAATGTTCTTAACAGTTTCTCCAGTGCTGTTTTGCAATATGTTGACTTTTTAATTGAAGTTCCACGTGCAATGTCTGTTTTGGGCTAAATTCGGTGGGAATGTCTGTGATGTCTCCCAATGCTGTTTCTGAATCAGTAGCTTATTCGGGCTGCTTCTGCGTGTGAGCTCAGACCGCTGGGTCACTGGGACGGTGCAGAGCAGTCCCCTCCCCTGGCCCGGGCACACGGGCTTTCACAAGCAGCTGAAAAGCAAGAAAACGGTGTAAATGTGGGACTGTTCCTGAGGCACATCTTCATGTTTGTGCTTTTCAGAAGTTGTGTGTGCGCGTACGAGACAATTGCATGGAGCGATACTGTTGAACAGAACGGTTCTACAAACAGCCGCAGTTATTATAATACATTACAGCAAGTTAGAAAAACACTTGTTGTTTTAAATTATATTTCGCAGGAGGAAGTGTAAACATTAATGGTGGGGTTTTTCAAGCTAAAATTAAAGCTTCTAAAGATAGTTGGAGTCGTATGTTGCATTTAACACTACAGATTATATTAACAGATAGTTACATTTGGTATAGTTACATGCTTTATTGAATGCTTTAAAAAAGATAATTAAAATTAAATGAGAAATTAGTAATTTATGAACAATTATGTCTTCATGGAGAAAAAATTTAAAGCTGCATTTTACTTTTAATATCTGGTACTCCATATTTTAACATGTGGGAGAAAGTGCACAATTACGTGTTTTAAGCTTTTTGATGAAATCTCAGTGGAAAGCGTGGAACTGGAAGGTAGGAACTGAGGAATAGCGTTTCACCACTAAGGGGCGCAAGAATTCAACCTTCTTGTGTACTGGAGGCTCTTCTCAAGTGCAGTTTCAGATGGTCACTTTAAAAAAGGCGTGAATCTTTAATGCCTTTCTTTTGCTATTTGTAAGTATAAATCAGGAATACAAATTGCTTTAATTAAATGTAGTAAAGCATTAATACCGACTTGTCTGATAATTCCCATTTAAAAAGGAGAGCCTGAGCTTATTTTAGCTGGTGGGGTGTGCTGTGGTTTGGGGCGTAAGAAAGAAACACAGCAGTGGGTTACTTGCGTTTGGGTGCTTTGTTTTTGCTGTCTGTCTTTGTAGGGTCATGGAGGAGAAGAAAAGTTAGGATGAGTGAAAGGAGAGTATCGCTTGTGTTACTAATTGTAAATGCCAGATTAGTTCCTTCTCTGCTTTTCTTTCCCACTGCAATCCATTGCCACAGGTGGTTTAAAGGAGCTCATATTGGAGATTGCTGTTCTATCTCCTGAAATTTAAAACGCAACCTGAATAGCGGTTAATGGTGCAATCCATTGCCAGTTTCAATAAATGGTTCCACACAATGGGCATTTTCTTAATTAAAATCTTAAGTTACTGTAGAAACCCTACTTTAAATTTTATAAATCAGGGAATAGGAGGCATGTGATTTAGTTGGTCTGAAAATAAATCCTTAAAATGAAAAGCTTTTAAGCTATTTTAAATATATATTTGACATGACTTCCCAAGTACTTTTTCTCTGCTTTCAAAGCATGAATAGTAAGGTAAGGCATTAAATTTTAAAATAAAAGGTATTTTAGGCAAAAGGTGATAGTGGTAAAAGTTTTCTGTGGGAAAATAGGTAACAAGTTAATTGGGTAGAGGTGAAATAGGATTTTTTTCAGCAATATGCAGAAAGAGCAAAGCTGAACATGAAGTTATATTTGCTGTTTTCTACTTATTATATCTGTAGATGAAGTAGTAAAATAATCGAACCAGACATATTATTTGGCAAAATAGGGTTTAATACCTGCAAGTAGATCTACTCTCCGTTTTTTCACTATTTCACTGAACTAACGTTTCACTTTGAGCACAGCAGTGTCTGTCTTAGGCTGCTGATTAACTGGCACACTGGTCTCTGTGTCTTCCTTCCTTGGGCATCTTGCTGTGGGAAAAGTCATGTTTCAAGTACTGAATAATCTGGCCCGTAGTTCCCTTTGATTTGGGTCCTCCATAGACACCATAGCAATTATAATGATCTTGTACTTTGCAAAAATATGGTTTTTAATGCTTTTATGACATCCAGCTATACTAGAGTGATAAATGCTACTGAAAAAGCCTGCAGAGAAGTGGAATTGTGTATTCAAGTCAAGGTTTGACTGTGTGTTGTAGGGATTAAGTATCTAAAGGGTGGGTTGAAGGAGGAGGGAGCCAGACTCTTTTCAGTGGTTGCCAGTGAGAGGACGAGGGGCAACGGGCACAAGCTGGAACATGGGAAGTTCCATTCAAATATGAGGAAAAACTTCTTTAGGGTGAGGGTGCCAGAGCCCTGGAACAGGCTGCCCAGGGAGGGTGTGGAGTCCCCTTTGGAGATTTTCAAGACCCGCCTGGATGCAGTCTTGAGTAACATGCTCTGACATGCTCTGGGCAATCCTGCTTCGGCAGGGGAGTTGGACTAGATGATCTTTATGGTCCCTTCCAACTCTAAAAATTCAGTGAAATTCAGTGATTGCAGTGCCAGAGGAGGGTAGGAGAAGCCTGGCTGTTCATGCACGTGTATGACATGGAGCAGGGAGCCACTAAAAAATAACAACACACCATGATTTCAAATATTTAGATGATCATAAATGCAGGTAAATCTGCAAGGGCACAAGACTGTGGTAGTTTACACAGTCAAGTTCTTCTGGTTTACCTGAGGACTCATTGCTTACCTTAGCAATCTGGAGATCCCATTCCAAATACATTCACAGAATTTTTTTGGTTGGATGGGACCTTTGAGATCATCGAGTCCAAACAACAAAAAAAAAAACCCAAAACCCCACACCCAAAAAATCCCAGAACACCAACACCAAAACCAAACCGAACACCCACAGCCCACCCCACACCCAAACAGACACAACCCAACAACCTCGGGCACTAGACCATGCCCTGAAGTGCCATGTCTACACGTTTCTTAAATACCTCCAGGGATGGCGACTCCACCACCCCCCTGGGCAGGCTGTTCCAGTGCCTGACCACTCTCTCCGTAAAGTAATTCTTCCCAATACCTAATCTAAACTTCCCCTGCCCCAACTTCAGACCATTCCTGTGACCGTAGCAGGTTTCACAGACAAAGTGTAGCGTATCCAAAATGGATTCTACATACTGTAGAGAGCAGCTAATCATAAATAAAACTGTTGTATTTCTCTTTTCTCTCTGCCTATTTTTCTGGGGTTGTGTGGGGACTTTTTTCAGAAGATGTGAAGTAAACAGAGTCTGGTTAAGTTCCCAAAAGTTGTAAACTTTAACTTTATATAAACTGTTCCTGATGATACAGGGTACCGGTAGCCATATCTTACATAAGGTTAAGCATATTTGATGTATATTAATTTGAAACTTTATTTGTAATGGGAGCCCTGGGGTTTTTTTGGTTGAAGTGTTAGCGTTGCATGTGGTTTGGTGCTGCCGAGCTGAAGGAGCCGAGGACAGCCCAGCAGTGAGCAGCTTATGCTGAATGTCCTGAGGTTAATCATTCACCAACCATCCTGCCCATGAGCCCATTAGTGCCCATCCTCGCCGCCCGCGCTGCCGGCAGAGGGAATATTTCTATTTCTGTCTGTATCACTGCAGTATTGGCTGCCCGGCGGGGTCACCAGCATTGATTGTGTGCAAATTGTTCTAAAATCAGTGTTGCATTTAACATCATAAACCCAAGAAAGCTTTAAAAGCTGCCATATACTTCCTCATAGAATTGGATTTCAGTTTCTTAAAAGAAAAGTGCTTATAGAAAGTCCTTAGAGTACAAACCGTATGTCCAGTGTATCAGGTAAACTGGTGAGGTAATAAAAACATGGACATTTGAATTTTGTACATACCTGATACTTTGAATGCTTTGATGTCATTAAAGATGAATGTCTGAATCACACCTCCTGGTCCATCAGCCTCTGCGAAGTGATTGTTTAAGGTATAGAACGTGTCCTAGTGACATTCATTTCTGCAGAGATCAGTATTAGGCTTATTATTTCATAACATATTCCTTCATCTATGCATTGTAAAGCATGGTTCAGTTTATGTTCTTTCTTTGCCAGCATGCAGTATTAGGCAAGTACGAGCGATTGTGGTGTCATTATCTGTTGTTGTTTCCTTAATCTAGATGTTACTTTTAGACTTGGGCTTTTTTATTTGAAAGAAATGGAAAACAAAAAGCAAAAACTGAGCAAAACTGGACCTAACAACCCCAAACCTATGCTTGTTAATCATTGAACCACAGTTTGCTGGTTTTGCCCCATTTAAAGGTCAGTTTTCCTGTGGAAATAAGCACTGTGATGAGCAAGAAGGCCTGAGGAGCTGGGAGGTGAATTTTGGTTACGTTGAACACGGTGAGAAGAGGAATGCGCTTGTGAAACTCAGTAAGTACGGACACTTCAACAGAGACAAATGTCTTGTGCTGCTAAAGCTGTTAAGTGAGACCCGGCGGTGATGATGTTAGTGCATGCAAAATGGTAAATGTTGAATAGGAGATAATTTTTTTAAAATTAATTACAGGTAGCGTGATAGTCTTGATTTAGAGAGAATGGCTATTACTATTATTGACAAAGCTGTTACAGGTTGAGCACTTCGTGCTGTATGTTTGGTGGTGTCACAGAATAAAATTACCTGATTCTAAGCTGGTTTGTATACAGGCATGCCTGGTTCTAACGGACCACACGGCGATGCAAGAAGGGTTTCATCGTTGTTGTTGCTTAATCAGTTGGGTGGCTCAGGAGTCCTTAGGGTTTGGGACGAGACAACTTCTTGCACGCTTTCAGGTCTACTAATTTTATTTTCAATGCTTATGTTTCCTTCCAAAAATTCTCACTTTCATTACATCATTTCCTTTTGCAGTTTTGTCTCGAGTGGGATTTCCTATTCAGTATGGTATACATTTTGATATGTTCATCACATAATTAAACTTACCACAGTTTACAGAGATATTTTGTGTAAAACAAGCTAATGGTGTTTTTTTTGTGCACAAGAGCCTAGATAGTGTCCTCTCTAGTTTTATATATGTATTAATAAGTTTTGTTAATTATGCTTATCAAATACATGGGTGTCATGTTCTTATTCTCTCTTTTTCAGGACTATGTCCAGAATGTTCCTACAAACTGAACTTCCATCACCGGTAATGAAATATTTTGAAAATATGGGGGCTGAATGATTGATAGATTACAGTTATGATGAATAACAAATAGGGGGGAAATTCAGCTGGGTGATTATGAACTTCATTTATGCTGAAATAGATTCTGTTCTGGAGTTCTTAATAAAGTCACTGGCTTTCCATTGCTGAGAGTTAGATATTGCTGTGCTAATGAAAATAAAACAGCCCTCGAACTGGAAGGATCCCATCCCCACCCACACAGAACTTTCCTTTGCTTAATTTCAGCCCAGTGGTTACTTTTCTTTCCTGAAAGCAAAGCAGAGTCCTTTTTCCCCCACTCTTGCTGAGTTTGAGAGCTGGAATGCCTTTCCTTTTCTTAAAAAAGAGGGTTTGTTGTGAGTCAAGTGACTGTGCTTGGAAATTTTAAATTTGAGTATTTGTTCTTCTTTGAGAACCAGTTATTAGTATGAGAGAAAAACAGTGAATTTTGAACCTATAAAATCTGTGCATTGAGATTTGGTTTGTTTTTTGTTGTTATCTATAATCTTACTGAGTTCTACAGCTATTGATACTCGGTTTTCTGATCCTCAGATATTCTCAATCTCAGTGTGGCAGTGACTTAGTTACATGGCTCAGTAATTAAGCTGTACAATTGTCTGAAAAGCTTATGAAAGGGAAGCCTCTGAGCTCAGAAATTATGATTTCTTCTTTAAAGTAACACAAATCAAAGGTCCATCTGGATGGATATATTCAAGATAGTTAATTAATCCACTTTAAAAGTTAATTCCTATTGAGTTTCATCAGAGCACTGTGTAGGCACATATTAACAAGGAGAATTAACTAATTGGGATTAGTTTGGTTTGTCTTGCTTCTTTTTGGAACTGAAATTGTGAAACCACTTGAATTGAGAATAAGGGTGGTCAGACGTTCTCTCTGTCAGCTGCAGAGTAACACTTACTTTGAAACAATTATAGTGACTTCTTTGTGCAAAGAGGCAGGAAAAGGTTAGCCCCTGAACATACAATAAGCCTGTGTAAGTAATGCTGAAAATAAAACACATGGGTTCTTGGTGCGGAGCGGGTTCTTAGGCCTCAGATTCTTCTACCTCAGGTTTTGTCGCTATCAAATAAGAAAATATATTTAAAAACACGTATTAGCAGTGTTTTTCTCATTACATATGTACAAAATTGTTTGCTAAAAGAAAAAAGATTTCAACATAAATAATTTTATAACATGTCAAATTCTTATTTATTTAATTTATTTAATTATTTAAATTATTATTTAATCTTTTCTTGCCAGTTCACTGGGTTGTTGTCTGCGTCGGTGTCATTTTAGCAGCTTTAGCATTTCCTGCCCTTTGTCTTGAGGTGTAGAGCTCTAGTGTTTCTATAGCACTTTGCATTTGAACTAAATTGGGTTTTTTCCATTCAACTAGTGATAGGTTTCAGGAAAAATGGCAGCTGTTTGACTGAACTAAATACTTAAGATTTCCTGTTGCTTGAGGAGTACATGTAACAGACAAGGTGTACATCCATTATTTTTTTTTGAAGGAGGAAAGAAGTCAAAGTGCACAAGAAAAGAGGCACAGCTCTACCAAGCTCTAAAGAGCCCAAAATTAAGAAGACAAAATTATCTTGCTCGGAAAAAAAGAAGTCCAAAAAAAAGACCCGTGAAGGTAAGTTTAAATTTGAGACCTTCAGTTTTTAAAATATTCAATCTGAGTTTTGCTATAGCTGCATACATGTAGATACAGATATGTTATTATGTATAAATATAGATATGTAACTTTCTTGATTGTGTCAAAAAGATAAATTTCGTAGGTAAAATTTCTCAGGTGTACAAAAAAGATAAATTTGGAGGAAAAAAAAAGAAGATAATTTCCTACATTTTACAGAGAGGAGAGCCTTTTGAAAAAGATTGCAAGGAAGATTTGTCCAGGAATTGGAGGTTGCCTACCAGTGAATTCCCTGGGGCTTTGAGGGTGACAGCCTTTTGGGAATGCTGATAACCTTTTTACACCACAGACCTCGGGATAACGTGTTTGAGCTCAAACTGATGGCCTTTGAACTCCTGCAAAAGAAATCTCTTTACTTCAGTATTTGCTCGCTTTTTTGAGAGCACAGTGTGTGCATGCGCGTGCACACCTTTATGGCTAATACATCGTGCTAGAAAGGTCCTTGTAAACAATTTAAGATAACAGATAAAAGCAAGATAAGCTTTTTCTTTTTTGTTTTTTTCTTTCCAGATCAGGTTTCTTCAGAAGATTCAGATGATTCTGATAAAGGTAAAGTGTTTGAGTATCTTCTGTGTTTTATGGTTTTATTGTGAGTTGTATTATTTCATGGTCATTTGCCATTGTTTTATTCTCTGGCAGTTTTAATATTTTATAAGATGATAAGAGTGCCATATGAGAACAAGCAGAGATGTGAAGGGTCAAAATAGTGACTACAAATTATTGGAGAAAAACCTGTTAGGAATTTTAAAAAGGAAATCTTTTAAGTTTAAGTAAGGAATAAAAATGTGGGCACGCAACAGAATGGAAATAATCAGAAAAATGAGAGGTCAGGTAGAAGAGTAGAAGGTGTGAAAATAGCTACATTATTTGCATGGGCCCAGATATGTAAATATTTGCATGGGTCCAGAGGTGCAAACCTGTGCTGTGTAAAGAAAGCACTTTTCTGGTATAGTAAGTACTACATTTCTTTTCAAGGAATGATACTAACATGTACTCTGCTCAACAAATTCATAGATTTTTAAATAAATTCTAGGCTTTAAGTAAAGTCCTTTCCAGCTGCCACCTGTAGCACCCAGAGAGCTCCTTGCTGTGGGTGGTGACTTGCCTGTCCCCATGTCCCAGAAGTGCCTTCCCCGGGTCTGTTTTGGAGAAACCATCTCCATCTCCTGGTGACAGCAGTTCCCGCTGCAGGCTCTCGGGAATGGATGGAGTGTTTCTGCTATGCTGTGTGTTTCTAGGAATGTGCTCAGCCCCTGCGTTGCCCCGTTAGGCACAGGAGCACCTGAAGCAGTTAATTACACTCAGGGCATGCCCTCAGTCCCTGCCTTGCCAGGAGAGCTCTGCTGGAAGATGGGTTTGGTTTAGGTCAGGGCATATTTCTGATAACAAGATTTTTTTGTTTTTCAGTCCTCCTGTATTACTGACACAAAGCAGTTCTGCAGCTATCCATCTTTTCTGACAATTTCACTCATAAGTTACAATTGATACAAGTTTTCATTCAAATAGAAGTGAAGTAATTGATTCATTTCGTATCATGAGCTGACACTGTGTTGTAATCCTGGGTACATGGCTATAAACCCTTCATTTTAGGACGGAAGTGCTATGCTGATGATGTGTCAAGATCAGTGTTTTTGACATGATTGTTGTTATATTTGGCCAAAATACTCGTTCCTGATAGATGAGAGTCTTTTTGATGCTGTATTGAATAACATTAGAAAATGTTTTCGTTTTTACTTTTTGCAAAGTAAAGTGTTCTTTTTATTGTCATGGTTACAATTAAACATTGCTCCTAGCATTATACCATCTAAATCAGAAAAAAAAAGATAAATTCTTTTCAAATTTATTTCATAAGCACTTCAATTTTTTTAACAGATTCAGATCACAGTGATGCACAGGATGGTCCTTCAGATGCTGACTTTTGGAAAGGTCCTCTCCAAGAAGCAGATGAGAAGTCACGGTTAGTCTGCTGTAGTGAACCTGTAGCTAATAAAGCATCCTGTGTCCCTTCAGAACTGAAAAGGCAGAGATTTTTCCCTGGGTGTTTTAATGAGTGTTCTGACATTTAAAATGGTGTCACGTCTCCTTCCATGTAGTGAACCAAAGTGTGTTGTCTTAGAGAGGAGACGCACACAGCACTGGAGGAGACACCGTTGTCAGGCCACTGCCACTGCTGTCCCTGTAACTGTCTCAGGAGTAAATGGGAAGGGTATTGGAATGTATGGAATAAGTCAGAAGGGTCTATACCAGCTGTAAATTCCCATCACAAGTCTGATGAAAAGTCTTCTATTCAGAAGTCTGCTGAATCTTTTTCACACAGATTCTCTCCCAGGTACAGAGGTCCAGAACTTTTTGACTGGTTTTGTTCTTTGGTTGTGTTTTTTTTTGCAGGGAGGAGGAGTTCGATGAGTATTTTCAAGACTTGTTTCTCTGAAACTGGAAATGGATTTAGACTGAGTCCCTTCTTGGGTTGTCACGCTGAGAGTCTGGGGATCCAGTGCTGATTAGGGCCCAGAGCCCTCTCTCTGCCCGCGTACCTTTGCTGAGGTCACTCACACGGACCGTCCTCAGGACGTTCTCTTTGTAGAAGGCTTTGGGTCTCAAAACATCCTTTTTCATGTGTTGGGCTATGGTAGGCTCATGAAATTAGAGAAGTAATTTTTTCAGTTCGGTGCAGAAGATACACGGCACCCAAACTTAAAAGGAGGAAGGATGTAAACGAACAAGAATATAGTTTATTGACATTACATCAAGGAAGTTGGTTGGTTTTTATTCTAGCTGAAACTTCAGTTATTGTCAGATTTTTTGTAAAGGGGCATGTTGGAAGATTCTGTTATTAAAACCATACACTTGAATATCTTCATATTTCTAATTTGTTTAGCAGGAGTTAATAGCCTTAAATGTATTGGTCCTGTAGACTTTAATATTCAGATATTAGTCTCTCTAAGTATTTTCAAATGCTGTTGGAGAAGTTCAATTTTTATCAAATATGTATTTTGCTTGAATTAAGTAAACCATCTGAAATGTCTCCCGTACATCTGAATGTCTCCCATACCATCTGAAATGTCTCTCTTAGAAAAGTTTAGTTCATTGTGACTTTGTTTTAAATTTTGGTTATAATATGATGTGACTGATAATTCCACTTAGAAAAATCTGGTTGGTTGGTGAAATTTTTGACGTGAAAGATAAAGTGTGTGGCTTTCGACGGGAGGTGTACACGTGACTTGACGTTATATATGGTTTCTGATCTCCTTAGCATTGATTGGATGTTAATCCTTCTTTAAAGTGTAATCCTAAATATACAAGTAAAGAATGTGCATTGCTTGAGAAACTTACGGGATTCAGCTTCCTCTTCAAATTGCAACACAACTTTAAACATGCTTTATTTTAGGTTTCCAAAGAGTCTGCACAGAAACAGTTACGGTAGCTGTTTTCTTTGGCAGGTGAAAATTACTTTGGATTTAAATGACAAACTTTTTTTTTAATTAAATGTTCATGTTAATCTGAGGAAAGTTAATGTTGTATAAAATATATTTTTGATAAGTACTTCCCACTGTAGATATATTTATAGAAAGTATTTATAATAAGTATCTGATGTGGAAGATGTGACAGCAGAGGTGGTCGCAGTGTCTTCATGAACACGTTCCATGCACTCGTACGAGTAAGTTGAGAACTCTTATTTACAAGCATTAATGAACATAATTACATTTTCAGCAGTTTGTACTTACATAATGGGTGAGGACACATTTAGGGTGTCCTTGAGTAAGAAATAAGCGTAGCCTTGCATGAAGGCTGCTTTAGGTAAGAAGGTGGATTTAAAGGTTAATTCTCTGTCATCTCGCAAGCCCAGTGGAGAGTCAAATCCAATCTCCCCAATCTGCTTAGGGCTGTGCCGCGCGCCCCAGGGGCCTCTCTCCAACCCGGCCCTATATTTGTTGCTTCAAGTTTTGTATATTGAGTGTTCTGGATAACTAACTCCTTTTTGGGTCTTCAGAGCTGCAGTAGGAGATGGTACAGTGTACATGCTAAACACGGCATTTAATACGGTTTGAATAAAATTATGTGATTAAAGAACCTTGCAATATCTTTCTTTAGTATCTGCATTTAATACAGAAAATAATACATGGTGCTTGGGTTTGTGTCAGAACGAAGTTTGCATAAAATATTTGGTCCGTTTATAAATAAGGATGTGATAAGTGGGATTTTTTTTGTGATTTCCTTTAATTTTGGGTGGTTGTACACATGTATCCATGTTTGTGGAGCATTCTTAGAGAGGTATATACTGTGGGATTTCCCTTCTCTGTGTACGCTGAGGGCCCTTCAGAGGAAAAAACCTCTGGGTCTGCTCATTGAAAGGGAGAAGGACGGGACTGAATTTGTGTCAGAGGTGTTTGTTGCAGGAATTGCGTTTGACATCCATCTCCTCCTAGATCTGCAACTGGTTCCAGTGAATGCTCGGATCCGTTTTCCTCCCTCTGGCTGCAGAGGAGCCGACGATGAGAGACCCAGTGGAAGGTACGGGGTGGCCTCTCCTTCCTCACCAGCAGGAGGGTTTGGTGGGGAGCTCATTTCTGTGTCGTCTCTCGGCTTGTTCACAGAGAGGGAGGTGATGTCAGTTCTGATGTGTGCTGCCTCTGCTGTCCTCACCCTCCCAGGATTAAATCGGTGCCAGTTCATTGGTTTTCAAGTACTTTAATTTCCTGCCTTTTTAGCAAGGTGTGCTGGGAGCATACGAGCATTTTCCACGCCTGTGGCTGTAGATCCAGCTGTGGACACACTGGTGTAATCCTAGCAAACCCGTACTCTTGTGCAAAGTAGTTGAGATTTTTCCAATCGGAGGTGGTCAGTTCAAGAACTGTGGGCAGAGCCCTTTGCACGTGGGCAAAAGAGCGGGTTCCGGGAGCTGTGGCTACAATTTACAGATTTATCCCTGGTAGTTTTGAAAAAACACCGTGTGCCAAGGACCCGCTTTAAGAGCTAGGAGCTGTGGTGAGCGTTGCTAAAGGGAAGGAGGTGTCTACTCTAGAGCTTCGTGGAGTGTTGAGAATGAAGGAAAAGGACAATTCCAGATTAAATACACATAATATAAAAATCTAAATATACAAGTTACGAAAATCACATTTTTTCGTTTGAATTGTACATGTTAGATTTCACTCAGTAATTTCATATAAGATCTGTCCAAATTGCTTATATTTTGTCTGGAGTGGGCAGAAGTTACATATTTTAATAAAAATGCTGTATAAAAATTGAGTGACGTGACAAAATATCTAGAGTGCACAGTTAATAGTTTTGCACCATTATTTTTTCTTTTAATTTTCCAGTTTTTAATTGTGTTTATTTACTCCATTAAAAATTATTTCCAACAAATGGCAAGTGTGTAGGAGGGTCGTTAAGAGAGTGATCTATGCTATTCTATGCGAAGCAGAAATCCACTGGGGCTCAGTGAAGTTCTTTCTAGATGGGTTTTCTGTAGCAGAAACAGTGTCTGAGACAAAGAATTACAAAATTATACATGTTTTGGATTTTCCATCCTCTCCACTTCCGCCACCACCTCCAGCTGCATTTTCAGCTAAAAAACAGAGAAGGAAAGTAAAATGAGTATTTTCTGTTAATTTTAGCTGCTCTAATTTCTTGTTAAAAAGGTGTTGCTTTTGTGATACACATATTATGTGTGTTTGACCTTCTGAAAATGGAACGTGCTTTCACTGCTCTCCTGGGGAAATGGAATGAGAAGCAATAGCACATGGGATGTAGACATCTGTGTCTATGGTGTAGGAGTGCTCAAAGGACCAAACACACACTGAACCACTCTTACTGGAAAGTTTCAGTAGTTATAGAGAGATACATATATTTAACTCTGTCCCACACATACAAAACTGCGGTATGCAAGCCATGCAAAAGAAATAAACTCTTGGATCAATATCATGTGAATCTATTATTGAAGCAGATGCTACAAAAACTTTAATTTGACCTAATTGTATAAGCCTCTATCCAACCCTGCAAGAATCCCTTTGTAATTACCCATTAAGGGAGAGAGAGACTTTTGATGTTTGTTATCTAGAGCTACGGGTTCTGTTACAGACTCTCTCAAATGATTCCACAGATATTCATTGGTCGTAGTTAAGATGCTTTCCATGTCACAAATTGCGTTTCCAGGTTCATTTAAGGTAAGATACCAATATTAGAATTAAAACTTACATTTGAAAGCTGTGGATCACCATGTTACTAGGTCATTTTCGACCCTTTCCACCTGCATTGAAACACGTCACATAATCAGTGTCCTACCCTCTGTAATTGGTGGATATAATCAACACTATGTTACTAACCAAGTATTTTATTTTCTTAGTTTAATACTGTATTCTGGTTTAGTTTCTCTTCTGAACTTTCCACTGTAGTGGTTCAGCAAACACGTTTGTTTTGTCTTGTGCCTACTGGCTGGCTAAGAATAGCCGGGTCAGTGTGATCTAGAGAAACCCCTGTGGTATCCAATGATCGATTGTATGAACCGACTTAACAAACCCGTGTATTGACACGGCCTTGATTTGCCAGGGTCAGGTCTGTTCCTCACAACCTGCATGGCCTCATCCCAGTGCACATTTGAAAAGATGCAAAACAATTGACTTACAGTTCATGATACCATTTTTGATATGGAAAGGTCAGACCCTTACTCCTGCAAATCAGTCTGTCCCTGCTGGTGTAAGGGAAAATCCTTCTTTCCCTAGGTCAGCGACGCAGAGGTTCTGAAATACCAGGGATGTGAGATGGTCCTAACTTCAGGTGGGAGTAGAAATACCTGAGTCTCCCTAAATTTATAATTTAATGTTTATTCTAGAACCTTATGCTTAAGGTCATGGGATAAGACTTTACCAACGGTACTCTTTGCCAAGAGAGCAAATGTACAAGGAGGTTTGTGTGTAGGTCCTGCCTTGGTTTTGTTTGCTGGCATTTCTGTGCAGTTCAGGGGCTTACATTCCAGTGTAAGGATAGAGTACTCTGTTCATATTCACAACCAGCTAGTACCCAGTGATAAATTAATCTTAAATAAGTAACATTATATGATTAGTTGCAAAAAAAGTGTCTTTAAAAATTGATTTGGGAGGCAGTGGGGTGGGTATAATTTCTGTGAACATGTGTGTAAGCGCTATGACAGTGTGAGTAGGCCAAAATATTTCTTGTAATTTTATTCCAAAAATGATATTTGACTCAGTTTATTAAATATCTCTTTCAAAAATCTGCTTTGATTAAATCATGTAATCTACAGTACTTTTTTAACGATTTTTTTTTTTTTTTAGTTTTAGCCTAGTGTATTTTATTTTGAGCCAATAACTCCCTAGTTCCACTTCACACTCTGACAGTAACTTGAGGGGTGGCCCTGAGTAGCCTCTGTTTTGTGTGAAATGTAAAGGATACTCATCAGGCACTGATTAACAAATATATTGTTCAGTACTGGTGTATACTTTAAAGACGTGAAGCACACAGAGTAAACTAACTTTTCTTTTTCAAACCAGCTGACAGTAAATCATTCTGTAGTAACCACACATGTTTTGTTCTCCTCTCTGAACCTTTTCAGTCCCCTCAGCTGACGGGCAGAGCTGGTGACCTGTCCCACAGGCAGTACCCAATACAAATAACTGACTCCGTTTGCTCTGACACTTGAGTGACAGGTTCTCAGCTTCCGTAACACCATGTTCTCTTACGCACAGCCATGCTTCCCGTTTCAGAGCATGGGCTGTCTTAGGATGATTAGTGTTAGATCTGTAGTATAAGAGAGTGTATTTCAGCCAAGAAACTGATGACAGGGAGCTGGAGCCAAAAGCTTGACCTTAAACTTGGAAGAGAAGTGAGGATTTGCACTGCTTTTTTATAAAGTTCCAAATGTGCTCTATCCATTCCCATCTCTTTTCCTTAGGCTTTTCATTTTCAGCTTAAACAAAGCACCCGAATACTTCTGGGGCTGATGCCAGACAGAATTTTGATACATTTCTAGTATTTCAGGTGACTGAAGCATTCACAGGTAAATACGTGTTTAGTGACATTCAGTTTTAAGACTTAAGGCAAAAGAAAGTTTACATTCCCTTCATTTCTGTGATGGTCACATTTTCTGCCATTCTGCAGTTTAGAGAATGAGGTCAGTGTACTAGATTTGTTTAATCTTGAAAGGTTACACCTCTTCCAAGTAAAGATAAAGCTAATCTGGCTAATTCAGAACTTGCATACCATTAGTGTGAAGTTTACTAGAATATTGCATGAGTGCACTGCATGTGCGAATTTGAGAGACAGAGGATGTGTTGACTGCCTTACAAATATATATAAATGAAAACCTTAGAAGTTACTTAACCTTTTTTGGCAGCTGCTTCTTCTTCCTTTTTCTTTTGTTCCTCAATAATTTTCATCTTCTCTTCGTACTCATCAGCTCTTGTTTTCCATTCAACCCTGTTGTTTTGAAGACCATCAAACATAGGTGTAATTTCCTTGTGAAACCTTGAGAATTCCTATACAAACAATTCAAATAGGAAATTAGAAATCCGGAAACACTGATGATTTGTAGAGTCTGAATTTGTAGAAATACTGCTGCTTTGCAGAGAAAACATTCGCTTTTGTTGTTCTATTAAATCTAATTCAGTATGTATGCTAGATTAATTGTGTTTGATTTCACATTTTTTTCAAGCACTTGTTCCATCTCTGCTAGTGGGTTTTCTGGAGAAGAGGAAGAATTTTAAAAGTAGTAGGGTGAGTACCTGCTGGTGCACGTTTGAAAGCTCGTTCTTGAGCATGCAGTGGTGGCCTATTACTGGAAATACTGTGTTGGGGTCATAATGCCTGGTTGTGCATCGGCGGTTAGAAAAGACCTGAATTCTATACTGCACATTTCGGTATTTTCCGTAAACCCACATTTGACAGTCTGATTCATATCATACAATTATAACTATGATACACGGTATTTTTTCATATGCTTATCACTATCAGGTTATAATAAAACTCCAGTATCCTATAGTATGTTCCAAGCCAATGAGGATGTATCTGAAGATGTGAAAATATTGCATGTTGCTTTTCTGCATGAGATTTTGCGATAATATGAAAAGCTGGACAGGGATTAATAATGGCATTTCAGTGCTATATGGAAGATACAGGATATCTGTATTTCCAGAGTATTGCAAGTTTCCTGTTCCCTTTGCTGTGCCAGTAACTGCTTTCTGTAACCACCACATGGTGCATACTTATATTAAACGGGACTGAAGAATCAGACTGGGCTTTCTGATTCAGTCTTTCAAGGTAGTAACAAAACCTCAGCGCCATCGAGTTTCACCGAGTTCTTCACTTCTAATGAATCTGTTTTCACATCTCTCGAATTTGCTTTGTGGGAGCAAGACTGAAAAATTGTGGCGGTTGTGACAGTTGTTTCCCCTGTGACCAAGAGTCCTGCCGCTCTCTAGAAGTTTTTAACTGAAAGAGTTTGTCACTAATTGTGCCATCAGAACTACAGCAGTGGCAAAACAAAATAATTATTCTTACCTTGTACACAAATGTGCACACAAAATCTATGAAACCAACTTGGAGCTTAGGTAGTTCATCTCCTTTGTTTCTGTCCATCATAGGCTAGAAGAGAAAAGCAGTAATTTAGATCATGTAGATACCATGCTTTTTGGTATAGTGATCTAGTCAGCATCATGGACCATTATTTAGTCAGTGGTTTAATAGCAGTTAATATTGCCTAATACAGTTAAATTATTTAGTACTTACAATTGGTTGTTGCTGTAGCACAGTTCGTTCAAGGTCACCTTGCTCCCAGAATTCGTTTGCAACCATGAGGGCAACCTGAATAATCACAATTCAGTGGAAGTGTCAGCAGAAAGTGGTAAATTTAAATAAATAAAAAAACAAGGCTTTCCAGAAAATTGTGAAAATGTTGATTAACCAAGAACTGGCATATTACTGTTTACTACTTAATAGCATTGTTAACTTCCCTTCCACAAAGAGAGGGCTTATTTCTTGCTAGTTGTGTTGTCTCTGTGTCATCTAGTTTAAAAAGTTCTCCAGAAATAGGAAGCTTTGGTCAAACACAATGGAATTCCACTCTTTAGTCCCTGTAGAGGTAGTCAGTTGCTTCTTTCAAAAATTACAGGTGCTCTCTAGCGTTCTTAAGGCTTTTTCCAGCAAATTATCTCTACCAATATTCTGGTGCATGCTGAGGAAATGATAGATTATTGTCAACAGGGACAAGACACTATTAGCAACATAAGGGGATCTTCTGGCACCGGTAATATCTATTACTTAGAAGGCCCCACAAGCGTCGTGCGGTTCTGTTTTGATTATGCATTTGATTAAAAGCTGTTCCTTTAAAGCTAAGTGATGAGATTCAGCAAGATGGTCAGTAAGTACTGAAGTACTTATGTACAAAGCAGTGTCACACTGTATTACAGAGTTTATTTTTAGTGTGTTTAAGCTACTTTGAAATGGCACCAAGATCTACAGAATAGACACAATTAATTCAAATCATACCATTGTTAAATCTGTACCTGAAAAATAGCAAATGTTGGATAGTACAAAAATAACGGAGTGATATTTAAGGGTAGCTAGAACAGCTGACACAATCAGGGATGCCAGTTTTAGTGGCAGGACAAGTAGGGAAGGGTGGAACAACTGTAGGGTGGTTGGGGAGAGGCATCGTGGAACCCTTATACATACAGTGACAGAAAAATAGAGGCTGTTTTCTGGAAACACAGTTGGGTGCAGATACTTAAATATCTATAAAATGATCATAAGTAATTTTTTTTTTTCATTATCATGCACCAACGAAGCAGTAGACCTCAAATGCAGTATTGGCTGTTTGAAAGGTACCTACCTTGCTTTGCACTTCCCAAGGCTTGGTTATAGCAGAGAGGTCACATCCCGTCATCATCATAGCCCTTCAAAAGCACCACACAGAACAGGAATGGCGTTAGGACAAGGATTAGGAAAAAAAAAAAAAAAAAAAAAAGTCTAGATCTTTTAAGGCATTTAGGTACCTAAGATGCAGATAGATGCATGTTGTGAGAAGAATGTAGACATCTATTTCTAATTTAAAATCATGGTTATGCTCATCATCAGGCAGCAACACCAAGTCTTCATTTACATTGAATAAAGAGTAAAATATTAACCACCTACATGATGACTTCTTTTTTGGTTGGGTCAATAGATATATATTTAATTGCCTCCTCTTCTGATTCCATTTTTTCAATTGCATCCACAATCTTTTGAAACATAGTTCTTTTCCTGTTAAAACATACCAATAAACCACATATAGTTTCTGCATTAAAAGTTAAATAGAAAACCATATTTCTGATATTTATGCTTTTCCAGAGTAGCATCCTAGTCACAGTTGTATTAAAGTGACACCTTCTTCCTGTTTAACCCAAACTTTTCAGGTAACCTAGCACGTACAGATTTTGCTATATACCTGACAAAAATAAATTTTCTAATTCTTCATATTAAACTGGAGTGACATTCATATTTCTTTAGTATTATGTTTGTTACTTCCTGTAATATAATGAATTAAGGGAAGTGAAGCAAATACTGATAAATATTCTTCCCTTCCCTCCCCTCAAAAATCCACAGCAGCACTAAGCAAGGCCTGACTGAGAAGAACTTTGAAAATATGTGTTTTGCTATTGCTATTTTGCATTTAGAATGAATGAAATAATGGAATTACTGTTCACTAATAACTGTTGAACAACTTACTGAATTGTTTCCCGTCTCCTGGCTTTAAATTGTCCCAGTCATAAGACATCTAGACCAAAACAAAAGGCTCCATATATCTTTAAGGAAAATACTCTTTATAAAAGCACAGTAAGTCAGTAACGTGGGAACAAGATGGATGATTTGATATTTGGAGTCTTTGGCATATTTAGTGCTGGGATCGATTGATGTCTGCAGTTTTGTTTTTAAAACAGCATCTTAATTTCCACATCACAAGCACAGTCCTGTTGAGTCTCTGACAGACTGTAGTATGGCACAGTATCACACATGCACACAACCTGACGGTTAGGCTACAGAACCCACGCTTCTGAAGTGCAGTGTTTGCTGTAACAAAAAGCATATTTGAATGACCTAATAAATGTATACTAAGTATTATATACATCTGTGTGTTCTCTAATTTGAAAGCTTATCATCAATCTAAGAATGTCTTTTTTTGTTTTTTACAAGAATTAGACTTAATAACAATTTTAAATATAGCTCTGTACTCTGCATATAAACAATGGAAAACTACAGTTACAAATTGTATAGGATTGACATTTTTTCAGTAGGAAGTTATACAGAATTTAGTACTTACTTGAAATACAAAGCCAAGTCAGTTGCTATTATTGCAACTTCAAATAAGTGTAGAACAGTTTCAAACTGGCGCTTATTTAGGTTCTGGAAGATGTTTAAACTCTGCAAGATGGAAAGTTTACGAATTCAATTCCTTTTATAACACTGGCTTTGGTTTGTACTATACAGGTTGTCTCAGAATAGTATAACAAAACTGGCCAACTACAGTCCCTAAATTAAAATAATGCCACAAACGAAAAATTATTCCATTGGTAAAGATGGCCCTTATTCATGGCTCATAAATGGCTAATTAACTGTGTGGAGGGTAGGTGGATCTCAGATGTTGCCCTCAAAAGCTGCACAAATAAGTAAATCCACGGTGACTCAAAACAGTTGCAAGTACTGCAACTGCCACATATATGTTAAAACCAAAGAAAACCACCTGCATTCCACACACTTAGTAAAGAAATGGCAGTTCTTCATTTCTTTACAGTTCACATTCCATACACCTAATTTTCCTAGACTTTTTAAAGCTTCGCAGTAAGGACTTTTCCCCCCAGTTTACAGCTTGCAGTGCTGCAGGGACCTGCCATTGTGAGTGCAATGGCCTTTTCCTCAGGCAAAGGGAATGAGAGTGTCACGCTTGGCATTTTTCTAAATGTCCTGGATTTCCTTCCTTTTTTCCCTGAGGGGAGAGTCTCTGTGAGAGCACAGGGTGCAGGGAGGCTGCTGTGGAGAGCTCCAGAGATCCTGACAACCGCTCCAGCAAAGAGCAGGGCTCACTCCCCGCCACCTCACCTTTGAAAAAGTATATTGCCGTCAACAAAGGTAAAGGTGGTTTCTGGGTTTTTGGGGCGGTTTCGTGTTTGGTTTTTGTTTTGTTTTTTTTTTTTAAACTATAAATCTTCTGGGGTTTTTATGATCATTGTGCTACTGGTTAGTGTAAGAACTTATTCTGTGGCCTCCTGAGGTCAGGAAATGGCACCACCACAGGGATCAGAAAATGAGGGTGGAAGCGGGTGCCTGCCACACTGTGATGAACAAGTGGGCTGGAGGGGGCCTGTGCTCAAGCCTTGCCTTTCAAATCTCTAATTTCCCTGCAAAATATTTGGTAAAGAGTTGTAAATAATCTCTTTCCTTGTAGGTAGAGCAGAGCCAGGCTGCGCTGAGGGAAGGATGGCAGAGGGCCTTGGTGGGCCACGCTGCCGCCATTTTGTTGAGCCTGAGGAGACGGTTGGGGGGACCTCACCTCCGCAGCTGCTGGGGAAGGGCCTGCCGAATTCAGGGAGGATCAGTAACGGGAACTGCAGCCGATCCTCATGATACTGCCTCATTTGAGCAAGGTAAGATGTGTGGGGCCTGGCCTGGGAGTGAGGGGATCTTCCATAAACAGCTCCATCCCTTTGCTCCTCAGCTGCCAGAGCCAGCAGCTGAACTCAGACCCCCTGAACCAGAGGCAGCAGTGCAATTACAGCATTTTGTACATATGTAATTGCATTTTCTACTTTGGTTTTAACATCAGCTGTTTCGTGAAAGCGCAAAAAACCTGAGGAGTATGAGTGAGGCCCAGAGGAAAAGCTTTTCTGTCTTGAGGAGTCTGTTTCTGGCAGAATTACTGTTTCTCTAAAAGTGGACAATATGTTTGACTTAAACTTCTGAATTTTAGCATAATTGGACCTAGAGGAATGAATAAGACAAGGTGAAATTTGGAACATTGTAACTTGATTGGATCTTTTGTGTTGATCAGTGTGAGCAGAAGGCTCATGCAGACATACCTCATCTTGCAGTAGGGTTTTACTGTACTCCAGGTGATGCCTTTCTAAAATGGAGGAGCCGTGAAGCTTTGCCAGGGGAGCAGCTGACCTGTTGAAACAGAAGCAATTCTTTATAATATTATGGAAGCAATATTTTTGATTCAGGGTTTTTTGATTAAAATGCCTTCTGATTTGCACGTTCAATAGTTTAATCTGTGTATCTTAACTATTGGTATGATGCAGAGCAAAAAAACCCAACAAACTTGCTTGCCTTCACTCTTGTGACTGATTAATGATGGAAATTGGAGAGCATTGGGTGTTTAGTGCCCACTAAAGTCAAAGACATGGTTAGATGCCTCAAAACTCAAAAACTCTTTTAAAAAGACATGCCTCTGTTTTGTCTTGCATGTTCAGTTTTGTTGTTTGTTTAATCTACACACCTTCTGTGTACCTTAAAAACAGCCTTTATGCATCTTTTAGTATTTCTTGTGTGGCACGGCTTTTGAACTTGTCTGTAATGACCGTGGGCCACGTCCCCTGTGATTCTAACTCACTCTAAGTTAGTTAAATCTAAAGTAACAGTATAATGGAGTTTAATTCCTCTAATGCCCTTGGGCTCCTCCCGTCCCCTAAAATCACTGTTTCATGGACTGCACAAGTCCTCACAGCTCCGATGTGCTCAGTCTTATCACAGATCTCAGAGTATTCCTCTGACATTGGGCAAAGCTTCAAGCAGAGGGAATTCTGCATCAGACAATGGCAGTGGTACGAAGGGAGAAATGTCCTATTGACGTAGGCACCAGGTGGTTCTGCGTATTTGGAAGTGTATTTTCCTCCTTTTTTCCCTTGGCTAATAGCTCCATTCCTCAGATAAGCCAAGGTGGATTGCTACATGCTACCTGTATTTTCTGACTTGTGTTTAGGACTGACATGGTAAAGCCTGATAACTTTTATAAATAGCTTCACTGCATATGACCTCACGTAGAGGGCTTTCAGTGAGGGAAGACCACAGTAGGAAGATTTAAAACCTCCCTAAACTTATTTGGATGAGAGGCAGCCTGCTGAATAAGAATCGGCATCTGTCATTCTCTCTCCTACGTCACCTGGAGAATCCCTGAGAATAATCAGAAAATCCCCTCATGTCGCTGCTCCAGCGTGTGGGCTGAGATGCCTCACTGGGGAGAAGCATGTCCAGGGCCGGAGGAGGATGATCTATCATTCTGGAGATACAGTTGTTGGGAAACTGTACTCAGAAAATCATGGTTATGGTCTTTCGGTACATGCAACATCCTAAGAAACATATGTTCTCCAGCCAGCACATAAAAACAGGCCCTAACATGAAATGTAAGAAGACTAAATGGTAGATTGTTCACTTTACATATCATGGTGAGACCCATTCTTCTGAAATGTTGTGATAAAAAGGTAAGTTTAAAACAAAATGAAATTATATTGTTTTATAACAAGCATCTACTATTGTTCCATAACAACAACAAACAAGGGAAAAATCACAAAGAAATCCTTTAGAATATTTTCTCAGAACAAAAAGGGTTGTGAATGGGAAAGCTTAACCACATGATGTGTAACTTACTGGCATGTGGACCCCGGGGCTGAACACAAAGTCTTTAGCTCAGAATCCTGTATAACACGAGGAGATTACACCTCAGGAAAGGACCTACATCAGCCAGTGAGCTGAGGAGGAGGGGGGCGGAACAACTGAGCTAGTCAGATCCTACTGTGGAACATAGGGAAAAAGAATGCATCTCAAATCCTGTCTCCCTTAAACTGGCCCTTGTCTATGCCACATCCCGAATCCCTCTCCACAAAAGTGCTTATGCCCTGTCTTGAAAAAAAAGTAATCCGGTTAGGGATTTAAATTTACTTTTTTCATTTCTTTGTGGCCTCATGTGCATGAGGCTCTGCCACGATCCGAGCATTGCAAGAGCTTAAACATGAACTGCAGCTCTAGGAGATCCTTCTAAGATTCTGCTTTTGCATCTTGTCTTTGTGTTTCAGCTGTCGTGGCAAATGCTCTGAGGCAGAAATCTTCCCTAGGATAAATGTTCATTCATGCCAGATGAATATGGAGTATATACCTTACAGCTTTGCAAGCTTTGACATGTTTTTTTTCATTTGCCATTAAAAATATTAGGTATCCATATATTTGAGGATTTGTACTTACTTCATCTGATACAAGTTATTGGTCCCTCTGTGGTCAATGTCGTGGCAGAAAGCAGCAGCAACCATGGCAAAGGCTTCTAGATCAGTGTAGTATTTCTTTATTTTGCCTGTCTGTAAAAGAAAACAGACCATGCTGAGTGTGAACCTCCCTGGATTTTCCAGTTGGAACTGAAAGGAAAACTACTTGATGAATGTAAGGTTAATATTAGCAACATTACCATCAGCAGAGTAAACATGGTTTGTCCCACATTGAATCCATGTCGCCAGTTATGGTACGTAATGTCTCGATAACCCTTCCGGACTGTGTACATCCATCTTGTAAGGACCTAGTACCAACAAAAGTGGTTAAGGCTGTGCTGTTCATTGAAACAAAATGATGGAATTCCTATAAAATTGATGGAAAATACTATGAAATTACCGTAATAATGTGCAAGTTCTATGAAAATAATTGTTTTTCATTGAATTAAACATGGAAACAGCAAATTGTTCTTATGTAAATATATGTTGATTTAATTCCTTCCATAGCTCACACAATTTCAGGATTAGTTTTAAGTCTTTATGACAAATATGCAAATGTTTAATTAAGAATGGAAGATTGCTACCTATACCACTAATATTTTAGTATTGCCTACTTCTATATTAAAGTACCAACACTGAGCGATTTTTCTTCAATCTTAAAATAAACATGACAAAATAAATCAGACCTCAGCTGGGACTTTGAACTTTTCAACAACATTTATCTCAAAGAACAGTCGTATCCCACAAGTTATCAGGCCATGCTCTGTAACAGGAAAGTCACTGAAGCGGAATTCATACAGTTCTAAATCTTTTGGATCAGGTAATTCTTCTTTCTGTTAGGAAAAGTCAAAAACACAAGGTTTTTTTTCTGGCAAGAATAAAGTTAGGCAAACTTTTTTCTTTTCTTTTCTGGCTTCAGTAGAAACATTGCCTAAGGATAGTGTATCTCCACTATCTCCTAAGGACACTGTGTCTCCAAATGCCTCGGGTTTCTGTGCAGACTAATGTGCATTAAGTTACGAAACACGACTGACACTGCTGGCTTTCTGCTGAAAGAGGACAGGTAAAAGGCTTGAATTCCTTTTCCTACTCTGAATTCCAACACAGTCTGTTGTAAGCACCTCAACATTTCCTTCCTTCAGAAATCTCAGGTCACGGAATTTTCTCCTTCCTGGTATAAAGTCCTATGGTTCTCCCACTTTTAGCCTGGTCTCAAGGCTGCAGTTCACCTTTTTCACAACCAAGATTATTCTTGCTAAGTGTTCTTCTTCCTTTTTGGATCTTATGAATAGTGATGAATACAGTGACCAAAACCAGCCTGTCTAGAAGAAAACATTTTTTACTTTTACATTAGTATCAAGTATAGCAACTTGATAATAAGAAAAGGCTTGCTTGCATGCCTACTTACCCATAGCCTTGGCTTCTTTCAAAGTGGCTATAGGCAAGCAAAGATTCCTGTACATTTTTTAACCTCTGAAGTGCTGGTGGTTTGATGCAATGCGAAAAATAGATTATATGATCACAATGACTCCCTTCCACCATAGTAGTCTGTAAATGATCTCCATTTCATGGATGAGGAAAAAAGACAACTCAACGTATGCATGTATTTCAACAAACAAGGAAGGCTGAACATCCATGGAAAAATGTTTCCTTCTCCCTGGGATTTTCCTTTACATCTACTCTGATCTGAGGTCAAGGACAAGGAAATCTGGAGCACTGGTGTTTTAAGACCCATTACTTTGTGAATCATCAGATGTAGAAACACCTGCTTTATCTCATTAGCTCTCTGGGATTCCAGGTCTTATAATAGGATAAAGCATTTGCATGTAGCCTTGGCAGTGCAGAAGATATTAGACCTTTGAATTTGTGACTCCACAATGTTGAGAGAACTCATTTTAATTGCTTTTTGGAGATTTAAAAATTCATATTGTTACTATGTTTTTACATTTGGAGCCTGTACCCTAATACTCACTTATTGCTCTCTCAGTAGAGAGATTTTATAATGTTTATCTATTCATTTTTGCAATTCTTCATGCAGCTAACTTCAATTTACTTTAAAAGGTATGTGAAGCTATACAAGGTCTGTGATGTTTTTTGGCTTCACCACATCACATCTAAGCTGTGTGAGCATCTGTACTGTGGGAACCAGTAAAACCGTAACACCATTACATTCTGGCTTACAAATAAATACAAATAGTTTAATGAGATCTTTTCCCTATGGCTATGTCTACATTAGTAAATGTGGTGTGATAGGAGGAGTATGTAGAAGTAGTTGGTACCGGAATTCAACAGATTTGTGTGTATTTGACCTTTTTTTCTTCAGCCTAGCACTGCTTTGATCCATTAACAGTGGGAGTTCATTCGGTGTTTTCCTGGAGCACATCTCTGAGCTTTGTTTCAGACAAAGTAAGCCAGTGCGTGTGCTCCAGGACTGCTCCACGAGAAAAAACAAAGTGCATTAAGTGGGTGCTTTTTCCTCCAAAAAGGCACTCCTATTGGAGATTGAAATACTGAGGTAGCCAGAAGACTGCACAGACTGGAAAAGAAAGTGACTCATTTTTGTTAGTAGTAGCAGAGTTTTAATTGATTAGATCAAATTTGTTTCATCACTGTGAAGTTATTGATCACTGTCTTTGGACTTCTCTGCCTAAGGAAATGCGGGAAAATTAATCCAAAGGTAGGTTAGCTCCTCTGGACACTCCTACGTGTGTTCTCTTACCCAGAATGAAAGTGACCTTACATCAATGTTCCTTCTTTTGTTTTCAAAATTAAGTAAATTCAGTTGTAGCTATGGCACTGTCCCGATGGTTATTTGAAGTTAAACACTTTTAAAATGTTAATTCATATAAACATTTCTATATAACTCTGACTAGCCAAGTCTAGCTGGTGGAACTGGTAGCTAAAGTCAGTTAATCAGGATTTGGCTAGCACAACTTTGTCTCTAATGAGGACATACTACTATCTGATATAAACACACTACCAGAATTTTCAGTTTAATGACTTACCAAAATCCTGACAAGATCCTTTTGATCACATTCTTCTAGACTATTTACATTTAATTTCTCCTTGTATTTCTAAAAATGAAAATGAATAAGAAATTCAGGTTTTGTGTAGCAAATTTCCTCCCTTAATGTTGTGACCCTGGACAGAAACTCACCAGTATAGATTCAACTTCAGAAGGGGTGGCCTTTGTCTGGTACATAAGCATTTCCTGAGCAATGTCTTTCCTGTTTTCAAGCTTGTTCATTTTGTCATAAGTGTCAGTATTTAAAACGGACCACCCCAGGAACTGTGTGAGAGTCTGGAACAAAGCCAAGCAAAGCAAAGATGACACCATGACAATAAAATTAAACTGCAATTTGAACTTACTTTTCTTAAACTCCAGTTTCTGGTAGTGCCCTTTGAAAAGCAAAGTGTAACTCTACTTGTTAGAGACCTTTACCCTCCACCAACTGGTTCCATTAGTACCTTACAGCTTTTAGTGACATTGTTTGTCTCAGCCCCATAATTAAGGGCCCATGTTCCCATTTTTTATGCAGGACTGTGAGGCTTATGAAGCTGAAGTCTGCGGAGAGGGCTAGGATACGCCGTGTAGCATCTTATCTTGCCCATGTGCTTGGGATCACGAGTGCTCTGGGAACTCCTGTGATCACAGGCATGGTATCCCTTGGCAAGCATCACACCTTACCTGCTTACCCACTGCTAATTAGGAGATGCTGAGCATCACTAAAAAGTCAAATGGTTACAAATAAAATAGTCTGACTTGTGCATTACTGGAATGTAAATGATGTCTCATAAATTTTCACGTTTATAAAGGGAAATAAAATTTCTGATTTTTAAGAAACTGTAGTGAAGAGGATAGACATTTGGTTAGGTGTTAATAAAGCCTATTTGAAAATTTTCAGACATTTTAAAATGACTTTGTAGAAGAATATTTTTATTAACATCATATGGCTCCTTAAAGCCTCTAATCCTGTTAAGCTTACTTCAATGATCTGTTCATCATACTCGTCAAAAGGTTTTCCATCTTTCCTATTGTAAAATGTTGCAACACCCACAATTTCTTCTTTTTTGTTGACAATAGGCAGTGACAGGACATTTTTGATAACCCATCCAGTCTCATCCACTGGTCCTTTCTGTAGGAAAGCCAAAGAACAGGAAATGTTGTATATTTCTTTGAAAGTAGTAATACAGCTATTGATATAGGTGATGTAACACTAAGGCCTGTGCATCACAAAGGAGAAATTATTTATGTAATCAACAGTATAATAATTGGTGGGAGGCATTAGCATATTTTTCTGCAATATCTATAATTATTAACATTACTGGAATTACCTGAAATGTGAAATATTCATCTGCTGGTGCATTCATCATGTTACAAATCTGCAGCATTAAGAAAAGGAGACATTGTTTAAACGGAATATAATGTGCACCAAGACTTGGGCTGATATTTTTAAAAGGCATATGTATTTTCTAAGCTAATAACAGTGAGCACCAAAGCTAGCTACAGAAATTAAAACTGTTCCTGTTAAATTAGATGTGGTTATTCTAACAGATGTCGTTCTGGAGTGCTCGTAGTGAAGTCCCTCATGTATGATGCCTCACAGTCCATAACCATGATGAAGAAAATCACTCCCAGTTTCAAATGGCACAGGGGTTATAGACAGAAATAACTGAGCACTAAGTTCTCTGTCCTTACTACTATTAAAAATGCCATGGGATTACTAATAACTGTCAGACGTCACAACTTTGAATTACGTATATTGTCTATGCAAGGAAAAAAGAAAACTGTAAAACTGTGTATATGATGATGTTCTCACTTTGACATTTTGTTGTGAGATTTAGTGAGCAAACCTGTGAAGTGACATCAGACGCAGACATTATTCCTCTGATGTCACCACAACCAGAGGGAAATTTTCCAGATGATGTGGCTGTTTGTGCTGAGAGCTTGTCTCCATCCAGACTACTGACTCACGATTTCACTTGGAACCAAGGACACTGGAAGTAGCACGGTATTTTTGTAGAGGTTTTTTGGTTGTGAGGAGGTTTGGGGTTTTTTTGTTCAATCAGAAGAACTGCATGAACTAAAACTTTTCGGTTTTACTTTTGTTATGAACTTACAAATCCATTTTCAGCAACATATGTTGGCAATCCACTGACAAGACACCAGTGATCTGCTGGAGGTGACCTTTAGAGAGAGAATGAAATGAAATGATTTCTACAGTACAGACGTGTTATTATTCTATCCCAGCAACGCATCTAATTACTGCACATTCGCAGGCTGCCAATGAGTACTCACGGAATGACTTTGATTTCTTCTTTTCCATGTAAAATATAGTCAATAATCTTATAAAAATTGACTTCCTAAATAAAAAGAAAAAAAATGTGTAGGTGACGTGTATGGCCTCAATGTCAAAATTAAGATTCATAAAAAAGAAAAATTAGTATCCTCACTCGTCCGTCAGGTGTCTTGGGGCCTTTGTAAGGCTCTGCCTCCCCCAGCCGGATTGGCCACTCATCATAGAACTCCTGAGAAAACGATAAACAGGGTTTAGCAAAAGGAAACAAAAATCAGTTCTGTGTTCATAGGTAATATGACATCTGTGGATAGCAGTTTTATTTTTCCTTCGCTGTAGCTGTACTCTGGTCACATTTCAGACAATATTAAGAAAACATTGTTAAATACATTCCAGGCAAGAAATGTTTGCCAGTAAATTGCAGGCTAATCTGAGGCTTATCTCTGGATGGTTATACAGCGTAATTGTTGTTTTAGACGGCAGGTATTTACAAATCAATAATCATACCTGCACTTCTCTCTTCTGCTCTTTCTCATATGGAATTATTAATATGAAAAGTTATTTCAGAATTTGCTGTTATGTTTATTGTGGTTGTATCCTTTGCCATGCTTATATTTTGCATGTAGTTTTTGTAACATGGTTAGATTTTATATAAATGATCCCAAAGGGTTAGAAAGCATGGTATCTTTGTGTCTTGGAGAGACATGCACCAGAAATATCCAGAACAAATGAATTGGAAGGATGGATTTTATAACTTAAAGTCAGGAGCAGCACTTAGCTAGCAAGCAGGCGAAACGGTTGTTACCTTCTCCTTAGTCATGTCCAGCAGACCAACAGAGTATCTTTCACAGTTCAAATAAATTCGAATAGTGTACAATGCTTTGTGAAACTGCCGCTCTATATCCGTTAGCTCTTCAAATACTTTGTTGGCAGACCACAAAAGCATCTATTTATAACAAAAAAGAAAGAGGGTAAATGTTGACAACAGTAAGAAAGCATAAACACAGGAATCCTAGGCATTTCAGAATAAAATGAGAAGCTGCATTACTATTATCAAATTAAAAAAATTAAATAGATGCTATCCTTACTTGAGTAAGCTTGCAAGAATATAAAATAGTGGGAATAATAATGGTTTCACACAAACACAAAATATTATCATTAACAAATTCTGCTATACCTGACTTCTTCGGGATTCAATATTGTAGAGATAAGATGTATGATGATTTCTTAGGACCAAAGATATAAAATTGAGGTATTTTTTAAAGACCTAAAAACAACAAAGAGCAAAAGAAAAGAGAAAAGTATCAAATCAAAAGGTAGATTCACTCTAGTTGTTGAACTAACAGGACTGTGTTGTGTGACGTTTGAGGTTATTACCTCTTCATCCTCTTTTGAGAACTCAGTGGCATTTAGTTTGTTGAGTGCCATTACAATAGCAAGCACCTCTTTGCCCTGCATAATTGGGGTTGCCAACATATTCACTGTGGTATAACCAGTTTTTTTGTCCAGAAAGTCAGAAAAATGGTTGTTCTGCAAGAAAAGAAAAAAAAAACCAAACAAACAACAAACAAACCACAAATGAAACACATAACAATTAGTAACCAGGCCAAAAGCAAGTGATCATATCATTTGACAATTCACGTTTGCGGTGCTACGAGCACAGTTTCACAGTGCAGCAGGTTTATACTTGCAAAACCCCCCACTATCATTATTTAACCCAAATCTTGCAGCATTATATGTACAAGCTTAACTTAGGCACTGGTTATGAATACAGCTTCTGAAACCAAGGTCTGTACAGGTTTTTATTAGAATGATGAGGAATTTGAGGAATTAAAAATATGGGAAAATCTAAAATAATGGAAAGAGTAATAGGACTTTGTGGCTACCTCAGAGTCTAATCCATGTAAGAGAATTACTTCATAGCTATGTTAATATTTCTTATTATTTAATTATTTATATAAATAAAATTCATTATACTGTCCCGTTACGCAGTGTTTAAAATTACTATCGGTCCTGAATGTATATGGCTAAAAATGCCTCTGATGGAGAGTCATCCCCAGTAGGTATGTGTCTGGGTGAGCATTTCTTACTCCTTCCTGCTGACAGACTCCCAGTCCAACGTGCTCCTCTGGGGAATGGGAGGGTGTAGGACTGGGGGATGAGGAGGCAGAGCTGCCTTTGCTGGGTGTGGCATCCTGTGGGAATAATGAATGAGCCACAACTAACTGCCCCACCAGTTTCACCCTTGAAACCGAGTGCTGAGGAGGGCTTAGTAAAAGCTATTCTTTTCATTCTTTTATGTAAATGTTCCTGGGAAGCTAGCTCATGTTTCATGGAAAACTGTTTCAGTTCCTCATATCAAAGAAATTCTTGGTGTTTTCTTTGAAATGCTTCAGTGTTCTCTTTAATTTAGAAAAGGGATTTGAAATTTGTCAGGGAAATCTGTTAAGGGTTGTTGGGTTTTGTGATGTTCTTATGATGATATATCTAAATGAGCTGAGTTATGAGTCGGGCAATTGAAATCTGTCGATATATGCATGCTGAGAAGTGAGATGGTTCTACCAAGCAGCTGAAATAGCCAGACTCTGTCCTCACTGAGCCTTTTTCATTCCCTCGCATCTGCCACTTCTAACAAGTCAGTGCTCAAACTTCTTCAGAGAGATGAGCGCTCAAGTCCTGGTCTACACTCTGTGACAGATTCTCCCTGAATTTCCTTTAACAGGTGTTCTTCTTATTTCAGGTGATGAGCCATGGGTGCCAAATGAGACCATCAAGAGGTGGCAAGTGGCTTGGTGAGCAGGCAAGGTCAGACAATGTTCCAACACCACGGGTAGGAATGGCAGCCGGCCGGGGGGGCAAAGAAGTCCTGTTTTAAGGACATCCACACAGAACCAAAGTTCCCAAACCTTACCAGTCCCCTGCTGTTGGCAAATATTTGTGAACCCACTTGTAAATTGACCGACTTGTTACTGCACGTCTGCCCTCAGAGCTGATACATATTACTGTGATTAATTGCTGCATTAGCTTAGGCAGCCAAGATCTGCGTGGTGAATCTCAAGGTCTCTTCCTTGCTGACGGGCTGGAGAATGTTGCAGGATGACATGTAATGAAATTTCTACTTTCACAATTTAAACATAAAGCTACTTAAACAAACAAACAAACAAACAAACATTTTCTGGGTTGTAAAATCAAGCATGAAAAGGCAAGGAAATGCCAGAACTAAAATTGTCTTTCTTAATTTCTTTTTTTAAAATTTATTTTCTTTCTTTAAAATTTTCTTTTTAATTTTTTTTCTTTCTTAATTTCTTTTTCTTTTTTTCCCCTCTTCCCTCTTTAGCAATTGTCTCTGGTATGTGTTGAATTTGTAGTACATACAACTCTGAGAAGGTAGACTGGATTTTATTATCGTTTCAAAATGTTAGGGGCTTTTTCCCCCTCAGTTCTTCATAGTCTTTACACAGCCTATCTTTTACTTTTGCATTTTAGATTTCCTTCTAGGACTGTATTTCTATGAAAGGAATTTAATGTGTGGAAATAACTCTGAAATGTCTTTTCTGTATTTACTGGCTGGGCTCTCGTACCAGAGCCCAATTCTCTTAGAATTGATTTTTTTAAGGACAGACTGTGTGATCCCCATAAATCAGCTTGAGAAGAATAAAAGTAACCAATATATTGTCTCTGTAGCTCAGTGTATCAGGCTGTATTTGGGTCCCTGGAAAGTGTAGCCAGTTCTGAATACATCCTCCAAGTGAAGCGATGTTTTCTCTCTTTCTGGCAAACTTTCCCTGCGTTGTTGCTTTCTGTTTCTCTCGGAGAAAGGTTTAGGGGTATCCCGCTAAACAGACATCCATGGAAAATGCCAGTCAACCTGTTTCTTTTATGTAAGAATCAAATACTGTCTGCTTAACAAGTATGTTATCACACGGAAATATTTGATTTTCTCTGAGATGTTTTACCTACTGACACAACCATTCTGGTTTTGGGTGTATTTTGGGGTATCGGTAACAATTTCTGAATCTCTGACTGTTTTAGCCAGTCAAAATAAAGACAATCAGATGATAGAGAATTTGACCCTGTTTTGTAGTTCCTCTGTCTAACTAAGAGCATCTAGCATAACGGTGAGGCCCAAGTTCCTGCTTTTAGAGCACTGTATGCTGCTATGAGGGAATATATAAAAATTTCAGACACTGCTAGATTTATGAATACTTAAAACGGACATATGTACACCAAGTGAGCTGAATCAGCAGGACACAGATGCTGAGTCTTAATTTGTTTAATAACTCCAGACTGAAGGTACAAGCAGTGGTGTTCAGAAGTGCTCAGAAGCAGCACTTTGGTCATACAATTTTTGCAGAGAATAGGAAAATTTTAAAGAATGCAAGTCTGTGTTAATAAACAGAAAGTTCAGTAACCGCAAGCCATCCTGAGCTGTGCCTGGGTAGTGCAATGCAGAAAGATATAAATACCTCTAACACATTGGCAACATTCCCACAGCATATACAGACTCCTATCGCACATGATTTGCATATACGAGCAAAAATTTGTGCTTAGATTTAGGCTTTTCATTATTAATATTTTGCACATAATTGCTAGGAGTTTTGAAGCCTTTATTTCCAATCAAGGTTTTAAAATATTTTCTCTTGAGAACATAAGCTGCTTTTGTTTTCAAAGAAAATCATTCTTCTCAATGTCTGGAAAATCATGTTCACAGGCAAAGAAGGCAGAACTATGCTCTGCAGTACCAGAGCCAGAAGAGCACCTTGGTGCTCCCGTGGATATGTGAGCGTGGACACGTAGTCGATTTGAGCCCGGTCTTTTGAATCCAACCCTCTTTCAGAGCAAGGTTTGAACTTTCACCTCTCAGGTAATCATAAAAACAGGCTTTTAAAAAAGTGAGGGAAAAGCAATCTGCTGATAACTCCCTAACTGTAGTATATTTGAAAGCATTTTCTACTAGCTTCATTTAAAGCTAAACCTTGCCATTGACTGTACAATGATCAGTTCTATAGATCTGTAAGATGTGCAACACCGGCACAGACGGGCCGAAAATCATCTTTCTGTTAGAGGTGACAGAGGGTAATGGGAGAGGGGTTTGAAAAGCTGCTATGGATCTAGACTATACACTTAAAATTAGTAGCTAATTCATGGTTCTTGATTCTCTAAACCATGAAAGCAGTTTTATCTCACTGTAACTTACCAACACTACTACACATTGTTATTATAAAACTCTTAGCAATCAAATATCGATATAATGCTCTATGTTTAGATCATTTGGCCTCAACTTTTCAATTCCTTTAATAAGCCTAATTGCCATCTCATAGCTAGCAGTGGAATTTAGGAAACCTGAAGTCACTGTTGTGATAACAGTGTGATTACACTTCTGTGAAAGCAAAAAATAAGGCCATTCTTTCTAAAAATAATTTTTAACTTCCTCATATGGCAGTTACAAATAAACTTCCTTACGGAGACTATACCACATCTGATTCTGCACTGTAGCTACACAACTGTAAGTTCATGTCTGTAATAAAGTAAAATAAATATAATTGAGAAAAACTCACTCCCCAGGAACCACAGGCATTTGGAGAAGAAAGTTAATTTTAAAAGACTACATGAGTAGATAATACCTTATGATTATGTAAGGGTTTTTTTAAAAAAAATTGGTGTTACTTTATCATTTCTGAAAAATTCTTATTGATGGACTGCTCAGAAGAAGAAACCGTCTTGTGTCTCTCCTATTTTATGACTCTCCCTGCAGATCTCAGTTCCTTTCTTGGGTGTGATACGTTCTTCTCTGTATCCTTTTACCAGTTTTTAAGGACCTAATTTATTTCATGATGAATTCTCCTTTATTGGCTGGTTTTAGTTATCCCACAGTTCTTTAAGCAAACTATGAAAAAGAGTTCTGCAAAAATTTCTAACCTTTTCCAGGTTGTATTCTATGGCAAGCTTAAAAAACAATGGAGCCCATCATTCTAATGTTCATTGACCCATCCTATGGTGTTTCATAAAGGAACTACATCACCCAGCTCATGATGTGATCTTAGGATTTGCTACACTCTGCTCCAGAACACTGCGCTAAGCCTTGAGAATTTCTGATGGGATTAATGACAAAATGCAGCCAGAGGCAAGTGAGTTTGACACTACTGGAAACTCCAGGTCAAAGTCTGCAGTGTAAATTATTCGTTGATTGTAAATTTGATCAGAAAATGCAAAACCTATTATAAGCAATGAGATAGGGTAACCCTTGTTAATTCGGTTTCCATTGCACATGCACAAGTATGGAATTTGTACAAATGCAGGAGAGGCAGAGAAATGGAGAAGTGTGAAAAGCAACTCAAAATGAAAGTGTAAGGGAAGAAGGGTCCCTCTCCCTGTTGGGCCAGTCAGGGTGAAGATCACTGCTCGGCTTCATTGGAGGCACCAGGAACAGCAGCTCAATGTTGGTAGTATCAAGGCCTCCACAGCTCCAGTAGAGTTGTTATTCCCAATTGCTTATGATTTGGCACACCATGAGCATGTTCATTACACATGGGTTGAAATGTCAGGAAATTAGACTATCCCATAGGCCTTTGCTTTGGTGACTGGGAGACTGGTTGGGAAGCGGCATGATGTAGTTCTGTTTATGTCCCACAGATGACATTGAGACCTTGGTTTCCATATCACCATTGCCATTACTCCTGTTCCAAAACCGCTTACTGTTCCTTCCCTCCTGTGTGGACTGGGAGTGACACGTCAGTCTCTGCTGTCCAGCCTACCTCTCCAGTTCCAGTTTGGCAAAGTCTGTCAAATATCAGTTAAGGAGAAATGACAAGACTTAATCCTGTGTCTGAGTTGATGGTGTCAAGAGAGCAGATGCCTGTTTTCCTCCACCGCTTTCCTCTTATAAAGCACAGAGGAAGAATGGCTTTCTGGCACCCCTTGCAGTTATGGCTATTTTGTTGGTGTTGGGCTGGGGGTTGTGGGTTGGGTAGATGAGCTCAGGCTGGTCAAAATACATCATCCTTTGGATGTACGATGACCAGGGGGGTGTCTGGAGTGCTGTTGGAACAGGAGCCATCAGGAGCTGGTGTCACACTCATCAGTACCACACATTTCTTTACATCAGCTTTACATGTTTCTGTTTTTCTTTCTGGTAGCCTTGCAATATTTTCTCCTATCCCGATATTTTGTTCTCCCACTGATTGTCGTGCATTGGCTCACATTTCTCAAACAAAATTTTTCACCACTGAGTAGGTGGTATTGGTGTGCTGTATTGCTTCCTCTCTTATTTCTGCTTATCCTAATTTCAACTCACAAATATTTTGGTTTCATAATGATATAATTGAGTATGAATGGAAAATAAAAAGCACCTATCTTCAGCTATGAAATGTCATCAGTCTGATTCAAACCCAAAACCAATTAGCTAAATGAGTTGGCCATTCATTAGGCCACACTCAAAAAATCACGTATTGTCAGGCATGTAAGACAACTACATTTTGACATGTAACTTACTAGTGTTGCAGAACAAATTGACGTTGATATCTTCAAGATCATTAGAGTTTTGAAACAGAATCAAGTAGAAATTAAGATATGTTTAATAGCGTTTGGGGGTTGAACTTTTCAGTCATGTCACTGAAATGTCTGCTTGTTATTTGTCATATGTAGTGGCTATTTTGCAACTTTTTGAAATTGAATCTTTATTATATTGCCTGAAGTATTTTTTTTCACATAAACCAAGAAAATTAGGTTAAAGGGAGCTTTTCTTTTTAATTTTTAATGTAAATTTTTTCTTCACTTCTGGGATCTTTCCTCTTTTAACAGAAGCTAATTGAAAGAAAGAACTAAAGGTTTGGGGTTTTCTTCTGGAAGGCACGATTAACAGAAATTTGTTTCTGTGTTTGAATATTTTCTTGTAAGTTCACTGAATCTTTGTCTTTGTAACAATAGAAACACATTTCCATTTTTCCAGTTAATATTTACTATGTTGAATGTGAGTTTATGACAATCTGTTTTTTATTATCAAGATGAGAAGATAAAATGAAGGAGCAGACATTATCATTTACAATGCAAGTTCTTCCCAGGTAAAAGGCTACCTCTCCATTTCATTTTTTGCCCATTTTTAGTTTATTTTAGAATTATTTCTTTCAGTTCTCATTACTTTCCAGACATTCAAGAAGGCAGTACCTCTGTAACCTTGTATGTCTTTGCTCTCATGTCTTCTCATCTTAACAACTCTGCTTTGCTTTGTTTCTCAAGAACTTCCCTCTAAAATTACTTTAACAATCTTCTTCTGGCCTTTGAAGCTTTTTTTAATATCCTCTGCCTTGTCAGTATGTTGGATATTTGGGGTTCTTCTCCAGGCTCACATTGGTGGGAGGCTGGCAGAACAGGAGAAAACTGAGGCATCTTATTAGCAAGTGACTGCCCAGCTCTGTGGGAGACTGGCTAGCTGAGAAGGGTAACGTAGACATGATCCAGCTGGCTGAGCAAGAACTTGAGAAACATCGGACTGAGCTCCTGTAACTACTGAGCTGGCAAGGACACCCTGTCCTTGACTGTAACTGTTGTATGATAACAGGGAGATTGCAGCTGCTCAGGCATGGGGAAAGAGGATGAAAGTAACTGTAAAGAAGGAACTAAGGGCGGGGTTGAAGTTTGGAGGACAGGCCAATCAGAAAGATGTATTGCAGAATATGTATTAGCTAATTATAACGAAGCATAAAAGACAGCTGTACTATTCAATAAACGAAGCTTGCTGATCACTCATATTGAGTGACTCTGTCTTCCCTCCGTCGCGACACAGCTCCACCACAGAATGACTCCATTCTTTCCATTTTTAGGGCAACCAGTTGTGGCATTGACCATCTTGCTCTCTCCTGTGCTTTCCCACTGCTTTGTATTTTTTACATGGATGCTCCTGCTTCCAGCAATGCCTTCTTGCCCCAGGAGGGAGCCTCAGCCTCCTGCCTGACCCCAGGACCACTGCCCAGGTTCAGTGCCCAGGTCTGCTCACTGCCGTTTAGGAGTCTGAGCCACTGAGCCCCAAAACCATGCTTCTCTTAGCACTTTTCTCTCCCCTCTTCAAATAACCTTCCATTTATTTTAGACTTTGGTGTAGATTCAAGAAAAGGGATGGAGTGTTTCTTCTTCCTAGTTCCAGGTTCAGACAGCCTGGAGTCTGAGAACCGGCACATTCCCATGAATCTGAAACTCTGGTCACTTCAGACAGGCCTGGAATTAAAGTCTCTCCCAGCCTTGCATTAAAGAGAAGTAGAGTTCCCAGAAAAAAAACCACAACAACCTCATACAAACTGAAGCTGGATCAGTTTTCGAAGGGATGATAGAAGTGCTTGTGACCCGAACGTGCATTTGTTTTGTATCATAGGATTCCAGTGGTTAAATTAGGTACCACAATGATCACTGTCCTGGCTCCTTAATCGGAGTTGGAAGCACCAGAATCTCTCCACACTCCGTTGTTTCTTCACTTCACTGGAGGTTATGGATTCCAGTGCAGGATCTCTAAAAGTGCAGGCTTGTTATTTCAGCATCAGAAAATTTGGGTCTGTTTTTGGATCTAATCCAAAAGCCTTCACTTGTTTTGAAGCATTTTTTCACCGTATATAATTTTATACTCTACTATAACCAGGAATATTATTTCTTGAGTTTCCAATCATCAATTAAATCTTTGTCTTTAAATATCTCTGAATTAAAAGAAATAATGCAATAATTTTAATACCCAATGGACTAAAGCAAATATATGTAGTCTTTATTATTGGTTCTTACAGGCTGAGAATGTGAGATTTTGATTCCTCAGAAGACATGCTCCTTGTTTAACTATTTTTTAATTCTTAGTTTTATTTGGAAATAATGCCTTAGCAAAAGATGTAAGGTTATAGTACTCTTCTTTATCATGTTGTCCATGTTATTCTTTAAATATTAATTTAAAGAATATAAATGAACACATCAAATATTATGCAGTCTATCATCTTACTTTGGAATATTTGAGTCACATACTCTGCCAGATCCTGGGAATAATGTGAGGCAGATTATTAGTGTAGTGGTCCTGCCTGGTCTCCTGTTTCTCACTGCTGTTAAATCCTGGATTATACGCTATTAGCTCTCACAGTCAACAGGTCCATAATCTTGTGGGGGGAAACTGTTCTGGCAATTAAGTTAATTATGGAATGTCTGTATCTTTTCCTCTGCTTTTCTTTTCTGAAGCATTAGTCAGGGTAAGGAGCTTCCTCACGTTTATTGGTACCTTTCCAGGTTGAAGAAGGAGATAATCCCTACAGAACTGGCTACCAGGCACTAAAAGTGCAGTCTTAACATTTTTTCAGTGATTTATTGCTGTTGTGATCTTTCATTACATTCACTCTTGTTACAAAGGGCTGGTGATTGAAGCATGAAAATGTGTCACTGTGGGTTTGTCAATGTTGTCCTGTACTTAAGACTTAAAAACCACCATGCTGTTTGGATATGGATCGTGCCAACAATAGAAAGTGGTTAGACATGACATCTTTAAAGCACTACAGCCATCTAGAATTATTCATTGTGTGTTTTGTATTCTGACAAGGCAGTAGGGGCAAAATTCCTCTCTGGCTTAGCTCTGCTTGTCATTTTTCACTCAGGATTTGGGTAGCAGACAATCTGGTTTGATTGAAGTGCATACAAAGTGATCTGAAAAATAATTATCCTTTCAAAAACGTGATAAAGGCTTCAATGGCTGCCTGTTTCTGCTGCCACCAACTAATTATATTCCTTGAATGCTAATGACTAAAGCTGCAGTCCTGGGTTCCTTACTGAGATAAAGATTCTGGTGACAGTGGGAGCTTTGCCTCTATGAGGAGCGTGGATTTGGACACTTCGCTTATTTTACAAGTGGAATGGAAATCATGACAATTTTGAGACCTTCAGGGTTGTTTCTAAATAACAAACCTTGGTCCCAGAGAAGTCTCTGCAAATTTTGCAATGAACTTATAAAATGTCGATGGTTTGATGACATTTAGTTACCAAATGTGGATTAATGGCATCCTGGTTTAACTGCATTTTTAAGCGTGGGCCTACTGGCATAGACCTCAGTAATCCTAAGAGAGTAAATGGGTGCCTAAGTAAAGATCACCTTAGAATGACTGAATAATAGCTAGACAGATGCTCAGCTGACATGAATTAATTTACGAGTGCAAAATGTATACCTAATAGGATTAGAGGGACAGAAAGGTTCTCTTATTTAAGCATATCCAAACTACATTTGTCAAAAATTTTGTAACAAATCCTACTGCAAACACAGAAACCTTGAGGCAGCCCTGCTGTGGGCACCTCTCACGTAACAACATTAAGGAGCAGTGCAGTGTCTGATAGAAGGCACATCTTTTCTGGTCCTCCTGATCTTTTCTCATGTAATCAGCCTTATGAATTTAGAAGGATTATCCTCCAATCTCCCCATGGGGAGGTAAGAAGCAGCAAGTCTTATGCTTCTTGTCGGAGCAGCAGCCATTGAAGAAAGCATCTTTGTGCTTAGTTAAAAATCATTCTGCTGTTTGTTCCTGTGATTCCTACTTGCATCTGAGGTAGTTTGCTATATATTGGAATGTTCTTTTCACATATATATATATTTTCATTTGTTTCTGAGCTTGAAAAGTAGTCCTCTATTTCTTTATGCCTACCAACTTTTAACATGATAACATACATCACCTCCTGGAAAACATAGATAATTGCAGTGTATAAAGTTTTTTATTATTTACATTGAGCTTAGGACACTGAGGTGTTTTCCATCTCTAAAATGGCCCATAAGTTTTAATTGACTGTATAGGAAATACTGAGAACTGGACTGTCATATTGTATAATTATTTTAGCACCATTTGATTATGCTGAGCTTTTCCATATAAGACTAAAATGAGATGAAGATGTCACCAGTTGATAATGTAAGGTTAGCTATTTTTAAAGAAATCTACAACAACCAAAACACTTCTATGTTTCCCCATGTATTTCAGGGCAGTTTCTAAAGTAGTTCCTATTCATGCATGTTTAATTTCTGTTAGGTCACTCATCATTTTAATGAACATTTGTTATAACCTTGTCAGCACCGTAACTAAAGAAGGTGATTCAGTGCAAATTCAACAGGAACTTTGAAAATGTCAGAGCAGCTCCGACTCATTAATCTGCTTCTATAGATGATTCTGTACAGAAGCCCTGGTGCTGGACGTACTCAAAATTTGGAGCCATTTTAAATTCAAAGGCGGACTTGAACATATATGTTGACCTCATCTTCATCTGGCTTCATTTTCCTACTTACAAGGAAGCATCCTCATTACAAAAGCTGCAAATTAATTCTGTTTGGAGGTGCATGTATGGCAGCACAGAATGAGCAGGGAGAACACTTGGAAACCCATCCTGGAGAACAGAACAGGAGCCTGACTTGTTCAACAGCAACACAAGTACATACTGGTCTCTATTAATCTAATATTCTCCTCCCTTATTACAGTAAATTACATTACAACTATTGTGCAAGGATACTGAAAATACCTCACTAGATTACATGATGTAGTTCTACTGGATTTTAAGCAAACTCTGCTGCTGCTTTTCTTATGCTTTTGGTCTGGATTTCTGTCTCAGGGATGTTTTTGAAGAATAACTCTGTACCATAAGCCCTGCGAAGGAAGCTGAGTAAGCGAATGCACAGGAACCCACTCCCCAAGAGCAGTCGCTTACCTTTTTCACATCGGGTACATTAAAAAACTTCTTGGTATGAGCAACCCATCCTGCTATCCCGATGTCCAGAGGAAAAACAACCTCATTGTCTGGATTCACCAAATTGTCCTCATACTTGGAAGTTGGAGTGACATCAAGAAGCCTGGTGGCTACCTCTGGAATACCATTTCGGGACCGACAAACAAACATACTACACCGATCAGCCGCCAGCAGCTGTGCCAGCCTCTGCAGGGCCTTGTGCACGATCTTTTCCATAGTGCCTCCTTCATCCTGGATCTCTGTTAGCAGCTCAAAAAGTATGTTACACTCCTCCAGACGGGACATGTCTTTGAAGCTGACTCCTTCCTTCACATCTCCAGGGCTCACTTTAAAGATACTTCCCAGCACTTCTGCCCTCATCTTTCGGTCAAAATACTCCTTGGCAAACTGGGGGTTGTTCTCCAAGTATTTTTCAACAGCATCTTTATTTACTTCACCCATTTTTGCTGGATTGTTCTTAGGATTTCCTTTAGAACTGCATCACCATCGAAGTAGGAGTGGTAGCAAGAAGTCCTAACTTGATGCTAGTAAGAAAACGGTACTTTGAACATATTGTGCAGCTCTTGGGCATAGTACATTCACCTTCCTCTGTGGCTTCTGAGCCTTCTGAAACTCTTGAGATATGACAGAAGGCACTGGCTTAGCATCTTCTTAGTGTGAGATCTTGGAGACTGCTAATTAAAGAGATGTCAGGACACTAAACCCCTGAGCATTCTTAGCTCATAAATCCTAAGAGAATCATTTCAGCATTTTAAACTAACCAATTAATTCTTAGACCTTATAAAATTGTCTGATGTGTAGATTAGCTGTATGTTATCTTCTTCGTTCACAGTACATATATTGTACTATGTGCGCAAAAGTTTCCATTGAAACTTAATATGAGGAATTCCACTGAGATGCTTAGCCCCCCGTTATACACGTGCACAGACCTACACACGTGTATTTGTAAGAGGTCCTTAAGGGGAAGAAAACAGAATGTTACAGAGAAAAATTTTAAATTGCAAAATTTATTTTTCCTCAAAATAGTCAGGAGATGATCAAAATTGGATTACTAAAAGTAAATAATTATGAAGCTATACATGCATAAAATGGGTGAAATCCTAAAGACCTTACAAAAGTCTGAGCTTGCTCAAGTGATTTGACCCAGAGCTACGTGAGCGAGAAGACTGAGTTTAAGTTGAGTGCCAGTTATGACAGCAAATGATCTGTGCTCATTGAAACCCATCTGAATTTCAGCACATTGGGAGGGCTCCAATACAATTCATCTTGTTGCTATTTCTGGCATCCACATTGAACAGGGAGCAGAAGGAGGTTCTTGGTATAAGAAAGGAAAGGAAAAGGAAACAAGGAAAATAGACCATATACCCTTTGGCAATTTTTAATTTGAAAAGATCAATTGTCAAAGTACAACTTTAGCTGTCTGCCAGAGGCCACAGTATGCCAACATCCATTTTTATCAACAAATCTAAAAGAATCAACACGGGGAGCTGAGACTGATCCTCTCGTGCGCAAAGAGCAGGTCAGTGACTGGATGATGGCAGCCAACTCCGTCTGGGAGCTTTCCTTCTGGCTGTCATCGGAAACACTCTGGAAGACACTCATTTTTGTCAGGCTGCAGTTGCCATAAAGACTTTAAAATGCACATGAAAATCGCCACAGTGTGGACACATTCTGGCCTGGGGGTGTTACTGTCCCCAGCTGGGGGGGCAGCACAGGGCCCTCACTGGTGGGTGGGTGAGGCTGCGGGATCCTCTTTACTGGTGTAACTGGTGATACTGACTTCCTGGCAGGACCATGCAACTGAACTGCAGCACAGCAAGGTGATCTCACCATCCTACACACCTATGGTTCGCAAGGAAACAGCAGAAGAAATGCACATGTATCTTAGTCCTTCAATAGCTTTTTTCATAATTTGATCAATCCATATGAAAGTGATAGAGACTTGAAAATAATCTTCTATGTATTTATACACAGAGTCAAATTATTTCTCTTCATCTGTAATCTTCCTAATTTGTAGCTCAATACTTTTCATGTTGCTCTTGAAAAAAGAAGATGTTTCACTGTTCCAATGGAATTGTGCAAAGGAATAATAACATTATTTTTTCATTACTTATTCGGTCATATTTTCTTACTGACTCTGGAACACGCTGCACAGTAGTTTCTTTGAAGAAGGAAGGGGCTATAGAGGATCTGCCTCATGCCCACCTAAAGCATTCTAGAAAATGATCTTCTATATGACTTACATATTCATCTTTATCATGTGAGAAACACACTTTACAAACATTAGTTGTTCTTTATGTCGTGATTACATCAATTCTATGAAGTAGAGCAGCCTCTGCCTCTCTGGAGGGAGAGTAAGTGGAGAGGCAAGCTGGCAGTTACACTGGTTAATTTGAGGCTGGGGGGTTGACAGTTTTGTGGCCGAACAATTTTGTTATCATGTGTGCCAGTTTTTTTCAATACGCAGGACTAGCTAAAATGCTTATCATGGTTCCACCAAATCCCTGCCATGCCGAGCTATTTTTACAAATGGTAAATTATACTATTTGTACTTTGAGATAACAAATAAGGATCATATTTTAATTAGGCGCTCCTGTAGAGCTAGGAAAATACAGTGTATTTGTATTGATGCTTTTTTGGTTTTTTGTTTTTCTCATATTAGTATTTTAATGAATTTTGTAAATTAGACCATTAAACATTTTGAAGCACTAGCGTTGTAATGAATTTTAAAGTTTCTGTGCTGGAATAAGACATCTATTTTCTGTTCTGTCTCCTTTACTCTCATTTTCAACACTATTGAACCTTTTATCTTTAGTCATGCATTATCTTTAGTCATTTGCATTTAGGTTATTATAAGAAACTATAACAAAAAAATTATTTCACATTTCTGGCACTTTCAAACATGATTTTGCTATCGTCTTTCCTAGCAATTTTTTAATAAGATCACCTCTTAAGAAAATACATTTTGATGTAGGAGCCTTTATCAGGAGGTTTAACATTGGAAACTAACATCACACAGTCATTTTCACTGCACTTTTAAAGGCAAAACCATTATGCTTTTGGTTTTGATTCTTTTCCATCTGAGGTGGTTTGATTTAAAAACGTAATGAGCAGTGTGCTATATTTTTCAATTTGTTTTAATTTCAGAAAATATAAGAAATACGTGTGCTTTGTGATTTTAATACATACGATGTCATTTGCCTTTGGCGTTTGTAGATACTACAGAAATCAAACTATTTATGGAGTAGTTCTTAATAGTAGACCATTCCTGAGCCCCTGTGATACATGGAAACTCCTAAGAAGGATAACTGACAGACGTGGTTATTTAAATAGACTCAAGCAGCACGTAAATGTCAAAAGTATTTATAAGGTTCCCCAGTTCAGCTCAGTGTTTGCATCTGAGCGTCTCTGTCCATCTTGGCAGCAGTTAACATGGCTCACTCAGCTAAGATTTTCTGAAGAAACACAGATCAAATGTGTTTATTTCAATTGCATTGGTTTTTAATGTGAATAATTCTGTGGCCACAGTTTGGACATCAGAGATTCATCTGTATAATCCAATAAATTAATATTCAGAAATATTATTCATTTTTTCTAAATGCTTAGGTTGTGAGAATAGATTCAGTAGGTATTTGCTGCAGGTACCTAACACAGCCAGGTTTTGGCACTGATCTGCTATGTTTTGGGGACCTTTATAAACAACCTCAACTTTTCTATTTCTTTTAAAATAATTTTCTGTCCCTTTTCTTGCAAAAGCAATTTTAAAAATGCAAACACTGAAGACGGAAAGTTAGCTGCTTTTTCCATACAGCTGCAGATTTTCCTGGTTCCTTAAAACTGCCAATGATTAGCTCTGGGGGATCATGAAACAAGTGGTCACCAGAGATTTCAGCTTCTGGGGAGCGTTCTGCAGTACCTGGCCAGTCCAGCAGAGAGGGGTTAATCTGGGCTGCCAGATGCACCAAAGCCTTGACCATGAGCATGGGTTTCTTGGTAGCTTGGCATGAATTTCAGTATAGGGACTGAGCCTTTTAGTCCCATCCACTTGTACAGTTACCCCCTGGCACTCTTAGGTCACCTGGCCCTTTTTTATTACTGAGACTATCACTTAGCACCGCTGAGAAGGGTCTGACTCTGTCTTCTTCATACCCTCCTGCCAGATACTTATAGACTTGACAAGGCCCCCCCAAGCCCTTTTCAGGCTGAGCAGTCCCAGCTCTCTCAGCCTCTCCTCTGTGAGATTCTCTTACTGCTCCGTGATCTCTGTGGCTCTGTGCTGGACTCACTCCAGTATGCCCGTATCTTTCATCTGTCAGTTTAAAGCTCACCTCACCAGGCTGGCCAGCCTGACTACATCTAGAAAAACATTTCAATTCAGAATCACAGTCCTCACAAAGGGTTGCTAAAGAGAATAAAGGTACCGTTTTAAACTAGGTTGTTTAAATACTGTTTATAAAGAGTTCAATGTAAATTTACTCCTTAAGAAGAATGTCACGTCATTAAATTACAAAAGCAGGTAGCACATAGGCTGGCATGGTGCAAAGGATAATCTTTTCAATTCCATTCTGTCCTTGACCTCTGTACTCAGACTGCCACCAAGGGGAGCAGTTGTGATGGTGACAGTGTACACAGGTGTCCCTCACAAAGTACACGGAGCTCCTTGGCTCAGCTGGAGTGTGGTTCCACAGGGCAGGGGCTGCGCTTGGATCCACTGCTCTGTGCACACAGCCGTCACTCGTTCCCCTGCAGAACCCGCCCCAAAGAGTTTAATGGATACCCTGTTTGTGAATGACACTCTAAATAAATAACCGTAAGAACACAGCAAAGCGTCTTTCAGTCCGTATTTGGTCCAGCTGGAAAGGGATGCTCCATTTCCTTTTACCAGTGCTTTGAGCCAGCTTTCTCCTAAGAGATAGACTGATTCTTGTGACTGCAAATAAAATTGTAATTCTTTTAATATTTAAAGCTTCAATGTTGCAGTGTTAAAAATGTTTTAAATAGTATTTTGACTCTCATTTTTTCCTTTTTATTATAATGTCATAAATGAAACTAAAATAACTTCTACAATGAAAGCTCTTTTCTGCCATTTCCTTTGAAAATCTGACCTTTTCTGTGTGTTTTCTGTTTCTATTCCTAATGGAAAATATTGCAGAATTTTACAGGCTATTAATGTAAAAAATACTTCAATCACAGAAACACTGCCAGAAGTTAGCCCCTTCTTTGGCCTCTTGGCAAAATTCAAAGGTAGAAGACTTTTTTCCCCCTTCAATTAAACACAGCTCCAAGAAATACATACTGACTTTTAAAAAACTTTCTGTAATCCAAAATATGCTGCCAGCTTCAAATATCGGAATGGGAAGTCACATACGAAATTTATCAAGATTGGTGTTGAACTTAAGTTTTGTAAATGTGTGCTTTACATTAGAGGTTATTTGCATGTTTATGTGTTATCAATATTTTAATAATTCTTTTATAGTTAATTGTCTGAGTTTTCCCAGAATCCAGTAATCATTTGATGCCATTGACTTGCTCTACGCAGATTGCTCTCAGAATCAGTTGGGCTCCTGGCCCAAATTCCGTTCCTCTCTGTCAGCATTAGCAGTACAGGTCTGCAAGGAGTACATGCAGGTTCCAAAGACCTGGGTGAGGATCACTCGCTGGGATCGTTTCTCAGCTGAACCCGTAGCCCAAGTCAATCCAAATGATGATTAACTGAGGCAAAGTTTACACTGTTTATGAGTTGACATAGTTGTGCTGGCATAGCTACATCTGTTAGGACTGAGAAAAAACTCACCCTTGACTTGCCAGAGCAAAGCCACTCTGCCAGCAGCCTTCCGTCCCGGCTCCAACGCTCCCATCTCGCTGTGACTGCCCTAACAGGGGAGCCGTTTGGCCTAAAAACCTGCTGTCATTGAACCAAAGAATCACTTTAGCTCCATCTGCAAAAGGAATTCTTTAACGTAAACTGTGCTCAGGTGGCTAGTACAAAATTAAATGTTTCTGATTTATTTTTGTTGATGACCTCAGATTAATTTAAGATATTGTAATGGCCCTTGCACATATTTACAACTGATCTTATTAAAAATAATTAACAGAAGTAAACTGCTAATTGAGTGAAAGCTGGGTTGGTCTCCTGTCTGTAAAACGGCTGAGGACAACACGCAGTAAGAGTAATGGGGCTGCTGACCCAGGGTGTCAGAGGTGGTCAAATCTAAACAGGTTTTGTTTCGTTTGCATGAGTGACTATAGACTCCTTCAGAAACCTCTGCCATAGAATTTTCATGGATAATTGTACTGTTGACAAAATTTTACAGGAATAGATACTATTGAAGGATTTTTTAATACTACATCGGTATCTCCATATTTAAATTATATTTTTGCTTAATTCTTAAAGTAATGAACACCGACCTCTCAATTAACAAGCTTCTGCCTTTATTCTTTCAAAATTGGGAGGTGAAAAAAGTAGGTGAATTAGTTCTCTTCATTCCTATCCTGCTCTGGCTACATGTCTAGAAAATAATTAACAGGTTTTCTCTAATGCTTCCTAAAGATGTTGAAACTATAGAACAAATATTGACTGGGACGCAGCAAAACTTGCCTGAACAGAGAAAACAATAATGGTTTACGTAACTGAAAGCAGTTTGCCAAAACCAGAATAGAAATTCTGGAAGCTCCGATTTAAAAATTGATGCCAGAAGGGCCAGATGTGGTGCATACACACAGCTGGGTATTTGCTGGCCATACGTATCTCCTGACACCTTTGCAGCACCACACAACAGTGCTCTTTTGCCTCCCTGACCATTTGCAGGGCCCCAGTTCCTGACCCTGGAACCATGAGATGGATTACCACCACAGCCAGCCTCCAGGAAACATGAGGGAACTGGTCATGGGGACCCGGGGAGGTTCTGGCACCACCAGGCTTTCAGAAACATTAGCAGGAACTTGTGAGTATGATGTTTGCCGCTGTTTATCAGGGGAAGAGAGGAAAGGAATTTGGGGAGGAGGTGAAGGAAACAAGTTTGCATCTTGTACCTGGGTTGAGCACATTGGGTAAGAAGGACTTTGGCCCGCGGTGTGTACAATCACGGAGGAGGTGGAGGTGGCTTACTGTCCCCCCTGCAGAGATGGGGTGCCTCCCTTTTCCTTTGTTCTTCCCACACGTGTGGGTGCACATGTGCACACCCCCTCCCCAGATGCGAGCTCTGCCTTTGGGTTAGGAAAAGAAAGAGGCATTTGCTGCTAGCGCCTGCCTGGCTGCAGGTCAGGGTCAAAGACCCCCTGAGCCCATGGGACTTACGCAAGAGGCTGTTGGGAAGGGGCCCCAGCCTGCAGCCTGCATCGCCCCGCCTCCCTACTCCCCCTCCAGTGCCAGCTTTGTGCCTCAGGGGGTTGCGAAAGCCCCAGGGCTACATAAAGCATTCCCTGTCTGGGCGCCCCGCCACTGCCACCAACGCTCGGGCTCTGGGGAGGCTACAGGGACCAGCACTGTTTGTAAGGGACACTGCCATGGTGGGCTGGGGACCATCGGGTGCCTTCACTGCGCACGCATCAGGGGAAGCCGCAGAATGCCCTGGGGACCTGTCAGGGCAGCCTTCCTCCCTTACCTGCTTGTGTGACAGAGCCTGTCTCTGATGCAGTTCTCTCTCTGTTTGCTGTTGCTGCAGGGACAGGATGGCCCATGCGGAGAGAGCTCTTCCCTGGCTGCTGCTGCTGGCACTGGCCTTGCTGGGCAGCAGCACGGCTGAGCGGGACTGCCGAGTAAGCAGCTTCAAAGTCAAGGAGAACTTCGACAAGACCAGGGTAAATCTTCTTTCTCTCCTGGATCTGTGGTGTCTTGCCTGACTCCTCTTCCCAGGCTACTAAATCTGGCATTCAGTAGCAGCCGTGTGTTCTTGTTTTCATTCGAAGTCACAGACTGCAATGCTGAGAAGCAGCAGAAATGTGTGATGTTGCCCACACCTCCACAGATGCTGGATCCTGATGCATCTGATAAAGGAGTATTGCAGAACCTGAGGTTTGGCAGACTGGTCTCAAACTGTATGCTCTAAACAGAAAAGGAGTGTAGTGACTTGGTTGTTTCTATGAAAAATTTCTGTGATTCTGTGATTCTGTAAAAATTAATACTTTGGTGTTTTCGGGCATCATTGCAAGGAAAAACCATTTATACAGAGATCTGCCAGTTGTTATCCTCTTTCCACCAAATTTTGTATTCTAAATACGGGAGAACTGCAGATACAAATAAGATGCCAAAAAAATGTCAATTCTTTCACAAAGCCTGGCTGCAGTAGGACACAGTGGGTTTGTGCTGTTGGAACACTAGGCTTGTTTCCTTGGTGCAGCTTTGAGGCACGGTGTCAAAGCTCTGCATGTCGCCCCCTCTGTCATCTGCCCTAGTTTGCAATGTCTGTTTGTAGGGGTTTCCATACGTCTTGGTCTAACTGCGGCCTTTCTTATTCCCGTGCAGTACAGCGGCACCTGGTACGCCATGGCAAAGAAGGACCCCGAGGGGCTGTTTCTGCAGGACAACGTGGTAGCCCAGTTCACTGTTGACGAGAACGGACAAATGAGTGCCACTGCAAAGGGCAGAGTCAGGCTCTTCAAGTCAGTTGTTTGCAGTCTTCCTCTTGCTCCATTTCACTTAGCTTCTGCTTCGCTCACCGGTGCTCTGACCCTGCCTGCTGTCCCTGTGCTGGTCACACACTGAATCTCTGCTCTTAGGTCTGAACGTGGTGTTTTTTCTCTCTCTGGCTGCAGTAACTGGGACGTCTGCGCTGACATGATCGGGTCCTTCACTGACACGGAGGATCCCGCCAAGTTCAAGATGAAGTACTGGGGTGTTGCCTCTTTTCTGCAGAAAGGAAGTGAGTACTTGGGTAGAGAAGATACAGAACCACCTGGGGGCCTAGTTATGTTGTGTGCCCGTGCTGGGAAAGGAAAAAGTAGTGTTGGATTTCTTAAACACGCTTAGGACAAATAATAACTCTCATACAGGAAAGCCTTAATGTGAACAGGGTAATCACTAATTTTTATATGGAACAGCTGGTTGGCTTTCTTTAAACAAGTAAAACATTGTTTGTTACCCAACGATATAATCAAAGGTCACTGTTTGGAAAGAAACGAAAGGCAGAGAAAGAATTTTAAGTCTTGTTTCAGTTCAGAACTCAGTTACCAGTGCTTCTGTTCTCTCTGAAAAGTCTAACATCAGACTTGGTTGAGCAGGGAAGAGGATTTTGCAATTGTTATTTTGCTTGGTCTGATGTCTGCAAATGTAGAGATTTATCTGGTTTGAGAAACAAATATGATCCAGTATATATATATATTTTTTTTCCTGTCATCTGGCACACCCTACGCAAAATCAGTTTATTGAGCCAAGTAGAGATTTAGATACTTGTTGCTCAAGACACTTCCCTGGATTGTTTCCAAGAGAAGCAGGTGGAATTTGGAAGTGATTGGAGCTCTGCGCTCTCCAAAACCACATTTACAAAGAATGCTTTGGCTGCCTGTTGCTCTTGAGCTGTTGCTGGATCTCCTCACAGCTTGCTGCCGAGTCCTGTTCCCAGGGACAGGAGATCGCGGCTGATGCAGACTCTGCCTTCTGCAAGCTGTGGTGCCCATGGGAGAGATGGGGAGGGGAACAGACAGCGCTGCCCTCACCAGCACAGCTGTAGTGCGAGGGGGATCTTTGCTCCTGGAGAGGAGGGTGCAGAGACGAGGCTCTTTACTGCAGGTACTGCGTTCAGTTCTGTTAGCGCAGGGGAGCCGGGGGAGCGGGTAGTTATCAGGGTACCTAGCTAAAGAGTTAAGAATTCTCTGAAATTGTCACTGTGTTTTGAGAAGGTGTATGATAGAGCTTGTAGCAAATACACTTCTAACGCACATGGCAACTGCATCGTAATCCTTTTCCTTAAAAATACAATTTAAGTAACATCCCTGGTTAGAAAAATAGTTATGGATTTGAGTAATCTGCAGCATGACTAGCACGACCAAGAGCACATTTAGCTTCTCTGTTAGTTTTTTAAACTATTTTCTGCCTGACTATTGCCCTTTTTTGCTTAAAATAAGAAAACTTTCTTTGTACTTCATGGTAGCTACTGTAATACTGGATGCAGGAATAAACTAAGAACTCATCTGTTATCATTTATACCAACCTTCACTCTATTATTTTCTTTACAGAGTTAGGGCAGCAATCTCTTTAGATTTACTGGATTTTACTTATGTCTCTAACACCTTTCCTTCTTTGCTATGGTGTCTTCCAGACGATGATCACTGGGTAGTGGACACAGATTACGATACCTATGCTCTTCATTACTCCTGTCGCCAACTAAACGAAGACGGTACTTGTGCCGATAGCTACTCCTTTGTGTTCTCCCGGGACCCCAAGGGATTGCCCCCAGAGGCACAGAAAATTGTCAGACAAAGGCAGATGGACCTCTGCTTGGACAGAAAATACAGAGTTATCGTTCATAATGGTAAGAACATTTTTTTCTGAAGAATTTTATTTCAGGGTTTAATGACAAAAGCACTGTGACTCTCATGCTTATTAAATAGCAGGTGCATGAAATCTTTTACTAAGTGGCTGCTTTTGAAAGCTGGAGTTTGTAAGTTATTTCCAACTTCTACTTCCCTTATCTGAAGGAGAGCTAAGGTGTATAGCTTTTTAAGCGGTGTATCACATCAGCTGGAACAATAACCATAGGAAGTTGTAAAACAATTAAATCAATGTAGTATGAGTAAACATAGTAAGGATAAACTTCATAGCTGCTGTAAAGAGAAATGGTGTCTCTTTAATCACGACTCTCTGCCTTTTGCAACAAAACAGTTGTTGAAGGGCATAGAATGTATTTTCAAAAACTTCTTTGAAAAATTCTTCATAAAAGGCTTTTAAGGAAAATCAGAAGTCCTGGAAAGGGTAACTTATAGCAGGTCCTTTCTCCCAGATCCACATGCCAACTGTTTCACATAGGCTTGTGGAAGAGGGATGTGTCCCTCATACTGCAGTGTGACCCCACCTGGCAGTCATACAGTCAGGCTGAGCTTACAACGCAGGGAAGGACACAGATTAGCTCACTTGAGCTCAGGTATATTAGAAAAGGCAAAATGGTAATTTATACTACTTTTAATCAATGATCTAAGGAAAATGTAATACACTTCCTGATAAAGATTACACCCAGAGTGGGGAATGGTAAAGAACGAAGACGACAGATGAGAATATTTAGGACGAATAAAAGAGTAGGGCACCTGTCCCTGGTGGTGAACCAGCTGGACGTGAGCTCCCAAGGCAATGCTGCGGCCAAAGAGTCAGTGTGATCCTTGGGCACAGAGACCAAGGATGCAAAAGATTAATTTCCAGACTCGGGTGAGACTGTTGTGCTTGGCACAGGCCTGCTTGCTATGACACGTTTGATGATAATCACAACTGGAAAGGGTACTGAGGGTGAACTAGGAGTTTCAAAGAGGAGCAGAGAAAATGATTGAAAGTTTGTAAAATGTGTCCTCTAGTGAGTACTTCAAAGACCTTGATCTTTTGTCAGCAGAAGGGGGTTAAAGGCTGCCCTGAGTAAGGGCTGTGCTTGCCCACACAAGCAAAGGGAACTGGATAATGAAGGACTTGCAAACATAGGAATAATAAATTAAAATGGATGGAACTTTAAACTGGACACATTCAGAGCAGAAATAAATAGCCATTTGTTTGACTCCAAAGGTCGTTAAACTTTGGACCAGTTTACCAAGAGCTGTGGTATGCTCTTCATCACTGAAATCTGTAAATCAAGATTAAAGGCTTTTCTAAATGACATGTTAGAATAAACTGGGATTTACTGAAGGAACTTTTGTGTATTATAAAGAAAGTCAGAACAGATGAGCACAGTCAGCTCCTGTGGCTCTATTACCTGCTCATCTGATCTCTAAACAGAGAGTGAGATATTGCCGTGTTGTAAAGTAGGTTTGCTGATAACCAGCTGCCTGGAAGCTCTGCTGAGGTGGGAGGTGTTTGGAATAGTGATTAGTGACCTGGAAAAAGTGCCTGACAACAACAAAAATGAGAATTTTGTCCTGAATGAGAATTTGGAGACAAAAGACAGTTAAGATTGGAGGCAGTCAGGACTAAAAGACATCAGAAACGTAAATGAAATTGGCTTTTGTGAACAATGTGTATGGTTGCATAAAGGGCAGGACAGAAAAGAAACAATGTCATTATATAAATTGATGATACTTCCTTGTTTTGAATACTGCATTCCCTGCTCTTCAAATGGAGTATAGCAGGAATAAAGATTTCTGAAGATGAGAGAATAAAATAATGAGATGATTAGGGATGGTTTTGTATTAAATCTAAGTGTGGATGCACAGCTGTTGTGCTGTGACTTTGAGGGGGGGTGTTATGGTGGTTCCTGGCATTTCTGGCAAACCTAGACAAAGTAAAATCGGGATATTGGGTGAGTCCAAGCACTGGTCTGATTCAACATGGTGGAATCTGTGTTTCTATTATTTCTACACTCTATGAGGCTTCCAAGGCAAGAAATGTATTGTCAACCTTTGCAAGAAAGTATAAGCAAAAAGAAAAATCAAATATATTAATTTATTCATAGTTTGTGATACAACTTTTTCAAATATCTCAGAGCTTCTATATAATCCAATGTTTTTTTGACAGCATATAGATCCAATAGTGTAATATTCAAATAAAAGCTCAGAATGTCTTTTGAATGTTCAGCCTTAAATATTCTTTGACCTCCTAACCTTAATTTAAAAGTTGATCAAAGTGCCTCTAGTTAGTTACAGAAATACCAAATCTACCAAGTTGTGCCAAGTGCTATACTCTGTCTGCTGTCCTAACGGCTATCCAGGTGTTAGGTGCCGAGTGCAGTGTCTGATAAGACTATGTGAGTTCCATAACGCCTGTAAATGAAAAAGAAACGTAAAGCCAGCAATTTGCCTTTTCCCCTTGCTGTGCTCAGGACCTGTAATTACCATGGTGTTAGCTGATTCTGGATTTTCCAGTATCATGAAGCCAAGTTCCTGCAAAGCCAGTGCTTTTGGGAATGCAGGAATGATTGTCAGCTAAACTGAAATGGCCATTTACTGAAAGCTTTATATCAGAAACTCTTACAGAATTCACTTAATTCCTTATGTGTGGTTGAAAAACAACATTTTGGGTTTTTTTGTGTGTTTCAGGATTTTGCTCTTAAGGAGATCCAGAACTGTGGAAAGAAACCATGTAACAGCCCCATGGATGTAAAGTTAACACACTGATCGAGTGCTCTCTTGGAAACCTTTCAAACGGCTTCATTTAGATTTTGGGTATATTTATCTGAGCTGTCTCGCTCACCTTGTTAATAAACCAATGAGACATTTTAATAAACTTGGATTGCAGGGGATGCCAGTTGTTTGTATGCACATCTGTACCTATGTGGACATTGAGTTTATTAGTAAACTGTTATCTTAATGCACTAGTTTGAATTGGTGACAGATGGCAATAATTAATTAAGAATTTAATCTTTCTTTTTTTAGTGGTTTCAATTTCTGTCTGAAGGAGTTTTAATTAAAAAAAAAACACAAACCTAAATTATATGTATTTACTTTCTAAAACTTTTAATTTATTTTCAAATACAGTGTCACCTTTTTCTAGGAAATACCTGAAATCATTCCCAGTAGCATTTTAGAAAGAAGGAAGGAATTTCAGTGACGCTATATGTCACTGATAAACTTCATTGTATGACTGCTGAAGACAGAAAAAATATGCATCTTTTTTAAAAACCTATTTTACGACGAGTAAAGTTATTTATTCTTTATTTATAAATTAACAGGTATTATGTCCATATTTTTAACTTGAGATGGAACCAGATTGCTCATTCACTTGGTGATAACATGTTTATCATCCTGTTTCCTACACGATATGCGTTACTCTGCCCAAATCTCCATTCAGGCAGGCAGTTAGCTGAGTGCCTTTTTTAAAGGGGATTGAGAAAAAGAGCAGATACTCTCTGAGGATGTACATTTTCACTAGAAAGCTGGTCCCTCTTACTCAGTAGAAAACAGAGTAAAAATGGATCAGGTGCCCTCTTGATATAGATTCTCTGTAACTTCATTAAAGTTAATGGCATTTATGCCAACTGAAAATGTACCCTCGTAGAATTAATTCGTCTGGTAAGTACTTATTTAAACTATTTTACATTCACCAAGTTCACCACCATATTCCCATTTATTTCAGTGTTAAGTGGAGAATTCAGTCCATTGGATTAAATTGTCCAAATCTTACTGAGGCAAAGCAGCCAGGCCAAGAGGATTTTACCTGCAAGAATTAAAAATAAAGATTTCACTCTTTTTTTCCCCTTCTCTGGCATTTAATAATATAACACAGCGACCCGTTCAGCCTGGGACAGTGTAGGTGTCAACATCCCGCGTGTGGCACAGCTGGGCCGTTAAATGATTATCTGGTGATGAAAGAGAGAGGTGGTGGTTCCTGGTTACTTCTTCTTGCAGTGGTGTCTGTGCCAGCCCCGTGCCTCGCAGGGCTCCCCGTGCAACAGAGGAGGATTTCCTGGCACTTACGTCTGAAATGGGCAACGTTGTACAAAATGGGATTGAGAGCAGAGTTGGCGAAAGTGAATAGCGTTATCCAGAAGAAAACTGATGGTGAAATTTTGAAATCTTCTGTTTTACTCTGGACTAAAATTAAAAGAATAATTATTATAATTGGGCTCCACATGATGAAGAAAGAGATCATCAGCACAAAGAGGGCTCGGAATAGTTTGTAGTCTTGCTGGGAAACCCGAACCCGATGACTTTCCGAGTAGGCTAAACCAGCGTTTAAACTCCTTCTTGATGCCTTTGTAATCTGCCGGAAAAGAGAAGAAAGTAACTTTCATTGACACCCAGAAGAATTACTAACACATTTTCACAAGTGCAAAAGTAAATCTTGGCACGTGATGCTTCTGTTGTGAAAAGTGACTACAAAAAAAGCACTTTTACTTTTTCTCAATGGTTCCATTTCAAACATTCTCACTTTATTAGCATTTTTTTTCCTCTCAGCTGTGAACTCACCTCAGCATTAGTCAAGCTGGTTGTTCTGCTCATGTCTCTCTAACAGCCATAAATACTTTTCAGCATAAAACAGAGCCTTAATTACTCGTAAAATCCCATTAACTTCAAATTATGACCTGATTTGTTCTATCTAGATAAACCCATTGATTTTTTTTCACAAATGTGAACTGCACACAGTTAACAATCCTGCTGATGCACAAGAAGGAATGCCATGCAATTCTCTATGGCCGCGCTGACTATATGAGGTAGGTACCAGGAGGAGGATGAACTTAATTACAGTAACTAAATCATTACACATTTTAAATTTGAATAGGATTTTACATTGTTTTGTGTAAACATTTAGGTTCTCAGTCAGTAATCAGAATTGCTTTCTATGAACTAACCCGAAATCCTACAGCTCCTTTAGTCACTGTGGGAATCTATGTCCTGTACAAGCTGTAATAAGGCAGAGTGAGGGGAGTTTGGGAATCTCGTATTCACGGCACGTCATTAGGCACAACACTGAATCCCGATGGACGCTCTGTGTTTGGAAGAGGAAGGGGTATGAAATCAGGCGTTTTAAAAGGAATTTAGGTAACTAGTGTCATGCTTGCTAGAATATAGCTGAAAACTCTGTGGTGCCTGGTACCTTGGCCTGCATTTCGGCAGTTAAACAATACCCACTCAGAAGGAAAGTGGAAGCAGAGTGTTTAATTCACAGGTTTTGTTTGCAATGTTTGAAATTGTGGAGGAATAAGTGTAATCTAAGGAGATCTGTGTACTAAAAACAGGTGCAGCAAATCAGTAGATCTAAGAGGAGATGGATTTTTTATAGTCCCACCTCCCTTTGCTTTCTTACAAATCCCTTGTGACTCTGGAGTTTAAGTTCGAAGAAAGCAAAACCTATTTTTTAGTTATTTCAAATGCTTGACTCTTTTAGCATTTGGGAGATTGTCAGTCTTTAAATACAAACAGCGGATACATGGAGAAGTGTACTAAATACTATATATAAACGAAGACAACCTTTGCGTTGGGGTGGGGGTGATGTGCTGCCCAGGCGTGGCTTCAGCTGACAGGTACCGGCTGTACCAGAGACTCACCGCTCACACGCCGCCTGTCCCCTTGGGCTGCATTGGTGTTCAGTGACAACGGGCTGATGCCCGGTGAGTTACGCTTCACTCCCCTTTGCTCCACAGCAAACCGTGAAGGGAAACCCTACCTGTAAGATTTTGGAGTAGCTAATGACGATGAGTAGCCCTGGTACCAGAAAGAAAACAAGGGCAAAGGTGAGGTCCCAGGCTGTTTCTCCTGCAACGCTGGGCCAGACCAAGGTGCAGATCTGCATCTCCTGTTTGCAAAGAATACAGAAGAAAATCAACGCTCTGCCGGTATTTTTACCACACAGTTCTCCTTATCTCCCTCCACGCCTACGGAGAGAACGGCTGCGGGCTGAACCGCCTCCGTGAGAGCTTCCCGCTGGGACGGAGCGCTCGGTTCCTGTGCTGCTCGGGGCTTCCCAAAGCCCGTACAGTTACCAGCAGGTGTGCTGCCCGCAATGTAAATATTGCCGTAAATTTCGCGTCAAATGCCGACGGCAACTTTAAAATTGAAACTTATAGACCTCCAACTCGATCAGGTGTCCGAGCGTGCTGTGGGGACGCTCCTGTCCGCACCTCGAGGGACCGACCCGAGCGCGGCCGCTCCGCTCTCCACAGAGGCCGCCGCCAGCGCCGGGCAGCGGCGGGGCGCTCCGGGGGGCGGCCCTCGGCTGGGGGAAAAGACTGCTGAAAAGGGGATTTCCGAGCTGCGCGGGGGAATGCAAAACAAAACCCACCTAAAACCTGGCCGAGCTGAGGGGAGGGAGGCGGGAGGGGGCGGCTGCCCCCCCGGGGGGGTCCCGGCAGCGGCCTGCCCCTGGCGAGCGCCCATCGCCCTCCCGCCGCCCGCTCTCCCGCCCCGCCGGCCCTGCCCTCACCTGCCCGGCGGCGGCCGAGCCCCCCGAGCCCTTCTCCCGCCCCGCCGGCCCTGCCCTCACCTGCCCGGCGGCGGCCGAGCCCCCCGAGCCCTTCTCCCGCCCCGCCGGCCCTGCCCTCACCTGCCCGGCGGCGGCGGGCAGCCGCACCACGCGGAAGAAGCAGCAGAGCGGGAGGGTGGCGAGGGCGGCCACGGCCCAGATGAGGAGGAGGGCGGCGGCCAGCGCCTTGGGGCGGCGGAGAGCGGCCTGGCGCAGCCGGGCGATGCTGACGAGGCGCTCCAGGCTGACGGCCGAGAGGGAGAGGATGATGACGGTGCCGCTGAGGCCCACCAGGTAGAAGAGCATGTGGCAGACGGTGTCGCCCAGCACCCAGGACTCGGTCCAGCGCACCACGGCGATGAAGGGCATGGCGGTGATGAAGAGCAGGTCGGCGCAGAAGAGGTTGAGGACCAGGCAGTTGGCGGCGCGCAGCCGGTGCGGCCGTTGCACCAGCAGCCAGATGCCCCAGACGTTTCCCACCAAGGCCAGCAGGAAGATGGAGGCCAGGGCGGAGGACTCGCCCACGCGCAGGGCTGTCACATTGTGGCCCCTGAAGTCCGAGAAGAAGGAGAAGTAGGTCTTGTTCTCCTCCGTTCTTCTCTCCTCAAACCAGGACACTGGCACCTCCCTGGGCCCCGGCATGAGGGTGGCCAGCGGGCATGAGGGTGGTCAGCCCTAGGGCCAGGGCTGCGCTCCCAACCACCACGGCGGCACCCGGGGTGCCCTCCCGGCACGGCGGAGCAGGGGGCTGGCTGCCATCCTCCTCCCTCCTCTTCCTCCTGCCCGTGCCGCCGAGGGCCCGGCCGTGCCAGCCGGGCGGTTTATGGCCCTTGTGCCTGAGTGGAACAAGGAAGTGGGAGGGTAAACAGGGCGCAGCTCACACAGAGGCGAGGCCGTCCTGCGTGGGGGCGAGAGGGGCTCTCCCCGGGCAGGGTGTGGGGCAGCAGCCCAGCACCACCATGCCCAGGGGCCTGGGGCTGGCCACCTCCTCCAGGGCCGGGCAGGCTGGTCTCGGGGCACCGGTGAGCGGGGGCTCAGGCTGCGCCCCTTGTGCGTGGCCGAAAACAGAGGGATGGCTGGCAGATGGCTCCCAGAGCTCTCCTCGGGAGCACGGGGTAACCAGTGCTGCTCTAAGGCAAAAAAATGAGGAATTTATCCATCGCCTCGTGTCTGGACAGTAGCATTTGGAAATGGCATCCTGTGCACTGCTCGTGCTGACCGGGGTCTGGTGTGGAGGGGAAGTGTCATGGTCTTCATCACTGGGGTCCTTTACTAAGTTGGTCTTGAGTTATGAGTTCTTGGGGAAGAAGCCTGGTAAATTCAAACATACCTAGCAAATAGCATCTTCTCTCTGGGCTCCAATTCCTGGAAGCAGTTGCTGAGGTTGTTAATGAAAGAAGGCCTTTCCACTTACGCCCTTCATTCCAGATGATTTAGAAATGGGCTGGGAGGGAAGTGTATAAATCGTCACAGATGAGCAGATAATGTCTCATAAAAGAAGATAAAATGTTTTCATAGAGTGTGTAAACAGTTGTATAACGTTAGAGAGCTCTGGATGCGTTCCCTTGACGTGGAGCCAGCGTCGGGGCAGTTACGGGCTGGGCAGCAGGAGCTGCACCTTCTGCTGGGGTGGGAGTTGCTCCAGGCGGGTGTGAGAGGGATGGGGCGAGCAGGCGGTGCCGTACCCCGCCTGTGACCCGGCCGTCAGCCACTTACGCAATGGCATTAGCGGGGATTCCAGATTAGTGGAGACTCCAGAGACCCCGTCCTTCTAAGGGACAATCTCCTAATGGGGAATGACAAGAGTGAGATCTTTCCTGGACTGCTTCCCACCTCTTTGCCAGTGCACAAGTTACATTGATTTTAATTAGCGTGTTTTCTCTTGAGCTGTAAGTGGTTCTAACGATCTGTGCTGTCTCATCGAACAGGGAGTTTTCAGGGCAGCTTAAACGGGTGGATGAGACGCTCCTGCTAATTCCTGCTGGTGTCTTGGACGGTATGAAATGTGGGCAGGTTTGCTGTTACGTGGGTGGATGCTGTGGACTCAAATGAAGACAATAAGAAAACTTGAAAAGGTGAGGTTTTTGGCAGCTAGCGGCAACACGAGTAACTGGCAATTGTCTCAAAACACATATTTTATTCAACATCATTTACTGGGAGAAAAATTCTGCGCCCATATTGCAAAAGTTTCAGCAAATTTAATGGAACCACTGAGGATGATTATTGATATTTATGATCAAAGCTTGGCAAATCTAGCCACAATTTCTGTTGGCTCTGCTGTGGACTGGTTCTGTAGGATGAGTACTGAATCTTGAAATATATCCTTCCAGTTGCCAAAACCTCACAGGTCTGGGACTTTACGAAGCTGACAGACCACCCCCGAAGCTGTGGGCAGCTCAGAACACATGCCGGGATTCGGGAAAGAGCCATCCTTAGAGGTCTGGTTGTACCGGTGTGAAGCTCAGAAGGCATGAACAGGAGGGGTGGGGGCAGCTGGGAATGGCAGCACAGATAAATGCACATTGTGTTATGAATGAAATCTTTAGCGCCTTTGGCATTAGTGGAAATGAAATTAGAAACTGGTCCTGTCAATTCAGGGTAAAATAAGCACATTTGAAGCAGAATGGGGGAAGGAAAATAGGGAGAGAAACATCTGAAGCAGCATTATTGAAGAAATGAAGATATTTTCAGTCAGAGAGGAAAGGAATGCCAGAGCAGAGCAGAAGGTGAGAAAATGAGACGATGTGTGGAAGTACCTGGATAGACTCATGAGCTTCTTTAGAAAGGATCACCTCTAGCTTTGGTCCTTAGGTGTGGATGAGAACCTTACTCACTTGGCATAAGCCCGTTGTTTGCTTGGGAGAACCAAGGCAAAACGCTGCATTTAGTCTACTGTTCGGGAGTGAGCTTCACACCAACCTGTGCACAAACCCCTGTGCCTGGCGGGGGCAGAGGTGTGAAGAAACATGCCCTTTTCCTTGGGGTTTTATCAAATCAAAGGGAGCTCCTTGCAGGAACAAAACCACTCTGATTACTCATGGGTCTAATGGATCCGTTATCTAAAAAAACAGTTTTCTTTTCCCTCCCATGAAGTACAGCAGCCGTGTTTGCTGTTGGGTGGCTGCAGTCGTGGCAACCATGGCAAGGTGGGATCTGAGGAAGGGAGGAACCGTAGCCTGGACAGAGCGGCGCTGGTGTTACTGAGGTTGGTGGATGCTGTGTGTGGTCCGTGCTCCACATGTGCTTACGGGAAGGAAGTGATTAACAGAATGCCTGGAAACCTGTTACGGTTGCTTAACCTGTACCCTTTCTTCAACCTACAAAGTGCTCTTTTATGCTCAGAGGTGGTGAAACGTGGAGGCAGCTCGGATTTCGTTGTCCTGGGTTAAGTGGAAGTTGCGGGGACGCCTGTGGAGGCGGTTAGCTCGCCGAGCGGGGGAAAAGCTGCTTTCCTTTTTTGTGGGTGGTTTTTTTTCATCCTGAATGAAAGCCCAAGTCCCTGCCTCCTCTGTGGCAGGTAAGGGCTGTGTTCCCCAATACCGTGAGTCAAGTTCTGTTTTTCAGATTGTTGCCCTGACAACGATGAACTGTCACGACAGATGGAGATAGTTCATTTATTTATTTCTTGGGTGTAAGAAATCTTCCCAGAGAGAGGGACCTGCTGGCCCGGGTGATTCGGGGAGATGGGGATTCTTCTTCTGTGTGGACATGACCTAGTACAAGTTTTGCTTTATTTATGCATCCTCTTGCAGGTAGACTGGTGTTTGTGTCTTTCCATGCACCTGTATCACAATGAGTAACTAGTACTGACTAGTACAGTCCCAAGCTTGTAGGTGACTCAAGCTGTGCGTATGTAACAGGGGTTTCAGCATAAGCTGTGACCACGGTCGGCTATTTTCCTTTTTGCTTTTCCATATCGTCCTGCAGCTGTTCTGCCTCTAGACACTGTTAATTCTGTGCTTAGAAGAAGTTACGCCATTGTAAGGTTTGTTTCAAATACAAATCGGTTTTGTTTTGCTTTTTAGGAAGTTTCCGAACTGCTCACCCATTGCATTCTTTGGTGTGAGCGAGCTGAAGCATTTACACCAGTGTCCGAGGGGCAATGTTAAACTTGTGCTGCAAATATAAATGCATCTGTTTGTCTTCACATAGCAGCGAGCTCACCCACTCCAGCGCCCGCTGGAACACCAGCTGCTTCTGTCTGGTGTGCGGGACCTGGGAGAACACTCCTTCCGAGGAGCGGAGACCCTGTGTGAGGTTTATGTGGACTTTGTCTGATATTTGAGTGCCGCTGCACCTTTGCTAACTTCCAGGTATGCATAAAGTTACTCCATTCCTGCTGACAAGCTTTGGTGCAGAGCCATCGGAGCAAATCCTGTGGTTGTGGTGTGCTTCAGAAGGATTTACAAACAAAACCTGCTCTAGTGGGAGGTGTCCCTGCCCATGGCAGGGGAGTTGGAACTCAATGATCTTTAAGGTCCCTTCCAACCATTCTGTGAAAACCTGTCACCGCCCTCTTTGCTTTGCCTTGCCATGGAGGTACCACCAGAGCAATATTCCCCCTGCTGTTCCTGAAGACACCGCACTGCTCCCGTCAGTGTTCTTTGCCAGGCGTGCAGCGAGGGCCTGTTTTCTGTAGGTATTTGTGCTGTTCAGCGTGATTCTCTCTCAGCACAACTGGCACCACACCCCTCTGCCGCTTGTTATCTGCACAGTCAAACACAAGTGCTTTATTGTGTAGTTTCCCTAAACATCTTTAGTAGCGTTATTGGCACAGGGCAAGTATCCGTGTGAAAGATGGTGATCAAAAGCTGGAGCAAGAGAGAACGCTGCACAAGCACGTAGATGATTAGAAGTCGGTCCATTTGATATAAGGAAAATCACAGAGCCATCTTTCAGTCGTTATTTCTCGAGAAGCTCTCCTTGTGCAGAGACCCTCAGTTTTGAGGCTCAGTTCAGCTCTTTCCAGCACACCACATCAAACCTGCCCCCTTCCCTTGCTGTTCACAAACGACATGGCACCCCGCAGCTGGGATTTACAGAATCACAGAATCTTCATGGTTGGAAGGGACCTTTGAAATCATCGAGTCCAACCACAAAAAACAAAAACCAAACCAAACCAAACAACAAAAAAAACCCCAAAACAAACACATTCCCACAGCCCACCCCACCCCCAGACAGACACAACCCAACAACCTCGGGCACTAGAGCATGCCCTGAAGTGCCACGTCTACGCGTTTCTTAAATACCTCCAGGGATGGCGACTCCACCACCTCCCTGGGCAGGCTGTTCCAGTGCCTGACCACTCTCTCCGTAAAGTAATTCTTCCTAATATCTAATTTATAAAGGTGCTGGCACTGGCGACCCCTTGTATTCATCCAGGAGCTCCCCACAACCAACATCTTCAAATAACGCAGATTTCACAGAATTTCTGCTGGGCTGAAACCCACTTACTGAAGTAGATGTAACTCAGAAAAAGACTACTGAAATTGTAAATACAAAGTGCTTGAAATAACAGCTTTTTTTTGTTTGTTTTAATTACTGTAATTACTTAAGAACTAAACTTAACAACTAAATCTTAGCATTATGATGAGCTCCTTAGGCACAAAATTCTCTTTCCTACATATGACTAGAGAGAGGAGCAGCAGACCTTTTGTTTGTTCATTAACTTTTAGGATAAAAAATAATTCTCAGTCTTAGGCTTCCTCTTGGCTTCCGAGGAGTGAAAAAAAAGCAGTGCTATGACCTGCATGCCTTGTGGATTGGGAGTTTTATAACTGTTTTTAGTCATGTGTAAGTGCTGACAAATAATATTTGTGGCTCTGCCTTGGGAACAGGCATTTCCGTGCACAAGAATGACATCTTGTTTTTCAACATTCGGCCCCCTGATGGTGTGTAGAAATTCAGCAGTAAGGGGTTTCTGCTCAGGTTTAATATTTAGCAAGCAGGCCTAAAGGCATTGGTGAAGTTCAGAAAAGGTGCTGGAACAAACAAAACTTTTTAAAGGTCATCACCTATCAATTCTGTGAGTCTCCCTCTTCAGAACCAGCTTCTAATGAGAGCGTAGTTTTTGCTAAATTGGGAAAGCCTCAGAAGTACGGAAGAGGAGACTGCTGACCTGTAGCAGGCAAACTCATTTCATCTATAATACATAAAAGATCAGAATTTCCTTTTGCAGAAACTATGCCGAGTGTGCAACTGGGAATAGAATAGTAGCTGATTAATGCGTTGTTAAAAGACAACTAAAACTTCCAAAAGTAGTTTAATTAGAGATTAAAATTATTAGACTGCAGTGAGAGGCAGAGTTACTGTCAGTTTTGCAGCAAAGCATGATAGAATACCAGCCAGCCACCAGAAGCCGTGGAGCAGAGAAAGACAGACCTGGGGTATTTCACTGTCCTCAGCAAACCATAAGAAAAATTTACTGCTTTTAGAAGTTTAACTAATGTATCTTTGTAAAATTTCCTCACTTCAAGGATTTTTGGGGAAGGAACTGCTTGTTGGACTTCACTACAGGTGCAAGGAGCAAAATGCAAGGAGCAGATCCAGGTTTAGAGGAGGTGCTATAGAAAATAATGCTGTGATTGCAAATCCCTAAGGGAATTTTTTGCCAGTTTCTAATTTGTTGCAAGAATTTATTGCTGACCTGTTTTCTATATTAATACCAAAATACAGTGGCACTTCAGATCCACTAGAGCAGTTTATTAAAAGCCGCACTTTTAAACTGGGACATTTGTCAAATGTAACAGATTAAATAACTGACATTTCCCAACTTTAACCTCTAAAATACAGAAGTGCAAACAGGTTTACTTCAGTGCAATTCTCCCTTTTCCAGCACCAAGAAAGCTTGTATTTGCTGGGAAGTTTGTTTTCCCGATAACATTTTTTTAATAAGAGCTTAAACCTTGGTTGGCATTTTTATATGAGCTCTAAGTCAGCCCTGAGTGTGGTTCAGGAAAAGCAGCTGCTTAGGATCAATGTTTTCAACAGGAATCTTAAGCAGCAAAGACCTTTTAACAAAAAAAAAAGAACAAAACCAAAAAACAAAAAACCCACCTCTTTTTTTTAAAGACCTCTTAACCTCCTGAGTTTTAGAGTATCAAGACAGTGATACATTACGCAAGTATGTGATACATGTAATACCTGTATCTATCCACTATACACACACACCCCATGCATATATAAAAATATATATATCTGGTGCACCTATTAAGCTGCAACACATTTTTGGCCCGTTGCTGTCAGTTGAGGTACAAACCCAATCATCGGGAATCACCAGCCAAGAACTGGATGTGCCAAACATTAAAACAAAGCCTGACACAATGGGTCTGCTATTTCTGTTCTCACTTTTAATAGTGCAAAAAGATAAGTCAGTAGTTTACTATTTTAAGGTATTCCTCATTCTAAAAATATTCCTACTTGCAACCAAGAATGCAGTAGCTGTTCTTTTTGCAAAAACATCAAGTAAAACGTTTGAGGCCAAATAAGTTAGTATAATGTTTTTGTGGAACAGTTATAAAATAGAAGTCCTTCATACAACCGTAAGAAAAAAGCTTTAAGGAGATGTGTTGCCTTTGCAGAAGAGCATACTGGCAGCGTGGCTAAAGCAAACACAGTCAGTCCATTTGGAGCTCAAGCTGTGCAGAAGTCAATATGTGCTAGGAGCTCTCTGTGCTGGCTTGTTGGGTACTGCGCTTTGCATCTGGGGCACTCAAGGAAACTTTCATCCAGAATGCTGGATTGTTTCCGGGAAGGACTTTGGTCACACGTGGTCAGCTTCTCCTCAAATGCAGCTTGCAGGTCTGTGTGGGGTTCCATGTAGCCAGATTCCTGGAGTTTCTGCAAAAGGGGAGGCTTTAGTGTGAGACTGGGGAGTGCACTGACCAAATACTGTAGCAAAAAATATTAGTTTGATGGCACACGAGACTTGTGTGTGTGCCACAGCACTAAGGGCAGAATTTTAAGATGGGTAAATGCAGTTATGCTACTCGTGTTAATAACAGAGGGCCTGTTGTACAATTCTAACACCACATTTAAATTGGATTGTGTGTAGCTTTTCTGCAGGCTATTTAAGACAGGTTTCCCCGCAACGTCTGACTGGGAATCCTTCCCCAACCATCTTCCTCACCACTCACACAATATTCCTTAATAAAACAATGCCTCAGTTCCCAGACCTGATCTAAAGAAGGATGCAGGTGTTAGATTTCCATTTTGAACCTCATTTAAATTAGTCCAGAGATGCAGTTTTGACAACCCTATTCAATAAGGTATCTTGTAAGATCAGGCTGTAAGGGCCTACACGTGAAATCAGATTCTAGTGGAAAGATGTACATTTATACAAAACCCCAGCCTAAATTCACTTGCAAGTTACTCAGTACGTACCAGAAGCTCCAGATGGGTTATTTGCTCCCTGGCCTTGTGTAGTTCCTTAAGGACTTTGTTTAACTGATGCTGCAAGTTCTGGCGATCAAGCTTCTCATTCTCAAAGTCTGTGGTGCACATCTGGATCTGGCAACCCCCCAGTGTTAAAATTGAAGAATTAAAATCAGTATTAAAAATTGGGAGGGAGAAGGGGGGAGAGGGAGGCTGGCGGAAGTGTTTCCCCTTTATATATTTAAAGTTTTACTCTGCTATCACATCCTAAAACGGGATTTAAAAAAAATGAATTAAAAAGTCATTTGTTGCTTTCACTGCAGTGAAATTCATACATGCCCAATTATGAGAATCTCCCTTAGCAGAGGTGGAGTTTGAAGTTATTTTGGTTGGAGGGTATTTCAAAATGTCTTGCAATCTTAAACTGAGCATTTTGCAAAAAAGCATATAGAGCAAGTTCATGAAAAATGCCGGTTTCTTCTCCAGGATCTTTCTTGTAACAAGACAATTCGGACAGAAGCGATGGGTAACACTGCTCACCCAGGCTGAGCAAATAAATGTAACTTTTTTTTCCAAAAACATCAATTAGAGCTGTAAGAATGTACTTGGAAAAAGTGGCAGTGCAATTATTTGTACAACATTATCAAGAGCATATTACAAAACCTCAATGAGCCAACTGGTTGTGGGACGTTTCCCAGAGCTAATTTGAGGCTGTGCAGTTGAACAAGTGATTGTGGAGAAAATAGCCTCAGGTTTGATCACACCCTCTTATCTGTAATAGGTTACAGATTTTCCTCAACAGATGCATCAACGTTTTTAGAAGCATCAAGAGATTATTTACAGTTGAATATTCATATTTAATATTACTTCATTTAACATATTGCTTATTGTTAAATTTGAAAAGTTAGTCTAAAAGCCTTTGTGCATGATACAGGTTAAGTGTCAGCATCTTGGTGTGTAGTTCAGTACCTGTTGTTCCAATAACGCTGTCCTAGTGTGCTCCTCCTGCTGCTTGAGCAGCAATTTATGAAGAAGTTGCACCTACAAGGCAGAAAAACATTTCTAATAGAGAACTTCCATGTACAACAGTTAATAAGCTTAACAAATAATGAATCTAAAAAGGAATAGAAGTTTTATATTCCAATACAAAAACATGTGCCTTTTACGCAACAGCCAGATCTAATTTGGATCTCTACGTCTCTGGGGCAAACCTTGGGGAACCCTTATCCTTGCCCTGAGCAGGGGGAATGTGGGATGGTGTTATAGTTCAGGAAAGTTCAGTTTGATTATTTTAAGTGATTGCTAGGATGCAGACAAAAACATACAGGCAGAATTTAGCAGAGCAAGCGAGTGACAGTCCTTGCTGAGTAAATACGACATTTCAGCTCTCCTGACTCATTGCTAATGATCTTAAACTCCCAAGTGCATCCACTTACCTGACATAAAAGATCTTCAGACTTTTTCTTTTCTTCTCTGAGCTGTCCTTTAAGAGTTTCATTTTCTTGTTTTAGTCTCTGCACTTCTTTAATTTTATTTTCATTTTCTAGAGTCTTCATTTCAGCAACCCGTTGCGACTGCAATAAGGCATTTAAACTCATTATTTCCTGTTGGTTTTCTTCATACTTCTTTTGGAATTCATTAAGTTCGGATCTCAACCGGGTTACAGCACGTCTTTCAGTCTCAAGATCACTCTTAGCAGTTAGTAACAGCTGGTCATAATATTTTTGCTTTTCCTCTTGCAGATGACCTTAATGAGGCAGAAATAATTGAGATAGTAATGGGAGGGGAAATAACTTAAAAATCAGCACACCAAATCCTTGCCAGGATTTTAAGGTATATTGATAGAAACTGGCATTCTAAGCTATTACCCAGCTCAGGTTGGCACCAAACTTCAGTTAAAACAGCTTCCAGTACTCTTAATGGAGTAAAGTCTCCTTCCCACCAAAGGGTGGGCTCTTCCTCACCAAAGCCAGACCGTCTTCTTCAAATTGGATGCCATCATTTACTTCTAAATTGCAAAGAAAAGGGACTAGGAGAGTTTTATTGATAAAAAATGCCTGCTTCTTGGCTAGTGACTGTTCCTTAAACAAAAACTGGAAAAATTTCTGCTTGTTGACACAGTGAAAGTTTTGTAAGTAGGAAAAAAAAAAAAAAAGGAGGCAGCCTGTAGAAATTCAGCAGTAATACAAAATGTACTTAAAAGCAGAACAAGGAGTGCAGAACTTCACAGGCTTTGCTGATTTTTAGCACTGTAAATTTCTTTACTTTGATCCTTTTCCTATTGAAGGCTTCCCCTCGTTCTCCAAAGCCCAGTTTACTGGGCAAAGATTCTTGCTTGACTGTTCTTCCTCCCCTCAACTGAGCGAAGCCTTACCCTCTCATTAGCAATACTCCTTTAGAGGGTGGGGAGACCTTCAGAGAAATACCAAGTTTTTCCTTGGAAAGAGTTGTCATATCTACTTCCAACTCATACAGGTGGGTTCTGAGAAACTCCCACCTCTGCTACTGCCCAGCCACCTGGAGAGGGGAACTCCTGTCGGACCCTTATTCCTCATCTCCTGCTGCTCCGACAGCAAAGCTCTGGCTGCAGGAACTCTGAGTTTGACAATAGGAAAAGCAAGCCAGCTCCTTCTGGTTCTTCCCTTCAGTGTGATTTTAACTTTATTGCACGTGCTGGTCAGGCACAACTCAATCTGAGCACACGGGGCTGAAGGGGTGCTCGTTATTGAGGAGGTAACCAGCAGGGAATGAGCTGGTGGTGGCCACATCCCTGTTGCGAAACACCGTTCTGCATCCATGCCAAAACCTGCTACAGGTGTTAGTGCCCTGTAACAACTCCTCAGGCAAGTAAAGAACGTGGCAGTCTTGAGTTATTTTTATAGTATTTATTTAAATAAAAACCAAACCCCTGATCCACGCCTAGCTCATAAATCCATTATGCAGGTTGGAAGCACACTTTGAAGGATGGGAGACGTACATATGTTTGCCTCAACACTTTCTGCAAACAGAGAGGTTGCTAATAGAGTGTCAAGGCTGTTAAAAATCATCTTTGAAGTAGATAAGAACATGAAATACTGTCGATGAAGTAATGTAGCTGAGTAACAGGAAGCAAAGAAATTTTACTTAACCAAGTTTTGCCATTAAGGAACAAAAATATTGAGAAGAAAGTCTTGATTTCATTTAATTGTGCTATAGTTTGTTTTCAGAAAATTTTTTCTATAGATAATTATGGTTCGGGTTGCTTATGGGCAAAAAATAGAGTTGATACCTTCTGAATTGAATTCTTTAGGTTCTTGCTGGCCGGCTGTTTCTGACTTCTGTTCAAGTTCAAAGATCCTTCCAAGCAATCCCCGGACATAAGCTTCACGTTGCTGGTCGTACAGCAGCCACTGCTGGTTTTTCTCAAGTGCCTTCATGAAAAGGAACAGAACAACAGAAAAGCCTCTGGCAACTTATCAGATTTTTAAAAGAATTAGTCATCTTTGTCTTTTGACTTTTTTTTTTTCAAGTCTTTTTTTATTTAAATTATTGTCTTGTCACAAAATAATGTTAGATATTATATTTTAGAGGGAAACATACCCCTTGAGGTCCCATACTACCCAAAAATGTATATGGTGATAATTTATATTCTTATGCATCTTGATACAAATGGTCTATAGTTGCAGTGTTGTACAGGAAACTTACATCTTTCAGTTGTTTTTCGACTTCATAGAGATGAGTTGGTGACCCAGTGCCATTCGTTACAGCTTCCTGCTGTAAAGAACAAAGAACAACCTGTCAATGTTCTTTAAAACAGATGGCTGAAATAGCAAAGCTAGTCCTGTCTGACTATTAATGTCACATAAATAGCATAAGAATATTATAAAGCTGGAAAACAGATGCATACCTGTGCCTTTTGTGTCTAAAGATTTTTATAGTCTTTTTTAAAAAAAAAAGTATCTAAGTTGTGTAGAAAACCATTTCATAGATGTAAAATAAATCTCCTGGAAGCTCTTAACATTAAAACATTTCCCAAGAAGAATATCAAGTGTTTTCTTATGAACTGCTGTCTTGGAAGACCTGAAGGGTACAGAAGAACTTCTGAAAAATATTCTTTAAATACACAGAAAAGGAAAGTGTTCTATTTCCGTATCCTTTTACGTGTGACAATATGCCAGGTGGGTAAGAGTTGTCAGGGAAAGCTGGGGACCTTGACAATTCACTGGGGTAACAGGAGAGTTATAAACACCCAGGAAACCCCACGAGCCTGTCGAGGATTTAGAGACACTACAACTGCTTAGATTCTTATTTCTATAAACTGCATTAGAACTGCATCTCAGTGAAAGCTTTCTGGAAATGGTGCCATACAACTGCTGTTCCCACATCAGAGTGCTCCTCTGCCCACATGCCACCTAGCACTCTCAACCAGCGTCACTAGACTTGCTTTCAAGTTTTCCAAGACATCCAGCCAAAACATCAGTCAAATTTTGTTGTCCTCTGTTGATAAATCAGTAAAAAATTTAAAAGCAAATTCTGATTTTAAACAAAAAACTATTTTGGTAGCTCATTGACAAAAATATAGTGGAAATCTGTTGAATTAACACACATTTTAAATTCTCTAACAAAATTAAAAGTCTCTTGAGATTGAAATAAACACATTGCATTTAAAATGGTATTTCCCAAGATACTGCATTACTAGAAGTGAGATGTATACATGTATGTATTATAATTGAAAAATTAGTAGATTAAGATAAATTTGCTGTGTGTTTGGCTAAAGCTGGATTTCTAGAAATTACTCCACTTCCCTATAGAGCATGGGGAACCAGCTCCATCTGCAGGTCCAAGTCTGGAAGAGACTTGTAGGGCACCTCTTTGGTGTCAGCTTCCTTGTGGCCCTTACTGAGATGCTGCAGCATTTTCCGTGGAGCGTTAGGGCAGGCAGGGGTGGAGAAACAACTGCAGAAAACTAAATGCACTAATAAAAAAGCTGCCAAGTACCTGGCATCGCACTTATTCATTATCTTAAATGAGATAAGTAGCTCATTATTCCTGTCCTATTTCTGTCCCAGAGCCACCTTCTCTTCTCCAGGCTGAACCCCCCCAACTCTCTCAGCCTGTCCTCACAGCAGAGGGGCTCCAGCCCTCCCAGCATCTCTGTGGCCTCCTCTGGCCCCGCTCCAAAAGGTCCATGTCCTTCTGATGTTGGTGGCCCCAGAGCTGGAGGCAGCACTGGGGTGGGTGGGGATGTGTGTGTCGCCCCAGAGCAGAGGGGCAGAATCCCCCCCTCGCCCTGCAGGCCACGCTGCTGGGGATGCAGCCCGGGGGGGGTGGGGGGTGGAGGGGGAGAGTTCTGGGCTGCCAGCGCATGTTGCCGGCTCATGCTGAGCTTTTCTTCCACCAACACCCCCAAGTCCTTCTCTCCTTTATCAGTCTGTTTACAGGTTAGGCTTGGAATTTGCAATCACCGCGTTTCTTCAGTGCTTACCTGGAGCACCTGAGAAGTGCCAGCTCTGCTTTCAAGCTCAGAACATTTTGCAGTAACAGTGGATAAATTACATTTTAAACAGTTCATTTCCTCCAATAGAGAAGAAAATAACTGCTCTCTTGTTTCTGCTTCCTTTGTTTTTTCGTCCAGTTGACTTTGTAACAAGGAAACTTCGCTATTCTTGTTTTTGGATTTAAGCTTGTCCTTCAGGTTTTGGATTTCTTTGTCCTTCTCTCCAAGAAGATGGTTGCGTTTTTCTTTTTCTTTTTCAAGGGAAAGTATTTTCTAAACGAAACGGAATAAAAAAGCCAGACAAATGAATAAGCGTCAGTCTTTGCAACAAATGCATTAGCAATTACAACAGTTTGAGAAGATACTCACTTTGAAAGGTTCTCGCTTAGCATTTAATTAGCTGAGAACATTACATTTTACTCAAACCAGACAATACTACAATGATCATCACAATACTACATTGATCACCTGAAACACTTCAAGCAATAGTAAAAACAGTCTGAAATAGATGAAACAAGGAAAGAACGCAAAGAACCAAGTTCCACAGACTTGGTTGTGTCTATGAATACAGGTCACTACCATAGAAGAACCTTAAAACACGAGCAGCACAAGAACTGTGGCACGTTCCCGTGCGGAGACGGGCGACCGTTGCTCCGTGCTGGTTAGCGTATGTAGAACCTTCTGACAAGCAGCAGAGCCCTCTTGCAAACTAAATGACAACAAGTGAAATGACAAAGGAGTTATAACAAAGCATTCAGGAGAAGGATCCTGTTTTCCAAATTATCTGGCCTTTTAGTTTCAAGATGTGCTTTAGTAGCTATTTTCAACTCTCTTTTCGGTAGGCACAGGGAACGGTACCGAGCAGCACTGCTGCACCCGGGATACCTCGGGGCTGGGACAGCCTTGCATTCTCCGTGGGAGAGGGCGATGCTGAAACCCAACACGTTGGTGTCAAGTCATTAGAAGGTGACAGAGAAACTGAAACTTCATCGCTGGAAAATATTTGAGAACAAACCCCTCAAACGGCACCGACATCAAAGGAAACTACGTTTTAAGAGGCGGGACTGGCATCTTGATCAGGCCCACGTTAACCGGGCGCAGCTAGGACCCCACAACGGCCAGCCCGGCCGTGAGCCCCCCCTCACCTCCAGGAGCGCCCCCTCCCGCCCCTCACCTCCAGCAGCCCGCTCCTCTCCGCACCGGCCGCTTTGCCCTTCCCTTTCACCGCCTCCTCCAGGGATTTCCTCAGGGCGGCGCTCTCCTGCCTGTGCTTCTCCACATCGTTCCCCGGCCTGGGGCTACCCGACTTTAAGCCCCACTTGCCGGCAATTATATCTTTGGCGGTCTTGGAATTCATCCTAAACCACCTATAAAAAAAATAAATCCAGCGCTAGGGAGCAGCGATCCCTTCCGCGGGGCTCCTGACACAGTTTTAGTCAAGCACGGGCAGCGCAGGACCTCCCGGCTCCTGCGGGGAGCGGCCGGGCCCGCGAGCACCGCGGGTTGCACCGAGGGAAGGCGGGGGACGGGACGGGACGGGACGGGACGGGACGGGACGGGACGGGACGGGACGGGACGGGACGGGACGGGACGGGACGGGACGGGACGGGACGGGACGGGACGGGACGGGACGGGACGGGACGGGACGGGACGGGACGGGACGGGACGGGACGGGACGGGACGGCCCCTACCCGGCGGCGGCTCCGGCCGCTCCCCAGCCCAGCCCCGCTTCCGGGAGTTTGAATCCCGCGGCTCCAGCATCGTCACTTCCGCCCGGGGCCACCTCCCAGCCGAAGCGAAGGCTACGGCACCCCCGATGGGTCAGAACAGGCGGGGGGCGGGCTTACACACCGCTTCCGCGAAGGCGCGGGCGGGGCGGGCGGGGCCAGCGGGCGGGGCGGGAGGGGCACGAGCTGTCCGGCCTTCGGCGGCCGCTAACGGCTGGCGGGGCGCTGCCGAGCTCCCCATTGGCTGGCGAGAGCGGCCGCGCGACGCGTCTGGCCAATGCCGTGGGGCTTTTCTTCTCCCCGCCTCGTGTGCCTGCCCCCGCGCGGGGCCTCGCGGGCGGGCGCTGTGAGGCGAGGGCTGAGCTGGGGCGGCGGGGGAATTTGAGGCGCGCTGGGCAGCGTTTGTTTCCCCTTTTCATTAATTTTTTCCATTGAGGGGATTTCCATTTCCTCGTTAAAAGGCGGTTGTACAAGGAGGGGCGGTGGCAGGTGAACGTCCCCTCATGTTTCTTGCCGGCGGGTGGCTCTCCCCGCCCCGCTCGAGGCTTGACTGGCCGTTGGGGCGGAGAGGGCCATGGCTGCCGGCTGCGGGGGTAGCAAGCCTGGTCCGTGGCTCTGGCCTTGCACCGGCTGGGGGCTTTGTCTGGGACTGGGATGGGCAAGGACATAACAACCCGCCGTGATGCATCTGCGCCAAGTGTTTGGGTCCTCTCAGCGCTGTGTCTTACATGTCTTGTGCCCTCCTGAATGTGTAAGCTTTACGTTACCTTTTCTTCCCCACAAATCCTCAGCTACCCAAAATCTAATTTTCAATATGAAGCAAGGTACTTCTTGGCTTCAAAAGTAATAAGCTAGGATAGATGTCATGATCTGAACTGTGAACTGTGTCCACACATGACTCATTTTGTTCCATCTTGCTGCCTTCCCCTCTCATCTCTACGTAAGAACAGACTCTGCAGTGGTGCAGCTTTTCACATCTGGTCCGCAGCTGAGAAAAAATTCCGTAAAGCTGAACCCCGGGGTAGCTCAGGGCAAAGAGTTCTTTTTACTTACCGTGTTGAGTTTTACCTAGTTTCATTTTAGTGGAGTCTTCTGCATGTATTTATGTTAATACAAAATATTTATAGGCTTCCAAACAATACAGAGGGGCTTCTCACATTTTTTGCACGTATTTCCTTGATTCTTCTTCATTTTTACATATGCACATACATTTTAATAATTTCTCAAGAGCTCGTCTAAATTCAGCTTGTTAAATGTGGACCCTGTAGTATTTAGTTTGTGCAAAACGTAGTTGTTCCAGAGCACAACTGGAGGGGGAGCACTTAAACTATTTGAGGACTGTGGGTATTTTGTGGTCATACACTGACACGGAGGCAAACTAAAAACATTTACAATGAAGTTCTAAAAATTAAGAGGAAAAAAATGTAAGGCATTGTGAAATATAATACCTTGGTATACCAGGAGGCAGATGTGGTGTGTCTTTGAGTGCTGGAGTGGCGCTTAATGTTCATGTTGCTTCTGCTGATTCTTGCCTTGGTTGCTTAGGAGGGACTTATCGCATAGTTTAAGAATAAAAGCAACAAAAAAAAAAATCTGCAGCCGTTTGTGCACCGTGCCCTTTCTGTTGCTGGATTTCGCCAGCGAGGGCTGTTTTTATGCAGTGTCTGCAGACAGAACTGGGTGTCGATTTACAGGTACTTCTTTTTTTTTCATAGCCTGCGGTAGCTAGTCCGTCATGGATCCACCCATAGACCTCCTTTACTGTAAACCAGCTATTCCCTGCCTCCCCTTCCTGCTAGCATTTCAGTCCAGAACTTCAGGAGTGTGAACTTAAGGCTTCCTTGAATTTCTGTTGTACCAATCGACGTTTAGTCAAGACCAGGAACAATGCTTCGGGTGATTGTGGAATCTGCTAGCAATATACCTAAAACCAAATTTGGGAAACCAGATCCTATTGTTTCTGTTATTTTTAAAGGTAAGGAAACTGTTACAAATTACTCAGGGAGGAGGTATTCTGAAGGACAGTGCCCTATATAAGTGTTTGAAAATCTGTGAAAACATGTTTTCCTGGTGTAAGTTTGGGGAAGACTTTTTAATTGGAGAGACAGGAGTTACCTGAATGAAGTTTGGACTGGGTGGAGTGCATCGGTCTTTTCTGGCCAGTTTCAGATCCACGTTTTACAAGCTTTTGCAAAGGCTTAGCCCTTTGATTTAAAAACCCAAATCCAACTGCACAGATCAATACCAGAATTAAAAGTGGGTTTAAGATTACCGTGTTGTTTTCCAGCTGAAAAAATCATTCCTCTGTCTTGATTACTTTGCACAGCCACTGCTCACTGTTACACCAATCTTTATTGTGGCTGGTTTATTGTTGTTACTACAGCATGTTGAAAAACAGTAGTACCATTACTGAAGGTGTTTTGTTTTGTTTGTTGGTTGGGTTTTTTTTACAAACTAAATTGCATTTCAAAATTTTGCCTATTGAAATTATTTAATTTAAAATAGAGACTTAGGGAGGAAACCACATTTTATACTGTCATTGCTCATCAGATACATATGGGAGAGGGAGAAAATAGTGTGATAAAATGAGCATTTATATGTAAAGCTAATGATATTTTACAGTATATTTTACCTGTTGCCATCATTTCCTCACTTGGCAAGACCAGAGGAACTTTATTTCAAGTATTAGTTTATCTTTAAGGCGCAGAAACCTCACAGCAATTGTGCATCATGTAATAAGTTAAACCAAGCTGTGACAGTCACCTTAATTCCTGGTGACTTGCTTTCCTGACTGTGCACTGAAATGGAAATGGTATTTCCTAAAGTATGAAAAGTCATTGCAGGGGTTTGTCATCTTTAGAAACCAAATCTGAAATCAGGACATTCTGCTGGAGGCTGGAAAAGGACAAGGCAGTGCACAGCCAGTATCTTAACTTCCAGAATAAAATGTTTTCAGATACTTCATTTCAGCCTTAGAAAGATGTGATATCATTCCAATTCCTTCCTTTTCCTCCTCTTTTTCAGGTTTGTTTTTTTACCCCCCTGTGTGTTAGGGCAAGTGGCTGACCCTGTGTCAGCTTTTGGAACTTTATAATTCTTAAAATATGATTCTATTTGCCCTGAAAGAAGTGCTCTTACTGATGTTCTGTAATTTCTGTGGTTTGTTACATTTTTTCTGCTGCTTCTTAAGCATTCATATTCTCTTTTCAGTTCCTTGTCTTTCTCTCTGCTTTCCTGTCACAGTTTTGCCTGTCACCTCTGTTGCTGCAGTTTCAAACTCCAGAGTTGGTTTGTGCCTTTGCTTCTTGACACCTTAAGTGTCTGTTTAATTCCTCCTGGTAATCTTTTGTTACCCCTGTGTGCTCTAATGCAATTCAGTTTTACCTAGGAAATATAAGTTATGGATTTATTTTTTTCTCCTGCATTGCTGGATTTGCTTCTTAGTCCTTCAGTTATCCAGGGCTGTTATTCAGTAACACAGGAATTGGGCAACAGACATTAAAGGAATGAGTTTATATTTACCCTTTATGTGCTATAACTGGGATTTTTTCCTGTTCACAGACATGCTTAATCATCGTCTTAAATACAACTTCATAGCTGTAACAGTTTTTTAGTAAGGTATTTAATTTCTCATTATACCTGCCACTTTTTTTTTTTTATGTGGTTTACTACATACCAACAGTCTAATTTTTTGTTTTCTGTCCAGCGTGATTCAAGGAGGGCTTTTGCCAGCTCTTGAGGAGCTCTGATTTAATTTGTAAGTGGAGTACCTCGTTGCCAGGTGCAAGGGTATAGGGATCATATCTGAAATATGTTGAACTTCTGGCTGTTCATTTTTATAGTTGTTTTTTATATACAGCCTGTTCCCCCTCACCCTGTTAGTGTGTACAGATGGGAAACCAGTCTGATTTTGGGGAAGGTGTGTGTCAAAGGGCAGTCGTCTTTAACTGTAGTCCATACCCACTGTACCTCCTGGGGGACATAAAAAACACAATTGGGAGTTTATTTGGGACTGGGAGAAACTTTGGCATCTTGCAGGACTTTGGCCATAGCCCTGCAGTACATGTTCATGTTCTTGTTTGACTCGGGAGTATTCTTGGAGAAGTCTTGGAGAACAGCACTCATGGCAGAAAATTGCTGTGGAGGTTGACATTTCATTGAACAGTGGTTTGATCTTTCGCTTTTTCAAGCTTTAAGTTACACAGCCTTTGCTGATGTCAGGTTCCGTAGTGTTAAGACTTCAATGAAAACCCCAGTACCTCTCAGGAACAGACCTTTACATGGCTGCTGTGAGGAAAAAGGCCATGATCCGTGCACTGTTGTTGTGTGACTCTGCAAACACTGTGTATGTTAACACACGTATTAGTATAGTTTCATCTACGTACGAAATAGGCTTCATCAAACTTGTATAACTGAGCTAGTTATAGACTATGCAGGGAGTACCATGAATGCAGTGAGATATGCTGGGTTCATACTCAGAGGAAGCAGACAGCTGGTTCTGTTGTGATACCTCGTTTGCAATAGAGGGGCTTTGTGCAAGCATTCAACATTTTTTTACACATTAAGGTTCCAGTGGGACGGTACTTTTATTTACTTTAAGAACAACTCACTGTTCAAAGAGAACTACACCCTGAGAGTAAACGCGTGTATTGCTGTGTGGAACCGGGGGCTGTTACTGCAGAACTCTGAGCTTGTTGTCACTCCACACGAGAAAAATTAGTAGTGGAATTAATATGAAAAGCTGTTGCCATTTGCTGAAGTGGCACTAAGTGGTAATGATTAAACCAGTACAATTCTTTTGGTTTGTAAGGCACACCAAGCTGGAGAAATATGTGTCAGATTCTTGTCTTTGGGTGTGTAAAAATTGACATAATTGTTTATATGTGCAGTCAATACTAGGACATTGAGTGCTTTGGTCATCCCTTTTGACTGCCTCTTTCAGCTTTATGCATTAAAAACCGATGTGAAATGGCATTCACATTCACAAGTTTGATTGGGCCAACCTGAATAAAATTTCTTTTTCCATTTGTGCATAATGTAGGAGCTTTCCAGGAGGCCTGCAGTATTTCATAGCTATGTTAGTTTATATTTCAGCATGTGAAAGAAAAGAGTATTAAGAGTGTAGTTATTCCCTAAATTTATATTTTCTGTTTTGCAGAGAGTGGAATTACCCTAACTTTAATTTCCTGGGTTTTAGAGGTCTGCCCGTTTGATGCTGCAGTTGCTGCCAGTGTGCAATCTGAATTCTTCATTCACAAGAGTTTTATGGAAAACAGTGAACTAAAACGTGATTCTCTTGAATCTTAGCCTTAAGACTATTCTAACAGATGTTTGCTTCTCCTATTCCCCAACTGCTAAAATTGATAAAAATGCTAGTTATAATAGAGGGAAAAAAAAGAAGATGTAAGCATTAGTTTTGCAGTACTGCCATTATCTTTCTAATGATGGAACAGTTATTATTTAAACAGCTCATCCTGAATGATTTTTTTATGAACACTATGTCATCTCATTGACTCTTACTAAGTTCTACGTTCATTTCCAATTGAGAGTATTAAACAACATCTTACTCTTGGTTTTATGAAAATGGGCAGTCCAAAGTGGAAGATTTTACTCCTTGTCAAGAATTATCTGGACTGTTGTTGAAGCCAGGGATTTCCCTACCTTACAGATAAGCTACCGGCAGGGCTCATGGAGCTTTTGTCCACTAGTCCCGTCAGGACCAGGTCTGTGATTCACTCTCTGCTTTGCGAACACCTCAACTCTTCCTTTCTCACCAGCACTGAGAACGTCTTTTCCCTGGCTCCCAGCTCCTGGTTGAGGGGGCCTTAGAGTCCCAGTGCCAAACCCCAGATATTCGGGCATATTCACTTTTGAAAATGCTTTGTCTCTTATTAGCTAACATGAGGTTGGATTTCTCTTACTAGCATGATAATTAGTTCTTTGTTCCGCAAAATGCGAGTGCCCAGCATGGTATGTTATGAATGCTCTTTCCTTTGTGGCACTGTGTGAGTCAATATCCTGTATAAATTGTAGACAATTCCTGTTACATAAATGTGAGTCAGTTCTCGCAATTTGCAGTATGGGCTGACTTTTTTTGTTCTGGTACATCCCACTCTCACCCAGTAAAAAGCACCACCAGTCTGCTGCTTCTATAGGGCATGTATGAGCTGGCCCATGGGGTCTATATTTGCTCTTGCTTCCCAGGCCTTTGCAGTGTTTTCCCGGCAGAGTATAGCCATAACTTGCAAGTAATAAAAATGCTATTACCTTTACTGTAGTCCTTAAAGACAAGGAGATGTCTGAAACTTAGTCGTCTTGTGGTGGCTGAGCACTTGATAGATCAGCACTTAGTTTACCGACTACTTAAATATACTCATTTGTTATCACTGCTATATGGAATGTCTGTTTAGAGAGCTGCTTGTTTGACACTGTTCTTTTGTGCTTCTGAGTGTCGTGTCAAGACTTGTTCTCCATCGGAGCTGTATACCTATAGTGCAACTAAAAAGTAAAAATAAAGCTGTGGCACGTTACCTGCTTTCAGCCTGCTGTAAGAACTGAATTTTCTTTTCCTTTTTAATAGGTGAGGGGGGCCTGCAGGGGCCTCTGCAACACTTGGCCTGTGTTATTCCTCGCAGGGGAAGGAATTTGAATCGAAATGCCACACTATATATAATTTACACCACACACCCGTGATTTGTAGGTTGACCAAATGCAAATTTTACCATGAAATATGGAAAATGTGTAATTTTTAGGCTACAGTAAATGTTAGTGAAGTGATCTGCATAACCTCTGGAAACCAGTTTTCAGGAAGAACTGCATTTCCTCATATGCATGTGTATTTCTGCTAATACTTGTTCATTTAAAGCAGAAAGTGCTGACACTGTAAGCATATATTCTTAAGATATTTTTTTCAAGTGGTTTTATTTCAGAGCTAAACACAAGTATTTTGTAACTCAGATACTGTAAATGTGTAACACGTTTTCTTTACTACTGAGGTTCATCACTGTGAGGTTACTGTTTGGTTTGATGGCTCCAAGCCTTTAGCCTGTCCTCTTTCATCACTACTGAAGTTGCAGTTAAGGGTCATAAAAGGTTGAGAAACCTAACCATTACCTTTGCTTCTTGGGAATACATCTAGCTATGCTTAAACAAAACAGAATAAAATGCTTCAACTACTAAAATTGCCCAGGGGACTTTTTGATTGTAAAATCTGCAGCTACTGGAAGAGGCAAAAAGAACTGGAACATTTGGTTTAAAGCTCAAACTTTCTTTTGAAAAGTGAAAGGAAAAATTGTGATATTTGTGTAGTGCTTCAGCAAAAACAGATTATCATACTTTGTTTGTATTTGCAGATGAAAAAAAGAAAACAAGGAAAATTGACAGTGAACTTAATCCTTTTTGGAATGAGGTAAATTGTTTCTAATCAATCTTTGGTATTTTTAAAGGCAAAATGCTTGTAAAATTGATAAGTCAACTTCTTCAGTTCTGAATATGGGTTAAAACAGGAACGAGTGACTTGTTACAAGGTGGTAGTAAATGCAGGTGAATGGATTCTTTTTGCACCACGTATTGCAATTCATTAAGTAATGTTTTTATGTAAAAGTAGATGGATATCTGGTGAGTTTGTGGCCTGGTTTTGTTCCTTCTTACTTTTGGACCAAATTATATTCCGCCATTGCTTAGCCACATGTATGGGAATGTAATTAGATCCTTTATTATATACTAGGAAAAAATCCTACAGAATCAGAATGAATCGTGTATGGAAGTTCCTATGGTTTCTTTGTAGGACTGGTCCTGTTTTACGTCTTAAGTAATGTTTTTCTTGGGGAAAATGTTTTCTTAGTGTTTTTTCACAACCAGAAATGAAAGTTAAAAATTATTTTTACATTTTGTAATTAGCAATACAAAGAAAGGAAACCTATAAATACTTGTCTAAATTCAACAGTGATTGACCTCAGCAAGTATTGCAGGGGAATAGTATCAAATGTTATGAATGATAAGAAAACACATGTTAGCATGAGGAAGTGGAACTGCAGAAGAGGTAATGGCTCAGTATTAAACAATTCAGTTCTTTTTCTGTTATTGTTACTGTAACTAGCAAATCAAGAATGTGCTATGAGCATGTTCCCAGATTTTTCACTTTGCTTTTGCAAATGTAAGCAGGTGTGGTCTGTCTTTCACAAAATGCAAGTTATTTCTGAATATTTTTGTTGTATACACTACTCTGCTGTTCAATTAATTTACACATAACTTGTAATTATAATTTAGGTTTGCTCTATTTTTTTGTTCAGATTCTTGAATTTGACTTGAAAGGAATTGCTCTGGATAATTCATCTTCCCTGACAATTATTGTGAAGGATTTCGAAACAATTGGACAAAACAAGTATGTTCTTTTTTTTTTTTTTTTCCCAGTATTAAAGACAACTTTCAATAGAGAAGTCCAGGGAAAAATGGAATTGATAGTCACTGGAGAGAAATGAGAATGCAATTAGATGGCTTCTGATGTAGTACCTGCTTGTAGCCTGTACGCCAGTGGGCTCTCCATCCCTAATCAGTTGCATCATTACTCTGAAGCGAAGTGCCAGCTTTCTCTTTGTACTTAACTTTAGACATGGTGAAGCAAAATTCAAGGAACATTTTAGGCATTTAAGGCAGAATTTGGGTAAAATTTAGATCCCTTCACCTATTACTGTCATCTGAAAACCACAGCTGCCATATTTCAGTTGGTGCTTACTTATAATAAAGGTCCTTGTGTAACTAGATTTATGCCACTCCAGACACTTAGTGCAGGGCAGTACCCCAGACTGCAATACATAACAAATGTCTAGAAAGTCATTCTGAAGAACTCTTAATTGGCATTCTCAGAGCACAGCTAACACAAACCACCAAAAATTACAAAATGGAGCTAAGGCTCTTAGCATCTTTAAAAATCTCCATGAGAGGCTATATTTTAGGTAACTTTTAAGTCTTGCCTAGGAAGCCTAAGTTCAATTTCCTATCTTGTCTGGAGGGATTCAAGTCGTAGACTCATCTCCTGGGACACTTAGTCATCAGGATAAATATGTTGGGTAAAATACAAAAACTGTCTTGGGAATGGGATCTGGGGTACTGGGTTTTTTTGGGAGGCTGCTGAGAATTGCCTTTTCTGACGTTGATTTCTCAGAAAGGAAAGGCAGAGACTTACTATCAGTAAAGGATTTAGAGTTTAGGTCTTCAGCAGATAGAAATACCCTTTCTCATGATGCCCCTACCATGCAGGAATTTAAGGCTCTTTCCCTCCTGCACCACTTCAGTTTTGGTTAGTGCTGTTGGTGCCCATCAATAGGCCTGGATCCTGCTCTAAAAGTCTATACTCTCCCAGGGCAGTATGTACAGCACCTATATCCCTAAAATTGAGTTCTGCAGTTTTCAGACATCTAAAAATCAAGTATCATGGGATCTAAGGTTGCAGATCTTTTTATGTATGGTCCTTTTTTTTTTCATTCGTGAGAGGCTAAAGGAAAGTTTCATTTATGCAGTCGTTTGTTGAGTCCTTAGTGCTCAGACAAAAACTTCTTCATGTAGTTGTAAGATGCTTAGTTTTAGCTTTAACAAAACCAAGCTTTATTATTCATTTTAGAGAACTGAAGGTAAACAAAAAGTAGCCATGTGCCTGGAAGGATATCACACAAAGCACAAATACATTTCCTTCAAAATAGAGATTATTTTTAATCTGTACTGAAAAAAAAGAACAGCTTATCAAAAATGAGATGCCAGTTAGCGACTTCTTTGTATAAACTCCTAGATTTTAAGCAAGGATCCATTTCTCTGTTTGCTGCACATTTGCACTCTCCCTTTTCTGTCAATGCCAAGTAGTGTTGGCTATTGCTATTTTGAAAGGGAATATGATATCATGTCATCTTCTTTCCTCTTTTTTTTTGTGGCAAATTTGGATATTTTATGACACTGAGCTACGCATCCGTTCATATTTGATGATAGTAGTCCACTTCCATTGTTAGCTTTTCTTTACTACTTACTGCCTCCTCCCAGTATGTGAATTCAGGTTTTTACAATAGTCCAAGAGCTCCGTTGTAAAGTCACTGAGTCGAGCCGATGCCCTCAGATCTCTTGTTCTTGAGATTCCTGAAGGTCAGTAAAGCAGGAGTATATTGCATGCCTCTGCCTTTAGGGAAATCCCAGAAATCCCAGAACTTGAGAAAGGAAAGCTGGCCAGTAATCAGGATTTTGTAATGGATTTTAAAGGTATTGGAAAATAAAGTAAGTTACTTATCTGAAGGTTCTGAAGTGTTTCACTCTGTTCGTGGGCTCAGAGTTAAGCAGGCATATGGAGGTTTTTTCCAAACCATGTTTTTAAATGTCATCTGGGCTTGTATTCGCAGTGCTTAACCCCCAGCTTGAGCAAATGCCTGTTTGTTTTGCTTGGGTTTATGCACAAGAAGTTGTCTGCCACTTACTCTGTGTACAATTTAAAAAGTAAACCACTAAAATTCTTTGGGAAAATGACTTCCATTTATGGAGCTGTGCAAAAATATATATAGTCCATACCAAATAGAGAGCAACGCCTTCAAAGTAATTCTCTTTGAAAATAAATCCTCAATAACCACCACGTATTTGCAGTGCGTGATGTGTTTGGAAGGGCTGTTGGCAGGGAAACAGGATAAGTGGGTGAGAAGTGGGAAACACGAGAGTAGTTTTCCTGATGTTTAACAAGTTAATAGGAAATGTAATCTTGGATTTCTTTTAAAGACACAAAGCTCTGTAACAGCAGAAGAGATTTGGTATTAATGAACATTCACATTTAGACAAAGGAGCATGTGAAAGAGGAAGTGTGGAATAAGTTTCCCACATATTACTTGTATGTATGCATAACCTGTATTCCTGTAGGGTTACTACAGAACTATTTACTAATACTGAGTTTGAGAGAGATTTAGGGCTACCATATCATAATTTTGCCATTCTTTCACACTAGCCTCTTTTAATACTTAAGAAAAAGTCTGTAGTTAGACATGCCCGCAGCATTGCAAAAAGATGCTTGGGGGAAGAGAGGGCAAATGACACTCCCTTCTTTGTCTGTGTGTTCAGGACTGGGGAGATGGAGACGTACACCTGCCCGAGGTCCTTACTACCGAGAGCTACTATCATGACAGTTTCAAAAGAAGGGGGGTGGGAGATTGAGGGCTGCACAATATTCTATTTATTTTTACATGTAAAGTTGATGTAGTTAACTGAACTGAAGTGTTTCAGAGGTAAAGACTCATTATTTCAGAAACCCAGTGTTTGCCGCATGCTTTGGACGTTACTCATGAGTAGATCCATTAACCTGGGAGGTGTATCTGGTGTTAAGTGGTATTTGAGTCTAAATCAGTAGCCTTTTCTTTAGAGGTTCATGTTTTTATATCTTTTACTTTAAAGTCCACATTGAATTGGAATTTAGTTTTTGAGTTTAAACAGTACATCTAGGGGATCGTGTTGCCCAAGAAAGAGCACTGAGAAGAAACTACACCATGTGTTTGGCTTGATTTGCTCTCCTCTGGAGGAAAAGCAGCAGTGGCTATTGCTATTTTTATGTTCAAGGTAGAGACAACTTTTGCTGAAATGTTCTGCCACCGTTCTTCACTGCAGTGTAGGGTAGAAGGAGAATGATGTGTTTCTCACCCCAGCTCCCTCTCTCTGCTCACACAGCTCCCGGCCATACTCACCCTGCTGTTCCCGCAGAGTCACCCCTGGCTAGTCCTGGGCCACTGCTGTGCCTAAGGGGTGACTGCAGAACCCATACTCTCCTCTGGAACAGCACAGCAGGAGACTGCGGTATAACCCCGCTCCTAGAAACAGCTTATATTGCTGTTCATCCAGCCCATTCTTACGCTGACAGAGGAGGAGGAGCACAGAGGATGTTATTATCTTTTAGCACTGTGCCAATATGCTTAACTCAGTGCTTTGGCATGCTTCTGTAAATCAAGCCTGAAAGAACTTTTGAGTATTTTTCCATTTCTTTTTTCCTGGAGATAGAATTTACTGCTTTGTTTACAGGATCACTAAACTTTTGCAGATAGATTAAATGAGTGCTTTTCATGGTAAAAGACACAGTCATTGGAAAAGATGAATAAAGCAAACCACAGTGACATGTATGTAGGCAGACCATCATAGGAATAAACTAGAGAGGATTCATATGATCCATGCTTAGCTGGATTTTCCAGCATAAGAATGTTTGAAAAGAGAACACATCTGTTTTCTATTATGTCTAATACTGCCAGTAGAAAGATTTCAAACTCTCAGAACACAAATCTTTACGCAGTTAAAAAACAAAAAAAAAACCCCAGTAACTTCAGTTGTCCCTGTAAAGTTATGAAAGAAAATGTTAACAGGAAGTTACTGTAGTGTCCGAATGAAGTGATTTTCATTCTGTTTGAGAGGGAGCTGGGATTCTGTGTTTCCCCACGTTCTTTGGGTAGTTAGTAACCTAGCGACACAGAGGAAAACCAGATCTGGCACACCCTTTTCTCAAGCAGAAAAATGCAGCCACAGCTGAACAGTGCAGCAAATTATTTAATCGTGTTTAAGTGTTTTCCATAGCTAAATAATTTCTAGATTGTTTGAATCCTGCTGCAGCTGTACCCTTTTGTGTGGATTCTTTTCCACGTCAGTGTGGCTGTGCATAGTTGCAGGTTTTCCTCGCGTACATTGGATGCAAGATCCAGCCTAGTTAAGATTCAGTTTGGGGGGTTTGTGCCTTGTACAAAATAATATCAATGCTTTGTTTCTTTTTTAAAGTTTGTTCTTGCAGAGAGTATTATCAAATAACTAAAGAAGATAAAAATAGTTGGTTTGCTCTTAATAAAAATTTTGAAACACAGCATGAATAACAGAAGGTGGGTGTTGGGTCTTGTAGCACAGAATCTATAAAGGAACATGCAGAATCACAGAATCTTCTTGGTTGGAAGGGACCTTTGAGATCATCGAGACACACCAAGAAAGAAAGGTTGATTATAGCTGCAGTGTGGGATCAAGTTTGCTGGAGAATAATCAATATAAACCTGGGCCAAAATAAACCCTTAAAAAAAAGTCAAAAGAATCAAAGGGATTAAAATCACTGGGCTTCCAGTAGAAATAACACATAAGCACCTGCAAGACATGATATGCTAAAGAATTTAGTATAAATTGCTACTTTCAAAGAGAGGAGAAGTAATAAAGTGGTTGGAACTGTGAGTTAGCATTTCCTGATCCAGGCATGGGTGTGAAGTTTCACTTCTCTTGGTTATTTGGACAGTTAACAGGAAGTGCTAACCACAGCGCTAACGGATTAATTAGCTTTGGCACAAGTGCAACACTGTGTTTAATAGTTGGTCATTGGTTCATTGATCTCATGCTGATAAACTATGTATTTCTCTTTGATTACTCGGGCAAAGTGTCATAGGCCTAGTACTGATAAGGTATATTTGAAGTGGTTTAAAATCTGCTTCTGAATGTGGACTTGGCATTTATCTTTGGTATCTTACTAGTGGTAGACCAGAGTGTTTAAACTGCTTGTGGCAGGACAGGTTTTTTGCTTTGCTTCTGTGAAGCTGGAAAAGTTTAAGATACCTGGCTACCACATGTACAAGCCCTAGGGATGGCCAAAAATGTACTTGAGCAGAGTTAGGAAGTGATACTCATTTGCTGTCTGCTGACAAAACAGCTGATGAGCGCACTGTCAGAGGATGTACTGAGCTATTCCCAAAGCAGAAAATATTCCAGTGGGTGCTGTCAAGAGCCCAGTGTGATCTGGAGATAAATGGGCAAATGTTGTCTGCCTGGGCAAGAGGAAGAGAGCTGGAATAGCTCCAGCAGTGTCCTTTGAGGATGAATAGGCGACAAACGTCTTCTCACCTGTGCTGGAAGGACTGGGCTCCTTGTAACCTTGGAAGTCATGACTTCAGAGGGAGATTGCACGCACTCCTGCCTGAAGGTAAAGAGTCCTTAGAGTCCAGAGGAACACAGCACGTCACAGTGGTCCTGCAGAGAACTAGGGATGTAGTTACATGTCAGAAGTGAGTACAGTAGCTGGCCTTGCAGCAAAGCATTAAACAGCAATGAACTCTTCATGGCCCTGTTGTCACAACAGCTAGTGCTCTCTGACTTCAGCCTGTCAGCCTGTTCTAGCTGACTCTGCTTGAGCGGAAGGTTGGTCCCTTCCAATCTCATCAGTTATGTGATTCTGCCAAGGGAGGGCTGAAACATCCCAAATCCAGTGAACAGAACCACTTGGGGAAGGCAAAAGACTAACTGCCTAAAGCTTAGAGTTTGGCTACAGCTTAGAAGTAGGCCAGGATAGTGTACAGGCTGAATATTAGATTTCTCACTCTTGGTAGAGTGGCAAAAGACTGCAGACTGTTGTTGCCCAACCTGTTAAAGGAGGGGAAAACAAAGAACACTAGAGGCAACTGGCAGCAAGCAAGTAGTCTGTGTACCTGATTCCCTCTTCAGTCCTCTGAAGGTGATGGGAATTTTAAAAACAATTACTAGGTAGTCAAATGTCTGCACAGTTATCATTTGCACGGCCCTGATGAGGATGCAGAAATGGAGATTTACACTGGAAAATGTCAGAAGTGCTGCTGCTGAGCAGCTGCTCTTGAGTTAATGTCACCAGAGAGGAGGGTGTGGTTGAAACAGTCATCCAGATGATTTGAGACTGGGTGACTTCTGAAGTTCTTTTTGGACTTAATGTAAGTCACTCCAGCTCATATCAAATCAAAATAACAAGTCTACAAAATTTTTCTGCAAATGTACATGGGAAAAGATTTTCTTTGCCTTTCTTTCGAATCAGATTTCGCCTGGCTGGTTTTGGGTGGTCTCGTTGGGTTTTGCCCTTCTATGATGCCTCAAACTATGTATGTTTCTCTCTGTAATTCTCAAATGGGAAGGCTTAGTCACGGTTGAAGTATTTGGGGAAAATAAGAATATTTGGAATTGAAAGTTTTCATTGATTAATTTTGCATTTAAGGAGAAAGAATGACGAGAAGTTGGTTCTTTCAGTATCCAGCTGTGTAAATGAAATTCAAGAATTTGTTCCTTCCAACTGTAGGAATAGTATGTTAGAAGGCTATGTAATAATGAGAAAGATACATTAAGCTGCACAGTATTTTTCTCTCTTAACTGTTTTGGGATTTGCAGTCGTTAAGGAATGAACCCTCTCTGCTTTTCTTTGCCTGTTGAGTAGTGTCAGTGTCTGTCTGCATGACGCATGCTCTTTACATTGAACAGTTTGGTCCAACCTAGAGGGAGATGTTCTCTTTGGTGTGTAATGTCAGACTGACTTGACTTCTCTATAACACCAGGTTTTGGAGTGTTGAAGCCACAGGGGGAAGAATAAAGCCTCTTTGTGTTAGAGAGAGTTGCTGTTGTTTCCTGAGCTGGGCGGACATTGCTCTTAGTGTCAAGATTTGCTACATCAAGCCATAAGCCATCTCACATACTACTACAGTTGGAGGGTAAACAAGACCACTGCGCACATAGCTGACGTTCCAAATCTAGGTTTGTCTTGTGGGTTGAATGCAATTTTGATTGCCTAACAGGAGAGATTGCTTCTTGAGCTCCCTGGAGTTGGGAAATGATGGAGTCAGTGTTTCAGCCAACGTCCAGCTCTGGGCAACAGTTTGTAAAAGGGAAAATGTACCTAGGGCTAATGTAATCTCCCTGAAATGACTCGGGGTGTTTCCATAGTGTTTTAAAGGACACTGGATCGACTTCAGTATTAAACCTAGGTGTCTGTTCAGTAGGGTGTCAGAAACAAGTTTCAGTTATGGCCATCAAAGGTCAGAGCAGCTTCTTGCGTTTCCTCTGCAGCATGGCCTGATCTGAAACTGCTTTTCCCATCTGGCCCATCCCCTGCGTGTGACGAGAGTGTGAGGCATACCTGGAATATTACTGTGCTCTAGCGATTTGGGGGCAGAAGTGGAAGGTTTGAGGAGTGAGTCAAGACTATCAAAAAGACAACTGGGATTGGAGGAGTGAGATGAACTGGGAAAGCAGAGTTCAGTGAGGAGGCGGTAGCACCAAAGGAATTCTAACAAGTCATTCAAACAGAAACTGTAGTTATTTCTTGTGCACATTTAAACAAAAGTTGTCCTGTGTAATTCCTGTAATGTATATTTGCAGGAAACCAATGTTTTATTCTTACCTATTCTAATGTACTTTGCCAAATGTAAATTGTGTTTTCATGAAATAGCCCCTGAGAGTAGCTCTAATAATGCTCTTGCTCCATGTCAAAAATGCCCTTGCATCCTTAGCTTCCCTGTGAAAAAGCACTATAGTCTGTTCAAAGGCACCAAAGTTAAGCTCTCTGTGTACAGATCTTTCTTCCGCTTTGGCAGCAAAGCTGGTATTTTGTTTGTAAAACATGTTCTTTGTAATATTTACAGGGTGAAATTAGCCTTGTTTTTTTTCATTGGCAAAAATCTCAGTTATTCCAATAATCCACTTCAGTAGAGGAGTAAACTCTCATCGCATATTATGGGAATGAAATACAGTGCCAGGTATCATGAGACCAATGCCACACCGTTAGAAACTCTGCCTGAAAGCAGTTTCTCAGCTTAAAAGTGTGTGCAACTGTCACTTTTTTGAAGGATGGGGGTGAGAGATGCTGTCCCAAAGCAGGCAGAAGTAGCTCAGGAGAGTCCAGCACGTGATGTCAGATCTCCTGGCCTCCCTAGAGCCACAGCAAAACCTTCTGGGAATTTAGAGGCGAGGAGATGAACCCATTCCAGAATGTCGAGTACGGACAAGAAGGTTGATTTTGTGAAGCCTGTAGTGAGCACACTGCATTTGTTCTATTCCATTGTTTTCATTGCAGAGGTGTGTGTATGTCTTTTTGTGTCTCTCTGTGTAGTACATGGCTGTCCTGTCTCGTTTTCATACAGTGCTGCTCAGCTGAGAGCCCTCGGGGCTGTATGGGGAAAGGAAGTATAACGCCCTTTGGATTACCAATGAGAGTCCAGTGGCTGGAACAAGTGTCACGGCTGTTGAAAGTTATACAGATTGTTTTCAAAAATACACACAAAATTTATTTAAATTTAGGTTTTTAGTCTCTTTTAGGTTAAAGCTGTGTCTTCTGTAAAGAACACCAGCACATTTAAGTGAAACAGCAAATACAAATTAGTAGTACACAATCATTAGATAACGTTTGCAATGACCTTTTGTTGTGTCTGGGCGTTTCAAGTCATGGCTGGAGTTATTTGGTAGACTGACAGACACTAGCAAACGACAGAAGGGAACTTGTGTTTGATGTACACTTGCATTCTAATAATGGTTCTTACTTCCTTTCAGATTAATTGGCAGTGCATCCATAGCACTTAAGGATCTTGTAGGTAACCAAAGCAGATCTTTTCCCTTCAAACTCATACCTCTGCTAAATGAAAAGGGACAAGAAACTGGAGTAAGTGGCTTACATTTCCTTATTTTACTGTATTCTTGATCAAAACGCTCCAGCAACAGGGCTAATAATGAGAGAAAATATTTTCAAGTTATTTTTACTTTGTAAATTAAATACTTGGAATTTTATAGAAAAAGCTCCAGACAGAGGAAATTGATAACAAGATATAATTATGTCTATACCATCTGAGTTTGTTTAATATCCTTTAAATTAGATAAATTGTTTTCTGTGTATACATTAGGTATTTGTATATATGTGTTATAAATATTATGCACCACAAAGTATGCATGGAAATCAGCCTGATGTTGAGAAAAAGCATTTTCCTAAGTACCAGCTGGAGTTCCCACATGCACTGTTGTGTTGTGTCCTTTCTAACATCCCCTTGTGTCATAGGGCTGGCTCCAGAAAGCACATGATCCTGTACGTGTTCAGGGCCAGCTCAGTCCAGAGACTTACACAGGGACTCGCTTAACTTGATTTAGCACTGTTTAAATTTAACAGTCAGTAACTGGTTATTAACTTAGTTATTAATTACGTAGTTTCTAGAACTGGGCCCTTACCGTGTTTGTGCAGTCTGGCTGTTAAGGCACTTCATATTGCATTCTAGTACACTTCATAATAAGAGGATTTCAGGGTAATTTCAGTATCTCATCAGCTGTAGTTTAATATCATGGTTAGTTGGTCACAGGGTTGGGCTTTTTCTGCTGACTCCTCATGTTACTGTGGCAACTAGGAATAATAATGGTTTGTTCAATAATCCAAAACCACAGTCAAGCGCAAAAAAGACAATTCTTTAATTAGAATGGAAAATTACGTAGTGTTTTTCTTCCAGGATGGAGGTATGAGCAAGCAATTAGAAGAGCCAGATAGGAAATTTTACTTATGGTTCAGACTTGTACGTTGTTAGTGTTATTTCTCACTGCCTTTGTTTTTCCATCTACAAACTTAGGATGTCGCCTAGTTGGCCATGAATATTGTGGAATTAAATAAATTAACATTTGTAGGACATGTTATATAACAGTATTGTGACAGATTTTTCTAAATCTAAACACAGTGATTCCATTTGTTAGATATTATTTTAGAGCCTATTCTATTAACTGCAAATTGTCACCTTTATTGTTTGTATGTATATATAGCTTAATAACAGTTTATTAATTTACTAATTTTATTATAGACTGTGCTATGACTATGAATAACTAACTGTTCTTGTACTGTGTTAGAACAACTTAACTGCTTTAAATCCATTGTTGTGGATACTGTGTGCTACATAAAAACCCATGTATTTCTCTCTAGGCGACAATTGATTTGGTAGTAGGGTACGAGCCACCGGCTGGACCCGCAAATCCAAATGATCCAGGAGGAACCAATACACAAGAAGGTATTTTAATCTTCTCTCAGAACACTTTTGTTGAAAGATCATGGAGATATTTAAGATAAGGCAAGAAAGTGATTCAGCAGCATTGTTCATCAGAAAAGAAATGTAAGCAGATGCAAGCATGTCAAGACTGCCAGACAGTGATGTCAAAGAAATTATGGATGATTCAGAACTACAGCTATGAAGAAAATTGGCATTTCTTAACATAAAATGGTCTTTAGCATAATTTTCTCCAGTGGAATCGGGTTAGAAAAGGTCCCTTGCAACCCAGACGAGTCTATGATTCTGTGATCTTCTGTTAGGCTTGCTATTTGACTAGCCTATGAAATCTTGTGGTCAGTAGGGAATATTCTCTGGTCTGTAGACATCACATGAAACAGGATTTTGCTGAGAATGTTTTTGAGATTCTCTGGTTTTCCGCACTCTTAAGAGCTGTGAAGTAACAACAGGTTTTTGCAGTTGACAGGCAAACAATTCCCCTAATATCCAGGCTGTGTTTGTGCAGAAAGAAGCAAATGTAATAATGTTATATGTTTGAGAAGAAATAAATCAGTTTGACCACAGATAGATAATGTAAGACAGAAAAAATTGAAATGAGGAGTCTTCTGGGGGGAAATTTTGATTCCACTTAATTCACTGAGAGATGGTGTTGGGGAGTGGAAGGATAGGTAACACAAACACGAAAGCTGGGTGTTAAATTGCTACACTTCAAAAGAATTTTATAAAAACATGGACTTGAAGGCTAAAAAGGTAATTTGATTTATATGAGTTTATTTTGATAGCTTTTTAAAAATGTAATTAAGCTATAAGGTAATGCAGGTAAAATAAAACATGGCAGGTTTTTAGCTAATACCCAGCAACTGCATGAAAATTATTTCGGTGCAAATTATCAAATGTACCTTAGTTAATTACTGTAAATAGCTATTTCCCATTAAATGAAATCACTGCCCCAGCTGAGATTGCTGCAGCTCGGTTTCAGGAATTACAAATGTGGTGCTCAGTCCGGGTGTGTAATCAATCAGTTGCATGGATCCATCCAGGCAGCTGGATTCGGAGAGGTGTTAGGGAGGTGGGCTCTCCCAGTTATAAAATACATGGTAGGTCAGTCTCTGTGGTTTTATATGTCTCTTACAAGGATCACTGAGGACTTCAGTATGCAAAGTGATTTTAACCCTGTGGTGGCAAACTAATTCATGAAGTTACCAAGCATTGTGCTAATGCTGACCATCAGAGACACAGCTTGTTCTTTCTGTAGGTTTGCCCACAGTCACTGTCCTGCAGTTAAGAAAAGCAGCTGGAAACACAAGGGAGTGACACACTTTTGTGGTCTAGATATTTATGGATCCTGTTTTGCAATACTGGAACCTCACTGTGTGATCCAGTGTTGTAGTGTCATGTGGCTGTAGAACAGTCTTCCACAGAGGTGTTGTGATTTCACAGCTGTCAAAGAGCCTTACTAAGAGACTTTAACTTATTCCACAGTTAAATGCTGTGGGGGAGGATTCAGAGTTTTATTTTGGATGGCAGACCCTAAATGTCTTAATGTTTTCAAGATTCTGAAGTAAAAACAAATGCTATGCTATATGCTTATCTTGCTGCTAGGAAACAGCTTCAACTGGAATAAAATTAATCACTTCTGGTGTATTGTGAACGGGTCTGGTGACAGCTACAGCTGAACTGTACTTTGCTAAAACTTCATTGGTTGGTTCAAAAAAGTGTCTGGGAATTGCATTAGACAATCTGCATCCTGGAGAGGGACAGATCTACAGTTAGTTTGGTTAGGATAGAAATTTGTTCTTAAGCAGGCTAAAATGACTAGCTTTCAAAAGGAGTTGGAAGCATGTGGGTAGCAAAAAAAAATTGTTGAAGTGAGATAATAATACAATTTTAGTGGAAGTCTTGGATATCAAACTCTTACTCCTGTGTTTTTAACATCAACCTGTATTATTTGCTTATTAATTGCACTGTTTTACTGTATGAGATGGAGAAGATGATGGAGGTTATGAGGATGGCGTGGATGGTCCAGTTGGTGGTGTCACGCCAACAGTTCCAAGTGGCACGAAGGAAGCCCAGCTGGCGAAGCGCATCACCAAAGGGAAGAAAACACGGAGAATCCTTTCTAACAAACCACAAGATTTCCAGGTAAGAGATTTATTAAATGTTGCATGTGCTTTTTTTCTACCTGGCATGACATTGCTCTTTTCACATAGCCTGAGCATAACTTAATATCAGATTGTGTAAATATAATGCACTGTAGAGACAATTAACCTCTTCATTTGAAAACCTGTATTTCAAAAGTATTCTTCCAACTTGCCTTTATACAGATGTCCAGTTTTGTACAGTTCTGACTGAAATCTAGATGAACCTTATTGTTTGTATAGTTCATAGATTTCAAACTACAATAGCAGCTTTAAAAATAAGTAGTAAAAGCAAGTAAAAAGCATTTTACTGAAATAATGATCTCCAACTTGTCCTGTAAGATTCAAGTAAAATTATACTTGTGATCATAATGAAGTTCAAAAAGTCTGTCCAGTCCATATCTGCCAGCTCCTTCAGGCGCTGGGTAACTTTTTTGGTGGTATGGTAAGAAATTGTTGTCACCAGGATGACAGATAATATAGAGAATGAATTAATACAAATATTTGACTTTTTTTTTCCCAGATTCGTGTTAGAGTCATTGAAGGCCGTCAGTTACCTGGAAATAACATAAAACCAGTAGTCAAAGTTCATGTTTGCGGTCAGACACACCGAACGAGAATCAAAAGAGGAAACAACCCATATTTTGATGAAGTGAGTGGCATAAGAACACTGTAGCTGAACTCTTGGTGCTATCAAATGTAGAAAAATAGCTATTACTGCTTTCATTATGATCCATGAATAAGAATTTGTTAGTATTTAAGAGTAATTACGGCTAATGTGCATTTTGCGGTTCCCAGTCCCTTCCTTTGTGTATTCACATCTCAAACACGTCTCTGCCGCTGGCAGCCTTAGTAGATGAAGCTGTCTAGAAGGAAGTCAGACTTCAGCTGAGACATAGGAACGTGTTCCTTGATACAGTTGGCCATGTGACTTAATAGTGACTTTGAATAGTTGTGTGCATGTTATAAAATCACAGAAAAATTAATTAGGAATCATTGTAGACCTCTGTGGCATGTGCAAATGAGCTTTGAGTGCAGTGCTGTGGGGCAGTAAGACTGGCACACGGAGCCTGGAGCTGTCATCGCCACGCTACCCGTGGGTTGTGAAGGCACAACTAGATTTCTTTGTCCAGTCGGGGATCTGTACATCAAACACACTGAAATGCAGGAGAGAATTCAAAGCCGCGCAAGAATGATACAAGAATAATCCCATGTCTGAAAGACTGTTGTTGCAAAGCTTAAGCTTAATAGAGAGCATGCTGAGGGGTAACTCTCCACATGTGTGGGAAATTCAGAAGACGTTGGAACTAGGTGGCAATCATGTTTAACATGAACAGGCAGAACCAAGGAAGTTATAAAATGGATACTTGCACTAAGCTGTAGGTAGCAGTCAAGAGTTATGAAGCACTGGTAAAAACCAGGGAAGAGAGAAAGCAGGGAGATGGCTATACCAGGATTGAATGTCCTGGAAAATGAACAACCTTTATAATTCCTGAAGTTGTTCCTGTGAGGGAAATGCAAAGTGCAGAGCAAGGAGCAAGGGCTACACTGGAAGTTTGCAGCACAGCTCTGCCTACTGCATTCATTCAAATGGAAGTTGTGACTGACTTTTGGCTATTTTGTACTAAGTTTATTTACTAGATTTTGTTTTTTGTTAAGTGCTAAATTGCCATATAATGTGTCCAGGAAGGAGGCAGGTAGATATCCTGTAGCAGGCATGCTTCACAAGCCTCTTAATGTGTTTGGATTTTCTGTGCAGACAATTATGTGTTTGTCATTTTGAGACAGGTTTTTTGTTTCTTTTTACCTTAACAGATATTTTTCTACAATGTCCACATGACTCCGTTAGAGTTGCTTGATGAAACAGTTAGCATCCGGGTAAGGAGAGTGGTGCATGTTCAAAAGGCTGCTGGGTGCAGATAGCATTGTCTGCCCGTTTCACTGGCCTGTTCAGGAACGCTCCTGTTTCATGCTTGTCTTGTCTCTTCAGGTGTATGATTCTCACTCCCTGCGGGCAGACTGTCTCATGGGAGAATTTAAGGTGGGTGTGGAACAACTTCTGTATCTTGACTAAATTAAATAAGAAATTTTAAGTACTTTTTATAAATGTTTAAATTTATACTACTTTAGCGTGAGGCCAAAGAATTACCTGACGATGTTGTGCTTCTCCTGCTAGAGACCATTTGCTCAAAGCACTAGCAGTTTTCTTATTTGAGTACGAACTATTGTTAAAGCAAATTGTATGTTTTATATACCACGTTCTTTGACTTGAATCAAAGAGAAAAAATATTTGCCAAAAGGTAGATTTTTTTCCTCAAAAGATATCAGGGTGATTATTTGGTATGAGGTAGGGTTTGAAAAGACAGTTTTATTGGATTCCTTATAGGCAGAATAGTGATATGTATGAAGGCATAAAGAAACATTCATAAGTGATGTGGAAAGGTGTTCCTTTGGTGAGAAGCTTGTTAAGTAAAAGAAATGGTGGAAAAGTCTCTTAGTTAAAGTAATTTCTAGGGTTCTTAGTGAGATTGTCTGAATTTGTGTTTGTTATGGTAAACTTTCTGTTGTTTGTGACAAGAGAACAACGTAGTAGTGCTCCTGAAACACTCAAGGGGAGTTGCCCTGGCATTTTTCTGTTTTGGTATTTCTTCAGAGGTAATACCTTTTCTCTTTATTTCAGATTGACATTGGCTATGTTTATGATGAGCCTGGTAAGTAACAGTTACTTCAGAGCTTCTTTCCCAGCTGGAAACCTGAAGTTGAAACCTTCATTAAATTTCTAAAGTAAAAGAAGAAAGTTAATGGAAAGTTATCTGAGATTGCTGCTTTAAATATTAACTTCAAAAAATCCAGCAATATGTAACTCCTTTCAGTGGTTTCAAGATGAAGTATGAGCACCTAAAATTTGGATATTAGTTTTGGTATCAAAGACCTAAAATATGAAAAATAATGCAAAAAATATTTGATAATTATGTCCCTGAATTAGTCTGCCACAGCATTTTAACACCACCAGATTTCTTGTTCTGAATGGCTCTATTGAGATCTGTCTAGGAGACAATAAATTTTTAAAACAATTAGTTTGAGAATAAAGCATGCTTTTGGAACAGCTGACTTTGATGTTTTGATTTCTTCCATTTTCTAATGGATATTACTGGGGGTGGGCATTTATTGTTTTACTTTAGGCCATGCAGTCATGAGAAAATGGCTTTTGCTGAGTGATCCCGAAGACACAAATTCAGGAGCTAAAGGCTATATGAAAGTCAGCATGTTCGTCCTGGGAACTGGAGATGAGCCACCAGTAAGTTTCATTTAAATGTTTTTCTTGCCCTCTCCACTCCCTGGATCAGAGTTGTGTGCATTTTCTAATTGCAGTACGAGGCCTTACCACAATATTCATCTTGAGATAAGTATGAAAATTGTATGAAGTTAACATTGTACAGGTACCAAAATCATCATCATCTGATGATGATGATTTTAAAAGTGTGATTATAATGGGCTCCTGCAATTGAGTGCTTTAGAGATAAAAATGTAAGTGAAATAGTTTAGGTAGAATTAATTTTTGTGGCTTGATAATTTGATTAAATTTTACTCTTTATAATGAAACTGATAACAGTCTTCTATCTGAAGAGTATTGTGGGCACCAGTTCAACTAATCACCTTAATTCTGTACATAACTCTGTCTTTCTTATGTACCAGATACTATGTACCACTGTATCTCCCAACAGGTTGAAAAAAGGGAAAGAGATAACGAAGGTGATGATGTGGAGAGCAATCTGTTATTGCCTGCTGGAATTGCACTTCGATGGGTCACTTTCCTTCTCAAAATCTACAGAGCTGAGGACATTCCCCAAAGTACGTACCTTCTTACTACTGTCCATCAGTGTATTTGATTGCTGTTAGAAATATTGGTGTTACTGTTCAGAAATATTCGTTCCACATAGCACATCTTGAGTGTTTGACATTGTTACTTGAGCCACTAATTCTGTGATGGCTTCCGTAGCCCATTTGGTAACGCTCAGTACATCTGCTTAATTCTTGTAAGGCATAATTTAGTGTGTTAGGTGTTAGATTAGTAATGGTCATCTGTTGCTGAGTGGGACACAGCTTCTGGCAGTAGGAAGGGGTCATCCTCATTAGCCCTCCTCTAGTTGCAGCAGTTACACGCCAGTAACTGACGTTTAGGTGCAGCTGATGTGCAGAAAGGCTGGATGCTCTGTGCGTGTCCACCTCCAGAGTAGAGTGCCCGTGTCAGCGTCCTGTTGGATCCCAGTTCCTGCCCGCTTCCAAGAGGTTTGCAGCAGCTGGTACCCTGTCCCCTCTTTTTCAAGGCCATCTAGATCCTAGTGTTAGACTTTACCCTACCTAGATCTGTAAGCTGGTTCGTTTTGGTGGGATTGCTGTGGGCAATTTGTTATTTAGGCTGAATAAATTAAAAAAAAAAAAAAAGCATAAACCTCAATTTCTTTTTTGACACCTCTCCAGTGGATGATGCTTTTGCACAGACTGTCAAAGAAATATTTGGAGGAGAAGCAGACAAGAAAAACCTGGTAGATCCATTTGTAGAAGTTTCTTTTGCTGGGAAAAAGGTAATTTAGTAAATAAGTGAATCTTTGCATTCTAATCGTAATATGCCAATGTAAATGTTTAAGTTTGCTGAAATGATGGAAATAAAGAAGTGTTAGCCCTAAAGTTCACTTGGTAAATTGAGGACAAACTGGAAGGTGCAGCGGAATGGGTGTGAAGCTGGTGACTCACATGAGGAACGTATGAGTAACTGCGGGACCAACACTTGCCAGATGGCTTGCTGCCCGCCCTTCTGAGGGCTTCTGGAACTGATAGTGCAGACCTTTCTGGACAGGGTAACAGCCTTTGTACAATTTATTACTAATGTGTTCCTCAGAATTCCAAATTTGAGCTGAAGCTCAGGTGCACAACCTGTGTAATCATTGCTCGCCAGTCCTTTTTCTTTTTTTTAAGAAGAAAAGTGTCAGTCCTGTATTAGGGTGTATATCACGGTGCTACACCCAGTAATGTGGCGTATCTTCAGAAGAGGTGACTAGCAAACAATACAGTCTCTCCATAGAATATACTCTTCAGCCACTCTCAGACGTGCCTAAAGCAAGCTGGAATGAAGTCATTCCTTCCTCTTGTTTCTCTGCTGTGGTAGAGAGATCAGTACCAGGGGGACAGCATGTTAAATTGTAGCTGGTGGAAATAACAAGCTTTTTCCTGGAGGGTAAATCCAGTCTTCGGTTTAAACACTGTTTCAAAATTTCTTTTTACCTCCAATAGTCATTAATGTTGCATAAGCACATCATTTAGTAGTATTTACCAATTGAAAACTAATGGCTCAGTGCAGCATAAACCACTCAGGATCTATCATTAACTACTACCCCTCAGCTTACCAAACAGACTATGATTTATCCTAAATCATAGCTGGTATATGCTTTTTTGGCTGTTTTATCTTTGATGTGCTGTATAGTCAATTTCATTTTTTGTAGGTTTGCACAAATATAATTGAGAAAAATGCTAATCCAGAGTGGAATCAAATTATTTCCCTTCAGATCAAGGTCAGTTGTTTTTTTTCTTGTTTCTGTGGAAAACAGCCGTCCTTTTGGAACTCAGGGCATTAACATTACAGAGGTGAAATAAGTGATGGGTTATTTGATTTTAATTGCTTTTTTTTCAGTTTCCTTCAATGTGTGAGAAAATAAAACTTGCAGTTGTTGACTGGTGAGTTATGACTTTTAATCAAATACTAGACAAGGTAAATTATATTAAGTGAAGAAAAGTCTGGTTCTATAGGTGTCAGGTATTTTTACAGTCTATGAGAGAATTTAAGTAAGAGTTTAAGTATCTTCCTTTATGGTTTCTGTACAAGAGACCTGGTTAGTGTGACATGAGAATATTGCTAATCCTGTGCCTGGAGCACTGAGCACTGGCGCTATTCAGGTGCTGGTGTAAAAGGCAGGTGACTTCATCATCATCCAGGCCACTTCTGTCACCAGCCATCCCCTCCTGTGCCAGTAACATGAAAACACTCCAGGCAATATAAACATGTCTACACTGTCTCGGAGTGCATTTAGTCACTGGGAGCTTGCTTCTGTATAGGATGACCAGCATTATATTTATATAAAATCTTTCTTTTTTTCTTTTTGTAGGGATCGTCTTACAAAAAATGATGTAGTAGGAACAACATATTTAAGTCTCTCAAAAATTGCTTCTTCTGGAGGGGAAGTTGAAGGTAATTGATGGAGCAGTATGTAACTTACTGTCTTCTCTTGTTATGAGGTGTAGCAAAGATCAGTGTTCTAAGAAAGTGTATTTTCCTATAGTTCCTCAATTCTGTTGCAAGATTTTCTGTTTCTGAAGTTTTCAAAGGAATGCTCCTAGAAAACATACTGTGGGACTTTTCAAAGTAAAGTATTGACATTTTAGTGTTTAAACCACTTCATCATGGAAATATCAGTAACTAATTCAAAAGTTGGCTCCTTTGTATATATATGAAGTTAATGAATTAGTTAAATTTGTGAGTACTTTCCCAAATTCAGAAAGCTTTGGAGTTTGTACAGGCAGAGTAGTACCTTCATATTTTAACCAGGAAGTAAAATTCTAGCCCACATGAACTCTGTTTTTTCTCAGGCCTTCAACTATATTTTAAAAGCAGACTGCTTTGTGATGTATTTGTTTTCAAAATGCTATTGTCACTTGTCAAGTAACTTCTTCTCTTTTCATAATACAGAATTTTCATCTTCGGGGACAGGGGCTTCATCGTATGAAGGTTTATATCTTTGTCTGTGACTGATTTTGCTTTCCATTGCCCAAACTGAGAAGCATTGCCTAAGAAAGCCCATAAATACTGTCTAAAAGACTTCACCTTCATGATTAAAGAGCGTCAGGCAACACTAACTGTCTAAAACAGTTTTGGCACTGGAACCAGTTTGCAATTCTCTCTGTTTGGCTGGTGCTTCAGGCTGGCTTTGAGAGCTGAGCATGTTACGGATCGCTCCAGCTCTAAAGCGCTCGCTCTAACCATGGCTTGCCGTTTGTAACCTGGCTGTGAGACCCCTGTGCTGGCAGAGCCCTGCAGGAGTCAGTAACTCCCATGACAATCAGTGGCTGGTTTGCTTGTACGTAGCTAGCTATATAAACAGTCTGAAAAATGAAATCTGATTCTCTTAAAACCTGGAGAGATGGCTTTTTCCATACTGTCCAGGCTGACACCCAGTTTTGAAAGACTTTGTGGTAAATATATATACAGTGGGAAATAAATACAGTTGGAGTGCAGCTGAAAGGTAACAAACCTTCATCCACACAAACACTTCACTTACTGTCTGTCTTTCTTAAAGTAATATTAGGTTAAAGGCTGAAATAATTTTTCAGAATCGCTTTCTATAATACATGATCGTCAGCCGTCTAAATGTAAACAATTGTATTTTAAATGTAAACAAATACAAAAAAAATCTTTTTATTCTAAGTTTGGAAAGGTTTTTTGTTGTTGTTTTGTTTTAAAATTTATATTCTGTTTAATTTATTAGCATCAGTAAGTAATGAATGTATCAGTTCCACACAGATGTGTACCTTAACTCTAGTCTTATTGGGATCTGATGTGAGCAGTTCAGTGTTAGAATTTTTAAAATCGAGCAGTATTCTAACAAGGGTCTGAATTCTTTTTCATTCAAATTTTTATCTGTTTCTGATTCAGATGTAAGGATGTGAAAGTACCCAAACACAAAATAGACAGCTGCAAATCTCTATTTTGTGTTTTGCAGATTTTAGGTGACTTTATGTTGGCAGGAAATGACATCAAGGCATCGCATTCCTTTTTATTCTCCATTTGTGTCACTCAGGAGTCGCAGGGGCAAAGTCATACAAGGCATAACCCTTTTTTTTCACTTTCTTATCTAGGCCAGCCTTTCCTGTGACACAGGCACCCTCCTGTGAGCTGCAGGTCACCCGGGCGGTGTGTTGGGAGGGTTGGAGCCCTGTTCTCACCTCTTACACGGGATCCTTTCCTCAAAGGCAAAGCCTGGGGCACAAGAAGGAGAAGAAACAGAATCTCTCCTGCTCTCAGAGCTGTGCAGTGTTTCTCTGCCTGTGTGTGCTTACCTTGTTCTAATTCTCCTTGCGCTGCTCATCACATTTATCAGCCATAGCCCTGGCCTGTGTGATTGGTACTGACAGAGCAACCGACTCCCTCAAGTACGGAGTTTTATTGGCTCCAACAAGAGCTTTTTAGAATCTCATTCATCTAATAAATTTGCAGGCATGAATGCAAACCCAAAAGACAACAGTAGTAATATAACTAAGGCTTCCCCATATATATTTTTCTGCTAAAAAACACTGTTCAAAAATATCAACTTATGACAGTAAGCCTTAACAATGGAAATACCTGTTCAAGTATTTAAATACAAACTTATGACAAAATGTTCAAAAATATCAACTTATGACAGTAAGCGTTAACAATGGAAATACCTGTTCAAGTTCTCAGGTATCTTAAATACCTGAAAATAAGGAATAGCTTTGGTGTGCAATCTCCTAAGTTAGCTACTAAAACTGACAAAAATATCTTAATCCTTATTATTATTTTTTTTTAGCTAGACTAAGACATTGGGAATTTGTAATTTTTTTAGTCATGGAATAAGAATAATATACGAATTAGAGTTTATTGTTGTCGGAATTAACTGAGAATTAACTGAATTTGCAGACTTTGTCTTGTATGGATTTTTGCTTACTGAAAAGGGAGTCTGTGAGAAACAAGGCACTTGCAGCAGCCTGTGTTTTACCCTGACATATTACCACAGAAAAATGATACTAAAAGTTAGCCCAGTAGGATTAACTATGCTAAACAGTAGGGGGGTTTCCACTATGATGTGCATCCTTTTTGTAGCTGTTTAGCTACCGATGGCCTGTGCATTTAAATGATTGCATGTTGTTTTACTCAGTTTCATGTATTTCTAGAAAATATGTTTTCTGTTAACATAAGGTGAAAAGCTGATATTTGGAGTGGGGCAGAAGTGGGTTCGTTCTGTGGGTTCTCACTGCATGAAGCAGTAAGTGCTGTGGAGTGGAGGAGGAGGTCAGGAACACGTACAGTCACTGGTATAATTACTTTAAATTCACAGAGTATACCCAGAGAATAAAGTGTTCCTACTTTACTAATAACTAATACCTGACTAATATCTGACATTTGTTCTACTGGGTTTGATAGTAATGTTAATTGTTTTTCCGGCTCTGAATTATAAGTAGCAAAGATAAAATGGTAATGTTTTCTGTTAGCAAACAGCGGAGAAACTGAAGTTGGCTTTTTACCAACATTTGGGCCTTGTTACCTCAACTTTTACGGAAGTCCGAGAGAATACACTGGATTCCCAGACCCGTATGATGAACTAAACTTTGGAAAGGTCAGTTTCTTTATTCATTGTTTCTAATAAAAGAATTAACCCCAATTCTTTTTAATTAATGAATGAATTTATTTTAGTATGTTTATGTTTCACATTACACTCACTTTGGTGTTTCTTTTTGAGTAATATTTTATAATTGTGATTAATAACGAAGTATGGTAGTATTTTTGATTCTTACCTGGTTTTGTTTGAAAGGTGTTTTTGAAGGAGCAGCTGTGTTTATGACGATTTGAACTATTTGCATCTCTGCATGCATTTGTATTTCTTACAACCTTGTTTTTCTAAATATTTTTTTTCACTCCTAGCGTTAATTAAAGCCAACTCTTTATTTCCTTTGTTCAAATATGTCCATCCGTGCCTCTGCAGGAGTTTTGAGAACACTTCTGTGAATACAGAATCATAAAGAAAGAGTATGCTACTTTTGGACAAATGTGTGAAATTTGGTTCAATGTCTGATTATGTTACAGGGAGAAGGAGTTGCTTACAGAGGGAGAATTCTGGTTGAACTGTCTACAGTACTTGAAAACAAACCTGTTAATAAAAAGTTAGAGATGATTCCTAATGATGACTTACTGGTTGTTGAGGTAAATCCTTGTTTTATTGTCGCTATTGGCAGTGGGGATGTGTCTTGGCTGGTTATTTTTGGAGAATGATCTAGCTCAGTAAAACTGAAACAATTTAGTTGAATCTCAGAATTAAGAGAGGTGGTTATTAATGGTGTGGGTACAAAAATGTCATACACTGGTAGTATGAAATGTTAATTAGAAACATTTTTATAGTCTCAAATACAGTAATTTATTATACACACATTATATCTTTTTGGTTGCTTCTCAGAAACTAGTAAAAATATTAAAATTATTATTTCCATTAAGAAATTGCTATGGTTGTCTATAATCGTGGATCCTGTTTTACAAATATTGAATTGCATCTAAAAAGGTTCTTTTCGTAGAAATACCAGCGGCGGCGGAAGTTCTGCCTGGCTGCGGTGTTCCACTCTGCCACCATGCTGCAGGACCCCGGGGAGCCCCTCCAGTTCGAAGTCAGCATCGGTAACTACGGCAACAAGTTTGATACCACCTGCAAGCCCTTGGCATCCACAACTCAGTACAGCCGAGCTGTGTTTGATGGTAAGGATGCCGCTGGCGTGGGGATAAAATCATGGAACATGCTCTTTTTGAGGAGCAGTTTATAGCTTTGGGAATAACAGCCCGAGCTGCACTAAAAACTTATTGAAAGTGTGACAGAAAGAACGTGTGGCTTTTTACAGCTTCGGAGATGAAGTGACATTTATGGAATATGTGCTGCAAAGCCTACTCAGGTTATCAGAGAAATTTTCACAGAATTCAGTAAAATCTTTTGACCGTGTGCTAGATGTGCACAGGAAAATTGGCAAGAAAAAGATCACATTATTTTACAGATATCTTAAAAACTAGGGATTAAATACCCTTTGAACATTCTGATTTACAATAAAAGAAAAACTTGTTTTTAAACGAGGTGTCTGGCAGCCTAGGAGAAAACAACCTAGCTAGGTAGGTCACAGGAAAATATATTTTAGCTATAGCTTTTTTTATTAACTGGAAACAGTAGCAGTTCTTTTTTTCGGTGTATTAAATGAAGTAATCAATCAGGTTTACTCTGGAAAATAATTATTTGAGTATTTTATTTCAGAGATACACTTATATTAATGTGCTATCTATATTGGTAAGTTATGGGAAAGAATAATGAGCATGTTAACAGATAATTTATTGAAAAGAATCCATTGGATTTGGAAGCAATTTGAAGTAAAAGTTTACCATCCAACAGATGCTACAGTGGCTGAAAAATACCAGTCCTTTGATGAGTTTGGACTAACTTGTGTACTCTTGATGAAACGTAGTACATCAATGAAATAATTACAGCAACTTGTGCAGTGTGTATCCTGCCATGAACTCTAACTCTAACGCACAAATGTTTTACCCCAGGCAACTATTATTACTACTTGCCGTGGGCAAACACAAAGCCGGTTGTTACGCTGACATCCTTTTGGGAGGACATAAGTCACAGATTAGACCCCGTGAACGTAATCCTCCACATGGCTGAAAGACTGGTGAGACACTGAAGATCTTTCTTTGGCTGACACGCTTTTCATTTTACTTTCTTTTTATTTAGAGGTGTAGTCAAAAAGTGACATTTGACCAAATTATGGAGCAGTTTTCTGACACTTTTCCCTCCTCTTTTCCTATTTAAAATGAAACATAGCTCAGTGAAACACATGGCATTGCTGATCGTAGGTCTGGATTCTGGAAAGGTCCAACACACTCCTGCTTGAATCTGCAGGGAATTCCCGCAGGAAGGGAGCATCCTCTCTGGTGTTGGGGGCACGTTGACTCTGTAGAACTGCTATTTGCTTTGAAGTTAGGTGCAGTATCATGTTTTGTTAAATACAGTGAGAAAGAACACAGGAATAGTTCTGTAAAGTACGTATCAAGTTTGAACATCTGAGTCTTTTTTGACTGGGCTTTATACATCCAAATAAATAAGATTAAAATCTTGAAACATATTGACCATGAACCACTATGGAAGTTTATAAATGCAAATCCTTTTCTTTTAAATTCCTCAGCAATCCAACTTAGCCGCCTTAAAATCAGGAATGCAGGCTAAAATGCCTGAAAACAGATTAGCTGAAATGTGGCTGAAGCTGATTGACGAGCTTGCAGAAGATATAAGGTAAAAGTACCTTTTTTATCTCTTACGTTATCTCTCTAGGCCTGCTCAGAATCTTCGCTATTGCCTTTAGTAAGTCAGGAAACAAATTCTAAGGACTATAACCTGATTAATCCAATGAACTGACCTGAGAACTGGAATTCCAAAAGTCTCTGAAAGTAGTAAACCAGCATGGATATTGCCAGTGAAGTCATCCATCTAGTTTTGTAATTCTCCGTTATCTTAGTCACTGTCAGTAATAAAACAGCATTTCTTGAAAAAGCCTAAGGCAGGACCGTTCTGAAAATGTGAAATTGTGGATCTCTGCTGCCTTTCTACCATCTTGCCACCTTTAGAATTCCTCATGTACCTTTTTTGTCCATGTTTCAATGTTGTTTCTGAAACCGAAAAGGGAAGAAATTCTGTGATTTACTGGTAAGCCCAGAATAAAAAACTTTAAAAGCTATTTAGAGCTTAAGGGCTATAAAGCTGATCTTTTTGAATAAGCCTTTAGTCAACATGTCTGTACGTACAGGTTCAGAGAAGGCAATAAGAGTCAACACTTAAGTTTTTGAAGGAGAATAAGTTCTAAATAGAGAGGAAGGAATTGCATGAGAAAGAGACGTTAATAGAAGGAGACATTGAGGTGGGGAGAGACACTTTAAAACATTAAACAAGTGGGTGGTGAGACAGCACAGGAAAAGGAAAGGGAAAATGAGAGAACAGTTATCCATTAGAGGAAATAACAGAGAATGTGAAATGAGAGAACAAATTCATCAAGCTATAGAGCCAATATAAAAGTGAACAGAGAAAAAAGCAAACAGTGGAGATCAGTATATACTAGCAAAGAATTACATGATAGAAAGCTTCTGTCAAAACATAAACCGGTAACTTCACAGCGTACCTGCTGGGATGGGGAAGAAAGCAGAGAGAAAGAGGTGACGTACTTCAGGAGAGCCAAATGTGGAGGGCAGACTATTGTCGCCTGGATCCATCTAGTGAGTGTAGGAACTTCGGGTTTTATATCAGTTATGTCAGCCCATCCTCCGGACACACACCTGCACTGTTAGTAATTCAGTCCTTTATTTTGTCAAATATCACTCAACAATTACAGAGCAATAGCACCTAGATATATCCACCAAATGAGCTTCCTGTTGTTCATAGGATACAATGCTCTATATGATTTTTTTTCAGCAAACTCATGAAACCTGTGTCAAAGACATATTTCCCTGTGTTGAATTCATAGAACAATCTTCCTTGCCATGCTAAAGTTTAAATGAGTTAGGAGTCTGAGAGTTTTCAGTGCACCATTTAAACCTAAAATGAGGTGACTTCCTGGACGTTCCGATCTGGCCCATTGGATTCATGCATAAGTGCTGGCACCAGGGCAGGCAGCACCTGCATCCTAGTTAGCAGAACTATGGCGGGAGGCACAACAGTCAGCATGAAGGTTTTGCAGAATCAAAGCCCTTAGAAGTGCATGGCTTGTCACTAAAAATAGGTCAGAGAAGAGTTAGTCTTTTCAAACTTGGCAGTGTCTTTGAAAATATTTTTTTAAACTACCAAAATAAATATAGAGATATAGTCTTAGTCTTCAAAAAGCTGCCTTTTCCTCAAACCTGCACCAACTCAAAAACGTTCATTTTTCCTGGGCTCTGCTGTGATGCCAGGATTTCTTGGTTCCACTGAAGTTACTCTGCCCTCTGGTGACTCAGAAGTTGTGTGTCATGGATTTCTTTGAGAGTTCTTAGACATTTTCATGCCAGAGGGTTAGATAACTGTGGTCATAGACACACAAGCCATATTTGTTTATTGAGATTCTGAGAATTTACAGTTTCCGTTGAAGGAAAGGAGCCTAATCTTGGTCTGAAGGCACTGATTTAATCTTTGAGATGTACATTCTGAGACAATGATTTTCTAATGTGAATATCCAGGGACAAGGACGTTGCTTGGTTAGCAGCAATTACACTAAAGCACACACCTGGAGCTATTCTAGGTCGGTGCTTATTGTGTAAGCACAGCGTTTCCCTTGCTTGCTGTAAACACTTTGTCAGGAGGAAATCTCTGCAGAAATAGATGCTCTAGCACTATTTGGGTGGGTTTGTATCACAGGAAATAAAGGCACTCAAGCTGTTCCCACTGTATGCATGTCCACATTTAGTGTGTGGCTAAATAAAATCCTCTTCAATTATTAACCATAAGAAATATTCTCTTTTCAGTAAACCATTTCCCCTCATAGAAGGCAAATCTAATATTACAGTCCTTGACACTCAGATAGAAAAGCTGCGCCTCAAGTCTCTCAAGCAGATCAGGGAAGCAGCAGCGAGGATGAGGGATGAAGCTACTGATGTCAAAGCCACCCTGACAGAAATTGAGGATTGGTTGGATAAATTACTGCAGCTGAGTGAAGAGGTGGGTACAGCGCAATAGCAGTGACTCAGTTTAGAAACAGCTAACACAAACTGGTGTGATGTTCATTGCTGATTGAGCAATATCCACTCTCCTTAGAATAGTAACTTTAGATGCCGTGAAAGCAAACATGTTCCCCTCCGAAATGAAGATTGACTTAAATATAACATTCTAGTTCGCTAGCTGTCCTCACTGAGAGTGTGCGTTGGGAAATAACCCCTCTGCAATTTGTAGAATCAACTCTATTCTGGTTAAAGTGACGGTGTTTTGTCCTTTCCTTTCTTCCAGAATTGCAAGTCACGTTGCTGGGTCAGGGCCTGCAGGATGTATGTTGTACTTCCGCACTTGTTAGCCAGAGTAATCAACTTCTTACAGACTTAAATCTGCTTGTTTCTGTCATTTTTAAATTTTCAACAACATCTTAAGTTTTCACCTCAGTTCTCTCGTAATTGGCTTTCACAACATTGTAGAAATATTTTGGGATTTTTTCTTTGTCATTTCTGCTTTGAAAAGTAACTGATTTTTTTTAAAAAGAGCAGTTAATTTGGCAGACTTGCAGCTGGCATGCAGAGGTGTGCACAGAACTGCCAACAGGCTGCTTGACTTCTGCTAAAAGTCCTGTGATGACCTACCCGTAATGTGGAAGCACTACCAGCATCTACCTCTGTAGCAGGTCAATCCAAAGCATTAGTATTTGGGATCAGTCACTATAGTCGTGGTAAACTAATTGAGATACAAAACGTCTCTGGAAAAATTTGCAAAAGATACAGGAACTGTGCTTTTTAATAGAACTTACTTGCTTTCCAACAACCTCAATGGTATTTTTAGTGATGATTGAGAACTATATATTGTGTTACTTGCAAAGTAAAACAATTTCCTCTCTTTATCATAAATTCATGTAAACTATTGAAGTGATAAATCCTTTGACGTAAATCCTAATATATGTTTCTGTCATCTAAGCATTAGATTAGTTTAACATTCTGTTAATGACCATTCTTACCTTGCTTTTCCCCACAAATACTGCACAGCCACAGAACAGCATGCCTGATGTGATCATCTGGATGATCCGAGGGGAGAAGAGGCTGGCGTATGCTCGAGTTCCTGCACACCAAGTGCTCTATTCCACAACGAGCCCCGAGTCCTCTGGGAAATACTGTGGAAAGATCCAAACAATCTTCTTAAAGGTACTTTTTCCCCCCCTTAAAAAATAATTAACTCCCTAAACTGTGATGCCTTCTGACGTGAGCATGGAACACAGACAAATGATGAACAATGAGGTGTCAAAACTCAGGACGGATTGAAAGCAGCTGCATGAACCTTCCTCAACACGTCCCAGAAATTACAGTGTGAAGTTCATCATAAGCCAGTTAGAACCAGCATCAGCCCCTAACTCTGAGGCTTTTCTGAAAGAGCTCCGAATTGTGATAGGACTTCTAAAGTGTGGCTGGGGCTGGAGTTTTCGGGTTGGATGTGAATGGAGACTTTCAGAGGGAATAACTAGTGTAAGCCAGAGAAGTTCCAAAAACCTATTAGAAGTTTTGGGTGGTTTTCTGCAAGTAACACAGAGCGTGTCTACACCCAGCAGTTCCCTGATGTGTTCTCTGTATTGAGTCTTACTCTTGAACAGGAATTACTTTCTCCATTTAAGCTTATATTACCTTTAATTGGGATAAACTTAACCAGAAAAAAGGCAATCTGACTGTCAAACACTAGCATTTACGGCGTTTGTCGGGGTGCTGGCAGTTATACTGGTGAATGCTTCAGTGCTGCCAAGCCTGTATCTTCGCGGGTTTATGGCCACCCTCTGACCACGCCAGTTACAGCGCGTTGTTCCTGCGTTGAGCGACCCGTTCCGACTGACCTCTGCATCTCTGAGTGTCCTGATCACAAACACTGAAATCAACATTGACATTTTAAGCTATTGGCATAACTAAAACCTCATTGCTGGATGAAACCTGGGAGAGAATACACAGGAACAGGGATGATCCTACTGTTAGAGTGTTTGGTTTTTACATGCCCCAGGCAGGTACCATTTAATTCATGTTTTCTTCCTGCAATATTTATTAGTGGCTTTTGAGTAAATGCAGTATAGGAAGAGATAAATAAATCATGTATTCTAACTCATATCTCTCTCTTCTTGTGTATATTTTACTGAAAGCTACAATACCTGCATAACATAACAAAGAATAACTTTTTTTGTTCATGTGCCAGTACCCACAGGACAAGACGAAAGATGTCAAAATGCCTGTGGAGCTGCGAATTAACATTTGGCTTGGGCTCAGCGCAGTGGAAAAGAAGTTTAATAGCTTTGCAGAGGGAACGTTCAGTGTTTTTGCAGAAATGGTATGTCTGTTGTTGCTTTTTTACTTTAAACTTGGACATGAGTGTTAGGAATTCAGTGAAATTGGAGCTCTTCTGAATGTTTTTTTGCACACCAGGCAGAAGGGAGAGTAGTACTTACTTATTCTACTGAAACAAGTAGACCCCGTTCCAGGCAGTTAATGATCAAGTCCATTGTGCCCACCAGGTGAACTTCAGCAGAGCAGATTCTGAACTGGTTAATCAGGTGAAAATCTGGCTAACTCCAGTGATTTCAAAGACATTTATTTTAGATTTTTATCAGTGTAATTAAGATTGGGATCTAGATCATTATGTTTTGGCATGTGAATAACCGTTTTATTTTAATTGCTTCTTCACTTCTACAAATGATACTTGGATACAAGTGGTTTTGCTTAATAATGGTTCTTTTGTATCAGTAGAAAATTTACTGTTACAGGAAAAACTGGTCAAACCCAGTAGATTTTGCTGACAAAAGGGTGTAATATGATAACATTTCAATGGTAGAAAATTTGGAATAAAAATGCTTGAAATAGTCCCACAGCATATAATAGAGACTTTGAAGGATATAATGGTAAGTGGGAGGTGTCTTTTATATGCCCCATCACCTAACGGTGCACATAATCCATTACCAGCGTAACAGCTGTGTCAGCACTGCCCCTCTGCTGGAACAGTCAGTAGTGCTGTAGTCAGGCACTTAAATGGTCAGTGGGTGTTCAAAGCCATTCTTTACGTCTGGAGTTTAAGAGGCTATTGAATATCTCATTTTTTGTTCTTCATACAGAAATCCAGCAATTTTACAGAAAACTCAAGACCATCATAAGTTATGAATAATCCCATTAGCATAAAGGAAACTGCACTACATAAACTGGGCTCCCAGCAGGCTGGTAGCTTCCATGAGAAGACTATGATTCAGTTTCACATGTTACAAAAGAAGAGATTATAAGTAGGAGGAGATTTGAGTGGAAAAGAATGAGAAGACCATGCATTTAGGGAACAGAAGAAACTTGTTCGAATAGTGTAATAGAATTTTATTTAACAAAGCTTTAATTTGGAGGAAGTTTGACTGTGATTGTAGAGAGGCATTGCATTAAGCCAGTTTAGTTTAGCAGTGGAATGAAGGCAAGAAGTTAATGATGACATTGCAGAGTAATGTGGGAAGGGAGTACTTAATTTCAGAGAAAGGAAACATATAGTAGAATGTTTCAGTTGTAACAATTACATAAATATTTTTAATTTTTGTCCTCCTAAAAGCTTTTTATTATTCCTGAAGTACTGATTTTTTCTTTCTTCTCAAACAGTATGAAAATCAGGCTCTTCTTTTCGGAAAGTGGGGTACCTCAGGCCTTGTTGGTCGCCACAAGTTTTCTGATGTCACGGGAAAAATCAAACTGAAAAGAGAGTACTTTCTACCCCCAAAAGGCTGGGAGTGGGAAGGAGAATGGATGGTTGATCCTGAAAGAAGGTCAGAGTTTTTTAATTTTATGCATGCAGGAGTAGAGGAGTTCAATCTCAGGTTGCAGAGTAAAAGCTCCTCTCTGTTTTCTTGGCTGAGACAGAGATTTTAAGATGAACTGTGTAGGACAGCAAAAGCCAGCCAATAATGAAAGCTCGTTAATACCACTAAAATTGACATTACCTTTTTAAAAAAGTCAAATAAAACATACAACAGGAAGAACGCATCCATTTCCCAGGAACCAGCTTGGGGTTTGGAAGTGCTGGGAAGCGCTGATGGGCGCATTGCTTATATCCTCTGTGTCTCAGTGCCTCATCTTTAAAAAAGGGATAGTAGTAGTTTCCTATTCCTAGAAAGCTACTGTGAGGATCACTTGTGTCTGCATGAGGTTCTAGGATCCTGCTGTGATGGCTCCAGAGAAGACCGTTAGACAGCTACGTCTTCTATAGAAAAACAGGGCAGGAAAAATAATTGCTATTATCTGATCCATTTTAAAATCATATCGGTTTATAGGTATGAATGGATGCATTTATTTTCGTATTCAATGAATAGTTTTTATTTCAATGAATAATCAGACATGAAGAAAAGCAATAACAGACATGGAGATATTTTCTCAGAAAATGGAAAACACCCCTACTGTTAAACTGCATAAGCATGGTTATGCCTTGCATCTGCTTTTATTGCAAAACAATCTGCATGGCTTTATTTGACCAGCAGATGGCATTTTAGAACGTACTTTAGTGCTTTCTGAAGCACAGTTACAAGTGGAAATCAAGGCTATTTTGTCTGATTTAATGTTCCCTTTATTTCTTTTGCTTGCAAGTTAGAAAAATATTAACCAATTGATTACTTGCCTTGTCAACAGCACAAAGGGGCACAAAACAAAGTACAACGCCAGATGTTAGTGCACAGCTGGATATATGAACATCAGGGGTACCTCTAGCTGTCATGTGAAGTCTGGGGTTTGCTGCACTTAAATATATGATGTTTTCTCTTTTTCCAAGAGGAAGTGTTGAAGCAGATCCTGACTAACACAGCAGTTAAACACTCCTACTTGTCGCTTGTTCTTAGGAGTAATGGGCCTCCTGTTGCTTACTGCTGCTGGAGCTGCTCCAGCTTTGGGAAGACATTCTAAGGAAATAAGTAGCCCTCGGACAGATGAGGGCTGTGCTGTACTCTATTAATACAGAGAACTTCCCAAACTGGACAATCCAGAATTCCAGCACCTGTGCATAGTTTCTCCATATTCTCTGTAGCTAACTAAAATATATTTGCTGTGGTATGATGTTTGCTTTGGACTTGCAGCTTGTTGACTGAAGCTGATGCTGGTCATACTGAGTTTACTGATGAAGTGTATGAAAATGAGAGTCGCTATCCCGGAGGAGAGTGGAAAGCAGCGGAAGAAGGTTACACAGATGTGGTGAGATATATATTTTTCACTGAATAAGTAAAGGCTTAAGAGAAGGAGTTCTGGGATTTGCTACACAGTGTATTTCATCCATTAATGCACAGAACTGTTATGTTTTCCCTACATAAAAGAACGGAGAAAAAGCTCCACCGCCACGTGAGTTCACATGTCCTCTTGGATGGATGTGGGAAGATGATGCCTGGAAATCTGATTTAAATCGAGCAGTGGATGAGCACGGTAAGATTTACTGTTTGTCTGCTGATGATGAGGACGATCTGTCATAGTCTATACTGAAGGAGGATGCATGTCAAGACTGTAGCAACATCAAGGAAATATTTGGATAGTAGTTGCTTAAGGAATCAGATAAAATGACATTGAGAAAGCGTTCACTGTTTGCATCTGTCTCTATTTCCGTTTTAATCACTGTTCCGTCAAACTCACTGTTCTCATTGAGCCTTTCTTGGATCAAAAGGGACCGTATATGTAATGAATACATTTAGAAGTGCCTACTAGAGAGAGAATCACATAATCTAAGAAGCTGTACATGGGTCTTAACTGCAGCAGCAGATGACAATTTTGAGCCAAAAGCTTTGACAAATTAAAAAAATGAAAGCGAATGCAAACAACAGTCTACTAACATCAGAGGTTCCAGATGGGAAAACTGTATGTATAAACTGTGAGCTTGGAAATCAAACCCTTCCTTGTTTGACATAAGTTTCCAGAACCTTTTTCCCAAATCCAGTGTTAATGCAGTCCAGGGGTTAGGTTCAGGCCTGTAAAATGTGGATTAGTAGCAGTAATTGGGCTTGTTTTAGAGAAGTCAGAAGCTTAAGCTGAGAACATCAGGCCTCTGTAATTGCAGCAAGAATATGTGGCAAAGGCAGGTTTGGATCTGTCTGGTAATTTAGCTGGGAGCCTCTAGCCAGGGGACAAGCCACCAGGCAATGCCACACAGTGAGTCAGGGGTCTGGGACCTGTGTGTGCTGGTCACACCACACAGGGATTGAGATTCCGGTCTTGTGTGGGGAGAGAGCCGTGCAGGACTGATGAGGATGAAGTCCTAACAGTATGCAACTGGTTATTAGGCAATTCTGAAATTCAAAAGACTTCAAAGTCTTTCTGGGAAGAATGTGATGCTGCTCAACAGAGTTTTTCAGGCTGGGGGTACTACTCACCTGACCCGGTGATCTTTGTTGGGGCTTGCTTGTGTTTCTGGGAATACACCAACTCATCAATTCTGCTTTAGGATGGGAGTATGGAATTACTATTCCTCCGGACACGAAGCCCAAGTCATGGGTTGCTGCAGAGAAAATGTACCACACACACCGACGGCGGAGGATGGTGCGGAAGCGTAAGAGGGATCCGGCTCAAGCGGGAGCAGCAGGAAGGGTAAGAGAGGAGAGAGAGAGACTCAGAGACTAGCACATTGTCACAGCTTGAGGCTTCGGTTATTGTAAATCCACGAGATTACTCATTTTCTGATTAAAGAAAAAATTTAATATCAAACAAAAAAATCTGGAACAACCTTGTACGTTTTCATTATATTCCTTTTCTTTGTCTTTTTTAAATTGGTATTTCCAGCTGTGGTTTGGGAGGGGGTTACTATGCCAGCTAGAGCAAGTGCCAGGTTTTTTTACATTCATGCAACACACTGGATAACAAGGATTTATGTCTTCCAGGCAATGTCATCATATGAAGATCAGGAAGGATGGGAATACGCTTCCTTGATCGGCTGGAAATTTCACTGGAAACAACGCAGTTCTGATACTTTCCGTCGAAGACGATGGAGACGAAAAATGGCTCCCTCAGAGACACATGGTGCAGCAGCGATCTTCAAACTTGAAGGTGCTCTGGTAAGGGACAGTTCATCAAAAGTCTTTAAAAGTTCAATCTGTTAATTTACAGCAAGTAAACAATTAAGTATATCAGCTATTTTAGTCCCTGAATTGCCAGATTGATATATAACTGAGGAACTAATACAGTTTATATTGTTTAAATTGTTCAAAATCTGAAAGGGACCATTAAAGTTGGAGCAGAGACTCTCTCATAACCTGCTTATTACTTAATTTTTCAAATTCTTTTTATTATTACATTACGTTGAGCCTTCTGCAAATGAAGTGAAAAGACAGCTCAGGCTTTTCGTGCACGTAATTTAGATGTATTGACATCAGCACAAGAAAACACAGGCACTGGAAGAGCTGCCCTGGGTTAATATTGCGTGTCTGAACAGCCAACCAGAAGGAGAGCGAAGCATTGGAGAAGCCAGAATGTCACACATCACAAATAGATCATCAGAGTGATAGAGTTTAAAAATCCCCGTTTCAGTTTCTCTTTTGATGGTAGTTCCTGGGCTATTGCCTGGGTGAGGGCTCAGAGCCGCTCTCTGCGACGGCGCGGGGCAGGGGCTGGCAGCGCCCCCCTCAGTAAGGGCCAATGGGCAGCTCCTGGGCTTCCAGAAAGGAGACATTCTGGAGGGTAAGATGAAATTACTGGATCTGATTTCTCCACAGCTTCAATGGCAACAAGAAATGACCTTCAGACATGAGTAAACATTTTTTAAAGTACATTTACTCAGGAAAGTAAATTTCTCCTTGACCTGTGAAAGAGACGGAAACCCATATACTTCCCCCCACAGTCCACTGCTATCAGGTTCCCTCTATGTTCGCAAATATGCAGTAACTTTTTTTTCTAACATCAGGGAGCGGACACGAGTGTCGATGAGGGCGAAGGGAAGAGTCCAGACAAAACCAAGGAGTCGGCTACAACTGTGTTTGGTGCCAACACACCACTTGTCTCCTGCTACTTTGACAGTACGTTCTTTAACAATTCCTGTCTTAGAAAACACGGCTGTTTCTGCCTGGCCTCAAACAGAATTGTAATCCTTTGTGCTTTACATCTAGGTTTATACACCTTCTGTTCAATTACCATCTGATCCTTGACAGGGGCCTATTTTGGCTACTCAAAGAGAAATTACAGTTAGTCCTTTTGATATTTCAGTCCACTGTCAAGCAGACATTTTTAGAATCTGTATGGAACAGGAATTCTAAAGCTAATTATTGCAGCATCTGAATTTTAGGCTGTCCTAAATGATGCATTTTTAGCCTTAGGGTCCCTCCATAGCAGCGCAGGGAGCTAGGCCAGCAGAGGAGGTGCATGGCCAGCTCAGTTTGTGCTGGTTTGGCTCAGGTAAGAGCTCAGTGCAGGCTCAGACTACTGCCTGGCCCAGGGGAAGCAATGAGACCATGGAGCTGAGTTGGCAAAGTGAACAAAATCGTAACTTTGCCAACCTGAACTGGCTGCAAATGCCTTGGAATCCCCGCAATGGGATTCCCCAAAGCAGGGACCCAGAGATGGGAGCCACCAGTGTTTGTTAAGAGGAACAGAGGTCTCTCCACTCCCAAGACTCCTTTCTGAGGGTCTCTGACTGGAATCCTTGTCTTTATTTGGACTCCACAGAACTTCTACCTCCTTGCTGGGAAAGGGTGCCTAAATCTTAACTCTTGTCTTTCAGAAGCTGAGGGAGATTGTTGCTGTTTCTTTTAATTAATGACCATAATAGGGGGAAAGCACCAGAGTTCAGAGTTTCAGCTCATTGAGACTGCGAGTGGCTCAGATTTCCCAAGGGCTGACATCTTCTAAAGAAAAGCCATAGTCACTTACCTACGTGCTGTCTTGGGTTTGGTCCTCCCGCACATCTTCCTTTTAAGCTATTCCACCTTCCCTGCAGGGATTTTTAAATTTTTTTTTAATCTTTTAGCCAGAGAGACAGAGTTGTAATTGGAGTAATTTTCTAGAGCTAATAGCTAAAAATGTGAAACTCCCAGGTCCCCGCAAGTGCTGCGGTGAATACTTAAATTAAGCACAGGAATGCCTATGTCTTGACTCACTTTGGAGGAGCTACATTATCCACCGTTTCAAACAGGAATTTTGAATAGAAGGCTCTTTAGATGATCATATGGTGAAAAAAGCCCAAGTAACATTAGTGGGTATCTCTCATTTCTGCATTAAGTTGTGTTGGAACAAACATTCTCAGGTGCTGGCTCGCTGGTATTAGCACACCTCACTAGAAAAGCAGAAATGTTACTACAGCTTGTGCTTGAGTTAAAACATGTAAGGCATTTTTGTAAACCCAAAAAAACTTTGTTACAGAAAAGAACCATGTATAATGCAGCTGAACTTTTTGTATTTATTTGATACAGGAGTATACACTTACCACCTGCGCTGTTACGTCTACCAGGCAAGAAATCTCATGGCTTTAGACAAAGACAGTTTTTCAGGTATGGAAAAATTCTGCTATTCCTGGGTGCAGAAAACCCACTTCTGCAATGAAGGTGTAACTTGATTTAGCTCTAGAATACCTGAAATCCGTAAGTTCTGTGTGTAGGTCTCAGCTGCTGAAACTTTGCCCTAGAGGGAGTCTGAGCTCCATTACATGTGACCCAGACGTGGTTATCTCTGCCCCAGAGGCTGCCAAGAGAAGTGTCTGAACGTGCAGCTCCTGCTGCTGCCAAGGAATCCCCAGTGAGGGAACGGGAATTCAAGTAAGGTTGGAATTTCCCAGGCTGGATCCCTCCCCTGCCCTTGGCCTCCCCTCCTGACCAGGGCCTGCCCACAGCTCCTGTGCTGGCCCAAGAGCAGGGATGAGGGAGGCTGGAGGGCTGTCAGTCACCAACAGCCTCTCCGAGTTCAGTGTTTCATAGTAATCGATACTGAGAGGAACCTGTAGAGCACTACACTCTGCCTTACTCATAAGCGTGGGTTTTGTTTGTTTATACAGTGTCCCTGTTACCTGCTATTCCCAGCTCATGGGTATTCCAGCAGCGTTGTAGCCATTCAGCGTCTTTGTAGTCAGGCTAATTCAATACTCAGGTTAACAGGTATTTAATTGTTGCTAATTAGAATTAAAATTCCACTGGGAAGTCAGAGGACAAATTGAAATTAGATTCTGTAAGAGTATGACTTTACACTTCCTTTAAATAAGTTCAGCCAAAGATAAAGATGAAATGGGCAGCTTAGAATTTTCTTTCCTCATCAATCTCCATTTGTATCCTTCTTTTTCTCCCTGTTTTCATCAATAATTGAGTAAGTGTAATGCATTGGTTAATTTGTTACAGAAGCTATAGAGCTATAGATATTTTAGTGCTGTTTCCTGAAAGAAGGGGGGTTTGTACAGCTCCCCGTGTGTATTTCATCTTATTTCAATATGCAGCACTTAAAAACAATACAAAGAACCAATAATAAATGCCTCTAATTTGCATATGTAGAATTCGAGATGGGTACCTCAGATGCAGTCTCACATAGACCAGCGTATCTACAGTTTATTTTCCTCTAAAACTAGTTTGCAGAGTTAGCCAAATTTTGTAACAGCCTGATCAAGAACCTGGCTAGGAGCTAGTGACTGACCTCCAGGTAACCCTCAAAATAGCCTCTAGTCCTTAGGAATTGCCATTTGAAGGGGAAATGCTAATGACCCTCATCAAGATAGCTTCCTCTGAGCTCTTGATGAGTTAAAGACCTGCCAAACCCTGGGCCTGGACCACTCCAGCCCTGTTTCACAAGAAGAGATTGCTGTAAATAAGCATGTTTGAACCCAAAGCTTGATCTGCGCAATGCCGCCTGGGAGAATTGGTTGTTTGGCACCTAGTCAGGGCTGGAATGGTTTCTCTGTGTCATTTATGAGGCTCTATATATCAATGGGGACAATAAAAAAAAAAAGCTTCTACAGAAGTATTTAAGAGGAGATTAATATAGCCAGTGTTGCATTTTTGTTTGCAGGTTCTCTTTCTGATTTACAAGTTGTTTTACCATTTTCATTTATTACTCTGTTAATCAAGACTTGTATAAAGGAAGCCATTTAGTAATCAAATGGAATTTGCTCTCTTTAATGTAAATTTTGTGTGTGTGCGTGCTTTTGTTTTATATAGAATGGCTTATAGAACTGGTAATGGCAGAAGAAAAATAACACACTACATTTGATTAGAATTGTGCTTGTGTGCCTTATGGCTCGGTGGGGTTTTGTTTGTAACTATCTGCTTCTGATCTCTGTGTGGTGTTCCAGATCCCTACGCTCACGTCTCCTTCCTCCACCAAAGCAAAACGACTGAGATCGTTCATTCAACTCTAAATCCTACGTGGGACCAAACGCTCATATTTAATGAAATTGACATCTACGGGGACCCTCAGACCGTAGCCCAAAACCCTCCTAATGTTGTCATTGAACTCTTTGACAGTGACCAAGTGGTAGGTGAATGCTTTTTACCTTGATTAGTTTTTATTTATTGATATTAATTGCAAATGACATTACTGGCTTTGATTGCCATTTTGGGCTGCAGGGTAAAGATGAATTCCTTGGGAGAAGTGTTTGTTCCCCCATGGTCAAGTTAGTGCCAGAGGAGGACATCACACCAAAACTGCTCTGGTACCCTGTGACAAACAACGGCAAAGCTGCTGGGGACATTCTGTTTGCTGCAGAGCTTATCTTGAGGGACAAGGTATCTGTTTCTTACACATATATATTTTTGTGTGTGTATATAATATAATGTGATGTATTATATAGCCTTTCTCAGTGAGTCATAATGTGCAGAATTTTCTTAAGACTTATTTAAGGAAGATGAGAGAAACTAATACTCGTGTTTGTGTCTTACCAGGGTGGCACCAACCTTCCGATTCTTCCCTCACAACGAGCACCAAAGCTCTACATGGTTCCTCAGGGAATCAGACCGGTCGTTCAGCTCACTGCAGTTGAGGTACAGTTTGCCCTTAAACTAAGGGAACACACGTACAGTCCCCTCGGCCTCTAGAGCAGGGCTGTGTATTTGCTGGTGCGTGTTTCATAGTCAGAAATACAGGGGATTATTGTCTTTAAGTAGTTTTGAGTTTCATTTTTTCCATCAACTTTCCTAGAACAACCACCCTGAAATATTTTGCCCATCACATTTTATTATTGAAAAGACTTCATTTCTTCATTCCTACTTTTCGAGTATCATCTGAAGTATATTGATATCTCTCCCACTTTTGCTTGTATTGGATTTTATTTTACAGATTCTGGCTTGGGGGTTGCGAAACATGAAAAACTACCAGCTGGCCCCTGTTATGTCTCCGAGTCTCATTGTGGAATGCGGGGGTGAAATGGTGGAATCTGTGGTCATCAAAAACCTCAAAAAGACACCAAATTTTCCATCTTCTGTTCTCTTCATGAAAGTTGTACGTTGCAAAAAATTATATGCCAGCTATCTATACAAAAATCAGTTCTCCCTCACTTGTAAAGGGCAAGGATTTGTTATGAGAGAATGAACAGAAAAACTTGAACATCCTTTTTTGATTTAAAAAATCTGCTGAGCCTGAGAATTCCAATACAGATCATGTAAATGTCTGTAAGATGTTGATAAATTATACAATTTTATATGCACAATCCAGTGTAGTATATATGTATTTATTTGAAAAGGCATCGATTTACCTGTAGATGTGTGGCTGTTTTCCCACTGCTCGGATGGGAACTGTGCAAGAGTCAAGAAAAATCAAGATTTGAGGCAATTAAAATTATTCTTATTGACGTTTATTGAACCGTAATATAAGGTTAGAAATTTTCATTCACCATACGGCCATAGAACATAGTAGTTCTATGCAGCAGTAGTTTCACATAGTAGTAGTTAAGTAAATGAAGTAACAGCTCTAACTTGGGGGGGATCTTTATTCTTCATTTTCCTTCTGTTCGCTTTATAACCGACATCTAGCCTTTTGTTTTCAGCTTTTGCCAAAAGAGGAGTTATACAGCCCCTCTCTTGTGATTAAAGTCATTGACCACAGACCATTTGGGCGGAAGCCCATCGTGGGACAGTGCACTATCGATCTCCTGGAAAGCTTTCGCTGTGACCCCTACACCACCACAGAAGACATCGCCCCCCAGATGAAAGGTAGCCGATGGGAAATGGAAATTTCTACTTCCTTACGAGATGCCAGAATAACCTGGCTTTGGTGTTAACTCTTCCTGGTGTTCTGATAAGCAGCCGCCTCCTCTTGGGCACTTACTTGGAGGCAATGTTAGCTGAAAGAAAAACAAAGTCTAGCTCAGGGTGTTAATTAGTGCACTCCTCTGTGGGGTGCAAGAGGGGACAGTGCAAAGGCAGGGCTGTGCTCTGCTCTGGGTCCTCGACAGCCCCCGTTCTATTCAGCTTGGCCTTCACCTGCGGGGAGAGCACCCCTGCACTGGGTACCAATGCAGTGATCCAGCAAAACTCTCTGAACACAATGCTGACGTTTTCCTCCATGTTTTTTCCAACTTTTACTCTGTTTTTAATTCTAAATATCTGAGAAATGCTTGCATATCCTGCACAAAAATATACTGTGTATTTTTAGCAAAAAAATGGTAACTAATTGCTTTCTTTAGAGGATCAAACATAGAGCCAATGAATTATTTTACATCTTCTGTAAGTGTTTGGATTTCCAATCTGATGGAAGTGTTTGGTAAGATATTTTTCCGAGGCCACATTGCCTTAATGCAGTCTTTGGCTTGCAGTGAGCCTGCTCTCGGCTGCGCCGCGCCAGGAGACGGTGATTGAGATGGAGGACACGCAGCCCCTGCTCGCAGCTCAGGTAACCTTTGGCACTCGATGCTGGACTTTCTCCTTCAGAGCTGTGACTCCTCAGGCACTCTCTGGACAGACCTGCCAGAGACATGCAGCCTTCTGGGAAGCCAGGTGGAGCAAAGTTACTTGGTGACAGGAAAGCAAAGGAAACATGTTAAATCATTTTTACCACCGATTCCGTAGAGTAAACAGCAAACCACAGCTTTTTGTGCAGGGTGGAGTTCCCCAGTAGCCTAAGAATGAACCCATGTGTGCAGTGGCTGCTGGAGGCGTGTGACAGACCATCCCCCAGGTGTCCCCTGCTGCCCAGGCCCAGTGGCTCTGGCGCACGGACGGGCAGGAGGTATGTGCTCTGTGCACGGTCAAAGGGTGACACGGACCTTCATTGTGTCCCTGTCACAGCCTGGCCCCTGGCACTGTAACACCATCTACAGCTCATCCCACCCAAACAGGTTTTTCTGCAAAAACACCTCTTTTCTTTCCTTTCCTCTTCTGCCTTGTGAATCTCTCGACTGCTCCAATTCTTTCAGGACCACCTCAATACAACTTTACTTTCCAGGTAAACAATAATTCACCTTGCAGAATTTTACCCTTGGCTTGAAACATGAGTGAAGACAAATTCCAGACAGTTACACTTTCAGGGAAAAATTTTCAATTATTTTACGACTGTAAAATGTTCCCCTTACCTAGAAGATCTTTTCATAAATTTCTGGTGGCCTGTTTTTTAAAGGAAGCACAAAAGTTAGACCCTTTAATATAGTAATTTTGCAGGCTCTTAATCTACAACTTTGATTTTTCAAAAATGCAGAACTACTTATTTTCTTACAGAGGTCCCAAAGTAAATACTGAATTTAACCTTTCCAACTCTCTCTGCTCTCTGAGGGCGTTCTTGGCAGCAGTTCTTCTTCATCTCTTCTCCTGTATTTAATGTAATGATATTCAGGCTCTCACAGACCATCTTCTTCTGTTTACTTTCATCACACAAGTAAATTGTCCTGAATATTTCATTTAGAACATATCAAACTTTTATCTGAATTACACCTTCTGTTCCAATAGAAACACTTGATAGGTAGTACAGAGAATTTTTATTTCCTTTAAAAATTTTAAGAAAATAGATAAAAAAAAATAAAGAAAACTTAGCACTTTGAACCAGCTGGCAAAACTGATTGACTTTGTGTATTTGATTTCAACTATATGAGGGGAAATGTGAAATGCTACATAAGGTGAAATACGATTTCGTTTGACATCGCCCAAAAGAAATGTGTTGTAACGCGCGGTCCAGTGACAGCGTCCATATGAGAGGGAGATAATATTCACAGCTATTTAAAGTGAAATAAGTACACCTGGAAAGTGTAAGTGAAATGCAGACAACACCCTGAGGACACAAAGTGCCAGAATTTCATCAATTCCATTGCAATTTGCAGTGTTTGAGCAGTGTGTCAGCAGCAGTCAGCAGAATGGCCTCTCCCACCACAGTGCACGTAGGTACCCGGGGGGCAGGGGGCCGCGGGGCTGTGCCGATCTCGTCACTCACTGCGGAGAGGGATTTTGGAGGAGATGGTGCTTGTGTAGGATTAGGGTATCTGTCTTCTGAAACTCTTACTAGATGGGTACCGTATGTATGAAATATTCAAAAACATTTTTGTGTGTGTCAGCTTATTTGGACTCCATGTACTAAAGCACACAAATCAGCCAGATTTATTTAACCACACTATTAATATTTAAACTTCCTGGAGAAAAAAATAAATCTACAGTAAATATAATTCTAACTTTTCTAGGTATCCACTATCTCTCTTGATTTTCTTTCCATAATTTCTAGATGTTCAAAAAGCTAATAGTTCAGTGTTAGTGTCTTGCAAACTTCACAATGTACAGTGAAGTCACCGGGCACACTACAAACCAACAGTAACCATTACATGTGAATATTTCACTCCAAAATCTCAAATTTCTCATGTGGCGTTTCCTGCTGTGTTTTGGCATTCTGTGAGCACATCCTGCTTACCAGTGGTAGTCACAATAGTTCAGATACTGAAGATGCATCATTTGCTTTGGGAATTTTTAAAGGTGGTCTTAAGGTTTTGATTTTTTTTTTTCTTAACCTCTTCTTCCTTAAGCTACAAAGTGCATTATTTGAAGAGACATTTGAAGGTATATCAAGGGGAAAAACCAAACAAAAAACCAAACACCCTCCTCCCAATTTAAACTCTTCCAAGAGTACGTTTTGATGAAAAATCTGGAGTTCTCCACAGGATGTTTTGTGAAAAGGCTCTAAATGGGGAGTTTGAGTTATGAGTGCATGGTTACACAAGCTACCCTTCATGCTGTCAGTGTCACAAACATTGTGTCAAATTTAAATATGGCGAAGGATTCAAAGTTACCCCATGAATTCTGCCTGTAAGTCTTGCCAATCACTAATGATATGGTTTCTGAGAGTAAATCACTCCAATTGCCTGTAGAAAATCTGCCCGTCCCATGCAAATCTGAAACACCGCTGCTGGATTAGTGAGTGGAAGTTAAGGGGCACTGAGAGACAGCAGACCCGAGCGTCCCGGCAGGCAATTACCTACAGATAGAAACGGGAGTAAATCAGCAGGATATACCAGAGCCATGTCCTGACCTACTGATGCCTTGGGCTTCTACTCATAAAATGTTTTCCATATTTCCTCTGCTTTGCACAAAAGATTATGGGTTATGCCTTTAAATTAAAACACTGGGTTTTAATCACACTTGCTGATCAGAGCTTCCAAGTGGGGCGCGTGGGGCTTGCTCTTAACGGCCTCTCTGGGCATAATTACGGTATCTGTCATGTAACAGGTGAAGAATTTTGGATTGTGCAGGTTGTTATTGCACTTACACCCATAAATCTCTAGACACACAAACTGGTTGATGCTGTAATTTACAATTCTTCTTATTTTTATCATACTCCTGAAAATCCACAGCCTGTGAACAACTGAAACACTATAGTACAAGGAAAGGCTGTTAAGCATTAGCACATTGTTTTATAAAGAAGTAAATGTTCAAAAAAAATGCAAAAAAAAATTACTTGAATTTTATGTATGTGAATTTTGTTTGGAAAAGAATTTCTGGAATAGATTTGGATTTCTAAGTGTTCTTAAAAACCCTTTTTCATGTGAAACAAATGAGCTGCAGCACTCTCTGCACCCGCAGATGAAAGCGGGGAGCGGTGCTACTGTGGGAACCAGTAAATGGAATCCGGAGTGTAACGCTGCAGTGGTACCACAAGAAAACCAAGTTTCTCTCAGGTTTGCTTGTTATGCAAAGAACAAAGCACAGGCTGATAATGTCCTGAAAACTTGCTTTTTAAATTTTTCATATATATATATATATATATATATATATATATATATATATATATGTGTGTGTATATATATGTATCTACACTCCAGTTTAATATCTAGGACATACCGACAGCTGAAAAAAACCAAAAAGTCAAACACATGGTATCCGAATATATTTTAACAGTATTTATAAATTATTGATAGTGGGAACTTACTTTACGTACATACTATATATAAAAACCTAAACTTTTAAAGCCTTTTTAACTGTGTAAAATTCTACAGATCCTATCCTTACCCTTGTTTTTATTTTGCTCTTTTTTATGACTTGATCCTCACGAGCAGCTGACAGAAAAGGTAATGGACACTACTTTTAAAAACCTACACATTGCTTTCTTGTAAACGAGCTGAAAATCAGTGTATCAGACTGCCTTCTAAATGAGCGTATCCAGTGTATGGATAAGAACAGTAATCTCTGAAAATATCTGACACAGAACCTGTGATCAGCTTGTACTGACTGTGTGCCCTGTATTTTAGTTCCCTTCACTGGTCACTGTTTCCCCTGTGCAGTGTGACAGTAAAGAGGCTTTATCTCCCAATAACAAATTTTTTTATTTGCTTTTCTTTAAGGAGGAAGAAATTGTCGATTGGTGGAGCAAATTTTATGCTTCAGTAGGAGAACACGAAAAATGTGGACAGTATATTAAAAAAGGATATGACATTTTAAAGGTATTGTTCAGGATAAAGTAAATTAATGTATCTCAATGTTTATAGGCCTAAAGCCCAGTCAGAGCTGGGCCCTTTGTTTTTTTAAATGTTCTTCAAAATTTAACTGGCCGTGATTTCCTGTAATGGTCCATTCCTAATTCATGTGGTGAAATTAAGGTTTTTAAGAAAAGGTATCTTTGCTTCTTTTCTACCTAACTACATTTATTAAGCGATGTATTCAGTGTCTAATCCAATCTTCAGTCAAATGGACTTTTATTCTGGGTTTCTCTGGGTGCCAGGCACCTCCTACACCAACTTACCCATTGACAAAGAGCCAACCGCGGGGCTCAGCGCTTGTTCCCGCTGTTGGTTACAAGCTGAAGCCAGGCCACTTCCCTTTCTCATCTCATACACCTAACAAAGACAGTAAAGATAAGCTTCTGAAATGCTATCTATTAATTTTTAACAGGGCCTAAATGAAGCCTGACAGCACGGTCTTCAAACGTTGCATTCGCTTCCACTTGCTGTAAAAATAAAATTAGTTGCAAATGCTTTGGTTCCTTAAGATATTCCATCAAACACACAATAGCCTGGGCAGTGCCACAGTGCTGCGGCTGGTATGTGGGATGAGTTCTAAACTGCACTTTTTCCCTTTCCTTTTTCTTTTTTTAAGGTGTACGACTGTGAATTGGAAAAAGTACCTGAATTTAATAGCTTAACAGACTTCTGTGACACATTTAAACTATACAGAGGCAAATCTGAGGACAGCGATGATCCATCAGTGGTTGGGGAATTCAAGGTAAATTTCAAATAGCAGGCAACAAACAAATGCTGGATGCAGGTTTGTGTGTGCAAGCCCAGTGCTGGATGCAGGTTTGTGTGTGCAAGCCCAGTGCTGGATGCAGGTTTGTGTGTGCAAGCCCAGTGCTGGATGCAGGGGGGTGTGTGCAAGCTCAATGCTGGATGCAGGTTTGTGTGTGCAAGCCCAGTGCTGGATGCAGGTTTGTGTGTGCAAGCCCAATGCAGTTCTCAGGTAAGTTGCCTGCAAGCATTTGTGTTTAAATACATGTTCATGTGGCAGGAGACGCTCGTAGCCGCTTAGGTGCAGGCTATGCTTTTTAAGGCAGGGACAGCTACACATCACTCACGCTGAACGTGAGATGTGTTAATTGAAAACAATCTTGTTGGTGCTTAAGTGACCTTCCCTGGCACCTGTGGAACAGAACCTGGCCAGAACCTCTTCAACAGGGCTGAAGTTTCACCTGCAGATGTTCTGAATGAAGGACACTTTTAGAAGGAATTTGGAAAAGGTATTCTGTACTATTTCTGTGACTCTGTCTGTGACTTTTAAAGATTAAAATAATGTTAACGTTGGATGTAAGAAACAAAAAAAAACCCAAACCCCAAACTTTAAATGATGCTTTTGGAGAGGGACCCAGATATGAAGTGTGTGTTACATGTTCTCAGCTGGAGCAAAACGGGTGACTTGCACTCCGAAGAGCTGCACTGACTTACATCCCTAAGGACACGCCTGTGCCTTTGCAGTCAGTCTTTGCTAACCTAAAACACGAGACCTCTAAGTGGCTGGGATCAGGCTGGAACTTTGCTCTTCCAATATATAATAAATAAGAAAACCCAAACCTAGCAGAGTGACTTTTCTACATTTATCTTGCCTGAGTGTTTATGTTATTTTCAGGGCTCCTTTAAGATCTACGCATTACCTGACGACCCCACTCTCCCAGCTCCTCCTCGCCAGTTCCGCGAGCTGCCGGACAGCGGGCCCCAGGAGTGCATTGTGCGGATTTACATCGTTCGAGCTTTGCAGCTTCAACCCCAGGACAATAACGGGCTGGTGAGGCTTCTTGCTTTTGGAATGTCTGTGAGCTAACTCTGCCGTAGTATACTTTAAATAAAATTTGCCTTGATTAACTATTTCTTAATATTTTTTTCTTATTTTGAATAGTGTGATCCTTATATAAAAATATCCCTAAGTAAAAAAGTAATTGAAGACAGAGATAATTATGTCCCTAATACTCTCAACCCAATTTTTGGCAGGTAAGAAACTTTTTTGTATTTCCAATTTATTGTATTTTAGAATGTTTTCCTATTTTTTAAGGTAAATCTTTATTTGAAATATCCAATGCTCATATTCATAGTTCTATACAGAGAGTTAATTGTGAGCAGAGTTGCAGAAGGCATTTCCCTTTGAAACCACTGGACAAGATGGGTGTTTGGCCGGTCTATAGCTTCTCTGTAGCTTGGACTGAAACACTGGCTGTGCCTTCAAACTGCTCTGTGTTACGCGTACAAGAGTAACAAAATATACTTATAGAATATAGAGAAAGTTTTAATTCTGAAAAGCTACTTGGCTGTCTCGATGAGTAATCAGCTTCACATGTATTCCCAGTGCGCTGGCCTTTCCTTCAAAGGCTAATGAGATCTTTGAAATACATGAATAGAAGAAGCCTAATTAGGAATGGAGAGGTTGCATCATCTTTATAATTGCTGAAATTCTGGGTCTGGTTTGGTGTCCAGTGTTAGAAAAGGACTTTGATGAGTTAGAGAGTTAGGAGTGGAGGACGAGAAGGATTCTAGAGGATTGGGAAAGCACACTTCCCAATGACGTGCTACGGGATTTTGCATGTTCAGCTTAAGCAAAGAAACGGGCAGCAAAGAGACTTGATTACAGGTACAAAATACCTTCACCATTCCAAGTTTTTCCAGAATGATTCTGGAAGTTAAAAAGTTAGCCTACAAATAAAGCAAACAAACAAAAGGATGAAGAGAATCATTAACCATGGCATACTTTACCTCAATGGTAATGGATTCAGCAGCTGCAGAAACCATGAGGCTGCGTATCTTGAAAGTAAATTCAGAGGATTCATTTGAGAAAGCTGGAGTCTGTTTTGTGTAGGACGACTGGATAACAGAGTAATCCTTTCCAGTCAGAGAAGCTAAACATTTGAATCATATTTTTTAAGGCTCCAACTGTGTTTGTACTGTGGTTAAAAAAAAAAATCAAACATTTCTGATCATATAGAATCCATGAATTGAAGAACCATCCCCTTTCCAGAGTGGCTGCAGCCACACCAGTTCCTTTCTCAGTCCAATCCGAGCTGCTGCACAGGAAACATCTAAGTAATACCTTGTGCAGAAAGGAGGGCTGTAATAGCCACAGGAGTACAAATGGAATTATTAATAAGTGCAAATGGAAATTGCAGCATGAGTGGTAACTACTGCTAGATTTATCAGCATTGGAAGCATCCCTTGTATATTTTGTAAAGCCTATTGCTCAAAAACTAAAAAGTGGGGTTTTTAAGGTTGGGGGAAGGGTAAGTTTAAAAATAAAAAGTATTGCTCAAAAGAGCAATAGCATTAACTGGACATTTTTATGTTTAGAATGTATGAGCTCAGCTGCTTCTTGCCGCAAGAAAAGGATCTGAAAATTTCTGTCTATGACTATGACACATTGACTCGTGATGAAAAAGTGGGTGAGACCATCATTGACCTTGAGAACAGATTCCTTTCCCGTTACGGCTCCCACTGTGGCATCCCCCAGCAGTACTGCGTGTAGGTCCTTTGTTCTATTGAAAGTTGTGATCTGTAAGCTCTAGTACCCTGTCTCTGTACAAAATCTGGACTTCCTTCAATTATACTGAATTCCAAGTTAAGCTGCAGAGTCCTCAGAAGAGCCTTGACTAAAAGCCATGATGTCAAACATTTTAATATTCTCTTTATATGATAATGTGTGTTATTTCTGTCCAGATAACATACACTTAACAGCATTTTCTGACCCACTCACGGAAATAAATATGAAGGCATCTGTTAGCATAAATTATTTTGACCTGTAAAGAAAAAATCACTGTCTTGCAAGGTAACTGAGCTGGTAGAAAATCATGTCACTGTCAAACTGGAGTGGCCTCAATGTAGGCAGTTACAGCGCTGCCCTTTTGGAATTGGTTTAATGAATACATTTTACATGACGTGTATATGCTCCGAGTGGTGAATAATTTTAGGATGTGTTTCTGTTGCTTTCCTAAAAGTTCAGGTGTGAATACCTGGCGTGATCAGCTAAAACCAACCCAGTTATTGCAAAATGTAGCCAGGTTTAAAGGCTATGCTCCTCCTGTCCTCTCGGAAAATGGCAGAAAGATTAACTACGGGGGACGAGACTACACTTTGGAGGAAGCCGGTGAGCTTGTTCACTTATTTTATATTTCAGTCTTAATTTCATATTGATACAAAACTTTTCAGTTATTTATGGAAAATTAGAAAAATAATTTGATTTTTTTAAATGTTGAGTGGGATTTTCTGCTCAATCTTAAATATCTGGTTTTAATTTTTTTTTTAAAGTTCAAATTCAAATTCTTTTTTATGAGCCCCTGTTCTTTTTCCATTTCTTTTATTTCAGACACCAACAAAATTTTGCACCAGCATCTTGGTCCAGGTGAGGAGCGGCTGGCTCTCCATATCCTCAGGACCCAGGGCCTGGTTCCTGAACACGTGGAGACGAGGACCTTATACAGCACTTTCCAGCCCAACATCTCCCAGGTACCTCTGGTTTCTGGGGTGCAGAATTTATAGTGTGCTGCATTTATAGTGTATTGTCAATAGAGTGGGATCACTCAGGGGAAGAGGCTACGGATTAATATTGCTTGGCTGAGAAACTAAAGCAGGTTAGTCTAGAAACAACAAAATGCAGTTAGGTTTTGCCATTACGACCCCAAAATGACACCTTAAACACTGACAGAGTGGAAATTGGGAAAGATTTATTTATTACTTTGTTACTGAAATAAAGGGGAATGCGTGTTTAGTACCTCACGAACAGCAAAGGAGAAAGCCTGGCTCGAGAGCTACGCTCAGCAAACGAAACCAAACCTGTCATTTCTCTACCTGGACCTCTCTGTTAGGGAGGAACAAAGGCCAACATTTGTTTTCTGCATTTAGTAACTCACCAGTGGTGAGTTTTTTAAGAAAGTTTCTGCAGCAACCAGAAAACGTACCTGCAAAAACAGAGGGGCTTGCATTTGAATGAGTTTTAGAATCTGCAGTGGTGGCCTGCAGGGAGCGGCCACTGGCTGCAAACTCTCAGCCACGTGTGTGACACTGCACTTAATGTCACCTGTGAGAGAACAGAAACCTGGACCTACAGAATGAGAACTGAAGCGTATGTAACTGAGGGACTGGGCGTGCTCCTACCTAAAGTCTGTACAAGTTCTGACATTGGTAACGCGAGTGAGCTCTGCTCTGTGGCTAGAATTAGTACTAAGCGTGTCAATAAGCACTGCCATGGAATTACCAGGACAAACCTGGATGCAACAACCCCTTATCCGTCTTCTCCACTGCTACAGGGAAAGCTCCAGATGTGGGTTGATGTTTTCCCCAAGAGCTTAGGACCTCCAGGCCCTCCCTTCAACATCACTCCCCGGAAGGCCAAGAAGTGAGTACCCGCGCATACGACACACTGTCCGGCAGCCCCAGCAAAGCCATTCAATTCTCTTTCCCAAACATCCTCTCTCTTAGGTATATCTTGCGGGTGATTGTCTGGAACACCAAAGATGTCCTTCTGGATGAAAAGAGCATCACAGGGGAAGAAATGAGTGACATTTACGTAAAGGGGTAGGAGCACTTTGTCATGTAACACTTACAAGTGAGTGATGTTAGAATGTCCTGGGAATGCCTAGAGCATGGCTCCCAACAATGATTTGGTTCAGCTCTGGGACAGCACTGGCCTCTGAGCCGTACGGAGGTGCGAGGAGATCAAGCATGGCCAGGCAGTGTGCCGTGACAGATCCCAGCAGTTCATCTCCTGAGAGGAGAAGCAACTGAAAAGATAGCGAGGTAGCTTTGGTGCTGCATAACCTGGATTCTTTTTACATTTTCTAGTCTTAATGTAAAAAATGAAATAGAAATCAGAGAAATATACTACTAGGCTATTGATCTAATTTCTCCTAAAAGGGCAATAAAAAACCCCAGCCAGTAACTCACCCCTGATACAGTGCTGGTCTTAGCAGGTCAGAAATTCTGTTCCTATGTTCCTATTTACAGTGCAAACTGGAAGCAAACAGAGAAGGGGGTGGGAAAGACCCTCCAGCCATCTGTGAGCAGCTCTTAGGGCTTGTTTGCAGCCACTTAGTGCTGTGGCTACAGCACACACAAGCCCCAGTGTAACCCCACTGCAAAGACCAGACACTTCTGTCTATTTTCAGATGGATGCCTGGTAATGAAGAAAATAAGCAGAAAACCGATGTTCACTACCGATCGTTGGATGGGGAAGGGAACTTCAACTGGAGATTTGTTTTTCCTTTTGACTATCTCCCAGCAGAGCAACTCTGTGTAGTTTCCAAAAAGGTAAGTATTTCTAAAGATTTTCATATTTAGAATACAGATTGTAAAATTAGTCTGCTAATTTTGTACCTACATACTGAGAGAGCGAGCTGGGCTCAGTTCTGCATGCTCTTCCTAAACTGCTGTTGTGAGCAGATTCAGTTCTGCCTTTGAGCCAGGAACAAGACACTGGCAGCAGGAGCAGTCTCCTCTTAGCAGGGGCAAGATTAGGTCCTTAACACTTCCACCAACCCTGGAATTCACAAGTACTAACAGACCACAGCTTTGAATTTTCCTAAGTAATTTTAAAAAGGTGCTTGGATTGGTTTTTTTTTTTTAAATTTTTAGGAACATTTTTGGAGTCTTGACAAGACAGAATTCAGAATCCCACCCAAACTGATCATTCAAATATGGGATAATGACAAGTTCTCCTTGGATGACTATCTGGGTAAGACTTCTAAGAAAAGAATTATTCTTGTCTCAAAGTAAGAGATAAAAATGAACAATTTTAAACTATGGCATAAGGATTGTGTTCACAAATGAGCCCCTGAGCATGCAGACACTCCTGCTTTCCCACGCAGTACAGGGTTGCTCGTGAATGAACGAGTGGATATTCGCTCAGTAGAGGCCTTCTGGCAGGTAAACCAAGGTACTTCTATCCAGGTCAGCCCTGCCACAACGTGCACAAAATGATAATGTGCCTGAAAACTTACTTTGTTTCTTTCTTTAAGTAAAATTACTCACCACAGGGTGCAATGTGTCTGTTGATTGTTTTTCCTGTATCCCGCGTTTAGAGAGAGGAAAGGCTGCTGTAGAACCACTGTGCTGTAGGCTTGGTTGTGTTATGCAGAGTTTGGTTTTTTATCCATTTCCCAGGCTTTGTGGAACTTGATTTACATAAAACCATCATTCCCGCGAAGACTCCAGAGAAGTGCACTATAGCCATGATCCCGGAATTCCAGGCAGACAGCTCCCAGAAGGCTCCCAGGACTGCCTCTCTCTTTGAGCAGAAAGCCATGAAAGGATGGTGGCCGTGCTACGTAGAAAAGGATGGCTCCCGTATTTTAGCGGTATGACTAGTACTTTTTAAAATGTACTTAAAACGTGCTGACCTTGCTTTTCAAATGATAAAGACAGACCATCAAGAGTCCCCGCTTGGCTGTTAGCTTTCAGTGGACAGACAGAGGAGGAGTAAACAGAACATTCCATGCACAAGGTCAGGAATTTTGCTCCATCAATAATTTTTTGTTTCAAAGTATGAGTTTAATACCTAAATGTGTTTATTTTGTTTTTAGCTCTGTTTAACTTGAAGGACTCCGCCACCAGGTTGAGTCATGCTATCTCACCAAAGCAGCCAACAGTTATCGTGTGAATGAGTTTATCACGTTATTGCTTAGGAGAAACATGAAACATCCTCAATGCATTAAAGGCTACAGAAAAAAGTTTTAAATCCAAAGCATTTTTGTACACAGCAAATACAATTTGTGTACTGAGCCCCCAGACTGGCTTCGTGAGTATGAGGGCAATGAGAAGACCTAAAGCACCTTAACGTGTTCTGTGAAGAATATAAATGCGTAGTTATCACTTGCTAGAATAATAAGCCTTTCAAGCGTGTCTGTCTCTTCTAGTGTTTTTTGCCTTTAAACTTTACTCCTGGAATTTAATAAATGAGGAAACATATTCAGAACCATCTCTCAGCCACAGCAATATAACCAATGAGATGCTTAGTCATTTGGAAAAGGCACAGTCCTTGGTTTGTTCTTGAAAGAAAAGAATTGTGGGTTTTTTTGCTCTTGAAAGAAGAGAATTGGTTTTCCTTTGCTAAATTGGAAAAAAACGACGGGTAGCTTAAAACAAAACGACAAATTAATTAGCAGAGCCATTTTATGTCGTTCTCTGATACTGTATTGTGACTGTCATAGTGCAGAAGTAAGTCTATTTTGAGAAGGAACTGGAACCCACACAGCAGCACACGGTGAGCTGCTGCCAGGCTGCGCTGTGTACGTACCAAACGAGTGCCATTAGTGCTGTCTCAGTAAGATGCTTGTCTCCTGCCACATGTTTTCTGAAGGGTAAAGTTGAAATGACGTTGGAAGTTGTCAATGAAAAAGAAGCTGAGGAAAGGCCAGCTGGCAAAGGAAGAGATGAACCCAACATGAACCCCAAACTAGACCTACCAAAGTAAGCTCTTTTTCTCTCACTAGCTTGAGAAGTAGATACCATCTCGCTACTGCGATATCCTTGACAAAATCCGCATGCAGTAAAGGATACATTAGACAGCAATTATCCTTTCCAAAACTACATTTGTAAAAGCCAATCTTGTTTCCTTCTGCAAGCACTAGGATAAATTGCAAGGTGTTTTTGGTATTAATGGCACACGTTTACTGAAACTGCTGTCTTACATTGCAAAACTATCGGTGTTTTCTTCATGCTTAAGTTTTCCCTGTTTTTATAGTATGAGTAATATTTGTTTCTTTCAAAATGCAGCCGACCAGATACTTCCTTCCTTTGGTTTACAAATCCCTGCAAGACAATGAAATTTATTGTGTGGCGCAGGTTTAAATGGCTCTTCATCGGCCTTATCGTCTTGCTGGTTTTACTCCTGTTTGCAGCAGTCCTCCTCTACTCGCTGCCGGTAAGGACTCGTACGTGATACTGCTTAAAGCCACCACCCCTGCTCCTGTGGCAACAGACCTCCTTAAGAGATAGGGATTATTACAGACTTATGGCTATAAACAATTTCAACTGACCTTTATTGAGAAAAAAAAAAATTATGTTAGAATTAACCTATTAACTAAAGATGGAGCAAATGAATGCTTTAGAAGTGTTAATAACCTACACAATTAAAAATAGTTCATATATGGTCTAGGGTCTGGATTTCAGTCTACTTTAATCTGAAATATCTTACTCATTTTTACTGTATTTGAACTGAAATTATCACACCTGAATACATTCTGATCTATTTTAATATCTTAAATGTCTTTTACAAAACTACACTGAAGTATTTTGTGTACAGCTTTTTACCTCCAGTGTTTCTTCCTTTCTCCCCCAACAGAACTATTTGTCAATGAAGATCGTGAAACCAATTTAAAGAAGAGTTTTTTACCTCATCTTTGTAACTAGTATTGAGGCTTGGCCTCAGGCTGTGGACCAAATTCAGCAAGCTCTCCATCCTTCTCATCTGCTATTATTTGGAACTGTACAATGGATAAGGAAGAATTTGACTGAGGTTAGCCAAGGTTCACAGGGTCATTACAGGTGTTTTTAAAAAGCAAAGGATAAACCCCCTCATGGACATTTTTTTACTTCAGTAATATCTACACCTGGTAAAATTCTGACTTCCTTGTTTTTAAATTTGATTTTTCATAAAAATCACTCAGAAAGCTGCCTGCTATTGCTCTCTCTATTTTTTTATTTTTTAGTGGATACTTCCTTTTGAGAATTCCTTTCTGTTGGGCACACTTTGAAACTTTGCATTTTAACTTAATGAAAAACAAGCACTACGTCTCATTATGTACAGCAAAGAAACCTCATGGTGCAGTGCAAGAAGGGTCAGATACTCTTTCTAGAAAAGTTTTCAGTATCGTGCTGCTTAAAATTCTTAATTACTGCACTGAAGACTTGACAACAACTGCATGCACATAGAAATAAATAATATGCTGTTTACTTAGTATCATTTACAAATGTTTAAATAAAATGTCCATAAGTAAAACACAAGTTTCTGGTTCTCTTTATGTATTGCAAAACTACAAAGCATTAGGTATTTACAGTGTCTCTCAGAGGACGCAATGCCACCATTCTGGAGTTTAAGGTATTCTACTGTTATCTTTACAGTGAAGAATAAGGAAATACTTTTGCACAAAGTTCTAATGAATTTCTTCATTAATTAGGAAATTAATAAAGAAATGAAATTTGTTATAGTTTCACTATACTTGAATCAAAGTGTAAGAGGATACACAACCCAGATCCCGCCCAGTAAAACATAACCCACACTAAAAATCAGGTTATAGGCTGGGGTTCCACCTGCCTCTTGGAGGGCAAAGCAGAAGCATGTCCCTGAACGTTCTCTGGTGCTTGAAATGCAGAACCTGAAACCAGCAATTTGTACCGTTGCCACACTCTTGCCTGGATAAAGACTTCAGCTATCTTTAAAAGATGCCAAAAACAACTGCAAGAATGAATTAGTCTTGAACAATCTCTGTAATTGTATTTAGTGGCACACTTAATGCTTTCTTATAACACAGCACTGTAAAATAACCATACAGTTGTCAGGCAAAATAAGTAAATGATACTGACTTAATTCTGGTGAACAAGCTAGAATAAAGGTATTACAAGAAGTAATTTCCAGGCTGTGAAGTCCCATTGGCTAGAGCAGAGCAAGCAGCAGTCATCCTGTCAGAAAGCCTTCAGTTTTTAGGTAAGAAACTCTCAAGCATCTTGACCTACGAACGAGAGCTCAGAGCTGGAACTAACCACCATCCCGATGGCTCGTCCCTTCACTGATGACAAAACAGCACTGCAGAAATAACTGGCAATTTGTAGCAGCTGATGTTTGATTGTCCGTTATTAAAATGGGTCTCAATCAATGCCATAAATCTGACGCACAGTAAAAAATCACGCAGCCTTACTCTCATTGTAAGACAAGAAAGTGTATTGCTTGTAATGGCCGTAATTGGGAAGCATTTACCTTGAAAGTGCCTTCCCCAGCAAACAGTTACGCACTGGAGCCGGGACCTGAGCAAGCTGCTCGCCCAGCGCTGAACAGCGGCGGGAACTGCCTTTCGGAGCCGAGTCCACCCTCTTCCCGCTGCCAAGGACGCACAGGCTTGAGAGTGTCACTACAATTAGGCAACACTATTAAAAACAGACCTGAAAAGCCCAAGAAGCCATTCTGCCTCCCAGCCCGCTCCAGCAACAAAAGGAAACACATGCTCACAAGACAGACAGTGTGAGCATTAATACCATACGATACCAGTCAAATCCGTAATCCCCGGTGTAGCTGTTGTGTGTGACTCCAACATACAGTGGCTTTTTGCCTCGTTCAAACAGTTGGCAAAGCTTTAGCCCTGTGCAGGGAACAGCTTCATGCTGCTCTTGTTGGGCACTGGCTGGCCGGGAGCACTCTGCCACTGCCCCACTGCCACAGGAAAAGGGCAGAACGTAGATGTGCCTGACACCACTCTTCCTTAAAACAGGACATTACTTACCCCAGGAGTTCCTCCTCCCCCGAGTTTGCTTTCCCCAGCCTGGAGAGCTGACGTATTTTGGCCTGGGAGCTGACGGGGCCGGTTCAGCTGCGCTCCAGTCCCTAGGTCCCCAGTACAGACCTGTGCTTCGCAGAAGAGATTATCTGGGTCTGAAATGACTGTTCTGGGAAAAGGAAATGTCTGAAGAGGTACCTTCTCTGGGCCTGCGTGCCATTCAGCTGTGCTGCTGGCTGAGACAGGCAGGGAAAGGCCAAAGTTAAACAGCAAATGCTTTTAACAAACAATGGCTCAATAGCAGCAGTACGTCTGAGTCCTCCTGTCTCTGACACCAGGGAGGCTCACACAAGAGCAGGGCACTCTCCCATACACCCAGGTACCCACCAGCAGTTGCTGGCTGTAGTCACCCCAAGCCCTGGCTATTGGAACAGGCTGTAAGGAGGCTAACGGCTACTGTCATGTACTTGACAACTAGATAGACTGTTCAAGAAAAAATCATCACGTGGCTCAAGAAGAAAAATCTGCACCTAAAGCATCTCAGTGTAAAATAAAGAGGCAGTAAATTCATCATCTGCAAGTGTTCTTGCATTTCTTTGAACAACCACAAGATGCCATCCCAAGTCTCATGTGTTCACAGAGTCCTTCCAGTACTTCTGTGTTACGCTGTCCTGAACACATCTCACACACAGAGAGGAACAACAAGGTACAGTTCACAGTTTAGGGAAAACACAGTCCCGTCGAGCCCATTGCTCCCACGTGCACTTGGAAAGTGCAGCCGCCTGCGGGCCCTGCTGCTGACAGACACGCAGAAAGTGACTCCAGGCTGGTCCTCGCCAACGGTAACACTGTTGTATAGGTGGGATTTCCACTCCGTGGCAGTAGGTGCCCTAGTCACTATTTAGCACCAGGAAGGCAGTACCAAGGGGTGACATGGCAGCGTTCGGTGCTGGCTGACTTGTGTCGGTGTTTGCTCAGATGGTAAATCACACCCAGCTTTTTACACGGCGCTTCCCATTGCTCAGAGGGGTGGGTGTCATTTGTGCAGATAGGGACCTGAATTAGAAACAGGATTCTTGAGAGAAAGAAAATGACAAAGTTCTTTAAAAACTAATATACAGAAAAGAAAGGGGAATACACGTTATGTCTGTCGAGTCTGACCATGCTCTGACCACAAAGCTACCCTCTGAAAAAGTTTGTCTCCTTTGTAACCTTTGCTGTGGCTAAGAGATGAAATCCATTGGCAAGTGCAACATGAGGAACACAGTAGGGAAAAATCATACCTCCCTGAAGTCACCAAAAACCTCTGAATGCATTGCAATTGCTTATGAAAGCCTCCAAGGCAGTTCTGTTCCCTTCCCAGACCTACAGGCTGTCAGGACTGGCACAAAAAAGCACCAGGACATTCAGAACACAGCAGGAGCTACAGACATCCCAGATGGAGCACAGGGACCACCTGCACTTAAATATTCAGACAACATTACAGAATACACCAGCTCTTACACCACACCACTCCCCACGCTCGCTGGCAGAATCCAGTCCCGGGTAGCGCTCTGCCCCTGGGAGCAGGACTATACACTCACACCTGTGAGAGATGCCCTTCCTTGCAGAATTCCCACGTTTTCTAGCCTTGAGTGCACACTCCTTACTCCTCAGGTTATCAGAGAAAATACCAGGAAGAAGTGATCTCTAAAGATAGAAATCAAGCGTTATGGCCTTGAGAAGAATATCTTAAGCTGATGTAGTCATCAAACAAAATATTCTCAGACTGAGTCAGCAGCAAGTTCCTTTGCCCCAAGACTATTTCAGGACTGCAGGCAGACCTGGGGAAACTAGAATACATCAACTGCACAGGAATGAGAATTTATTTGCTCACAGGAGGACAAATATAATAGGAAAAATAAAATAAAGTAACAAAAAAGTACTTTGCCACCAGTCCACATATGTACCAAAATGGGGGTGGGGCATTGCAAACATGACAACTTACCAGTCGAGATAAAGAATCTTTTAAGAAGCCCAACACTTGCCTCTAAACATAAAAGACAGATATTAGCATATGCTAAAAGAATGAAAGCTCCAGTGAGTGGCAAAAAGTTAGACATCGCTATCTTGGAGAAAAGCATCAGGCTTCTGCAGCAAAACTCCATATTTCTTAACACACCTTTCCCTGATTTCAAGGGGAGAAACTTTGCAGAAGTATTTTGTATCAGAATCTGCTGTGCTTTTACTCCCGCATACATGAAGCCTTTGTTTCAATTAACATAGTTAACAAATGTTTTGTTCACATAGCTATCTGGCTGAGAACTGACAGCACAGTTAATTAGCGCCTTCACTCCAGCCTTCTGCCCTTACTTCTGGGCTCCAGAACCGCACACCGGCCTCCAAAGGCCACCTGTGGCCCGGGCACCTCCGGGACTCCAGCGAGGAGCTCCTGCCTGGGCCCCAGACACTCCTGGCAGGCACAGGAGATCCATTTCAGAGGGCTTTTGTCAAAGCTAAAAAGTTCCTGTTGTGAAGTAGGAGGCAGCCAATTAAGCTTTTAAAACTAATCCCACCCACATCAGGTCAGTCTAGCCCAAAATATACACATGCTACCACACAATCCATCAGCCCCCATGCAAAAGCCTGCACTGCATATGGTCTATGTATGTATACCTGCTACTGTTCAAATATTAATAAAGGGAAAAAGGAAGAAAAAAAAAAAAAAGACTGAGACAAGTACTTATGCAAGAAAGAAAGGAACCGGAACACCTAGTGAGATCTTAATCTGGTGTTGCCATACAGGGGCTCTGTTATCAGGGACCTACTCCAGGTTTTGGTTCTGTTTCTTGCCTTAAAAAATCCTGAAACAAAATGGGGTGGCCCCGCTGTGCTGTGAGTTTAAACACAAAAAAGTAGGCAGGTAGAAGCAATCAGCTCTGAGAAAGGATTTACTTTTACTTCAATTGCATGAGTATATGTGTGTAGGTTTTTAATTAAAAATAAGATGTCTCCACTCATCTTGCTCCCACCCATGCTGTGCCAACTTAAACCCCGTCAATGAATCTGAATAGTCAAACAAACCTCTGTCCCTCCCCAAACATCCACCATTCACATTAAATAAACCACATACCAATGGAGGGAAAATAGACCTGAAAAGAGCTTATTTCCAGATGTAAAGGTCTAACCTGAGAACAGCTATTTTCATGCAAATCTGAGTTCTTCTTGCTCATATACATGGACCAAGAATTATCTGTTCACTTAACACTCTAAGCTTCTCTTATGCGATTAACAGGGAGGAGCAAATTAAAGAAAAATGGAATGGAAATCTTCCAAAGCAATGAAAGGGAACCCTACCTCTCCTGCTCCCAAACTAGCAAAAGACCCTGAAAACAAACTTGTCACTCGGGGCAATAAGAAGGGAAGCAAATAAGTTGGACCCCCACATCCTTCTTGCACAGCAAAAGCCAGGCCAGCCTGCGGAACTACTGGAGCGTTCAGCCCGGGTCCTGCCGGCTGAGCTGTGCTCCGTCCCTCCCGGAGCATGGGAAACGTCCTCCGTCCAGCCACCCACCAGCCTCTCCTTTGCAACGCTCAGCAGCGCAGATGCTGGTGCACCTCAGAAACACCTTCTCATGGCAATTGTTCAGCGTGTGGCCACCTGCTCTGTCAAACTTCAACTGTGTTATACCTGTCCACTGCTGCATGGCACTACTGACTCAAAAGTCGAGTCCATCCAGTCCAACTCCCTGCCATAAGCAGGGACATCTTCAACTAGACCAGGTTGCTCAGACCCCCATCCAGCCTGGCCTTGAACCCCTCCAGGGATGGGGCAGCCACAGCTTCTCTGGGCAACCTGGGCCAGTGCTTCACCACCTTTATTGTAAAAAAGTTTCTTCCTTATATCCAGTCTAAATCTCTTTTTAATCTCTTTCAGTTTAAAACCATTACTGCTTGTCACACTAGGCCCTGCTGAAAAGTTTGTCCCCACCTTTCCTGTAGCCCCCTTAAAGTACTGAAAGGCTGCAATAAGGTCTCCCTGGAGCCTTCTCCAGGCTGAACCCCCCCAACTCACAGCAGAAGGGCTCCAGCCCTTGCAGCATCTATGTGGCCTCCTCTGGATCTGATCCAAAGGGTCCATCAAAGGACTGTTTCTCAAAAATCTTCTTTTCCAAAAACCTATATTACTCATCCTTGACTATTAAACAAGAAAGATGACAGCACACCAAGTTTCTCACAAAGGTAGCACCCCTTTGACACAGGTACACCAAGCAGGACCCTATCTCCTCTTTACTCATACAAAGCAGATCTGCCCACACAACATCAGTGTTGTGGGGCACCTTCTTAGCTACCACTTCTATTGTGGTATTGGATCATCTGAGATTAACAATAGCCAAGAGTCAAAAATAAACCCCCCAAACCTAAAATTTTGCTTACGTTTCTTAGTTCCCTCAGGTAAGTACATCTCTATGGAAGATTTACATCTGACAAAAATGAGTATTTTTAACCAATTTCAGAGCAAAATGTTATCTCTCAAAGGAAACTCAATTCTGAAGAAATTTCACTGCAGCAAATATACTACTGAAATGTTTCTGAGGTACAAATATGTCATCCCCGCTTCTTTCAGAAACTGCAAACAAATAATTAGCCCTTCTGAACTCCAGAGTCTGTAGCCTGTAGTTAATGTGATGTTACTAATGCATTTATAAACACCAGGCTCCAAAGCCAACATTGAGATATTCCATCATAATTTAGATCTCTCGTTAACTTCACCACCCTGACCAACATGCTGTCACTGGCAGAGCCTTTGACAGTTTACATTACCTGCAGACATGAGTTCGTGTCAATTCAATTAAGAAAGATTAATTCCAGAACTGACAATGCATAAATATTTTTAAATTACACCTGGCCTTGTTGGCAGTGCTTACTCCAAGACTTTAGAAGAGAGAACATGTCTTTAGCCTCCTGGGCAGAAAGGGAAACTAGAAGGAAGGTGAAAGAAAGAATGTATTATGAATTCAGTATTCCATCATACTGTACGAGTCTATCTTTTTTAATCCCCCCCGCCCTCCCCTCCCAATCATTAAACAAGCTTATCTCTCACTGTCTGTTACAGAATGAAAGGAAACAGGAAAGATTCGATCCAAACAGTCACTGCCAGAAAATTGTCAGTGACATCTTTATGATGATCATTTGCTGACTGGTTTAGGTCTGATGTGTGTACATTATTGCTTTGGAAAGCATTCAGATACCATGGTGATAGACACCATACGAGAATGTAGACAGATAACATTTGACATTTATCTCCATGAGCAAAGACCTGGGTAACTCCCCACTGATTGCACTTCTGATGAGTTAAGATAAATGTCACATCAGACTAAGACATCTCGTATTCTAGTGAAACACTCTTACTCTTGGCTCTGGGGTGTAAAAATAACTAGCTTCAGTGCATACGAACAGGCTTAACTAGGTAAGCATCAACCACGGGATGATAAAATGACTTGCTCGCTGTCATCAAACAGGTCAGGAGCCAGAGGAGCCAGATTTATTAAATTCTGGTCCAAGGTTTAATCTACTAGAAAAAACTTCCTCTGAGATTTCAATGTAACAATTACATAGCCATTGCCAGAAAAGAGCACTTTAAGAAGCAAAAAACCTGCTATAGCCAAACCAGTGCCAGACCCATATAAATAAACTCTGTTGAGAAAGAGTGCAGTCCCACGAGTATCAGTTGTGCCCTGCTTTCGGGAGCAGAGCCTTACCTCTGTGCTAAGAGATGCTGAACTCTGCAGAGGCAGCAGCTGCAGTGACACTAGCACTGGCTGATGCTCAAGAGGGCAGACATCCTTGCTGTGACAGGAGGGGGAATCTCTACTAAAACATAAACTGGGAGTGCAAGAGGGAGCTTTCAGCCAGCAATGGGAAAGGCAGGCAGAGGTATCATGCTCCTGCCATTTTTAAGCCGATGGCTCATCCCATGGACTGTTTCTGCTGCCGTACTGAGTGAGCTTGGTATTACGGTTAAATGGGACAAAAGAACTCACGGAATCCAGAACCACCTGGCATAAGCATTCAAGATTCTGATGCTTACACAGGACTTTTCTAATTTTTCTGTTTGCACCAGACTCTGTTATCCCGTCCACCAAAGGCACCCACCTCTGGATTTCCTGCTTGTGGTGAACAGAGACTTGGCCTTTTGAGCACCGAACTTCATTAATCTTAGCAAAGCGGAAAGAACTACAGCTGAATGCAATTTCTTTGGAGGTCCTTCACTAGAGCAAGATTTAATGCATTTGTATTCTTAATTCTAGAAGCACACTAAAGAAACCTGGACTTACTGAAGTTTTATGAAAATAAGTTTGAAAACAAAAGCTACTACACAAATAGATAGTGCCAAGCCTTTAGAAATATGTAGCTATATTAGGGAAGAAAAACAGAATTAAAAAGATCATTGTGATCCTAGGAACTGCTGTCATTCCATGGAAATGATGTTTCTGTGTGCCATGGGAAAAGACAGTGCCAAACTGCGGTGAAGCCACACAGGACAAAGCTTCAGCTGCATGGAAGTTACTAGCCCAGGGAGGCTACTACGGGACAAGAGGTGACATTTCCTGAAAGATTTTTTACTTCAGCCACCTATTAAACAATTTCATATTCTTTCATCTAATCTCCTGGTTAAACAGAACAATTACTTCACAATCAGCACTAAATGGTGTTGAATTTCAAATGCCTCTAAATAACCAATTTGTAAACTAAGTATTGCTATTTTCTCCCATCTCAGCTTTGGAGGAGATGTGTTTCAGATTGAATAAAATTTTGGTGACACTCGATTAAAGATTTCAGCTTATGTTTTAGTGTGGGTGCTATTGGTTTGGGGTTTTTTGTCTGGTTTTGTTTTTTTTTTAACCAGAGGACTTTTTTATTTTTTTTTTAAAAAGCCTTTTTTTTTCAAACCAACCTCTTCCAGTGGAGGGACAATAAGCTTGGGGTCCAATGGAAAAACTGTTGAGGGTTTTTACGGGGAATTCAGAAAAATCTATTAGAAAATCTGTATTAAAATAACAAATTTTATTTTTACGTGAGAAGACATTCTCTATTCTCACCTTTTCTTCCTTCCTAACACAGGCATTCTTAGCCAGCTGACTGCTCAGCTATGCTGTCTTTCCCCAAATATTGCCTTAGCTGGAGGAGAGCCAGCATCATCACTTGGTGTCTTAGAAAGTGAGGGGGGCTCACACTGGGATTTCTGTCAAGGAACAACAACAAGGCAAAACTCTCATCTTTAGGTAGTTGAAAACCTGCTGTTCTGAGCTTTGCGCTGGAAGTCTTGACTCACCTCAAATGTGTCCTACTGCTGGTAATACAGAATAGCTGGTAAGAAGATTTTAAACCAAAGAAGCGATTTAAGAAGTTTGTTGTTTTTTTTAAAGAACTTCCAAGTTCCAAACCCTTTTGCGTGCAATTTCCACTTGCACCGCCCCCTCCACTGTATCTGTTTTTTCATACAGAAAGTAAGTGACCAAAATAAGAATTAAAAAACCCCAAACCAAATAAAAACAAAAGACAACATGAGTGCAGTAGCAGAAAAATATGTCAAAGCCTTTGGATTTAAGCCAGTTCACAGATCTTGAACTCAGAGCTGAAATATGACTGTCCCAGCCTAGCTCTTTGGTTCATTCAGTAATTGTTCTGAAAGTATTAATGCTCACTTTGTTAACAGTTTGATAATTTTCAGAATAGTGTGATTTTTATGACGTGGGGACAATAAAAAAAGGGTTTCTTTTTTTGAGAGTCCATTCAGTGAGACTATAAAATAAATCACGAGTAGCAACTGAAGAGTACTGCAGCGGCTGTTAGCTTTGGGCCCAGCTATCAGTGTTTCTTGATATACTGCATTATTCTTTAAATTAGATTAGCTATAGAGACAAATGACAGCTAAAATAACAAGAACAGAATGACTTATCTTATGTTCTCCTCCTCTGCAAATAATCTGTCCTGTTAAAATGTTTGAATTGCAAAAGCTAGTGTCTGCATCCCTCTTGAGCTTCTCGGTAATCACAGCAGAGACAGAAGTCCACCATGCTTTCCTTATTAGAGTCTGCAACATCCTGACACTGGAAGCAACTTGCTGTGTTTCTGTTTGGGGACACACATGTGCAGGTCACACTGTTACTGTCCTTGCAACCAAGTGAAAGATGCTCCAGACTGCAATACCCTGGGGTAAGCAAGCACAGAGCAGACTCACAGCAGTAAAGGCAGCCCAGTTCCCTTTCTTGCTTCAGGCCTGTCTTTGGTGACCACAAAGGAGATGCCCAGTGACTCTGGCACAGCGACATCACTACAGACTAATCAGCATTTTTCACACATGCTAGAGATTCCCCCAGAGGCCTGGGACAACCAAACAGTTTGAAGAAGAATACAAACTCATTATGTTTTACAGCTGAAATAAATGTTTGTACACAAGTGTGAAAACAGAAGAAAGCTAAAAGGAAATGGAAAAACTCATAAAAGTTGCATGATAGATTAAGAAAGGGTCACACAAGAGACAACAAAGCATGTGTGTGCAATTAAAGAAAATATCCAGTAGCTATAGAAAGCAGCTAGAAAATAGAGTAGCTACATAAAGCAGCAGAATGGACAAATCAAAATAATAGAAAAAAGGCAAGGAGAAATAAATTAAAATGTCCTCTCTCCCTTCGTATTCCATTTGTTTAAATTGTAAGATCTTTAGGTGTAGTGCTACCTTCTCATGTGTTTCTAACACCTATAGCACAGACTTTCAGACACTACAGAAATAAATAAATACTTCAAGAGAATCACAGTGTAGCACGTGGCAGATGGTGCAGCATCAGAACAAAGCAGGCACTGAAAGGCTAATACATTTGAGGTATCATATATTTTGGTTTTGGTCATGGAGGGGCGGTTTTGTTCTGACTCTCTTTGAAAAAGAATATAATCTCCATGACTACATGAGCAGCCACTGCATCGGGCAACTGAAGACCTCCCTGGGAGATGTTTAGACCCCTCTATGTTTTCCTGAGTCAATCCAATACAACCACAGGGAAATCTAAGTTCCCTAAAAGAGAGGCCATGAATGACATCAAGCAGCATCCTTCACTGCTAGCTTTGAAACCAGCTATTTAAATTCTGCATAGGCTTTATCCTAATATTAGGGTTTCGTCAATTTTTTTTTCCTATTTACTATTAACAAATGGCTGTGGATAACTTTTTGCATTTACCAGTCTTTTAAGGCTCCAAACTTCAAAAAGTCCCTTAAAGTAATTGTCCCTTACATTTTAAACTAGTTTCTCATCTGCATGAGCCACATCTAAATAGCATTTTCCAAACACAGATGATCTCTGTCATTTTTTCAGAAGTCCGTTCTAGGATACATTAAGGTAACCAGGTTTGGGATTTTTTTAAGAATAAGGAGAAAAATAAGTCTACTTTGTTCCTTGCACTTTTCAGTTTTGCATAATTTGCTTTTCAAACTGCATGCATTTTGTGAGTTTCTAAAACATGCCAGAGCAAGAGTCACACGCCAATAGATGCATTAAGATATCACGCTGGTTAAATAACGCCAGAAGACCTGGTCTAAAGTGAAATAGGCAGGAAATTAAAAGTTACATCTGACACTTCATCTTTAACTCAAACCACTGAAAAAAGGTTAAAATGACAAAGATTATTTTATCTATGAAATTCATCTGAGAGACTGAGGAGTGAGACAGAAAGTGGCAGACTGTCTGTGAGTTGTGCCATCGCACGCTCACCTAAAGAGTTTGCTGTCACCTGGGCAGAGGAGAGAGCACTCAGGACAATCCGGACGCTGTAAGGAATGGGAACCGGGGTTCAAGAAGTGGCAGTGCTCCCTTCGGCTCTGAAGCTACAACAGGCACACAATATTCCTCATCTCTTACATCATTACACATTTCAAGACACATATAGGGGGAAATATATCGATCCCACCGGACAATTCTATTCATTCTTCTACTCTCCTTATAGCTCCACAGAGTGCACATCCTTCCTTCCCTTTCTTGGAAATGGCATGGCTCGATTTTAGGAGCAGATGAAGCAATTTCAAATGAATTTATAAATCTTTTCCAATTGAAAAACATTGTCCTAATCAATCTCTTCAGTAATTTCTCAGTCTGGTGTATTTCAGTGTTGTTGAAAGGTAACTCCAAAAACTGCTAAGTTTCACCTGTTCTTAGAGAAGCAAAAATAACAAATAGAAAATACAAGAAAATTGGCAGACCTGAGACCTGCTCTGACTACAACAGCCCAAGAGAGATTCTGAAATTAGCTGCAGCTCTCAAACACCACCAAGTCATCCTTGGATCCAGTGCACTAGAGATCTGGAAAGCAGTGATGACCAATGAGCTTGTGCTCGTAATATTAAAATATCAATAAGAATATCAAAAAGGTCAGGTAATTATCCGATCACCCCAGTACCAAGAGAGATGCTCACTTACCAAAAGCATCTGAGCAACCTGGGTCCCTGTCTTAACAGTAAGATTGCTTAAACACTTCTAACCGAGCAGCCAGCCAAAAAAGAAACCACTCTCCCCAGTGGAAATCTGATACACCTTGCTGACTCAATTCATAATCAGGTGACAAGAGGATGTAATAAACCGCAAGATATTGCCTTGAACCGTAAAAGCTTCGTTAAGTGGAAGGGCTACCCTAACAGTTAATGGACCATGAAGAAATATCCAAAAGGTTATGGGTGAGCTCAGCTTTCTCCTTCAGTGGAAGACAGAGATCTACTAAGTCTTCATCTGCCTTTGCTCTTTTTCTTCTGTAGGAGTTCCTCAGCCAGAAATCAAGATTACAGACACATGGATGACATTAAGCAGCTGCAGTGGATGCAATGGACACATTTCTTTGGGGATGAACACAGAGGCATGGGGCTGAAATTGAGAGTATCCTCCTTTTACTGTGGTGGCCAGAGGAGCTTGATCACTGTTGGGTATGGTCAGCGCTGAATGGTGTCACCTCTAACAGGCCAGGAATCATGATGTGATGCTGCTGAGACCCAGAGAACTCAGCATACCTGAGAAGCAGAGTGTGCCACTCTGGGCCAGAAACACATCTACCCCAAAAGTAGACCATTTGGACTTACTTTCACCAAAATCGAAGTAAGATGACTTGAACAGACAAGTGATGTAAGAGAACACTGATAACCAAAGCTCTTAACGGAATTTGCCCCAGGTTTTGTGGGTTTTTTTCCCAGCAGGCATTTACATGGGCTGAAGACTGATGATAAGACAGCAACAAGCAATAGTAGGACCAAAATCTTAATGATTTCTCTACAGCAGATTGTTTTATCCCTCAGGCAGCAGAGCATGAACACACACCTTCCATGCGAGGACAAGCACTGTCTCAGAGCCACAGCACTGCACACTTGGAGTGGAAACGTACTTGCAGACTGTAACTTCAAGAAGAAAATAGCTGGGTCCAAATATCAGGCATAATATATAGGATCCTGTATTACACTCAAGGTAATACTTAGCTAATGACCTTAATACCACTTACTAATAATTAAAAAGATGAAATCTAAAATATTATCACTCTTACAGAAAATATACGAGTCAGCAGCAGCACTGTGACCAGAGAAGGAACAAAACCAGAAAGTCTGTCTTGAAAGCAAAGAAGTCAGAGATTCAAAAGCAGAGAAGAAAGGCTTGTTAAGAGTAAGACCTATAACACAAGAAAGAGAGGGCACAACTATACAGAGCGAGAGTCCAGCAACTAAATGAAAACAGGCCAAGTACAGACCAACTGAAAACAGGATACATGTAGTGTGTGAACGGGATTCATCCCCAAGAGTCCAGAGAGAGAGAAAAGCAGTCACATTTTGCAATGGTCTGTGCTAAGCATGGCTCCATGTCATCCTGTAGAGACCCAGCCAAGCAGCTGCCCAGTCTGTCTCCCTCTTTCCCTCTTTCTTCTCTTCTTAGACTGGGTTTGCATCAGTAGTGCAATAGCTTAAGAAAAAGAACTAAAAAAAAAAAAAGTCTAGTCTAGTGGAATTCTGACCTCTTCCATGTGTGACTCCAGGTAAGGCTCCCTGATCCGGTGGCAGCAGGCACGAGGAATCTAACGGAGTCGCAGGTGATGGATCAAACCAAACAGGAATCAGTAAAACTGTGATGTGAACGTTAGGTGGTCTCCTCCTGGCTTCTGTTCAGGAGGGGCAGGGGATAGACCTGGACAAAGATGACACAGAATTCTACTGAGTAGGGAAAAAGACACTGCATGCAATGCACACAGTATAAGTGAATACAACAAATTTAAGAAAGTATTTCTGAGAAATCTAAAGTTTTAGGTTTTCAATTACCTTCCCTCAAAATGACACTTCAACAGAAGTGCTTTTTGCTTTCCTAACATTCACAGATTTGACAGCTTAAAATGCTCATCTTTGGTGAAAAAAACCTCTCAAAATATGTGGATGAAGGAAATAAACAGATGTTACGCAGATTAATAATGAGAGTCAAACACAAGTACTCCAACAGGTGAATAAGGCATAAGGAAAACTAAGTACCAATGGAAGATAGTATCAGTTTATCTCAAAACAATATTACACTTTTCCAGTCAGCAGATTTCTAAACATAGAACGGCTTTTCTTCTTTTTTTTCTTTTTTTTTTTTCCCCAGCAATTTCTTAAGACACTTCCATAACGCATTTAAAAAGCCCAGAGATACATTCCCATTACCAGATTTTTAACATCCCCACAAGAAAGTTAGGTCAGAATGCAAAAAAATTGTTCTGAACACAATTACAATATGAGGAAGAATTACAGTTTACTGAAAAAGTATCATTAATATTGCTACCACTTGATGCACATTGTATTTCACTGTGACTCAAAGTTTTTTGTCCCCAATCTGTGTAATTAAATGTATCATGGCAAACAGACACACATTCATAAAGAATCTCCTGTTTGTACTTGATCAGGAAATCTTAGGAACTCTGTACAGCACCCAGTAAATAGTAAAAGATCTTATCTCTAAGTCTCGTTATATGGGTCATGAATAATATTAGAAAGGATTGCTGTGTCTCAAAATTGGACAACAACAAACAAGGGAGCTACAGAAGAGGGGTAACAAACACAATAGGCCAAAAGAGAGAAACATACATCCAAGGCACTATGTCACTGCCCTACTTCATTTATAAAAGCGCTGGCTAGTAATGAGCATTAATTTAGTTTACATTTTATAATGGTATGACATTACTCTAGACATATACCTCCAGTCAAAACAGAGTAGTGGCACATTAGCTTACTTTTGTTAGTTCTACATCCAAAATAATTTCAAAATTAACTAAAAAGCAAACCCATATAGGAAAGATATGAAACTCAAATAGGACACAAGGAAGGAAAATCTGTTTTAATCACATGGTTTACCCAAAAAGAAGAGTAAAATCAACATAAACAGGTCTATTTTCATCTTGACTCTCTGTAAATGTTTAATGTGAAAAAATGTGATAATTAATGTTTCTATACTCTTATGTTTAAGGAGTCATTACAATCAGCCTTTGTTTGCTCCAGAGTTGGCAGCACAGACCTGCTGCATTTGAGAAGGGAATGTTTTAGGGTCATTTAACATTATATCACTCTTGGTGATCCAAGAGCTGCTATAATTCTGCCAAAGAGTATAGAGGGTTTCCCAGTCAAGTTTCATCCTGATTTTGATTATTGTTTATCTCTACTCCACGTCTGAATAGTTGTAGTAAAATAGAGGAAGTTTTACTCCTGAATTTGAGGTCAGCTTGTAATGAACCATGGTTTCAATCGCATGAACAGCTGCTTCTTTTATAAGCAAAAAGGGTTCACTTACAGTTCAGGGTAACACAGTAATAATTTAAGGAACAAGGAAGCTTCTATTCATTTCTTTATTTTTTATACGTTTTTGAAACATTTTGACATCTGAGTGCCTATAGTGGACTTGTCTGAAAAGAATGTAATATTGACACTATTCTGCTTTACAAAAAAATGAACAAAGTGAATTTTAAAACCAGAAATACAGTAGACCTATCAATCATCATATAAAAGCCTTTTTCATTGAGAACTTAATTTTTCATAGCAAGAAAAACTATTATTGAACTTCTAAAACTTTTAAACTCAAGTTAAAAAGGACATAGTAAATCAGGTATGCTCTCTGAAAACAGGACTAAAAATATCTGGAAATGACAACAAACCAAAAGGGGGAAACATCCAAAACCCCAAGACATTACTAAAGTCAGTGGTACATAAAATTTCTTACAATTAACCAAGAACTCAACAAAAATAAAAGGAGAGGGTTGTTTGGTTTTTTTCTCCCACCTAGTTTGCAAATGTTCTTCTGGATGAGCAAGAATAATTTCTATGAATTACAGAACTAACTAAATGAAAGAAGATTAACAAGGAATTTTACATTTGTTCTCTTTTGCTCATTTGTCCAACTAAGACTTGTTAAAGTACCTGTAAGTTGAATGGTTTTAAGAGGTGAATTTAAATGCCTTCTGGCATTTGTCATCTCAAACGCATTATGGCTTCCTATTTTTGCCCAAATCCAAGTTGATGCTTTTTCGTTAATCACCCTGTTTGCTTCTGGCAGTGCATAAGTTACTGGAGTGGAAGCCAAGAGACCCAGGCTGTATTCCTGGCACAGCCATTAAGTTGCCACATGATCCTCGGGAAATCTTTGTGAGCCAGATTTACTCATAGTGATTCTTAATCATCCAAGTAATGCCCATGGCAGCTCACTGAAGTTCATTCTCAAATAAGTTCACATTTTAGCACTGACCATCCTGTACTAAGGGCCCTACAATCAATCCCAGAACTCCTGTGAGCCAGCCCAGTTTCACTATCCATACATGGAGAGGATGTCCATCTCAGAAATCCTTTAAGACAAGACTGCCATCTTCTTACTTTATTTGTGTTCCAATAAAGGTCTTACGCACTTCGGTGATTGTATTGGGTTTCTCCCTTGAGCAGCAGATGAACTCATTTGTTGCTCATGATCACATGCTAAGCATGAAGCTGGAGGTTTTCACTTTTCTTCCCGAGAAATAAATGAATATCCCTGTTTTCCACTGCACATTCTTTGTTGAAGGTAGCAAGATGGTATTCCAGATACTTAGTGACTGGAATACAGTAGTAATTTAAATTTTAAGCCTAAAATTTACACAAATTTCTGAACTCTTCCTTGATCGGTTTTTTCCTTCTTTGATACTTTCAAATACCCAGGGGAACAAAAAAAAAAAAAAAAAAGGAAAAAGAAGAAGAAAAAAGAAAAAAAAAAAGAGTACCTATGAACATGAGCATAATGCAATTCAGGAATAAACATGAATCCAAAATATCACAAAAGCAAAGAGTAATGAGATTGCCCCATGGTCTTACAGAGATCCCACCTCAAATCAGGGCCACTCTCTGGATCAAAGCAATCTGAGCTGTGCTGACACTGCTGGGCATGGAAACACACCCAGTGTCATTGCTGGGGACTCTCAACACCTGCCTGTTTTCTTCTTCTCACTAAGGCACGATTTTTCTGCTCCCTGGGCTCTGCCTGCTCTGCCAGTGGCCGTCATCCCCATTCTCATAACCTGCTGTCAACACTGCTTTCTTGCCTCCAAATGACACACAGGGATCCTCTGCATCCCAGTACTGTCTGTGTTCTTACGATAAAGTTCCAATGGGAAGTGCAGCACCAATTACAGGAAGGCAATAAACAAAGGGCAAGGAATAGAGGCATAACTGACAACAGAAGTGTATCTGGCATTCAGATCCTCTCCAGAGATCACTGATGACAGGGACGGGGCTGCTGGCCATCAGCCAGTACCACTTGATGCTTCAAAAGTCCAATCTGCGAATGCATTTGAGATATTGAGAATTACCGTGCACTATGTAATGTTTAAGATCCCCCAGTGTGCACCAGACATCCCGACAGCATCACAGAAAGCACATTGCTGGGCAGACACAGGATTAAGCAACTGCCCCGCTCACAATTGTCCTGAAGAGAACTTTACCAGTTCTCCTTCCTGACCTTACAGAAGAGTTTACCCTCTCTGCTCCTGCTGCTGTGACTTCAATTTACCTTGGACTTCAAGCTAGTCCATACCTGTGCAACTCTGCTCAGTGGACCTGCTCCTTATTTACAGCAACTGAAAAGGTGAAGAAAACCTGGTGGTTTTACTTTATCTGACTCATGTCATTACTCAGCTATACACACACATTTTTCCAGTGTTATTTTACTGATACAGTAAGAGTCTTGATTTCCACCACTCTATATCAACAAGATTTTACTTGTCAATACCAGCACACCCACCCACAGTGGGCTCTCCCACTTACAGGCATTCGCTTAAATGTATCCAATTACTTTGCAATACAATTTAATTTCTTTTCATTTCTCTTCTTTCTTAACAAGTAGCCATCATCACGTACAAGTGTTTCTAGCAGTGATTTCACAGATTACTAAAGGCTCAGTAAAATTTAGTGGTGCTGGGTTGGTCTCTTTGTGATGTATTTTAGAGTGGCAATGACAAGGCAAACCTAAATGCAAGTGTCTTGAGTTTTATTTTACCTAGGAGAAAAAGCTATGGCAACTGCCAACTCAACTGAAGGAAGACTATCACAAGGAATTCTAAAACCTAAACCCAATTCTAAACGGGCCACTGCCCTGAATTTAGAGGTACATGGTTTCTTTACTTCTGGTAAATACTTAGGTGTTCACAGGAGAACTAACTGCTGGAGCAAGAATCCGAGGAGGAAAGGAATGAGAATGCTAAGCATATGAAAAGGTACGTGACTATCAGGCTGTGCCTTCAGTCCTCACCCATGATTGAGCTGTTACTTGTCTGAGAACTCCAAAAGGCTCTGGCTCCTCTCTGAAGTGGCTGAGGTAGGGATGAGCTAACTCAGCATTTTATATGACCCAATTCAGAAAATGTGCAGCTATTCCACTACGGCGTACACTGTTCTGCAAAGTTATTTTATTCATGTCTATGTACCTCTAAGGCTTTGGAACACTTGGAAACTTAACATTTCCGAAACCTACCGCTCTCCGCATGTCATCCTTCCTCCCTAACACTTGCCGTAATTCCCCTCTCTACCAGATGGAAAAGTAATGGATTGGTCAGGGTACACTAGTCTCAGATCCTTGGGGGACATCACAGAAGCATGGCAGGACACGCTTCCTACCATGCATTCAATGGCACAACACTACAAACAAACACCAGCATGATGAAAGCAATCTCTCCAGGTCTCCTGTTCTAGCAACAATTCTTGCCAATTCTTGGAGCACACACTTGGGGCTACCGGATTAAGGCTCCACTTGGAGAAAAGCCTTATGGAATCTTGACGTTTCTAACTCACACTGCTGCTTCTTTTCATGCCCAGTTAGATTTGTTTCCATCATTATTCTTCCTAGCCTCTCATTTTCCTATTTTTGATGCTTCCTAAAGTAAGGGTGACTTCCTGAGGCAGACGCATGACCAGCACAGCAATGCTGCTCATAACGCCCCTTCAGGTTTTTACTATGCGTTACAAATTCTCTTCCTTCCTATACCAAACATATATTGACAAGGTAGACACTCCACCTCACAGGTCTGTATGTATCCTTTTATTTAAAATTTAGCTTTGGGATTCTTATTTTGAACTTAAACAATATTTGCTTCCATACACTTGCCCTGCTTAAACTACAAGGCATACAAATAATCTTTAAGTGCAAATAATGATTTATGTAACAGAAGGTTTTAACCTATTACTTTACCTACAAAAAGAGATTAAGAATTAGAGATATTTTACTTTGTCAGCCTCAAACACACAAAAGTATTTAGTGCTGTCTCAGTAAGGTAGAGATCCTTTTTCTGAAGCTGAAACATTCTCAAAATGCTATCTAGTTATTCAACGTTACTAATTGTTTCCAAAAGAAGGAATGCTCTGGGAAAAACAAATAAAAGCCCCCACATCTTTAACAGCAAATTCTCTCCTTTTCTTAAAGCCCGTGGAATATATAATTCTCATTCCTACCTCACATACAGCAATGAATAGACTTTTTAGAAAAAAATAGATTCTTATGGATTGTAGAAATGTATTAAATGCTAATTTTAAGGGCATACATCACCTTATTTGCACAGAGATCTCTGAAATGTATATAACTATATTAAAACTGATAATATAATTTTAAACAAAACTTTAAAATTGTATAAGAATTGTGTACACTTGAGATCAGTATATAGGCTATATTACAGGCAATGGTGTCTTTCTGAAATATCCCCCATAAAATTTTGTCCTGTACTATGCAGAGCTCCCCGGACTTTATTAAAAGAGCTTTTGACATTTTTTCCTAGACCTCTGTCAGCCTTCTCTTCCTTTCACAAAGGGAAAACAGCAATGCTAAAATATAAGGGTGAAAAGGAACCTTTGTTAATGTTCTATGTGCATAATAAGAAAGAGTGTCAAGCACGGCACTTCCGTATCATGCCAAATACAGACTCCTCAGGATTTTTAAGAAATGAACAGCAAACATACACCCACATACAAAAGTGAGATGGTTTTAATCACTTACAACAGTGTAGACTTAAAGAAATTAGTGCCAAAGTCTCAATGCAGTGAGTGAAAACATTAACTGTTGTGCACAGGGTTTGCTTTCTTTGCTTTATAACATTGGATATTTCCATCCTGGTTACAACAAGCAAATCCAACCACCACTTGTGTTAAACCAAGGAAAGAGCAGCTCACTGAATTCCTGAGCTGAAATCCACAGGAGAGTGAACAGGATCACAGCGACCTAGATTGTGGTACCTTCAGTCACACTGGTTAGTACTATTAAAAATCAATTGGAAAACAAGAAAACAAGCAAACAAACAAGACAAGGCAGCAAAACTTTCAAGAATTATAGAGGTCAGCTTTCTTGCCAGACAATGTGAGCACGCAGCCCACTCTTGGCCCAGGATAAAGAGTTTTCAGTCAGAGGACGGTTCATTTATGTGCCTCCAGCAAAGAGGAGTTCCCCTTACACAGATAAGGCTGCAGCTGGCACACGTATGTATGTGCATGTGTGTAATGGAATGTGTCTCGACCATGGAAATCCCATCAGACTAAAGGTTTATGAATGAAATCCAGAGGCCCCACAGAATGCCATCAGTGATGAGCCATTTTATAGACTGGGAAATAACAAGACGACTTTAAAAAAACTGGAATCTGTACCCAGAGACACGCTAATGTAAAACAGACTGTTCTTGAGCTGCACACTTGCTAGAACCATCCTGAAACATTCTCTTGATAGAACCATTCTCCACAAGCTATGCTCGTGGATCTGCACTGCTGTTTAGAAAATCAAATCAGCTCCAGATACAGCAGCAACTGCCAGCATGCCATTATGCAGCTATTACAGTTAAAAAAAGAAAAAGAAAAAAAAAAAAAGGAAAAAAAGTACTGGTATTGCCATACTTTGCCCTCCCAACCTGCCTAATCTCATAAAACTGTAAACTACGAGCAAAAGATGACAGTTTTACTTCTGTGGATACACTCAAGTCATCCAGACCTAGCTTTCTGCCAACATATTTCAGTAACTATTGTGTAAATTCAAGTATTGTCCTGTCACTCTCATCTGTTTTAGAAATACAAAATTACTAAACCAGGACTCGCTACAACTTTCTTTAGGGTTGTCAAGTTACATAAGGAGGAACAGAGACACTTGATGTAACTAAATACTAGCTGAAATAAATGGCAAGCTGCTTTGTTTAAACAGGTCAAATCCCATGGTCAGCATTCAGAAAAATTCAAAGTGAAGTTAATGGGATTCCTCCCTAGACAATTATAGCAAATTGGCCCCTGTGATAATGAAAATAAATTAATTCTGTTATTTGAAAGATCTGAAGCAGATTAGAACAACCAGGATACATTTTTATATTTCCATCTTAATATACAGCTGATTGCATTATATTTAGAGGATGACTCTTTCTTCAAGGCTCTTTCTCAAAGTTACAGCAAAACATGACAACATTCACCCGTTTCAGTCACTAGTCACGCTACTTTATTCTACATTATTTACTGGATCACAATGATCATATCCTTCTTTTGACCCCAAACCTTGAAAAAATACCACAGACTGTTAAAATACTTACAGTAAAAGCATCCATCTAATCTTTCTACTCGAGCAAAACAGTATGGTCTATCAGGAATGAAAAACTGGTTTCACTGAGGCTCACTTGACATAGGAATGAACCCACTGAGTATGGAAGGTAAAGACAAAGGGTGTTAAAATAGGAGTGAAATGTTGCAAGGAGCGTTTCCCCTTAATGAATTACTGGGAGATTTGTAGCAGGCCAGCCAGGGTAAGTCTTTCAGCATGTGTATCCAGAAGTGTCATGGACTTGCTGCACTATATCCTTGCTGCCCTTTCCATGAACTGGGCAGTTTCCTTTCACCAGTTTATTTTCACTTCTATTCTGGCAGCTGTCTACAGAAGTAGGCATTTATCTTAAATAACTTGCTACTTGTTGAAGAATTCTTTGGGGGGGGGGGGGGGGGGGGGAAGAGGGAAATAGCCATTCTTGGTGCACCATGTCATAACTGATTAAAAAAAAAAAATATTAATAAAGATAAAACAGATTTCCCACAGATTTTTCCCCCACTTCTAATACATATAGGTACCTTCCCCCTCCCCCAAGCAAAACACCACCAGAACTTGCTGAATTTAACTTTCCAATTATTCTAAGTAGCAAAATTTGTGGAAGCTGTTTGCTTTTATTTAAATCCTCCAAAGGATTTTCCTTACAGAAAAAAGTTCAGCGATGACTGCAGTAAAAAGTAAACCTACTAATAAAAAAGTGAGGGTTATCACTTTTCCTTTCTTTTCCACAGTATTAACCTCTTGTAATAATGAGGTAGAGCCTTTGATACAAACTACCTGTTCCTATGTTCAGCAACTAACATCAAGAGCAGAGCTCCTAGAACAAAAAGATAGGACAGTGGAAATTCAAAAGGTAAGAGCAGCATCGAATGGGGATTTTTTGCTAAAATGCTCTGTGTCATGAGCAAAAATTATCACCTGCCCAGTCTGTGGAATACTGTGGAAGAAAGAAGAAATGTCATGTCAAGCGCTGTTGGCAATATAAAGGGCTGTTGTGAGCAGGAAAAAAAATGAAAAGGAAGAAAAAAGGAAACATTTCCATTTTCTCTACTGGCTACAGTTATGGGGGGCTGGCAAAGTACATTGCAAAGTAGACCTTACAAAGTGTTTGGTAATTTTTATTAAATAAGAGTAAAAGCAAAATGGGAAAGAGTGAAAGTAAAATTGCATTCTTGTGTTGCACATATGAAACCCAAGGGAGCAACTGGTATTCCAAGCACTGGTTGTTAGAAATGATTTGCTGAAAGACCTGTAGCTGTTAAACTTTAATGCTTTTCTAGGCTTTATACAAATCCTATGCAGTCAGAAGTTCACTGCAGCAGGTGAAAAACCAGGCAAGCCTCCCTAGCCCTCATTTTCTCTCATTTGAATGCAACAGTTTACACCGTTTGCATACTATAGTCCCACAATAAAGTGAGCAGAACCATAATTTGCTATTTAGAGTAGCTCATCTTTCCAGACTGAGTTAGCACTAAAACTAACCACTCCACAGTTGAGGAGCTAACAAAAAATAAAAAAAAAAATCCATTGCTTACATAACACATTCATTGTATTTACAAAATGCATACTGTTCCTGTCCCACTATGGCAGAAAAGTTTCAAAAGCAGAAAAACAACAGACAATGCTGGAAACCAAAATATCTTCTTTTCACCATAAAATCTGAGTAATAACTAACTGGCATTCTCTAAATGGAGATTAACAATGTTGAACCAGATGTTCTCTATTTCACAAGTGTCTATGTCTCAAAAAATACCCAAGACAGATATCCTTTGGAAAATCCCACCTCCAGAGTTCAAATTCAAGCTTAAACAAAAAAAACCCAAACTGAACCAACACACTCTCCCCCCTCGCAAGCTCTAGCGCATGCAACGCTTCCTCACGCTGTGTACCAGGATAAACATAAATAAAGTGAGTTTAAAAACTTATGTGTGCACATAATTAATGTGAAGTCTGTTAGAGAGGAGTTAATAATGAGAACCTCAACTGTAATGCCATGATTTACCCAACATTTCAGCAAAAAATTAACTTCAGCTATGTGAGTCCATCTCCGTGAAGTTGTCCAATACTGAACCAAGAGCTTTGACTCCAGTTAAAATCAAAACCAGACAGATTTGCTCCAGTTCTAGTCTGTTATGAGTTGGTTGAAATTTTCATGAGAATATGAATTTCCCTGAGGATTGAATTTCAAAGAGCAGACAACTTATAAGAATTGCTAACCTTGAAATATTTCCCTTGGAATCTTATGGCATGTGGATGCCATTTCGTATGTGCCCATTTTTTCAACGCAACCTTAAATCACACTGTACCTAAACCTATTTACTCAATATTTTTAGGTAAGCACCAGTGAGAGTGCCATCTGTATTTCCCCCTGTAGAGAGGCTTAGAAAACTATTAAAATTTTAAATTCAAATTTAAATTTAAGCCTAGCAAGCTGGTTAATTTGCACGTGTGGCGGAAGGGTCTCAGATCTGCTACAGCTATGTTTACCTAGGAGAGAGAATCTGAAGGGAAATGAACGTCAGTACTGTGTTATAAATTCTGAAGGTCATCAACAACATTTGACACAGGAACCAGTCATCTCTGGTAGTCTGCTTAGCTGACCAAAAGCAGTCTGACATCATCACACTTAACGGACTTTCAAAACCAGAAGAGCTTTTGTATTTTAAGTATCCAGCAGAGGACTACATAATGTATCGTCGGCAGTGCTGTTATCATCAGTTTATGATAATACAGATATGCAAGTCAAAGCGCTGATGGGAGATTTATCAGTATTCTAGGATTAAAAGTGAATTTAGCCCTCATCATATATGAGGTGACAAAGAAGGAGGCATCAGCCAGGGGGCTGTATGTTATTCAAAAGACAATAGGAAATAAAAAGTTGGAGCAGAGGTACCTAGAAAATTAGTGCAGTCTCTTAATCAAGTTTTGCTTTCTTCCAAACTCAGCTTGATGGCTCTATTGATAATGTAACAGTGGCCCTTGCCAAGCCAACATGCCATTGTCAGCTTCATTCTATTCACAGCTGATTCAGCAAAAGCTAAGGCTATCCAATATTTTGCATTATAAAAGGCTCTTTTCAACTACCTATAATTTTGCAAGTCTCCAACCAATTAATCTGAACTTTCCCATTGCTCTTATGTGGCTGGGACAGTCTTCTGCAGAGCATCAGTGCAATTGTAGCACAGCTCCTTGAAATGAGAGTAACTTTGCCCCATCGATACATTCAGACAGTAATGTCTACCACTATAACGCTTAAGAACAAGGACTTAACACTTGGCTGCGGAAACCATTATTTCACACTTGTATAAGATCAGTTTGGAGACTAGGATAAGGAGCCACTGGATAGGGAAAGAAAAGAGAAAAAGGTTTGATCAGACCTCAGCAAAAGAGTTCACGTCAGCAGACTAATTACTTCTTCACTGAGCAAACAAGAAGTTACAGGTGCTGTCAGTCCAAAACTTGGGACAGAAGTCTCTGTGGGATCAAATTCACAAGACCACATCTTGTGGAAATACATTGAAGTTGTTCACAGCCAAGTAATTTTTGCATTCAGTTTTCTTTAAAAACCAATCAGCCAATAACAGCCAAAATCCTTTAAAGCATAAGCAACTTAATTCATTTTCCCTGATAAATCAAGTCTAAACACCTCAGACTGGAGTCCCAAACTTAGCAGAAATGCTTGCACCACCTTCCCTGCACTTTTATGATACTTTATAAAATGGGGGAGTGCCCCTATCATCTTGTGGAGCTGCTCTGAAAACAAAATGTCTTAGTTAAGATCTCTGAAGCCCAAGCAATCCAGAAGGCACCCTGGAGAAAACCCAGTATATATCACAGATAAAAAGGAGGGTTTGAACCTCAAATTATAAGCAGCAGTATGCTCAAATTAAATGGAAGAGGCACCCAACTACAGTTGCATACAGCCACAAAAGGAGTCAGTCTGTCCAAAACATGTTAAATCATGGCCACAGTGAGACCAAACATTTCTAGATTTCTTCCCCTTCGTGTTTTGCTTCCTGTATTAGTTGCTGATAAAAAACATTTTGCCACTACTTAGCTGGGCAGAGAAGGAGACAAAGCCAAAACCCAAAAAGCTGTTACGTGGTTTATTTACTTAAAAAAACATGTTTTCATTGTAATCTGAACAAGGCTCAATAACTACATTCTGGGAATGAAAGATTCAAACCCAGTGTTCTTAATTTGTATTTTTCCATAGAGCCAAGCCTTTCAGAGATGCTGCATGGTCTAGTGGTGGTCAGAGGCAAAGACTGGGAGCCTTTAGGATACTGGGTCCTAGTCCAAATTCACAGCACTGACTCATAGTCTGGGACAAGTCACTTGACCTCCAATGCCTCCAACAGTCCAGCTGGAAAATGCAGAAAGAAAAGCAGCAACCCTGAATGAGAAACAGTTATTATGACTAAGATCAGCTCCTGGATAAATCAAACATCAAATAAAATGTGTTTTCCATATGGAAGCTGCTTTCCTAAAGTGGAATAAAATGTAAATGCCTGTCAGTTATAATGATCTGAGAGGCAAGTGGTGAGAAAAGCAGCTCTGTGACAGACCATCAGGAAAGACTCCACCAGGAATGAAGGACAGTTTTCGAGGTGCAGAGAAAAGGGAGACGGAAGGCAGTCAGGCATCTGGCAGAAACAAAGGTGAAACCACGATTTGAGGAGGTCAGAGACAACAATGTGTCTGAGTCAGAAAAGGTCACTTATTCAATATTCCAGCTGTAAGATTAAAGAATGCAGAAGAAAGATTTTTCAGAGCAGAGATCACAGATGAAACAACATCTAAAAGGTAGACTGTTATTTGAAAGTGCCACTGACATATATGATGAATCCATCCTCTCAGGCCAAACAATTTCTCATCAACTCTTGATTTTACCTTTACCTTCTCTCTTGCACTTCTCTAAGCAGTCATGTCCATTTCCCCGAGTTTCCATCCTGCCCAGGAATCCATTTTTTTCACTAAATGTCAATAGGCCAATCCTAACTTTAACAATACTGCACTTCTCTAAATATTGGATGATCTGAAGAATCGTGATCTTCCATGATTTTTCTAAAACCCTCATATCACAGGGGATGAGATATTCTCTAGGAAACAGCGCAGCCAGGTCTTAAGACTTGCGTGTTTTCCAGCAGATCCAAATGCTGTTCATCCAAAAAAGATCTCTGATCTCTTTCTGCTACTCTGCTGCCATACAAACATCATTACAAGAGTCTGAGATAGAAAGCTCTATGCTTTCTTTCCATATAGAAGATGAGTCTTGAGCCAGGTATTTCATCTATCCTGGACCATGCACTAGCCCACCAGAATTCAAGTAAGATTGCTCCAAGCACGTCTGTGTGAGAAGCTAACCAGCTCCTAGAGTGAAGGTAGAATAAGATGATATCTCCTTTGTTCTGCCTCTCCTGAGTTGTGTTTTCTGCATGTTTTTGTGACAGAAAGCCATTCCATTAAAATGCAGTGTTTTTGAAAAGAAAAAAAAGCATTTACTAACACAACAGCTGAAGTAGCAGTGTCATTCCTTAGTGGCATTTTCATGGGGCTCATATGAAGGTGAATAGATGAGACTGCTAGTAAAACAGATGAGTTTTAAAGAATTAATACCTTCTAGAACCACACAAAATCTAAACCGCAAAGGAAACAAACACAGCATCATTTGAACTTGGAGTAGATACTGATGTCCACCATGTCCACAAACTTTCAGATTCACCAGCTGAGACCTCATGATTTTAGAGAAAACAAAGACTACACATGACCTTGAAGTACAACGTAGCCTGAGCAGTCAGTCAGTGACAGCAGAGAATTGTGAGCAAGAGAAAGAGCTAGAGTCTGAGTGGCAGCCACCTACAGATTGCACAGGGAACTGTGTAAAGAAAGACATTGATTTCCCTGGACTGACTTTACAGAGCCAAAAGAAATTATGAAAGCGTTGAATAAACAGCACTACTCAGTTCAAGCTGAAAACATGCCATCAGGAAGTCCACGAATGCAACTGACCAAAGAAGCAGCTCCTGCGGAGATGGTAAAGCTTGTTCATAACATTAAAAAGCAAATCCATAAACACACGCAGAACTTGAGTTTAAAGAACTTGCCGTATCAGAAACCTGTGGCAGTGGATGCCATGACAATGCACTAGCATTGTCATTGCAGTGAATCGGTAAATTAGAGGATTCTCTGGAGTTTTCACTGGGGTGGGATAACCTCCTAGGGCACAGGACAAGAAGGGGACACATGAACCAGCGAGCAGTGCCACTTCACTGTGTGGCCTCGGGCAGGTCCTCACGGTACAGAAATGCATCCTGGCAGCTTCCTTCAATAGCACAACTTCCAAAAGACTGGGGCGAAAACTATCAACAGCACTGAGTCTTTTATGGGCTGTGAAGATGGTACTGACAGCTCCTCGCTTTCATCCAGCCAGGAGAAAATTGAGGTAAAGAAAACGCTTTTAAAAGTTATAGTAAAAGCAATTTAAAGAAGAATAGGGAAAGAGAGGGCAGCAGCTGAGCAACTGGCTGAAGGCTAAAAGAGGCAGCGCTGAAGATCTAGGCAACCTCCAGTCTCACAGTCAGCAAACAATACAAGCATTAGACCTGCTAGCCACAACTTGGCCAGGTCCCTGATCTGATGAAGAGGATAAGAAACATGGAATGATGTTAATTTATGATTAGCCCTGCTGTCAGTGACTCTCCTTTGACAGGAAAATGGGAATTGTTCTGTAAGCACAAAGCAATGCTCTCTCGACAGTATCTTTAGCAGGACGTCAAAGAAAACACTTGAGAATCCCAATGCAGACACAATTCAAGACAAACTTATTGTTGGAATTATTACAACCGAATTACAACTCTTTCTATTGTTTTCATCACCTGTTTCTTTGCCGTTCCCAAGTAAGCTGCTATGTATTTAAACACTCCTGTTAACAGCAGTTAAAGACACCAACACTTTGGCAAGTCACTAGAAGAAACACCTCACTGCTCCTCTGGCCCAACGGCAAAACTGGAACTATTGCAGCTGCTGGGTTTTTAGTAGTGCAAGGCTTGACCACTCTGACTTAAGAGTTGGGACTGCAATTTACCACTTCTCTGTTCCCTTCTGGGAACAAACCAATACCACTAAGTTACTGTCAGACTTCTGAGCAGTCCCACGATCAGGTTCTTACGCTTTTTGTGTTGACGCCGTAAACACATGCACTAGTGCACAAGCCCTTTCTCTCTGGTCTCAGAGCCAGTCTCAGCCTTTCTGCTGTTCAGCCCTTATTTTAAGTGACTTCAGTTTAAATTCCATGTCAGCCCCCAGAAGACTGGTGATTCTAGTAATTAACCGAATTACACATTTATGAAATAAAAATGTAACATTAATATTTACTTTTAAAGGACACTATTTGAAAAAGAAGTTCAAAGCCTCTACTGCATCGTAGGGATAAGATCAGGAAACACTGAATTAGTAATGGTTCAACCACTTTGGAAAAAATGTACAAATTTTCCACCATTGTCATCCAAAAATATTTTAAATGGTTTTATGACAAGTCTAAACAGAATGTTTCTGAAATCACCTTAATGATTTTTCAATCTTACTTACCTTGCAAGCAGAGCCAAAAGGCCAAAATACCACTGAAAATTCTCTTCCCCAAATAATTGCAAATGGACCAGTAAGAGGTTAATAACAGAAATAATTTTTTTTTTCAGGTTTTCCAGTTAACATTTGAATTCTCAAGAAGCTTGGGAAAAAATGACACCATTTTATGTGCTTAAGTCAAGAAAAATCAAAATTTCAACATTCTTGAAGGAGGCAACGTGCTTTCTTTCTATGCTGACACACTGTACATCAACATAAGACAAATAAAATTCTTTATACAATTCTAAGTAACAAATGTAGCACATTTGTCCTATTTGTTACATAATTTGTTATAACAAACAACAAATTATAATAAATAATTAGAAAAGCCTAGTAATTCAAGCTTTCACAAGCAATAAAATACCTACACCTGTCTTTCTCCCATCCTAGAATTATTTCCATTCACTAAATACTCTGATTACTCCAATTAACAGCAGCCTGAATGGAAAAATGGATTGTATTTATCACCAATATTATTCTGTTTCAGTCAAAACAATATGAGAGATTAATACAGTCTAATTTATGAATTGATGAATTAGAATTACAAATTATGAACTAGATGAGTTTGACCTTTTTTTATGTAGCTTCAGTAATAAATCTCAATGCCTATAATTTTTGCTATTTGTACCTACATCGAACTGAGATGACCCATAGGAAGAAACATCTAACAAAAAAGTGAGTTGCACTTGTTTTTTAATTAATATTTTGATTTTCTCTACAATATATTAAATGCACTGTATAGCAATTACTATACATTTAGGAGAACTGAAGATAAAAACAGGAGATCTAGTTAGAAGTTTTCACCTGTTAGGACCTGCCATAACGAATTAGACCCAGAATATCTACTTATGCAAGAGATAATCTGTAAGAACAGAAATACTGCTCTTCTATTGTCTCACTAAAGTTGATTAAAACAGACAATAAAATGAGAAGTACTGTATTGCATGAGTATTATTAGTGCTGCAGCCTGGTTTCAGTTTCTAAATGGAAGAAGAAAATAATGTTTAAAGCCACTGTTCAGAATAGCTGAAAAATAACCTATTCTTCCCAGCTCTTTACCTGCGATACCAGCCTCAACGACTGGAGGCAACGAAGGGCCACCTCACCATTAGTTAGCTCTGTCTTCAGTTAGAACTTTACACAGGACTCTGTGACAGTTGTCCCTTGCAAAAACAAACAAACAAGCCAAACAACCACCACCACCCCTGAAATACTCTTCAGCTCACAGGTTATTATACGTATGTTGTAGCTCTGCACAGATTCACACAGAGCTCTCCGAGAAGCGACAGAATGCTCAATTGGCTTAAAGCCACCTCTGTGCCTCCTCTGATGCTTTGCCGCATAGCGGTGTCCAAAGTCACTTCCTGATGACATTACAGAAGGCTGCCCAGAGTCTAAGTGATGACGTAGCCTACAGCTTTCATCTTCAGTGACTCTCCTACCACCAGCCCATCTCCAAAAGCGGTGGAAGAGAGGTCTCAGGAGACAGCCTTCCTCACCTAGACCTAGAATCCTGAAAGTCTGTTGTACTGCTCTGTGATTTTTACTCAGCATAAATGCATATGTATAGATTAGGCTATAACCAAACCTTCAGAGAAGACTGTAGCTCACGCTGCAGATCACTGATGTGGTATATAATGCTTCATGCCAGCATTAGTAGGAAGCTGTTGCCACTGAAATGCACTGCTTGTATTCTGGAAATTCTGCTTTTGCTTCTCCGGCTTCTTCCCACAGCAGCCTGAATGCAGGAAGAAAGCTCACGCTGGCTGCAGCGGAGCTGCCCCAGGAGTTAGTATCTGTCCTGGGTTGAGAGACACAGGACTAACTTTTCTTCTAATGCTGGGGAAAATTGCACTTTTAGAAGACTCTAGTGTCTGAATTTGTGAAAATATTTACTTTATAGCCAGCCAGGCTCTGTGGGATTCAAGGTTAGTGTTTTTGAGCCTTGCCAGGTGCAGGGACGAGGAGGAGCCTGGCCTGGGCATTTGACCCAGGCTGGCCAACAGGAGTATTTCATACCATGAACGTCACACCCAGTATAAATTAGAAAAGTTTGCTGCATAGCAGGCTCTCTCCCTGATGGCGGCGGGTCCAGGCAACTCCTTGCCCCGGTGCCGGAGCCCTGAGCCCTTCCCTTCCTCCTGAAGCCATTGCGCTCCCAGTGTCCGACACTTGTTATCCACTGCTGGGAGTGCACAGCTTCCTACTGATATAGATGGCTGAGTATAATTCCTGTATATCTTATATCAGTATCGGGATTAATACTGGTTCTTTAGTATTATTATTAATTATTTAGTCTATTAAATCTATTTACACTTCAACCTTTGTGTTTCTTTGTGTTCCCCGATTCCCCTTTCTGGGTGGGGAGGGGTCATCGGGTGATAGAATAATTGTCTAACGACAATAGATTGTTATGGGTTCTCTCAAACCATAACAGTATCCTCGGCTCCTGGAAGAGGTGCACTTGGTTAAGGTACCGCAGCAGAACTGCCCAAGATAATGAACATCTGCAGCTATCAGACAAGACATGCAATGCACTCTTTCTTACAACCTGTATTTTTTCCATTTAGCAAACGCAAGCCTTCAGAAACAGGGAGGAGATGGGTAGTGATCCTAGTAACAACCACAGCTCACATCACAAGCTCGATCACAATCTCAACTACAACTATGGGCTTAGCAGCACAGATTTTGAACTGTTCCAGATGTCCACCAAATCTGACATTTCCTCATTCTCTTCTCTTTGTTGTTCACAAACAACACAATTGCTAATTTCTTCCCTATATCTATTCTTTGCTGAGTAATGCAAGAATAGCAATGAATTATTTCAAATAATAAAATGACTCCTCCTGCAAAGAGCATGTGCCTCACACAGAGACCAAATACAGCAACTTTAACAAAAAAAACCCCTTAATTATTTTGTTTTCCTTAAATGAGAAGTTCCAAGAGCATTTTAATTATATGATAAGCCCCCAAAACAAGGTCCCAGCCCTTACACAGCATAAAGTTCAAAAATTCAAACTATTTCTAATGTAAAAATCAGAAAATATATGTGATACTAAAAACACATTTCAGGTAATGTCATGTTGGGTTTGTTGTTTTTGTTTTTTAAACAGATGTAGCAATTTTGGGGAGCCCTGAATTACAATTTATTAACAGTCCAGGACAACAGCCTAAAATCAGTTGTTTCTGATTCCAGATTTAAGTCTGAAAAAGAAATGCTGCTTCTTCCTGATAGATTGAGTCTCCAGACCTACTAGAAGGAAGGAGAAAGTAGGCATAAGGAATTCTTTTTCATGGAACAGAAGCTGAATTTATTACAGGCTCTTCAGTTTCTGGTAAATTTCCACATTTAAAAAATAGTTTTGCACAAACTGTTTTTGCCTACACATTTTTGTTATCTAATAAGTAGGTGAAAATTGCATTGACTTATTTGTCATTCCTAGCGGTCTTGTACTTCAGATACGCTTGTAAAACCTGCTCAACTCAAGACTATCATGAGATGACATAGATTCAAACTTTAAACAAATACATAAAGCCATGACCCATTTGTTTTGATATTCTGCAATGTTCCAGACGGGGAGAAAAGCCATCACTGAAACCATGAGGCATACAAGACTTCACAATTTATTAAGAAGATTAGCTGGGCTTAGTTTGTGCAGTAATGATTAGTCACTGAATATGTGTTGGTTTGAAAGCCTAAAAGGTCAGGGATCAAGGAATTATTTGGCTTAATTGTGCTTAGGCTTTTTCCCGTCTTTTAAATAGTTAAAAGTTTTTTTAAGTCAAGCAGAACTTTGCAGATGTGGAACTCCCAAGTATATTCCTCACAGAACAACAAATGCACCTTAAATATGGCATGTTTTTTCACTTTTGGATTATATTTGTAGAACTGCCTGCTGTGAAATGACAAAGTTCATGGTTCATCTGAACTTTTGAACTCGAGTGAGTATTTGACACAGCAAAACAATCTAAATGAACCTAACACAAAGTTTTCATAGTTTAAACCTAGCTTTCAGGCCTTTGTCTGGGGCAATTGGGTAGGAAAGTTCTTTATTGATGTTGTAAAAACTACCAGTTTAATAACAGGCAGAGAGAGTGGAGAGATCAGTGGAAAGAGCACCTTAGCATTTCTGAAATAGTGCTGGTTTGGTAGTTCATTGAACTTTACCTGACCCCATTACGAAGGCTTCCCCAGGACAAGTTGTAGCTGCATTTGTGACAACACTGAAGCTTCCTATCTTATTTCAAATAGGCTCCAGGGCTGGGAGTTCACAGATAAAGTTAGTTAAAAAAAAAAAAAAAAAAAAAAATACTCTGCACACATGAATTCACTTGGCTCCCTGCACTGCTATTTAATTTTTATGTTCAGGCTGGATTCTCTTTATTATGGAGAACTTGAAATCTTTTTTTTTTCCAAAAGGAAAAAATTTGTCACCTGCATTCCTGACATATACCAGAAAGAGTCCTTAAAAAAAAAAAAAAAAAAAAAAAAAGGAAAACAGTGCATTTAAGATTCTTACGCTGATGTTCCTCACAGACGCCAAATCTCGGCCTGCTTGCACACAACTGCTATGATCCCTTCTTAACACTACTAAAAATTCTACAGCACTCTCAGTTCATGCTTTATCAATTTTAGACCTATCAACCAACCAAACTTGGAAAAATATTTCCAGGCTTTTAAAATTACTTTTAAGATCATGCAAGATGTCCTGCTCTTCAAGTTCACAATCAGTTTTGTAAGTCACTAGCATACATGAATGACAAAGATTTCTGAACACAGTAGAAGTGCTGACTGCCATACTACGTAGGGTTCAAATGAGCCTTACAATACCAAGAGACGAGTGATAAAACCTTACAACTGTTGACAGCCCTGTAAATTCCCTGTGAAAATAACCATAGTGCACAAGAACCTGTATTTCACCAGCCTGGGGGACTGGAGTCACTTACTACTTCCATCCGAAAGAGTGAAAAAGAGCAACCCAGAGATCACTAACAGAGAGCTGCTGTAATAATCGCTAACTATTACAGTTATGTCACCCCGATGCAGCTTACTAATAAAGTTATAGATAAATTTTTATTCAGCTGAACTATGACAGGAAGACAGATCTGAGAAGTAGAAGATTCCTAAAGCTACTTAAAGACATTTGATATTACTAACTTTCTTTTCCAACTAAATCTTCCAAATTTACCATTTAAGACCAAAGCCTAATTATACAGCTCCATTTCTAACCCTTCCACTTCGTTTGCAGGTAAGTTTTACTTCTGAGATGTCTGCGCTTTTTTCTGTTCACCCGCGAGGACAGCGTTCTGCAGGCACGAGGAAAGCGAAGATCTACCTTGCGGTAATTTAAAAAAAAAAATAGAAAGGAGAAAAAAAGAAGCGCAGGAGGAGCGGGTGGCCCCGGGGGCCGGCTCTGCGGGGCTGCCCCCCGCCCAGCGGCGGGCCCGGCGCTCTCCCCCGGCGGCACCCCGGCAGCCGCCCCCGCGCAGCTCCGCGCAGCTCCGCGCCTCTCAGGTGCGCGCAACCCACCGGAGGCTTCTTCGCACTAAATTAAGCAAACTTTACCCTCTGTGACCGCTCCCCGCGACTCGCGCTCCGCTCCTGATCACGCAATTAACAGGTTATACAGATGCAAATAATGACAATGAAGAACTTCAGCTGGCACTCAAAGCCAACTCTAGACCCACTTAATTTCAAACAGCTGGACAAAGGGATGCCTTGTACCTGCAATTAACAGTCCCGCTATCTTCTTATATCGCTTGCAAAAGGCACTAAACCCGCGAGGCTTTTGCGAGGGAAGGCAGCCCCCTCAGGCCGGTGGCGGGGTCCGGCACCGGCTGCAGGGAGAAGCCGCCGCCCCCACGGGAAGGCAGCGGGGAAACGGGCCCGTCGGCGGGGAGAGGAGGGCACCGCTGCCATGCCAGCCGGGTCCGCCACGGCTGACTGCCGGGCTGGGCTCTGGCAGCTCCGCTAATGTCTGCTGCCTGCCCGCACCTGTGTGCCCACCCCTCAGCCCAACGGTCCCCTCAGCCCAACGGCCCCCCTCAAACCCAACGGTCCCCTCAGCCCAACGGCCCCCCTCAAACCCAACGGTCCCCTCAGACCAACGGCCCCCCTTGGCCCAACGGTCCCTCAAACCCAATGGTCCCCTCAGACCAACCACCCCCTCAAACCCAACGGTCCCTCAAACCCAACAGTCCCCTCAGACCAACTGCCCCCTCAAACCCAACGCCCCCCCTTGGCCCAACGGTCCCTCAAACCCAACAGTCCCCTCAGACCAACTGCCCCCTCAAACCCAACGGTCCCTCAAACCCAACAGCCCCCTCAGCCCAACGGTCCCTCAAACCCAACAGTCCCCTCAGACCAACTGCCCCCTCAAACCCAACGCCCCCCCTTGGCCCAATGGTCCCTCAAACCCAACAGTCCCCTCAGACCAACTGCCCCCTCAAACCCAATGCCCCCCCTTGGCCCAATGGTCCCTCAAACCCAACAGTCCCCTCAGATCAACAGCCCCCTCGGCCCAACGGTCCCTCAAACCCAACAGTCCCCTCAGCCCAAAGTTCTCTCCACCCAACGGCCCTCCAGAGAGAAAGTTACCTCTGGCATCTGGAATGATAATGGACAGGAAAGATTTTGCTGCCAGCCCCCCTGAGGCTGCCGTTACCTTCACGATGACAGGTGTGGATGACCAATGTGTGTTTAATCCTTCAGATCCCCTTGTCTTTCTTCTGGGAAGTTCAGAACAGTATATCAAACCCATTCCCCAGCTGAAACACGGAATCCTCTGTGAGACTTAGGAAGCTGACCCTTGCTCTGTAGACCCTGTGTGTGCCCCTGCTCTCCCATTTCTTTCTAATTTGTTGTAGGACTTGTACTGGCAACCTATTACAGAAGCATCAATCAAATCGGCTCCTAAAATGGCTTGTTAGACTGCTGTGTTGATGCATGCATTTTTAAGAGATTTGGAGGGAGAAAGTTTAAAAGCAAGCAGCGCCACTGAAATTGGCTGGGGCCAGTTTTATTAATTCTGGAGTAAGCAGAAGCAAAGTAGCAAACACACATGAACATGAAGAGTATGGTGTTTGGAACTGTGCAGCAAATGCCACAAGCTTTTTAAAAGTCTGTTTAGATACGACATCTTTAATCACACAGAATCTCCATGCTTGGTGCTGAAGGAAGGTTGGGTCTACAAGGCATTTCAAGATAGCCTGTAGATCTTGCAAAAGTCTTCTATTTATGGGCTGTTGTGTGTAGCTATTTCATAAGCTACAGGGAGCAGCAACTAACTCTGGCCTCTGGGATACATAATTTTGTACACAGTTTTATTAATTATTCTTCTGTTGGCATCACTGCAGGTCCTAGGAATGTTGCATAAATGCAAAGCAGAAAAACTCTCTAAGTCCCTGCCCCAAAGTGCTCTACTATTAAATAAAAGAGAACAAATTACCACAGAGCTTTACAACAGAACACCAGAACAATACTCGTCAGCTTGAGGAACAGGCATCTCAGGACCCCAGCAGTCGTTTGTTGGCAATTTTTTTGTAGGCATTGTATCTAAGGGCAATGAAGATAAATAAGTGGCACTTCTTTAGAAGTTCTTAATGGAGCTTCTGCCAAATATACGGATGAAAGCTTTCTGCTGCTCTTTTGAAAATGTAACAAGTGGAAAATAGACACTGGCATCATTAACAGTTTAAAAATAGGAGTTGACCTTTAGATGCTGAATGAGAAGCTCATATAAGCTACGAAACTCCTTAAAAGACAAATCACTTATGCTGACTGAGACTATGGAGAGAATGATTGTGAGAGAGAGGTGAGTGAAATAACAGTCTAGGAAAATAATTGTTAGCCATCTTTCTGAACAGAAATGAATGGAGAAGAACTGAATTTGTGAAAACTAGGCAAAAAGATGTGTTAGAAACCGAGATAGGAGTGGGTGAGTTTCATAAACAGGTCTTAGCTGTGTAGGTATCTGGTCGTCATAGACCAGGAAAAATCTGTAAGATAAATATAGTGCCACGGTCAACACTGATACCAGCTCATGTGGTGTCACACAGATACATGGGTGAGGGTTTGCTACGTGGGACTCAGCTGGTACACGTGGTCTGGGGACCAGCTCCTTGAACCAGACTCAAGCTGTAATCATCTCCTCTCTGGCAGCTAATCACAATGACTTGTTCTTCAAATTGGATGTTGCCCTGGGCATTTGGTTTTGAACCATTTCGGACAGTATTAGAGGTTAAAGTGTTAACACAGTTAGAAATATAGACTGGGCATTCAAATAGTTCGAAGCTATAAACTCCAGGGTGAAGGCGATTATGTTTCATAATCATACCAATGTTTTTTACGGCTAGGATTTGAAAGAATGTATGTTAGGTCTGTACTTGGATTTGTCTGAAAAATAAAACTCTGAAAAACATCATATGGAATCTAGTTATTTGGGTCCTCCCATTGATATCATTGCATTTCTCTAATCACCAATTACACCTTTTATTTAGTTAAGTTCGATGTAACTGAATCATGCTCTAAATCCATTAAATTTCAAAAGCACAGGATCGGAACATTATGAGAAATGTAAAGAAATGCATTAAGACCTTCCGCAGTTATCACTATAACTATGAAGATGTATTTTTCATACATTTAAACCAAAGGACATTTTTTATCTTCTCTTTCTGGTATTTCCTGTACTGCTTTTATGTAATCAGTACCAGCTGTATTGTTAATACAGCTCCCAGCAATGTAGATTTCCAGCTCAAATAATTGACAGCTTTCTCCACTGACCTCATCCTCTACTGAGGCATTGTCTATAAAACACTTTCCATAGACACACTCTTACTGTTTGCGTACTCTTAACTCCTGCCTCTGGTTACTGTACTGTCAGATTACATTTGGGGCTCTGTCCATCCATCCTTCTGAAGTTTCTGGAAATTAGTACTGTGGTGTTGCTAAAGTATTATGAAATGTACATATCTTGGTCATTCTGTTGTCTGTTGTAAGACCAGGATTTTTGCAGAGCTTCCATTTTATTTAATGTTCATGCTTGTTTTGTCACCAACTGTCCTTCTTCTGTCAGTCCCTAGTGCTGCTCTTGTACTACAATCTTAACAAAAACTCAGGGATCTATAGAGGCTACTAAGTTTTTGGTGAAATGCAGATTGACTTTAGCCAAATTGTGGTCTCTGTTGATTTTGTTCTGTCTGCTGCTGTCTAAATTCTCTCAGGAGTGTGGCTACTCACTTAAGGACATGCACTGCTGACCAAGGTCTGCCCTCCAAATGGGTTTTCCATGGAAAAGGTAACATTGCAGTCCCTTCAAACCCTGTATTTGTGGGTGGCGTCAGCACTGCCCTTGCTGTGACCATGCTGCCCTGACACACTCTCAGATAAAACTCTTAAGAATAGATGAGGTAACCCCAATAGTTTCTCTGCCTGGTCTTTCAGCAAAGATTTCCCACAAGATGATCCTACATCTTTTATCTGTACCAGTGCAACTGCCTCTCACTTGTTTGTGGCAATACATGTTCCTTTAAAACCTTTGGCTTACACATTTTATTCATTTCACATCTCTCTATCTGATCATGTTTGTTTTCAAATCTGTGTGCAGTCTTTACAAGCCGTGTGCCATTAAAAACAGCTAGTGCCACTCACTGTTGACTGCCACCTCCTCTTGCGGCGAGGCCTGCTGTGCTGCCTCTGCATCTATTGCCCCAATAAACACCGCATCTGTGACCTCGGCTCATTCTCTTCTATCGACCTCTGCGTTTCTCTCTTGGGAAGCACGTTTTTTGCACTGGGATTTTCTTTACCTTTTGAACACAGTGTGCCACAGTTCACCATGTGCTGGCAGTTTTGCTTTTAATGGGAAGATTGGTGCTCCATTACTTGCACTCCTTCCCAGTTCTCTTCCCTCTTGGCAAAATGTGCAGTTTGTAGTCTACCAAACCTTGCGCTTCCTTCTCTCTTCTAAAGCAACATCTCCTCCTGTCTAATTAATTTAGGGGCTACTGTTTAGCACAATCACCCACCTGGTATCATCCAAACCCCACTTCAATTGATTAAAAGACCCTTTCTGATATAAGTGAACTTTGGATTGGATCTATTTAACCTGATCAAGTTAGATTGTACCCTGCAGAGCAGTTGATGACATAGTTTTCAATGTTTTTTCTATAGAGAGGAAAATTAAGTTCTATTTCAAAAGACGTCTATTTCAAAAGACCTCTGTTGGTCTTACAGTCACAAAATCACACTTTATCCTACATCTCACAAAAAAGGCAAAACAAACCAGTAAAGATTCCAAATCCTTCTGTGAACTGACTGATGAAAGCTATAGCATGCATATGTATCATTACTTTTCTTTTGATCCATGGGCTCTAAGCTGTCTCGGCACAACTGGAGCAGGACCGTGTTGTGGAATTTGTGCCTGTGACACAGATTCCTGTATGTAGTAGGACCAACATCTTGCCTTACAACCTACGCAGCTTTGCTCAAAGGTAGCAGGAGTGCATTATGGCATAATCAAGGGACTACTACTTTCACTCTTACCATCTTCCAGTGAAGTGAGTGGCGTTACTCACTGGAGTAATGTAAGCAGAATTCATTCTCAAATGAATGTTTTCTGTAGATCTGTATGTAGACTTCACAAAAGACTGACTGTTGTAACATTTTTTCAATAGACATCCATCATTGACTTTACATATTTTGCTGCTGGATTTTCTGCTTAATTATAAAATTTTCTGTTTAGTATTTTAACATTTTTAGTCTACCCAAAAAGTAAACAAAGGAAGAGGTGAAGGTGTTTCACAGACACAATTGCTTCAGGCAACTGTCAAATGTAAAACTCAGTGGAAAGCTTCAGCATGTCTCTAGTTTAACTCAGTTGAGGAATGCTGCAAAAACAGGTGTTGTCTGACACAAGCAATAATTATCTTTCACCTTGATGGATGTTAGTTTAATCTGTTTTTTACATGGTAGCTAGGTCTCAGCTGGGTTAATGCCAGAAAGCAGATGAGATGTTTTGCGTACTTTGTGTATGACAATACCCCAGACAGTTTTTACTCCCCTTTTTTATTTATTATATGGAACAGTTCTAATAGTCTCAGTGGTTTATCCATTAAATTTTAACTCTGTGTTCATTTTATGTTACACTATCAATGTTTTTTAAATGAGCTCACAATTAAACTGTTGGCTGTTAAGTACTTTACTGGAAGAAAAGAAACTAATGAACAGAATATGCTTCAAAAATATGGATGGTTACTATGCAATATTCATAAAGCAAAATGACTGAAAGTACAAGGTTAGAGGAAAAAACGTAAGAAAAAAACCCAACTTGTCATTCCTTTGCATACATTTAAACTAGAGGAAAAAACCCTGTAAATTCTATCTTTAATCCAAAATGCTTTATTACCTTGTAGTATCCAGTGATTACATTACATCCTTCATCATATTAAGCCATTCCAAACTAGACTACACCTTTCCTATGCCCCTAGGCAGACTTTCTAGCCCTGTGGGTATGCGAATGGTCTGTAAACCATGCTAACATTGCACTTGGCACAATTTCAGGGATTCTTTTTGCATAAAGATAAACAGTATTCTAACAGTTTCTTCAAGGTGTTAGGTAATAAATACAGCAAGTTAAACAAAAGGCACGCAGAGCCTCCTCATTTTGCAATATTTTCTACAAAGGTTAAATTAGTAGGTGTGTGGTATATCACTTCTGACGTAAGGTTCTTGGTGGTATTTCTTGCTTGCACACGTGCGTGATGTTGTATGTTGGAATGATTCCATGCTAGCACTCATACTAGTCACAGCTGGCTGGTGACTGATACCAGAACGTATACAAGTACCTGCTAATTTCCACCGGATTATGTTGTCCAATCAAGTGTCCTCTGTTCCTCAGAAGCTCCCGAGGGGTAAATGTTCTGACCGCCTTTGTGAATCAGCTACCTTCAGGAACGAGAAGAGGTCAACATTCAGTGATGCTGCACTGCTGCTCTAATTTACATTCCACTTCTCAATAGCTCTCGGATGACACAGAATTTCAGCATGGCAGTAGCCGTATGCACTGAAACCAGTAGGTTAATATCAGCAGCAGTGGTTGCCTCTGAACATACACCCTACTTCTCCCACTGTACAGAACAGCCAATGGTTTAAATACCCTCCTTGTAATACAGACTGGTTTTGTTGCACGTGAAGGCTATGAAGCTTGTTTAGCTAATTAAAAACTTACTTCTGGTTTTCAGCTTCCCAGTTCTTTCTCATGGAGACTTGAGTTGAAAGTTTTAAGAGCTTTGGCATATATATGCTTCTCTCCACAGTCTGCGTGCCCTAAGGTTGTCCCTCATTTCACCTTCTTAAGACAACTGCTGTTACTCTGGTGTTACGGTGCAGCACGTAGCAGGAGCAGAAGACATGACTACCTGAAAACCTGTGTTGAAAGCAGACTGTGGTCTGCAGAGCTTACAGATAGACTAGGAAAAATTGCCCCTAAGTCATATTTCTGAAAGAGACTATTAAAAAGGATTTCTTGGCCCCCATGAGAGCAAAGTACTGAAGGAACATGGAGAACTCCCTGTAAAAAGTCACCAGTAAATTTGAATGCTCTATGCTAGTGGTAGATTTTATAACTGTACAGTTTGCCTCAGACAAAAAAGAAGTCTGGTAATACAGATGAAAAGATCACAAAGGGCAAAAAGCATTACAAGAAAGACCTACACTGTGAGGCAGAAGCCTATCCATTCATCATAGAACAGGAAAACAAAAAAATAACAGAGCAACCTTCAAAGTTCAGGAATTTGATTTCAGTTGGGTACCTTTATGCAAAAAATATGGAAGTATTGTTGAGTTATTTAAAAATCCTATCCCATATATGCTTTCATTCCTTACTATTAAAACGTGTGTAATACTTTTTCTCTAATATACTCATGCTTCTCCAGCAGGAAGTGATACCAGCATTATATTTTCATTTCTAGAGGACAGCTCAAAACAAAATAAAACAAAATGCCTGCATTTGATGGCAGCATTTTATGTACTGGCTGTACAAACATAGTTTCAGAGTTGTACCTCAATTTTTTCATCTTTCAGGTTCCCCATTTGAACATGACCCTCAAACAACAAGCCTTGCACAGAGTACAATGCTTGGCAGATGATTTTACACTCTGTGGAGAAGAAACAAAAGATAAAAAGATATGACCACGTGTGCTTAGGTATTTAATAAAAATACTTATGGATATCTTTTAATTAAAAGTGAAGAGTAAGTCTTATAACAGGTGCCCAGGAATTTCTGTGAAATACATTCATATGAAAGATTGGCCAGCTTTCAATATGGAATCTGGTTCTATTTTGTCAATGTTTTTAAGATGGCATTATGATTTATTTAGCAGCAGCTGGAGATATCATTACTAACATGTGTGCCCCTCCCAAGGAAAGTGTCGGAAACACTCAGCAGGCACCTCAGATACAATATTAATGGTTTTGGATGTTGCTACGATAGACAAAGTCCATACGTGTAAAGCAAGAGAAGAAAAAACCCTGCACCTGTGTAGATAGAAAATACGACAAAGCAGGACTCAAATTTGTACAACAATTCATAAGCATTTTTCATCCAAAACCTCAGGAATTTCAGACTATGTAGAATCCTATGTCTTTAAACAGTTTTCCTTTAAAAGGCTGAGCTATAAACCACACATAAAGCACAGTAACCATCCTAAAACTCCAGTAGTGAGGACGAGTTGAGCAGTTGAAAATCGGTGTTGAAGTATGTCACTCACCAGAAGACAGGGGCAGTTATAAACTGAAGCATGCTGAACCATATTTGAAATGGGAATAATGACACTTACTTTCCTCATTAAGAAAATCCAAAGAAACACACTGGGACTGCAGTAATTGCACATTATCTGGTGAGACACCCACCCCCCCCCAGTGCTGCCTCCAGCTCTGGGGCCTCAGCACAGGAGAGACATCGACCTTTTGGATCAAATCCAGAGGAGGCCATGGAGATGCTGTGAGGACAGGCTGAGAGAGTTGGGGGAGTTCAGCCTGGAGAAGAGAAGGCTCCAGGGAGACCTTATTGTGGCCTTTCAGTACTTTAAGAGGGCTACAGGAAAAACAGGGATAAACTTTTTAGCAGGGCCTGTTACAACAAGGGGTAATGGTTTTAAACTGAAAGAGATTAAAAAGAGATTTAGACTGGATATAAGGAAGAAACTTTTTTACAATGAGGGCGATGAAACCCTGACCCAGGTTGCCCAGAGAGGTGGTGGGTGCCCCATCCCTGGAGGGGTTCAAGGCCAGGCTGGACAGGGCTTTGAGCAACCTGATCTAGTTGAAGATGTCCCTGCTCATTGGGGGGCCTGGGGGTTGGACTAGATGACCTTCAAAGGTCCCTTCCAGCCCAAACTATTCTGATTCTATGATAGTAACCACACACAGGACAGAACAATTTTAAAATACATCTCAGATGCTGCTGTTCAGGAAGCCTCTTAGCAGTTTGGGAATGAAAATTGCAAAAGAATGATTGATCTCTGCATAGTCATGGCACAGAAGCACAGCCATGCTCGCTGAGCTAGTGCATCTCCAGGTACAGATGGCAAACTTGAAGGAGCTGCAAACCTCCCAAGAGCCTATAAAAATATTTAACTTCAGATAGTTACCAAAAAAATAATTCAAACCCTGGAAAATTGCCATCCTTTGTGCCAGAATGACATCAACAAAAGAGTTAACAGAATCTGCAGACTCTGGGTAAAATCTTTTAAAGAATAAGGAATAGCTCAAGAGGACAAATACAAGGAAACATAGCACCAGTTCTTAAATCTTTTAAAATAAAAGTTAAAGACCCAAGGAAGAAGGAAAACCAAATACCACTCAGAGATTTACTTTAGGGAGCTCACAGAATATACAGTAGAAATACTCAGTCATTAAAGTTAATGAAGAGTAGAAAAAAAGACCGATGTGAGACAGATAATATTTCATACATATAAAACCACAAAGAACTAGAACATATTGTCAAGCTGATGGTACTCTGCACACCGTTTAAAGGAAAACTCAAGAATTTTTTTTATTAAAAATCAGCAAAATTAAAATTGGGAGGGGGGAAGAGAGAGAAAACATTATTTCTAACATTTTTTCCAAACAACATGAGGACTGTCAAAGTAAACAAGAGCTAATATTTGTGAGAAAAGCCAAAAACTGAATTGCAGAAAGAAATTATTTCTGTCCCTCTCCCACTTCCTCGGTAAGGCCAAAAGAAAATGGAGACCTGGAGATTTCTGTAAGGAAATAGAGATAAGAAACACTTTCCCTGCATGAAAGTAATGCCGGGAGAAGGAGGCAGCCAGTCCCGGTTGCTGCTGCGTGTTTGGATGCAGGTGCTGTCGGGAAAGCTGACTGCTGATCCCTGGCCATAGCTCAGCGTAACTCGGCTGCTGAATAGCAGCTGCGGAGGAAGCACACCCAAAAGCTTAGAGGCAAACTCCACTAAACTTCAAGAAATTCCAGATACGGAGTAGGTTTCCTCCTCCGGCACACCTAGACTGAGGTGAATGCAGTCCAGAATAAGCACCATGCCATTAACACGGCTAAAATGGAGAGAGAATACAACCAAAGCTGAACCTCGATCTACTTAGATTTGGCAGGCTCCAAATACATAACATACCCTTTTATTTTTTCTTTCTATTTTACCCTCCCAAGGCCATGTACTGGAGTATGTAAAAAATTAATTGGAAGAAATTTTAACAGCAGGGAGATGTTATCTTCAGTTTTTATGAAGTGATTTGATCTATGACCTTGGAAAATAGTATGTAAATTCTAGGAAGACAGTCTCTCCCTTCCTGTGTAGTCAGTCTGCAGTTCAGATTTGAATTTGGTTTGTGATAGGACCCAGCTGAAGAGGGCTGCTTCCTTCTTTTGTTTCCCACCATTTAAAGAGAGGTACAGTAGTGAAGAAAACATTATTAACTACATAACCTTGTCTTATCATGGTCTCAAAACAGCAATCTTTAAAATATAGCTGGAATATGATTATTCCTAGCATTTGTTCCTTATTATAGATCTCATTATAGGTTATAGATCACTCTCTAAACTGAAGTATTTCTTGTAGGCGTGAAATATACCTATAACATTTTACTTTTAATAAATATATTTTAATGTTTCATATTTCTTCTGCCCAAACAGCACATTTTTATCAGAAACAATGCAATCATAATATTTATCTATGTAGTTAACATCACTGGCATTTTATTACTGAACAAAGCACAAAATATAAATATTCACTTAAATGCAAAGCCCCAAGTGGAAATATGCTTTTTGTTGTTTTAAAGAGGGAGCTGCAGCATTACAAAAGGAACACAAACATGTGAACCTTTTCCTTCCCCTGTCTTGCAGCTGATCTGCTTGGATGGGACATTTTGACATCCCTCTGAAAGGTATGAAACTCCTGCACCAAGGAAATTGCCTATGATTAAGGGATAATGTGAAAGGATGTTTAATCTTTTTTTCTAGCCCAGTTAACACATGTTAATGACCATCAAGAGTTTTTACCCTTTCTTGCTAAATGAAAGACAAGCCTTTCTATTGTCTTTAAAAAAAATGACCTTATCCATTGTTCTTTATGCATTTGACTTGAAACACGAACACTAGAACAAAATACATAGTCTATCTGTGCTACATGAATTTACTAACTAGTCAGAAATTATTTAGCTAGCAGTGATCAGTAATTTGTATTTTATTGAAAGAACAATGTATGTGCAAAATCAAATTTTGTACCTACTAAAAATATGAAATACATACACAGTAGAGACAAAACTGTTACAGCTGTATATCAGTTGTAAGAAATAATTTGGCATTTAATTATTTTTTCATTTCTGGTTTTGACTACAAAATATTAATATGAAATTAATTGAATGTGCTAGTTTACAAAGGGGGCTACAAAAAAAGGTATACTTAATTTTTTTTCACATTTTGCACGTATCTTCACTGTTGCTGATAGCTCCACTAATTTTGAATTCACCCCATTATGAAACATGTTTATATAGGTTCACTTATTGTGTGATTACTGAACGTGGTACGTATACGTAAGATCTTAAATTATCCCAAATTATGCCTGTGATTTAATTTCATATATCACCTATCACAGATCCAATTGCTTTACGTTTTAAAATGACTTAAAGGAAAAAAAAAACGTGTAAGATTTGAAGAGATGAGATTAGAGGGCAGTATCAGACTGAACTTCTAGGAATCACTGTAAAACTACTTCCCTAACAAATCTTGATATTAAATGCTTGCATTCCAAAACATGGTAATGACTAGTTTTGGTTGATGACTTACGAGACGCATTCAGCAACATGTAACAGGAAAAGATCAATTTTCCTTTGTCAAATGCCAAAGGCTTTGGTCACTCTGGAAATGGATTATGTAGTTAATCCACTAAAGCATTATGGAAAAGGAGAACTATTTCTGCACCACAGGAATACAGATATTAAAGACTGGTAGTAAATGATATGCTGTTATATACAAATATTTTTTTTCTCAAGTAAGTCAGATGTTTAGCAGTGCTGTTACAGTAATGGCACATTTCATGATTTCGTCTCTTTCTTTTAGAGAGAAATTAAACAGATTAAACAAAACATCCCCAAAAGCCCTCAGTTGCATTTTTTAATTACCTACATTCAGATTGGCTATGTTATTAATTGTACTGCCTTCTGGAGTAAGTGAGGCTGGGTAAGGCAGGTATCGAGCCTAACGATTGCTGTTTCATACACTCAGTTTCAAATGCCCCTGAGTTTTAGAAGTAGGACATTTTGAAGAGAATCACTCATTCAACTCCATACTGAAGGCGTAAGACTAATATTTTGAAAACCTCTAATTCAAAGACCTGTTATCTTTGCTTGACCTTATTTCCTGTCATTGGCAAGAAGTGAGTTGCTTCTATTCACTCTAATAGCCATATAGTATAACCCTTGCTGTGAACAACTGCTATTTATGCATCCCTTTGTAGAACGCTCCAATCTTGGGAAGTCGTACGTCTGCCTCAGAAGGGTCATTTACAAACAGCCTCTTGTTTGACCTAAGGGGGACATCGCTTTGCCTCGCCCTCTACTTTTTCCCTTGAATACTGTACTTCCTTCCTCTCCCGTTTAACTCGGCACAGGTGGTGCTGGGGCTCAAAACCAGGTGTCTAAGTCTGAAGTCATCTGCAGAAGTGTTTACCTTCTTATAATTTTTAGCTGGATTTCAAAAGTTATAAAAATGCAATTATTTTCCTTTGAGGAGGAAAAACCTATTTATCATGACTTCTTTCCATTTTGTAAAGAAAAGGTCTCGGTGTCTTCTCAGATGTATTTGTCATCTGACCAAATATGAGTCCAAGTCACATACTTACTCCCTTTTCCAGAAAATTACTAATGAGAAAAGTAATTGATTAAAAAAATATAAAAAATATAAAAAACCTAAATACTAGGAGTCTGTATCTGAAGAATAATAAACCTTTTCCACTATTAAAAGAATGGCTAATATACAAACTACAGAAGGGATTTTACAAGAGAGTCCAAGCATGAAGACTTTTTGAACCCTCTCTACTTTTCAATTCTATTTTTTTCAATATTATACAGATAGATTTCTGTAGGTAATCATACCTGCTTGAGGTTGTCCATAGCAGAGAGAAAATTCCTCTTTTCCCTTCTCAATTCTGTTGTGCTTCACAAAGATCTAGATCTCAAAAGAACATAAAATCATAAAATGATACAGAAATGAAGGCATTAGCATATACATGAAGGCATTAGTATATACATAATCTCTATGTAATTAGGAGAGTATTAATATTTCTTGAAACATGTTTTTCTTTTAGTACAGATCAACTATGCCAGGTCCCTATTACAGAGATTTAATCAATCACTAAATAAAGATGATATTTTTGCACAACTGTAGTCACGCGTATTTTTTCATCAGCTTTGAAAGAATTTCATCATTTTGATTCTGAGTGGAGAAACCAACAGACAAAAAAACAAGTCACACAAGCATTAAAAAAAAATATCCTGCTATTACGTTCTATCCCCTCTCTTCTGTGGGAATTAGATATTATTGGATATATCGGATATTGGAGATATATATATATTGGATTATTGGATATATATAATTATTGGATGTCACACAGATGCACCTGTTAACAAGCCCATCATCCCTATCTGAAATGCAGACATGTCACATTTTTCCTGACGGTTAAGGATTGTTTCGTAGGAAATTGTACAGAACTAACACATGAAGCTCAGCTCTACCAGTAAGAATTCAGAACAAATACATCAGAGTGGGTGAGACATATTATGATGGCTCATTTTGAGAAAATAACAGAATTTCTGGGCACAGGAAAAGCCTGCAGCGGAGCACATGATGCTATGCTCCCTAAGTGGTGGTTAGTTCAGGTAGAGGAGGTAGGAGCTGAGAGAGTCGTGAGGAGGATGAGAACTTTGCTGGGGGGGGGAAGGTGCTGAAAGGAAGAATATTTGGTCAGAGGTGGTTAGAGGAGAAATTACTGCTGCCATTTCTCAGTGATCAGTTTTGTGACCGTCTCGTTTCATAGGACAACAAAAAGCCAGAGGGTGGTGGTGTCCAAAAGAGAACAAGCAGAACGGCACACGGGAGAAACAGATGCTCTTGAAGACTACAGCAGCAAAAGTGGGATGAAAAGTAATACATGAAGTACAAGTGTATATTTAGTGACTAATAACAAGAAGTTAAATTAGACTAAAGGTGTTATCAGTTGGAAACAACAGAAAGGGAAAAAAAAATAAAAATCAGGAGGTATTACCTGATCATGGAAAGACTGAGTAGCCAACATGATATGGCTGTAAAAAGCAAAAAGTGATGCTGGAATATACGAGGCGAGGCATTTCCAGTGGAAATAAAATATTCGTAACACTGCAGGAGGTTTTGTCTGAGCCTCATCTGGAATACTGTTCACCTTAAACCACATTTTAAATTAATTTTTGTTCAAAATCAAATGATGGAAGAGAAGACTTGCTGCACTGACAGGATCCTGGAGAAGAGAATGAAAAGGCTCGTGTCGTGCAACAGAGTGAAGTCTGCTGGGGTCGTTCTCTATAAAAGAAAAAACAGTGTCAAAAAAGTTGTCTTCTAGTACAGTGCTATGGTAACACATATTGCTTATGATAAAAAAATACTAGCTCTGATATAAAAATTACTACGTTGTTGCCAAAATAAAGTTATCCGTAAAGTAACACATGCAAGATGTTGACACATTAATATAGATTCTCTCAAAATGAAAATCTAGAAACAACAGTTCTTTCTCTCCTCACTTCCTCCCACCACTTGCATCAGCAGATACTGAACTTGGCAAGAACCACTGCACCACGCAATAGTAATGGGAGGAATATATTGTACAAAATATTGACCTGGTAATATTGAAGTTGGGTATATTGTTATTTCCGAAAGAAAACATACCTTAGGATATGGTGAAGTGCAGAAAGATCTTTTCACAGTCAGTGTGAATATTTTAGTTTGTAGTTTTTGTGGCACGCGATGACATTGTGCTAAGGAGTTACTGGTCTGCCGTGTATGACTTACTGCGCAGCCCCCTGCTGTAACTCAGACCTGTCCCAGCTCCCTTCCAGACAAGGTGATTCTTTTACATTAATTGTACATTTGAGTAAGGAATGCAAAATTGGATGCCCATTTACTACATTGAAATAACATGAACAAACCAAATAGGGTATGAGAGAACAAGGAATTTCTATTTTGCATTAATTCAGTCCATAACACAGCTGTTTTCCAGATTTAACCTTCATAGTCCAAATTCTCCTACTACTTGATTAATCACTCAGAAAGGTTCAGGTCTACGAATATCTTTTATTCAATTCCTCTTTCCAGATAGAGATAATAAAGTGGACGATGTTCGCATTCAGGCACAGAAGTATTGATAGCCCATTAGGAAATCCGAGCAGTTCTGCAGTAAACCAGTGTTGCCGCTTCTTGCCTCACCCTTGGCAGTTTTATCTGCTGTTCCCAGGACCACGATGGGCAAATGCGCTCCCCAGTGCATTGATTTATACTGTCATGATAGGAAACAATTGAGCTAAATCACAGAGGGTAAGGCTTGAGCCTTTGGAATGAGGGTCCCTAGGAGCTTAGCTTTCATCCTTTGAAACGTTCTCCTCTCAAAAATCAAACTCGTGATTAGAAAGGTTGGGTATTTGTTATCTAAGGTCGTAGATGGCCATGTAAAAAGCATATAGAGTTGAACCCATCAGCTCCACATTCGTCTAGCTACCCCACCACTACGGTACCCAAAATGACAGCATCAAACTCATCCTCAGCCTAGTCAAGCTTTCTTCAAAAGAGTTACAGCTTCACAAACGGTGTAGCCGAAGCCCTCACTATCAAAGGAGCTCCAATAGTGAAATTAATTTCCATGCTTCTAAAGTGACATAGTTACCCCCTTAGCTTCAGCTCCTTCTGCAAAGGCTTTCTGTGTGGTGGAGAGGCTGAGCAGGGACAGGCTAATGTGCAGGAGCTGGTCAGGAGAAAGGTGCAACACCACCTGTATCCTCCAGCCTGCAACACCCACACAGCCAATGCGTTTGGGTGAATGACCTCGGCTTCTGTCGAAACTGCCAGCCTGGGGACCAGAAAACATACATTCCCCAATAACTTAGAAAATCACCACCCTCTCTGTGAGGGAAAGGGTCTGATAATCAAAAATGCTTCCTATGAATTTAGCGCTATTAAGTTATCAGGATGTGAGCAGATACCATGGCCAAATGAAACCAGAGGGGATATTTTGTACCTAATATCCCCCAAAGAAAAAAACTCTCCTAAATGGAAAGTAGTTACCCATTATATGCTGACATTTTCCTTACCTCATCTGCACTTTCAATTGAAAACAATTAGCCAGATAAACTATTATTAATAAAGTTGCCCAAATACTGCATATATTACTGCTTGCACAGAAGCTGTGAGAGAACATTCAGCCTTTTATCTGAAAAACCTGACCCAGTGATCACTTTCTGCTACCATAAGATGCTGCTGTTCTGGGATTACCAGCCCAAGTCAGGTCCTGTGCCCGCACCGTTGGCAGGCAGAGCGGAGCCTCCCTCCGTGGGGCAGAAAGAAGGAATATGTAATAATTCTGACACAGCTCCCCTTACAACAAGCTGACAGTTTGTGTAAGCCCAGGCACCTGCCCTCCAATGAATCCCATCTACTGCTCTTCTCACAATTTAATGGACATCTGATATTGCTACCCTAATTTTACAGTCAAATTAAAATAAAATATGTGTAAACAGAGTTTACACAAAACAGTAAACAAACCAGTTTGTTTTGTTCCTTCTTTGATTTTTTTGTGAAGATGTATGTAAAAGACTAACAGAAACAAACACTTCTCCTTCCGCAAAACAAGTCAATGACTCCATTTCTCTGCCTGATGAAACGAAAAGCTACATGAATCCAAGAGGGGATCCCATGTCATCGCTCAACGCACTTCTAGAAGATGCTCCAAGTGACGAGCACAGAAAGAACCTACATAGAACAAAACAGATGAAAATCTAGCACAGAAAATAAGCAGACCTCTGGACTCAAGCAGCTGACACGAAAGAGCTGCTGGTGCAGGTTTGCCCACACCAGCATTTTGGGCGCTGACTTGGCCCATATGCACCAGCACAACAGGCAATCTCTTCCTCCTAGTGCCAGGACCTGCTGATAACTTTGAACAGAGGAGGGTTAATGGTCAGGGACACCTGAACAATGTTTAAGACATGGTTTTAGTCCCATTGCTGCACTGTACACCAATGATGATAACACCCACCATCCGATGATGTGTCTTCATAGCTCTTATGCTTTCCAAGGAAGAAAACCCACTTTCTGCAGGGGCAGAGAGAGATGCAGAGACATACTGAAGGTGACAAGCAAGGAATAAACACCCCCAGGAAGGCAACTCCAGCCCCAGCTGAGCAGTCTGGGACCTACTCAGAATATGTGGAAACCTCTTTTCTCAGGGGTAAAGACTGGTGAGAAGGGCGCACAGTTTGTCAATGGGTAGTGCCACACTCCATGTCAAAGCCGTGCTATAATTGGCATCCAGCAGCCTCCGCATAAGGCCACATGGTTAGAAGAAATTGCTAAATTATTTGACTTGTAAACCCAGTTTGAAATGCTAACTGCAGAGTATTTGTCTGAGTGATAAACTCTTTAGGGAGAAACCTTTGATCTCCAGTCAAGTAAAGACCCTTAAAAGTCCTGGAGTCTGGAGTAGCCAGCCCTAAAGACCTTTGTTTGCAGCCATCGCTGGGAGAGGGGGAGGGAAAGAGCATTTTGCACAGTGATTGCCCAGAAGTTTGGCTTTGCTTGTAAAGCTGGAAGGTGAAAGGCCGTGCAGCTCCCTTTCCTCCCCCCAGCAAAAAAAGGCTATCCAGCTTTATGGTGGAAGGCAGTCCTTAACTTTAAACCAATGACTTGGGCTTAGCGAAGAAGATTGTAATCTGCAAAAAAAGGTTTATAGACAGTGAATTTTCTTGTTCATGAAAAAACACTTCTAAGATCAAATTTGAAGTGGCCTGTGGTGTCCCTTGAGCACAGCACGTTGCAATACATGTTTGGTCTCTAGCGCTGAAAGGGAACGATTCAATCTGCATGTTAGCTCTGCTGGAAACACTGAGTCACTTTGTCACCCAGTTCAGACCAAGGGGGCCAGAGCCTGCCCGGGTGCTCACCGTCACCCTTCAGCGTCACCCCAGTGAACGCGGCAGTGCCGGTCCCCACACCCCTGTCCCCAGAGCGAGGGACGGCCGGACCATTCCCGAACTCTCTCCTGCCATCGCACGGGCAGCCCCTTGGGGAGCAGGGTGACTAACCTTGTCTGCCTCGTGAGTTTACTCATGGATAACATTATTAATTTCCAAAACTCCTCAAAACAATTCTACCAGGAGTTGGTAAGGCCCGAGCGTCACTCCTCCTGCCTCCTCCTGTGTCCCTTCACCACCGCCACCCCCCTGGACAAAAGTTCACAGCTGACTAGCAGTGTCTGTGAACGGCAGATCTTTTACTGCCGGCTGTAGCCTCCGCTGAGCTCCCAAATGGGATGGTGTTGCTTGATGGGGTCATCTGTTTACTTAAAACAGGACTGGGATCAAAAGTTCATTTTCATAGACCATTAAAGGGCAGTGATATATTAACAACTTCAGCCACTGCTGAGCTGCTGGATGTGACTCGTGGGTGAATGACACCATATGCCAGCCATGCTCTTTCTCACAAGATTTATTTCAAGTCCCCTCCCCACACCTCTCGGGGAATATGGAAACAGCCATCTTCCACACCAGTCTGGAAGGTGTACCTGTAGGCGCTCTCTCACATGTTATCTTCCCCACAGAGGTCACTGGTGATTCCTTACAGCATATTTACAGACATCCCACCAGCCACTTGGATTTCTTTCAACGAATCAGTAACGCTTAATTTCTGACCAGCAGTTTTACTCATCTTCCACTTTTTTTGGTCACAAGGAAAACTCTGAGAGACTTACTGCTTGTGGAGCATTAAATGCTAAAGTCAGCACTTGTGATCCAGGCAGAGGATGAGGGAGAGAGAGAAAAAAATAATGATAAAGGGTGAAAATTCAAGTAATTTTCAAGTCTTCAGACAGCAGAACTGAAAAAGTGAGCAACAAATCGCACCGCTTCCATCAGGCAGCCCCCTGAAGAGTGGAAGAAATATGACAGTGAATGATTTTTGGTGTAAAAGCCTGAGCTATTTAGGCTTTTTAATTATTTGACAGTGTTTTTGCCAATTAACCGTAAAAGCTGCAGTCCAGTCCAGAACTAAGGCAAATTTCTACAGGGAACACAAAGGCAGGCTTCCTTAACCAAACAGGGACACTGAGAGCATGCAGCTGACTGACACATCTGCTGAGGGCCCAGCGTCTGGCTGTAAAAAAGGCATTTTCTCCTGAAAAAGTGTAATTTCTTTTCCCCCTCTCTCATGGCATGTTTAAACACTCAAGAAAGAGTAAGGACCCAGGTCACCAAATCGCACCCTCCAGCACAGGCCACCCAGGGCACAGCCAACTCCGGGAAGATGTGGAGCCCTGTCTGCAGCTTCAGCCCGTCCTTCCCACCCAGGACACGTCCTGCACAGCTCGCCAGCCCTGCTCCAAAAGCCAAAGCTTCCGGTCTGTAATGATGCCTCCTAAGGCCTTTGCTCAACTCGAGAGTGTTTCTCCCTCTGTAGTATGGTCTGTTTTGCCTACCCCATCAAATCCATTCGAAAATGCCAAGGAATGGTGTAACCAGTGCCAGGCTCTTCTTCAACTGGAAGAAAATCGGAAAACTGGGAAGTGAGAAACCCTTGTGCCCTGGGCAGCACCAGCACCGCCTAAGGGACTTCTGCTACGGTCTGTAGATCACACAAGTGTCTGGTGGCACCCATTAACTGCTTTCAGCATAACAATGGCTCTTTCTCATCTCTGCCCATCCTCCCTGTCCCAGTTAAATGAGCTATTTCCCAGACAAATAAAGACTGGAGAGACTGCCTTCACCAGGGGTAGGAGCCTGGGGAAGGGCATTCAGATGGGAGTGATGGGAGCCTACTGAGAGGTGGGGAGATCCTGAGCACTGCTGTGGGAGATAAGGGGAAAGGCAAAGCCTGGAACAGAGAAGAGAGCGCAGGGGGCATGAGGGGGCATGAAAGCACATGTACCCTCTGTCCAGGGATCTGCAGGAGGGAAGGGAAGCCACAGCGCAGGGGCAGAGGTGAGGGATCAAGGACAGAAGGATGGGAAAGGAGGAAGGTGACAGGGAGGTGGCCCCGGTGCCTGCACCAGCTTAGGCTGCGGGACAAGTGTCCAGTAAAAACAGTGGGCAAAGGGCTTCTGCTCTCCCCACCGACGGCTCTTGTGGCATGCCCACGGCCTCTTCGTCCAAAGAAGTTGAGCAGGCGGGAGGGCAGCCACACTGCCCTTGTCCCAAGCTGGTGGCCTGACCCCACTCCTGCCCCTTCTCTGCTCTGGCTGCAAGGACAGCGGGTCCGATCCAGAAGCTTCTGAAATCCTTGTGCTTCCTCCAGCCTTCGGGAAAAACAAGCAAACAAGGAGCAGCAGCCGGATGGGACAGACGCTGTGCTTCAGAGGTGACAGGTCAAAATTCAGTTCCACAGTGTGTCTGTGTTTCTCTGCAGAGTGTAGGTAATGTGAGATAAAAAACATTTTACGTATTTCTACCCAACTTACATACGTAGATGTATAACTACATGCATTTGTATAGCGTGGGTAAATATTTCTATATCTGACTGCAGACTTCATGCTGTCAGATAAAGCAAGCAGTCACCTTTAAGGAATTCAGGAGTACAAGACTGGTTAGTAATACCACTATTGTATTTGTGCCACTTCTGCTGAAAACTGTTCCAAAACCACACCAGCCACCGTGATATAGCAGAGCCCAGAAATAGGGCTTTGAGAAGCATGAAGTTCAATATATGAAGAAAGAATAGCAAGAAAAAGACTTAATCTTTTAAAAGACATTGGGCCAAATTTTTCTCTGCAGCAATGTTAAGAAACCAATTATCAAAATAATTTAAAGAAAACAACTTTGAGTCTGCATCCCTGTAAGCCAGCTCAAGTGTGATAGCTGTAAAATAAAAAGCTTTGGGGCCATCGTTACTGGTGTATCTGTAACTCAGCAGTGACCTCCTAAGCACCTTTGCCGTGGGACCCACCAGGGGATTGAACCCACTGTTGTCCCCTCTCAGAGTCTTCTTCACAGCCCAGCTCTCCTCTTCCCAGGGGTGAGAAACAAACCTCTCTGTAAAGCCTGAGGCTGCACCTTTCCTGAGACCAGGCTGCTGGCCCTGAAGCTCTGAGCGGCGGCCCAGGAGGAGAGAACCCCCTCTGGCCCTGCATGGCCACTGGTTGGGCTGCCCCGGGCCAGTCCTGCCAGGAGACAGGCTTAGGGCTCGCTTTTAACACGGGGGGTTCCCTGGGAAGCAGCTGTCAGGGAGAAACCTGTAGCGATGGCACCTCTTTTGCCAGCCGGAGGGCAGGGCGAGGACACGCGGTGGCAGCCGGGCACTTTCGGAGAAGGTCTCTGGTTCAGCGAGACACCCTGCGAGGTCTGCTCAGCTTTGTAGATGAGATGTAACCCTGCGTCTTGCCCAGACCTTTCCCACCGATCCTTTCCCTCCTGCTGCCTTTCCTGCACTCACCGCTGTCTCACATTCACAGAATCACAGAATGGTTAGAGTTGGAAGGGACCTTCAAGATCATCGTGTTGCAGCCCCCCTGCCCTGGGCAGGGACACCTCCACTAGAGCAGGTTGCTCAAAGCCCCATCCAGCCTGGCCTTGAACACTTCCAGGGATGGGGCATCCACAGCTTCCCAACCACATTCAAACCACAGAGCAGGACCTTTGGCTGTGACAGACAGCCTGACACTGAAGTGTGGCCTCATGGGCCACTGCAATGAAAATCCTGTTTAAATAGAAATTGTTCACTGCCATCAATATACAGGAACCAGAAGACCAGTGCACCGCTGTATTGTCACAACCCAGGGAGGGCAGAGAGCCTCAGGGAAGACAGTGAGAACATACTTGGGAACATTTTGATCCCAGCCCTCTGCTGAAGGGATGAAGCTGACCGGCGCTGCAATGAGGACGTGACTGGCAGGCGCTGGCTCAGCCGTTCCTGGTCACCTCCTTCCCAGACCAGCAGCTCCTTAGCTCCTTACTCCAGCCTTGCTGGTGCTCTGCTGGCAGGACAGGCTTGCTGGGACACGCACCCCTGCTCAGCCCTCCCGCGGGAAGGGGGACCCCAGGGTGGGCAGGGGAGGAACTCCTGCAGGAGAGGGTTTCCAGCGGTTCCTCCCTTTTCTCTTCCCAGAGCACTCTCTTCAATATGCCCCTTCTTAACATCGCTGTGACTTTCTTTTCCCCTTTATGCTGTAATACTGGTGCTGAATTTTGATGAGACAAAACCAGGTGCAGCCCGTGGCATTTATTTATTTAGAAGCAAATGCAACGTTTTGGTAGGTATTTTGGAGTTTCAGAGAAGAATGCTAGGTCAGCTGCTTTTCTCAATCCCGAATGACTTCTTATATTTTTATGTGGTCAATTAAAGGAAATACTTGCCCTGAATCCATAATTGTATTTTTTCTTTTAGATATTCCAGAAACTTTTGGTCTTACATTAAAGTTAATGTTAGCTCTTTATATAATTCATACAGTAGCCACAGGCACAAAAAAAAAAAAAGTTAATTTCTTAACTGTAGCTTTCCTTTTTTTATGTTTGCAATTTCAATTAACTGTTCTAAATAACTGACAACATGGAATATAAAACATTCCCGCAACAATGTAGGTCTAACAGCAATTACGTTGATTTACTCTGGACCATGTTAAGTTCAGGGAGTAGGATAAAGAGACAAGAGTTTAAAACTTCTTTCACACTGATGTAATAAATTCAGTACATTGCTTTAAAGTTAGGGCAAAATAGCTGGTAACTGAAAGTCAAAAAAACCCTTGTTTTGTTTTCCACTGTGATAGAAAACAATAGATTATGGGAAAGTTCTTCAGAAGGTGATCAGAGGAAAAGTTCACCAGCATCTATCATGGACTGTGTCTCTGTGGCCTGCTGGGATAGGAGGGAGGGACATAAAGGTGTCAGCAGTTGAACTGATACGGTAAATCACAGTCGGGCTAGTAAAGCGCAATGGCAGCCTCGTGTAAATGCCTTCAGACTTCTATTTCTTCTCTGAGGTTGTACTCGGGACACGTCCCCTCTTTGTGACCTTATCTCTGGGGCAGTGGGCTGTGCACTGGTCTCTCCTCTTTAGTTTACGAGGACTAATCCATTTGCAGGTTAGTAAAAGGTGAAAAGAACAATCACCCAGGAGCCACCAAAATAAACGAGTAGTACCTTTGACTGCTCCAGGATTCTCAGTTTTCCGCATCAGCATGCTCGGCCCGTCTCGTCTCCTCTCCCTCCTTCTAAATGCTCCGATAATAAGTACATCTGTAAACTGCTGATTAAAAAAAAAAAAAGTATTAAGAGTATGCAAAACAGGAGACTGATAAGACAATTCCAAAAAAAGTGGATGGCTCCACTTTGCAGGCATGTAACTTGTCTCTGTAAAATGTACTTTTCTGTGTACGTCTCCGTGGTTGAAATTTGCAATTTTTTCTAGAAATGCTGACTGACAATTAGTGCTTTTCAGTGACCATCAAGATCTCAGTCCCAGTTAGAGGAAAGGTTCCCTCAGAAATGTCACAATTCTGAGCCATTTCATTTCATACAATAAGCAAAAAGGTCACAACATTCCATTACTTCAAGCAATCTGTTGATAAGATTAATGAACTTTTCTCTCTAACTGCCAGATTTATAATGCATGCAGTAGCTTGCTGCAGTGCTCTAGGCGGCATCGTTAACATCAATAATGTATATCTAATATAACGACACCAAAGAGGAAGGGAAGTCAGGCCAAGAAGGGTGACACCGGGGTGAAAGTCACCTGCGTGTCCTGCAGCCGGGGCGGTGGGGGGGTGCTGGGGCTGTCACGGCTGGTCCCCCTGCCTTCCCACCCTGTCTGCTGCCATTCTGGTCAACGTGAAGGACAACCCACAAAAGAGGAGGCTATTGCCAGGTCAGGGAGCCCTTTCCGATTACTTTGCGGTCCCGAGGGAAGCTTTGGAGAGAGGCAGGGTGTTTCATCAGTAGGTGTATGATGTGGACTTGTAAGTAAGAGGGGAAAAACCCAACCCTGTTTGCGCAGGCTGGCACTACTGCAGCTAGCAGGGCACTATCCAGCCCCCTCCTCCCATTCCCACAGGATACAGGCAGGTTGTTAATTCAGAGGGGCCTAGACGTAAAATAAAGGCCATTTGATAAAGCATACCACACTCCTGTGCTTCTTTTGTCAATTAAGTCAGCAAGCCAAGAAAACCAAGACCTACCACCATTCCACTGCAAATTCAGGTCTAATCCTGAAGAGATGTTTGTTCTGCTGACATTTTACGTGGAAAAGCAGTATATTTCTGAGATACAGATATAGTAAATTAACATTGACCCCATACATCTAAAGCAGAAAAAACCCCAAACAAATGAAGTTGGTGCTCTTCCCTCGAAACAGTGGTTCCTGGAGGAAGCCATTTCATTTAAACCAGCGTTAACAGAGATGACTTAACCCAATCTCAGTAGCTGTGAGCCTGAGCACATCTCCTCCTTAAACTCTTCGCTGTACCTAGACTGCTGCTCTGGACCCACATCTCCGTAATTTCACCTCCAAACCACCTCAGAAAGTCTCTGAGCTGCCTCCTACCCGAAGGAGTGCACATGGGACTGTCTTTTGGTGACTTATCTCTGGAGAGATCCTGTGAGGGGCCCTCAGCTCTGGAATTTATTCCCCTCTTCGCTCAAAAACAGCCTCCAACAATCTTTGACCTTCTGGGTAAGCTGTGAGGCCCAAATCCAAGGATTTGTTTTGGGAGAGGCATAAGAAAGGTTGGCATTCGTGGGCGCAGTAGGAAAGCACGCTGTCAATAGCTGATTTAGCCCTTGGGTTATCGTTTTCTCGTGTTGCGGCAGTTATCCTGTAAACTTCACCCGAGGAGACTTAGGCTGTCCTAAATGGTCATAAATTGGAGGGAAAAACATGCATGGAAATAAAACAGTGTATGAATGAGTGTGTGTTTGTGAGCAGAATGACCTGGCAAACAAGTACATCATAAGTCACTTTTGCTAAAACGATCCTTCCAGCCTCACGAATCACACACACGTCCCTGGGGCACCAACAGCATGCACAAGTGAACCAGCATTGGTGGGACTGCTGATAAAGGAACAAATAACACTTTAATTAACTGAAAATACCTAATATGTTGCCCTGCCTATGTTACAACTGACAGGCGAGCTGTAAACACCCATTAAAACAGCACTATTATGTCCTACTACCAAACTTTCCTTGTCTGTCACCTTTTAAATATTTCAATCTGAGATTCTTTAAAAGCTGTCTCTGCTGCTCTTACTCTCTGGATGTAAACAGATTTGTTAAATATTTTATTTCTAACCCACCCACGAAGTTACATTCATTTACATAACTTAATGAAGGCTGCATTATTCATTGAACTTCTCATATAACATTTTTCATAAGACATTATTAAACAAGTGGAGCGAGCCAGTCTAGTAATGAGCCTTCTCTAAACTTGCTGCCAGTTATGTTTCCTTTCTCCTAATCTATCACTCTAATGGTTGCAACTAATAAACTTTTTGAATCTTTGCTGCTAATCTGTATATGTTTTGCATTGCATGCTGGATGTATAACTTGTCAGAGAATTTACAATACAAACCACCTGGCAAACAAAACTATCTGGACTAACAAATGCTGTCCAAAACTACCCACTCTTTTTTGTTATAATGGAGAAGACAACTACATGGAACATAGTACCTTTAAGCCATAAATAAAATCACTAATTTGGGGCTGGAACATACCCTAGTGAGCAGTATGGCCCAGACATCAGATTTGTGACTGCCTTTTATAATTTCAAAAACATCACCAAAAGTCACTAGATCGAAGTTTGGTTTCTGTGAATGTTCAGCAGAGACACAGCCTTGTGTAGGATCCTATAGGCTTGTATAGGAAGCTGTTTGACTGCTCTAGGAAAGATGGTATGTAATGGTTTTAAGAAAAAGAAATTCTGCAATGGGTTGCTTGCACTTGGGCTACTTAAGAAATGTTAAGTGCAAAACCTTAAGTATACAAGGCTTCAAATGATACTGTCTCTTCGACAGGTGCTTTTATGAACCAAAAGAAAGAAATCCTTTCCAGGCTCAGCTGCTCAAAGTAACACGTCCTAGTTCCACTAGCACAAAATAAATAAATCTGTTTGAATTATTTTTAATCAAGTAATATATTTTTTTTTTAATTTCCAGTGAGTCATCAGCATTCGTTTGCACATTTTTTCCATACTCATACAACCATTACCAAAATTCACTCTTACCTGTTCTGACCTTGTCTGGAAATACTATTGCCTTTCAATCAGGAATTGATTTATCGAGTAGCATTCCTCAGTGTCAATTCACACCAGTATCTTTCTTTGCTGTCGTCTTTATTCAGGAATGGATATGCCCGTGTGTTGTCAAGAACCGCACGTTTAGCGTGGCATAGAGACTTCAGAAACTGAGCACCAGAGCTGCCCCAGGCCGGCAGGAGCGATCGTCCGCACGGCTTGCAGTAGCCCACCGTGCCCTGGCAGAGCCCCCAGCATGCCACACACAAATCATGGCTTTTTACCCCAGGACCAAAGCACAGCACCTACCGAATCGGGTGCCTTTTTTTGGAGAGAGACCTCGTCAAAGATTTTTCTTTCAAATGATAGGATATCTAAGAGGAGGAGTATGAAAAACTCCCAAAAGGCCCAATTGCAAGCAGGGAGCGAGGGCTCCCCTCCGCATCCGGCCCTTTGCAGTCTGTGAGCCTTGGAGCACCAGCCGCTCAGTGACACGGGGTAACACCTGAAAACGGAGAGCTGGAGCTTGGCTCCGGGAACTACCTGTCAGATGAAGCAGCTGCTTCCTCTTCCTCCTGTCTCCGCTGCAGCCCCCAGCACAAGGTGTCCACGCGGGGAGCTGGGGCCAGGACCCGGCCTGCCTGAAAAACAGCGGGGTTTGGGTAGATAATTTTTCAGCAGGATCAGTTCCTGGACCCAGCATGATGGCAGGAGCAGGGGCCGGGGGTGCAGGGGGGGGGTCAGCCCCTAAACAGCAGCCGCAGCCTCGGCGGGTGCCCCCGCAGGGCGCTGCTGAGCAGGCAAAGCTGCGTGTGATGCCCCAGAGCTCACCTGGAGCTGGTCTGCAGCCAGCACCCGCGCTGCCAGACACAGCTGCGGAGGAGATTAGCAGGGGCTGTAAAACCTGCTCAAGAAGTTGGGCAAATATTTTAGCAATTAACCCGCACGGAGCTCTATATTACTGCGGCTACGCTGTTACCACCTCTCGGGAAGAGCTTGTTTAAAGGTAGCTCCGAGATGCCTAAATTACACAGCAGCGACAGAGCATTTAACTACAGAGATAAATCATACAGGGGCAGTGCCTAACATGGGTTATGTTCTCATGATTTACAACAGCTGAGGATGTACCCCCAGATGTCCAGGCAAAATCAAATTAAGTATACGATCTTTTTTTTTTCTCTCCAAGCATAAAAGCCTTGCAAACTTGACTCAAAAATAAAAAGGAACCAGAGAAATGCATGTATGACCTTAGACTTACACCGTGAGTGTTCTTATTCTCTGTATCCTCCAGACAGCACTTTGATTCCCATTCTCTACAAAAACAAAATATAAACTAAAAAAAATATGAAGACCATGCAAAAAGTTCCCACATATAAAAGACTTCAATTAAACATAAGCAAAACGTTTAAAGAATATCAGCATCTATTTGGCTTTGCAGAATGTTGAAATGTTAAGGAAGAAAATGTTAATGAGGGGTACCAAGATAAGAGTCTTGCTGGTCTCCAGACTTCGGATCACCTGCAAATCAGGATCAGGGTTTGCAATTTCCCGCTACTATATTGGTAATAAAGGAGTCTTAAACTGAGATTATTCATCAAGTCCCTGAAAAACATAATGGTACAAGAGGTTTGCAGAGTAAACATTATTTAAGATTTTAAACATTGCCAAGAAGACTCAAGCACAATCTAAAAAGAATATCTTTTGTATTTTAAGACTAGACGAAATTGATTAAGAAAAAGACTTGATAATTATACATATATAGATTGTAGCCAAGTTCCTACATTAGAAGTTTATGTATTTAAAATGCTAACTGGAAACACATCAAATGTATTATAGAAACACTCCTTAAAAAACCAAAACAAACAAAAAAACCCAAAACTTCAGAGATACTATTAAACACCTGCAGAGATTTTGAGCAACTTAACTCCATCCTTAATTTTGACCTTAGAGAACATAATGAAAAAGTGACTGCCAGGAGCAAACAAGAAATTAAATTGGTGTATATGGTGCTGTAAGTGTTGGTGACACTGAATTACATTGGTTTACTTGGTAGATGTTTATAGAGCCAGCCTATGTTGTTTGACTTTTGAAGGAAGACTAATAGGTGTAGTAAGGGGGGGGGGGGAAAGAAGTGGGGGGAGAGCACAAAAACCTTATGGTTAAGCCAAACCAGGGGTCATGCCTAGGGCATTTTATCTGCCCTGCTTACACACCCCCGGGGAATTGCATCTCAACAGTTGATTCCCTGTTAATCAATTCACATTAGTGCCTGCCTTTTAGTTTTCACTTTGCTGAATTCCAGGAAAGAACTTCTTAAACCAAATGCGTGCTCTATCTCTGACCCAGCCAGAGCTGCCGCATTTCAAGGAGAACCACAGCAGACTTTATTTGCTCTACCAGCTGATAAGAGACACCTTCGCAAGTAAGGATTCAGAAGCTTCACAGCCAGCGGACTCCACACAGGGCAAGACCTCGTGGTCTGTTCACGCAGGTCAGCACTAATAGGGGAGAAGGCCATTAGGGATTTTTTTTTTCCCCTCAACATATTTTCTCCAGCTACAGAGAAGAGAGTCATATTATGCATTATTCTTCTGCTTCCCTTTACTTTCTTATTTACTATGGCTCAAGATAAGGAGACCTGCAGCGCTTGCTGTCACTTCACACTGTTTTCAGTGAGTATGTTTTTGCACAACTCTTGCCACTTACAGGCTAAAACTTAAAACAATTTACTATTCATAAGTGAGAACCACATTGCGGGTGGGAGGCAAGGGAGGGTTATCGGCACAGAAATAGCAAATAGCTCATTCAGAAAAAGCAGATCTGACTCTACATCCAAACCCTTTAGACCTGTTGGTTAAGCTACTCTAGCACACACACAGGATCATCAAAAATAAACTTTATTATCAAACTTAAAATTCACACATTAAAACAGATCTAGACACAAATAATACTGGGAACATTCTCAAACAATAACCATTTTAGGTAATTTGGATGAGTAGCTAGTTACCATTGTTTCAAATGCCTTTAAGAATATTTCTTAATACATACACCATTGTGAAATGTCTTCAAATGTTCAGCTGGCCAGCCTTCAGTAAGATTTTTAAATAGGGAAAGACTTATTTCTATAGAAATAACATTATCTAATTATGAATCAGAGACCCATAATTGTAGTGCTTGGGGAAAAATATCATAGCCTTTTGAAATATTTAGAAGACATAAATAACTATTGTACAAGTTTAAATATTTAAAGGCCTTTGTTACTATAAAAAGTTGCTATGTACATATTAGATGCTACATAGAAATCCAGCCGGAGGCAAGCGTTGAGCTCTTAGATTTGGCCGCTGAAAACTATGAATTTGGTCGGCAGATTGTCCACGGGGTACACTATGGGACCCGTTTTCATTGTAGGAGGTCCATTCAGCAGCTGCCAGTCACAGCTCCGAGCCAACTCCACTGTAAATATTTTTAGAAGGACTTTTGCAAACTCTTTGCCCACGCAGCTCCTCAAGCCCCCACCAAAAGGAATGAAACTGAACCTAGAAGAATCCTCCGGAGATGGAGACATGAAGCGATCCGGGTTAAATTCATCCTTGTTAGTAAAGAGATCTGCCACGTCGTGGGTATCGCAGATACTGTAAATAACATTCCAGCCCTTAGGGATCTGGTAACCCTGTCAAAAGAAGGGGAAGGAGACATGAGGCACCTCGCTGTGTTAAATAAGGTGAAGTGTCAGTGCAGGACACGTCGGTGCCCCCCACCTCCCCGCCTGGCTTCCCCCAGACAGGCTACACGGATGCACCCATGCTTTGCAGCTGCACTGTGGAGTCCAGCCCCAGCCACGCTTACATTCAGCTCCAGGGTCTTGAGTGCAATTCGAAATCCTCCAGGAACAGGAGGGCTCAGCCTGAGGGTCTCTTTGATCACACAGCCCGTGTACTTCAGCTGCTCCAGGACCTCCATGTCCAGCTGCTTCTCTTGGTTAGGACCACAGAGCAACCCCTAGGAAGGAAGATGCTTCCATGACTTTTACAGAGCAGGCAGCCAGGGCTCCTGGCGCTCCAAAGCAGCTGCCCCTCAGTGAGTGATGTCTTCCTGCCACCCCCCTCAAAGAAGGGCATGACCTGGGTGAGGGGGTCCCTGTCTGGGACCCCTCTCTTGGAGGTACCTTCCCACTGCCCACTCCTGTGAAATGGCTCCGGGGGAGACACACACCTTCACCTGCAGCTCCTTCCTCACTTTCTGCAGGACGTCGTGGTGGAGCCCAAGGAAGGCAATCAGCGACGTGGCAGCGCTCGCAGTGGTTTCATGGCCCCCAAACAGCAGCTCTGTGGCAGACTCCTTCAGCTCCTTGTACGCACAGGACAGAGGAACGTGGAATGGGTCTTGAATAGAACATCCCCCCCAGGCCCACTCCACTGCCCCATCACTGCATCACTCCCAGGCTGGAGGAGACACCCAGGGGCCAGGATGGCGCTGCTGCTTACACTTCCTAGAGATGTGGCCCTGGTCCTGTGCTCCCCATCCAGCAGCCTGGTGGCCACCTCTGCAGCCCAGGGAGCTGCACAAGCTGGTTCATTGCATGGGGAGAAGGCGCTGAGCTCCCTGCTCTCTCTTTTC